>NC_141470.1:35248504-38172254 GCF_009769465.1 Tauraco erythrolophus | reverse complement strand
TTGAAATGTTGATTGGAGGCTAAGCAGGATGTACTCCAACATGGCATTATGGAGAGAAAGTGGAAAGGACTCAGGTAGAAAGGAAGGCACGGAGAGTTAAAATCATCCAGGTCTCCATGTCTGCTATTCTCCAGAATACCCCAAAGTAGCTTAACATTTCTCTCCATTATTTTATGGCTGGAATTTTAAATCTCTTCTAATATTTTAGCAGTATTGATCTTCAGCTCGTTATCTTGACTGTATCTGTTAAAATGAACAGAAAGCCAGCACTGTCAAAATAACCATTAACAATTTAGCACTTTTTCTTAAGGAAAAAGAAAAAAAACCCTCCCCTCAAAACAGCTGCAAGAAAATATCGTATTAGCATCCATCCTCATGTCTTGGATAAAAATTGTGTTTACAGTCAATATTTCCTTTTCTCTTGTGAAGTTTTCGATTCGACTTTAAAAATGTGTTAAAAAAAGTAGCATTGTACATTGCTTCATGTGTGTCTGTATTGCTTCTATCAAAAGGATTGGAGAAGAGTAACATTTAATTTGTTACCTTCTGCTAGACTGCTCAGTAAACATTTTTTTAATTTGTTCATTTGTAAGGATAAGGCAAAGAATAAAATCTAATTTATCATTTTATTAGAACTGTGTATCTGAGTGATGCAGGACTGTGGATTTAAGAAATCTGTAAATCTCTTTAATAAAGGCCTGGGGAATTATTAGTAGGGACAAACGTAAAATGCCTGACAGTTACATTTCCAAAAGAAAACCACAACAATCTCATTAAAGAAATTACTGACGGCAGCTCACAAATGTTAATGGTTGAAACAACAAAGGACATACAATATCAGAAAGCAAAGATTTTTTTTTAACTATTGATCTGCTAACTTATGGAGCATATCAAAATAATGTGCTAGACAGTTTCTTAGTGAACAGACATCTTCCTTAGCAGTTCTAGACAATGCAGTGCCAGAAAAGCTGCTGACGTACAGTGGCTACTACAGTGTAAAAAGACAAGAGCAGCTACTGTAATAAACAGAGAGCTTCTAGGAAAGACGTTTTGTGCTATAACTTTGCTGAAACCTTCAAAGATTAGAATTAAACAAAAAATTTCAAATGAAATATGTCTTGAAGCATACATTTGGCATGAATATTGAATATTTAAAATGTTTTTGCTTTTGTATATCTATGACTGATAAGTCTTATAATGGTGACAATTGGTTATTTCTTTTAGAAATAAGCAAAAAATATTTTTTATCTTTTCCTTCATAGTTGAGTGTTTATATTAGACAAGCTTTTGTACAAGTGCATGGCCATTTTACTTTACCATGATTTAGAGCTGTTGAAATATTTAAAGAAATATAAAACAAAAAAACTGTTTCTGACCTGTTTATCTGTAACTATAACTGACGTGAAGGAGTGCTTTACAGATATATCTGAGAGAATTAGTAAAATTTTATTTTGCAGTTTAATTGTATCTTCTCTATTTTCTGTAGGCTAGGTTGCCAAATTATGAATCCATGAACAGCAACAGCCTGTATACAGACATAAAGAAATATAACCTCATTTTATCAAGGCAGTTAACCTGCTAGAGGATCTTCCCTATGTCCTGACATTCATGGTAGACTTTTGGCCTTTTGCCTTTAGTTTTTCAAAGCCCATCATAATATCCTGGTAGCTGAGCAGGAATATTTTAGCAGTAATAATTATATCTTTGGAGTAAAAGTAAAAATAATGTATTACACATAAAATTACATATGCATGAATTTTCCTAGAAATCTTGAACATATTAATTCTCTGTTAATTTAATCATCTTTCTCCCTAAAATGTAAACCATAGAATTTCAAGTACATTGTTTCAAATCCTTTGTTTCATATTCTGATCCCTGCAGTATTTTACTGTTTATAAATCAGGAGGAAGAAGAAGTGCCTAAGGAAGTTGGTAGAGATATCATACCTTGTGGCAAATGACTTAGTTCATGCATATCATCTGTCAGGAGGAGTCCAGTATTTGCAGGAATTTTTTAGAATATGAGTTGAATTTTGTAACCAGTTTTTCTATTCTTATTTTTTCTTCCTATGATCATCAGTAAAGGTGCCTCTATTTCTGCTTCCATCAGGATTCCATTCAAATTCATTAAAACTAGTCAGTTTGTTTCTTCAAATGTGCACACAAATCTTCCAGTGCAAGCACCAAGGGCTGTAAATATCCAGATTCACTCCCCAAAACATTGTGAAAAACTTTATATTCAATTTATTATTTTAATAATAGATTAAACCTAAAGTTTCACAACATAATCAAGGCACAAATGCAGACTCCCTTTATTGGGAGGCTGATATCATTACAAGTTCTAGTGTATATTTAGGATTTTTTTTTTTAATTCATATGCTTTCAGACTTGTTCAAATTTAAAGAAAGCTTTAGCAAATTGTGACTTGACCACATCCAAATCTAATCCACGTAATATAATTAACTCCTTTTAAAATACCAAGGTTTTTTACATTACACTTAAGTAAAATGGTAAACATATCAGTTATTTTTTATTTTAAAGGAAAAAATTGTTAATAGCAAATGGTAAAGATGCATACTGATTAGAAGAAATGGCCTTTTAATTTGTTTCACTCGCATGACCTTCAACACTATGGTAATAAGGGAAAGCTTCATAATCACAAATGGATTCTATTTTCACAACATCCAGGCAGTGGCTTGCAGGGCTGTGCTTTGATAAATATTAAGCAAAAGTTTAATATTTAATAAATAACAATATTTGATAAATAAAAGAAAAAAATTAATATTTGATAAATATTAAGCAAAAGGAGGCTAACAATTGTAGAAGAGTAAGCCAGCTGAGGAAGTGAACCCTTCTTCCTGGTCCTGGTTAAACTCTGTCTCCATTAAGCCAGTCTTCGTAGCTCAGAGAAGACCTATTTTATTGGATTAGTAGTATCTGGAGAACAGTTGTGGTCCCATGCAAACAAATAATGAGAAATAGACCTATCAACCTTCACTGGAGGAAGGCACTTTTCAGGCAGGCACAGAAGCGCAACTGCTGTGTTATCAATATGGCTGTGACCCCACTAATGTGTTGCACCTCTGGACATGTGCACTGTGAACTGTGTGTTTCTCAGACACTGAACAGTCAGTTTGCATCACTTGGTGCTTGTGTAGATTCGAGGAAAAAATTACTATGCCACCTCTTCAAAAAGTACAACCCATGAATAGAACTGAATTATTTGTTGTATTACATAAAATTAATTCCCATTCTTTTATCTCAGGCAGCTTATTCATTCCAGTGTACTTTGATTTGTATTATTCAATCAATTGTAGAAAGAATCAATAGTATTTTAGAAGTGTTTTGTGTTAACTTTTATGCAGTAGACTCGCCAGTTTACAAAAACGAAGCCAGCAGTATTTCTCAGTCACTGCTAAAGAGGGAAGCTGTGGAAGGGCATTTCTTATGAAGCATTCCTTAGAAAAATGTGGCTATTTCCACAGCGCTGTTATGTTAGGTTGGTAGACCTTTGCAGAGATAAGAAGTTTATGCTGCTGGAATGGTGGATATGTCATTTGGCAGAGACAGTCACACTGCCACATGGTTAATCCATTTGTCTTGGAACTGTTTTTACATTATGCCTGTGGCGTAGAGTATTCCCTTGATTGTATATCCCAAGGTTTCATGGAACAAAGAGGTCCCAGAAAAGCTGTAAAAGCCTGGATGGCAAAGTCACAGGCACTGCGACGCACTCTAATTTGAGACCTCTGTACAAGATATAAACAAGGACAGAGGGAAAGATAAAATACTAGAAACACCTGTGGCTTTCTTCTGGCTGAAAAGAACGCACCACAAAAATCTTCAAGGATAGGACCTTGCCTCACACAGAAGAAGCTAGATGCTTGCTCCTGATTTATGATAATGATAGTACAGAGTTAGAAGATGAAGACGAGAGAGAAATATTTGATCTCTGTGGGTCATGATTAACAAGGAAAGACCACATTATCTAAATTTCCACATTTCAGGACAAGATTCATTCATATATCTGTAAATTGCCTACCACACACTGGGAGCAGTATAAATCATAATTATAAAGTAATATGACACAGTTGATTAATTGCTTAATTAAGCCTTAATTAATATTTGTAAAGCAGTTTAACATCCTTGGTTGAAAAGTCTTATAGAAGTGTGAGATATTAAATATTACTATTTACAGTCAGAGATTCTGGCCTACCCCTGTTGAAATTCGAGGGAGATGTTTTGATGAATCAGTATTAAACTGTGGTTATTACTAAGAAGGCAAGAATCCCTCTCTATTTCTACCATGGACTGAAATAAAGTCTCAAACTCTTTGGATACACTGTGTATCTTTCAGTGTCTTATTTTCATAGTCCATGCTGATGCAATATCTACACACCTTCATTACACAGTGAAAAAAAGAAAATCTTTTTATTGACTTATTTCAGTTTTTTATCTCTTGTTGCACTAGCATCTACTTTGTTCTAGGCCTCACCTATAACACAAAAAACCCCCAAACAGCAAAAAAAATCCCAATTGCCAGTACCCTGAAGAGCATACGATATATAGCCCTTGTCCTGCAATCAGATCCACTTGGGCAAACCCAATTATAGGATCAGGGTCTAAATAGGATAATAGGTATTGTAGAAACTACCATAAATTTCTCTCTGGTGTCCTATTTTGCCACTACTTGAACTAAGTGGATAATTCCGGTCATCTTTCTTGTTATGATGTATCAATTCAACACCGCAAATTTACTGCTATTGGTCTAATTTGTCCATAGAAAATCTTCACAAAGCTAAATTTATATATATTTTTTCCCCAGAAGCTAGCTAATCTTGCTTGGAAAGACTCGACAATATTAGACTAGAATTGAACAAATAGAATTTTTACAAAACAACGAACATGGAGCTTGGTAAATACAAAAAGAACTCATTAAAGAAATATCTAGAGATGTGACAAACTGCCCTCAAATAATCTGGATACTCAGTGAACCACAGTATCTGCTGGTTTGCAAGTAGCCAAGACATCTCATTGTCTGCTCTGCGTGAGTCCACACACATACTTATAATTAGATACCTGTTCTCTGAAATGACGGTGGCCATCTGATTTGAGAATAAGAGTGTTGTTCTTTAAATGTATTCTGTTAACTGTATTGTGTCATGTTGTGTTACATGGCATTCAGTTACTTTGCATCTCATTATGACAAATACTATTTTGATACAAAGGAAAGTGAATGCTAAATTCTGAGAGAAAGAACAGTTTTTAGGTCAGATTATTGCTGTACCACTGAGGTTTTTAAAAGAACATGAAAATTATTATTAAAGCTGTCCTGACTGCTTTTTCTGCAAGTTCTGACATGTATTCTCTTTTATCTTTTCCTGCTATTTTCCTTTATTAACCTTTATTTTGAAGTTCTGTTAAAAAAACCTTGCACCACCCTTAGTAGGCAAATTGCATAAACTGTGCTTGCCATAAGCAGCATTTACGTGCTATCAAAAGCCCATTAACATTGCTCCTGCTGTTTTCACTTCACTGACATGAGTCAGTGAAAGCCCAAATAAGTTCTAAATTTAATTTAGATTCCAAGATGTGATTTAGACGCACAAACACAGGTAGCTGGGGCCATTTGAAGTGCCCTGGGATATTACAAGGCATCTGCAAGAGCTGACAGATGGTAGAGAAGACCTGCAGGAAGTCTGCACCCTTCTGGAGTGTGTAGGACAGGCAGGGCACCCAGGCGTCTCTGGCTGACTGTAAGTACCTACACTTAGGCGTCTGAGTCTCACCCTCTGTAACACGAGAGTGCCGCCACGCTACTTTTCAATTCTAATTAAGACACACTATCAACTCGTGAATTTTATCATTCTATTGTATTATTTCTGCATTCCAAATTTTCAGACATATTCTCTTTATTTCTGATGACTTTAGTCTTTTCATACATCATTAAAATTAGCTTCACTCTTCTTCTGTGCCTGCAATTTGTTAGTAGCAAAGCAAGAGCTATTTCACCTGCATCTTTGAAGGAAAGCATTGTGTAAACATCATGCTGAGCTTAATGTTCCTAAGAAAGTTATAGTTTATCATGTTAAAGATGTTTGCTTGAGCTGGAGTCCAGTGAAAAACTCCTTATGTTTCTGTAAGGACAGGTTTTAGGGCACAATGAGGAATAGGTACATACCAGCATGTTGACTAACAGACTAGTTGGCTAACTGATTACAAATGAGTTTCTCTAGACTGCCAAACATATAAATCAGTTTCTCTTGAGTTCTATAAGCAATGTAAGGAAAATGCCGAGTTTCTTTAGAAACCATACTTTACGTCAGTCAAACAAGCCAAGAATTTCCTAATTTAGTAGTCAGCATCACTTACCTGTAAGTATTCTGCAAATGTTGAGTCCTGGTTCTTCTTTAAAGTATTATTTTACTGTATGCTTGATACTATAAGAAACAAGACTTCGATGGCATTTGCTAAAATGAGGAAAAAAACAGCAAGTATTTACAATGTGAAATGTTGCTGTCACCTCTGCAAAGGAAGGAAAATACTTTCAATTTGGGCTTCTTTATAGAGGAAGTAAAGCTGAATAGCTGTGTATATTCGGCATTTTTTTATCAAGAGGGATCAGTAGTAAGAGTCCCCAAATAGAAAGTGTCCTGAACAGGTTTATCCAACATAAGACAGAAAACGCTTGGTGACTCATTTGTACCAAACAGAGGATTGAAGTGACTTCGAGCTGCAAAGATTCAGTGTTTTCCTGAAGCATACTTAGGTTAACCAGATTATTCTATTTTATCAAGTGTTCTAAGCACTCCTACAGAGCACAGAATACAGAATCAAAATCATTATGATCTGGTCTAACCTAAGATATTTTAAAAGCCAGGTAATATTGAACATAAAAGATACACATTCCTAGTGTATTCTCATGTACTTTCAGCATTTTACTGGTGTTTAGATTTTCTTGGAATAACTTCTGATTTGAGGAATTCTTTCAAATCCTGTGAAACAATGATAGGCAAGAGTTTTAAAATAGTTACTGATTATATGCAAGGATTAGCTTTCAAACAGTATCTTTTTCAAAGTTTAATAGGAAATAAAAGTGCCCAGTGGTTTCAGAATGAGGATAAGATAATGTAAGCACATGGTGAGGATGTGCTTCTGAAGGCAAGCCTGGGAAGAGGACATTACAATTTCAAGGCAATGACAAAAATTCAATTCAAGTCTATAGAGACCGTATTACAGTGTCAAGACGATGGCAAAATTATGCCAATGTAAGTCTATGGAGACCACTTTACTGTGTCAAGACAATGGTAAAACAATGTTATATAAAATGATTGAGACCACATTGCAATGTTAAATTATGATGCCAAAACCTTGTCATCTCCTGGAGTAATGACAGAGGATTCTGCATATGTTCCTCACAGCACCACCGCTGGACCTGTGCCCCAGATCAGAACACTTTTGTGACTCCAACCCTGGGTCTTTCTTGAGTAGGAACCAACTTTTTTCAGGCTTCAGGGTGAAAGCTAAGGGCATTT
This sequence comes from Tauraco erythrolophus, assembly GCF_009769465.1. NCBI lineage: Eukaryota > Metazoa > Chordata > Aves > Musophagiformes > Musophagidae > Tauraco > Tauraco erythrolophus. The sequence continues at coordinate 38,164,720 of NC_141470.1, read as the reverse complement.
GTGTTGCTGGAGACAATTGTCTTTGCATTTCCAGATGCAGGGCTGATGATGAGCATTCTATCCTTATCTCTGATTTTTTTTTTTTTTTCTTTTAGATAGTAGGACACAGCCTGACATTATTGACTTTTGAGTGCATTGCCAGTCTGTCTAGTTACCTTCTTTAGGTGGGGCTGGTTTGAAAGTAGATTGATGCCTCTGTTTTGGGAATGTCTATTACTTTATATTATGCTAGTTGTTTATAGCATTACACAGCTAGAGTTGCTGTGTATGTGAGATTGCTGTGTATGTGAGATTGTTTGTCTCACAAAAGAAAGAACTAATTCCAAGTACTTCTGCTGAAATTTCCTTCTTCAGTGTGAAAGTGCATGTATTTGATGTTCTTGCAAAATGACAGTTTGAAAGCTTGATTTTTTTCACAGGACAAGAAAAGTGTTGATAATGGCAGAGCATATGTTAGCTACCTCTCCTCCCAGTATGTTTCAAGCCATATATAGAGAGAACAAACTTTTAGCAATTCAGTTCTCATCTGTTCAGCTCTTGGTATCGTCAACAGAGAGACCAGTATTGATGTTGCTTAACAATTTTCTCACCTATCATAATGTTCTCTAATAAGAACAGCAGTGCCAGATCATACCAAAGGACTGTCCATCCTAATACCCTGCATAAGACAGTGGCCAGGAGTAGATGTGAGGTAAAGACTACAAGAGAAAGGCAAGCATTAGTGATACATCCTAGAATATTCCTCTTTCAGACTTTGTTGCCCAGGCACTTCATTTGAAAACTAGGAGAAAGGGCTCATTCCATATGAGATCATGGAACAATTTGCATGATGCTATGATTACCTGATGATTGTAATGATTTATGTTTGAAAGAGAGAAATAGGCTATTAGATTAATTATAAAATTATCTAAGCTGCTTAATTTTGCAATCACTAGTATTGTGAAAATATCTGACAGAAAAGTTCTGCTATAAGTTCTCTACAAGGTGATATATTTACTGATTAAACTATTTACAAGTGAACTTTCATCAAAAATATGCATGAAATGGTACTTGCAATTGGAATCTGACACATCTGTTCAGAAAGCCATTCAAGGACAGCTATTAAGAAAAAACAGATCTTTCAAGATCTTCAACTTTGCAAACACCCCTGACTTCTCTATGATTTTCAATGGCAGCTCTAGTCATCTTTCTGGCCATGAATCTGATTGAAAAGACAATAAGAAGTCAATAAGAAGCAATATTCAAAGTGATGTTAAAGCTTTGTGTAGTTGTGCAGAGACATTTCCTATCTGAACAAGAGGAGAATTTATCTACTATGATATGAAGCTAATATGTCGATATTATTTCTCAATAGAATTTAAAATCCAAAAGACCATAAGCCAGAATGTTTGTCTGTTAGTTATTATATATGGAATGACTCTTTCTTATGTCTCCATTTATGGTATTGTCAGTGACAAGAGTGTTGCTATTTACCTCAGCTTTCCAGGAAAGATATATTGAAGTTTCTTAAGAGGATGAAAATCTTTTTCAGATGAATTTTTTTTCTCTTGTTTTGCAGAGGTGTTAACAAAACATTTCTTAGCATAATTTAGTTCTTATAGTTATTTTTGAAAAAGCTAATCACCGTGATTGTGTTACAAGAGTTTCTGCATTACTCCTGTATAAATTATCCCTCTATGCTTTGTGCCACCTCAGATGTCCTTCTCATTCAACACTATCAATGAGAAAGCACTCTACTAACTGTAGGAATCATCATGAGCTTTTGTTCCATGTGAAAAGTTCCACAGTAATAGCAGATTCACAGTATGATGTCTTTTACACATCTATGCTTCTATAATATTATTTTCAGTAGCTTGCGAATATGATACATTGGATGAGGGAGTCATGGCTGAAGGGACTACATGTGGATTAGGATAGAGGCTGCAAACAGGGAGTGACTGGTCAGTGATCAAACAGTATTTTGCAAACGCTGATAGTGCCAAACAATATATTAAAACCCATGGATTCTTTAAAAAAGTTTTTAGAGGCAATGATACTCTAGGAGAAGATGATGGGCATAAAGCTTTAGAGACGTAGGTTACATTCTTGTGCTACTGATTAATTTATCACCATGGGATATTAACACGCCCTGTCCATACCTCAGTTTCTCCATGTAATGTGGGAATAATGGCACATATTTTCTTCTGTAAAGCACTTTGAGATCCTTGCATGATGTGATAAGTATTACTATTAGTTTTACTATTACACGTTATCAAAACTCAAAGTAGTCTTTTAAAGAATTCATTTAGAGGTTTTAAAAAGCTTATGTTACCTAATGTATTATAGGAGATATATAACAGTAAGTAGCTTCCCGTTCTATTTTATACATATTAAATTTTGTTTCCAACATTTCATTGTGCATGCCACCAATATTAGCAAGCATAATATGCTATACTTGGACAACTGCCAAAATTTGATTGTATTTATTAATTCCATTCTACTTATATTCGCTGCTGGACTTCTTTTTGAGTGGGAGACAAAAATTGTTGCCATTCAGAGATTGTTATGGGCAGATATTTTCCAATAGAACATGAGAAGAATAAGTCTAAATGATCTAGAGATTCATTTTATAGCTCAACTGAAATAAAAGGTTTCAACTCAGTGAAAGTCTTATTGTGCTTAAACATTATCTGGAATGGCAGAAAGATGTGCATGAATTTGCAGACAAATAAAATTTAGAGATCACATATATTATACAGCTAACATGAAATGCAACTCTCCATTCATGAGGAAGAATTGAATATTTCTTCTCTAAGCACCTGAGAATAGATCAGAGAAGACAATATCCGCAAATATGAGATTTCAGTCTGAAGTACTGGGAGTTTTGTTTACTCTTTATCCAAGAATATAAAGCGTCCAGAAAATTGCTAGCTTAAAAAGAAAGTTTCTTGACCAGAAGTGACATGAGATTTCTCTTCATTGCTCCCCGACAAGGCTACTATCACCTTTGCTAGTGGTGGTAGTGATATTTCTTGGACAAAGGTGTTATCTCCTTGGATAATTGAAAAGTTTTTCAGCTTTTCAGCTATGTTCATGATCTGACTTTTCTACATTCCTACCAAGGTACCTGTTTGAAGTGTTCCAGCTATTATAGTGGGTTGTTACAATGAACTTTTTCATGATTCTTAGGCATCAGCAACATTTTCAGAAGATAAGAAAGGGCTTTAAAACCCCATTCCCTTAGATTTTATTCTCCTTCAGGGAGAGATTTAGACTCTTTCATGTCTAACTGTTTTTTGGTGTGTGTGGTTTTTTTGTTATGAATGATGATCAAATCACTAGGCATTTGGGGAAAATGTTTTGCAGGAAATAAGATCAGTGGTCCAATTCGATGTGACACAGAACTTCTAAAATGATTTCAACTTTTAGTGTTAGTACCACCATATCTGTCGCTGGGAAGAGGAAATCAAGTTCCTCCCCTTCTTTTTCCCTCAGCATTGCAAATACATGGAGCTATCCAGTTCCCTGAGTGCATGTATTGCAACTTGCTAACAACTAGTGCTGTAAACAAAGCAACAGGCATGCCATCACAGTGGATATAGTCCTTTATGAGAGTCTCCCCTGTCTTCTCTGAGAAAGCTAGAGATGATTACAAGCACAGCTCAGGAAATAAGCCTAGCAGAGCCTAAAGTTGTGTGAATTCACAAAGCATCTTGCAGGGATAAATGAGGCATTAGAATATAAATGGAAAGTACAGAGTCAGTTCTAAACAAGTGCTTCCAGGGTCTTTGTGGGCTCTGATAGCTTCGGATATTCAACATAAATGAATTTTTCTCTAGATACCATGAACCTCATGGCTAGCAGTGGCAGTGTTACTACTTGAAACTCTTTTTCTCTTAATTTGAAAATAACAAATAACAGAGTTTATACACTTTTCCTGTTAATTACTGTAAATATTAATGAGATGGCTGTATCTATTAGCAAATTATAGAAAGTATATGAAGTATTACAATTATGTTATGAGATGGTTTCAAAAATATAAATAGGAACCTATCTTTTCTCTCTCACAGTTCCACAAGTAAAGGGGAAAGTAGTTAGGACTTGTACAGGATTTTATGAAGATTATGTAGCAAAAAAGTAAACGAAGAATTAATATGCATTGAGGTCTTTCATTACTGACCTTGATAATGTGATTAAGCAGTCTGCCTTGTATGAATCTTTGCATATTCGTTTATTCCAGAATCCAACTTCAAATCCTATAGCAGTAAATTAAGAGGTTTCATTAAAACAAAAGGTGGCTGGGAGAGATCTTATTTTTGGAGCCTGAAATTGTAAATTCATTCCATATATTTTCTGTTATCTCTCCTTTTTCACATATTTATCATACTGTAAAGCAAATAGAACAAACGGTAGAAAATGACATTTTCAGTTCAGCTGAAAGGAGTACATCACAAGAAATCATAAAAAACCTTCTGAATTATCCAATCTAAAGTAATGATACACAAATCAGAGAAATCTTTCAAATCTAGCAAGATTTCTGTTACTTCTACGTCAATTGGTTTCAAACTTCTTAGCATTTGATCCTCATAAGGCGTATGAGGATATTGTTACATCTGAGTTGCGTAATTTCTCTGTTTAGCTCTGTTTGGATAAAGAAATGTTTTTACCCCCAGAGCTAATAATTTGTGTTGATGCAATGGCAAAGGTGGAAGGTAATATATATATGCTAATGTCTTTTTTTTCTTTTGGTAGAACGAACTCAGGAAACAAATTTTATAGCTAAATCATATTACTTAAAACATTTGAAGTTTCAGTTTAGTTGCACTAAACTGAAACTGGATGACCATATCGGAGAGGATTGTAAGCCTGACTGTTCTATGGAAATTTTGCTTTTTAGAGTGTCATAGTAAAAAATAATGTTTCAAGACAGAGCGAACAAAATATTTTTCAGTGGCTTTTTTTCCCTAAATTCCTGCTTATATTCTCAAATCTCAGCAGCTCCTCCATCAATTTTGTCCCTGTCCCTCAGTTTAATTAATATTCCCAAACCTATTGGTTTGGTTTAAAAATAAAAAATTCTGAATGCAGTCATCCGTCTCTGATTTCCTTGATTCAGGTTCAGCAGATCCAACTTTATCATGTTATTCCTCTCTTTACATTAATCCTTTTTCTATTCTACCCAACCAAATTTTCCTCTGTGGCATACTAGATGCACACTGCTGAGGCCTGTGAAACATAATCATTCTCAGCTTACTTCTCCAGAAAAGCTGTCTCTTTCACAGATGACTCAAAATGAACTGTGATTTACGACTGGAGTTCAGGGCTTATAATTTGAAAAGAAAATTTTACCTAATAATATTTTACTGGATATGAACTTTTAGATGTGAGATCTCTCATGTAAAGGGGGTCTCATTTGAAATGGAAGGATTTGTCAATGAAGTAGGTTCTGGCCTGATTCACTGTTTTTGAACTGGCTGAAGCAATTCTAATTATAAGCTACGATCTAGAGCTGTTACTGTTTGCCAGATATTTCAACCTTGATGAGCAAGACCCTTTAGGCTTACTTGGAAAAGCTTGCAAACAAGGAAATTCAGTGCTGTTCACCCGCTGGGCTTGGGACGAAAAGCAAGTATGAAAGCTGCCAATATTTCTATATTTGCTTGTTTCATCTGAGTGGGACCAGTGCAATGACACAGAAAAAGACTCTCTGAGCCCAGAGCGAAAATAACACACTTGAAGTGCTTAATGGGTTTCTTCTAAGAGATTTCTCCAGCAGCTTTAATAGAGCTGGGTGAACTGCTTGTCTGAAAAAAACTTTAGCTGATGAATTTCAGTCTAATTTTTTTTTCTCATCGCCTGGATTGTTCACCAAGGGATTTGATTTTGTTTTCTGATTTGTAATTATTCACAAGTCAGAGATTGAACGGTACATGCTGTGTATATTTCTGATTCGTTACTTCCACTATGAGGCCATCCGCTTTTACTGCATTGTGGCATCTGAGTAAAGCAAACGGGTGCCCATGGCAGAGCCAGGGGGAAAGGGAAGAACACAGCACTACCTTATGAGAGAAAGTTTTAAAGACTTTGAGCACTTTGTCCTCTTTGAGCTTAAGTCAACAACATAGGAAACATTTCATACCTTATATGTTTTAGAATATATGAGTAAAACCTTGGAAAGCATCGTAACATTTCAGTAAGGTATTATATTTTAAAAGGATGCTCCTTCATCATCAGTGCAAATGTACTTACACAAGTGATCTAATGTCAGATCTTTGTCTAACTTATTTTGCCTTGTTGCAAAGGCAATGAGAATAGCATTCCCCCAACCCCAGCAACAGAGAGTATAGTTACGTTACGACAAATACATTGCATCATAACTAAGTGCATTTCACTGTAATCCACAGCCTAATGAAGGCAATGAAGTCACGCTCATCGTTTGGGATTAGGTGCTTAGTGTTAGCATTTTGACTCTAGACTTGAGGAACTGTCAGTTAAAGTACCTTTCACAGAATCACAGAATGGTGGAGGGTGGAAGGGATTCAGAATCAGCTTTCATGGAAAGAGATCAGCTAGGGCCTTGGTTTAGTACCACTGACTGGAATGGGTGCATTAGATCATTTTTCTCCTGGAGCAGAGAACGTGAAGTGAATTCTAGTTCTAGCTGCTCTTGAGGCAGGGGGCGGGAGGGAAGTGGGTCCAAGCTTGATTCCAATGTAAGTTTTACCTGTCCTTTTTACTCAAAGTCCTTTTCTAGTTTTTTACGTAAATACAGAGATAAGACAGTGAAACAGCTTCTGAAAGTTAAGCAAAATGTAATGTTGAAAGGTTAAATTGTTCTTCTTTGCGTGAATATCAACCTCTCCACCCCCAAATGTATATTAGGTTGAAATTGTGGGAGGTTCTTTTGTTCTGACAGCCTTATAACTGAGATATATTTTCACCTGTCATGTAAATCAATAAAATATACAGTACTTAATACTTAAATGTTTCACTATTAGAATAATTTTCTGATCCCTCTGGATTAACACATTGTAAAATAGAACACTCAATTTTTTGTATGAATAAATTAAGTGTTTTGCAACTTACAGTAATGAGATAGTTGGTTCACATAATGTTATAAACTGGTTACATGATACAGTGATGCAAATGTCCAGTTCGGAGGTTTGCCTTCCTTAACGAGATAAAGCTCCTCTTTACTCCACTGACTGCTCTATTTGAGTAAAGACAGCAAATCTGATTAGTGTTTCTACATTCTCGTTTTTCCACCTCTTATAATTTATACATTTTCCATCAGCCTTTATTTTTCTCTTTATTATGAAATCTTATGTTTCTCTGCCCATGGCAGGGGGGTTGGAATTGGATGATCTTTAAGGACCCTTCCAACCCTTACCATTCTATGATTCTATGATTCTGTGATTTCTTGAAGAAGATAGCAAAAGTTGTAGGATAGTCACATGAATTGCATTGCTTCCTGAAAAGTTGCACAGAAATGCTTCCTCTTTACAGGACATAGTGACAGGCCCTAAACATATCTTTCGTGGAATAACAGAGGAAAGGTTGAAAAACCTAGTGGCAAAGACTTTGCAAACTATTCATAAACAATTTATGAAAATGTTCCTTGAAATTTATCCGAAGCATACAGATTAGGAGACCGTAGCAGAGTAGGGAATGTTTAATGAAGTTCCCTGAAGTCAAATGTATTTGTAGATGAAGGATTCTGCTTCTGTTCACTTCTTAAGCAACTTGAGTTGCCCATGACACTCTCGCAAGTCATCCCAGTGGAAGCAGCTGGAGTTAGGGTTGACCTCTGATTCTAACGAAGGAGCAGAGATATGAAAATAGGGGCTTCAGAATACGTAAAAAAGATGTAAACAGCTCACAGTAAGAAAGCCTAATTTATCTGTCTTTATCTAACTAAATTAGGATCAAATAGAACTTTCTTAGGCAGTCTAGCCACGCAGCTAATTATAATGTAAATGTAGCAGAAATTAGGTAATAGAAAAGTACTGAATGCAATCTTTCTGTAGCACAACTGTCCTCTTGCTTGTGTATTAGCTAATTAATCTGAGTTTCTGTAACACAGTGATTAGGATTGGGTTTAGAATTTGTTAGCTGTATGTTAGAAAAGTTATCTGTAAATAAAAAGGTAAAATCATTGTTATGCGGGGAAGCATTACTGTGAAGATATTCTCTTTAATCTTTTTGTGGGAATTCCATGGTAACTGTATGGCAAATTGGAGTGAGAAGTTCATAGGTATGGTAAGTTTATGTAGAATAAAAGATTTTCATTTCCATTTCTCTTTTGGATTTTAATAATTTTGTAGAAGATTTCCCATCTTTTTCCTCATTTTTTTTCCCCTTTTGGGCCAAGGCTGTCTTTCAAGGCATAATACGTAAATCATAAATTTTTATTAATATGCATTCTATTAATTTTAAATCATAGAATCATAGAATCATAGAATGATTTGGATTGGAAGGGACCTTAAAAATAATCTAGTTCCAACCCTCCTGTCTTAGGCAGGGACACCTTCCACTAGATCAGTTGCTCAAAGCTTCATCCAACCTGGCCTTGAACACTTCCAGGGATGGGGCATCCACCGCTTCTCTGGGCAACCTGTTCCAGTGCTTCACCACACTCATTGTGAACAATTTCTTCCTTATATCTAATCGAAATCTCTCCTCTTTCAGTTTAAAGCTATTGCCCCTTGCCCTGTGGTTACACATCCTTTTAAAAAGTCCATCTCCAGTGCTCTTGTAGGCCCCCTTTAGGTACTGGAAGGCTGCTAGAAGACTTCTCCAGGCTAAACAACCCCAACTCTCTCAACCTGTCTTCATAGGAGAGATGCTCCAGCCCTTTGATGGTCTTCACGGCCCTCCTCTGGACCCACTCCAACATCTCCATATCCTTTTGTTGGGGAACCCAGAGCTGAACACGATATTCTAGATGGGGTCTCATGAGAGCAGAGTAAAGGGAAAAATCACCTCCCTTGACCTCCTGGCTACACTCCTTTTGCTGCAGTCCAGGATATGATTGTCTTTCTGGGCGGGCTGCAAGCACGCATTGCCGGCTCATGTTGAGCTTCTCATCCACCAGCTCTCCCAAGTCCTTTTCCTCAGGGCTGCTCTCAATCCATTCTCCATCCAGCCTGTATTTGTGCTTGGGATTGCCCCAACTCATGGGCAGAACCTTGCACTTGACCTTGTTGTACTTCATGAGGTTTGCACAGGCCCACCTCTCCAGCTTGTCAAGGTCTCTCTGGAGAGCATCCCTTCCCTCCAGTGTGTTGACCACACCACACAGCTTGGTGTCATCAGCAAACTTTCTGAGAGCAGACTCAATATCACTGTCCATGTCACTGACAAAGATGTTAAACAGCACCGGCCCCAGTACTGACCCCTGAGGAACACCACTTGTCACTGGTCTCCACTTGGACATCGATCCGTCGACTGCAACTCTTTGAGTGCGACCATCGAGCCAATTCCTTATCTACTGAGTGGTCCATCCATCAAATTCATGCCTCTCCAATTTAGAGACAAGGATGTCATGTGGGACAGTGTCAAATGCTTTGAACAAGTCCAGGTAGATGATGTCAGTTGCTCTTCTCTTATCCACCAACTTTGTAACCTCATTGTAAAAGGGGTTGCAGCAAATTACTAAAAAATCTTAGCTGTAAACAAATGTTTAGCCAGTGACAGTGACCCAGGACCATCAGACCTGCAGTTTCATCTCTTTTGATTGGGTAGCTTATAAACACCACAGGCATTTTTGGTTATGCCATTTGTAGCCATCTTTCCGTTTGTCATGTTGACATACCACTCTGTCTTTCACTGGACAAGATCGAGTCAAAAGTAAAGTGATTTTTTTCTCTTTTTTTTTTTTGAGCATGCTTTCAAAGAAGAGAAGAATACTGGCTAACAATTACACAGTTTGGATCTGAGTTATATATGTAAGCGATTTTTTGCAGCTTCGTTCTGCTCTCCTCTACTGGCTGCCCAATGTCAAAACAGGAGGTTCTCTTTTCTTTTGCAGTAATCATCTCTGACATGCTGTTGGCAACATTATCCTCCAGGTTCTTTCTGTTGTCTTCTAGAAGACATTTTCCCCATGGGGGAGGAAAAAAAAGCATTCTATCTTTAAACAAGGAATTAAAAAGATACTTGTTGGAATTCAGTGCCTCAACTCTTGCTCACCTGTTAAAAGCAAAGTTGTACAAAGGACTGTTTAAAAGGGTTATGTATACTTAGCCTATTATCTCTTTTAACACAGCGTTAATAAGATTAAAATAGGGTTTTCTAATAGTGTTATAAAGAGGAAAAATGGGAACAACATTGCTCAGTGTTCAGAAGAATATAGTACCTGGTCCTTTTGATGATGTAGTCTGAAGCAATCCAGCATTAGTAGGGAGTGGACTGAAAAAACAAAAAGAGTTTTAATCCATTTTTTTAACAGCAAATAGAGACACGGAACAAACAATCCCAAAACCCATCTTTTTTTTTTTTTTTTTAGATAAACTGGAGAATCAGAATGCATGACAGTACAAACAAGGAACCAGTCATCTATGTATAACTGTCTTTTTACATTTTAATTTAAATGAATGAAAACAAATGCGAAGTGCAGAAGTTTCTTTCATCACAGATCAATGATTACAACCCAACTTAGAAATTACGTCTTAATGATTCCTTAGCACTGCTCAGTCTAATAGACCTGCACCTATCAAAAAAGATATAGTTCTGATGGCAGAGAAATAATGTAACTGATTTGCGATGGCTTCTTCTTCTGTTTCCTGCATCTGTCAAGACTAAGTATGTTAGGTTTCCCTCAGGCAAGGCACTTTGCCTGGCTAAGTGTTTATACAACTTCTGTCAAGTTTGGTTAAAATTTGGTCAAACTAAGTTAAAAATCATACATGGTTAAGAGAAATGGACATAGATACAGAGGATAATCAGATCACCATTTTTTCTTAAAGAAACAAGATTAAAACTCTAAAATTAAAAACTGCTTCCATTTATGAGATTAAAAAAAAATGAGAAGTGTGAGATTATAGTAGATAAATGCTGATTCCACAGAAGCTGAGGCAATTTTTTTTTATGTTTTTGGCATTGTTATAACCTAGGCCTTATTCCACTATATTTTATCCATGCAAACCATCCCTACTAAAACCAGAACTTTTTCCTGTGTCAAGGTCATAAGATCAGTCTCCAGAAGTCTAACGTCCACATTATATTTGTGTTTGACAGAAAGGATTTCAATTTCCTTATCGCATCATTGTGCTTTTGTGCACTTCCTATGGACAGAAATTTAAGGTGGCTATGAATATTCATTTGCACTGTTTGTATCTTTCTACTGTAGTTGTATACACTTATTTACAAAACATGTTGACAATACAATGAAAAATGATGCATTTACAAAAAAATCACTAAGTAACAAGAAAAAACTTTGTTCTACAGAACTCTATTTATAGAGGGTAAGTGATTATATTCTAGCATTTATCATCAAATAAATATACAGTATCCCAAATATATATATCTTAATGGTCTTATGTGCACACATGGTTATACCAAAAGACATATGGAAAACAAACCAAGCTTGGAAATGTCAGATGATCTTATTAAGGGCATAACTATGATTATAGACAGTGTTCTCTTCAGAAGAAAACAAAAAAGGAAAAACCTCTCCGATATTATAGTTGATACTAAGCCTTTCACATTATGAATAACATATGTGGATGTTAATCGTTCATCGTGCTGTTAACCAGTAGAAGAGTCCAATGTCATCCCTACAAATGAAGTCTTTGTGGTGGAAAAGTCATTGTAGGGTAGAAAGATGGTTTGGAATGATGTCACCTTGACAGGGTCAAGTCCTGCAGTGTGTCTTGGTTTCAGCTGGGATGGAGCTAATTTTCTTCTTAGTAGCTGGTATACTGCTATGGTTTTGGATTTAGTATGAGAACAATACTGATACTGCACTGCTGGTTTTAGTTGTTGCTAAGCAGTCAAGGGCTCTCAGCTTCCCATGCTCTACCAGGTGCGTAAGAAGATGAGAGGGAGCATAGCCAGGACAGCTGGCCCAAACTGGCCAATGGGATATTCTGTACCATACAACATCATGCTTGGTACATAAACTGGGGGAGTTGATCTCAGGGGACTGGCATGATCGCTGCTTGGGAACAGGCTGGGCATCAGTCAGCAGGGGGTGAGTAATTGTATTGTGCATCACTTATTTTGTATATTCTTTTATTATTATAATTATTTTGTTATTATTATTGTTATTTTCATTTTTTCCCTGTCCTATTAAACTGTCTTTTTCTTTAGGTACGAGGGTTTTTTTTTTCAATTCTCCTCCCTGTCCCATTGAGGGGGAAGTGAGCGAGCAGCTGTGTGGTGCCTAGTATTGATTGAGGTTAAACCACGACAGGTGTCATTTCCAGGCACTGCTACTTTTAATGTCTGTGATGCTCCAGTTCAAAAGTTCATAGAAAAATCACCATTCTGTACCAGGCTTTTGGAAAAAGGGCCACAGACTTTGAATGAGGAACAGGTGCAATGCAAATTTGCAGAGCACAGCTGAATGGTTCCAAGGCAAGTAATAATCTGAAGTGCTTGGGATCGCACAGCCTGCTTCTTAAATGCATATATGCATCCCTGTCAGAACTGGACAAAGTACCTGTTGGCTACTCCTGTCTTCCTCTCAACTGACTCTGTTAGCAGTTGGCAGATTCCAGAGAGGTTCTGTGAGAGAGATGTGTGATAGAAGAGATTTGAAGGGCAAGAAGATAGTGGACTTGCAGAGTAGTTTGGGAAGAGCACTCTATGCCTAAGGGGAAGAGGTGCAGAGATGTTTCGGTGAGAGGCAAATGAGGATAGCACCGTTAGCAGAGCAGAGAGGATGAGGGATGATGTCATAAGAACCTGCTCCACACACTTGGGGACTTTTCTGTCAGTGATTGACCCTGTCCTCACTGTTTGTCAAAGTGCAGCCATTAACTTTTCTGACCAAACAGCTCCTCCTGGCTGGTTATTAAGAAACGAGAATAATGAAATGATCACTGGGCACCTCATTTGCATCCACAGTACTGCCCTTCTCACAGCAACACACTGGTCAGACATTGCTGCTGTCATATCACAGCTACTCTCATTTTCTAGTAAATGAGACGCAGATAAGTGTGTTTCTTACTTTTAAATTTCCAAGCTTCATGCACTTTTTTCTGTTCATTTCAGAAAACTAATTCTAGCCACTTTGATTCTCTGCAGTTCTTTCTGAAGGCTACAGGATAGAGAAAGAAGCAAAAGAAGTAATCAATACTCTTGTCTGATGAAAGGTCAGATATAGAATTCCAGCATGTTAGAGCAACTTAGCCTAGATTTTATACTTCGTTATCCAGAAAACTCAGTTGGGTTTGTGTATTCCCTTAAATGTTTCACCAATGAGAAACACTTTTTAACAGCACATAGTAAAAATTAAGTCCATGTATTTTTTTTACTAGCTCAGATTTCATTATGAAACATCTCAAGATTAAATTTATTCCAATAATCATTACAATGATGAAAAAATTCCTTGCTTCAATAATTGATTTATGCTTCATTTAAATGTACGGAGTAGTTTCAATATCATTTCTTATTAGCTCTAATGACAAATTTTAAAATAGCAGGGCTCTGAAATAAAGATGAAAATTTGCCATACAAGTTATTACATTTAAATGGACTTAATATTTAATATTTAAAAAATCATTTGATGTAAATAGCCATCATGAATCACTGCAAATATGCTTAGATGTAATTAAACTTTTTCTTTACCCATATCTAGTTGATTCATAATAAATTATTTTCTTTCATCTTTTTATTTTCTTAGGATCTTCAAGAATTCGAACTGGAAAAGCCACAGTTTTTCTCTGACATATCAGCATTGCTTATTCTGATTTTCATTATTGCATTGGTCAAGAAATTAGATGCCATGTCATACATATTTGCTTGTGTTATGTATATGCTATTATTTTATACATGATACTGGTGTTATCTCCGTGTTTGGATGTTATATGCATGCTACACTAGGTATTCCACTATTAAAGACGGACAAATAGAACATAAAGGCTTCATTTTGGCAGAAACCAGTGACTTCTAAAATGTTTTAAAGTGTAATGGCAGAAATATCTGGCAGAAATTAAAAAAAAAAACCAAACTCTCTCTGACTGCCCCCACTCTGTATATTGTTTTCCCTTCATGTGAGATTTTAAGGGAAATGTTGTCCAAGACAGGATCCTAGAGTCATGGCCAGAAGGCAGCTCACTGTCTTTTGAGACACCTGACGTGGCTGCTGTATACTGACCACAATACTCCCAGTTCAGTCACAGCTGCTGTTATGCAGAGGATGTCTATACGCTGGATTTACACAGTATGTTTTGGATGCTGAGTAATAAACCATGGCATTGGTAGGTACTTTACTAGTGCGATAGGCCCAGCAATTACTCATCTGTTTAAGGTTAGACACACACAAAAGTTTTTCAGTGATAAAAATCTGGTGATGGTACCCATCTGTTGACAGAGCTGGTAAGGTACGTTTCTGATGTCGTCAGTAGAAAGTGCATTTTTAGAGAAATTATGCATGTGCTTGTATTACTGATACTTTAGCTTTACTTCCAGCTGTTTAAGAAAATTGTAACAGTTCCGCGCAAATCCTTAACTGAGAGTGTGACATGGTTCTAGCTTGACAATGTCTTTGTTGTTTAGACCATAATTTTCACATGAAGTCTAAAAGTAGTGGAAGAAACAGGGGAATAATTGGGAATGATATACTTGCAATCATTTCTCAGGAAGAAAATCACCGGCATTTAAACATATAAACTATTCAAAATGTAGTTGCATTTAGAAAGTAAATCTGCTTAATTCAAAACAGAAGTGGCATCATTAAATGTTTTCTGCTTAAAAATCATAACGAAGAGAGGAAAAAAGTAAATGGGAAGTTATACTGGTGCTCTACTGGGATCTGAAACCTGTTCTGCTCAATATAGATGATTTGGGAAAGGGGATGAATAATGTGGTGGCATTTTCCTCATGGTACTAGGTCATGAGTAGTTAGTATTAGCGCTGACAGAAGAACTGCACAGAAATTCCTAAGACTGGGCTATAAAATGGTAAATGAAATTCAGTGTCAGTAGATGTTAAATGATGTAATGGGGGAAAAAACAATCCTAACGTCACAAATACAATTGATGGTCCCCATTTGACCACTGCAACTCAAGAGCCAGATCTCAAGGTTATAATAGATAGTTATAACCCCAAAATTGCAATCATCTCTGTGCTCAGGAGTCAAACTTAGTATTAGGAATTATTAGAAAGAAAATGTATAACAAACCGGTGTAAATCCATTTTTGCATCTGTATCCTGTAAGCAGCTGTTGTCCCTTCCACTTCACAGCAGTGTATAAGACTCGACTGAAAAAGAGTAAAGGAGGAGTTGGGAGGGTGATCAAGTGTGTGCAAGAACTTCCCTGTGCAGCGCATCTTAAGAGACTGAGAATACAGTAGGGCAGAAAGAAAATATATAGACTGATATAACTATGATACGGACTGAACCAAAGTATGATGCAGAGCAGCACGGAAGGGGAAGAGTGACTGTATTCTCTCACTCCCAGTATGAGAAAGACGGACACCAAGTGAATCTAGCAGGTGGCATGGCCAGAATAAGCAGAAGGGAACCGTTGCCCCATGTATACAGCAACTGTACTCTTTCGTATGGCCCGCTGAGGATGCTAGAAGTTTATCTTCAGTCAGGATGAAGTCAGGCATGTAATTCTTGCTTAGGAAGTCTCTGAGACACAAATAGTTGATATCTGGGATCACTTTCGAGAGAAATGTGCTTGTTCGTTATGCATTTTCTTGTACTATTTCTTTGACACCTATGTTAGGTCGTGGTCAGAAGCCGGATACTGGCTAGGCAGATGGACCTGTGGTCTGACCCTATGTGTCTGTTCTTAGCTACCAGTGCTCAGTTGCAAAAAGTATTAGAAACGCTTTGATATGACCTGGGATTTTTTTTTTTTTACAGTTTGTGAAGAATTTCTTTCTGTTACCTAAGAGATAAGCATTAGATTCTATGTTTGTTTTGATTTTTATGCGCAGAAAAATATTAGCAGTATTTCTCCTTGATCTAAAGTGAAAACAGGGGTTTTTGTTCAATTTCTTGTGAACTAGGTCTAACTTGATCAATAATATCAGCAGTGATTTACATTTGGCATAATTTACTTTAGAGAGGTATAGTTCAACAAGAAAGATAGAACTTCTTTGAAAAATATGGCTGATTAGTGGAAACGTAGACCACTTGCTTTCTAAAGAATTGTTTTGAAAATTAAATGTGGCTACTTTTACTCAGCTACTGCCTGTCACGCTTACATTTTTTTACAGTGACTTCCACTTGCCATAACAACAGAAGTTTAACAAACAGTATTTATGTGCTGCAGGCGTAGAAGTGTACATAAACATAAGAGAAAGTAACAGAATGCAGGTTGCCAATCACATCATTCAGTTCTCCCCAAAGCTTCCAGATAGTTTTACTTCGCAAAAAGTTTCTTTCTGTTGCAGCTTTCTGAATTTTGGAGGATCTATATTTTCTGTGAGGGAAGTTAGTTGTTTTCCACATGGAAAACACAACCAAAGAAAAGATTTTTTTCTCTTGTGTGTAGTTTATACCTATATTGCAAGTAACTATTTTTGGTGTCTGTTAATACACTACAGAGTTGCATCGCTTTAAGAAAAAAAAAAAGTTAAAAGCTGGTTTTAACTGTTTAATGTTCCTGATTCCAGGCCATTGAAGTAAGTGGAGAAATACACATGTGAATACATCTGTCAAGCTAGCTAGTTATAAAATATTTGCACCTTTTTCATAAAGGTTGCATCAGCACAAATAGCATACATATTCTGCCTTCAGCATTTGCTTCTCAGAAACACCGAAAGAGAAGTTGGAGATGTGAGGGAGTTTAGCCATAAGAAATAAGCATTTTAAAATTCCCTTTATGTAGATGAGAAGTATTTCTGGCCTGGCAGCTCTCTAACAAAAACTAACAAATGGAAGATGATCATGGGTGAAACACAAGAAAAAAGTCAACCTAAGATAAAATGATATAAACTGACAAGAAGCACAGGGGAACGGTAATGTGTATTGGAGAAAGGCATATATTAAAACACATATGATAAATACTGGAAAACCTTAAAATAATGGACCCATTGTAGGGGATTATTAAAAACAAGCCATCTCAAATATGGGCTAAATTTGCCCATGTCCTAAGTTGGCATTTATATTTCAGTCTTTAAAAAATACAGTATTGAGTTTCTGTTGAATTAGTATATATGTCCATAATTTTGTCCATAATAATCATCTCAACTATTATCATATTTAAGCACTAATTTGAAGTTAGGACTAGCTATTATTCCAAAGCAAGCACTCCAAATATTCTTCCTTTTCAAAACTCAAAGTCTTAAAGGTGTGTATATGCTGCATATCTAATGGAACAAACCAAAACCTTTTGTCATTTTCTAAGTTTCTAATTTCTGATTAAAATTATAGTATGTTCATCTAATTGCCTTAATAATCATCCTCGACAATTATATTCTGTCAAGTTTTCAAAACACAGTCATCCTAGCTTTATACAGAAATCATGTGGAATTTATGGTTTCTTGTGGTTTTGGAGTAGAAAAAGCTAAATCTCTTTGATTTAACTCAATTTCACCTTTTTTTTTTTTTTTATTTTAAAAAGAAAGTAAAATGAAATACAGTGGAATGTTTGTGTTGAACCTGAGCACTGACACAAGATTTAAACAATCTAGTATATGAACTTTGAGATTATACATATAAATAACAGAATGCTAAATTAAAATGAGGGCTAAAAAATATGCTAACTTATAAATAAAGTTGATAATTTAAGATTCACTATGCCTGAAAATAAAGAAGTTTAGCAGCATATGGTAAGGTAATCATTTTATGCCATATATTTTATTAACATGCTGTAACAGTTAAAACATATTTCAAATGCAATATATATTTTTAGCATGATAAAATAATTTGAAAGATGTCTACTTGAATCACACAACAGTGATTATTTACTAATGTAAAATAGAGTCACTTTGATTCTAATAAGAAAATGCCTGGCCTGAAGTCACACCTTCATATGCATCTAACAGTGCTCTCATTTTATCATATTTTAAAAATCCACACCTCATATTTTCTGTTTCCTTATATGGATGGTGCTAATGACACACATAGTAAACCTTCTATTAGCTTTGTACTTCAATAGGATTTGTTTAATTTCAGCTGTCAAACAATACGGAGAAAAAAAAATGCACTTTTTTGATAACCCCAGGATTTAAAATGCGTTATCAGTATGACAGCAGTAAACGTTTTCCAAACAATCTTATTTATGGGCCGTGTTCTTTCTTGGTGTATATACAAATCTGAGCAGCATGTGAAATCCCCACTTTGTTTGCCATAAATTGTGCATGCTACTGATATAAGATTTATTACGTAAGAGTGGTATCGTCGACATGCAACATTTTACCTCCAGCTCCCTTTCTCAGATGTGACTGGAGTTGCTGTTATCTGAGAAGCATTACCAGCTGATGACTGCTCAGTAACCAATTCTGTGCAAAACACATATGCTAGTCCACCTCCTAATGGAGAGGTACTTTAAACGTATGATACACGAGTATGTAAAGCCAGCAATGAGAACTGACTTCTCATCCCAAGTATGGATGACTTAAATGCTGCTATAAGGTTTGGGCTGAGCACTAGGGGAAGCCACTCTTGCTGTTTGCCAGGCACTTCACTGAGACTACCAACAATTTTTTCATATTCATAAAAATTTACCTAGTTTTTCCTACAAACAGGAAATTTCAGTGAAAATTAGTCACTGAAACAGCCCCATTCTCTCCCAACGCGTCTTGAACCTCTGCTCCCAGTTTACAGAGTGCATGGCCATTTTACACTTTGATTGTCCTATTCAGCTCTGTTGAACAGAGAACTTCGTGCAATCTCTGACTACAATATGAATTCTGAACAAATATTATCATTTTTTTAGCATAAGCATAAGTGTACAAAAATGGCATTTTAGTACTCATTTGCCTTTTTAATATTACATTATATTTCTTCATATGGTATTTATACAATGCTCACCATGATGGTGCCTGAGAATCTGGTATTACACGAATATCACATGATAAATGTAATAATAATTTTTTTAATTGGAAAAATTATTTCACATTGACATATTACCAAAATCAGACAATGTGACATCCATGCTTCTTACGATTTTACCACAGCAATGTTCTAGCATTGGAGGATTGTGAGATATTTTTTCTAAATACTAAAGTCCATCTGTCTTTACCCTACAAAGACATTCAATAGTGAGAAAGTGAGATTTTTTTTCCAACAGCATATGCTTGATTCTGAGGAGGCTACAAAGACATTCTGAGTGCATCCTCTGCTCCATTAGAGTAACCAAGTACTTGTAAAAACATTTTCTAGGCTTTCCTTTATGAACATGAAGAAATTGTAGATACCTGTCAGTATTTCTACAGCTTTGTAAAGGATCGATATAGTTTCTGATGCAGGACCTGGCCCTAAAGGCAGCTCTCAAATACAAATCTCCAAGTGCACCATAGAGCCTTTCTGCATAAAAGACTGCGCATCGTTACTCATAGAGTGGCTACGTCTGCTTTAAGCTATAGAAAAGCCCATCAGGAACGGGGTCCCAAAGCAGCAATATGAGTTTTACAAAGTACTTTTGTACTTTGTATTCATTTCATATTTATCTTTTGTACTTTTTGTAGTCATTTCATATTTAACTTTAAATACACCCATAAATCCCACCGAATCAAGTTTGTTTTGAATAGAGATGGATTCAAACACAAGTTCAATGTTTTCCTGAGGTGCCAGATACACGTTTCCAAGCATTTTCTGAGCCTTGTTACTTTTAGCTCTTTTACCGTTCAGTTTAACAGAAACGCTGACTCCTAAGGGCTAAGCAAATGTACGTTGGATACAATTATTTGAAATTTCAAACTGGGAAAAGCGGTGGCTGCTCTAGCGCGTCAATTGGAAGGGCCAAGGCTGCTCTGCTGGGACGACTGCGCTGTCACCACCAGGAACGGCCCCTTCCTCAGGCTCTTTGGCTTTGTGTCTGCTCTGCCATACTCAAAAATCATACCTCCAGACTTCACCATGTTTGAAGAAACTGTCTGTTTCTACTGTTACAGGCTTCTGATTGACTGCTACTGAAAAGAAACAAACAGGGCAGCAGCTGTCGCTCCATCCTGAATTCGAACTAATAATGTATATTGTACAAAGAGATGGCAGACATCGTGAGGTTATACCCCATGCAACCTTCCTCTTGTTTTCATCTGTGTTTTCTCTCTCTGACCCAAATGCACGCTAGCCTTTTCAAGCTCATGCTTCCTGCAAAAATGTGGAAAAAGTGTGTGTAAAATTTTTCCTTGCACTTGAAAAATGCGTTCTAAAGGTTGGTTTCACCATGTAGATTTAATAATTCTGGATAGAAGAGCATGCTCGTGACAGGTCTGTATTTTCTTGGACATATTGCATTTGATTCTGAGTGCAGTTTTCAGCTTTTTTAAATGGATTTTTGTGGGGTTTGTGCGTTTGTTTTTCATTATGTTAAACATAGAGCATCCATATGTTGCTTTCCTTTGGAATCTTTAAGAAAACATACAGTCATTCAAATCTGGGCTATTTTATCCCTGCAGTCATAAAATTCCTGTAGAAGACTTCTGCCTTATATGATACATTTTTCTCCCTCAGTTGTTGCAAATGTGTGTTCTAATTCCTTTTCTTCATTGTACTTTGTATGACAAAGTTGCTGCAGGTTAAGCAAACGTGCATAGGATATGAAACAGACTCTTAACTCCTATGATACGCTCTATAACTCAAAATCTTGACCAAGGTGCTCAAGTCATATCCCTGGTTCATGACCTTCAGGTTGGTAGAGCACAATAGGAAGTATAATAGCTGACTTCCATGGTATAATCTTTATTGTAAGAATAATACATGAGATCTTACACGCTTCTGTCAGTTGGAAATGTTCCTGTAGCTCATTGTACAATATGTCAGATGAAATGGATTTCATGATCTTTTGTATAATGCATATGTTCCAATAGTAATTTCAAACCTAATTTATTTCCTTGGAAATTAATTCATCTTTTAGGTGCCATTTTAAAGCATCTTAATTTTCTATTATACAAGCACAGGGGGTAAATTCTTTACTCGCATATACATGTCCCAATCCCATTGGATTTTGTACAAGATTTACAGTATCTAAGGGGGAAATTTAGCTTAAGAGTATTTTTATTTTTTCAGTATCATACAAGCCCTTTTCCTGTTCAAAACCTAGTAGTTATTTGGCAGAGGTTTTTCATTTTGGTCTTGCTGCTCTAACTAGAAATGCTTTCAAAGATACCATTTTTTTCCAGATAATGCATCTCTGTAAATGCCAAAGTTGATTCTGTGTCTTTCAAAATATGTGTATAAATTATTGGGAGTTTTAATGTTAGCTGCAAGTATGTCACTGAAAATAGTTATTGCATTCTTCCTTTTTTTTTTTTTTTTTTTTCACTGTAGCAGTTGTTGTTGGATGATGGGTGTAGAAAGTGAGGAAAATGGAACCTGCCACTTTCATTAGCTGCAAATTCCAAAGATCTCCTAAAACCATGGACACAGTTGTTCTTAATGCTTTTGGTTTTAATAGGAAGAATAAGAGAGTAGGGGATTAAGGTAGCCAAAAGAGCTTTTAAAAAGTCTATTTCATTGGGAAGAGTGGTGTCCTGGCAAGAACAAACATATTAAGCTTCGGGGCATTGTTAAATAGAATAAATTTTTTGGCCAAGGGCAATGTAGAAAACAACAGTACTAGAAATTATTTTTTTTTCCCTTGGAAGAGAGTTTCAGAGAGCAATGTAACTGGCAAGTTTAAATACCTCTTATATACAGTAGGATCAGTTTATCCATTTGTTCTGGAAAAGACAAGGTAATATTTCAGTCTCAGCCCTCTCTTATTAAGGAAGTATGGGCTGAGTATATCTCTAAGGTTTAACAGTTACAGTGCAGTCACCTTCCCTTAGACTACGAAGTAGTGTCTGTAATTCATATCTACAGTTTTATGCTCCACATTCTCCTCTATAATAGTCTAGTTCTTTTGCTTGTCGATATGGTATATGAAAGTTCATCTAAGACATTATGTAATTACCTACAGAAATCTGTTTGGGTAGTGAAGTGAAATGAAATAATTTTAAAAATCAATGAAATAATTAAGGAGGTGGAGTTAATTTTAAGGTGTTTAATTCTAAGGTGTAAGGAGTTACACCTTAATTCTAAGGTGTAAGGAGTTTAATTCTAAGGTGTAAAGCAACCAATACCTTGGATGTTGAAGAATAGTTTTCTGTATCTTTCCAGAAACTCTAATAGAGAAAAAAATATCAGAGTTCTTCAATAATAATTCCTAATCAGGATTTTAGAAGAGCAAATAGGTTAAAAAAAAAACCCCAACACATCATAAAATAGGCATGAAAATATTGTAAGAAATAATCTTTGCCCAGATCTCAAGTAGGAAAAATTATACGAAGTATGAAAATAAAAGTTTGAAACATATCTAAAGTGCAGAGTAGCCCGTGACAAAGCATGAGTGATGCCTTTGAGTACCAGCTTCAGTTCCCCAGTCCATTGGTGTCTCTTTCCCACAAACACACAATTTATTTAAACTCAGACTTGAAATATTTTCTACTTTAAAATATTGATTCGAATTAAGTCCATCCGAGAAGATGGTGTCATTGTTTAGCAAGTGTTAGTATTGGTGCCTGAGCTATAGATATCTATCAGAAGGTTTACTGGCTGAAGTTGGCAAGTAATAAATGCCAGCTGCAAGAGTTTTTATATAGACACTGATAGTCAGTCTGGAGGAGGTATCAACTGGGACAGACCTACAAATTGCTACTCCTGATGGAGACAAATGAGGGAACCAGTTGTTGATATACTCTGTGAAATACAAACATGAGAAGATGGTCAGAAACATGGGTGGAACAATTAAATATAGAGAAGCAGGTTTGCTTCCAGTGCAGTGCTGAAGTTCTATGAAAATTTTGGTGTTCCTGCCTTAATGGTATAACAACGGGCTACACTTCTTTTGGTAAACTGCATTAGCGTCTGTTCACAGTTTCCTGGTAAAGAAATCGTTGCAATTTAAGAAGGCTCATAATTATTTTTCTTTTCCTTGTTTTAGCACTTGAGTATATCAGTGTTAAATAATATCTTAAATCCTAGAAAACATAAGCAGTCTTGTATACATCATCATCATTTTTTTAAGCTTGTAAACTGAATTCGTTCTCAGCTAGCCCTGTC
Organism: Tauraco erythrolophus; assembly: GCF_009769465.1. Classification (NCBI taxonomy): domain Eukaryota; kingdom Metazoa; phylum Chordata; class Aves; order Musophagiformes; family Musophagidae; genus Tauraco; species Tauraco erythrolophus. The sequence continues at coordinate 38,141,350 of NC_141470.1, read as the reverse complement.
TTTTCAATGTCTGATGATGTGAAGGAACGTATGACAGTACTATCCACTTGTTAATATTTTTCACAGTTTAGGCAAATTGCAACTATATTTAAGTCATAGCATAGACAATCAGAGAGTGTGCTGTGACAGGTTTTTTTTCCAACTGGACACTGTGTATCTCTGCAGTCTTCTATTTCATATTAGCATAGTCTGAACAGATTATTTGGATATATAACCACGGTGAAGTGCTCCTTCCTTAGTTCTCTACTGTATGATCACCGTTCTGTGTATTTGCAAGTGGGCAGCTCTGCTACACTGATTCTTCTTAGGTTTGACAAGTATGCTGCTAAATTCACCTGTTACAGACGTCCTGCTGACGTGAATTTTTCTTTGTCTCTAACAGTTGCCAACGTCTCTTGAACCTGTGTAGCTCTTGGACTCAAGGATACAGGAAAATATCCTGTTCAGCTTGCTTGAATTCTGCGCACACATGCACATTTATAAGGAGTGAAAAAAGAAGGACAACTTCTATTATATATATATGAAGTGTTTCAGTTTGCCAATATGTTTTGGAATATTTCCCAAACTGGAAATCTCAGTGTTCACCATGATCCTGAAATAAAAAAAGAGATTATTTTGACAATTTCACTGCTGCCTAGTATAAGTGCCTGTCATTGGTGTTACTATTACAGATCACAGATTAAGCTGTTCTCTGCACATACCTAAATAAGAACAACGAATGGTGGTATATGAAAATTGTGATGTCCCTTTATAAAAATACATGATATACAAGGGAAAAAAACCCGACACCCCTCCCCCGCCCCCACCCCCCCCCCCGCCCCAAGCACTGATCCACATATTTCTAATTCAGAATCCTATTTAGGCAGATAATTACAAAAAAAAAAAAAAAACACAAAAAACAAAGCCAACCAAACAACAAGATCTTAAATATTGCATCTCTGGAGCTATGTTTCGGAAAATAACCAGTGTAATTCAGTGATTCAGACACACGGTTACCTATATTGATAAGGTGAAACTGTTAGAATGTCATGTTATAGACAATGAGTGGAGTTTTGTCAAATTTATCTTTTTCCAACAAAGCTGCTTTGCTGGCTGTGCCTGCCCATGTATAAAATGCTGTTACCGTCAAAGCCATGTCATTGGATTATATTCACTTTTTGTTTTACTTTTCAGTGCATCTGCATGGCATAATTGGGCAGCACTCCTCTGCTGTGCCTCACATTCCTCTTCCTGATGGCAATGGTTCATCACCAGCTGCTGCGCAGCGACGATTGCCTTCCTCTCAGCACTGTTTACTTTTGATTCTTCCTGAATGTGGTACATTTTGTTTTATGTCGTGTCACTGTTGTTATACTTACATAATGTACTTAAGTATTGTTTAGATTGACACAGTGTTAGTAGTAAAATTGAAAATAAAATGTCATTATTGGCAAGAACAGCTGTTTTCATGCACATCATTTTCTGAGCTTCAGTTTATTAATCAGGCTAAGCGGGAGTTTTGTACAAATGGCAGTATTTTTTCTTGAAGTACTCTATGGACTTTACATTTCCATCATAACAGAACTGAATAGGATAATGTAGCAGAAATGTTTGATGTGATTAAAAACTGTTTATTCTGGGTTTGTAATTGATTTAATTGTAACATCTAGAGGGCTGCAATTTTGAAAAGTTTCAGCCCTGATTGCCTATTATTCACATGACAACGCTGAAATAAATTGACGCTATAGTAAATGAAAACATAACAAATAACCCTGATGGTTCAATAACATTTTGAAAGAAAATCAGTAGATGATCTGCAGAAATCACCTACAGGAGCGGCAGAAAGAAAAGCTCATGGTTTAAATCAGCTTTTGTAAAATCCTGCTAAAAATCTACAGAAATCGCTGAAACTATTATAATGTTACTCTTCCAGTAAAGCTGTTTTGATTGTCTTCCACAGTATTAAATAATACCTGTTTGTGAAATGCAATCAACATTAGGAAAAAAGACTTATTATCTATGCTGAAACAAAATGACTGCATATGCCCAGCTCTCGCTTTACTACCCTCTGTGTAAAAGTCAGATGTAAAATTCATCAAACTAGAATGCTTAGATTCTGAACCTGCAAAAATTTTTTCTGGGCCTTGATCCCACCCAAAGCTGAAGTGGTTTTAATTGGCTTTGCACAATGCCAGGTAGTTCTTCTTATGAACTGAGTTTATAGAATAGGAAAGCCCTGCATACAGTACGTTTCAACACTGCCTCATTACTTGCATCATACACAGTATGACGCCATTTATTCTTGTAAAGAGAAAAACAAAGCCAAGATTCAAATTATTAACGATACAAATGATGATTATTTACTAGCCTTGCTCCTCAAGAACAAAAAATTCATTTTAGATGTTTCACATATTACTATAAATACTAGTATTGTGTTTAAGTTACTAGACTGACATATCTTGCAAGTATCTTTCTTTTTCTTGGTGGGCATCAATGTATACTCTACATTTTGTGATGAAATAGTAGGAAAAAGTTATAATGGCTCATCTTTTAGTGTTTTATGTTATTACACACATTTCTGTTTACACATGAAGGATCTAAATTTAAATTCTGAAATTTAAACTTTCAAATTTAAGCCATTAGGCAATATCCATTCCTTCCTCTGTTGTTTCACTGCTGTAATTGCAATTAGCTTTTTCTGTGTAATTGAGCTTTATGTAATTGTGCTGTAATATATATAAAGCCCACTAAATCCCATTGATACGTTATGCTGGTATAGGCCTTGAACTTGAATAGTTATTGATTTTACATAGTTCCTTGGTGCTTTATCTGTAGTTGTTAAGATCACATAAAAGTTTTATATACTTAGCTTATACTGATCTTTTAGTTTCCTTTACCCCCCTAATTTTATCGACTTGCAAGCAATTCTGATTTTCATCAATAGCTAGAATCAGGCTAACATTTTTCAGAGTTGTTTAGATGACTATGACTGGACCTTTGACAATGTGTGGGTTTCTTGAACGTTACTACATGTTGTCAACCTAATCTTCAAAGAGAAAATAATTTTGTGAACTGCTTCTAATTGACATTAGGAGGTGGTGTGTTACATTTTTTTTACTTGACTAATTCAGTTAAATATTTACTGAAAAAAAAAAAAAACTTCACAGATGACACTGCATTAAACATTTGCTGTTGTTTCATCAGTGTTAAATGATTTGTGTAGCTATTTCGTTGAGCAGATCTAATTCTTTCACTCTTTAGAACACGCACTTAAAAACATAAAGTGACGCCGTTCTGTCATTGAGAGGTATTCCATAATATTTAATGGCAAAAATGAGCCATTAGATTTCTGTATCACCCAAAAAGGAGGCAAAATATATCTCTAAACAGACTTCCTCTGTACATAAACAACATAACTTCTAAAAATTGAGTATTTATTTTTTAATGTTTAATGATGTGGTTCAAAGTACTCAGGAGTTAAAAGGAAAGGCAGAGAACTGTCCAGCAAATTGAGACTGAAGATATTCTGCTTTATTTCTGTACTGATTATTCTGAAAGAATTGTTCATAGAATAGTAATACTAACAAGGGAAGGGCAATTGGTCAAAAAATAGCACAAAAATGTTCATTGAAGTGAAAGTGGCATGTTGTTATGTATACTCTGCAGTCTCAAATCACAAATGAGAGACTATCATATATAGAAAGAAATGTAACAGAATGTGAGATTTAACAAATTAATTTGAAAATATGATCTTTAGTACCATAAAACATGTATGACTAATTTTGAACTCATCTTATTTTGTTTTTGAGATCCCCTGAATCTTTTATAATGTAATATCCTATTATGTCACTATGCATTCAGCTATATATTGGCAAGAACATAAAACATATTTACTTTAACGTTCCTGAATAAAGGTTAAGTAGATCTTATGGAGCCTTTGAACACCTGAAAATGTTTTGAAACAGAGGGATCCATTGTCGTATACTATCAGAGAACAAGAGATGTTCTAATCAAATATGCTCCTATTCTATGAACATAAAAATTCCTTTGCACACTGTAGGGAAAGGTTATTACAGATGACCTGTTGTAAGTTTCTGATTATCATCTTACTCTTACTTTTTTCCATACCCTAGAGTAAGATCACCTGCTCTTTTGGGATGTTTATTAATTTATGTGATGAAGAGCTCATGTCATAAAGAAGAAAATATCCCCTCCTCCTGTAGAGGAATGATAGGCCACTAGAATGCCTTGTTTTACAAAAAGTACCTGTGACTTGATTTTGGTAACCTGACTTTAAGGCATCCTTCTCAGCTGGTCATTGCCTTCAACAGTATCTGACAATGAAGCTGGTATCTGGGCTGGTGCTCACAGCAAAGATAGTTGAAGGAATTGACATAGGATATGTTTCTTCTGCAAGATCTGTGGCCTTTCCTGCTAACTCTAAGCCAGGTCGAAATCTACATAGGTAGTTTTTACTACCTAAGCTGTTTCTTGGAGCCCTGAGACTTTAGTCTGTCTGTGTAAAGTTCTCTGTGCCTTCTGACCATGACAGTTAATATTGAATCCTTCAAATGTGACTGATTATTTTTCTTGTCAGAAACAAAAGATTCATGCCAGAAACAGAAAACAATCAAAATGACCTAGAAGAATGAGCATCGTTTTCCTTCATAAAGTATACCACACTGCACTTACTTCTGTATACAAAGGGAAAGTGAATTATTACTACTGAGAATGGAGTAAGCTACCTCAGCATAGATGTCGTCTAGTGTAGCCTTTGGGGTGTCATTTAAATTCTTCTAGGAAGTTCTACAATAATCTGAACAGACAATAATAAGACTTACTGAATAACATTTAGAGAGTTTTGTATAGGAATAACATTGTTAAGCTGGCCTTGCAGGTCTCAGAGCCTACTTCCTAGCCTGTCTGCAGGACCAGAAAGTGAACTGGTGCCCTTTAGAAAAGGGGATGGCAGGTAGTTCTTTTCTGGAAGTCTATTTCAAGTGAGTGCAGTTGCTTTTTCTCCCTTGCTCTTTCTCAACATGACAGGCTTTATACCATATCTGTCACTGTCACTGTCACAGACCAGTCACTGTCTCTTTAAGTGACATTAGGCGCAAACCCTCTAGGGGTTATTTTTAAAAAAACATCTTGAGATCTTCCTAGATCATGGAGGAGAAAATACACGGCTAGAGGAAATACAGAGCTAAAGGGATTCAAAAATTCAAAAATGTTAATGGAGATGACTTTTTATTTAAGGTACGCCATAGTAGGGAGAAAACTTTTAGGACTCGGTGCTGCCTGAAGAGCCATGGAGCAGAAATATACCCTTTTGTATTCTCTGTATATTGTATCAAAGAAATATCTGAATCCATATCCAATTTATTTTTTCCAGAGTCATTGGCAAGAAATTTTGGATGAGATTAAAAGGGGTAACAATGAAGGAGTTATTTGATCATTTACAATTGGCAGAAATACCATTCAGATGTGATTTTGCCAAAAAGTTTTCTTGCGTAACTAGAAATGCAGTACGTCTGAAAAAGAGATCGGTAACTGCTTGTTATCAGTGAAATGAGCTGAACATTTAAATCTTTAACAGTGTTTTTGTGTTCATATGAGTTGTAACAGTATAGGATGACACTGGAACTGCTAATACTGGAACTTAGACTTTAGAATTTCTTTATTGTGGTTTATCCTCCACCTACCCACTGAAGTTCAGACACTTGCTATTAAGTTCTACCTAAAAGATTAATTTCATACGCTGCTAATGAGATGGCCCTCAGGAAAGATGGAGAACCTGAGTTTTGTTAACACGCAATAAAATATATTTTTGCAAGATCTGTCATAGATTGAGAAACTAACAAACAGGAATAAATTCAGCATTATTAGACACTATTTTGAATTAGTTGCCTTTTGGACATGAGATAGCTTATTTGACTTGCTAGAAGCTATCCACTACCTATTGCATCAGAAAGTAGAGAACATCTTCCAAGTTGTCCTTTTTCCCCCTTCCAAATGACAAGGATTTACAGTGACAGGATAGTTCAGTGGTTTGGGTACAAAAGATTTGATTCACTGTCTACTTTATACAGGTGATCTCTTCCTTCTCTGGAAAGCTGCTATATAATATTTCTCCCTTTCACATGAAATAAGCACTTTTTTAATTGTGGAATGTTATGGCAATTGTTGCTATAAATACATATGTACATATGCATAAGAGATGCTATACTCAGAGTAACATTTCCTGATTTTTCGGAGTAAGATTCTCAAGCTGGAGACTGAGTGAACTGAACATTTCAGTGTATAAACACTAAAGGGAACTGGGAGAAATTCTAGGGTCATTGATTGGGGACAAAATAGGAGAACACTTGGACAGGTGCGGATTGTTCAAAGACAACCAGGACATTTATAAAGGGGAAGCCATGCTTGTCAAATGCTATTAACTTGTTTGAGGAGGTGACAATGAGAGCTGACAGGGGTGAAGCAACAAACATAATCTGCTTGGACATCAAGATGGCTTTTGATACTGGTACACTGAAGACCAGATACAGGGTTAGTAAGCATCTGATGACAAAGTGACTGATAGAATGTCTCTAAAATCTCTCAAACTCAATCCTGTTGACATACCACAGCAAAACACGAGAGAAGATGTACAGAAGTGACTAATATAAATGAATTTGGCAGAGAATTTTCACACTAAAAAAGAGGATGAATGAATCAGAACGTTTGTGAAGGAGAGAGACAGAAAAAGCAGAGGGGTGGAGAGGAAAATAACTGACCTGTTCATATATTTTGAAAGAGAAAAGGCTATGAAGACTAGTTTGTGGAAGATCACTGTAGAAGAGATGAGCATAGACACCTGACATATCCCTCTATACATATCCCTCTGTCTACATCTTCTCTTAACTTTGTAACAGACAGGGAGTGGTTTCTGGAGGGAACAGATCATTTTAAGTATATGCTGAATGTCTGATGGGAACAAGGTTTGTAAGACTTTCTTGTTGAAAAGGGAAAAAATTGAGGGTCTTTTCCTACCTAGATCAGAATTAGCAAATATTAAGCAGTTTTGTGCTCAATATCTTCTTGTTGTTCCTTTTAATGGAGAACAGAAATAGAAGTGTAAAGGATTCTTGACTTCAGCTTTCTGTACAGTCCTTTCTCTGGATGTGTTCACATCCTGTTTTGCATGGCAGTGTTTGCCTTTCATCACTTTCCATTCGCTAAAGGAAGTATCTAGAGTATTTAATGAACAGGTACTAACTATAATAGGTCTCAGTTGCTAAAAAGTTAGTGAAGCTATTTTTGAGACAAAATTTGTAGTTGGAGTGGATAAATACATGGAAAAACTGAGGTAACAATCAAACAATATATGTTATGAGATCTTTCCATTCAATCATGTGTTCTTCATTTCCAGAATGTTGCAAGAAGTTACAACATGCCTTTTAGTTTTTAGATAATTTGTGCACTAGAGGCTCAAATAAAAATATTCCATTGTGAATAGTGGAAGAGTAGATTACTGGTGTAGGATAGCCATGGCCAAAACCAAAAACCATCTAATGAGAAGACTTAAATCTTAACTGATCAGTTATTTTTGTGGGGTATTTTTGCTAGGCATTTTGGAATGCTTTTCAGAATTTTTGACAAAATTTGTTTCAGGTCTTGTTTTAAAATCTAAAAACAAGAAGAAAAGGTTTTGCAACATATCCTTTAAATGAATTCATTCATTTTATTGTTTTTACATTTAAAAACTTGTGTTCTAGCTCAAAATGGTGATCTAATGGTTATGATTCAATTCAGTAAACAGAAGCAGAGAATACTGATCAGAAAGTTAATCCCTACATAAGAAATAGGAACAGTCCTTTGCAATTGAAGAAACAGTACAACAGGTACAGTTCCTCTTTTGAACAAAGATGCAGTGGATCAAGAATGCAGAAACAATGTGAAGCTCAGATGTGTGACAGTGGTGTATCAACTCTCCAAGAGAAAGCTGAGCTAGTTTTTTATCTACTTACTAAGATGCATAATTTGGATGTCTTCTAGTTCTAAGCCTGATTTGCATTAAATTTTTGTCAGTAGAAGAAAAAACAAGTCTAAGTTTAGGAAGAAATTTGCTTTTGTGAGTTTTCTGTTAGTTAAGAAAGAAAATTTTGCCATGATGATGGCTAAAGTGGCCAAATGTGTCAGAAAAAGAACACATATAGAAAACAGAGGGCTATGTTCTTATCCTCCCTTTAATGCTTTTGATTTTCTCAGATTCAACTTGTTTGGAGCAGTTCCAACACCAAATTTGAATAAGGGAAGGGTCATAATGGGAAATAGGCTAACATTTTGGGACAACAGGAAAATGTAACTCAAATGTCTTTTTTTGTTTGGTTGTGTTTTTGGCCCTTTCATCATTACATCTTTCATGTGTTTTGGTTTATGTCTTTTGTAGCAGTTGAAGTATAATTACCACACTATATCAAATAAAAAGAGGTATATTATTGAATAAGGAAACTAATGTATACTGGAATAAAACAGGAAAACAAAAAAGTAAACTCGTGAAATAGGGAATATTGTGCATTTATATATTCCTATGCATTTTCTTAACAAACAATATTTTAAAGCTAATTTGGATGCCAAAAAAAGACAAGAAAATTAATATTTTTGTAATATAGATGTCATCTTATATTTCATGCCTGATTCATTTGAAAATGTAGATTAATTTGCAAGCAGTTTAGAGAGGTGAACTATTGAATTGAGTCCTATAAGATTTAGGATTTGTCATCTTTTAAAGTTGACACCCAGTGAGAGCTTGTCAATTACAAAGAAGTGAAATGAAGTGAAAATAAGCCTCGTCTTCATCTTCTTGTTATATGCTTGGTTGGTTATAGAGAGACACCATTTACAAGCTGAGAATAATTACTTGCAAAGTATTTTTCACTTTAAAACAAAATTATTTATTATTTTATCTCACTCCATGATGATATAGCAGTTACTGTAATTTCCTAATCTAGTAACCAAAATAGTCTTTCAGTACTGATGTGGCCACCTGAAATGTAAGTTCGTTTGGCTTAAAAATGAAAAATGTTGTTTAGAGTAGGATTTTTTTCTTCAACGCTACTAATCCTTTTGTGATGGGTTATACAGAATTTCTTCACTTTATAAATCTACAGCAGCATGTAATTTAGAAAATATACATATGATACAGAGGGAGTATCAACAGTATAAACCTTTTTTTATTTACATGCAAACACATCAACATTCTCTTCCAGCTTAAACATGTGTTATCAGTCTCTTGCTTCTAGACTTGATTTTTGCACAACTCCTTCTTTTAAACCTTTCCATAGGCTGTAATACAGCCTTTCTGATGTGGTTTTCTCAGATTGAAGAGAGTTAACACATTTTCTCTTATCAGTTTTATTTAACATGATAAATGTTTAGAGCAGGTCTGTAAACATGTAACTTGTGTCATCCTGCCTTCCTTGCATCCAGCATTCCTGCACTTCATAAATTTCTGTACTAAATGCTATTTTATCAAATCTTTTTAAGAAAAAAGTACTCTTTGATTGAGTTATTTTCTTTTAAATAAAGATAAAATTGATATATTTGGCAACTCTTTGCTCAAGCATTACCTTTGATTTTTAACTGGAGCTCTGAGCTGATTTGCTTTCTTGCTTTTCACAATTTTGCATCATGATAAACTGAAAAACAGAAAGGCCAGATAATTTGCCCATGGTGTCAAGCAAACCAGTAGCTCAGCCTGAACTAGAAGGAGTCATGTCTCAGCTTGGAGGCTTGTGCCCACACCACTGAGCTCCCTAACATGAAACACTGTGGAAGGGATGCTCAGGAAAATGTAGCAGCCTCTTCCTGAATGGGAACTGATACTTGATGCCAGTGATTTTATTCATAAATGTACACAGAAGTTGGTAAAGACGTAAGCAAAACGTCAAATGTCACTTATTACTTAAAGTTTTGAGATGATATTTAGCTTTTTTTTTTGCCATGCAGTTAATATTCTTTAGTAGCTGAGCTGGCTAATTGCATTTGTACATCATCCTTGTGTTAGCTGATGCACAAGGCAAACCTTATATTATTTCAATTTTGTCTTATAGTACTCATACTATTCCCTAGTACAATTCAGTTATGCCATTTAAGTGTACAGTAGAATATTTCTTTTTTATTGCAGAAGAATGCTTTGATCTATCAAAAAGCTTAATTTCATTTCAGGCAATAGTTCCTATTTGTAATTAGGTATATGTGTGGCAGTTGCTAAGTTTCTCTTTCATGTCCTTCCGTTCATTTTTTAAGCAAATTTTCTGTTATACCATCGCATATCGTACAGTGGGTGCTTTGCTCAGTTACTGGAACTACACATGTATATCTGATTTCTCCAGTCATCCATGAAGTGTTTTGGCAACTTGGCCTTTGCTTATTTTAATTATTCCTTTGCTGTTTGTGATAGACTAATGCACAGTTTTATTTAACATTGGTATATCTCTGACTCTAAATAGGGAAACAAAGACCAGTGTAACATAACTGATAATAATATAGTGCAGGTTGTATCGTCCTTTCACTTTTTTTCTTTTTCTCTTTTAAACAAAATCTGAGGAAGGAAGAGCAGTTAGTAGAGAAGAATTGTTAGAGAACGCAAGACAAACAAACAACAGATAATTTGAAGACTAACCCTTAGGTTGACATCGTAACAGTCTTACCCCGCTGAGTAGCATGCCGCTTCACATGGGGTTCTATAGAAGTAGAATTGCTTGAGGAAGAAGGCAGCAAAAAATTGAAAAACAGTGTTTTGGCAGTCTGGAGATTAATGACGTATAGGGTACTACTAAGAATATAGAAATAATTTCTACAAAACATAACAGATTACTGAGCTTCAAATGGGCACTGAAATGTTTTTTGTTGACATGAGATTTTATGCTGTAATATCACGCTCCTGTTTGTACTTATAATCCTTTCTTCCCAGCTGGAGACTGTTATTGATCTCTCTTTTGCAGATAGCAAAAGGTGTGGCAAATTGAAGTATATTTGAATGCCTAGATAAATAGCATTTATTTAAATGTCATTTAAATGACAAAATTAAATTAAAACTACTGATTTGTCACACTTAATCAATACCTCCTTTTTTTCAATTTATTTACTCTTCTTGTACCTATGGTATGTCGTTCTTTTTTGCTAGCTTTTAACTCAAATTTTCTCGCAGTGCTTTCTTATTCTCACTTTTTTTTTTCTGCTTGTTTATGTTGATACTTTCCTTTTCCCAGTATATTTTCTTACTTTTGTGTTTCTCAAAATGGCTCTAAGGAGTAGGGATCAGGTTGAACTGCGGTGAAGACAGTGGTTGACCAACTGATCTGTCCACTGGTTTATTCACTAACATGCTAGCATGCTCAGAATTGCCTCTTGACATCAGGACAGAGAGGTGGGATGGAATATCAACAGAAGGTACACAATATGTATGACAACAAAATAAATGGTCCATTACAAATATCACTGCTTTAGCGGCTTTTATTTTGGACAAAAGATAGAATAGGAAAATCTGCAGTTTTGTTTTGAACAGAATGTTTTACTTAGAGTGTGGATGCTGAAAAAGAAGAATTTTTGCAGGTTTCTGAACAAAATTTATGTCAGAGCCAAGGTCTCCAAGGAAAGTGATTAGAAATTTTGTAACAAAAAGGGCTCATGAAAAAGCAGTGTAACCTTTTGTTGCCATGGTAAATAGGAAAATTTTGACTCTATCTGTAGAGAACAGAAAGTTATCTTCAGTATCATTAAACCTCTATAACACTTTTTTAATTAAAAAACCCAACTTTCAGGCTTTTTCTATCTTTTTTCTTTTGTAACCCTGCCAATCATTTCTGAGCAGTCTAACATTTTGCCACAGGAACTCAAACTAATATCTTTGGTTGCAATTCATTAAATACTGTTGGTGCACTAGAGGCACTAAATCTTCCCTCACCCCAAATCCTGGTTCAAGATATAAAAAACCCAGCAACAGTCAAGAGAAGTATGAGCTCTCTGAGGAGAAATGGAAGCAATTCCAAAACCAGCATTTATTTTTTTTGTACCTAAACGAATGTTTCTCATCTGATTGTGTTGAAATAAGCCATGCGAGATTTTTAAGTAGAAAATTGAATCAAATAACATAAGTGAAGTACAATAGAAATGAGAAATGAGAAAGTTCTAACAGTGTGCTGTGAGTATACAATGTACTTCCCATGCACCAGCAAAAAGAATAAAGACAACTGAGGCTGTTTACTGGGTCTTTTTTTGTGTTTTTTTTTGTTGTTGTTGTTGTTGTGTTGGTTTTTTTTTTTATTGAAATGAGTGAGCTAAGTACTGTGTAAAATGGTTTATCCATTTTGCAAGAATTTAATGTTTCAACTTGTTAAAACGTGTTTCAAATATGAGCATGTATTTATAATTTGTTTTTCAGCCCCGTTCAATTTCCCTTTCCAAAATTGCAGATTAGGCTACTCAAATACCTATATATTCATGCAAGTATTATTTACTTCTTGATTGAAAAACACTAAGTCATTTCTATTTATGAACATTTTCTTGTAATGCCACCTGGCATTTCTCATCACTACTGCTTGCAGTCTAGTCCTATAAAATTTAATGGATGTCAAAAATGAGCACAGTATGAAAAATAAATAGACAAAAGAGGAATCTTTTACATGTTAACAAATGTCACAGAAAGATCTGATAAAGGTAAAATCTCTGTGGAGAAAAATACTTTGGTCTTGACCAAAAGAAGTACCTCTTTAAGATATATGGCTGAAGGAAATCTTGGAATTTTCTGTCCTGAAAAGAGTAGACTTAATTTGTATGTCCTCTCAGACTATGCTTCATCTTTATTAGAGAAATCCTTCCTTTCCAATGGTTTTAGGCAGATTAACTGGCCTAATTGGGCCTAAGCTGCTGTGAAGAGAGAGGAAAAAAAGGTGGAGGCACAGACTCTCCAAGTCCTCAAGTCACATCCTCCTGGTTGACTGGTCTGCTTAGCCAAGCTGAAACTGGTCTTATTGTCATGTTGGGTGCATTAATTGGAGTGCAGACTAATTTGCAAGAATGCTTTAGTGCCCTTTAAAAGGTGATTTAAAATTCAAAGTGATGGAAATTGTATAAAAGCATGCTGATCTGATCATTACCCAGAATTCAGTTTGACATTTCCTCTATTTATCTGTTTTCATTGTTTAGACTTTAAGTTTACTGTGAAAGACTTAAGAGACTGCAACAATTCATGATATTCTCTGGATTGGTTGATAACTCCTCCTTTTTTTAAACCCAGTGAAAGTAAACTATGATTAAGCTCAAAAACGTCTTGTTGCGGGATGATAAATTAAAGAATATTTTTAGATCATGTAATATAATAATAATAATAAAATCAGCAGTAGCTTTCCCTTCTTTCCATCAAATACATGAAAATACACTCTCTGGAACATTCTTACCAAGTAGAGACTTTAGCACCTCATTAACATAGACTCAAATACAATGGTAATGAGGACAGTGAATTTACATTTTCCAATCAAAAGGACACAAACAGACTAAGGCACTTTTTTGCAAACTCTATAGGTATAGCGATATCCATTTCTGAAGTCCAGCTATGTTCATGGATGAAGAATTGTTTCTGCCAGCACTACAAAACAGCTCTCCACAACACATAATGACAGGAAAGAAGAGTATTAGTCATATGAAATTACAGAAGAAGCCTTAAGTGGATCCGTAATAAAAATATACAAATTAGACTCTGATGTAAGCAATGCATTAAACATGAAAATTTTCCAGGCATATTTGAATGATGGATTGTAGGAAACCACAATTGAGACCTTTGTTCTGCATTTTACTCAAAGCCAGCAAATAGGTTTTAGTCCTGACACAAAGAAAGTGACGCTTTCTTGAAGTGAAAACAACTGATGCTATCCCTGAAGTGTACTATACTTGCCTGGTAACCCAGAAAGCAAATCGTATCCTGGGCTGTATCAAAAGAAATGTGGCCAGCAGGTCGAGGGACGTGATTCTGCCTCTCTACTCTGCTCTCATGAGACCCCACCTGGAATACTGTGTTCAGCTCTGGAGTCCCCAACACAAGAAGGACATGGAGCTACTGGACCGAGTCCAGAGGAGGGACACAAAGATGGTCCGAGGGCTGGAGCACCTCTGCTATGAAGACAGGCTGAGAGAGTTGGGGCTGTTCAGCCTGGAGAAGAGAAGGCTCCGGGGAGATCTTATAGCAGCTTTCCAGTACTTAAAGGGGGCCTACAGGAAAGCTGGAGAGGGACTTTTTACAAGGGTGTGTAGTGATAGGACAAGGGACAATGGATTTAAACTGAAAGAGGGCAGATTTCGATTAGATATAAGGAAGAAATTCTTCACTCAGAGGGTGGTGAGGCACTGGAACAGGTTGCCCAGAGAAGTTGTAGATGCCCCATCCCTGGAAGTGTTCAAGGCCAGGTTAGATGAGGCTTTGGGCAACCTGGTGTAGTGGAGGATTTCTCTGCCCAATGGCAGGGGGGTTGGAACTAGATGATCTTTAAGGTCACTTCCAGCCCAAACCATTCTCTGATTCTATGAATACCAGAAGCTGGTAATATTAATACTAGTACAAAATTCTTACTAGCTTGTGCAATTTCATGAAACATTTAGATGCTATGCCCTGAAAACATACTTTTATTTGAAAGTTGCCTCCTGTTATCTCTCTGATAAAGAGAGACTGTGTTGGCAAGAACCTTGTGCAGTAACTAGCACATTTGGATTGCAAGCTACCCTCCACCCCAGTAATGTCTCCAAGGACATGGTCTTCAGTGAAACTGTGAAAAACAGCCCCATTGTACATCTGGGCAGGAGAGAAAGGTGGGCATGGAATGGCTTCTTCTTGCACGTAGTCCATTAAAAAATTTGCATACCATGAGAGATTTCCAGTAGCTGCTACATTTTGGAAAACCTATCTGTGTAGAGTATTTCAGGTTATCTGCTGTTACTACATGAATGGTGATACATCATTCATTCTAAAAGCACTTGGAAAATGAAGTTTTGTAAATGTTTGACATATTATGTCAGTTCTGGCCATGGAAGATCTCAAGGCTTGACAAGTGACATAATGCTAGGAGATGAATGTTGTGTGCCAAAAATTAGCAAGTGCTGTTTTCATCTTGAAGGAACATAATATCTCCCCCACTAGCACTTTTTTAACCAAAAAAAAAAGTCCTAGATATATCATCTTACCCACGTGAGTGTACAGAAATCAGGCACAGCAACCAAACTAGCAATACCAGCAAGTGCTTTTAAAATGTACCTTTATGTCCTTACTAAAATATTTAAACCCCTGCACAAAAGGCTAAGTTCAAAACAAAACATGTTTTAACATCAGTAGTGTAAAAGGTAAAGTTAGCATCCACTGTAAAGCTGTAATACTGCTACTCAAATTACTTAAACAGAACATAATCCAAACCCCATGGAAATTATTAGAAGTGAAATGTAGCTTGTGTAGCATGTGTCTATTCCTATTAGTCGAATTGCCAATGCATATATATATATAGGCATATTTAAAATACTATGATATCTGAAGGGAATCTGGGAAGATGTTTGAAGTGTTAAGACAGTGTTTGGAAAAGTAAGAGGGAACAGATTACCATGGAAAATATTTTGACAGAAAGGTTTACCAGCTTTTATTTTAAACTGGAAAATTAATTGAAAGCTCAAAAAAACAGAGGACGCAACAGAAAACTCCAGAAAATTATACAGGGTATGCATTATTTATTAGAATAATATGATATTATTTGCATATGGCTTTTGCTGTTAGGGTAACTACTGAAGTTTTTTAGGTTTTACCACTGAATGTAACGGTGATTGAAATTAAAGAAAAACCTATAGAAAGACAATAAAAATAATAAAAAAATTTATTCTTTCCACTATTTGACTTGCTTTTGTGAATTCAGAAGAGTTTCATTTTTATATACTAATATAGAGAAGATAAAAAATCAGAGCTAAAGATGGTGAAAAAGTAATATTCCAATTAAAGAAAATCTTCCAAGAATTTCTAAATTGGTTCCATCCTTGGACAAAATACTACTTTTAGAAGAAGAGGTTCCTCCCCTGCAGAAAAACTGCTAGTTTAAGATTAATCAGCTTTGGCAGAGAATAGCAGACAGTCTGTTGGTTATATTGTTCCCATCAGAAAGGGTTCAATTTCAAAATCTGGCAGGACAGAAAAGTGAATGTCTGTTTATGCACCACCATTAAATGTTCTAAAGATGGAGTAATTGGCTGTGCTACAGAGACAGGTACAGCTGAATGTAAAGGCAGTCAAGTGGATTGCAGACTACAGGACCTCTTCCCATGAGCATGTTGGTAAATGAAGTTTGCATGTATCACACAGAAGATGTCCAGAGTCCAAAATATCAGAAACAGGTTCCAACCCTGTATATGTGTGGTACAGTTAAACTGTTAAAATTGCACTAGTAATTTGTTTTGGGTAGTTGAAAAGTCACTTTGAGCTACCTCTCTCACCAAATTGTCTCTCTCCTGAAAATTCAAACAAGTACAGGGCATTGGTAGTGTTAATCAAGACGGTGAATTTTCCTTAACCCCCTGTAATCAGTGGCCTGTTTTGAGATCAGATTCTCCCTCTAGTTTTGATCAGAACTTTCACCTTGCTGCAAAGCCTCCTACCAAAAGTCTCAGTTTTGACAAAACCTGGTTAGAATCTGCCTTGTCCAAAAATATCTGACTAGTACTGATGTTCGTTTCTTAGGCTACAATGAAGGGAAGCTGCTAGTGCTGAATATTCCCATCATATTTCTCAGTGGCAGATGCTAAAAATTTGCTAAAACGTGTTTTTAAATTTCTTATGCCTACAAGCAACATGTATCTAAAGGAATTTTCTGCTAAAACATTAGATATTTTCAAACAAATGGATACTTTCATTAGCCTTTATTTATCTGATTTTGTATGTAAAAATTTATAGCTGATGAAACTAATGCTGACGTTTGATTTAATTTCAGTTTTCACAGATCCATCTCTTAAATGATTCCTTGAAGCTGATCATTTTTACGGTAAAGAACCTGAATACTTAACTACATTCTTAGATGTGATAGGAAGCCATAAGCACAGGAGGTTGAAAAGAGCTGCAAATGAGCCAGGCGTCCTCATCCAAGCACAAGTTATTCATTGGTCTTGGCATAGACTGCAGCAGCCTACGCACTGCTTTAATGTACACTAAATGGCTGTTGACCCACAGTGTCATTTGGCAACTAGCTACGGTTGCAGCATTGTACATTCTGCCACAATCTTTTCTGTCTCCAACAACCCCTTTTACTAGGGTGAGTTGACTGGTTTATCCCTGTTGCCCAAAAGAGGGACAGAAGGCCTAAGAATCCATTCTCAGGAGTTTAAAGCATTATTTCAAATAGTAGTTTTAAATATTAAAACATATATTTTAATGCAAGAAGAAAAGATGTTTAACATGAATAATATTTAGGATAGGAAATGATTAATTGAAATAAATTATCCTTTTCAGCTCCATAAATTCAGTACAGTAGCCTGCAGTAAAAATAAGCTCTGAGTTGATTTGTAATGTATGGAAGCAATTAAGTGAATTTCTTCATGTAGTAGGTCTTGAGAGAAGGTTTTTTTGTGTATGTGTGTGTGTAAATATACGTGTCGGAACTGGCAGATATTATCAAAAGTTTGCACAGAAGTGTAAGTTACAGCTGTGCTATTGAAGACTATCAGCAGAAGTAGCATATGCTATATAGTCTAGTTACAGAAGCACCTTGAAAGAAAATTCTTATGGTCCACACAGTGTTTTTTGCCTGTCTGATTGCAGGAGAATTAACTAGTTTTTATCTTCACAGACATAAAATACAATCTAATATTTTGTGCATCATCTTGGTCACGGATCTGGTCCAGGTAAACTTCTTAGGATTGGGAATAATAAGGGATAAGAATATTTTACTTCCACTTGTTCTTTCATTTTTTTTCGAGTCACCTATTTTTCTCTCAAAGTCCAGCTGTAACTCAGATTTTCAAGTCCAAAACTTATGATAGATTAATCACCAACTGCAAAAACAGATCATTGACTTCTACTGGTTAATATTGGCTAGGAAGATAATGGCAGCATTCTAAATTGAAAGGGGTTATAAATGCTTTATTTATATTTACTAAATGGTTGCAAAATGTCACTATGTACTTTAATATCACTTCGTAAAACACATTATAAACTGAACTATCATAAGCATGTTCAAGAAATTATATTTTAAGGCCTTCTTAAGAAAAGTGAGTTAAAACTATGCCTGGTTCTGCAGACACTCCAGCATGTGACTACACAAATGGACAGTCAGTTGGTAAAGGTATGGACATGCATAAGTGTTTATAGGGAAAAGGAGACAAGTGTAATGCAAAGTTCCATTAAGACAATCATGTGGATTAAATTGTTTGGGAATTACTTCATTGC
The DNA here is from genome assembly GCF_009769465.1 of Tauraco erythrolophus. Taxonomy (NCBI): domain Eukaryota; kingdom Metazoa; phylum Chordata; class Aves; order Musophagiformes; family Musophagidae; genus Tauraco; species Tauraco erythrolophus. Next base: position 38,122,926 of record NC_141470.1, on the reverse strand, counting down.
GTCTGTACAACTTTTTAGAAAAGAAACATTGTAAGTGCAATCTTGATATGAACTATAATTAGAAGACTGTATTTTTAATTCTTTAGCACATAGGCATCTAGCCTGCTGTTTGCCCTTAAATATAATAAAATGTAACAAACTATATAGCTACCAACATAAGATAGTAATGACCTTGTAGCATCTAGGTGCAACTTTTAACCTTGAACCCCAGTGCTAAATGAGCTCATGATAACCATTCTACTTGAAACTGCTTTGCTGCTCTTATAGCAATGTTACTCTAGGGGGGAAATGTCTTTTCTAGTGGAAAGATGAACTTGGCAAACTGAAATGTTAAATGATAATGTCAGCACTTTCATCAGAGTTGTGTGGTTTGTGTTAATAATTGTGTTTACCAGCCAGTCTAAATTTTGCCTCTGGTCTAAACAATTTAATGATTTTATTCTCTCAACTTCATTCTGCACTAATTTTAAAACTAGCTTCAAAGGATACTCTCTGATTTTTGTGAAAGATAGCTTTAGTAAAGTGGACCTATTTTTTCATTTAACAGCCACTCAGATTAAGTCATCAATAAGATGCAGAAAAACTAAGGACATTAATAACCTGGAATTACCAAAAATAACAATGCTAACAACCTAGTCATTAATGAGAATTACTAGTCTTGTTACTATAGAAACAGGACTGAAGCAAATAGAAATTATGTGTAATTTCTCATTCCCAAAAGTGACATATATTATGTCATTACCATAGTAATGATATTATTGCCCCAAATGTCATAAACTTAAAAGCTACTTACCATGAGAGGACACCTCCACACCTGAAAAAGCTGACATGTACATTCTGCTGTTGATCTTCGTTGAAGCTCCACAAATAAATTACTGAACCGAACTGAACTGACAAATTTATGAAGCAGTGGAGATGGTGGAGTCATCTCAGGACACTTGCCAATAGTTTGCTCTTTTTACTTATGGCAAACGCAAATTAAGCTGTCAACTGTCGTAGATGATAAGAGGACAAAGGTAAAAGTCAGTCTAGTCTGCTGTCTTTTTTTGGTATGATCAGTAGTAATTGTTGGCTCAGACTGGGAAACAAGACAAAACTGCACTCTCAAAAGGGTTGGCCGATGCCGCTGCAGACAAGACTAGGTAAAAGGAATGTCTGTTTCCTTGTTTACTGAATGATTCTGCAGGAATGAAAATGTATGTGTTGGATGTGATGTACTAGATAAAAGTATAGGAAAAAATTTCTGAGAATGGGAATGAAAAAGATTGCCTCGACAAAAGAAATCTCTGGAAACTTCTCTAGCAACCACGACTTGCCCTATCATTCCCCATCGGGTTCTATGTTTTCCTAGGTGGGATGAAGTACGTTGCAGACCAAACATTTTGAGGATGGTATCTTTTACTGTCATTGTTATTACTTTTGTTGTCTTCTCTGTAATCACTTTTTCAGTGTCACTGTAAGATAAAATCCTTTACATTAGGAAACAGCAGTAGGGTTATCATGGCTAAGGTTTGATAGTGATGTTGCCTCCAACATTTAGGACAGGAATGAAAAGCCTTTGTGCATGTGTTGTCATTGAGTCATTCATCAGGTGCTTGTGACTTCAGGCAATGGGTTTGCTGTTATTTCATTATAAATTTTTATCAAGGCTTTTTTATTTCTCTAGGACTTGACACATTTCTCTTGTCATAAATGAAGGCTAAACTTTATGGTGTCTCACAGTGGAAATTGTAAAGAAGGGATCATAGAGAACTTGAGAGTTATCACTCCTACTTTCTGCTTCTCCTCATTGCCACTTCTTAATCGCTTTTATTTTTCTCAAAGGAAAAACATTTTTTACCGGAAAGGTGACAGAGCACCAGCACAGATGATGGGTTGTGTAGTCTCCATCCTTGGAGATATTCAAAAGACTTCTGGATATAGTCCTGGGAAATCTGCTCTAGGTGACCATGGTTGAGCAGGAAGGGGTTGGACCAGACCTCTAGAGGTCCCTTCTGACCTCAACTGTTGTCATTCTGTGATTTTTGAGATTTCTATAAAATCTGGTGTAGTAGTTAGTTACCTATCTAGATTTGCCTTTTGAGATGTCTCAAAACATTGTGGTAACTCATTGTCTTATTGATTAAAGTTGGAAGCTATTATTATTACTTTGGTAAATCAGTCTGATCATGAATTTATGAACTTGTATTTTGGCACAGAGACCTGAAGACACCCTTGCCCAGAAACTGAGTTGCTCGAGGGTAAGGGCATGAAGGTAAGCAAGCCTCCAGAGCTGCTTGAAAGAAAAAACATGTAACCATTTTATGTCTTTTTAAAAACTGTGAAAGTTGTGTGAAAGCGCATTTGCAAGGGCCAATAATAAGGAATAAACAGAATATCAATAGAACGTCATAACTGATGAATTCTTGAAGATATTTTAACAGTGACCACATGAGTTTACAGTGTCATTGCCTCTATTGACATGGTAGAGCTGTTACAAGAAGGGAGAGAAAGCCAGGTCTCATTCTTGTTTTCCATTGAAAGTTTGCATGTTATATCTGTACAGCTTAAGAAAATCTACACTAAAAAGCCCCAATACACTTATAGATGAATCATAGAATCATAGAATCATAGAATGGCATATGCTGGAAGGGACCTTAGAGATCATCTAATCCAACCTCCCTGTCATGGGCAGGGACGCCTCTCAACTACATCAGGCTACTCAAGGCTCTGTCCAACTTGGCCTTGAACACCTCCAGGGAGGAGGCATCCACAACTTCTCTGGGCAATTTATTCCAAAATCTCACCACCCTCGTACTGAAGAATTTCTTCCTAAGATCTAATCTAAATCTGTTCTCCTTCAACTTAAACCCATTTCCCCTTGTCCTATCAGTGGACACTCTTGTAAAATGTCCCTCCCCAGCCTTCCTGTATGTTCCCTTCAGGTATTGGAAGACAGCTATTAGGTCCCCCCGAAGTCTTCTCTTTTCAAGGCTGAACAATCCCAGCTCCCGCAACCTGTCCTCGTAGCAGAGGTGCTCCAGCCCCTGGTTCATCTTTGTGGCCTTCCTCTGAACATGCTCCAACAGATCTATGTCTCTCTTATGGTGGGGACACCAGAACTGGACACAGTATTCGAGGTGGGGTCTCACAAGAGCAGAGTAAAGGGGGAGAATCACCTCTCTTGACCTGCTGACCACGCTTCTCTTGATACATCCCAGGATGCGGTTGGCCTTCTGGGCCGCATGAGCGCACTGCCTGCTCATGTTGAGCTTCTCATCTATAAACACCCCCAAATCCTTCTCTTCAGGGCTATTGTCAACCCACTCTGTGCCCAGTTTGTATTTGTGCCTAGGATTGGCCTGACCCAGGTGAAGAACCTTGCATTTTGACTTGTTGAAGCTCATGCAGTTTGCACTGGCCCATTTCTCAAGCCTATCAAGGTCCCTCTGGATGGCATTTCTTCCCTCAAGTGAGTCCACAGCACCACACAGCTTGGTGTCGTCGACAAACTTACTGAGGGTGCACTCAATGTTGTCATCCATGTCACTGACAAAGATGTTGAACAGCAGTGGACCCAGAAGAGACCCCTGAGGAACACCGCTTGACACTGGTCTCCATGTAGACATTGCGCCATTGACCACAACTCTTTGAGTGCAATCATTCAGTCAGTTCTTTATCCACCGAGTGGTCCATCTGTCAAATCTGTGTCTCTCCGCTTTAGAGACAAGGATGTCAAGTGGGACAGTGTCAAATGCCTTGCACAAGTCCAGGAAAATGACATCCGTTGCTTTACCCATGTCAACCAGCGCTGTAGTTTTGTCGTAGAAGGCCACTAAATTAGTCAGGCACGACTTGCCCCTAGTGAAGCCATGTTGGCTGTCACCAACCACTTGGTTATTTTTTATGTGCCTTAGTACAGCTACCAGGAGAATCTGTTCGATGATTTTACCTGTCACAGAGGTAAGACTGACTGGTCTGTAGTTTCCCGGGTTGTCCTTGGTGCTTTTTTTAAAGATGGGGGTTATTTCTGCCCTTTTCCAATCTGTAGGAACCTCACCAGACTGCCAGGACCTCTCAAATATGATGGCTAGTGGCCTAGCAACTTCAGCCACCAGTTCCTTCAGGATCCGTGGATGTATCTCATCAGGTCCCAACACCCATCTAGGTGTTCCCAGACCTGATGTGCTGTTCTACACTCTCCCAGACCCAGCAACATCCTCTGTGATTTGGGTGGTGTGGTTCGAGTGGTTGCCAGTGAAGACTGAGGCAAGAAAGTTGTTGAATATTTCAGCCTTCTCCATGTCCTCAGTAACTAGGTCACCTGAATCCTTCTGGAGAGGCCTCACATTCTCTCTTTTTTCTTTTTTCTCTCACATACCTATAAAATCCTTTTCTGTTATTTCTAATATTGCTGGCCAGATTTGACTCTGTCAGGGCCTTAGCTTTTCTAACCTGGTCTCTGAGTACACGAACAACTTCCTTGTACTCATCCCAGGTTACCAGTCCCTGCTTCCATGCTTTGTGTAATCCCCTTTTGTATTTGATTTTAGCCAGAAGTTCTTTGTTTACCCACATAGGTCTCCTGGTGTTTTTGCCTGATTTCTTCCTTTTAGGGATGCAATGCCTTCAAACTTGGAGGAGATGATCCTTGAAAGTCAACCAGCAATCTTGGGCTCCCAGTCCGTCCAGGGCTTTATCCCATGGCACACTACCAAGGAGGTGCCTGAAGCGGCGAAAGTCAGCTCTTCTGAAATTGAGGGTTTCAAGCTTGCTGAGCTTCCCCCTCTTAGCTGCCCTTAGGATCTCAAACTCCACCATCTCATGGACACTGCAGCCAAGGCTACTCACGAGTTCAACATTACCTACCAGCCCTTCCCTATTGACGAGAATGAGGTCTAACATGACACCTCTCCTTGTTGGTTCCTCTATCACTTGGATAAGGAAGTTATCGTTAATGCATTCCAGGAATCCCCTGGATTGGTTGTTCCCCACCATGTTGTTTTCCAACTGATGTCGGGATGGTTAAAATCCCCCAAGAGGACCAGGGCTTGTGAACAAGCAGCAACTTCTATCTGCCTATGTATGGCCTCATCCACTTGGTCCTCCTGATTGGGTGGTCTGTAGCACACTCCCACTGTAAAGTCTCCTACCCTTCCTCTCACCCTGGCCCACAGGCACTTGGTTCTTTTGTCATCACTTGCCAGGTGGAGCTCCATGCATTCTAGCCGTTTGTTGACATGGAGAAATGATATGCAATACAATTTCAAATGAAGATTCTGTTTATGATCATAGAGAACAATTACAAAAAGCATCCAGGTGTTTTCTGCTACAATTTTGTGTCTTAAGACGCCAGAAGATTTAAATGTGACTACACATAGCTCTTTTTTTTTTTTTTGTATGCCTCTCTTTGAACCGAAAAATATGCACCTTCTACTTTACCAAATGCAACAAATGTTTATTTAGCAAATGCACAGTCTTGTACTTTTGGCACAAAACATTGCTCAGTTTCTAAGGCAATGCAGATGATTACCTATAAACTTTACATACACAGAAGTGTAGTTTCTTTCCTCAAGCGGTATGCTTAAAATTCATGCAAGACAGCTTTTTCTTGCAGAGCTGTGTTGATCTATCTTGTGGTTTGATGTGCTACCAAAACTGTAAATCATCTTCAGTGATAGCTCTGCCCCTGAAAAGCAGAGGAATAGAACGAAGGAGAAAAATGTTGATTTTGCTCAGAGCACTGTAAGGGAAGGAGCCAACAATCCAGGCCTTGAACAAGCAATTGATATTTAGAACTCACTGTGTATCGCTGAGTTACAAAAACAAGAAGAGGCATGATGAGTATATAAGCATGAACGGAACTTGGAAAAAAGCCCTAATGACTGACAACAAATGTTATTTTAATGATAATACTTCAGCTCTCGTGTAAGTTTCATGAAGATATGTGCACGCAATATTCTTCTGTCACCATTCTTGGACATAGTGACTAGCTAATAATTAATGAAGCAGCAATTCATGTCTAATAGCATAAAGAGTTGATTTCTCCTCTGAATAAAAATTTGAGTTTGATTGACTCAGATCCACTGTTTGCAACCTCATAAAACCACAGTCACGAGCAATAATTAATTTACTCACCTCTACAGTTGGCAATACTGTATTTTGAGAAACACTGAAGTGGGAAAGTGCCTTTGATTTACAGCTTACAAACTGAATTAAGGCCATTACCTCTATTTATCAATCACAGGATAATATTACATTATTTAATAATTCTCTTTTTCAGAGGAGGATATCTTGAGAAAACACCACTGAAATTGCAAGAAGCATCCAGAGTACTTGTTTCTTCTTCTAACCTAGGTATTTCTCTAGCCAGCTGCATCTTTTCGGACATATTTGAAACCTGATTTTGCTGGTCATGTGAAACAGGGTCTAGTTAAAACCATGTTCTAACATTTTACTCTTGTTGAGAATATTCTAAAAGACTGTAATTACATATATATATCTAAACCAGCTAATTTCTTGCCTGATATTTTAGATAATTTACTACCTTTTGAAGCTTTAAAGATGAATTTAGCAACTTCTGTTTTCATCAAATAAATGGATTTAGGTATGAATAACACTGCCATCTATATCAATATCTTGCTGATGCCAAGGCACTGTAGCAAATGAACAAGAAAGACTCACCTGTATGCACGATAGAGCTGAAGGCGTGTAAATACTTGGTTTTACTTGATAAATCAATCATCCACAATGTGATTCTATAACTTAGAGAAGACCAGTTTACTCTTCTCTTATGGGCATGTGCATTTCTGCTCTATAAAGATATTTAACGCAGAGTGTGAGCATACTTCCTCCTTGGGGCAGAATGTACAGTAGATGCAATAAAGTGAGCAGTTGCAGGCCAGGAGAAACAAGAAGAGCATGTGTTAAAAAGGTGTGGCTATATTAATCTTATCCACGTATGTCAGTCTTGCAAAACTATTACGAAATTTTGACAACGCAAGGCACAAAATCAACTTGCTCACCACAGTTTTCAATGAAGAGGAGAAACATAATCTCATTGTGCTTATCAAAGAAAAACAAACCAACAATTCTTTCTGGGGAGAATGCCTTTTACATTTTCCATATCTTCAAGATTTTTGAGTCAGTGCCACAATTACTGAGATTGCAGAGTCTATTATTCTGGTGTTAGGAAATACTAGTTGTACAGCTGCACACTGAACGTGAATTATATCTCATGGTGTAATGCATTATTATGCAGGCTTTAATTATAGGATAATTGACTGGTCTTTTCCACAAAATACTGACCTCATTTACTTTGATTCTAAATATTTGCAAAACGGACTTTGACATAATCATGAAATATCTATGGTACTTTGAAGTGTATGACCTGAAGAAGGACTTGCATGACTGAAAAGCTTTACGTTCTCCAGCTGTCCTATTTGGGCTAATGCATTATTATATCGTTTTTTACAAACCTGCTCCTGACTATACACTTAGAAGATGTTGATAACAAAGAAACTCCCTCTTGCTTGAATAATTGTCTTATCTCTGGTATATGAAGCATCTTCTGTGTTTGCTTAGTGTTTCATGCTAATCCCAATGCCCCGGTTTATGACTGAGGCATACAGACACCGTCTTAAACAAGTAGTGCTTTTAAATTTCAGTTTTTTATTTGTCTTTTAGGTAAATTCAGCCACTTCATTACATAGCTTTTAAACTGATGCTTTCCTTCAGGCTCCTAATATAGTACAGTTTTTAAAATGTCATTTAAATTTTTTAGATTCTCTTTTCAAATTGCAGAAATTATTCCTTTCCCCTTTCAAACATGTAAACCACAATTATGAGTTTCAGGAGTCTCAGTCATGTGAAATGTCATTAAAAGAAAATAAAACTAAGAATCCAGTTCTGGATGTGACAATGTTTAAAACTTCCTTTATACTATTAACTAATAAATGCCGTTGAACAAAATATTAGTCTCATCTATATTTGTACAGATTTTCAAAGTGAAAAATTTTGATTGGATATTGGTTTCAGACTATAAGAGAAATGCCTATTAAAAGATTTGTTTCTAGGTTTTTGAGTTCTTGAATTTTCTTCTCTTTGCTGGTTTTGGTTGAGTTAAATATTTCTTTACTGCAAATATAATATTTTCACATTGCTGAGTAGATCAAAATGTATCTTATCTGTAATAATAGTCCCTAAGTCAGCAATATTATAAGTTTTTTCATATTGGTAGTCAGCACTGAGTTACTCTTAAAATATCTTCCTTTTACTAAAGACACAAAACCCACCCTAATCTAGAAGAAGCCAAATACTAACAGACAACTAGCCAGATTAAGATTTTTTTTAAAGTTGGAAGTCAGAATGACAAGTAGGCTTGGAGAGAAAGGAGATTAAACAAATCCTATTCCTTACATGGAGTCAGGAAAGCAAGTAATTACAATGACATTAATAAAAAGTCATATCAGAGATACAGTTGAAGTAGCATATAGCACAAACTGGCTGCTCTTAAAAAGAAAAGTAAAGCACAGCACTTATTTGGAAGCTAAGTAGAATCTCTACAGTTACACTCCACTTCAAATATATTGTAATATCCTACCAGGTTTGTTGCAACATTGATACAGAACATTGACCTAAGTAATATCTGTACACAAAACTTCATATTGTAAGAGTGTCAAAACCCTAGATGGATTTTTGTGTCACTGCTAGAAAGAGATTGACTGCAGAAACTTGTGTGTTGCTTTCCCATATTCCTCTGACCATTATGTTTCATCTCATTGTCACAGTCCTTGCTTCTCTTTTTTCTCTTTTAGAAAAAGTTTGAAAATTTCACTTTTTCTTAATTAGAGCAGGCTCAGGGCTCCTCAGTAGAAGAGAGTGGAAATTTGCTTGTTCTGAGGATGAAAACAAAATTATTTGCATCATTCTCATTCTTGTAATCAGAAAATTCAAAATTGGTATAGCAAAAGAGACTTTCCCAGGTGCTTAAGAGTGAGGACTGAGAATCAGCAAAGGTGTTTTGGAGGAAAGTAAAGTGAGGAGAGAATGGGTAATAGGTCTTGGAAGGTCAGGAAGATTTTACAGGGCTGCTGGAAATGAAGAGGAGATGGAAAGAACACATGCTTCATGCATCAGTCTGTGTGTACCTTCTTTCTGTTCCCAATAGCCCTTCCCTGTGCAAACTTCTGTGTGAGGGGTGGCACGTAAGGAAACCTGGGCAAGGGAGGAGAACACCTGGGCCAGCCTGGCAGAAGGTGAAACTGAAGAGCAGGCTGGGCTCTGACAATGGTACGAGACCTTTCCACCACTACTGCTTCCTTTAGCAAGACCTATCACTTTATTCACTCTTGCTGTTCCCTTGAGAGGCTGTCTGTGTCCAGTTGTTGAGAAATAAAATGGATATAAACAGTACTCAAGCACTGGCAAAGTGGTCATCAGGGCTATGAACACCTGTTAGCAGAATCAGTCTGCTGTTCCAAGAGGCCAGAAGATTGCTTATTTCATAGAGAACTAAAATTAGCTCTAACCCTAGAGAAGAAAAGGGAAGCAAAAAAAAAATTGTAAAAAAAGAATTCTCAGGTTCAGAAGAGAGTTTCCTGGTTGGCTCTTTTAAACTATGATGTGAAAACTCAGGCAATCCTAACCTTTTTAAAAAAAATCCTAAGCTTTAACCACTAAGTAACACATCCATATGGCCAGTAATCTAAACTGTTTAAATGGTTATGACTGTAACAGATCTCTACAAATGTATTACTCAGTAGCAAACTATGTATATAAGAGCACTCTGTCTAATAATTTTAATTATTTTTTTAATCTATTAAAAAGCACATGCATGCAGATTAATAGAACTCAGGGACAGAGCTGATGAATGAGCTTTTTTCTGTAAAAAAAAATGCATACAAATATGACCTTATTGCTCTGGTGGGGGATGAATTGCAGTTCAGTGTGAAAATCTGAGAAAGTATCTTTAAATTTTAAATAGAATTCTCTTGGTTCACTGAAACCATGAAATGGAATTGAGTATAATTTTTAATGCTGTGATGTCCCAGACAACTATCCTCCCTTCCCACTTGTATCTGTTATGACCTACAGGAAGCTCAGTAGTGGCATATGTGGAAAACATTCATCACTGACTCACAAGAAAAATCATACTCGTTCATTTTCTTCATGCCAAAAGAAAAATCACCACAAAAAACTATTTTTGTTTAGTGTTCTCTTTCCTAGTTGCTGAGTGCTGTTAGAAATACCATTGCAACATCTCAATGGGAAAACATTCTGCCCATAGTTTTTATGAGACATTATACTATTGACTTAGAGATCCTGTTGGCTTTTCACAGCTGTTTTTATTTATTTGTTTAAAATATTGCTACTGTGGATTTCATAGTCACTCTTTCCTCCGGGCAAACAGACATTTATTTGTAATCTCCACAAAAACCAGATCTAAGTGGAGAGTAAATGCATCAGTGTGTGAGGGAAATATTTGGAGGTTTTGAGTAAAAAACCTTGATAATTATTATGCAAAAAATAGCATTAAACTAAAATACAGATAAAAAAAAATTATGGTGAACCTCAACATTGCCCCGGTCTTCTGAGATCCCAACTTGTAATTTAGATTAAACATATGTGGGAGCTTGGCTACAACTGTACACATTGCATAGGTGAGAGGCCATTCAGTCCTGCCTGTCCATCTTAATTGATATTTACTTAAAGATTTCATGTGGTTCTGCAGACTTTCAGATAGACATCATTGTGTTTTAGCAGGTATTAGGTAATTGCCATTACTAAGCCCAGAGCTGGACTGTACCAGAAAATTCAACATGCCTGATTTATGCACTCACATTTTCCAATATAAAACTGCCTTCAAAGTAAAAGAAAACTATCTAAATGTCTTATTTACTTTTGTGTTTGGGACTAAAGATACGTGACTTTGTCATCAAAGGAACTTGTGATGTTGAAGTGAAATTAAATTTGTGCCTAAAATGCCTAGACTGTATACAAGATTTTCAAAAGCAAAGTGAAAAGTTTTCATTTCTTTCTTCTTTACTTGTACTAAGGATAAGTGACTTAGCTATCAATGCTGCTTATTAGAATCCTGTAATATAATGAAAATGAAATGCATTGTGCCCAATATGCCTTAGTTTTCATAATAATGACAACACATATGCTGTATTTCTTTCTTTGTTTTCTTTGTGTCAAGGATATAAACTGTCTTTCTGCCATCACAAACTGTGAATAATGTATGAAATAAATAAAAAAAGGATGCAAAATATGAATAGAAATAGGCTCTGCAAGAGACCCATATGTTCTACTTGAGGATGGGCTTGATTCACAGCCTATCAAAGTCAATGCCAAGATTCCTATGGAAATTAACGGGCTTTGATCAGGCCCTATAGTCATATTTTGGGCCCCGGATTCTTGAGTAATAAGAAAAGAAACAACTTGTCAATGAATGGTATTCTTTTCCTTTGTCTTGCTCTTCAGATGCCAAGAGCTCTCTTGACAGAGAAGTCAAGTTTGACTTTGTTTTGCAGCTTCCCACACTTCACCCTGCTACCTGTGGAAGGTCCGGGTTTAGGGATATTGCGTGTAGTATTTCGATATGAGGTAGGGTAATCGAGCAGCTGGTATCAGACTGGCTGATAAGTTCGGAAGATTCCTGGTGGTGAAGTGGGACATTTCACCATCGAACTCCATGTTTATTAGACAGACGAGTGCCTCTGTTTTGAATTTTGATTTGTTAATCCCTTGAGTCATCACTTAATACATAGCTGACATTTAAAAATAATGCTTCTTGCACAAGGGACCAGCTTGTGTACGCTGGGCTTGGAGAGCAAAATGTCTGCTTTGAGCTCCCACCCACAGTTGTAACAAAGCTAATGAGTAACACGTAGTAACGCCAGCTCTCATGAATTAGTGATGAGTAATGGGCTTTTGGCTGAGATTGCATGATGGCATGGGAACCTCCAGGCCTCTGAAAAATTCCAGCTCCATCACAAGGAAAGCCTTTCATATTGCTTGACTCCCAAGCTCACCTGCTTGCTGAGGAAAGGAGCCAGAGAAACCAGCCCTCCTGCTGTGGGAGGGCTTTCTCTTCTCCTCTTAGCAACCTGACGTTTCCCAGAAGAAAGAAGAAGAGAACTGAAAAAAGCATACTGGGATAAGGTCTGTTTGCTTCTTTCCCCACCTTCCATGTGCAGTGGGACAGGTTGTTTGCTTCTCTCTACGTGTACTGGCTGGAAAAGGGGAGAAAAAAAAGAACCTTCTGCAGTGCTCATGCCTAGTCCACAAGTGCTGATGAAAGAAAAGGAAAAAAAGGAGTCTACAAGGAGAAAAATAGGGCTGGGGTGCTGCCAACAATTGACAGGAGGTTGGGAACAGGAGATTGAGTGAAAATGTGAGGGAAATGTGAGCTGAGGGAAGGGATTAAGATGAGAACTGGTGGTCCATCTTAGCTGTGCACTGGGAACATGGAGATGCAAGTGGGCCGGTCTGATGGAGGAGGCAACCAGGCATGTGCAGGGCTGAGAAGCTGAGAAAATGGAATTATTTGCTGAGAAGCTCAGCAGAGTAGAGGAAACAAGAGATCATGTAGTGCCAAATGCTTAAAATCACACTGCTCATTTTCCGTGCTTTTTCCTTACAAGGACACAATCCAGAGAGATGGAATTTGGAAAATGAAACACAGGTCAAAATCCTCAATATTATTATTTTTATTATTTTAGACAAAGCATAACAACTCCAAAGCACCATTTTCTTCTTTTCTGAGGAGGAATACCAAGACCTAGGGGATCTTGTGAAGATGTCATTAATGCAATCTTTTGTTTCTGAGAAAAATAGAATTACTGTTTTCTTATATTTCTATTTCTGTATATTTATACTTCTGTATATTTGTTGTTTTTCATGTAAAAATGATTTTGACTCAAAAATGGGGTAGGTTGAGCCATTAGCAGTCCAGGAACTTTCTCTCAATGTAAAGAAGCCTTCTGAGGAGAATAGTAAGGAAGGAGCATCATAGCAGGTGCTAGACAAGGCTGACTGGACCCTCCCACTGGTCTGGACATGCTATTTAGATCATGAGAGAAATAGTACTAAAAGAAACCTATGCCCAAAGCAATCCATACTGAGATATGAGCCATCATACCACCATAGGTCTGAGAGAAGTCCTTTAAAAATGGCTAAAAAACGTCAGAAAGGATGTCGGTAGATGGATCCTGTCATCTCACAGTCGATTTCAGGCCCCTTTTTTGTCATTCTACATCGTCTCATTTATAGGTGAAATATGTTTTTTATGTCTAATGGAAAAGTAGTGGTGAAAAATACCAGTGTGGATTTGTGCTATGCACATAAGACAATCTAAGATTTTTCATCTTCTTAAATATTCAAAAATAACTACTCTGTTTGCAGAGTTTCTAAACAGCAGTGATGAAAATGGAGGAATTTTTTTTCATGGAAATTAAAGAATAAAAAACTAACCAACTTTGCATTATTTGTACCTGATTTGTTGCTTTTTCAACAGAACAGTATCATTCAGTAACTCATAAAACTGCATTTTCTTTCCATCTGAGTAATGTACTGACAATTACAACAAAATATGCCTGGGCAGCTAGTAGAAAAAAAAAATAGACCATAAAATGAAAAAGGACATTCCCTAGGTATTTGACAGGAGAGAACCATTCTTGTACATTTAAAGACTGTGTACAAGAGTATTCCTCAAGTGCAAAGTAAATAAAACACATCTAATAAAAACATGACTTAAAATCTCTAGGAATCTAGATACAAAAGCTTTTTAGACTGTTTTGCCTCTATCCAAACCAATCTCTAGTCAGACATACACCCGGCTGTGGTCTAAACTTTAGACCACAGCCAGGCGTATGTCTGACTTCAGTTTTTGCTGAAGCTACTTGTAGGAGCTTTTGGATCAAATGTAGTATTTACATGATACAGTTCTAAAATGGACGTAAAATAAATGATCAGGCAAGACCTCTAAGTGAAAGCACTGGCAAAACAATGGTACTTATATTGCTGATTTGTCATTAGTTATGTGAGTAAATGGTTATAACAAAGGGATGGAGAAAGTGCGGAGAAGGAGACTGTCAGAAAGACATCTGATAAAACACATTTTCAGCTTTAATCGTCTCTAAGCCATAGGCTGGCTGGGTAGAATAAAACTAAAAGTGGATCATATTTTTCTTTCTTTTTTTTTTTTTTTTTTTTAATTGAGGAAAACCTTTGGCTGTATTTAACCATGCACAAATGACTGGCTGCATACTAATACACAGTCACACATGCAAATACCACTGGCATGCAGAGCTGACAAATTTATGAAAAGAAATATTGCACAAATATTTCTCAGTAAGTGCCATAAAAGAGGTATACAGTAATAAATACAGACTATTTTAACCCTTTACAGTCAGAGAGACCTACAGAGGTGTTAAAATCCGTTAATGTTGATGGAAATTGACAGTCATAAAATACGACTGAATTCAACCTATATAAGTATTTAATTGCCGTCCTTAGTTTAAATTAAAAAAGTCTGTGAGTTAAATTTTCATGGTATCATGGCAGGCAGCAGGACAGGGATCTCAATATTTAAGTTAAATGCAGAGCATTCAGGCATGAGATGTAAAGTAGTAACTTTCCACTGTGAATCTTTAACAGTGCCATAGCAAATACTGGGTATGTTTAATGTTTTTAGATCTCCGTTGATTGATTCCATATTTGAAAAGCACTATAAGCCAATTGTTTCCTATGTGTGGGTGGCATGGGTGTTGACATACAGTTGAATCCTATTTGATGAGTTTTGCACTTTTCAGTGGGCTGGATGTTTCTCATTTGCAGTTATAATTGTGAGCTTGAAATGCAAGTGTTTGAAACTACACTGGAAGATTTCAAAATTCTCTATTGTCCCTTACTACAAGTGTGGTGAATATATATCTGTTATAGACATTTTATATAAATACAGAGAGAGATAAAATAAATAGGAAGTAATTTATAAAAAAATGAGACTAATATGCAAAATAGTCTTTCTATTTTATTGGGAATTGTAAGCACTAGATCTAATTTACAAAAGGCAGCTTCCAAGTCATAACGGAAGTGTTGCATTGTTAAAAATAATCGATAACCCATCTATAGCAGCATTTTTATTTTTATTTTAAAGTGAAAACTGTAAATTGTTTCTACTTAGCAAGCAAATATATACCCCATCTCCTGGTCCCCAGGTCACAAAAGAGGGTTATCCTGTCACCACCACTGATTTCTTAAAAGTGTGACATGTATTTAGTTGTCAGTTCCTATCAGCAGCGTTCACGAATCAACATTACATCAGCAGCAAAGCACACCATTTTATGCTCTTTTTGAAGATAATTAGAGTTCCCTTTTGTTGCAAATAAGATGTAAAACAGCTATAACTGCTGGTGAACGTGATTAAAGTAACCTCTATAGAACCCCATTATTCTAGACAGATTCCTTCAGATGCATAATTTCCCCATTTTAAGAAAACATAATGCATGCATATAAAATTCAAATTGTCAAGACACCTCTAACAAAAATTAGTTCTCTATTAAGGCGTTCTTAGTAGCTGGTTAACATGTAAAACTCTTTAAGTGTATTTTAAAATAATCATGAAATAATAGTACATGTCATTAAAGGTAAACATTTTACAGTGAGAGGTTTGTTCAAACAAGAGCTGTGTATTAAACTTTTTCTTACAAAACTCCTATTAGAAGTATATGAAGAATACACCACATTCTCATCTCACTATCAGGTACGTGCTGGAACATCCCTCTTCCTCCCAGATTCATAATCATGCATCACTATGCACAGACAAATTGGAGAACATCCTCTTTTTTCAGCCCATAAGTTACAGCTGAAACGTCCTCGTTAGACCTCATCTAATATTGTAAAAATTTTGTTCATAGAAAAAGTATTCATCTACTGTTGGACAACATGCATAACTTATTTATTTGGCACATATGGTCTGATCATCTACAGAGATAGCTGAATAGTGGAAAGATTGCTAGTAATTTTTTTTTCACAAGTGATAGGAAAAATTAATCAAATAAACTAGTGAATATTAGTCCATAGATTCTCACTATAATCCCACTTACCAGTTTTAGAAGTTGTTGAACAAGACCTAAATATCTGGCTTTCAAATAATAAATTGTGATTTTATAGCCTAGAAAGGGCTAACACCAACAAATTATTTTAAAGCATGTGGATCATGTTGCTAAATCTCCAATATATCATTGTTTAGGAGAAAATGCCACATTTCTCCTGAATGCACCTTTGTGCATATTATGATTTGTGGTGTGGAGAGCCAGGTACTGAGGCCAGGTCCCAAACTGTGCAGGACACATTGGGGCAGCTGTCGAGCAGTCTGATTTCAGAATTGGATGGATAGAGTTTGACTAACAATCCAAGGGCAATATGCAGTGTAGTTCACAGAAACAGGTCCTTGATGACAGTTTACCTTAAAATTATGTAACAGATAATTGTTTATTTGAAATTTTCAGAAGATAATAAACTATGATGAACAAATTAGGCAAAGATTGCCAATAGAGTGACCATTACTTTTGCTGAATAGTTATAATTATAAAATCAAATCCTAGTTTGCTCTGTTGGGTACCTCAACATCTAAAGGAAATGTTATTAAAGAAGCTTACAAATGAATAATCATTCCCAACAACTCACAGCAGCATTCACAGCATGAAAGTGTAAGAAATAGGGAAAGTTTTCAAGGAGGGAACTGATTAGAGTGAGGATGATTCTCTGTCAGAAGAATGTATTGTGCAAGTGTCCTCTAGAGAAAAAATTTTCACCTGAAAAGAAATAGCATTATGAACACTACAGAACTGTAGATTGCAGGACACTGATCTTATTAAGAACCAATGCTAATTTGCACACTGTCTCCCGCTGAACTAGAAGCAAGTTTACCACTGGGTTTGTTAATTTACGCAGGACACCATTATCTTTGGTTGGACTTAATGTATCAGAGTAGAGGTCATTAACTGCTGGGTTCATGATTATCTAGCATGAATTACAGACAGTATCACAAAAATACATTTGTTCTGAAGCTTCATTTCTCCTCATGTGATTTTTTCCCTATTGGTGTTTAATTCCATTTTCGAAACCCTAGGCGTTGAGTATTACACACACACACGCTGTCGGTCTTTTGTTTTGTTTTGCTTTTTCTTCATTAACCATTCAGAAAAGTAATGCAATTTCAAATAAAAATAAAGTGCAATAGTATGTACTTTGCATTTAATAGAAGTAATACACAGTCAGCTTGACTTTTTCAATTCACAATAGTAGGCATAATTACAATGCAAGATCTAAGCTCCCCATTACAAGTAAATCAATGATTTAGGTAGCTCAGTATTGGGGAAATAAATGGATGAAACTCTGCCTTAGATGCTATACCATGGATTTATCTAAACTGTCCAATGGAGTTCTGAAGCTTCTCCTGTATCCAAAAATGTTGTTGGAGAACAAGGCTACAGACTGCCATTGAAACATTGTTTTTACGTAAAGCACCATAAAACCACACATTCACAAGAAATCATGAATTCTGAGTTAAACCTGAAAGTGTATTTAATAGAAATATTTGTGTTTTCTGGTTAAGTAAACACATTATCATAGAGATCTATGCTCAGTCTATTTTACTTAAATGGAACCAACCATCTACAAATTCATTTACAATTTTTAGATCTGTACAAGCACATTCCTAATAGCAGGGAACACTTCTGTGTCTCGGCATGATATCTTTAGAAAGAGGTGAATTTTCATTTATTTAATGCAAATATTCATACAAGGTAAACTGCCTAGGCATATATGGAGCATGTTTTCATGGAAGCTTTGTGGCAATAGGAAAATAATATAACATAATTGTACAATAAATGGAATGCTGCAGTTTCAAAATTACTCATGCTATGGTGCAGTGACTAAAAAGAATATAGAAAGATTGAGATATTATTTGCTGGGTTTTGAGCTGCTTTGCTTACAAATGATTTCATTCTAGTTTTATGTGTGTTTCAGGAGCGTATCTTCTTTTGTACTAGATAAATATCAACAGGAAAGATATACCTGATCTTCTCTGAATACTATTAAAGGTCAGGATACTGAAAGTTGTTTGCATTGTTGTTAGAGCTTGGTGAACTACTTAATATACCAGCAGCTTTGTTTTTCTCATAAATTTAACTCATTTTCAGTTTACAGATTTTATATAAATAGGGATTTCCTGGTTTTGAACTGATTTTCATTCCAAGTTGTTTCTCTTTTTTATGCAAACAATTTAAGTCTTACGGTTCATCATGAATTGTCTACTATTACTATAGTTTTGATTATTTCTGCCTATTGTTATTCACTTCATGTTACCAGTTACTTGAATAACATAGTGTTTTTTCCTTCTGTCTGGATGGTTGAAATATTCATAAGGAAGAGAAGGACTTGAAAAGTTAAGTGTGGTAAAGCACATGTGCACAGGTGTTCATGCACCCATAAATTTCTAAGAAACAAAGAATATCTTGTAAGAGTAGTTGTGAAAAGTAAATAAAGGGTTTATATATTTATCAAATTGAATTTTTGGCTCAACTTATTTCACCCATAGAATTCTGTGTTTAACTGGTATAACTTTGGTGTACATTATACTTCAGTACCATTCTGTCAGGTCATGGGCAGTATAAGAACTGCTTTTCTGTTAGAGTATGACCAAAGCAAGCAATGGCATTTAGGAAGAGATTATTCCCGTTGTTGTATGCTCCCTATACCATCGTGACCATGTCTAGTAACTGTAAAGTTCTTGAAGTAGAGAAGTAGATCAGGAGAAATTCTGCTTCCTGAGGCCACTCTAATTCTTTAATTTTTCAGCACAGGGATGTGTTAGATTAGAACACATGTATAAACTCCCACAGCCTTTGTTAGAAGAAATTCGCTGATGTCCTAGATAATTCTCCAGATAATGGACATTATGGAGATCTCAAACAGAGATTAATGACTATAAAGCTAGTTAACTGCTAGCTGGGGATAATGTCTTGTACTTTTATTGGCATGAAAACTGTACTTTCTTGCTTGGAGATGTAATGGCAACCAGGGTGGAAAGAAGAGAAAATAAAAGGAGGCATTGTATACTTTATTTCATATTTTTTTTACAAGATCTTCTCAAACAATCTCTGTTAATATGCCATTTTTTATGGACCATTTCAAAACCAGTATACTCCATACGAGATAAGCAGATAAAACCCTGTTAGTTATGTGTTTACAGCATTTTCGGTGTTATAAAATGTCATGTGCAGTTTCGAACAAGTCTTTACTAGAAACTTATGCTCCAAATAATGAGTTAAATTCAAAAAATTCATCATCATGAACTTTCAAATTTTATCTTACTGGAGATAAAGACATTTTACTTGCACATGGTACTTAGGATTTCATTTACCTTAATCCCTTTGGGATATATCATCCCCACACTTTGGTTCTTCATTAGACCTTAGAAGGAGGTTCCCCCTGCAGCTGCCTTCTGTCCAGCTAACCTTAATAGCCACTGCCTTATACTGCTTCTTTTCTCTTAAAAATTCCTCCCTATCACATTTACCTTTTATATCAAATCATAATCATTCCTCTGTGGACTTCTTGGCTCAGGGCCTTTAACATTAAACAGCTTTATATGAGATGTCATTGGAGGAAACAAGTCCAACTACCATAGTTGTGTAGTCAGCTTGCTAAAGATTGTGGAATACTAGATATTAACAAGGCTGCCAACAAAAGAAAAGCAGTGAATGGACTTCACGGTGCATCACACGTGATATCACACGGATGAAGATGAGACTGAAGAAGTAAAATTCAAGCCTGACCTCTTTTGTTTATATCAAAAATTGTTATTTCAACTTCTTTCTATTTTTGAAAAGGTTCAGATGGAGGAAGAAGAAAGGGATTAAAAAAAGAATGAGAAAAGAAGGGCTTTTCATACCCTCAGAGCTCAGTCAGATGCTTAGTATTTTCACATATCCATTGGCTTAGGCAGCCTCTGTCTTTTTTATAATGATAATAAATTCTCTACTATTGAAAAAGAAATTCGGAAGGCCCAGATATGTCCTTTTCTAAAGAGAGAGGGAATTCTTATACTATATTATTTATGTTGAACTGGCACTAAATAGTCCAGTGACCACAACTACCAGGATACAGAAATGTGTCCCAAGAAACTCATTTACTCAAATCATCTACCTCAGGAGAAACAATGTAAAACTGAATTAGGAGAGCTCCTCTGGCAAAACAACAGGAAACTCACAGATGAGACCCATTAGCACTATTTCATGATATACCACCTAAAATAGCTCTGCTAAAACTAGCATTGTAGAAGTAGATTCCAATATATCTGTGGTTATTTGTTATCATGAAGCGTAAAATAGAGTGCTGACTTCTTCTCCATTTATGAGCACACCATATTTGTTTTGCTGTAGATATTCCACCCAATAAAAATGTTTACTGCACTGTAATCCAAAAATGATTGCCAGGAATGATTTATCTACCCCGTGTTTGTAGATTTAAATAAGAGTAGAAGGTTATCAAAAATCATAGTGAATAAATGTGAGGAAGTGCTTATAAACATCAGGGAGTTTGTAGACGAGTTTTGTGTTATTGTACAAGGACAAAAAAGAGGAGATGTCTTCTGGCATAAGACCTGACATTATATTCTACTGTCCACAATTGCAAAATTAAAAAGACTTAAGTCAAGTGGTACAGCACATGTAGATTATGTCATTCTTCACATTCAGGAGGAGGTGACTCTACCTGTGGGGGAAGTGCTGACAGGATGTTTAT
The DNA here is from genome assembly GCF_009769465.1 of Tauraco erythrolophus. Taxonomy (NCBI): domain Eukaryota; kingdom Metazoa; phylum Chordata; class Aves; order Musophagiformes; family Musophagidae; genus Tauraco; species Tauraco erythrolophus. Next base: position 38,102,133 of record NC_141470.1, on the reverse strand, counting down.
GTGGGATTGAAGTCAGATATAATTCAGGCAAATAAGGGTGGAAAGAGGATGTGTAAATAGGAAGTCCTTTAATTTTGTTCAATTTTCTTCATTCTCTTTTTATTGTAACTTCTTTCATACCTGAAAAATTCTTTTCCGTGTAAGAATGATAAAACCGTAAAACAAATCAATTGTCTTCATATACTTCAGCCATTTCTATAAACAGTGACTTTATTTTTACCTCCCTCTTTATTTATGTTATTTAGGAAAATGTAAACATAAATGCCAGTGTCGTTTGGCTGTATTTATTTATACCAAGTGGCAGTGTAAGTTCACCAAATCCTTAATTGTGAGTTGATGAAGTTTTTTTAAAATATGAAAGATGACACTTTATACAGCATTATTAGCAGTGCTGTTCAATGGAAGATTTATTGAGAGTGATTTTAGCTCTAGTCACTTATAAGCTGATGCTTACTGACATATTGCCCTCAAGTAGTTACAGTATAAAACATGCAAATGTAATGATAGCTTTGTTATAGATGATGAGTTAGAGGGAAAAAGAGTTTTGTAATAATTGCAATACCTATAATGAAATCATAATGTTAGTTTATTCCCCATTTCTCCCTCCATTTCATTAATTTATTTATTTGAAATATAGCAAAGAAATATACTGAAAACAAGATGAGAATTTTAATGAATGTTTTCTTCTGCTTCCAGACAAGTATACAGAATGGCAATGTGAATAATTTGCTGAGTTACATTATGATAGAGCACAACACATGGAATGAAAGAGTTATTGTATGATCCCTAATGGAGTTCCTTGACATATGGCTGGAATTGGCTAAATTATTCCTTACAGATACATTATCCAGCATATTTCACCTTTTTTAATGTTCTTGAACCAAACTTGACTTCTGTAAACATCCATACTTGCAAATATTCACAAACATATCGCAAAAATAGATTTCAGACAATCTTCATAGATTGCCCACATTAAAACACTGGCATTTATTTCATTGACTAAAACATTTGTAACGAACAAAACAATCAAAAGAAATCACCTATACTAGACGGTAAATAGTCAATAGCAAATACCTTTGTTATTGTGAAACTTTGATACATTGTCAGTCTCCATACCTTTGTACAAAAAAACATTTTATACACAAAGTAAAGAGGAAAGAGATAAGTAATGCAAAGGGGAGCTGTGAATGCAAGTATGTTCATAAAGAGAAATCTGGTCCAGCTTCTTCTTTTCTCCTTTTTTTTCCTTCCCTACCCTGCCCTGCCCTTCCCATCATTTTCCTTTTTCCATTTTCCTTTCCTTAAATTAGGCTGTAGCTATCTTACATCAGCAGCACAAGCTGCTGTTTTTCTCCCTTAAAAACAGACAAGACAGAATGATACTGTACAGGTCTTACAAGAGATAGAGCACTCCCTTTGTTTCATGACAGGTTTTATTAGAGAGGGAAACTTACATAAATGTCCTTGGAGACTTACATAAATGTCCTTCATGATTTAATATCTTAAAACTGGATCTTGGTCCTGCAGTCAGACAGTATGTTTCTGGACCCTGGCCGACTTCAACAGGTAAAAATACTGGCTGCTTACAGAGTCTAGTTGCAGGAGAATAGCTTGCTATGTTAGAGAAGAATATGGTACAGAAAAGGAAAACCTGTCAGAGCTTTCATAACCAAAGTTTCATTTTCCCACTTTACTTCACTGTATTATTTACAAGCTTTTGGTTAACCACTGCATCTTTTTTTTAAATATTATTTTACTTCTACTTGGTCCATCCTTGCAGCATCAATGTATTAATTTATTGTGTTTTGTCCATAAAATCATTTATATTAACACGTTTCCAATGTCTGATGGTTCTCTTTTAAAACTAAGACTTCAACAAAGAAGAGATGTTTGAAGATAGCAACCATTCCTCCTTTGAAAAAAACAAGGATCGTATAGTAGCACCACTCTACCACTCTACCAATTTAAAGCTTTCCTCAACATCTTCATGATCTATAACAGTCATCAGGCTACTGGAAAGCCAATACTGCTAATTTCAAGTCATTGTCTCCTGCCCTCAGCTGTAGAAAACTGGTGACACCACCACAAGGAGTTGATATCATACCCTGACTAATCATAGCAGGAGATAGGGTTAGTAGTTTCAGCAGTTGAATATTATTCTGTTGAGGACTGTAAACTGATGACCAGCAGCCCCAGGGAACAGAGGAGAAATTCTGAAGACAATTTTCGACTGTCACCTATTCTTTCATCAATTTTTTGAAGTTCTTACCTGGAGAACCTACTGGCAGGTTGCAACAACATTGTACAGCTACTTATTAGCAGAGTCCACAAGCTTGAAGCAGACACTTGGGCTTTCTGACCTGTTGTCTGACAATACATATTGCTTATTACTGAGGGTAGTTTACTGAACTTTCATTACCGAAAGTCAACCCTTTTTCAATCAATATTTTGGTGCCTTACAAGGAAGCACATCTTCTTCCACTCAAGAGCCTTAGCTTGAAACATGTACTTCAAAGCAGATTTTAACCTCTTTCTTTAAAAGTGGAAAGGTGGGAGGTGAAGTGAAATCATTCCACACAATCAAAACACACCCATCTGAAGAAATGTCAATGATGGCGTCTCACTTCTACCAAAACAATAGTTTGATTGTTTGTGCAATCATCCAGGGCGGACAATTATTTTCAGAGCCCCATCACTTCAACAGGTACCTTATGCCACAAATCATATATTCTTCTGAACAGAGGCAGGGATTTCAGTCCAGCCGAATCTTCTCCACTTTTCATGCAACACTTTTCACCCCAAGACTGAATGTCATTCTTTAGCCTTGTGATTACAACACTCACCTGGCAGTGGGGAGACTGGAATTCAGTTCTTTTGCTAATTGGTTTGAAGAGTTTCCACAATGGAAGCTTCCAACCTGTGAGTTAGTCTTGTTTGTTTTCACATTTTCTCTCTCTGACTTAATGAATAGTTCTTTACCAAGTGCAATTCACCACACCAAAAAAGTTACTGAGAGTCGTCTTCTTCACCTGCCTGGATGGCATATGCTGTGTATGTCATGGTGGGTCCAGGAGGGATATGATCAGCTCAGATGCAAAACTGCACAGTGCTGTTGCATTGCTCTATGGCAATGCCCTGCATTTGGTGTAGCACTCAAATGTAGCAAGGAGAAGTCATCACAAGGAACAAGTATGAAGCAGTCAATTTCTAACTCAAAAATTTTCTAAAAACACTTCAACTGTGTTTACAACAGTGCTCTGAAATTCCTGCCAAAGAATTATAAGAATGCATCATACATTACCCAGGTTAGGACAAATTATTAATTAATTATTTTTCAAAGGTGTGTTCATCTTTATATATGTGCTTGAAGGCTCTATTTGACACAGCGTACTAGGATTAAAAACCCAGTGCTGCTCAGCCCCTTGCTAGTATCGAGGGCTACTCAATTATTGCTGTACTATTGCAGTAAAGATTATTATAAAAGACAGTGAATCTGTTTGATGAATTTCAGACTACAAGAGAAATGTAGGTGTATTTGTTTTGTCTTTATTTATGAAACCTGACCTGGAATGAAATGTTGCCTTTTGTTAGTTTCTACTGATGACTGGATTTTTTACTACTTAAACCAGTAAAATTTGTCATAACTTCATTGCAGAATTAACCCTGAACCTGTAAACAAAAAGTTTAAAGATGAGATTTGCCTCAAGCTGAATTATAGAAAAAATATCCTGCATCAATCCCTGCTCCATTCATTAATGCATATACCTTTCTATTTAAAATAATGGTGCTATACTTGAATGAACAGGACTTGCCCCTGCCAGAGGATCTGATTATTAAAAACGAGCTCAAAGGAACAAGATCTGCAATGTTACAAGTACATTGGAAGTAACTGAAATCAGTGAAACTTACCGCATAAACAAGAGCTTGCAAAATCAGGTGCCTTGTTTTGGAGAAAAAGAAGAAAAATAGAAAAGGGAAGTAAATAATAGAATATTTACCACTCCTTTAGTGAGAATAAAGATGCTTTGGAAAGAAAGCAGTTTCCCTATATCTGATTTATCCGGCATGGCAGAAGGATTTACACAACAAAAGACAAAACCATTTTATAAAATTGGATGCAATGTGTGTTTACAAAGTGGACGTTTCCTCTTGTCCCAGTGAATAACGTAAGGATCTTGTATGCCATTTTAGTTCACAACACCTGTGATGAATTATTTGTAAATGCAATGAATAACATTACTAGGAACATGTCAAATTATACGTTGATAATGAATTTTTGGATGCATCTGCTATGTAATTGTTCCCAGTGGATGTGTATTCATCTTCACCTGGCATTATTTTCCTGATTTTGGGGTTTGTTTTTTATTATGCATTTTCATTTCTATCATAATTGTTACAGTGATCCCTGTTCCTTTGTTCTAATCAGGTCCCTTTAATGGTGTTGCACATTCTGAACAAAAGAGGAGGGGAAAACACACCAGGCTATTGGCAAAACAAAACACTGGTCTTTATTTGTGACTTTCTAAGTGCCTGCTTGGCCTCAGAAGGTTGGGTGGTGTTGACAGGGACCAGTTGTTTCCCTGAATGTGTCTGCCAGCTGCTCCAGGCATGTGTTCTGCAGAATAGGAGGTGAATAAACGCTAAAGGCTGCTCTGCTGACAGACAGGTACATGCTGCTTTTACTAAGTGCATCTGAGATTTTTTTAAAAAAGGTAAATAAAGCCCATTAGTAGCATTAGACAATACTTTTTTTTTCACAACACTCTGATATACAGAAATGCTCACAATTAAAATATCTGTCATCAGTTTATGGTTTCAATATGAATCCTACATTAATTATGTTTACACAAAGTTTCTGTATAATGTACTGTTTATCATCCAGAGGTCATTTTTGCTTTGCAGAGTATACTTGTCTCTCAATACAAGTAATTTCAAAAAGCTGCAAAAATCAACTGATCAAATACTGGATCTATGTGTGCAGACCTTAGGCTTTTTAAAAAATTTTACTTTTTTTTCCTAGTTCAGTAAATCATTTACAGCATCTACCTGAAACTGTTTTCCACTCAGATGTATTTGCTCTACACTTTACATCCCTTTGATTTCTATATCGGTACACGCAGTAGCTGATAATTTTCTGTCTCACTGGGTAGTGGAGTGAACCACATGAACAATTTTAGCCGCCGTCGAAAGAAGAGCCTGCTTCTGGTCTTTTCCAGAGGTTCAGGGTTTCTGTTCCAGGGCTATTTTTGAGAGAGGAAATCACTGAACTTCATATCTAGATTTGATTCCCCTCCGCCCTGAATTCAGAGGGATGGTTTTGGCCCTGTCTGTGAAAAATGTCAGGTGGAAATTTTTGAACAAGTCTTAATAAAAAAAACATCCCAAACCCTGAAACAACATTCTCTCTCATTTCCTTTCTTCCTTCCTGGTAATAATTAAATGGTTTACGGCTATTACTTCCCAAAATACTCTATTCTTTCTTGTGGAAGACTAAATTGGAAGATGCTCTCAGCTGAGTTGCCTGATTTTGAAACGTTCATTGGCATTTTAGATTTTTTAATGTTTCTTTTAAACGTTTGTAGATTGCTACATTCAGCCTGACAGTTTCATAAGGTCTCATTATAATCATTTATAGGATGCCAGTCTTAAAAAAAAAAAAAATCTAAATATTTGGCTTTCTGAAAGGGGTTATAATATGAAGGCAAAATACAACTGATCTCTTTAATCAATTGAGAAATATCTGTATTCAGAATAATTTAAAACCATTTTTCCCCCAGTGTTTTAACATCAGTCTCCCTGCATGCAGCACGGCATGCAGCTACACACTATGCACCTAGAATTTTTTTTTTAATTGTGAATGTGAAAAATAAACCTAGTGTTACATCACAAACACTAGTTTGCGGTAATTTTTACAGGGCTACAGAACATACCTTCAAAAAGAGCACTGCGTGAATGCAGATTATATGGCATTTATTCACATTAAATAATTAGAAAGTGAACATTAAATTGACAGTAATGTAGAAAGATGTTTATTTATAAGGCTTAATAGCTACACCACCATATCAATACTTTGTACATGGACAGCACCTCTTAACAAGGAATATTCTCAAAAACATTAACGAGCTAAATATCAGGGACACATGGAACTAAATTTTTCTCTTTATTATGCTGGCCTGAGCTAAGGAAATAGATGCATTTAACCTCACAGTTACTTCAGGAAAATTGAAAGCAGAATCCAGTCAAATATGAGCTGGGTTTTATCAATGCTATGTAGATATGTTGCAATAGAATTTGATTTGTACTTATAGAATATGTTTACATTTCATATGCAGATGTAATTGTTTTTCTCGTCACTATTGCTTTGTGTTGGTAGGTCTAATATAATCAACAAAACAAATATCTGTTCACAGTGATCTACTAATTTACACCAGTTTTTCCTGTTGAAATCTAGACTTTGTATTTCTTCAAAACAAGATAACCAGCTACTTTTTGATGCAGCAATAGTCATAATTAGAAAAATATTTGATTTAATCGTTCATTAGTCTAATATATCTTTTCCTGCTCTGATCCTGCAAATTTCTAGCGAGGCAATTGAATATCCTGGTTTTGTTCCTCTGGGATTTTTTCATCTGATGAGAGGATTTTGCCCAGCTATTTCCAAAAAATGATAAAAATGAGAATCAAGTGGCTCAGTTTACAAAAGCCACAATAAAATAAATGCCACTTTCTTTATTATGATAAACCAATTAAATCTAATTTCTCTTCTGTTTCCATACATAAGCAACAACTGTACATGTTATCCATGGGAAACGAATTGCTTCCAACTACCTGCCAAGGAAAGCGATATTTCTTTAAAGTGGTGACACAGCACAACACGGGGCTCCAAGTATGTCAGAACACATCAGACCATGCAACATGTTTGTCATACTACAAGGCATATGTTTCTGCATGTACGTCTGAAGAGCAGCACACATCCCTGCAGTCTGTGCCCTAGAGCTGGTTTTGCTTTAGCTGTAGAACGGCCATTGACACCACAGAGGCTCAGCACATGGACTGCTGACAGGGCATGCTGTAGAGATGGACAGCAGATGTCATGATTCGCACTGCTGAGTCAAGCAGGTAAGACGTATGGCACCCTTGTGCGGTGCTCCTGCTTCCAAACACAGCTGCCTTCAATCAGCAGCACGTCATTGCTTCAGAAAAGTGACTCGCCATCAGAGAAGGACCAACACAGGTTTTACCAACTTTTAGCAGCAGTTGAAGTTCTATAAAAAAATGGGATGAATTGTGAAACGGAGACTGGCATTAGTGTCCCAAACGTGCCTTAGCAACCTCTTGTCCCCTCAAAGGATAAGGTAAACGATTTTCTTTTGGAAGAGGATGTACAGCCTGAGAGCTTACTACTATAACTGGATTGTGTCTGGTCTGGCTTATTATGGAAATGAGTTAATAGAATCCAGAGACAGCAAGGTAGCCATGTGGCTCATAGTTAATAATAAATGACTTTTTTTTTTCTTTTTTTTTTCTGTTTGAAAAATTCATTATAAAGATTTCATGTAACAAGAGATTTTTTCTGACTCCATCAGGGGAAAAAAGAAAGATATTTGAGTTGAAGAGGGGTGGGGGCATGGCACACGGAAACAGCTTTTATTGTTTACTCTTGAAGTTCAAAAGAAATGGTGTATGTGCCAAGCCTTTGTAAAAGCAAAGAATAAACAAACATTTTTTAGTGAAAAATGAAAGAAATTGCAAGGATTTTTAAAAAGATACATTGTTTTTTCAGGCTTAAGCCATTGAATTAAAGCTTTTAGTCTCTTTGTTCTGACATGTTTTTCTTTATTTGGATTTTCAGTTTTTGTGTTGTGTATGTATGGATATGAGTACAACTTTTAAAACTGTATGTATATGAAAGAGAGGAGAAGAGGTCCAATCCACCTTTCATATACACCCACAACTTTCTACAGTCAATTCCCTTCATACTCTCCCAGTGTCCAGAACTGCTGCATTAGGGATATGAGAAGGTACATTCCTGCCTAGTCTTTGTAGGAGCCGTACATTGACCTGTTGCTTTTCTAGTTCCTCTCTGAACTTGTTTATATTGTCTGTCCTCCACAGCCTTCTGTGGAAGCAAGTTTCTGAAATTATCTACTCTCTGCACAAAGAAGCACTTTTATTTGTTTTTAGATGGCTCCTTATAGGTTTTAGTGAGTGGTCCTTGCTCTCATACCATGTAGAACTTGTTGAACAGTTTCACATTCAGATTATCCACTTGGTAATAAACTTTGACCACAATTGTCCTCAGCCATCTTCTCAATCCTAGACTTCTTAGCCTCTCCATATGCAGTTGATATGTCTTGATTATTTTAATTACCTTCTCTGTTCCTCCTCCAAGTTCATGGCATCTCACTTGAGACATGGAGACCAGAACTACACACAGTACTAAAAACGTGGGCACACCTACATTTTGTATAGCAGCAAAATTATATCTTCTATGTTGTTCTAAAAGCTGTTTCTGACGTTGTCCTGTATTTTGTTGGTTTTGACTGCTATTGCACACTGAGGTCATGATCTCAGAGACTTGCCAAGGATGATTCCAAGATGCCTTTCCTGCTTTCTGAATGGTCATTCTGAGTTCAGCATCATGGCTCAGATTTTTCTTCCCTGATATATTACTTTAAATTTATCTACACTGAATTTCATTTGCCATTTTCCTTCTCTGCTCAATTTTGCTACCTTTCTTCTCAGCTCTGAAGTTCCTTCAGCGAGTTGGGAGTGACATTTGACAACAGAGAATAGCTTGATATCATCCTCAAACTTGGAGATTCCACTGCACACTCTCTTCTCCAGGTCATTCATGAAAATATTTAATAAAACCAGTGTCAGTGTCTATCCTTCAGTGAACTTGCTGCTGAAAATAAACTATCCATCCTGCAAAACAACAAAAAAGCCCTACTCTTTGCTTCCTGTTCTTTAACCAGTTTGCAATTCATAAAAGACATTTGCTCAGAATCTGTGGTAACTGTGTTTCTTTACCAACCCTGTCAAAGGCTTTTTGAAAATTCAAATATATTGTGTCCTCTGTATCCTCTTAATCTGTGCACTTACTGAAACTTTCACAGGACTCCAGCAGGTTAGAGAGGCAGAATTTCCTGTTGTAGTAGTCATGCTGATTCTAGACAGTTTCTGTCTGTGTGCTTGGTGATCTTACACTTTATTACAGTCTACCCTCTTACCAGGAATAGAAAGATATGAGAACAGCTTGTGATTCCTGAAAGGCTTAATGAAAGATCTGTACATTTTTATTTTTTTAAATCATGTCATGCACATGCTCTTTGTAATATGTCTGTGGAATACAGGTTTTTAATATCATAAGCATTATTTATTATTACAAATTCATTAAGAATGGAAGTCTTCTACTTGCCAGTTTTCATACCCTGCCACAGAACTATCAATTATTCAATAAATTCTGGGGAAAAAAGTTAGAATAAAAAGGTACGGACATGGAAAGAGGGTGGTTGTGCATTATGCTTCCTCTGTGCACTCAGAGTCTTCTCCAGAACCCAATCCTGCACTCTGCCTGGCAATAGGAAATTAGCCCTGCATGAGGAGATCAAACTCTGGCACCCCTCACTTGTTTCACAGAAAGACATAGTAGCATATTTTCTTTAGCCTGAGCTATTTTATCTTGTTTTTCCAATAAGAAGAACCTGTTTAAATAATTTCAATAAAAATTATACTTACAAACCACTATTCCTGGTTAAGATCGTTCTTAGAGCCTACAGAGTTTTTGCCTTGATACTTCAAACACCAAACTCCGTATTTCTCTTTTAGTACAAGCAATAAAACAAATGCCTGACCTTCTCTACTTGAGGCTCTGAAATACTCATCTTCTCAAAACTTCATTTAAACCAAAGAATGTGATCAATATTTTGATATTTTGCATACATCTATTATGAATATATTATATACAATGCATATGCACAATAAAAATACACTCCCTATAAATTCTGTTCTGTGTACACATATAAACCACTGCAATTTAGTTATTTACTGGGTACTACAAGAGCTATAAAATGCCACTTTCTAAGAATACAACTGAGGCTTAAGTCAGCATTTTTATGATATCATCTGTACTGGGAAAACATTAAAGGCTCAATATTTAATAAACATAATAAACATCCCCATGAAACAAATTGTTCATAAACTACCTGTTTAATTTTTCAGGGTTCCTGAACCACATATTTTCTTATTAGTTGTGAGCCTGCTGGGTTGCAGGATAGATAGGGCCTGTCAGGGATAGAATATAATGTAGCGGTTTTATGAATTATTTCTGTGAGGAAAAGCCTATTACAGCTGACAAGAGGATGATGATATTAGCCCATCATCATTCAGATGGCACCACCCTTCCCCCTTTCATCCATCAGACCTCTTGTATGGAGACTGAAAGCCGTACAGTCTTTGCATAGCCAACACAAAGACAAATACTGCTCTTTTTCTGCGTCCATGAAACATTTAGTATTTCATTTTGAATCATGGCAGATGACAGTAACAAATGGCCTAATGAATCTCCCTTATTGTCCCTTGTGAATCTGAAGATGAGCTAAAAGTAAAATCTCTGTTTCTTTTTTTGGACATGCTCATTTGGGATTGAATGGTTTTTGCTGCATTCTAAATAATATTCCTCTGTTACTGAAAATTAGACCAATAAACAAACAAGCAACTTGGAAACCACACAGCTATGGCACTGTAGACCATTCTTCACCTGCACCTGTCAAACAGGATTTTTGGGAAAGTGCTTCAATCAACTTTAGCACAATTATTTAAAACAATGTACATATGAAAAAAAAATATGTAAATCCAGTAACAAAACTACGTACTGAAGTTATGTATTAGAAAACAATAGTAACATATCAGTGGGAATCATGAATTATAGACTTGTTTTTAATGCCTTTTTGTTTTATTTAAAAGAAAGCATACTAATGAAGTCCACACTTTACTGAAAGAATATGGCTTTGCCAGTATTAATTTATAAGATCTGACCACCTAAATGAGTCTTTAAAGAGGGTCATCACTAAAAAATCATTACAGATGATCATTCCCTTCTTACCGTCACTGCCTCCCAACCTATGAACTGAACACCATTACGCAGCCATCTTGCCTTCATTTGCCTGCGCAGGAAATTTTGCAGGCAGAAATTAATAATGTGGCTAGAAATAGTTGAGTGAGCACCGTGTGATAAAATGCTCCTATCACAAGATCTCACTCTCTTTTATCCAGTTATATTAGCTTTGCTTTCAGCTGTACAGGTGATGGCTGCATTTTTATCTCACCCACAGCTGTAACTGTCTCAGGTACAAGCTGACCGCCTGCTTGGGTCACGCTGGGCTGCATGGTGTCCCCCATGCACTCTTGGCGTTCACTTCAATGAATGGATCCAGAGGAGGGCCACGAAGATGAACCAAGGGCTGGAACATCTCTGCTATGAAGACAGGCTGAGAGAGTTGGGGCTGTTCAGCCTGGAAAAGAGAAGGCTCCGGGGTGATCTTATAGCAGCCTTCCAGTACTTAAAGGGGGCCTACAGGAAAGCTGGAGAGGGACTTTTTACAAGGGCATGTAGTGATAGGACAAGGGACAATGGATTTAAACTGAAAGAGGGGAGATTTCGATTAGATATAAGGAAGAAATTTTTCATTCAGAGGGTGGTGAGGCACTGGAACAGGTTGCCCAGAGAAGTTGTAGATGCCCCATCCCTGGAAGTGTTCAAGGCCAGGTTAGATGAGGCTTTGGGCAACCTGGTGTAGTGGAGGGTTTCCCTGCCCATGGCAGGGGGGTTGGAACTAGATGATCTTTGAGGTCCCTTCCAACCCAAACCATTCTATGATTCTATGATTCAGCACGACTGGATCCCAAATCTCATGTCGGCCACGTCTGCCCTACTGGGCAGGTATGCTTGGGGTGGTCTATATCGTTTTAGTTCCCTGGCTCCATCCTGATTCCATAAAAATGACAGTGCAATCCCTCAGTGTGCTTCAGTCTCCTTTTGGTGGACATCTAGATATGTACAGAGTGAGCTGCAATGCTCTGCAGTAAGGTCCACACATTTGGACGACGAGGAAACTAAGACTATGAACTGCATCTATCTTGTAGCATAGATGTGGGAAAACTAATTCTCAACAGCCCCATTTAAACTTTGGTCTGGCTCCGAGATGTTCTATACATGCATCTATAGTTGTTGGCAAGTAACTTATTTGCTCATTCTTACCAAAGAGTTATCATATCCCTTTCATGGATGTGTATAACAATAGCAAGCTCAGATTTGCTCCCTTTTACTTGAAGAAGTCTTCCCTTCTATTTATTTCACTATTTTTTTTCCTTTTAACTGGTTTCATCTATCCCCAAAACATATTGATTTGTTGAGGTTTGCTCTTCAGTAATGTCTCTCCTGATTCCTTCTCATGCAATACACAGGCTTTCCTTTAGCAAAGCACAAGGCAGAGGAATGGCAGGAACTCCTTTTCATTTATTATGAAAAGTTGTGAAAGTACTTTAGCGGCAAATGCTTGTTTTCTTTTGTCAGGGAAGCTAACAAAAATGGCTTGCTTTATGAAACTTTTTGCACAGCTCTGTGTCTACTGTAGGCACATGTGCATTTTTGACATGACAGATCATAATGGCTCTTTCAGAGCCATTACAGTTACCAAGTAAATCCTTCTTAGTTCAAGTACATATAATTGATTCCCATAGACTGTAATAGCTCCAAAACCAAGGCAATACCCTTACCAAACATAAAAGCGGTGGCAGGACTAATACATAATAGCAGTCAGTTTTTACCACCCTGGTACTAGAAAATGATGCAGTGCTAACAACATGGCTTTTTTATTTGCTGATTTTTTGGCACAATAGAAGGGCAATAATTCCATGGTATTACAGTGGTATCATTCCTGCATAGTCCTGGTAAAGCTATAAATTCTCAAGTATCACAGTAGTCATCTCAGTCTCCATATGGAATGTAAATTAAGGGCTTCTCCATTCAACTTCTTTGCATACAGATATTTCAGTACTGATGCAAGTGCAAGAACAAGGTTGTTTTTCTTCTTGTAAATTAGGGATACAGAACAAAAGCCAAAAAATCTCCAGGTAACTTTAAGAATGGTACCACAAATTGTAATGCAACAGTAATTTAGGCAGCATTTAATACACTTTAAACTACAGGAAAAGGGAGAAGGACCTCAGTTGTATCTACAGACCTCTCCTGCAGATTCATATTGGTCACAAAAGAATAGTGCAAAACCCTTTCCCAAGCAGCTTGGTGAGCAGTGGTAATACAGAGCAGGCATTACGTTTGCTAATGTAATAGTCTGCTCCTCCTCAGCATGTCTGATAGGTTCGATAAACAGCTTGGCAACATATATCCCCGCCTTCCTACTGCATAAGGGTATGTGAAAGGATAATCTCTGTGCTCATGACCATAGATGGCCAATGACCCTAAAAGGAAGGAGAGCACCAAATGATATATTGACAAGAAGGGCCATTTTATTTCACACACAGAAAATAGGTAGAGTGCAATAAGAACTTCCTCTTTCTCTTTTTCTCTTTAAATGATTTTTGAAGAAAAGACAAGTTTTTAACTTGTTGTTGTTGTTGTTCTGAAAGAGTTTATATTACAATAGAAAAAGGTGCTGTAAACTTCAAGGAGCTAATGTACCTTCTGTATAGAAGTCTCAGTGGAGATCATAGAAATTTCACATGACTCCCATATGTTAATAATGTCTTTGAATATAAAATCCAAATTAAAAACTGGAGCTGAATAAAATACTTTTGTTAAAAGTAACATTTTGAAATGCTGTCAGTAACTATCATAAATATTTGAGAAGTTAATATTTTAATCTTCAACTATAGCTCTGAAAACATTTTTAGTGACAGACAGTGCTTCATTAATAGAGTTCTGTATGTCTAATTGCTTTAGGCAAAGTGGGTTGCATTATTTTGACACATGACATGCAATTAGTACATGGTCACACGGCTAAAGGAAGATTTTACACCTTTTTTCCTTCTACATTCAGAGCGGATAATTAGCATATTTTTTCTGCTTAGAATAATCATCACAGCCTTAGATCAGAAATTGCCTAATGAGGTAAAATTCCAGTTGTTGACATTAATACATGTGACATTTTTTTCAGTTGTAAAAGTAAACCCACTGCTGCCATTTCATTTACTCTTTCCAGCGTGTTCTTAAGATTCAGCTATTTTTTTTTAGCATCAAATCATCGAATAATCATATCTTTTCAAAAGAGAGAGATGAATGATTTTTTTATATTTTAGCATATTTGCTTGATAGTGATATTTTAAGATTAATTTTGGCTATCACCTGAAGCCATCCTAGGTAGATGACGGTTCTCTTAACACAAAAGGTAAACCATGATCACTATGTATGTGCTCCTTGCTTATGAACTGTTTTGATATACTACACAAAAAATGGGAACTCCTTTTGCTCAGTTATAAGACCCTCTCTATAGGCTATGCTTAACAGTCCTATAATGAAAGTGTCTCTTTTTGCATAAAAATATGTTTTGATTACCTTGTGTTGAAGAAATAGTGGATATTTATTATAGATAAGCTGATGTAACAAAATACACTTTGGCTACAGAAATAAGTTTTTCCTAGAGAGCAGATTTTGAAAATTTTAAAAAGGATTATATTAGGTCTTTTTAAGTAGATATTTTTCCTTGCATTCAGTACAATTGCATATAATCACCTTTTATGTTCAATTTCTAAAGAGCATATTCATTTTGGGCAAAGGAAATGGTTTGGATTCTCATTCCTTCACTCCTGTTCAGTCAAACTTTACTCTGAAAAATTTCCATGAGGCGTGGGGATCTGCAACTGAGCCAGGTTTTCTGGATATGAGTTCTGCTAATAGTTCTGAGTGTAGAATGTACAGAGATTCTTCAGAACTACATCAGACACAATGCTACCAATAACAAAGGACTAACTTAAGTATAACGTTGACAGAATTTTTTTAACTTTTAATATGCTGCTATTTATTTAAACACATAGGAGAGAGGAATCATAGAGCACGCTCCTGCCTTATTTCAGATATTTGATATTTACCAGAACTGAAACAACAGTAAGGTTAGCACTTAACATTTATAGAGAACAAAAAAGCCATAGACACCTTTTTTCTCAATGAATTTATGATTGAGAGGTAAATGTATTAAAACTAAGCTTGCTAATTCCACAGGAAGGGTGAGTTTATAGAGTGACCTGACTACTTCACAGACATCACAGGAGACCAGGATGCCCATCCTGCTCCAAATATGGTCAAAATTTATTTTTTTCCTTTCAGGTTTTATTGTTAAGTTAATTACAAATGAGCAGTATTAAGGTAATCACAATGTTTTTCTTCAGCATAGAGGTCTCTGGCATTCTTTTCCTATTACTATTTACTTTGAGACTAATAATTTCTTTAACATTACTTCCTGTATTAAAATTTTCAATTTCTCCCTAGATGTGTGGCAGTCAGATTTATTTTACATCTTCTTAGATGATGAACAGCTTCTGTTCAAAAGACTCCTGACAATGCTAACCCACCTTGTAAGACCTCCTTAAAAAAAAAAAAAAGGCAAAAAAAAAATGCAAAACCCCCGCACTTCAGATCATGATGTGTGTGATGAGGACCAGTGAAGAAAGACAAAAGTGTATGCGTTTAAAGAACCAAGAGATTCTATTGAATGGAACATAACAAGCCTAAACAATAAGGCAATAATATATGTTAGAACCGACAGGGAACAAAGTAAAGGAAGTCTCTTTTGTCATAAGCTTCACTTTCTCTTCATAACTCATTCTCAGTGAATAATGTGGAGGTCAAAACAGGATAGAAGAAGAAGAGATTATGCTAGTCCGCAATCCATTGATGGCTACTGAATATAATGGTAAAGGTGAAATGTCCACCTTGGACTTGGAAGCCCCCTTGCTTCTCTAACATACAGATGCTTGGAAGATATGTTCCCAGAAGATAAACTTCCTATACATGTACTTACTTTTACTCTTCCTTTATGATCTTCTGGACATTTATAAGGCTAGATGGGCTAGATATTCTAATCCAGTCTGACTACTCTTTTACAGCATCCATACAACAGTATGTTGAAATTGTTTAGAGATAAATTTTAATGAGTCTTAAGGGTTGATGAGCTATTACATACAGTCCTTTTTATTCTGGACATGTGGCATGTAGGATTATTTTTTTAATATATTTTGTGCTGTGCCATAAGGTAGCCATGCATCCCTGGTGCTACAGGTAGGATAGTAAGGAGCTCCACTCATGTTACTGGTGGGTATATGCAGCTCTAGTTACTCCATGCATCTTCCCCTGCATTTTGGAATTACATTGAGCTGCTGTCTAAGAATGTGCATCTTCTGATAAGAAAAATAAAGCCTTTCTAAACTACATTTACAGTTGCAATGAGACTGTGATAGTGGAGTTTAGCGGCAAGATGCAGTCATTCAGCAGCAAGACAACAAGAAACCAAATGTCTGCAGATTATATTACACTGCCACAATCTACCACATCACAGCAAATCAATGAAGATCAAATTGGCAACCAGCAACATGCAGGAAATCAGAAACACCAAAGAGGGTGCCTTTGACATTTTTGTTTAAGCAAACGTTCACTGATCTTACTCATTTTGTAAAAGCTAGAGAGACTAAATAAAACAGATTAGAAACTCACAGACTAAACCCAGATGTAAAAAGATCCTCAAAACTAAAGAGATATTGCTACAAATTCTTGGAATTGCCTGAAACCAAAACAAATATATGCCAGCAAGATTTGTTTCAACCAAGACTATATGTGAAACAAAAATTATCCACTCAACATGTTTAAGATGGTTTTCAGCTAGG
The DNA here is from genome assembly GCF_009769465.1 of Tauraco erythrolophus. Classification (NCBI taxonomy): domain Eukaryota; kingdom Metazoa; phylum Chordata; class Aves; order Musophagiformes; family Musophagidae; genus Tauraco; species Tauraco erythrolophus. Next base: position 38,085,234 of record NC_141470.1, on the reverse strand, counting down.
ACCATGATATAAGTAGTCAGACTTTTTCGTAGTGTTGATCCTGATCTATTATTTCTTCATTTTCATATTATTATCACTGGTACCAGCTGGTAGATATTTGAAATTAGAGCTGAGCAAATAATTGGATGTTTTGACTCACTGGCACAACTGAAAAACTGGAAGTGGTGGGAGGGAATGATCATTTTAGATTGTCGAGGAAGGACTGTTTGTTTGGTTTTGGTTCTTCTGACCCACAGAACAATCAGGAAAAAAACCTGCTTCTGGTAACATAAAATGATTAATTAATTTTCGGATTGTGTGCTTTATTGTTAACATATGAATATTAATTTAACTGAAAATATTAAAAATTTCCTTAAAGAAGTCTTAAATGAAGAATAATTTTTTCTTTTTTTTTTCCCATTTTGTTGCTGGCTGAAACTGTTCACCAAATTTGGTATTGTTTTAAAAGCATTTTTATTGACATAAATATTTTTTAATGAAATTTATTGAATACAGTATACGATCACAAATGTTTGTCTAACTCTACTTGACATATCACTGGATTGATGGCTTCCAGATGACTAAGTTGGAATCACATAGGAATCATTTTGTACCTTTCTTATTCTTAGACTCCTTAGGAGAGTCAAGTCCCTGGGATGCATTAGGGCAGCTCTGGGAACTGCCATAATATCTACTTCCTATTCCCTGACACAGTTCCAGAAAGTGTGTAACAGTGAAGAATCATTGAGACACATGGAAGACATTATACCTACACTATGACCCTTTTGGCCAGCTATATCTGGCACAAAGAGCAGTAGGGCAATGCTGAATCTTAGTTTTTCATAATCACATATAAACACTTCTCAGAAATATGATCAGTTACACTAGGCAATGTTTAATGTACTTGCATATTTTAGCCGTTTGACTAGGAAATTAGGTGTGTGAGGAAATAGTGCAGATGCTTTTCTGATTTTCTAGCTTTGATGAGTTTTTTTCTTTGACATCATTCATTTTAGGGTCACCACATGAATTCCTATATTCCCAGATTAATGCACAGGCAGTCACTCTGTTACAGGCTTAGCTAAACTTCTTTCAGTACCAGCTACAGAATTTCATTTCAGGAATTTTTTTCAGAGGACTCTGAGATTAAAAGTGATCAGATTGCCTTAACATACATTGCTTTCTATATATCCAGTCTTTCAAAATGTACAGGTATAATCAAAGGGATGTGATCCCCATGAGAGAAATGCAAAACAGAGTCCCTCGCAATATTTGTCTGTATTGTTGCCCCGAAAACTTTATATGTATGCTTGGTAGAGAGAAAATTAAGCACTCACCTTGCAGAATTATACTATTTGTTTTATTCTCAGCTGTCTTGTTGATTAACCTATTCAGCAGAGATATTCCTGTAATATCTAATATAACATGTACGTCACACTATTGCTTTCAAGATGGCATAACGGTTTCCTCCAGATTATGATCTTGGAGTTCTTTTTGAACATATCTTTCCCTTACCTTTCATGATGAGAATGCAGTTTCCTCCACAGTCCTTTCTATGCAACCTAGACAACTCTATTTTACAGATTGTAAATTTTGACTGAAAATTATTCTTAGTAGACAAGATCAGCTTCTGCGTATTCATGCGCTGGGCATGAAGTGCCTCAGAATATTGTTTGATGCCTACATCCTGTTATACAGCCACATAACAGAAAAAGTTGCAAGGATACTAACTGGACAAGAAAGCCCTATACAAAATTTGCCAAAATTATTCTCTCACAGATCAATCAAAACTAAAGATTTTTTTTTTCAGTCAGAAACTTATCAATAAAAGCTATTTCCAGCCGTGCTTTTGGTTTGATAACACTGACTAGGCAGTCAAGATGCAGAAGATAAAACCCTCTTATTTGTAATTTCAGAATATCTTTTCCAATCCCTTTATTCTGCAATGCTGTCAGAAAGTTCCATAAGATAAATTTTAAGTACCTGTGCACACACACAAACAAGTCCCTGCTATTCGAAGGAAATTAACTCTGTGAAAAAAAAAAAGCATCCAAATTCAAAGATTTACGCTCTAAGAAGAAATCTTGGAGGTCTTTTTAAATTTCATAGGTCAAGCTTCTAATGAGAACTGGAAGATGCGTATTGGAATGCTTTCATAAAATTTTATAAGAGCCACAATATCCAAATTATTGTGCTACATAAATAGTTACACTAAATGTAAATAGGTGCATATCGTTGGCCTCCACTTACATTCAACAGAAACCAACTATAACTTGAGAAACACTACAAATGTATGTACATCAGTAAAGCAAGTGTTCTTTGGCAGGATATACTAGTATGTTCCAAAAATAACAAGTGCTTAATATGGGGGATGTAGAGACAGGAAAAAACCATACCCCAGCATAACACCGTTAATAATGTTTATTTTAGTTTAATCTTGAGTTATAATGCTAAAAACCTGATTAACAGCAAGTTCGTAGTTTCAATGTTTCTCATTCGTTGTTTTGACTCTGATCTGCCATGATTGTTAAATGAAATTAGGCTGCAGTTACTTCAACCAGAAATACAAAAAGGTTATGACTTTTTCATTTCAAAAGTCAGAACTTGTAGCTAAAGGGCCTATTCTTCTCTCAAAGAGCATCTGTAACGCTAATTAAGGGCAATGGGAATGACATGTCCGTACTAAGATGAAAAAGTAAAATTTCATTAAAGTATTTGTTAGCAATAACGCCAATTATTAAGGATTAGAGCCTCAATTTAAAAGAACTAGTTCATTTTGAGAACTTTTTTATAGTACTTTTTAACATAAATTAAAAAAAATATGTGAACCATTTTAACAGAAGTGAGAAGGTGGCATGGGAAAAGATACATTTAGCCCACAAATAAATGTTAGAGAAGAGCTTTAACGCTATTTTTCCTTGGAAAAACTGTTTTTAGAAAATGCAAGATCTCTCAGTATGGCTCGTTGATACAGATGTATTGTTATAGCATATTCAGTCCCAGTATCTTGGATTTCACAATTTATTATTTTTCATCTTTGTATGATCCAGTATTCATTAATATAATTAATTAGTAAGATTAAAATCATAAAACTATTTTTAATAATTCAGTTTGTATTAAATGCTTAACTGCTTGCCTAATGTCTTAGTTATGAAATTTTCTGCATTCAGTTTTTAATTTTACTTTACATGTCACTTGGAGAAATATAAATGCTTGAAGCAACAAAATTTCAGTTAGTTCAGTTTTAGCATTTATTTTGTAATGCATAACTTGTTTAAAGGATGGATTTTAAATATTATGTAATTAGGCACTTGGAAAGTTTTTGAAATACAGTATTTCAGTAAGTAAAAACTTTTCTTATAACCCATATATAAATTATTTACTTCGATCATTTGGGAAACTAGCCATAATTATGATGACTATTTAATTAAAGCTTCTGCAGAACTTGACAACAATGCTAATAAAGCAATTGAGGAGATACAAGTAGTTGATCTTAATTGGAAGAGATGACACTATTTACAAGAATAAACGACGGTAGCTAATCTTACATTCGTAATTACCAGTGATGGGCCTACTTCAAAAGATGTTGTGGTTCTTGTCTGCTTTAGCTGAGTCCCCCAAATATATGTGTTTATTCAGAGTTTATGTGTCTATCTGAATTGTAAATGTTGCAATTATTCTTACAGAAGGCAGCTGAGTTGCCTCCTGGACCTGAACGCTCTAGTGACAGAACAAGAAAAAGCTTTTATATTTGCCACCCAAACAATCTCTCTTCCCCTTTTCATCTTTTGCACTTGTTAGGTCTAGCCTTGCAGTTTCCCAATGCATAAAGCATTTGATTATCTGGAGCAAATGATGCCTGGCTGCTCTGTAGGAATATATTGAGCATCCATATCCTCTGATACTGTATGTCTGCACCTTGCCGGGTGGAGCTCCGTATGTCCTCTGGAGTACTGATATTGCTCTTTCTCCTTTTCACAGACGTGGCTGACAAGCCTAGTACATCAAGAATAGTGCCTTATAGTTCCTGATATCCAGTCATTCCCTCTATAGCAACTCCAAACCTGAACAGAAGTCCAGGAGATGATGCCATTGGGCCAGTATTTTCAAAATGTGCTATTTTATTTATATTATTAGATTCAGTGGTGAAGAATCTTATGTGGCTATTTTTTCTTCACATGAGTACAAACTTTATGCTGTGTGTTTAACAAGGCCCTGAAAATACAGATAATAAAGTGAACAGCACTCATACATAGGCACTGGCTGAAACAATGATGCACAGTGAGCAGCATGTTTCTCAGTCCATATCGTGTTTCTCTCCCTTTCCCAACAAAGAGTTTATGAGATCCTATGGATGTCAACTGCTTATTGCTGGTCATTTGGGGGTAATTAAGATATTTGAATTGCCACCATTTTCTGTCACATTCTGGCACAGATAGACAGACTTGGTTGTGTGATAGCATTTGTGTCAGCGGAGTAAAAGGTACTCTAGAACCAATAACTTCAACTATCTCTGTTTGTGGATCACCTCAGGGTATTACAGGAAAAGTGAATGAAGCAATTTGAATTTTCATATTTTGGAGTGGATACTATGCTTCCTACACTGTTTCTCTGAGAGCAGGATTTACATTGATCAGCAGGTACTGTAAATGAAATCTGAGAAGAACACCGGGAACATATTTTCTGCTTGGAAAGGATATGACTCTTCTCCTTCGGATGACTATATTCTCTGCAGTGAAACACAGCAGCAGATCAAGAGCAAATGTTTTACCCTTCTCTAGTCTCACTGATGACTTTGGTAGTATTTAAGTTGTTTCTGGAAACTTCTGGTGATTTTCTCATTGAAACCTCTTATATATATCAGGTTAACTCAGTCACTTTGTCTTCATTCAGACCCAGTTGTTCACCCCTTGCTTGATGGCATACAAAGACCTGGAGGAGTAACAGTAGCAGTGCTGGTGTTTGATAAGTAGTGACACAGTAGCAGTGAACTGTGACAAGGCTATTGTAAAGCAAGAAGTACCATTCCCCTCCCTGTACTAATTTTTCAGTTATCTCTCACATTACACATGGCATATAAAAAATTTTGATTTGCATTAAGGATATCTGCTATATCTAACAAAAATAGACCATCTAGGATCATAATGTCTCTGCTGGAAGACATTGCAGCTGAAATTAAGGTGCAATTCCTATCCTGTCTAAACTAAAGTTGGTTTACAATCTCATTTAAAAAAAAATGGAGAAAAATTGTCCATGCAAGGAAATTACAAAAGAAAACAAAAAAAGATGCATTGTAGTCTAAATCATCTTAACAGCATTTTCTTAGACTCATGTCCCCAGTAAATAGCATGTGAAATATTTTCTGAACAATGGTCAAGCAAATAAGTTTTAATCCTAATAAATATACCTATCAAGCAAGATAATTTTTAAAAGTGATGGAGCCACGGACATTGCTGTTTCCCTTCCTCCTTATTAGAGTACCTCGTCTTTGGTTCTTAGGAGTCAATTGCTTTCCATGCAAGGAATTTTTATGCCTCCCTTCTGTAAATTTTTCTGCAGCTTGCATTATTGTTTTCTAAACAGCTTATCACATGCTATTTATCATGGGAATGACTTTGATACCTTTGTGTGGGCTCCACAGACCCCCTCTTCTGATGATTAAATCATGGTGCCTATTCCATTACATCATATTCATAATGAATTACTACATCCATCAATTATTGCAGAACTATTCTCATATCGTGTGATAATGATATGGACTTTCCACACCATTCAAAACAGAGTGTATAGCAAACAACCCTGCCATCAGCTAAGTATGAAAATGAAATTGAAACAGCAGAGTAGTCAGCAGCTGTGACATCCGTGAATGCACTGCCAATAGTTACAGCATTGTGAGAAATGACACACTTTCTTCCACCAACACAAATACTGTGTAGCATATTATACAAGAACATGACAAATCAAAAAGGTACAGTATGCAATAGTACTAGATTATACAAGTATTTACTTCTTCTGAATCAAATCCTTCTGAATCTTGTATTACTAGTAGTTACTTCGCTACTTTAGACACAGTAAATAGTCATTTAATAGAAGGCCCATTGGCAAAACTACTTTACAGAGCTCTGATTCTTTTTGCCCTACAATTATTTTTGTTTAACAGTTCTGAGTTACAAACAATTTAGGAATGTTTTCACAGAAGCATAGAAATGCTGGGATGATACAGACCCTTAGCAATATCTAAGCCTTTCCTCTACCGTGAGCAAGTATATGTCTACAAATGTTTGTCTACATCAGTTTCCAAAATCTCTAGTTGACCCATCCTAATTAAATTATCCTTTATGCCAAAATGGTTTTCCTAACATATTTACCCCAAAACTGCAGTCTCAGATTAGGTCTTTTTTTCTTCATGAAATCTGTCTTTACAAGTCTTATATTCAGCAAGGCGTCCCATGAATTTTCTTGTTGTTTTCTAGAGTTTCTACCCCAATTTTTACTTTATTCCCTATCCTTAACCCTTTGCTTCTCAAAATGGAACACACTTCTTCCTTCCTTCACAGAATTCCAGCTGCAAACTTGCCAGTGCTTAGCAGAGAGTAATAATTACTTCTGGTCTTACATGTAACAATCTTACTGGTATGTTACAGGATGACATTTGTTTGTCTTTTTTTCTTTTTTTTTTTTTTCAATAGCATTATGTGTTTTTTCAGCTTGGATTCAGTTTCATTATTGCTTCTAGTTTTCTATCCATTTTTATTTATGCAGCCAGGTGAGGATAAGGAGATTTCCCCTTGGTACTTTGCCGTTATTCGTACTGAATTATATCCTATTGATTTCAGACGCTTCTTGCAATTTATCCAGACCTCTTTGAATTCTAACCATGTTCTCCAGAATACTCAACACTATCCTTGGCTCCATGCCACTTTCAAATTTTGCAAGTAAACTTTCCATTCGGTCAGCCAAGCTGTTAATCAAAATACAAACACCTGGGTAATGGGATAGATGGTGGCCTTTTTCTACAGATTAACCTTATTAAGTGGAATGCAATGGAGAATCACACCATGGTGTGTATTGGAATTCTGTTTTGCTTTAACATCCTTTTAAAAGGGATTTAACACTTACATATTCTGTGGTCAGTTATACTGTCTTGACTGCTGCAGCACCCTACAATGAGCAGTCCTTGTCCAAGAGCCCTGTAAGTGCGCTTCATGCCTAAAGGGGTTAAGCTTAATAGCACAACGATGTTGAGTCTAGCACTATTGCATCCATTAAAAACAGTATCTATATTTTAGTAGGTGATAGCAACAGACATAATACTTGTCATTGATTTTATAGGTTGAGTTTGTATCATAATATATTGACATTGTACTTTTATACAAGAGTTGCTTCAGGGTGTAGCTGCATTCAGCACTGAATAACAGGCTAATAAAACCTGTAGTAGAAACAGCTTTACGACCCTCCATTGACTTGTGTTTTACATTGTATTATCTTATTGCAGACATCTGAATTAAAGGTTAACAAACACTATTTAACGGGTTGTCGGAATGAATGTACAGTACATGAATACATGCCTAGCAATGTCTATCAGTTATCATACTGTACATGCATTGTGATTTGGGTGAAGACAAGACTGTAAATGGGTGATGGCTCCTGACTGACTCTTTTTAGTAGTATGAAATAGCACATTTTGTTATACTTCCTCCAATTAAGTGAATATCTACCATTAAAGCAATCTGTCATCATTTTAACAATGTCATTAACTTCTACAGTGTCTCACAGATGCTTTGTTCTTCCTTCAAAATTAGCAGCACATATATTTATATAGAAACTTCGAAATGCAAATAGGGAAAACAAGTTTAAGAAGCCATCATCTGTAAATTATATAAATAATAAAAAAATGGTTACAGAGGAAATGTGACTGCTTTAAAAAGAAAAAGTACGAAGTACTTAATCTGCAGAAATTGTACAGTAATAAAAATGTACTAACCTATAAAAATATAAATTCTTTTTCTCTCTCTGGTAATTATAAGGAAATATGGTTTACCATACTATAAAAATGTACTAACCCTATAAAAATATACTAAATTATTTGTCTATCTATAGTAATTATCAGGAAATATGGTTTACAGTAGAACAAAATGTACTAAGCCTGTAAAAACACACTAAATTATGTTTCTATCTATAGTAGTTATTAGGAAATACGGTTTACAACTCATAGAAGTAGCATTTTAAATATGATAAGGTTGGCTACAGAACTACAGAATCAAAAATCAGACTGATCCTTTCCTATTTTATTCTCAGACAAGCTAAACATACCTTAGATGGCTCCAGGAAGAGCTACTAAATACCCTGCTCAGCAATGGGTGTTTAAAACAATTGATGGGTAAAACATGAACACGCAAAAAAAAAAAAAAAAAAGAGTTATTTATTTCCTGAAAGTTTCATATTCAAATTAGTAGCAATATGTCAAGCTGATGAAGTATCAGGTCCAGAGGCTAGCTTTGTTAACACTGCACAATATTTTTCTAAATATAGTTAAGCTGTTATCCTTTTAAATGTGATTTCAAACAATATAAATCAAGCATCCTATTTAGTTAAAAACTAAACTAAAAACCACAATAAATTCATCTGCATTACAGTTTTGAATTCCTTTCAACTGAAATGGGGCAAAGATACCAAGGACTACTTAAAAATATACTGCACTGTGCAATAATGTGTGTAACCTATAGGGAATATGAAGGTAAAATTTTTTAGAAGCATTCGAATCATTTAGGAACCTAAGTTCTAATTTCAGAAGTGACTTAGGACTGGATCTTTAAAAGTATGAAGCCCATAAGTCCTTCGTCATAGGACTTAAATGCTTTTAAAAATCCGTAATATAGATAAGTGCATAAATTTACCAGCTTTCAGTGAGGCTTCTGTCACTCATTGTTGTCACTTCAGACAATGGCACACAGAGTCTCAGGTCACTTTTGGGAACTTCTGAAATACTAGCCCTCGTTCCGATAGTAGCCAGTCTTTTGACTCAAGTGCCACTTTACGTTATCAGCTTCTTTAAGTACTCTCATCAAAGGGACTATGATTTTTTTATTCCTCAATACAATTTAATGTTGGAGTCATTGCTGCCAGGAAACTGGCATTGTTGTATCAGTTCAAATGATCCTTTGTAATATAGAAATTTGTCATTCTCTATATTCAGAGTCTTTCATAGCCTAAAATAACACTTTTCTCGAAAGTGCAGAAGAACTCAAAATACTCTTCTATTACATAAAAAGCTTATAATAGTCTTCTCTTTCCATGGAACGATGATCTGATGTGATAAGAACATTGTGTTTTCTTAATTACAACCTACAGATTTCACAGGACATGGAGATGAATTTGTATTAAAAAAAAAATTCATAGGGCACATATTAGACAGGGATAGATTTCTCATTATAACTCTGAGAAAAATTATTATTTCCATCTTATTTTAATACCTTGGGTGGGGCATTGTTTCCTTAATCATGAGAAAATGTAGTTATTTCCTAACATTTCATTTCAAGTAGTGGAAATGAGAAACTCATCAGATAGAAGGAGCAATTAGAGAAGGTCTCAAATACTGTGGATGTGAGCATCCTGATCGCCTTCCCTTTCCATGCTAACAGAAGTAACACACCTGTCCTGAATATAAGGAGAGTTACCCATGTCAATACTGAAAATCTAGTGCCTGTACCATTTCCGCCTTGTGTGAGATCCTCTGGAGAGGAGAAAAAGAGTAAGAATCTTCTGCTTGCAGTGTTTCAATTTCTGCATAATAAAATGGATACTCTACTACATACTCTCCTCCACAGAAGCTAAGGGAAACAGAATGGCCTTGTCAGTATCTTGACATAAACCCAGAAAATTTGAGAGGATGTGCCAGTATTTCTACCAGAGCCTATTCCTTGGCTTTCATCCAGCTTGATCCTACAGAAGTTTTGACACCAGTCCAGCAAGACAGAAGGCCTGAGTCAGTTCTCCAGAGAGGGCTGTGCTTTGACATCACTGTGCTATTCAATACACTGACGAGCTGGTGACTTCAAGGACGCGTGACAAAGTCTACCACTTTTAGAGGCACTGGGCTGGAGACCTCAGAGAAACTTATGCTTTCAAATCAGCATGGCAAGCTAATGTTTCTGACCCAGTCACTTCATTGTTGCTCACTACTTGGCAGCAGACCAGAAAGTTACAGATAATAAGCCAGAGACTTCATAGTGTTTTCCTCATTTCAAACTGAACTACTTCTTCTGCCTCAGTATCTGTTCAGGGAAGTTGCTGAAAGGGCTCTGCCTTGTCTAAACTCCAAAGTAGTATGTTCTAACACTGTGGCCTCTCAAATGCTTATTCTTTCCCATGTGATCAGTAAACTAGGGCTGCTGAACGAGACAGTGCATGAGAATCTATGTCTTCATATAAGACTAGGAAAATGGATCTGGAAACTGCAGTTTCACTGAGAAAAGTTACTGTGTTTCACACAGAAATTCAATATCTATCATCCCTGGGATATTAGCCCAGGTACCCATATGTGCCGAGCTACTGACTCTAAATTAAACACGGCAGAGATCCTCTGAATAGTCTTCACAGGAGGGCAGGAACTCCATACGATCTAATGACTTAAACTGAACTGCTCAACATTTCTATTTATATTCTTGCAAAAATTGCCCATCCTTGCTTTCAGCAATTTTTTTTTTCTTCCTGATTTGCCACCTTTGAGGCAAATTAAACTAGCAAAAACTTAGAGGGTATGCCTTCACTGATGACGAAGATTGTATCATGGGGAAAAGGACAGAGGAGAAGAAGGAAACAGCTAAACGCAGAAGCTGCTGAGAATGATTCAATGCATGTAGATAGTAAGAGGAGGCAGGCAGGATGGAATAGCAGTAAAAAGGTGTCATCCTGTTGGGTCAACAGCAGGATCTGAGTGAGTCAGAAAATATCGTAAAAAGCCTCTTGGAATTGTGACTGTCTGTCATCCTGGTGCCTATCCAAGAGGAAGACAATATGGCTGTCAGTTAGCAAGGGCTCCCTCTTACCCTGTTTTCTCTTTTAACAAGCTGAAGAACAAGGCCTTCACAGAGTTGTCACTTTTCTTAATTGTCTTTATAAGTTTGTCTTCATCTTTCTTATAGGCTCCTTTTGAGTATTGAAAGGCCACAGTAAGGTCTCCCTGAAGCCTTCTGTTCTCCAGGCTGAACAACCCCAACTCTCTCAGCCTGTCTTCATAGGAGAGGTGCTCCAGTCCTTGAATCATCTCCGTGGCCCTCCTCCAGACCTGTTCCAACATGTCCATGTCTTTCTTGTACTGAGGACCCCAGAGCTGAATGCAGTATTCCAGGTGGGGTCTCATGAGAGCAGAGTAGAGGGGCAGAATCACCTCCCTCAACCACGCTTCTTTTGCTTCAGCCCAGGATCTGTTTCGCATTCTGGGCTGCAAGTGCCCATTGCTGGCTCATGTTAAGCTTCTCATCAACCAACACTCCCAAGTCCTTCTCCTCAGGGCTGCTCTCAATCCATTCTCCGCCCAGCCTGTACTTATGCTTGGGATTGCCCCAACCCATGTGCAGGACCTTGCACTTGGCCTTGTTGAACTTCATTAGGTTCTCACAGGCCCACCTCTCCAGCCTGTCAAGGTCCCTCTGGATGGCATCCCTTCCCTCCAGTGTGTTGACCACACCACACAGCTTGGTGTCGTCAAGTGTTCAAGGCCACTTATCTAGTGGAAGGTGTCCCTGCCTGTGGCACTGGGGTTGGAACTAGATGATCTTTAAGGTCCCTTCCAACTCAAACCATTCTATGATTCTATGATTCAATCCCACTATCCATGTCGCCAATAAAGATGTTAAACAGCACCAGCCCCAATACCCATCCCTGAGGAACGCTACTTGTCACTGGTCTCCACTTGAACATTGACCTGTTGACCACACTGTTTGGGTGCAACCATCCAGTCAATTCCTTATCCTCTGAGTGGTCCACTTTTGAAAAGTTAGATCAGGGAACAAAGATGTATCTGTTAATACTGGAAAGATCACATTTTATCTTTGTTTATTGGCAGTAACTCCCTTGTGACAATTGAAAAAATGAGCTGTTTTCTAAATGAGTGAAGAAAATGACACAATTACAGGAAAATGTATGAGATGTAGTATATTTTTATTCTAATTATTTATTATGCTATTAATTATATGCATATGGCACTATGAAGGAATAGGTTTCTATCTGTTTTCCTAGCCATAAGACTGAATTCACCTATAATACATTGCCCTGTTGAGGATATGGTGTGACAGTACTAAAGGATAGATGATGAACTTCGAATAACCAGACATCACGTCCTACTGATTGACATGTCAAGAGCACGGCAGCTCAAGAAATTATAGACAATGCAAATTGCTATCTTCCTGCAACTTCACTTAAGTATCTTTCTGTTGATGTAATTAAACTGAAGTGGCATCTGAAATTTATCAAACAAATCATGGACTTAAAAAAAATGTCCTATAAAGATTGTAAAAGATTTTTGAACTTACATTTTAGAGCTTTTTCCTCCAAATGTTGGTGACTTCAGTGAATAAGATGCATTTTTTATCTTATGGATTTTTAATGTCTTCTGTTGCTAAATACTTTAAATACTGATTAAATTTTAAGTGATAATATTGGTGTTTTCTCTCAGTGGGTTACTAAACATTTTTCTGGTATGTGAGTCAAACATCTGCTCTTATAAGTTCCTTTCACAGATAACAGATATGACTGATTACATGCAAAGGGTAAAAAGGCATAAAGGGAGTATAAAGCCCTCTTACTCTTATTTTTGCTGAAGTTATTAAAGGAGATACCTACAAACTATCTTCTCAGGAGCTTCTGGAGTGGAGACATGTCACAGTCAAGGCACAGGAAACGAGGTGTGTAACAAACTGGGAAGGTGTGAAGCTTTACTAGAGGATTCTGAGCAGTGTCACTTCCCCAGGCAGCTGGTAACAAGCTTTTATAGCTAAACCATTCAGTTTCCAAAGTCAACAAAAAAACCCCAGAGAACGCAGAAGTATTTTACCACAATTTTAATCCTGTTTCCCTAGGGTGTAAGTTTAGTGCTGCACCTCTTCCCACACAGCAACTTACTCAAGCTTCCAATTGTTATCCACATTCAGATCTAAAAACCACAATATTGCTGTTGGAAGGAATAAGAGAACAGCTTTTTTTTAAAATTTTTTAAATTGAAACAATGAGTACCATACAGACTATACATTACCACTCAGTGAAAAAAACTGATAAGTCAGAAGCTTACCTGCTATCTTTTATGTGCAACTGCAAATATTTGTCCTGGTTGCTTTAGAGTTATCAGATAAGCAGTCTTCCAAGTACTGTCTGCTTAATGCATGTTCTTTACTCATGAAGCCATGTGAAAGGAGTTATCAGGAACACAATTTCATCTATTGTACTGAAGATTACAAAAAAGTAGAACCTCACTCACCTTTATACACTGTAGGCAATGGCATGTCTTCATTCAGCTGGGACCAACCAACCTTAGCAGCAAAGGCAGTTATGAAAACTGTTGAAATTGAGGAAAAAAATAATTTCAAAACTTGATATACTTGAATCCTACTACCCCAAAACATCACCTGTGGTCAAAGGTATTGGCTGCAATCCACATAACAAAAAGAAAAATTAAGCAGTGAGAGAATGAAGTGGGTTAGAAGTAACCCTAGGTAGACGAAGGAGCCATTCCATCTACCACTGCAAGTTCATATATAAGGTCAGGTACGTTTCTTGGTTGGCAAACATCATTTCTCTGAGGGGGACATACAGGAGAAACAGTGTTGGGATGAGATGTCACATTCTGGATGATATTATATAACAAAAAAAAAAAAAGTCTCTGTGACTACCCAACTACTATTACTATTCAAGAGGGGGGAAAGAAGAAAGAAAGAATAAAAAAAAGAAATAATTCTATCAAGTTGAAATGAACAATCTTAATTTAGCAAATATATACAAAAATGTTTTATATCTTGATTTCAATTTTTGTGTTACATAGTACACAAATCATGCTGTAATTTCAGTCCATTAAACTGATTTACCAAGCGTAGACTTTAACCGGACACAGTAGTACATCACATTATGATCTAGATGAGTGAAACCTTTTTTTTTGCTATTGTCTTCCTTCTATTAATTAATTTACTAGTATTAATTTACTGTCTATATTGAGAGCTGATGTAATGCCCTTCAAAGTCGCTGGAGCGTCTTTCAACTCATTTTGGTGGGTTTTACTTCAAGGGCTTTGCTTATTTTTTTATAAAGTTTCCAGTATTTGTAAGATGAATACATTGTTTACTTTACCTCGCAATCAGAATTTAAAGCTTCCTCATTCATCCAAATTTGTCTTAAAATTAATCAGATTATTACTAAACTGTCCTTCCTCTGTCAGCAAGAAGAATGACTATGATAAGTAGCAATATCTCCTCTGAGAAAGAGTTAATTTTAATTAATCGAGAGGTTCATCTGACCTTTAATAGGAAAAATGGAGATTGTCACAGGGACGGCTTGTTTTAAAACTCCTTGCTCATGAAATGGGTTCAAGCTTAGTGCAGTAGCAGGAAGGTTTAAGAGAAAATAGGACGAACAGAAATGGAATAGAATGGATCAAAAACAAGGACTGAGGATGGAGTTCAAAATTTCAGGGCTTAATTTCACTATAATATAGTGCTAAACAGAAGAAGAGACTATTCAAAATGCCATGGAGTTAATGAAAAAACTACTCCCTTGACCCTTAGGTAAAAGTGTGAGTATGTAGCTGACGAAAGATTTGAAGACCTCATTTATATCAATATACACTGTGAATTTACAGTTTTTGTGCAAGTGTTTTTAGGAACACCTCTTTGAATGCCTATGTGCAAAAGCCCGTTTTATAAATTAAGAAAAGCATGATAAACATATACCTGAAGTTATAAATTTCCAGCTTCTCTTATGACAGTCTCTGTACATTGCAGTTAAGACTGGTAACAATAACCATCTTTTTAATTCATGTCCCCTCCCATAAGACTGTGCAACTCTGTAGAACAATAACTTTTTGTTTCATTCTTGTGTAGGAACTGTCCTTTTGAACCACAGCATCTTTAGCAGACAATTTTTAAAGTAAAGGAACTAGCTGAAACAATGATGAGGTAATTCTCCAAGACTATGGTATTAAGCCAGCCACTTTCTCCATTTCCTGTAAAGTGATGCCAATTGCACCTTGCTGAACATACGAAAGGTATTCAGTTACTTAAGATATGCTATTCCATTACATAGTAGAGAAAAATGAAAAGGGAAACTTATATCAGTCCTTATTTAAAAATCCCTCCTCAAGTATGTGACCAGTGAAAACCTGCCCAGATGTTAGTTTATACACGTGCATTTGAATGCTCTTTCAGATGAATGGCATCCAGCCAGCACACCTGCTCCAAGGGGAAAATACACATGCGTAAGTCAGTTAATTAAGGAAAAAGTATGTAAACGGTGTCAAAGAGGGAAAAAAGCAATGTATCTCGCCTAGAGCAGTCTGACCCTGAAAGGCATCCCAAGGATTGACTAACGAAGAGGCCATCAAGCTGCTGTATAAATATATCAGTTCTGTCATTTTATCTACTATGCTACTGATCAGTTGGAATATCTCTTCAGCAGCAAGAAACAGTCATTTCTGGCACTGAGCAGTTAATCCTGGAGCGCAAGACTAAGGAAACAGTATTTTTGGAATAGTAATAGCAACCCTGGTATCTGCCAAGCCAGCAGTGTAGTCTTGATTTTAAGATGGCTGCCCTACTCCCAGGCTAAGCTGAAGGTGGTTCATCTGATGGATGATTTATTTACTAAGAAACATGGTTCCACAGCATATTTATCTTGTATTCACAGAATGGGTTTAGACAAGAAAAACTTGTTCCGGGACACATTCAGAGGGAAGACAGCAGAGCCCTATCACTGTCCACAGCCAGGGTGGTACAGACACCCTCCTTAGATGCAGGAGAACCATTGCCTTTATTCTTCTAATTGCCCTCTTTTCTCACATATAAGTCAGTCCCCATCACAGTGCTGTGCAAGTTACCCTCAAGTGTTTCACGTTAATGTGTTTCAAACGCACGAAATGTTACCAGGCTCACAGTTTCAAGACTGTTTTCCCACATCAAATGTTACCAGGCTCACAGTTTCAAGACCATTCTCCCACCTCACAAGGTGAAGCTTGAGTTTCCTTCGGCCTCGGTGCGGTCGTACCCATACAAGGTGGGTTTTCTCCCTGCTGCCTGTGGATGGTTCCAAGCAACAGCGGGAAACTTGAACCAGGGCACGGTGGCGGAGGGAGACCCACGCTGTGACCACAGGCTGTGGTGTGCCCATCCGCTGGGCAGGAGGAGGAGGAGGAAAAGCATCTTCTGCCACACGTGGGACCTTTGCAGTCAGGGGAAGGCAAGTGGCCACTTGATCCATCTCTGATGGCTTTTGGGGATTTTGTCCTTCACTCTCGGGTTGGACAAAAACTTTATATTTTACTCGAAAACTAATTTTCATCTCAGTGAAAAATCTAATTATTGATTTTTTTTCCTTTTCATTTCAGTTCAGTCTCTCCATACTTCTCTGTAGAGTGGTTAAATACTCGTAGGTTACACACGATGAGATGGATGCACAATTAATATCAATTGTCATAGGTCCACTGAGTTCAATCAGACTGTTATAATTTACAATCCTAGAGAATATGGTCAGGTATCATTAGTCCTAGAAAAACAAATTTCTAACCTCAAGTATAACAATGAGAACTTGGTTTAATCTGAAACCTTTATCCCATGTATTGCTGCACTTTGCTGAGGACCAGATTTGGAAATTGAACTGGGGAACAAAAAAATTGCAGTTTCCCATCTTCTATAATGGCCCAGATCAAAAGCCTTGATTAAAGCAATGCTCATGGTTTATTTGCAAGGTGAAAACCAAATGTTGCATCTGGCAGTTACCTCTCTTTTTAAAACAAAGCAAATCTAGTAAGAGACAAATTGTTAGCAAGATCGCTGAAATTTGTGCCAGCCTACAAATAACTGATAAAACTGACCCATCGATTTTTGAAAGAGTAACATAATTTAAAGTTTGTTTGCGAATTGTATCAACTGGCAAAGCATTCTCAGTTTAATTTTTAAACATATTTATTTGATCTACCTAGCTGTTACTAGTTGCCAGCTCTCTTTCAGCTGTATGACAACATTCCACCTCATTCCAGCAGGTATGATGCTGTGCTGTCAGAGCTGCCATGGAAATTGCTGGCGCCTAGGGGGACAGGTAAATAAATGCCACTTTTTTAGTATATAACAGTTTTCCCAAGTGGTGTATCCCAGCAAAGTAGGAGACAGTAATCCACAATGTGAAAGGAAGCTGAAGTGTATACACTCAAAAAACCAAGGTTAGCATCACTTTATGTCATGAACACCATCCTCAATATGGAATAAGAATGAAGTCTAATATATCTTTTCCAATTAATAATTCTTCTCCAACATTAAGTTATTAAGTGTCATATTTCTTATGTATAACAACCAGCAACACTCCGAAGACTGAAACAATAATTATGTGCATGCAATATCTGAAAAATCTGGAATGCAGTTACCAAGTATTGCATTTCCACCATAGCAATTTCAGTTACCTTAACTAGAATTGGTAGCATTGGTGTAGCCATGATGTTACAACCAGAAGAGAAAAGATTATAGGGAAAAGTATTATTATTTAATAAGCACAGTTGGAAAAAAAAAGCTTTAAGGTGGAGAGGAATCTGAAGAATGGCTTGTGCAGCTGAAGCTACATTTGCTTTCTATGGCTGTATTCAGTGAGTCTGGTAGAAGAAATTACCTCTCCCTATAAATCATGCCTCATTCGATTTGAAGATCTTCAGCAAATTTTGGCTGCTTTAAATCCACATTGTTACATTGTCCTAAAAATATTATATCCTAAACATGTCATAACACTTCTGTGTTTTGGATTGTGACATCAGAGAGAGTTCAGTAGAACAAATATTTAATCAAAAGTGAATGGTGAGTTCAGGTAAATGAGTAGCGACCATGAGGGAAAAAACACTAAGAAATTCTTCAAATGTAAAGTAAGTGGGGAGGTATTTCTAGTGTTTTAATCTCTTCAATATAAAAGAATCTTTATTTTCCTTAAAATATTTTCTGTTTTAGAAAAATTGTACTTATTTTTTAAAAAGCAAAAATTTTCACCTGCCTTTGCTGGTGTGTTGAACCTGACGGATACTAAGAAGGTAGGATTGCTCTTGTTTGTATGTGTTTGTGGACCCAGTCTGGAATGTAAAGACATTGTGGTTATAAGATGGATCTTAAGATCTTATTAATCAAAATTGTGTGTGGTGCATGCACCCCATTATGTTTTGCTAAGCCGTACCAATAGATCTTATGAGAAGGATTAAAATTTTGTCAGTATTGTCCACTATTTCTTCATGTGATTGAGAAGGAGATAAAAGAGAAAAACAAGTGTGATTGATTGTCATTGTAAGGCAAGAAACAGTTGCATCTAGCTCAGAAATATGAAAAGAAAAAACAGAGTATGAGTAATAGGAAAAATATCAACGTAGATATTTAAAGAATTAATTAAAAACAGTTCAGAAGTTTGTTACTATTACTCTTAATTTGGGAGTTGCTGTAATCTGAGAGGCCTAGACAAAAAGGAACCACCTCAGGTTCATCCTGATAGACCTCCTTAGCAGAAAGGTGAAATCTGACCAAGTTTTACAAGTATGGCCTTTGAGTGTTACACATAACCAAAATGCATAAACCCTGTTTACTTCTTGGAAAATACCGAATGATGGTAGTTTCCCAGCTAAGAAACAAAGCAGAGCAGGTGTGAATCGCTGCCAAAGGGTGGAGGCGGTGAACTTGAGGGCCACCGGCAAAGGGGCAGTCCATCGAGTGGCAGGGGAAGGGCTCTGCCTGTCTGCAGCAGGTACCCAGCGCCTCAGCTGCCTCCACTAAAATCCCCTCCAGATTGCCCATCAAGCCAGGACGTGAAGCCATCCTAACGGTGCGCACTGCTATTTTGAGTTCCATGGCAAAGTTCGCTCTCTCCTGGTTGTCTCTTCTGTGCCAGCAGCCATCAGCGAGTCAGGGGAGCAGTCGTGTGGCTCCTCCATGCAACACGCCGCAGTGCCAGTCAAGGGGAGCCAGCGCCAGAGCTGCCGCCTCGCCTGCTTAGCAGACACTCCCGGAATCCCTGCGAAACTAAGAAGATATGTGTAGAACCAGGCTCAATTTTTCAGTAGCGTATTGGAATCGCTTGGAAGCGCAGAATTAAACTGGCTATGACTATTCACGAATTAGTGTAGTTTCATAAAATTCTAAAATTCTGAAAATTAAAAAAAAATAATAATCCTTGTCTGGAAAAAAAATGGGAAAAAAATCAGAGGTTTTTTTTTTAGTTTCTTTAAAATATTACTTGAATATACTTTAAAGGATAAGGCTAATCTTTATGGCATGAAAGCAAAACAATTTCATTTTGAAGTTGCCTGACTTTTTCTGTTGTAGCAGACTGGTGATACGATTTTAATCGATTGCAAGACAATGCATATTCTTTGGAAAATAACAGCTAGAATCATCTCTGCTGCTTCCTGTCTCATATATTTAGACTAACATGAGCTACTAACATGACCGGTATTGTAATACTCAGGGATGCTCCACAGTTTAGTTATTTTCTAATCTCTGCAAATACAGTTGGTCTTTATGAAAATTTTAGCAAGAACCAGCTCCTAAAGCGAACAACATGGAAAACACTACAATTCACTGAGAACATACTAAAAGAATTAATTTTAATAAGATTTAATACATAAATGATTTACTTGAAAAGGCTCTGAAATTTAATTTTTATTTAGAGATTCTGTACTATATATTTGGGCATGATAAACTGTATTTCCAGGCAAACAAACAGGATGAATTCTCTCTGTTTGAAAGTCTTATGTCTGCCTGTTCAAACTCTGAATTTAGAGTTCCTGTGAAAATTTGACATCAGTTGTGATGATTTATGAACCAAGTGACCTTGCTGTTGGGATATTTTCTTTCAATACTCTCGGGCCTTTAGCATTTTTCAATTAGGCATATGATATTTAACTTAATAGAAGCTTATTGGGGGAACTGTAAGGCAGTGTAATGCTAAATATAGCAGGAATTAGTAAAAAACTGGCATAGCTTTTATATACTAAGGTGCTATTTTGAGGATCACATCAGCATTACACAACTTCTTTCGTCATTGCTAGACAACACAAGACCAAAATGAGCAAGTAAATGTTAAAAAGTTGTGCTTTTGGGACTGGGAGGCTGTTGTCATGCAAAGCAGATGAACACAAGTTGATGCTGCTGTAGGGTCAGAAGAAACAAATCTACTTTTCAAGCTACTTTTCTTAAACTCTGGTCTCCTTTATGTTGGTCTTTATTTGCAGTGTTTATATCACACAATATTTTGTGTTAAAAATCTATCTTATTAGCTCTATTAGCTTTTGCATGAGTCTCCCAAAGAAGACTTGAAAGCGCAAGGCTTGGAAGTCGCATCCAATGTGTTAGCTGAGGGTGAGCTGGCTCTACCCATGGCACAGATCAGACAGTTGCTTAGAGTAAAAGATGGCACTGGCTCCTCGGTAGTGGCAGAGGAGCTCTGCCAGCCCCTCCCTACTCCCTTCAGCAATGCAGAGCAGCTCCCCAGGCACACTGCTGTCTTGCTGTAGCCCTGATTTGTATTTTCTTTTCCTGCCCTTCATTCCCAGGTGCTGGAGACACTGGGGATGGCCTCACAAATTAGGAGGGAGGGAGGCAAGGAGAGCATCTGAACTTGTGTTCCCTATTATTTTCCCTCTCTCTTCAAAGTTGTCTCAGTGGGAACATGTATACCTATTTGTTAAGGGCTCTGCTCTAATAATTTGTTAAGGGCTCTAAGAATTTTTAAGAGTGTTGGTTTGACAGATATTCTGGTAGCAATACTGCATCATGTTCAACATGCCGGCTCAGTGGTCTGAAAGTTTTTTCAGTCCTTTGAATTGCACAGTTTCTTTTACTCTGAGTAAGAAACAATTCAAAAGGTATTGACGGAGTCCACCACCTAAGGTGACATGATGTGGAAAGTTGCCACCACTAGCTGATGTAGCTTTTATAGCAAATCCTTGTTTCTCAAATGCCGTGTTGTTGTTTAAACTCTGGTGACAGTGACTGAAACTGGTGGATTGCCTTCTGGTAATATTTCTATTGGACAACATGACAAGTTGAATTACTGGTGTATAACAAATTCTACATACTACCACAGCTTTTAGAAAATTGTATTTGTCAGCTAAGAAATTATTGATTGAGTAAAAAATATATTTAAAGTCAGGCAGTGAGACAACTGGTGAAAAGGTTAGGTATAGTGTACTTTCCCAGAAATCACCCCTTAGATTCTTCAGTGATCGACGCTAAAACCATGATACCCCTAAACTTCCAGGCAGTCATTTCTGGCTACAGAATATATGCTTTAAGGGACTCAATTTTGGTTGTACAGAAGAGAAAACAATAAATAAAACTTCTTACTGAATTAAAATGATGTAAGTGAAACTTGTTTATGTCCTTCTAAGCTGAAGGAAAACGAAAAACCCCATGGTAATTAATTTACAGGTAAAACACAAGACTAATTTTGTGTGGCAGGTCAGCAAAGTTAAAAGGAAAAAGAGTACTTAGTAAAGATAGTAAATACTAGGCTTACAGAGATATAATTGTAACTTCATAAACACCCAGAATAATACTCATAACAAAAGCCTCGCACAAGATAAAACAAAAAGATGTGGTTTTTAAGCACTGTTTAACTCTGTAGGTATGAAAAGTGTTAAGCTATGCAGCAGTGATTTTAAGATGAATTTCACAGCTTAATAGGATATTGTATGAGTAAGACGAGACATAAAAGGAGCACAGGTGATACAGGGGGAGAGGAGTTGATTTGCATGCAGAGCACAAGTGAGAGGCATAGACAGTCTGTTTTATTCAGATTCTTCTCATTGAACACAACAACTCTCTCTGCTTAGTACAGGATGTAAGAATGGGAGCCTTCAAGAAGCCAGCAGGATCGTTTGGGTTAGGATGTCTTGTTACCACATTTTGTGGGCCATGCTACCTATAAAAAAAATACATCTCTGTTACATAATGACACTAATTTTTTGTTGTCCCAAAAATACAGTTTCTTGAGACCTTGCAACTTAGAGCCTGCAGACTTTCCCCTAGGTCCTGAAAAAAGCATCACATTGTTTTGAAGAAAACTTTGCAGATAATTCCAGCAGTCAAAACCACTCCATTTTTAGACGAATCCTTCATTGCTTAATCTGCTTGCTGTGTGTAGCCTGATGGAGCATTTATGAAAAGCTTAAAACTTCTATTAACTTCCATGGGAGCAGTGGGTACGCAAGTACTGCTGGGCCAATGCTTTATCACTTTTTAAAGCTTTCCTTGTGTCTTCGCCCCTCCTCTAGGATTCTCGGAGGCTTCTGAAATGGCGTGTATACAGAATGTGCGAGCTGTGTGAGCAGTTTGAGCATAATGCCTCTTCTAGCTTCACTTGCTTTCACCAGCTAGAAATTTATTTAGTTGCATATTCTAGCCCTAGATTTTTTCTTTCTTTAACAATATGATAATATCAGGCTATCGGTGTAAATACACATGCAATTGTCAGTTAACCTTATGCTATTATTTTCAGAGTGCCTGCGGCACTGTATCAGTACTGTCAGAGGAAAAATACCGCAGAACAAGGTATTTCCACATTCTTTTCCATGAGCCAAGACACAAAATGGGCTCATTACCAACATGTGGTTGTCTGCAGTTCAATATTAATATGTCTGCAGCTATCCAAAAAGCATAGTGTATTTGTGTAATTCAGCAAAATGTAAACATGTGTTCCTGAAGAGACCAGGTGCCGCCAAAAAAAGACATTTCATTTCTTTTTAATCAGGCATAAAGAGCTTTTCTGTAAAACTGTTCAGAGAGCTTTTGGAACGAGTTCGGTGGTGGTGTAAGCAGTTACAACGTGTTGGATTCAGAAAAATTGCAGCTGCTTGTGGCAGCTGAAGGTGTGGCCTGGAGTTGCTTAAAATCACCAGCTAACACGTTGGTGTACTGGGTCTGAGAACTGAAGAGAGGAAACCCCAGGTTCCAGTCCTAGCTCTGCTGTGAACATGCAGAAAAGACTTGTTTAAAATTCTTTATGACACTTAACTAATCTGGCTAAATGTATCCCTACTGTAGCTCATGTATGAAGTTGGACTTCTGTGTCAGCTTCACCACCTGTAAATGGTGATGATTATAGACACTTACCTCACAGGGATGTTGTCAGGATTCATTAGTTAATGTCTGTGTGGTGCCTTGAAAATGTTAAATGCCACATGCTGCAAAGCAAGGTATCATTAGAATGGTTTAAAAAGACCATTTTAGAGATCTTCTTTTCTCTATTTGTATACGTACCTCTGCCCTGTTCGTAGCAGGGATTTCTCACGTGTCCAAAGAGGGAAATAGTACACATAGGGGCTTAAAACACTGTTGGATCAATTCTCTTGTCATGGAAGAATGATCTAAAATTTTAGTCACAGGACATCTATAGTCTTGCTATTTAAAGTTCTAATGACAAATTTTGAAGTTGAAGTGAACAAGGTTGGATACCGATGACTATTATCGTATCATATCAATTACTATACCTAATGCCTGTTTAAAATGTTATTATGAATCAGTAGTAACTTGTTTTCATTGCTGTATGTCCTCACACAATTGGGGGAGTTTTTCTACCCTTCAATGTCATATATAGTGTAATCGCCTCTGATAAAGGTGCTCCTGTTTTTGACATTGCCAGAATCTCATTATTACAAGATGTATATATATTTTTATGCAGAGTCATTGTGGTCAGGTTAATTTTTAGCAATTACACAGCACTGTAGGCCTCATGATATTTAATGAAGACAAATCTCCATTATATTTGTGAAATAGATGAGATAACACAGGTCAGAAGTTCTACTTAAAAAGAAAGTAGATCTGAGTGTTGTCTAGTACTCTAGTCGTTGAGCACTGTTCAATGAAGTCAGTACTTACACCAATACACCAATATAGTAAGTGTAGCCCATTGTATTTATATTTGTGTGGTTTGTTTTTTTTTTTTTTTTGCAGTTGTGTCATATAAAAGTCTGAATATCTTATATTTTGTGGAAGTTTATGTATTTTATTTTCAGATAAAAATAGCCAGAAAGTGCACTTAGATCCGGATTGCGAGGGAAACATTGTAACATATAAAAAGTAATGCAGTCTTTTCTGAGATAAGGTTGTTCTTGACGAAGCTGTAATTCCCCAGAGGGATTCAGATACTATTGTGGTTAACCTCCTGCACTAAATGTTACTAGGATTGTTCATGCAGTTCATGGGAAGAGATAGGTATCCAGTTGTTCTGCTAGGGTTAAACCACAACACAGACATGCAATGATGACTTAATGAGTGAAGTTGTTTCCACTCTTAGCCGTTGCTCTGCCCTCTGAAAAAATTCCAAGGTAGGGAAGTCTGATTAATTCATTAATTGGCTCTCAAAACATTGTAAATTTTAGCTCATTAGATTAAGAAAGTCAGAGCACAAAACTAGCAGCAAGAACTTTTTCATTTGCCCAACTTTAATTTGTCACTGCTTCTCTGTTGAGTACTGGCACAAATACCTGCAAAAGTTAATGGACTAAATGAGGACCCACCCTGCTAACTGCTAACTAGGAAGATGTACTGAAGAAGACAAAGCAGGGTACTTAACAGATACCTGAGTGCCTGAGCTAGGTCATCTGTTTCTCATTTGAAAAAAGGAAAGGAAAAGATCTAATAACCAATCACACCCAAAATTCCCACGTCTTACAAACAGTAATCCTGTCAGGAGGGAAGAGACTTCAGATTCCAGGATGTGGAAGAACAATTTGAAAACATTTCACGCGTCTGGGAATGTCAGATCATCACATAAGTTTCTAGTTGTTTTCTCTAAGTAATTTCTATTGATCTATTTGACTTCAATAAACTAATGTTATTTGGAATAAGAATCTTGATCTAAGACTTGTACAGGCAGTAGAGGCAATATTTCTCTTCTTTATTTTTGGACAATGTAGTCATGTCAAAGATATAGAGAGCAATACAGCTATCTTTGTGATTCTATTTCTCACTTACCTAAGTTTTTAGTGCTAAAGATCTGGCTGTCAAAAGCAGACAACAAAAGTTTGACAGGCATGATAACTGCCACTCTTGCACCTCAGTGTTGGATTTGGCTGCCTCACATGACAGCAAAGTACTTGTAGTTAACCTATAGCTGTTGACTGCTGGCTGGCTAAGGGTAGTGCTGGGGCCACGTTCTTAAAGAAAAGCGTGTGCCCTTTATGCTTACAAATAGAAGACTCCCATTTTAATGGTCAGAGCGCAATTTGTTCTCTGCTGTTTAAAAATAAAGCTTCTCATGATCGGGAGGAGAAAACTCTCATGCCCCTGAGACAACATAACTCTGACTCTGTGAGCACACTCAACTGTGAATAGAAATACCCACCTGTCAGTCAGTCAAGGAAGTTTAAAATACCTGTGCTGCAAAAGCCTATGTGTCATTACAGATTTAGCAGTACGAGCAATGTTCTCTTTGTCAAGCAATGAAGCAATATGACTAATTAACACTCACTAGGGAACCTGAAATAATGATCTCTCTCTCTCTCTTCCTAGAGCCAATTACCCCAAATATTCAGATTAGCTACCTACTATTTCCCTGAAAGAAATGTCTTGCTTTCTTTTTCTTTTTAATTTAAGGCATTATGTACCATGTAGCATCATGTTATAGGATGTTATGTCACATTCTGACAGCTTACAACTAGGGATATGCTGAATTTATTGGAGAGTTAATACCTTCCTGAATTAACAAGATAACCAACTTTTCAGGAACAGGAAATCTGGGAGATATTTGCAGTATCTCCTTCTATATCTGTAGGGAGAATTTAACTGGTTGATTTAATCAGCTGTAGTATTTCATTATGGCTTCCTACTAAGGTAATATTTAAGTACTCATGTTTGTTTGTACGGACGTTTAATTCACCTAAGTGTATGACTCGATTTTACAAATGCCTACAATACTTATAAACATACACGTTGGTCCAGCATTGTAGCATAAAATTATGACGTTTGAAAAATTCTTGATCAAGAAGATATTTCCAAGAATATTATTTTCGTCGAAGTTACCAACTTCATAAACAATAAGAGGACTTAGGAAAGTCAATCATCTCTCCGATATATGGTAATTGTAAAGCATTATGTCAGAAACTTTCTTATTTTTCGTGGAGAAGAGAAAGCTTCTTGCTCTGTTTCCTCTCCCAGGTAAAGTGAGAAATCAGAAAAGCAGTTAGGCATGACAGTTCTCAGTTTGTATGTAACAGCTAAACCTTAGGCACCTGGATCTCATGTAAAAAGCAGAACAGTGTTAGCTATGAAGGCTGCTAAAATTAATTAATATAATTAATATACAGCTAAGTAATACAATTAATACAGAAAGTTAGCTTTCACAAAGTAAAATCTGAAATACATGGAATTAAGTCCTAAAACTAGAAAATATTTTAAATATCACATCTTTCCACGACTTAATCAAGCCTGAAGAAAGATGCTTTTTGTGAACCAACAGTTGAAAATCCTTTCCTGAAGGTAAAATTGTATGCTCTGGTTTACAGAAATGGAGCAGGCTTCTGTCCCCGCTCACTCCCACTGAGAATATAGATAGATGTTGCCTGTGAAGCCTGGTAATGCTAGTTGGGGGTTACCAGTTGGGTTGAAAGCAAATTGTATTATGGAATTCAAAACCTTTCTCAGCTGTCCTGAGATTGGTCTGATTACAAGGGTGTTTTGAGATGTCTATGGTGTCACTCCTTTTCTGTTGAAGGTTTTCACTGGACTGAAAAAAGAAATCATGAATCACTGAGCTGAAAGGAACAATGAGCATGATGAAATTATTTGGAACTTATAAGGAGGAAAAAAAAACCCAGAGCTTGTCCTTATCCCATTCTTCCCTGTTACATGTATTTTATCTAATATTTGTTTTATGTGATTTGCATAGAGAGTCTTCTGAGCCAAGAATGAGGTGGGTGTCCTTACCAGCAAATTACAGTCATGCTCATTTAATAAACCGTGTACTTAAAAAGAAATTTTTATATCCCTGTATTCTAAATTTTTCACATTTCTTTTGAAAAGTGGCAGAAATTCAGTAATAGGATGACGTTTTCCTTTTTAACTAACACTGTTGAGAAGCACCTATTTTGCAATGACTAAAAGATAAGGAAACTAAGTTCTCAGAGTGATCACCATCCAGTTTGTGCTGAAGATTACTCTGAACCTGCAGATCAGATATAACTTCTGTCTTTTATGCAACTTGAGGGAAGATCAGACTTGATTCCGCAATCAGACTTTCTGAAGATTGTATGAATTAGGTGACAACCAAAATTATTTTTTCCACACTATATTAACTAAGAGGGCTGCTATATGAACACATTTGAAGTTACATTGTAATGGTTTTGAAAAATTTTAAGGACAAGTCTTCTTTTTCAGTGGAAAAATTGGAAAAGCTGTGTGATCTGATGCACCGGGATTTCTGGCACAAACATTTCTTTCTGATGAAAAATACCTAGACTCATAACCATTCTTATTTCTGCTACTGTTTTTGATTACTGTGTTACTGGTGCTCTCTGTATGTATTTAAACTTCATGGTCACTAGTTGGACTGTAAAATCATTCTCTAGGCCAGAGGTTTGCATAAGCAGTCTTAGGAGTGCATGATGCTGATATGCATGTATAGATACAGAAAAATGCTATTAATTTTCTCACATGTACATATTACAATATGTAGTAAGCATAATCAAGACTTGTTAGTTGGACGTGATTGGATGGATTAGCAGAAGTTACCCAGCTAAGACTTGAGCATTTGTGTGCTAACTACAAAAATAGTTTCTGTATCAAGCTTTGAAAAGAACATATGTGGACATTTTTTCTTTTTCTTCTACTTGTGGCTGACAAAAAAACTAGCTGGGATTGATGGAGGTAGTGGCATTCAGGTGACATGATGATGTCAAGTGGGAAGTCAGTTTAGGACAAAAAAAACATTGACTTGACTGGAGTGCTGTCATGGTTTGATGTGGAGGAGGTGGCGGTTCTGGTGGCAGGAGAGGGGCTTTGCTCCCTGTGACCTCCCTGGTTTTGGAACCAGCTCGGACCTGGTTCTGGCCACCAGATCAGACTGCCATCCCCCTCAGGCTTAAGCCAATCAGCGCCTCTGCGAATTGCCCTATTTAAGTTGGGACAAAGGAACCGGAAAAGGTGCTTTGCCCAGGAGCGAGGAGAGAAGGGAGGAGGGCACTGCCCCCGCTCCCTGGCTCCCGGCCGGGCAGCTGCCTGCGTCAGGCCAGCGCCGCCCACGGAGAATGGCGGCAGCGGAGACAGCTGGGGAACTCGGGGGCACCCCACTCCCGGGGTGCCCACTGGGCTGAGTTCACCTGGAGAGGACTGAGATCTGAGAGAAACACCTGCATCGACACCAGGTCGGTGAGGATGGAGCGGGAGGAGGTGTGCCGGAGCCAAGTTTCCCCTGCAGCTGGTGGTGAGATGGCAGGCGGCCCCCCTGCAACCAGGACGGCCTCGGTGGAGTAGAGACCCACTCGCAGTCCATGGAGAGGAGATGCCTGAGCCTGAGGATGGTCGTGTTGGGACGCGCAGAGAGGCATCTAGAGTCTGCATGACGACCCACGCCGGAGCGAGTGGCTACAACTCCCTAAGTATCCAAGTGTTACTCACCAGCCTGGGCTGCGGCACCAAGGACGCTGTTGTATCTTCCGCAGCCAGGAGGAAATGGCCTGCCTCTTGTAGGCAGGATCGGTACCTTGAGTTAGTTAATTAATTAATTCATTATCTTTAACTCAGTCCAGCTGGCTAATAATGATCTGATGCCATAATTCCCCCTTTTTGTTTTACAATTTTTGTTTTCACAAAGGCTTTAAGGTGAGCAGAGACCCAGCCCATTCATCCAACTCCAGCACGCTTCCCTCCCACGAATACCACATCAGGGCTTGCGGCTTTACCTTCTTCACCGAAGAACTCTTGCTTGGGCTCCCGGCTCTGGCTCTTTTGGCTCAGGCTCTCAGCTCTGGCAAGGGAGTCAGGGCTTCCCAGGGTCTCACAGACGTATCACGTCGGGGTCACCAGTTGTTGCTCACCAGCCTGGGCTGCAGCACCAAGGATGCTGTTGTATCTTCCACAGCCAGGAGGAAATGGCCTGCCTCTTGTAGGCAGGGTCGGTACCTTGAGTTAGTTAATTAATTAATTCATTATCTTTAACTCAGTCCAGCTGGCTAATAATGAGCTGATGCCATATCCGAGACTGTGGTAAAGCCCACACTGGGGCAAATCCGATGGGGAAGGATTGCTTCCTGTGGGCTGGACTCACGCTGGAGAAGTTTGTGGATTTTTCCTCGTGAGTAGGGGATCCACTGGAGCAGGGGAAAAGGGTGTAAGGACTCCTCCTCCTTTAAGAGAGAAGCAGCAGTAACAGCACGGAATGAACTGGCCTGCACTCCCCCAGTCCCTGCTCCCTGCGCTGCTGGGGGGAGCGGGGGGTGGGGGTGGGAGGGAGGAAGCTGTCGGTTTTTAAGATCTGGCTTTGTTTCTTTTTATCCTCTCACGTAACCGGTTTTGTTTCCCTTTGTCCTTTTAAGTAGCCATCAATAAATTGTTTTGCTTTTAAGAAAGCCAAGTCTGTTTTGCCCAGGACCATGGTTGGTGGGTGCTCCCTCTGTTCTTGTCTCATCCCTCAGTCCCTTTATTATATTTTTCTCCTCTCCATTTTACTGGAGAAGGAGAGACTGTGTGAGTTTTAGTTGCTGGATCAGCCTAAAACCACAACAAGTGCGCACTGTACCTTTAAGGGAAAAAAATATGCTATGACCCCAGTGTTTACGAATTAATTTACAGGTAGAAAGTGCTTTTAAGTTGCTCTGGATGTCAAACTTACAACAGATGTATAAGAAAACAGCAGAAAGTTTTGTGTCTTTTTAATTTGACTTGAACTTATATTATCTTTGTCATACCTATGCTCACCCTACCTCTGAATTACCGAAGTTTATCATCCTAGAACTGATCACTCTTAGGGCAGATCTATGAAAAATCAGCTCTGCCAAGTTTAGACTTCTTCATTGTGTCATTCTGCCCTACTTTTCTTATTTAGACAGACATTTTCTTATTAAAAAGGTTGAGTCCACCAACAGCATTTGAAGTGTCAGCATAAAACCCTTATGTAGAATCTAAATTGCTGGCGCTGAGAGGCTGCCACTGGCTTGTACTGTGGGCTTTCCGCAACTTGGGTCCTTCAGATCGTTATGTAAAGTAACTAGTAGCAGCTCATCCTGTTTAGGGATTTTTGGCTATCATAGTACCAGAAATTGAAAGACATTGTAATATATATTTTATTATAGATATTTAGTGATTATTTTCTTTGTGCCCCTTCTCTTTCTACAATAAAGCAAGGTTTCTTAACTGTTTCTTTGCATACTGTGCTTTACAGAAAGCTGTTTCCTGGCTGGCGTTGTAAATGGAATACTGATTTGTTGCAGCTTCCATCCCTTACTAGTGCTCCTGCTGCTCTCCTCTTCTATCTTTAGAAACTTCTTTTTTAGACGATGAAAACAGGATAAAAAGACAGAAATGTACTCAGTTTACTCGTTCGCTTTTTTCAGGCTGCATCATATGCCCCATATTACAACGACTAATGTGATAAATTATAGGCATTGAGACTGAAACAAAGGTACTTACAGGAATTGGAAATACAGCTCTACAAATAATTTTCCATTACCTTTTAAACTAATAGTTCTATAAAACTTCTTGAAGTTTTTTAGGATTCAGCAGACTCCAGTTAATGTGTCTTTGTTCAGAGTTGTGTGGGGTTTGGCTGGCTTATTGGCCACGTGATTACAAATCAAATTAAGAGCAACCCCTTCGGCCTGTCTACTACGTGTGTATGGGGACCTGCTGAAGCATTGTCACTGTTTCTATGATTGCTTCAAACCACAGAGAAATACTTGGAATCCCATAGCACTACAAGAACAGGTTTTTTGAGCAATTCTGGTAAGTTAACACACGAAATAGCATAAGATGGCCCAAGAGTCTTTTGTTGTATGTAATGCTGCTCACTGCTCCCAATAGCATTTGCTGCCTTTAGTTTTCTGCTTGACTTCTGCAAAGGCAAGAGGGCTATCATTACTGACTAACCACACAAATGTTTTCTAAAATTATTATGGAGCTTATTTTACTGAGCCTCAGAAATGTAAAGGCCAAAGAGCAAAAGCATCTCAGAAATAGCATATAAAACCTGTGTGAAAATAATATTTCTGAATCTGTTATATGCTCCCTCAGTTCTTTTTGAACTCATTGCCATGGTCTTTTTAAAAGCATAAGCTTTTAGAATCATGACTCATTCAGATAGAAGTTAATTACTTGTGACTTTTGTGAGCAAGTATGAACAAAGGAGAGTGAAACAGGCACAGTCTTATGTAATTTCGAAAGAACACTTCTACATTTTAGTTTGAAAAGCTGTGTTACTAAAAATGTTACTGCCAGTGAGGCTTTCCAGTATGATAGCACTGAGACTGCCACATTTTCCCTTCATGGCAGTCTAATCACTGCCGGATAGGAAATTATTTCTGAAACAGGTGTTTGCTGTCCTTTTCTTGTTGCTGTGCCTGCTACCAGGGAATAACAGAGTGCAGGTCAAGCCAACTATTATTCTTCTATTCCAAATGGGAAATAGCTGCTTCTAGCAATGATAATTTTAGAAATGACCACTATGGTAAGAAAAATGCATCCGTACTCTTCAGTTTGTGAATACATTCCAAATGACTGAACCTTGTTAAGAGGACATCGTTTTTGTTAGGTGTTTTTCAGAGCTGTGTCAACTTTCATATGGGTGCTTCTTTTGGCATCACCTTTGGTATTGTGTTTGGCTTTCTAGAAAGGCATATTCAGTTCTGTAGAGTTGCAGTGGACTGCTAGGAGTGTGCTGGAACCAAAGTTGATGCATGTCTTAAAAGTCAGTCATGAAATTAAACTAAGTTTTTCTTCTCTTCATTCCTGCCATGTGTGACAGAAGGGCTGTCTATACGTCGACCTTTGGAGTTGGAAAGCTGTTGAGTTAGGAGGATCAGGTGCTCCCACTGCTGGCTCTACTTAGCACAAAGAAGAGAGAGGAAAATCAGGAAAATTCAGTACCAATTACAGCTATTGTTGAACTCTGAGTCCCTTCAACCTTTCCGGCTCAGAACAGTTACCTCTGTGGTAGTCTAGGGCAAACTTCTCCTTTTGGCTCACACTCCCTGAGGTGTCACTCCTGTTGGACTCCTTATGACATTCTCAAATCAAAGTATTTTGGTTTATTTTTCTTCTGTGCAACAGTATAAGTTCTCTGACATAGTTCTTGCTGCATGATGTCACCTGTGGAGTTTGCTTGCTCTTGGAGGTCATTGAATGGAACTGTTTAGCTGTATTTTGTTTTAGGGGATGAATACTTTTATTTGGTTTATGAATGTGTGTATTTTTCAAGACTCAGTAAGTGTCATGAGATGAAATGCTTCAGGGTATATATTTATCACTACCTAGAGGGGTAAGGAAGAAGCATGTTCCTGTAATGGACATTACAAAATTTGAGGACTAGAAGCTAAGGACAGTCACTCTTGACTAAATATGGATTGATCGTTGCAGGATACAGGAAGATCAGTGATAGAAAAGATACATGCTGGAGCACTGATTTGTTCATATGGTTTCTGCTTATGTTCAGAATTTTTATAATTAACTGTTAACTGTGTGGGTTTTAATTTTCATTATTTCATTGCAATCACATGTTGATTAGTACCTTTTAAAGAAAAACGTTTTAAAGAAAACTGTGCACACAGTAGAGATGACAGATGGAGAGGCAAATAAAGTCCTGCATGATTTCAAGTTTTAAGTGATTTATCTTGCTAAAGGCTGCATACTTAGTGCAGGTAACCACTTCAGTTAGATTGATACAGTTGTTGTTTCAGAGCTTGTCCAAATAGCCTTTTATGTTGCAATCAAGTAATAGATGCAAGATTGACAAGTTACAAAGAAAAGGAGCTTTCAGTCAACAAACAGACTAAAATCCATTATTGTGGTGTGTACACTGTGTCCTGGACCTGTAAACACATCTTCATTGATCCCATAGAAAGATAGAAATATCTCCCCTTGTATGGTTCAATCAAGACCCTTTTCACAAAGGCAAAGTGCAAACAATATTGAAAAAGCAGAAAAAGACTGACATTACAGTCAAACAGTAAATAATGGTTACGCTCAGGAAGCCTATCTATAACATTTCAAACTGCTGTCAGCTCAGATGAAATGTATAACCTCTCTATTACAACCTTAAGAAAGATCAAAACACAGGTACTGTACATTCCCCCTACTGTCATACCCTTTTTACCAACTGACCAAATCAATAAGAAAAAGAATCTCATTTTTTTCAGTTTTGCATGTTTGTGGGTGCCTCATATCTAGAAAAATCGTTGAGAAAAGACTTTGCTTCTTGTACTTATTTTTTTTTTATTCTCATCATTGTACTGTCTAGCAAAAAATGTTGAAGTATTTTTAGCTGTTTCATGTGGTTCAGCAAAGGTATATAAGACAAATGACCTGATAAGATATTGTTCTTTTTTAATTTATTTTATAATCTACATTAAAGTCATACTTAAAATCATATGTATGGTGAAAATTTTTTTATATAATTAATAAAAGGCATATTCTATTACTTTGTGTATTTAGGTCTAGATACCACACACAATGAGTTCACAGCAAGCGCGCTAACCTGGCAAATTACTATCTTAGCCACTCCTTCCACTCCAGATCCCAAAATCCCACTTAAATCCTTATTTGAAACCTTAAGTGGAATTGAAATTTCACATAAGCTTTGGCCTCTTTCAACAGTGACAGCAAATTTTATGCATATTACACCAGGTGG
Source organism: Tauraco erythrolophus (assembly GCF_009769465.1). Classification (NCBI taxonomy): domain Eukaryota; kingdom Metazoa; phylum Chordata; class Aves; order Musophagiformes; family Musophagidae; genus Tauraco; species Tauraco erythrolophus. The sequence continues at coordinate 38,051,202 of NC_141470.1, read as the reverse complement.
TGTTAATAACTGTAAGGTTCTGCCCAAGGATTAAGCATGGTCTATAAAAAGATTAATTTGCTATTTAAAGTTAATATTGTTCATCTTGAACTGTCATCTAGATGGTACGAAGCTGCTCCTCACTTTCTTGAGCACTGAAAAGAGGCCTTTATGTAATGAATAATTACAGCCTCTGGCTAAGGTCACAGGAAACTTGTGCAAATGCATGGAATTATGATATCTTTTGGAAATATTCTTATGAATTGGATTGGAGGGCAATAGTCATTGCCGGCTGACATCTTAGGAGCTACTGCAGGGGGCTGTGATTACATTGCTTTATGAATCTACTTCTGTAGAGGTATTGCAGGCACCATTTCTTTGCAAGGTCAAGGTAAAAATTTTATCGGTAGCATTTGGTGAGAAAGTAACAATAGCATTTATTTGGGCCAAGAAGTCTAAATCTGTCAGGCAAGTATTACAAAATCACAGAGTGGCTGAGGTTGGAAGGAACCTCTGGAGCTCATTTGGTCCAATCTCCTTGCTCACCTGGAGCTGGTTGCCCAGAACCATGTCCAGACAGATTTTTAATATCTGCAAGGATAGACATACATCCAAAACTTCCCTGGGCAACCTGTGCCAGTCCTCAGTCACCCTCACAGTGAAAAAGTGTTTGCTGATGTACAGGAGGAACCTCCTCTGTTTCAGTTTGTGCCCATTGCCTCTGGTCCTGTCACTGTGCACCACTCAGTCCTTTTAACTCATTGGTGTTTGCTTTTTATCTAGAAACAGTAAGGATGGGAAATCTTACAAGACAATTCACTTTATTATTAATTCCTTTTTATTTCACAATCAAAGTGATTTCACTGTTGAAGGAAATTTCAGATTAACATCAGGAGTGAAATCTTGTCTCCATTGACATTGAGGGTAATGACACTGTTGCTGAAAAGTTTTGCATCACCAGATCAGTGCTGCTTATCATTTGCTAAACAACATCTGATTTCCTCACAGGAATGAGGATATCGTGACCTAGATTAAATTTTGAATGTATCCAAATATTTAAATTCCCTACAGTAGAACAAAAGACAATCTTTATCTTGTATGATTATTGCAAATAGAAGATAAAGCAGATAACAGTATTTTCATTATGATATCTTGTAGGAAAAGTTTTATAGGAAAATGATAGTGTATGTTACATATCGCAGCTGTTTAGGGTGAGGGAGTGGGACAGAGGGAGAAAGTTTCCATTAAATAAGCAGAAAACTGGATGAATAGATGGATGGATGGTTAAATAACCATGTCAGGAATCTTGAGAAAAAATAAGGGTGGATTCCTTACCAGGTGTTGTATGAATTATTGGATGTGGTTGTGTGGCCTGTGCTAGATTGAAGTCAGAGCAGACTAGACTTAATAGACTCCGCATCTATCAAACTCTGAACTTTGCACTAAAGGTTCCTGTTTACTGTTTGAAATGGAGACAGGGCTATTGAACTATAGGTTCACAAATTTACTGCATAAAACAGTAACCATAATGGTTTTAAAAAAAAAAACTCATACAAGAAGATACTCTTCATTTTTGTTCTTTTCTACAAGTATTAAAAAAAAATGTCCTGGATATTGTCAGGTCTTTTAAATTTTGTATTCTATCTATGAAAACACCATTAATTAGTAATTTCCTAGTACAACAGCAATTCCAATATTGAAAGTAAAAAGGAAAAATTATCTATATATTGTAGGACACCAGCATCTCAGAAAACAAAAGTTGTTACACTAGGTGTATCTGCATTAGTGTTTTGTTTTGGATAAGGAGCATGCAAATATCCCAGTAGTCTCCCCTTATCATGCTTTGGGTCACATCTTGGCATGGTTTCTGAGCGTGCTAGCTGGACTCTTTTAAGGTGAGTGCTAAAAAAGAAAGTGTGCTCCATAAGTGCTCCCAATACACTCACCTTACTAATGAGCAGTAAGTCTAAGGGAGCAGGCTAGAGATAGATGATGTAAACTCACCTGATACATGCTTATTGTATGTAGTGGTTCCTTGGCACAGACTGCTCTGCTCCACAGATCCATTCTTACTTGGTCTTCTTGTGCTTGCTAATGCAGGCACAGACACTGAGGCCACAACGTTTTCTCTGTTGGTAGCCGGTAGCCAGTGGCAGAGGTGTCCAGATGGGATGCTAAGAGGAAGGCGAAGATAGCAGTCCTTCTGTAATGTGCTCTCAGCCACCAGCAGTCAATGTCCGACTGATTTTCTAATCCTGATCCTGATAGTCTCATTCATGCTCAGTACCAAGAAAAAAGGAATTTAGGAGCTGCTATGCCAAGCTCAAGTTCTTGGCTCAAGTGCTTAACCTAGATGACTGTGGAATTGAAGTGCCTAAGAGGTGCTGCAAGAGGTTTCAGATGAGAGTCTCAAAAAAATGCGCAACCAGAATGGACAAAAATCTTGAAGAAACACACTGAATCCAGCAGTGGCTGGGGCTAGACTGAAGTCACGCTCCTCAGACTGCCTTTTTAAGGCTAAGAATGGCAGTTCCTTCAGTTAAGACCCACATGGCTGGACTCCTTCTTGTAGCTAGGTACCCAAGCCTCCACTTTTAAAGAAGTAAACAGAATTTGTTTTACCCTTAAAAATTGCAAGAATGGAGGAGTTGGCACTTCTTAATGCAGTAGTGCTGTGGTTTCAACACACACACATGAGGCGGTGAGTGTCTTGGTTCAATTCCTTAGCCTGAGACTGTTTAAGCAACAGATAGGTAACTCATGGAGGGAGGAAGGGTTACTCAGCAAGTCAGGGGAGATACTTTAGTTGATATCAGTGGTATTTATACCTAGAATCTAAAGAAATAAATGCACACCCTAGCTGCATTGAATGAAGAACAACAACTAAGCACTCAACATTTATCACCTAACCCAAATAGATCCCCAAAAGAAGATGCTTAAGAACCTGTCTTTAATATATAAACAGGAAAAGTAAGTAAAGTTCTCAATAAGCCATTTGTCCATCTGTAGTGAAGGTATCTGGGGCCATTATGACAATACTTTTAGACTATATTGAAAAGAATAAAAATCAAGTTGATGAATACCCAGATGTATAAGACTGTAGAAATTAGCAGATGTTTCTTGAGAAACAGTAAATTTTCAAGCACTTGTAGATTGTATTGTAATGAGACACCGAGAAAATTCAGTGCAAAGCTGTGATTTGGACACTGAATTTTTTTTTTTTTTTTGTCAACTGGATGTTGACTTTGTGGCCAGGAAATACTAGTTTTCTAACACAATATTATAATATGAAATATTAACAATTTGAGGATATGTGTTTCCCCAGAAAGAATGTATAGTATACACTCTAAGATAACTGTTAAGCAATCAGTTGAAGCACTGAGTGTAGAAGCACATTTACCCTAGGCTACCACTATGGAAAAGGGAGGTGGCAGGCACCCCAAAGGGTAATTCCATTCATCTGAGATCCGAGTTTCCTTTTAGCAGTGCCTATCAGTCTTCATTGACAGTATTGAGAGCCTCAGGACAAATGTGCATCTAAATCCATCCACATAACTTAGGTGCTCCAGTTAAACACTGAATGTTAAGTGGCATAAACCTGAGCACAGTGAATTGTGTAAATTCGCACTGATATTTAATTCAGTCCTGTCATAGACCAAGGTCATTATAATAATAAAAGTGAATTACAATCATTTTTCCAGAGACACCCATATCAGATAGCCTCAAGCAGTATTACGTATAATAATTAAACAGATACCAACCAAAACAGAGTATTCAGTTGGACAAACAAGTAATGCAACATACGAATATTGTTGTTGGCATAAGAAGATTTTACAAGCACATCTATTTTTTAATTAAGGGAATAAGATATACATGCAAATTTTAAAATGAAGAGGTTCTTTTATTTCTGACCTTTCCACAAAAGATTTTTTAAAATCAAATGATAAAAACAGCTTCTAGCTCCCCTTCCTATTTTCTGTTATGAGTTGTTTTTAATCAACTGACAATAAACCTTCCTATATCTCAGCTTTCATTCAGTCTCTTTCAGTAGCCTGTTCTTTATTGTTGTGTGACATAAGCCTGGATAATGGATTTAGGATTTTAGCACTGGACCAGTGTTGAAAAATGCACAGTATAGCATGGTCAGCCTCTGGGAGAGAAACACGGACCTAAAATAATTGATAAACTATCTCTGCCGGGTGATCCTTGTTTGAGGTACACTCACTGATGTGTTTTCACAGAGAGGGTGGGTGACTGTGAAACAAAGTACTTGAAAAATGGCTTGGATTTCCATATGACATCCAAGAACAATATGACTTCCAATAGTCGGCAATGCAGTAAGAATTTTGTAGCTTGCTTTCTGTAAAAAATATCAATCACTTGTGATTGAAAAATGAATCTGTAAAGTTAACCTACTCTGTCAAATTTGATTTATTCAGAGGTAAACAACATTCCGAGAGGATTTAGTGAGCCTGTGTTTGGCAAAGGGGTATGTTCAGGTTGTGGCACTACATAGATTGAATGTCCAAACATTTAAAAACTCTTTTATCATTGGCCTGAATACAAAAACGACAGCCTTCATTTGGTGACCTTAGAATGTCCCTGCTATTTGTTATGGGCTTTCTGTATTTAGTTTAACCTTCCATCATGCTGGGGTTAAAAAAATGACAAGTTGTTATTTTTCTGATTTTTAGATTAATATTGAGCCATTAAGCTATAAACATATTGAGCAAGATCTCAAGCCAGTGTAAATCAGCGTGGCTTCATTGTTTCCAGTGGAGCTTTGCTGAATTACATCAGCTGAAGAGCTATCCTGTTATTTGGAACAGTGCTGTATCTTGCTTTCCTGCACAGCTTCTGGCTGGAATGTTTGATCTGTAAATCACAATATTGTCACTATATTTCTTATCCTAAGCGCTGCCTGCTCCTTCAAACATGTCTTTATTCTTACTTACAGCTGTTCCCCCCTTCTCCTTTCCTTCACTTCTGAATATTTGGAAACTAAATAATAACCCTGATGTATACTGATATTTATGAAGAGCAGAATTTTGAAGTGGCAAATCTAACTATGCTCTTATAAACGTGTACCACATTTAAAAAAAATAATAATCAAGGCCTGAGGTCAATTTCCCCACTATATTTACGCTTGCAATTACCATAAGTGTGCATGCAAATGGGGTGACTCAATGCAAAACCAGTGAGATAGGTGTCTGTCTAAAATAGACGGATGGTAATTACATGCAGAAATGTCAGGGAGCAATTGCGCACAGACCTTTAGCCTCCCTTTCAGCTGAATTTAGCCTTTGAACTATTATTTCCTTTCTTTTGCAGGCCACAGTACTCCCTCATGATATAACTTGTTGTCTTGAGGAAAGCAAGCAGATGCACAGATTTTGTATTCTTTCATTGTTTATTTTTATTTGCAACAGGCATGTGGTTGCTTTTACTGTCAGGAGAAAAGCAGCAAAAAAATTGACATGCAGATATACTTTTGCAAATCTCATGCAAAATGTATTTCTGTGTTCCGTATCTCCAAGCTTTTAGGTATTGTTTCCAACTAACCTGGTGTTGTCTCAGATCACACAGAACCCATTAAGCTTCGATTGTATAAAAGCGTATGCCAGGCCTTAATACTCTGATATTACAACACTCACTTGGCTTTGGCCTTATGGTTCAGAGCATTGTGGAAGTGGGGTGTTTCCATCAGACGAGTGGCAATAGTCTGTGGCTGTGCTGCTATAAAAGCCGTTTAAAACAATTACATCTAAAAATGAAATTGCCTTTGAAACAACAGATAAGGAAATGTAGTGATTATTGTATAAATTTCCTATTTGTGTGCTTTAAGTCATTAATATCAACCTATAAAGAAAGAGAGCAAGTTAAACTGATGTATTCCCATTTATTTTTTTCTATATTTTTACAATTATGTTACAGTATTTTGGATAAATGATACATGTTTATGCTAAATTTAATTTTATCATATTTATAAGCCTGTCGTAATACATAAAACCAATTTCCCTCTCAGAGAATCATGTTACAAGTTTCTGTTTTATTGTATTCCCTCCTTCACTTCTTAGCTTTCTTACAAAACATGACCTTAGCTCCTTTTTGAATACTATATATGTTGAATGTCCAATACAAATCTCTAAATCTAAAAGAAGGAAATAATTATCACAACATAACCAACATTTTTTTTAAATGTAAAAGCCTTTCACAGTTAAAATACACTAATACTGCCACTGTAAATGTAACAGTTACTTCAAGGTAACTGTTAGGTATGGCTGTAGCACAGATTTTCAGCAGAAAAAAATACCACATATTTTTGTGTATGTTTCTGTGAGCTTTAAAGAGTGCAAGAAATAGATGGGTACTTATTCTTGGGTATTAAAAAAATCACTTCTACCTCTTTTTATTTGAGAGGATCTGGTACTGTATCTGCCTAAGCACTACGTGGCGGGGAAAGTGATTCATTGCATGTTTCGCATCATCATGCGACGATGTAACAGGGCTTGGTCTGTGGACCCACAGGAAAGCCTCCTTTTAGATGTTAATCCCTACTAGAAGCAGTTGTCAACCATCTTTGTGCCACCTGCTTGGTTCCCTGGGCAACAGATGAACTTACCTTTCTGTTTTCCCAGTCATGCACTTATTTTATTTGTTTTTCATCCTGTCTATTACTCCCACGCCTGAGCTGCCTCCTCAGTGCCATGGTGGATAGCAGTCCATAGCGGTTACTGTGCTCCTAACCCCTGCAGACCTCTTAAATACTTTAAAAATAGCAAAATACTTTTTGAGGAGTTTCTGTACACCAGAGTTGATCTTAGCATTGTTTATTCGTGTGGGTCCTTAAATCGCCTTTAGCCATGCTCCCAATGCCAGATGCTTCAGACTAGGAGTTGCCAGGCACAGACGGAAGGTCCCGTGGGGCAGTGTGCTGCCTGGCTCTAGGAGCTGACCCTGGTTTTTCAAGAATATTCTTAGTTTGCACATTGATACACTGTCATGCTATAGTTTTCATATTATCTGGGGAAGAAAATACGTTTAAAAAAGTCAATAATTTTTGTTTTAAAAAAAATTTTTGACCATGGAGTGACGAAAAATATGCTTGTTGTTAACATGACGTTTCCCTCAGGTTTAGCTGTTCAGAGATTTTTTCATTGTTGTTTAAAAAATGTTACATCTCGATGTGCTGTTTATGAAAACTGTAGGATGGGTTACAGACAGGCATTGCAAGAAGATGCGTCCCTGAAAAGTATGTAGCTTGTGACCTGTGATACTACTGCTGTTCATATGCTGGGCTTTTCATATGGAAAAATAAGAACTCAGAAAAGACATCAAAACTCAATTTCAGTGTGACCTGAGCAAGGATTTGTATTGCAGTATTTCTTAAACAATGAATGGATACTGTACTAATTTATTCTGCCGCTAAGTCCCTTTGCTCATTCTCTCATGTAAAATTATGCACAGAAATTCAATTATGATGCTATTTCCTTTATCAGCTTCAGTGAAGGTGGCTGAGTTGAGCTGAGAACCTGAACCATTCCAGGTACAACACATGCTTCCCCATCACATGTGGCCATACGGCCTGTTCAGGTTGTGTCCCTGAGAACACTAAGGAGCTGACCAGCCACTCACCTTGGAAACCCTTCCACATACCCAGGAAGCTCACATTAAGATACTTTTCTGTTGTAACCACCAGTCTTGCTCTGACGCTATTTTCCAGCATGCAGTCAGTTTCTTGTTCTGAATATTCATTTCTTGTTCTTCAGTGTATAGCTTTGCATCTAGTTATGTTGATACTTTGCATGGAGGGACCCAGAGTATTATACCATCTTGACTGCTAACCACTGCTTACCTCATCTCTGTGTTACCTGCCAATTTTATCAGCCTTGATTTTTTATTTACTGCCAGATGATGGATAGAAGTTTTAAATAGGGTCAAGCCCAATACCAGTTTGACACAATAGAAAAATCGTCATTTTGTGGCAATTCTTCATGGAAAACCACCTGTTGGACCTGCCAGCTGATCAATTTTTGCTTCCCTTAGCTGCACAATGTAACAGAATGCCGTGGGCCATAACACCCTGCCCTAAACCAAGTTTACCAGGCAAAGCTGATTCAGATTGCCCTGTATATGTCAATGGTCTAATATCTGCTCTTCATGTTTGTGAAAGTTGTGAAAACTTCTCAAGCCTGGTTTCATTTTAAAAATAGATGTTCTTGTGCCCATTTTTCTGTCTTTCTATCTGTGTCCTCTGCGAATCAGTTCTGAAACTAGGTCCTGATTTCCACTGAACTTCATACACAGCATTTAGCTCAAGTTTCCCATGGACTACTTGTACGAAATAGAGTATCAAATAAAGTAAAAAAATTATTTGAGGTCCCAGATGAAGGAGAAGGCTGCTTTGAACATGGTTAGAAGACATCAGAAAATCCATCTGGGAGAGATACAATTGAAGTCTGCACTTGCTTTGATGGCAGAGTCAACACTGGAGAAATTAATGGAAAAGTGAATTTCATTGGTTCAGATGCTGAATAAATTATAGGGGTTTTTACTACCATTTAAAAACACAAAAATGGAGATATTCCATAAATTATTGTTTAGAACACCCCAGAGAGAGGGTGAAACAAATCTTGATATGGGAGTGTAGGGTTCTGCAGAAAAACCTTTTTGAATCACTCTGGGAAGCACAGACAGTTTGCCCACACTTGGCCCACACTTGACAGACTTGACAGATTTTTTGGCAAAGATACGGGTGCATCCATAGACAAGGGGAGAATCTTATCTATAGCAAACATAGCTGCATTCTGCTAATACAGTTTGTATCTTCTGTGGTTGAGGTTACAAGTGGGATGCTTCTGTAGTGCAGCATAAGCCTGAGAGCTATAAAGGCAAAAACATTAAGAAAAACCTGCAGATTTCAGAATAGGCAGAAAAGTTGGTTACACATAAACCAGGTCAGGCAGACTAAAGGAAGAACTGCTGAGTTTACATGTGATGGGGTTCTTTTTATGGTGTCTTAAGGTGCTTGGGAGAATGTGTTTAGTGAATTAAATGTTTTGATTCTTTAAATTGTGGGATGAAGGGATTGAGACCAACCCTGCAGAGGACCTGGGGGTACTGGTGGATGAAAAGCCCCTGGAATACTGCATTCAGCTCTGGGGTCCTCAATACAAGAAAGACATGAACATGTTGGAACAGGTCCAGAGGAGGGCCACGAAGATGATTCAAGGGCTGGAACACCTCTCCTATGAAGACAGGCTGAGAGAGTTGGGGTTGTTCAGCCTGGAGAAGAGAAGGCTCCAGGGAGACCTTTTTGTAGCCTTTCAAATACTTAAAGGGGACCTATAAGAAAGATGAAGACAAACTTTTTATCAGGGCCTGTTGTGATAAGACAATGATAATGGTTTTAAACTAAGAGAGAATAGATTTAGACTAGATATAAGGAAGAAAAATTTTATGATGAGTGTGATGAAACACTGGAACAGATTGCCCAGAGAGGTGGTAGATGCCCCATCCCTGGAAACATTAAAGGTCAGGTTGGATGAGACTCTGAGCAACCTGATCTAGTTGAAGATGTCCCTGCTAACTGAAGGGGGTTTGGACTAGATGACCTTTAAAGATGCCTTCCAACACAAAGCACTCTATGATTCTATGAAAGTAAACCTGAAATTACAATACAAGTTGTTGCTTGGATCACACATGTGGTGTACAAGGATCTGTTGCACACTGACCTTGTTGCTGTTTCTCTGGCTTTCTGAATTCTCATCTGGCAGCTGAACTTTCCATTAGGTAGTGTTGATCCAGAGAAGCCTTCTCATCTATCCCCTGATGAAGGAACGACAAGTATTGAGAAGTCCCACAGAGCACTTCAACATGCAACCTATTACAGGAGACAAAAGGGAAGGGGAACATAACTTTCGAATTACCTACACTTTCCTGTGTGAATATCTATTGTCTACAAAATTACTTGCTTTAGATCTTATTCTGTAGTCTTCCTATTTGGACTGGATGTCAGCTGCATACTGCAGAGTATTTTAAAACAACTTTTTAAAATTTTCCTGAAATCATTGAAGATTGGTTGAATACAAGATCATTTAGGACCCCAGGACACAGTACCAGAGCCTCATTTCTTTGTAACTGTTCCAGAGTCCATCTCAGTTTGTTGGGTTTTTTTGAACATATGTCTATAAATTTTGAAGGGATTATTTTCAACATTGAGTCTGCATTTTTCAGCATTATCTTACTTTTATGTAAATAAACTATCAGATAATATTTACATAGAGTAAAGTGCCAGAAATTGAGGCAATAAATCTTGCCACATCAAATTGAAATTATTAAAAATTTTATTTTCACTCAAAAGAAAATCTAGAAATATTTAATGGTGTCCAGATTCACTTCAGCTCATCAGAACTAACCACCCAGCCAGCTTCTTTCTCCCATATTTTGTATTTTTTTCTGAGATTTGAGGGAAAAGAAAAAGGATTAAGAATTAATAAATAATCTTGACTAAAGAGACTCAATTGGCTCAAAGGGAAAGAAAAACTCTGCTTCATTTTAGAGTACGTTGCTGTTTCTTAGCTTCTGACTGTTTTTGCAAAACACTGCAAGAGTCAGAAATGGAATTCAGTGTTTCAGTATAAGAAATAACTACAAACTCTGACTCTGAGTCCGGTAATCTAAAATGCATCTACTGTACTGTTTTAATGGTCTTATTGAGACAGTTTTTATGACAGTATAGATCTCTTAATTTATAGTTAACTTTATCACATAATCTATATGTGCATACACAATGAGTTCAGTGTTTTCAACCCAGTCCCTCATGGACAGTAATCTACATCACAAAGGCACCACACATGATTCACCTAAATTGGCAGTCTTTCCTCAAAAGAGTTTTGCTCAGACTTGACCTGTAGCAGCAGAGGACCTGTACTGCTTTTTCTTCACCCCCATTGCTCCTTGTTTAAAGTGTCCTGTGCCCTGATTGAAGTTGAGGTCAGTGACAGGGCAGAGCCAGAGTAAGTGCCATTACTCTGAGCTTGTCCATTTTCCCCTCTTGGTTTTGAGGCTGGATGTACGACCTTCCATGTTGACAGACCCTGTCAACACGTAGATATTGCACGTGCTAAGAAATATATTTTTTTTTTCTGATTATTATATGTAACCATGAATTCTGATTCTGTGCAGTTGTAAAGCAGAAGAGGAATGGTGAGCATTACACAGCGTTTATGCTGTAGGTACTTTGTAGTTAAATGGAGTCAGTCAATGAATAAAATCCTCATCCTTCACTGCTCAGTCCACATCTTATTATTCTATACGTAGGAATGCGAGAAGTGAAATAACCTTCCAAAAATTGATCACACCAGTATGTCATATGTTCTGCTAGATGACTACTACTGGATATGACAATTCCTAAACTCTCTTCTTCACAATTTCTTTTCCATCTCATATTGCACAGATTGTAAATAGGACTCCAAAGTATTTTGCCTGCTTCATGTATTTGGTACAGGATGCGGTGCTGGACAAGAGGGACAAAAAGACCGATGTTGTACCCAGGGGCTATGTTTCTTAGTCATGCTCTGGGCTGAAGCAGCATTAGGAGCCACTGTCCCCCAGATATTCATATGTAGTAGCCCTTCTATAATTGCATGAATGGATGGGGTGCATCCTTTACGTACCTCCCCATGTGAATGGAGTGCACGTTTACCCCTACTCATGTGACATGGATTTCCATGCCCTGGAACATTAGGAAGTTAAAAAGCTTAGTTCTGGGCTATGGGAAACAATAGTTATGCAGCTTCCAAAACACTACGGTATAGTAAGTAACCACACTGGAGTGAGAGAAAGCCTCAGGTTTCAAGGGGAGATGGAACTGAATAGGGATTAGAGACTCAGAAATGCAAAGCAGTGGGTCTGCTTCTGAGGGAAAGGTTGCAGAGCCACAGTACAGAGTACAAGCTCCTGAGCGTATCTTATAAAGCTACGGTTAGTACAACTCTGCTTGCTTGTCATGTCACCTAGGGCAGTAATGAAACACATGTGAAGCCCCCAAACCTGCAGGCAGACCTGAAACTATAACAGTAGCTGACAGAGTGCTCACTCCACCATGCTGCTTTGGGGACCTCTTCCAGATGCTAACACATCTATCAAGGAAGCCATGCCACAATTTAAATGTTCTTCTCTTCAGGGCTGCTTGGTAAGGGTCTAGAGGAGACATGAAGATGTTAACACTGTTTTTAGCTGAAGTAGCTTCAGTAGAGAGTTTTGGTGAATGATATCAGGGAAACTGCACAACGGAAATGATCCTCATCATAGATAACCTACAGAGTACTAAATGCATAAAACAAACACCATGTTTGCTGGGTACTGGTTTTCACTCCTTTTTGCTCTTTTTTTCTGTGTTAATATAGTAGAACAGAACATGACCTTTAAAGGAGTCTACTTTGGTTTAGCTCCTATTTCAACAGAAACTTCTTTGATACTGTTTGACAACTATGTACATTATAACTTTCAAAGTGCGACGCTTGCAGCACTGAAGTCAATAGTAAATCTCTCATTGGGTTTAATAGAGTCACAACTCTAGTTTTACTTAGCCTGTGGTATTTGTCAGCTTGCAGATTTTGTTGTATTTTTTTTTTTCCTGAATATGCAAAATGGATCAAAAGTATGATTTGATCAAAGTAAAAATGTTGCGCAGCTCTTTTTGTGTGTAAAACAAATTCACACTGGCATCATCTGACTTTTTCCACACAGAGACCACACCACCACTCTATAGAATATTTACAAAACACTCCTTGATCAATATTGTAACAATTACAGAAAATGCATTGTAAATATAGTAGGGAAAGAGACAACCAGATCATAAATTGAATGACTTTGTTTACTTGAATAGTCCCTCGGCAAATTGTAGTCCATGAGAAAAAAAATCCATAATTTCAAGCGATTTTGCACAATTGACAGCCCCAGGAGAGGAAAAGATGAAGGAACAGAAAGATTCCCTACCTTGATAGTAGAGAAGACTCACTTGTTTTCCCTTTACTTACCATCATTAGCTTGGAGCTGCAGACTGTATTATTCAATTATTGTATATCTCTGGTAAATTACCTTGAAATGTCTTGATGTTTCAAAGCACTGTACAAACCGGATTTTGTGTTGCACAAGGTAGCTGCTTATTATTGTACTTAGCAAGTTTATGTGTGGCAGGACCCAATGGGCAGTACTTAGAAAAAATTACATGCTTAGCCTGACAATCTCTTGAGTGTGCAGTGTAAGGTATGTGGTGGAGGTGCATTCTGTATGGTCTTGCCAACAGGCATGATGAGCTGAGGCATTCTGGTTTTCTATTAATAGGACTTTCTAAAAGGAATATTCTATAATTTTCTTTATTCTAGTAGTGATTTCCTCTCAAGTAGATCTCTGCTTTTTCATCAAGCCAGGGAATATCTTTTTTAATCTAAAAAACAGGTCCTTTCCTTTCAGATATAGTATATTCTCCAACACTTTCTATTTCTAAGTCTATAGAAACAAATCTACCTATACTCTAATAGAAAAAGGAAAGATCTACTTGTATAGTAGAAAATTATTTTTAAACCTTGTAGATTTTGTCGCTGTTGGAATGTATATACATTATCATATTTTTTTATACTTTTATTAGAACTGGCTGAATATTGAATGCATCTGAAGATGTAATTAAAGTCTGAAACTTACAAAATTGTTCAATTCACCAGTACTAGGGCCTCTTATTTGCAATTTTTGGGAAATGAAAAAAAATGCCAAACACTTCATTGCTGAAAAAGATACATGTTTTTCCTCACTTCTCTTGTAAGCAGTACAAAACAAACATGGACCAAATGCTAGTCATGTGTCTTAATATGCGGTAGAAGAGACCACTTAATACACATTCAGGGAGTATGTGGTGAATACAATACAACAGGAAACACAGAATGGGAGAGAATGTCACGAATAGCTGCATTTATACGGGGAAAATGCAGGTATGAACAAGCATGCCTGTTGTTGGGTGTTCACTGTTCATAACTTGCTAGTCTTATGTCCAAAACATTTGAGTCAGCAAAAGGAGTTGCAGAAAAGAAAAGTTTACTTGAATGAACATTCACACTAAAGAATACACTGCAGAGTCAAAGTTAATATATTGCAAATATTCTGTAACCAGATATTAATTTAAATTAAAAAATAGCTACAGATGTGAAAGTGGGTGGCAATAACTAGCTTCTTTAGGGCTAGTGTAAAGGTCTGTATTGCACTGATTATACACCTTGAAAAGTTCAAGCCAGGTTTCATTTTTGCACACCTGTAATGCTTTCTGATACAGATAATTTCATAAGGTAGCTATGTCACGTGATGAGCAGTGATGATGTCTTAGCCTAGTATTTCTGTGTCAATGACAAAGCCATCATTCTTACTTGCTAGTTGGGATTTTTCGACACTGTACCCTCTTGGAGAAGCTTAGTGGCTATGATGCTATGACCTCAACTCTGAAAAACAAACAGAAAAAGTGTAAATTTATTCACGGTGTTGGGCAATTCATGGAGGCTCCCTCCATGGTGGAAGCATCATTGCTTTCAGGTGAGAGAGAGACAGAGTCCCCACAGAGCGATGCCTGCTAGAGGAATAGCTAAAATGTGCATCCATGCACCTAAATTAGATGCCCAGAGTGAGGTCTGATGAATCTAAGACGTGATGAATTTAAACCTTTTGGTAGAACTGTTTGCACTTCGTAGGCTTTCTTTGAGTCAAACTCAAGTTGCAGAAATCTGATGCACTGACCTCACAGGCGATACACAAGTTTATTGCAGCTGAAAATCTGGCCCCTTATATGATAAAAATGGAATTAGATTAAGTTCATTATTCTAAATGCCACTTTTACAATAAAAAAAAAAAAAAAGAACTTGACAGTGACTGCATGACAAAACCTGCTATGAAAGGGTAACAACGGGTGAAAGACAAAGGAAGTCTAAATAAGTCCATTTACCACAAAACCAGAGAAGAATAAGCAGAAATGATAATGTACATCGAGGAGAGAGAAAAATCCATACTGGACAGGTTTTCTGCTTGGGAAAGGCTTCTATAATATAACAGGGATTAAACCCAATAGGTTTCTATGATGTAATCTGTGTAGGGTTCTTTAAAATTATTGTAGGGGAAAAAGACACCTTGACACAAAGCGCGTAAGATGACAATTGCCACTCATCAATGTGGTGACTTTGCTTTGCTTGCATGTTGCTTGTCTTCCCCCACTCTTAACAGCGTATTCACAGCAGTGGTAGGAGAACTTATTTCAGTACAGATAGGCTTCTTCAGGTAGCTTTAATCTTGCTAGAGTGGCTGACATGAGCTAAGAAGCAGTGACAGCACTTAGTTTCACAGGGCAGCCACCTAAATACCTATGCTGTATTTTTAGTATGCCAGAATGTACCCCATGGCTCCCACACCCTTTGACTGTAACTTTTTTCTCTTTTTAATGAAGAATGTCCTGTGTCCTACCTGCTGTCCTCAACAGCTACCAGTTGTGTTATTATTTTATTGTTACACTATCATCTATGGGGAACCTGTGCACAGTGATAGAATGAAATAATTATAAAGATATTTACCTTTATGAGTTCTCTCACTTTTCACTTCCTTATAAATATTATTAGTGAAATCTAAAATAAGATTCCATGCTATTGTGGCAAACTGAGAAAATTGTCATATTAGGTTGTCGGGTAATAGTGGAAGGATGCTTTGCATCTGGCTATTTATTACAGTGTGCCCCAAACAATAGCTTAATAATGTTTGCACAGTCTTAAGAGAAAACAGTGAAACCTAGGTAAGGGGTATATTATTTTCTGTTATTTGTATTTATTAGTTTCGTATAGTTTCCATCATTCTGTGGGAAGGTGATCAGTTAAGATTAGTGGACTATTAAGCACCAGTGTATAAAAAGAGTAATACGGATTCCCCTTTGAGAAATAATGATTCCCATGATGAGTTCTTTATTTTAAGCCAGATGCTTAGATTATGGGCAATACATTGCTTATTGTAATGCCTATGGCATGTTTGCATATAATGCTGATAGAAAAGCCTACCATATCGCCCTGATGAAACTAACCTACAAATCAGTTTCCCAGAAATGAGAATTAATAGAACAAGCAATAACATCCTAATTTCTACACGACAGCTAGAGTAACACTTAAAAACATTCTGCATTACCAGATAAATACACCATTCATTTTCACAAATGGAGTCTGTTTCAATTCTCAGCTGTTGGATGATGATTTGACTTGGAGCAAAGGCAGCGTAATTGGGTAACAGCTGAAATGTGCTTCATTGAAAAGGGTTGAAAGATCCATTGCTGGATTTCCAGGAGTGTGAATTACAATTCCAATAATATCAGAAGCAACTAATTCTATTCTTTAGAAGTGAGGACATAAAAGAAGTTTTAGGTTTTCTTATTTCAAGCTTTAATTGAGGCCTAGGTTGTAACTCATTTTCATCCCTGAATGGGTGGTAAAAACATACACAGTAGGTAATTCACACTAGCTCAAAAACTGTTAGTGCCGTAAGAAGACTAATCAGGGTAAGCTTCCAGTAGCAAATTATCAGCTACAAATTAAAACCTTACCTCGTGTCTGCTGAAAGCAACCTTTTTTTCCCCCCACTAACACACGTTTGTCTAGATTAGTAACTGTTGGATTACTACAGCATATGAAGAATAGGGAGTGATCTGAGCAAGCCTTCGAAACATTACATTTCAGAGGCGAACAAGGAACAGTTTTAAGCTCTTAATTTTGCTTGACTGCCACGTTTAGTACATTTTGAAAATCTACTAATTTTTTTAAAAAATTGCACATGTGAAAACAGGTCAGGAAAGCGAGATTTTTTGCAGTTAATGTATTTGTTTTATTTAATTTGTAATGCATCATTCTGGGCTATGAACTAAGGGAAAATATACATACATTTGGAAAAGCATCTACAATCCTGTGGATATGTACTCAGGAAATGACCTATCCCTTCCACTTTTTGAGCCCTTTGCCCTTTCGAGGAACACATTAACCAACAGACTGCAATCTATAATGAGGAGCCCTGAATTCCCTGAAATTTTCAGGTAGTTTCCATATCTAACAGAGAATTTAATTCCCTTTGCAATAAACCTTTGGGTTCATTTGGCCCCTGAATATTAATTTCTAGTCTTCTGTTGTGTTTGTCATTGCATTCTGGTTTTACATCAGACTTGAAGTCAAAAATCAGTCCCATCAATGAGGTAATGAAATGTAGAAGAGCAGGAAGTGATCAAGTTAAGGATCATGTGTAATACCAAATGTTGTCATTTTGATCTTGTACCTCTCAATATCTTTCCTGAAAGCATCCTGTTAACTAAAAAAAAAAAAAAAGAGTGACATGACTATTTGAATTTTCTTTTCCAGGTTAGTCTTAACTATTATTTTTCCTAGCCCGTGAATTGTTTAAAAGTGCAAGAAATATTTGCATACTGTTTGCGTAGGTAGAGGATATTTTTGATATTGAAGGCAGGGGTTTTTACAAATCACAGGAGACATACTCTCTGCCTTAATCTCTCTAAGTAGAGTCAATTTATGGTGTGTGTTTGTTTGGTATTGGTGTTTAGTTTAAAAGAACAGTGATCTCTGAAAGAAAGGATTATCTTGTACTCTTTGCAAGAACCCTATTTATGGATTGCTATATACATAGTGTGAACAAACAAGTTACAGTTAGAAGGCATCCTGAATATCTTTCCCAAATGCTCATTTCATCCTCTGAATTCTGTTTCATAGACCCGAATTCCACAAAGCACTTAAGCCTACACTTGACTGCTAATAGTCTGTTCACTCTTTAGCTTTAACTGGGGCCATGTGCTGTGCCATGCTATAGGTAATCATGATGAACCTTTTTGAACTCTGGTGATAAAGCTAACGTAGCTCATTCATGCCAGGTGAATTCTTATCAGTGGCCAACATGACAGCAATGCAAGCAGATACAGGACTGTTGTTATGGAGAGTGTTTTTCATCTGAAGGTAGCTCATGTGCAACAGTTGCAACCTTTGCCCTTTATCCAAAGCCTAATCAGAAAAAAAATAATGCTTACTTATATATGTATCACACATGCAGGTTTTCTGTTGTGTATTTTATATTTTCAAGTGCTTTATGTTGTTACTGATAGCCAAAAGCTACTCCAGGATACTACTTGTTCTCCTGCTGGTTTCTCTTTGTCTGGGTGCAGGTAGCACTGTGTAATTCCATAACATTGAAGTGTATACTATATTTAATCAAGTCAAAGAGAACGTGAGCCAAATTAAATACATTTGTTGTGCCTCTATACTTCCAGACACTTCTCTTAATTAAGCTTCATAAGTGCTAGGACTTTTCATCAAACTTGGTATTATCTTGCATCAGGGTTTGAGTGAGTCCCAGACAACCAAGGTAGTACGCAATACTTTTATTTTTGAGATTCCTGACTGTTCCTCATATGTGTTAAGTTATACATGAATGCTCATTAAATATACTAAGATAACTGTTTGATGTGTTACTCAATAGATGAAGCATAAAACTGTTCTTTAAAAAATCAGCAAAATTGCTTGGAGGAACAACAAATTCACACATCAGCCCAGTCTTTATGTTCTAAAGTGCAATTTACAGGACTGAACTAAAGCAAATGTCATACCTTTAATTTCGTAAAAAGTTATGTACAAGTCTATTATTCAAAATAATCACATAACTGGGAAATTCACTGAACAGCTACCTTTCTGCTCAGCAGGGTGCCATTTTATAGACTTTAAAATTCACTAAGTTCAAGCAGCTTTCGTTCTCAATAATACATGTGCTAAATATGTCACATTAAAAGTGCTTTTGGCATGTAAATGATCCGTTTTCACATAGAAATGCTTTTAAAAGAATCTGAGCTCACTTTTTTGGAAATTATAAGTGCATTGAATTTCATTGTCCTACAGAACCATGTAGAGTTGATCGAAGTGAACTACAATGACAAACCAACCCTTGTCAGCCCTTATATTTATGTATCATTTGAGCTGTCAGAAGTATATATAGTTGCATTTTCTTCTACATATTTTCTACTCAGTTCAAAAAAAAAAAAAATTTGGTGTAAGGAGGGGGAGGTGGGTTTGCTTTTCTAGACCTAAGTGCTCACAAGCACTTCTGTGTATAAAAAGTTAACATTTCACTGGAAGACTTGCAGCACGTTAAACTGATTTCCTAAGCTTGTTAATTTTTTCTTAGAACTCAGCAGTACTTCTACCACTGCTTTAATGTTGAAAGATAAGGCAAATGTTTTACAGGTGATTTAGGATGCTTATCCTCCAAAGAACGAATTCTGAATTCTATGCATAATATGAATAAAACTGAAAGCATAATCTCTGTCTCACTGCTTCATTATACTGCTGCATACTGAACAAATTCTCTATACTCTGTATACTGCAGAGCGAGATTCTTTCATGATAAATTGATTGTACCTATTCCCATTCTCTATAACTCCATGTAAGGGACCTTGATAATGTCAGACATATCCTGCTTTTAAAAGTCTTTTGTTCTTTCGTATTAGAATAAGTAAAGCAACTTGAATGCTGTTTGGAAGTCATTACATTATTATTCTGGTTACCTATAATACAGTACATGGCTCCAGGGTTTCCACAGATACTCGTTTAAGAAAACAAACTGTCAAAATATTCAATTCTTATTTTAAATATGGAAACAAAATTTGTGAGATGACTCAAAAACCAAAAATTAAACTGGAAAGACTTGGTTTCAGGAAAGGAAAAGGAAAAGAAAAAAAGAAGAAAACATACCTATTGGTTTGCAATGTGCAAAAAGAAATGAAGTAGAATTCTTTAACACAGTGAAGTGGCCATACACTAAGAAACCCTCTATAGGCCTGTAGTAGAGGTCATGGTGGGTAGGCATTAATCTTGGGTGACAAAACCTATGTGGAAGGAAAGGTGAAGAAGCCCATTACCCCTTATTTTGCTTATCCATAGCTGCAACTCTGAAGTGATAAGCTGTAGCTCTGAGCTGGGTGTAGCATTCCATTTAATTCTCTTTCCATAAGTGAGATGTATCTTAATTATACAGTATATATATTTATATAGGTGACCATTTCTGTTCCGAATAATTCACAGTGTAAATAGACAAAGAGGTTAAAAATAGGAGAAAGTTATGTGACAAAAAGTAAAAGCAAATGTATGAGGTGCATGTTTAATCAACATTTTAAATTCATTTTTTATGTGCTTATAACATAATATAATATAATCTCAATCTTTTTAACATTTTGGTTTTTATGTAACACAAGAACCTAAATATTTTCCTGTCTTTAGTGCTCTGAGGCAAAACAAGATAGAAACTTGAGGGATTTAGACTCACATTTCTCCTCTTTCTGGGAGACATTCTTTGTTTATTATCTTTTATCTAAAATTAAACTGAGCTGAGAATACTAGTTGATCCTTTGAACATGGAATATCTGACAGAAAGAGCTTCAAAAGCACTCAAGCACGAATACTCCATCCTAGTAATGGCTGGCTATTGACTGGTTATCAGCATCCATACGCTCAGCAAGTCTGCCTGTGTTGGTTTTAGCTGGGGTAGTTAATTTTCTTCACAATAGCTAGTATGGGGCTGTTTTGAATTTGTGCTGGAAACAGTATTGATAATGCAGAGATGTTTTTGTTATTGCTCAGCAGCACTTACACAGAGCCAAGGCCTTTTCTGCTTCTCATTCCATCTGACCAGTGAGTAGGCTGAGGGTGCACAAGAAGGTGGGAGGGGACACATCCAGGACAGCTGACCCCGACTGACCAAAGAGATATTCTATACCATATGATGTCATGCTCAGCAACAAAACTAGGAGGAAGGTTGGGTGGGGGCAGCTGCTCAGGGACTGGGCATCGGTCAGTCGGTGGTGAGCAATTGTTTTCATTTGCATCACTGTTTTTTCTTGGGTTTTATTTCTCTCTCTTTGTTATTTTCCTTTTCTTCACTATACTATTACTATTATTATTATTACTATTATTATTATTATTAATTTACTTTATTTCAATTATTAAACGGTTCCTATGTCATCCCACAAGTTTTCTCACTTCTACCCTTTCAGTTCTCTTCCCGTCATCCTGCTGGGATGGGAATGAGCAAGTAAGCCACTGTGGGGTGCTTTGTTGCCAGCTGCCATTAAACCACGACACTGCCTCTGGAGAACCAATTGGCCAAGTCATCCTGAAAGTTGTCCATTTTGCTATGGTGATGTGTTTGCTAGATGTCAGTAGATAGTTTAAGTGTTCAAGGCTCTCAGATTAGCTATTGTAGATTTTTCTTACTGAGCAAGATTGCTAGATTTTGCATGCTTTTGTAATACCCGTTTAATAATGAGGAAAAGCATTGTATTGAAGTGTCAAATATTTGTTCTACAAGTCTTCTACAAGTCTTCCAGCCTTGTGTAATTATTTTAACATCAGTCATGACCTTGTCTTCCAGTTACTAAAACAATAAAAAATGTAAAGGTCATCAACTTATTTAATTTTGGTTTTCTGTCAAAAAATGCTTAATCGATGTTTCTTTAGGATCTGGGTCTGAACTGACAGGGTCCACATACTCCTATCTCTTACAAATAAATAAACTTCTACTTAAAGAAATGCTTTTCAACTTCCATTCAAGAAAACAGCTGTTGAAGAATGACCTCTGAATCTATCTAAACATGTTCATAGCACAAAGACCCACTAAAATATCCTGAAACATGAAGTAATTTCTTTAAAATTCTACCCTTATATGTGAGTTATTTATAAATTCCAGTTCTTGACAGCTATAACTCAGTATGGGATATTTCTTATAGCTCATATATATGATCTCATATACCCTATGGAAACGCAATACAGAATAAATAACAGAGAAGTAGCCAGTAGAAGTCTACAGACATTGAATTCACTTCCTTAGAAATTAATCTAAAACCTGATAGCCTTTAGTAAAGAACTAAATCTTTTTGTCTATTTCGTTTTCTAATCTTTTGGCATAATATTTTATCCAAAATGCTGTTTCATTTTTTATTTCATGGAGGTACGCAGGTTATAAAAAGATGGACTGTAATTTTAAATAAATTCTGTAGAATTTTTTTATAAGGGTTTGTTAATCCAACTCAGACTTGGTGCCAATGAGAAGCACTTTGTTTAATACATTTCTGACTTCATATAAATTCTATCTAACTTTGTGTCTGGCATTCAATTCTATTTATAGGGATTTTTGAATAACTGACATTTTTAGGCTTTTAGATGTTGTGGATGCAACACTGAAAATACTGATTTACTTTTTAACTTTCTGAGGTACGTTTTAATAAAAAAGAAAGTGAAAAACATTGCCTAACTTTGAACATAAAAGAAATCTCGGTCTCATTAAGTCAACAGTAATGCTCTCCTTAACTTCAAAGGAGACCATGATTTCATCCAACATATCTAACAGTTCCATAAAACACACAATGAAAATCGCTTTACAATATTGGCAGGCAGAATATGCATTTTGTATGCATCTCAGTGAAGGAGAGGCACAAGCATTCTGACTTATTTACTAGCGCATGCCAGCTAAAAATTAAAAGAGCTGGGAATTTTTTGAGAGACTTTGTGTTATAACTCTCTGGGAGTATTAAGTGTGTCCTGCCTCCATTTCAAATGAGACTTAAAATCTACGCTGTGAAATTACAATTACGTTATTTTGAGTACTCCCTCATTTGCTGGCTGTGAAATATGTTCTGTGGTTTCTCTTAGTGGGGGAAGAATGTTGAAGGTGAGTGGGTGAAATATGCATGCTGGCAGCAGCCATGCTGATGAGCTCAAAGCTGAAACCACTCCAGTACAGGTTCTGTACGAGTACAATAAATTTAGTCACCTAAGGTTAAGTGAGTTAAGGCATATTCTGTTAGTCATTTTCCTGTGCTAATGATAAAGCAAGTCTAAAAGCATATCTTGAAAGCAAACTGCAAGAAAAGAGGAAAGACTGGACAGATGTATTTTAGTGAAATTTAATACTGGATAATGTAAGTACTTTTAACTGTATACCTTACCTTAAACTGGAAGTGCAAGAAAGGAATTGAGAGCAACAATTTCAAGGCTGTACAAAAAGAATTGCAGAAATTTTTTATATTATATAGAAACAATGAAGAAAATTTACCAGAAAGCTAATATTTTTCATCCCTGACTCTGATAGTATCACACTTTCCTCATTGTCAAGAATAGCTTTCTAATAAAGTAGGAATAGTCTGAGAGGATTAATTGAATTCATGGTGTTGCTGACCTTCTGGAACAAAATTTTACAGCTCTACTTATGTGTCTGAAGATCTTAATTGCATATAAACAATTTCTTTTTCATAAGAAAAGGTTTCCAAACCTCTGGTGAACTATAGTAATCTTTATCTAATAATATTTTCTGCTCTCAAAACTGCTAGGTGTTTGACTATGACTTTATTTCAGTTGGGTCTTTATTTTGGTAACTGTTTCTAACCTTCCCTTCTCATAGAGGAAGGGATCTAACACTTTCACATTTTTATCTTAACACCAGAAGATTCATCTGCTTATGAAAAGCTTTTTTATTCTCCACTTTCAGAGTATGTCTGATAACAGGTTTTAAGTAGAAGGGGTGTGGAATGATGATACGATGCATCATCCTTTCTGCATCTTACAAAAACTAAACAAAAATTGTTGTAAATAGTGATTGGCTATTGCGTGGCCTTGTCTTTGTCAGCCAAAATCTGTTCTTCAGTCCAAACAGTGTGCTGACCAACATGGTGCTGCTGCTTTCTCAACAGGTATGTTAGCATGTGCTGATTCTGTTCCTGCACCTCCTCATTTGTATACAGCTTGTATTCCCATGTTTAATCTCTCTATCTAAATCTCGCTCATTTATAACTGAGATAAATTTTCAGGAGTTTTCTCTTTCTCATCTGTTAGGTATCACAGTCAATCTAAGCCATGCTGTCTGCTTACATGAGCACTGCTAGGCTGTTTCTGCAGAAGCCAAGCAGGTTACTTTGAACCATTGCTGAATCGCAAAGTGTGGTTTAATCTAACATGTTTATCTTCACATGGGAAAGGACAAGAAGTGCTGAGATTCAGGCATCACGTCACAGATGGTGAAAGTCGAGAGCAGAGTCCACATTCTTCCTTCTGTTGTGTTACTTATCTCTCACTCAGCTCAACCCCTGCTATGCATTAGTGTTTGATGTTCAGGTGATTCCCAGGGGCACTTCTAGGACAGATTGAACATCACTGCAATTAAGTGTGTACATATAGCTCTTTTAAGGCTTTTTGATATTTTACAATAAGAATATAAAAAAGGTGCTGACATATATATATCCTGCTGGCATTAAAAGCCAACATGTCTCCAAAATAGCGCATAAGGAAACAAAAAGGCCATCATTAGACAAGAGCATGTAATTAATGGCATATTCCATTTTTCATTTGGGAAGGGGATCAAAGAGTAAGATATATTCTTAAAACTGCAGAACCTACCTTTTGAGGATAAAATGGATTTTCTGATCTTTACAATAGTGTGTTCAATACTACTGCAAAAAATGGTCGTGGTACTTCCATAGGTTGTGCTATAATATGTGAAGTGTTGTATGTGCCTGTGGCATGGAGGAATTCTTTATAATTGTTTAAGTGACTGCAATACCTCTCTTTGTTCTGAGGTCTGGAGAGCTGAGAAATGCTGTGGGGGAAACCTGCAGCATTCTGCGAAATCAATGTCTGGTGCAGCAGCTACTCAGTTGGACCACAGATTCTTCCCAGTTCTCTTTTCGTACACTTTGACCATGGAGATCCTAGTCTCTGACTGGCATCCAAGACTGCTACTACAATATAACAAGTATTAGTAATTGTTAGGCCATATCTGGCTATATATTCATAAGCAGCAATGGCTTCACTTAGGATGACTGTGGTGTTTCCCATTCCCTCATGTTAGTGTTGCACCTCTCCTAGAAGTTCCTGGCTCCACTGTGAAAGACAGCTCATCTGCTCACACCACAGCTGTACCACTGCAGCTCAAATAATTCTGTGTCAATGTGCATTAGTCCTGATTTGGGCTACTTGGGTATTCTGAGGTTTGTTCAGCAATTGTGGATGTTCATTGGGTGATTGACTTCTATGAAAGCATATCGTCATCTCTGGGGTGAAATCATATAGTGATGTCTGAGGCAGATTTACTAACAGAGGAGCAGGAAATTTGCACATATTCCAGGATAAGCAATTTCCCCTCCTGAATCAAGACATGTCTGTGGATTAGAACCGCCTCATACATTGAATACCTGAGAGCTCAGACCTCTGTTTTTCAGATGCTACAGCACCTGATGATATGTAATATGGCCCACGCTACTTGCACTTGACAAGAATCCTTCAGAAATAACAGAGTTCATCATGTTTGCTGTCCTATCTGAATCTGAGTGATTCCCATACTCCTGCAATTTGGGATATATTTTATTTCTGTTTGAAAAAGTTTAATATTTTTAATTAGAAAGCATAAGGTGCACTACATCTTAACAGTGTCAAATTTTAGTAATATTGAAGACAATCCCATATGCACAACATAAGGAAACAATGAGACACCTGATGGGGGCTCAAACACACTCTCTTAACGTAGAGGTAGTTTTGCATTTTTAGATTCTTCATTTTGTTCTTGCAAGGTTTGAAAATGTGGTTTGAATCTATTTTGAGAAAGGGTGTGAAAAATCAGAAATTACACAATGTTTTTGTTTACTATTTAACTCCCTTCACACACACACATTGGATTAGTAAGAGCATTAAATGTTTTCGGGTACTTCTGTTTTGCAATACAGGCATTACTTGGTTTCTGTTTGCTGCTTACAACATGACATCTGCTGGAAGAGGTCACTAGTAAAAGGTGTTAGCAACTGAGAGAGAAGTTGAAATCCAATCTGGATAAACGTATGTTTGAATCTTTACCAGTTATCACCTAAACGTGTACTTTCAGCAGATAGATAAGTAGGTGAAAATAGTATAAAATAGTACTACCTATAAAGTATTTTCAAAGACATTTTAAATCAGAAGACATAAAAAAAAAGCCTGTGCTCAACTTAAAGGAATAGGAATGCAACCCAAAATGCAGTTGTACTGATTTGACTCATTTGGGAATAGAGTTGATAGGCAAAATTCTGTTTGTTTTATGTGAAATATCTTGGGTTCAACACAGTAGCACTTAACCCTAGGAAGGACTTCAACAGCATTTGCATGGATTCCTGGGAATTTCCCTCAGATCTGGAGCAGGCCGTTTCTACGTTAGCAAGCAATTTGGCACAATACCAGTCAATCAGTAGAATGGTATTGTTGGCGCTTAGACCCTTCACATCTCCATTACATGTGTTTTGAGGAATTTATTTCAGGTGATATTTTGTCTTGGTTACCGGACCAAAAGTCTTTGGTACACAAGTAGTTTGAGGCTCTCTGAAAGGACAAAGCATTGTGTTCACCAGGGAGCCAGACAAACCCCTGATGGGGAGCCTGCCTGGGGTGCTGTTGGAGTAGAGCTGCTGATTTAGTTTCCCCCGAAAGAAGCCCAAGTCAGCAAAATCACCCTGTGGCACAAACCAGCATTTGGTGAGTGGAGACGATCAAGAGATTTACATAAGCAGAACTTCGACTCCAAAACTCACTGTTATTCTGAACCATGTAGCTAATACAGACTTAGCTTCAGAAACACTGAGTCTCAGGACAAAATATAGTTTACTTGAAGAAATTGTAAAATGTCAGTAACTTACAGGTTTACAGGAAACTTAGTAACTGTTTTTTAGATAGGCTCAGAAGAAAAACAAATATTAAATATCCTACAAATCTGGAGTCCTGTCTTTCATGGTTTGTGTTTGTTTTTTTTTTTTTTTTCTGGGTACTTCTGGCAATAACTTTCTGAATTGTTTGAAAGGAGATGAAATAGCGTAATTCATGTAGATACCTGTGACATGGATGTAGTTCTTGACTTACACACAAAAGGTTGTTTGCTCCATTTCATTTTTTCTTTTCTGATACTATTTTTTATTGTAATTTTAGTATTCACGTGGAAGAATTGCCATTTGATCTTAAGTGTCATAGATGTGTAATTTCCATGCCTGAACTCTCTAAGAGCTTAAAGTAAAGAGTTAGGCTGCCTATATAGGTACCATCTGAAGTTAGAAAGTATACTTACTCCCTTTAACGTTAATGTACTAGTATACCAGTTCTGCATATGAATTATTCTTCTCTCTACCTTTGAAAATGTCATACTCCTTGTTTCTTTTTTCATGTCTATCCGCATCAGTATATTGAGTTTGCATGGCAAGTTTTTGTAGTGAGGGAGTTACAGGGGTGGCTTCTGTGAGAAGCTGCTAGAAGCTTCCCCTATGTCTGATAGAGCCAATGTCAGCTGGCTACAAGACTGACTGAACGCTGGCCAAGGCCAAGCCCATCAACAGTGGTGGTAGCGCCTCTGGGATAACATATTTAAGAATAGGAAAAAAACTGCTGCAGCAGCTGTAGCAGCAGAGAGAGGAATGAGCATATGCAAGAGAAACAACTCTGCAGACACCAAGGTCAGTGAAGAGGGAGGGGAAGGAGGTGCTCCAAGCGTGGGAGCCGAGATTGCCGTGCAGCCTGTGATGAAGACCATGGTGAGGCAGGCCGTCCTCCTGCATCCCATGGAGGTTAATGGTGGAGCAGAGATCCACCATGGAGGACCCAACACCAGAGCAGATGGATGTGCCCGCAGGAGGCTGTGGCCCTGTGGAAGCCCATGCTGGAGGAGAGTCCTGGCAGGACTTGTGACCCTGTGGGGCACCCACACCGGAGCAGTCTGTTCCTGAGGGACTGCACCCTGTGGAAAGAACTCACGCAGTGGGTGAAGAACAGCAGCCCGTGGGAAAGACTCACATTGGAGAAGTTCATGGAGAACTGGGTCCTGTAGGAGGGAACCCACGCTGGAGCAGGGGAAGAGTGTGAGGAGTTCTTCCCCTGAGGAGGAAAGAGTAGCAGAGACAACGTGTGGTGAACTGACTGCAATCCTCATTCCTTGTCTCCCTGCACTGCTGGCAGGGACAAGGTAGAGAACTTGGGAGCCAAGTTAAGCCTGGGAAGAATAGAGAGGTGGGGAAGGTATCATAAGATTTAGGTGTTTTTATTTCTCATTACTGTACTTTGATTTGATTTGTAATACATTAAACTAATTTCCCCGAGTCAGGCCTGTTTTACCTGTGACAGTAATTAGTGAGTGATCCCTCCCTGTCCTTATTTCGACCCGTGAGCCTTTTGATATATTTTTTCTGCCCTGTCCTGTTGTGGAGGTGGGAGTGACAGAGTGACTTTTGGTGGGTACCTGGTGTCCAGCCAGGACCAAAGCACCACAATCAGTGATCTGTTCAACTGACAGGTACATCTAAAAGCTTCAGTCTGCATTTTGAGGTATCCCACACTCTTTAATCTAGTCGGATCTAAACAATGGAGTTCTCTTCAGTGGTCTTCAAGAGACACTTCAGTTTTCTCCATCCATTGGTGTGGCTTGTTTACACTGAACACACCATACATTCATACATTACTTATTTGCGGACTTTAACATTTCTGGGCCACTCAGCAGACACAGAAGTTTTCCACCTCAGGCCACAGAACAGCTCCAGAAGAATTGGCAGGGGGTATTTCAGCTGAATACCTGACTTCATCTTCATAATGCATTAATGGGGCTTCTTCATGAGAGGAAATAAGATCATTTGCCAAATTCCCTTAACATATTCTTGCCCACCTCACTGTATGGATTATACAGAGCCATAATCTGCTCATAAATGGATCTTTCTAGAGACAGCATCCTTTTTACCTGGGGAAAAATGGTACGTATACTCCAAGAAAAGAAACAAGAGAAGATTAATTTTGCCACTGACAGCTGAGTCAGACTGCTGTTCTGAGACAGCAGAGTAGCTGGGAAAAGTTGGTAGCAGAAATAGTTTGTTCAAGTAAGTCCTGCAGCTAGAGAGCAAAGCCTGTTTCCAAGGCTACTTAACTCTTCTGACTTCGTGCTGTCAATCAACATTAGGATAGTTTTATGTTAAAGCTTTGAAAAATTCAGCAATATACAAGCAAGATGGAATCCATATTTAACAAAAGAGTGAATTTAATAGCAGAGCTGTAGATAAAACATTAGAGGTCAAAAATACACAGAAGAACAATAAACACCACAGCGATACAGGAAACAGTGTAATGAACAGAATAAACACTGTACTAGCAGTTGAAGAGTAGTAAACACTACTGAGATATTAATCAAGAGGGAATGTTATTTATGGCTGGATTTGCCTTGAGACAGAGCAAGATACAAACCAATTTATGTAATATATTTTTGTTTCTAATATTTTCACAGCCACCAAAATGAATATTTAATAAAACAATTAAAGACTTATCCTTTTTGATGTGATAAGAAACTAAGAAATAAAGGCCCATCGCTAATAGTTCATCTTTGTGGGAACACTTATCATTATTTTGACATGAAGCCTGAATTATTATTGAAAGCAAATAGAGAAACAAGGTCTCAAAGCTCTTGGCTTTTTCTTTTATTGCTGTCATTGTCACTGCGTATTCTGTGGCAATGAAACAGCTGATAAATTAAGGCTCACAGAATCAGATGATCTCTAATATTCTATGTAAGATCTTTTTCCTTATGAAACTATACAAAGGATACATTTAATTTCCCCTTATTCTTGTATCTAGACGAGATTCTTTGATGCCCTGGACTTGAAGGGATTTAATTGACTGAAAAAACTAGGGACTTTAAGTCTGTACTTCCTTTTCTACTCCTTATCAGTTATTTACAGAAGCTTTTTCCCCAAGGACTTGTTTTTACTCAGGGAGAAATATACACCCCTACAGAAAAACACAACAAAACAAAACAAACAAAAACAAACAAACAAACAAAACCACAAACAAACAAACAAACCCCAAACAAACAAAAAAAAGAAAAACCATCACAAAAACAAACAACAAAACAGGACTTTTTCCTTCTTACAGAATTCAGGGACAGGAAGTCTCTGAAACAATGCTTAAATAATCCCGACCCTCAGCAGCACACAGCTGGCTGTGTTTAAAGAGCTGCAGGAAATGAATCAGCGTCTAACTAGAGCTAGGCATTTCCAAAGGCCAGAGGATGGAAAGACTTTCCATAGTGGAAGGTATCACTAAGAAGGTCGGGTAGCACAGCAATTCTGTAAACTGGCCTTTGTCCTTTTACTTTAGGAACCACTTAAAATACTTTTAAGACACCTAGAGATGGCACAAAAGTCTTTATGAGCAACTGATCTAAATACATCACAGAAATAAAGCCAAGTTATCTAAAGGAGTTGCTGCTGTGAGATGACAGTTATGCTGATTTTACATACCAAACAGAGAAGGAAGCAACAGAAAATTAACACCAGTTAGAGCCAAGAAAATACTGTTTAAAACAAGCAATCCAGATTTCACATATGTACTCTGTAAATGACACAGATGGACACTTAACCTCCAGTCTAGAGGTTTAGCCTTCAAAGCACAGGACATAACTTTCATCAGACCTTATCCTTTCTTTTCTAACTGGGATGCCACAAAGATAATTCTGTGTTTGTGATTTTTGTTCACGGCTCCTTATAAACCTCAAAAGTTAGTGGAAGAAATAGCTATCATTAGAGACAAGAAGGAGTCTCTTCTCTTTTTAATTTTGGAAAAAGTCACCTTAAATTCATGGTTGTTTGTATTGCAAAAATAAACATGCCAGCACATGTTTGGAATCCCATATGACTATTTTCTTCCCAATAAGACAGTATGTTCAGAGGAGTATAATATTTGACAGTTGTTAGCAAGCAGAGAAGTCCATTTTTCTTTACCAGTAATATCCTTTCACCTCATTATAAAACAAGAGTTGTCATACCAAAATTGAAGACTTGTCAACAGAGTGGGGAAAATCATTTTTAATTACTGTATGGATAAAGCTTCAGGATGATAAGAAATGGAGAAGGGAAGTGTGATAATTGAAAGAATTACAGGAAATTCTTGAATTAAATCTTGTATTTTTAGTTGTTAAATTTCTGTGTGTTTCTATATTAAGAACAATCAAAAGATTCATTGGTAAGTGGATATGCAGGATAGATTCTTTTCAAGTATTTCCACTGTTATTACCGTGTATGCTGCAGCCCTGAAGCAAGCTCTGGAATAAGAACACTGCAGTTCCAGACTTCAGCAAAGATTTAAGGGTCAGTCAGTAGTGAAAGTAATTTGTCAGAAAAGAGATACGCAAATTTGATTAAAAATCAGATATATGAACTATCACCTTTTAATATACAGTTTTGAATATTGGAACTGTTGTCTCTGTGCTTTAGCAGGTCCTTAGCTGCTTTGAGAAGAAATACAATATACAAACAGAAAGAGTATTAAAGTTAAGTAAAGCTACAGAAAGGCAAAACAGTTGAAAGATTATTGATTTTAAAATATGTTTACTGATAAAGGTGTGTTTACTAAGTGAAATGTCATTTTATCTTTTGTCTTTCAGAAATGAATTATTCAGCATTACTAAAATATCAAATTGAAGAAACAAAAATTAGTAGTAATTAATAATAGTGCACTTACAGCAGCAGAAGTACAAAATTGTCATTAGTTTCTCAATATCAACATCCATATTTTACTATGTTCCATTAGTACCTTATCTTAGTCCCCTCACTGTTCCTCCTTCAGAGAAGTCTATAGCATAAAGTAAATGGGCCACATTAATATGCCATTTCCACCTGAGCCAGTGCAACTGCACTATAGATAGCCATGGCTGGGTGCATTTTCACTCGTAGCTGCTAGGCATAATTTAATCCTTTTTAATAATTTTATAGATATAACCTTTTACTCAACTGCTCACTCTGTTACATTAATTATTAGTATGTGAAAATATAATTTAAACATGAGTCAATAACCTATGATATATTTTTTGTACATTTCCTTCTTAGGGAGCCCTACCTAATAACAATAATAAGATTTCTACAATATTTCGGTGTATGGCTTAGCAATAAATATTACCATGTGAATGAAAGACAAATT
This sequence comes from Tauraco erythrolophus, assembly GCF_009769465.1. Taxonomy (NCBI): domain Eukaryota; kingdom Metazoa; phylum Chordata; class Aves; order Musophagiformes; family Musophagidae; genus Tauraco; species Tauraco erythrolophus. The sequence goes on along the minus strand of NC_141470.1, from coordinate 38,019,160 downwards.
CTGAGCAGGATATGTAGAGTAAAATAAAACTAGTTTTCCAAGTACTGCATTCAGCATGGAAGCTTGAGACAACATGCATATATTAAGACAATCTGTTAAGAAAAAAAGGATACATCAAAGTCCTCAAAACTTTAACAACAGACTATTTTAAGATTTGAATTAACATGTTTCTGAAATTCAATTTTTACAGATATCTGGGCTGCAGAGCCAAACATAGCTTTCCTTCAGATCGGGAAGGTGTTCTATTATATTGAAGGCTGTGTCCATCCTTGCCCCTTAATCATTTTCCCCTGCTTAAATTCAGGAGCCTAGACCTTTAAATTCCACAAAATCAAGGAACTGGAGCCCTGTGGTGGCTATTTTTAGGTTTTGTGCCACTTGTTGCATTTTCCTTTCCATTTGCTTGTAAGACGCTGCTAGCTTTTGGCTTTTCTGTTTATTAGTTTTGTTTTCATTTCTTATTTTGGGAGATCTGACAGTCTTTCTTATGAGTTCAAAACATTTTACTTCATTTCTCAAAGCACTGAAGAATTGAGGAAAAGTGAAGGACAATATTTTCAAATATAGCCTATAAGTTTGGATATTGAGTTGAGAAAATGTATAAATAGAGGTATTCTATACTTTATTTTTTCATAGGCATTTATGTGATTCAGCTCAAGGTTGTTAGGAACTGCTAGGTAGTTGGTATGACTGAACACAAACCCCATTTTTGAAACTAGACATGAAAAATTAGAGAAAATTTCTGAAAATCTTCTTCCATTTTATTTGAAATGGTATTAAGCACCTGCAGTTCCCATACTTTTACCAATTTCAAATCAGTAAATGTATTCCATCTAATTAGTATTTCATGTCAAAAACATGAGTCCTTCGAGAACGATCAGAATCCAGGTCTCTTCTCAGGGAAAAGCATTCATCCCATTCTCCATGAGAACAGGGAATGAAATCTAGGTCTCTTACTTTCCAGCCTCCGGCCACCAAGATCTTAAAAATGAGGCATTGCTGCCTTTATTGTGCATATATTAAGAGAATTAGATGTGTAAAAGCAAGTCAGGCTAAATCAAGCTGTAAGAAAACTCATGGAATAAAATCCTTTGGAGAGCTTGGTCGGAGAAGCAGTAATTTCTGGATCTGAGCTGGGCTTGCATGAATAAAAACATTATGACTCAAAACTACCTAAATGTGCAGATGTGAATCTGGCACCGAAGTCCTGATTTTAGCATTCTAACCACAATGTCTGTGATACTGTGGACTTTTCCATTAGCTGAGAGGGGCTTTGAGGGATCATGACTTAGTCATATACACATCAGTCCTGCTTGTATCTTTGTATCTTTGAAGTTCTTAAGCTTAGAGCAGAAACCACCAAAGGTGCTGCTAAAACTCAGCGCACTCACCAAACAGTCACTAGAAACTCTGGGAAAGTATGTATTAGATAATACAACTGATCATTTCAAGGAGTGAGTGGGGAAGTTCAGCTATTCTACAGGCATGGAAAAGAGTCGTCTTTGGTGAGTGAATAAGAAGATCAAGAATAAGAAGGCTTCTTCGTGCCTTTTCAAGACAGAGGAAAATAGCTGTGCACTTGCTAGCCTTGCCCACACCTCAGCTGCGCTTGCCTTGAGGTCAGGGATAGGGTTTCTTTACTGTTGGAGAATATATACTGCTTGGAAAGATGGTGGATGGATGGATGGATGGATGGATGGATGGATGGATGGATGGATGGATGGAGTCATTGCAGCCTTTATTAGCCAAAAATTGCAGGGAGAGAGTCAAGTTTAATATGAAATGACTAATTCGGCATGTTTAGTGAAAAGCAAGTCCTCCTGCTTGAGTGTTTAAAGCCAAAATTCAGACTCAGATAAGAAGGAGTTAAAAGTTCAGAGATTTTGTCTCTGGGAATTACAAGCATCAATTTGTGGACATGTGTATTTTCCTTAATTTGTGACTGCAACCATTAAATATGTCTGTTGAATTAAATCTATTTAATCTGTTAATTATCTCTTTTATCCATCCATTTTTAACTAGTTCTGTTTCTCTTTAAAGTTTCTGTCTCTGATAGGTGACTGAATATCTTCATCCCAAGTTAGACCCTATTCCCATGTCTCATTCAACAGATTGTTTTCTTTCTATGTGTGCGTTTGCATGGCACTTTACAAATTGTAGTTACTCTTCACAACACTCATTCAAGGTAGATAAAAATACAGAGAAATGGATATATTACAGTAAGTGTATCAAGGCCAAGAGGAGAACTCAGGCATTTCTGGCTCCTGGGGTCAGGACCTGCACCACCTATTAATTAGCTGAATGAAAATTGGACTGTAAAAAAAATCATAAAGTACACACAAATATCTACTTCATGACCACCTGAAGAACATGATCATAGGGTAGGATGCTGAGAGCATGGTAAGGCTGGTAAGTTGCAAGGCAAAATGGGCCATATTTTCAACAACAAAAATAGCATTCACTGTCCTGCCTTTAGTGAAAGTGTTGTATGGAGATAAGAGCTAACTGCATGCTTCTCGATTTGAACAAAAGTTTGCATCATTTAGTAGGGTGGCATAAAGATGCTGCTCTTTTTGCTGACTACAAGGAAGGTGCTCAAGTGATCTGCCAGGTAAGTCCTTGCTGTTAAGACAGTGAAAGGGAAAACCCTCTTCTGAGCAACCATTACTTGCTGCTATGCTCAAAAAGAGGGTTATTTGGGTACCATTGTGCAACTCATGTTTCACTGAGTTTTGATCTTAAGACTACGATCAGAGTGGTAAATAATGTAGCTTCAGGCATGGAGAGGATGACATTTACTGAGCGTCGTTCTAAGATCTCTGGTAAAATTATGCAGCTCTCCACTGATAGCTTGTTAATAAGTAAACCTCATCTTCAGGTCTTCCCAGTTTTGAAGCCAGCTTTAGGCTGTACAGAGCGAGTAGCTGGGCTCTGATCTATAAGGAACTAGTCTGGCCTGTGTGCAGTACTTGAGATTTGGGGGCAAAACAATCATATGCTGTGAATAAAAAGATATAGTCCTGATCAGAAGTGAACAAAGGTGCAAGTTTCCCAGCTGTGCAGTCACAAGCAGATTTCAGTGTAAGCACCACACATCCTTTGGAGATCTAATGCTTCCTGAGCTTAGCTGGTAAATGTGTGTCCGGACTACACTTTGTTGAACTGTGGTTTTGCAGATCTCTTAGTTCACATCAAATCTGTCCTGTTTCTAAATCACTGTGCAGACCATGACATGTGCCGTTCAAGAAGCAAGTGACTCTGACAGTGCGGAATGTTGACTGCATTTTAGTTAAAAAAGTGAATAAATATCTTTTTTCCCTGTTTGTGTATAATCACGTGGCACTTCCAGACATTTCTATTATAACCTCACTGGACCCAAATGATAGTATTACTTGCATAGACTTGAAAGTTTTACCTGGCCAAGCAGGGTTTATATAATTTGATAAGTTTTTTCAGTGTATTTTTGCAAGTTTCCAAGTTATACACATACCAACATTATGTACAAAACCTTTGAATGTCTGTAAGCAGTGATTCCAAAGGGAATATTGTGGGTTGCTAGGCTAGAAAGACGAAATTCTGTTTTTCCTTTTATCCTAAGTCTATAACCACAAGATCTCTGTGCTACGAGAAATTAAAATAAAACTTGTGTCCACTGTTACTAGTCTGACATTATCTTCCACTGATGGATTTTGAGATACCACTTCACCACATGACCCTTAATTGCACTGAAACTCAATGCTCTGTTTTAAACAGACCAGTTTAGTAAAATAAGTAGCTACTAAGTACCTCTCATCATTTTTCTATTTTAACTGCACCTCAAGGTTGAATGACAGCTCATATTGATATGTGCCTTAATATTCTAGAAAAAAATCAGATGCAGTCTGTGTAAAGGACAGCCTTTTGTGACCTTTATTACCCTTGATAAAGGCCATCAAAGGATGCTTTCTATTGGATGGTCCTTGAGCTTTGCATATATATCAAGAAAAATAAGAACTGCAGTGTATGAAGCAAGATATTTTTCTGTATCTTTGAGTACTAGAAAAGAAATGTAAGAAATTAGAAATACAGCGTCTCTGCAAATTAGGAAATAAATCAGAACCAGTGATGCACTATGTCCTTTTTTTTTTTTTATTAGGATATTTCCTCTGAATAGTTTAGTATTGTGGAAGGGTATTTATTTGAAATTGTCACTGTTCACACAGGCACATACCATGTTTCTGCACTTGAATTGAATAAGAATTCAGAACCTTTATGTAATATTTTTTATTCCAAACTAAATAAATGTACGTTTTAGTGTTCAGTAAGAGTTTACAATGTGTGCTCTGTTCTCTAGTTGCTTTTTCTACATAAAGCTATAGTGCTGTACCATGGATCCCTAAAACCTCTAAAGATACCGATAAAAAGTTAAACTAGTTTTTAGTTCCTTTGACTTTATCAGGATTACTTACACAAGGACCTGGTCACATTTTGAAGAAAGGGTCACAGTACGCTCCTCTAAATGAGTCTCAGTGATTTCAAGGATCTTGTTCTACATTATTAAAGGGCAACACTTTACCTACTTTGTAACTAAGGCACCTAAACATTACCTAGGTTTTCTTTCATTATAGATTTCCATTTTTTCGTAGAAAGTTTATCCTTCATCTTTCTTCTGGCCAAGAAAAGGAAGACTTCAATGTGATATTCATCACTATTTCACGTTTAGTATCTTTGTGAATTGTCTAAGGCCATATATTTTTAATGAGATTATATGAAAAAGCAGAAAACTTATCTGTGAAAATGTGTGGTTTTGATGGTAGTCTACATCTATCTCAAAGCAAGTGATCTTGCCAGATCTTCAAAAGAAAAGCAACAAGTGGTCAGTTTTTTCAATGTCTTTGTGATTTTCCGTAGACTTTTAAGGTTAAAAAAGGATCAGATCATGATTACTCATCAACATCTCCTCTTCATTCCAGTTGTACAACCCATCTTTCCTTCTTGTCAGACACTGAGAAATAAACATATTTCACTGTAGTTATGTTTAAGCTAGCCCTTGTGCTCCTCCTTAGTCTTGTCTTCAAATGATCTTGCTTGTGTACCTTCTGACTTGCCATTTCTGTATCTCCTGTATGTAACTTCATCACTTCTTCCATCCTTCTTAACAATTTCTGACTTTTCTCAGCTGTTAGATACTCTCTGTTCAGAAGCTTTCTGTCCTCTGTTTCAACCCTTCAGTGCCTTATTATTACTCTGTCGGATGTTGACACAACACAGTTATATGACAATTTTTTTGATACTAAAATAGCACTTACAGGTCTAAATCAGGAATCAGAAACTCCTTCTTGCAAGCTACTGAGCCTGCGGTAATGAAAGCAGAAAACCACCCCATGCTAACTTATGATCTAAGACGAACAAACAAGACGTAAACAAACAAGCAAATGAAATGAGCAGGACAAGATAGCAGTGAAATTACGAATTTTTGCCTATGAAGCAAAAGTTGTCACACCCTAACTTGTGAATATTTAGCTCCAGGGTGACTTTATTTTGACTTCTTAGATCAAAATTGCTGCATGGGTTTTATATAAAAGCTTTTTATTTTAAATGCTACGCATGAAAAATCAGTGTATGCCTTTTTTTTTTTAAGAGTAATTGTTGGTGTTCTATAACAGAAAGGTCTGTATAATAAAAAAATTTGTTCTTTTACACTTGTGAAATTTTTCAAATGTTTTACTGACTCAGCTATGTAGATATTTCTGTTGTTCCCTCCACTGTTGTAGCTGGATCTTTGGCTTATAACCAAATATTTAGTTATTTCTTTTAAAGCTTGCAGAAGAACTATTCCTAAACCACAAATGAAGTTCTACTTACATGAATATTTTATTGTAAATCTGTAAACATTTTATGCAGAAATGAAAATTCTTTATAGGGCTCAAGTGCAATTTCTTAAGATTTTAACCTAAAAGAGATTGCCACTTGAGTAGTGCACTTCTATAAATAATTATCTACAATAATGTAATATCTAATATAATATTTACAATAGATATACTGACGTAGCCTGAACTCTAGATGTGTGAGTGTTGTTTCTATGAGAATATGGTTTATTAGCCAAGCATAAGCAACTTTCAGAAGCATTTAGTACATATTGGTATTTAATATTCATCAAGTCACTGAAAGTATTAGTAAGTTTTGTTTCTTCTTTGTGCACTTGTAATAGCATTTTTGTGATCAAAGTTTCATCAACAAGAAGAGTTAGGGGGAGAATTTGTCTCCTTTTTTTTTGTCTTCCAGTAAGGAAGACCCATGAAATATAATTGTCTGCTTTTGCATAATACGAAATACAACTGCTTAAACTAATGTGAGAGAAATGCGTATGATATTTTCATGCTCTTCAAATCAGTAAAAATAGCTTTATTTGATTCAGTTCTCAGAATATTTCAAATTAAATTAAAAGCAGTGTTTTGAAGAGATACAAGGCACATACTTGTCTTTCTATTAATAAACACATTAACCATTGTTAAAAAGATGCAAATGTTTCAGGGGTTTGATAATACTCAAATATCAACTGCATCAGCTTGCAATTGCTCTCCAATACATTTTTGTACCAACACCAAAGACAGAAGCCCTTGCTGGTGAAAAGGGGCAATCTAACAGCACTCTACAACTGCTTGAAGTGGAGTTGCAAACATGACGGTATCAGACTCCTCTTAGAAGTGGCAGATGGAGTAACACCAGGCAGCAGCCTCAGGGAAGTTCAGTTTAGGAAGTTGTTTGATTGTTAGGAAGCTGATGAAGAACATGACTCAAAAATTTGCAAAAATGTAATTGTATTAGTGTAATATTACATTTCAAATTTCTTTCAGGTTTTGTTTATGCCTCTGGTCTTAAAGCTTTATACTGCTTCTCTGCAATGAAATCCGGGTGGGTGGGTCCTGGGTGGAATCTCAGCCTGGGTCCATTTTTCAGTTCTGAGACAGAGGGACATAACACGGAATTCTAATTTTTATTACACGTGGGGAGAAGTCCTGGTCCTTAAAATCTTCTGAGCTGTGTCTAGGCATTGGTGAGAGAATGAAAATTGACATGGGCTGAAACCATGAAAAGGAGCATGAGTGTATACACAAGCTCATGCCCATCTCTGGTAGGATTACTAGTATAGGTGTAGCCCCAGTGACTTAGAACTTTATTCTGAGACACAACCTTAAGTGTTGGGGCCTAAATTAATTTCTGCTGTTACTTTTTTAAAATTCAAATTAACTTGGTGATGGAGAGTTGGATTCCTCCAAGTATAAAGAATATATCTGAATGTTTTTATGAATGACGCAAAAATAATAATAGGCATCTTCAAATTATCTTTAAATTTTGCATCTGGTTACCATCAATATAAATCATGTTTCCGCAAAAAATATTGCTTGTTTTTGGTGGGTTTTGTTTTGTGTTTTGTTTTTTTTTTTAATTAGGTTAAATATTATCCTGGATATTGGAGAAAGACAACATCATTTACATTTGCAATATCATTCTCATGTAGTGACTCTTCAGGTTATTGCTATATAGAGAGTTATAGAACTACCTGAACAATACTGTTCCCATTTCTGGTGAATGGTAATTAACCTTCAGGTTATGCACTTATGTAAAATATGTTAAGGTTACTGTTATCTAAATAAAATACCAAAGCAATATAAAGTTTCAGGAAAGAGGATCCAAGTTGTTCACTGTGGAGAAAAAAAAAAAATTCCATTCTACTTTCAAAGCTGCAGTATTAAAATCTGGTTTAGACTTCATCAGTTTATTTGTTCATATACAGGGACAGAGTGTATTAATATGTGACAAAGGCAGGAGTGCAAGGGTGGGATTTTGCATGTGTACTGTACTGGATTCATCTGTGTGCTTTTAAACTGACTCATTCTTTCACAAGGGGAAATGATAACGACTGCCTCATCATGTATACATAGACAAATTAACGCACCAGTAGCATTTACACATTTGAGGTGGAACCAGTTCTGTGCACAGAAATCTGTGCAGCTTTTTCCTCACAATGTGCCCACTGACACTACTGACCATACACTGACCTTTCAAAGGAAGAATATAGGACCATAAAGAAATGGACCAAAATCACAGCCTGTATCTAACACAGTACGCGTTGCACTACAAGGTCTTAAGGTGGCCCTGCCAAGTTTTTCTAAGTTTGGAATGCAGTAACAGACACCAGACCAGTTTCGGGGATAAACGGTTTATCTCTAAGTAACAGTGCAGTGACAAATACTGATCAGTAGTACAATTGTCTGGGTCGTTACTATAGCAAATACAGCAATTCACCAATATTGGGCTAAAATTAACATGTGGGCATGCAAAGACTTCCAGAACTATGGTTATCAGAAAGGTGGACAGGAAGTAGGGCATGGCTGCTTCTCCAGTCAACGAGCAGCCAACAGGCTTGGGCAACATCAGGCTCCCTGACCAAACTGTTTGTTTTTGTTGTTGAGTGGCAGAAGCACTGTCGGGACTTATTAACCAGTTCTCACATCCCACCTCTTCTTCCCTGCTGTTCTGCTCTGTCCTTGGTGTGCACAGGGCAGGAAACACTCTGTGAGGCAATGTTAGCCCTGTGTATACTGTGTGAGATATTTTAAGGATTGTTACACACTCAGATCTATTTCTTCAATAAATCTTCACAAAATTATATAGCATAGAAGTTTTTTGTAATTGTGATACAAGCAGGAAGCTGAGTTTATTAGCCTTTAAAATTCTACTGAAAGTGCCTTAGTATGAACTTCTAACATTAAATATATCCTAGGGATAAGAGAACTTTATTCTTTTACGTTATCAAGTACCTGAAATTTGAAAAAAAAAAAAAACATTACTTAACTAAATGTCCTGGATTAACATATCACTTGTTGGATACAGTAAAATGTCACATATGGTTGTTTTAGAACATTTTTATCCATAAAGATAAGTCTTGTTTTTTTTTTTTAATTTATTTCATTTGCTTATTTTACTTCTGATTTCATATAGACACATCACAGTGGAGTTACAAACATTCTGCCAATCACTTTTAATATCCAGATCCTTACCCAAAAAGCTTACAATTAAAAAAGAGGAGGAAGAGAAGGGAAGATAGAGGAAGGGCAACTACAAAAGATGAAGAGTTTTTGTATGTAGGTCCTCCAGAGGAACAGGGAGAATCATGGCCTGTGTGCTACAATTTTTCCTGTTGAAAAAAAGCTGACATATCGGGACACTGACACTGCTGAGGTCACCTTTGTTCTCTTCCTTTTTTCTTCTCTTCTTAGGTTCACATTTCCTTGTTATTTTCTGTTCCTTTATTTTTCACCATTGAGGAGTTTCACTCCCATCTTGTCTTCTATCCATTTTCCCCGCTCTTTTGTACACCTCAAGTCTAATTTGTTTGCAGTTGTCCAGAGAACAACTGCTCAGTTCAGTGAGGTATTATCCAGAGACCCCTAAGTTCCCACCGACCATGTCAGCTCCAGAACTTAAAGAAATATAGACATTTGAGCACAGTTTTGCACTTAGATTAGTACAGTGATGAACAGGATCGATTAGCTTGAGAGCAGTGCTGCATTAAAGGTGTCATTTTGGTTTTCAGAGCTGGGCTATTGGCATTTTCTAGTTGTGCACTGTGGCATCTAATGTACTAGGTTGCTCAAAGCAATCTCATGAGTCTTGTTCACTTGCAGTGTAGAGCCATGAAGTTATGTCCCGAGGTATTTAAATGATTACCAAAATTTGGCCACAGAAGATGTTTTGTAAACATTCTGAACAGAATCACATTTTTTAGGGAATTAGAACATAAAAGAGATATCCCTTTTTATATATTCCCACACTTAGAAATCCATTAAGTCACTTTTATTACGTTCAGTATATTTCATGAATAAGAAGAGTGACAGTATGTGCTGTATCGGAGAAGCCTAGAAGTGTGCCTAGATCATCGGAGGAACTCTGAAGGAAAAAGGAACTCTGTTACCCTCTGAAAAGAGTAACACGGCAAATCCCAGAGGGCACTTAGAAATTAATAGTCCATTTTGCAGTTGTTTGAGCTCTTATTCGAAGTGGTTCTGTGGATTATGAATCAGCTTCCCTGCTTTGCCCATACCTGTCATTTTGCATACAACCTTAATGGTACGATGGAACAACTGGGCCTTGTTGCTGGCTTGTGAAGGGAATTAGTGCTCGTCTCTCCAGAAGTCTTGCAACTGGTTTGGACTAATTGCAAAATCAGTCAGATAAGAAATTCAGTGTTACTCTTTCCTAGGCTTTTCCTTTCCCCTCTCCCTTTGCCAGACTGCAAAGGCTGCTAAAGATTTATTTCAAATGCAGAAAATTGGTGAAAAGCGTAGTCTAGGTTGGAAATACTGAAGCCTGGGAAGAGAGAGAAGTATCTGTGAATCCCTTGCTGGTTCAAGAAGGATTTGTCATACTAAAAAGGATTGAAAGAGAGGTTTCCCTGGATCCTCTGTTATGTGGTCCATCTTTAGACCTTGGAAAAGAGGTTTAAATTCAGACTGAAAAAGCAGTGCATTGTTACAAACACTGTGTAGATATGTAAGTATTTATTGATAATTTGCTAAATCTTACCATGCTTCGGTGGAACTATCACATCGCTTAGGCTCAGTTAAAGTGCTCTCATGAAATCAAGAAGCTAGATTGGATGTTTTTGCTAGTTAGGGACAAGGAGAAAAAATATGTTAGAAAGAGAAAATGAAGACTTTCAGACTGCTTTTGCACCCCATAAAATTGAGAGATTAAAGAGCAGGAAAACAGCTACAGAGTCACGTCACCACTAAGTATCTGCTGGGCAACAAGCTTATTTCTCTGTCTCCTGTGGAAGTACCCTGAAAGTTTTTTGTTTCCACTCTTAGCTCCCAGAGTTAGGGTTGAGGATGGTGTTGCTAGTTATGGTGTGCTTGTTTTTTAACAATGCACTTGTTTTGTTTTGCCTTGTAATAAACACAGTTGCAAGGCGGCATTTTTCCTACTTATTTATAGACAGTGAAGGTGTAGTTGCTTTAAAAGTTACTAAATCAAAGTTTAGTGTTAGCCTGAAGATTTATCTTCAGGTATCTTAAATAAAGAGAAGTATTATAGCCCTGTCATGAGGAAGGGTGTCTGCCTTTCCACAGCTAAAGTGAATAGACATTGTTGGTAGCAGAATGTGAACGTAAAGACAATCTTGTTTGTCACAGCCTAATCAGTACTTGTGGCTGATGTCTCTGACAATGTTACTGCAGGTTAAGTAGTTTTAATGCTGGCTTTTCCTTGATTTCTATTGCAAGGAGTTTTTGTTTTTCTTTGGACGTTTACCTGCTGCATATGACTTCAAAATTTTGCCAAACCTTTAGTCTTACTTTATCCTTTAGCCATTTTTTTTTTAGAGTCAAACATTCAGGCATAGATTGTTTTACATGCATGCTACCATATGCCTGGAATTTTTTGCATAAAAATAAGGACTTGCTCAGAGTAATCAGGATTTCCATAAATTAGACGTGGGTAAGACTCATGTACGTAAGGGTTTAGGCAACTGACTTTTGGCTATTAACTCTTAAAGTTGCTTGGCACCCAGATTTGACTCATTAAAATATTTTAGGGACAATCTAGTATTCACTATCCCAAACCACCCAGATAACAAGCAGTTCTTTGTTCAAATATCAAATGGCTAGCTCATTTCTTTTGTTCAGTGTTGAGAATTGCTGATGTTGCCAGATGCAGCCCACAGGTAACTTTCTTCCCTATGCAGCAGCAGCACTGTCCTCACATGAAGAATGATGGCATCAGGTGATGAGGAAACGGCAGCACTCAGAAATGGAGTGTGGCACATCATTACCCACCACCGCAGCAAGTAATCCCGCTCTGAACAGTGCAATGCTGTGAGGCTATGCCAATTCAATTCCAGGTAGAGCCTGAGCACTGTGTTCAGGCCAGTGAGCTCAGTAGGGTTGACTAAGTTGGATTTGTGAGTTCAGGATCAGACTTGCACAGCTTTGGGTGGATGGTATGTGTTCCATGCATGTTTGGATAGGTTACTAGTATGTACACAAACCTTCCAGGCCCCATCTCTCTGCAGCGTGCTGCCATGCAGTAGCTTAAGACAGAACGAGCTACATTTGTTTGAAGAGATTTAATCTAAGTACAAGACCGTTTGGGAAAACCATTACTAAACTGGGAATTGAGATGTGTAAAGTTCTAAGGCAGAACATAAGTATAAGCATATCCATAATCCTGAATTGCCAACGTTGTTCCACCAGAATGGGTAAAGCAGGGTTTGTCTTTCATCTTCAGGTAGAGATATTTGCACCTGTCCTCTGTCTCTGTATTAAACCTGTGTTAAGAACAGGTAAGTATATTTTTAAACATGAACATGGTCATATTAACAATTTGAAATATGACTCTTTGGAATAAATAGACTGAACAGAATAGGGTTATAAAGGGCTAGATCTTTGATGATTGATTTCATTGAATTTCTCATTGAGTCTTTTAATGGCTTTTAATGGCAGTTGAATGAGGCCAAATATGTAGCGATAGGAAATAAGTCAGAAAAAGCTGAGCATACTTTTTTCAACATTTTTTTTTTAAATTTTCCTTCTCTTGTAGCTTTCCAAGTTTTATGACCTGCAGCTTTAACATAAGAAATATGTATCTCGTGTCCTATCATTCTTTCCAAGTTCTTACTTCTTTCTATGTGCTCAATGAGCATTCCCTTGACATGCAGCTGCTGCCATGGTCTTGGATCTCAGATTAGAAGGAAGCGCAAAATGTCCTTCTCTAAAAAATTTTTCCAAGTCAACTAAAAGGACACAGTCATATAATAGAAATTTCCCTACATACATATATGTTCACAAGCTTCCGCAAACAGTCCAATAATCACTTGCTAACAATGAATGACTATCTCAATGTGAATGTGAATATTAGACTACTCCAAAAATAGTGTAGTGAGTCAAATCTAGTGACTGACTTTAACGTTAGTTATCAGGTCGAATCAGTCAACTGAAATAAGAACCACTGGAAGGCAGGCCAGTGAACATGGGCCATTATCTTGAGCAGCTGGGTAGTTAAATATTATGAAGTCTCAAAACAATGTTCATATTTTTCACCTTTCCTTCTTTTTGCAGATTCATTCTTATGCTAAGACAAAAGAAGGAACTAAAATGGGAATGGGAAAAAACAATTATTACTGATATATCTGGAACAATGACTTTAGTATTAGGTCGCGATCCAATAATTTTAAAAAATATGTTTTTTTCTTTCTTTCAATAAGTTTCATATTATTCTGTTTATTATTCATGCACCTCTGTTATCATCAGTATAAGGCAAATAGACATATCTGCTTACACAGTGGCTCATCAATAGAATAATGACAAAGAGGAAGGGCTGCTGTCGCAGAGGTCCAGGCAAGAATATCCGTATAAGCTCTGAAATGTTCTGCCAGTCCACCCATACTGGTGATGGACTATGTACTAGTTAATATACCTGTCTATATGTCTGTATCACTGCAGCCGAAAACAAGTCATCTGCTGGTTCTGAAGAATATACTTGAAATTCCTGCTCCAAAATGAACTAGGCAGGCTAGAGGGCAGCACGATCGTTGTGGCAATAATCTACAGCTGCGTGGAGAAGAGGCTCTGATAAAACACACTGTCAGTTAATTCCACGGTTCACACCCCTGGAACTGGCTTAAAAGGTGCTCAGAAGCAGCATGAGTGGGCACAGCTAGGTTAACCACAGGCCTTTGTATTTTCCGGTTTTGAAATGCCACAAAATTCAGCTTTACACATCAAAATATATTAGGCCAATGAAAAGAAAGAAGAAATTAAAACAATCACCAATTGTTATACTAATACCTTTAGGTATCTTTTCTGTTAAGAGAATGACTCTGCTTTTACAGAGAGAGGGGAGAGAGGATTTGCCCATCAAGTCAACCAAAAGTCTATTGCTTTAATTCCTTATTGCTGCCTTTTTTTGGCCTTCAGCACCAGTCACAGTGTTTACCAGTCAAAGTCCCAAACCATACAGCAAATATCAATTCAAGAGTTGCTTAATCTATGGAAAAGTAACTGAGACTGTCTTTGTATTTGACTGAAGCACTGTGGGGAACTAAGAACTGGATTGACAAATTAGACAAAAGATATTACTAATCCTATTCACTGTATACTGTTAAATATGTATGAAGAGGATTTATAACCAGTTCCTGAAGAGTTACTTTATCATCAGTTTCATTTGTAAAGAAAAAAAGTCGAACTATTTTGCAGCAGACTTTTTCCCTGTCTTTTGCTTCCAGTTTGCTTACCTGTATCCTGTCTTCTCTTGACAAGGCTAGGGATCTGCCAAGGAGTAGTTTATTGACTCTCTGGGTATCTTAGTAGAGTTTTAGTAGTAACTTTTAGTATCACACTTTTCAAGTTTTATTCAGCTACTTGAACACCAGTTTACTCATACGATCTTGAAAAAAAAAACCAAAAAGACCTTTTAGCTCAGGAGTGTTAAATAGGTGCAAGCAGAACTAACTCAGATTTCTGTTGTTACATGTTTTGATCAAATACTGAGGTATTCAGAGTCATTCAGAGCTGCTTGAAAAAAGAGTAAAAAATTGTGTTCTGATCCAAACCCTATGAAGATAATAGATTTTTTTTTATTTTGAGGATTTGGTCTGTGCTCTGCAGTTTACAAGCAGACAAAAATAAAGGTGTGTTTCTACAGATGAACCTAAAAATCAAAGTCTTATTGAAAGTCAGTGGGACTTAAGTTTCTGAATAGTTTTGAACCTTATTAATATGAGTGAACTCACCATTCAATTCCACCTGAAATGCTTGGAAATTGCTTCTACCATTACATATTCCAGCAAAATTTAGATTCGTGCCTGCCACAAAGTTCATTCAGGTGAATTAAAGTCATTAATGCAAACACACTATTCATAAAATAGGATTTTTCTTCCTTCCCCGAATCAATCATGAAACCAGAAATAGTTTACCTCCTAGTAAGCAACCTCTACTTGCTTCATCTCAAAGAAAATTGGTGTCATATACACTGTTGCCAAAACAGTCCACTGTTTTGCATACTTCTCTGAGACGTTTCCCCCAAAAACAGCAGAACACTAAATTTCAAGACCAAATTTCTTTGGAGCTGCTCTTTTCTGCTGAGGGAGCATCTCTATTTGAACATGTGTTCAAATGAATGAATATGAGTTGTCTTGATGCTGCTGTGAGTAGGCTCAGGAAATGAAAAGAACACTCTCTTCTTGTCTCTTGAATACCTTAGGTAAGGCTTATTGTAAGCATGGTATATCATCCCTTCATTATGAAATATTGAGAAATACTGAAAGTTTTTGTCCAACCAGGATATCAGTATACACACACTTACATGTTTCTTTGCTGTGTCTCCAAGACATGTGATAATACTTGCAGTTTCTTTTGTTTTCCTGATAGTATTTTTATTGCAAAGTTTTTGATAATTTTCCTCTTTTTTTCTCCATGTATTTCTTTTTAGATAGTCTAGCTGAATTAAGTGAAGAATTAAACGATATAGTACAGCCTTATTATAGACAGAGCAAAATGAAGATGATCTGATGAGATAAATCGCTGAAGGTTAATAGCTTTTTTAAAATCAATCTTCCTTACAAAGGAAAAGGGTAAATGGCTTAGTGGATGAAGCCTTGGCCTCTCACCTTTCTGACCATAGTTCAAGTCTAAACTGTGAGGGTCTAGAGTTACATGCTTTATTGGGCTGAGATCAGTCTCTAGTGGGCAGGAGTCTGTATTACAAGATTCATGGATGTATTTTTCCATATAGGCGATAGCAGCACGTGAGGCTGATACAGGCTACTCTATTATCTCCCTAAGCAGACAGGCTGACAGACCAAAGTTAGTGTCACCCTGAGCAAAGTGTGAGGACGTTCCAGCCTGCAGTCCCCTGCGCTGTGTCCGTGCTGATTATGGGGACAGGTTTCCTGAATACCTTACAGCTTTTTGTCAACAATAAATATATTGGTCTACATTTAACGAACAAAACAAAACTGAGGTGACTTTTTTCATAATAATTAACAGATTACTAGGGAGCTTTAATAATTATAATTGATCATTTTTCATATCAAGTTCAGGCAAAGAAATAATTTATCTCAGCTGTTATTCATAAGGAAGGCAAAATTTCAGGGAACAAAATAATTGAAGTGTCAATTAGGAAGTTTAAGTAAAAGTGGGGAAATTAAAAAAACCCAACATTTCTAGCATAATTTATTAGCATGTTAATCAAGTTTTAATCAGATATTAGTCTGATAATTTATGTATTCCCATCAGTCATGTGCATGAAATGACTATTAAATAAGCTTCTTTCTGATTTAGTTTTAATAATATGTTTTAATAGAAAAGCACACTGCATTCTAAGCAGCAAAATGAGCAACCCAAACTGTCTACTGAATAAACATACAAGTCACACACTCAAAAAAAGCTTTCAGTTAAGGAAGCTGTTGTAACCGTGATTTTTGTAAGCAAAGACATGTTCCCTTGGGACCCAACTAAAAGCAGAATTTCTTAATCTTGTGGGAAATCTTATTTTCTAAGCCAAAATAATGTGGGAAAGCCCTGTTATTTAAATGTGAAAGGAAAGTATTTTGGTTTACCTGTTTGGCCTTTGCAGCAAGATACACAGAGTCTTGTGTGAAAGTATTCAGCTGTGTGTCTGTGTATTGTGAATGTTGTGCAGAAGCTTAAAATTAGATGTATAAAATGTGTATTCTTGCTACTGAAAACACTGGGCATGCTTGTAGTGATTAATAATTAACATAAAAATATAATTTGAAAGTAATGTGTATGCTAAGACTTAGAAATTGAGTGTATGTTAAAATGTGCATACATTCATGACACTAACATACTCATCCCAGTGATTTTTAATGATTATTGCTTACTGTTAATTCAAAACACCTGCAAGTCCCTTTGTTTTGATCAAAGCACTTTTTCCCCCTTGAGACTGATGGATGGCTTTGTAATTTGTGAGGTAATATGTTAAAGGTCATGAGTTAATATGTCCTGCGGAACTTGCTCTTCTTCTTGCCTTCATTTCCCAAATGAGGGAAAGGAATAGCTTTATTTTTCTGTGCATGTGGAACTCCTGTTCACAGGTACACTAAATGTGTGTGTGCTCACATTTATGCATGTATTTATGTGTGTGTATCTCAGTGTGTATATATACATACAAATGCACAGAGTCACCTTTAAGATGATTTTATGCAATACTTCTTTTTGTAACGATCTATCGCTGTCTGAATCAAGTATTATTATTATCATCCTTTTTAAAATTAAACTACCCACAAAACATGCATTTACTTTCAGCTATAGAAAATGCTAATAATGCTTTTAGAATGGTCTTTAAAAAGTCTAATTATATCATTTAAAAACGGAGAGACCAAAGGGCAAGCTAAATTCTCCTAACATAAATCAGACTTTTTTATTTCAATGACTTTAAAAACCTCAAATGCAGTAATTTTAATAGCAATGAAAGAATGAATAAGTCATAACTCCGCCTGATCACATAACTGTCTATAACTGTTATTAAATGCTCCAAAATAAGTGAACTCATTATGTTTCTGCACTGCTTTTAGCTAATCTAAGATTCTGCTCACTTAATCATGCAGAAAAGGCTTTAGCACAGTTTTAGACCCTCAGCAAGGTCACTTCAATGCCTTTTTTTTCTGCTCTGCACTGATCATTTAAGAACAGCACTTTGACCCGAAACTGATGATCTCTCATATAAGCTTGAATGCTTAACCCCAAAAGGGCTGTGTTTCAGATGTACATTTGCACAGCCTATTGTCATATTTGCTGCAAACTGAGCCAGACTCTCTTTTCAGGGAAGGAGGAAATGCCAATCAGAATTTGTAGATGTCGTGTACATGATGAAAGTACATTTTATGATACCTTCAGAGACCGAAGGAGTGATTTTTAAAACACGTGCTCCTGCTATGAACTCTTGAATACGTTCTAATTGGCTCTAGAGGTATGGCAATCAAATGCTGGTTTTTTACAACACATTTCTGTCAGACAATATATAAATCTTGCGTGTAGAATTTTCTTAGAAATCTAATTCATTTAGGCATGATAACCCATTTAGATAGCTCTTGCCTACAGTAAAACTGTAAACACATCCAAAAGCTGGGGAACAAATGTTGTCCTTCTCTTCAGTGTCTATGCTACAAAACAAAACATTTTTTAACGTCAGTAAAACGTCTTCAGAAATCAGGAGTAGAAGCCAAGTCCTACACCACTGTAGCTAATGGAAAAACTCTTTTATTGATTCAGTGGCAGCAGGCTTGGGCTTTGAATCGCAAATGAAGGCTGTAATTCTCAAACACTAGTGCGCATGCTGAACTTTACTCATCTGGTTTGTGCTGTTGATATCAACGAGATGACTTTACCCGAGTAAAGTTGGAGAAAACTTCATCCTTACAGGCATTAATTTCCCAGTGTGCACTTTCATTTTTCTTCTCATTTGTGCATACAGTCAGAGGGAGGCATAACGCAGCCGTAACATATACAGAGTGATTATCAGGTCTGTTATAAAGACAATCGTCATCCATGACCACTATCTTCTCTACACATGATGAACAATGGTGTTCTTCATGGTGCTGTAAGGCTGTTTCAAAAATGCTGTCTTTTTTCTCCTTTTTCTTTTTTGTGCTTTAAAGGGAGAGAGTGTTCGGCATGGATGAGAAATCATTCACATATCCTCCCCTCCCTTTTCCGAGGCTTAGTAATGCAAAAGCAAAATTTTGTTTTATTACATTCAAATACAAATGAGGATAAAAATAAAAGAAAATAAATCCTAAGGCTAGCATTCAACCAGTTCCACATTGCCCAGTGCAGCTTTTCCAGCTGCTGTGGAAAAGCTATAGCTGTGCTTACCTGCTATGGACAGCCAAGAACTGGTCCCTCACACTTTCCTGGAAAATGATATTATCTTCATTTCTACAGATATAAAATGTACTTTGCAATTGTATAATTTCTGGCCATTCGATGCTGCCTGGGGTTAGAGTCATAAAATCTAGATTGTAGATCTATTATGGTTCTTCCCGAGAGATAGCGTCGGTAGGAAGAAACCCTCGCCACCCCCCGGCCCTGGGATAGGGAATGGGAGCAGTACGCAAAGGCATTTATACTTCATGGCAGTGCATTTGTTCCTCAGACTACTTGAAGAATAGCAAGGACATGTAAAATGGTTTCATCACTCCCTCAGACTGTGGGATGATGGGTGCATTTACAAAGGAGGTGTGCTTTTCAGCTGTGTGGAGAGACAGTTCTCCCTGTACTGCCATAAATCTTACAGTTATCACTGCTCCTCTGGGCCTTGCATTGGCCGTGTCTGTTAGGGAGCCACAGTTGATTGTTTAGAGTCAGCCTATGGTGTTAAACTATAAACTCCTCAAGCCACAGACTATTCAATGTTTTTACTGTACATAAGCACAACCGGTTCCAGGCCTATAGACACTACTGAAATGCATTTGATGTAAAGGCAGTATAGTATTTCCCAATGTCACATCCTCACTCTTGATGCTTTGGCAACACTTCAAGATCCTAAGATAAAAAAAGCTTTAGGATTGCAGAGTATTAAAAAAAAAATAAAAAGAACAGGTATTTATAGTATAAAATTGTCCTTTGGCAAATAATAAATTAGTATTGTTGTATTTTTCTGGGAATACTAACATAAGAATTACAGTATGAATATTCCACAATGGAGCAGCAGGTTCACAAAAACAAAAAACGAAAAATAAAAAAACAACCAACACCAATAAATAATGGAACAACACTTCAGCTGGACATAGAAGAACAAAATAATATTATATTTTAATATTGCTTGCTTGAGGACAATTAATATTTAATTAAAATGTAAATTTTGTTTCATGTTATTTAGATAAATGATTGAGCCTTGAATCGGTGCTCCACTTCTCATTTTAGATAAGAAAGTGTACAAATAGAGGTTTGAGGGAGACAAGCTCAAATATGCCTCAAGAAGTAGAAGGAATTTGCCTAGTTCCCATCGGAGAGCTCTTATAGTCAGAGCCCCATTTTTCTGTCTCTTTTCTCATGTCCATTCAAGAACTTCAGAAAAACATGTTTGACGAATTGTGTAACCGGGAGTTTGTAGGGCCTTTTGCAGTTGTTGCACCCTGTCCCACATTCTGTCTGCGAAATAAGGCCACTGAAGCACTTAAACAAGTCAGATTCATACTGCCCTGTTCTGCGTATGATAAATTGTTGTGACACCATGGTACTGCCACTGGGCAGTGCCACAGAATCACTGCTGCAAGGAAAACATCTTCTGTTTTTCTAAGTCTATGTTCTCATCTAAACAGGCTAACTCTTCACTGGGAAAACAAAATCCAGCTGCTTAGCAGCAAGAAAAGTCACATCTTGGACTGAATAAATAAAAGTTAAGTATTAGTACTGGAATGGCAAATGAAGAGATTTTCTACAGGCAAGCATGATGCAAAATTCCATTCTAAGCATTTCAGAGTATAAGCAGTATCTGCATCCAAATCAGAATTGTGTAAATGTGATCCACATTCTTAATTCACTAATTCTAAATCCCAAAATCTGATGATTTTGTGCGTGTCTCGTGGATGGGGGAGGAGGGATTCTACCGGATTTCATCTCCATATTTTGCCGCTTGAGTCCATCTGAGATGCTTTAGGGACAGCCAATGAGCAGTTCTACAAGTGAAATTACTAAATTCACATGGTTATGATTTATGAGGACATAACATTATTTATGCATATTTGGATAAGTGCTATGTATTAACAATCATGTTTATAATCCCCAAAGTTTAGCACATTTTAGCATGAATTATTATGTTTGTGAAATATCATGAAGTTGTTTTAGAATATTAGAAAGTATTTCCTCCTAATAAACATGTTTGCATATATCCAGACAGGTCAATGAATTAAAGCAGGGTGAGAGGTATGAATCTGTACTTACTAAAGTCAGTGCAACTCCAAAAGGAACCACATCAAGCTCTAAAACCTTCTTTTTCCCCGGAGGATTGACCAACTATAAAAACTGAAACTGGTTAAATGGAAAACATCCTGAAATAAAAATATCCAATCATGCAAAATTCTGACTGTATAAACAGTTAGACACTTGTAACTTTTTTCCTGCTCATTTCATTCGTAGTGTTGGAGCGCCAGACCTGAATAGACTGCTTGTAGGATTTTGAAACAGAGGAAATATAGGATTTTTAACTCATACTTTCCAAATGTATTTTTTAGCAGTAATTCTTTCGATTTACCTTTCTATATAAATGTTTTTTGCACTATGCTAGAGTGCAGAGAGTTATGGTTTGAAGGCCTTATTTGAAACAGTGAGTATTATTCAGGATGCAAATCCATGCAAAATTTAATTTGTATAAAATACATTGGTTTCACATCTGCCAGCAACATAGAACTCCGACATCCACGTTTATAAATATTTCAAGTGAATTGTAAGCAAACCTGTGTTGATTCAAGGTTTTTCCATGGGTGTCACAAAATCTACGTTAAACAGATGTCTTCATTGTGTTTCACAATTCGTTTCCCAATAACGCTAAAAACAGCTCAGGATCTCCTGTATCCAGCATAATCCTAGCATGAGAATGAAGAAACTGTTCAGATCCCCTAACAAACAACTGAGTTAAATTGTTGTTAATATTTGCAGTGTCTTATAATATGATGCAGTGCGGCACAGATACAATTATAGCCCACTGATATCCAGAACCTTCTAAATCAAATTACAGATAAACCCACTTGAAAAGTGACAATACGGAGAAGTAAGACAAGAATGGACAGGGATGTTTGTGGTCCAAATTACTGAATGGATTCGCAGAGAAACAGAGATCTGCTGGAGGAAACACACAAAGGCGACTGAGAAATGCACTGAAGCACACAGAGTTAGAATGGAATAGGTAGATATGGCTTCCTTTCCAGGAACAGAGACAGACAATTTCAAACTTGTTCAGTACATAGTGTAAATATAGTTGAAAATTCAGTCAAATGATCAAGAAAAACAACAGGAACGTGCTTTCAATAGTACCCTGAAGGTTGCTAGGTGTGTGTTCTATCAGCTTCTGTAAAAGGGAGTGAAATTTTCAGAGGTATCTAGAGGGACAAGACATTAATCTTTGTACTTAGATTTTTTAAAAAAGAATAACAAATTAAAGAGTAGACTGTGTGTTTAAAATGCAAATAAAAACGTAGGTTTTGCTAGACAGCAATATTTTGATGAATTCTTGTTAATTAAGCTAATTTTATCTAAATTATTGATTAATCTATCAACTGCCTACAAATATCTTTCAAAATCACACATATGCACTATGATGGTGCATTGAAGGAACATTGTACATTATCTAGTCAAATAATGTGAAATATTTTTTACGAAACCTGAAATGAGGAGAAATCTTAATTTTCTCCCTTTCTAAGAGCGTATTCCTATGCAGAGAGGAGAGGTTTCCCAGCCAGCCCTTTTTTATCATGCCTTCTTTGGACAGTAGTTACTCCTACACTGTAGTCCTATCTGTCCTGGTCTATTCATCAGTCAAGAGGCTTTTAGATTGCTTTAATTTGTATTTTGAACTGGACTAATATCTGCACAGATTCAATTTTGAAAGTACTTACAGGTCAGCTTTACATTATCTTTTCATGTTCAACTCATGGCTTTTCCTATTCTAAAAAGGAGATACTTCCAGTTCTGCTTCTGTTCCTGTAAGAAAAAGGATGAGTGGATTCTGTTCTTCAAGCAACAAGTAGTCCATATATAATGAGTGCACTGGTAGTAGTTTTAGCCCTGGAAAGCAGAAGGAAAATATTTGATAGCACGGAGTTAGTATAGGATTCTTTTTTCCCCCACTCTGGAAAGAGAGGGATTAGAAGCAGCCACTTATCTTCTTCCAGCCCATCTTGAATATTCTCAAATATCATCAGAGCAACTGGCTGATCTTCGTAGACATAAGGAAAAAAAAGGAATTATTAATCCAAGCATCTGACTGATGATGATGTCAAATCCATAGCTTTCTGGAATTTGGGATAAGCATTAGAGAAAAAGGGAGCCTAGAGGGCTTTCTATGTTTAATTTCAAAGCAGACTGCATTTCCTAGCTTCCAGTCATTTTATTGAGCTTCCACTTAAATTTCTGTATTTCAATAAAATAGAAGTTATTCGAGTACTTGCAAGCACAAGAGTGTGAAGAGACCTAAGATCAATGTAGATTAAACTTTATGTGAAATTTATGAAGACTCATTGACCCAAATCCAGGTCCTCAGTTTTGAGGCTTACTAAGAATCTTCTTTGAAATCTCTTTCACATTATTGATTGTAGTGGTTTTTCTTCACTGGTTAAGGAACTGGTGCTGTTGAGACCATTATTTTTCAGTTATATATTTTTTTTTTGTCTATATAATTAGTGTGGCACAAGGAAAGACAATAAAAGGTTTAGCTTGTCCATAGATAGGGGGTAGTCCATTGAACAGGAGTGCTGTTAGTCATGTCATTTATTACTTTTTGGGGAGGAGTGGGAGTGTTCCTATCCCACATCATTATCAAACTAACCGTAAATTCTAAATATATTAGTAAACATCTTCACTGATCATGAAGGTATGTTAAGCAGCTTGAAGTATTATATGTGAAAGTATTGTTGTAGTTCTCAACGTCTCATCACCCATCTGCCCCCAAATTCCTTGATGATTCAACTAGCTGCAGGTGAAAGAATAATTTAGTGTCCTCTCTTCCACCTGTTCTTACTTGACTTTCCCAGTTTGTCCAAGGGTGGTCTTTTAAGTAAATTGTGATGAAGAGATTTTTGAACAATATTACCAAACTTTGAAATGAACCCATCTGTATGATTCTTTCTCGGGTGGTCTCTGAAAATTCGTAAAGAACATGTGCTCATCTTACGGAAGACTAATTCATCATCTGGGATATTTTTGTTTACTTCATATCTTGCAATATACTTGCTTATTTGGGTGAATTTTCTACAGTAGACAGAAGCAACTATTTACTTCTGTAATGTATTGTTGATTTTTTTTTTTTATGGATAGAGTGTGATTTCTAAGTCAAGAGCCTTTTTCACAGATGTAGAATCTTGTCAAAGGGCTATTCATAGTAAACATATTTATCTCTGCTGGTGTGATCATAGTGCTACTAGACTTTAATTTAGGTCCTGTAGTGGAAAGTGGACTTAATCATATTCAAGTGGATAACAGGAACCCCCAAGATATTCCAGGTCAACCAGGATGGCAATGTCCTGTCTCTTTGGCAATAGTGACCCTCTTACGCCCGTGTTGAGAAAGGTCACACTTACTGTCACCACAAGTTAAAACATGGTAACCAAAATATCAGTATATTCTACTATTAATAATCGTGCTTTTCAAAACAAAGGTGGGTTTTTTTCAGTTTATATTCAGCTGAGTTGTTAAAGGAAGTGACCAACAGGACATCACACAGCCCATGCTGTGAACCAGATTCACAGAACATTATTCTGTGCATGCCTTGCAGACAAAGGTGCTAACCTAAGGAACAGTTTTCTGACATGTGCTGTGCTTTCAAATAAAAAGGCAGTATCAGAAAATTCTTATGAGAATTTCTCCTTCTTGCTTTCCTACTAACAGATTTTTAGCAAAGCATACTCTTTGTTGGATGTAAGTGACAAAAATAATGCACTGGGATTCCCTTTAATTGGTAGAAATTAGTTGTTTCTCTATCTTTATGTTTCAGATAGCATGTAAATCAGGTATTTTTAGCAACTATTGGAAATGTAAAACTCCCTCCTTTTCTTCCTCTCCCCACCCCTTCTCTTTTGTAGGAGAAAGGCCAGCTTCCTTTTACACATCCATTGCTTGTTAAATTAATTCATGCTCCTAGGCTTGGCTACTGTCCTTAGACATAATATCTTAATGTACGTATGTTTTTAAGCAATGAATGGCCTATCTTAATAATATCACTAACTTGATTTGTTCTTAGGAATATATGGAGACCAAATATTACAGCAATAGAATAAGGAATTACATTCAAGGTGCCAGAACTATGTTTCATTGTTATTGTCTTAAGGAAGTCCTGTATTTGTCATGCTTTCTCTTTCTCCCTCTCCTCACCACCTCACCAGAACTGTCGGCGCTGTTTCAGAACAGTCTAAGCAGTCCCTTTGTGAAAGACTAATGATCTTTTTGTTAATTTTGAAATTTACCAGGAGTTAAAGAGTTTGTGGATGCACATTTACATCTGCTGATAATATCAATCAGTTTTCTCCAACGAAATACACTGTCGTTGTAGCAGTGTTTAATCATTACTCCTGTTTTGCAAGAATATCAATAAAATGTGTTGTAATATTTAAATAAAAGGCATTCAGAACCAAATCATCAGTGCAAGTGCGTTTAAAAAGATGTCAGCGCTTACATTCGTGCTAGTGATAGCAGTGATCCACTCAAACTGGATGCAAATGGCTAGCAAGTCAGAGTATTTACAAACGCCTTGGATATTTTAACATTCACACTCTTTCTACCTGCCACAGCAAATTTGAACTAGATATTCCAGCTGCTGTCAGATCCAAAACCAAGAGTGCCCTTCATCATGAGCATCCCTACCAGGAATTCTTGGCAATATATGCCTATCTTTCCCGTGTATTCTCTGCCCTGTAGCTTGCAATTAGTTGACAGAGTAGAAAAGGAAGGACTGCAGAATGATAGAAGTGCTGATGCTTTGCCTCGCCTGGTGGAGTATGAGGGGGTTTAGAGGCAAGTTGGATGTCAAAAATGGAGACAACCCTTCCCTTGCTTAGAGGAACAAAAAAAAACCTCCAGGAGAGGGGGTACATGTTCAGCTTTAGGCATATAATTATGTAATAGACTGCAGTGATGAGTAACAGCTTGTATTTCGGTGTGGCAGAGGTAATGCAGTACAATGATTGAAAATACCGTTTTTGTTAGTCCCGTCCCGAAACACCACCTTCACCTACACCACTTTGCACCTCATGCAGCTGTTCTGATTAGGCAGTGTCTTCTTCCTACTTTAAGCAGTCATTACAAAAGGTTAAGGAATAACATCTAAATAAGGCTTATCACTGTTTTATATAGTCATAGGATTCTGATGGTGTGTATGACTGTCTTAATAGCTGATATGTTTCCCCATAGTGGTTTGAGTTCTGAGAGGATCCTTATTTTCAACCAAAACAAGTTTGACTTCAGTGCTTTTGTAAACATTCCAACAATTTCTCTACTTTTGACACGTTATCAGAACCTTTTGCTGTTGGCAAACTATCATTTAATGAAACATCGGGAAACATACTATAACATTCATCTAAATGAATCTCTCATGCCTAAATGGGTAATATTGAAACACAAATATTTTTGTGTTTGGGAGAGTTTCCCTCGAGACAAGCATACATAAAATGGAAGCTGTGTGAGTAATGAGTGACAGTTTCTTAAAGGTTAATATTTTCTTTAATCTATTTCCATAACAGGAGAAGGGAAGAAAATACTGTGCTAAGCATAAGGTGTGCTTTTGGGATTAGAGAAACAATCTCTGCTAGTATGTATATCTCAGACCATAGGGAACAATACGCACACCACAAACACATTTCGATTTTGTTTAATCAAATATAGTAGTGTCTTAGATATTTTTTCCATGTTATTAAAAGGATTGAGGATTCCTTAGATTTTCTCTTTTTTCCTTTTTTTTAAAGAAAAGTAAAACTGCCCTTAATGCTGGACTACACTCTGTGATTGTCATGTAAGGTAATGAAACCATTAAATGCACAGTATTAAGAAGAGACGAGATGCAATTAGCCAAGAAATTACTCTGATCTCAGTGACATTTTCAAAAAATCATAATACAATATACATTGCAGGACATGATTGACAGTCTAATCCAGTTTTGATGGAACATAGTCCACATACTGAGAGTAAAGCAGTACATGGCCAGATAAAGCTCACAGCTGTGAATCCCTGATATGTCCTTACAGTCTTGTCACCCAGGAAATTCCTCAGGTTTAAAAGATGATGAAAGTATCGACCATTAATGACAGGATCATCTCCTACCCTGAAATAAAATGTACTAATCCCTTTTGCTAGGTCTATGAATTCCTAATATAAATTATATAAACTGTAGTAATTCATCTCTGTTAGCACAGTTGTGTTTGGAAATTGTACAGCAGTCTTTGCCCTATTTGAAATGCTAGATGAAAGCAAGACATGTTCGTTTAAGCTGCAGCATAAAGTAATTTAACACGGGGGACAGAATAACTTCTGGATAATGAGCAGTAGATATGTAAAAGAAGGAAGTTCTGAAGTTCTAAAGTGGCCTGATGGATTTATGCCTGATCTTAGAAAGAGGCCAAAAATGTAAATATAGGAAGTATGGTTAAATGCAGGTGCTTTGTTAGACATTTGTAAGATGATTTAATGATGAGTCATACAGAATACATGCTCTGACTTCAAAGAGACATACAATGGTCATTTATGTCTTACAAATAATTTGGATGGTAACCTATCCATCATTTTAAACTACAGTAATGTGGATCATACTGGATTATACTGCAAGAGAAAAAAAAAAAAGTTAAAAATGAATGTGAAGTGACATTAAAAACACATTTGAATTTCTGTAATCCATTTTTGATAATACATAGGCTGCACATATCTATCAAGCTGGACTTGCAGCCTTGTGCTCATATGTCATTGACACCTGCAACATCTCATAGACAAACAGTCATTGATGAAGTCAGATAGTTAGCCTTCTAAAGGACATTCAAGGCATCTGCAAACAAAACAAAACATAGAGCTGGATCTTGAATGTTTTTCACACAAGTAATGACAAGAATGCAAGGTTATTAAAAGAAATATCTGGGATTCATGGATATAAAGTAAAAGCATTGAACACAATATATATATGTTTCAGCTGTGTATATTGTGCTTGTACATAATGGTACCTACTAGCTTTAAGAGTAAATACAGCATAGAGAGAATATTGCTAATAAATAATACTTACTTTTTCAAAGAAATATTTGTTGTAGAGGTAATTGTTCAAAAGGTTTCTGTGTTTGGTAGCATTTCTGTGTTCTGAATCTGGTGGAAGTCTGCAGTGGAAATCATTGTATTGCACACACACACACAAAGCAAAGCCTGATGTTATTCAGTGCTCTGAGAACGCTTTAGGAAGCAGAACAAGGGAGAGTCAATTCTTTTATGTCTGACTATCATTGCTTTTGCCAGTTATGTTCAGAATCATTGTAGTAAGATCAAAAGCTAACAGTATACATAAGTTCCCACAACTTGTGGGATTAAAGATATCCCACAGGTATGATGGGTTACAACTGATTCAAACTCTTCAAATTTCAGCAGGTTTCAGCATAGCTTGAAATATGAGCCAAACCACAACTGATTGCATGCCATTATGAAATCACCTCAAAGAACCCCAAAAAACCCAAAAAGCAGCAGAGGTCTATTTTGTATTAGTCATTTGAAATGTTCAAATACGATTTCAATAGATAATGTCAGACTGAAAAACAGAAGCCAACTTTGAACATCTGCCCTAACTTATGTGCAAGGAGGTGAATAATGGATTATGCCACTTTATGAGTCAGACTTAAAGAAATACTACATTTCCACCCTAAGGATTTGATTTATTCAAGATGGGTGGTACTAGAGATAATACAACTGGGTTTGTAAGAAGCTTATATTAAATTCAGGGTTTTCTGTTTGATTGGTGGTTGGTGTTGGTTTTTTTTAAAGTTTATTAGAAATTGCAATTTAACACTAAATTCTGTTTAAAAGATGTTTGAATCCCAGACATCCTCTGGATAGTTTTTGTTTGTCTATCTTTTAGTAATAACATTCAACATAGACATATTTTTTATGATCTTATTTAACAAGGTCTTGAACTTTTGGAAATACTATTGCTGTAAGGTAGAATTAGAAAGCTCAAAATGCAACATTATAATGATGAGATTTTATTGCAATAACGTACATACAAAAATGCAGTTTAGATTACTATCATAACTAATAAATTGCAATGCTGACAAGAAAATATGAGAAAAAGAATGCTATATAGATTAACAGCTTGAAACTGGCAATGTATCAAGTACCTCCGATTTCACTAAATTTGGTAGCAATCAAGCGCCCTCAGCAACTCCCAGAAGGAGCTCTGCACCCCACAGCATCTGATCCTAAGTCAGAAACACTTTAAGAAGTTAGGAAAGTGTGTTGCAAAGCAGGGCTGCTTCTGCTGCACGATATATTCCATAAGCCTTCCATGAATTACTTCTTAAAATTCAGTGAGGCCTCCTCAGGGAAGATTTTTCTGTTTCTGTTCTGAGTCAGATACTGTGCAATCTTTACCCATTTTTATAAATTAGCTTCGAATGTGTCTTGCCTACACACCTTCATGTCACTAGGTTCTGTCTTTCCTCTTTTTTTTTTTTTTAATGAACAAAAATTGAACTATATTTCCCTCAAAATCAGGGAAAAATGAAAGAACACCTGTTTCTCAAAGGCTAGTTTGTTCTTATAATATAGTTTCTTCCAAGCAGAGGTGCAGGGGAATGAACAAGAATGTTTTGTGGGTTTTTATAGTGGTTTTACGTTCAACAACTGTACAGTTGTATTCTTTGTTATTAAGTATGACTGTCTTTGAGGTAACTGAAGATTATTGGCCCAAATTGTTTCAAATTGTTTTTGATTACCTGTGCTCTAATCTTTAGATAAACAGATAGTCAGAACTGCCTTTTCCTTTTCCCATGCGCACAATGTGATCATGGTTTTCTATTTTTATTATTACTTAGGGAATATAATAAAAGAAGATGGCTCCAATTTTAACTGTTTTAAAAGTAAACAAATATGTTGAGCCTTTTAAAAATAACAAATACATTGACATTTTTGGATGTCTTCCTAAGTTTCAGTACTTTGCTATTTATATTCAATTTTTAGGCAATCAGCTTCAATTTTGGCATAGTAATTTATTAGAGAACCTAGATTCCTTCGAGAAAAATCAAAACTGATGATGCCAGCAGGCTCAACATGAGTGTATAATGCAAATGCTGTTACTTTACTGTATGAATGTTTAAAGGGAGAGAAGAAGACGACATTATTGAAAAAAAAAAGCATACTTTAACAGGTAATGTACTAACCGTACAAACTTTCCTGTTCATATTATTCTTGGGAACCTTAGATTTTTAATGCATATAAAACTGTATATAAAATCCCAAGTTTTTCAAAAGTTTTTTTTAAAACACTGAAAGCTACATGGTTGAATATAATTTTGAATGCTTAATTCCAGCATCAGTTGCACTATATATCCTTTTGCATTTTTTTGCTTTTATGAGTATTGTCATGATCTATTGTTATTTCTGCAGAAAAATCACAATAACTAAAAATATAATATTTGTTAGCAATTTTTATAAGACCTAAATTGATGATATTAATAATCAGATAATAAAGATTATAGACGCTGCTGCTATCAGTGGCAGAGTAACTGAATTTGCTCTAAGGTTAAATACTGGTTGATGAGAAATGATTTTTATACCTAACTCAGAAGACACTGTGCAGTATTTCTATTTGGCCCAAACTCCTAAGTAACTCCCTACACATGTTATTATTCTTCTTAAAAAAAAAAATAAAAATAAAAGCACTGAGGTTAATGTACTCTGAACTATCAAGGATAGTAGAAAAATTACTACACAAACTTGTTGATGTTATAATCAAGGGGGAAAAAGATTAGTGATAGTCTCTAGCCAACATTAGATAATAATAGCACACAGTCTACAGTACTTTACATTTTCAAAACTCTGTATAATATGAAAAGCATTAGAAAAGTATGAAAAGAATAAATCACTCTCAATCTGAAAGGATTTTGCGCACATCTATAATTAAAAGAATGTAGGGGAAGACCTGAATGCTGTTTTTGGAGAATACATGTGTGTGGGGGGGAAACCTTGTTCACTTAAAGGCGATACTCAATATTTTTCAAGAATTGAAATCACTTTTTGTCAGATCTGTTATGGTTAATTAATTACTTTCATTTGCTTTAAGTTGTATACTTGAAGATGAATAGTGCATGATAACAAGGCTGGACTGTGTGAGGAAGACCTTTGGTAGTCTATACCGTGTGCTGCCTCATTACAGAGCTAGCTATCTGCAGGAAGCCTGACATTGAAAGGTACTGCACATCCCATAACGCCCTCCCTTAACTGTGATGATTGTAGCTTCTTCCTAAAAGTGATGATTAGGAGAGAGAAAAAGCAAAACTGAATGCTGTATGAATATTTCATGTAGATGTAAGCAGGCACTTACTGGACGTAGACCTTGATTGATGCTAGAGTGCCTCTAAATGCCTTGACGTTGAAGGGTTTAGACTCCCCTTTCCACAATGAATGCTTCAAGAGTCGCAGTTAATAGTGGAATATAGCTGTATTTAGCTGAAGAGCTCTTTATTATTGGCTGATATTAAACAAGACTATAGGCCTTAGGTTTGAGTAAGTGAATCTAGATAAGAGTTAGGGCATATCTAAATGAGATAAGATAGTTAAGGTTTCTTCTCTTTCTGCCTTCCCCCTCTATAGCTCAATTACTTGCATCACTTTTAAATTCCTTCCTATGTTGAAGTGAATCAGCAACACAGAAGAGGAATCAGCCACAAATTGTTTTGCAATAACTTTGTTCAACAAAATACCAAACGTAAACATCTAAACAATCTCTTATACGGATGCAAGTGTTTTTAAATGGCACTAAAATTAGTATAATTATTCAGATTTCAAAAAGCTAGAATTTTAATATCTTTACCAGTAAGTATTCCAAACTATTGTTGAAACACTGATCAAAGAGAAAAATACTTACTCTATCAAGGACAGATTTCTCTTTTGCTTTCATAGTGACACGAATATTCCTATGCATGTACTAAGTAAGAACCCAATTCTGTCATACTTTTGAATTGACCTCTTGAAAAGAGAGTGGCCTTTAATGCACAGCTTTAAATGGAATAGTAATGCATGCAAGTAATTTAGAAGCTGAAATCAACGTTATAAAGGAATTATCTTTCAAAACTACTCAAATGAAGGAACGATATTTTGAAAGTTGACACTGAGTTGTTTCACAATGAGAATGAGATGATGGTCATAATAGGTGTTTCCCATGTCTTATTAACAGAAAAATCACTCTTTGAAAAAAACTCTGTGACTACCATGCACTTTCATCAGGATAACAGACTGCACTTCCCAAATACTTATTTTTTTAAGGATGATATAATAAAATGTGATATTTAGAGCTCTGCTGCATTTAGCCAGAAATTTTAACTGATATGGTAGCGAAGGAAGTGGAATGATTCCTCACCATAAGTTGAATAAAGCAGAATATGCCCACATGCAAAGTGTGTTTGACAATGTTTTGTACCTACTGAAATACTTAGCCCTTGAAATCTACATAAAACAGAAATGTAGAATCATAGAATGGCTTGGGTTGGAAGGGACCTTAAAGATCATCTAGTTCTAATACTAGTTCTAATAAAGAACACCTTCCACTAGACCATGTTGCTCAAAACCTCAGCCGACCTGCCCTTGAACACTACCAGTGATGGGGCATCCACCACTTCTCTGGGAAATTTGTTCCAGCGCTTCACCATCCTCAGAGTGAAGAATTTCTTCCTTAGATCTAATCTAAACGTATCCTCTTTCGGTTTAAAGCCAGTATCCCTTGTCCTATCACTGCACCCAGCTTTCCTGTAGGCCCCCTTTAGGTACTGGAAGGCTGCTGTAAGATCACCTCGGAGCCTTCTCCAAGCTGAACAGCCCCAACTCTCTCAGTTGTCTTCACAGGAGAGATGCTCCAGGCCTCAGATCATCTTTGTGGCCCTCCTCTGGGCTCACTCCAACAGCTCCATGTCCTTTTTGTGTTGGGGACTCCAGAGCTGAATGCAGTATTCCAGGTGGAGTCTCATGAGAGCAGAGTAGAGGGGCAGAATCACCTCCCTCAATCTGCTGGCCACGCTTCTTTTGATGCAGCCCAGGATACAGTTAGCTTTCCGGGCTGGAAGCACACGTTGCCAACTCATGTCGAGCTTCTCATCAACCAGCTCTCCCAAGTCTTTCTCCTCAGGGCTGGTCTCCACCCAGCCTATATTTGTGCTTTGGATTGCCCCAACCCATGTGCAAGACCTTGCACTTGGTCTTGTTGAACTTCATGAGATTCACAAAGGTCCATCTCTCCAGCCTGTCGAGGTCCTTCTGGATGGCATCCCTCTCCCCCAGCATGTCAACCACAACACATGGCTTTGTGTCATTAGCAAACTTGCTGAGGGTGCACTCAATTCCACCGTCTCTGTTGCTGACAAAGATGTTAAACAGCACCAGCCCCAAAACCGACCCCTGAGGAACGCCGTTTGTCATTGGTCTCCACCTGGACATCAAACTTTTGACAGCAACTCTTTGAGTGCAACCATCCAGCCAATTCCTTATCCATGCAGTGGTCCAGCCATCAAACTCATCTCTCCGGTTTAGAGACAAGAATGTCTTGTGGGACAGTTTCAAATGCTTTGCACAAGTCCAAGTAGATGATGTCAGTTTCTCTTCCCTCATCCACCAACACTGTAACCAGGACTTGTGAACATGAGGCTGCTCCTATCTGTCTATAGAGGTCCTCATTCACTTGGTCTTCCTGGTGAGGAGATCTGTAGCAGACCTCCACTGTAATGTCACCTATCCCAGCCCTCTCTTTAATCCTGACCCATAAACTCTAGATCAGCTCCTTGTCCATCCCCAGGCAGAGCTCCAGGCACTCCAACTGGTCACTGACATACAGGTATGTGCTGGGTTTATGCGATGGAGTTTGGGTGGCAGAGGAGGGGCTCCAGAGATAGCCCCTGTAAGTAGCTGTGAAAAAACTTCCCAGGCTCCAAAATCAGTCAGACTGGTCTCTGACCAGGTTGGACTCCTCATTCCCCTCAGGCCATGGCAGAGCCAATCAGCGTCTCTGCAAATGCCCTATTTAGGAAAGGGACAAAGGTCCCCGAACCGGGCTCGGACCTGCAGTGAAGAGAGTGGGCAGGAAGGGGCCTGGCCTCCCAGGCTCCCAGGTGGATGGCTGCCCACGCTAGATCACTGCCACCCAACTGGAGATGGCCACAACAGTGCAGCTTGGAGAGCTCCAAAGTGCCCCGCTGCCAGGGGGGCCACTGAGTGGAGTTTGTCCTGCTGGGAATGCTGATGTCTGTCAGGCCCAGTGTGGCTGCAGAGGAGAGAGGGCTGAGATCTGAGAGAAATGGCTACGTAGACACCAAGGTCAGTGAAGATGGAGCAGGAAGAGGTGTGCGGAGCTGAGATTCCCCTGCAGCACCACTGCTGTCCATGAGAGAAACGGTGGAGCAGAGACCCACCCGCAGCCCATGGAGAACCTCATGCCGGAGAAGAGACACCTGTGCCTGAAGGAAGTTGTAGAGAATGGTCTCTGTTTGCTACTGGAGACTGATGATGAAGCAGAGATGCATCTGAGATCTGTGGAAAACTATGCCGGAGCAGGTGGCAGATTCCTAAGAAGCTGTGACTTTGCGGAAAAAAGCCCATGCTGCAGCCTTCTGATGGGTAAGGACTGCATCTTGTGGGAAGGACTCACGTTGGAGGAGTCTGTGGACTGTCCTGTGAGGAGGGGAAAAGAGTGTGAGGAGTCCTCCTCCTTTAAGAAAGGAGCAGCAGAAACAAGGTGTGATGAACTGTGTCACTTGGGGAGGAGGTAGAACAGGGAAGAAGGGAGAGGTTTTTAAGAGGAGGTGTTTTAAGATCCAGCTTTGTTTCTTGTTATCCTCTCTGAATGAGACATTAATTAATTAAATTGATTTGTCCTAAGCCCAGTCTGCTTTGCCCCAGGCCATGGTCGTTGGGTGATGCCTCCCTGTTCTTATCTGGACCCTCAGGCCCTTTGTTACATTTTTCTCCTCTTCACCCCACCGAGGGGGAGGAGTGAGCGAGGGACCTCCCCTGGGATAGCTGAGCTGCCCACTGGGCTAAACCAGGATGAGGGTGACATCTCCTCCTCTTCTCCCCTGCCTGTCCTTCCTAAAGACCCTGCATCCTTCCATGCCAACACTCCAGTCAGAGGATTCATGCCACCATGTCTCCATCATGCCAATATGACCATATCCCTGCAGACTTGCCCACATCTGTAACTCCTCTTGTTTATTCCCCATGCTACATGCGTTTGCATGGAGGCATTTAAGTTGGGCCTCTGATGAAGCTGACTTCTGGCTGGAGTGTCTGGAATTCCTTTCTGCTGCTCTTCAGGTGCTCTCAGCTTGTCGCAATCAAGCCTATTTTCTCTCTCTCCTTTTTCAAGTCTAATTTAAAGCCCTGTCAAAGATCCCTGTTAGCCCATGAGGAAAGACCTTCTTCCCCCTTTGAGAAAGGTGAATCCCATCTGGTTCCAGAAAGCCTGATGTCATGTACATCATCCCATTATTGAAAAACCCAAAATTGTGGCGATGACACCAGCCATGGAGCTATGTACTAATAGATTGGGTGCGTCTGTTTCTTCCAAAGTCACTGCCCACAATAGGAAGAAGAGAAGAAAAAATGACCTGTGCTCCAGATTCCCTTACCAATTCTCCCAGGGCCCTGAAACCTGTTTTAATTGCCCTTGAACTACATGTTGCGGCTTCATTGCTATCCACATGGAAGAACAATAACGGATAATAGTCTGAGGGCTGTACCAGGCCAGGAAGTTTCCTAGCGATGTCCTTAGCCCAGAAGCCAAGGAGGCAGCAGACTTGCCTAAGAGAAGGGTCTGTCCAGCATATTGGACCCTCTGTTCCCCTCAGAAGGGAGTTGCCTACAACTGTAACCCATCTTTTCTTCCTTGTGGAGATGGTCATGATATGGGAGATAGGCCTTTTTGACTCTGGCAACACCTCTGGTGTAGAAGGACCATATATGGATACACATAATCCATTATTGTGGGTCTCCACATCCAGATCCTCATACCTGTTGTACGGAAGCACCTGGGAAGGAGAGGTGGGCAAGGAGGAGGTTCGCCTGACACCCTGAGAATGGACTTGCCTCCTTTCCTCTTAAGATATCGCCTTCAAATAAGACTCCATATCAACCACTAGCTTTCGTTATTGCAAATCTCAAAACAAAACACTGAGGATAAAAAGATAAAATAAGCAAAGTTATGCTTTCTGTAGGAGTGGGAAGGCTAGAACCAGTGTGAGCCATCTCCTCTGCCATTCCAGGCATTTGTGAGCAGTTTTGTAGTGGCACTCCCCATGTTTCTGAAGGAGGAGTAGGAGCTGCATATCCATATGGCTTCCTCCTCTATACCTCCAAGCTTCTAATGTTTTACACATCAGAAGGCAATTATAGTTACCGTTTCTTTTTATAACACCCATCTCAAATCCAGTACACCATAAATAAGAGGACTATGGGATCACATTTTCATTCCTCACACAGATTCCCTCATATGTGTAGAGGACTGAATTGGCACTTCCCAAGCATTCACGTAGGTGTGTGTTCTTAAA
The DNA here is from genome assembly GCF_009769465.1 of Tauraco erythrolophus. Taxonomy (NCBI): domain Eukaryota; kingdom Metazoa; phylum Chordata; class Aves; order Musophagiformes; family Musophagidae; genus Tauraco; species Tauraco erythrolophus. The sequence continues at coordinate 37,982,680 of NC_141470.1, read as the reverse complement.
GGTGTATTCTTCTGCAGGGCTTCCAATAAGATGGTGAAAACCTCAGGTGACTTGAGTCAAGAATCGGCTAAGCTGGTTTTGTCCACTGTTAGCACAAATACGTGAGTCAGTTTTCCACAGATTTCTGCCAGCAAATTACTGACTGTAACAGCAGAAGAGAAGAAGTGGCTTGTTTGTTTTTTTTTTTTTTTAAATCATTACAGTACATCATCTTCTTTGCTCTAGATCAAGGCACTTTCACTCAACTTGTGTTTTGCCAACAGATGTCCACTAGCTAAAAGCAAAATAGAATTAAAAATATGTTTTAATTACTCTTTTTTCTTGTGACACACTGTAAAAAATAAAGTAAAAGTGAAATAGTTAGGGTTTCTTCTAAAGGAACGTGTTGTACCTTGGCTGTTTATTGGATAATAGGCTACATGAAAACAAAGATTTTTATATGCCTTCATCACGTAGGTCACATCTAAGTATGTTTTCTTGTGAAATAAAGGGCCTGGATACATTTCTTGTTCAAGTCAGCAGGACTTTTAGCTATTGACTCTAGCAGCAAGTGGCTTAAGCCTAATACGTTTTTCAGTTTCACACATATTTGGTTTTTACTTTAGGATTTTATATATTGCATAAAGCATAATGTGAAGGAAAGTGAATGGTAGCTCTGAGGGAAAATTGTAGGAGCTGCCACATGAGAGCTACTGCAATGTGATTTCATTTTTTTCCAATCATACATTAAAATTGCTGCTGTGTGCTAGTTAATAAGGTTCTGAGCACTTTTCAGCTGTGAATAGTCCTTAGGTGCTTGCTCATGCCCACAATTGATTTTGCATGTTACTGAGTTGACCATATATTTTCAGAACTCTAAAGTCCGTGTGTACCTTTATACTCATACAAAAATTTCATACAATGCTGAAGTTAAACTTATGAAGGTAGATCATGGCCACACAGTGAACTAGTAGAGCAAAAGTGAGCCTCCATTACATTACAGTCCTGTTTGTTTCTAAGAGGAGTAGTATGCCAGTATTATGCACCAGAGGTAGGGAAGACAATACCAGGAATACAAAGCTGCACAGAGGGACTTGAAAAAAGACAAGTTAATGAATACTGGATGCCTTTGTTATTAAAAATAAACACATATTTAATCTTAACATTTCATAGTCAGTCATGTGTCTCACTTTAGTAACTATAAACTTGGATTCACATCTTTGTGCACTAAAACTAATGCTCTCGTTACCTATGGATGTAGCCTGTTCCTGTGCCTCTTGAGCACACAACTGAAGTTGCTCTGCTATCTGCTGGAACTACTATAGATGGTTATTCTGGCAAGAGTAGTAGAATTTTGATGCCGCAGTTAGATATTTATGAAAAGAGATGCATTGAATTTTATCTCAGTATTATAGATCAATTTTCAGGACAGAGTTCCTAACAGTGTATTCATAGGCTGGGTACAAAACCAATTTTATCTGCTTCAGTGGTGTGTGAACTGTATAAGGAAAGACATCTCTTTACTCTCTGATAGCTTATCTTCCCTGGTGACCATTTATGCGTGCTCTTGTAAATATACATATTTTACAGAAAAAGCTCTTTAAACTATCCTTCGAGATGACCTTGAAATAGGAGCATTTGAATCTTCCAGGAAATTAGCAGCAAAGTCAGTTTTCATAATGATTGGTAGGGTGGGAAGTGCCACTCAAAGCAGAAGTAATAATCAGTGCAGCAAGCTATTTAATAGTACAGGTCTATTATAGAGTAAGTTTTTTGCAAGCAAATAAACAAAAAGAAAAATATACTCACTCTTCTAGCCCTGAAAAATTTCTTAGGAACTGAGAAGTCTTTAAAAAAAAAAATGTTTGGCAAAGTAGGGCTACTGTTTAAAAATATTTGAAGTAAACAACGGAAAAATAACATAACTGCTAGGTTTTTTGTCCTGCTGAGTACACAAATACTGACTAAACTTAGTTGATAGCAACAGAGAAAATAACGACGCTTTTCCAAGTGATACACTGAAAGCATAAAAATTTTTAACAAGGCAACACAAGGAATTGCTGATTATATCTTAGTGTGTAGTTTAATATTTTAAATTTCATTTCCCTTTCCTTCTTTCTACTTTGTTTTCTCACTTTTCCACCAATTCAAGCTTCTTACAGATACATCCTTCTTAATAAAATTTGAGGTACATACATTGTAAATATATATGTGGAGTGAACACTGGTATCACTTCACTTCTATCCACTGCACTAGGTTATACATAAATCCAAATATTCTCCTTTTATCTAGACATAAATAGGCTTATAACTCCATGCCCAAATTCCCTCACACAGATGCACACACTATACACTCTTCTCTATAAATGACACACTTTTTTCCCTAACAAATGCATGCTTTCCATGTGCACGTGCACATTTCACAGAGCACACTTTCCTGTGTTCCTCGCCAGCCCTCATCAAATGCCTCTATTTGCTTCTTCTCACGCTGTCTCTTCAAAGATGCCTATATAAAAATTATCTCCTTGCGTTATGCCTATAGCCTGTACTATACATAGGTATATGCATTTTCTGTACACAAGCACATGCCGTCCTTGTAGCATTCATTTTGCACATACACAGTCTCTGTAGTAGCAGCTTGATGAAATGTGAACTAACGGTAAAATTTTCTACATAAATCTTTGAAACACACATCTATAGTGATACTACAAGGTATTCCTTTTTAACTTCACTGACAGTGTCAAACTAAGTTATAAACAGTTTTACAAACGCTCAGGAAACAAACCAGCAGATCAAGTGACACAGCGGTAACTTATTTGTTGCTACTTTGAATTTTGCTCATTGAGGTTATTATTGTGAATTTTACTGATTCTTAATATTTATGCAAATACGAGGAATCAAAGACAGGTGTCAATTCTGGATACCAATATAAGGTACTGAGTAGTGACTCTGGGACAGACTCTCAGAGAGGCACATGATAGAAATATTTCTTGGAGGTGTGGAGGAGGCAGAAGCTCAGCTGGAACTCAAACTGGCAAAAAATGCCAGGAACAACAGGAAAAATGTAAGTATGTGAGCAGCACACAGAAGTGCAAGGAAGGTGCAGGTCCACTACTGACCAAGTTAGTACTAGCTGACAGGTTAATTAAATGTGGTATAGAAAATGCTGAGATACTAAATGCTTTCCGTGCCTTGGTGTTCCAGGGTAAAGTTAGCCCCTAAGTCTCAGTGCCAAGAAGCCACAAGACAGCAAACAGTGCACAGCTAAGTGGAGATTGAAAAACTCTCTCTACATATCGGACATAGGCAAGTCTACGGGACCTGGTGGGATGGATCTGAGGGTGCTAAGAGAGTTGGCTGATAGCACTGCAAAGTCACTCTGTTTCATCTTTGAAAGATCATGCAGATCTGGGAGATAAGATCAGGGAGATTCAGGAGATCCTGAATGACTGCAAAAGTGTAAATATATACCCATCTCCCAAAGAAAAGATCTGGGAAACTACAGATCAGTCCGCCTCAAATCGGTCCCTGAACAAATTCTGAAATGAGCCCTCATGGAAGCTGTTGCCATGACCATGAAAGACAACAAAGTGATTGGGAAGAGGCAACATGGATTTACCTATGGTAAATGCTTGATCAAATGATTGATGTCTGTGATGAAACAACACTCAGTGGATGAGGGCAGAGCAGTGGTTGTCATCTGACTTCATTATAGCAACACATTTGACACAGTATCCTAGAATTCATTCAGGAATTTACACTATAAAATGGATCCTAGTCTGTGAGGATCACGTCTATCAGACGAGAGTGGTAATAATCGTTTAAGAAAGGAAGACAGTAAAATCCATGGGTTTGTCTCAAATATGCCACCACTGACATATTACATGTACCTAAATAATTTGATAATTTATTTTTCAATTTTTCTTTTATTTTTATGAAAAGCTTTGATTTTTTTCATGCTATTCATGAATATAGATACTACAGTATTTGATAGCCAGCAAAAAATGTTGAGGGGGAAGTAAACTGAGAACTAAGGAACTCAGGTGCAAATTCTTGTGCCAAATCACTCAGAACAAGAACTTATACTTCTGTGTGGTGTACATCAATTACATCTACAGTTGTTTAACTCAGAAATAATAAGATTCTGTTTCAGCTGTGTTCTTCTAACTACAATAATTTAACATGAGAGGTAGCGATAGCCCCTTCTCAAAGGCTAAGCCAACAGCAACTCTACTGTGAAAAAAGACACAAAGGGAAAAAGAATTTAGGCTGTGATGCCTGTGCTGCACTGACTCTTATTCAATTACAAATATTCATTTCTACAGATCATGCATCTGCTCTCCAAAACATTTATTAAAATCTTCTTGCTTACTCTTTTGTCATTTATGTCAGTTTCTCAAAACTCATGAAGTAAAATTCTCACTTCAGCTTTATCAGTGACAAAACTCATTGACCTTCAATGAAGAAAGAATATCAGCTCCATTGGGCCCAATGATTTTTAAACGAACTTCGTAAGCTTTCAAGAATCTTTTGATGCTGATCTCAGACTAGGGTTGCACTGTGTAAAGTAAGAGAAGAATTTGGATCAGTCAACCTAATTTTAAAAATTTAAGGACTAAACATGGGAGCAACATCTAAATAAAGGTTGAGTGACTCTAGATGTAACCAGAGTTAACAAGAGTATTTTACCTCTAAAACTAAATTCTGGAATATTTTATGTTCATAATAATTATGAAAGTCCATATTTATAAGGTCTGGATCCTCTGTGAAATTCAGAAAATTATTATATTTGCATAGCTAAAATGAATGAGCATAGTTTTAAAGTATAACAAAAATACTGCTTTTTGACATCTCCATTTTCAGATGCCATCAACAAATATTCAGGTATAGAGGCAGAACAGGTTTTGTTCGTTAACGGTTGCATGGATTATCATAAACTATCATTGCTATGTTATTTGGAAATTTGTTTTTAATCCAGCAGCACCATATTGCTAATGATTGAAACATCTACCCGCGGCATCTTTTCTAACAGCAGAGAAATGCCACGGAATTGATTTTAATTAGCTTTTGGAAAAAAAAAAAAGAATTGTGTAGAATTCAAAATCCATTGTTTGAGTCATATGCCAGCCAAGCTGTGTAAGAGGTTTATACAGCTAACTGGACATTAGGGACTCATGGCTGTGTTCAGAAATGTACTAACCATTTAATAGAAAAATGTAAGGGATACCTTCACTTACAGGGTATCTAGGTAGCGATTTAATTATGATTATAATTGTAACCAAGAAACAGAGACAAAAACAGAGGCCAAATTCTTATCTCCAGAGCAAAGTTTAAAAGGACTAGAGGGATTTTTTTAGAGAGGAAGAACATGTGTCTGCATCATATGTTAAATATGCCTCCATCGCATATTACTAAAGCATTTTACTAAAATATGGTTGTAATGGTCTTAAAATAAGGTCCATTCTCTGCTGAAAAATACAAATCACAAAACAAGTTGTTGACTAATATACCATGCCAGATCCTGGGAAACCAAAGCCAAATACTTTCACGTATTTTAATTTTTGTTAGTAGTCTAAAATGACATCAAGCAAATATCCATAAAAATGCTTTGTCTTCGGCTAAATGACATGCTTTTAAGCAACAAAATGCTGACATCACAAGCAGAACAGGAATGGACTTTCCTTGCTAATCTACAGATGTTTGGATAATCTGACCACACCAAGTATAACATAAAGAATTCTGACATATGTAGCTGAACTTAGAAAATTTTAGATTTCTGAATACAGATTTAAAAAAACTCTGAAATTTCATTTTGAAAATACAAGAGTACAAGTGTCGAAATGAAGAAAATGTTAGGAATTTCAATAGGAGCATCAATTCACTACTATTTTTTTCATTGAAATGTCATTGTTTTGCAGCAGAGAACTGAAACACTTCTTAAATTTATTGCAGTTATGCTTAACCACTTATTTCCACTTCTGATGGTTCAGAAACTCTGGTCCCAATTTTTTTTCTGCATAATCTGCAAAGGGCTCTTGCTGGAGCTATGTAGAAGATTTGTATCAGATACCCAGAGCTGGCTGTCTGACTTCAAGATTTATTATGTTTATTAACCATAGTTCATGATAATCAAATGTCAAAGCCAAGTATGCAGGACTTCTGCTTTACGATCGGGTGAAAATTTTTTTAGAATACTTTACCAAATAAAAGGGGAAAAAAATTAGACAAGGACAGAAGGCAAGTAAGAAACAGAAGGCCAAGTCAGAGGTTAAAATCAGCACCTGGTATACCGGAGACCAGAGTATTTTAATATGACTTTTCTAATGGTAGGTCCTTCTGATCTGGAAAGGCAATTAGATGGGACTAAGAAAAGCAGTTTTGGTTTTGATAAATGATAACTGTCACAATTCTCCCAGCCTACTAATATCTCTAATTGTGAGGTCAGCAGAGATAGTATTTCTCAGTCTTTTTAAACCTGGCTGAAAGGGATTTCTGGAAGTCACCCAGTCTAACCTCCTACTGAAAGCAGGATTAGCTTCAAAGTCAGACGAAATTGTTCAGGGCCTTTTGTGCTGAAGTTTTGAACATCGCCAAGGATGGAGGTTGCTGAGCCTCTCTATACAACCTGTGCCAGTGCTTAATTTCTCTCATTAAGGGTTTGCTTTTTTTTTTCCTTATATCCTATCTGAATTCTTGCTGCTGCTTCCTGTTGAGATTTATTTTTCCATGCGTTACCTCTGAGAACAGTTTTGCTCCCTCTTCTCTATAACCCCCCTTTAGGTACAAAAGGCTGCAAACAGGACCCCATCAGCCTTCTTGCCTGCAAACTGAACAAACCAAGTTCCCTCAGCTTCTATGTACATCTATAAAAATCATATATGTTGCATATATCTTGTACTCCAGTCCCATACCTGTCTTGGTGGCTTTCTGCTGGACTCTCTCCAGTTTCTCACTCCCAAAGGAACAAAACAGGACACTGCACTCCAGGTGCAGCCTCGTGGGTGCCAGGCAGAAAGGAATTATTTTCTTTGGCCCACTGACTACATTCTTGCCAACAAAAACCTGCTAGTGGTATGTCCTCAACGGCACGTCCCTGTCTCATGTCCAGGTTGCTGTCCACCAGAGCCCTCAGACTGCAGACCTGCTGCATTGCTGGTCAGTCCACAACCTGTATTGTTGGATGGGCTTATTCCATCCCAGGAAAGATTTTCCGTTTGTCTTGCTCTCCTTTATTTGACTGAAAAAGGCTTCAGTGAGGACTTTCACCTTAATCTTCCCATCTTTTTTCTTTGAACAGTCCTAGAATATCCTTGAATTAAGATAGCATCACGGAGCCATATGGACTTAGCTCCTAAAAATACTCAGAGCAAGTACGTCTCTTCTCTTTCTACAAACTTTGACACAAATAGTCTTTCTTTTTGATATTTTATCTAATAAAGCTTTGGAAGGGATACGATAGAAGCAATATCTGATTTTATATCTATCCAGTCTTTTTTTCTCTTTTCATAGTTAAAACCACCCTCTTACAAAGGCATTTCATCCAATATTCCGATCAAGGATAGTCCTTTTAAATATAACGCAGGCAGGCAGCTGCTGTCTTAAAATGCGAGTTTTAAAACCATCTGCTATCAGTGACATCTGCCCATGTTCCAATTGGTAAATGCTCTTCCTTTTTTTTGCTGGAATGATGCTGCTTTCTCTCACCTATTTCAGCAATATAATACAAGCTGGGCAATATTAGAAGAGTTTCCCATTCATTTCTATGGCAAGCCCAGAGGAACCCGTGGATAATGTCACTGTTTGGCAGTTGGCTTTGCATATTTACATATATATAGATGGATGGATTTTCTTTTCTGTGTTAATTTGAAAAGGAATTCAGAGGTCTGACACACAGGACTTTGGTACTAGTTTAATTTAAATTATTGAAGCAAAATAAAACAGTAATCTATCAAGACGGTTCTGTTAAGCAGATTTCTTCTTAGAGCAAAAACAACCATCTTGGTAAGAGTCAATAAACCAAGTCGCAATTCGGTCTATGCAGTCACTTTGGAAATAGCCTTGTTACGTAACTGAAACAGAGACACATTTTGGACAGAAACCTTCTCCTGAAAAAACTAGTGAACTGGTTTGACAGTGTTGCACTGCACTGTGATATAGGGGAAAATACGTTTCTATCACAGGGCTTCCGTCAGTACAGCCTCTCAAAGTTTGCAGAATCAGTTTAGTACAATAATGTTAGCATAAAAAACCACATAAATCACTGAAAGGAGGAAAGGAAAAAAAGTTCTCAAATATTGTAGATCAGAGCACATCCACAGTCATATTATGAATGAAATTAAAAAAAAAAAAATTAAAGAAGCAAAAAGCAGTGAAAAAACATTATCTTTATTTTGATGGTGCTAAGGGTCATGGTCCAAACCCATTTGTATCACGTATGATGAACACTTTGCCATTGAAGCATTTTACCCGACAAAACTGCTGAGAAATTGAACTGTGCAAATCATGAATATGTTCACACAGCAAAGATGATCAAACGCTATGATCTCAAGATCTGTCCAAGCTGCTTGTGAAATCTATTGGGAAGGTTATTTACTGGCCTAGCTCAAATTTTCAATATTCAATTTTCCAACTTGCTCTACCTTTCTATTAACTTTTTAAGAACTTTCTTCTGTTTGTTAATTCACAAATTGAAGTTAAGGACCAATATGTTCTTCCCCAGTGTATTTTATCTCACATTGCAAATACCACAATCAGAGGTGAGAAGAGTGCACAAACATTTTCAAAAAGAAACTGTTTCTGCCTAAATTTAGACCTTAAAGAACCCTTGAGTGTTTTACACTATATAACAAATTACAACTTCTACTTTGTTGACCTGACAAAGGTAAATTATGATCAAGCCCAGAAAAAAAGAGTTCATAGCAGGAAACATGAAAGACCTCTGAGTGGGAGAAGTTCTAGCGGCCTTTACAGTAATGCAGCATCAAGAAACTTAATTCCAGAGAGCTTTCCACAATTCTTTTAATATTTCATTTTCTTTATCATAGCATAATACCTGATTTGACAACAGAAATGTCAACAGTTAGGGCTCTATTCTTCAAATCGTCATGCTCTATTAACACTGTTTTTCTGTGGGATTTACCCTGTCAGAGTAGGAATCACCAAGGAGTAAGGTCTATGGTTATCTTATTCACTAAATCCCTTTTCTCAGTGATGCACAAATGACTAAGTACTTTCGGTGGCACTGCAAAGCAGAAAGTTAAAACAGGTCAGTCTCAGATTAGGGTGATAGGAAGTTTGTCCTGTGTTAAGGAAGTTCCTGGCTGCTACATGGGAAGCACCTGTGCCTCGTCAGGACAGGTGCTGTGAATCACGTTGGTCAGCCGGAGACCACGTGACCTATGGGAGGTTTAAAGGCGGGGCACTCCCAAGAGGGAGTGGGGCAGTTCCCTCCTGGAGACTGGAGTGGTAGGAGCCCCTGGAGAGTGGGAGTCAGAGCTCTCTGCTGGAGTGAGATAATAGCAAGTTTGGATCAGCCTTCTGATCGTGAGATACATCGTGGTCACAACAGCTGTTTGGTTGCGACCCACTGTGAGAAGATGCAGGCAGTCCACGACAGTCCTGCACGTCCGGTGTTTGATATGCAAAAGAAACATGAAAATCTCAGGTGTTTTAAAGAAAAAGCATATAAGAAGTAAGCGCATGAAGGCAGCTCTTCCTGCATCACCTCATTTAAGGGAATTTGGCTACATGCGATTGTGCACAACAAAATTACTCACACACGCACACTCACTATTACCGGTACTTCTGATGTATGGTAGCATGAACATTGTTCTTTCAGTTTTTTCCAGGATGCACGTCTGTGCTTTGCTAGTGTTCGTCACTATGCAGGGATGCGAGATGGGCCTGGGTCCTAGGAAAGGACTAAGACGAGACCCCTTAGTAGATGACTGCCAAGTCCCATTGCCTCGTGGGTTCCCAGCGGTTTCCACAGTTGCACGCCTTACCTGCGTGCACTGTGTAAGGGTTATCAGGAAACCTGCTACGACACTGCACTACTGAGGAGTATTTGGATATTAGCAAAGCGAGGGCAGAGGTTGGGCACCTTATGTGTTGGACTTTGAAAAGATGAAGGGAGGCTGGTTTTGCTAGTAAGTTGAAAGTATCTCCCCTTTTGTCCTGCCCTGTACCTCTAACATCTGGACTGGTTACTCAGGCTGAGAACTTAATTCGTTCCACAATGCGCAGAGTCTGTGGGGAAAAAGATCACAGCAGAAGTCAAATTAGGAGGGGCTTATTATCAACGTAGAACTGTTTTATAGAATGACCTCTCTAGTGCTGAGCAAATATTGGTTTTGGAAAATGAAGTGGGAAGTTTTACTACTGTTGTCATTTGACTGAATCGTATGGCATCATGTTTGGACAGAGTCTCTAGTGTTGTCTCGAGTAATTATCAGTAGTATTTATGAATGTGAGGAAGAATGGGAAATGCAGATGTGAACCTGTCGGGTAAACCCTACGTGTGAGCAGCTGCATATGAAGATGACTTTCTTCGATTTTCCAATAATTACTTACGGCTATATTTTGCACTATGAAAGCTCTGGGACATACCTGTGAAAGGAGCACCTACTTAAAAGTTATTCCCTTTCCATTTCAATTCTTTTAAATTTCCATTCTGCAAAATATTCTTTTTCTTTAAAAATATTTCTTCTGCAAGAATCTAGGATTTAATAGCTACATGGAGGCTTTAAAGATTAATTTTTGGTCTCTTAATTTCCCCTACAAGCTGGTGGCAAGATTCTCTTTCTTATATCAGTTTTATACTGGAAAAAATGCTGAGCAACAATCAAATAAAGTGCTTTTTGTTTTGTACAAGCAAGAGTAAATTGCCCCAGCTATTTAGATGCTAAGATACATCTTAAGGAGAGTATATTGGAATAAATGGAGAGATTTTTAATAAGGGAAGAGGGGATGCACTTAATAGAAAGAGCATATAGAGACCCTGACTGTGGCTAATGTGCATAAAAAATTCAGCCTGTCAGATCCTCACTTTTCTAATTCAGTAATCTAAATAATTTATTTGACATTTTAGCTCAAGATGACCTTTCTTGGGAAAAAATTACTGTTTTAAACTTTTAGCAAGTGCAACCACTGCAGAGGATTGCTGTTGAAGTCTGCATTTTCCCAAACGAGTAAAGGTTAAACTTGTACATCTCAAACACATTTCTGACCCTTTTAAACAAGTTCACAAAAAGTCATTTTTTTTTAATATAATTTCAATTATATTGCAATGTTTGTGTTAAACGAGCTTCCTCCCCTCCTCCTCTTTTATTTCTGTTGCTTGGAACCATTTCCCATGTGTTCAGCTGGTTTAGGCAAGGGACTTGTTTTGAATGAGTAAAGACACCATTCTACCAAATGTTACTTATAAGGAAAGTTCCATAAATCAAGTGAAAATACATGGTAGATTAATAGGTGAGTAGGTTAAAACAGCCACTGGTAATAGCAAGAAAATGACTGTCCAGAGGTTCACAGTTCCCAGATTGGTCACTTGACTCAAGTAATCAGCCTCAGAGCTATGCCACAAAAAATGATCATGTCTGTCCCTGGATTCTCTTCCTCTAACTAAACAATCCCATATTTTGCAGAGGGCATTTCAGTGGTTCTACTAAAGGACATTTAGTGTAATTTTACTTTGCTATTTCTGATAATTTATCTAACTTTCCGACAGGTCACTAAAAAAATCTTTCAATGTAAGGATTAATATACCCCCAATTGTACATAATAAAGGCTATAATTCTCTCAGGGTGTTCAGGTGACTTTATAGGGGTACATTATTTATTATTGAAAATGTGAATTTGCTAGAATGGCTGAAATATCACAAAGGTTTCAGAGTCTGTGCCAAAGCTGCAGTGCAGCTGCCAGCTATGGGAGGACCTAAGTAACTAGCTATCAAAGAAATAGATGACCAGCCATACCTAAGCCATTCGGGAGATAAAAATGCAGAGTCTAGTGTTGTTCTCAAATGTGATTTTTTCCCCATGTTATTTTTTTTCCCCTGATTTGCATCATTTCTGTGATTCCGGATCATCATATTACTCACAGTCGTGTGCAACTGGAAGAACCTCAGTGCAGTCAGTATGAAGCCGGTGTAAGTTTGATGTAAGAGGAGAAGCGGTATGCTCATCTCTGCTGTGATATTCACTCCTCGTGCCTCCACTGATGTCAGTTAGTGCTTTCTTTTCCAACATAACAGTGGGGGTTTGATCCGATACGCTTGCACACAGCAGTCAAAAACGGCTACAAAAATTGGGAGTTGAATGATCAGTGAGGCTTACGCTCCTAAAGCATTTTGGCAGTTTTAAAATCCAGCATAAGTGTAATCTGCCTCTTAACGGCTTTCAGTATTATTAACTCTTAATTAATGGTAGTGGGATTATCTACCTTGCAGATAGTGTTAGAATTGCAGACACAACTTAGCAAGAGTTTATTAGATCAGGTGTGATACTATGTGAAAACTCTGTATTACTTCCAGAAGTGGAAGCCACTTCTAGAAGTGACATGGCTGTTCTTGTACCACACAGGGATAAAACTAGTGAACCTTCCCCTCTTGGAACCAAGGCAAAGCATGGAAATCCAGCCTGTGTTAGTCTTCCCCATATTCCAGTAGTTGGGAGCACTGGGCAAAAACACCCCAACACAGTATGGAGCGAGTTTATCCCAGCTTTAACTGACTCATTAACAATTAGCATGTGGCATGTGCATATATTACAGTCGCTCCATTAACCAGTAATGGAGTCCAGTGTCAGAGACTGGACACTGGACTCGTGTGAGAGCTACCCATATTCACTTAAGGCATGCCCATTGGCTACTTCAAGTTAAGCATTCAAGCTTACAGATGACCTAGAGTTACTGGATAGGCAGCATTTTATGCATTGCTTGTATTTTTCTACCTGACATGCTTTTTGCAGCTCTCGGCCTTCTCAAGCAGATGACCAGAGAGCGTAGACTTGTGTGGTGAAACACTACAGGGCTGCAGTTTGTGCAATTAATGAGGTGGTACACTGCACCGTATTTGTGAGATGTGGATGGTTTTCACTTTATGCAAAATGTAAAATGTGCAGGAGTAGTGAAGCTCACAACAGTATTAGACAATGATCACTCCCCTGTTAAACTTCTCCAATAGCAAAAAGCTTCTGTTTCATAGTTCTTCATTGTCTAACAACTATAGGCTGTGATGTTACAAAATACGACTTTGGATACCTGAATTTTTATTATTCAGACTGAAAACTCTTTAAAAAGGTTTGATTTTGAGTAAATTAATTTGGACTAATAGGATTAAATTGAGAATTCAAAACTGGACATGTTGAAAATATGAACTATTAATAACAGGAAAGAGTGTTGAAAATATAAACTTTTACTAACAGAAAAGAATGCTTCCAGCACTTTAGTGGGTAAAGCTAACAAAAGGGACTTGCAAGCAATAAGCTGCATATACTGCCATATGAATTTTATTGCTATTTGGTACGATTGCAAAGTTAGTGGCTGCATGAAAAAGCACTGGTATGCTAACATAAGGGTGAGGGGAATCCTGCTCTTTTGCCAAAAGTGACCTGAAGGTAATGCCACTGATCACTAGTTACTAGTCCTGGTTACTTGTCCTGTTAACATTGTACTAGTTTTGCATCTTCATTTCTACTTGTACCCTGAAGAAGTATGAGCTATATTAGATAATAAGAAAGGCAGAGTTTGTAGAGACACGTAGTATTATTTCTTAGACCAATGGATACTATTAGATGGTATTGGAAATCTCATTAATATTTAGAGGCAATTGTCCATAATCGAACAGTAAGTCTCGGACAAGGTTTATCTTCAAAATTACTTGTTCTTTATTTTTTATTTTAGAAATGTGTTTTTCACTCATGATTGAAATATGAAGTAACTACAGCTCTCTGTTTAAGGAATACCTTGAGAAGAGAGGGACTACTCCATTTTTCTTTAAGCTCTCGCAGAGCTTTTCTGTTATGTAAATTGTTGTCCTGTAGTCCATAGACTAAGACAACTGGCATATCTTAATGACTTCTAAGGAACTTGAGTCTGGATTTGAATTAGTAATCTAGAGATGAGAGGTTTGTTCTTCCTATTAATGATTCTTTATAACATCTAGATTTCCTGTGTTGTTGACCTGTTGCTGTTGTATGCAGTACGAAGGCTTCGGGAATGTCATCATGACAAAATTGCAATGAAATTATGTTTAACTCTTCCTCCTTGTTTTCATCCTCATTATGCAACTTACATGTCTCAGAACTGTCTATCTATCAGTTATAAGTTTGGCTGGTGCTCACATGACTTTTCTTGAAAGATGTTTCTAAATGTTTTTTCCAAATTTATTTTCTTTACCCTTATTTATTTTGTATGCATCTGTGATGTCCCTGAGTTAAGTAAAAACGTCTTAGGGCTTTGGGGTGATGTGGCAGATGGTGACATTTGTTCTAAAGTTATTTAATAGATATCTCAGTAGTCTTCACAGAGGAATACATGGAATAAAAAAATACTGAAGTACAGAAGGATCGATCTGCTGTGCTTTTTGGATACTGACAGGCACTTCTTGGTATTCCTATCTCCAATTCACTTAACTGTTCAATCAAATTGTCTCAAAGAAGATGACATTATTCCTCATGTTCATTTCCAACATGCAACAAAAATACAGAATTCTCAACTGACCAACCATTAGTTCTCACACATTGTTGGGACCCTTTTCCCTTCCTTAAAGCAGTTAATAAGAAATGCTGATAAAGTCATTTGTCAATTCAAAGGAGCAAGAAGAAAGTATTACCAGGTGGTACATGAACACACGAGAAGGAAGCTAACAAATCTATTTCTTTCCATTGCATAAGAGGGCTTCTTAAAATTAGCCTGTGCTTTTAGGAGAACCCTCAGAACAAATAAAATTTGGAGGAATTTGTCTTACCCATTGACACTATTTTAAATGATCTCCTGATGTGAATGCAGTTTTCTCCCTTGGGTTTGTCTGGCCTGCATAGCAGGGCAGGACACACTCCTGGTTGTAACAGGGGCACCATGTATTTCTGAACATTCATGAAAATCTCTATTGTTCCTTAGGTGCAGGGCAGAGATATGACCTTACGTTTGAGGGAAGTATAGCACTGGTAGGTCTGGCATGAAGAACGGTAGAATTCGCATAATAGATTGCTATCTGCAGCTCCCCAACTCATTAGATTAAGGTCAAGAAGCTGCTTGTAAACACATAGTACGATTTCCTAAAAAGGCATCTCTTTCTTTATCCCACTGAGTGGCACTCTGACACATAAAGGTCAACCTTAGTGACCATTAAATGAGCAGCTACTTAAGACAGTGAAAGACGAGACTGGTTTCCAGATGCAGCCGGGAAAAGGCTAGAACCAAGAACTCTGAATACTCCTGATGTCTAGGAAACACAGGGTCTTAATCAGACACTGAATCCCAACAGTGTGGTTTGAGCTGCACATTGTATGTCTGCATTTCTGCTTCGAATATCTTATCAGGTTAATACTGCATGGTATTAAAAATGCAGTTCTATGTTAAAATGGTTGTAAAAGTGATAGGGGTCTAAAAAATGTATCAGATGCAAATTTGTCTTATGACTCTATTTCCTTTAATATGAAAATGCAAAAAAATAATACTGTACAGTTTCTAGTTACTGTGTTGTTTTTATAAAACCATAGTAAAACTAAATATGTGGCCCAAATTACTAGCATATTCACAGTTAAGGTGTTTGTGGAGTACAATAGAGATGTTCTTACATTTGCGCTTTTCATCGACTAAGAGCACTGCCATAATGTCTTGACTTGGTAATCTGAAGTGGGGCAAGATGAAGGGTTATTACTAGCGATCTGATTCTTACCAGCGGTCTAAAATCTGAGTCCTCTCACACAGCTCATATTTAGGTAGGTAACCCAATTACCTCATTTATGTAGCTAATAACCTCAGCCAACAAATGAGAGTCAGTTAAAAGTATCCAACTTATAATTTCCAAGGGAATTTCAGAGTAAGAAACCATCTCTTTTTAGTAACGATACTATATGATTATAGCCAGTCAACAGCCTGCTAAGTCAGATGCCTAAAACTGCTAGAGATTTTAGTCTAAAGATGGACTAAATACCCCCTAAAGCTATGTGTCATTAGTTAAAATTTTTGCCTCTCTAATGCACATGGTAGTCTATAGACTGTGTTGCCACTAAAGAAACAGGAATTTTTGAGCGTTTGTTGCTTCTGACTTGTGATGGATGATAGTGGTTGCTATTTTTTTGTTATGACCATCACAGCTTGAGACTGTGGCACAGCAAATATTAACCTCAAGCCCTACCTGAAACTTATTTACTAGACACTTGCACCTCTACACATTGAGGAATTCTCAAGAAACAATTTTTTATCAGAAGGCTGAGTTGCACTTCTCTATAGGAAAGAAAAAAATTGTTTTGGATTTCAATCTCTAAATGGAATTACTCAAAATGTGTGAGAGATGGAACAAACCATCATCTATATAAAATAAATAGAGAATGCGGGGATAATTAGAGAAGAGAAATTAAGGTCTCTTATCTCTACAGTATGTTTAAGTTCAGTCCACACTGGTAGCAATACCAACTTACTATAAACTCTTGGCTTCCTGGTGCACTCTGTGAAATAATCCTGTAGACCTCCGTCCAATTTACACTTGCAAATAAATGTTCCTTTTTCATGGAACTCATACCAATTTTAGGTACTCATTGGCATCCTTCTTGGAAATCTTGTAGTATAGGACTGGGAAGAGCTGAACTGTCTAATAATACCTGAAAATGCTTCCTTGACTTCGAGCCATCTTGATAGGAGTCTGTGTGTGTGGAAGATGCAAGCAACACAGTACATAAGTTTCCTTTCCCCAGGGATATCAATCTGACCCTTTTCAAAGCTACTCAGCTTTCTGTTTTTGTCTTGTACATTGAGTACATGTCAGGCTCCATGTTCAAACACAGACGCTCTGGCTGGAAATGTTTCCTTTTTACCTGGGAATTATTCTTTCATTATTTCCCTGTCATCACTACTCCTCCTTTCTTATTTAATGAGAGAGTGTGGTGGGACATATAGGCTCATGTGAAGTTAATCTTGAAGCTGAAGTAAACTTTTGGCCTAAAATTCTCTTCCAAGAAGAGGAACACAAGAAATAATATCTTCACTTGGGCTGAGTTGTCTGCATGGACTTTTGTGCAGCTGTAACAAATTATTCACTAATTTACTTGTAATCAGACCATTTGATCTGCTATTTGATGGCTAGCCCAGGAGCTAAAAAAACCCACAGAGATGGAGCATTGCATTCAAACTCATTACAACAGATCAGAGACCAAAATGAATGATCACATGATTTCTATTAAATTGAAGAAGTCAGCATTCCATTGTGCTATACTTTCCAAATGTCGTTAAAACCACTTACGATGCAAAATTAAAATAGCTGTCACCTACATCTAGATGATGTTAACTCGCTTCTTTCGCAGTTTACTGAGTGGGAAAGGAAATCCAGGAACGTGAAAATTTTTAGACAGGCTTAATGGTTGCTAAGGGAGAAAAAAACAAAAAATACGCTTATATGCACCCACACACCTTGATACCTTCATTTCCTTTCCTTTTTTTTTCCCCCTGTCTTTTCTTATATGGCTGCTTGATTTGATTTGAGAGATGGAATTATCTTCAGGGTATAAAAAAGCTAAAGCTTTCAGCCATGAGTTCCAGCAAGCCAAGGACATTTCTGAAAAAGCTTCACTGGGCAGCTTGTTCAGGTCCTTCCAAAAACTCACCTATGATGTTTGCAGTGTGTTTGCCGTGTGTTTCCTCTAGGAAAAAAACCAAACAACAACAAAACAAAAAAAAAAAAAAACACCAATGGGCATATGGCAAAAACCACCAACCAACCAAAGCTTTGACTTACGTTTGGAGAAGGCAGTTTTCACCTGAGGACAGCAGAGAGTGGTTTTGGACTGAAGGCATTCAGCCTGTTTTTTTCTGTTATTCAGAAAGAAACGGTAATACTTCTGGTCCACCCTGCAAGCTGCTTCTCCTGAGCACGGCGCTTCTCCCTCCCCCTGCCAGCCACATTTTGCTTAAAAACAATTCATCGTGGTTTGCTTTTTTATTTTATTTTTCCAGACAGAAAACGTACTGTTATTCTGTAAATGTTTTCTTGCTGTCATACTTCGCAGACGATTTTCTTCCTATTTTTGGAAGCCTGAATCTGCCTTTGGTCACACTATTTGCTCCTCTATGGTCACCTCTGAGAAGATTAACCCTTTCATTAAAAAAGCTTGGCCAGGGTCAAACTACCGCCTGGCTCTGGACTCTTACATCCCTTTGATCTCCCAGCTATGGAGAAATTATTAGCAAATTCTAAGCCTTCCCATGTGATTTGTTTTTGTAAATTTGTAGAAATTATTCCTAATCCTATTACGTGGCCGAGGGCAAACCTGCATTAAATATATGAGACTTTTTGTTATGTGGCAGATGGATAATAAAGGAATGCTGAATGCAGCCCATTCCAAGTTATGGGAATCTGGACACTTCATCAGCATTCACTTAATCCTCTGCCATGGCCTACGCCTTTGATGAATGCTCTCATTTATGACCACTGATGCCACTCACTTAATTTCAGAGAAGAAAAATAATACCTAGCTGTTAATGTGAATATTTGAGTTTATGGCTGTACAATGAATAATTGTGACATTATCAAGGGAACATCTTCTTATACATTATTCACTTGTATAGACCACATTAACCAGAGAGAGGAAACCTGCAGTTTTGCATCTTCCATCTTCTTTGGAGGGTAGACACCATGCAGACAAAAGTCAGTGTCTTAACCCAAATTCTAGCTGACAGTCCGTATCAGCCCTCACTATATTTTGCTCATTGTGGTGCCAATCTCCTATCTCACCAATGACATTTTTTCAAAGAAAGAGTGGATTTCCTAGAGACTCTACCCCATGCAACTTCCATTGCTTTTTATTGAATAGGAAAATGTATCCCTCCTTTTTGCTTTAATACTGTTGCCAAGTAGTATGTCTGTAAATTTAAGCTGAAAATTAAGACAGCACACAGTTTTCATTTGTATTTTATAAAAGTATGTGGCCCATATTCGTAATATTATTTTCATGAATTTCAAAATAAAACTAAAATTCATAAATTAAAATAAAATTTATAAAATAAAATCTTCAGATTTTCTCATTTATTAGCTTACAGCTTTCTCACTCAGAATCACAAATATTAAGGTGTGGAAAACATTAGCCTGTTTATAAAAATCTATGTTATCTGAGGTAGGTGAGGGTTTTAATAATGTTTGTACTGTATCTGATCTCTCTTCAATTTTCTTTATTTCACTGGAGAGAAATTGTGATCACATTCTTAGTGTAAATATTATTTTTTAATTGGAAACATTTCCACTTTTTAAAGTGTGTTTATTTACTTTTCTGACAGTATAGCAACATTTAAGAGTAGGAGTTTGCTATGTTTTTATCCTCCTTTACTGCAACTCTAGTAATTTTACTTGATATTTAATGGTGCTAAAATTCTAAAAGTAGAACCCTGCTGTCCCTTTTGGTTTGCATGTATGAAATTCAGAGGTAAATTGAAATTCTGGTAAATCACCAGTGTGAGAAATGTGTCTGGATTTAGTAAACTGTAATTAAAAAAAAAGTTAAACATCTTTTCCTGGTGGGAGTTTTCACACACTGTAACTAATTTGCCGGAATCAACTAGAATATTCAACGAGAATAAAAAGATGTAGTTTATTTACTTATAGTACATTTATTGATCACTACTTTAAAATTTAGAGTATCAGCCTATCAAGACACCCTGACCTGACTGCTTCAAAATGAATACAGATAGGGGTCCCATGTAGAGTAGTTGCTTCAGTTATCCTCTTATGTACTGCTACCTAATTTAACACACGTGCTGTACGAGACACATGCAAGCTTCTGCCCACAGATTTATTTGGTATTTACTGTATGTAGTGAGGTGCCTGTCAGAACCCGGAGTACTGTCAAAGTGGTTTTATAAGGAAAAGTGTTTGTAATACCTTGTGCAGTGTGTCCATATAATCATAACAATCCAGGATCTATTTTTTAAGGTAGAAAGAAATGCAAACTTATTGTAAAATGATACGATGATGAAAGATTACAACCTAATTGACTTCAGGGAGAGCAAGACATGGCCTTAATTTAACATCATAATGTGCTGAGCTAATTTCTTCTCACCCACTGGATCTCTACACTGATTTCAGATGCTTCTGTATTTTCCCCTGAGAGTCACTAATCTAAGCATTTCTGCAAAGTCATGTTATTGTTTCTAAAATATTCCATTCCCTATTAACTAAAGAGTTTGGTGAAAAATGAAAGTAAGGCATAAAGTTACAAAAGTACAAGACAAAAATACAAAGCCTATTAACAGTGGGTCAAATTTTCCAATCCACCTTCTGGTAAAAATCTCCATAAATAGCCCAAGAATTAATGTCTTCCCAAAAATTATGGTATAGATACAGTAGAAATTTCATTGAGGGAAATGTAGGCTGAAACTAAAAGACAAGAAATGCACATTGATAGACTTTAAATAGTTTTTTAGATAGATAGATAGATATTTAGATTAATTCCTTGGAATGAGTAACGAGCATTTAAGGAAATCCATATTGGATCAACTTTTAGAACATCCCCAAAACATATGAGATTTGAGAACTAGAATCACAATGCATTTTCCTCACCAGCGTAATGTCGATGGGAACATGTAACATTTACCTGTGGTGTGGCCAACCTACTTCGACAGTCAACATCACAAAATCATCCTTTATTACTATAATAAGAATATAAAGGCTTCATTATACATGATATATGATCAGTGTCTAGGGATTACTTTCTTTAGCAGTTAAGACTTTGCTGATCAGTCAGCTAGTGGTCAAACTCCCTGTTTGCTATTAACTACAGATCACTCTACTATCATGTTGTTAAACGTAAAATGTGTAAAAAGTGTTTCATAAACTACAAATTGAAGATGATTATAAAAGAGAGCAGGGGCAGTATAAATATTTTATTGTTGTTGTTTACTAGCATTAAGGCTGACAGCTAGAGCATTTTATTTTTCAGAAAGTATAGGGAGGGGGGATTACATTCTTTTTTACAAGCGAGTTGATAAAGACTAGTAGGTTGTTCACTGAGTTTTCCCTTACATTTTTAAAACTGCTCTTATATGATCTCTTAGAACAATTTTAAATGAATTTAAACAAAGCCCTCGCTGAATGTCATAGTACTGTAAAATGATGCATTCTTTTCATATCTGGGATGAGATGGTCATGAAAGCACACTGGTGGTGTGGCTCCAATCTTACAATCAGAGGATCTTGCTTGAGTATAAAGCATAAGAAGAAGGAAGGGTAAGATGCAGAACCAAGAGAAATTTCACCAACCAAGGCACTGACTGTTTAGTATTGGGCATTGAAAGAAGGCAAAAATGGCCTCCTGCCTATCACTGTGGGTTCTGGAATTATAGAATAAACCTCCAAAGCCAGAGACTGAAGAATTTTTTTTACTGGAAAGCAAGAAACACTCACAACTTCTTTTTCATGAGTCTGTTTTCCAGTGTGATTGTCTTTGAATCATACAGCATATATCATGTGTGATAAATTATACTTTACTGAAATGTTGCCTTGCTAAAATATGCTAAGAAAGCTCTGAGCAATATTTACAAATAGTTTAAGTGTCACAACAATACACCCACCACTCAGACTTCCATCGATTTCACTATAATAAGAGTTGTAATAAAGGATATCACTTTTAAGTATTATGAAAGTATTCTTTATAAAAAAAGGTAATTCTTTAGGAAAAATCCCTAAAATCTATATCAAAATCATTTTGCAGATTCTGCAATCACAGCTGTCAGAAAAAGCAACCATAATCTCTCTTGTCTGAGAGGAATCATCTGCTTCTGTGCTGTTGTTGCTTATCTGTCTTTTTGTCCCATGTACATAGTTAATTTACTCACAAAGCTCAAAACTCAGCTGCCGTCACTCTTTAAAAAAAAAAAAACAAACAAAAACAACAAACTATAAATTAATTTGAGCTATGCTATTGGAAAGAACAGTAGCCTTGCTTTCCTATTCAGGATCAACTTCAATCCTGTACACCAAGTGTTAAATTCTGCTGCCTGTTACATGATTGTAAAGCTGGTGTAATTCCACTGCCACCGAAGGAAGTCATTGAAATTTACATCAATTTTAAAGAAGGAAGAACTTGATGCTCCCCATAGCATTTGAAAATCACTCCAATATATTAATGAATACTTCTTTTGCATCCAACTTTATGTTTTTAAGATCTTCCTTAGGGAAGGTAAGAAAGGCATACAAAAACAAGCTTAGTCGGTTTTTTCCCTATTCATCTTTATCTTTATTTGTTATTTTTAATGGAGTGTGGAGGAGCATGCCTGCTATATTTGTCAGTCACAAGGGCCTGTTTCACCTACCGGCATCAATGAGTGACATGGGGGTGAATTTAGCTTAGTTAGTTTTGTTCTAGCAGGTTACTACAGCTGTCGATCCACACCACTTCGGTCTTGACAGAAACATAATCATGTTATATGGGTATATACAGAAGAAGTAGTTAAAGTATATTAGAAAACATATACGCTGAAGTGGATTATTTTTTTCAGTCTAAGAAAGCAAGGCACAAGCTGAAGGCAGTTTCTCTAGTTGAAGCTTGCTGTTATTTGGTTAACCAAAAGGAAATATGGTGTAATCTAGAGAACTTGTGCTCCACCTCTCAAATACATTGTCCGGTTTTCTACTAAAATGAATCTATAGATTCAGTGACTTCTTGAACCCTTTCTCTCATGCTGAAAGTAGTGCTTGTGAAAAGAAAAGCCTGAACACCCAGACCACACCAGTGTCAGGATCTCAAGTCTGACACTGCCAATACGCATTACATTCTAGCTGCATTTTTAGCATAGCAACTGGGGATAATATAGTCAGGTGAAATCTAAACTAATTTACCCCACTGTCAAACTTCTTCCAAAGACCAATCTGCATTTTCATATTAATAGCAATGCTTAGGTCTGCCGCCCTCCTACTGTGAAATTCATATATCTGTGGAGAGCTTTTAATTTTTTTTTTTTCCTGGCAGAAGCAAGCAAAATCTTGTAACGGATGTTTTTGGTTTACAAATTAGGTGTACAAGTAGGTTTACACGGAGTTAGCAGAACTTTCAGAAGGAAATAACCCTTACATTTAATAACAAGCAGGCAGGAAATGTCCAGTGAATTCCAGGGCAAAGGGTTTGTTCAGATGAGCTACAAAGCAAGCTGGGAAGGAAGGGAACCTGTCGGTCCCTGTTTAGTATTAAATTTTCAGTCTTGATGTGATTGTATTATTTTATCTCTGTGAATTTAGCGCATTTGATATACGGTTATAGCCTAATAAATGTAACAATAAATATCACATTTGTATTCAATTTCAGAGGTCTCCTTCCCTCCCTCACACCAGCAGCAACGGGTGTGATCTTATAAGAATCTGACTGTAAATAATCTGGTTAAATACAAGGTTGCTGATGCGCTGACAATATGGAGAGTCACAGAGACAGCGGTAAGATTCAAGCTCCTAGATGTGCCTCCTTGCCTCCATCAAAGCAGATGTATTTGATTTTGAAAAAGCAATGCATAATCTATTTTTGTTTGTTCAATAAAGGAACTGTATATTTACCATATCTTTAGGGATTACTTTTTGTTGTTTTCAAGGAAATAATTTCAACGCTTACAAATTGTTGGATGACATTCCCTTGTACATTTTTAAATATGATATGCAGGGAAAATATTTCCAGTTCTAATCTTTTTATTTAGAATAGAAAAGCTATGTGTAATCTAGGAGATGAAATTTGATATCTTTATTAAAGTGGCACATGCTAGCTCTATTGCACTTACAGGTCTGCCAGTATATCCATTAAGGAATCCATTTTTCAGACTTTTAACACTTGTCTGTATTCATACTGGAGTGAAACTTGGCACTCAGGCTTATAGCCCAGGAGCAATTTGTGCTGCTATTTACAAATGTCTCTTGGTATTCATTTTAAAAAATGTTTTTCTATTAAATGCCTGAAAACCGGTTGGTTATTTAAAATGCAAATGGGAATGATATTAAAAAGAGCACTGTTAACTGCTCTAAGAGTCTCATGCTGAAGTCTGAGAACACTTCTGCCATATGAAGTTTATAATATAAAACCATTTGGAATGAGCTGATAGTTAGGAGATGGGGCATTTTTTGAGATTGGAGACTTTATATGCCCCTGAGAGCTACTTCTGTTTATCATTTAGCTAATGCATACTTTAAAAATTGTGTATGCCCTCATTTGCCCGTTGTAATGCTCCAAAGGTCCTTATACTCAGGTAAATAAAAAGCTTTGTAAAAAAAACCCAACCAAAACAAAAAAAAAAACCCACAACCTGAGTATGAATTTATATAACGCAGTGGTTTATTTCAGTACTGAATCTATTAGTAGTCCATCATCATAGCATATGGTTGTTTATTTTAGTCATTTTAGGATTTTTCTTAAAAGAAACAATTCATTCTACATAAGTGTGCCATTTTGCCTTGGCAAAATGTGATGGAGAAAAGATAGCAGACCCAACTTGAGACCAGTCACGTCTTCCACTGTCTTACTGTTTGAATGTAAATTTACAGGGATTTAATTCAAATATACTTTTGCTTCTTTGTTTATACATTATCATTTCTATTTGCTCTTTAGATAAAAGTTCAGTTCTTCTGAAATGAAAATATCAACATTTTATTCAGAAAAATAAAAGTCTTTATCCTCAACTGATGTAAGTCAACAGCTCTGTTGACCTTGCACAGTTTTGCATCAACTGAGAGATTACCCCAGACTCATAATAAATGCATAAAAAATTCTTAAATAATTTGAGAAAAGTTAGAAACATAGCATCTATAAACCATTGATAACAAAACTCATCATAAATAAAGATTTACTCCTACTTCCTCATTTAAATTCCTTTTTTGACAATAAATAAACTTAAGATGATGAACAGAATTTTAATAACTCCTTATCAGACTGGGTTTCTTAATTTTGTGTAAACTATTGTAGTCGGAGCTGGAAGCACTGAAGAAAATGTTACAAATAAAAGAAATCCAAAGTCAAACTTTCTTTATACCTTCAGGTCATTTCTGATTTTAGGGCTTTAGAAAAGCCCCATCAAGCTCCATTTAGATTTCAGGAATAATTCCTTAAAGCAGTTCTGTAAACACAATGATTCATAGCATAGACTTTTTGTTCAATTTTGTAGTTGCCGTTCCTCAGTTGTGAAAAGTGTATAGGGTTTTTTTTCAAGACTGTACTTTTCACTTCTGCAAACCTAATTTTCAGTCTTGGGTTCTGAAAAATCAGAGGCTATTTAGAATACAATAAAGAACAAAAATGTGATCAATTGTAAGAAGTACTTCTGTGAAGTCTGAACAAAGTGGGAATCTGAATTGCAGCCCCAAGTATTTAAATAAGCTATTACAAAAGGAGTGCTAGGAACCATTATATTGCATGATTTCTTGTGAATAATAGAAATGCTCTCTATAAGGTATTTTTACTTTAATGGAATAAATGTTTGAGAGAGATGGTGTTCATCCATTGTAACCTTTCATGCCACTACTGTTGGTATTGTTGTAGCTTCATCTATTAAAAATATGCTTTGAAGCTATTAAAAATACTCAAAAACTTAGAAAGAAGTGTAGTTTTAACCACAATACATTAGTATTCTCCATCTTTTGGTAGTGTGTCATTTATGCTTTAATGACATCAGTGTAGAATTTCAGCATTCTTATACTGAAAATGCCTGTCATATACAAACAACATTATGGCACTTTTAGTATAATATGCCTATAGTAGTGCTATTATTTAATGGTGTGCTTTTATATAGCTCAAGTAAGTTTTTAAGGATAAATGTGCCTACATCATATACTAGTCCTGAGGCTAGTAAATGGGATTGCTTGCTGTTAATAAGGTGAGCAGGGTTTCATCTCTGGTTATGATTGTCCTGATTCAGTATCACTGAAGGAGAAAGAAGTGTCAAACCTCCTGTTTACATCTGGCATTCTTTACTGGTGGAACACACTTATGTGCTGTACGAGTGACCTAAATGGGGTCATCCAGTAACATGTATCTATTCTCTGTTTGGGCCTAATTCTAGCTGATATCCACACTCCTCTTGGCCTATGCCCAAGGAACAATCAAATCAAGTAATGTCTTAGATTTTTAAAGTTAAATTTAGGAAGTCTGTCCATAGTCCTGTATGACCACACTGCAGCCAAGGGTGCTGCATAGATACAGGTAAGAATCTGGCTCAAGTGGAGATCAACCAAGAAAGAAAATGAGGAAATACATTTGTATCCAAACATACCGAGTGGTGTTACAAAACTATGTGTGCTATTGCTGTTTCCATTCAGTATTACTGCATGAAATTACAGTACGTAATAGGGTATCATTTATTGGATTGGGTGAGATCTAGTATCCCAAATACGTGTCTGCTTCCTGTTATTGCAACGTGACCAATGCTTATGAACTGATGAAGAAATATTTCTTTTACTGAGAGTAATTTGTTCTAATTGCCAGAAATATTCTGGAGTGGGATTGTTTGGGGTTTTCTGGATGGAAAATAGCCTATTAGAAAGAATTGGTTTGCATGTTTTATTAGTGAGTAAGGCAAAAAATATACA
Organism: Tauraco erythrolophus; assembly: GCF_009769465.1. Lineage (NCBI taxonomy): Eukaryota > Metazoa > Chordata > Aves > Musophagiformes > Musophagidae > Tauraco > Tauraco erythrolophus. Next base: position 37,955,939 of record NC_141470.1, on the reverse strand, counting down.
TTGCGTCTTTCTAGTATTGGACACATCATTTAAAGTATTATTTTCTGATGTAAGACACAGTTTTATGAAAGTGGTTTTTAATACTGCATTACACACTTATAAACGTGTTTATAATACTGTGTGAGGTTTTTTTAAATTTTGCATTATACCTACTCTTTCATATTCTATACAGTCATGATTTGCATATTCTTTCGACTACATATGAATTTCCTCACTGAAACCACAAACGAACTGGCTTTCCAGCTAAAACATGAGATGCATTCTCTGGGTTCACATAACCAGTAAGTATCCTCTTCAAAAAGTAAATACTTGAATAAAAGCTTGAGAGAATAAAAAGTTTCATTACCATTAAAACCTCTAATAAATTACATTTTTAAGATTCTAGATGCTTGAATTTAAATTGGCTGGATGGGTAAGGAGTCTTGGGGCCATAGCGAAATTTGAGAAATAAGGGACAGGTGAATGTATCACATCACAAGGGAACGTATCCTTTGATAACGACATCAGTTTCAAGTCTGCTAATGTACTTCGAGTGCTGTAGGTTATTTAACTCCAATGGATCAAGCTTTCAAATCCAGTTAAATATCTTAGTATTCTTTTGGGAATGACATGGCATGGTCTTAGGAAAATGAAGCCCTTTTAATTCTGCTGACTTCCGTCACAGTCGGTATCCATCACTTCCAGGTCAGTCTCAGCGTCTGCTCTGAGAGTCCTTGTCACGACATTAGTTACGCAAATATCTGGTCACAGCTCAGGCCTGTAGCTGGTACTCTTTGCATCTACAGGCTCTTTAATTCTTAAAAGAAAGTCTTGAAGCTGAACCAGTGGATGATAACTGACTAGTTAGCATATAGTAAAGTTCTTTTGTTCTTCATTTACATTAACTCATAAAACATAAAAGTGCAAGTCTGCCACTGAAAGAAATAATTTTATGTACATTTGGAAGAAGACGCTGGTTGTTCAGAGAAAATAGATTCTTCAACTGAGATACTGAGATTCTGATCCCATGATATTTAGGAATAGGTACTAACTAGACATGCAACAAAAGCAGTAGCAGTTTTGGTACATTTAAATACTCATTTTACTCTCAAACATCATCACTGGTCTTAACCAGGTGCAATATTCAGGTGAATATTCAGCTAACGTGCCTTGTTCAACACATACCTGTGTGTGCATTTGGAAAAGAAGGTCTGTCTTGTTTTGCTGCTGAGGCAGGCACAAAATGTCAAGATAATCTTAATTTATCCATTAAAAATGTAGGCCCATATTTAAGAGTCATCAGCAATAAAGGAAAATATACTGAATCATTTCAAGTGCATGCTAATCATTTAATGTAATAAATGGAGCAACTCTAATTATCTCCCGAGGAAATGATTTCACACTAAAACAATGGAAATGAAGAGGTTACTTTGGGAGCATTATACACAGCTGAAAATTACTCATGTGAATCTAGAGGATATTTGAAATAAATAGAAAGGATTGCTTATGCCTTTTCAGTAATCGTATAATGCTATGAGAGAAACACTGAACGATGGTAAAGATATTTAGTAATTTGCACTCAGCCAGTGAGGCTTTCACAGGTACCGTTATACAACCAAACACTGTTCCTTTCCACTGAGGCACTGGTTAGCACAAGATCAATGTCATAACTGCAGGTTCGTAATGCAGAATAGTTGAACAGTGAACAAAAAAAGAATACATTTGTCTTTTATGTTTATTAATTCCAGTTTGCCTTAGAATATATAGATTTGTAATTGATAATATACATGAGCCTTTCCCTCGAGGTCTCTGGGTTTCTTCATTTTTAAAAGGATAATAAAAAATCTTTCTGTTGCTGTTTTGTTCCCCCCCCCCCAAACTAAATCTCATAAAAGCTTATTTTGGAAATTCAGCACATTTTTAGCCAACAAAGAAGTAAATGAAAAGCAAACTTTTAAATAAGATGTAAAAATTTCTCAGGGAATGGGGTTAAAATTGAGTTTAATGATTCAGTCCATTCCCTCCAAGGGAACCGATTTCACTGCAAGCTAAAATGTTTTGTTAAATTATGTACTTCAGTTGCTTGGGTGTTATGTCTCTCTTGGAGAAGCACATGAAATGAGCACTATCCTCCTAGGCATTTTAAAAACACATCCACATTTAAATATAATATATATATAGCAGTTGAGCATACAGTCTTTTTAAACTAGATAGCAAAATGATTTTGACTTGTTTTAAAATCTTTTTCCTTAAATGGCTCTAAAGCTAAGACTAAAAGATAGATAATGTGGACTGAAAATTTTCCCCCTTGCTTTCAGTTTTGTAGAGAATAGCACATTATAGGTACTTTCCTTTGTGCAAGAATCACATCAAATGCCAGGAAAAATACATCTGTTTTGGCTACATATTTAACAGCATGCTTTCCAGAACCATCAATTTGTCTTTATTAATACATCAAGTGCAGTTTGTTTAAAATGTTTGACCATTCCACTGCCATGCTACTACAGACAGTATTAGCTTATACTTATTACTAAAATTGGTTAAGATAGAAGGGCATACAGCTCTTCTACATAGTGAGAGGTATGACCTAGTTCAAGACAAATTAATGCACAGTGATTCTACAGGCATAAACAGACGACTGCAACTTTTCGAAGGTCTGCATTTATTCTGCAGCTGACATGAGTATTTCACAAGAGACAAGACAATTGTTTTTTATCATAAGATTACCGTTCATCATGTACAAGAAAACAATTGTTATCAGGTATGAACTTAATTGGAATCAACTGTAGCAGTCTTTACAGGAATTTACCGAAATGTCTGCCATTCAGAGCTGGCTTACCATAATATTCTCTACGGAATAGTTGACCACAGGATTCTCATTCACAAACAGCCAGGTTAAACAGTTAAATGCTAGCAAATCCTGCATAGCCCTGTGGGAAATTTCACTTTAATCCTGAACTTATAAGAGGACAATCAAAGCCCAAAGCCTGGGTAACAAATCTGATCCTCTGTTGCAATCTGCGCCCTCTTGGGAAGGAGAGAGATGCTCCCTGTACAAGCCTGAGATGGATAAATACCTAAATGATGAGATAGATGGGGAATGCAGAAGAAGCGTCTGGCTTCAGCCATTCGCTTCCAATTTCACATTACATTGTGAAAGGCAATTCTTGTGCAGCTCGGGAACAGCCAGTCCTGATTACTATAAGTTGAAGTGTGGCTTAAGGAATGATTAATGACAGTGTCAGGAGAAAACAAAGCACAATGAGAGTTATCTCTAATCCACCTGCTTGCAGATGCTATAGTAAGGGAATGAAAATGGCCCCGGCGAGCCCTGATAATAAAAAAATCAAAATAGAAAGGTGCAAAGCTGTAGATATGTATTAATCTGATATATAAAAACTAGGTCTTAGCTTGAATAAAGCATCAGGCATGAACGGAGCCCCATAGGTGATAGATATTAGAGCATAGTGGACTTCACATTGTCTGTATTTTTTAAATCAAACAGAACTGTTCCCTTCAGTATTGCCTTTGACATTAATAGGTTGGTATTTGAAAAGTCACAGTTCACTAGATGAGCAGGCTTGTGAGTTCAAGCTCATTAAACAAAACCTCTTTTTGTTGTTGTTCAAAAAAGAGCGACACGATACCACCACCTGGTGGCTCGGCCACGCAGAAGCCCCGGCAGGAGCCGAGCGGCTGGTCCCGCTCCCAGACAGGCTACCCACTCAGATAAAGCCTAATTAATAGAGGATCTCCTTTCTTTTTGAACGGCAAACAGCTTACAAGGTCCTCAGCCAGTACCATACACCTGGAAGGCAGCTAGACCGTTTCAGAGGATTCCCGGTCAGTTTTTCAGCCAGTGCAAATAGGTTTGCTCTTATTCAAGACTGCAGCTACTGCAGAAGTAAGGGGATCACTGGGCACGGCTGTGACTGAGTATGCACATTATGGTAGTTTCCTTCAACCGGGTTGCAGCTGCTCAGCTTCTCTCCCTTCTTGATCTATCTGCCTTCCTAAACTTCATGTCCGCTGGGAAATCTTGCCCGGGCTGCGTAGTGAGCTGAGACCTGGGAAGATTCGCGACACAGAGCTCTGAGACACCCTCTCCCACTGCTTGGTGCTCGGCAGTGTTCATCAGACAGGGTACATCTCTCCAGAAGCTAAAAAGTGGCAGTCTGCTGTTTGCTATAAATTACAGTGTTCACATATGAACTACTCGCTTGCTTTGCAGGTTTCATCTTCTGAAAAGCAGATTTCGCATCGTACTAGAGAGAATGCCACACTGCCTTTCACGAGGTAGAATCGTTCCAATTCGAGGCACACCACAGGGTTTCCTAAAGCACCTAAGCTACCCAGGAATCCAAATCTTTCTACTCTTCTTGGGACATAGATTCCTCCCATGTCACCAAGGATACTTTGAAAATTTTAACCATCGTCATGCAAGTCAGGAATATAGACTGAAACAGAATACTTCCTGAGACCTGCTTCTGTGTTAGATTTAAAGCTATTGCCTCTCGTTGCCAACAGGGAGGGAATTATTTGGCCCCACTGAATTCAGGAACAAAGGTCTCATTGATTTAACTGGGTCAGGATTTCATCCCAGTGGTTTTCCCCCCTCCCTTTTCTTACTATGACCAGCAACAAGTTAAATGTTAATTTATATTTCATGGAAGTATTTTAATATTGAAAAATCTAATGAAGATTTAGCACTCAGTTTTTAATGAGGCTGACATAACTGTCGAAAGAAAGCAAATACATTATTTTAATTAATATCAATTCATAAGTGCTCCTGATTTATATATTAAACAAAAAAGAAAGTGTCTTGTCATACACCACAATTTATTCTGCATTCACCCATCATTTACTCAGAATCTTTTCTTTTTTTTTTTTCATATGAAGGGTATGATGGAAGCTGCCATGTAGAATTGTACAGCTACTGCATATGCTATAAGTACTGTGATCACATCACCCTTATTTTCTGATGACGTGCCTCAAATCAATTCTATCCGTGTGTCTTTGTCTCCACCTGACACCTCCTGCTATCATAATAATCATGCTGTATGGTTTAAAGCTTAAAGCTTTTGTATACTGTATTTTCTTAATAACACCAGGGAGCCAGACAGTTTCTGTGCTGTAAAGATACATTGTTATAGGCAGCAAAGGGTCTCAGCTGAAAAATTTTTGATCAAGGTACTGTAACCAGCAAAAATCAGGTGCGTTACAGCTGAAGTTTTGATTAGTCCATGTTATGATCTGACAAAAAAAAAAAAAGAGAGATCTGGCTACATGTTTGAGTCCTGATCTCCCTCCAAGCATTAGGGTTTTGGGGTATTTATGCAAGCTAAAGTTTGGAGTGGAAAACTATAGAGTGGAATAGGTTATGAATGCATTTGGGAATGTTTTTACCTGTGTACAGAGCAGAACAGACAAATCATTTCACTGAGAAAAAGTAGTGGTGTAACTACGATGTTATATATGGTCATGAAAGATGAGTTAATATTTGAATAGCAATGTGTCAGCATCATTAGACAGACATTTCACTGTGAAGGTGTGATAGGTTGAACATAGCTTTCAGATAAGTGTAAAAGCATTTAAGGGTTAACTTCTGTGCCAGCATCACAGCGTTGAAAACATGAAGGTATCATTGTCAAATGGTTGTCTGAGATGCTTTTATACCCATCTCATACTCCTCCCTGCTTCTCTGTTTTTCTCTGCTTTCCAATCAAAAGTTTCATTCCCTTCAACCTCATCCTCCCTTCCCATGTGACACTAGTTTCTCTCTTGATCCTGAGCAACCCCCAGGAACCTGAAAGGTTTCTTTTAAAAAATTGCACTGAGCTTTCAAATGTCTACTCACAGGTATGATACCTTTGGATGAAATTCTGGTCTTGATGCTTGCACTATTTTAGGTCTGTCTTCCTGCTTTCTTTACAATGTGAGCACCCAGGGATTTTCAAGCAGGATTCCATTCTGAATGTACAGCCCCTGAAAAACATTGAATCCTCTTGTCACACCCTGTAAGATCTGAAGGCAGCAGCAATCTCAGCAGAGATTTACAAACTATCACAAAATGTATTTTAACGGAGGCTCAGAATACTGCTATGTGGTGTTAAAGGCAAGGGATGAGAAAAGGTAGAGGATTAGAAGATCAAACTCCTGAAAAGAGGATCTGGAGTGATTTTGGACACCTGACAGAGGTTTAAACTCACTCTTTCCAAGCTGCTTTTGTGCAAGTAGATTCATCTCTTCACTGCTAGGAGTGACATCTTCTTTTGTTCAGAAAGCTCCTTAACCAGTTATTTCATAAGATTTTGCACGACTGTTCTTTGTGGCCAAAACTCACTTCGCCCTCCGAAGTCAGAAACCAGCCAAATGCAAGAATAAATAATTTACAAAGAGTAACTGCCCTGGTTCTTGCAAAATCAAACTAAAATCTTGGCTCCAACCCTCCTTTAAGTTACTAGATCCAAAGCTGAGCCCCACAGGTCAAAACTTTTCCTACATCTGTATTGCGTATCTGCCTAAATTCCCCATCTTCTACTGTCTGCAGACTTTGGGTAAGGTATTCTTTTTCCACTCACTTCCTGTCCCTAAATCATGTAGTGCTGTGGATTCAATCATAGCTACTTGTGATAATATGCTTGAAGAGTAGGTGGATCCAGCATGTCGCCTGCAGAGGACACTCAGATTAGCACTTGCTGGGGAAATTAAAATAGAGTATGTCAAAACAGAGCTACGCTCACTTCCTGTAAAACAAAGCAGCACCCAAATTACTTGCCTGTGTATAGTTACGGAGTCTTCATTGGAGCTACCCTGCGTACTGGGATGCTTCCATGTAGCTGTTTAGTAGTAAACCATTGACTCACTACTCTCACCACTATAAGGAGCATTCTGAGACAAGAGATAACATGATACCTTGTCTTCAGTTAAAAATCCTGGCAGCTGATGTGAGGTAATAGCGAGATCCCTATCTAAATTGCATGCTGGGACTATTATTTAAAAAGACCTGAATATATTTTCAGTATATCGAAAAGTGACTTTTAAGCCATCTCCTTTGACTTATGCTAATCTACAGCAAAATAAAGACTTCTCTGTAGAACTTAGCTAGGCAGTGTAATATCAAGTTCAGTTGTATTTAGCTTAATTAACAATAATTCCAGTCATTTATGTGGACGCTGCTCCTGCTGTGACAGCATAAAACAATAATAAAGAGCCATACAAACGTCTGGAAACATGATCCCTCCTCGGCATTTAGTAGGTGTTGAAACTCAGCATACTTCAATTCTAATTTGAGTGCTTGTTCTTCATAGTTTGAGGTTGCGTGTACAACTGTTTGTGACAAAGTATTTGCTGCAGCAGATTCACAGTATTCTTGTGAAAGAATCCCAACACCAACAGCTGGTCCATACTCAGTTTATGATAGACTAAATGTCTTGGCTAGATGCATCATTTTTTTAGCAGTAGTACGTCTACAACATGTAGAGCAATCGTCAACAAAGTGTCCATATAAGGCCTGGTATAGTCCTCAAGGGAATTACCTACACCAGTATAAACACATTTATGCCAAAAACTTAGTCCTTGCTGTAGCCCTTTTGTGTTCAGAACATTTAAAAGAAGCTACATTTTTATGGTGTGAATTGAGATGCGTAGTGTGGAAGAGAAGCAGAAACAGAGCATAAGATGAGGGTAGCTCAGATGCACTTAGCATCTGCAAACAAAAAATCAGCATTCACTCGGATAAATAGATTTCCATGTGATGTTCCTTCCTTCTTTCTTTGTTAAGCATGAAGCTTCTTTTCCTTTTCTTTTTTTTTTTTTTTCTTTCTAAAGCTAGTGGAAGATCTGCTCCTGGCAGTATGTTATGTTCAACCATTAGTTTATTTTTTAAGACTAAGAAGAGATATTTCTACATTATAAATTATTTATAAACATAAGAACAAAGGGAGGCTGTCAAGGCTGCTGGTACTTTGAGAAAACAAAAAAAAAAAAGACGATGAATTTATGAAGAATAAAATTTTATGAAGGAAGAGGGGGGGGGGAACGCAACTACTAATTATTAACATTCATCCGCAGACAAAGACCTGAAAGGATAGGATTAGAGGGATACATTTACATCTGTCTGTCACAAAAAGAAATCTCATTAAAGGTTTACTAGACTGTCACAAAACTTCTTCTAATGTTAAACTTGAGGGTCTCACGGGGGAGAGGAATATCTCACTTTTGACCCATTCAGTAGAAAGTGATATTAAAAAACAATTTAAAAAGCAAACAAAAACACTTGCATTTTAATAAGAGCTCCAGCTGAAACTCCTTAGGTGACACAAAGGTTCGTATGACATGGAAAAAGTTTTACACGTCAGTACAAGTTTCAGTAGTTTCTATTTACGCAGCCATGTGTACTTTGAGACATGATATGACTGCCACAGCAATCACTTTGTGAATAGCATTCATCATCTGGACGCTTCTTTTCATCTATAAAAAGAAATCTGCAATAGGTTGCTTTGACAATTCAAGATGCTGAGCCACAATTTCTCTGCTTTAAAGAAGCAGACATTAAGGTTAAATACATTAAAAGTGCACAAAAATAAACACGCTGTGTATGTACAATATGTTGACAATAGCAAAACTTCAATCTACTGTGTTTTTTTGATCAAAGAACTGAATCTGTGGAAAAGAAATCCTGAATCTAGCTAATGCTGTCATTTTATTTTTCATAGCAAGCTAATTTATACTGAGCACACATCACTAAGGAAAAATCTAGAACACTTTTATATTACTTGAGCCCTTGTATGTGGCTATATCAGCAGGCTAATCAGACAGCTGCTCTTAGAGTCAAGCATATCTTTTTGTAGAATTGTATTCTAGTTGATTTTATTGTGATTTATACACTGTTTTGATTACCCTATGCAATGGCTTGCAAGGGAGAAAGTTTTCATCTTGAGCATTTTGTTAGAGGTAATCTAAACTAGCAAAGAAAAATGTTAAAGATTCTTCTAGATCCGTCCCTTGCCATGTAAGGACAGTCCTCTGCGGTGTACAAACCAAAGCCAGGTTAAACCTTTGAGATTCAGCTGTTCCAGTTAGTACGGATTTCTTTTCGGGTTTTGGGTCAGATTCAAAGAAAAGCCATAACTCTAACCTCTGACTTCCCACTCATTTATTTTTCTAAGTCCAGAGTGGAGAATATTCTCCAGCGTATATTTTCAAACTTGACTAGTGTCAGCAAAAGCTGAGACAATACAAAAAGGCCTGATTTTCAGAGGCTAGTTCCCAAGGTCTGCTGAAATTTCAGCTCTCTAGGTCTCTCAGCTTGGGCACCCAAAACAGATGCATCCAAATGTAGGCCCATATGTTTGAGCATGTTGCACCACTATATATGCACTCCCTGGCACTGTTGAAAGGCATACATTCCCTGCAACCCTCCTACGCTCCTCCCTCTGTTCTGCTCCATTTAGGTCTGTGCACATAATCTAGATTTCAGGTAACCCGAATGAAAAAGTCCGGTTTATTCCAGTAGCTGAAAAATTGGACAGTCAAGACCAGAGCCTGCGTGGTAGCCCACCTTTCAGCACGTGAATTCCCTGTCTGTGCAGTATTCAGTTACCTTCGAAGGACACCGGCACTGAAAGGAATTGCAGAAATAATAGGTTGTAAAACAGGAGTTGTATAAGCAGTAATAACAAGATATTCCACTCTGAATATATCCAGAAGCAGTAATAACAAAATATTTTATTCTTAATATACCTATTTCCATATTTTCTTTCACTCAAAACTTCTTTTACTGAATGCAACTGTATAATCCACCAGAGGTATACAAGTAACAAAGCAAAGCTATCACTGCAACTTTAGGAAATATCTGCATGCATTCTTGAACAACTTTTCAAAAAATAAAGCAAAATCCATACAGCAGACAAACCTTGAAGATATAGAAAAAGAGTAACAGTAAAAATGCCCAAGAAATGTGAAATTATAGACATCAAAAGCAATTGAACTCTTATTCTCCTCTTCTAATCACATATCTTCCAGACAGCTCTTCTTTATGTCCTTTTTGCAGTTCCTTCTTGATATTTAGAGGACAATAACTGGTTCGATAAAGGGTATTATTAAAAAGGGCAAAAAAATTTTCTTTCTTGCATTCCCTGCCATGCAATACATTAGCACTAATCACATTCAAAACAACAGAAAAAATATACAGTCATTTAATAAGGAATTAACTTCACATCTTTACAGTTGGAAGTCTATTTTCTGTTACTCATAAGGAGAGCATGGGAAGCCAATTTAGGAAGCAAATGGTGAGAGTTTAAAAAAGCTGCACTAAAGCTACAGTTGAATATTTACTTTGCACCTGTTTTCCGGTATATATACACACATATATATATTTTTAAGGGAAGTGGAAAAGAAAATATTTGTTTCTTTTTCATTTCATTTTTTACCTGAGAATTAAATGTTTTTCCTTTTTGCATCTGAAATAAATGTGTCTGGGAAGGGTAACAACATGAAATACCTTTCCAGTCTCCAGACAGAGCAGAGGTAGTGAAAAACTGCTTATAACTGAGGATTTCTGCTAAATGCAAATTATTATAGTTAACGGCTATCTCAAAATGAAGAGCGTAATACACTCTTGTGCATTGCTAATAGCAAATATTGCTATTATAGCATACATTGCTACAAATAATACTTCAAACAAATGTTCTGTGTAGCTTAAAGTAATCTACGATTCAAGCGTTCTTATTTTTATATGATAGGAAAATATGTAGTGTAGACAGGCAAATAACAAAATAATTGCTGAAACTCATCAAAGGCAGAACTTTCACAAGGCAATTATTGAATCTTATCAAAGTTTGGAATCTGACTCAAGAAAGATCAGTTTTCAAGTGCCTGTGCCTAATTCCTCCTCTGACGTGAGCCCTTTGCTGTCTCTGTGCAAGGGCAAGATACACAGCTCTCAAATTTACTTTCTGTTTGCGAGCAAGCTAAAACTTGTGGACATATCACACAGCCTGTCGTGTTAAAGCCTGACTCCACAGCAGTGCTAACTGCAATTACACAGCTAGTACATATGCATGGTGCTGTGCTGACTCCAGACAGTCCACTCTTCTCTGCTAGGAAAAAGTCTGCACAGCTTTAGTGCTCAGTCATCTTTTCTGTCTCCTGCCACCAATCACTTCTTATGAATTTTGCCGCAATTATCATACACTGCGTATTTGCTTCTACTTCTTGTTTCAGGCTTTACATTGTTTTCTGTATTGTACTCGCATAGATAAGTTGTGACGTGAAGATACTGATGTTCCTAAAAAGACATGTCGGGGTGTCGGTAAGGGCGGCAAGTGATTAGTTTTGCTGATTTACGTGCCTGGGTGGGAGAATAAAGAGTGAACTGCTGTTTGCCACCAGCATCTTTAAGAATCTGTTCATAAACTCCCATTTTGTGATTTGTATTTGGCCTTGAACAAGCAAACAAGAAAGTCACCGAGAATGGGTATAAAATTAGATGCAAGAAAACCAAAAGTAATCAGTCGAACTCTGGCAGACACCTGCAAAGCGAAGATAGGAGCATGGATCGTATGTACAAGATCGGGGCATTTGGGCATGAGGCAGCTAGTGAAATAATGGACTCTGAAGTCCGGTTTCTGTACCTGCTCATGCATACACACAGCCCGACTAAGAAACACTCCCGTTCAGGATTTGACTCCTGAAAACCTTTTGCATCTTTCTGGCACAACATGGAGTGGGTAAGCCTCTGTTTTGGCTTGCTTGTCAGACATTCTAGAAGGCTGGAATTCAAGGTCTAGAGCTCAAATTTGAAGTGAACTAGAGATTTAAGAAAGGTTGATTCATTTCTGCAGTTCAGAAGTGGAGATATAGACTCTTTAGATAAATTCCAGGGTGGTGGTGGGCATATGAACAGAACCTTCTACTTATTTTAGTAGTAATTTTTTCCCTCCTGCAAAAGAAAAATACTCTTTCTAATCCTTCCAAGAATACCTAAATGTTAGCATGAATACAGGCTTTCTGGCTAGGGACTCCAAAGAATTTCTAAAACTAGGTTCATTTTGCAGACAAAGGAATTGAGACACTGCATAGTGCAATAAATTGCCTAAGGTTCAAATACAGGCAAATAATCAAGCTACAAACAGAAGACACGCTTTTTGTTCCTTTCGGCTACTAGATACACTAGGCCAAGCCAGCTGTTATTCATCACTTTAAAGAAGTGTTCCAGATGTCCTAAACTGTTCACAGTACTGCAGGCTTGATTTAGATCTAATCATCAACAATGAATAACAGGAGTTAATTTTTGAAAGTTAAAGGAGCTACTCAACAGTAAGAACTCGACATTAAAATGAGTTAGGAATTTTAGATACCTTTTCAATAATTAAGATAAAGTCACCAAAATTATTTAAATGTATTGTTTAGAGTCTGCAAACACTGGCAATTCTAATGTCAAGTTAGGAAATTCTTCTAAAGTGAATGATCTTAGTCAAAAAGGAATTAATGCAAGACATTGCATAGGAAGTCAATCACAGTTTTCCTTTCTGGTTACATAATCGACAAATAATGTGGATATGTGAGTATATAGAAATGTCATTTTCCCTTAAAATTAACTATAAACATTTTAAATGTTATATCTCATTGTCTAGTGGCAGACTTTATATTTCTGCTTAGTATGCTGTAAAGTGGGAGATGATTTCTAAAAAAATTGTTGGAAAGTAATGCGAGTCCTGGAAGAGTTCTCTGGGCTTTATACTGAAATCTTTAGGTGCCCTCTTTCGGTATTCCACAGGAATTGCAAGCAGGCTTTGTTTTTTACAACAACCTTTTGGGAAAGCACAAATCTCAATATTATGGGAATCCTATGGTGAATGTTATACAAATGGAACTTGCCCACAGAAAAAGCATTGTATTTTATATGGTGTACATATTACATGGTGTACAATCAGCTCATGTTTTGCCATTAAATTATCAAAGTGTTGGGTTTTGATTTTGATGCTTCAAGAAGTATTCATGCTTAAAGACGATATTCACGGAATGTATACGTACAGGGAAAGCAGAATTATAATTCACAAAATATTTTCTGCTGAATTGAACCTTATAGTTATGTCATACTGTCTCTGTGACTTTCTGTAGCATGGGGACTCACCAACGCTAGCTAAGTTCTAATTCCAACATCTACAATTCAGTAAAAGGTCAAAATCATTTCTTTTAAGAAAATACAGGTATAAATGTGAAGATGGTATAAGTTTAGCGGATATGTCTGTGTTAGGCCATCTGACTATATATAATATATCCATGTTTCTGGTTGTTTAGACCAGCAATCCTCTAATCTGTGCAAATTTCCTTTCTACAGGTTCCCTTTCTGTTTTTAGTTTGGATCCTTAAGCTATCTTATAAAGACAAAAGGATCTGTCTTCTCATTTATTCTTCCTCAGTAATGCTTGCTATTATATTTTGAAATATATTCAGAATTATTGCTAGTAGTTAACTCTAAATTTGTCCTGTGTGAGAGTGAATCTCAGATGTAGTTAACAGAGTAGTTAATGTCAGATTTAAGCAATTTTTCCTGCCAAGTACTTTAAGAAAATCAGTGGAAAATGTTGATTTAGAGGACATTGGTAGGGCAGCATTTTTTGTTTGAATTTTACCTTTTAGTTAATGGAACATTGTCACTGCAGGAAAGACAAGGTGTACTGAAAGTACATGCTCGACAAATACAGCAAGAAACTTAAGCAGGTGCTTTACAAATTTTGTACTGGGCCTTAGATATCCTTCACAGATGTTCTTGTATCCTTCTACACAAGTCAATCTCTGTTTCTTTCATCATATCAGCACTGACGAAGAGATGAACGATTCAGCTCTTCCTTAGCAGATAGTCCTATGAGTCACATTTTCTGTTCCTGTGAGAGATGTTTGAATCAAAAATCTTTTTCAAACAGGTAAAAGTATGAAGATTTTAGTAGGAAGTGAATATGGCTCACAACATCTGTTTCCAGCCCTTCCTTGTAAAAGAAATGGTCTTTGTAACATTGCTGTTGGTATTATCTCTAAAAGCATGAGCTGCAATTGTAACTCCACCTAGTTGGACTGCAGTTGAATATGAACACCTATAACTTTGCAGACATAACATCAGTACTGGCTTTATGCACAGACTGAGGGCAATAGGGCACATTGTCACATCAATTTTTAATCAGGATTCTCCAATTAAATCAATGGACAGTACTGTTTAAAAGTCAATAGTACAGTAAAGCTCGGTACTTGGCTCAAATCGGCAGATTTAGAGGATAGCCAAATTCAGGCTGACTGTAACATAAATAATGGCAGTTGCTTTCAAGTGCTCTGAATCATTTTGTTCATTCTAAAATGCAAAGTTACAAACTGTACATCTGATGATGCAGTTAGACTCCATTTGTAAATACATTTCCTATAATGTGGGATGCAATGTATTATTCACAATGTGATGAAGAGCCACATAGTATGGAGCAAAAAAGGCAGAGTTTTGTAAGCAGGTAGGAGACAGAGAAGTAATTTGTAATAGTTGCAAATCATTGTTGGCTAAGAAATATTATATTATATTACATTATATTAAGCAATTTGAGTACTTTTTCTGATATACCTGTGCAACAGCATTTTTGTTTGTTTGTTTTTGAAATAAAAATTATTTGTAAGAACTTTATCATACCATTTCCAACTAGCTAGTATTGTGGTAATTTTCAAAGTATTTCTTGGCTTTGCATGCTAATAGGCAGAGACTGAGAGAACTATTACACGGCAATGTTACCTAGTGTTAGGTAAAACCAGAAAATCTTAAACATGATCATTCCAGAGTATGTACAATAGCTGGAAAGAGAAATAATGATGCTGTCAGAAATGTGACAGAGAGTTAAATTTTCCTTAAGCAAAGTGGAAACTATTAAATAACAAAAAGGGTAGTTCTGATAAGGAGAATTTACTGGTGCCTACCTAGAGATTTCATGGAATCATAGAACAGAATCATAGAATCATTTAGGTTGGAGAAGACTTTTAAGAGCATCAAGTCCAACATTAACCTAGGACTTCTAAGTCCACCACTAAACCATGTCCCTAAGCACCACATCTACATATCTTTTAAGTACCTCCAGGGATGGTGACTCAACCACTTCCCTGAGCAGGCTGTTCCAATGCTTGACAACGCTTTCAGTGAAGTATTTTTTACTCGTATCCAATCTAAATCTCCCCTGGTGCAACTTGAGGCTGTTTCCTCTTCTCCTATCACTTATTATTTGAGAGAAGAGCCTGAGACCCACCTCGCTACAACCTCCTTTCAAATATTTGTAGAGAGCGATGAAGTCTCCCCTCAGCCTCTTTTTCTCCAGGCTAAACAACCCCATTTCCCTCAGCCACTCCTCATAAGACTTATTTATGAGTACACTAGCATTTAAAAAAGATTTTTATTCAGGTCCTAAGAACACTCTAGAAAGTTTGAAATTAAGAGGTCAGCAAGATTTTTTAGATCACGTTGATTTCTAGTGGAACTGTGTTCTCAACAAACAGTTCAGCCCTTAAAGCTGGGAATAACAGGAGTGTTTATTTGCAGACCAAGAGCAGCATGTTTCATCACGTAACTCTGAAGCCAAAAAAGGAAAAAAAAAAAAAAAGTGGTCCCAAGTTTTAGTCTGTCTAACATAAATTGAAAAATTATTAAACATATATGCTTTCATTGTGAGTTTTTTTAATTCAGTCAGTCAGGATTATAATCCCATTTCTCGTTAGCTTTTTCCAAAGGGCTGCATTCTTGCGAGGAGGAGGACAAAGCTGTTCAGAGGAATTTGTGTTCATCTAGAAATTGTTCCCCTGAAATGAAGAACAATCTAGAATTGTCAAGTTAAAGCTAGGTGGACTAGACATAATTCCTTTTATATTTGAGAAGATAAAAAATTCTTGAGAGGCTCCAGTTTAGTGTCAGAGACCTGAATCATTCAATCCCAAAGATGCACGTAGATTGTCTGTAAATTTTCATGAGCGTCTGAAAGAATGAGAGGGTTTGGGGGTCAGATCTGCTGATTTTGCAGAGACTAGCAAAACTTACTTTCGCTTTTTTGGAAGCAGTATTAGTTTCATCTACACTGGTTGATATTCTTAAAACACTGAGTCTTGATTGATACTGAGTGCTTGACTGCATCCCCCTTACTTCTTACCCTCTGCAATTAATGATTTGGCAGTGTTGGCTACTCCAATCATTCAAAAATGTTGATCAGACACCCAAAAGTATTGATATTGGGTTCTGTTGGAGTGAATGAAAATTTTGATTTTGCTGAAGTCCATGAGGATTTTCGTACTGATTTCTAACTGGCCAAGATCACTCATAAACTCATCAGAATTGTGAGCAATTTACAAAGCTAGCAGAACCAACTGAAAATAAATGCTGAGTGTTAAAGACAGGAATTAGTTGCTGTTCTCTGCAGTTTCTATGACTTGGTTGTCTCCATTGAAACATGGGGTTCATGGAGTTCTGTAATATATTTCAGTGGATTACTAGCAAACCCAGAATTCAAATCTGAGTTAATCTCTAAAGAGAGCAATAAATTTACCTAGAGGTGAGTGTGTTTTAGAGAGCGAATATGTATTCATTATTTAGCATTAGCACAGCAAGATATTATCACCTTGTATAAAGAAAGATTTGTAGTTGGGCAAGAGGATGACGTATCTAAATACCTGACTTCCCTACAGAATTAATCAAAGGGAGACTACAGGCTTAGGCATCATAAGAAAGGGGACTGCAGTTGTCTGTAGCAGTGATTGTAAAGAATCTGATGACAAGAAGGACAGACACTTAAGAGGCAACAGAAGGACTCAACACTACAGATTTGTCCTTTTTATGAAGCCAAGAAAGAGGACAGTGCAATACAGGCCAACAAGAAAAATTGTTGTAGTGAGAAGGCATCATTCACATATACATCCCTCTTGTCTCAAATCAGGGCTGATGGTATGCAAACACAATAGCACTGCTTTACAACTCCATCCATCCTGGATTAGAGCTCCAGAGATCCCCAGTACTTCCCAATACCATCTCAACATCAGCAATCTTGCATGCTCAACCAAAGTCATGGTTCCGAAATTTTTCAGGTGCCAAACTGCTCCCAACCCTTTACCAGCCTATCCTATATCATTCATAATATTCTTTTACACATCCCACATCTTTCTTAGTCCTCAATCTTTCCACATTAGACTCCTATTTTTTCCTATCTATGGATTCCTGAGTCTCCATCTTGTAAGCCTTCCTCATTCTGCCAACTCTACTTCTCTAACCTACTCTGATTAAAATTCATCTGCAAGGAGATGCAACAGCATCCTGTGGAAGTAGAATGTTTTTTGCAGGTATGAGGTGTACTTGTGAGAAATGCATCTCCAGAAAACTTCGTTGGAGCTAGTAAAGAATTCTTAGAAAAAACAGATGTGTGGTAGTTGCAGCTCAGAAATAATGGGTTTGTTACGAACCCTTCTTTTCAACAAAGATTTAATTTACTTTAGTCCCTTCTCATATCCCTATAGCAAATAAGTACAGTGATTTGAATTCCCTTGTCCCATAATTAGTATTGCTCCATCCCCAAACCTCAAAATCAATCTTCCTTCCCAGGCTCTACATCAGTCATGACCCATCCTCATCACTCTGATGCCATTTCAGATCAAAACCAGCAAAGCCATTGCTAACCTTCTAGTGGTTTGACTATCAATAAGATGTGGGAAGCCCACATTTTTTGATTTGAATTAAGGGTAGCAGGATTTTGAACTACCATACATTAGACTGGAGGTTCCAGCCACTGGGAAGGCTGCTACAGGGTACCTTGGTTTGGGGAAAATTCTTGAAATCTCAAGCATTTTAACAGGCTGAGAAAATTGTTTTCCACTGAGTTCTAATTAGATCATAGGCTCAATGGATATTTTAATAATTTCTGACTTTGAAAAATGCAATATCTCATTGGCTTCGACAGTTAATCAATAATTGAATTCACTCGATATAAGTTTACTTAAGAAACCAGAAAACAGATGTTATGTCTCATTCATTTTGCTATATGGGCTCAGAAAGGTAATTACTACCAAAACTTGGAAATCCAGATCTCTGACAACCGAATTAAGTTTCTGTGAGCGTATACTGTGTGCTATGAAACATCCAGGAGTTGAAAGTTGCACATTCAGGAGCTGTCCTAAGGGAACCTTTCAAGAATTCAGAGATTTCTACAGGGGTCAAAGATTACTCGCAATTCTGACCAGTTAAGTGCTTCATGTGAAATAAAAAGAAGGTAAGAAAGCCATTTTGCGTAGAATCAAAGTGGAGATGTAAAAAATAGGACGAAGAAAACACTCATGTGTTGCTAAGATAAATTAGCAAAGATATTTATGGATCTGTAACTGTCTTTATAATAACTTTCTGCTTGTATAATCAATAATTTTATTTTTGAAATAGGAGACCGAATTCCAAGTTTACAGTAAGCATTCATGGGTGAACACAAAAGGTTAAAAATATAATAAATAAATAATTGTTTCTATATATAAACTCTGTTCTTCAGCACACCTTATGACAAATTGCGCTAATGGAATTCTAGTCAGGAAGGGTCTTCTAGCAAAAGGGAAAACAAAAATCTTCTTTAGAAGAATCTCCTTTGTTTCATATCTCAACTTAATAGAACAGTGTTTAATTCAAGAGTTGCGTAAAAAAAAAATCCACGTTTCTTAATGCTGATGTGAAAAAAATTTTTCTCAGTCTAGAAACTGAGTTTTTGCTTTATGTGATGCTTTAAAGGTTATTTCACTAGGTGACTTTTAACACACCAGTTACATTTAGTTCTTGCTTGACAATTTTGAAGATGTATGAGCCACAATAACTGCTACGATTCTTTTCCTTCGCTGAGCAGTTTTGAAAAGGGGTTGAAAAGGAGAGAAAACTCTGCATTTTTGGCACTTCCATGAATAGATCAATTGAGTAAGAAGTTGTTCTTACAGAGCTGGGTTTTTACACATAAATGTGATCTAAACCATAATATTAGTTAAAAGCTTTTCATTTATATTGGAAGGAATTGAGAATCTCGGAAATCCGTACTAACTTAGAATGACTTCCTGAATTAGCACCAAGTTTTCATTGTAAGATGCTGCTTAATCTTGATTATAGAGACAGTCCTCTGATCTTGTGGAATCTCAAGAAAACGGACATTGTCCAGAATCTTAAGTAATTCTGAAATGAGTAGGCTCAAAGAATTACATCATGATGCTTGGCAAATCCTATGACCTTCTTAACTCTTTCATTGCCTTAAGATATTTGATTTTCCTCCAAGGAAAGTACATCTAACTCACTCACTTAGTCTAGGGTGAAATACCACTTCATTTATGAATCTGGCACAGACAGAATTATAGCACAAGATAAGTGGCCCTTGTCAGCCCTCCAAAGAAGAATGTGCTTTTAGAGAGGGAGCTGATGTACATTTTATCATGTGGTAAAACACCCTTCCTTGAGGCTAGCAAGCCAGGAAAGGATATTGCATGTCAAACGGTCTGAAACTGCACTTCAGTTACTCTACTGACATTTTATTGTTTTCTTTTGTTCCTTTGATCAAGATATGCAAGATTTAAATGTTTGACTAAAAATATTCAATCTGGAGTCTTGTAAACAAGAGGTGGCAAAAAGTTAATGGCGGCTTATATCACTGTTAAATTGAAATAGTACAGCTAGAGAATGTATAAGAGATATTTTTTTGTCAGGCATTTGATATTTTGTATGTCACTAAAACATAAAAAGCTGTGCAACAGAATGGAACAAAAAATAAACAATCTACCTGATGAATTTAGCCTTTTTTCTTAATGATGTATGGTTCTTTATTATTATAAGACGACACACAGATTTAGGTGGTAATTCAAGCATTTCACAGATTTTATTTTAATTTTTTAATATCTCCATACTTGAATCACAGATTTCTGCAAATATTCAGTGTTTTCTATCCATACCATTTTATTAGGTGTCAATGATTGAAGTGGTACCTAATTGTAGCACATAACTAGGCGGCAGTGCTCAAAAACACCTGATTGAGGCTAGCGCTGTTCCAGTCAGGTCCTGCATAGATGGCTTTGCAGATTCTTACGAGAAATCTTACAAGCAAAAGTTAATGATACAGATATTGTAAGGAAAGTATCTGCAAAATGAATCCATTTTTTAAAAAAGGAAATGACCTTTTCTTTTTACTGCTAGAGAAGTCACACTCCAGGAATGGTGATTTCTGCAATGATCTATCTGTGCTGGTTCTCTTCACAAAAGCTCAGTTTGGGGATGTTAAAGAGGCTTATGTGGTAATTTTTTTGTGTTTTAACTGGCATTTGTTGCAAACAAAGTGACTGGAGAAAACTGATAGAGAGGGAGTAAATTTTTCCCATGTAATTCCTTCTAGCCTGGGGGACATTCTGTAAGTTAGAAAGGCAGAAACCAGGAGCTGTTGCCTTAGCACCTCTTGAAAACTTTTGCTAGTGCTTCAATACCTTCAGCATCTGCCTGTGAACCATCCAAGGCTGAAAGCCTTAGCACGACTGAGTTAACATCATCCTCTTTGCCATCACCATAAATGAACTCTTCCTGTAAACTGTACTGACACAATCAATCTTTTCCCAGTGTCAGCTGAAGAGCTCTATTTCTATGGTCTCTTCATTATTATCTCTTATTGCATGTTACCTGTCCCTGAGATCTATCACCTGAATTACTGGTATGAGGAGTCCCTCACACAGCAGGACAGCTCCATCGGCTAACACGTTCTAAGGGGAATGGGAAATGCCCTGGCACAGGAGTGCTGGGTTCGCAGATCTGAGGAAGACAGGGGTAACCAGAGGAGGGCAGTGATGATCAAGTGGCAACTGCATCTCTTTGTCTGGCAGAGTTGGAGCTAGAAGAGAACACGCACCCACGGTCTAAGCTGCTGTCATTCTCATAAAGGCTAGGCTACACATAAAATTGTATAACTGCTATCATTTCTACAACAAAAATTCTGGCTCTTTAACTCAGACAAGAAAAAGTCATGTTTTTTCATTTAGAGATGCCTAGCTCAGGCACCACTTGTGAACCAAACATGAGCACTGTGACATTTAGCTGTTCTGTCTGTAGCCACTAAACAGCAATCTGCCACAAGAAGAAGCCGAAACACTGAACTGTTCCACTGCTGTCTGACAAACACCCACGGAGCGATTGGCAGAGCATGGGCTCGGTCTCCTTCTGCATGCTCCCTGTTCCTGTAGTCCTATTCAGCATTCTTCCATATCGACTTACAGGTGAAATGAAAGAGGTTAACATTAGGAACTTGAGGGGTTTGGATTAAAACATTAAAAAATTGTTTGAGGATCTTTGAGTTATCATTAGAATAATTGATTTTTATTACACAGTATTTTATTTAAGTAAAACATTAATTTTACTTTTCTAACTTCAGAACTTCCAATTTGTTTGATTCTCACTGCTCCCTTAAAAACAGAGCAGGGCTATTAGTGGCTCTGTTTCAAGAAGATTAAAAGCAGCATGTGGGAAATTCTCTTGGTCTTTAAAAGAAAGTCACTGTTGTAAGGGTATTTGGAAGGCGAGAGCATCTGCTTCAGTAAGGTTATTCAGTCAAGGACCTTTTAACACAGAAAGGTATAATAAGAACTCACAGAGACACAGACCTTGTAGGCAAGGGATAACGAGGCAATACCAAAAGACCAAAAGACACCACAGGCCATTACGAAACTAGCAGGCATCATCTTGGAAAGGGCCAGCTTGGACTTTGGATATGAGGAGAAGGAAACAAGAGGAACACGAGGGTCTGCAATGTTTGAGGGAGTCCTGTAGGACTATGTAAAATCCATGCAGGAAAGTTTAGGAAGAAGGAACTGGAGAGGAACAAAGGGTGGAATAGACCAAAAAGGTCCTGTCACATTTAAATCATTGCTGCCTGTTTGACTGAGCCCTGCACCTAATCGCTGCAGTCTGCCCTCTTTTATTGTTGAATACTTTCTTAACTATCTCTCTGTGTGATGTCACTCTCTACCCCATGTGGGCGTGCACACTGTAATGGCTAAGTGGCAGCTACTGGTGGAACTGGCTTACGACAGATTTGGTGCCAGCAACTGGAGTCAGATCTGCGGCGTAGATGTCCCTCACCTGTGGGGTCAGCAACTGAAGAAAGTGGGGACCTTGATGACAGCTACTGGATGGGAACAGCATGTCCCGAGTGCCAGCTACTGAGGAAATCAGTATGAGTGAAGTGAGTAAGGGCAGGTACCCTCATGGGTGGCTGGAGTCACAGCCCATGTGGTTGGTGCCATCAAGGCAGGGAGAAGCGTTTGTTTGGTTCCCTAAAGCTGCTGCATGTGAGGGTGCACGTCTGTAATTTGCTAGGAAACTTGCCAGGGGATTAGTGGGTGAGTAGAAGGCCCAGGCTTTGGGCAGGGGTATCAGTGCTGGCATTGGGAGTGGCTCACTGGTCCGGGGTGCCTGTCAGATGGGCGCGTGAGTGCTTCTGTTTGCCAGTGAGCATCAATCTGACTAGCCAATGAGTGGGAGATCTAGGGAGCAGGTGAGAGGGCTCAACATCCAGACTGAAGAAGCTGTGTTTTACCCAGAGAACCTATAAGATTCTAGTCTTGCAGCTGGATCCTCACAGGTATGTCAATAGATGTTCAAAATTTGACATGACTAACTTGACTTTAAAGTCAGATCATAGGACACAAGAAAATTGGAAATCCAGCAGAAAAAAAATACATTTGAGTGTATTGCCATTGCAAGATGTAAAAGGGAGATTTTTGGAAGGGTTCATCATTTAAGTGAAGTAGTATTTTTGGTTATTTTTTAAGAATCATTAAAAAGGCTAAAGCAATTAAATTTAATCTAAAGCAATTAGATTTTAAAATCATTAGATCTTAAGGCAGGACAAAATATTGTATACATATGTGTACTGTCTGGTAGAGAAAAATATCTTGCTTTCAGAGACATTAGATTAATAAAACAATTTTGTTACTTCTGTAATAATTTAACTAGGTGTTTGGAAAGAATATTTATTTTTAAAAACTATAAATACTATTTAAATATTAAATCTCTATTCAATACTTCTAAATATTGACAAATGAAAGATGAAAACCAGGAAAATACAGCTCTTTATAGCATCTCAGTGTTCCTTTGAATGAGATCACAGTCTAATTGAATAAAAGATGTATCTAGAAGGGCATTAATTAGCCAGCATGTAATAGTTCGCAAGACCTGCTAATATATGGGACTTCTGGGAGCTTTTTCAGATTGCAGCAATTGATTTTGTCACAGAGCCAAAAAGTGGAGAGGAGTTTTAATTTTTTTTTTTTCCTCTTCCGGAAACATACCTGATAAATCTGGCGGTGGCTTTTCTTTTCTTTCCCTCTGTTCAAATCAGATCATAATTACTCTGGCATCAAGGTCAGGCAACTTGGCTAGCTCTGAAAGATATCAGCTGTTTTTCTCATGCTTGCTGAACCTCTCTTAGACAAATTTTGTATTGTTTTTTGTGTCGGTTTTATCGTGGAACATCGTGCTGCCATCTGGGAAGAAAAACACCATGGTACAGGAGCAGCTGGTGAATGAGAATGGCCAAATAAACATTGGCACTCACTCTGCCATTAGGTGAGATAAGAGGGCTGAGGCCAAGCCAAAAGAGACAGCCCAAACTGCTGCCATTATCCTTCACTGTCCCCTTTCCCCTTATCTCTGTTTAAAAACACAGCTATCAGTCATTTTAGAGAAGGGAAACCAAACCTAGCTATCAGGTGTTGGACATGTCCTTCTGAAGCCTGGAAAACAGAGATATCCACAGTCAAAAGCATCTGAAGGGACTTGCCAATTGGCTGAGTGACTGGATACTTCTATTTCCCTGGAATAATAACAAGAGCATTTCATATTTCTGTAATGATTCCTATCATAGAAGCTTAAAGCACTTTAGATGTAAATTAATTCTCTAAGCACTTTGAGAATGGGTGAGGAGCTATTTAGCTTCATTTCCATAGGCAGGGAAGTTGAGGCACAAAGAAACAGATTCTTGATTTGTTAGATATGGATTAGATACAGAGTTTGTGTTAATGCCAGGAATAAACCCTAATTCTGAACTGCTTTACACTTTTCCTTAGCAGCAGCCCAATTTTCCTTCTAGAGACTTGAGGCCCGCCCAGAAATTTAGGGAGACAGTGGACTTACCCAACCTAAACCTCCAGAAATGAAAAGCATGATGCAGGGTTGTATTGTTATTTATTTGCTGAAGAGCTGAGTCACCTTCTGGAGATCCCTTATTTGCAGACACATAACAAGGTAGTGGACAGAGGAACTACATTCCGCTATCCATGGCACAGACTCTCTAAAAGGTATGTGGGGGGCTAATTCTTAACTCCTAGACACTGAGTTTCTGTACATTACTCCTTTGATGTCAGAGTATGTATGCTTGTATTTGCAGCTTGGGCCAGATGCGAATGTATTTACATTTGGCACAGACCGGACATATACAGGCTTGCAGTCATTAACAGTGCCCAAGATTGCCTATCAGTTAACAGTTCAGGAAGTTTCACTTAAAATATGTCTTCTTTTTTTTTAATAATTAGCATGATTGGTTGTGACACAAAAAGCTGGAAACTTGAAAGTGAGAAAAAGTAGTCTGTATGGTATTTAAAATTAAGGATGAATTATTCCTTATCATCCATTATGTCTGTCCTGCTGTGTCAAATAAAGACTCAGTTGTCCACTCGAGCTTGACTGCCAGTAGTCTTTACTGGCTGATGGCTGTTTAGGGGAGAGTTTAGTAATCTCAAAACACTTCCCAGTGATAACAGCTGTCTTCCTCACAAAGTCACATATGGTGCTAACTGGCATGCCTCTCATCCCTAGTAAGGCTAACATCGCGGTGTTAGCATTGTCTTTCCTTTACAAAGAACACTGTCACTAAGGTACACCAGTGAGGCCTTTTAGGGCAACGAAAAAGCAATGACCCTAAAATGCTTGCTCTGACCTAATATCGCTCACTGTTACAGAACAGCAAAGTTTAGTCTCATCTGAAATCATCTTGTTCAACTTTCTTATATATTCTGTGCAACTGCAAAAGACCAAACAGCCACAATTCATGGGCTTTTAACACAGGGAGAACCATCATCAACTCTGACCTCCTGCAGTAGCACAGACCACAAAACATCATGTCATTTATATGGACTGAGAGCAAAACTAGGCAGTTATTCAATGATCAGAGGAGCTAAAGAAGCCTTGCTTCCTCTCAGTCTGTACCATCCATATACAATCCACCCCCTTCTCCTCTCCTTCCACTTTCCACAACAATTCTTTGTCCTCTGCCCAACTCTTCCAGTTTCTTCTGAGGGACTCTAATGGCCACATCTATTAAGGTTAATTCAAAGCTCCCTGCACGTGTGTACACGTTTAGCTGTTGACACTGTAAATGGCTACAATGGGCTGAATTCTGCCTGCCTTTCTTTCAGTGGGAGCACTGTTTTAGATCTCTCTCCTCTACTGCTCTATTCATATTCATGAAATTGTGTCATTATGCCTTTACAAAGTTGCAGGGAGAAGAAGGAAACCTTGCAGGCGGATGCAGAATGCTGTCACATCGGCCTCGTTTCTTTAGAAAGCTAAGCTACTTACCAAACACCAACAGCTTTGGGTGCAGTCACAGTCATGGAGAGTGTGGTGCCATCCCCCCAAGATGTGAACATCATGCAGTGTTTTTAAGGTGACCAACTGTCCTGTTATGCTATCCTTACTACAAGAGATTTGTCCTACCTCTGCTATTTTCCCAGGACAACTTCCGTACAACATGGATAGTGCTGATACTGCCAGCTGTGAAACTTTTCCACCAAAAGAAGACTAAAAAAAAAAAGAAAAACTAAATAGCGAAAATTGCAAAAGACAATAAAATAAAATGGAAACTAAATTAGGTGTTTTCAATGAATATATTTACTTAAATTAAAAAATGTTTTAACTAACTGATTTGACTCTTACAAAGCATTTGCAAATTGCCATTACAAGTGTTTTACAAACATTTAACTCTCCTACCAAATACTTCAAATCCAAACTACCATAAATAAAAATACTTTAAAACTTTTTCAAACAAACAAACCAACAAACAAAATATATGCCTGTCGTTCAGGCATTGCTATAATCCAGGAGTAAACTCAGAATTTTAGCAGACTGGCATCGATTTTGTGTGGAAACTATTCAAATACTGGCTAATTACTATAACATCTTAGAAACGTGTCAATGCCACACAATAGAGAACAACCCAGTGGGAATCTGCTGTGGCCATCTGGTACGTTATAGTATCATGGAAAGATACCATTTTGGGTCCTGAAAGCAATTTAAGTTTATCAGTTTAGTATTACACCTAGATTAATTAGCCTTAATAATGTTAATAATAAATGTAATAACTTAATAATAAATCTAGGCCCTGATTTGGTCTAATTCCTCTTTCTGGGTAAATATTAACTGCAAACTCTTTTAGCAAAGTATTTCAGTTGGTTTTGACTGTAAAGACAAAGTGATGGTAACTAGCAATGACTGAGAAACACGGTTTCTACTTTGAACTCTAAAAAGCTAGTTTGTTTGGGTTTTAGTTTCCTTTTCCCCCCAGGTTTTCTACGACAGAGTTGAAAATTCTGAAATTTTGCTTTGCGGGAAAACAATGTAGCTTGCTTGACCGAGCAATCCTTTGAAATTTCCCTTTCACACTTTACTGTGCTCTCAAGCTTTCCTTTGATTTTAATGTCTGATTGAACTTGATTGCTCAAAAAGAACATCACTAAAAATGGTTTCTCAGCAAAACTTGTGCAAAGTTTGCAAAAACATAAACAGTTCAGAAAGTGACTGAACACATAACTATCTTGACTGTATGATGTGATAGCATCAGGTCACAGCACAGAGGGGTGGTTACAAGGAGGTTATGGGCTTGGATAAATATGGATCTGGACTTTCAGGTAATATATAACAAGGAAAAGCTTAACTGAAATCCTAGGGAACGGCATTTAGCGTGTTCCTCAGCTGCAATACCACTCTTCTACTCAGAATCATGGATCTACTGGTTATTTGTGCTTGGCATATGAGAAAGACTAACAGTGAGATATGCTACAAATACATGAAATGCAGGTGGAACGATTGTGAAGCGTGAAGTGGGGGCCAAAAGAGGAATATATTCTTCCTCTGCAAGACATGGCATTGAAAGGGTGACAGTGAGTATAAAAGAGCACCTAGAAGAAATGAGATGCGATGGATGCTATTTTTCTTTTACAGTAGTGTTCTGGAAGATTCTAGGCAAATGACCATGTCTCCATGTTTAATCTTGACATCTGTAAAACAAGGATGGCCTCAGTAACAACCCTGATAAAGTGCTGTGGATAAAAATGCTTAAAGATAGATTTTTTTTTTTTGCCAATGAAAGCAGTATGCAAGACCTAAGCTTCCTGTTGCTTGTCATACAAACCATTCAATACATCTAATCTCAGTGTCCATCTTTTGATAAAATTATTTCTGTTGTGGCTCTTTGGTGAGTCAGCAATCTGCTTTTCCCACCAATTGCTTATCACAACTGCATCAATTAATCCTGTGGACAGGTTTTGTCAAGAAAGTATTAAACTCAGTTTTAGATAATATTTTTAATATAGAGCTGCAATGAGAAACAAAAATAAAGAGCCAGCACTGGTAAACTGTTCTCAGCAGGCTGCTGATTAGTCTCTCCCAGGGCCATAGCTTGTCAATATTCATTTGAAAAAAAAAAAAAAAAAAATATTATTCTAGGTTCTGTCATGGCAGATGATTCAGAAGTTCCACTATCTTCATATGGCAACTCAAGGCTTGCTTGTTTGACATGAGATCAGATAAGTCATGCTGATGCAAAAGAGCCCTTTAAAAATTATTGTTTGAAGCGAAGGCCTGCAAGTGCAGCTGATGTGGAGCAATTGGAATTTACTTTGCTCTGTTCCCTTTTATTTCCTGGAACTACCCTTCACAGAGAGCAAAGGAATGAATGCAAGAGAGAAAGGAAATAATAGGATAGGGAAACAAACTCATTTCTGTAAGTAAAATGACTTAGTTGCAATGAACAATACTAGTCTGCCCTTCCACAGTGAGTGAACTGAGGTGTTTGCCTTAGCTGGCTATTCCATTAGGAAGATGTCACAGTCGTGCATTTTCTTAGGCTCCTACACACTGAGCATCTGCATACTGCAATTGCTGCTGGAACCCTCTCGTATAGCAGCGTCTATCTTAGTTTACCCACAGTATCTCAGGTACCAATAGAAGTCTACCTGAAGCAGCACCGAAATCATTGCAGACAGCAAAAGTATCCAAACAAACTAGAAAAATATTCAAACGTTTTCCTTCAGAAAAAGTCCATATTACTCTGAGTACAATCTTCTGAGCATCAAGCTAGGTAGTTTGAATTTAGATTATATATGTCCTCAAACACGGTGTTCATGTTGCCGTACGTATCCTGGCAGTAGGTACTGATGTGTTATATTCCTTTTGTCCACAAGATGTCAATGCATCCTAAGAATTCTAGTGCACATAGCCTAGTTTCTTTATAAGACGAAGCCTAAGTATTTTGTGAGTTAGTGTTTTGTGCAGCTACAGTGCCTACGCCATCATAGCCATGATTCTTACTAGGTCCACTAAGCAAATGTCACACTAACAATTAATAACTAATAGCTAACTAACTAACTAACTAACTAAATAAATAAATAAATAACAACCACAACTATTATTATCATTATTATTACTACTATTATTATTATTATTGCATAGATCATTCTGTCCAGCAGAAAGAATCTTTGCGAAGGGTGCAAACCTCCATGAAGACCTTATGCGACACGGTCTCCAGCTTGTCCTGTTTGGACTCCTGAGGAGAGGAGGATACATGAGGATGCAGTGATTAGGTGTGCACATGTGCCAGAAGGAGAAGCAAATCTGTTAACTTAAGCATTGTGCTGATTAGCTTGAACTCCCAAGTGGGAGCTGCTCAACATCTGACTCGCATAGAGCGTGGGTGGAATGAGTGTAGATGTATCAACAGCTGTCCATATTTACTGATACATTTCAATATTTAAAAAGATTAGAATTAGACTTATGGAAATTCACATTCTTGCCTGTCTTTACATAAAGATTCAACTTTGCTTTGAGAATATTATTGGAATAACATGAATGCACTGAAGTAAAATTAACAGGTTAAAGAACAAAGGTTGTTTCTTCTGATTAGAAAGAACTTCCGAGCTTCTCAGATGATAGGCATTAGGGATATGATAGTTTTTGCTGTGTTTTAATGATTTGCTCTTTTTTTTTTTGTATTCTCTAAGCATAGCTGAAGATTAGAATATACCTGTCTGGTATCTGAAGACTCAGATACAACCTAGACAGACTGATGTGCTCCTTACTTGCCTTGATTTAGAGTTAGTTGAGATGGCACAAAAGGCCTACTTTAGAATGAATTTTAATGTATATCAGCAAGACCTATGAGTGTGGAATTGGTGTATCTGGAAAGGGAGATGCCAGGGTGGGTACTTTACTGGAGTTCCTCTAGGGAAGAAGCAGCCAGCATTTATGAATGTGTTTCAGTAATGCAGTAACTGCTGCCAGTTTGTCAGAAGCCAAGTTTTGCCAAATGCCTGTTCATTTTTTCCACAGACCTTTAATATTTTCTTTCAAAAGAGGAGGATGGAAAATTAACTGAATGTCATTTTTTACAACAAAGCTGAACTTGTTCTTTCTTGAATCTTTTAGACAAATATATAGTTGTTTATGGTTAATTTTAAGTAGTGTAAATTACAATTCAAGCACTGTCATTTTCTCATGTTTTGAGTAGGAGACTGGTCCTGTTCATAGATTCATAGATTCATAGATTTCTAGGTTGGAAAAGACCTTAGAGATCATCGAGTCCAACCATCCCTAATCCCCATTAAACCATATCCTCAAGTAGATCATCCACCCTATTCTTAAACACATCCAGGGATGGGGACTCAACCACCTCCCTGGGCAGCCTATTCCAGTGGCTGACAACCCTTTCAGAGAAGAAATACTTCCTAACATCCAACCTGAATCTCCCCTGACTAAGCTTATGCCCATTTCCTCTTGTTCTATCACCCATCACTAATGTAAAGAGCCCTTCCCCTACCTCCCCACCATCTTTTCTCAAGTATTTATAGGCCGTAATCAGGTCTCCCCTCAGCCTCCTCTTCTCCAGGCTAAACAGCCCCAACTCCCTCAGCCTCTCTTCATAAGTTTTATTTTCCAGCCCCTTGACCAGTTTAGTCACCCTTCTTTGGACTCGCTCCAGGAGCTCAATATCTCTCTTAAAGCGAGGGGCCCAAAACTGGACACAATATTCCAGGTGCGGCCTCACCAGTGCCGAGTACAGGGGTAGGATCACTTCCCTGCTCCTGCTGGTCACACTATTCTTGATACACGCCAGTATCCCATTGGCCTTTTTGGCCACCTGGGCACACTGCTGGCTCATATCAAGCCGGTAGTCAACCAACACCCCCAGGTCCTTCTCCGCCAGGCAGCTCTCCAGCCACTCTTCCCCGAGCCTATAG
This sequence comes from Tauraco erythrolophus, assembly GCF_009769465.1. NCBI lineage: Eukaryota > Metazoa > Chordata > Aves > Musophagiformes > Musophagidae > Tauraco > Tauraco erythrolophus. Next base: position 37,925,393 of record NC_141470.1, on the reverse strand, counting down.
CGATAGATGTTCCCTTCTACCTGCATACATATTTTCTGGAATCAATGGAATTAAAACAACATAAAATAAGTTTCAAATCAGTTTTATGTAATCTCACTGGTTAGTAGGTGCCTGATACATGATGTCTTGATTCTGCTTTCTCTGGGATAAATCTGGAGTAAAATTCATTAATATTTCCTTTTCTACTAACCAGCATAGAAAGACAGAGGGGCCCTTTTTTGTCCGAGGATAATTTTACCAACTGAATAGTAATATCAATAAAAGCTTACAAAGTATCTATATTTTATTATATATCTATGTTTTCAATGAAAGGAGGAAAAGTTAGCATCCTAAGTGATAGGAACTACAACTGGATGGGGCATGTAGGAAAATGCATCTCCTTTTTCCCCTTACAAAAATGGCATCTTCTAGGAACTGTTCAGATGCAAAAAGTATGCTCGTGGGACCTGGAGTTCTAAATGCCAGGCTCTCATCTGTGGGACCTGAAACCGCTTCAGGTATTTGAGTCTGGCTACTTCTCATGCTTAGTGTAAGTCAAACATTTACCTGTCCTCTGCAAACTGATAGTTGAAATCTCTAAGCTTTTACAACTGAACTTTTATAGAGGGTGAAAATGTTATCTTCCCAACCCTGGCATGTTTTGGTATTGGCTTTTTTTTTTTTTTTCTTTAAGTTGGCTGGGCTGTTAGAGCTGATTGAGAACAGACTGGTTGCCACTTCCATGTAGCAGATACAGTGCTGCCTACAAATTCATACCCAACTGCATGTAGTTGGTACTCCCTGGTTGTGCCAAAGGTAGTGTCAAAGCTGAAAGTGCCAAAAAGCCCAAAGGAAGCTCTTATCTTCTGAGCTGAACTGATGGAAAATCTGTTTAATAGAACCCAATGGATAATTAGCTGAACAAGAATTACAGACTATGAAACAGGAACTAAACTGGTTTTCTTTTGATTCTTTCATATCATTTTAATCTTAATCAGCAATACATTAATTTCTCTTAACTAGGATCATCCTCAGATCCATCTCTGGCAATCTCTCTTTGTTCTCTGTTTCTGTCTCATCTCCACCTCTTTCCCATCATTGATGTCCAGGAATATTTCTGATGAGTCAGTCAGTACAACAACAAATTATTCCCTTTCTTTCTTTTGTGACTTTGATAAATGATGAAATAACAATGTGTTACCCTTCAAAAAACATTATCTTCAGTATGAGGTGACAGCTAATGGGACAGTTAATCTCTTAGAGCTGTAGTTCTGGGCTCTAAGTAAATTCAGGCATTTCGGCATCTGTTATACTCCCTTCACATTTTTATGATCTTCATTAAGCCTGTAACTTTCGGAGGATTCTTTTCTTCTTGAAGTGAAAGATGAATGTCTAAATAGCAGATAAAACAATGGTTTTTTTTTTCCCAATCTCATACAAGTATTTTGTTCCTACTTTCTCAGGCATGTGCCTTTCCTTGCACCTTTGCAAGTAAAAAGGGAGGTAATGTAGTTTACCACCTTCAAGTGGAAAGACTCTATGTTGAACAGGAAGACAGCTGGGAAGTCATGTAGCAACAGAACAAAATGTCCATTTCAGACACGGTATAATACACATAAAATGAGAAGGAGAGTAAAACCTACCTTTTTTTGTGTCTAGTAGCCTACATACAGGCCCCTCTCATCACAAGAGTTATCTTTAAGGAAGCTTTAAAGATGTTGTTTTCATAGGACAATGAAAGACAAGAATAGCTTCAAAATCTCTTTTTAGACCGCTCCATAGGGCACAAGCATGCATGGTTTCACTTCCTTCACGTAATTAATCATTAAGACTTTTTTATTTAACAAAAAGACCTTCTGTATGCAGCATCTGAATTTGTGACAATTATAATGTTTATTCATTTCCACCAGACTGGCAGGGAAGACAGATCAATAGAAAACATTTTGACTTGAGGCCTATGAGATGCAGACTTTGTGTCTGTACTGTATGAGACCTCAAACAAATCACTTTGACACAGATATCTTCAAAGATACCTCAGAGTACCTACCGACTGTAGTTTGTTTCAGGTGACTGACAACCTCTGCGGATCTTGCTTTTAGTCTGGGTATGCCTATATTGTCTTTTGATGGCAGTTTTCATGACCAGACTAGGGCAGGAGATTGTCTGACCAGATGAAGAGCTCTTTATCCAAATAATTGTCTGGACTTTCTACAGCCAGTGAATAGAAATAGGCATTGGAGAGCGTGATTCATCTGTTCTTTAAGCAGATGATTCACACCCTAAAATTGCCTATCACTCTCCACTGACTAGTAAAGAACCTCAGTCTTCACTATAGTGACCTGTAGTTGGATGAGAGGCTGTGGGCAGTGGGTCTGAAAGTGTGGCCTCTGGAACATCTGGATGGTCACCTTTAAAGTACCTAGTGTACCACCTAATGGCTTTAATTCTGTGGCTTGTTATGTCAGGCAGGACGTGAGCAGCTGCCTGAAGCTTTATAGCTTTACAAGATAGCTGTGAAAACATGAGAAAAGGGAGAGTGTCATGTTCATAGCCGTGCTTGAGACCATGCTGAAAGAACAGTGCAGAGTATAGCACTTCTATATTTCACTAAAGCGTTGAGGACAAATGCCCAAAAAGACTGCTAGGAGCTTAGCTACTACAGTGTGGAGGGCTATATAAGGGCCAGCTGAGATAGACAAAGCCTGCTGTTTGGAATTATGTGGTTTTGTACATCATGATCTTCCGCACAGTGGTGCCTGCCAAGTGTACTACAAAAGCATTTAAAGTACTAAGACATTAAGAAAGTCACTCTGGAAGCAGCTAAATCATTGCTGACCAGATATATACACCCTGAGAATTAAAAACTTCTATATGTTTGGGGGGTTTTGGTTGCTTGTTTGTTTGGGGTTTTTTCTCATCACCCCCCTACATAGTCTTTTTTCTCTAGAAATTTTCCAGATTAACAGAAATGTTCAGCATGTAAGTAGTGATCCAGAACCATTATTAAACATCTGCTAAATCGGGCAAGAGCCAGGAAAAACTTCAGCTGGATTACAATTGTTCTTGAAAGGGTCAGCAAGGGAGTGAGAAAGCACACAGAGCACAGGAGGCAGCCAGAGTCTGTTCATATTTGGTTTCTTTTTCTCTCCCCCACCACTCCAAGCCATTACTGTCAGGAGGAAGCAAATGGCTGAGGCTCTCATATCCCAAGGAGTGTACAGCCCCTGGGGTAGGGTAAGACAACTAACTTGTGTTCCACCCCTCCTGCAATTTGCCATTTTGTGAGGTGCACAGATATGAAGAGGGTTATGGAGAACACAGTAGCTGTTAGATGTTTCTGCATGTTTTGACAAAGTGTCCCACTAACGTATTTCCCTCTCCAAAGCGGCAACACTACATTAGCCATCCACTGGTTAAGAAACTGCTTTTATCTCTGTAGAAGGAAGCCATTAACAGTTAGAATTTTGAGAAGCAAGTTCTGTCGAATTCTTCTTCTGAAATTAAAGATGTTTCTGCCTCCAGCTGTCCATCCTGTTCCTCTGCCAGGAGTTACCACAGAGTCGGTAGAGGGGAACGTGTGTAGCACTTCCACTGAAAAAACCTAGTGTTCAAGGATAAACCACTGCGGAAGATGGATGTCAGCTGGAATCATCTAGATGGAGTAGTTAAGATATAGGCATGTTATTTCTGTTAACTTCAATCCCAGAACTGTGACCTTTGGCTGGAGGTGGGGCAGACAGCTATCAGCAAAAATGTCTTAACTCTAAAACAGCTCAGCTATTACAGCTCCAACTAACTTGACACTTTAGTAATGGAAACTACCATGAAATCTCCATACACTAATGTATAGAGCCTTACATGTTATTTGCTTTCATAACGGCACAGTGTCTATCCAAGTGTGAAATCTGAATGAAGCTGTTGCAATATAAACTGGAAGTGCATAGCGTTTCATTCAGAGGAGCCAGGGCAGAATGCTATCAGTCTGGCTAAATCTGTTCAAATGGAGTTGCCATCTGTTATCACAATGCCATGTTGCCCAATTAAAACAATATGACTGGATTGAAACATTTTGAATAGTACTTTTTGCTAGATTGTCCCTGATTCTAAAAAATCTACCTTTCCTTCCGACTGCCTCTGCACCGGCTAATGCAGACAGTATAAAGAGATTGTGAGCTTCTCATTTATTAACCGTATGGCCATAAGTTAGTTCTGAAGCCGAAAATATTTCTACATTTTAAACTTTGTCTGACTTTGTCCAGTAGTCATTTCTCCATTTTTTGAGGAAGTGCATGAATTTGGGTATGAGAAAAGTTACTGCAGAGCTTCTGTATACACACAGCACACGGCTATTAAGGATGTAAGTTCAGCAAGGTAGATGAAAATATGTTTTAAAAAAAAAATTATTTTTACTTTTAAATAAGGTGTTAAAATGTAATGTTCTTCACTTCCTTCAGTTTTAGAATCCTAAACTGCTAATTATGGATGTCTCTTATTTATACATTTAACTCATTATGACAGAATTTCTGATTTTACAGAGCTCTACATTTATCATCTTTTCTGTATCATATAGAGGAACATGCATTCCGGAGTTAGATGAGCTTCCATTTTTATATTGTATTCTTTAAAAGACAAATAATAGCAAATGCCAAATGGATATCAGCAGCAGAAATCAGTGTTTTCAAGAATAAAAACAACTATTGATGGGAGAATTAACACAATGACTAGGAGTAAGGCAAGCCTGTTAATCGAAGACTCTATTTAAGACCTTTGAAGCATATTTATTTTACCTAAATGAAATGTTCAGCTTGATAACTGCAAAACTTGTATCAGGACTGGACAAAAAAAACCTTTCAAAATATGCTTTATAACTGTATTTACATTTTTGCTTATAAAGATTTGAATTTAAGAAAGCTAGATCACTTACAATGTTGGATTTCTGAGTTGCTATCTAGTCCTGAATGGCACCATGAACATATAGTTCCCTGAATTCTCACCCAGATTAAGCTCACTTGGTCGTCGTAGTGCAGTCTTTGGTGACTGATGAGTCCCTGTACAATTGCAATAGTCATTCTTGGGCCAAGCACAGGGATGGATGGCCCAAGAGGGGCACAAGAAAGCTGGTTAATATTCAAGGATCACCTCCTCCAAGCTCAGGAGCGGTGCATCCCAACAAAGAGAAAGTCAGGTAGGAACACCAGGAAGCCCACATGGATGAATAAGGATCTCCTGGACCAACTCAGGCACAAAAAGAAAGCCTATAGGGGGTGGAAGCAAGGACAGGTAGCCTGGGAAGAACACAGAGAAATTGTCCAAGTAACCAGAGATCAGGTTAGGAAAGCCAAAGCCCTGATAGAGTTAAATCTGGCCAGGCACATCAAGGGCAACAAGAAAGGCTTCTATAGATATGTCAGTGATAAAAAGAGATCTAGGAAAAATGTAGGCCCTCTCCGGAAGGAAACGGGGGACCTGGCCACCCAGGATATGAAGAAGGCTGACGTTCTCAATGACTTCTTTGCCTCAGTCTTCACTGGCAAGAGCTCTAGCAGCATGGCCCAAGTCACAGAAGGCAAAGGCAGGGACTGGGAGAATGAAGAATCGCCCACCGTAGGAGAAGATCAGGTTCGAGACCATCTAAAGAACCTGAAGGTGGACAAGTCCATGGGACCTGATGAGGTGCATCCGCGGGTCCTGAGGGAACTGGCAGATGAAGTTGCTAAGCCACTATTCATCATATTTCAGAAGTCGTTGCAATCTGGTGAAGTTCCTGATGACCGGAAAAAGAGAAACATAGCCCCCATCTTTAAAAAGGAGAAAAAAGAAGACCCAGGGAACTACAGGCCAGTCAGTCTCACCTCTGCGCCTGGCAAGATCATGAGCAGATCCTCCTGGCGACTATGCTAAGGCACATAGAAAATAAGGAGGTGATTGGTGACAGCCAACATGGCTTCACTAAGGGCAAATCCTGCCTGACTAATTTGGTGGCCTTCTATGATGAGGTTACAGAATTGATGGATAGGGGAAGAGCAACTGACATTGTCTACCTGGACTTATCCAAAGCATTTGATACTGTCCCACACGACATCCTTGTCTTGAAACTGGAAAGACGTGGTTTTGATGGATGGACCACTCGGTGGATAAGGAATTGGCTGGATGGTCACTCTCAAAGAGTTGTGGTCAATGGTTCAACGTCCAAGTGGAGACCAGTGACGAGTGGTGTTCCTCAGGGGTCGGTACTGGGACCAGTGCTATTTAACATCTTTGTTGGAGACATGGACAGTGGGATTGAGTGCACCCTCAGCAAATTTGCAGATGACACCAAGTTGTGTGGTGTTGTGGGCACGCTGGAGGGAAGGGATGCCATCCAGAGGGACCTTGACAGGCTGGAGAGATGGGCCTGTGAGAACCTCATGAAGTTCAACAAGGCCAAGTGCAAGGTCCTGCACGTGGGTCGGGGCAATCCCAAGCACAAGTATAGGCTGGGCGGAGAATGGATTGAGAGCAGCCCTGAGGAAAAGGACTTGGGAGTTCTGGTGGATGAGAAGCTCAACATGAGCTGGCAATGTGCGCTGGCAGCCCAGAAAGCCAACCGTATCCTGGGCTGTATCAAAAGGAGCATGGCCATCAGGTCAAGGGAAGTGATTCTGCCCCTCTACTCAGCTCTTGTGAGACCCCACCTGGAATACTGTGTTCAGCTCTGGAGTCCCCAACACAAGAAGGACATGGAGCTACTGGAACGAGTCCAGAGGAGGGCCACAAAGATGATCAGAGGGCTGGAGCACCTCTCCTATGAAGACAGGCTGAGAGAATTGGGGCTGTTCAGCCTGGAGAAGAAAAGGGTCCGGGGTGATCTTATAGCAGCTTTCCAGTACCTAAAGGGAGCCTCCAAGAAAGCTGGAGAGGGACTTTTTACAAGGGTGTGTAGTGATAGGACAAGGGGCAATGGATTTACACTGAAAGAGGGCAGATTTAGGTTAGATATAAGAAAGGAATTCTTTACATTGAGGGTGGTGAGGTACTGGAACAGGTTGCCCCATCCCTGGCAGTGTTCAAGGCCGGGTTGGATGAGGCTTTGGGCAACCTGGTGTAGTGGAGGATTTCTCTGCCCATGGCAGGGAGGTTGGAACTAGATGATCTTTGAGGTCCTTTCCAACCCTAACTATTCTATGATTGCATACCCATGGAACACCCTGTTCTGTGATTCTGAAAGCGTACTATACCATGTCGTATTAAGTGTCAATACTGCTGCCATTATGAATGGAGTTAGCCACAGCATTTGCTTTGTACCCTACCTTATGCCATTTTCCTTGTGCTGAATCTATTCTGCGCCCTGCTGTACTTCTGCTTTTGCTCTTTCTATCGCCTTTAGAGATCCTCGGTGTTACTCGTGTGGTTTTACTATTCTAGTAGTGAGAGGGAAAGGAACCAAAGGTTGGTCATGTTTTATTTCCCTTTCTCTGTCAATCACTCCTTTAGACCTGTCACAGATACGGGATGCATGAGTTCCCAGTAAGGACTGAAAGAGGAAGTGAGACTGGATAAACTATTTCTCTGCTTCCAGTGCCATGTAGCATCCACTTTGCTCTGAAATCCGCCCCAGACAGGTTTTGGCCTCCAACAAAACAGTAATATGCTCAGATTAGTAAGGAGTGAGAAAGATCCCCATTCATAGAGTTTCTTCCCATTCTAAAACCCCACTGACCTTTTATTCAAAACGTGTAGGATTAAAATACTCAGTGGTAATATGAACTTTATATTTTGAAGCGATTCCCATGGTGTCACCAACCACTAGTCCAATATAGCTTTTAAGCCTTGTTTACGTATGTTTTATTTTTAGGATGCAACCTTTTTGTGGTTTCTTTCCACTAGTATTTTCTGAGTATCCCATCAACACAGAACTGCTATTTGGTTTTGAGGGTTTTAGGCAGAAAATAAGTAATGAGGCTCTGAGTGACAAGTCTGGATTGAAACCTGAGACCTGGACTTCCTGCCCACTTACAGAGGCTACGGTTAACATTTGCCTTAAGAGATTTTTTTTTAATTTTTTTATTTTTCATTACCAGCTTGCAATTAGACCATTGCATCTTTGAAGACTGCAGGCTGCTAAGAGCTCTTCAATCTATGTGGAATACCTAACAGAAATGATTTAATATTTTGTTATTACATTTTGCCTTTGGAGAAAAACGCTCTATATTTGCCATGTCTTTCTGAAATCACTTTCAATGTCAGGAAAGATTTGACAAAATGCTAACCTCTAGATCCAGAAACAAATGCAAAGAACAAAAACAATAAAGTGCTTTAATATGCAGCTTTGATTTAATTTTGGATCCTCATTGTGTTTCATTCAGTCAGAAGATATCAGGTATGAGTAGCAGGACTAGAAACACCATTTTTATGACCACTAGACCCCTGGCATCCTGGACAACACACATCTTCTAAGCACAGTCTCTAAACAAGAATCCCTATTTTAAATTAAACTTTCCATCTGGTATCCCCTTTTCTCTGTGTGTCCTGCTTTGTTCACATGTGCTCCTAAATATTTCCTGAGATTTAATCTTATTAACTTGAAATGGCTTGGCTGATGATGCTGGTTGCAGCATTAAACTTTGATACATAAAAGTGTTTTTGAAAAGTTCATGATGGGCCATCCAGACAAGGTTATGACCTGAATTGTCAGCAAACATGAATTCAGAAGGTGTCAGTGCAGTCCTTTCTGTCAAAGTGGTGAGGCTCTGAATATTTCTTAAAAGCAAATTCAAGTCTGATTTCAGAACGTACTTTCCATAACATATGAATGGCTACTTTTAGAGATGCTAATAAAAGCTACTTATTTAAATAATGAAAAGGAGTGCAGCTCTTAATCACTTTCAGTAGATTAAACACAACATATTAAGTCAAACCTGAAAGACAGCAAACCTGGTCAGTTTTTCTTGGTTCTCCTCAGACACTCCTATGCACACATGAGGTAATTTGTTCTGTCACTTATATAAACTTCCCAGGCATCCCAGTGTACTGTGAAACCTATAGTAATTGCCTTCTAACCACTTTTTCTTCAAAAAGATCATCTATCTTATTTACATATGTCCCATTTGCCTTTTTTCAATTCTTATTTCAAATCTACTTCCTTCCATCTAAGCAGGAGTAACATAAACACTTGAATTTTCAACAGAAAATTACCTAAGTTCTCAATCATCTTATGTCCATCATTCTGCTTACCACAAAACATATTATGATGTTTATTGTCAAATAAAAAAAATTTACAGATTAACTGAAAATGGAAAAGCACTGAAGAAAAATAGCCATTTTATGATGAGGTGAATCTGGACAGCTCCACATACTTCTGAAGTAGCTACTTGACATCATTTGTGGCCTACAGCACTTTAGAAGTGTTCTTTCTCTACTCACATGATCAGAATTGAAAAATATTTCAATTACAGTGTTACATGAACCTAAAATGTAGTTGATCTCTTTGCTTGTCCTCCCCACTAACCATGAGGAGATAACTGCTGCCCAGTTTTGTAATCCATACACAGATATATCAAATGCCATTTCTCTTACTGTAGTAAGTCAAAGGAGCACAAAGTGAAAAAAGAAAAAGATTTTCAAAATCATGAGAACATGGCAAGAATTTTTCATCATGAATTACATAACATGATTAAAGTCTTCAGTAGCTCATTTTCTACGATTTTTTGGTGGCTATTTTGAAAACACATGAACGATGTCACTGACTCATCACTTTAAAGTTACATAATATCTGGCATTTATACTAAACTTATACCTTCTGGATTTAAATCTCTTAAGAGAGAATCTCAGTTTCCTTTTGAAAACCAGGAGTTCTGAGACTGCCTGGCGACACAGAAAACTCCAAAACCAAATAACTAGAAGCTGAATGAGGAAAACCTATTTATTTATGTGCTTCCAACTGCCATAATAATCAGGCAAATCTCAAGGTGTCTATGAATCTCTGTCTTGATTTTTCAATGCTCTGTGACTTTTAAGTGCTCTTCTAGGGAAGGAATCTTCCAGTCCCCTTGCTGGACAACACTGAGCTTAGTGTTCCTCCCCAATTCCCATGCTCATAAGTGACACTGAGAATAAAATATACTCTTTAGACCTACCAGCAACATCCAAATCTCAGTGTTAGCAAAGGATTGGAAAGAATCAGGAAAAGTCATATACTCCTGACTTATACTCGTAAGTCAGAATCAAATGCACTGCACATGTAAGAAGAAAAATGTTTTGTTCTTACTTCAATTGTTGTCTTCCAAATTTGTAATTCTTTCTCAAAATATCTTGAGATTTTCTAAGTGAAAAACAATCTACAAAATGTGGCTGGCTAACAAATCTATCTTAAACCTTCTATGAAAACTGTTGTGTTGATACTGCAAATGGAAAACTGTAAAAATAGTCTAAAACTGTTTTAACTATTCAAAACTATTCAAGTGCCAAATCTTGAAAGTATTCCAGCAAGATCATTATGATCTTGAGAATTTTAGGGAAAATCAGGTATAGCTTAGGAAAACTCAAAAAGACATGAAAACTGGTTTTGCTTCTTATTTAAGCAGCTTTAAATCCTCTGCGAACAATGCCTAGTGCTTTTGTTCTCTGTCAGGCAGCAGCAGGAGTAAGCAGCAGTAAAAAAAGTTGTTTTATCTGTTTACTGTTTTGAAATCTAAGCTTAGGGCAAGAGCTGCATAAGAGTAATATGATACTTATAGAATCTGGTCATGATTAAAGCCAAAACAGTAAGGAATAACAACAAAATCACCTTCTATTTTAAGAATAGCTTAATGGCAGACATGGGCTTTTACAGCGGTTCTCTGGCAGAACAGTCACTGCTGATGACCATGACACTCTTCCAAGCTCATCTTCACTTCCATTTGTACTGAGGCTGCTGCAGAAGATCCCACTTCATCTTCAAGAGCCCAGTGTCAGCAGCACAGGATGACACTTTAGGGGGCTGGAGGGGTGGAGGGAATACACCTAACAGTGCACGTCCCTAGTGAGATCTCGGCTGACTCTTGTAAAAGAAAAGCTTTCTACAGGTGTTAATTCCTTGTTGGGCATTTTAGAGTAGGTTTGGGACAGGGAAGAGGAAGGGAGGGAAGGGGAATAGCTATAACTGAAAGACTAAAACAAATATAATTGAACAGTACTACCAAACAGGGCACTTACAGCTCCTATCATCATTCCTTCCTCAAGGTGGGAGGGAAAAGTAATCCCTTCAGACCTCAGTTGCCTCTCTCTGCAGTCTGTCCTGAGCTGTCCTCTATGCTCCCTTACTAAAACAGCACTTCAGCTCACTTTGTAAGCATAACTGCTCTATAACGGATGAGATTAACACGCCAAGTCTAAACCATACTCCTTTTCTGGTGATTTGAAAACTAGATTTTTACTAAAAGTCTAATTAGTCTTAGACTTGGCATGTAAGGGAGAGAGACATAGAGACAGAGACAGGCAAGCAGAGACAGAGATGGAGACTAAAACTACACTTGCACACTTAGGTACAGACTGAGCTGAGCTCAGACTGGATCAGTATGAACTAGCTGTTGGTCTCATGAGAAAGTTGGCTTATTAATTAAAGCAATATCTCCACCTGAGGCTGTGCAAACCAAAATCAGAGCCATCCGGCTCAGCATGCAGGAAGAACCAATAAGTGTCAGCATACCTCTGTATAAACAGAGTCAGGACAGAAGAGAAAGGAAGCATGTACTAAGTTGCAAAATGGGACTGGCATTGCATTTTCAATGCTTTGGATCAACAGCTCATTCTCCAAAACAATAACCTCTTCTCTGTATTGATACTTTATCAGCACTTCACCATTGCCACAGTTGTCACATCTCTCCTAGTAAACTAACTGTGATTGGAAGTATAGCTTCAGAAAAATTCATCACAGATTCTGAGCACCTGTGAAACTAGATTGGACTTGGATTAGTCAGAAATGCAAAACACAGCTGCTGTTAGCAAAACCCTTAAAGGAAATCCTGACGTAAGTTTTGAGTGAGCCCAGTCCTGTTTAGAGAGTTTCATCGAAACCACATGAAACCATGTGACATTCAAGGCTTTTTGCAGTGTTTTGCTTTGAATGTTGAGTGAATCATAGAACCATAGAATCATAGAATCATAGAATGGTTAGGGTTGGAAAGGACCTCAAAGATCATCTAGTTCCAACCCCCCTGTCATGGGCAGGGAAATCCTCCACCACATCAGGTTGCCCAAAGCCTCATCCAACCCGGCCTTGAACACAGCCAGGGATGGGGCAACCACAACTTCTCTGGGCAACCTGTTCCAGTACCTCACCACCCTCAATGTAAAGAATTCCTTTCTTATATCTAACCTAAATCTGCCCTCTTTCAGTGTAAATCCATTGCCCCTTGTCCTATCACTACACACCCTTGTAAAAAGTCCCTCTCCAGCTTTCTTGGAGGCTCCCTTTAGGTACTGGAAAGCTGCTATAAGATCACCCCGGACCCTTTTCTTCTCCAGGCTGAACAGCCCCAATTCTCTCAGCCTGTCTTCATAGGAGAGGTGCTCCAGCCCTCTGATCATCTTTGTGGCCCTCCTCTGGACTCGTTCCAGTAGCTCCATGTCCTTCTTGTGTTGGGGACTCCAGAGCTGAACACAGTATTCCAGGTGGGGTCTCACAAGAGCTGAGTAGAGGGGCAGAATCACTTCCCTTGACCTGATGGCCATGCTCCTTTTGATACAGCCCAGGATACGGTTGGCTTTCTGGGCTGCCAGCGCACATTGCCAGCTCATGTTGAGCTTCTCATCCACCAGAACTCCCAAGTCCTTTTCCTCAGGGCTGCTCTCAATCCATTCTCCGCCCAGCCTGTACTTGTGCTTGGGATTGCCCCGACCCACGTGCAGGACCTTGCACTTGGCCTTGTTGAACTTCATGAGGTTCTCAAGGCCCATCTCTCCAGCCTGTCAAGGTCCCTCTGGATGGCATCCCTTCCCTCCAGCGTGCCCACAACACCACACAACTTGGTGTCATCTGCAAATTTGCTGAGGGTGCACTCAATCCCACTGTCCATGTCTCCAACAAAGATGTTAAATAGCACTGGTCCCAGTACTGACCGCTGAGGAACACCACTCGTCACAGGCCTCCACGTGGACATTGAACCGTTGAACACAACTCTTTGAGTGCGACCATCCAGCCAATTCCTTATCCACCGAGTGGTCCATCCATCAAGACCATGTCGTTCCAGTTTCAAGACAAGGATGTCGTGTGGGACAGTATCAAATGCTTTGGATACGTCCAGGTAGATGATGTCAGTTGCTCTTCCCCTATCCATCAATTCTGTAACCTCATCATAGAAGGCCACCAAATTAGTCAGGCAGGATTTGCCCTTAGTGAAGCCATGTTGGCTGTCACCAATCACCTCCTTGTTTTCTATGTGCCTTAGCATAGTCACCAAGAGCATCTGCTCCATGATCTTGCCGGGCACAGAGGTGATTCATTTAATCCGTAAATCAAAAAGGAACTACAGTGCTTGAAATCTGTACAAAGTGACACCGACTTTAGTGGGCCCTCAGGTCAGAATGTGTGAGTCCCATACTCAGCCATGCTCAGTAATTCTGCTGATTCATTTTGCACGTGAACTATTGAAACCCACCATGGCGCTTTCACTGTCAGGAATGGAAGCCAGATTCGGGTGTATTTTGCCAGATACAGCCAGACTTCTGTTCACTCCATCAGCACAAGAAACCAGAAATATCAGGCACTAAATAGTCCAGTGTAGCTGGGGACTAGCCGCATTAGCCTGGCACCCTACCTAAGCTGACAAACCTTGACCAGACTCAGCTGGTTTGCATAAAATAGATGTGTCTACTACCCTAACACATTTCATCATCTTTTCTTAGTGCACGTGCCACTGGCAACAGGAAATGAGCTTCTATATCTTCCTAGACAAGTCACAAAGACTGCCTTGTCTTTAACTATCTCTGTAAAACGAAAAAAAACATATTTATCTAAGTGCTTTGAGATCTGTGGATAAGCAGTTTTATATCACTAAAATGCACCATCAATGATAATATAAAATAAATCTGCAGTGCTGCCAGCTGTAAGAGTGTGTATATAATTAGGAGGGCTTTTATAAGTTTGTTTACCCTTTAAATGAATATAGAACTTCCATACATTATGGTTAGTTCACAGTTCATAAAATTTTTGCTCTTTTATGTCTAGATATTGTTTTAAATTCATATTTTGACAACAACCCAGTGCTCTTACTAACTGTTCAGGCTTTAACCTCTTTCCACATTTCTATTAAGTAAGGATTGTTGCCTTTCCTTTTCAGTATAGTTTCTCACACGGAAACTTCCCAGCAGCTGAAGCAGTTGCAGTTTCACTAACAATCACCACACAACCATTTTCAGTGTCAGAAACTGCCTCTGATGACAGCCTTTGGGCCAGCCCTTGGCCAGCCGTGCCCACCTGCCGGCACACGGTCGCTGCCCGGTCCCTTCATGCCGTGAGGCGGCGGCTCTGCCGGAGGACAGGCGGCAGCAAAGAAAGCTCCAGGACTCAGTGAACTGGCCGGGGACAGACCTTCCTGGGGGCACGGAAAACACTTGATCCAGCAAAACACTTAGGCATGTGCTTCACCTTGAGACAGGTTGTACACTGGGCTCAGATCGTACGATTACTGCCCTAGGAACACAGCGAGCAAAGAGGTAAAAGGAAATATGCACCTTAAAATTCAGGGCTCTGCCGTTTACAGCACTGTGCTGCAGAACCTGGCCTCTGCATTTGGGTTTTTCAAAAGCTAAAAAAAATCCTTCTGAATATAAAAGACCTAGTGCTGTGTGAGCCCCTGACAGCTCTGAGACAACCATGGACCTTCATGAAAGGAAAGCCAGCTCTGTAAGGGGACTGTATGGACATCGGAGCTGGTTCAGGGAGAAACCATTGGGATTCAGCACATCCCTCTGCAGCTCAGCTGTGCCTGAGGAAGAGTTGGTGTGTGACGCACTGGGGACATTCGGCAGATCCTCCTGTGTTAGTCCCTTTCTCTTCCTGTTGAGGTCTGAATGAATAGCCATTCTGCTGAATTTAACCGACTTCTGCCTGTCTATACCCTGGCTAATTACCCTAAAGCTAGATCTGAGTAGTATTTGTATAACTAAAATTTTTCTGTATACTCTAGCAGTGCTGATTCATTTGTGATTTCTTGGCAAGACTTCTATTGAAGAAAAATCCCTAGTGTAGTTACAGTTGTACAACATTAATGTGCTTCTTGCCATCATCATAACTTATTTTGCTCTCCTTGGAAATACGAATCTGCAAAATCATGTTTCATTGATATAAATTGTATCTGCACAGAGGAATTATTGCAGTAGCTTCATCCACACAGATACAAGCAACTTAGAGAGTAGCCAAATTGCTACAAAGACTTCTAACATAATATAGCCTCTTCTATATACAGAATCAGGCTTGTAAACGATTTAGGCTAGCATATCAGTAGAAGTCTGTTGCTGAAACGTGCATTGCATATTTTTCCAACATGGTAACAGATCAATTCCCAATTTTCCATACTTTACATCGCAATCCTTAACACAGTAAGTTCCTTAATGAACAGCGTAAGTACAGTAGCTTAGCGCCAGATTCCACTAGCAGGCGCCACCCTAAATAGAATTAAAATACCACAAACTAAAAGAAACTTTGGCAGAATTTAACAGAAAACACTATTCCAGTAAGTGCTTCTCTTCTATTCTGTCATGTAAACACATTGCTCGTACAGCCTTTTCCTTAATCAAGACACAGGAATGCGACAACATTCAATGTGGTAAACGGCTTCAAGATATTACATATACAGGAAATCTTGTCAGCATTTCTTTCAGATTACATGTTTTCCAAACACAGTTTAATATTGTTTTTCCCAATACAAGCGTGTCACAAGCTCCATCATGTTGGTTTATTTTAATCTACTACTGCAGAACTCTGGTGAGGATAGTCAGAATAAAACAAGATTAATGCCTTTCTCCGCCTAAATCCGAACAGGTTCCTCTTTGAAGAAGCCTTGTTAACTTAAGTGTTTCCCTTACACTAGAATTTCTGATTGCAATCAAGACCAGAAGTGGAACTTCCAGAAAAAAAAAAAATCAGAGAACTGTCTACATGTCAAAGCACTTTATGAATGAAATAACCCTTATTGACTTTTTGAAATACCAAGGTATTACTATTCTCATTATTGGACCTAAGGTGACATAGTGATCTGTGAACAAGTCAGCAACTCAATCTACATCTTCAGACTCCTCTTGATAAAGATTTCTTCTTCAAGACACTTTTTGCCTTCTTTTGAATATCACAAATATTCAGATATACAAAAGAAGATAAAATAAAAAATCAAAACACTAGAGGCTTACTAAATCTTATTCTTAGGGGAAAAACTAAATTATGCATATTTTTTATTTCTGTATTATAAGATAAATTGAGGAAGCATTAAACTATTAGTATTGACAGAATATATAGCACATTTATAACCATCAAGGTAATCTAGTGTAATTTTTGTTTTCAGACCATCAAGAAAGCCAGGAATGTCATCTTATACAGGTAAAATAAAGATAAAGAATACACTAAAATGTAACTTTCTTTTCTAAATCTAGCAGTAACTTTTCTGACAGATCATGCCTGCCCTACACAGTCTTATGTATGATTAGGCAGTTCAAAGACATTTAAAATCTTATTTTATTTGCTATGAGGGAACACCTACATTGGCATGTTCATAAAATAAATTAATTGTGCATGCAATAATCATTTCACAAGATTTTTTTGTTCAACAACAGTGGACTCGCTGTTGTAGCTAGTGAACAAAAGCTCACTGCCATCCCACCAGGCAACTGATGGTGTAAAGTACAAGATACTCTTGTTATGGAGAAAAATATCAATAATGACTAGAGCTCTGTTTCTTGTCTTTATCCAGGCAAAAATCTCCTTCCCTAGAAGGGGAGTAATTTCACAAGTCATTATACTTATCGCCATATTGTTCTATGTAGCACTAGCCCAAGACATGTTTTTCATGAGTGGCATTGCCAGTTAGTGCCTCTTGTGTTAGTTTTTCAGTTGTATTTGTATTTTTTTAAAGCAATGTCCTTCTTTTGGCTCTGATTCTCGCTCCCGGTCAATACTGCAGCAGGGTTTTAGAAACGTTTCATGGCATCCAGTGCTTTCCTTGGGATTACCTACAAAGGCAACGGTAAAGTGTTGTCACTAGGTGGAGCTTAAAGCTTCAGTCCTCAAGTGCTCATCAGTTTAATTTCCTGTCACTTTAGCAGGGAGTTCATCAACCTTTCCAATCCTGTAGCTAGGCAACTTCTAAACCATTTGAGGTAAATTTGGTTGTATAATCTGTTGTATGTTATAAGTCCTATTAGAAGCGGTTTTTTACATATTGAGTCATGTTTGCTGTGACTGAAGTTGGATAGTGATCAAAGGGAAAAGAATAAAGACTTTCCACATGTGGGCCTGTCATGTAACTCGTGTAGTAAATTGCTCCATGTTTGGCTCTTCTAATGCTCTAGTAGAAAAGCAGACTGATTACAAAGTAAATATGGCAATGCCAGTAACAGAATGCTATTTTATATTATTGTTGGACTGTGGACATTAGTCACCCGAGTCAGTACTCTCATATGCTGGTAGACTGATATGGCAGCTATGCATCAACATCTAGTGGCATACAGCTGTGGATTCATCAGGTCAACACAAACAGTCCTTATGTCCAAGATACTTAATGTGCAGTAAAAAAAAATATTTCCTTTACGCTGCAAGCTGCGCCAGTTCAGAAAGCTCCTGGAAATATGCAGCCTCACATATGGTAGCGTGACATTTACTCTTCCGGTGCCACATGGAGTGGACAAGGAGCTGCTTCATGCTAGCAGAGAGCTCTGTTGTGGTAATATCTTGACCTCACTAGGGCATCAGGAAATCTCCCCTGATTGTTGCAAGACTCAGTAGGGCACACACATCTCCTTTCCTAGCAGGAAACCTCTTTCCCGTCCTCTGTTCAATCACGGTATGAACTTCACTGTGTGAAAAATGCGGCATATTGAATCTTGAACTAAAGCTTGGCCAGAAAGACCTAATCAGAACTCTTAATTTGTGCCTCTTACAGGTAGGTTGAGTTTTCTGACCTTTTAATATTACTGAAAAGATAAGGGAAAATTTCAAGAAAAAAAAAAGTAACATTTATATTTAGGGCAATAAATATTGTGCAGCAGTAAGATTAGGACTTTAACCCTGAACGTCCTGGCTACACATGATTTGCAGGGAAGACTTCTCCAAGCAGGTTCCAGAAGAAGGAATGAACGCATTGAATGCAAAGGGCAGAAGCCTGACTGGCATAGAGCAGAAAGCATCCCATGAACAGGGAGATGGTCAGAAAAACTTCTCAGAAGAAAGCAAGAATGTTTAGCTGTTTGTTCTAAAGCTGCTACTTTAGCCTAACAAATAAATTGAATTATTCAGATAGGGTAAATAGCAAATAGGTGTAGAGGTAGTAGTGGAAAAGCAGTGCTTGGAATTACATACTATTTATGTAAGTATTTGGGGTCATATTTTTGTACAACAAAAATATTGCAGCAGTCAAGCTTGTAATTAAAAGGTTTTCATCTAATAAAAACTGACCTGAAAGGGAAGCAGCTGAAGTTACCAGGCAACGATTTGCAATGGATCAAGGCAAAACTAGATAGTGCTTATCTCTGGGGAGGAAGCTCTGCTGATCTGGCAACAGATAAATTGATTCTCAGTGCTCTTTTATAATCTTTGACCACTCCCTTTGTCCTGTCAACCATTATTTCAATTAGAGAGTGAGAACTGCTTCTTGCAGTAGCAGAGTAAGGTGTATGTTCTGCAGAATCTTCACAAATTTTATCCCAAGTGAACTAGAATTTAGTCCGTTCTTGAAACATCAAAGCGCACATGTTCTTTTCTGCACGTGCATTTTTGAAGTGTTTACAAAAGTTAGTATCATTGCAGAGCAAAATTTCACCATGACTGTTTTCTCCAATGCACTAGTTAAAACAACGTATATTTTGCATAACAAATGAGGCCTATACTGCATGATCTTGTACCTTTGGCATATGTTGTACTTATAAACAGGATTTCCTTTGACATCAAAGGTTCATGGATGACAGTGTTCTCAAGATTGGACTTGCGACTTGGACTTTCATCTTTCTGTATCCTCTACTCTAATATCATATCAATAATTGTGGTATAAAACCTTAGCAATATCAGGGCTAATTTTAATTGTTACAAGGTCTAGTACAGCGCATAAAGAATAATTAAGTAGTAGATGTTACCCCTTTTTAAAGACTAAATATCTTAGTTTCAGGAAATGCTTTGTTTGTAAAAAGCCAAAGGCATCAGCTCATTTAAATGCCCTAAACTCTACCAATTTAAAAACGAACAATTTCATTGGAAGTTAGTTTGGAAGCTATTAAAGTAGCTGGTCCATTATACAAGCCCAAGAATAGTACATACAGTAAGATTCAGGCACATTAAACTGTGTTTAGATAGGGTAGATTTTCCTGAGACTAGTCCTGACTGTAGCTTGAGCAACATTACTTATGCGGATTGCGAAGTGCACGCTTACAGATACTGACTTGTAAGTGCAGTCAAATGCATTCAAGCACATCTTTATTTACCAGTCCACAAGTTGTTCCACTTCTGCTTTCAGCATTCTGCTCATCTACCTCCAGAAAGGTTAGATAGTCTTAATTTTTGACTACCGAAGAGGGTGAATATAAGTGCTTAACATAAACTTCACACCTTTTCTTCCTTTATCACTCTGACATTTGGCAGCTGAGGTTCTGTTGTTTCTTGGATCTGTTGTAAGAATCTTAATGTAATTTATTGCTAAGTGCATGGCTGAATTGCTTGAATATGTAGTACATTGATTTGAATCAGGTACAAATAAAGCTGTAGTAAAATGTTGGTCACTAAATTTGGGAAGACAACTCTCAGCACTCTGCAGTTAACTATGAGAGCATTTATCATTCAGATAGTAAATGGCAGTAGATGCATTTTATTTGTGTTGCAAACACAGTCGCTTATTGAATATGTTGAAGACATGTCCTAACAAAGATATGAAGATAATCACTTTGAGGGAGCAGATATTTGTGATAACATAGCAATGCATGTGGTACAGGTCCTGCTGGGAGGCTGGTGGAGGCAGCTGTTTCCTTCAGTCTCTTGGTCTTCAGATTTTGATCGAGCTGTTGTTGCATAAACCTTTTACGCTGAGAACGCACTAACCAAGGTGAGACTTTCCTTTCTTGTGCCTTTTGCATTCTTTTGATGTTCTCTAGTTTCTTGCCATGGTGCTTTGGTGAAAGTGCTGCCAGGTAAGCCTAGCCATACATCTTCCTAGCTAAAACTCAGGATTAGTATTACAACTTCATTCTCTGTGACTCGGCAGCTGTCTTTGACAATATCACCCATGTGCCTCTTGAAATCCTGTCCTCTCTTTGCTTCTTTGAGACAGGTATAACGAGAGTTCCTTTGAACTGCATGCTCTCAAGACATTCTTCACATGCCCTCACCAACAGTCTTTTCACAACTTAGTTTCTCCTCTTCTCACTTTGCATCTTAACTAACAGCAGTCTAATGCATAAGCACAAATTCAAATTACTTTCCTTCACTGGTGCTTCATACTGATTACCTGCCTTCTGTTTACTAAAAATTTGTTTCTTATCCAAACTAAAATTTCACCTTGATATATCCATGGAGGTTCAGCTCAAGCTCAACATGATCAAACCAGAATTTATTATTCCTTCCCCACGGTCTTCCTCACTACTTCCTTTGACATCCATTCTGAGCAACACCACATCCTGGCTGTTCAAGCTGTTAACTTGAGCATTTTTTTCAATTCTGATCTCTCTGTAAATTTTCCTATTAGTTCGGAGCTTAGGTTTCATTCATTCTTTCTGCATAATTAACATAATCCTGTCCATTCACACAGCAAACTCTTGCCCTTATTTCCATTGCATTGTATTCATTTTTTGTTTTCAGTCATCTCTCATGCGTTTCCCTATGCAGGTTTTTACAGCTGAGCACCTACACAGCATGTTTCTGTAAAATCATTTCCCTAGTTCATTACTTGACTATGTCTAAGCTTCTGTACCAACTCAAATAATTTGCACACAGTTTTCAAGCTCTTCATAAGCTCTGCCTCACAACCTGAGGATATGTGATCCTGCCTTTAACCAGTCCACAACATTAGCTTCCATTTGACTTAGAAACATTTTCAACATATTTACATATTTGTGTTTTATCTCATGCTGTTTCTCATGCTTGAGAGGAAGTCCTCACGGCCATCCAAAAATGGTCATATATGCTAATATATGATCCTCTTTCAAAAGTAGAAAAAGTGGGATGCGGTTCAGTGGCTGAAACTACCATCTGTCTTTCTGAAGAATATTGTGTCATTGTTTCACTTACACTTCTGTTATCTCTTATTTCATCTTTACATTGTGAACTAGAGAAAGGTATTATTTTGTGTTTGTGTTTGAACAGCATCAAGCACAACTGGGACATGGTCTTAGACTAGGACTCTTACGCATGACAGGAATATAAATAAATAGCTGTGGTAGGATATTTTTATGCCAGAAAGTGGTCTCCGAAGCCTAATTCCTTCTCCTTGTGGGGCACTATGTGCCATAAATACAAATGTGAAAACTGGAGAGTTTTCAAAAAGTGGCTGAGGAAATAGATTTTGTCCTGAGAAATCAAAGGTAGAAGCATCGATTTTGTTTTGTCGTTATATCTGTGTTCTGCATATTTGAAATTGCAAGGCTGCAGAGGAAGTTTAGCTTCCTTTGCACTTCCTGTTGTGCTGGTATCTCAAAGTGCATAGAGTAGCAGACCTGACCAAGAAAAATATAGTGGGAAGAGCCCTTTTCTGGTGTGAAACGTTACAAGCTTTTACTTTCCAGGAGAAAAACTATATTTAGATTGATTTATTGTTTTCTGAGCTTTTTTATATACACCATACATGTTCTAATCTGTATTCATGTTGCTATGATTATTAAACATAGTGTTAAAAGTTAATTTAACACATCAAATTTTGTATTTATATTTGCAAGTGTTAGTTACACAGATCCGATTCTAAAACAAATGAAAACTGACTAGCTCATACACATGACTATCCTATAATCTGTGGAATCAATCATTTTGAGTATAAAATATCACATACACTCAATGAGCTACATATGAATGATAGGTTATGACCTATTCATAAAAATGCATCCAGAGCAGAAGTTTGAGTGATGAACACTATTTAAAGTGCAGCTTATCTACAAACCATGCATATCTGTGTATGTTTTTATGGTTTACATAAATTCTTGCTAATGAGGTTGCATTTCTGAGAAACAAGAATAATCTCAGCACTTTTTTCCAGGTGGATTTAAGCATACCATCTTATGTTATGACATGTTAAAGACTTCTGTTTTAAGGATTGTAAATATAGAAAATCCATTATAATTTTTATATATTTATCTGTGATTATGGGGCTGTCTAAAGGAATTTTTTTTTTTTTCCAGAAAAGAGGAAAACCAAAAAATGTTCATATCATTCTCTTGGCCTGTTTCTGCATCGGAGTTGCACAGAATATATACTGTATTTGCCATCATTTATGCTGTTAACATATTTATACTAGGAAAACTGCACTGTTAGTCACATCTTGTACCAACAGGACCTCCTTTGGCAAAGGCAGATCTTAACAAATAATATGGAAGCAGTAAGCATCATGACAGAGAGGCATGGGTTGTAGTCAGTTGCTTTTGAATTGCTCCTCCATCTTCTTATGCACTGTCTTCCCTAGAACTGAGTGCAGGAACAAGTGAAAAGAAGATTGTAGCTTCTTTCTGTCTCTGACTCAGAAGCCCAGCTCGTGTTTAGCTGTTGTATTTCCTTCATTTTCCCTGCTTTCTTATAAAATATTTTCAAATGGTAGATTCTTAAAGTATATAAACAAATGAAATCATGCCCAGAAATTACCAAGCTCCACATTTTAGGCATAGCAACCTTAATGAATTCTTAGTAGATGACTTGGCAGAAAATAATAGCTGGTTTGGATGCTTCAGGAAGGGAACCAGTATTCTAGGTTATTGCTAAATCAGAAAAGTTGTAAACAGGATTTAATAGAAAGGACAAATGCCTTTTACATAAAGGACACATCTATTAATCATTTTAGCATCCTTATTACAGTGACAGAAGAAGTCAGTGTCATCATTTTTCCTCTATGAGAGGACATTTTAGTTAAAAATTTTAGGTGAAACTTTATAAATCTGCAAGAATGAATGTAAAGATTCTATGGGATATTTCTAAGAAGATTTTCAGTAATCTAGGTGTGTTATAACAAAAGAATAGATGAAAAATTGTGCATCTTCCTTCATATAGAAATCTGGAACAATGTTTTTGTGTTCCAAAAATGGTCAGGTAACACTTGGTATACAAGTTTATGAGATTCTTGAAAGGCTAAGTGAAGCAAAGTTTTTCTTTCTGTCAATGAAACAAAAAATTCTTACTGATTACTGAGTATGAGGAATTTTTCCAATATGGTTTCAAGTGCTTACCAAAACTTTAAGATTTGTCAGAGTTAACTAATTCTCAAACGTTTTCTCTCAAGTCAGGTAATTTCTAGAAACAAAAATATAATGCTTATCAGTAATTCTTTCAGTTCTCCTATTCAGCCAGTTTTTATTACCATTGATTAAAAGCATGAGAAAATAGCATGATGTGCCCTAGTATAGACACGAGTTACTAACTTAGTTGGGGTTTCAACCAGGGAAGCTTCCACCTGCTAGTTTTTTTGCTTTTACCAGGAGGTCATATGGCATATGATGCATGTTTATCTATCAGGGAGCTCTCACGCTACAGGAATCCTATCATATGAGGAGCACTTATAAAAAATAGAGACTTTTTAAAATATATGCCATCTGAAAAATCATCTACATTTTTTGTTATCCCAGCAAGGTAATTCAAGTCGCTTGGACACCTTATGTACCTTCACTATATTTGCAAACATCCTAACAAGTTTGGAAAGAGATTAAAAAGAAATAAAAATGATAAGTGATAAAAATTAGGTTAAGTAATTCAAACAAGTCTTGTGACAAAGTGAGAACTTTTTTACTGGAAATGTGATCACAGCTATGCTTAAACTATGTTAAATTGTATTAGTTTAGCTGCATTTGCTTTTGGTGTTATACCAATTTATTTTAGAAATATGACAATGATGGGAGACGTGTACCATATTCACCATATAGTGATATTGGACCAGTCTATGAATATATTTTTTAATACACTAGGCTTGTAACACTTCCATGTTATTTCCCCCATATACAGCAATGGACTAGTCCCTTTTTTCAATATTACAAGTAACTCCTATCAATCCTAATACAATATTTAATCTGTGACTGGCAAACTTATCATTATTGCTTCACTCATGTTATAACCAGTGCAGCTGTTACAGGTGGAGGGAAGGGATTAGGATATGGATCACTAGTGTGTGTATCCTGACACTAAGGAAAATGGCTCCTTGTTCAGGAGTGTTGACAAACACTAAAGATCTCAAATAAAAATTTGTCTTTTCTTATGTCAAATTGAAAGCTTGTTTTAAGGGAGGGATGAAGAGTGGAAAGACTATTGTAGATTTTTAGTGGATTGTTATCCCTTCCAAATGTGTCTATATCTGGAGTAGATGTCAGAACAGAAAATAAGTCACTGCTTTACAGTTTTAGAAGATCAGGTCAGACCTGATCTGGTCTGGCCTGATCTGACCAGATTTGACAGCAACGCATTGCTGTTAAGACTCATGCTATATAACCTACAATTGAGGATAGTGATGAGGAAGGTGAGTAGTGCATCATTAATGGTGGATGGTATGGATTTTTTTTGACATTCACATAATATAACAGGACCTACATCTATTTTCAACGGTATAAAATTTTGAAGCTACCATTAGAACATCCATCTGAGCTCTTATCATCAAGACATCATAAGGGTTAATTTTTATGCATGTATTTCACCCTAATATTTATGGGTTTTTTGGAAAAAGAGATATCTGTAAGAAGTGAGTGATTTTCTAGTTTAATAATCCACTATTTTTTATCTAGTAATTATTTAGCTTTCTTCATCAGAATAAATAACTTTATAGTTAGCATGGTCTATCAATGTGTGTTTTACACATCACTGTCATCTCTTCTCTCTAACTTCTTTCTGATAAGCTAAATAGATCAATAGATTAAATCTATTATTGTCAGTCATGTTTCTTACCCCTCAGCTAATTTTTCATGGATTTTTCTCTGTACCCTTTCCAATTTGTAAAGATATATCCGCAGTATACTATGCATGGGTAAATAGAGCAATGAGATGTGACCCAAGAACATTAACCTATGAGCAAGTAAGAATTAGATGTGCAGCATAACAAGGATGGATTGTAACACTAGTATACATGTTTCTGATTTCAGGAGTCTCAGCACTAAGGGAGTCTTTTTTCATTTAAATGGATATTTTGGAATAAAAATGCTGCAGTTGGCCATCTTGTAATTCAAAAATTTGAGAAAAATGGCATTAAGGTAGCCATTGTAGATAGGGAAAAATGAACCAATATCTAACAATTAAGCTTAAAGCTTAGTGCAGTAGTTGTATAAATCCCTAGATCACACAGTCAACTTGGTATTGCAGTATTTCACTGCAAGTACTGTTCCAAAAGTTGGAGTGGAACACAGGTACCCATCTGCCCATCGTAAGGATGTAGGGGTTTCTGTGATCCAAGTTCCTCAGGAAGCTATGAAGATCTCAGAACATTCAATCTGCCAAAACTGAACCAATAGTGCTATAATATGACGAGAAGAGGCAATATGAAAGAGCTGGCATTTTTTTCTGTTCAGTGCAGCTTACATTACCGTATTCTGTTTGAAATTCATCATCTCTTCACTTACTTGATCACTAGTGGTTTAATCTGCCCACGTTTACTGTGGAATTTAATAACTATAATAGTGTCACCAGTAATTGGTGGCTCTGCAGACTGCTTTCATCTAAAATGAAGTTTATCCAGGATTGTTCACTCTCACTGAAGCCATCCATGTTTTACACATGTAAAAATTGTTAGATGATCTGAAATAGTTCTGTTGGTAACATTTGAGAAGAAAAACATTTTAGTGGCATCTAAAAGATACTACTTACTGTATGTTCAGTGTTAGTGAAAGCAAGGACAAATTGACAAAAACAGAGTACCTCAGAGTCTAACAGGATATCAAAGTCTTATTGGTACAAAGACGGATTTGCAGTTTTGATATGTGTGACTACATAAACTAGACCCTCCAAGCCAAAGAGGAGAAACAGATGGTGTATTCTGAAATGTAAAATTGGTACCACATTGGGAAAATATTGGAAGCAAACACATGAGAAATAATATTTTATTCAACTACGTAGTGTTATACATTAAGGTGTCAAATTAAATTTAAAAAGATTAAGTCACGTACTTCAGCTGAGTCTAAGAGAGGTAGAAAGAACGCCAAAAGATCCTACATCTTCATGTTTGGCTTGAACAAGAAACTTCAGTGCATCTTTGAGACTATAGATGTTTATTTATTTTATTTTGAATGACAAAGATTATGAGGCTAGAAAAATATGCAAAATATTTGTGGTGATTTTTTTAGAAAACCAGCTGTCTGTGGTAATGTAAATGCTGCAAAAATGCTGAAGAAAAAGATCAAAGAAATGGGAGACAGTATCATTAGCTAGATTGCCTATGTGGCAGAGCAAAGAATAAATGCCAAGTAACAATAAGGACCACTAGTATAACAAGGCACAAATACAGGCTAATTATGATTATAGGCAACTGTCACTGTAATAAATGCATTCTAACCATTTTTTGAGTAAAAGTAAGCCTTATCAACCAAGTTGATTGTTATCAGGTGGTCTTCAAGATAGTGCTTTTAGAAGCATCTATTATATTTGCTGAAAAATTGCCTGTGGCTCCATTGTAAATGTGTTTTAATGCCACTCTGCAAATGATACAGTGGTTTACACCACAAGCTGTCTGCCAAAATGCAACTCTACTACCTTATACAATCTGAATATTCAGATATTTGTAGACAATACAAAGAAAGATTCAGACTGGCAGCATACACTGTACCACTGTCATTTTGTTGCTAATCTTGGTTTAAGCAAATTGTTTGACATACTGGTAGAAAAGGCTCTGGGTATCAGAGATGAAAAAATAATATGGATTTTGCAGATAAATAAATCCAGAATATACTTCTAACATTAAGCTAACAACAGAGAACTGTTGCATTTCATTTGATAATGCAGCCCTATATAAATCTGCGATCATCACCATTGGCTCTTAAAATCAGGCATTAATGCATGTTTCCGTATGTTGGTATTTTGATAACTCGTGCAGGTTACACTTACTGTGAACAATTTAATATACACACAGAAAAAAAAAATAATTTAAATTAAACAGAGCAGATTGTAAAATTGCATGTTTGAGGAGAGAAGATTTCCTTTTTATGACTTTTCATCAATATGGCGTGCAGCAAACCTTGTAAGTATGGTGTGCAGCAGATCAAATTAAGGATGCAGATGAGTAAGGCCAAAATGTCTTCACACACCTGTTAATTGTCCTCTATTGAATGTAAAAGCTTAAGTTGAATATTCCCCTAATGTTCCAAAATATTTCTATGCAGGATAGCAGAAAAGTGCCTGGCACTCCTCTCTCCTCTCATGAAAGGAATGAAACTCCACTGTGCTGACTGAACTTATGAATCGAGCTTGGAATTGGCATATATAGTTTGCATAAAGCTCATGCACTTATATACATGTATGTGTACACTTGCATACAAACACACACAAACTCATATATACACACAAGTGAACAAATGGAGGAATGGGATGGGTGTATAATCATTCTGGAGTGGAACTGTGCTAGTGCAGTACTCTTAGGATTTGTCATAAATCTCCCATTTAACCCAAAAGGCCTTTGTTTATTTGGTATCAAAATCTTGATTTAATTTATTGCCTTAACATTGTTCTGCATTAATAACTGGAAAAAAGGTTCTAAAACGCACAAGATAGTTTCAAAAATAGGGTAGTTTCAACTATTTCCAAATAGTATTCCAGCAAACATTTTTGCTTTAATAGCTATAGCCTTGTTTTATAGGACTTTGTTATGTTATGAATTTACCAGACACATTCTCAAGGGGTAATGAATAAGATTCAGGAAGCCATTTGCTCAATGTTAAATATCTGTGATTAATAACATCTATCCATTGCCAAAGGTTAAATGTAAAACATAGTGAGGCAACTCCCTTTGTTCAAATGTGAAAGCATAATACCA
This sequence comes from Tauraco erythrolophus, assembly GCF_009769465.1. NCBI lineage: Eukaryota > Metazoa > Chordata > Aves > Musophagiformes > Musophagidae > Tauraco > Tauraco erythrolophus. The sequence continues at coordinate 37,897,074 of NC_141470.1, read as the reverse complement.
TGTTTTCCAAAACCTTGAAAACGTAAAAGCTTGTTTTTTGCCACAGGTAGCTTTAGAAAAAATATAGGTCAGTCCATACCGGAATTTTTCGTTCTGTAAATGCAACACAGTGTATTTCCTGGTGTCATCAGGCTTCTAGCATTCAAGTGGGGGCTCAAGATCTTAGGCTGACTGTAAGTACTTCAATGAATGCTGTGAGATTAGTGATCGTTTAGATAGCCCTAGTCCAACCCATTCTAAGTATGTTTGCAACAAAACTTTTACATCATGTATTGTATCTATTTGCGAATTGAAATACAGGGGCTCTGTTGAAGAACTGACTAGTGTTTTCTACGCTAACAGGCTGTCACTGTCTTTTTGCTCTGATACAAAGTTTTAGTGTAAGTTAGAGTGATTCACATAGCCTTTCTGCATCCTGAATTCCCTGTGTGTAAAACGGTGATGATACTTCATTTCACCCACACATTACTTAAACTCCAGACTGTTCAAGGCAGGACAGTATTATCATAGCTTTCAACAAAATTGCACCACTTCATTTCCAGTACAACTAATAGATCATTCTTTTAATTGGTTTTAATTAAATGAATGAATGAAAGTGGAGTGCATCCCATCTAATTTTAGCAATCTAAATTTAGGCATTGAGTCTAAGCTAGTCATCTGTACTTCTGTAGTAAACGAAGAGAAAAGAGACTCCCAAAGGGTGATTCATCCCATCTGAAGATAAATGTCTAGCATAGGTGGAATGGATTGCCATCTCTCTCTTTCTCTGCCCTTACCAGGAACAGAGACAGCTGGTTGATTACATATGTACCTCTTCAAACCTGAAAGTAGATGAAATGACTTGCATTTTGAGTCTTGACTTTTTAAAAATAATGTCATTAATCTTCTCAGATTCATTTACAGTAGATATAAACCAAAGAAGGGATTCACCAGCTTAGGTTTCAGACAACACATGGTTAACAGTGAAGTGTATCAGTGTTGACAGGAAAAATGTATACTGCTTTGCTGAATGAGATAGAGTTATTTGAGGGGCGACGTTAAGAGTGATGAATAACTGAGCTGAGGCCTCCCTTATCTTCTACTTTTGCTTTTGAGAAACAGAAGTCAATACAGCCAAGCACATTTTAAACTTTTATTTCTTTGCAGATTTATTTAAAACGCACGCTAGTTGTAAAAGTTGAAACTACTAACGTTACTGAAAATCTTCACCTACTATATCTCTGTGTTAGTCAATAAATCAAGGTTAAAAAAATAGGTGATGCATCCGTCTGAGGTACAAAGTTTGGTGGTGCATTTTGAAGATGTCTGCTTGCAGGATTTCTTAGTTGTATTAACTTTGGCTGAGTGGTTGCTCAGTGTTAATTTTGAGATTAACCCCAACAACAACCTATCATGCTGAATTTTTTTTTGCATTAGAAGAAATAAAGAACTAAAATATTTTCATTATTTAACTGTTCCAAAAGCTATAGATACATAACATGATATCATCTCATCATAAAAGCATATTCAATACACTAGAGAACAGATTACTGACATTATTGTGCTGAGAGTATGAACACTTTGTTTTCATCACTGGTATGTTGGTTAGTAGAGTTTTAAGCTCACACTTTTCTTAACATTTCAGTCCATTACTAATGCATAGAAATGTATCGTTTTTAAAGGGATGGACACAGTTGCATTTCTAAGCTTCAGGTTTACTTTGTGTACTGAAAATGCAGTCACTTACCACATAACTCAAATTCATTTTTGCTTGAGTTATCCAGCCATATCTTGTGTATATCACTGCAGAGATTGTCTTCAAATTCCTGCTTGGGCTTTTGCATAAGTGCATGGAAAAACAGACAGTCTTTGCTTAGTGATAATTATGTGGAATCAGTTTCACATCTACTGATAACAGCTGATAATAGTATACTTTGAATCGGTCATCAGACCTCTACAGGCATGCTGAAGTCACGTCGATGCCTGCCATTTCTAAAAGAGTTGTGGTAAGAGCTCCCATTGCCCAAACTCTAAAGTCTGGACTTTTCTCCCTTTGCATAAACACTTCTTCTGCCTACAAAAGATCTAAAAATGTTATAGTTCAAAACCTGAAGAAAGCAAACCAAATCAACACACAACAACTCCTGAAAAAAGCCACCAAACCAAATGGAAAAGGCCATGCAGTCCCGTCAATGCTCCCTGACTCCCGAGACATCGTACTGGTTTCTCTGTGTAAGTCTTGTCCAACTCTTTCTCATAGACTGGGCAAGCCCCTTCGTTGTCAAACCCAAGGCAGCACACAAGGATGTCTCTGTCTTTACCACTAAGTGCGACTAACTTTTCATTTCAAACATGGGAATATGTGCAGCAGCAAATAGGAAAAGCTCGTGCATGAAGTTCTTATATCTATCAGAGCTGTCTTTCATTAGCGTGAAGCATGTTATGTAGAAGCTTGCTTCCTGAGTACAGAACTGTCATGTACTCTATGTTTATAAACTTTTTCGCTCTTTAAATAATTATTTGGTGAGGCTTCTCTCCACTGTTGAGTTTTTTGATCTGCTGCTACATTCCTGAAGAAAATCTGATGTTAGGTCTTGCATCTCTTTTTCCAGTAAATATCAAACACAGCCTAAGTTCTGTGGCTTTCTGCACCTTTACATAGTATTAAATGCTAAAAAAATGCTTCATATTCTCCAGATGTGTCATGAACACTCTTGCCTCCTTGACCACCAAGAATACAAATAGCATGAGGAGAGTTTCAGTGGAACTCTTCTACTCTTCTCTATTTATGCTTGTCTTGATTACTTTTTGTAGTGATCCATATATTTCTAGCATCAGGTGGAGGATTGGTAGTACGTACGTACCAGTAATTCTCTAATGTCCAAGTCTCAGCTTTGAACGATTATCATGTTTTCAAGTAATTTCCTGTCTGCTTTGAACATGCTGTTTCCTTTCCTCACGTGAGGTTGTTTGGCCATCTGTTGCTTTTGGTTTGGCTTTTTTCAACTCTACTTTAACACTGTGAGAACATATTTATGGAAAGCTAATCCATCAACATGTTTTCAATATATGTTTCAGTAGCGTTTCAGTATGTTTCCCTGTGACACTAGCAACACTAAAGGCTCCTCCAAATTCAGATTTCAGCTTGCAGTGAATAGCATTTGTTCAGAAATTTAAGCTACTGAGTTTTACGTGGTACCTTACATGCAGCTTGTCTTTCTATGAGCTGAATCAATACTATCACTTACAGATTAAAAACCTTTTTTTTTCTTATTCATGCAAACAGTTCATGTTATGCAGTACTGTCTATCTATTGAGAATATTCATCATTTTCTCCCATGTCACTTATGTTCTCTTCATCTTGGTGTACAAACCATAATAAGGATCCAGACCTCAATTGCTTTGGTGCAGCTTTTTGTATTTGTGTAATTGCACAGTATATTGTGCTTAGCTATCTCCCAGGAGAAACATTTCATCTCACTTGCTGTTGAACTCGTTGGAGGCTTTGTCTGTGTCTATCCTGAAGTATGCTCCACAGCTTACCCAACAATCCTGGTCCTGCAGCTGTTCAGATCAGAGCCTGGAATGTGCTGTGGTTTCTAGCCTATACACCTGTATTTCCTTCCCAAGGAAACCTAAGTATGGAGGAAGTGGAAAGAGGAAGGTAGTGTTATTGTGGTTGAACCTGCACTTGGGAACTAAGTCGTGAATTTTGTATATCTTCTGTGATCATGTGTCTGCTAGCCCTGCCTTCGCCGTTCAGCTCAATAGGCATGCCACAAATGACATGTATTTTATACTGTGCAAAAAAATAATCAGCCCATCATTAAGAGAAGTAATAGAAAGTGTGCTAGCAAATGTATATTATGGAATCCAGTTACCATTTTACACCATGGCTTTTACTAGACAGGCTTTTACATATACGACGACTCCCCTAAACTATGCTGTTAACCCTGTCCATCTCAAAGTTTACCATTTCCAATGCTGCCAATTACCTGCCTAGTTCCCGGACCATGTGAGATTTAGAAGGTCAGTCTTCTACTATATTTTCTCACCTTTCACTCCATCCAAATTCCACTTTCCAAAAGATGTTTGCTGATCAATGGAACAAAGGTAAATTTCATTTTATCAAAAAGTGAATAGGCAGGTATTTATCAATTCTGAGTCGCCATCATGTACTTCTAGGAATAATTAAATTACATAGATTTGTATTCTAAATCTGCATCCTTGTGAATTCTCCATTACAAGATATTCAGTAAATATATATATTCTCATCCTGTGGGGAACAGCATCTTTATACGGCTCTGGCATAAGCCAGTGAGAATGGATTGTTATTGTGCAGAGACTTAAATTATGCAACGTATATTAGTAAGAACTGAGATGGTTAATGAAGGAGATATCATTCAGTTCCTTGGCTTTGGGTAATTTCTGAACAGCACATGGTACCAGAACAAACACAATGTTCTGAATGCAAAACTAGACCTGAAAAAAAACCTAATATAACAAGTAAACAGATTCTATGATTTCTTGGAGTGATCAACTGTAAAGAGAAAGATGTGTCTAATCAAAGTCACCAAACTAGTAACCTGGGAGTACTAGTATGCAAAGATGTTCAACAGATACGTAGAGTTAGTCGTAACAAAAATGCCGTCTTGAAGCACTTAAAGAGGCAATAAAGTAATACTCACGTACTGGATAGTTCAAAACTAAATTGTCCATGGATATTTCAAATTCAGGCTACAGTACATTTCTTTCATCAGAAGTGGGGGCCAGTACTTTACGCACCGCAGGCATTAATAATAACTAATTGTCAGTATACTCACAGAGAAGATGATGACTTTGGCCTTAAGCCCTGACCATGCAAAGTTTCACCTTATTTATTTTTACTATTCCTCTTCCATTTATAGGATAAGGGTATATTTATAAGAGAAGAATGCTAACGCAATTACTGAATTGCAAGCTGTATCCAAGAAAGCAGATTCTTTTTAAACTAAAAAAAAGGTGTGATTTGTAAATGTAATACAAGGATGGAGCGACTTTATGATTCTGGGTAGCTATTCTGCAGTATTTGACAAATATAAACAAAGTAACGAAGTCTAGTGAAAAATCTGATTTTAAATAAGCCTATAAGGTTTGATGAAGCATGGACTGTGACCAGCAGAGTAGCCACTGAGAAAAGATTTCTGAAGTCAGTAGTTAAGATTATTCATAGCTGGTAGTTGTGCAGGGTATTTCTATCCCCTCCAGATAGTTTTAAAAGGATGTCTTAATACTCTATGAGCTGTTCTTCAAAGGTATCAGATTATCATTTCTTGAAACAAAAAAATGTAGAAACTACAGAAATTTGGACATTAGTTAACAGAAAATAAATCCAAGAATACTAGCATGGGTAGAAAATGGTTTCTTGATCATCATGACTATGAACACATATAAGACAAAGAAAACCTAATAATTGCTTGGGATCCCAAACGTTGACTCTACTGAAGGAAGCGTCGCAGATATCAGTTGGATATTGTTATTAAAAACAGCAGCAGCATCACAAAAGACAATCATAGGTTTGTATATGGCTGTTGCTTCAAGACAGACATGTTCTCTTAAAAATAGGAGGAACAGGGTGGGAGAAGTTTGCCGTTGCTTGGGCAAGGTTTGAAGCAGGCAGTCTCCAAAGCAGGCTGAAATAGCTGTCCATCAGGACATCATGCCATTAAAATTAATGACTTCAGCAACATCTTGGAAACTGAATTCCTGGCTATGTAGTACCCTTAAGATATGTTCTGTATTATGACCTTCGGTGTTATTGTAGATTTGTCTATGCATTTCTCATGGTGAGGAAAGGGAAGGGGAAAAGAGGATTATTCACTGTGTTTTGTAGCCACTTTATATCAGCTTTGCCAAAACAGAGGCCTTCTAAAATCTTTACGAACATCACACCTGCCTGTCAAATACTGCTAGAGAATAGAACGCAGATCCGTAAGGTTTTTTTCTTTCTATATGAGTAAGTATACTGGGAATCAGAAAAAAAATACTGTCATGATTTATTGCTTTAGATGACTGTTGAAAAAACATTTTCCTTTCTTCTTGGAAATGTCATAATTCCTTTGGAATAGATCAGCCATGCCATGAAACTATTTCAGCTGAAGGAGACGAGACATTCAGAGTTGTAATAACTAATTTCCAAGGCTCAGGTTTATCATCGTAACTAATACTTAGAGAACTTCAAACTGTTCATCATTCTTCAAAGTATTTGAAAATTTGTGTCATTGTAAACAATATGAAAACTTTCCTTGGTTAAAGGTCACAGCAGCTAAACTCCTGATCAGTTAAATTTTCCCTTAAGTTATTAAGCTGTAACTTTAAACATACATTGCAGTAAAAACTGCATTACATAATGTCTCTGAGTCTTACAACTACAATTATGAGACAACACCTATTCAAAATATGAAACGGAAATGTATTTTTTTTCCCTGACAGTATAGCAGACTGAAGAGAGGAGTCTGAAAGTTTGTCTGTTTAAGGGTGTGATCTGCAATCCCTAGTTACTAATTTAGCATCAAGCAAGATGATGGTTTAATTAGAAGCAGCACATTGCCTTTGATAAACAGATGTTCCCTTTATTTAACTGCTGCCCACAAAGTTAGCACAAATAGATTTTTTTTTTTTTGTCACAGCCTGTTAATTTCCGGCCTCTGGTCGTTGCATCCAGATATAGTTCCATAAGCAAAACATTCCCAATTAATACATATTTCCATAAATAAGTATTAGTTCATCCCTGCACGTCTCTATAATTTCCTTAAAGCACTGCAGCTAAGAAGTTGAGCTTCTCTGTCAAAGCTGTATGAGTAACAGTCCAATAAAGCCACACCTAGTTGTCAGTGGACCAGGATTTGGGTAAACATGGTCCAACCCAGCACTCATGTGTCCGGTGACTTGGTAAACAGTGAAGCATTCAGAATTTTAGGGTCCTACCTACTGACTGAATAAGACCCCACCTTGCTATTATTGCTGTAACAGCAAGGTAAACAAAAACTCGACACGCAACTCAAAAGAGCTGCCGTTGGACCTACTTAAAAATAATTCTGGGCAATTGCTTGATAGGTTGCTAAGCAAATAAAGGCTCGGCTTTGTTCTACTTTTCTAGCCTCTGGGTAAATAACAAGTGTAGAAAAGCACCCAAGAGTTAATAAGCAAATAAAGCTTTTAACTTTTCAAAAATTATCTGTTTTAGATATCGTAGCAGATGTTATCGTGAATATATTAATGATTGCACCAGTTTATGAAGAATGCCTTCTTTTATTCTTCCAGGTTGTATTTTATCTTTATGCGTCTTCAAGAGCTACAAATGTTTAGTATCAAGTTGCAAATGTTTAGCATCCAACTTATTCTTAAGTTGAAAGAATGGCTAGATGTACTTTTAAAAATTGATTTATCATTTGTTTATTTTGTTATTTTAGTTCAACTTCTATCTATGTATAGCCACAATATTCATGTAGCTTAGGAAGTTAATACTTACCAGGGATGAACATATATGTTTAAGTCGCAGTCTGTCGATAGCTACCTCAATGGATTTGGTTCAACATACATTTATGATTGCTATGTTCCAGATTTTCAAGGCTCAGCATCTAACATACCAGTTACCTTTAAAAAGTTCTCTTTTTGATTATAGCTTTAAAGTTTCACAGAAACCCTGTTGGAAATTCTGCCATCTCAGTTTCAAATTATGCATTCATGTTCACTGACAATGCTGATGTCTAGTGGGCAGAAAAATTCCCTCTCAAGCACTCCATACACCTCTAACTAAGAGCGTTCACTGTAATGGTATTTCCTGTAGGTACACAATAGTATGGTTTTGGTTATTTTGTGCTCATGAACAGTTAAATATTTATGACCTGATCTTTTGCGCAGCTGAGCACCTCCTTGAAGGTGATGAATGCCTCTGCTCCAGTCAAACATGTTGATGGCTACTTAAAGGTTGCAAAGTGGAACTGCTGCTCTAGTTGTGCCTGCTCTAGCGAAATATTTAGGCCATGCAGGGGAATATAAGAGTTCTTACCTTGCCTTTATTTCCCTGAGCAAACACACAGCTGGGTCCTATGAGTGAACTGTTACAAAGCAAGAGTTCTATCTATACTACATCCTGTATTTATTTACACCAGTGAGTCTTCTTGTTTGAATAAGGGCTGGTAACATAAGCATTTCCAAAATTAAATTGTGAAGTTTTCCATGTGACTGTAAGGGTTTTTTTTCATGAATGCTCTGAACTGAAAAAACTTAGAAAAGAAATCATATATGTTGAGGAACCACTGTGAGTCAGAAAAACTACTGTGAGCCTTACAACTAGAATACACACATTGGAATCAAGCAAATCACAGCTATGTGGTGAGCAAAACAATGATGACAACAGCAAAAAGCTCTCCTAATGCAAACAAACTGCCCTTTTATTACATAAAATAGGATAGAAAAGCAAATTTGGCCACAGAGAATAACATAGTTCAGTTATAACATATGATATAGTTTCTGCTTCACATTTGCTATACAGTTCTGGTTTCTCTGACAAGACTATCCCAAAGCCTCACTTTTAAAGAAATGTTAGCATTTTATGTCACTGTACAGATGAGCAAGGTCTGTGCAGGAGAAAAGGATTATGAAAAAGACCTTTCAATATTGCTTTTCTCAAGTGGATTATAAGAACATAGGAGAGGGTTCTTTACTAATAGGCTAATTCCCACTAAACAGAAGCTAGAGAAGTAGACTCCCTACCTCTAGTTAGACAATAATATGATATCCCATAGCTTGCTGGCAGTTTACCCCAACTTGAAAGAACTCAACCTATGGTATTTTTATGACAGCCTTCTTTATTAGCAGACAGGAATTTTGGCCCAGAAAAAGATGAAAAAGGTGGAGAGAACAAGGGCTAAACTGTTTACCTTTGTAACTGGAACATATTAAAGAACTTGATTAGCAAATAGATTAGTCCTGGGTGCACTGCAATTCTTCTGTTATTTAGGGCTTAGGTGAATTTACAGATTTGCAGGTAGTTTGCAGTCACTGTATGATTTTTCTTTTAATTTACCAGCAGGCCTTGGTTCTGTCTTTGTAAGGTATCCAACCTATGAAATGTTCACGTATGCTCATCTACTCTGTATTTTAGCTTCATTTTGCACTTTTGGCTCCTTCGGCTTTCAGAGGCAGGAAAATATTGCTTGATAGGAAGGGTTATTTTTCAGTTGCCAGAATTCCTTTGCAGCTTTAATGGAAAGAAGCAGGACTTTTTTGGGGGAGCCAGCATCTCATTTCCATTCTGCTCTCATACAGCCACTGTTGTATCTGCAGGGCCTGCAGAATGTAACTGCTGCAGTGGGGCGAACAAAGACGCCATTCAGCATGGAGAGCAGCTTCCCTTCCGCACCACTCTCTGGCCTCGGCGACGTTGGCTAGAGCACACTATCTGACCGACACAAGATTCACTGCCTGAACAAAACTCCCCAAGGACGCCTGTTCAGCATCCTGAATTAGTCCAGTGGGATGAAGACTTCCTTTTCAGCACTGGCGTGAGCACTGACAATCAGCTGTGACTTGCTTTTGTTTTCCCACTCTTTACATACAGGCATGTATTCTTTAGGGCCATACTTAACAAAACTATTGATCGTTAGAGCTCAGGTGGCTGCTTCCACTACCCCAACTGTGTTCTGGGATGGTATGTTCCAAAGTTACAGAAGTTGTAAGAGGCCATTGTTCCTAATCTGTCGCCTCTGAAATCCAATCGCAAGGGTCATTTCCTGACTTTTGTGTCATTTTGCTCCAGTCCCTTGAAAGTTCCCACCCCCAGTGACTTCGTAAACTAACTATATACATGAGGTATTTTCCCATATCTATTTGCTAGGTTACGCGCACACAAGATTTTACTTTAGTTTATGATTTTGCTTAAGAAAATTAATGTAGGCATTTGCTGATTTAAATAATTAATTTATAAACCATTTAAGAGAAAAAACACCTTATTCATAGTGTTTGTTCATTTTCAGACTTCAAGTTGATGAAAAATATACAAAAATTGCTACAGCTTCATAAAATGTCAAATACTTCTTAGTCAAAATTCATGCCAATCTTCTACACATCTGTTTCTTTAATGAGCAAAACCAGGTCACAACTTTCATTTTCAAGCTCTATGTTGCATAATACCCATACTAGATTTGCAAGTCAGTCTTTGCTTTGTAGATGAACAACAGATACGGTTGAGAGAGGCTAAGTCATCATGACCATAAACATCATTTCAGCACAGAGCTACCATTATGAACTGGGCCAGTACAACATCAGAAGCCAGCAATTGAAGAGAAAGATGAGTCAAGCTAGGATTAGTGGATCAACATTATACCTAATGAAATATCATTGAAGCAATGGAAGTTTATATCATGGGTGAATAAGGTCTAGTGTGTCTGCAGTTTAGCTACATGTCATGAACAGATCTGGCAGAAATCTTCTCCCAGCAGAACCAGTTTAGACCCGGTGACTCCAGGGACACACTCTTTATTTAAATTGCTATGATCAGTGCAATTGGATGTATGGTACAGTTGTAATTTGAAGGATAATGCAAGCAAACCTCTGACTTTTGTACCATGTTGTGTTTCCTCCTTTCTTTCCCAAAGTAAAACTGTTTTATGTATACACATCTCCACAAAATGTGGACATCAGTAACGCATGAGTCACAAAGATTTGGTGGTTCAGTTCAGATATACATTCAGAAGTTTAGTGGTTTCCAGAGTTTACCTGATCTCATCCAAACGTCTCCAGTCTGGAAATTAGATGGCAATCTCCTGAAACCAGCCTGTCTTGTGATTTTGCAGTACTTCCTTGTTTCATTCAGGTAAGCTGTAGTGCAAGAACAGCCTTTCTCACAGTATTTTGGCATTTCCGATTTCAGTGCTGGCTGAAAGAGAGAAGTGCTGAGGCGTGAGAAATAACTTTGCAATAGCTTACAAAACATTTTTAAGATACTAGATTTACTCCCTGTTGGCTTGAATTTCACATCAGTTTTATTCTAGATAGACTTATCTAGCTATTTCCACACAACAATTTCCCTAGTTTATTTACTGACCAAACATAATTTGTCCAGTAGCATTTTCCAGAGAAAAAAGCAATTTGAATGGAGTGCAAAAAACTAGCTGGCACATAATTACATAGAAAGATTACTGGACTGCTGACAAAAATTTTTTTCTGCACTTTGCAACCTACCTCTAAAGTTGTAGTATACTTATCCTGAGACTAAGTGGCATGGCTAGATTTATTAAGAATACTGTTACCAACTGAATCATGTATACTACAGCAAATAAGAGACAATCCTATTACACCTTACCTGGCAGCATTCTCTTATATTAGGAAGCCCTGGAGTTGTGTGAATAAGGGTTTTTGAAACAATTGCATCAGCATTGCAAGCCATGATTGGAGAATAATCTTTAACAGTGCCTAAAATTTCTGACTTTTGATTTATTTCTGTTTTACTTCGTATATTTCCTCTAAAGGAATAAGGTTCCTCATCTGTAATTGAAATGAGTCATCATTTGCATAAACTTATTTGAGTAATCAACTTTTATACCCCTTAGAACCAGCCTCTGGAAGAGTGAAGATAAATTGCAAATAAGCAGTTGAAGAAAACAACCTATGGGTGTTTGATTTATACTTCATTACTTCAATTTGATACTCCCATATCCTATATTTAGACATAAACATATACACACATATGTATTTGAACTTTATTCCTGAAAGCCACCTTCTGCAGGCTCCACTTGAAAGGTACACACCTACACAGCTGTTAAGCAGCAATTGCTCACATAATTGTCCAAACAAAATTCATATATAACACTTTCTGCTAAAGAAAGCCCTGACGATGTGGCAGCCTTATACTTGCAGGACGCACAGACACTGTCAGTGAATTATAATAGAATTTATGAGGCAGTGTTGTCCAACTGTACAAGTGCCTGCAAATTTTGGTGGCTGCAAAACTGTCTGATTATTTTGTTTTTTTTCCTTCTTCTGTCATACTGTTAAAGATCAACTCAATTCTTTTTAGGTGTTTGTAATGAAGAAGTATAGGAAGGAAGAGAGAGTTTGATTAAGAAAAAAAAAAGAGCTAAGATATAGATAGCATTTAAGAAACCAAAGGATGTAGTCAATATGATGCTACTGTAGTAAAGAATCCTTACCTGGCCTAAGGAGCTGCAAAGGGCAAGGAATTAGTCTTTTTTCACCAAGGTATAGAGCATAACCATATGAAAAGTCCATCTATTCTATTTTCTTCTCTTCTGACCTTTCAGATTATCTGTCAATTTATTTAATGCTAGTTGTTGCCAGTAGATTTACAATCCTTTGGACACAAATTCTTTTGTTAGCCATTGTTCAGATAAATGAATCAAAGCAGTAGTCATGGAAATGCAAGCTTTTCCTATATTGTCTACTAATTACCTGAAAAATATTACCCTACAATCTCTTACCATAGAAAGGTCTCCAACTCAGTGACTGACCATCTAACACCTCTAAAAAAAGTGCTAATTAATTCCAGTTTTTCTAGCTTTTTACTTTATCACAATTCTTGACCATTAAAAAGAAGTTCCTGATATACTTGCTCATAAAAAAAAAAAAAAGAGCAAGCTGTAAAATAAAAACAACCTTGTGTCTTTGTTAGCCTGGTGAAAACTTTCAAGCAGCAGTCAAGAAGCAACATCTTTGGAGTGCTATTATTAACAGGTCTGGCCTACACAACTATCATGGCGTTTCATATACTTCAGAGCTGGTTGAGGACTTTGTATATCAAAGTGTTTTGTGCTTTCTTTTTCTCCTTATAGAAAATATAGTGTTACAATATCTTTTGAGTTTTTTTCCACAAGAGAAAGCTTTTGCATAGATTCCCTCCATTTTCCCATCAGGAAAATCAAGAAAAGAAACAGATTCTTTCCAGTTGGCTGAATATGAAACCAAATATTCTGGTTTGCTGAACTAATCTGAAATGTTTCATTTTAAGTCAGCACATACTGAAATGCGTATCCCTCTGCAGCTGCTTAGCTGTAGATGTCTCACATCCATGTTCCCTCTTGTGTGCTAGTGTTTCTTGGCCAAACTTTCTCTTTTTAAATGAGATGGATGGTGCTTTATCAAAGACGCATGACCTGTGTGTTAAACAAAACACTTCAGTTTGTCCGTATGATAATATTTCAACTGTGAAAATGCTTAAATTAAGTATTTCCTTATTTCTGCACTGGAATTTTTCAGAACATTCTATTCAACATAATAAAAAGGAATTTCAACTTTTATTTCATTGAGATGAAAGGATGTATTGCAATATTATTAGTCTCAAACAGATGACGCTCTGATTTTTATTCAGCTCAAGCATGATTAGAAAAAACTTCCCATCCTATTAGTACAAACCAAATCACTTCAATCTGTGCACTTTGGTCTCGAGTCTTCTTAAGAATCTCATAGGTTTCCATGAGGATTCCATAACCTGAAGAAGATCATAGCTTATGTGTTTCTTGCACTAAGGCTTGGGTCTGCTCCCACTGAAATGAGTGGAAGTTTTGCCACCAACTTCAGTGAGCAAGGATCATCTTACCTGAATATTTATGGGTATAAAAGGAAAGCCACCGGGCATGTGGTTATCTCCCAGTAACTCACTTCCTGCTGTGTTTTTTTGCTTACACACGTTATAAATAGCCACTTTATAATAGAATTGAGAACTACCCACAGTTATAACAAAGAACCTTTTAAAGCGGCAGTACTTTTACTTTACTTGTGATTAGAGTTGCTTGCTAACATGGCTTGATATAGAGAAGAAATAGACCAGTAAAAACCTGGTTTGTTTTAGGGTCTAGTCTGTTTTCTGAACTGTTTCTGTGAAGGCAGAGAAACAGAATCTGCAAGGCTGTTCTTTGACATATCTTGGTTAATATGTTTAAGAGTAAAATGAAATATAGAATGTCCATCAGTCACAAGAAGTACTCACATGAACTGATGTTGCATTGATTTTGCTTATTATTCAAAACAGTTCTGTGTAAGAAACATAGTTTTAGGGGTCTGCTTAAGCGTTTTATCATTCGGTTTTGTAAGAAAACTCGCAGTTATTTTTCTTCCTGAGCCACTAGCATTTGACTTGGAACTCACTATGTGAGATCCCTTTGTTTTTTTTCGTTGTGAGTTTGTTTCTCTCTGCTTCGTCATTGACTGGGAACTACCAAGTATTTCAGAAGAAACAGAAACAGAAATTCATCATAAGTGGATCAGGGTATTTATATGAAGTCCATAAGCTTTCTAGGGATGACATGAAACTGGATGGCAAAAAAGAAGTTAAATTCAGTAAAATGAGTGGAATTATTTGTGCGTTAAGGAAAATGTTCAGACATATAATCTGTACAAAATAATTCTCTAATTTTATGATGATACTTTGTTTTTAGCCGGTCTCTTACTGATTAAAGAATGAACAGGTCTTTGTTTTAGTTGAATGAAGTGATACGTTTTCTCTTCAAAATAATTTTTATAACTTTGAAGTTTACTGTCATTCTTTGCTTACATAGAAGAGTAGTATCACTTGTTCTTTAAAGATACTACCTGCATCAGCAGAACCTCTTGTTCTAATAGTAACAGAGAAGGGAGTAGATAGAAAGAGCTTTTTGAACATTCAGTTTTGTGGTAGGTAGCTGCCCTAGTGAAAACTCTTCTTTAAGTTACTTGATGTCTAGGAAAATATTCTTTGCCTGCATGTTGAACAAATTGTACATATCATTTCACAAGTTCTGAATTTAGCTTCCAATGGATTTTGACAATAAACTATGATACTCATAAACAAAATATCACTTCTCTCTACCAAGAAGCAGTGTGGTTTATCCCCAGTTATGAAGATAATCTTCATTAGCTTAATTCAAACATCACTAATCAAAGAAAAAGATGATGTTATGCTGTAGAAATAATGCAGAGATTTCAACATCTTAAAAAAAAAGTCATTTTTATTTGTTTATATTTAAAGATGCTTTCCAGTATCTACAAAAGAGAGAAATAATGAATGCTTTTTGCACTGATTGATTGCTACAATGAACATGTCCAAAGACACTTTTTTGTATGCACATTCTATCACAGGTTTTTCAGTACACACTTCAGCTATTGAAATCTACTTTCCATAAATCTATCTTTTTCTGGTGGGAGAGGGATAATTTTTTCATTTACCATTGCATTACATATTAATGAATAGAATATTTTACACAAATTCTACTCTCAACTGTCAGAGTATGTGAATGACTTTGGGATTCATCAAAGACAGTTACTGATGATCACAAGTATGGAACTTCACTAATGGCCCTTCACTTTTTTGTGGGCCTCAGGTTTACATATTCATTCATTGGTTTTGACTATGGATTTACACAGAGTGTGGGGCAAGGAGCATTCAGGTGAAAAAAAAAAAAAGAGGCTTTAGGACAAAAGCTTTTCTTGTATTTATTTTGTAACTTTAACTAATGAATTTAATTTTTATTTCCACATACCAAAAGCAAAAAATCAGGTGCTAATAGACTCTTTAGTGGTTAAAAAAATGGGGAGCACGTGTAAAAGGCCACAGAAAAAAACAAGTGATAGAACTGACAGTAGAATCTGTGAGGTCTGTTCTCTTCTCTAATCATCTTTATACTTCTTCATTTCCATGTCATCTGTGTCTCATCAGTATAATCTACAATGACTTTGTAGATTTGGAACACCCAACCTTTCTTCATTCTCTAATGCTTCTTAAGGAAGTATTTTTTTTCATAAATACATGGCTTGCATATTTGTAGAATTGTTATTTATTTTTCTATATTTTTTAATTTCTTTAAAGGATACAAGTCTGAAGCTATGCACACTGCCATAAGTATAAATCAGCTGGATTTATTTTTGTTCTCTTTATTTCTCCTGTTTTTCCTTTCTTTCATTTGCCATTTCATCAAAGATAGGGCTATAAGTTATTGAACAGAAGCATTCTACCTTTCTCTGTGTTTTGAAAGTTTTCTCTGTGTTTAAGTTCCATGGCTGTGTTATGCAAAAAATTGAATTTAATGTTAAAGATTATGTCTCTGGTGCCATGAAGGTTTTAAAACAAATGATCAATCCTTGCTCCACTGAAATAAATAGCCACTTGCCACTACCTTCAGTGCATAAAGGATTTTATCCTCTGAATCTTTGGATCAGTATGAATTTAAGGTACGCTATCTCTCCACAGAGAATACATTTATAATCTGCTCGCTTTTCACTGATTTTTTTTGTGGTTTTCTGTCACATCATCAAATTAGAATGCAATGAATTGGTAAACATCCATTAGCACTTTGTATATATAGAACTTATTTTATTTTATTTTATAACTATTGATCATGTATGGCATGACAGTGGAATAAATTCAGTGACTGATTTACTTCAAGACATTTTGTGGAAAAGCATTTTCTTTACTGGCTTGTACCAGTTTAACAAGTTTTTTCCTTCTTAGGATCCGAATTTATATCTACATAAATCCACTATTACTTCTTCTGAAAATATAACAGGGTAAAAAATGGTAAGCCTTCTATAATTATGTTTAATTTCTTTTTTTAAAGTGCATAAGTATTTGAGCACCTTGATTTATCACGTGTCTCATTTGTTGGTTTAGTTTTTTTCATGAGTATCTGGAAATAATACTTTCGATATTTGTGCTTATTCATATGTCTCTTCTGTGCTTGTTCTTCCTAACTTCCTTCTTTAGAAAAAAGTTTTTTCTGAAGATTTTTCATTTGCAAATGTTTCTTTAGACAATTTTAGGACTCAGTAGTTCCCTGCAGTTCCAACAACAGTTTCTATATTATTCTATAGTGTATGTGAGTAAAATAAATTATGTTTTTTATTAAATAATTTAAGTTTCTTACTAATAAAATAAATTGCCTTTTTGTTTTAAAACATAATTTTCCTCTGTTAAGTATTTCTAGTTTCTTACTGATCACTTTTAGTTTCTTTGATAGTTATAATTGATCTCACTGAAGGAATGATGTATTTTAGTGACCAAAGTTATTGATTTATAAATTTAAAAGATTCAGATAGCTTATTCTCTAGTCTTACTTTGTTAACAATGTAGGACAGAGAATTTCTCTGACTGACCAAATTTTTGTTTGAACTAAGGTGTACCTTTTAGGAAAATACAGCCAGAAGATATCCAGGACAGAAGTGGAGACAAAGGAAATACATTAATGGCACAACTCCATAGGCTATAGAAAGTTCTGTGAGCAATGATATGATGTGAGATGTAGGGAGAAGCCTGAGATATTGAGCCACAGAAAACCAAGCTTCCTTAATTGTGGTACTCACATAAAATTCTGTTACTGGTTGATTTTTCTTTTTTAATATTTAGTTGAATGTCTTGCAAAAGTTTAAGACTGTTCTAGCAATGTTAACCTTTATCAACCAAACTTGTAGTATTTTCTTTATTACTACCCTATTCCTTTTTCTTCCTCAAGTTAGAATCTAATTTTAAGCACTATGTGGAATCAAGTTCTTTCAGAAGGACAAAGTAGGCCCTGATCTTTATAGTCCTGAGGAGTTCTAGCAAAAAATTCCTGCCTTATGATATTATAGTATGTTGAGTCCTGTCCAGGTGCTCAGCACTGCCCAGGAAGTGCTCAAAATGTTCTTTCGAAATGGTGGAAGATGAATGATGAAGGCTCAAGTAAGATGGTAGTAGTAAGGCACATATATGTGCCTTGTTCAAGGTCTGAAATCTGATTCTATTTTTTTCCCATTGACTCTATTTTAAAATCAAAACAAGATGATGAGATTTAGAAACTCATTCATTCATAGTTTTGCACTCACAGAAACACAGAAATTCAACTTGTTAAAAAATCCTAATAGTCATAGTCACTGAGATGGATCTGTTCAAGCTCTTCTCTAATTAAATATATTTCTAATTTTAATCACTAAATTATATTTATTTATAATATTTATGATGTATTCAGTCTTGTTTTAGACATGCTGAAACATGGGCTCTGATATACTGGCAAGTCTTTTGGAATATTTCTGCTTTCTGAGGAAGGTTCTAACTCCTCATCCAAACCAAATTAAGTAAAGTACTTTAACTCAAATTCCAGAAGACTAAAGATCAGACTTTTCTAAATCTGCACATAGAAATCACAGACTTGTATATAAAAATGTATATGAGTTGTCAGAGATGTTCATTCCTCTTAGTTTGCATCTTATGTAACTTATCTAGCTTTAAATATTTGGGACTTAGTACATCCCTTCCCTTCCCTTCCCTTCCCTTCCCTTCCCTTCCCTTCCCTTCCCTTCCCTTCCCTTCCCTTCCCTTCCCTTCCCTTCCCTTCCCTTCCCTTCCCTTCCCTTCCCTTCCCTTTTTTTCTTTTCAGAAAAGGTCTGCAATTATTACCAGAAAAATGTAACTGTCATGAATTTTCTGAAGATTGTCTAAGTAACTGGTGTTCATCTTGAAATCTGCTCTCAGTTAACATCTTAGTATTTGAAATTCTTTCACATGTTCCCCTTCTTTCGTGTATCAAGAAGGATTTATTTCAAAGCATTGCCAACTTCACTGAAAAGCACTTCACGTTTACCATTATTTGTTCTTGTCAATTTTCAAGTTCTCCTGAGGCAAAACTTATCCAAGAAGTGTACTTGAGATTCCATTGTGCATATCATTATTACCATTCCGCAGCAGCAGAATGCCATCTTTTCATTCTTTTGTAGCACCAAAGAACTGGATTTTTGACAAGTGGAATTCCCAAAACTAATATTGTGACTAACAAATAACACCAAGAAGAGCAACCTTAATTTTTTTCACATTTGGCAGGATGGTTTTGGGTTGCCTACATGACTTAGAACTGACACTTCAGTTTTCTTCATGGAACCCTGGAAGCAAAAAATAGGAAACCATAAAACAGTAACCACATAAAAGGAGAATACTCAACCACATTAAAAATAAGATCAATGCAGTAATGTCTTATATTAATTTTCTTATATCATATTTCTGTAATTATGTCAGACCAAAACATCTCTTACTGCAGTCAGCTTAACCCCCCCCCCCAACATACAAATATACACACAAAATCCTTTGAATTTTCCTTTCTAAGGAGTAAGATATTCAAGTCTTTGACCTCAGATTGACTTCAGCTACAGTGTGCTATAAGCATCCTGTATGTAATTTGGATAACTGGTAAAAAAATGATCAGATTTTGGCTAGTGGAGCTATTTTACAATCCATTCTACACCATCCTTATTTTCTTTTCTACTCTGGCTTTTTTGACTAACTACATTACTCTGTTTGACTTCATTACCGTGTAGTGTCAAGTGAAACCTGGATGATATTGTTACCAATTTATATCTGTTTTCTGACTCTTGTAAGGGAAAATCAAACAAAACAAAACAAAACAAAAAATGAATAAGATAATTCCAAAGCTGTTAAGTCACTGATGTCATATACTTTTTTAGAATCTTCACATTTTTCCACACACATTTTCATGAGTATTCGAAATGGTGGAGATATTGTTTTTCTGGGTTTCAAAGTTACATATTCCAGTCTAATCTAATCTGTGAGAAGAAAGAAGTCTGAGCCTAGTGGAATCAACTTCATATTACCTAAAGCTTCTCAGGACAAGCCTGCTGAGTCCCCAGTGTCAGGACAGAAACCACTGTTCTATGGTTTGTAGGCTAAATCATTCCCATAGAAGCTGCAGTTGTTTCCAGGAGAAGCGAGTCTCTTCACCACTAAAATAAAACTTGAGGACACAAAAGAAAAGGTATGGCAGGCAATCTTCTCTACTCTTGTCCCAATGGCTACACTCATCTAGTGACAATTTCAGCTCAGAGAAAAGTTATGGCAGTTACCTCGCTTCCTCAGCATCAATGGAAGTGCACCTTCCCTGATTTGTGTCCATCGGTTGGTACTCAATCAATATGTGCTGATGGAAGCCTTGGCTGGGAAGACTTGTGTCGGACTGCATGGCAAGGAAGGAGGCAACACCACGAGTAGAAACTAATACAGGAGAACTCAGCTGGAGACCTGGTTTTCAGTGCTGCATTACCAACACCATGCTTCGTTCCCCCTTAGCTGTGAAGTTGCCATGCCACTTGGTTTGTCTTTTATTCTTTGCTGTTGGCAGTTATTAGATTATAAAAGACAAATTATGGGAGCATCTGAAACCCAGTTAAAGTTACATTTACTGGAGGGAAAAACTCTGGTGTTACTACTGACACTGTACTTAGTCAAGAATATCATTAGCATTCATTCTGATAACAACAAGGGCTGCACTTGTCCACTACAAGTACCTGTATTTATTCATCATAATGAAAATATCAAATCAGCATTTCCTTTAACTTTTGTCTACAGTTTGCAGAGCCATTTGGAGTGTAAAAGTCAGACTTTACAAGGAGTTAAAGCTTTTATGCGTTTCACTTGTTTTTGCAGCCATATATATATGCCATTAACAGTTTACCATAACCTCTGAGCAGAAAAAGTATTTACAGTTGCAGTGTCCTGTAACATAGTTCAAAACCAAAATGTCTATGACAGATATCCTAACACTGTCAGAATTACTAATCTCAGCATTTAATTAAGGATGAAATTTCAGAGGCTCCTTTAACTGGCCAACTAATTTAACAAGTTACTGTTACAAGTTGAAATCATTTACACTTCCTTAAATTGACAGCCTTAGGTGGAATTTTTCAGAAAACACTTGCTATCTGCACAATTTTTTAAAACTTTTCAGATTTCCAACTTTTAACATTTTAATTTGTATTTATGTTATATATAAAGCTGACAATTTTTTAAATTATTTTAAATACGTAAGGTGCTGGTGCATCAGCATAGCAGATATTTTCTCATTTCATAAAGCTTACATGTGTGACTAGATTTAGATGATTTCATTGATTTGATTACTTATCTGAATGGAAGGAAGGCTTTAAAATAATTGTAATCATGTGCCTCATGACAACATAGTGAGCAAAAAAAGCAATACTTTTACCTAAAGATGTTCAGACAAGAATTCTGTTACTTTTCTGCCTATCTTTTGCTGGATTTCATGAAAGACAGTTTACTTTGTAGAGTCTAATGACCAAATCAAGGAAATAATGCCTACATTTTTCCCACATTCTAATTAGGAGTAGTTTTAAAGGATAGCTAAAAAGGAAATGGAAGTCTACAGGAATCAATCAGGAAGGATAGCCTACTAAGAGTATAATTTTGAGATGATTTTAAGTGATTGGAGGAACAATAAAAACACCTGAAAGGTGACATAAAGCAATGCAATATGTTGACAAGACTACGGCACTTGTGAAAGTTGAAACTACACAGGGAATGCTGTCTCTTTTGCCCAACAAAAAAATAAAAGGAAAGAAGAGCACCTCTCCTATGAAGACAGGCTGGGAGAGTTGAGGTTGTTCAGCCAGGAGAAGAGAAGGCTCTGGGGTGATCTTATTGCAGCCTTCCAGTACCTATAGGGGACCTAGAAGAAAGCTGGAGAGGGACTTTTTACAAGGGCGTGTAGCCACAGGACAAGGGGCAATGGCTTTAAAATGCAAGAGGGTAGATTTTTATTAGATAGAAGGAAGAAATTTTTTACAATGAAGGTGGTGAAACACTGAAACAGGTTGCCCAGAAAAGCTGTGAATGTCTCATCCCTGGAGGTGTTCAAGGCCAGGTTGGATGAGGCTTTGAGCAACCTGATCTAGTGGAAGGTGTCCCTGACCATGGCAGGGGGGTTGGAACTAGATGATCTTTAAGGTCCTCTTCCAATGCAGACCATTCTATGATTCTATGAGTCTATGAGTCTATGATTCTATGATCTGCACTCAAATTCCTTAAGTAGATTTAAGCCAGTTGACACCTGATGGTTTTGCTATGTAGGGATTTGTGAATATTTCTATAGGTTTTGTTTCTTGCCATGTGCAGGAGAGTTAAGATGAGCCAAAAATCTCAGTGCTCAGACTGCCACATTCTCAGTGGTTTCCCATGATATTAGCTCTCATTGTACTGGAATTTCCAGAACCTTATCCATCTGTAGGATATGCAGTAAGACTGTATGTTAAAATTCAGTCTCTGTCCATTAGCACTTGAGAAACATGAGCCTATTCTAAAAGAGATGGTCCTATACTTGTTCTCACACAGAAAACAGATGTTGACTCACTGTCGGTTACTTTTGTGATAATAGTTAGTGACATTATTTAGGACACAGGAGATGAAGGACTAATGTCTTTCTCAGCCTGAGGGTTTTTAAATCTACCTCTCCCTCCTCTCTGTGGCGCCTCTGTAATCACCCACTGACAAACCATGCTGGGTGAGATGTGATGATATTGACTTACCACAGAAGTACTAGATAGGAAAGATGTTACTCTGCTCAAATGAGTTATTTTACAGCATTGATTTAACTGAATTGTAAGTACAGAAACATAAATAAAAGTTACTTTGTGACTGTTGTGGAAATGCAATAAAACCAATTTAAAATAATTATCTGTTCATATAATTGTCAGAAAAAATTGGTATTATTTAGACATCTAAAGCATCTAGCAGCCTTGTATGTTAGACATGAAGATCTGAAACCTGCATCAGCATAACTTCACATGTTTAAACACAGGTAATTGTTTAAGTAGCTTGTTGCACCAAGAGCTGCCTAGCATCAGTTTCTCATCAAACATGGTATTTATATGGTCAAAGTATTTTATAAAAACTTAAAAATTAGTTGTCTCCTTTTACTTGTGAAATTAGAATATCATCATTCTCAGTTATAAATGGAAAAGCTGACAAATTACTTTTCCAAGTTCATGCAGCTATGGTCAAGTTCTTCTGATTGCAGAATCGGTGTGTCTTTCTTCACACCACAGAATGGTCCTGCAGTCAGTTTCATCTGTAGAGAGTTCCTGTGTTCAAAATCTCACCCATTATTTTCAACCATATTTTACATTCTAGTATACTGCTTCTGCCTGAGTGCCTTACCATTCTTCAATAACACGCTCTAGTTCTGCCTCTGCCATAGGTACAGTACGAAAGAAAGGCAATAGTCCAAACTTTAGCTTAATGTCTAAGAGTGCATTACAATACCTGCCATAAATTAGTGCCTAGTCAGTCAACTGATACTTCCTCCTGTAGTGGCCTGGGAAATACGATGTAGCGCTGCAAAGTTGTCTTAATTCTTCCCATACCCTCATGTTGTCCAGGAAATGGAGCACCTAAAAGATTTTGATCTTTGAAAGTAGTTACACCATCTTTAATTTTAGGACAATACCAATGTTCGTCTACATTGGTCTGAGTAAGAAACCAATACAGCTGCCTATTGAGCACTATGAATTTTATAACAAAGTGAAATTACAAATGAAAATCTGTAATGAATCCATGCATTCAGAGAATACTAGTCCCTTTCAGTTCAGGTTTGAAAAAAATATCTGATATTAGTCACAGGCACTACGGTTTTATGGAGTTTTGGCCAGCTTCTGTACACAGGAATTTCATCCTTATCTGAAATTCCATCTCCATCTGTACAAGATTGTGATGTTATTGGTCTTACATATCTTTAAAACTTACAACCAGAGAAACACAATGGTAAAAAATCAAAATCCCACAACTAGTCATATGCTTGGAGGCAGCTTTATCAAAAAGCTTTGTGACCTTTGTTCTTCCACATTTAAAAAAAAAAAAAAAAGTCAGTGACAGCCATTTTATCAATATTATTTGAATCATTGCAACACCTTCAGGCATCATTTAGAGATCCATGCTCCACTGTCCTCAGTATTGCATAAACATAAAATGAAGACTGTCCTTGCCCAAAGTTTCTTCCTGTTTTTCCATTTGATGTTAATCATTTGAAGGGTATTTCTTTTTTTCTCACTTTGTTTTTACTGAAAATAATACATATCAACATCTTTTATGGTGGCTGGGATTCTGTATTTAGCTTCATGTAAACAGATCCTTACTTCCGTGAATTCAGTGAAGTTCTACATGGGAAAAAGAATCAAATTAAAAGTTCAAGGCTTATATGAGCGTCACCGCCAATCTGTTTGCAGCGCACAGCACTGCTGCTGCATGCAGAGTAACATGGAAAAATTAGTCTAGTTGAAACAGAAAAAACCTGAGCGCTCTTTTCTTTCCACAGTAGTTCCAGCATCCCTCTCTGATTGAATGTTTCTGTTTGGGTTTTGGTTTCACGGGTTTTTTTTGGTTTGTGCTGATTGTTGTGTTAGAAAAGTCTGTCCAAGATTCAGTTCAAGTCCTGCCTGTTAGAGCCAGAACTGAACATCAAATTCTGGGGTTTTTTTCCAGATAACTTGTAGGTCATTTTAGTTGGTACTTGATTGCTTCTCTGTAGTTAAAGCATTCTTGAAGGAAAGTGATATTTAAAATATGTCTGAGCTCTGTAGTAGGCTACAAACTGACCAAGTCATTCTTGTGAGGGGAGAATGGAAGCAGGTCTAGAAACTCCAGCACATTTAAATGAAGAAAACAAAAATTAATGGAGCAAGGGATCTGAAAGAAGTTCAATATTATAATCCACTTGCAGGCCTAAAATCCAGAGAATTTTCCTAAATCTGAGAATTTAATGGTATCTGTTGTAGCTTTGAACAAGATAAGATGCTTCTCGATCCTCATTTTCCAATGGTGGGAGAAAGAAATGTCAATATTAACTGATTTCACAGGTGACCATTCAAGATGAATAAATAAATGTTTACATAAAGCTTTGAATATGAAAAGTGGTCAACATTTTAGTAGAAGGAAAATAGGCAAAAGTCAGGCACAAGGTATAATTCTAGTAGTGTTATGTGCATATACAGTTACTATCAGTTACGTAAAGTAGCAGTTATTGAAATCTCAGCTCTTTAAAAAAAAAAAAATATTTAAAGGCATTTCAAGTACTGGAGTATCACTCAGAATCCTGTTCTTTCCTTAAGATCCTTTGTGCTGTCTGAAAGATCCACAAAGCAATGGGAGGGGGACAGACTTTATAGGAGAGGAAGCAAAAATGCTGTCAAAAACTAATGTAAACAAATTTACAATATAGAGAAAAATGCATGTGTTTTGCCATTCCCTATGACTCAGTGATGTGTTACATTTAGTACTGTCAAGCATATGTGTTTAAGGCAGAAATGCAATTACATTTCAGCTGATGCTCTTTCTTTGATTTCACAATATACTTCAATTCTGCACAGCTCTGTATTATTCAGAGATAAAGGATGCTAGTAAATGAATTGAATCTACATTGCTCAATACATTTACTGTTAAATACAGTAAGAGCAAGATAATCAAACTCCTTTCTGCTTTTACAGTTCATCTCTTTGGCCCTGTTTTATACACTACATTTTTTTCTAATGAGGTTAAAGGGTAGTTAGCAGATAGTGTAGTACAATACCAGTTTTACTGTATCTTTCTGAGTCTCTAAGGATCCTGGCTATCTCAATTTGCCAGTTTGGTCCCCCTCCCTGCACCTGGCATAGCTTCAGTATCAGAAATAGGAACGTAGACTGGTTTAATGAGAAAGAAAGCAAGAAGTAGGACCAGAATTTATATATGTGTATTAAGAATGTGCACAGCTTGGGAAAATAGTCTCTTTTCCCCTAGGTTCTCCGGTTCATCCGTTTCTTAGGAAATCACAGCTGTTCGAGTTTACAGTGATCTCTTTATAAGCTGGACATTCAGAGATTTGTGAAAAGCTGACTTAAATTTGACAGACAAATAGTATTTATAGCAAGATGAGGCCAGCTGCTTTTATAGATTTGAGTTTACTGAAAAATAATGCTAATAGATGTTTCCCAGAATACAATCACCTAAATAACTAATACATAATCAAGGCAGAAGCAATAAAAGAGGAGCTATTATTTAATCCCATACCAGAGTAGCTTCTGTATTTCACCTCAGAGATGGCTGTACTGCAGTGACAGATATATAAGTTTTGGTTGTGAAGGATCTGAGCCCTTCCAAAGAGGATATAAACACTAATACAATGAATAAAATATTTTCTAAAAAAATGTTCCAGAACAAATGCTGTTCAGAAAACTTGCTCTCAAAAATATTTATTCAGGAAACAAGAAAAAAGAAAGAAGGAAACAGGAAAGAATCAATAGATGTATTTGTCTTCAAAAATAGAATACTATGCCCTGGTTTTTGTAGAACTCTCTTTGATAATTGAATAAGTAAGTATATCACTAGTGAGCTCTAATGTCATTACTTTATACTGATTAACAAGGATCAAAAATGTATTTTCTGAGGCAAGGTTTATGCAGAAGGTTGTTCACAAGATAATTTATTTACTGATTTAATTTCTATAAAGAAAAGAGTTATTCCCAGTGTTTTATAAGGCTTAGGGAGGTTTTGTAATCAAGTCCAATGACATAGTCCAAATCCTAAAAAGGAACATACAAACAAAGAGTGCAAAGGGGTTAAAATTAAATAGGAAGGCTCTTCTTCACCTGAGCTTTATGATTCAGTGTTTCTCATGCAAGTAATTTACTATAATTGAAATGAGAACACTGTGTCCTTACATGCCTGATGTAAATTTGGGTCTAAACCATGGGATGTCCCTCATAATGAAGTATGGGTTTGGGTGTGTCAGATATGTGTGTGGCTTCATTTGAAATTAGCTCTATGGCTGAAAAGAATATGTTGATGTTTCTTCTCATACCATAGCAGAGAATGTCACAAACGAGTGACTCAGTGCCTGAGCTATATTTTCAGTTTGTGCTGTGTTTGGTCATCTTTCTCCTGTGTGGGAAGGACAGCATGTCTGGTCTCCAAAGCTCACACCTGACATGCTGTAGCTAAACATATCCAGCCGCAAAGGTGAAGCAATTGTAAAACTTTTCTCTTCCCCTTATCTTTCCACTGGACACATTTGGACCTATGTCAAAAAGCTAGAAAACTTACAATGAAATTTCATTGACTATGTGCTCTTCCACACAGTTCTCAAAACAGAGATGGCAGGTGACCTCCCATCAGGTACAACCCTAGAATACACCATACAGTGTTTCCTACGCAGCACTCAAGACCTTAACGAGAACTGAAGACCTTCATCATCCAATCACATCTGTGACAGTCTGTATCCCATCTTTTTTCTTTTTTTTTTTAATGTCATTTCAAACAGAAGCATCCTTCATTTAACATAAATAACTATATTCTCCCATACAGAGAGGACAGCTGGTCCTATTTCTGATAAAAAGAGGGATTTTTAGAGAAAATAAATCTTTCAGGACCCTTCACAGTAACAAGAGTGCAAGGTCCTGCACGTGGGTCGGGGCAATCCCAAGCACAAGTACAGGCTGGGCGGAGAATGGATTGAGAGCAGCCCTGAGGAAAAGGACTTGGGAGTGCTGGTGGATGAGAAGCTCAACATGAGCCGGCAATGTGCGCTGGCAGCCCAGAAAGCCAACCGTATCCTGGGCTGCATCCAAAGAAGCGTGGCCAGCAGGTTGAGGGAAGTGATTCTGCCCCTCTACTCAGCTCTCGTGAGACCCCACCTGGAATACTGTGTTCAGCTCTGGAGTCCCCAACACAAAAAGGACATGGAGCTACTGGAGCGAGACCAGAGGAGGGACACAAAGATGATTCGAGGGCTGGAGCACCTCTGCTATGAAGACAGGCTGAGAGAGTTGGGGCTGTTCAGCCTGGAGAAGAGAAGGCTCCAGGGTGATCTTATAGCAGCCTTCCAATACTTAAAGGGGGCCTACAGGAAAGCTGGAGAGGGACTTTTTACAAGGGTGTGTAGTGATAGGACAAGGGGCAACAGATTTAAATTGAAAGAGGGGAGATTTAGATTAGATATAAGGAAGAAATTTTTCACTCTGAGGGTGGTGAGGCAGTGGAACAGGTTGCCCAGAGAAGTTGTAGATGCCCCATCCCTGGATGTGTTCAAGGCCAGGTTGGATGAGGCTTTGGGCAACCTGGTGTAGTGGAGGGTTTCCCTGTCCATGGCAGGGGAGTTGGAACTAGATGATCTTTGAGGTCCCTTCCAACCCTAACCATTCTATGATTCTATGATTCACAGTAGGTGGAAAGCACCAAAATTGTCATGATTGCACTGCGGATTTTACAGACCACATTCTCTCTAGTATCTACTTTTACCAAGGTATAAAAGTCACTGAATTGCATGGAATGAAATCTGAGACAGAATTTCTGTCCAGTCCTCTCACCATCTTTATTTAGCCATCTTCAGATCCTCACTAAAGCCCTCACTATATGCAAGCTACACATGGATATTGTGTATCCATGAGTCTTTATTGTCTGATGCATATATTTTGTTTCAACAGTAGCTCAACCAGGTTTGTTAGAAGCAATTCTGACAAGTTAGAAGCTGTGAAGGTCCTCGGGTCAAAATGACACCATGAGTTCTCCTGTACTGTTCACTACTCACAGTGCAGTATGTCAGCATGTGGAGAACAAGCTCCTTTATGTAGATAGTACTTGCTGAGGATAAAATATTCCTCCTCAAATAATAAAAATTAGAAATAGATTCACTCCATGCAACAGTAGAAAAAAATTTGCAGGTGATTTGCATGTGAAAAATGAATAATTTTATTTGCATGACAGCCTACTGTCTGTTTGCTCTGAACTAGCTCACTCCATTTATTCCTCCTTTTTTTCTCTTCATGCTGTCATACATGTTGGCTGAGTGTTTTACCATGCTATATTCTGATATTTATGTAGGTGGATTGGGTACTTGCTATACTTCTTTGTGCACTAGAAGCTAAACTTCAAGTCCATTTTGACTGTTGAAAAGATGTATTGCTTGTATGTATGGAGAAGGGGTAATTTAGGGGCTTCCTCACTATTTATACTGGTTTTCTGTTCCCTTTTTCAGTTTTATGCATCCACTGATTGTTGTCACAATAATATTTCTTCTGTGATAAAAATATAGTAGCATAAAGAGATACATTTCATATGTCCTTCAGCACCTCATCTTACAGCTTTACATGTTTTACATCTTTTGCGTACTTAACACAAAGTGCACACTTCACTTTTTGTTCTCAGATCCCACCTTCTCTGCTGAGATTTGGTCTATCTATCTTATATATCCACCCACTTCCACTGGATTTCTTTTCACTAGCATCATGATAGATAGTGGGGCAATTTGTAATAGGATGATCTTTCTGGCTTATTTCATTACTGTCTTTTCTTTGATGACCATTTCAAGAGAGACACATTTCTTCCTCTCTGCTCACAGAACTAATTATTTCTTCATACCTAGATGTTGCCTTCTGTGCTCAATCACTTCCTCTCTGTGGTAAATTTGTTAGACACAGATACAGTCACTTATGATATTTCTTAAATTCCATTGAACATGTATTTCTGACAAATGCTACGTGTTCACTCCAAGGCATGATGCAGTGTTAGTCATCTTTATGCATTCATACTAAAAATAGTCAGCCCCACAGCCAGCTACCTCTCTGTTAGTGGAAGCCAGCTCTGTGACTGTGGAAGGGTGACTAACTCCTAGAGCAAACATTCTCCAGAATGCCTCCACTTAGTCAGCTCAACTAGGACATTTCCTCCACTCTCTGGATGATTAACGTGCTAACCATTGTCTTAAACACTAGCTTTGTATTGACAATGGTAATGAGAAACATTTAATGTGAAACTTTGCTCCAAATTTAAAAAATACTCTTTGGCAAGTAAAGGGGATATCTGTATTGTTTGTGTTCCCTCATGTTCCATTTTTGCCGAAGCACATGAGATCAAAGCATGCCCTAAGGCATCTTATACCCCTGCTACAGCTTAAAAACTGTGTGTTGGCCAGTAACTAGCAACAATTGATTGCTGAGTGTCCAAAGCCATGACAGGATCACCCTA
This sequence comes from Tauraco erythrolophus, assembly GCF_009769465.1. Taxonomy (NCBI): domain Eukaryota; kingdom Metazoa; phylum Chordata; class Aves; order Musophagiformes; family Musophagidae; genus Tauraco; species Tauraco erythrolophus. Next base: position 37,867,301 of record NC_141470.1, on the reverse strand, counting down.
TCGCTATAAAACTAATGGTGTTTTTTTAACAGCCTTGAGAAATCGCTTGCTGATTGTCACCACTTTGCATTTGTCCCACGGAAGACTGAAGAGATAATTAGACTCTAAATACATTGACTAATAAAGATTTAAAACTGGGTAGGGAAATGTGTAGCATTGCTTCACAACTACTTCTGGGAAAAAGCAGAGTAAAACAATATAACTAGAGAGAACATTTGCTAACTTGTAAAACAGTCCAACTTGTAAAGCAGAGGGAGGTCTGTCAGATTTCACCAGGCACCAGATTTCACCTTTCACAGAAAGGGTCAAATTGATAGAAAATTTTAATATCTGTCAAGAGAAAGTGAAAATCTTCCTAAGAGCAGAGAAGACTGCTGCTACAGACTTCTGTTCTGGACTAAGTCAGATCTCTGCAATTCCAAGCAGTCATTACAGTAGTAACAAAATGTAAACTGTCATGCCTATTTTATTTATATGCGTGTTTGTATATATACATATATACATACATACACTGTGTGTGTGGAAAATATTTCAATATACATATATACAGAGTATAGATAAATTCATATATATATAAAAGAATGTAAGCGTGGACAAAAACTTCATAAAATATCTCAGGTTCTTATAAATATTGGTGAAAACAATTTTAATTATCTAATTGAGCTGATATGTGTGGTCTCCAGCTCTTATCTTCTACGGCAAACTACATTCCAGGTCCTAGTTCTGAGCCTAGTGCTATAGATCACCATTTAGATGAAACGTATCATCAGAATACAAGCTAACAGGTGTCAAACCAAACTGGTTAAAAGAAAATATCAGTTTGAACTTTCAGCCAGAACTTTGACAGACCTCAAGCACTAGCTGTAGGACTAAAGCCATCAATACATAAAAATAATAAGTTCAGAGGAAACAGATCAAAAGTTATCCAACACGAAGGAATGTTTTGATGGTGGGTGGTTAAAAATATGCCAGCATGAAAAAAGGACTGAAATTTCCATCTTTACGTTTAGACCTAAGTATCCGTATTTATATTGTATTACTATTTGAAATAAAGGCTTGACCACTCCATGAATCTTGAGCATCTTTCTTCCAGAATTTAAACAAACGGAGATGTCGAGAAACTGTTGTTAGGTCATTTTGCTTCAGTGCTAGCAGTTCTAAAAACAGTTATCTCCACAAGGACTTCAGAAATTAACAATTACTGCTCTTACTGCCTCTTCAGAGTAATTATTTTTTATTGTTTCCAAATGTACTTTTTGTCAAGGACACACCACTCTCGACTAGTTTCCTGACTGCAATTGACACAGCAGAGATCCAGAACAATATTAGCATGACAAACAAAAATAACATCAAGGAGCCTGATACACAAAATAAATTACTTGCTTTTACATCACTGACTGCCCAGAATGTCTTAATAAGTAACACCCTGGCTCCCATTCAACTCCCTGCTTGTGGCCCTAATAATGATGTCAGAGACTGTGTTTCAATGTATATGCTGAAAGGGACAGATACACACTCAAGTGAAAAAAAAGTTGGAGATCCGTATTTAACTATCTAAACAGAAATAATTTCATTTCTAATCCGGCCTTGGAAAAGAGGTGCAAAAATATCCCTCATCTGGTGTGTACAACACAGTTTTAAAGTAGTATACTCCAGAGGATCAAATTATTCAGGCAGCAGAAAGAGAGGCGAAACAAGCAGCCAAGGATTTTGAATAAATACTACAGCTGTGGGAAATGAGTTGCAGAAATAAAAGGAGGAGGGTCCAGCTAGTTTTGAGGGTAATAAGCATATGAAATCTAAAGGAAACACAGCAAAACTGACTCTGATTTATACCCTAAATAACTTCAATAAATTCATTAGAGTTCCATAGAATACTGAATATACCATGTCAGAAATTGGTTAGTATATAACGGCTGTGAATGAGAAAAGGGAATTCTGCAGAAATACCACTCCTTTTGTCTTAAGATTTTTATATTACAATTTTTAGGAAACTTGGAAAGTGACAGTCTCAGAGCAGTAGTCAGTGCCAAGAGTTCTGCAAGCAGGTGTTACACAACTCCCCAACTCCCCCAGCTCTAGCGCTCTGCCTTCGTCCACAATTCCTCTGCCACTCTCGTTTTGGATCGCTCATGAATAGCTCTAGGCTGTTAATTCTGTGATGAACTGGGTAGTGTTTTTGTTATGCATACAGATGTGGAACACTGACTAGAAATAGATCTCAAGATTCTTTCCATTTTAGGTATGTCGACCTTCTTTCGTCTGAGCCTTTCCGTATTTCCATGCTTTCCAGTCCTCCATGTCTATAAGGTGAAAAACAAATTGGGATGAGTCACCCAAAAGTGTTTCTCACCTGAGGACTGTTTCTGCTTCTGTGATTCTGTTTTATGCACCCTTCCTTCCAATTGACTTGGATCCAGTTGCTCTGGATCTCCCAAGCTAGTTCTTTTATTGCCCGAGTGAGGATTTTGTTGCCCTCCAAAAGTCTTTCCCCACCACCATTCCTATATATGTTTGGGCATAAGAGGAAATGAGTGTTGCTTCATAACAGAATCTTGTTCCTGTCTGTCACAAATATAATGCATTTGTCTCTTTGGCCAAAAAGCAGAGAAATAACTAGTAAATCCTGATTCACAGGGAAAGCGTGTTTTATTTAAGATATTTTGTGTCTGAAAATATACACACAGCAGCAATTGTGACTTCCTACAGCAGACGTAAATCGTCTCTGTGCCTGAGCCATCCATCTGAAGTGGTCCTTTAAGTTGTAATTATTTCCTATGAGCTTCTACAATTTTTCGTAGCTTTAATGGAGACTGGAGATGGAAATCTGACATAATCCCAAAGAAGGAGGCCTGCCATTCAGAAAGATCAAGAACTACATAGGCTTATTTTCCGGTGTTCTCCTAACTAATTGTTAAACTGAAAACGTGGAATCTGTGCCAAACCTGGTCTTTCTTGTTCAAAGGACCTCTTGGGGCAGCTTCATCACAATCCTGAAGTTCTTAGTTACATTGTATTTGCTTTTTGTATACAACTCAAGTCAGGTCCAACTCTCTAAAGTTGGTTAAAAACTAAAAATACTTCGGGACAGAACTGTTCAGAAATAAAGTTCGGCACATTTTGAGCCTGTGTCCTAAAGGTTAGGAAGTGTTAACGGTTTCTTTGAAAGCAACAGTCTTCTAAATAATATTGTACCTCAGTCTACCTCAGACCAGGTACACCCAGAAGTTCCTGTGTTTAGACATATAAGGCTAAAAATAGAAAATATAGAAAATAGAAACATTGTTATAGACAATAGAAATACAAGGCTAGAAAAAGGAATCATTTACAGGGATCTAATCTAATCACTGGGACAACAGACATAGTACGTGAAGTATATCCCAATTTGCCTGGATATTGTTAGGCTACATTATCGTTGGTATTAAGAGTAGGCTATAAAAATAATATGTTAAGTTGGAAAGCAGAGTTGGGGAGGAAATATAGTGGAAGACATCGAATTCTTGATGGAAGGTACAGGAAAAAAACACACTAGGATGAGAAACTGAAAAGTCAGACTATTACTCGTCCTACTGTCATTCAGTGGCGAAACATTGCTTTTGCTAATTCCCTTGAATTTCAAAAACCATTCAATATCTGCAAAGCAGACATGGGAAGTACATACCTAGGATGCCTGGTTAATGCTGGTGGTCCAAGTATTTTGGCCAAAATCTACATTGATAAGTCTGAGAAAAACTTAAAATCAGAAGTGTCTTACTGATTCATGCCACTCTCGTAATTACCACTTGCTGAATGCGATGTTCATGAACAGTGCTACTTGTGAAAATCATCTTTTCTGTTAGTCCGGCTTTACAACATGTGTCATAAACAGTGGGGGCAGCAGGAATGGGCTAGTGCATGGAGGGAGACTTCACTGCTAACATCGAGCAGTACTGATAGTGACTTAAATGATAGTCAGCTTAAGCTGTTATCGTTTAGAGTACAGCTAGTCTGCGCAGGAGACTGAGTCAGCTTCAAGTGCCAAATGTACTGCAAACAGAACCTAAGTCATGTAATAGTGTGTTGACTTTTGCATGCAGTTTCTTCAGAATGGGAATTAACTCCATATGTGATACTGAGTCCCAGCCATAAATACTGGGAGTCCAATGTGTTTGGCACTCAGGGGAAGGGTTAGCACAAAGAACAAATTAAAATAGAGGAAAGGATAAAGCAAGAAATGTTTTCTACTTATCACCCACATTTATAGAAGATGAGATTGCAATAAAATGCAGTGAAAACATGATCTGGAAGGAACTTTTTTCCTCACTCGAGCTATTTATTTTCAGCAGCAAACTGCTAGCGGCAGTATCAGTAGCACTAGGATCCTAGACAGTAAGCAAAAGAAGCAGTTGTAAAGTGAGCTGTTTAGGTGGGAAGATCTTTTCAAGAAGAACCAGCATTCCAGGATGTTTGCTAGAAAGGGCAGAAATCAACATAACAGAAGGAAAACAATATTTGGTGAAGTATCCTTGCAAAGCATGTCATTGCAGTGACCTAGTCTCATGAAATCAAGATTAACTCCATAGGAATAACAAATACGCAGGACTTCTAGGTCCTCACTTAGATGCTCAAATGCAGAAATACAGCTTTGAAAACTTCATGGTTTTTTACCATGATTCATTGAAAAATATTGTGGATATACTTGGAAAGCCGATGGGCGGCTTCATGCCACTGGATTTTTCCACAAATCTTGTGATGTTTATCATCTTTAACTATAGATCTTTTCATACAGCATTCCATCATGACTTCAGGAGAAGGTCAAAACACCAATTTTATCTTCTCTTCCTTCCAGATACTTCTCTCCCAAAGCTGTATGTGGTCAATGTTTTGGTAGAGGTTGCCAGTTTCTGCCTGGCAGGAAGGAAGGAGGAGCCTATATCCCATATATGAAAAGAAGTTATAAGAGCTTTATTTTTTAAAGAGCAATAAATGTAGGGTTTCTTTCGTTACTCTTTCTTATGATGCCATTGTAAGTACTTTCTATAGAATTATTCTTAAAGCATATACACATACATACACTGAGGAAGTTTACAGTCCACACATGAGAATTAGTTCATGGACCTCAAAAAAAGGAGAAAATACTACTCTCACATCTGGCAGTCATTTGTTCATCACAGAACTGTGCATCTGAAAGTATTGCATAATAGATACATAGGGCCAAAATCATCCTGGGTGTAGCAGTACTGACGTCAATTCCCTTACACCACGAATGAATTTTTTGTGCAGAATGCAAACTGTTTTCATGAAAGGCAGAGGAATGGTTTAGTATGGATGCTTCTTCTCTTTATTTTCTTTAAACAGCTGGCAGCTGGTAGACACTGGCGTGCTGGCTAAGTGCAATAAATGAGATGGACCATGAAACAGAACAACTAAAAGGAAAAATGGAGAAAGTCACTCAGATAGGAATGGGACCGTATTGAGTTTTCCTATGAGGAAGGAAAAGGAGAAAAAGGAGGAATGATGTAGAAAAATTATAGCATCTCATCTTTTTTAGGAAGTAATTATAAAATCATGTTTTTCACCACAAATAGAAGCAGATTGTTATAATCCATTGCAGCCACTTCCAGACTAATTTTTTTCCTAATGTGGTCATACAAATTAGTGCTAATGCCCCATATTGTTTAACATCTTCATTAATGATATGGATGATGGAGCAGAATGTACCCTCAGAAACTTTACAGACGATACACCAGATGGTTGTGCTGCCATTAAGAGAGAGATCACAACAGACTGACAGGAATCTCATAAAGTTCAACAAAGGAAAGTGCAAACTCCTGCACCTGGGGAGAAATAACTCCATACGCGAGTACAAGCCAGGGTCCAACTGGCTGGAAAGCAGTTTAGCAGAAAAACACCTAGACATACTGGTGGACAAGAAGTTGAAGACAAGCCAGCAACATGCCCTTGCAGCAAAGAAGCCCAACAACCAACATCCTGGGTTACATAAGGAAGATCATTGCCAAAAGGCTGAGGGAGGCGATCCTTTCCCTCCGCTAAGCATTGTTGAGGCCATATTCAAAGTGCTAGGTCCAGTTTGGGCTCCCCAGTACAAGAGACATGGGCTTAATTGAGCTGGTCCAGCAAAGGGCCATGGTAACAATTAGGGGACTGGAGCACCTGCGATACAGGGACGGGCTGAGAGAACTGGGATTTTTCAGCCTGGAGAAGTCTCAGAAAGCATCTTATCAGTGTGTATAAATACTTGGGGTGAGGGGCAGAGAAGAAGACAGAGCCAGCTTCTTCTCAGTGGTGCTCAGTGAAAGGACAATAGGCAATGGGTAGGAACTGAAATACAGAAAATTCCATTTACACATAAGAAAAAACTTTTTTACCATAGAACAGGTTGCATAGAGAGGTCATAGAGTCTCCCTCCTTGGAGACACTCAAAATTCTGATAAAGCCCTGAGCAGCAGAGAGTTGGATTGGATGATCTTCAGAAGTCTCTTTTCACCTTAACCATTCATAATTCTGTGAGATTCTGCTAAGGTGTATGTACGTCACTGAATGGCACAGGGGATCATTACAAGGTAGTATGGGTGTAGCCAACAGATAATGTAAGAAGATTTTGTTTATCTTAGACTGAAATGTGGTACAGCTGGATCCAGGGGGCTGCAGTATTAATCATGGTTAATACTGACTCTTTGCCAGATGTTTTTTAGCTAAAACTCTATTCTTGTCTCATCTACCATAATACAGTTTTTGCCTTGAGAAGGTATGCATTGTAAGGGGGTCAAATGATACACAGAAGTCAAACAACTGTGTTCTGATGCTGACATGCTTCATATCTTCAAATAATCACTAAATCTTTCTATGCCTTAGTTCACCCAGGTTGTACTATGAGGATAATTATAGCTACCTGTACTGTATAAAGCAGTTTAGGATGATTACTGTGGTTTGTCTGGAAATACAGAGCACTCGTTTGTCTGGCATGCGGAAAGGTTTATGAATATCTCAGAAGGTAGGATTTCTCATCTGTACGTAATATGGAGTTGACATTTGACATTTTGACATTTGACAGCTGACAATTCTAGTCACTTTATCATCCTCAGTCCTCACTCCTGAGGCTTTCTCTCTCCATTTAATGTAGGTGACTGAGGAAGAGTAGCCCTATGTATCCCTAAAGTCAACATCTGTGAGTATGCCCCATGGTCTTTGCTAAACAGTTGACAGTTTTGATTAGGAACAGAGATAGATCTCCAAAGATCACAGGCTTCATGAGCAGCTGAAAGAGGCTAGAGGCATATGGATAAGAAAGAAAAGGTTATGGCATAACTCTGAAACAAATGCAGTGGAGCAGCTGTCTAAATTGCATTTTGAAAGACCATATTTGAAAGAAAGCTGACAAAACAATTCTGATTCATTCAGAGCTAAAGTTGCTACCAGTAAGCGAGGAGGCTAAAAAGGAGCATGGATATGGAGAATAAAACAATTGGTACTGAGGATTTGAAATAGTGTCTATGTCAAGGGATACTGTTTCAGGCTATCTATAGACTGGTCTCTTGAATTGAGTACATACTATAAGCTGGAAAGCACTGGGTTTGCTAGGATCTTCCCATAATTAACATGCTTGGGTCTCCTGGAAACATGGATGATTTCCTACTAACAAAGGCTAAAATTTTCAGGAGTACCTATGTGACTTAATTAACAGATGTACTCTTTGGAAAAGGTTAGGAGTAATTGGCAATTCTTATGCTCTTACATAGATTTTGTATCTCCAGCTGCATCATCCCCCTTGCTTTTCAGGTCGCTGGTCCTCACTGCTTTTCAGCAGAGAGGTTCCTTGGAGCACTTCCTAACTCACCATGTTAAAAACAGGCAGACTACTTCAGCTAACACTTGAATTTACCTCCTGGTTTTGCCTGATATAGATTAGGAATCATCCCTGTGAACCATTCTACAGGTGGAGAAGCAGGAAGGGGAATTTCTTGCAGAGAGGTTATGACAAACTTGGGAAAAATGATATCTGACTGACGGCTCATAATGGCATATCAAAATAATATCAGCACTGACTGATGGCTGCAAAATTAATATTTCTCTAAGTTCTGTGATGTTGAATGCTTTTTTTGAAACCCAGAGTTCTTCTAGGTGATCATTTGTGTCCTAAGAAAGGTACATGTTGTACATCTTACTAAAAGCAGCCGTGCTGTTTATCAGAAATCAAAAAATTACATTAGAAACAAATAAGACACTACATAGGTGTAGGCACATCTCAGTAAACCTTAGTCACAAAATTTCAGGGTCCTTTATGGCTTCAGTATAATAAAAGGAATCTTTGATAATAACAGAACTTTAGACTTAGCTCAAAATCAATTTAAATTGTTTCACACCTCACCTATGCTTTTTGCAAATAATGCCTACAATTTACTAACTATATTGTCCTGTGTAGAGGAAATAGCATGTTTCTGCTTTCTTCCCTATCCCTCTGTGCCTCTGGGCTCCTGATTCTGTAGAAAACGAATTTCTGAACTTCTCCAAATGGAGGCTGCAATTGCTGCTGGTACTTACAGTAACCACAAAACTAAGAGGAGGTTATGGCAGTCACAGCTTAACCCAAAATGCTAAATCAGGTCCTTGCAGTTAAGAATACTACCAATTTTAAAAGATTTTTTTCAAAGCAGTATAGATCTTTTTTAAAGACTTACTATTTTAAATGTACCTGCTGAACAACTTTGCAGTATGTTTTTCTTAAACTTCTGTTCCTTTACAGTGTTCTCTGATTCTGTTTACCAGGAACGAGATCAGGATACAGAATCTGGATCTGTATACATATATGTAAAGAATACATAAAAGATATATACTTAATAACAGTTCTTCTGAAGTTGACTGTGAATTTATATTATTATATTATTCAGCTAGTTTGCTTCAAGAGAAACTTAACTGAATTAAATGGAGCTACAGCAATATAAACTAGTGACCAGAAAGTACAACAAAAAATCCTCATGTGTGTGCATATGCACAGCATTGAATTAAAACAGAGATTATTATTTCTTTAACTGAGCAAAAATCAACATTTGCAACTTCAAACACAAAACAAAAATAACATCCTCAGTCTAGTCACAGTTAACCACATAGTGACTAAATATAGCATCAGCTAGTCTTCAGGATATGTCCACAATAACAGATTACTCAAAATGTTCTGCTGTTATTCCCTACCTAATATCATGCCTACAACAAAAAGTGGAAGTTTAAAATATCTCTGTAATTATGGTAAACAGACAACAATCACTAAAATTGCAGAGTACTGTCTGCTGTTCCTAACCTACAGGCTGTATATAGAAAGCTAAATTAAACAATTCTGCCTACCACGGGCAGTCAAATACATACTAGATTCCAGGTGTTGGTGAAGTACAGGGAAATCATATTTTGAGTGGGATATAAACTCTAACCTACATTTTCGTGAAGGTTTTTAGACAATTTCTAATTCTGAAAAATTAGTGTATGTTTCCTTACTAACTGTCAAGAACTCTCACGGATATTTTAAAATGTAGGAGTCATTATATCTAATGACACTATTTCCTCTTACTTTCTTACTTTGGAATTGGGATATTACTCAGTGTCCAAAAACCTTTATGCTGCACTCCAGCCAAATTCCTCTTTCAATTGAACATAAAAAGAGGCAGGTATTTTCTTGAAGTGTCTTTCCATCTGTGTTCTGAGGAAAGCAGGGCTTATTTCCAGGCATGGCTTCCACCCCTCCCTGCCTGCGACCCCACCGATGCCCTTCTGCTTACGTACGACAGCCTTTGAGTGAGAACAGGAAGAGGCGAAGCAAGGAAGCAGCTGTTCTCTGAATCACAATCCTCTCTGGATTTCTGTATAAAAAACTAATAGAAAGATAATGCAGAGCAGAAGCATAATATTCCTTGAAGCTGCCTCTGCAGCTGCTACCAAGAAGACCCACCAGCATGGTGGTAAAGATGGATGCAAGTGCGCGCAAAGAAGTTTTGTCTTCACAGGCTGAGGGTCTCTTCCACTTAGGTTTGCACAATCTACAGGGCTGGGTAGCTACAAATTTGCAGAGTCATCTGTACGAACGATCTATTGGAAGCTGCCTTAGTTTGGCTCCAGAGGTTTCCCTTCTATTCCTCCCTGACTTCCTAATATGGCTTGATGGGAAATATAACCTAACAATAGATGGAGCAAAAATTCATTATAGATTTCTGCGTTTAGTGATCAAAGGGAAGGTAGCATTTCATAACCATCTCATATAGAAATAAATGGCCACACTTTACATAACAGAGAAATCAAATCTTGATTCTAGCATCTCAAGACTGAGTATGTAACATGTTGTTGGTAAGACTTTCATATTTACTGACATATTCTGTATTGCTCTGTCTAGCCATTGGTAGACATTATTGAAAAATATTAGGGTAGGCTTTTACGTGGAGAGACAAATTCCTGAATGTTACATGTGCAGATAGCATTCTGTTTGTTCTTGCTTGTGAAATTTTCAGAATTCTTCAGTGAAGCGGTAAACATAAGTGACTAAAAGCTAAGTCACAGAAATACTTGTTCTATGAAGCACATATAGGAGACATCAAGCAGTACACAAGTCTGGTTTCTGGAAATCCTTGAGGGTGTGTTACATACTCACTATAGTGCAGAATTTTCCCAACACTTCCTTAAGAGTCTCTGCTTTTACTATTTTCAAAGTTTGCATTTAAGAATCACCTCTATCTTAGCTATTCAAACACAAATCCATTCATCAGTTTACTTGCTTCCCTGATTAAGTGAGCATGTAGAGGCCAAAATCTAACATCAACAGCTGTGAACAGTTTTCTGTCAAGACATCTATGAAAAATTTATAGACTTGAATAAGCATTGTTTTGCAAATTTGGGAGAATCTGTCCTTTTTTCTTTTAGAAGAAACCCAACTTGCACTCAATTCTTCTGGAGGCAGATTATCTGTTTCTTAATTACTACAGTTGCTTATTCTATGAATGGCGCTGTAAGATATACTGAATTTCAGAGTAAACCTTCTTTTGTCTTTCATCTCCCAGATGAACTAGACTATTTCTATACCAGATACTTTCAAGATACTTGTAAAATAGCCAAAAATCTAAGCCATATGTTCTGAAATGTTTAAAAACAGGACTGAAACTGTAATCTACAAAAATGGCTCAATTTTTCTTGTCTGAGACCTGACCAGGTTTTACTTGGAATTTTATCAGCAATTAGAGGTAGCTAGCAAGAGCTAGTATAGCAAAATGAATGTAAGCACTCCTACATTATCAGAGTTATAAATGACTGTGCTTTTACATCTTCCTCCAGTAAATTATATCAAAAATTGACAAGTACATTCATTCACAACTGATCAATTCCCATGCAAATTCCCGAAAGCTTCTTAAACGTAATTCCTTCTCTGAGCTACCATCTCCCTTGTGCTATTTTGAGGGGGAAAAAAAAAAGCCATTAATGGCTCTCTTTCCTGGCTCATAGTTCCTTCCTTTCTTCCTGCCCTTACTGAGAAATTATCTTCCGCATGATCCTCTTGAAAACTGGAAACTCCATCTTTGTATCATTTATGTATAAAACGAGATGTGGACTCACTTAGATTAAGGGACTTTAATGTTCCCTAGTATGTGCTTCCACAGTACAGCCACGGTATTCTGAAGCTTTACCTACGCTCTCCCTCTTTCCCATTTAACTCTAGATTTTTTTCATGGTCTAATACATTTTCATTAAAGGAATCTAGGAACTCCTTTCAGTGGGTCAATATGAAGAGAACGTCTAGAATGCATGTGCTCGAACTACAGGAGCAAGCTAGTGAATAATGGCATTTAGTATAATAAATCCCTGCCACATAATTCAGCAGCCTCTTTGGTAAAACTACATTCATTGTGCCTTCTTGCAGAATCTTTACATATCTTCAATGAAATAATAAACGCATATGACTAATAAAAACAGTTACTTTGCAGAATATTTGCTCTTTTGAGCATAGGGAACTGGCGTTTTACCTGTTGAGGACAAAGTTTGACACTCATTTTTTAGATTTACAGTGTCTGACACAAAGCCAGAAAAATGCGACCACAACTTACTTGCAACACGCTCAGGGACAGCATGTAAAGTACATAGACCTCATTGGTCCAGAGAAATGTCACGTTCCACTGCGACTCAGTGAAAAAGAAAGCAGTGATATGTAAAGGATGCTGAAATTGGACATTTGCTACCTTGTTGTTCATGGTCACTAAAAGTCACCATGGACCTTTAGTCTCATTCATTGTGTTTTTAAGCATGGATGTTTATAAAGTTCATAATGTAGAAGACAGTGAAAACCCGTCTCCGACCTGACATTATTAAAATTGTATTTTAAACTCCCATTCTAGTAATTTCTGTAGACCTTTTTCCATGTATTTTGCATGCAATACTAATAGGAGTAGAAAGAAGCCTTTCCTACAAGTTTAGTTGGTGACCTTAGATGACACTTTACACTTCAGTGTGAAAACAGTCCTAGTTAATTACTTAAAATATTTATTTCCTTGATTAAATATCTCATGAATAGATGACTTCAATTTTCATTGGAACTTAGGCTGCTGAATGGAAAAGTCACTTCTGAAAAAGAGCTTAAATGACCGACTTGGATAATTTTTGAAAATCATCCTTTGTTAGCTTTAGCATTAAAAAAAAATGAAGCACACATTCCTGTAATATTTCATCAAGTTCTGACTAACAGAGAATCATAAATGTTCTAAAATGTACAATTACAAACAGGCATAAACTTTGAGACATTTTTGTGGTTTCAGAGAAAACTGACTTGAGTACATATGTCTGGAAAGTCCCACCAAGAAGCCACTTCTGTATTTTCAGGAAATTAGGCAAAAGGGCCTACTGCAATTTTTCTATTGTCCTTTGTTTATTTATTTTAAGCCACATAACAAGCAGAAATTTCTGATCATAGGTACAGTATTTAGACCAAAATATATTGTTTGAAGATAAAAGAGTTGTTTATATAAATAACTGTTCTTAAAATTTTTGAGACCAATTGTAATAGTCTTATGTTCTGTGAGACTCTGAATAGTGAGGGGTTTCAAAGCTTTGCAGCTGTGGAACCAAGCCACAATCACAGTCATTTTCCTAAGTACTCTGGTTTTACTTCCTTTTTCTGGAATTGCCCACAGAGATTACTTGACATATGAAAAGCAATAGGATATGCCAGAAGATGCCTCCGAACAGTCTTGATAAAAAATGTGACTGGAAGAGTAGCATCCTGAATTAGACTGTTGTTCTTGAGCATGAGAACAGCTATACTAGATCTGAAGGTCCTGTAGCCTCATGTCCTGTCTCCAGCATTGGTCAACAGTAGGGATCTACAGAAGAATAGAATGGGATGAGTATATTGTCAGCATTCCCTGGTATTTGGAAGATCCTGATATCCTGCAATTTGTAATTCAGAAATTTCTTTACAGAACAGAAGAGCCTAGGGTTTGTCTAGTCCCATATTCTGTCTCCAAAAATGTCCATAACTAGATGCATAAAACTCAGTAAAAATTGATCAAACATATACTCTCTAGCACTCTCCCAGCCTCTTGATTCTTTCAGATTGGAAGACTTCCTAAACCTGATACCATTTGTTCAGTAATCCACCAGCAGATCTCTCTCTCCCAGTTAGCCAAAATTTCCCTGAAATCTTGTAAACTTTGTGCATCCACAGTGTCCTTTGGTAGCAAGTTCCACAGGTCTACTACCCATTCTGCTTTGAACTTGGCTGCTAATATCTGTATTTGATGGCCACTACTTCTTGCATTTGATAGAGACTGTAAAGAGTTGATCCTTCTTAATAAAGATTGTTACGACTAAAATTACAGTCAGTTGGATTCTGATGTAGGTCAGAATCACATTTCCTCTTTTCAAAAAGCAAATGGCTCCATCAGGTCTACTTTCTGCATTGACAGGAAGGACAGTCACTTTCCTTTCTTTAAGGTTTTCCAGATCAAAGGCTCTGCCCATTCTTTCAGAGTTTCTGGATTTCAGCAGCACTGCCTAATGCCTCTGGCAATCCAGAAGCCAGGCTGTCTGCTTGAAAGATTTCAAGCATGAGTAATGATTTTTCTTCTGATCCTGAGAAAACAGATCTGGAAGACTTGGAAATGAGACTCTTTTAATGATACTGATATCAGTTAGTTAGAGAGTCACCACTGTCAAACTCAAGTCTGATCATTCAGAATATTTTTACCTTGTCCCAGCTGACCCCTCAGCAATATTGCAAAGCTATGGGACTTTAAAATGAGCCCTAAGGTGCGCAATTAGTCATTTACCATGGAGGGATCACAAGTTAAAGCATTAGATAGAAAGTATCCCTTTCATATGGTCACTGTGCAATCTTTGCTACTTTGTGATGAGGAAAATGGGAGTTCTGTAGAACTAAGAAAAAATGGAAGGAAATGAGAATATTCTTCATATTGGCACAACAAGTACCACATTAGTTCTGTCATGTTTCTCCCACTGAAAGAATGATGTGCTTACATACTTCATACAATCACATCATAGGTATATTTTTGAACGTCCAGCAGCAGTTAATAACATTGTTCCTTTGCTCAGCTGATGCTTTGGTGTTGTGAAAGCAGTTGTCTTCTGATAATGGAAGCATTTTCATATTGAAATGAAATCCATTGAATGGATGCATTTTCATATTAATACCTTACACTTAGTTCCTGCTTTCTGGTTTTAAGAAAAAGAGCTCAATGTTTTACCTTACTAAAGGTAAGAAGTTGTATAAAGTAGGCATTTTTGTAAGGTCTTAATTCTGAAAAATGTAAGCAGTGATGAGGATTTACAGCAGAACCATCCTGTCATACTCTACTCTGCTACTCGCACATACAGCGCAGTGCTATGTGCAGTGTCATGTCCTCACCTCGCATAAGCCTCCAATCTGATAAGATATGACAGCTGTGCTTGCACGCACTATTATACTTTACTGAAATATTAGGCTTTGTTGTGCATAGTGACATGCTGATAAACTCTTAATTAGCTGCTGCTTATAGGTTTCTGCTTTTACAGTAGATCCTAATTCATTGGCCTCTGTCTATTCTATGTCTCTATATGCCAAATATGGATTCTATTGCAACTGGTATCCTCTTGTGTATGCATATACAAAGAATGATTAGCTGTAAAGTCTTCTGTGAGACATTTTATATGGAAAACTACTCACAAAATGTATCGGGTTGCACCAGACAGCTGCCTAAATTCTGGAATGAATATCTGCTAACCATTTATATGCCAAGATTGTCATATCTGCTAACCATTTATGTGCCAAGATTGTCATTCACAGCTACTTTGTAACTGTATCCAGATCACTAAAGCAAAAACATTATTTGGCAAATAACATTCTTCTGATCCGCAGTTGCACTGGTACTAATAGTATACCAGCCTAACACAAGCATATTATTATGCTTTTTCCTCGCTTTACCAATCTCTGTGGTCTACCATGCCCTCACTCGAAATTTCAGATGTCTGTTTCTAATTGGATGCTTCCTTTTGTGATAACAAAGATGATTCATATAGTGTCCTAAACATTATGTAGTTTTTTTCAGAGCACACTGCACACTTCTGCTTTAGGGCCACTCAGTGCTGTTCCATAATTATATACGGTTTTCTCAAAGGGGGCTGGGAAAGGCTGTACTTTCCTGAGAACTGCAAATAACATGATCTCTAAAGAAATCTATGTGACAAAGATATAAAAATAAATTTGTTCTCTTTGCAGTGGAATCAGTGAAAGCATATCTGACACAATTCCTTTTGTGACAGTATGTAACATTCTACGGTGTCTTCCCTCTTTCAAAGAAACGTGACTTTCTTTTAGAATGCATTCTTCTGTAAAGATGCTGAATAAAATTAGGCTGTACTGAGAAGCTCTTGGGGGCAGAGATACCTGTTACATTCTGTCTTTGAACAGCAGCGAACATAGCAAGAATCTGGGCTTCTACTGGAGTCCCTTGTCGCTCCCACAATAAAAAAAGAAACAACAGTGGCTGTGCTGAGTAGATTTGACCTCTACTTTTATTTATACTGCCTTGATTTTATTTACACTTATATTTAAACTTCTCTCTGTTTTAAACTTCTCTGCCATTGGTCAAAATTTATGTTTCTTCACCCTGTCTTTTAATTTGCATCCCAATCATAGTAAAGCTTGTGAAAGAGAACCCTGTAGAGAGAAATAAGAGAGCAACAGTGCAGGCTGTTTCACTAGAACAAGGTAATTTTCCCCTTTTCAGATACCAAGAGGCTTTGTCTGTGAAACTAATGAGTGGCCTCATCTCTATAAATGCACAAACACACTGAACTCCCAATTCCTTGCTACTTTAGCTTTAACAAATTGGAAAGAGTGACCAAATTATCCTTGTGGCTTGTGACTTAATTTATCTACCTAGTGATTCCTCTTAGCACTTGCAAGGACAGGCAAAAATAATATTCACCTTACCACCCACTCGAATTGCCCGTTTTTACCCCTTCACAGCTTTTACTTGTCTAATGGACATGGAATCAATTGCAGAATCTCTTAGTTCAGCTGCCAAACCCTCTTTTCTTGTGGGAGTTGAGAGACCTACTAGTAAAGGTACCTTCTGCATATTCAGAATTGAAGGTCATTCTCTGACTTTGTGTTCAAGATATGCAGCAAGCTCAGTGCTACTAATACAGGATCCTTTCTTTGAAGCTTTAGCCCCAAAAGACACCATTTCCATTTGGCATGATTCACATGTTCACTGAAGTCAGGTTTCCTCTTTCGAGAACTGAAGGAAACTAGATTCGTCATTTGAAATGTCAGCAGCCTTTTATGTAGCAAAAAGGAAAAAAAAAAAAAAAGCATGGGGGGTAAAGCCAGTAGTTCCTACTTCTATCATAACAGTGGTAAGACCTCTGAAAACAGGAACAAGAATAGGCTTGAGATATTCTAAGTGTGGTACCAACTTAGTTTCAACCTGTATCTATAAAAAACTACAAGCCATCAGGAACATAAAACACCATTATTTTTTGTTCCTTATTCTCCTCACAATGTCATATTATGCTCATTATACAGTTGGCCTTGCAAGTTCAAGCAAAAGACTGACATCACCAAGATCTATGGAAGGTTCTATGTATCTACATACACACACAGAGAAAAGGAATGCATCCTCCCTAAAGAATAACCTTAACTATTCGGCTCAGTGTGAGACCGGAAACTGTAATGTACTCACCATTGCCAAAATATGCTCTAAAAAGAATCAAAACTCAACACAGAACTATCTATCTTCCATAAACTACTTTGCAAACAACCTGAGGACATTATTAGCACGTGAACAGAAAATCAGTTTTTGTCAGAATAAAGTTAATTACAAAATGTAAAGCAATATTTACGTACTTGCAAGCACAACTGCTCAATGGCAATGCAAAGAACTTCTGTGGGGGATAGTTTGTGATCTATTGTCTATTCAAATGGGATCGTTTGGCCTGATCTCATAAAACCTACCTTGAATCAAGTCAGCAGTCTGGCAACTTCACCCATTACAATCACATTTTAGTGTATCAACCGCAAGAGACTGAACATGTGAGACAGACAGACATGAAACTGATCAATAAAAACAAGATCTATGGAAAATGTAGTCTAAGAGCAGCACTCAAAAAAACAAGGTGAATGAAATATTTGTAGATATAGGAGTGCCACTTCTTTGACACAGGATGGCAGATGGGTAAAGGCGTGATTCGCAAGCATTTACTGAATAGAAAATTAATCTCAATATTACAAGTGAATTTGTGCTGCAGAGGAAAGTCTGAGAGAGACCATATGGCTTTAAGTCATGAAAATAACAGGTTTGCTGCTTTTTTTTAAAAAAAGCTCTCTTAGTGAGGTATGTGTTTTTGATGGAAGATTTAGAAAATGATTGGCATGCTATAATAGATTGTAATTTTAAGAACCTCTGAATTATCCTACATTGGTTGTACATGTCGTTTACTGTATGGGCTGAAGTCTCAGCCTGGCTTTAAATGTTTGTGTCTACTTTCAGTGCTCTTTTTTATATTAATTTTTCATTATTTTTCACAAAATATATTTTTGTTTGAAGAGAAGAGTAAAATGTCATTCAATTTATCTGTTGAATTTAGCTTTAATTATTTGGGAGACAGTCTCTAAAAGCAATTTATTTCCATTTGGAAATGTGAACAGTTAAAAAGAAAATTCTGTTAGTTTTTCAATTAATTTCATTTTATGGATGCATAAGTCAAAATTTGGAAAAAAAATATGTTAGACAAATTTTGTCCAATTTTGGAAGTGAGATCACTTTCCTTCACAATACTTGAAAAAAAAGAAGGTGAGGGAAATCACTAATGTGATTATTCTAAATATGTTCAGTGTATACTTAGGAAAAAACATGTAAACTGCATCCTGTTAGGTATTCATGGAAACTGGTGATGACCGCTGTCAAACAGGAAACGCATGGTAGAGAACAGAACATGATGAAGTGGCTTCCAGAAGTCAGACCTCAGCTGCCCAAGTGAATTTACGCTGTGTTTTGACTAGAGAACTACCAGACAACAAGTACATTTAGTCCTTTCCATGGAGAACACCCACGTTGCTTTCTTCTCCAGTAACAGTACCCAAAAAATGATGGAGCCCTAGTTGTGAAGGTGGCCCCGTGTTGGCTGGCTAAGGCGTGGACCCACACACATCAGCATTGTGTGGAAGAGGGGAGGTACGGGGGTACAGCATTCACTGCTCTCCTGCCAGAGGGCATTGCTGGTCCCAGTGGCACTACATTGCCTGCTCGGGTAGGACCCCATCCTTCCTAACCAGCCCTACACTAGGCAGCAGACCTGAGCAAATCACATGTGTGAAGTCCACCTTTAAGAAAAATCCCTGCAGCAATAGAGACAGAACTTGTGACGCATCTTCTCAGTAATTCACCCAAAAGCAGACCATCTGAGGAAGAGAAATGAGCAACAGTAATTCCCCTTAGAACATTTGCATCCTCTTCCCAGTACTTCCTCCTGTTCCTCGTTGCCATCTTTTCTTTCTGAATATAGAACTTCAGATGTATGCATGCATAATTCAATTATTTTCAATACAGCTTCTTCCGTGATTTTTCCCACTATCCTTTTTCTGCTTTAGCAAGAATCTTTCCATGTTCCTCAAACATGGGACTAATCAGAGCCCTTTTTTCCAGGTGTAACAAGGAAAAATAAATCTGAAGCACTCCTCAGCAATTTTGGCATTTCCAGGATGATCTTCAGTCTTCTGTGTAGTTCTGAAGAACCTTTATCTAGATTCTCAAACCCTCTTTTGACCACTTCTATAAATCTACTATGGGTACCAACTTGAGTGCATAACGGCAGTCCTAAGTGCCCCTAAATTATCTTCAGAAAATACCTGAGATGCCTCTCTTCCATTTACATGCCTGATTAAGTGCTTATTTGCTATGTAGAGCAAAGCTCTTACTTTGAAAGTTCTGTTTACTTAACAATTATCTTTTTGAACTAGAGCAATGCTAGAGGTTTCTACTCTGGTATTTCCAAATCCCTCCTTGGCATGGTTAATGAATCCAAAAGCCTTTTTCTTCCTTAAATAGAAGACTGGATTTATGAAGGCCACAAATCAGGTTTCTTTACATGAGGTTATAGTTTGAGTAGTCTCTAAACTTCTCATCTGTAACATGAAGACACTGACCCTCAGGCCAGCTTAGCAGCTCTGCACTACTCCAGTGAGACAAAACAGTTTTAACTGCTGATAGGCTTTACATAAAGAGAATTCTCAGGTGGTCAGAGAGTAGCTTCAGTGGGTACAACTTCTTCAGCTTTCCCCTTTCCAAACACCTGGCATAAACAGCTCTCTGGGAGAAAGTGATCATGTTCCTGTCAGACTCATCTCTGCCTGAAATGTGACGTTTAAGTAGTGGTTCTTCACCTTCTCTGAATGAAAAGATTTTTTCTTTGTCCACTCTTTGTTCTTTCCCAGAATCACTTTGTTTGAAGGAGAATACAACCTGTCACCTTCTGGTGAAAACTAAGTTATATTCTAGCCCCAAAATTTAATAAACACAAAGACTTTTTTTAGCTGTGTTCACCTGTCTCTTAAGCTACCCTCTCTTCCTTGTGATTTCAAGCATGTTTCAATATTAGCCAATATACGAGACACAATATGTGTATTTTCATTCTTTCAAAAATAGCCTAGTATTAAACAACCATAAACCAGTTAGAGACTGATCTCAGCTGAGATCACAACTCAAAATTCCAAAACTCAGAGCAGAATCCAATGTTTGAATCTCTTCTACCCAGAATGATATAAATCCCTCATGAATGTGGCTAAAGTACTGCAATATAGACAGCTTCTGTCTGTTTCTGCTTAGCTGTTTTCATGGTGTCAGTCTTGTCACTTTATCTTTCTCACACTCTATTTCTCCAGCTATAAAATTGTGTTAAACTTTACTTCTTTGTAAAGGATTATGAGATAAACTGGTGACATAGTACCTGAGTTTTACTATAGTGAATGTGACCAGTACTTGACTTTGAAAAGATATTACCCTAAAGATTGCACTGAATATAAGCAAAAGACTTTTGTTCAGACATGTTGGTTTAAAAAAACAACCTCCTCCAGACTCAGTCTAGTACGGCAACAAATTTTTAAAGCTGGATAATTTGTAAGCTTGAGATATGTACAATATTTACTCATCAAGGTAAGAAGAAGGATGCCAACCATGCAAGAAAAGAAGAAACTTTTTTGATGTGCCATTCATCATAGGCACAAAAATAAAGCATTCTTGTGGGTGTCAAAACTGGCTAGACCGCATTTGTTGCCCTCCCAGTAATTACCCATTCATGAGTGCAAGACATAGTTGATGTATGACATGAAGGAGTAGTCTATCTATCTGATGAGTTCCAGCAAAATGGATCCCCTCGTTCACCTTTAGTCTGTGATCTGGAATATAAATAAAATGTCAGAGGATTTAAAAGGTTTCCATATTGGTATGTATGTTTGTAGGATTAAGACCAGAATCTGTCAAGTAAAGCATTTTTTAATCAAAAAGCACCCCCACTTTAAAAGGGAACGTGTAGTTCTGGCAGATGGCTCTCAACACAGGACAGTGAATGAATCCCTTGCTGCTTTGCACATGTAGGTCTTTGCCAATTGTGTAAACAGGGTAGATAAGAAACCAAAGAATCTTAGACTGGGCAGTGCTCTTTACTAGCATAAATGATTTAACAAATATAAAAACAAACAATCTTGGAAAATTAGGCTTATTTTAAAAAAAAAAATACCATTTTTGTGGGGAACTCAGTTATCCATTCCTTGCATCATCTTGCCTTACAAATTGGCCACACAGTCGTGCTGACCTAAATTACTGGTTTGTAATTGGACACAACCTTCGAAAAGTTTCTCATTTAGGATTGAACTTTTTATGACTTGTGTACAAAACTTCTATTTGAGAATAAAAGCCACAGTTTCCACTGCTGAGTTTTGCTCATATGGAGGCAACAATTGATTTGAGAATTCAATTTACATGGAGGTCATTCCAGAAAGTATTTTACAAATAGGGTAATTATAGAATGCTTCTCTGTAGCTAAAGAATTAAATTGTCAGGGGCCAATAGTTAAATCTGGCCCTAAAAAGCATTTAAAACATTTTCTGAACTTTTGGTTTGGTTTTCCTCTCCTTTCATGCTGTATGAGGGGCGTAAGAAGTCCTTCACCTAGGATTTCAGCGCAAAGACAAGGTCACCAGCCTAACTGCTCAAATTGGTTGGTAAGAATGGGTTTTGTCCCAGTGATAAAGTACTGATTTGCTAAATAGAATCATTCTGTGCTGCAGATTTACTTACTAATGCTGGGTTTCTGTACGTGAACAACAAACATGAAAACATGGATTTTGTTGCAGCAAGACAAATTTGGATTTGAAAGTGTCCAGAGGCATTATAACCTGCCAGCTAGATTCACACAACCTGACTATAGGTAATACATACTCTTCACCTGCAAAGTAGGGGTGTAATGAGTGGAAGTTATTTTCCTTACAGCTTTTCTTCAGGATGCTTTCTCAGGATGGTGTAGAGAGTCATTAAGATCAAACATCTGCTCAGCAGAGTAAGGGTGACTCATATAAGCAACAGTTTGCTGAATCATCCATTTTTACAGTTGAAGGGCTTCACTCATTGTTCTTCTTGCATAGCAATTGCACAAATGCCAGTCTAAACTGGGTATAAAATGCTCCTAAATATGGAGATGCTATTTTACACTCTCTGCCCTCAGTTAGTTCAAGTGTAAATCATCACTCAAGATACAGAGCAATGGTGAACAGGACTTCAAGAAGAAAAGTCAGGGCAAGTATTATTCTGCTTATATTACATGCTTTATGGGATAAAATATGTGCAAATTCACACACAAACAAAGGATTTTTTATTGATATTTATTTTGCAGCTTCATTAGCTATCATGTTGCTTTGAGTCAAAGATTCTATCAATTAGGATTTAGAAAGAATTTTGTGTTTATAAAAAAAAAAAAAGAAAAGGAACATATTTGGAATCAGTTTCTAGTTCTAACTTTGCTTTAGGAAGATCCTATTTTAAAAAAATTTGAATATGTTCCCTTCATTAATTTTTTGTTAGTAGCATCATTTCTGAGTTGTAAGTGCTCCTGTTAGTCAATATACAAGTCAGAATTTAGTTTCTCTTTTTAATTGACTAACAAAATAGGTAGAAGGAAATCATGTTTCACAGTATTAAAGGATCATTGCTGAAGTTTCATTATTGAAAATAACTTCTATCTCCACTATGCCTTTTGCATAAAAAATTCAAGGGAATTCTAAAGGACTGTACAAATATTCTAAATTAAATCTTACAATCCCAGCATGAAATACTGATAATAGTGTGGGGTCAGGGGTACAGAAAGAGCACTGTGAGATACTAGGCTCACTGCTTATTGTTGTCACCAAAACACCTAGGACTGAGAAGAAAATCATTTGAAGAGTGCTTTGTATCTGGAAGTCAACAAGGAAAACATAAGGAAGGTGGTGAGTCCAGCTTGGCTGGATTCAAGCTCCTAGCCTTTTCAGAGTTGTAACTCCATCCATCTCAGGAACCATTTTCAGTGCTGGAATCTTTTGTCATAGATTAGTGATGCGTGTTTTGCACATGTCTATTTTAGTAGTAGTAGTAGTAGTAGTAGTAGTAGTAGTAGTAGTAGTATGCATAATTATTTCCTTCATGTGCAAAATACCAAACAGTTTCTGAGTACCAAGAATACCCAAATGTTTGTGGTCCCAGACCTGAGAAAAGCTGGATTACTGGACAAAAGTTAACCTGTACTGACTTAGAGCAGTGTGGAAGCGCAAGGGTTATTGTAGTTACAGAATTACCAAAATCTAGCTTGGTTCTTCAACTTTTGTTGGAGGAAAGTACCGTTTCAAGTTTCTGTTTAGAACTAAGCCTATTACCAGCAGCAATTCTTGTAGGATGCATTTCCTGAAATCTTGAAAGCCATGTGAAGTGCTAACATATTAGCAGCTAGATGCTGCTCCTCAAGAAAGAAGAGTGACTAAGCTGGAGACTCTGGCAGGTATCAGAGTAAGAAAAACTTTTCTTCCTGTATTTCTTTTCTTGTGAGGCAATGTGATTATAAAGCTCCATTTCAGAAATATGTGGTCAGGCAATAGCTGACAATATATTTGTGTTCAGTTATAAAACAGGACTATGTGTACTCTGAAATGGCTTTTGTTTTTTTGATATATTATTGGCCTGAAATTGTTTTCCTTCATGAATACAATCAGCTTACCTATTTTCCATTCTTTAACCAAAATTAAACGCTTCCTGAAACCTTTGATAACTGTGCTACCTTCAATGCTTTATTACCTGTGCCTAAGTGGAGTGAACTGCCATTCCAAACCTGATACAGTTACCATGATTCTCTTTTCCTCAGCGCTAAAAATAGGCTAATTCAGGTTAACCGGGAGCATAAACTCTCTACAGCACACGAACTCCTTCAATTGGCTTGTCTAAATCTACCTTAAGGGACCTTACTTGAATATTGCTATCCTTGTTGTAAAAAATAGACAGTCAACACAGCCTCCTCCATTATGGCAAAGCTATAGATAAAGCTTTTGCATTGTCCTTAAGGTAAAACTGTCTTTATATGCAGGCATCCTACCAAGTTACTTATTTACAAGTTAGTTACAACATTCCTCTCCATCTTCTGTTGTATATGTGTGTGTGTGTGTGTGTGTGTGTGTGTAGGAAATGCACACATACATTAGGATGAAAACTGGTAAATATGCACAGATATCCAATCTCCAAATGGCTCCCTAAATCTGTAACACTTCAGCCTTAACAGTACTGATCTTTGCTAGGAAGCAGAAGTTCCAGGATAATAATATGACACACAAGCAGAGCTATTCTCTGCTTGCTGCATGAAATGTGGGTTTAAAACTTAGGAAATCTTTACTGTATATTTTAATACACTCAAACGTAGTTGAAGTCTTTCATACATCAAGATAATTGTTAATTAAATGATCAGGTTTCACTTCATTTAACATGTGTAATATTTGCATGATAAGGTGTTATGCATTTCATTGACATTCTTATACTTAGCCAGGGAATATGCCATGCAGAATTAATGAAAGAAATTATACTATTTTCTTTGTAGTGTTTATTCACTGTGTTATTACCATGTGATTTACTTATTCTGATCAGTGTAGATCTCACTGTCATTACGCTTATGCAGAGGAAGGGCAAACATTTGGAACTATAATGGTAATACTTTAACTAGTTTGCACAAAATTATAGACAATATTTAAATTTCCCCGCAAACTTAGAATACTTTCAGCCTGGCAACACATTTGTTACTTCAGGTTTTCATGGCTTGGAAATCACTTGTTTTCTTAGTAAGCAGAGTTATTTCTAAGTTATTTGAGTTCCTTTAAAAATTAGACTTTTTCATGCATATAGATTTGTTCTTGAATGTCTAACGAACAGCTTTAATTTGGAAAATAAAAATTTGCAATAAATTAGACACTAGAGTACAATATAGCTCCCTGCACTAATCAGGGCTATTCATATTGTTTTCACTGAAGTAAGGAGGTGCAAATTGCAGCTTGTATACAAGCACCTTTCTTAGACGGCTAAATGACAGATACTTCCCCTTTCACGGACTTGAACCTATCTGCAACCAATAATACAGAAGTGATAAAAAATGGGTAGTAAATATGTATTTGCTTAGATTTCCAATGGTTTGTTTGAGAGCTAATTGATCTTGTTGAATTTGGTGGTAAAATTCATGTAAACATCAGTCGGATGTTTAACCCTTTTGTAGATCAAAGCACTGTTGCCCATAAGTGGAGATGTCAGCTATTGGGCCACCTGGAAAAAATGTTGTGTAACAATACATTAACAACCTGAGTTTGAATTAGATGGCTTCTTCATTATTCATACTTGTGGCTTACTGGAGGGGGAGGCTATCTGTCACAACATACAGCAGCCAATTATTGTTTTATACCTACTGAATAATTAACTAAAAAATGAACAGTGGAAGAAGTATGCTTAATGCTTTACTCGATTCTGAAAGTTTGATTAAAACATGTGACTGAATCAAGCAGAAGCTTGGCACGGAATCTGCTTATTAGTACTGGCACTAGATATGCCTTTTCTAAGAGGAAGAAGCTGAAAAGAGCCGGAGTATTTTGATTTGAAAATTGGCAATTGTGATTGCCTGGGGCGGGGAGGGGGGAGTGGACAGGGGTAGAAACTGTTTTCTTGAGCAGATGAGAATTCTGAACACAGCAGGAAACATAATCTACAAAGCTTTCCAAAAATGCCAGCACTGATATTAAACATCTATGCCTCACCCCATTTGAGTAATAAGAGTACTGAGAGTTACATTTATTTCTCATAGTGGGCAAAAACACGTCCCACGCAGACGTGATAAAGCATCAGAAGAACAATGAGACAACCAGGAGGACAAACACCATGCTGTTCACAGCGCAGCTGACCTGTGCTGTGCTACTAGCTGCTCAGGTCTTATGGCCCCTCCATCCTCCATCTCACTTTCTTGTGCCAAATTGAATCCCGGGAAAAAGACTGTCGGCAACATCTCTGTGCTCCATGACTCCTAAGCTGAAGTTGTAGCTTATGAAAACTAATCACAATGGTATCAACTACTCAAGCACTATCTGAAAGCTAAAACCATGAATTCTGGGTTGTTTCGTACCTCTTGCTCACTTTTCCTTCCTGCTTCCCAGGGGAACTGCATCACAGGGTCTGCCTCTGTGTTTCATGATCCTTATTTTATAATCCAAGAAAATCTGAGATACTATAAACAGTTATGGTCAGTGGGAAAATATCTCATCAGCCTCTCTGTAACTGCAAGGTCTATTTTCTAGAGCTCTTCTGGCGCAGTTCCCAGAACATCTACCACTTCCTCTGGGCAAGATCAGCACGGCCTCGTGCACATGTCCCGTTGGCAGGAAGCTTACCCTGACCCAAGGGCTCTCACAAGGACAATGTGGTTTTACTACTGCATCTTTGTCAGGATCAAAAGAAAAGTTATGTTGCTTGAAGCATCCCTCTAGGTGCCACAGACAAGCAGACCATCTTGCACAGTAAGAAACACCCCATGCTCTCTTGTACTTCTCTCCATAGACTCTAGATTAAGCTATAATTAGAGGGGACTGGAGGCACATCCTTTCCTTGATGTGCTGGATGGAGGCACATCCTTTCATCCTTGAAGATGAAAACATTGTCATGCAGTAGTCCTTGGTGATTTATCACTCTTTGAACAGAAATATGGGGAAAGCAACCATTAGAAAGTTCAGCCAGGACAACGTACTTCCAGTTGCACCTCCCTGTGCTTGGCAGATGACAAAGGCATTGAACATCAATAATTAGACCATATGGACTAAATTTTTTACCCACTTCACTCCCAGCTCCACACATTTTCTTGTGGTAAAGTATGGTTTAGGCATTTGATCTGTTCTAGTCACTCCTCCCATGCCTTTGATTAAATTAGTTGCATACGTAGATTTGGTTTTGTGTGTTTTCTAATCTAAGATAGCATCTAATACGGCATTTCAAAGAAGAGGAAGAAAAATGGGCACACGTTACCTTTTATCAGTGTGTTTCACTGCTGACTTCTCACAGAACATAGCAATGGTCTCCTCAGATTTCTCTTTTTTTTTTGTCTCCTTTTCATATATCTTGAATAGCTTTTTGTGTGTTGGTTTCTGGTAGCTGACTCTCCTCTGTGGAAAATACAAGGATTGTAAATGAAAAAAACACAAACATACAAATGACATTAAGAAAATAGCAACTGGCAAATGTGATCCCACACTATTTCCTAACTTGTGGTGTATGAGGAGGCAGTGATGGACTTCATGCTGTGAATGTTTTATAACTATACTAAAAAAAATAGTATTTTATTGTAGGGTTGTTTCAGGCCTCAAAAACCTAATGATGGTCATGCCAAAATAGCACAACATGGAAGTGGTAAAATAAACCCCATGCAGATGCCTCATAGGAATATTCTACACTGTATGATTGCATGGCTTTACCACGGAAGGCTT
Source organism: Tauraco erythrolophus (assembly GCF_009769465.1). Lineage (NCBI taxonomy): Eukaryota > Metazoa > Chordata > Aves > Musophagiformes > Musophagidae > Tauraco > Tauraco erythrolophus. Next base: position 37,839,760 of record NC_141470.1, on the reverse strand, counting down.
TCTCATGCAAACAGTCTGATGGAAGTCTAAGGGACCATTAGTGTATTTGTCAGTCTTAGTGGAGGTTTCTGTTCTCTGTGAAGATATAATTCCTCTTTCTGATTGTTAGGAACTTGTTTATTCATGCATTTTTGCATTACAAAACCTGACAGATTTATGTATCATATTCGATATACAAAATCACTAATATATTGCAGAGGAAGTATGTCTAAAGTAGAAATTAAGATCTTCAGTGAAACTGTTGTGAAAATGTCAAAATCGTGTAGCTTTTTCAGGAGCATTACTCCAATTTTCACCAATTCTAGTTTCCATGTAAGAGTTACTGGCCACATTTGTTTGGAATAAAGGATGTGTAGTACACACGGAAGAATGATTCACAGAAGAAAAGTGCAGAAAAAGAAGAGAGAGACTGGGAAATGGATGGGATGGGAAGAACAGAATACAAAATCAGAAAAGTATGGAGCCAAATCAGGGACAGTTTTGAAATTCAGAAAGAGAGCAAAATTCAAACAGGAATAGAAGGCATTGCCTGTATAGGGGATCTCTCCTTAAAAATATGTTTTGTAGACAAGTTGATCAGGAAAGGGGTTTTACTTCAAATGCTGACCACATTTTGTAAGGTGCAGCCTGAGAACCATGATTTATGTAAAGAGCCTCCACACGAACGACTATACACTTCCTCAGTCTCGTGTTAAGAATGTAATATTAAAAATAAACAGAATTATTTGAAGTTAGCGAAAAATACTCCAGCTCAGTTATTCATCACATTGGCTGAAGAATATTGATTCTCCTGCCTTTTGTGTATTGCCCAATATCAGCTACTGCTTTTTCCAGCTGGTGATTCTTCAGTCAGCAATAAGAACAGATAGCATCATTTCCATTATCCAGGTGGTAGTTATGTGATAGTAGCAACCTTGCTCAAAAAGATTTGGTGATTCATCCAAAATTGTGGAATGGGGTACCCTGGTCAATCCACAGGTGGCTTCTGAGTCTCTATGGGTTTTGAGATGAAGTAGGATTTATTTGCAATCATACAGCAAAAGAAATGTTCTCAGATTTTTTTTTAATAGCAGGATGACTTCTTTAGCAATCCTGTGAGTTATTTGAAAGTGGCATATATTGTGTGTTTCTGTATCCCATGAGAGTATTTTAATCATAAGTGCATATAATTTTACATCAGCATTTTTTGCAACTGATTTTTTTTTCATTTACAATAGCTTGACTTGCCTAAGAAATTTGCTGTAGTCTACAGCATTTGAAGAATCTTCGTGGGATTTGGAAGGAAACAGCATGCACCAACTCTTGGACTTCACATTTCTTTGCCTTATCTGTAAGCAAATGACAAAAGTCTGCAGAAAATGAAGTGGTAGATTTGAAAATTAAAGATCTGGGTGTTACAGCAAGACAGCTGAACCACAAGAGAATTATTCTCAGAAGATTCATTAAGATGCTGGCAAAGCTTCCTCCATGTGTTTCGTTTAATATAAGTAATCACCATACAGTAGCTAGTGTGTATATAAGCAGTGAAATATGGTCATGGCCAACACAGAAGATAGCAATGGTCTGACAGCTTGGGGTAATCCCAAAGCAAATGTCAGTTGCTCACCAATCCTGAAAAACATGGATTATGATTCTATTACTGATGGAAAATAAAATAAAAACCAACACTGACATTATTGGAGGAGGGAAAAAGAGTTATGGAAAGATTAAAGGACGAAGGAAAAACACCCTGATCTAGCTGACCCTAGCTGAATGCAGTTGAAATGTTCAGAGGATTAGTAGTGGCAAGAGGCTACTCCTTTCACATTCCCCAAGTTGAAGTTGTTGGTCCCAAGGTCAGATTGCTTCAAGGCCGCCTTAACTTGTACCTACATCATAAGATCAAGAGAGTGTTGCAAATTATTGCAAAGCTGTACATTGACAGTAACAATGACTTTCCTCCAGAAACGTCCCTTGCACTTCAGGGTTGGCAGAAGAAGATATCAAAGCATGTATTTTCTACAACCTAGAAGAATATGTTTTATTTGCATTTCATGTACACTTATGTCTGCCATAAGATAATGTTTCTCCAGTAATATAATTTTACATTCTCACACTAGGCAGAAATTTGATCCCGAACCTTTTATAAGTCATACAAACCACAATAGCATTTCTAACAGCAAAATTGAAAATGTACATCTAAATATATACATATTTGGAAGTTTGAATATTTGTAACATTTGTAACATTTGTTAGAAAAGTAATACAGTGGAGGACAGAAAATTCTTGCCAGTAGGATTTACACGACATAGCACTTGAAACCACATACAGGAATAGTAGGCCATACACAATTATCGCCTGAAAGTCTGAATTAGCTGTTAAGTCAATGTTAACTGCACAAATGCTAAACTAATAAAAACCAGCAAAAACTTATTGCTAGGTATTGCATCCAAGTTCTCCACTGCAAAATACTGCAGCTGATCTTTGAAAGCTTGTAAGTATAAGAGATTTAGCATGAGACCAAGAAAAATGGCCTCCTTGATTCTTTCTACTACGACTTTGTCCCAGCTTGTCTATTCCTGGACTTTTAAAAACTTTTTAACAAATAGCATTTATACTATTGGACCATTAACACCATGAAAGACACCACAGCAAAATCTTTCTGATGCTTTCAGGAGATCAGGGGACATAAAAGAGGCAAATGTGCTGAATGACTCTTTTTCTTCACTCCTCCTCATTCCTGAAGATAAATGTGCTTTTCTTTTTCTGTTTTGAACCCTAAACTGTGGTTATAGGAGTGCTGCTCAGATGGTATTTGCTATTTTAATAGAAGTAATTACTGTGTTCATTCAGGAGGGCACATCAGCAAAGAAATGATATCTCAAGACCTCATTGACAGGAATCTAAAAAGACAAGAGTCCAAACAACGTCTTCAAAATGTATTTTCCACTGGATGACCCTTTGCAGGTCTCCATGTAGTCTGTGTCCTGTGAACAGCAAGTTTCTTTCTAGTCAAGTGACTGAAAAAACAAAGGTTATTTGCTTTCACATTAACAACTGCTCTTACACACTAGGTAGATTTGAGTTCTGTATAAAATACGTCAATCGGTTGCTCTCTCCATTGACTTGCAAGAAAGTTTTGCTCTTTTCTCTGAGGGCTTTTAAAATTTCTTAATTTCCCAAAATGCTTTACTAACCCACTTTTAGTATGGTTCTAAATTGATTCACAGCCAGTCAAGCCAAACAACAGTTCCCAGCAATCTCAGATATACAGCATATTCAGACACATATTTTCTAGTAACAGTAGGAGAATAACGTGCGGTTAACATGTTAGACTGAAATCAAGAGATCTGGAATCAATTCATGCTCTTACCACAGAGACTCAATACAACCTTGGGCAAATCACAGCAGGAAAAAAAACACAACACATATCTTCAAGCATATGATCTAGGTGCATCTCTTGCAGTATAGTCTCCCTATCCATCTCCAGGCAATGGACAGATGATATTTGTAGGTGCCTCCCATTTCTGTCTGCAAACACTATCAGACTTCCACGCTTTATTGAATTATTCTCTGTGTGCACGTTCAATGGTTAGTGCAATAAGCCTAGATCTTTGAGCCCTACAGACATCCTGACACTAGCAGCATTGAAGCCTGCCAAGTTAGTGTAATATCAGGGAAGAAAAATAGCTGCCAAAAGTTTATTAATTTATAAACACTTCACCTTTCAGGAATAAGTGAGATATGTGCTCATGCATATGTATGCATATCTATGCACACACTTGTGTATGTGTGCACAGCTACACATGCATGTGTGTCTGTGAATGAGTATGGGTGTGTATGAAAGATGAGTGAAAAACAATGGCAGTTCACAGACGTTTAGGAGAAGATTGATTTAGCGATGGAAGAATTCCACCAAAAACCCAGCACATTTCCAACCATGTGTTCCGCAGTGTACTTGTCTGCATTTCCCACCTAACATGAATAACTGGAAACACTCTGTCAGTACCCCAGATCACAAGAGGAGCAGGATGCTTCTTGACTACCACACATTTCATAAAGGAGAAAAGGCTGTTTGCTGTAGTATAAGTCAGATCAGGCTGCAGAGAAGCAATTCTGTCTCTTCCTCCCACACACAGACAATTTACACCTGCACGATTCAGCTGTGCTGAAGCATTTTAATCTCAGAAAATCAAGAATAGGCTTTAAAATCTCCTTCTCCTCTTATACAGATCAGAGATGTAGGAATGTCCTATCATACATGTTGCAGCTTGTGCGTACGATGGAAAGAATTAAAAATAGTTTCTAAAACCTTACTAAATTTTTTTATATTTGTGAATTGGATCTAGTCATTACATTAACTGAACACTGTTATTTGTACGGCAAATACATGTACAGTAGAAGATTTATTTTTTTTTAAATCTTTACAGAATGTGGAGGCTAAGAGGAAATATGCAAAGCATTACTATTATCCATGATTCATTGACAACAGGGCAGTTTTTGTCCATACTTCTTCAGAAATGGTGTTTCCTACAATAGTGCCAACTAAGAATAAGAGCCCATTTTTCTAAGCGCTATGGAAACAGAATAATCTTAAAACTAGCCCTACCTCAAACAGTTTACAATCTAAGAAATGAGAGAAAGCAGATAGTAGGTGTTAGTTTAGTCTTTATGTCTTGCCTTGTATACTGAAACTGTAAAGAATTATATAAATTGTTGCTAGTTCTGATGCAGCTTTGTGATTTGCAGATTAAACTGAAACAGTAAGTATGGTTTCTGCCTTACTGTTCCAAGAGGTATTTGAATTTCTGGATCTGAATGAGCCTGATGACCTTCTTTCTCACAAAGGCTTTTAGTTTTACTTTCATAGTTTTTATTCAAACTTTCATGAAAGAGAAGAAAAGTTGTAGGTTTTCTTATGCCTTCTAATCTAAATTCTAAATCAAATGAAGCATCAAAATTAGATTATACTTCTTTATACTGATGCTGAATATTGTTTATTTGCCCTTAATTGTTCTAAAGTTGTTAAAATGCTGTCATATAAACTAGTGAATTGCCTGCAAATGTTAGCAGTCTGAGGGAGTAGGGGAACTTTGATGGACCAAAATAGCTTTAAGGCCTTGAATGAGGATTCTAATCTCTTTGGAAAAAAAAAAAAAAAAAAAAAATCAGTTATCCTGTCTCTATGTCTTCTCTTTAAAAAATGCATCTTACAATCTCATTTTAAAATATATGCAGGAGCAGAGCTCTCCAAGTCACCTTACAAAGTGCAGATGTTTCTTATCAAATGTTGAAAGCAATGCATCAAGCTGGAGAGAAGCAGCTAGAGGAGTTCCTCAAGCACTGCTCTTGGGATCAGTCTTATTTGCATCTGGATGGATGTAGATGTCACAGACAACATCTGTGGTTATGAGATGGACTGACAAAGAAAAGTGATCACAACTGGATAACTTTGAGGACCAGAGTACAGAAATGAAGTGAAATTCAAAGGCTAAAATCAAGCATTTAGAAAAGAAGAACAAAGTTTTAATAGACAATCTGGCTCCTCAGCTAGAGACAACCCAAAAAGAGAATGATACATATACATTAACTGGATACAAAACTGAGCTATCTGCTTTAACCAAAGAAGAAGATAAATGCTATATATAAGATATAGGCTATATCAGAGACACGGAAGGATTAACACTATTAGTGTAGAGCCCTGGCAATACCTCATATGAACTATTCTGCACAACTTCTGTGTTTCATGTTCAAGAAGAACAAATTCAAGCTAAAGTAGCTGCAACGATGGGCTATTCAACTGGTCTTGGAAATCGAAAGCCTGGCATATGAGAATAAAATGAAAGATCATGGTCTGGTTCATCTAGAGTATGGGTACTGGTATGATGATGGACTATAAATATATCAAGGGAGAAAGTAACTATTTAAACTAGCAGATAGTGTTGTCATGAGAACACGTGAGTATAATCTCATTGTGAATAAATTTAGGCAGGAAATTAGGATGTTTTCTCCTAATCAGGGAATGAAGGCAAAGATCAGCTTCCCACTGTGAGTATGGAGGAGAAACAAGCTGAGTTGTTCTAACATGAAGTTTGGTCACTAGAGAAGAAAAATTATATAACATGCGTGCTCATACGTCAAATTAATGTCTTGCTCCTTAATACTTTATAGAATACTTTTAGCTTATCTAAAGCAAAATTTCATTTTTCAATTGAAGTGGTGTTTCACCAGAGGGACTGGAACCTTTGAAAGTTATATATGTACCCAACCCCCACTGAATTCATGCAATTAAAATATATAGGTTAAAACATTGGGAACTCAAGTATTTTTTCCCCAAATGATTTATGAAAGCCATGCTGTGCCATGAAAGACAGGCAGAAAACTTTTTAGTTAGTCATCCAAAAGGCTGTGATATTATTTTTAACAATTGTGCTTTCCAGAGTCCCCCAAAAGACAACAGCTTAGTTCTCTCCTAGTTTCCTAGTAGGAAACTTCTTGCCTAGTTTACCATCCATTGTATAAAGATCATCCATGTAAATGTTACTGTACAAAGAAATTTGTTAGTTTTATTGTTTACACCCTGGAGATGTTAAATATTCCTAAACAGCTGGTGAGCAGTCGTTTTATTGAGAAATAAGTAAGACTGAAATATACTGAATGTAACCAAGAAATCATTTCCTCACATTTGCCCCTAAACCCGCATGATGTTTGCACCAACAGGTGCTGCCTTAACATCTGATAGACTACAGACAGCTTCAACATCTTTTTCATTTGTATCTGCCTGTGATGTCTGAAAAGAATTAATTTCACTATTGACAACTAATTTCTTTCTTGAGAAAGCAGTGAGAATTATGCACAAATATTTTCTGAGTCCACTCTTTTTCAGATGGATTTAGCGTGTCCTTTTTCTTCATAATTCAGCTCTCTTTGAGATCTGAGACTACCTTTTTATCGTTCACAAGTTGTTGTTGTAATCAACTTGGCCACAGGCCCAAAGCAAGCTGTGCGACTCAGTGACAGTTGCAATCAGTGCAACCAGGAAAAAGACAAAGAGCCGATACATTTGGAATCCACAGCAATGGATGAAAATGTTTGGAGAGCTTTTCATGAAGTCTATTGGTTGGAGAGCTTCAGATTAATCTGATGTTTAAAATATTAAATATCATTACGAAGGAACGTGTAAACAGCAGCTTATGCTGCCAATTTTTTTATTTAAAGAGCATTACGTTTCAATTAGATACAGTATTGTTAATGTCCCACAATAAAATGTTTCACTGTGTTGCTGTGCACTGCGAGACTTTTGTTCAGGAAATGCTTAGTCGTGTTTTAATACAGGCAGCAAGTTACACTACGTGAGAGCCGCAAAGCAGTCAAGAATGCGCTTAGCTTTATGCATGTGCTTAATTCTCAGAAACATCAGTGAGATTTAAATATGGGCTAGAAAGAAAATACTTTGATTTAAACATGACCATTTACCATCCCAGAGCCTAATACATTCTCAGGTTTCCCATCTAGGATTGAAGATTGCTTTGAAATCAAAGATGTTACTCTAAAAGAAGGTATCTAAAATTTTTCGTCCTGTAAATTATAAAATCCCCTGATACAGATCTCGTGTGTAAATTCTTTCACCAGCACTTTGGGAGCATTTGCGTGATCTGCTTATGAGAGCAATCAGGAACCCACTCTACCTAAACGCTGCAGGGAGGAGTTGAATCTAGGGTGAGATACGGCCGACGTTAAATAGTCACACCTGTTCTGCCCTTTCTGCGAAGAAAGGAAAAAGGCACAAGGCACATGAGAACGGGTTAAAGATATCCTGGATAGCTCCAACTTATGTAATAGTACTCCCACTTTCTCTGCTAGCAATTCATTGCTTCTTCATGAACAGAAATGTACTTAAAAGTCACCCACAATCACACATATGAATACAGTCCCACTCGTTTGCACATTCATATAGCGATTCCTACAATATTACCTTGTATCAAGCAGCTTAAAAATGAACTTTTAAGGAAGAACATACAATACACATTTCAAACAGCCCTGGGAAGTCGGCAGATACATCAGCGAGAACTATGACACGTCCTCCTGTCACAAAGAGCCTTCAGTTACATAAAAATTGCCAGATTGGCTCAGATTAGTTGTCCATCGAGTCTCAAATCCTGTTTTTGAAGGTGACAAGTACCAGATGCTTCAGAGGCAGGTGCAAGAAACCCCCATACTGAACACTTATGTAATAGAGAGGGTTCTTCCTAAAATCAGGCAGTTGGTGGGTGGCTTATGCTTCACAGCAGGAGAGTTTATAATGCCGTGAAATGTTTATCTTTGTTATGTAACCATGGATGTGATTACCCATCTATAGTCAGCTTGGGCAAAAAGTGCCACAGGGCTTTTAATAAACACTGCTAATCAGGACCTTGTTTTATTTCTCAGCCGAGAGACATCAGAGCAATTCAGGATCCAAAAAACCCTAGAGTATTATACCAATTTGCTAGACTGATCATTTTTTAAAGTATAGAAAGTGCTCCTAAGTAGGGTTCGTTTAGCCATCTAGAAGTTGGGTGTCTGGTCTAAAGCTAGTCACTAAACCAGAGATATATCCTAGTCCAAGTGCTGATAACTAGTAGTGAGTTTCTAGGGTTACACATGATGAGCTCGAATTTGGGAAGTAAGCAAGAGGACTTCTGCTTCAAGTCCTTCTTGGGCAAAAGAAAAATCTCTTAGGTGACTGGAATTAAAAATAGCACAAATCAGAAGTACACTACAATTCTAAAATAATACTTATAATCTCCATTACTTAAGAAGAAAGACAGTGATTTTTTTAAATAACAGGATGAATTTGCTTCATAGTAAAGAAGGAGGAATGGAAACATGCAGTATAAATACTAACAAACCTTCCATATCGGATGCTTAATTTTTAAATTAGTTTATATTGCTGTTTCAAATTTTTGCTCTCCTTCCCTGAGTTAAAGCTTTTCTACAAGAGGCAGCATGCATGTATAACAGTTTAATTGAATTTATTTGATGGTATAATCATGCCATTAGTTAATTTAGCACAACTCTGTGCGGCTCCTAGAAACAATGGCACACACAGCTTAGTTGTCACATTGGTTTGTGGCACAACCCTATTTGTAGGAAAAGAAACAAGCTCAACGCAGAAAGGCTCAGGTTTTAACATCCTTTTAAATTTGACAGTTTCAATAAAATAGCAATAATAAGCATGGTTGCAGAAGATATTGGAGTAACTGGGTGCCTGAAGTGGTGCAAGGCAAGTTCTCTCTTTGCAATCCTGGAACCGCACAGCCTATTTTCTAAAGTGAAGACTATGTGCAATGTTCCCTTGCACTTGAGCTAATACTCCAAAGGAACTTCTGGTTCCTTTCTGCTTCAGCTGGAATGGAAAAGCTTGAGAGAGTTATGTATCCGTTCGAATCTCAGAGGTATCTTTAAAAATACAGTATATATTTCCATTCTCATTTCTACAAGTGAGAGAAATCAGGGTGGAGTAAGAATTGTCCTCCCATGGAAGTCGAATGATGTAGGAACCTACTTCCTCATGGCTGAACATATTAAACGGTTGTGTCAATGCTCCTTGTTCCTTTTACTGCAAAAGAAACCGGTTTGCTTTAACTCTCTGCAGTGGCAGGTTGAAACTAATTTCCCAGCTGTGCCCTGAAATTAATTAAAAGCCTGCATACAATTGACCACAGCATCTCAGCTGAAATCTCTTCAACTGCATTGCAAGCTCTTGTTCAATCGTGCCGTACCCTGCAGATTTTTAAACAAATCGCCAAAGATCGCACAACACAGGAGTGGCAGGGCTGGGAGGAGAACCAGAACTGCTGACAGGCCACTCTGTGTTCAGCACATTAGACCACATTTTCCCCCAGACAACACATTTCTGCATATGGAACAGAAATGTGTATCCGCTTCCTATTTTATATAGACAGAAGTTACTGCAATGAATCTGTCCCCAGTTGCTGGCCAGCCTGCACCACTGTAATTTCTGAACATATTTGGGACTTTCCCTTTGGAGGTTCCTGGGGCCTGATTTTCTAGGTGACTATTGATAATAACAGGCCAGAAAGTCCAAGAGAAGAAACACATGAAAGATTATATTAAATTTAGAATGAGTTTCTAAATAAGACTTTTGCGTGTTCTTCACAGAATATTTACTTCTTGACATAACCATTAGCAAACAAATGAGATTGCAGTCATTTTCAGTGTACTTAGATTGTGTGTTTTCTTCCTTTTATTTCCCTAAATTTTGTGGTATTTTACCAAGCACACTTTAGGTTGGCAGAAATCACCACTGCCTCCATAAAAAGCAGTTTTGCACTGCCACCATCGTCTTGCTCCCCTCTCCATGTTATCCATTCTTGGGCGAGCATGGGTGTTTATCTAGTTGCGTGGTTAACTGGAAATACTGAAAGACTAATCAGTTTTAATCTAGATGAATTTCCCAGTGCAGTTCACTGGTCAGCACACAAATATTTGGGCCACCTATGGTGCAAGATAGGAAAGGGAGTAGAGTAGGAGGAAGGTGAGGCTTCTTCTTTCAGTGGCAGTGCTGCCCTAGCTGGCCATACCTTCAGGCATGTAAGGTATCACAAAAACCAAACCATATGCTTATCCCGAAACATCCTTGCACGCTCCAGAAGGGTAGAACAAAGTTACCGAACAACTGATACCACAGATCACCATGGCGATTGCTGTGTGCATCAGACGCATCAGCCACATCAAAGGTACAACAGCTGATACATCCGAAAACACACAAGATGTAGCCCCCATTCTTCCACCTGGGTCTCCATTTTTCCAACACGTAGCAGCAATTGCTAGCATTCTTCTATCTAGTATAAACGGGTCTAGGTTATTACAAATCAGCAACTGGAATAATTTACAAAACCGGTATTTTTATGAGTTAGATCTACCTCAAATACATTGGAAATGATACAGATTTGACTCTAACATAGTTTCGTATATTGCTGGAAAACATTTTTTGAGACAATAGCATCAAGTAGAACAAACAACTTTTTTATCCTGCATGCAATAACAGGATTCCTGTTTAGAACTTAACAAATATGACCTTGCTGAAATACTCATATAGATTTAATCATCTCAGTTTAGGTAAATACTTATTAAGATGTGTGTAATGACTACCCAGTGTTTAACTCATATTAGGATTTTGAATGAAAGCTATTACAGAAGAAATTCCCAAATGACCTCTAATAATTTTTCTCAAAATGGCAGAACGTCCATCTGACTTCCATTTTTTGTAAATTTATCATTAGCATCTGGATACGAATACAACCATCACTGTGCTTTGTGGAGGCAGAGTTCAAAACTTTCAGATTTAGGAGTTCAAACCTCAACTAAGAACTGTTCACTTAAGTTGTGCAATGACCAACTAATCTGGATGGCATTACTTAACTTCCACTGATCCTATTATGGATTTTAAGATGCGAATGCCATGCCGATCAGAATTATGCAACCTAACCCCCCCAATACATCTTCTATAAATAATTCTTCTGCCGCAGACTCACGAGTCCTACTACACTTCACGGCCGCTCCTGACAACCTCTTTCGTCTGAGACATTCACGGACACTGAACAATTTCAAGGAATGGTGAATGAGCATATTGGGTCAAATGTACACTGGCTCTACATCCAGTAGTAGTGTAAGAGAAATGCTTTAGTCCCACTTGGTCAAGTAAAAACGTTTTGCAGCATAGAGCAGACTGCTGCCTCATCAGAATTATCCCTGGTTAACTGAGCATTTTTAAGATTACTGTTAATCACAGAAGGACAAACGCTGATGAGTTTGGGATGCATACATGTGTGAAAATCACAAAAACACAGAAACTCAGAATACGGATTATTATTTCACTGACATAAATTTCTCCTTGTATGTTACAGGGCTTCCCAGTTATATACCTTGCTGTCATTTTCCTTTAGCAGTAACTGTTGCCTCCCCGTCTCTCATTTACAAGGTTATCTGGAAACAAGGCCAGAGAATACTCACACCTCAGAGGTCCTTACCTATCAAAATGTTGCAGCAGAGCAATGGCATTGAGGTACGAATTAGTTTTTGTAACGTGCAACTACAGTAAGCGCTGGATGTAAGAAAACATCAAAAGCAATGTAAAAAATCGTAACTTTCAACCACATTTGTCCCACTCCATACTGGGCATACCTTGCCTCTAGCTAAGGTGTCATCCCAGCACATACACCAAAGAGCGAGTAAACCTCAACAGCTCTAGTGAAAAGCACTAGAAGCTTTCATTTTTAGTTATCTTTTCCAGGTCACATACAGGTAGGCCAGATTTCAATTCAGGATATATCATTTTCAAAGTCTGGAACATCAGAAAGCAAGGAGGCACAGAATGTATGAAGAAAGACAAGATTCCAAAATATTTGGTGCTTGGGACATGAAGTGGCAATTTGTCTGCTGTTTCTGAATGGTGTCACCCACCCTAAATAAAACTCACAGGATGAGCCTCACGTTTTCAGTTGACAACTGAATACACGTTTTATCGTTAATAAAGACACTCACAAAAAACCTTAAAGAGACTGAAATTACTTGAAATTATTTGTGGCGTATTACAAAACAGTTCCTTTTATTGAATTGCCATGATGAAAATAATTTTTACATTAAATATATTTAAAGAATTTAAAATAAAACCCCAAATTAGTGTTCGTTCTTGTCATTATCATGTCTTTCTTCAGGTGCATCTGAACAAAGCTATACCACTGACAAACTGAGGTGATTCTTGAGGTTTCTTGTATAACGGAATTACCTTAATAAAACCATTAGCTTGCAGAACGTTAAATATATAAACTTTGAAGCCAGTGGAAAATGAGAATGAAATTAGCAGGAAGTCACGTTACCTGCCAGTCACAAGACAGGAAGTTCTCTGAAGGGATTTCCTAAGTAGGATAAGATTACGTCCCCACAGCTACATTTCAAGACACTTGAGGGGGACGCCTCAATTTGATTCATGTGAATTGTGAAATTGTACAAAAATAGGTTTGTAATGTATTTTTAATATTTGGATGAGGTTATGCCATGAATAACTGATCCATTCTTGAGTGTGATCTTTCAGAAAAATAACTATTTTTACAAAACAATCAGAATTTTTCCTCCAAAAGCCTCCCAGATAAGGAAGCAAGCACTATCATGGCAAGCTTGAGGTGTGTGCTGCTTGAAACGTGTTATAGGCCCTGTATCAGACAGAGCACGATAGCAGTTTAGTATAATCGTTCCATTATGCTCTTCATTATTAACCCTCTCACAGAAACATGGAATTTTGATCCAAAGGAATATTGCAATGAACATAAACTATGTAGAAATGAAATGTGCCTTTTCTTGCCTGCTATAAGGTGCAAGTAAATTTATCTATGATTCTATGTTCAAAATGCTTTAACCAACCACCCTTAAAAACAAAAATCTGACTGAAACCATACGCTTCTTCCTCACTGCAACATTTTCTTACAGTTTTCAACCACATTAAAAAAGGAAAAGTCTTCAAGAAAAATCTTTGGACACCATTAAGACCCATAGACAAACCGTACTTTGAACCTTAGGTGAAAAGGAAGAATTTCCTTAACAAATACCCTTGATACATGAAATACTGCCCTGCTTCCATGCATTCAAAGAGATGCAACAAGTTCCTAGGTTGGCTGATGATGATGGGAGGCACTCGAGGTTCCTTTGAAACGGTGAAGACTCTTTCTCCTGATTTCCCATGTTCCAGTCTCTCTCTCCCTTGGGAAAAGCAGCCAACCAACAGTAGTGTGGGAATCAGAGACGTTATTATCGCCAAGGGAGCTCGCCCCATCCTTCTCAAACAGGAAGAGAGAACAGCTCATCGCTGCTCCTATGACACCACCAGAGTTGGGAAGAAATCCCACAGTTACAGGAAGAACTGTAACGGGATTAGAGTTGGCAGGGAAGGTTCTTGGAGAGCAGCTGTGAAGAAGTGAGGAAGTACACGAGAAGCCAGGGATAACGAATGTGCACCAGGGAAGCGATGTCTCCTGCAATAGCACCACAATTATTTTACTCCATAAATTTCGGACGACGAAATGCATCAGTTGGCAAGCACGTACACAAAGACTAGGCAGGAAGAAATCAAAACCCAACCGACAGACAAAACCACAATATAATCTTTTATTATCATCTAATTTACTTGATGGTCTGACTCATGATTTTCGAGTCCTCAGGGTTTGCAGCACTGCTCCGCTCTTCCATCAGATCGAGCAGCACGTTCACCACGCAAGTTCCTGAAAAGGGCTTCGGGTTCGGCTGCTGCTGCTTCTTCATTTCACTGCTCACCTGGATCAACTACAAACACTTCCATTTCAGTGTGCGATTAGAGAGAGGCCAAGCCAGGGTTCCACGCACCCTCCCGTGCCATCACCCACTGGGAACCGCTGCCAGATCTCGGGAGTTAAAGAGCTCATTACAAGAGGGCTCCCCTTCCAAAGGGCGGAGGAAAGCCGAGCTCCGTGTCCTGCTGTCGGCCTCACACGGCATCGCTTAAAGCAGAGCAGATCCAGGTTAACATGACCGCATTTCTCCGCTCGCCACTCCATCCTCTTTACTGGCGCGTTTCCGTGGAACACGGAGGCTAACGGCGGGCTGTAAGGAAGGAGACACCGGTGCTGGCTACCGGGAACGGGACACGGGGGAGGCGGTCCCGCTTCACCAGCCCCCGGCGCTCCCCCGAGGCTGCCGCACACTTTGCGTTTACATTCACTTCGGCTTAAAAAAGTAGGAAAAGAGTGGAAACCCAGCCCGCGCCGCGGATCAGCCGCGCCCGCCAGAGCTCCCCGGCCGCCGCAAGCCGCCGCCGCCGCCGGGCCGGCCCCCCCCTCCGCCGGCGGCCGCTAACCGCCACACCCGAGCAGCCCGCCCCGGCCCACGGCGCCGGCCCCGGGGGTCCGAGCAGGGCCCGCCGGCCGCGCTAGCGTTGCGCCCCCGCCTCGGGCTGCCGTGGCCGGCAGGGCCCAGGGCGGGAGCGGCCCCGCAACGCCCCGCCAGCCGCCTGCCCCGCGCCCTCGGATCAGGAAGGAGGGCGACGACGGGGCAGCGCGCGTATCCCTCCGCGGCGCCGTGCGTGCGTGTGCGGCGGCGGCTCCTCGGGAAGCGCGTGAGGCAGCCCCGGCGCGGGGGGGGAGAGGGAGGGAACTACTTTCAGGAAACTCGAGTGCAGGGCAGTCGCCGGGCGCCGTGGGGAGGGCGGCGGCGCGGCCCCGTCCGGCGGCGGGCGCGGGGTCAAGGGGATTACTTTCTTCCCTTCGCTCTTCCCTCTTCTCCCTCCTCCCTTTCCCCTGTGGTTATTTTGGATCAAGCTGTGGCGGCGGAAGGAGCTTGAAGTCAACGCTTCCGCCCCATTTTCCTGTGAGGAGGGGGCGGAGGCGGCTGCGAGGAGCCGAGGCGGCGGCAGCGGCCGCTAATGGAGTTGCTGCCGGGGAGGGAGCGCTGCCGCTGAACTTCCCCGCGGGCTTTCTCCCTCCTCTCCCCCTCGTCCTGCGGCCGAGGGCTCCTCTCTCGCCTGGCAGCTCCTCTTCCCCTCCCTCCCCGCTCCTCTCCTCGCACAAACAGCCGTGACGCATCCTCTCTCTCCTCCGTCCCCCCCCCTTCCCACCCCCAGGCTGGTTTAAAACGCCTCCCTCCCCCCGTCAGCAGCCTTCTCCTCGGGGCCGGCGCGTCTTCTCTCCGCAGTGCTCGGCGTCGCTTTGGAGGGGGTGGGAGAGCCCAGTCGAGTCGCTCTGCCCCCCTTTCCCCCTTCCCCCCCCCCGCCTCCCCGCCGCCTGCCCCGGCCTGTGGCGGCTCTGGTGTCTGGAGGAATTTTTGCTGCCGCCGCCGCCTGCCCCGGCTGGGCGCGGGAGACGGGCGGGCAGGGAGGCGGCCGAGCAGCAGCAGCGGGAGGAGGAGGAGGAGGGCAGCAGCGAAGGCGGCTGCAGCGGGAGATGAGCTGCAGCGGGAGGACGGTGCGGTGCAGCTTTTTGCGGCGGGGAGCCCTCCCTTGTCTCCACTCTGTTCCCCTTTAACTGGGAGCAGCTCAAGAGCAGAAGACCCGCGGTTGTTGCTGCTGTTTCCACCACTACCTTCATCAGCATCATCATCACTAAAGACAGGGGGAAATACGCTCCAGCGCCGGACAACAGGATCTCGTGTTTTCAGGATAAAGATCGCTCTCCCCCCACACCCCTTTCCCGCTCCCTCTCCCTCACTTCACGTCGCTGCCCGTTCCCTGCCCGGGGGCGGCAGACCGGGGGGGGTAACAATGGTGAAGTTTCTGGTGAGTTCTGGCTGCGCCCTGGCTGCGTCGGTGCTGCTCCGTCTCCCTGTCGGATCGCGGTGAGGAGAAAATGAGCGAAGAGACGGCGACTTCTAACAACGAGTAAGCGGCCGTTCTCCCCCTCCGCCGTGGCGGTTCTCCCCTCCGCGTCGGGGTCGGGCTCGGGCTGGGGCCGGGGCTCGGGCTCGGGCTCGGCGCGTCCCCTCCGGCTCCGCGCCCCGCGGGGCCGCTGCCCGCGCACGTACGTGTCCTGGCCTCTCCGTGCGCGGACTGCGCATTTCTGCTCGCGTACATGGAAGCCCAGAAGCTCCCTCTTTGTGAAGGAGCTCGGTTTAGAAGGGCTGCGAGCCAGCGGCCAGAAAAGCGTGGTTTAAGTAAAGCCCGGTAGGAAACGGTGCAGGTAACGATGGTGTCTTGGAGGGGGAGGATGAGTTTTGAATGCCCAGAGAGATATCGGCACGTACCACCTCTGATAATATCCTATTACTTGTAGATATTTCACATGGAAACTAGTGTGTGGGAGCTTCATCCTGCAGGAAACTGCTCCTGAATTTTAATTGGATGAGTCAGTCAGTGTAAATACAGCTTAAACCTACCCTAAAGCCTTTTTTTTTTTTTCCCTTTTAATGAGCACTTACGACTCTTTTTTTTGTTTGTTTTTAAAATATATATATATAAAAGAGGAAAGGGGCAGTTTAAGGATCTCTTAATATTTTTAATGTGACTGGTTTGGAGGAAATCCGGAGGAGAATGTGTGTGTGCGGCTGTATCCCCCCGCATGTAATCTGTCTTTGAAATACGTTTTGGGTCGGAGGAGATAAATATTTGTCAGAAAACATCCGAGTTCCTTATGGCATCGGAAAACAAATACAGTGTATTTTGAAACTTTTCCTGTGATCGGGAAGTTGACGGTCGATGGCTGCAGTCTCCGAGCTGCAGCGTTCCGGTCGGCGATGTCGGTGTTTGCTCAGGCTGATTTTATGAATGATGCGGGTGACGGCCGCGGCCATGGCGATGGGGCGGGAGCGCTGCGCCCATTGTGCTCGTAGGTAGCGGTGGGGGGGGTGAGGAGCGGCCCGGCTGACAGGCTGCCGGCGGGGCTCCTCCGGCAGGAACGGCGGATCCCCCGCTCCGCCGCCTGCCTCCGGGCACGGCCGGCGCCCCTTCGCGCCCGCTCCCCAAAACACGGCGCCTCGGTCCCCGAGGAGGAGGATCGCAGGCCGAGCCCCGCGGGGGAGCGGAGCGCGGTGCCGGCCGCGGCGCGGAGCGGGCCGGGCCGGGCGAGAGCCGCTGCGGGGGCCGGGGGCCGGGGCCGCCGCCATGTTTCCTTTTTTTGTGAATCGCTCTCATTTGCATACCACAATCTCCATTCATAAAAAAAAAAATAACAAAAAAAAACCCCACCACACCACCCTTGCTGTCATCACCGCTGACCTGCGGCAAAACCTGCCCCGCAGAGCGCCTGAAGCTGCTCGCTCCGGTGCCGAGGACCAGCCTGCAGCCAGCGGCTGGCGGAGGAAGGTCTCCAGGAGCTGCTGTATTAATATGTGCTGTTCGCTGCTTGTTGACACAGTTATGTGGGAAATATCAGCTCGGGGAGGTGCTGGGAGCACGTGATCCGCTCCATTCATAAAATACCTGGCTGTCCATTCACAGTGCAGTACAGTGTCTGCATTCAGCAGCCTGGCGGATCAGACCTGCCTGGGAAGGGAGAGGCGGCCAGGCCGGCAGGTTTAGCGGAGAGGGCAGCAGAAAGAGGGCTTATGGCTGCGAGCAGGGGAAGTTACTGTGAAGGTGGGGGGGAGGAGGAGCGGAGGAGCTGCTTTTCTGGGTTTTGTTTGTCCTTTTCCTGTAAAGGAGCATTAGTTCAGAAGCGCCTTCTCGCTGTGCCGTCTAACATTTAAGCAGGGAAGAGTTTTATTCAGAAAACGTTGAAAAATTTTCCCCTCCGGAAACACTGACTCGAAAATAAAATACTGAAAAGCAAATTCATTATCATGAGTGTGTTTTCACGACAGTATGTTAATCCCTTTTGGATAATTTTACATTTTATTGAACAATACTGTCTTACATCTTCAAAATATCAACGTAGCGTAGAACTGGAAGTCGGTCATACCTAATGGAGCATCTGAAAATCTTACCTATTATAGAATACAGGTAACAGTGAAGACAACTAAATTGGTAGAAATCAGCAACGCAGTTCATTTTTGTCTGTTTACTTTGAGAATTTTGTGGCAGATTAGCTATCGTCATTTTTCCGTAACCTATGCCATGGCTGAAGAGACCTCTGAAATATCAGAATAACAGAAATGTTTTTCATATGGCATACACAGTTTAGAGGTCAGTGTATTGACTTTGATTTTAAATATTTTGAAATCTTTCAAAAAACAAAATTGGATGAAACTGAGTGGTGAAGGAGCCCTGAAGCAGACAATGTATTTGTTTGATGAAACCGTTTTGTTGTTGCCGGTGTTAAAATGGTGATGTTTACTGTTCATGAGTACCTTATTTCATTATCTTAACAAATTTCACTAAGGTGATCCTTAATTATACATTCATGGAGTGGAGGAGGTTTCGCTGTTAGTGAAACCTAAGAGAATATCTGAAAGATTACTAATCTTTACTTCAAATGAGAAAAGAAGGCTCAAATGCAGTATTTGGTTTGAGTTAATTCGGGTTTGTTAAAGAGCTAAATGTGTGTAACTTTACAAAGCACGATAAACAGTGCTTTTTCTCAAGTAATGTGGGTTTTTTTGTTGTGTTTTTTTTTTTTTCTTTGGTTATTAGAATATCAGAAGAAACATAAGAAAAATACCTATCTTCTCGGTTTCATTTGCTTTTTTTGACAGCATTTTTGCTGAGGCCTGAGTCATTATTCCTCTCTGGTTGATTTTGCACATAGCACAAGCATGTCACTTTAAATGATTGGGAAATATGATTGAAACTCCAAATAAACTGTTTGTGAAAATAGGGCAGATCTACAAATTGAAATTCATCGTATATTAAACTTCACTGTGTTTAATTTTATCAGTATAATTGATGACATCGATGGCCTTGAATTCATTAACAAATCTCTTGGCATATAAAGGCGAATACGGGTACTTTGCAGTGCATTTTGTGGCTACCGGGAATGTTCTGGTAATTGAGCATTATTCTTTGTTTATGAAACTTCATTTTATGGAGTAAGATATAAATATTTGCGGTGTCTAGAGTTTGACCTCAGTTAATCGTGTTAAATTCTCAGTGGTGGTAGGAAAGATTAATTAAAAAGCCCTACATTAAGGGCTGCTAGGTTTCTTGTCAGTCATGAACGTATGGAAGGCAGCCTTATAAAATTCTGATTGCCATGGATGAATCTTTGTTGGTGATTTTTACGTTGTTCTTCTAATGATGCTATTGTATTTTTCGGTTAGGTGTTAGTTAAATGAGAGTAGTTCTTTACCTCCAGATAATTTATTTTTTTTCTCCCCTCAGTGGTGTTTTGCAGTCAGTGTGGTCAGCATGAATGCAATGTGTTTAACTGTACTATCAGTTTTTAAATGAAGGAATTAGTAGGATTTGTGCACTGGTGGGTCAGTTCGCTGTTTGTGCAACTTAACATAATAATGTCAAAGCAGGCAGGTCTGCAAGCCATGTGCCCAGTTCCTGTTTTGGTGGCAGATTTTATTGCTGTCTAGAAATGCTACTGAATTTCAGTGTTAGGTAAAAGAGAATAATTGTTATGTAGTCCCCATTCAGCAGGGATGAATGATGACAGGCTTAAGATGGAGCCTGAGTTGAAAAGTAGGAGCACCGCTTTATTGGCTTGTTTACTTTCCTCTGTATTGCAGGTGGCCTCTTTCTTTTTCTGGGAATGCTTGTGCTCTTGAATTATATTCAGAGGTCTTTTTCGTCCTGTATTTTTGCAGATTCGGACTGTCATATGGTAATTGTTTTGCTACAACAATATAGGTAATCTTATACTCGTTCTCTTAGATAATTTGATTCAAGAGATTATAAATTAAAGAAACGTGGAGTGTATGCTAATGCTATGTGCTTAACAGTCTCCAGATTATGATGTTATAAATATCCTCAAGTGTTGATTTGAAAAAGTAAAGCTCAAGTAAATTTTTAAAATAAAATACTTACTTGATATGTTCATGTCTTCCTTCAATATTTATGAAAGTACTGCTTATACTTCATTTGTGCTTCAGAACTCATTGTGTTGCAAGCCCAAATACTGAAAGATGACCATGAAGTCGTATTGCAGAAAGTTAAGCCAACTAGTTTGATTTTATTAGTTCTGGGAGGATTTTAATGCTTTTCAGAAGACTAATTTTTATTCTGTTTTTTAGAGCATATATACACTTTGGAATTCTTCATCCTTTAACGTAAGGAATTTGTAAAAGGAAGTAAGATTTTTTTTTTTTAAAGGAAAGCATCTTCTAAACCAATTGATTTTGTGAAACCATTGCAGTTCTGATATATTTTCTTTTGAGGCAGTGGTTCTTTAATAGAGTCCTAGGGAGGCTTTTCCAGTTTTATGAACTGCTTCTTGCTGTCTCTTTGGCTTTGTTATGTGGCACTTTTTTTGAAGGTGAAACTGAATTTGCATGTTACATAATCTGGGAGTCAGAGTGGTGGTTTCTTTATTTTTTTTTTTAATTAAAAAAAAAAAAGGTTCACCTTAGCAACATTCCGTGATTGCTGTGGTATTGCAGAAAAATGCTTTCTGGATGTTTCATCGTAACTGGAGCCAGCGATAATATCTGAATGAGAAAAAGCCGAGTGTTTTCCTTGTTTGCTTATTTGAAATGTAATGTTCTTGAAGTGTTAAAGTGGCAGTGAAGATGTCAGCATATGTTTCGAAAGTAGAGACGTTTCTTTAAAGGTATATATCTTCACAGGATCGGAAGTCACAGGATTAAAGCTGAGGGCATTCCTTGTGGGTTTAGGCTAAACACTGGCATTTTTTGTTTGTTATTTACCCATTCTTGTGTATATCTGCAGAAATCGTATGAAATACTTTTTGCTTTTTACTCTCCTGATTCAAAAGAAGTAACTATGATACGGCATACGATGTATGTTTTCTTAAATGGAGGTGTTCTAATGTTTAAATATCTCCTTTCTGTCTCTTACTGTTCTTTCTCAATTGGAACATGTTGCAGTTTCCTTAAAGGGATATGAAAGATGGCTGAGAGTTGCCGGGTTGTTGAGGATCCCAGTTTCTTTATGGATATATTAAAAAGGAGCTATCTTTGTCTTTTTCCTCTCTGTTTTAATGTGCAACCACATTTAAGCAAGCAGATTTTAACTAGCACAGTTTGCACAGTTTCTGAATGGCTGGAATTGGTTGTAAACAAAAATTAAATGGTCCTGAAAATATAAAATTTGTTCCTCCTTTCTCTCCCTCGAAAATACTAATTCCTTTTTCCGAAAGCACTTCTAGTTGTTAAGTATTTATTTAATTATTGGTGACTAATGTGGTACAAATATTCCGAATTAAAATTCAATAAGGTGTAAACATATTTGCAACATATTTTGTACTTTCTAATAGTTTCTTAGATGTGTCTTCTAACCAGTCTTGTTATTCAGTAGAATTAATCTTCAACGATGCTTGTTTTTTGAGGGAAGGAAGGGGACTGGGTGCTCTTTTGGTGTGCTGTATGAACATATATTTCTAGACTTAAGACAATAGCAATTCATAGTTTTGTTGCACTTATTTTTCCTGTACTCTGTAAGAGAAGACTTTTTTTTACTAGCACTTAGACTAGTATCTAGTAAAATCTGTTGGCTGGCACTGTTCCTTCCCTATGGTTTTTCTCATACATGAGGTGGTATCATGTTGTATCTGGTAAGGTATTTTATGTTCTATGGTACCAGGGTAAAACATGGTATCTCTGCTACTCGAAAATACCGGTAATAGGAATTGGTCTCTTAAGACTGTGGTGGTATTGAACAGCACTTACTTGTAGGAAGTAAGCAGACATTTTAAGTGCATGTGTTTTCACATCTTTTCAAGCTTATCTTTTACATAATGTTCATGCTGATATCTGTGATACTAGTTTGTTAAAAGAATATGTATTTGTTTATTTATAGATTTCTAGGTTGGAAATACCTTAGAGATCATCGAGTCCAAATGATGAGTGCTTTTTATGTTGAGTGCTTTATATTCACTGTTTTTTCTCCTATGTAGGACAAGAAAAGAATTTAGAAAAAAAAAAAAAAACCAACCAAATGACCAACAAACCTTTAGATATGCCGAGGGACCAAAAATGTGCATTTAAGTGCTTTGGATTGTTTATAAATATGGCTCCAATTAGATAATGTTAGATATGTTAATATATCTAATATTATCTAATATTAATATACCTAATATTATCTAATATCTAATAGATCTAATATAATATGTATCTATCTATAATTATATCTAATATAATATATATTAGATAATAACTGACTTGCTACACACAGTTACAGGCCCTAATTCCCAATGCTTCAAACAAGGTGGAGAAAATAAATGACAACAACAATAATAGTCTTAATATAATGATGATAAATGCATCTATATATGCAAGGAGATCACAAGCATTTTTTCTCTAAGAACTCACTGTCATATGGCAGTAAACAATTCAAACAGAGAAAATAGGCCATAGAACCTTCAGCAGTTACTGTGCTCCATTCTGCATTGCTGTCTGATACCAAACTTCATTCAGAAGAAAGTACATTTCATGTGTGTGTGCTACACAAGAATTCCCCATATGTGTACTGTTGAAACATCTAAACCGTCTTAAAAATGAGGTGGTAAGGATCTTTTTTTTTTTTTTTTTTCCTCCTTCATCGCCCTCCCTCCCCCCCATGTATTCATTTTTGTGTTTGAAAATTTTGACTACTGCTGTTTGTGATGTTTTAGTTAGGTAAGGAAGTCTTATGATCTGTACTTCTGCTATAGCAAGTCACACTCACCTGTTCAGAACCGCTGAAGAAATTCTGTGAGCCGACGTTTGGCTTGAATGGTTTGCAAGAGCAGATGTCATTAAAATCTACGGAAGAGTTGTCTTTTTTGTCTACTTTTTTTTTTTTAAAAAAGGAACTCCAGAAAAATAGTACCAAATAAGTAGAACTTCCACAAGATGATGTGACTACAGTGGACAATTACCCTTTTTCTTTGACTTGTACTGATGAGTTGCGACACTAACTGAAGTTTCTCAAAGCAAAAATGAAACTAATTTATTTCAGTTTCATTAAAGTCAAATGCTGTGAATAAACAATCGTAGCAACACAAAGTATCAAGAATTTCATTAATAAAACAAGTAATTACCGGAAACTAGCATTCGGTTTATTAAAAATTGCTGCTGAGACTGTGACTGCCTTCCTTGAATCAACCCGGAATGGGTAACATAGAACTCTCAGTGAGGATTCCTGCCTGGGATTTTTTTCTTTCAGAAATTTTGCAGAACTGTTTTGGTGAAGTGATATAAACCTTGAGGGCAGAAGTGATTTCTCTCTCTTCAACCTTTGAAAGGATTAAGTAAGGGTAGTGAAAGGTGAGAGTACAGAGCCCGCTCTGATTTAGGAATTTTTATATAGCTTGCTAGAAACTTTTCAGCCTCTCAGACGTGATGAAGTACTCTGTGCCCTAGGTTTTCTGTCTGTGCATGGGATGCTTACACTGGATCCCAGTACAGCATGCCTTAATATAAAGCCTGTGATTGAGGCAGATATGTGTTGAGCCTTGAACAGGAACATATTTTTGAAAGGTGTAGAGAAGCTAATTCAGGATTTAGAGTTGAGGCCTATACATTTAAAATGTGAAATCCTGGGGGGTTTTTTGATTTACGGAAGTGGCTGACCTTATGTACCAAACCTGTATGTTAAGCGCTAGTTACTGTTGCTAATCGCTGGTCTTTGCCCCCTTCAGGACGAAGAATAGATTGGAGGTTTCCTAGTAGGGTAGGCTTAGGATAAGTATGTTTGTGCCCTCTTCAGGGGGCAGTTATCTATCTCATTACAAGTTCTACTTGTAGTTCAAATGCTACCGATCTGTGCTACTGATATTACACATACACACAAAAAAAGGGGATTGCTGTCTCTTGCTTTAATTTTACAAGATTTTAAGAAAAAAAAATAGAAGAAATTATGATTGCTGGTACCAATGGTACATCATGAGTGTGCCAAGAGAATGCAAAGTTGTAAAATAAAATAAATGGTTGAGAATTTTCAGGCTTGAGAACTGAGATTGTTTGTGCAAATATAATCCATGTGGCCAGGGGTATGAATTTTGATGATTTTGATGATGAGACAGAGTTTAGGAATACAATCAGATTGCCTGGGTTCTGTTCTCAAACCTTTAGTACTAGGAAATGCACATTTTCTTTCTTTCAGCCCCTTGCCTCGTTTGCTGTTCATCCTGTGTCAGAGAGGGCGACTGCACCTTCTGATCTAGTCTTCAGATTTTAGCTATAGGAGTATTTCAGATGTTGGTAATATTGCTGTAATTCTATCCAGACTTGTAGCGTGCTGTTTCTTAGATTCTTTCTGCTAGCGTGATTTTTCTTAATCCTTATCTGAAAGTTGGGGTTTTGGCGTTGGAGTTTTTTCCTCCAATTTGGAAGCTCTCTCTAGTGTAGTATGAGAAGTTATTTGAGAGAATAATACATGTGTTATGCTGAACTTGCTTTTGGTTCGGTTCTTTCGAGGCGATAATGACATCTGTACAAGGAGTCATGCCACTGTGGGATATGTGCATCTAGCATGCGGGTCACAGAGTGCCAGTTGCAGGCTGTTGACGTGTGTGAGTGTATTTGCTGTGGAGGCACCGAACATCTGGATTTTCATTAAGCCTGAGTTTCCTGTGGTGCCACTCGTGTACGCTACAGGAGTAGCGTCGTGCATCAGGTGTGTAAGTGCAAAATATTTGCAGCTCTCATTGAAGTGAAAATGCCAGTTACTTGTCATTTCTTAAACAGCAAATATGTTTTTCTAAGTAGATCTTTTTTCTACTTTTTTTTTTTTTACAATTGGTAAGTAAAGTGTATTGTTCTTAAAGTTTTTTACTATGTTCTGCTCTGTGATTCCTGAAGAAGTTAGAGTGTCTAAAATCAGGCTGTTATTACACAGCTGGTTTTATGCATTAAGGCCCATAAATGCCCTGACTGAATCTTGCTTCATCTTCTACTTCTTTCAGCCTCCAGAAAACTTTTTAATGGATGTGTAACCACTGCCTTAACAGTCCTGCGATGATCTCTAGCACAGTACTTTCATGCTTTCTGTATTTGTACTGAAGGAGTCTAGCTTAAAATATCTTATATTGTCTTAGCTGCATTCATCTTGACACATCCTCTAGAGGAGCCCCCATATGCACCTTGAAATGTACGTGCTTTGTTACTATGGTGATGGAAAAGAATCGTGCATGTTAACAACCCCGTTAGGTAATGGAGGATTTGCAGAAATCAGTTAAGTGTTTGCCTGGGCCTCTGGAAATTGAGTCTGTGACCATACCTCCACCCCAGCCTCTTGACTGCTGGCAGGCTGAGGGAATTTTGTTATGGGATTAGATGCTGCTCTGCTTTCAGGTTGTTCGGAGGGCGAAGAGGACTTTTTGGAAACAGCTTCAGGAGAAGCTGAAGTAGAGTTGCCTTATCACGTGCTTTTTAAGTGTCTTATGTCACATGCTTAGGGTGCTCTGCACAGTGTAAAGGTGATGCTTGTGCAAGCACGATGTCTGTTTGTCACTGATGCAAAACTAGTTTTATTTTTCTTTGAACGCCCTAGGTGGACATTTGCTACCTTTCATTTCTCTGTTAAGGCTGCCTGCAAAGGGAGAGTATGTCCACATTCATTTCCCTGAAGCAAGGTAGAAAACATCTATTGGGTGAATTCTGGATGAAGAACAGGTCTATTCCAGGAAGCTCTTCCGGAACAAGACACGAATTTAGAGTGCTGTAGTTTAATATCGTGTAATTTCCTGTGGGGGCCTTTTGTTCTCCTCCTTCTGGAGTAAGTTCAGGTTAACTAGAGGAAGACTGATAAGCTTGGTTGTCTATTTAGAGGAGCTCTTCAGGTTCTCCCCATCTCTTTCTGTCTCTGCTTGTACCTTTTTAAAGTAGTTTTCTTACATTAGTTATTTTGTTATTTGTATATTTTAATTTTGTTTTTACTGCTGAAAGTGGCATATCTTTCAGTGTTTGGAAGTGTGTTGACTTTTAGAGAGACCCATCCTTGTAGGTTTGGTTTTGTTTTTAGAATTTTAGGAAGCATTTTTGTGACCGTTTCTCTGTTAGTGTTCTCATACAGCTTATCCTGAAAAGCTTCTCCAGGAAATAAGAGGCATTTTGACTGGCCCACTGAGCACCCTTACAGGTCTTAATACCAGGGTTTTACCCTTGAGCAGTGCTAGCAAGAAGCCTGTTTTTTGCCACTCCAGGACAACAAAATCATAACCCAAATAAAACATGTGTTTCCTTTGCTGTAGAAAGACAGAATGCTTCCCACAGGCTACAAGTTCATCCTTTCAGCAGCAAAAGGAAAAGACATTACAGAAATGTTGAAAATCAATGTTGAGTGACTTCTCCACTATAGAAAATTCAACTGTTTAGATATTTGTGAACAAATCTTCCTGAAGTAGAACTACAATTATATGTGTAGTTTCTTTTCTAAATAAAATCGAAGCGTATGGATTAGATTTACGGAATAACTGGAAATAAGTTTTCCAAATCTTTTATTTCAGCAGGTTTTTTAGGCCTGAGCAGCTACTGGGAGGTATAGGATTGGCTTTTCTATCTTTTGGCAAATCTGTGCTGCATGAACTTGATCCCTGCCACGAAAGCTCAATGGATGAAGTAAAAGCTCTAAGTAAGCTTTGAGGTCCTCATGCTCCTTCCAGCTGGAGGGTTCAAACAATGAGCTTTGATCAATGTATCGTCCCAAATAAGGCATGAGGATCCAAATCTCTGCCATGTGCTTCAGGAAAAGATCATTTCAGTAGAGAAGTTGCAAGAGAGATCCTAATTAACTTTCACATGTCGGAAGAAGGGACGTGTCACTTCTCAAGGGCAAGAGTAATTTTGACCAGCTTTTGTGAGGTTGCTTTGCAGTTTGCTTCCAAGGCAATCACAATCAGTGCAGAAATCAGTATCCTACAATAGAAAGGATCTGCTTTTTATGTATTTTGTTTCTTGTCTAACTTATAGTTATGTATTTTGCAGTGGGGAAAGCATAACTGTCATTTCCCAGTTACACCATTAGTATCTATGATCTAGGGTTTATTTGGTGAGAGGGGGATTTTTTGAGTTTTGGTATGCCTCAGCTGAGACAAATATTCCCATATTTTGTCTATATAATAAAATGGTATATTTTATTCCTGCGAAATGCAGTCTTAGCAGTTAAATTGAAAGATGCTGTTCAAGCTTTTATCATTAACCAGTAAAATCACTTTGGTTGTGCACTGTTTTCAGTAGGATGCAGCTTCTGTTGTCTTTATTTACACTGGAAAATGGTGTTCTCCAAAGGACTATGTTTGCTTTCCACCGCAATGACTTCTTATTATAGCTCAGCAAATAATTTTGTCAGGAATTCCTTGTGTTTGACTTTGGGATATGTCCTTTGACAATAACAATGCTGGTCAAGAAGTAGGAAATTCTCTTGGTCTAACTCTTTGTGCGTTATTCGAGTAGATCACAAGAAGCTCAGATTGATACTTATGAAGGTTTAAATAGACAAGGTAGTATTTGTATGCATTTAACTTCCATAGAGAGCATGATCAAAAATTGCTCTAATATCTGACGGCAGAAGTAAAGAGGATTATGTATTAATTCTGTCTATCATTTTTTTAAGGTTTGTTTTTTCCTAATGATAAAACTTCGTTTCAGTCATCTTCAGTTTCTTGAGCTCTATTATATACCATTTCCTTCACACAGGAGAGTGTTTATTCATAATTTCAATATGTAGCCTTGCAGCAGCAGTTGCCCAGTCTGGTAGTTGAGGCTGCTACCAAATGAGGTTCAAAGATCCGTAGGAATTAAACTGAATTCAGTATTAATGATACTATTTGAAATTGCATGTAATTATCCGTCTCTAGCTCTGGAGGTCTAGAAATTGATGCTTCTTTGTAAAACTATGCAGAAAAGGGTACTTAAAAGCAAATCTTCATAATTCTGTGGGTGTTTTTGAGATGTAAATCTGAACTTGTTTTTAAATGCCCCCTCCTCCAAATGTTATGAAGTTTTGTAGTGGTGTAACCGAGAGTGCTATGGGTGGGTTTGTTTTAGTGTTTTTTGATAGATTATTTAAATAATTTGAGATACGTAACTCTTCAGAATGAATTAAATGGTGGAGTTTTTTCAGATACTTTCTGGCAATCTGTAAAGTCTTTCAGAATAAGCTAAAGTTGCATAAGTACACAAGCCATTTAAAATAGAAATGAAAAGAATTCCATTAATGCTCTGCGTTTTACCAACACTGACAAATCAAGTTTCACTAAATAAATAGCACTGGTGCTGTCATTTTGACACACAAAATAACTTTGTCTCTGTGTAGTTAATAGCCACCTCTTAAAGTATCTAAAGCAAATGTACAGTTGAGATCGGTTAATGAGGGAGAGTGGGAGTAAGTTTACTTAAAATCCACTGAACTTAACTGCTCACTTGTTTGCTTTTTAATGGTAAAGCAGATCTGTGGTTTGAAATGGTTTGGGGAAGTTTCCTGATGGTTCAGAACTACTTGGAAACTACAAAGGGGTCAGCTACAGTTTCTCCTTTCTGGGAGACTGGAAATCTCCCTTTGAAAATATTCAAGAAACTTGATGACTGAGATACTGTACATCTTCACAGATGCAATTAGTATCTGCACAAAGTGTTCCAAGGACATCACAAATTAATAATGATTTAGTATGATATTTTATTATCTTAAGATGTTAATGCTACTATTACCGTAAGATATTACTGCTTTACATAAAGCATAAGAATTGTCATAAAGGATCTGGCAAAAATTCTTGTTGACATCCTTTCTCTGACTTTTCCTCTTGATAAATTATATATGCATCTGTTTCCTCATCAGGAAATTTGAGCTGAAATATATTACTTGTTTCATGACTCTTTGGTGGAAAACTTTACCATTTGGTTGTTTGGTAGGACTTCATTTTATTTTAGCAGCAATTTGGTTTTGGATGCCTTATCTGTTCTTAATACAAGTGTTATGTTTTCACGCATTCAGAAGTTGAAGCAAACTGAAATTGCTATGCCAGATTATTCAATTTTAATCCTTTGGTATAGTTTGCAGTTAATGTTTGCATGTTAGAACTTGAAATTAGTCTTACTGTCTGAACAAAGTATTTCAGAGCATTGTGTACTGCATGGGTATTTCTTTTCCTGAAACGGTTGTCTCATGAGAACAACATGAATAAGGTGATAAAACGGTAAGCGCGATGTTCTAGTGAAAAACTTAGCAATTCAGTTTTGTTAGGAAATGCACTGAATTTATGGTCATGTCAGTGTCAACTGCTTGCTTTCTGATGCTGAAGTAGTGTTTGGCAGAAGGAGAAAGGGAACTGGGAGGTGCTGGTGGTCTTGGGCTTTGGCCTTGAACGAGGACCTCATGAAATGGAGAGGGTATTGCCTGTGTCGCCTGCCTTCGGTCTCCATTCAGTCAAGGCTGGCTCATTAATACTTGGAAACGGCTTTTTTTTTAGAGATGCTATTTTACACTAGACACATCTGAGGTGCAAACAAAGGATTTCTTGCCTGTAGATCTATCTATAATTTTTGTACACAAAACAAAATGTGTTTCATTAGAAGTCAAATGAATGCAAGGAATTTCTAACTGGTTATTTGGGCCAAGACAATACAAACTGTAAATGTGAAATGAGACAGGTTTGAGAGAGCTGCTAAGTATTGAAAAATTACTTTTTTCCCCTCATTGCTTTTAGTGTTGTTGGCCTTTTGTAGACAATTTCTTAGAACAGCTCTGGTGTAATCTACTTATTTCTCAGCTGTAAAATCTTGATGATGTATCATCAGTGCAACTGTCTTGTTTTTTCAAGGTGGGATTAGAGAGATGGAAGTAGCAAATGAAAATAAGGGGATGAGGGGAATGGAAGGGCAAAAGCGAACCTGCTGTAAAAGCTACCTATGTCTACAAAACATATTAATTCCCTTCCCTTTATTAGAGCCGGGCCTTCTGCCAAGACAGATGTGCTGTTCCAGGTGGGGCTCGCAGAAGCAATGTTGGCTGCAGGAGGTGATATATACTGTTCTTTTAATTCTCAATGGCATTGACAGTTTACCAAAGTTCCCTTTCTTTGCTCAAGCTTATCCTTGCTAGAAGTTAAAATGAAAGGCAATAGAGACAGTAAGACAATGCTGAAAAGATAAAGACGACTGACAAGGAGCGAAATCTAAGGCCTAGTTTTAGGTATGCATTTAAAAGTCAATTAGGCAAACTGCTGGCATTAAGTTTCTAAAATTATTTCAGATACTTGTCTTGCAGTTTGAAAGCTCTTCTTGTAGCAGATTTTTAAGCTTTTTCATTGAAATACAGTATAGTGAACATTAGAGTCCTTTATTAAGACTTCTTCTGATACTGAGTTATTGCTCTGTCACCCAGTGCATTGGGTTCTGGAAAAATACCTTGTAAACTCCACAGCCTAATTGCTGTACTGTTTGGAAGCGGTGGAAGCTATAGATAGTTTGTCTAAGAATTGCTTACGGTCCTACTGGTGGTATCCATGACATAATAAGAAAGCATTTCTAGGCAGTTTTCGTTGACTTCACTTGTTAGCTTTCTCGTTACTTTTAAAGAATGCCCGAACACTATTCTGAAACTTTAAAGAAAATGCAAAGAGAAGTTTAAATGTCTCTGTAGGCTATGCAGCTGCCACTCTTTATATGAAGAATGACAGGCTTCACCAGAATGCCTGGTTCTTAAGGCAGGAGACCATGACGCTGAAACACATTAGAGCAATGTTATTTATATTCTGCCAAAAGCAATTATCCTGCAAGACTTATAAATATGTGTTCGCTTTTATGTGTGTGATAAACTCTACAGACTTCCACAGAGATCTGTAGGTCTACTCAGTGATATATTTAAATTTTTGCAGGACCAAAGCCCAAGTGCTTGCATAAAAAGATGTTTCTAGTTGCAGGCATATGCTGATTATTCCGTAG
Source organism: Tauraco erythrolophus (assembly GCF_009769465.1). NCBI lineage: Eukaryota > Metazoa > Chordata > Aves > Musophagiformes > Musophagidae > Tauraco > Tauraco erythrolophus. Next base: position 37,808,338 of record NC_141470.1, on the reverse strand, counting down.
TGTGGCAGAAGTGTTTCTTTGGGATTGGTCTGTTATGATTAGGATTGTTATTATGCCAAGGTAAAGAGTTTTTACATTTAATAGTATTTGATAAAAGTTGTTTTAAGAAACCTGTTTTGATCCATCAGTATTTCTTTCCAACAACTTCTTTCAAGCTGCCAAGGGCTTTTATCTGTCCAAGGATGCTATTTTTAATTTCTGCAAATCCTTTATTTTTCCTCCCCATGAAGAGTTATTATTCCTTAAAATTATCTTCACTTAGCTACTTTAAACCCTAGAAGTGGCCTTATTCTGTGCTGCATCTTCTCGTGACCCCATGACAGAAAATGAGCTCCACTGTTTGGGGGGAAAGGCTTGTACTTTGGTTCTTGGCTGCCAAATAGAGCAGCTTTTCTGCTCGCCCTGCAGCTGCTGTTAATGTTTCATTCTGCAACTGCTAGAGGATGGGCAAGTAACCGTCCTCATATGAGACAAAAATATAACTCCATTAGTCAGCTGGCGTGGGTTGTTGAAGCAGAAATGCAGGCAGTATTTTCTCCTGGTGGAGAAAAATCCATCACATCCTATTAAAGTTGCCATTAGCTGACTATGGGGGAATGTACATTTCCTGAATCCACGATTGCTTCTTCTCCTTACTTTGATGGCTGTCTACTTTAAAACTTGTAATTTAGTCATAACTATTATAAGATCATGTTACATCTCTGGGGTTAAATTTATTTGACATATAATCTGTCTGAGAAAAGCCCTTAAGAAATAATGGTGCTTGACACTAACTGAACCTTAAATTATTGTCACGCGAATTAGAGAACCTTGTTCCTAAAGAGATTCGGTGAGCTTTGTGAAATCTGTATCACCCTGTAGGACTTATAAGATTTAGCATTTTAACTTTTAGACAACTTAGTATTTTAACTCATTTCTGGTAAACGTGGAATTCATTTAAAGGTTGGTTTGTGTGGGTTTTGTGTTGTTTTTTTTTTAATTATTATTATTATTATAATTTATTTATTTTTATTTTTTCTTTTACAGCTGTCTTCTGAAGATAAAATGTGATAGGCTAATGACATCTTTGACATCCTCTTGTCAGTGTTCGTTGTAAGGTTTAAGTGAGGGAGAATTATAAACCTTCAGTTTTTTCACACAAACATTTGAACCCTTAAGGTTTTTGGATATTTAATCTTCATAACGTGCAATTATCACATGAAGCAGAACCAAGAAAATAAAGGTGCTTTCATAGCTGCTTATCAATGAAAAGAAATTTGTTTTTCTGTGTTTTCTAGAAGTGGCAATTTTTAGTCATGTCTAGAGCAGCGTTTCGATAGGGAGTTATGTTTTCTCTTTAAGGCAAATACAGATGTTGTCAGGCTTCCTCTTAGTTTAGTGCTTAGAGATTTTTGTTAGTCTCTTGACCGCTTCATTAATTATTTCTTTAATTGCTTATGTCCTCTTTTTTTTTTCTTTTTAATCAAGTGTGGACAGAGAAAATGTTTGAATCCCTTAAATTGAGAGGGATGAATATACAACCTTAACACGAGGAGTGAATGGTTCTTTACAATAGCACTTCTGATATTAGTAAATCAAACGTCATAAATCTGTGATTGCAGATTAAAGGTGCATTGAAACCTATGAAGGCAGAATATTATTCAATCTTATCCTGTATGGCCCATTTCTGTCTCCACATTGTGTGCAATATTAAAGTTGAAGAAATGATGTGATGGCAAACTAGTCTAGTTTTGATTCTTATTGTAGTTATGTTTTAATGTAGGCAGATCCTGGATATATCTCCAGCTAGTTGGCAGTTGTCTGTCTCTGGTGTGTTTCATGGGTTTTTTTAGGGCAGGTAATGGGCAACACCTTATACTGCTTTTGATTTTCTCCCTCTGATATAGTTGCTTCTTGTTATTCTCAATAAGCTATCTATGTGGTAGTAAAGAACTTCAGAACATAGTAGTGAACAGTAAAGTTAAAATAAGAAAACTATATTACTGTTTTGTTACACAAATAGAATTTAGTTACATACTTAATGACTGCTAGTTGAATTAAACTAAAAAGTAAAAATTAGGCAGCTCCAGCTGAAGGAGCTATTTTCTGTCAAGTCAGTTCCTTGAGTGTTGATGTAAGTTGTGTTCCCTAAAACTTAGTATGGAAACATAGACAAAATTTTGTACTATTTTACACAAGAACTTGGTTGCTGTGCTAAAAGCTGTTGTAAAATGCAATGATTATTTTGTAATTTTGAAAATAAAATGTCTGTAAAAATCTGGTTTAACTTGCCAGAAAAGAAAATGAGCGACATCCTATTCCAGTGTATTTGATCAGACAATCCTAGTTTTACCAAAGAGTTAAGCACAACTTAATGTATCCAAAAGGTGGACCCTTGTGAGAAACATCCGCACTTTGCTGAGAGCAAGTAGTGGAATTTCTCCTGAGGTGCTGTGTCGGGGGGTTGTTTTCCTGTTGGATTTTTGTGCTTTGGTGTTCAATAAAACTTTAATGTTTTCCCCTCACGAAAGGAAAATCCATCTCCACTACGTTTCTGGTTGGCCTGCCTCCGCCTGGCAGCTTCCAGGCGGCTGCGGAGGTTTCTTTTCAGCTTTCAACCTTTCTCCTCTTCAGTTTCGCTCTCCTGTGAGGAGGCTCATCCTCCGCGTGCGTTGCTCATTAAACAGGCACTGTTTTTCCTTCAATACAGTAATTTTTTTTTCTGTCAAAGCTTTCCTGCGTGCGGAATAGTCTGAGTCTTTGGTTTTTCTCCGGACTGCTCAAAGTTGCGTGTGGGCAGCTGGCTAGTCTTGTGTATGGTGGGGAGAGAGAAGCTGGAGCGCGACGTAAATGCTTGTGTGAGTATGGGCAGGGCTGCTCTTGACCTTGAAGCATCGTTTTCTATAGTTCCTACTTGTTGCTTTAATATATTGGCAGAGTAACTGGTCTCTGTGAACATGGGGATGTGAACACTGGTATCTGTAGGCTCTCTCTCTTGCGTGGATCTCTTCAGATTGAGCTGTTAGGGAGCTTGTTTTGCCTCTTAGAAATCAAAAGAGATTGCCATATGGTCCAGTATAGTTCACATACACAACTGTGATCCAGTAGAGGAAAGGCAAACTCCCAACCCCCCTACTGCTGTTTCAGAAAGGAACAGACAGGAGGAAGTAGGAGTGAGAACAGATTTCTGGATAGATTGGTAGGCAGCAGGGTGAATTCTTAGCACTTCCCACCAGAAGTTTATTCTAATAGGCATTGGGTTTTAACTGTGTAACTGCTGCTCAAGAGGCTGGAACATGAGGATCAAGAGTAAATGCATAAATAGACTTATAGGGCTAACTTCAAATTAAAATGATAAAAGTATTTATTTCATATCTGAAATAAGGCTGTGATGCTCTCAGCCTCTAGTTGTGTGAATTTAATCATGGCTTGATTTTTTTGTTTCAAATTTCTATTTTTTTCAAACTTCATGTATAACTGAATGTAAGCACTACTGGCTATATCTGGAAAACACTACTGTAGCAGTATCCTGACTGAATGAGGTTTTCCTAAGATTCACACCCGGTGATAGAAGTGTGTGTATAACAGATCTACAGTGATTGAAATATATCAAATGCAACAGAAAATTTTTCTTGGTTTCTGAGTCTCTTAAAGCAAAGGAGTAACTTTGTCTAATTGTTCTCATACTGTACAGGAGGAACAAATGGATTTTTATCTTGGACAAATGACTATGTTATTGGTCATCAGTTTCAGACTGATTTAAACCGGACTTAAAGCAGTAAATAAATAAAAGAAAACTATTTAGAATTAGAATTAGTGTATGGACTAGAGAACAACTTTTATAGCTTTCTTCTGGATTAAAGATTACTTTATATATAAATGCCACCCCCTGCCAAATGAGTATTTTAGGTAAGTCTTTAAATAATTGTGTAAATTTGCATTTCTAAAGATGAAGTTTAGTTTTGGACTGCCATTGAAAAGAATAGTTTGCATTCACCTACACAGCCTTGGCTTTAGATCTAAGGGGCACATGACTGCAGGTGACTTGGGGCACTGATCTGTCAGAACAATCGTTTTAGGATGATGGATTTTCTGTTTCGGTTGCACAGTCAGCTCGCTTCAGTTGCATACTGGTTTTAGTTAACACAAAGGAAGTAGCAGCATTGTGCCGTAAGTCTGGAGGAGAAGAAAGGGGTAGGGATTCAGGCTGGATTTAGGTGAGTAGATTTAGTTGCCTTCCCATTATCCCACAAAATCGGGTGATTTTTGTTGCAGACCTACAGATGCTGAATTACTGGTAGAACTCTACATGTATGACTGTTTAGACATCTCCTATGAATAAAACCTTGCAATTAATAAGGCGTTCACAAAACGAGAGATCTATGTAGCATTTATGTGCTATGCGTAGTATACTGTACTCCTATCGTAGAACTGTTCAATGGAGCATCACCCTTTAATGTGTCTCATGGAGATGCATCGTCTGTGTCAAAATGCTTGCATGAGTGTTATCTGGAAGCTGTTTTTCTTCTGAGTGCCCATGTACTGGAACCCAGTGTTTAAAGCTTGAAATTTGTGGATATTGTATTTCCTTGCATTCTCAACAAATACTGAATAACCTTCTGTAAATAATGATCCTTGTTTAAGGATGAATAGCTGTAAAACCTGAAGCTTTCATAGATGGTTTTTTTTTTTCTTTTCTTCTTCCTCTTTTGAAGAGGGGAGATTTGTATTTCCCCTTCCTTATGTGCTTGGCATAACAATGCAGGAGCACAAACGTAAAAAAAAAAAAGAAAAAGAAAAAGAGAAAAGGTGGTAACAAGCAACAGTAGTTCATGGTGCCAATAGTACTGCAATTTGGAAGATGTGTTGTACCAGTAAATTGATTAGTCTCAATTAAAATTTTAATTAGAGTCTCGGTTACAGGTAGTTAACGGTATAGTAATTTCATCGATTTTTGTTATTACTCAAAATGAATAAATGTTTTCTAGGAGAAAAAGTTCAGTCGTCAAATGAATTTCTCTAGGCTGTTCTTAAACGCTACTTTTCTATTTTAAAACTTTTAGGGTGATATTTCCTTGAATATTGGTGACTGCATCAATGAAGATGAGCTGATGAATCACTTCAGACAAATCACGTTTATTTGGTATACATTAAACTTGTTCCAAATGGAGGTTGCTGTAACTCCTTTCCAATAAAAAGATGCAGACTGAGTACTCTTAACCCTTACAGAGTCTTATTGCAGTTTGCATTTAGACTTCAAAATTCATATAGTCGGACTACAATCTTTAGTGTTACTTTTTTGTAAAATTAGTTTCATGAGTGTAAAAGTTTGGCCAGATATGCTGTCTCAATGTTTTAATCTGCAGCAAGATAGTGCTCATTTCTTTTATTTCCATGTTGAAAACAGTAGGTTTTACATGGATTAATGATACCAAAATTAAAAGCTACATGGAGGTTACATGTGCTTATAATGGATTCGTATATTGTGATGTATTTTCAGTTGTATTTCTTGAAAATTATGGTTTCTCTGCATCTGAGTTTTCACCACATTGTAGGATGCACTTTTTGCAGTGTTCAGAATATCTGTTTTCTGTGCTACCAGAGTTAATCCCCTTGCATCTTCTGGAATCAAGAGGGCTTTCCCTTTGTGTATTCTGTCATTACATAAAGGAAATTCAGTCAGTTTTGTTAACATGTAAATGGGGCTTTACTAAATACAAAGAGGGCCAAAACCTCTCGTGGTAAGAATTTAGAGGGAAAAAAAAAGTATGTTTCTTGGGAGGAAGAAAGCTATTCATAACTTGGTTACACTTTTGGTGCTCATTATTCCACACACATGAAGAAAAAAAAAAGGCGGGGGACGGAATTAAGGCTCAAATTATGTTTATGCTGCAGAAAGAGATCAAATGTTTCAAGCTTTGTGACTTAAATCCTAGGTGCTCATATTGCTAGTTGTAGCTTAATCTCAAAATACATACATAATGTAGAGAAGCAGTTGAGCGCCAACTGGGCTGTGATGTGACTGACCTTCTTTTCCTGATCCGTGAAGACTTAGGTGAATGAGAGTTTGGCAACAGTTGGTGACTGTGGAGCAAACGCTCATACCCGTGTTCAGATGCTGCTCTGGAACTTGTGTTCAAGTATCATATCTACAGAACCACTTTCAGCAGTCAGGAGGTAGCCTTGTGACCAAAATCAGTCATTTACTGATTAAGGTTGGATAATTGTTCCAGATTGAAGTTAACCTTTCTTCTGGATTACTCTTGATTCGCATCAGCTTCCCAGTGTCGATCACTGCAGAGTTGCAGAAGCAGTGGAGAAAGTGCATGGCAGGATTAAATGATTAGGGCGAGAGAAGGATGGGGAGTGCTTCTAGCCATCATATTACTGTAAAGTGCTTATAGCAATAATGGAGGTGCAGGTATGAAAGTTACCTTGGACTTGTTAGTAGAAAATAGTGTAGAACTGTCAGTAGTTTTGTATTCTCTCATGAGTCTTTGTTAAAGGACCTCCTGAAATCAGGCTGCAGAAAGTGGTTACAGGAAAGATAAGAAGAAATCTGATTGCTGTGCATTTTCAACTGTCTCTGCTTACTTACTGTGGAAATGCTTCTTAGAACCTTTCTTTCCACTCCTTCATGATCCCTAGCAGATTTCCACCTGTGTTACTTAACACAATTAATATGTTATAGATTGTAATATCATAGCTTGTATTTGCTGGAAATTACTTAATCCATATACAGTTAAAAATGAAAAACTTGGTATTTTACTGTGGGGTTTCTTATTGGAACCAATCTAACAAAGTTTTTACTAGTTTAGATTTAGCTACCAGATTTTATGCCTCCCTTTCTATGCAGGGGGGAAAAAAAAAAACCAGTGTGTTCTAGAAAGCCATAGTATAAGAATTGCATGCTGAACAGTGATATGCTTCTCTCATACGGTTAAAACCAGTTGCGTTTATGCTGCACGCATTGAAGAAAGGCACCCAGTTTTTCCTCATGTGTCTGCTTCTTGTTTGGGAAAAGGAGATGCTGTTTCCTCTCCCTCCCTCCCCCCCTTATTTCTCCCCCTCCTCCCTCTTTTTTTTTTTTTTTTTTTTGTTTCTTTTAATGTTATTTACTTGTTAGTGAAGAATTTAAGCAAGCTGTGTTCTCCCTCCCTCCACCCCTGATCTTTTCATGTCACTGACTTTTGAAACATCTATTACTTCATTTTTGTTACTTGAGTTCTGGCATTTTTAGCTCCCCTTTCTTCCCCTTAAATAACTCTTAGGCAATCTTTTCTTTTTTGTGCTTCCTAAAGAAACAACTGTGTCAGCTGTTTTTCTTTAAACATCAGCTTTTTATATGGGATAGTCAATATAGTTTTTTACTCAGTCTTTTGTGAAAATGCCTCAAATAGATGGTCGTGTTGAGTACCAGTCACACAACACTTCCCCGTCAACATATAGGTTAAGAAAACAAGGATGAGCTACTTTAGTCATCAGGTACTTAAAATTGCGTAGCGACGGTTCTAGAATCTTTTGACTCAAACAATCATTTCTCTCTTGATTTTCCTTTTAGTTAATAAGTTTTTAAAAATAATAATAATAAACAAGTCTTTAATAACACTGGGAAGAATGGGTAAAAATTATAGGCAAGTGAATTCCATCTAGGAATTACTGCGTGACTAGGGAATATTCTTTCTTCCCTTCAAACACAGTAACTGTTTGATGTCTGAGCAACCAAGTTTGAGAAGTAGAGTCCTCAAAAACACTATAGCGCACCCCGTATGTAAAGCTTATACGTGATGAATGCATTCCCAATGTTGGGTTGTGAACAAAGGCTACAGAATTCTGTCAGATGAAGTTTTACAATGCAGCCAGTACTTTAGTCTTAAATTCCTAAATAGTGAAAATTCTGACTCAAATATTAGAGATTATTTGTTAGCATCACTAAAGAAGTTACTTGTAATATGTTATTGTTCTTTTGACCTTGCTTTTCAGGATGCATAATAAAATGCTGATTGCTTTTCTTTAGCTAGTAAAACAGTTAATGACTTCTGCTGGGTTATCGGGATTATTTGGACAGTCTCATTGCAGATAGAGGTACTCAAAATTCATTGTTACTTTTAATAAGGGAAAATTATTTGTAATTCTTACTGGTTTAATAGTAGACCCTGTGCTTGGGATATGAATAGAGAAGGTCCTTCTGTTGCTGGAATAAGAGCAATAGTCCATAACAAAACACATGGGTACAAATGAAATGGCCAGATTTTGATTCCTGTTTCTTGAGTTTGATCTTCACCATCTACACCTATTTGTCCATTCCACCAGTTTAATTTTCATTGAATATATAATGTCATCTTCTGTTTCTCTAAGCAGAGATATTTCATTTTCTGTTTGTATTTCTTCAATTATGCAGTCAGGATTCATTTTCAGTGCTGTTAAATACAGGAACGCAAATATTTGTGGAACGGCTTAATGTGTATCTCCTTGACTGAGTAAGATTTTTTCAATTTTGTACTTCATACTATATTTTATAAACTATTATACCATATTTTGTGAAATAGAAGTGGCAAATAGCCACTTAAAACATTTTTAGGTTGGATAGCAATCTGTTTTGTTTAGTAAAACTGTGCAACATAGATGTCAGAGCTGCACCAAAAAAAAAAATCTACCTAGTTGTAGATGTTTTTGTCTTATAGATTGACTGGAGCAGAAAGACTTTTCTTTTGCTCCTTGCTTGGATTCTAGTGTCAAAAAACTGTTTCGAACTTGCATTGTGTCATGTTCCACTTGCTTTCTTGATACTCGAGTCGTATATTTTGCGCAGTTTGACTTGGCTATCTTCAGCACTGTTTTCAGAACTTCCTCCTTATGGCAAAGTCCCACCTCAGACCCATAACTTCTAATGGCATTAATGGTTTTGAAAAGTCCAAAGAGGAAGTAACAAAATGTAATCATAACACTAAATCATCTCATGATCTCAGTGTTGTAACCATTTGTTTAGAGCTTTGTTGTTGCCAAAACAAGGAGAATGTAGCTGGTGGATCCCTTCTCAGTTGCTGAGTAAGACTGAGAGATTCAGTGATTGTTGTAGGAGTTCTCATGACTAGCTATCATTTATGAAGTGTGAATATATTCTTATCTTGTTTTGCTACATATTTTTTTTTGAGGGATAATGCATGTATACTCTTTTTCTGTGCGGGTGGTTACAAGTTTCAAAACTCTTCTGGAACAGCAGTAAATACTGTAATTTAAATTATCTTCCTTTTGAACTGAGAGGCCTTTCAGTGCGCTGTTTTGCTCTACGTTATGTTCATGCATGTCCCATGTATTCATTACATACAGCTTTTTGTAGAAACTTGTGAAAAGTATTAATTGAGCAGTAATTGGAGCAGGGAATGTAGTTACATAAAGCTTAGTTACGCTTTTTGATGCACTATTAACATTCCTACGTTCTCTGATCGTAGGACTTGTGAATCACTTATTTCTATGCTTGAGACTGCTGGCTGGGATGCTAATTATTACTCAGATTATAAACCAGATCATACAGTTATATTGGCTGTGTAAGTCACATTGTTCATGCTGACGTATTGCAACTACAAAGGGCATACCATTGAAACATTTTGTATAATCTTGTTAATCTCTTGTTTCTTCTCGTTTGATGGATTATTGTAATAGAAGTCTCTTCATTTGTCTTTCACTTGTCTGTCTCAGTTTATTTCCTCTATCCCAAATACTCATGGTTTGTTAAAACTGCAAAAAGACTGATTCAAACCACAAAGTGTGTTCTGTATAGCTTCCTTTTGGTCACATAGATAAATTGTAAATTCACAAGATATCTTCCTTAAGACTTGTTCAGATTTTTTTTTTTTACTCTGATTTTGATGCTATTGGTTAAGCATTTTGCAATTTGGCTTATAGTCTTTCTGGTGTGTTAGTGTGGACATTTATGATTTGTCCATTTGCGTATGTTTGAAACATCCTTTTGGATGCTCGTTGTTTTCTTCTTACGTAAAAGAGCAATTTAACATTAGAGATTTTCCTAGAATATAGTTTACTTTGCAAGATCGTTTTATATGGGCAGGTTAAAGTCCTTGAAAAGCCCTGTGAATGTTGAGACAAGCTTTAGATTTAACAATATCAACAAACAATACTATGGTTTTAATACACATAGTTCTAAAACATTATTTCTTATACAGCATTCATCAGTAATCTCACAGCTCAGCAAGACAGTTAAAGGAAGATTATTTTTATAAGTGTTGGATATGCTTTATTTGGTTTCAGATTCTGTTCCTTTTCTGTGCAGGCTGAGTAGAGAATGTATGCCAGGAATGATCTGGACCTTTTATAAATTTGCTTTAATGTGACAAGATTAAATTTTAAACTTTGTGGTTGCTTACCTAATACCAAGTGTTGCTTGAGGTGAGTAAACGCAGTGGGACTGGTGCTTTTCTCTTTCATAAATGTATTGCCAAACAATTAAGAATATGTAGCAGCTCACCAGCTAAGCTCTGTATTCTGTATACCAACATGCACTCAGACCTTTATTGAATTCCGCTCATTGAAGATGATCCCTGTCCCAAAGAGTGTATGGTCCAGGACGAGCTGAAAGAAATTCAGACATAATAAACACAAAATATTAGACAATGTTTTCTGATGTGTTAGAGAAACTATAGCAGAGTCTACTTGGTTTGTCCTTTATTTTTGCTAAATAAGTTCTAAGGTGTGTTAGAAGGAGATTGATACCTTTTTGGACATTTGTGGAGGACTATTCTTCAATGCAAGGAGCAGTGGAATAAAAAGTACACAGGTGCTTGTTTGAGAATAACGTGCGCAGTACAGCCTGTCATACCTCCTTCGAGTAGCTAAAATTGTTCATAAGGAATCTTACTATAGTCTTCTTTCAATGTATGAGTTACCTTCATCTTATTTTAGTGGTCAAGAACTTTATTACAGAATGGCTTGTTGATTAATGCATTCACATCTTCTGTTAGCAGGGTCTCCAGAGTCCTGCCATCCTTCATCTTGATGGTTAGATGACTAATAGCTTTGACTATGAGGGTGATCTAATTGTACTTGCATACTTGAGTGAAGCTCAGGGACTTTGTGAGTATGTAAGACTGGAGGAAAATGGTCCTGAGAGAAGAGATAATTTTGACTTGTTCAGATATAACTGTTACCTGAAAAACTTCCCTTAAATTATGTATCATAAACTGTAGTGATTGTTGCTATTCTAAGGAAAATAAAAGGCACAACTGAATCTGTAAGCTTCGTTTAAAAAATAATAATAAATAATAATAATTCTTTCTAGACTAGATGGATGTTGTCTGATGACATTTACTGGAAGTGTCGAGTTGTCTTAGTTTCAGTATAATCTGCCTTAGGCTACAAACTTGTGCTTGTCCTGTTTGCTGAAGTGCTGGGGAAAATTAAAAGCTTGCCTTCGATCGTTTCTTTAGATGTTTCTCTATTTTTGCAAGATTGAAAAGAAATTGTAACTTTTCTTATCTAAAAAATTAACTCTTTCTCTTGTTTGTGGGCTTTTTTATCTTTTATCTACCTGTTTTCATGGTAAGCAAGTCACAATAATACATGGCATCAGTGCCAAATAGCTTGATTGCTACTTGATAAGAAACAAATAGTGATTTCGCAAAATTAGAAGAGGTACAGATAGTTCCGTGCTGTAAATGGAGTGAAGATTTCTCTGGATCTGCAGAAATTCTCTGGTAAGGAGGAAGAAAAAAACGAGAATATAGAGAGGGAGAAGAAACCAGGCTGGAATGAAGAGTGGATATTTCTGGAGTTCATGGCTGTCAGCCATGAATGAGACAAATTTAGGGTTTTGTGGAGGAAGCTCGTTAAACTTGGGGGCCATATGAGTAGCAGGATCTGACCCCTCAAATTCTGTTATCCCATCTGCCTAAATTTGGAGGGAGTTTAATCCAGGAGCCCGTTACCAGCAGTCCTCTGTTGTTAAGCAGGCAGCTGTGGAAGTCATTAAAAAGCATCTTCCATGTCTGGCTCATCTCACCAACTCTTATAAAGGGGAACCACATACTATGTACTTTTGCTTCTGCTACATGTGCCCAAACCTGTGGACCCATCTTTGAATGTTACTTTAGTTCTTCCTAACTTCTGAGGGGAGGGGTAGAAAGAAAAATGAGTTTGGTTTTTTATTTACTTGATATCAGATGCGATTTTCTAATATGCCTTGACCAGACAGTGTTATAGAATCCATACTATTATGAAAACTTAGGCCTCCAGAAGGCAGTTTCTTTAAAACAGATATGTGTTGTGATCTCCTTTAATCTTCTAAAATATTACTTCATTTAACCAATCCTCATGGATGCCATACAGAAGTAATAGAAACTAGCTACAATTATTAAACAAGAGGAGGTACTGGGGAGCAGGGCTAAAATGTTATTCATGAAAATGTCAAATATCTACTTTGTAATTTTCATGGTTTTCAAATCTTTTTAACAGCTTCTCTGTTCTTCATATGCTCTTGTGCTTTGCAAAAGCTCTTGTGGTAGTAGCCATTCTTCCTTGCAGCATCAGTTACTTTACACGGTCACAAATCTTAAGTTTTCTGTATTCAAATAGGAGTATGGTTCTAGTGCTGCTATTTTTTTTTTTTTTCTGATGTAGTGTGCAAGAGAGCACTTCATAGCACCAATATGCTGTTTTGACAGTTTCCTGTTCTGGACACTTGTTGATTTGTGTCTCATTTTCCCTTTTGAATTGTAGGTGCACTGTCAAACACCTTATTTTACAGTCTCTCCTGCTAAATAATAATTATGTAATCAAGTTTTTTTGGCTTTTGGGGATACCAATTATCCGCTTATGTAATACAGTTTCCCATGTAGCATCGTCCTTCTGCCATTTTGGGTTCAAGCCATTTTGCTTGGTAGTTTAGGTTTCTGTAAGCAGATATTTTTTTTATTATTATTATTTTTCTTTGTTTGAGCAGGAATGTCCCATTCACATTTTTTAGGCAAAGTTCAAAGCTCTTCAGTAAATCAGTGTCAGTATCACTGTCCTAAATATAACAGCATTTGTCTGTAGTTCCTCCTGGAAATCCATGTATTTTCTTGCTGAGCTCCTCACAAAATTGAATGTCCTAGGCATAGGAGCCACACGTGATTGCTGTATCTCCTGTCTTTACTGTGAAGAATACCTTTCGCCTCTCTCTTAAAGGAGAAAATCTGCAAAGTTTTGTCTTCTACCAGCATAAGTTTGGTGTATGTTCCGATTTGCTGGTATAATTTTGAGAGGAGAAAGGTAACAGTCATGTCAGGCAGAGCCTCGTATACTAGTTGTTATTATGGCAAAATATATATATACAGCAGTTTCCTTGTCATAAAAAGTAATAGGGTTATGCTGTCATATGTTTTGTTGATGTAAATTATGTTGTCTTTAGTACTAGTGTTGTATTTGCGTTTTCTCCTGTTTCATAGATTTCATAGATTTCTAGGTTGGAAAAGACCTTAGAGATCATCCAGTCCAACCGTCCCTAATCCCCATTAAACCATATCCCTAAGTAGATCATCCACCCTATTCTGTTGTAGATAAGTCATTAAAGTTTTGTGCCAGTGGCAGTCTTTCTCTAAACCTTTAGCAACAAAGAGCTTTAGTCTTCAGCAGTGTACCAATATGTTCATGTGATACTGGTGAAATTAATTATTTTTCTCTAAGTTGAGTCAATACTCAACCAACGTTATCTGCAAGTAAAATAGACTTCAGCTCAGTGGTCTGGTATTACCTTTTGATACTCTGGGCATGCACGCACTCATGAGCACTTCGCTAGCTGGGAATCATAAAATCTTCTGCTAAGCTGTTTGGATAAGAAGAACCATAAAAAGCCAAGTGTGGTTCATGTATGCTCTTTGGGTGAGGCTACAAACACATACGTATATTGCACCAGAAGTCAGAGGGGTTAAAGTACGTGTGTAAAGTGCCAGTCAAAGGTAAAGAGCCTTGATCCATGACCAGTTCACATTCAGAGATCGGCCTGGAGCTGCTACTTGTGTGCCAGCAAAGATAGTGTCATTTCATAGCGCAGTGTGTCACAATTTTTCAGAATGCCTTTTTTTTCCCCCTTAGCCTTGTCAGAAGTGTTTAAATAGCCGTTGTGCACAGTATCAACTCTTATTTCAAGGTATCATGAATTCTCGTAAATTAACCCAGAGTCATTATATTTGTTAAGTTGTACTTTATTGAAATTATTGTGCTTTGATATATGATATTGAATAAAAGAAAGAATCACAGAATAATTGAGGTTGGAAGAGACCTCTGGAGGTCATCTTTGTCTACCCCCATCTACTCAAGGAGAGCCACCTAAAGCAGGTTAGCCAGGACTATGTCCAGGCAGCTTTTGAATATCTCCAGGGATGGAGATTCTGCGCAACCTATGCCAGTTCTCAGGCACACTCACAGTGAAAAAGTGGTTCCTGATGTTCGAATGGAACCTCCTGTATTTCAATGTGTGCACATTGTCTCTGGTCTTGTCACTGGACACCACTGAAGAGAACCCGGCTCCGTCCTCTCTTCAGATGTTTATATATGTTGATAAGATACACACAAGTCTTCTCTTCTCCAGGCCGAACAGCCCCAGGTCTCTCAGCCGTCCCTCATAGGAGAGGTGCTCCACCTCCATTATCACCTTAGTGGCCTTCACTGGACTCCCTCCAGTAGCTTCCTATCTCTCTTGTACTGGGGAGCCTGGAACTGGATCACCTCCCTTGACCTGCTGGCAACACTTCTCTTAATGTAAGCCAGGACCCCTTTGGCCTTCTTTGTCTCAAGGGCACACTGCCAGCTTATGTTCAACGTGGTGTCCCCCTGAAACTCGAGGTCCTTTTCAGCTTTGAAAGAAACCATAATGCTAAATATTTTTACTGAAGCTAAGAGGGTCAGTTTCTCGTATGGTTCAGTGTATAATCCCACTTGAAGATCCAGGTTTCTTGATGGTGATGGTGGTAGTTTTGTAATACTAAAAAATAATTTGCAATTGCAGTTTGATTATCTTAACAAACATTTCCGAGATCACTGTTAGTATTTTTCAGTCCTGTGTTAAAATTCGTATTGCATCTTGCACATTTCTATAAGAGAATGGTCAAGCTTAAATGAATCTAGGAGAGGGAAGATTTGCATACTGTTGAAAATGAGTTAAAATAAATGTAATGCAACAAGATAGCTGCTTCCCCCCCATGCCCCCCCACCCCCCCAACATCTCTTCGTTTTCTCTGGGAAAAATATTTTGGCAGAAAATTCTTAACCTTCATTCTCTTTTGGATCACTAATAGAAGAAAGGACGAATGTTGTAATAGTGTTTGGTATCTTTAACTGGCTTGATATTACACATAACAAATGCCCCAAATTATCAAAATAATTTGGTTTTTTTTTACAAAAAAAAGCCATAGTGATGAAACTACAATTGCATTCCTCTCCCCAGCCGCCAAAAGCAGGATTGTTCATTAATTGTCGAGCTGAAGGTCCCAGCCTGTCAAGGTCAGTGGAGCGCTTCCTGGGCTTGAACAACAGTTTGGTCATCCAGGTCATAAGTCAGTTTGGGCCCAAGAGCATTACGATGATATGAACACACAGCGTTTGGAGGGAGGAGACAGCCTTTAAACCTGCGGTCAGATTTTAGGGCTCGATGCTCTAAAAATAAAGCTGATGGCAGGCAAGGACTGTAAGTCTTAGGTCTTTCCTGTCCACTTACAGTTCGTAGCCCTTTGTTTCTGCCCCCTAATGCTTTCTCAGGCTGCTTAGTTTCACCCCACTCGCACTTTTGATTTTGGTACGAGAATAATCTTCATTTGCTAATATTTTTATAATGCAGCTTTACCTGATACGCTATGCTCTCTTAAAATGACTTCATTTCAATTTCAATAGGTGTACCATTCAGACACATGCTGTACTCTTCAGTAGCTCTTAAGTACTAGCTAAAAACAACATTGTAGATAACTTTTCTTTTTTTCTTTCTTTTCCTCCTTTCTTTTTCCTCCTTTCCTTTTTTTTCACTTCCTCACAATTTATAACTCACTGTAATCACATAACACTGTACTCTCATCTTCTTACTTGAGGCACTCAGCTTTAGAGAGAAGATCCGTTTCCATAGTCGTTAGGAATTGATCTTGGTTTGCAGTGTGGTTGTCCCCAGTCTTCACAGGTGCTCAGCACCGACTCTTGGGAAGCAGCATGTTCCTATGGATGGTATCCCATTTGGCTTTTCCTGTATACCTCAGGAGTTTCCCGTGGCCACAAACAAAATCGGGGGTCTCGGGAAAGGCTGGATGTGATACAAGAGGTTTGGGCCATTGCAGTGCAGCTCTTCCTGCTACATTTCATGTGTTTGTGGTGCCTCTAGTAAAAGGTTTCATAAGAGCAATGCTCACCTGACTGCCCTGTTTGGTTGGTTTTCTGTTGTTTAGTTATTCCTGATAGAGATGCTAAAAGTGCAAGAGTAGGTACAAATGTTAGGTTGTAGAGGTGGTGCCATAAAACTCTGGAGCTTTGTCTGCCCTTTTTCCCATAGCTAAGCTACACTGGCGGTTTAGCAATTTGTTCCAAAATTCCCAAAAGTAGATGGGGCTATAACACTTAGAGTACAAGACATCTGGGTGGTTTTGGTAGCACCAGTAGTATGACAGGCAGATGCTGTTTTGTTTGCAGAGGATTCTGGAAATGGAAATCACCCTAAGTCCAACTGCTGCTTTGTGGCTAATTGCAAACCAGCTTGTATTGTTACTGAAAGTAGCTACTGTTACCAATTGTGAGTTCCTTTAAAGTATAAAAAATAATATTAAAATACAACCAACAGCACAAACACAGAACTAAGCAATCTCTTCGTAGTCTTCGACATTGTTGCAAGTACAGTAATGAATTTGTCTAGTTAATTTACAGGGCAGTTGTCTGGGAAAACTGTTCTGTTTCAATTTAAGAGGTTATTCATTAAATATTATCTGTTGGGGAATTTTATTTTGGCTCTTGCACTAATGCGGTGGATTCAACCATAGTTTCTAAACTATTTTAAAGCATAAATGTTGTTTAAAACAGTTTAGAAAATATGGAAGCTAAACATAGAATTGTTAATTAGACCAGACTAGGCATCTCAGTACAAGGAAGCAAGGGAAAAACGCGACAGTGACAGAAAACTTCTGGCAAATGGAAGTAGCTAAGCCAGTGAGGTATGATCTGTATCCTCCATCTTTGCTTCTCCTTAGCAGTTTTTGAAAAGAAAATGGATGTGGAATGTAAAAAAAAAAAAAAAAAAAAAAAAAATTAACCTGTTTTAGGTTGTTTTCTCACGTAGCCTAAGTGAAGTTCTGCGATAGCCCTAAATGAGGCTTAACTGAACTCTTGCTGCAGTCTGTTGGTATACAAAAGAAAGCTCTAATATTCAAATTTACAACCAAATGTATAGAATGAATAACTTCAAAGGTAAATTTGTGACTTGCTCTAATGGAGAAGAGCAAAGAGAGTGCGTAGGTTTAACCCATTGGTGCATCCTGCTGTTTCAGAGGAAAGTCCCAGTGTCCTCAGTTCCTTCAGAGGATGCTCTTCACCTGAGAGAAATGAGACAAAAGACTACCTGTGTCTGAAGTGTACAACTACAATTGGAACTTATCTCTGAGTGAAATACAGTGGTAGAGACCAATTAACAATTCAACTTTCAGTAACATTATTAAGCATGAAGATATAACCACTTCTATTTGCAGCTATTAGAATTGATAGATGCGTACAATGAAGGATTGGATTTTTCTTGATTATATTTGTCTGCTGTGTGGGTGGAGTTACTAAAAGATGTTGGTACAGAAATGGTGAGAAACATAGACTGAACTGTCATTTTAACTATGAGGTTTAGGGGGAGGAGGAGGATGGTTTTTTGCATGAAGGGGCAAACAAAGTCTCTATAAACAAATTCACTTGCCTATAAGCTAAAATTGGATAGTCTTGGTTTACTTCCCATTTTGCAAACCGTTATGTATTTAAGCTTTAGATGCTTGCAGCAAAATACTTTTATATACATAAAAGTGAATCATATGTATGAATCATATGTGTGTGCAAGTATGTGATATTAATTACGCAAAAAAGCCTACCTTCTGTTATTTTGGGCATTGAGGTGGAGGGGCGGGAATAAAGCAGTGTTCATTTTAAAATACAACAGTTTGGTGAATGGTTATATCACAAATAATTTTGTACAGAAGGTATAGCTTTGTCCTTTTCTAATAATTCCTGTTCTGTCCTTAGGTTTGACATCACTATGCTAACTGGCATAAGTACTTAAACCCTCAATCAGAAATACGGAGCAAAAGATATCATGAAGCTTATTTCTTTTAAAGTGTTGAAATGTTCATTCATGGACTATCACATTCATGCAGTAAACCATAGTTCAAATGTAGGCTCTTATAACATCCTTGGTAAACCATGGGATTTTCCAGCTGATGTAGAAGCAAATCCATAACCAAAACTAAAATGTGTCATTTAATTAAAAAGAAAGAAATAAAAGCTGAGAGAGAGATCACCAAAAAGGAACACTGAAAAAGGAATTTGGCTTTTAAGTAATGAAGTGATAACCATTTGTTTATTTTGTAAAAAGGCTATAATGATGGAAAAAGCTGTTAAATTGTAAAATGCAGGTAATTTTCCACACACTGCGAATACAGGAGAGAACCAGATAGTAGACACTGCAAATATTGGGTTTTAAGTAGCTGTAACTGGTTCTGTTGTCAAACCCTGCAGCATGTGTGTCCTGACCTACCCTTGCAAAGGACGGGTTATGTGCGTGGGGAGGAGGGAGGGAGGGATGAAGGAAACGGGCTTTCTGGCTAGAAGCCTGTTCTTGTTTAGATTTCAGTGGTAGAAGGCCTGACCTCTTTCTGCTTTCTTGTTCTCTTTTCTGTGCAATTTCATGGTGGCTGACTGGCTTCATGATTAGTCTAAAATAAATCCGGAGTTGATTATTACTCTCTTCCCGCCCTGGCCCTCTCTAGGTAGATCACTGACTGTAAAGTTTTTAGAAGAATATCAGTTTTGACTCTGAGGAACTATATTGTCTGGTTAAGTTTCTTTACAAGGAATTGCATGTAAGCTCAAGAAATCCTAAGGAAGGCATAAAAGTACAGAGGAACATTTGGGTTTTTTAGAGGGTGGTCTTAGACTGGTTTCTTCCAGATGACTGTTATGGAAGGACTGAACTTCCATGATGTTATTTATTGTGATCTTAGTTGTGGGTTTGTTGTTTTGTTGTGTATTTTGTTTTGTATTTTAACTAGACTTAGCTGGTTTGCATTTGTGGAAAACTAATTTCTTCTTTTGCATCTCTTCCAGTAATAGTTATGCACGAGTGCGAGCTGTGGTGATGACCCGGGATGACTCAAGTGGTGGATGGTTACCACTTGGAGGGGGTGGACTAAGCTGTGTCACAGTCTTCAAAGTCATTCCCCAGGAAGAGAATAGCTGTGCTGATTTTCTTATCCATGGAGAACGACTCAGGGATAAAACGGTAACAATTTACATCCGTTTCATGTTCCTGTTAAAACTACATAGGATCTAAGAATAGAAGTTTGCTTCTTGTTGCTTGTAGACTAGAAAGTAAATTTATAGTCTCAGTCTAATGCTGTTGCTGAGCTTTTATCCGTATCGATGGTTATATACCTGAAGAGCCAATTATTTGGCTTAGGTGCAACACCATGTGTTTCTAGAGTTAAGCATGTTGATCTTTTAGAAACTTAAAAACATAGTTTTTTCATTGCAGATTTCCATCCATTTGGGGGAACTTTTTGCTATTTAGGTTTTTTTCCAATGGAGAGTTTGTTAACCTGTTTATACATCAATCATACTGTGTTTAGTAGGAGCGTTGGAAAACGAAATAGCTAGTTAAAAACACAAAATTTAAAGAAATTCCTCAGTAATGATTCTCTTAGTTATGGAATTTGGCTGTGACAAAAATTAGCTGGTTTACATGAAAACAACTTTTGTATTGGAAGAAAGCATGAAGCTGGCAGGTCCAAGAATTGATCTGATTTGATAAACACATAGACAGTATTAGTTTGTCACCTACATTAAATAAAATAACAGTAATAAAACCTGTCTTAATAGCATCACGGAAGTCAGCCTCACAAAAGGAAAACTGGTGTACAATGTCAGCCATTCCTACATGCAGACCTATGGAAGACAAAATTGGCTTACTAAGGCTTGCTTGTGTGCCAGTAGGTTTCTGAAGGGGCGGAGTGTCTTGCTGTGGAAACAGAGAGAAGTGGAGAAAGCACAAAACCTCCATCTTAGTGACTTTTGTCAAGAACTTACTCTTTTCTGCCAATAATTTATGACTTCTGTGTAAGCTTAAAAGGTAGAATTGCTTCTTGTACTGTACTGCTGATTTTTTTCTCAAGCATACCAGTTTCTCCCTTGAGGCAGGACTGCTGAGTTTTCTGCCTTGACTGTGACTGTTGTAGGAAGAGAACATATAAATAGAAATTCTGCTGACTCAGTTGTTTCAGCGAGGCGTAGTGCTATTAGCAGAGTACCCTGTGTTCCTGCACAGCTATGTGCACCTGCAGTTCCTTCCTCACTTTGTAGTAGTTCCCTTTAGAACTTTTTTTAGTCTTATTGAGGCTGTTTTTGAGGAGCTTAATTGCATTTAGAGATACTTGATTTTCTCTTAATACTTTCGAAATTCACAGCTTGCCTTCGGAATCTGAAGGTAATGAAATGCTCAGAACTGAAGGCTGGTTTAATGTTTCTCCCGCATGCATATGAAAATGTTGCAGCCATCAGCGTCCTGATCTGTTTGTGTGCTTCCTCCTGCTTCCCCTGGGCAAGCCTTGTTTCATTTCCACTTCTGGTAGAAGGCTTTAAATGACTGCTCCTCTTCCTGTCCAAAATTGAGCTCATATTGGTATGAATATGTTTTCCAAACCTTTATTGTCCTCAACAGGGTTGGTTTTTTTTTGGTTTGTGGTGGGTTTTTTTTTGTGTGTCCCATCCTGTGTCCATCTGTTCCCCTGCTGCTTCCCCCAAATGTGATCTACTAGTCTGTCAAGGCAGATTTTGATCTTCAGTTTTAGGAAGTTGCTGTTGGAAGTCAGCCCTTCAAAAACAGAGGATAAAAAATAGAAGAAATGCAGCTAGGAAGAACGTCTATCCAGTGTGTATTGAATGAAGCTCAGGGAACTAGCAAATACAGGTTTAGGCTGCAGAGAAGAATACTGTAGTGCCAGAGAGGCTTTGGTAATGGAATAAAAGGAAGCTATGTATGCATGTGTTTCCTCAAACATCAAATAATGCACTTACAAGCATCAGCTAATGTGTAATGAATTAACAACAAAGTTGCACAGTGTGCAACAAGACCCCTGTTGGCATAAGAGAAACAAGATCCTACACCAAGGTATGTGAGGACCTCGTTGGGTCATGACACTTTCCCAGAAGGACTGTAGATGAGACTGGAAGAGAAATTCTGTTGTGCAGGGATCTGGTCACTGATTCTAAAACTGTTCTGACCCTTATGCTTTCAGGATAGTTCATAGTTTTACATTTGTTCTTAGAGTATTTCTGTGGATTCACTGTTCAAGCACAATTTTAAACCTTTTATTTAATGAAGCCAAATAATTGAGGTTTTAGCCCAAATACAATTGACAGGTGACTATTATATGTCATAATACAAAGAAAAGAGCAAGGAAAACAACACCAAGAAGTTGAAATGTAATTGTCTGTTCCAACTGAGAGAGCGGAGAAGACAACCCTGGAAAGGACTGTTGGAAAGATTACTTCAGTGGCATAAAATGCTATTTAATTTTTACTTTAAAAAGAAGGACTGTCATGGGTTTACACCGATCCGGCAACTAAACTCCATGCAGCCGCTCTCTCACTCCAGTAAAGTGGAGAGGAGCAAAATATAATAAAAGGACTGAGGGTCGAGGCAAGAACAGAGGGAGCACCCACCAACCATGGTCCCGGGCAAAACAGACTTGGCTTTCTTAAAGCAAAACAGTTTATTAACAGTTACTTAAAGAATAAAGACAGGCAAAACCAGTTACGTGAAAGGATAAAAAGAAGCAATGCCAGATCTTAAAAACAACACCTCTCTACCCCCCTTTCCTTTTCTTCCCGGCTCTGCCTCCTCCCCCCAGCGGCGCAGGGGGACAGGGAATGGGGGAGTGCAGGTCAGTTCATCCCATGTTGTTACTGCCGCTCCTCTCTTAAAGGAGGAGTCCTTACACCATTTTCCTGTGCTCCAGTGGATCCCCTACTCACGAGGAAAATCCACAAACTTCTCCAGCGTGAGTCCTACCCACAGGAAGCAATCCTTCCCCAACAGATTGCTCCAGTGTGGGTTTTACCACAGTCTCGGATTCTTAGGAAGTTGTTGCCACTCGCTCAGGCGTGGGTCATCATATAGACTCTAAATGCGTCTCTACCTGTGCCCGTGCTTCACAACTATCCTCAGGCTCAGGCATCTCCTTTAAACAAAACACCTCCCCACTGACAGGGAGTTGTCCCATGGACTCTAGATGCGTACCGTCCTCAGGCTCTGGCATCTCTTCTCTGATGTGGGTTCTCCACGGGCTGCGAGTGGGTCTCTGCTCCACGAAAGACTGCCATGGCTGCAGGGGGGCCGCCTGCCATCTCGCCACCGGTTGCAGGAGAAACTCAGCTCTGGCACACCTCGTCTTGTTCCATCTTCACTGACCTGATGTCGGTGTGGCCGTTTCTCTCAGATCTCAGACCTCTCTGGGTGAACTTGGCCCCTCTCCCCTCTCCTCGATCCTGGGCAAAGGCACACCTTTCCAGTTCCTTTGTCCCAACGTAAATAGGGCAATTTGCAGAGGAGCCGATTGGCTGAAGCCCCGAGGGGGATGGGAATCCGATCTGGAGGCAAACCCCTGCCACCAGAACCTCCCCCCCCCACCCCCGACATCAAACCATGACAAAGGTAAAAGTGGAAGTTGTTAAGGGTTCATCGTGTTTGCTGTGTAAATCTGTGTACCTGAATAATCTTCGAAGTTAATTGCCTGCTGTTTAGTTTGTTGCTCTGCCATTGCATTTGTGAAGGGAAAGTAGTAATATGGTTTTAAAAAAGCTTCCTAAACCATTTTGAACATTTCAGTTATTCAGACTTTGAGCATATGGTGTCTTCAGGAATGTTTAATCTATTGTAGTATCTAGAAGCCATTACGGCTTGCTCAACTGGACCACGATTCCCATTTAACTTGCTGTTTTGCAAGGGACACAAAACCATTTCTGGAGATACTTCTTATGGATTAAAAAAGAAAGTAATGCTTACAAATGGGGTCTTCCTCCTCACCCTAAGTCACATTACACACTATTAAAATACCTTTATAACTAGATCATATTTTTATTTCCTCTGGCCAGTAAGTTTTTCTTTGTTGAACTGGTTGAGCTTCCAGAAAAGATGCAGAAGTGCCCTTATCCTGGAAAACCTGTAGCATCGAACTTGGAGCACTTCTTTGGGACACAGGGAAGCATGGGGTTTGAAATACCTCAAGTTAGAGAGCAAATGGAATTCGAATCTATGCCGTTTACCTAAGATATATGGGGATCATAACGCCATTGTTCCTGTTCAACCCGTGTGTCAGTAGAAAGGTGGAATTTATTTCAAAGGAACTTGAAATCCATAGCTGAGGTATTTGATAGAGGTATCTTTCAGATGTCTCTTAAATGATTACACTCAACAAGAATGAGAGATCTTTTATCTCTTCTCTTATTGTTTCTTGTAAACTAGCTTTAGTTGCGGCTTCTCCAAGTACTACTTCTGACACTACGTTGCCATTCCATTCCAATGTGACAAGTCTCTCTCTATATTTTGTAGGATATGTGAACATTTAATTAGGACTATAGATAGATCTCAGTCCATAAGTCAGCTATATAAATGAAATACTTTGGGACTGAACATCAAAATATTGAAGTTCCTCGTTGGGGGTTTTTCTCATCGTTTATGTACCTGACAGGTTGCTCTCGGCCCTTTTACGAACCAGCTTCAGGCTACATGTAGAGCTTCCAAAATTTTTGTGCCGTACCAAGCTATTTAAGACATCTCATGGGGTTCACAAAAAGCATCCTAGTTATCTGAGAAGAAACTCAAAGTGAGGGCACTGTTGAATTAATTTAGAAGAGGGAATGCTCCCTGCTAGTTTGCTCAGGTTGTTTAGATCTGCGTTGGAATGTAAGGGTATTTTGTGAAGACTTTGACATAATTACACGTTTCCTCCTTTATTATACTCGCCTTCCTAGATCTGGCTCCAGCCAGTCTGCTTGGAATAATTGCACTCCCTCCTAACCTGGTCAGGTCTGCTGCTCTCCTTTACTGTGTTTACAGATAGCTGTCTTCTATCTTAATAGCACTAGTGCTAAACACACATTAGTGTTTAGCTTAACTCAAGCTTACAGGTTTTTAGGTTTTGGTGAATTTTACTTTCTTGAATGAAAATTCTAGTAGATTTCTCTGTTCTGTTTTATCTTCTTCTCCAATTCTTTGCTGTGCAAGTTTTTGCTGAATGAGAAACAAAAAAAAAGTGACTGCTATCTTTTGGATCATGAGTCAGGAGTGACAAATCAAAGTTTAAAATCTTTCTTTTGAAGAACAGGTGATTGTGTAAAGGAAGAGATGCAATGCTGCAACTGAATATAAATACTGTTCTCTTGTAGAAATGTGTTGTTCAAAAACTTACTGGCTTTAAAGCTTGAGAAAAGATTGATTCTGAATGGCTGTAGTGCAGTCCTTACATCATCTTACTTTCTGAATTAAAAAAAAAAAAAGGCATGCACAGAATAATAATCATGTCACAGGGTCACGGTGGCACTGGGGCCACATGCTCTATAGCAGGAGTATACCCAGGTCGTGCTGCTTGGTCCCAAGATGAGAGAAAAGCTTTTAAATCTATTTAGCAGAAAAGACATTCAAAAGTTTCGTCAAAAAGTATGTGCTTATATGTTTGTAGATTTGGGCTGGGGATGAGAAATTGTGAAACTATTATCACATGTAATGTTGCACGCTGTTGAAAGTAGAGCTAGAAACCAGTAAAACAGTATCTAGAAATGTTCAGTAATGGGGTCTGTTATCAAAATAGAAATTTATATCAAATGCAGTAAGGGTTTTTTTCATGTTTGTTTACAAAACAAGCCCTGCATAATGACACTAATATCTTAAATACTCATCTTACTTTTGTTTAAAAATATTTGGGTTTGATGTGTTGAAGTTTAAATTTTTTTACTTTAGAGATTCATCTTGTCTACACAAGTCAAATAGTTTCTAATATCTTTAAAGAATGTAGATTGTAGAGGTGAGAAAGAAACATGCAGCAAGCAAGTATTTTTACGAGTAGCTATGTACTCATTAGTGTTGCTCTTAATGACATTTGGATATTAAAAGGATTTTTTCAGTAAATAGTAGGCATACAGCCCTATTTATGCTCTAAGAATTTAGATCTCAGTCATGTGGATCTGGAGCTCTGCTGTCTTGAGCCTGATAACGCTGCAACATTTCACATTATGTGCTAAGGTGGCTGCTTCATATTGGCATGGAAGTCTTCTGTTAAGTCTCCAAATGAAGAAAACTTTCAGAACAGTAATCCATGTTTATTAAAAAATGCAATTCTGTTATGCCATGGTCACCTAATTTACAGTTTTGCAGGTTTTTGTTATGCTTATCACTGGAGATCTTAGGGAAGGTCTACCTAAAAAGGTTTGGGAAGGCAGATTTTTAGTGACCATGTGGGAGAGTATGATACCATCTTCACATATGATGTGGAGAGTTCCGAACCATAGCAAAGTGCATTAAAAAAATAATTGGAGTTTTGGATGTTTGAAGACTCAAAAAACCCCACCTATATTGCTAAAAGCTTGGTTTCCGTTTCCAGGCTTTGGAGATATGTGTGTTAGGATACTTCCTTCTCAGCCCCAGTGGTACTTCGCATGCTTAAGCGTAAAGAAGCCTTTGGCAGCGTTGTGTTTAACAGGAGAAAAATACGATCTTGCTGCAAAGCATAGAAGTGTTCTGTGGAGAAAAAAAAATGCTTTAGGGGATGGTTGGTACGGTTTTTGTTTGGTTTGCGTTTCTAGTATTTCTGGATGCAACAAGAACTATTGAAGGCTAGGTGTTGATAGATTTGTGTCCTGCTGCTGATTCTGACTTACAGTTCTTGAGTTTTCTCTCAGGTGGGCAGGCATAAAGTCTTGCCTTTATGAATTCTTATGTCTGATAACACATACCATTTCAATGCAACTAATTTTTCACTTTTCAATGCCCTTAACCACTTATATCTACTGTGCTAACTGGTCTGTTTTCATACAGCTTTAGATCTGAAAAATCAGTGTTATCATGTCAAACTTGTTATTTCCTTAAATGAAGCTGAAAACAATTATATTGCTGGATAGGATGTTTACTTGTTTTCTTAGTGATTGCTTGTTTTATAAAATGTTGTGAGGGTTAGAGGTGGAGGGTGGGTGGTAGCAATGTTGCTTTTTGGGTTGCAGAGGTCAGTTTGGCAGTTTTCTGGTGTGGTTTGGATTTCTTTGAAAATCATAGTGTCTACTCAGTTAAATTTTAATCCGGTAGTCTGTCTCCAGTGGTACTATCTTTTAAAAATATTTGTCATCCAGGTATGAATTTTCAGTATAAACTAATCTGGATTAACTCCTTTGGGAGAAGGTGTTCATTGAAATGCTATAAAGTCAGTCTTGCAGTACTTTTTGTTAATATTTTGGGTGAAACTGCACACAAATGGTGTTTAATAGAATAGAGATCCCTCAAAAGTGCTCACAGACCTAGAAAATGCACTGATATGGGAAATCTTCATATTTACCTCCTCTTTTAGGAGGAAGCAAGTTTAAAAATTATCAAAAGAATAAAGAAAGATCATTTAATGCACCTCAGAACTGTAGAATTATACTTTTTTTTTTTTTCTGCAGCACCTTTTTCTGCACATCTACAGTAAATAGTTAGATTCCTTCCTATACTTTCTTGTAGGCAGTTGTACCTATATATTGTTGACCATTTAGGGAATTCAGAGTTGAGTAACAACACTTCTTATAATGCTGAAAGAGGTTATATGTGCAGAAAGAATGTCATCCTTCTAGAGACAGAGCTAAAAGCCAGTAAAACTCGAGAGGAGATGATTAGTGGTGGAATGTAGGGTAGGGGGAATAAATAATGAAGAGCAGGAGAAGAAACCCTATTTGCCTATGTAATAATTAGAAAAGGAGAGGAAGAACACAAAGGATAGGTAAGAATAATCTAAGTATACATAGGTTTATTTTTTTTTCTCTATTTGGAGACTTTTTTTCTCATCTTTATTTGTAATCTCATTTTTCTGCATGCTGTAAGAAATTTTGCATTTTTCTCTCAAAAAGCTGCATATGTAACAATTAAAAATGAAAATTCTGAAAATACTTTAATGTTGAAATTATAGAATATTAAAATTCCTCATTGACTTCTCAGGGTAGGTTTTCAGAATCTAGTAGTAATATAAAGATACAAGTTGTCTCGCTGTGCATTTTACTATACCTAGTGCTACAGGAGCATATCAGTGAATGTCCCTCTGTACTTGCTTGTTCACCTGAGATTTTTTTTTTTCTGAACAAGGAAAATTCAGTGTAACAATGTTGCATGAAATAATTTTTGCTGGTAAATTAAATATGCAAGTATATTTTAAAACCCAGCAAATTTAATGTGGGGGAATGATGTGAAGACTGTGACTTTGCTTTGTAACTGAATGTGCATGTATACCTGTAATGGTTTTGTAGCCAAATAATTCTGTTAATTTTTCCTAGTTACTGTTTTCGTTGTAGTTGATCATAAGCTGTAAATATATTTGTATCTAGGTACAATTTAGTGAATTAAAAAAAAATTCAGTTTTAATTTCAGCTTTTAAAACAATTCTCCTGTGTTATTTTCTCTTTTGTCTAGTAGCCTTCCTGGGAGAAAAAGGTTGTGGTCTGAAAGTAACATAAATTTAGTCCAGTGCTCAAAACTTTTGTAGAATAAGTATACAAATAAAATTATCAGTGATACAGTAATACTTGATATCAGCACAGTAATGTTTTTTGGGGATGTGGCCTGTTTCATTTGCTAAACATCTGGCAAGTCTGTTCTGACAGAAGTGCTTGCTGCAGGTATGAGATACTTTTTGAGGCTAGGAAGATTCAGTCAGTATACAAATAGCATCCTTAATCCATACCACCTATCAGCAACTGTTAGTGAATAATTTGACCATAATGGAAACAAAGTTAATATTACATCCTTGTAACAGGAAGGAATTTAAACAGAGACTTTTATCTGCTCTTACAATGTCTGTTTTCAGGTAATTCACGAAAACGTCATTTTGTTCTCAAATTTCATATATTAGTCATTCATATATTTTCCTCCTGTCTTCTTTCTGGAAGGTGGTCTTGGAATGCACATTAAAGAAGGACCTCGTTTACAACAAAGTTACTCCTACTTTTTACCACTGGAAGATTGATGACAAAAAGTTTGGCCTCACATTTCAGAGTCCTGCTGATGCAAGAGCATTTGACAGAGGTATTCGGAGAGCAGTAGAGGATATTTCTCAAGGTACGTATTTCAGGTGAAAGGGTTGGTGGGGGAGAGGGGCTGAGTGTTTAGTAAATGAAGTAAGTCAAAGCACTTTGCATAGCATTAATGCTGACAGTATTTAAGGATGTGGATTAATCTATATCATGTTGAGATTTTTAACAGATTTAAAATAGTACTTCGGGCGTTTCTAAAGTGCTGTTCATCCAAGTGTCTTAAATTGTTTCGCAAACACTGAGGCAATTCCCTGAAACATCCCTACATAATAAAAGATTATTTTTTTTTTAGAGATGAAGAAATGGAGGAAGCTGAAGTGTTATAGTGTCTTACATGGGTCTTCTTAGAAGCTTGCTACAGCTTCTGTGTTCTTACAGGATAAGCTGTGAAGTTGAATGATTTGAGATCTGTTGAGTTCTCTTTATCTGCACATACTTTCGGTTAATAGTTTTACTTCTTTACTAATAGCTGACAGAGTAGTTCTGGGGACAAGTTGGTATGACAAGTAGAAGAACTTGCTCTAATAGTAAGAAATTGGTTCCAGAGCTTCACTGACCTCATGGAAACTAGTGAGCAATCAGAAAAAGATCATCAAGTCTCAATTCTGAGCTGAAAATATGATAAATGTATTGCTGGATGGCAAGAGAGAAAGAACAGGTGTCTATTGAAAGGAAAGAACATCTCTTTCAGACTTGTAAGAAGTAACTCAAAGGGAGAAATTTAAACAAAATATTCTGTGCTGTGATGTGCTGTAAAGTTAGGAATTTAATGTGTGTTATCATATTAGCAAAGGGAGAAACATGTTTCTGAGGGTGAATGCTTTTTTACATAATAGAATGGCTTCTTTTGTATTGTGCTGATATCATCCATATCCCTACAAGAGAAACAATTGGAGAACATACGAGTCCTTTTCTCTCTTAGGGTCTCACAGTTCCAATTTCTGCTGATTTTTA
The DNA here is from genome assembly GCF_009769465.1 of Tauraco erythrolophus. Taxonomy (NCBI): domain Eukaryota; kingdom Metazoa; phylum Chordata; class Aves; order Musophagiformes; family Musophagidae; genus Tauraco; species Tauraco erythrolophus. Next base: position 37,778,869 of record NC_141470.1, on the reverse strand, counting down.
GCAAAATGTAGCACAGCATGCATTCATGTCAACCAAATGTATCTGCCTTTAATTTTCAAAATGCTACATTAACAAGAAATATACTCCCTTGCTTCTGACTTCTGATGACACTTTGAAAATATTTTTACAAGAAGGGTGTGAGTAAGAGAGAAGTGTGGCTAGGAATACTCGGTGTATAAAATACAGAACGTAGCAATGAACAGTACTTATTAAAATCAACTTGATCTACTGGCTAAAAAAGTAAACAAGCATATTTAAATCATCAGAATGGGATATTGAAGGATGATATGAACTACTGGAAGTAGTAAACTGTAAATAAGAAGAAAATAACCTTCTCTGTGTTGACGTTTTTGCTTTTTCTGTAGGTTATCCACCTGCCCAAAACGATGTTGAAGTGGCAGAAGACTGCTTTCAAGTGAGTAGTTAAATTTTTAAATTAAATATGCATTTATTTTTTGAAGAAATTTGTTGAACCATTTTTGTTTTCATTAGTGAGAATAAGCAAAATAAGAGCAATAGCAAAATTCAGTTTAATGAAATAAGTTCCAAAGCAGTTATCCAGAAGATTTACAATATTGTCTGTCCTAAACAAAGGAGTCAATATTTAATAAATAGGATTATTAACCATCTTGAGTTTAATTTTTAAGTTTACAGTGTCTGTTCTAGGTTGTGTGTCCTCTTTGAACTCATGGGAACATGAAATATTCTTCTGGGGAAAAAAAAATAGAGGGGTCAAGAATCTTCTTTGGTATAGACGTCCTGTTTGTTTTCCTAGATTTCACTCTGCAGTGATAGATGCTTCTAATAATGTATGGTTAGAATTGAAAAGACACTGAGATAACACTTAAAAGAATCTAGTCCAAACAAGGGCAGAAGTTCAGATAATTTTTTAAAAACACACTGAAGATAAAGCAGTCGCTTACTGAGATTCGAATTTTTCTTGATCTTTATTTGCACCATTCAATTTCTATAGGTCATAAAGGTGTAAAAACTTATCTCCTGCTGTGCTTCGGAGTTACAATGCTTTACACAAATACCGTTATCAAGTACTGTAACACTCGTGTGGCACTGCCTGGTAATATCCAAGAATCCATGTTATTAAAAAGCCAGTATAAACAAACATTATGGATACATACACACAGTAAATAGCTGTAATATAACTGAGTAAAAACCTATTTGTGTCTATGTATGCTTGTCGTCATCTTTTCTGTTTACAGTCTCAGGGAAAGTCTTGGCTTTATTCACACACATGTTCAATTTTCAGAGTGCAGATATTTAAATTAATATGAAACTGATATAGAAACAAGTTGACTCAGGGGTCGTAGATCTGATATTCAGAAAACTGGTATTATTCCTTAGTGATTTCTTGAGCGAAAGAGTTTTGTCATTTATGCAATATTAAATTCTTTATCAGTGTAGATGGGTGCAACGTAGAACCTCTGCAACACAAAATCAAGAAAATTAGCAGCCTACTTTGAAGAGATGGGTAAGAGTCAGATTATGATAGAAGACTGAGAGTCAAGTATTTAGAAAGGATACTGCAATGCAGTGGGCAATGCAGAAGGGTCTCTTGATTTCTTTCCATTTTATGGTAGAAGAAACGTATCTCTTCGTGCAAGTGTTGGCTGTGCAACCACCTGTTGTTCTTCATTTTCAGTGCTTTATTTTAAGGCACTTAAAATTAAAATTGCTATAAATATTAGATATTTTGGATTTAAAATAGGAATGAGATTTTGACAAGGTGGAGGAAATGTGTGCCAAAGTTAATGCAATCCTTAATCAGCTTTTAAAAGACTTGTTTAAACATGCTTTGTTGCAAGGATTAATAATTGAGCAATTTCCACAGGCCTAATGAGATTAGAGGAAACTAATTACCTCTTGATTATGCTGCCTAGTTATTACGTTTCTATATAAGGCTGCCAAAATTGAAGCAAATATCTGTGATTCTTTATATTTACAAAGTTTTTTGTTGAGAAAGTAGAGAAAAGTGTATTTACATCATCTATTCTATATAGATTTAAGTATCATTTTATTTAGATGTGTAAATAGATGATGTAGGTTTACTTTATCATTTAATTACTTTTTATTTTAAAAAATTAAATACTTATACACACACATATATATAAAAAACTTAGAGGTACAAACAATTCTGTTTAGTCCAAACTGCTGGTGGTAGAATTATCTGTTACATTCCAGACAGGAAAACATATTTCATGACTTCACCACAACACGCATGGCTTAATTGTGGTTTTGTGCTGTGGATACATCACAAGAATTACCTGTTTTCTAGAGGCAAAAAAGCCAGCCAGTCTCCCATACCATATCTCTGCACACCAAAGTAAAATAAATGATACTAGAATTGCCTATTGATAACAATACTAGAAGAAGGGGGGGAAGAGGGGCTAAGCAGGAAAGGCTGAACCCACCGTGGTTGAGCTATGCTGCATCTAAATCAAGTTTACGTATTAATAATAAAACCATAATTTCAGAGTTACGAATGTCAGTGTAGAAAGGTGACAGCATTTTAGTTACAGGCACTAGATGTAGTCATCAAGAATATCTTGGAAACACTAAATAGTGTGTATTCTCCTCTAAATGATTAATTCTTTCCCCCTTCCAAGATTGGTACTTTGGAACTTGATATGTCAGGATTTTCTTAACTTGAAAGGCTGCTAAGACCATTTTTTAAAAATAATGTGTTATGTATTTAAAGAGTCATGCTGACTTGTCCCCCAGTTCTTTCCACCCCACTACAGTTTAAAAGACCTAATGATTGCTCCCCGACCCATCCCGTTTATTCTGTAAGCTGTTTTCCCAAGTCTCTTAATAGTATTTTTGAGTAAGTTTTTGAGTATATCTATGCAAGGGCACTTTAGAGTGTGGGTAGAATGTTAAAGAGCAGGTTGATGCTTGAATATGAGGGAAATGGGATGTTTGTTGTTTCATCAGAACAATCTTCCAGAATTTTAATTTGTAACCTCTAAGGAATGAAGTACAAAAGATCAAGCAGTGGAGCTCCTCCATTTGTTTAAAAATAATAAGCAGTCTTAAGTTGTTTCTAAAATAGCAGAATATCAGAAAGAGAGAAGGGTTAATTCACACTGACTTTTCATAGCATGTTTGTTAAGGCACTCAAATTTTTGTCTATACCTTGTAGTAACTATCATATCTATTGATATTTTTTGGTTTTATTTATTTCATTGTTAGTTTGGTAGATGAAGTCTCCAGGATGTCATCAAGGTACACTTGAAAACAATAATTTTAATAGGTCTTTGTCAGTTACATTATCTGCTGTCAAAGTGTTTTCCCTATGCTATCCTAGTCATCTTAGACAGCAGGAATCCTAGATTTAGTGCATATTTGAAGTATGAATGTAGTATGTAGTTTGTACATGAATTTCATTAACAGTGTTTTTTAAAAATGAAGATGATTAATGATGCAGAAAGCAAAACATATTTCGTAAGTTATTTTACTGGCTGGTTATATTCAGTGCTACAGAGAGCAAATAAAATCATCCAAATAAGATCAAAACACGCAGCCTTCTGATCTAGTCAGTAGCACTGCTATTAAACCTCTTGTATTATTAAGCCTACTTGTCATAAGTATTATCACATTTTATAGATGTAGCAAGCAGAAATAGGGGTTGTCCAAAACTTTTATGTGCAGCTTTTAAATGCAAATCCAAAAATTGAGCTCTTAACCTTATGCTTTCTAGGCTAGCGTTTTGCTCACTGTATTGTATCTCGAGTCACTAGATTTTATTTCATTTTTTACATTCTTTAAATATAATCTCACAGAGAAAGCATTCTTACTGAAGATCAAATTTATCATTTTAAGATGGCATAGGTTCATTATAGCTTCTTTAGATGTTCTGTTCACAAATAATGTTAAAATCTTAGTATTAAAAAAATACCATCACTTAAGGATGTTCATACTTGCTTGTAAATGTTGCTTAAATGATTATAATAACTAGTAGCTATTTAATGAACATATTATATGCAAGTTGATTTTATCATTAAATAGGCCTTAGTCTTACTAGATTAATTTTAAATAGAAATACACAAATGAGTTAACGCAGAGCTATCTGACTTCCTCTAATGTTTGTAAATGGATCCTGGGAATGTATATATAATTATATGGAAATACACACTGGGAATTTGTTTGGATTTTTTGGTACAAAACCAGGTGTTTTGAATGCAGTAGACAAGCAGCTTGTTTAAGTCAGTTTGCTTGTTTGTTCAAAGATTGGCTCAGATTCTTCTCCTCTACCAAATATAAACTTCTTGCTGTAAAACTCATCTAGCTTAACTGAAAAAATGAGAAAATCAAAATTATTTTTTTTCTTAGAAGTAAATCTAACTAAATGAAATCTAGAGCACATCCATTTAAAAGTATTTCTGTGTGGTTTTTGGATACTGAAATGCCTAAGTCTTGCTTTTGAGAACTGAAAAATAGAGCAGTTGAGTCTTGATTTCTTTCAGGTTTTGTTGATTCAGCCATACTGGTGTTATTTATAGGCTACCGACACATTTTAACAGTTTTGAAGTAATAAGAAATGGAGCAGTTACACTTTTGAGTTTCTTACTACTGGCAAAAGAAATCTGTAGACTGATAAATTATAAGCAGAAAAAAAAGATTTTGGCTTGTTGTTTCAGAAATAGGCACATTGGGCTTTTTGTCAATATGAAGGAGGAAAGGCCTACAACTTAGATGCATCTTACATGGCTTTGGTGCAGGCAAGGAGGACATAAATGGTTCGTGTGCCTCTTTGTAAATACCCTATTTAGTGACCATTCAATTTATTTTGTCTGTAACAAAAGGTTCACAGAAGTTTTATATCACAAAAATAACTTAACATTATGACCTTTAAGGAAAAATGAAATAATTTACCCTTGGCACTGTATTGTTTTTATGGAGAATAAAATACCACATGATAAAACACTAAAAATTAGCGATATTTAGTGCACTTAATAAATTGGCTAGGTGTGGTTCCTAGAACTAAAAGGAATACTGATTTATATTGCCCATTTCAAATAAATAGTATATTGTGCTAAAATTATATGGATTTATTAAGCTTTTTTTGTGGAGTAGTATTCAAAAAAGAGGAGGAATTTTTTTTCCCCTTCACCAGTATCCCTAACAGCCTCTTTACATCTCCATCTCTCTCTTATTTCCTCACAGTTATGCTTTGTGTTTTAGTTTATTTGTTCCTTCCTTAGAATCCATAAAAAACCTCTAATATGCTCTATATATTCAGGTAGAACAATCTTGGAAGAAAGAGGCATGTCAAATGCCTTGTTTTTTACTTTAAACTGTATAAAACAGTCAGATCAATCTAGGTAATGTTTCAGTCCATGTCAGAAATACATACCTGATTATAATAGAATTTCTTTGCCAAGTATTAGAGTAGTTGCTCCATCAGTCTTAGAAATATCTAAACCAGAAGGAAGTTATTCAGATGTTTTTGAAACCTGTATCATTTATCCACCATTTTAAAATTAAGGAAAAGACATTTAAACGCTTCTTGGATTGGTTAGCATCAAACAGCAGATTTTCAGGCCTCATGGGAAGTAAATACAAGAACTGAGATGCAACGGAAATGTGGTCTCTCATCCATCCTTCTGTGTAATCATTAAACTTACTTAGAGCAGAACGTTTTTAACAATGTTTGCAGAACAATGTTGAATTCTCTCCCAGACTTAACTCTGGCAAACTGGGAAAAGTAAGGAGAGAAAATTCGAAGGAGAAGCCCAGTCTGGTTTTCATTTTCTCTACAGCTGTCATCTGGCTTTGAATTCTGCTGGAGAGCTACAGCTGGAGTCATTTTATTGCTTTACCCAGCATCCTTTTGCCTGTGCGCACAGAAATGTTTTAGTAGTCTTGGAAAAAAATTCAGAGTATCTCTTAGCAACCATAGGACAGTAATTATTATACCAGCAGCTGGGAGCAAACCAGATTTCCGTTGTGCATTAAAAACTGGCGTAGGTTACTTTACAGATGATACTGAATAACCTATGCCAGTACTGTACTTTGCAGGCTGTGGTTAAAGGATATTGATTGTGGGCGGTTTAATTGCTTTGGATAGTAGAAAAAGGGAATGTGTGCATCTGTGTTTGTGTGTGATACTCTGTATATTTAATATACCAAGCTTAGTTCTTGTGGAAAACTTTACATGTTTGCTTTTTACTTAAATATGTTTTCACTACAATAGCATTTTTGTTTCTAGGGCCTCTGCCTTCAGGTTGTCAGTGTTTCCATTGTAAACGTGGGATTTCAGGTGTTTGTGACCTTGTCATAAAACATCACATTGGAGCAGAAAGTCTCATCCGAAGAAAGCCTTTTTGATACTAATAAATGCGGTTTGGCTGTATCTAAACTGTTAAGTTTTATTTAAAAAGCAGAGTTAGAATCATAGAATAGTTAGGGTTGGAAGGGACCTTCAAGATCATCTAGTTCCAACCCCCCTGCCATGGGCAGGGACACATTCCACTAGATCAAGTTGCTCAAAGCCTCATCCAACTTGGCCTTGAACACTTCCAGGGATGGGGCAGCCACAACTTGTCTGGGCAACCTGTTCCAGTGCTTCACCACCGTCATTGTAAAAAAAAAATATCTTCCTTATATCTACACTAAATCTGCCCTCTTTCAGTTTAAAGCCATTGCCCCTTGTCCTATCACTACATGCCCTTGTAAAAAGTCCCTCTCCAGCTTTCCTGTAGGCCCCCTTTAGGTACTGGAAGGCTGCAATAAGATCACCCCAGAGCCTTCTCTTCTCCAGGCTGAACAGCCCCAACTCTCTCAGCCTGTCTTCATAGCAGAGGTGCTCCAGCCCTCGGATCATCTTCGTGGCCCTCCTCTGGACCCACTCCAGCAGCTCCATGTCCTTCATATGTTGAGGGCCTCAAGGCTGAATGCAGTACTGCAGGTGGGGTCTCATGAGAGCAGAGCAGAGGGGCAGAATCACCTGCTGGCCACGCTTCTTTTGATGCAGCCCAGGATACGGTTGGCTTTCTGGGCTGCCAGTGCACATTGCCGGCTCATGTTGAGCTCCTCATCCACCAGCACTCCCAAGTCCTTCTCCTCAGGGCTGCTCTCAATCCATTCTCCGTCCAGCCTGTACTTGTGCTTGGGATTGCCCCGACCCACGTGCAGGACCTTGCACTTGGCCTGGTTGAACTTCATGAGGTTCTCACAGGCCCACCTCTTCAGCCTGTCAAGGTCCCTCTGGGTGGCATCCCTTCCTTCCAGCGTGTCCACAACACCACACAACTTGGTGTCATCTGCAAACTTGCTGAGGGTGCACTCGATCCTACTGTCAATGTCGCTGACAAAGGTGTTAAACAGCACAGGCCCCAATACCGACACCTGAAGAATACCACTTGTCGCTATTCTCCACTTGGACACTGAGCCATTTACGACAACTCTGAGTGTGACCATCCAGCCAATTCCTTATCCACTGAGTGGTCCAACTGTCAAATCAATATCTGTCTAATATAGAGACAAGGATGTCATGTGGGACTGTGTCAAATGCATTGGTAGATGATGTCGGTTACTCTTCCCTTATTCATCAACACTGTAACCATATCGTAGAAGGCCACCGGATCAGTCAGGCAGGATTTGCCCTTAGCGTAACCATGTTGGCTGTCACCAATCACCTCCTTATTTTTCATGTACCTTAGCATAGTTTCCAGGAGGATCTGCTCCATGATCTTGCCGGGCACAGAGGTGAGACTGATTGGACTGTAGTTCCCTGGGTCTTCCTTTTTTCCCTTTTTCAAATTGGGGGTTATATTTTCCCTTTTTTAGTCAGTGGAAACTTCACCAGCCAACCACAACTTTTCAAATGGTGATGGACAGTGGCTTAGCAACTTCATCCACCAGTTCCCTCAGGACTCACAGATGCATCTCATCACATCCCATGGACTTGTGCACCTTCAGGTTTCTTTGATGGTCTTGCACCTGATCTTCTGCAGTGGGCGGTTCCTCATTTTCCCAGTCCCTGCCTTTGCCTTTTGTGACTTGGGCTGTGCAGCTGGAGCTCTTGCCAGTGAATACTGAGGCAAAAAAGTTGTTGAGTACCTCAGCGTTCTCCATAACCTGGGTAACTAGGTCTCCCATTTCCTTCTGGAAAGGGCCCACATTTTCCCAAGTTCTCTTTTTATCACTGACGTACCTCTCTAGGTTTTCTTGTTGCCCTTGATGTCCCTGGCCAGATTTAATTCTATCAGGGCTTTAGCTTCCCTAACCTAATCCTTGGCTTCTCGGACAATTTTTCTGTAATCTTCCCAGGCTACTTATCCTTGTTTCCATCCTCTATAGGCTTCCTTTTTGTGTTTGAGTTTGTCCAGGAGCTCCTTGTTCATCTATGCAGGCCTCCTGGTGTTTCTGTTGACTTTCTCTTTGCTGAGATGCATCGCTCCTGAGCTTGGAGGAGGTGATCCTTAAATATTAGCTAGATTTCTTGGGCCCTTCTTCCTTCCAGGGCTTTATCCCATGGTATTTTACCAAGCAGATTCTTGAAGAGGCCAAAGTCTGCTCTCCTGAAGTCCAGGGTAGTGATCTTGCTGTGCACCCTTCTTGCTGCCCTAAGATTCTTGAGCTTCACCATTTCATGGTCACTGCAGCAGTTAAGGATATTAATCTGGTATTTCTGTAGTTCTGTGTAGTCAATATTTGTAGGCTAAATAAGATCATAACTGACCTGATTGCTTTTCGTTTTTCATAAATACCAGCGGCTTTGTCTGCTCACCTGTAGTGTCTAGGTTGGTAGGCTGAGTTTTGTGCTTTCTGAACCGTTGTCTCATGGGTTCTTGACTTACAAAGGTCAGATGGCTTTCTGTCTCCTGCCACCCCCAAATTTGTCCTTGAAGTCAGTTAGCTTGGATTGTGGTGTCTGTGTTGGAATTTTAAAAAAGCATTCCTTTATAATTGCTGTGTATAGGTCGCAAAGGCTTGCTTTACGATCAGGGTTTGTATTCCGTACATGAGTATCTGGCACTGACAGTTAGCACTGTAACAGATGATCAGTGCCTGTATCCTTCATTAGGTGGAGCCTTTCTTGACTGCCAAGGGGAGCGTGTGTGTCTGTTTGTGAGCATGTGCAAGTGTCCTTTTTGCTCTATAGTGTTGGTAGTTTATTTCTGAAGAAAAAAGGTGTGAATCACCTGCAGGGAGAGGAAACGATGCAGCCTGTTGCAAGTCTCACCCAGGGATGGAAACCGGCTTGTAGGTAGTATGTATTTGTACCCTGGGAAGGAAGGAGTAGTAGTTTTTGCAGCTCTCGTCCTTCTTCCTATATGACACAAATTGATAATAATAGCCAAGGGAGTAAGGGGGTTAGGTAGTGCTTATCACTGTGGTTTCTGTAAAATGGCTTCTAGCTGTTAAGTGTGTTTCTAGCTTAAATAGTTTCTGCTTGTAGGCATTTATAACATTGCTCAGACCAAAAATAGTTGTAGGCTTTTCTTCCTCGCTTTGAATGCAGCAATCCTCGGTTTGAATGAGTGTTTGGGAAGCTTTTCCTGTCACTGGGCAATGTAGCTGCGGGAGTACCTCCTGTGAGGAGGATGTTTGATATTGCACTAATATTTGATGCCTTTTGCTCTTAAAATAAGTATACATCCATGAAATCTAGTCTTGCCAGACATTTCAATATTTCTTTTGTACTCCTTTCCTAACAGTGTTTACCAGAACGCTTAGTTTTGACAACAGGTTTGCTTAGTGGTGTTGTCGTGCTCAAGGATCTGCAAAAAGTACTTCTGGAGTTTTGCCTGTCTTCGAATTTTTTCAGTGGAACTTTGCCTGATTGAGCTATTGTCTTCCATGGGGTGTATGGTCTCTAATATTAATTAAAGCTTATTATTAATTAATTACTGATTTTAATGTTTTTCCACTCAGATTGCATCTGAACAATATATAAATTCTTAGTGATGTAACTATTTTATTTCTCCTAAAGATCAGCTATAGAACAGCTACTTCCACTTTATCTAAACGTCTTAGACCTCGATACATTAGGCTTTTATGTACATGAGGTGCTAATGTAATCCCAGAATAAGTTCCTTAAGTGTTTTCAGAAACGAAAACTAATGATTCAGTGTTAGTACTTCACCTGCCAAAACTTCAGGTTTGCCTCGGTGGTTTTCTGCAGTATTTTCGTTTCCTCCTTAATGTTTTTGCAATATATACAAATCCTTATAACAAAGCTGAAACCTTCTCATTGCTGGAAGTCGGATGATGCCAGTGTTTTCTCAGTGCTATCAGATGATGACAGCCAGATAACTTTCAGCATCTCTCAATACGAACAAAACATTGTACAGTACGTAGTTTTGGCAGCCCAGTGGGATTTGTATCAATATAATCTACTGTATCCTGAGTATGTCCCAGTCAGTTAAGCTTAAAGAATGAGAACCGTTTGTTTTTCTATTTTTCTCAGAAATTGGATCATCTCACAAGCCAATATTCCACCCAAACATACTTCCTTATTCTGAGTGGCACACGTCCTGCAGATATTTCATTTTATGTTGCCACATGGTCTCATTTTTATATCAAATTGCCTGATATAGCCTTAATTTCAAAAAGACAGTCATTAGTTGTTTAATACACACTTGCTGTAATTAGATATTGTAATTGAGCCAGTATATATTAAAACTGCTTTTCCGTTCCTTCCCAGCTGATCTGTTAAACAGTCTTGCTTTTTAATTTATTAAAACGTCTGACTAGCCTTTGCCTTACTAGTCCCAGAAATTTTTCCCTCCAATTGTATATTTGTAAATATTGGCAACCTCATTGGTAGTTAGAGAAAAAATAATCTCAGAGGCTGGGCTAATCTCTCTTTCCTTAAAGAAGTTCCTCAGTCTGATTTGGCAAGTGAGGTACAAAGGCATGTGTCTCTAATGCCCAAGGTACGTAGGCCTTGCAGAGAAGGAACTCTTATTTCCAAGGCTGACTCATAGTAAAGAAAATACTTGTCTACTTATAAGTACTTTAAAAACGTATGTTTAAAAAGACTTGTGTTCATAGATGCCTCTAACACGTTGTGTAGAATATTAATGCATTCATGTATGAACTTGGTGTGGGTTTTGTATAAATGCAAAATCATTTAAAGGGTTTTCTTATGTATTCTAGACTACTCAAGAAAATTCATCGGGTTCATTAATGAAAGATCACCTTTTCCAGCATGAAACTGTAGTAACCAGTGAACCTTACAACAGTGCAAATTTAAGGCCTTCAACATTTGAGGATTTCAACACCAGGAGAGCCTGTTTTCCTAGCCAGCCTAACCAGGTAAGACCAAGAAAAGAAGTGATTCTCATTTGTTTGCTGTATTAATGGCACAATATGTAATTTCTGACAAGAAAGCACTTTCATTCCAAGCCCTTGTATGTAGTGTTATACTCTCAGCTTCTTTAAATGATCAATATAAGCTTTGCAGCTGAAATATCACAGCAGTATTATGGCAGAGGTAAAGCTTTGTGAAGGTATTTACCTATGCTGAAGTGCATCAGACTACATGAATAAATCTTTCACTTTCTTTGAAGTCAGATTTCTGTATGACAGACTTATATATCTGCAGCCTTGAAAAACTGTTTAAATTTGTTCAGAAAATGTTAATTGGCCATTGAGTCAGTCTCGGTTACATGTATACTAATATTGTCTTGATTAGAAATATTAAAAATTATCTTTACAATGAATGTCTTGGATGCATTACACAGTGGGGCACTTTTGACTAAATATTTTTAATGAGACATTGTTTATACTTTCTAACTTCCTTTTTTAACTATGATACTCTGTTTTGGTACAGAAAGGAAAACAGTTTATCAGTTATGCATGAAAAGTAGTAAGCTGTTGGTAAACAGATTCTTGAAAGAGATAAACACTAACATGAGGAAGGCTGACGTACAGGCATTTTTTTAAATGAGGTCGTATTTGGACAATGTTAGATTGGGAAGGCAATGTTACCACTTCAACTATATACATTTTGCTTTTTTCTAAGCCTCAACTTACAGTTTTTGTAGACTGTAGAGGTAGACTTAATAGTAAGTTGGATAATAATTAATTTGAGGGTCTTACGCCTATAAGCAAACACATGGGAATAGCTTAACAGAAGTCAAAGCAGAAGGCAAGTTCAAGTAGTTGTGAACGCTTCATCAGAAAATATTTCTATTCCTTGAAATAAAGCTTTTTATCAGCTGCTTTCTAACTGCTTTATTGTGCAAAAGAAGCAAACAGTGTTATCTGGAGAACTAAAGAGCTTGGAGTTATGAACTTCTGATTTTTAATCATTCATCCTCTCTAATTATCTCTTTCTAGAAGTCACCTCAAATTTTTTGTTTGTTGTGTTTGTCAAGAGGTACATATTCTTCCCTCTTCCCGTTTACATGCAAAAAGAATTCAAGAATTTCTTACAATAAGAACAGATGGGTGAATAGGTTATTGCAGGTAACACTTAACTAGCTACAGTAACCAGTGACATATGTGCTTAGTCTTCATCAAGTTGTAAGGAAGAGTGCAGTAGCCTAAACTGCACGTATGTTTGAAGAGGAGATATAGACTGGGCTGCTGAGGAAATGATAATTTAAGCTGTGGTATACTGGATAGTGCCTGTCCAATAGAAATCAAATAGGAATTTCTTTGAAATGACGATGCTACAATTCGCTTCTTGTAGACTGAATTTATTAAAGATCCCACGGAAGTTTAAGTAAATATTCTATTAAATATTTTTCTCATATTGTAGCACCATCTGCAATTTTGTTTCAATTACCTATAAATAGGTTTGAACTCTCTTACTGTGCTTCGAAGTTAAATAGCTCAAGAAGTGCATGGAAAACTAAAGCGATTAATGACAGTCCAGATCTTTACCTGTAATTCTTTGACTGCTAATAAAAAATACCAAGTTCCTCAGCTTTTCAGCTTCTGATACACTGATGTGTGTTTACTTAAAGGTAGTACTTGGCATTGATGTATTCAGCTGCCGGTGTCGTCGTATGAGGAGTTGCAGGCTGAGCTAAGTCAGGTGCACCTGCTTAAGGAGACACAGTGAAGGCTACAGCACCGAGCCAGTGTCCGTGCTTGGTGTAAAGGTGCAGCCCTTCAAGTAACGTGTAATATTAGTGAGTTCAGTCATGCCGACAAAAACTTTCTGCCTAATTGGCTAATTATCTTCATAATGAGATTTCTCTGTGGAATCTCGGTTTGCTGTAATATTCTTCCTCCCTTCCTGCTTCAGCTGTTACGCAGAGGTGGCACTTGTGCTGAGTGATATTTTTGAATGGCTAGAGGACTACGGGCATTATTCTCAGTGGATTTTGCTGGTGTGTGCACCTAACTGAATCTGAGTTGTGTATTGTTCTTAAGGTTTTATGTATCTTGCATATCTTGCGCTTTCATGTAGGTCCCATTAAAAGCCCAATATATAAGCACTTTTTAAGTAAAGCTTTTCCAACGTTTGTCCTCTTTGCTTGTTTTTCAGCATTTCCTACTTACTTTCTTAAAAACTAAATTCTTAATATTAATTGCATAAAGACTGTAATGCTGCCTTGTTTGTAACATGTCAGGCTTCAAGCAGGTTTAGTAGGTGTTTGGCTGAGAACTTGGGGAAAAAAAAAAGAAATGAGCTCTATGCATGTGTTGTGTTCTGCTCAAACAGATAAAACACTTTCAAAGAATGAGGAGAGGTCAGATTTTACAGTTGTTAGTGTTTGTAGTGGTCTTTAATGGCTGTTAGCTGTCTGCGGGATGGGAGGTTAAGGGTGGGTTTTTTGCTTTGAGGTTTTGGGGGGTTCTTTTCTTTTAAACAATGGATTTTATTTAATGTCTTAAATGCATGCATAATTCTGTGTGGACAGTGGGATAAGGATCCTTTTTTGCATGTAACATACCGAATTGTAATGACTTTTTGATGCTTTTTCTCTTAAATAAATTTATGCTGTTAACTGTTGAAAAAAGCCAATTATCCCTAGCTAGTTATTGATGCTAAAACAATAGGCTTTCTCTTGTTTGAAAACAGAATAGAGTTGAAAAGCACTCTGCTTTATAAGCAAAGGGGAGTCCTAACTGCTTGCATCAGAGCCCAGGGAAGTATAAAAAAGCAGTGATGTTAGCTGAATTAGGATATAACCTTTCTTCACCCTATATCCTTTAGACCTTGTGGAAGTCCAGCTACGTGGCTTGGAGCCAAGGAAAAAAAAAATATTCTTGTTAGCATACTTCAGTTGAAACTTCCAGGGCAAAGCAGCTCTAATTACAGTTCTGTACTTAAAATACATCACACAAGGATTATCAAGCAGGGAAGTGATGGTTAGAGCAGGCTACAGATACCCTTACATAATCAGAAGCTGGCATATTTTAAGCAGCTATTCCTTCCTCTTCCCCAGCTGTCTTCCCTTTTCCCTCCTCTGCCTCTTACCCCAAAACCAGGGCATGCAGACTTCAGTGTAGTAGGAGCATAGACACGTGCAAAGTGAAACAGAAGTATGTTAACTTAAAACATCATCTTCAGTAGTGTGTTATTTCACACTGCAACAGGTTAGGAACACATAGTTCAACTGTTGTCCTAGACTTCGGAATGGTGACACATTAATTATCATTAATTTGATCAGTACTAATAAGGTAAACACTCTCAAAGCAAGGATACCGATGCAAAAGATGCATTCTCAAGTGATTCATGATTCGGGAAGAATTTGTAAGGCTAATGGATTAGAGAGTGATTTTTTTTTTTTTTTCAGTCTTTTCTGTGAAATATTTTGCAGGCTGTGCACTTAACAGGAGAGAAAGGCGGAATTTGACTTGAAGCTCCCTTATATTCTGGCTCCAATTATAATAGCCCTACAGTGTAGGAAAATAATTGCTGTCTGTAAGGCAGGAATACTGGGACATACTGAGACTTTGGCTTTTTTGCTGCACTCTGCTATTTTCAGGATCTCCTTCCATACACATGTGCTAAATTTTTATCCTGTCATTGCATATTTTCTTGAAAGTCACTTGTAATGTGATTTCAGTAACGTTTAGTGGCAGTCCACTCACTATCTTACACTTAAATCTAAAGCCTGCTGTATTTCAATTTGGATGTTTCAAATTTGCCACCTTCAACAACTTTTTCATGCCCCCATGCCCTGTCATCATAAGACAGGATAAACAAGAACTCTCTTATCTCTCTGCTGTTTGTTCTGTATGTGTTTGGCATGTTCCTTCTTACTTGCCTTTTGAGGTAAAAGGTCTTGAATTATGGTCAGTTCATTACAAGTTGAGAATTTAAAAAGCACTCAGGTGTTTGCCTGCCGGTGTCCTAAACTGATCGATTGAAGTAAAGTGCTGTATATTAGCTAAGAGGAGATGCATTTAGAAGCCACTGTTATTGATCAATTATGCTAATGAATATTATTCTTTATGTGGCAAAATCCTTACCTAGACTTCAGCTTTGACAATAAGTAACCAGTATTCAATCCTCTTGTTGCAAAAGTGGAGGGAGTTTGAAAACTTAGAGCAGGAATAAAGGCAAGTTTCTCCTAGATAACACGAGTAACTCAAAGTGGATGCATGAGGGAGTTAATCCTGAAGCAGTGAATCATCGCTGGTGTGAAATCAGCAAAAATTCACGTAAGGCGTGATTGATCTGTGGTATTAGTTGCCACTGTAAGATGTTAAAACCGGAATTTTGAGCATAATACAAAGAACAGTATCGAGTTTTATGCAGATACCAAAATACCCAAAGCTCTTACGAGATACTAAAAAGTCGGGAAAGAACACTAAAGCTCGTGGTTCTAATATCACGCAAAAGGTTAATTATTAGGGGGAAGTCTGTAAATTGGACTAGTAAGAAAAGAAGCTGAAATTTTTATCTTCAAGCAGCAAGGAAAAAAATCCTGGTTTTTAATATTCTAATTAATTTTTACATTGTAGGTAAACATAAATTTGGGACTTCATTATAGTAAACTTACCTTGCTTTGCCATTTCAGGTCTCACTGAAGTCAATCAGACATGTTAGTTTTCAGGATGAAGATGAAATTGTTAGAATAAACCCTCGTGACATTTTGATACGTCGTTATGCAGACTACAGGCATCCTGACATGTGGAAGAACGACCTGGAGAGGGATGACGCAGACTCAAATATACCGTTTTCTAAATCAGACAGTAAAAAATCTGACTATTTATACCCATGTGGGGATGGAACTAAGCTGAATTCCCTGAAAGACTCAAAGAGTTCTGTGGTATTTAAAACTCAGCCTTCCTCATCAAAATTTAAAAATTCAAAAAGAAGAAAAGAGGATGGTGAGCGTTCCCGCTGTATATACTGCCAGGAAAGGTTTAATCATGAAGATAATGGCAGAGGAAAATGTCAAGATGCGCCAGATCCTATTAAAAGATGTATCTACCAAGTTAGTTGCATGCTTTGCGCAGAGAGCATGCTGTATCACTGCATGTCGGACTCTGAAGGAGATTTCTCTGATCCTTGCTCCTGTGACACTAGTGATGACAAGTTCTGCTTACGCTGGTTAGCACTGGTGGCACTCTCATTCATTGCTCCATGTATGTGCTGCTACCTCCCCTTGAGAGCGTGCCACCACTGCGGTGAGGTATGTGGGTGCTGTGGAGGAAAGCATAAAGCTGCAGGATGAATCAGTCTTGTGCCAAACAGAGCTGAAAAATCTTTGTTTCCAGGAAGCATCTAACTTGGATTTGCGGAAGCTTTTTGGCAAGCTGAAGGGAATCTTCTTTCGTGTAAGAGATGCTTGATGTGGAGGAAGCAACAGGACTTGTCAGACCTTGGCATTTTACAAGTGCCAGCCATGCCTAACTATTTCCTTTGAGTGCGTGGCATTTGTTGCAAGTCGTGAAGGAGATTTTGCAAAGGAAAGCCTAATCTTATTATTGGCTATAAAATGAGTATATAAACTATGATTATACTAAAAGGGATTAACTTTCGCCACTTTGTACATTCATGGTTTAGGTGAGGGGGCTCTTCTGAAAGGATGAAAACTTACCTGAGGGGAAATTTTAACTAAAAGTGCACTAGTGACAGTTGATTTAAGATTAAGAAAAGTTAATACTCGGCAAATGAGAAATGAAACTGATTTTAAGTGCAACTAAATCACTTATTAATAGTTTTTTGGAAGCGACTTTATGTATAAATAACAAATGTTTATATTTAACTAAATGTGTAAGGTACGAATTATTACATGTTAAACTTCCCTTCTCTCTGATATAGTAGGTATGGACCATATCTACTGTCACATTCCATGGTAGTATTTTAAATATTTAATTAGTTAATTTAGTCACATTTTTATTCCAGATGGACAAATTGATATTTTCAGTCCTGTTTCCCTTCAGCTACAGTTTGTGTTGAGTTGTATCCATACATTCTGATAATCTAAAAACCTTTAAAATATTAATTATTCTAGTCTTGAGTGACCAATATTTTTTGTTAAGCACAGATGTAATTGTCTAAAATGTTCTTGTTAGAACATAACATTTATTTTTATATATAAATGACTGATTTCAACATAATAGCAAAAAGGAAGTTGTTTCTGTTGCTCAACCAGCAAGTTGTTTTCTTTTGGGGTGTCCTCCAAAAATACTTTATTGCATATTCAAATGTTCATTAAGCAAAAGGTACATTAAGGCAGTTGTAACAAATTGTCATCAGTGTTCTTGTTTATCCTTCTGTTAAACTAGGATCCTGTTCAGCTGTTTATCAAGTACTATGATTAAAACAAAAGATTAATAACAAAAGTGAAATTGTTTTCATTATTTTGAACTGCAACTTTTTCTTATTTGAATGGGCAAGAACAAAAGCACTGTGTGTGTTGTTGAAAAACAACAACAAAAGACTTAGCTTGAGAAATAAATTACAGCCCAGGCAAAACTGGAGTGAACTTCTTAATTGAGGAAATTTGGAGGGGGGATGGGGGAGGGAGGGGGAGAGAGAGGGAGAGTGTATGCACGGTGGTATATTGTGTATGGTATTTGTTGTGGCTTTGTACTTACTGAGTGTTTAACTTACAGATAAGAATTAACCAATTAACCCATAGAGAATTTTTTTAAAACATTACATGCTCTGCTGTATCATGAAGTAAGAAACGTTTGCGTCTCACTAAAGATATGTAAAACACTAAAACCAGTCATAATTCATTAGCAAAGGTGCCTATTTGATATCCTGGCTGGAGTGGGACAGGCTGTCCTCAGTATACCCTTGTTATTAAGCAAACAAAAAATTTTAACAGATGCACATGACTTTTTTTTCTCACTTCCTATGCATTTCTTCAGTATATTCTGTGTAACTTTTCTTTCTGCGTGTCTCAGTGCCCTTAAATTTTCCTTTGTAGCCCAGAAGTAAAATGAGCAAATGTATATAACACCTGTCTGTAAAATACTTTTTAAAAGGAAACATTTATATTTATATTACAGCTTGAATTGACCACCTTGTGTACATAGATCATCACAGAGTATTATTTCACATTGAAAAGAAGACAAATATATTGATAACTGTAGAAGTTACGGAAGAGCTTCTAGTTTTGTATTAAGAGTTGATTGGATGAATTAAGTCCAAGAGTATGACACGGTAGCAGCAGTCTTGGTTTTTACTGTTTATATATTTGAAAGCTGCTACTCTGGTTTATTTTCATGCTTCACATGTTTTCAGCAAAACTTGGTTGCCTAGAATAGACTGTTAACTTTACAAACAACTTTGATAAAAAATGGTGATGTTTTTCTAGCGAATGAGAGGAACTTAATATTTGTAAGCACTAGGTTCCCAATTCCAGGTGAAGAGAGATATGAACAACCTAAGAAAAGAACTTGCTGGCTGTATAGCAAAATGCTATAGAATCATACTGTGTATATACTTCAGAAAGAAATTAGTTTAACAGTTTCCTCTGAGCACTATACAACATAGTGAAACTCGGTCCTGTACTGTATTTAATATGAAACATATATGCTTTACTATTTTTATTGAATGTGTGCATTAATGTTTTCACTTTGCATTTAACCATTTTGCTGCTAAAATGTTTCCACCTTTTGCTTTCCTCTTCGAAGACTCAATCCATCTGAAAAGGGTTACTGAGCTGATGTGTTCACTTTTTCTTATTGTTCTGGAAGTGTCAGCCTGCATGCCCAGTCTGAGAGCGGCTGAAAGAACTGCGAAGATCTGTGGTTACATAAGCGTTGGTTTTAGTAGGATGCACACGTACTTTTTCTTCTGGTGTTAGGGATCTTACCCACGTTAGGAAGTGAGTAGTGGAAGGTGGACATACAGCAAACCCATTCCAGAACAGGCTATTACATCTATGCATCTGTTGTTTTTCACAGCACATAATATTTATTCTGTCTCTTCTGAAATACTTGCTTAAGCATTTGGGAAAAGAGAAATTTCTTCCCCAATCCTTACTCCTCCCCTCGCCCTTAGCATCAGAACTGTAGTTTGCCAGGCATGTAGTTGCAGAGCTTTGTGTTGCTTGGAGGGGAAACCCAGGCCTTGGGAAACCGTCATTGAATATTAAGTCCCTTGCTTGTTGAAAGCCTCGGTTACGGTGAAAATTAAGTATTTCCCCTTGAAAGTGGGAGAAGAGGAGAAACAATAGCAGCACTTGGGCACCATCTGCCGGGGGAAAAACATTCAGCTGCATTCAGGTGTAATATTTGATTACATGGTAATTTAACTGGCTGTCTTAAGCTACAAAAATATGTAAAGCTTTAGTTATGAATTTACAAAATAGTAATTTGTACTCTTCCTGTGGTTCTTTATCTCATGCTTCTTAAGTTTCATTCTCAATACTGATTGAAAGTAAAAATGCTTTAACCTTATGTTTCGTTAGATTTAAAATAGTCACGATGGCCTGTTACAGAAGAGCATAAAAATCAGGAATTAAATGAAAATTCTTTTCTATCACTGGGTTCACAGGAAAGATATTATTTATTTATTTATTTATTTTCCCATTGGAGTTCTTTCCCAGCGAAGTGATGGAGTTTTGATGTTCGTGCAGAGGGTGTTTGGCCTTCTGGTTTGTGATGCGAATCGAGTTTTGAGCATGCACACATGGGTCTGTGCACTTGCACATGCGATTCAGTAGTTGTGAAGGGTCTGCCTACAGCTGTGTGCAAGATTAAAGCAATATTCTGATAATAATCTACAATTACTATGGTAACTGTGCAGTAAACAGCAGCAAATGATGGCATAAAAGTCAGATGCCTTTCTAGAGTTTATGTAAGAGATGTTCCGAACAGTCTTAACCAATGCAATTTCCTCTAGAGGAACAAAGGTATTCTGAAGAATGTCTTAATTTTGCATGTTGGGATATAACATTCCCATTTCAGATGTGTTCTCTTCAGAATGATCTGTTCATGTGTACCTGGAGGATAATGCTGAACTCTCGTGCAAATCATGCACAGGTTGCAATTAGACTTTAAATCTTTTCGGAGCTTCTGGCATAGTATGCAGCCAGTGCAGTGATACATTCGTGTTAATAAAATGAAGATCAAGGGTGGTGGCTGGCAACAGAACAAAAGATGCCTTGTGGTACTGTTAGTCCAGCAGCTGGGTGGATAAAACTTCCTTTTCCTTTGGTGCACTGATAAGTACAAGGAGGGATTGGGGGGGTTGTTTGGGTTGATTTGTTTGTTTGTTTTCCTGGAAGCTTCTCTTTCTTAATTGCAAAAGTTGTGGTTCGTTTAAGGAGTCGAAGCATTCAGTGAAGAAGAAGCCTTCATGTTCAAAGCTGCAGTATAATCTGTACATAGTTTTCCTTCTTTCGCTTGGTGCCATTTGCTTTCCACCCTAATGACCTCAAAGTGCCTCATGTGTATATTGTTTCCATTAAACCTCAACTGCTATTTCTTTCTACTAAATGATGTATAATTTAGTTAACTCACCCCATAGGTGTTTCCTTTATGAATATGAATATAGCTTGTTAGTTTGAGTCTATAATGTAAATATGCCTTTAAGTTTGTAACTGGTTTGTTACATCATGTCCTTGTAAGTTGACATAGCAGATAACACCATAAAAATTGTTTTAATGTTTTTTCCTGTAATTACCTGATTAAAACTATCTTGAAATGAAACAACTGATATGTTTTTCCATTCTGTATTGGGGTTACTCAGAACAGTGCATATCAAGTTAAATGTTGCAGCTCGAGAACAAAATAAAAAGATGTAAATGCAGGTAATCATTTTGCCGTAGTATTCTGCTTACTGGTTAAACAAAATGTTCATCAGATCATTTTATGATTTTTAAGACTGGTCAAACTTAACATTGTATTACCTTCAAGTTTCACCATCTTTCATCATAAGAACCATTTTTAAGAGTTGCTGTAATGTTTTAAACAAAAATGTGCCTATCCCAGCTTGCTTTGTATCTGCAGCAGTATTTATCTTTGACATCATGCTATGGAGGTCAAGATTTCTTCATATAAATCGTGTTTGAGTTCCCACTCAACCGCACCACAAAAATGTGTATCTTTGAATAATAAGTCTAAACTTTGTACAAGTTAGAGATATACACCAGAAAAGGAAGGAAAACTAATCAGTCCATGAAGAAAAATGAAGATGAACTTGTTAGAAACCTGTGAGACTATAACTTGAAAGCTCAGTGGTCAGGGTTTAGGATGGCTTATTGCTTCTGGCTTTTGCAAATGTTTTCTTATTAGTTACAACTGATAAAGTAATTCTCACTGTTCATCTGACCAGTTTCTAACTTGAAGAATGTTATTATTGCCAGATGTAATCATTACATGGACTATTAACTGTTCGGCTTTTAACTGATGATTTGAAAACGCAGCCCTACCAGAGAAATGAAACGGGCAAATTAGTTGACTAACAAGGTGAGCAGGTAATAGAGAATATTGTAGAACTATGTGAAGACCACATATGAGAAATTGACTCAGCATTAAACATGATTTCATAAAAATGAAAAACCTAGTGTTAGATCTCAGATAAATCCACTTTGAGGTTGATGGATAATGCACAATCTTCTGGTTTTGAACAAGAAAAAAAGGATAGGTAAGGGGCTCTTATTTTTCTTTTCTTCCTTTATTTCTTTTTTTGACAGGTAAGTCAAACTCAATCGCTGAGCTTTATAAATTAAATCAAAAACTGAAGTTAATCCAATCTGTAGACCAGCCCGTTTCTAAAGAGAGTTCATAAAAAATATCCCAATTAGTCCTTACCATATAGCAATTAATACTCAGTATTTCATATCACTGTTTCTTGAGCCTTTTGGCTTACTGTCATGGATCACTATGTGCTCCCGTACCAGAACAGAAAGACTTTAGTCTGTAGGGTTATGTTGTCACTTCTGTCATTTGGGAACGCTGAGCTATGTAAGGTCATTTAATATCTTGGAAACAGACATAATAAGTAAATGGAGAAGAATAAAAATTGATCCTACATTTCATACCTCTAACTTGAGGTTAGAGAGTGTGTGCATGCACATACAATGGCATCTGACTAAATTATGCTTTGAGTACTGCATAACATGAAAAACTACCAATGCTTCTTTTTACCTGGAAGGAAAAGAAGGAAAGAGATAGGTCAGCTCTTCAAGAAGCTTGTAGCTCTAGATATCCATGCCCTGACTTGAGAAATTTTGGAATTTTTGAGACGATAATGACACTTCACTGACAGAATAAGCTGCTCAGATGAATTGTGATTTCAGCTAAGTGGTGATTTGGCAGACTCCAGGCGCATCTCAGTACCCGCTAAATTATATCCGATATGTTTTTAGCAATGTAAAGTTATTTATGTCAGTTTGAAGTAATGCACAGGAACAATTATTTCATGTTTGGCATTTACTACTTTTTTAATTATTTTTTTTTTAAACCACCAACAAAAAAACCCTTCTGCATTCTGATTCTAAGTAATGTGTATAGAGGTAAGGTAAGCTGACCAAAAAGCTCAGTGTTTGGTGGGAGGATGGGTGGAGAAGAAAAAAAAAAAACACCCATGACCAGGAAAGCTCTTTTTAGTTCCTACCCAGGCCTACACGGTAGATAATGAAACAACTCCTAAATGAAAGCTGTTGCAGTATGACCTGCTGTCTAAAAATGGGACTTCACAGAAAGACAGATTTAGCTGCCTTCTATGATAATGAGCAGCCTTGCTAAGAGAGAGTTCTGATTTCACTATGAAAAGGATAATGTGCAGATGTTAATGAGCTTGCTAACAAGGAAAGTACTGGGGGTTTTGTGA
This sequence comes from Tauraco erythrolophus, assembly GCF_009769465.1. Lineage (NCBI taxonomy): Eukaryota > Metazoa > Chordata > Aves > Musophagiformes > Musophagidae > Tauraco > Tauraco erythrolophus. The sequence goes on along the minus strand of NC_141470.1, from coordinate 37,755,693 downwards.
TGGTCGAACCACATTTAGAGGGATCAACAATAAGTGTTTGAAAGAGAAGGAATTATCCTTTTAAACATCAATCTGGTATTGATCGATCAAGTCTAGTTTTCCAGTCAATGCTACAATTAGTTGTAAGAAAGCCTGTTAAGATGATTAAACTTGCTGTTGCATGCAAAACTGGCCTTGAATTATGGGCTAATCTCTCCCTACTCTGATATTGCAACCTTCCAAACCATTCCTGTATGAGTTCTCTCCTTCCACTGCTACATTTGTAGAAAACAAATCCATTTACATATATTAAAGACCTCCTAGCCCCCAATGTAGGTAGCTTGCCATTTTGTACCCTATGTAAACAGCAAGTAGTGTAGTGAGCTATTTCTTTCAAGTTGAGGATATGAGACTATTTTTGTTATTTCTTAGGTAAAAGAGGGTTGTGAAAACATTACTGCTGTCAGCAGCGATGGCTGTCCCTTCACCAGAGCTGACTGTCCCTTCGTACCTGCCAATGTGCTCAGGTGCTTCTCTGGTTTTGCTCTATATTGCCTATGAGGGAAGTGTTACAGTGACTTTCTTTTCTATGTTTCGTCCATAAGTCGTTCCTTTTTCCTTTTACGGTCAAAGTCGTCTTTGGCTTTCTCTGCCAGCATATAGAGTTTTTACAGGCTGTGTGGGCATCTGATGATTACAGCTGCTGATTACTGAATGCCCATTTTAAACACTACTTAAAAGTTGTATTGCAAGGGCCAAAAGAGTATGGAATATTGCATCTCTCTTGAATGTGGTAATGCTGAGAAGTTTTCTCTGTTATGTGGGCATCCAGCCACAGGCTGACCAATCTGAAGAATTGGTTTCTGAGTCTGATATGGTTTTACCTAAATTTTCATTTTCTCTTGCCTATTTGCATATAACTGTCTATAAGATAGGTAATGGGATGAACTCTCCAGTACATTATTGGGCAACTCTTTCCAAGGGGAGGAGGGAAACCAAACCCTGAAGCTCTAAACAACTCGTGGTTTGCTCTCTTGCCCTAACAATCAGATCAGTAATACAGTTAAATAATTTTAGCAGTTGTTGAAACTATGTTGAACCCAACATGGTGGAACAAATTCGTTTGGGAGGGTTGTCACTGTCAGCCTTCAACAGTACTAGAAATGCTGTTGAGTCACCAGCTGTGCAGGATCCCCTGTTCTTATTTTCAGTGACGTTACAGCTATGTGTTAAAAATGTTGCTTGTGAAGGAAAGAGCTCTCTTCCTTTCAGGGCTACTTCTATCATGAGAATGATGAAATGACTATTCTTTCTTCCTTGGGCTTGGTGGTCTTCAGTGAGTTCTTAGAAGCCTGGAAATTGGTGGAGGCATGAGATATGAGAATGGTAATCCCTAAACTGAAGAGGTACAGTGTGGGACAGATGTTAAATTTTGTGTATGTGTGGAATAATGGGACTGGAGAGGGGGAGCAGAGGAAGAGGAGAATCGTCTGGGCCCTCTTCACAAAATTTAACTACTTCAGGATGAGTTGACAAGTGATACAGTATTCACAAGAGATTTCAAACTTTCTGAATGCAGCTATGCAGCTTCTGACTTCCCCAGGGCCTTTGAGCCTCATTGTGTACCTGAGTAAATATGTAAAGTCTGTTACAATCCAGATCCTGGCTCTTCCATAATAGGTACTGTCTCTGAAATCCACCAAGTCATAGGACAGAGCACTTCTCTTTGTAAATAGTGCTTGTCTGGGATTTGCACAGATGAATAGCTAATTGATTGATATTGAAGGTTGACTGCTCTCCAGACATTTCAATTAACACCCTGTTCTAAAGTGGTGGCAGTATTCAGACTGAATAATTTTAGCTTGTGGCAGACTTGCATAGGCATCTCTGTGTTAGCTGTGTTAGTAAAGTAAACTTATATTTCTAAAGTCATAGTTGTAGAGGAGTATCCAGAGGGCTTTAGTGTGTTTGGAGCTGGTTGCACAGAGAGGTGGATGAGTCTCTGTCCTTGGAGACCTCTAGAACTCATCTAGGCATGTCCCTGAGTAACCTGCTCAATCTGACCCTGCTTTGAGCAGGTGGGGTTGGACTAGGTGATCTCCAGAAGTCACTCACAGCGTAAGCGATTCTGTGGCTTGTTTTTCAATAAAATGAAGATTTTTGGAGAAGTAAGAGAGCAGTCTCAGAAAAGTGATGTGATTTTTGTGCCTGCTAAATCTGGTCTCTAATTTGGAGACAAATTCTACTGTTAATGCTTGAATGTTTCAAGTACCGCAGAAGGATTGTCATTTTAGTCATGTCATCGTTATACTTCAACATTTTTCACTGACAGAATTATTAAAATATGAATATATTTCATGAACAAAGGCTTCAATATAAGTAATAGGTATTAGCATAGTATTGAGGTGAGGGGGAAAGATATTCAAACTGTGAGTAAGCTTAAAAATATGCACAGGTGTTTGCATAAGTACTGAACAGCTGCTTCACATGCTTTTTTGGCACAGAAGATGTTTTCCCAGAGTTGCTAACTAACTTTAGAATGGTTTAGTAAAAAAAAAAAAACCACAAAAAAAACCCCAAAAAAACACAAAAAACACATAGGGCCCGCCAAACCTTTTCCAGATTACCAATCTAGCTTAAAAGCGTCTCTTAAACCTCACTCGAATCCGAGACAAGTTTCCTGAGTGAAGCCAGGCAAGAATGCCTGAGCAGGGTGCACTTGGAAAGCACACACACGTGCTCAGACTGAAGCATCAGCAGCGGGGTGAGACTGGACACGGGCATCCTAACGCACCCAGAGCTAGCAGCTAGTAATGGCCATGGCCCTGGGACCCTCTGCCTACTACAAAATTTATACTGCACTCGGTAGCCAGAGCCAAAGGATGAGTGGGGAGTTGAGGTTGAGTCATTCCCCTTCATGCCTCTCCTGAAAAATCAAAGTAATCTTACTGCACATGAACATCCATCCTGGTTTTAGACAGACATTTGGTTTAAGTGGTTACTAGAATAGATTTTAACTATAAAATTGCCAGTTCACATGTCTTAGTCCTGTCTCTCTCTTACAAAGTTTAGAATAATGAAAGATTCTGGAAACCTTGGCCTTTTTTTGTGTTTCTAGAAAATTCGAAAGTACCCGAACTGCATTGTTTGCCTGCTGGGTATCTTGTTGTCCATGGATGCCTGTAGCTTACCTCCAGCCAGTTCTGAAGTGGTAATTCTGGCTCATCAGCTTACTGAGTAACATGCTGATCATGACTCAAGTCCATCCTGCATGATCCTTGATGACTTCATGCTCTCTGTAGCTTTTCTCTCCATTGATCTACCAGTCTTTCAAAAAAATGCGTAATTATTTCCCTTTAGTCTCTCTTCCCTTTAGACCTTTTCTTTCCGCTCTGTCCTCATTTGTTCAGCCTGATACCTCTGAACTGACTCAACACTCACAAGTGTGGTGACAGTTCTGACCACTGACAGTATTGTCTTCCTGTATTTTTTAATTGCAGATCTCATTTCTTGGTAAACACTGCCTTGAGGCCTCACAGTAGTGTAAGTAAAGTAGAAGGTTTTTGCCTCAAGATCAAAAAAACCCAAAACATAAAGCAACTCCATCTCTTCTTGGACATCAGCGACATGGATGACGGCATTGAGTGCACCCTCAGTAAGTTTCCAATGACACCAAGTTGTGTGGTGCTGTGGATTCACTTGAGGGAAGAGATGCCATCCAGAGGGACCTTGATAGGCTTGAGAAATGGGTCAGTGCAAACTGCATGAGCTTCAACAAGTCAAAATGCAAGGTCCTTCACCTGGGTCGGGCCAATTCTAGGCACAAATACAAACTGGGCACAGAGTGGGTTGAGAGTACCCCTGAAGAGAAGGATTTGGGGGTGTTTATAGATGAGAAGCTCAACATGAGCCGGCAGTGCGCTCATGTGGCCCAGAAGGCCAACCGCATCCTGGGATGTATCAAGAGAAGCGTGGTCAGCAGGTCAAGAGAGGTGATTCTCCCCCTTTACTCTGCTCTTGTGAGACCCCACCTTGAATACTGTGTCCAGTTCTGGTGTCCCCACCATAAGAGAGACATAGATTTGTTGGAGCATGTTCAGAGGAGGGCACAAAGATGATCCAAGGGCTGGAGCACGTCTGCTACGAGGACAGGTTGTGGGAGCTGGGATTGTTCAGCCTTGAAAAGAGAAGACTTCGGAGGGACCTAATAGCTGCCTTCCAATACCTGAAGGGAACTTACAGGAAGGCTGGGGAGGGACTTTTTACAAGAGTGTCCACTGATAGGACAAGGGGAAATGGGTTTAAGTTGAAGGAGAACAGATTTAGATTAGATCTTAGGAAGAAATTCTTCAGTATGAGGGTGGTAAGACTTTGGAATAAATTGCCCAGAGAAGTTGTGGATGCCCCCTCCCTGGAGGTGTTCAAGGCCAGGTTGGATGGAGCCTTGAGTAGCCTGATCTAGTTGAGAGGCGTCCCTGCCCATGACAGGGAGGTTGGATTAGATGATCTCTAAGGTCCCTTCCAGCCTATGCCATTCTATGATTCTTCCAGCACGGTGAGAAGGAAGCTGAGGGAGGTCAGAGTGGATACATTGGTTGTACTTTTCCATGCTGTGTCTCCTTAATCTTACAGAAATATACCTTTGCGCAGGAGGAAAGGTCACACAGGCACCAGAGTTAACGATTGTCAGCCACTGCAGCTGTAAGACTTGCCCTGACTGCACACCCTGACCGTGTGTCCCATATGTATCTACTGAGACTCCTTCCTGGCAACAGCTCTCTCCAGTCTCTCTTCAGCTTCTCTGTTTCTACCTGTTTTTTTAACATACACATTTACATTTAAAGGGAAAAATAGGGTAAGAATGCTAGCAGATTTGTATGGTAACAGTGTGTTAGGACAGTTACTATTATTTAGAAGAATTTAGAGAACAGGCTCGAACAGTTGAGCTTTATATTTCTAGATGACTTAGAGTAGTTTCAGATCTTCCAAACTAACCTTTACAATGTTCTTTGTCTAGTGCAGGTATTTCTAATTGGCTATATATCTACTGAAGCGTGCTCTAGAAGTTACCTTTAACATCCTCCTAGGGTTTAGGCTTCACACATCTCAATTGCAAAGCTACCTGCTCTTGGCAACTGCTTTTTTCAAGTCCCTGCTCCCTTAATTTGTATTTTTTCACTCTCTTCCTAAGCACCTGCACTTGAAAATCTGCTTTTACTTTATAGAAGCCTTCCCCTTCATGGAGCAGCCCATCTTACTAGAGTCCTTTTGTAGACCTGGACAGAACACCGTATGGGCTTGCACTTCAGTTCACAAGTAGCATGTACTAAATCAGCAATGATTTGCGTTATTATCGTTTATCCAGAAACAAATTGTTAACAAATGTAGGCTTCCCTATCAGGCTGACGGTTAAAGAACTGTCCTTTGCAAGATATCGAAGCGATACAGATTTGCAAATGGTCAAACTAGATCCTGCTATGTGTGCAGACCTCTTCTGAGATCGTGTGCTTCTGAAAATTTTGCATGTGTGAAAAGCCTCACTTTGTGTAAATAATGATTATATTGTAGAAAAGATATTTAAGCATGGCCAGTTCAAAACTGTGTGTGGTAACTGGATGTAAGAACATTTAAATGAAACTGCTCCCTTGTGTTGCGAAGGTCATTTAGGAAAGGTTGACATCATGAGTGATTCATGTCTGCAAAAACAGAGCGACTGGCATACTATCACAACATCACTTGAGATGAAAGTCTTGGCTGTCAGAGCATTTGGTGAACATGATGCCAGGACTTGGTGGAACTTGGACATCTGTGATGCAGCCCAAGGGGAACTTCAGTTTGCATGTTTACATGGATGATCAGATGGCACCTCATCAGCCACAGTTCATCTTGCAATGAATTTTTTTTTTTCTATTTCCACTACATGGTGTAGTTAGGGCTTAACTCTGTCTTTGACTTGGAAGATCAACTCTACTTGCAGTAATCTTACCAGCCAATGACATGTTTGGATAATCACTTACCAGACTTTAAACAACTTCTGAAATGTGGCTGGTAACAACATGCTAATATAGTTTTTCAGTGAATTCTTTGTTTCCTTTTTTGGACAGTAAGTAGCTTGTCAATAACACACCTACAGTTACAGTTTAAAGAAGATCGTGAAAGATTGTCAGTTCACTCTTATCTTGATTTGTTACAAAAGTGGAGAAAGCTAGTCAAGAAGAGGCAGATATCAACGGGTGCTTCTTAGTGTCAGTGGACATAGCTAGAATGCAGAAGTATTGAAAAGCCTGCTATGTCATCGTGTATCATCACGACACCTGAAAAATTAGTGTCTTGTCTTTCTCTGTTTATGATACTGTTAGATGACAGTTGACAATAATCTGTGATGTCAAGTCAGGACTGAAGCAAAGATTCTCCCCAAATGGGTATCTTTCGGTAGCATCCCTCAAGTGAATTATATGTTGGAATGTCGCAATTTATAGTGGTCATAGAAATTAGGCATTCCAGATGTAAAATTGCTTAAAAAGTTAAGTGGGCTCATAAGTGGGGGCCTACAAGAAAGATGGAGAGAGGCTGTTCAGGAGGGCCTGTTGTGATAGGACAAGGGGTAATGGTTTTAAAATAGAGGGAGGTAGATTCAGGTTGGATATTAGGAAAAAATTTTTTACCATGAGAGTGGTAGAACACTGGAACAGGTTGCCCAGAGAGGTGGTGGATGCTCCATCCCTGGAGATGTTCAAGGCCAGGTTGCACGAGGCCCTGAGCAACCTGATCTAGTTGGAGATATCCCTGTTTGTTGCAGGGGGGTTGGACTAGATGACCTTTGAAGGTCCCTTCCAGCCCTAACCATTCTATGATTCTATGATTCTATATACAACATGGCGAACACAAAGAATTGCTGAGTGTACAATTTTGGTTTCTTTCAAAAACTTTAGCATGCTGAAGACTCTTATGTCCTGTAGCTATGCCAGTGAGCAAGCAGCAGTTTGTCAGTCAGCTAGATAACACTGTAGACAATGTCTTAAAATGGCTTATTGACAGTTGTCTTCAGGTGAAATAGCTCCTGATGAGTTATTGAGGGCTGATGCTAAACATCAGCGGTATAAGATTTCTTCAATTTTTTCAAGTCAGTAATGGACTAGAATGAGAAAGCTGAAATGAGGTTTACCTTGGCAGCTTGGTATTCAACCTTGCTCAACTCCTGCGTTAGTTCTGCTCCTGCAGCCGTTTCAGCTCTTCTACCAACACAAATATCTCACTCAGCGCTCGGCAGGGCATGAAAAGTTTCTTTTCAGTGGGGCAGAGCTTAGTGAACCACAGCACGTCCCCAGGAATGGCAAAAATATCCACTCCTATCTTGAAAGAGAATTGATGTCTCAAGCAAAATCTCTGCAGCCAGGTGATTCCGCTCCTCTTATCACCAAGTACATTCCAGAAAATTTTGTTGGGGTTTTGTCTTGTTCTCAGTCACTTGTTTGCTTACATACAGTGTTCCCTGAGCAGCAAATGTACATGGTTAAGCTCTTATGCTGTTTGCCACCTGTAGTATTAAAAGGACATCAACTTCGGGAACGTTTGTAGAAGTGTATTCTCTATATGTATGCTGCTTTAGAGTCCTTTTGACAGAGTCATGGCCAGCTCTTCAGGACATCTGTTATGAGCTTGAATCTCTGACAACAATCAGACAAGACCATGATCGATATCGCTTGTGGTCTTATAGGTCCCTGTGGTGTGAACTGAAGCCTCCTGATGCTTTTGTTAGTCTGGCAGTGACAGTGTTACATTTCATCAGGCACCCCAACAATTAAATTGCAATCTTGTGCTAAAATGTACAGACCAATTCAGAGTTTTCTACCAATCATGCCCTAGGAACAAAGAGAACAAACTTGCAAAAAAAGCATCTCCTAAACAACATTTCGGGAAAGTGTATATTAAGGTTTCCAACAATAATATCACAAAATTCTTCAGTTATCAGGTTAGAGGGCAGTGTACCTTCAGCTTGAGGTCTCAGCAGAGGAAATTGATCCTTTCCTTTTGAAATTATGAGGTCTGATTAGATGGACTCCCTAATCTCTTTTTTTTTTTTTTTTATGCTAGCTTTCCTTCTGTGGATGCCCCATTCTTGGAATTGTTGAAGGCAAGGCTAGATGAAGCTTTGAGCAACCTGATCTAGGGGAACGTGTCCCTGCCCATGGCAGGGGGGTTGGAACTAGACGATCTTTAAGGTTTCTCCCAACTCAAACCATTCTATGATTCTTGCCTCAAAACTTCCATTGTGACCCCACTCTATCACCATTTAGTGTTTTCATTATTTAAGTACATTTTTAAGTGCTACCTGTGCAGCTTCAAATGCTGCAAGGCTAATCTAGCCTTTTACCGCTCCCCCTACATGTCCTGATAGGCCAGGTGGGAACCCCTCACCCACTTCCTATCCTACCAAAGCTCCCAGATACCTAGTTTAACCTTTATAAATTGAATCACAACATAACAACGTGGAAAGTGGCACTGTCAATGCGTGACTCTCCTGTGTGTGGTGTTCCATTGGCCTTGTTGTGCTCTGGTTTTAGCTCACTTTCATACTGTGGTTGTCCCAATTCCACTTTCTCTCTGTTTAGCCCAGTACATCCATTCCAGCTGGTAACAGGTCTCATGAGTTTTTCATTCCTCCATGAATGAACCACATTGATAATGTTTTTGTAAGTTGCATGGAGAAACCCTGTTGTGCTTTTCCTCCTTTACTCCCTCTGCTGTAAGAAGCTTGCATAAATTTTAGTTTCACTTAGTCACACACAAATAAGACTCTTTCAGTGCCGTGGAAAAGAAAAAAAGTCATTGAAAACCCAGTCATGAAAACAGCTTTAATTTCCCTTAAATCCAGTAGTAGCTGTATATATTCATTTTAACTCTGGATTAGCCCTTTAGCTAGTAGAACGTCTTATTTAGGTGCTGTTATTGTGCTATACATTTTGAGTGAATACTTTTTTCAAGCAAAACTGCATAATTGTGTGGATTTCAATGTATGAATTGAGGAATATCAACAGAGAAACACATTGAATATTTCGAAAATGGTTTTAACCCAGAAGTGGTTAATGTTAACATTTGTCTAATGCCAATAAAGCTAAATTTATGTGGCTCGTAATTTAGGAAATTGAGTAGGCAGAGAGCTGGTGGATGCCTTCTTAGCTGAAAAAAAATGTTCATTTTCCGTTAAACGCTCACACACATTTGTCATAGCAACCTTGAAGGTGGCCATAATGCTAAGCAAAATAAACAGTGCTAGCATAATGTTCACTGTAATAACATGTCTCATGAGCTAGTTCAGTACTCCTTTTTATTACCTTATTTTCATTGCTCATTCACTGTGTTGGAGTTCTGTTTTGTGGTTTAATCATTATTACATCATTTTCCTTTCTTAATTTAAAGCCGCTGCCCTTTTCCTGTCATTCCAAGCCACCTCTTTACTACGTGCACGTATCCCTCTTAACTTGCTTTATTTCTTCACAGTGAGTTCTCTACTCTATTAGTTCCCAATAAGGGCTGATAGTTGGATAAATGTTGCATAAATGTAATTCGACGATGCTTTGTCATTAGGTGAGAAAAAATAAAACATGAACGATTAACAGGAAAAGGGCAATATAGTTAACAAAGTATGACAACACAAAATGCATAGAAAAGTTAATCAAAGTCCATTATAGTCACATCTATCTGAAACAAAATTCTGAAGTTTATAGCTAATGCTCATTGAATTTCGTAAGTCATAGTCAAAGCACTCAATATTTTGCACAAATCCTGAGTTTAAAGTAGAAAAACTGTTCTCTATTCCAGTCGTCTTCTATCCCCCTCTTCCTTTTGTAGATGAAGAAACCTAGGCAAAATTGAGCATGTTTACAGAACAACACGCCAGAGGTTTCCAGCAGATGGGCAATCGCTTCCCTATGTGCTTCCTCAATCACTCCTAATATGTACGGCAAAATCCCTGCTGACTCTCCCTGGGAAAGGCCACCTGCCAGGTCAGAACTGAAGAGGAGCAAGGATTCAGGGCTGGCACTCTATTTTACTCCTTTTACCCTTTAATAATCAGCATAATGAAATAACTGAACTGCTTATTCTTAAGCAGCATATATACGTACTGTATGAACAGAAAAAATGAAAATACTCTATTACTTTTTTCCCTAAGAAGAACATGCTAGTTCATCATTCAGGTAGCTATTTTTATCTGGTAATCCTCCTCATCTGAGCGATGAAACTCTGTTCACCTCAGATGGCTCATGTAGCAGAAAAGAAACTCTTTTCACTCTTCAAAAATGGGACTTCTGAGTCCCATTCACTCAATTCTATGTACACTTGGGAAAACAGCCAGTTTTAAACAAGTTTCATATTGTCCATCCTCTGATATTGTGTCCAAGTCTCTGTGCATAAATGTATGAAGAAATGACCATTGTAATGCCCAAAGTACGTCTCATAATGTTTATCCTCAGTGCTATATTCACGGAAAGACTATCTAAAAGTGAAGTAGAGTCCTCCAGGTTTTAGTGAACAGCAGAAGGAACCAACAGGATGACAAGAAATCAAATTTAATGATACATTATGTATATTCACTTTATAAAACCCCAAAGCAAATGTCACAAATCCTTCCCCCCAACCAAAAATATAATCCACACAAAATACACTTGTTTTCAGGAGCTTTTCCCAGGTGTTGATGCTTCAGCTTCAATGATTACCGATGCAAATGGTCCAGTGCGCCTAAAGCAGCAAAGTTGCTCTCATTTAACTGTCTGCACTGAAATATGATACCATTATTATTGCAATGGTTGTGTGGTTTCTCTCTTTTCTCACTAAGCCCCCTCTCCCTGTGCAATGCTCATCTACCAGAATAACAGGGAGGAAAAGTCATTAGGCAAAACTCATTTCCAAAGGTCTATCTCATGAGTAAGGACTTGCTTGCAAGAGTGCAGATTGAAAGTCTGGGTCAAATTTGGCTAAAGCATGATAGCTTCATTTAAAATGAAAACAAATAAAAAAAAACCCCACCTTTCTAATTCCAAATGAAACGTAAATCCATATAAGCAACATTCTATAAATGGAACAAAAGGTCTTTACTGATATTTTTTCAGCAGTACAATGTGACCAGTTATGGAATTTGGTTTATTTGAGTATATACACCCTAACCTTTTCATGCGATGGTATTCTGAAGAAAATAATAGATTAGCCAAAAACTGGTGGGCTAATGCTGTTTGTCTTTGTTTTATGATGTTAATTAGGTTTACTTGATCGTCTGCCATTTACCTCAGACCACAGGATTAACTGAGTGCCCTTCATATTAACTCTCTCATCAGATAATTATCATTGCTTTTTTTCCATGCAGTATTATTACATACAACATTTACTTTAATTTCCTCCAAATATTGAATAAAAAGTGTATTCATTATATAATGTATTTAATCTTAGAGTCATGAAGTCATGAACTCATTTTAAGGACTGAGGAAAAGAAGCAAATACAAAACGAGTATGGGCAAGACATGCTGTCTGCCTCAGCAGTCAGTTTAACGTCTCTCATGGAGAAATGTATTTTCCAAGGCCAATTGTGGCACAAGTATTTTTAACTTGCCCTTGCTTACACTGGTTTAAATCTGGAGTAACTCACTAAAGTTAGAGAGTAGAAGCCTGGATGAATTCCACAAAGTGAGAAAAGAATTTGGCTGCTAGCATATAAAACTAAAGCTGTTAATCTTCCTTTTGATTCTAGAGTTGGTCATTTCTTTATAAATGTTTACTACAGTTGTAGTACCTAGGAAGAAACTTAACATTTTCAGCTGAAAATATATTTTCTCCTCCTGAAATCTGTATCTCAAGAAAGTGTCTTTTTCTAGCAAATACATTAACCTCCCTCCCTTTCTGTACAGCTGTACTGCCTTTACACTTCTCAAACTTACCAAGTGGTTTCCTTTACAATACATCCGGGAAGTGAGCATACAATAGTATTCCCGTTCCATGGACAGCCACCTGAGTCTCATAGGGACTGTGGGCTAAATGCAGAGCAAGGATTTTTTCCTCAAGTGTCTCTGTAGGCACTCACAGAGACATTTAGTTGCCTTATCTACTCAACACGGAAAGGCACCTAAAGTCACTCAATACCTAATATTTTGTGTGTGAAGTTATGTCATCTCTTGGACAGACGCACAGGTGCATCAGGCTGCAACTATATCAAACAACTAGCTGCTGGGCAGCTCCAGAGCTCTACCAGGATTCACAAAACAGAGGCTCCTTATCCTTTTTTATCCATGATTCTTGATCGACTACCTAAATCTGGAGTATAAATTCTCCATTAAGACGGGCATATGAGGTGATCCCAATAGTTCAGCCTGAGTAACCCCTTGGGCTGTGGGTCCCAGGCTTGAGCCTCATCAGTGCTGGCATGATGGCTCCTACATGATTGCCCCGTCCACCAGGTGCTCTGGCACATTTCTTCAGTGGAGTTTGCTTTCTACAGAACACGTGTTTGCTATACCACAAAGGTGCGTTTTCAAGGCATGCAGCTGGGCAGGGGAGGCCTGGGTTCTAGATATTTCTCTGTGAAACCAATTTATTCATAACTGATCTAGACATTTCTCTGTGAAACCAATTTATTCATAACTGACAATCTTCAAGAAGAGGGCTTGCCTGAGAAAGCCTCAGCCTGTTGGCCACACAACAGAAGTTTGAATTTTGATCTCCCACAATACACAAAATGCTGGAATAGCGAGTTGAAGTATACCACCTCCAACCCTCTTTTCTGAGCTACTAAAAAAAGAATTTGACTGTCAATTAGAAGAAGAACAGCAACACTTAGACCCTTGCCCACCCCTTGATGTGTCCTGCTATCTCCTGCTCAGATCACTCAGTCTGATGAACTTCACCCTTCAACATCTAAGTCTTTTCATTCTTTATGGAGTATAGGCAGGGCACTTGCATCAAGGTGTGCATTACAGCTGGTAGCATGCAAAACCCATCTGAAGATTTGAGCACCTCCATTAACTTGCTTGCAAGAAGACTGACGGAGTCAAAAACTAACCTGGAAACTCTGCTCCAGCATGTTATCCTGATTTCTCCTTCTGTCCACCATATTCGTCATGTTGAAACACAGCAGTGTCTCAGTGGAATCACAAACTAACCCCCTTTTTTTTTTTTCCATCTAAAAATACTTTTCACTACCTTTATTTTGTCTTTATGTTTAGAAAGATAGCAGGCAGCACCAAACCTGTGTGAGAAAGGAGTGGTGAAAAGATCCTTGGGTGCCCACACGGTGTACTCAATTTGACTTAAAGAGCTTTTCCATTGACATCATGGGACTAGAGTGGGCCACTGACAATGTATACTTTGTACATGCTGTGATTTGTAACTGTTCCCAAACAAATAGCTTCCTGTCTTGCAAGACGCTGAATTCTTGATCTTAGTAAAGCCAATAGGAAACAGCATACCTCAAGGCTCGGTCGTGTGTCAATACTATTTACTTTTTCATTCCTGTTTATGATTGGAAATGTTATAGGTAGTCTGATGTCTGAAGGGATGTCTATATTGTAAAAAAAAAAAAAAAAACCAACACAAAATAAGCACGAGCAAAAGCTCCTACAAGAGAACTCTTAATTATTACTAACTTGTGTATAGGTGTCAACTAGTGATGGGAACAAATAAGAGGAATGATAATTTGTGAAGATCAGCATCGAAATGTATTAAAAGTAAGTTCATTGCCAAAATGAGGATTTTGAAAGACTATTAAGGAATATTATTCTCAGATAAGAACATAAATGGAGCTACATACTGAGCTACATATAGCTGTGTGTATGGGGCTTACAATGAGAATCCATGAAGTTGTGAAGCAAACTTGTTTGCTAATTTGTTTTTATTGACTGTCTTATATGCTGAAGCAGAATCCAGAAGATCTACTGAAGCAAAAACTCTCTAAGAGCATACCTGAACAGAAAGAGGAGTTAGCAAAAAAAAAATAAGGGGTAAAAAGTATATTTTAAGTTGATATAACTAAAATTATAAATACCTTGAATTTAATATACTTTTTCTCCTGATAAGTCCTTTCTATTCCACTAAGGGACAGCTACATAATAATGATTGTCTACAAAACCACCCTGTGCACACATGTGGTGTACGTAGATAGTATACAGAGCACCGTTTACCGACATACGAAGAGCATGAAATGTTCTTCGTTCCTAAATCATTTTCATTGCAGCTCATAGAATCATAAAATCATAGAATCATAGAATCATAGAATCATAGAATTTCTAGGTTGGAAAAGACCTTAGAGATCATCCAGTCCAACCGTCCCTAATCCCCCATTAAACCATGTCCCTAAGCAGTTCATCCACCCTTTTCTTAAACACATCCAGGGACGGGGACTCATAACTGTCTATGATTTTAGTTTTGTTTCACCCCACAATCTGTCCTTCATTTAGCTATATGTCTTCCAACTCTAATTCACACTATAACATGAAAAAGGACTATGACGCAAATGAAAATACATTAGGAAGTAATCAGGCTAAGGACTTGCTTTTCCTATGTCTCCAGCCAGCACATGTCCTCAATGTGATGATTTCTGTGAGTAATCACATCACGTATATAGTAATACAAATGTGAATTAAAAAAAACCCAATAATTTTATTGCATTGGCAGGGAGTAAAACATGCATTTGTAGAGGCCATAATCTCTCATTCATTTTCCCAGTCTGCATAACTTACACCAAATCCCAGTTTGGATGAATTCATCTTTCACGACAGTAGTCTTAACTTTGCTTGCTTGTGGGAAGAAACAGTCGAAAGTAATGTATTACAGAGATCACTGTATCAGCCTCTCCTGTTAAGCTGAGTTTAAAGGTTTTAGTAGACTATTTGAGAGCTGTAGATCAAGTATCACTGTCCTTACTTCCCTCAATCAAGAGGAAGTGGTGTATTTCGCAGTCCCTATTCCTCTGGCTTCCACCAGGCATACTGAAGTTGAAATTTCAAGACTGCTCGTAGCGGTTTTACTGCTGTCACCCTCCAGATATGAGCCTGTGTCCCTGAAGTGGCTCAGATAACAGTAGTTTGCTGATACGAGATAGTGCAGCTATGGGACAGCTGTATAGAGCTCTGTGGGCTAAATGTTTCCAATGTAGATTTTTTTCCTCTCAGTTTTATAGAAATGAAATGCAGCTCCACAGAAAGGATGTATGAATGACAAAAGATGCCTTGGAAATAAAAAGGAAGTTGTCTTCCTCACTTCTCTGTTCCATAGTATATTAAATTATTTAAAAATAAAATTAAAAAAAAAAAAAACAACAAAGAAAGGGAGCAAGAAATCCAGATACTTTTCCCTATCTGTGTAGTTTAGCAACTAGTTACTCTGTGTATGAATTAGCAATGCAAATAGTGAGAGGGAGAAGAGTATTTACGGAGTAGCTGGAGGATTTGTGGAAGCCGTCACGCATGCATGATGGCAGTGTCTTGGTTTCACCCACATTACTCCCTCTTCTCAGCTACAGAGCCCCCAGCTTTTTGAGGATCAGCCATATGGTTAGGGAGAGGGGAACTCATGCTGCACAGACAGGATTTGGGTGTTTTTCTGTGTTCTCAGACAGAGATCTCCTTGGGGACAAGCTGGCCTTAAGTGGTTTCATAATTTTGCTATATTTCCTAAGAAACTTTTTGCAAGATCCTTTTCAAAGGCTTGCACAATTCTGCTTTTCTTAGTTTATAATCTTATATTTTGGTTTCTGTCTTAATAACTTGTGTGAAGGTATGCTATTGGCAAAAATCTGTCATTGAACAGAGGCAGTCCTTCACAGCACAGCCAATATTCTGAAGGATCATACTAATATTAAGAGGACGCATAAAAATCCTGCCAGATTCTTTCTGAAAAAATTGAAAAATTTCTGAGCTTCCTGAGTATTCCCCTAAGGGATTTAAAAAAAAAAAAAAAAAAGTCATTTGTGGATGACCCTTCTGATTTCTTCTCACCAACAGCACGTTGAGGTCATCTGAGATTGATGCAATGCTGACATTTGGAGAAAGGGAGAGGAGGCTATTCTTAAAGAGCTTCGAGGGTGCTAATTATTGTCATTATATGTTACCAGTAAGCTCAGAAATATATTAGAAGCCTTCTAAGAGCATCAGCCAAGATGTTATCATTTGAAATTGGACCCCCAGAAGGAAAGCATAAGCAATAAACATGCTGGAAGGTCAGAGGAAGAATTTGGCACTGTCAGAATGGACTGAGTCTAAGCATTTTTCCTGATGGGGGAAAAATAGCCATTAGAAAAATAATTGTTGCTATTTATGAACATCAGGTTGCTAAGTGACATCATGTGACGTTCACTGCTTCCATCGGCCACCCACAGTTCTCAAGGAATAGCAACAGAGGGGGTGAAAGGGGTGAAAGAAAACCAAAAGGCTGAGTTACTATTAAAAAAAAAAAACAGGCCTGCAGTTCAAGGCAAAGCAAAATAAGCTTTCTAAAAATACCTTTTCTTTTTCTAGGAGAATCCGATAGAAATAGGTTAAGCACTTTTTACAAAAGCAGTACATAGGTGAATCATCTGAAAGAGAGAGCCTAAGAACCAAAACCTACTCCCAACCTCAAATATAAGTTAGTGACCTTCTCTTTCATATACATACGCATGTATGTGTGTTTGTATTAAATGTTTCCATGAGAGGAAGACTGTATGCGTTAAAGGCCACGTCACACATTTTTAATTGCTTCTGATGTTGTCAGACTTCAAACATTTGGGCTCAGATGCTTCATGCTCCTTTAATTTGCTCAATTTTTTATTACTTCAGCCATGTCAGCTCAGCCGCTTCACGTAGATTAGATTATTCAAGCAATGATTGCACTGAACCTTTAGCACTTCCTGTGCTTTGCAGTCTCTTGAAATTCATGAGGGGAACTGGGACAAGGACAAGATTGAGATGGAAAGGAGAAAATGTCTGGATCAAACACCCCAGGAAAGCATGCATGAGAAACTGATGAGCTTGGATGTAGAAAGAGAGAAGATGGAGGAAAGACAACCGATTGGACAATCCTTTTTTTTTTTTTTCTGTTGTCTTGTAAGAAAACCTCCAATGGCATGGGTTGGAGGCCAGCATCCTAATCCCCACCACTTCCTATTTTGGATGCTCCTCATGCTCAAGACTTGAGAGGCATGGGGCATAAGGCAAGTATGCTCAGCCTTTCTAGCCAGTGTATCTTTTTAGCCGTTAATATTTAGCAATTTTTTAAATCTTTTTTTTTTTTTAATCACCTCTCCCATTATGGTTTCTCTTTGATGGCTTTTTGAATGCTTTACTCTGAACCACAAATATTCATCTTAACTTTATTGATGCTTTGCTTTAACCTTTAATATTAATATATAAAATGATCATATATATATATATATATATATACTCTAAATGTCCCTTTTCCCACCCTCTCACAGCCTCCTGTTGCCTTTCTCCTCTTCAGATTCTTTCAGTCATGTTATCCACATACTCTGGCAGTTTTCATTTTTAATAAACATAAGTACAACAGGTTTGACGTCTGTTGTCCAGAGAAAGCCATTTAGGATATTGAATTAATTTTCTCTGTTCTCACATACAGTGATTAGAAAGGAAAGGCAATTGGCAGTAGTGAGTCCTGGGATAAATGTGTTAGCCAGGGTAAGTTAGGGGGAGTGTTTGTTGCTTTTTCCCTCGCACACACATGATTATCAATAAGTACCCATTATCAATACATCATTATTAACTCTCCGAGGCAGTATGCACAGAGGTGAGTAGCCTGTTTACAGTGTGAGAGTCACAAGTTTATGCTGACTTACATTCAGGTCACACTTTGATTTGGAGCTTAATTCCCTACCTAGAAGGGAATTTCTGTCAGAGAATGCAAAACGTCAGGTTCTAATCTTGCTTGTTGAAGCCTTTCCATTAGCAGGCTCCCTGAAAACTGCTTGTGCAGCACTACTGAAGCCTTTAAATTAGAAGTGTGTCTTCTTTTAGGGAGGGGAAAATAAGAATTTCATCTCACGCACGCTTCTTTGTTGACATTTTCATTTGTGCTGTTGAAAGAAAAAACCCAATGAAAAGACAAATATGCCCTCAGTTCATTTTCCCATGCTAACAGAGTAGCTTTTTTTCCTGTGGCAAACACACCTTCCAGACAGGGAGTTGCTTTAGGACTTCAGTGGTTTACTCCCTTCCTGTTGGAGACCAATTACGTCTCATTTGCAACACCATTAGTCAAGGAAGTGGCTACCCTGAGGTCACTCCTCAGCCCACCCTTCCTAAATGGCACTGGTATGCCTTTCTTCCAAGCCACCGGCCATGAGGTTGGGCCCTCTTTGTGGTGTAGGCTCCTCCGAAGGTACAAGCAATGTAAACCTTTCAGGACTGGCCACAACTAGTGCAAGTTGAAATCCTCCAAACTAATTTGAAACCTGTGGTTTGAAAAATGATGCTGGCTATTTATTAAAACAGCAAGTATGATCAGACCAAGCCAACTTGTTGGTTTAACAGATGGAAGCTTGTTAAAAATCTTTATTCCAATATGTTAAGAATCCAGTTTTGCTACAAATTGTGAAGTATGACTTGTGAGTCAAGCCCCAGTGAAATGGATGTCTCATACTTTGAAAGTCTCAGCTTTACATTCAAGACCCAACATTTGCCACTTTGTGATGTTTTGATTTGGGTTTTTTTTCAGAAGTAACCTATTCCCATCATTTAATAGTATTTCATGTTTCCTGTCTTTTATTTTAACCAGGACAGATATTCTGAGACTTTACATTTTATCAGTTGAGGAGAGGATCATGACGATTATTATTTCATAAATTTATTAAGATCTGGTCTTACCATCTTTACTACTCAGATAACACTGTTTTTTACACCTAAAGCGCAAAGAGTTTTAAGTGATTTCCCAAGGTCACACTGTGTACATGACTAGCAGAGAAATCATTTTGTCTTACTATATGCAAAAGATCTTCCTTTCTCGGATTTCTGTTCTCCTCATCAGAAAGAAGCTAATAAGGAGAAAAAAAAACCACAGAAAAGTCACTTAACTGTGACAAATTCATGGACTAAAGAAACAGGTAGTGATAAAAAAAATAAAAAAGAGTCGTGAGCTGAATGAGGGAGCTTTTGCAAATCTATATGCCTGGTTTCCCTATGGATGCAGCATATCTTTCCCTATGGAGGCAGCATAGGGCCTGTGGTGTTCTTGTACATATATATGCCTTCCTGGAGAACTCTGCAGCCTTCCAGTGTTATTCACATAGGCTGCAGGGACTCAGTAGCTGTTTTTTTTAACTCAATCTCTCAGGCAACTCACATACCTGGTCACTTACCCTCTTCACCATTTAAATATTCAGCATATTTTAATTAAACTGGTATTTGCATAAGAACTATCATAAGACTTTTGTCTGTTGTACTTTCTTAAAATGAAAACAAAATAAGTATCAAACCGGCACCTATGACTGTGTCATATATGAATATAAAAGCTTAAAATAAAAATTTGTGTACATTTATGAGGACACTAATTTTCAACCAGAAAACCTAAAAGTAGGAACACTTTGTGCTTGTTTTTTCACTCCTGTAACTCTAGTTTTGAGCTGAGATGAATAAAGTTACCCTTCAGTGAAATAAGTGAAAGAGGACAGAGAACGGCTGCAATACAGGCAGCTCCTCACAGCGAAGCCCCACCACTTAACTTCTAAGAAACAGTGTCAGTGTAAATCATGATGTGATGAATGCTTCACTGCAATGATTCACGCCATATGGTCTGAAGAGCAAAATGGGCAGAGTTTATTTTTAAAAGAATGAGAAATATGGGCTTGGAATATTCATTGCTTTGTCCTGCCAGGCTGAACATTTGCTGTAGCAGAGGCCAGGCTTACTGCAGGCCTGTCTTTTTTTGCTCACTTAATATGTTGCAGTAGTTTGAGGCTTCAATCTCATTCATAATGGAATAATGTCCACAAAATTATGATCGGTACTCAGCAGCCTCTTCTGCACACAAATGTTCACTGGGCACCTACAGACTAAATGATCCTCTTACTTTCTCTTTGAAAAAATCCATGAGAAACTTCAGAACTAAATCGTCCTCATGGTGTAATGACTATCTTGGTAGTGAGAAGACAATTAAATTGAGTCCTCTGACAGAGGTGACAGGTGCTGGCAATTCCATGAGTCACTCAGCTTTCCCTTTTGTAAAGCTGCTTATGGTCAACATCTTTCTTGCTATATTGTTGTGTAAGAATACTTTCAATGTGAGATTCCACTTAAGCAAAAAGAAAGCTAGATTCTTCCAACAGTCATAACGCTCCTCTTGTAATGCATCACTAGAAAAAAACAAAACAAAACAAAACAAAACAAAACAAAATAAATGTAGATGCCTGGTCTGCAAAGATTTTATCAAAGAACAGTACTTATCAGTGATGATTTATCAGTGATGCTAAAAGGTACAAGCACATCTCTCTGAAATATTTAGGCCCCACACCTACTTCTTCTAACGTAAATGACAAAAAACTCAGTAACTTCAACTATGTGCAATTAAATCTATTAATTATAAGCACAGAGCTAGACTGTGCCTTACTCATTTTATTCCAACTCAAGAACAGTGAAGAGCCACTGTCTCCTTAGACAAATACTGGAAGAAGAGGACTAGTCAGTATGTTGCAGTCATTGTGCAAAGTGTTGAGGACTGCCTGCTTCTGACCTCTCCCCCACCATCTCTGCAGAGAGGTGTGCCCCCAGAGAGTAGTTTGAGAGCAATCCATTTTCAAGAAATTTAATCTTTCAATCTGCACAATTTATCGCTGTGCGTGATTTCTCCAAATAATTCATTTTGGATTGAAAACTTTGATGTCATTTCTTGAGGTGGCTTGGCTTGATCTGGAAATGTTAGAAGGGTGCTTTCTAAATCAAATCAAATGTTTGTAATGGGAGATCAGCTTCACTTTCAGTAGGGTAGCCCTTAAATTGATGGGCAGGATTCTTGTAGCTAGTATAAATCTGTTCAGGTTCAGTGAAGTTAGTATAACCATCATTCACACTACTTCATTTGCAATAATGAAGTAATTTATATATAGATCAATTTTAAATTGCAGTCCAGTTCCACAATGATGTCATTAAGCTGATACTGCCTGGGGTAGGTACTCCCAAATCATTCTGAAAGATAAGAAGGGGTTTATAGAAGGATTAAAAGCAATTTAACCTTTGTTTTTAAAAAAGCAAGCTACACTTCTTTAAAGGTCAGCGAGTCTAAAGAACAGTACCTTTTTTTTTTCTAATAGGTTAAAAGAATGTACTGTGCTTATTTACAGATGGAAGCTGAACAGGTTTAACCTGTATCAATTTAAACTGATGCAAAAAAATCTGTGTAAAGTAGTTACTTCATTTTAACAGTTGAACCTGCTATTGATCTTTTTGAAACTCAGTTAATACCAGCTTCTTATATCGACTTAACCATGCATAAAGTGCTGTCTATTCTCAATCATTTTTTAACTGTGCACACACAGTAGTACCACATCGCACGCAGGCAAGCTTGTGTCAGAGGAAAACATTCATTATGTAGTATGCTCAATTCCTTCTCCACTCCTATGATCCCCTCTAGTGGTCAGTAATCGCCTGCTAACCGTTTCTAAGTGCTACAAATCATTTGTACCGCTTCTGCGTTAAAATAGAGACTGTCTCCTCCTCGTTTGAATTGAAGAGATCTGTTTTTTCATTCCTGTGCTGCCTGTGAGAAGGACAAAGCAACTGAATCGTTGGAAATACGCAGCTAGCATTTCTGTGGGCAGTTTTACCTCGCTTACTAGGAGCAGGCAGGTTGCACACACAACACGCAACCAAAAGCCTGCTCCGCTGGCAGCGCAGAGCAGGAGGTGCCGCTCTGCTGGCTGCAGCAGTAAGCAGGACCCTTCCACCCCACCCTGGCCGTTAGGCAGTACGAGAGCGTCCGGTGCCCGTTTGCAGGCCTGGCCGTGAGAGCACGTCTCCAGCAATTTTGAACAGCGTAGCGAAGTATGACTTGTCATATTCGTACAAGTAGTTCGGTAAGCGGTTGAGATTTACCTTAGTTTAATGTCAATAGGAAACAGAGTTATGTATTTTGGGTTTTAGTAAGATGACAGGCAACTTGCAATTGTAGAGATTTAATACCAGTTGGGAGAAGATCTATCCCCCAAATTCCTGTCTTCACCTTGCTTTCAACTCAGGGTACTTTCCAATATATTTGAGAGGTGTAGACAGCCACAGGTGCATGCACGATTAAGGTGCCATTTCGTATCAGTTCAAGTTGATTCCAGTCAGTGAAAAAGAAATCCTGGCCAAAACCGAAAAGCTCTAGGGTGCCGATGACCTAGCTGAAGCCATATATGCCTTTCGCGTGAAAGTAGTGGCTGTATGCTGAGACCTCTTCCTTTGGTGTTACTGTTTGTGTATTACAAAGGGCACGGAGCAAAGGTGAAGTCCACTCCTTGTGGGTGGAGAAACATAGGAAGGGACATGGAGAAAGTTGTGGACTGAATGAACAGCAAAGTTGTGAGAAGGTGTCAGGCAACCAAAATGCCTTTCACCTGTGGGTCTCAAGACACAATTTGTGAAATTCAGACTTGTATTTCCTCATATACATAATATCTCTACTATATAGAAGGGTTTGGATTTTTCAAGTAATTCTTGTGGAATTAAAACAGTGATTGATGCATATGCTTGGCTATCCTATATATGCAATGTTATCAAAAGACAGTAAGATAAATTACTGGTTTATGTATTGTCCTGTAACATAAATTAGCAAAATATGTTTATGACACATAGCAAAATTTACAGAGAGGCACCCAGGGAATAGTGCTGCCACCTACTTGTGCCACACAGTACCACTTAAATTACCAGATTACTTTTCAGTTTTAGATCATGTTATGACAGTTTCACTTCCAGTTCACTTCCACTTGTTCCCAGTTCTTTTTCTTAGCATGCACTGTTGAGCGGTATCTGTCCACTTGGTTTCTCAGAACAACTGTCACAACAGTGACAATTCACTGCGGGTAGCATAAAGATACGACACTAGATAGGAAAGGCAAAGAAAACTGTCTATTCCTGGCTATTTCTGCGTATCTTGTTTTCTCACTCTATTAACTGGACACTTTATTAATTGGACATTAATGTTGTTTAAACAGGAGTAAGAGTTCTTATTTTCAGAATCTCCACTCTCAGATGCATGCTCCTTCATTTGGAGAAATATTATGTTAACTCATTTGAAACAAAAGTCCTCTGAAAGTTCAGTCATATGGAGCGAGACACAGCTGAGAGTTGTGAAACAGACCGCTGGCTCTGGCACAGAGCTGCTGGCACTGATGTACATCATGTGGTCGACACAAGCCTATCAGACTTTAAGATGCTCTTCTTCACACCGACTGCCATAAATAGTGTTCTTAATTTCTAGATTTCTGTCTGTGTGTGTGGGAGGGTGTCATGGCTGCTCTGATTCCCATTTTTTGTTAAAGCTCAGTACTCAACAAAGCCATGTCTTGTGCTAAGTGGAAATAATTCAAAATAATTGCCTCAGAAATTGCGCAGATTTCACTCATGAAGAGTACCTGTGTTGTGCATACTTCCATCTGATTGCATGGCTTTACAGGTCTTCATCACGGATTCAGCTGCTGGATTTTCTGAAGGCCCATATAAGGCAACAACACTGGTAAAAAAAAAAAATTTAAAAAATATAATTTTCCTTCTAGTTAATAGGAAAGACAGGAGTCTATGGCTGAGCTAAACAAAAACCAAAGCTCTGAGGAGCTAATATAGTATTTTGGAGGGAATCTGGGAGATCTTTCAACCAAAATGGCTGTGAGTGTGGGATAAAAAGGGATAGTTTGGGACCAAACAGAAAAAATAAAGCTGGAGCTAGTTTATATCTCTCTCTCAACATTGCTGTTGCTAGGAAAAGCTTGGAAAAGAGGACCCAAACATCTCAAAAGAGAAGACGAAAAGAAAATCGAAGATCAAAGTCACGTGTTTTGAGAGACCTGCCTTCTAGTTTTCCAATTAATGGGTCCAATAGTGCTGAAACTGGTAACATCTGCAGGTCACAGGACAGAAAATTGACATTCTCAGCGAGGCCCAGCAGGTCGTCCCACTCCATTACATGCAGCACACAATTCCATATGGGCTACAGAGCTGTACGCCGCTTCCATGGTCTTCATAATCATGGCCACGCCCAGCTGGAAACCCTGCATTCCTTGGACAGGAGCAGCTGGCCATGCTCATTGCTGGTACCATTCCATGTGTCCGCACAACACAACGCACCTATCCCAGCTTTCCTCCGTAATTTGTTAAAAATACAATGAACAGCCTGGATTTTCAGCTCAACCAGGCTCTGGGAGCTTCCCACCAGGCCCACACCCCTGGAACTGGGCTGAGGCCTGGAAGGGCGGCCGCGGGCTCTCCCGGTGCTGTGTTTCTCCCGGCGGCTGGCAGCCGATGGAGGGGAGGTGGCGAGTGAGCGGACCGCAGCGGGCGGTGGTTCGCGGCCAAACCCGGCCAGGAGCCAAGCCGCGCCAGGGAAGGGCTGGAGGATGCTTGGATGCTCCTCCGCAAGGCAGGAAAGCACGGGCCGCCCTTTGCCGAAGATCACGTCCCGTTGTGCGACTCGGTGGCCCAGGGCGGAGGAGACGGGGGCAGCCCGGGGCCCGCGGCGGCGGCGGAACGCAGCGGCGGGCGCGGGTTGCGGAGGGCCGCTTTGAGGAGGGCACAGCGCGGCGCGGCGCGGCGGGTGGCGAGCCGCCGTGCCGGCATGAGGGAGCTGGCGCCCGGCCCGAAGATGGAGTGCGACATCTTGGACGCGCTGGAGGCTTTGGGGTAATGGAGGAGCGGCAGCGGCTCGCCCGTCGCGGGGCGGGGGGCCGAGGGGAGCCCGCTGCCGCGCTCCCCGGCCGTGCGCGGAGCCGGGCCCCTTCGCCGCGGGCGGGAAGCCGGGCCGGAGGCGGGGAGCGGAGCGGAGCGCGGCGCCGGCGGCGAGTCGCGGGGCGCCGGAGGAGGGACGGGCCCCGCGTTCCGGCGGGTGCCGCGGGAGGCCCGGTGGCGGCGGGGCCGGGCCCTGCGCCTCGCCCGGCGGCGGGGCCACGGGTCTGCGTTGGGCTCGCCCTGGTTGTAGCGGGAGAAGAGAAGGCAGCGCGGCTGCGCGGGCTTATCGCGGGGTGCAGGGGGTTTAAAAGCGGTGATGTTCCGTGCTGCGGGCGGGCCGGGTCTCCCACCGGCCGGGCTGCCCTCCTGGGGTGTTCGTGCCTCCCTCCCTGGCTGCCTCGGAGGTGCTTGAGATGCAGCAGAGCGGAAACAATGTCAAATTTCGTTTAATTTTCAGTTGTCTTGTTGCCGGTACTTTAGGCCAGCGAGCTGTTAATGTTTGTTGTCTGTTTAGTGTGTATCGAGACATGGTTTCACATACACACGCGATATGTGAAAACGCCTGCCTTTTTTTTCTGACAGACCGTTTTGTTTATAAATTACCACTCGTTTTCTGCTGTGTTTAAAAAAAGTCTGAATTATTCCTTGACAAAAGTAACTTACAACGATTAATTCTTTCAGTGTAGTTACTAACTAGTTTGCAATAAAATTGTTTTTAAATGTGTAGATTTTATGTTAAACTTGCTTCTTATCACTAATGTTTCTCTCTCCGTGCAGGTACACGGGTCCCCTGTTGGAGGAGGAGGCCCTGAACAAGGCGGCAGAAAATGGATTGTCTTCACCAGAATTTTTTGAGCTTTGCGTTTGGTTAGGTTCCCAAATAAAGTCACTGTGTAGTATGGAAGAAAGCATCACTTCAACGGATGGTATATGAACGTTAATTTATTACAGCAATTTAATGTTTGTGCAGTGGATTTAGACCCATATTGTTCAGCTGATAGTGAAATTACAGTGTTGAAGTTTAGAAGATAGCTGAAAGGTAACCAAACTGAGGCTGATATTTGCATTTATGTGGCTCTTGGATTAAGGTCTTGTCTT
This sequence comes from Tauraco erythrolophus, assembly GCF_009769465.1. Taxonomy (NCBI): domain Eukaryota; kingdom Metazoa; phylum Chordata; class Aves; order Musophagiformes; family Musophagidae; genus Tauraco; species Tauraco erythrolophus. The sequence continues at coordinate 37,729,732 of NC_141470.1, read as the reverse complement.
GTCAAGATTCTTTCAAAAGAAAAAAAAAAGATGCATTGGGATATCTACATAAATATGAAAAGTCCATTCATACATCCTGTGAGTGGCTGTTATATGTGATCATATTTTGATGGCTTAAATTCTAGTGCTTGGTATTTTCAGCTAGTTGGTCCAATGCAGTGTTCCATGCAGCACTTGTGTAAATACGTGAGTTGCTCATTAGCGCTACCTGATTCTTTCTGTTGAGTGCTGGAACTCAGATGAGATTTTATGTGACATTTTATATTTTCACAAAAAAGTAGTAAACCAAAAAACAACCATTGAAAATAATGGGCTCATGACTCTGGTAACTTGTTAATCAAGAAATGAATTGCATTGATATGCTGTTTTGTGACATAAACTTTTCGCTTCCTAGTGATGTTCATTTGCATTCATGTCTTCAAAGACTGCTGTAGCATCACTTTCTCGTTCAAAGCATGAGTACAATATTGCTCTAGCTATTAAAAGGCTTGTCTGCTTGTATACAGGACTTCTTTAAGAAGAAGGAAAATGTTATAAGGTGATAGGTGGTAAATCTTTGTTTGGGCTATTGAAACCTGCAATTTAAATGTGACAGTTAAGAAAATTAGATTACAATTTCATGTTTCTGTAAAAAGTCATTAGCTTTGCATGTATTTATTTCCGTAGGTGAAAAAGATATAGAGAGCTTCCAGCTTGAGATTAGTGGCTTTCTGAGAGAAATGGCTTGTCCGTATTCATCACTTATATCTGGAGACATCAAGGACAGATTACGAGAGAAAGAAGATTGTCTTAAACTCCTCTGTAAGTTATAACCATTTTTCCCATTTATAATACGGTATTTTACATGCATGCTCTATTGTGATTGTACAATTTACATTAATTAGTTCTCTATGTCCATTTAAGTATATGAATGCAATCATTACAACTTAGCTGAGGGTGTACCAGCTCACGTGTGCAGAAGTGGAAAATAGAAAACTATTAGAAAACTATTTTAGTAGAAATTAAAATTTCCTTATGAAGTGTGGCTCAATCTACTGAGGCCTCCTGATCCTTCTCTTGATCCAATTCCAGCTCAGCTCAAACTGGGACGTTGCTTCCCATGTTTATGAGAGATTTCTGGGCAGCTTGAAAGAAAATGTTATATTATTTGAAGGAGCTGAAAACAGAATTGAGTGAAGCAAAGTCTAGGTTGAAGCTGGATGTGGACAAAGCAGTAACAGCAGGAACTAGTGTGATAATGTGAAACTAGCCAAGGTCTGGTGGTGAAAGTGGTTGAATGTGATGTGTAGATGAAAGGTAGGACATCAAGTGAGAGTTCGTTCACATGAAGAATGGGAAACTGATACCGATCTGTCTAGGAGAGAACTGAGAAAGAGTCTCCCTTTTATCATGGTCTTATTATAAATGTATATATTGTGTTTGTATATGAGAACATGGATGCAGAAATATTCAAGTGTCTCTAAATCTGCTATTATGACACTTTTCTCTCTAGTATTTCTAAGTACAGAACTTCAGGCTTTAAAGATATTGCACAGCAAGAAAACTAAAGGCTCTCATTTGGAAAAGCACAATGAAATTTATCAGGAAGTGCAAGCCATTTGCGATGCACTGGGCCTGCCAAACTCCTCATCTTCTGGTATTCCTCCCTTGTTAACCAATGTGGAACAAAAGGTATGGGCTTCTATGTGTTCTGTCTGCTGTTGAACTGTAAGCATTATCTCTGTAAGCATTCATCTTAGAGTTAAGGGCCCAACAGTCTAATCCATAAAAGCAATATCTGACAAGTACAAAGGAATTTTTGTTCTGAAAGCCAGCTTAGTGTTTAAGTTAAACTGTTTTAGTTAAGATGTAGTATTTCAGCATTTCCCTGAGGATGCGATGTACCTGATGAGGCATACTTTGCCATGAAAATTTAAGGTATGAGTTGAAGTAACATAGTTTTCCTGTTACTCGTTCAGTTGTGCTGCAGCAAGCAGAAGACTTTGGGTAACAACTGATTGCACATTTATGTACCTGAGTAATTTCTGGGATGCATTTAAATTTAATATCAAAACCTTAAATTTTTGCTTTTTATTTTATGAATTTCTTGATTGCAAGTATTGATTTGTTAGTGCCGTTTCCTTAGTTGCAGAAGAGGATGAAAATACCTGAATTACCAATAGCCAGTGAGTAAGCCAACTTAAACCTTATTCAACAGTATAGTTCTTTCAGTTGTGTCCCACCAGTTTCTGACTCGTTTTGCTGATGTGATCCTTAATCTGACTTCCTCACTGCAGAATGTAAATTCTGCCCCAAGAGCCTATTTATCTTCTGTCAGGCAGCTGAAAGTTTTGCACTTTGTTTCTCCCTAGTATTTGGGGAGAGAATCATAGAGTGGTTTGGGTTGAAACAGACCTCAAAGATCATCTAGTTCCAACCCCACAGCCATGGGCAGGGAACCCGCTGCTACACCAGGTTGCCCAAAGCCTTATCCAACCTGGCCTTGAACACTTCCAGGGATGGGGCATCTACAACTTCTCTGGGCAACCTGTTCCAGTGCCTCACCATCCTCTGAGTGAAAAATTTCTTCCTTATACCTAATCTAAATCTGCCCTCTTTTAATTTAAAGCCATTGCCCCTTGTCCTGTCACCACATGCCCTTGTAAAAAGTCCTTCTCCAGCTTTCTTGGAGGCCCCCTTTAAGTACTGGAAGGCTGCAATAAGATCACTCCGGAGCCTTCTCTTCTCCAGGCTGAACAGCCCCAACTCTCTGAAACAGCCTGTCTTCATAGCAGAGGTGTTCCAGCCCTTGGATTATCTTCGTGGCCCTCCTCTGGACTCCCTTCAGCAGCTCCATGTCCTTCTTGTATTGGGGACTCCAGAGCTGAATGCAGTATTCCAGGGGAGGTCTCACGAGAGCAGAGCAGAGGAGCAGAATCACCTCCCTCGACCTGCTGGACACGCTTCTTTGAATGCAGCCCAAGATACGGTTGGCTTTCAGGGCTGCCAGCGCACATTGCCGGCTCATGTTGAGCTTTTCATCCACCAGCACTCCCAAGTCCTTTTCCTCAGGGCTGCTCTCAATCCATTCTCCGCCCAGCCTGTACTTGTGCTTGGGATTGCCCTAACCCATGTGCAGGACCTTGCACTTAGCCTTGTTGAACTTTATGAGGTTCTCACAGGCCCACCTCTCCAGCCTGTCAAGGTCCCTCTGGATGGCATCCCTTCCCTCCAGCATGTCCACAACACCACACAACTTGGTGTCACCTGTAAACTTGCTGAGGGTGCACTCAATCCCACTGTCCATGTCGCCAGCAAAGATGTTAAATAGCACTGGCCCCAGTACTGACCCTTGAGGAGCACCACTCGTCACTGGCCTCCACTTGGACATTGAACTGTTGACCACAACTCTTCGAGTGCGACCATCCAGCCAATTCCTTATCCAGAACGGGTGACTGATCCCCTTTAAGAATTATGAGAGATACACAGAATGAATCTTCCTCTGCTGCTGAGTCTTTGAGTTTAATAATTTTACATGATTATGCTTCTTCGTTCTTCCTCCTCTTCTCCTCGGCCAGTGGGCAGCTGAATGTTAAGAGATTTTGGGAAGAGGGCCTGTTACTTGCGTGTTTTTTTTAACATCTGTACGTCTTTAGTGTGTCGAGACAAAACCTTTAATAGATTTATTTACAAGAAGCAGCATCCAGGTGACAGTGAAAATGCCTGTTACCTCCACTGTTAACTGTGCTTGATCTATTTAGTTCTAATGAAAGCTTTATATCCAGCCTTTCCATTAAATATTTTTGAAAGGATGAAGAAACAATTCTAGCACTGTTTTCTGAGGATTACAGTGTCAGAGTTCCATCTAATAACTAATTGATTGAAACTTGTCTAGTGCTGTTGATCTCCCTCTCTGAGTGTTAGCTGTGTTCACGTCCGTGTGGATTTGTAGGCTGCAGCTACAAGGTCAGTGGCCTTCTCCCCTGTTAAAGGGGTAGGGCTCTAGTTCTGCAATTGCAGGACAGCAAGACCAGACCTGGGGGGCCAGTTCCTTCACGCACACATACACAGTCTAGAAAGTTTTCTTTAAATTATTAGACTCCTGGTTTCTGTCACCTTTTGCAAAGTCCAAGATTTCCTTACAGACAGGATCACAGGCTTGAATTGATGTGTAGGGTGTTACTGTTTATGTAAACTGTTACAGTTTCATAAGTACTAAAATAAGTAGAATCTTCAAAGTGTGTAATCTTTTTTTTTAATTTATTTTTTATTTTTTATTTTTTTTTAAATACTACTACCTGGGCTGTTTTGCTATGGTTTTCAAGTCTGTCAATTACACAGTGGTTATACCACTTGTACTCACTTCAGAGTATAGAAAGTTGGAAAAACTAGTTCGTTCATCTTCTGTGACTCCAGATTAATAGTGTAATTTGTTCTCTTCGTGTTTCATCCCTTACAAACAATGGATTTTTTTTCCCTACCTCTCAGAACTTTTTGTAGAATTTCTACTCTGTTTCCTTGTCCTTCATCCCTTACTTTAATATAGGACAGGTTCAGAGTTATTTTGATACAGTACAGAGTTAGACACCTACCTTGGTGGATGTAGCTGTGCTAGACTGGTTCTGATATAATCATGTTCTGTGTAAAATTGCACTATAGATTTTTAGTATTATACTATATAGTTTGCAATAAACTATGTTTATTGGAATGTTCAGTGGAACAGTTTGCCCAGAGAAGTTGTGGATGCCCCATCCCTGGAAGTGTTCAAGGCCAGGTTAGATGAGGCTTTGGGCAACCTGGTGTAGTGGAGGATTTCTCTGCCCATGGCAGGGGGATTGGAACTAGATGATCTTTAAGGTCCCTTCCAACCCTAACCATTCTATGATTCTATGAAAAGCTTACATACTAATCTAGTATTTTTATTGAATTTGCAAATGTGTCTGCAGCATTTCAACATGTCTACTTGTTGTCTCTGTCTAGCATCTTCAGCATGGTCAGTAGCTGTGGGAATAGTTCTGAGAATAGTTTGGCTGTGCAGCAGCAATCTACCAAAGGGACAGATCACACATTGTATTTTGGTATGGAATGTTAGACCATTGATTGTTATTAATAATTTGTCAGTTTATTTAAAAGACTAGTATAAAATCAGAATTGCTTTCTTCCTCCAAACTATGAGTTTTATAGTAGCTCAAACTTTGAATATGCAGTCCAAGGAAGTACCTTTGAAATTTGCATCTCCTGTAATAAACTGGGGCAGTGGTTATCAACATACATAAGAAAATGAGAGATGAATTGACAGTATTACAGCCTCCTACTACTAAATATATTTTATTTTATTCTATAGCACTGAAGAACTATTAGTAATTTTTTAGTTGTTTTTTTTTAAGGTGCTGTTCCCTTGAAGAGTATATTTACAAAGAGTAACTCTGGGAGGCATTCTGAAATTTAGTACCAAAAACCCCATAAATTCTAAATGAACATTGATCAAAGATTCAGAAAAGTTTGTGCTGGTGTTGTGCTTTGTAAATCATGCTCACATCTGGCTTTTTCCCAGTCAAGACAGTGTGAATTTCACACCTAATCACAAAGTGACATTCTCATACTGTTTATTTGAAAGACTTATTTGTACGATACTTGAGAGACTTATAAACTTTTTTTTGTCTGCATTACTTCTTTTCTAATATGTGAAAAGTAGTGCCTTAATAGTAGAGGTTGAAAAGAAACTATAAGGGGTTACCACAGGAATTAAACCAAAGCTAAGCTAAAACGAGATCTAAGTGAAACATGACAAGAATATCTTTGAAAGTATTTGGGAATACTTCCTAGCATTTATTCATGTTTAAGGTAGTGTGTTGCTTCTAACTGTTAGTGTTCAGTAATTTTACAGACATAATGGTGCCTGTACATTAAGTATCAATGTAGTTGCAGGGAACAAGACGAAAGCATTGTCCTGTTCACCAGACATAAAGGTCAAACAAAAATGGCTCTGAAGTTAGATAAATATTGAAATTAAAATGATCTGCAGGTAAATTGAAGAGAGGCAGAGCATGCATTAAGCACTAATTAAGACAGTGTTCCTTTCTTAAACTGTTGATAGTTAAATTAATAAAAAGACACCTTTCTCCAGGTCAGGTTTTTTCAAAATCTTAGAAACCCTGGAGGTGCATACATGTATAACGTTTGTCTGTGCAAATGATGTTAAACATAAAAATTAGTGCTCTTTTTTGGCAGATGGTAAAGATGATTAGTAAATATATGAAACATGGTAGTGAAATGTGAGCTAAAATCTTTTTTAAAGGAATGTAGACTTATAAAACAGGTGAGAAATGTCATGTTCAATACATAAAGATGTGCTTTATTTGGTAACAGTAGAATAACCGTATATTTTTGTACAGCAGGTTTTGAAGTCAATATTTTTGTCTCAAACAAGTCCAATAACTGATTTGTTTTTAAAGAATTTTTAGAGAGTGTGTGAACTTGCAAAGCAATGCCGTAAATATTTAATGCTACCAAGGTCATTGATTACACAGTATGTCGAACAGTCATACATAGTCATCTCCATCTAGCTTTTAATTTGTTGGTTTGCTTTCTACAGCTGAGTGTGTGAGAACTTTAGGATGGTTTGGCTGTTACAATTTGGTTTGCATTTCTATGAGTATGTTTTCACTGCTCTTTTATCTGGGCACTGCTTTTGGTGTTGTTTCTGCTTACATATACAAACTTCTTTCTGGGTTGTGGTGGTGGGTTTTTTAAACCTCTGCTTATCCTTCTTAATCTAGGGCAACTGTTGTGTTTAGGAATGTGGGTTATAGTGCAGACTCTCACATCAGTTGTATTCTTGTCCTCTGGCAGACATGTCTGTCAAAGCTCTTGTGCTCATAGCCCTGCCTTCAGTCAAGGCTGGATGATGTGTTCTGCGACTGTGAGGCAGCTCAGCTTGTTTCGCCATTATTGTTGTAGGATATGCTCTCAGAGTCCTGCTGGTGGAGTGAAGGAGTAAAGTAGAGATTCAGAAGCTCATCAGTGAAAAGATTCCTCTTTAAATGTTACTGGATTAATAAACCTGTCACTGGATAGAATTACGTAGGTATTCCCTTTAACTTGGAAAGAAAAGGTTGCAGAAATTTGAGGGCAGTTTCCCAGTCAATAAAGGATTGTTTCATTTAGCTGCTCTTATTTCTTCTAGCTCTGATTTTCACTGGTTCTCATCTTTAATTGTTCTCTTTAAACATCCCTTGATTTTTCAGTTTTTGGAAATCAGGAGTGTGCAGTTTAATTGTGATTGACTTGTGATGGCTTTTGTATGTGTTTTTTTTTTTTTATATGATGATTTTTGTATGTGGAGCCCAGTGTTGTATTTACCTCCTAGCTGCCCTTGCAGCTGCAAACTTGCAATAATTCTAATCTCTGGATAGTAATCAGCATCACTGGTTTCCAGATTTTCTTTCACTCTGTAGCTATAAATTACATTGAAGATCTGGTTTGATTTTGTTGTGTTGGTTTTTTTCTGGCAACCAGTCTCAGTTTAATAGTCTCTCTTCCTTTCAACTCATTAGAACCTTTCAGGTTGTATTTCTGACCTTAATGGTATATGGATAAACATCTCTTTTGTAATAGCATTATTAATTCTTCTGCTGTTTATTCCTTCTTCTATACTAATTACTGATTTCTTCATCTCTTGCTGTCCTGTGCATCTTATGATATTGTTGATTATTAACTTAAGGTTTTGATTCTTCAGACATTTGTTTGAATTCAAGCATAGTGTGTGCTTAGGTGTGTTTTAATTTTGAAGTAGACTATGAGAGGCTTCATGTACACACTTCACTAAAATCAAAACAAGTTGGCTACGTTTAGAAGAGAGGCAAATCAGTCAACCCTGGAGGGCTTTTTGTAAAGGAAAAAAAGGTTGCAAAGGAGCAAGAATTAGGAGGGAAAGACAAGTGTAGGGAGCAGCAGGGTACATGAAACTGAACTTCACCCCTTACTGTAACCTCTTTTGATATGGATGGAATATAATAGCAGGGGATATTACAGTAACTAGATGGCCACTTTCCAGATACTACTAGGCTGTCTCTTCTGCTGGAGTCAAAACACTGTTTTCTCATAATTTGCTCACTGCACAAAATTTTTTACTTCAGAGCGTTTCTGGGGTATTGTGTTTTTAACTTGCCACGGTGCTGCCCAAAAGTGGTGTAAGAAGAACAAAATACACACCTTGGTTTTCACGTAACATTTGAGATCAGATTCTTTCTTGATCTCAAATCATGCTGGGCTCTTGCGTGAATGAGAAATGAAGGGTGCTTTAGGTGACTAAGGAAAGGGTAGATGCCAAAAAAAAAAAAAAAAAAGGAAAATGAGATAATTACAGAAACCCTGAAATATGATCTTTTCCAAGTAGCTTCCTTTAGTCAATTAACTAGATGCTCTAGAATTTGATTTCTATCTCCTGGAGTTGTTTTTTTTTTTCCGTAGTGAGTAACGGAGATGATATTTCTATAGTATGTAGAGCTCACAGCTCTCACTAATATAATACTGGACGAGTGAGCTTTGAGCGGTACCTTTATGATAAATTTAATGTAAATACGTGTGTGCCTACATAAGGTCTTATAATCCTTGCAAACGTATCTAATGGCTGTCCTGAGCTACAGGTTTTATTGTAGATCATGCACTACCTTAATCCTTCCTTGTGACACGTAAAAGAAAATTAACTCTAGTTTTAGTCTTGTTTGACTTGCTTCCTCATAATTATTTACAAAAGCAAATGAAGATGTAGTTCTTCTCCTCATCAGACTGCATGCAAAACTTGCAGGAACAATAATGTGTATGCAGTCTGCTCCAGCTGAAAAATCAGTTGGCCAAAAAGTTGTGTACAAATGTGGGCATTCATGATAACGATTTTAGAATAGCTGTGTCAAAGGAAGTTCCTTCAAGAAGAGGAGGTAGAGGTTTCTTGTAATGAGAGAGAAGAATGCAGTGGAGTTTGGAAGGCAGAAAGAGAGAGCATGCTTTATTCCTGATTATTGAGGACAAAAAGTGATGGAAGAAGTATAAGCAAGGCTAATTTGGAGTGAGTGCAAAAGTCTTAAACATAATGTTAAATGGAATCAATTATAGGATTAGAAGAAAATTAGTGAGAGAATGACCGCATATGTATCACATCTCCTGCTTTTCTTACTCGCACCCATCACCTGATTTTTGTAGCCAAGTCTAGCATTTGGCAACAGAACTTCTAGCTTCCAATTGTTACGTTTCCTTAGTTGTAGTTACAATACTTAGTAAAAGGAATAATTTAACTAGTCCTACTGCCTATATGCACCTGATAAATTTGACATGTAGGTGTTGGTCTGTTATAATTGGGAGAGGAAGTGGTGTGCCATAAAGTATTTTTGTACAGAGGTTGGTCATATGGTAAAAGCATTAAGGAAATCTTTTTGTAATGGATGATAAGCCAGAAGATGCGTATTTGATTTTATGAGTCTGCTAAAATAAATGTGCTATATTTGATCTTATGAGTAGCAAATTGTAATTGCAGCAAATTGTGATGAAATAAATGTAAAGGAAATTTGTGTTCTGAGAAGAAGTATGTGTTTTGTTTCAGATAAAGGACGTTCTCTCGAAAGTTCAAAATAACCATGTGGGGAAATCACTGTTAACAAAACCTCTGAATTCTGACCAAGTGGTAAAAAAAGTCTCCATTTCTTTTTCATTACTTTGACAGCATGGTCAAAATTAATGCATATGGCTTCATCTAACTTCGTGTTTTACAGTCACTGTTCTGCTAAATACTGGTACTAAAATTCAATTGCTAAATATTAACAATGCTAATCAGATACTTCCAGAACTAATGTTATAAAACAGACTTTGTGTTGATTCATCCACTTACTAACTTTCAAAATATTTTGTATCTACATACTGCTGTAGCACTACACAGATGCACCCCTAATTTTATGCAGTTTATAGTGGTCACCTGGGGATAGACATCTTAGTTACTGAATGGGGTTAACTTTAAATTGACTGCTATAACTTTATAGATTTGAATGCTTGGATTTTTTTTTATTGTAACGCTGCAGGAAAGATTGGAAAAAATCAATGATGCTCTTCGCAGCGAGTACGAATGTCGCCGACGCATGTTAATGAAGAGACTAGATGTGACAGTCCAGTCTTTTGGCTGGTCTGATAGAGCAAAGGTAAACTTGCTGCATTTTTTGCTTCCTGTAGGTGGGAGTCTGCTACTACTCCCTAGATCTTACTACCGAATATACACAACATGTAAATCCACTTCATAACTGTTGTGGTCTTTCCAAACAGTTTCTCATCCCGGGTTGTAACATCTAAGTCCTAGATATTGAAGAAGGGAAAGATTTGACCAGATGGCAGAGTCTATCCTTTGTGACTCTTTATAGCTTCATAATTATAAATTCTAGCATCCTCCGTTGGGGTTTCTCACTTCAATAAGTTCACATCTCCCTTTTTCCTTTCCTATATCTACTCCCTTCCGATCAAGTAAGCAAGGAGAGAACATCAGCATTTCTCATGCAGATGCAAGAGGAAGACAAACACTGGGCCTTAACATAGATAGGGTGCAAAGAGTGACTGCCCATAAAGTCAGTGAGATCACAGTGACTGCTACCTATCCTGGACTCAAAGCTACTGAATAAGCCAGATGTCAGTTGAACAGGTTATTTGAATAGCAGCTTGTATGAGAAAAGCACAAAATTACTTGTAATCCATCGAGCGACTAAAAATTCCAAACCACTCCTCTGGATTTTCTCTGCTGGTATCATTTTAATGGCAGTCATTTCATATGTACTACTTTCTAGCAATCTGTATATTAAAAAATAGTCATGATTTAACCAGGCTGATGTTTCTGAGCTAGAAATATATATTGTTTCTATCCAAGAGAGTGGGGAGATAAGATACAAAAAGTTTGTAATTTGATAAATACACATGTGGGAAGCTGGAGGCAGAAGTTTTTGCTCATGACCAACTTTCCTTCCAAAGGCTTCTGTAGAAAGTTTAAGATGGATAAGTCTTAAAACTCGAAAACTCACTGAAAGTGTGGATTGTTCCAAGTATTTCCGGTGCTATAATTTGTTGTTGACTTGTGCAGAGAGAATCGGTTTCCTGAAGCTCACTAAGCATCGCTGGAAGACATGAGTCTGGATGCTGCTGTGCTGCTTTAGAGTGGCTCTCTATTTAAGTTTTGCAGGGGTTGTGAATGCTCTTGTGGTGCGAGGAAGGGAAAGGAGAGCATTAGCTCACAGAAGCCAGGAGGTGTCCCTCCATGTATAACTTCCTTATAGCTGTACCAATACAACTATATATTTTCAAATTTAAAGAATACTTCTAAAATGTAGCTGATGTTAACTGATGACTAACTTAAACAGACTAAAATTTTAAGTCACTTGATAGTACACCGTTCAAGCAATGTGAAAAACAATGAATACACTTTCACAACAGAACAATAGTTCAAAGAGATTTTTAATGATGTAAAGTAGTAAGATGATTCGCTTTCCTGTCTTATAAATAAGACTGTTGACGTGAAATAGTGGGCAGTCGTAGAAATAACCAGGTTACATATTAATTCAAAATTACACATGATTTTTAACTTTTTTCCTCATTTCTCCTGTAGAAATATTTGTTTATAACTTCTCCAAGAAGGTTTCTGAGATTGAAAATATTTTGACATTGATTTAATTTTAATGTTGTTTTAAGCCAAGAGGCAAATTGTTGTCCTTTTTTAAATTTATTTCTTAGCTTGCCTTTTTTTCCCACGATTAAATAGGTACCTTTCTCTGCTTTTGATGGTGTGACATTTTTTGTGGTTTGTTGTGTTTTTTTTTTTTAACTTGTTCAATCCCCAAGAGGGGTAAGTTTGCAGAATGAAATAGATCCATAAATGGTGTAGTAATTCCCTAGCAAAACAGTCATGTAAAGGAACAGCACCTGTTGCCTGGTCCATCCAAGATAATTATTTTTTTTCCTCTGAAGATCGTTCTAGATATTCCCAGAAAAGTGTATTTATTTTTATTTTTTCTTAAACATATGAAACATCAAAATGTATTTGGAAAAAATCTCATTTTTTCCCCTTCTCAGTCTCACTTTTTCATGGTTTGCAGAAGTGTTCTGCTGCATTGATAACATTTTAATTTTTTCCCCCTAATTGGCCTTCCTTTGAAACTGCTCTGTTTTCATCACGTTCAGAAGTGATCTGTTAAATATGGCTATGTCATGCTCTTGAGAGTGCTCTTTGGGCTCTTACGTTTTAGTCTTCAAGTATGTTGGAAAAGATCAAAGAATCTGTATGATGCCAGTGAATAGGAGAGTTTCTTTTGAAATGGTGTTAAGTTTCAGCATCAATTAAACACAATCAGCAGCAGTTTTTATACGACAGCTCCATCAGGATGAAGAGACTTAGTAAAAACTGGCACTGTGTTTTGTGAGATAACCTAGATTTTCAGACGTGACACCGTGTGTTCAAATCGAAACTCACGGAGACCAGTACATCGTTTACGGTAAGTGTGGTGGTGTGTCTTACGCCTAGCAAGTAAGTCGTGTTTGATTTTATCATTTAGGTAAAAACAGATGACATAGCACGAATCTATCAGCCCAAGCGCTATGCGCTATCTCCAAAGTCGACTATCACATTAGCTCACCTTCTTGCTGCTCGAGAAGATTTATCAAAGATCATAAGAACAAGTAGTGGATCAACACGGGAAAATACAGTCTGTGCGATCAACAAGGTATGCTTTTTCTTTCTGGGATGTGATGAAAGGACGTGGGAGTTCACAGACCTACAAAAGTAATGCTGGAATCACAGTCTTTGCTTAATACTTTAATTTCTTTTTGCAAGGGAGGCTTGCAAAGCATTGCAGCAACTTCTTTTTTTATCTTAGGACACAGTCAGTCCTGCAACAGAATGAAATAGTAGTCTAGATGAGAAGGAACAGTGGTGGGGGTGGTGTATGTGTGCATGTGTGTGTAAATGGCCTCTGGAGTTCAGTGGAACCACCCACCCCAAGTTAAGGATACAATGTACGTTTTTCTGGTACCAGTTTCTGGGCTACCTGTTGACAGGATTGTGTTTGTTCAGTTCGTAAACCAGTGTCTTTAGTTTATCAGTGTATTATAAATCACAAAAGTTTCTGTGGAAGTGTCATTTTGCTGCAAAGCAAAATTATTTCATTTGGCTACAGTAATAAATCAACATTGTACTGCTTTTTTGTGTATGATAAAAGCTGAAGCTTGTGAGTAATGACATTGGTTTCACCATTCAAATGATGACTACGCCTGGTTTTATTAATCCTGTATTTACAGATTTTTCTCAAGTTTTGTGCCTCATTTAGATACCCTTTGATGTGTTTTGATCCCAAAGATTCTGAAATGTCTTAATTATTGCAGGATCTCAGAAAAAGTGTTTTTTTCTTGAGAGGACTTTAACTGGAGTGCCTGGGACTGACCAGAGTATGTTAACATTTGTCACACAGAGAGTTTAAGAAATATGAAAACAACAAAAAGACCTACTTGAATACCTCTTTGTTCTTCAGCTTAATGTTTTGTGTAACTTTGTCCAGTACGGTCTCTCTTCTTGCATACTGAGTGATATCCACCAGTCAAGATCCCTTTTTTTTTTTCTTTTCTTGAAAGTATTACTGCAGCATGTTGTGTGTTTTGTCCACTCCAGCTCTGCTGAGTGTCAGTAGTTTCTAATCTAAGGCAAACTGGTGTTCCTTTCAGAGTTGCACATCAGTTTGCCGGTTTTTGTTTTTTGCCAGCTGATCAGGTTTGAAATTGAACTTTGAAATTTAAATAGAAGAGCCGCATCATAAGGAGTCTTTTCTATAGGACTATGTATTTATATATTCATATGTATTATATATGAATTACGTGTATTGCTTGTTGTAATACTAATACTTCACATGCATGTAGTTTTCCTCATAAATACTTCACAAAAGTAACATGAGCAAATTAGCTGCAGTTATTTCAGTTTTACAGGTGGAAAATAGAATCACTTTCAGTTTTTTTTTTTGTGTTGTGGCAAGTTACAAGGACAGGAAATAGGGATTTTGCTGTCAAGCTCCACACCGAGGGGACTGTATTTCCTGTAAAGAGCAGGCAGCATGTCTCTGTCCATACGAGAAGAACCTTGTGTCCGTTCAATTTGAGTTTTTTTGCTTGTTTGTTTTTTTAAACTAAAAATGGCCTATTTTTCCATGTAGGTTCTGATGGGGAGAGTACCTGACCGTGGAGGCAGACCAACGGAGATTGAACCACCTCCTCCTGAAATGCCTCCTTGGCAAAAAAGACAAGAAGGTGGTGGAAGAGGTGGCTGGGGAGGTGGGGGTGGTGGTGGGAGGGGCAACTGGGGGGGTGGAGGAGGTAGAGGAGGAGGAGGTGGGGGTTTTGGAGGTGGGGGTTTCAGAGGTGGTGGAAGAGGTGGAGGTGGCTTCCAAGGTGGCAGGGGAGATTATGGTGGCAGGGGAGGTTACGGTGGCAGGGGAGGCTATGGTGATCCATATGGTGGAAGAGGAGGGGGAGGATACCGAAGATATTAAAATACTGTAAATGTTAACTGAGTAACTGACGAAATATAGTGGTGGTGTTTACTGGTATCAGGAACTTAGATATGTTAACTTGGGTTTAGTTTAGAATTAAGTACGACCATATGAATCATTGCGTTAGACCAACTGATGTTGTCACTGAATTCTTTTAGTTAACAGAACTTTTATACTAAAATGTGATGACTAAAGTCCTTGTTTTTCGTACTGCTCATATGGTGTTTTTTAGTATGTCATTTTATTTAAAATAAGCCTCAGAAAACTGAATAAAACCCTTTCTGAACAAACAAAAGATATATATAATGTTCAGGCCTCTCCAGTTATTGCATGTTGCATGTCCACTGCCCTGCTCCAAAATGCTGTGTAGAAAAAGCAAGATAGGACTAAGAACCAGATCAAAACACTTTTAAAAGACTCTATAATGCTGCTTTCAGGCTTTTTCTCTTTATCTGGTTTTCATGTGGGACATGTAAACAAATTTTAATGTCAAATGTTAAAATCCTTAAGGCTTTGGTCAAAATTATTCAATTAGGTTTCTTATTCTTCCAGAACTTCACATAAAAGTAACATTCCGAATTAATACTCTGCAGAAGCTAATAAAATCAGGTTGTGTGTTCATAAATATATCGGAGCCTATTTGAAGGTCAGAATGTGTACCATAAACTCAGAATCATGGTGACTTTTGATCGTGTCTTTTCTCATTTTACCTATTTTCCATTTTATTGTTGTTTCATTAAAATATTTTAAGATAGATTGGTCAGGAAACTTCTGCAGCCATCACATCTGGTAAGAGTTCATTTATATATTCTTTCTGAATCAGCCTTGAGACATAAAGGTTGAATAAGCCGAGCTGCTTTTTTTTTTTTTTACTTCCTCCCCCACCTTCTCTACATTTGGGAATCACCAACTGCCCAGCTAATAAGACATCTCATCCAGCAGTTGCCCTTCCTCAAGGACTGACACACTCTCTCTCTCTCTCTCTCTCTCTCTCTCTCTCTCTCTCTCTCTCCCCCCCCCCCCTCCCCCCCCCCGCCCCCAGCTCCCCCCACCCAATTGGTCTGATAACCTAAAAGAAACTATCTAGATATGGTATGGGTGCCTTCTCCTTCACAGACAGCATTACTCTAGAAGGAATTAGCTTTCATACAATTACAGCTGTAAATACATACAGACAAGAATTAAATTCAGAGCTGTCAGTTAAAGACGACAGTTCTTTTTTCCTGCATCTTTTAGATCTCCTCTCCTGCTGTGAGGCCACTCCTGAGTACAGAGGTGGAACAGGGAGATGATGCCCAAGTATATACTCATGACTATTTATCAGGGTCAGGTTACTACAGAGAGATTCAGGAAGGCATCTGATAAACCTGGAGTTGTCTGTTGATTGCTTAGCACAAGAACCTTGAAGCACTTTGAGTATGGAGCTGTAGGCTCAACTGCCTGGTTGAACTTTAGGATTTTATTTTGGTTTTTTGTTCCACAGTTCTTTCTGCTCAAATATCCTATAGGTGTCCATATTCGGTATGCTTTAAAGATGTTTTACTTTCAGGAACGTGCGTCGTGACTTGTTTCATAGGCAGCTTTGTGGATGTGTGTAAAGCTCTGTTCAAAATCAAATTATTATGTCTTTCAAAAGCTTGTGTCAGATTTTATTAATCGGCCATCACAAAACTTTTCACTGGAAATTTTAATCCAGATAAAAGTTCTCTCCTGTTATTTCTTCTCTAATCATAGTATGGTTGAGAATGCTGCTTGTGATGTAACAGGTACAGCCTTACTCGCACTTTAGGGTCCCAGCAGGTGCCTAACAAAAAAGGGCAGGAGTTTTCCTTACTTTGAACATGTTAGCTTGGATGTGAACTCTTGAGATAGTGGCTTAACTTCACCCAACTGCTACAATATAGCTCCTTTGCCAATTTTTTTTCTACACTCCTTTCTGGCCTAAGACAGTGTCAGCCTCTGCACCCATTATGGAGAGACTCACATGGGTCACATGGGAGCATAGTACTGGTTTTCTTGCTTTTGAGCTTATTTTTTGCCTAATGCTCTGGAATAGCTCACAAATTGATGACATACCAAGTGAGACTGCTGGCCTTGGAGGTGAAGCGTTTGTCAGCAAGGGAATGGAGAGAGTAGTTTTAACAACCACAGCCTCCATATAAAATTCTGTTTGCTCATCCCAGTGTTAGTTTCTGCTTCACGTAATTTCCGAGCAGCAGTCAAGCGTTTAGCTTCACCAGGGAAATATGGTAGGAAAATCAAATGGCTTACCTATCCGCAAAGGTTTCGTCAGTCTTGAGATGCAAAGTTGCACTGGTTTAGTCAAGCCGTTGTAACGGTGTATGTGGATGTGCTTTGGCACTTCCACACACGTCAGTTTATCCTGTTGGCAGCAGGCAGGACAGTTCTGAATGACATAAACCATCAAGTGAAGCAGCTGTGTGCCCACATGTAATGGTAACAGTTAAATTATTTCAGTGTCCTATTTCAGTTACATTTATGTAGGCCATGTGAAAGATGGAAATTTTTTAATAGATTGGAGATTTTTCTTTTTTTAACCTGGCCACTTCAGTTTTTCTTGAATAATTCCAAAATGTGAAGCCAGTAGTTGAAGACTAAAGTAAGCACCACCACATTTCATAAAGGTATCCTTTTCTGTCCTCTGTTGTCAGAATGTATGTTTTTAATTTATCAAAAGATGCAATAATACCATGAAAATAATTGATTTAAACCTCTTCTCAAATTTTGTATGTTTGTCTTGGAAGAAAAAGTATTTTCAAAAATTCTGTTGTAAGTAAAGGATTTTCATACATATGTTTGTGAGCATTTTTGTGTTTATTCACGCTTAGTGAGTATCTATCTGAGTATTGTTTTGTTTGATCAAGAATTGAAAAATAGGTTGGGTTGGGTTTTTTTTCAGAATTTGAGAGACACTTTTGTTAACAGCTGTAAACACTGAGGAATAAAGTACTGTATTTGAAGTTATTTGCATCACTTGTGTAGTGTGATTTGGATCCACTATCATATGTTCCTCCTTTGTTTGTAAGGAAGAATTCCTGCTGGTGATCTACAGCAGTGATGGAACTTACTTTTCACGATAATGAAAAATAACAGATATATTTTGACCAAAATGGAGAAGGCTGTAGATACCAATATAGGAAAATTTCAGCAGACAGGGCATGTCACAAATACATCCCTGTTACATTGTCTGGGATTACTAAGCAATCCCAGTTAAATTTTATCTTTGTGGAAAAAAAAAAAATTACCTAGGTCTATATGATGATTACTTTTGTCTTTACATAAACTAAGGAAATATTCTCTAATTACTTCTGAAGCTTTATTTTTTTAATTTCTATAATTATGAAGTTAAATACAACTTGTTTTGTATGTGCAAGACTGTAGAGCAGATTTGCCCATATAAGTAGGAATTGTGTTTTCAGTAGTTAGTCTGCACTCCTCGTTTTCTCCCCTCACCTCCCTCAGATGAAGACAACTGAATGAATGTTCATTACTTACTGAATTAATGTGTTATTTTTTCATAAAAACATATTTGAGATAAGATAGTTTGAGGTTTACTACAAGGTAAGGAATACCAAGTCTGCAGGATGCTACAATGCTGCCTGTGTAAGAGCCAGCATTAGCAGGCAGTACTGAAATCTTGGTTAAACTTGGCTGTCATCCTGTGAATTCTTTTCAGAATTGGCATTCTTAACAAAAGTGAGAAATTTGTGCTAATGAAGAATTGCGCTTTGTAATACTTGGAATATTGAGTAGGAAAAGAGTGTCTGTACTGGCTAAAATACAGAAGGTGAAGCTCAACGAGGGGCTCTGGCAGTCGGGTAATCCTGCAGAAGTGCCTCAGATGACAGAGTCAAGGAAGATGAATACAGGTTGTTTCGATTTCTTTGCGATACAAACTCAGAGGCATGAAATGTAATTTTAATATTTTTTCTTTTATAAATATTAAACCAAAATCTTACAATTTATATAAAATCTTTACAATCTGTACACTTTTTCAATCTTCTCAAACAGCATTTAAACAAAAATTTTTCAAGTTGCCATAGAGATCAGTTACAACAAAACACAGATTGCTACTGTAACAAAAACGTATTTCCAAAAACATACATAAGCTACTTTAAAGGCAGTTGTGTTTCATCTGAACAGTAACCCTGCCTTGTTAATTGTGGTATTACTCACTATATTTACTTTTATCTTTAAATGATCAGAATTCACACTGAAAAAATAAACAGTAGTTGGGAGGAGGGTACTTGTTTTTTCTTCCTTTATGTACATGAAACACAGGTGAACCTGGAGAAGGAATAAAGGTGAATGCTTTTCATTTAAATTAGCCACGACAAGATAAATTTCAAATCAGTGTTTGCTACCATGACTTTTAAACAGCACTTAGTACGTTAATTGTATTTTTTTCCTAGCATAAAGCAGCTTGAAGATTAATACAGATGTGAGCGGTTTTTGTTCAGTAGCTTTGTCAGTTTTAGCAGTATCCCTGTAGTCAGTTTCTGCTATTAGTCTTTCATGCAGCAAAAAGGAAGTCCCAAAAGAAGTAAGAAGGGACTACTACCATTTAAAAAAAAAAAAAAAAAAAGAAAAGAGAGAGAGAGACTCTGAGGGAATACTCTAAGGGACTCTGGGCACACAGAGGGATCCTGAAGGTACTTTGAGTGTTCTGAAATTCTCCAGGTATCAACTGACTTCTCTCAAGCAGGAGGCTTCAGCATACATGAAACACCACATACTTGTTCTGTAAGACATTCCTGCAAACAGATCCCTTTTAAGTCATTCAGGTTGTTTGTAGGAACAAGAAGACAACACAGAGAAACATTGTTAGCATGTAATACTGTGCAGATCTGTGGTTGTAACTCAATTTTGACTATTAAGTACTCAACCTAGTAACACAGTAGCCTTAGGGCCAGCTGCTGATGTTAGGGGAAATGTCTTTTTACATAAGAGTTAAGAGTTTGTTCATAATCTCCACCCGCCAGCGTAGACAAAGTGTATATATACACAGAAATTCTATCAGAATCCAGTTAGACCACAAGTGAGCAGTTATCTTAGCTGCACAAGATTTATGGGTCTTAGCTGCTCTTTTGGGGTATTTTTGAAATATGTGAAAATATATTAAACTTCTATCTTGTTTATTTTAATTGTTGCAGAAACAGACTTTTATTTGCTAAATGCCTATTAGAAATACGCTTTGCTGTAGTTCCCTGAACAGAAGACAAATTCAAGAAGCTCACAGAAAATGGGCAAAGCAAGTTTGCCGACATGACCTGAAAGCCATTGTGATTGCTTCATTGATCAAAGTGCAATTCCATGTTAATTGTTAATAATTGAGGTTTAGTGTATGAGGAAAAAAAGCTGCACAATCTTCACAGCTGCTGGGTTTTGTCCTATGCATTTCAGTTATTTACAGTAAGGTAACAGAAAATCCACTACTACTATTTCCCTCCATTTGTTTTTACTTACACATGGAGATACAAGCACAATGCAAGTTCAAAACAAGAATTTAGAACCACTAAACTAGCAAGTAGTTTCAAATGGACTTTTTTAATAAATAAAGCATTCATATACTTGGTAATGACTTTAAATTGTGGCTGAAACATAACATTTATACCACTTTGACCACAAAGCGCACATGCTATTGTAATAAGCTGACTAAATTTCAGTCTATAATGGACTTGTAAGTTACAAGTTTTGAGGAGCATTAGGTGGACTTATATATTTATCTACAAAGTCATAAGTTTCTGATGTTTAAATGCATGATGACAAATCCCTGTTTGATAAATGCAAGCCAGTTCTATACAACTGTATAGAACTGTAAGTGTACATATTCTCTTGGAATGCAAATGCAATTTTAAAATTGGCTACTCTGACAAGCAGATTTATCAGTAACTTGAAAGAATATTTTGTTGTCTCTTAAAAATATGTACACTTTGTAGCTTTAAGAAAACTAAGTTACCTCCCTAGCACCTTTTACTGTACAAAATTTACACACTTAAGAGCACACTCTTCTTGCCTCTTTACCTAAAGTGCATGTGAAATAGAGGAGAGAGAAAATGGAGAAACCTTGGTTAGAACCAGAAGATGTTAAGAGCTCCGGAATACAGTAACTGTTGCACTGGGATTACTGTACAGTTTCCCTCATAACATGGCCCTCGAGGTTCTGCTCAACAGTGGCATCCACTTTGACAGAAGAGAAAAATAATTACCCTTGTCTCCTGTCTACTGAATGTGGACAAGTTATCCCTTAAGCCAAATAAGTAGGGCTAAATGTTCCAAGCTGTGGCATGGAACACAAAAATGGAAGCAGTAATCAATATAAGCTCTCTATAGTCTCATCTCTTTCACCTTAACAAAGGTAAGCATTAGAACAGCAGGACTTCTAAAGCTCTGAGAGAGGTTTTTTAAAAATTGTCAGTCTGATACTTAAGACTTTTTTAAGATAAAATAATCAAATATCGTTAGCTTAACTACTTATTTTAATATTCTTCTTAAAATTTGGAAATAAAGATGACAGTTCACGATTTTAATTGGTTTCAGCTACAATGAGAAGGAACCGTTTCTCTTAATGGAATATTTCTACAGTTTTACTGAAATACTCAGCTTTATCAAACATTTGTTTCTACAAACGTGAATTTGGGTCAAATCTGAGGTGAGAGTCTTACGAATAGCTACTTTGTCAGAACGCTTGTAGAGTGAGGCGTGCTGCTAGCAGCCAAGTCACTGGGGAATTCACATAGTCTTCATCATGAACAGAAACTTCAGCAACGTCACTCCTTTTAAAAGCAAACCAGAAGATATTATTTTCCTTGTACAGATAATGCTAAATTACCTTAGAAAGTCAAAGGAATTGATTTATACATTTGGGAGTGTATGTTTAATATGGAAATGTGTTGAGTGAAGACAGTATTTCCATTTAACATCCTTCAGACTCTCTCTCCCATTCACTTGGTAAAGCAGCTTTTTCACAACGTTTCCTCCAGTCTTACATTCTTCCATAGGAGATTTCCTCTCTCACCTGCTAAGAGCAGTCTCTGTGTGATAGGTTGTCAACTACATGGTTTCTTCTCTGGATTGTGAGAGATTCAATTGTTTTATGTGCCTGTTCCAGTTGGATCTTTAAACCTTCATTGTCTGCCTTTAGAATGTTTCTTTCCTAAACAAAAACAAAAAAAAAAAAGAGAGAATGGTATTTTATTTTGCATGTTTCAGGACTGTCTGGTTGTATGTTTGGGTTGACTGGCATAAACGTAAGTAGCTCTTATCAGTGGAACAGAACCAGTAATTTATTTGAACATTTCCATAGTCACTGGTCTATCCTGTGTGTGTACTCTTAAAACTTCCCTGCAGCTGGTGTCTGACAGCCATGTCCACAACCTGCATTTATCCACCCTCCTCTGCTCCTCTCATGACAGCAGTAATCTAGGGGAAACAAGAACACAGCTCACTTTACTGCTCTACTAATGCAGAAATCAATGTACAATAATCTAAAACATTAATTTGTAACATCAGCTGCTGTTCAGTAATGAGGTCACGATCTGCTGAGGGAGCAAGGACAAGTGTAAATTGTGGGAGTTACATGAATGGGACATTTTAAAGAACCAGATCTTACAAGTACAGCCACAGTTTACATCCTTGTCTATACTGAATGTACTGTTGACTGAAAGAGAAGTCTGTACTGGAAGGTTCTTGCTAATTGTCTTAATCTCAGTGTTAATAAACCAATTATCTTTCATAAAAGATAAGCTCACTTTATCAACAGCAAAGGATGCTTTGAAAGTTATATTGATCATTCAAAGATCAGGCTGTGGTCCTGTTGTTGGACTGTTTCCATGTTGGTCCATCTCAGAATAGTGATAATAATGAGTAAAGTAGGAAAATAAGTCTGCGTTTGTTCCTCATAATCATATCTGGATCTATCCATCAGTTGTGTTGTTGATACTGTGATAATCTCTTTAATCTGTCTGGAAAGGTGTTGTTTCTACAAACGTGAATTTGAGCCAAATCTGAGGTGACTCGGTCTTATGAGTAGCTACTTTGTCAGAACACTTGTAGGGTAAGGAGAGCCACAACTCGGCTGATGCATGTGAAATCTAGGAAGAAACACTATGTCTCTTGACACACCAAAATTTCTTGGTGACTTGAAGTTGTCAAAAAAAAGAGAGAGATTCACTGTCCATTGAACAAAAGCAGAGCTCCCTGCCTGCCCTGTATATTCTGTCACTTAGGGGAGCAGAGACCAACAAAAGCAGGAAGATATTCAGGACTATGCTACTTGTTTTATGGAGTAACATCCTGTCCTAAGCGATTGGATTATGGCCACGTTCTTGTCTGTCACTTTTAAGACTGACAAGGATCAGTGTAATCTTAACAAGAGCTTCAAAATTTATTCCCTAAGTCCTATACTAGTACTAAAATTTATGCTTAAAGTGAAGCGTTGCTGGAGTTAAAGTGGCTAAGAGCTTTTGATGCTACTCATGGATTGTTCTGGCAATTAATTACCCTGGAGTAAGGTAACACTTTCCCACCCAGCCACTCCCCCACATCCTCCAACCACTTTATGGTACTGTTGTGTAAAACAGAATTTGTTTCATCATGTATGTACCTGCTCAAGCTCCTGGTATGAGGGTTTACAGCTGTGATGCTCTTCTTTCATTTTCTGGCTGGAGTCCTTGTTTTCCCACTTAACATACGCCTTTTTGCGGCCTAGAAATGGGCTTGGACATGGGGATGGTGGAGCTGCCTGGAGATAAGGGTTTTCTGGCATCCTATGTTCTTTCTTCTCTGTCTGTCTACGAGATACCTCACCAGCCAGCAGTACAGGATCGGTCTGTGTACCTTTATGAACCACAGCTGGTTTCAGTCTCACTGAGATTTTCTGAGCTGAGGAACCCATGAGCATAATGGTTCGGTCCTTGCTGTCTTCATGGTGTTCCACTGCTTCTCCATTAGGAAATGTGAACAGTCCTTCTTCTTGCCCTGTAGAATATATATGATAAAATGCATCAAGATCTTTTCCCAGGAAAGGATAAACAAGAGGCACAGTAATTAAACATGATTTTAATAAATAAAACAACATTTACTCTTTATTGATTTTACATTCATTGCTCTTCAAAATAGGTGTCACTGGAAGTTTCTCGATGTTGCGTCTCTTGGAACAACTCTTTGCCTTGTCTCAGTAACATAAATATGGATCAGTAAGAGGAAAACATCAAGGGTGCACATCAAGGTCAGCTAGAGAAAAACCTCTTGATGGCTCAGAGGTTTTATATAGACCGTTGATCTTAGTGATGGGGCTGGAAGATTAAACCTGGGTGTTTAGTTCAGTATTATCACAACTTACAGCTGTAAGATACAACTTACCCACTTTATAAAGGTGAAACAATGACGTACTTAATTTTACATTGCTTTTGTATAGGTCATCCTAAAATACTTTTACTTTTGCAGTTAAAAGTAAAAACTGAGGTGAGGGGAACCCCACAATGTTAGAAGAAGTGGGCAAAAGATGTGATCAAAGGATTTTAAAAAGACCTGTTTCAGATAAAGTAATTTCCGTTGTTTGGGAGAAAACAAAATGAGACTGCATGTTCAAACACATAAAGGGAAAAGAACAGAGTCAGTCCAGTAGCTGCTGCAGGCTCTGGAGAATTAAATAAGGATGTGCATGAACAGTTGAGGCTTACACCTTCAACCCAGACCTGAATTCTCATTCTTCGACATGACGTAGCATTGAGAGATACCGTGTTCTGGCGCACCGGGTGATGACGGGGCAGTACGCTACGGTTCAGTCTCTCTATAAGCATGACATCCCACGAGGTGGTTATTACACAGTGCTGCAGCCACTGCAGGTGCAACCACAGAGATGCACATGGTCAGTTATCAAGAGAAATTGGCTGTATTGCGCTCCACATAAGTGCTAACAGGAAGCCTAAGATGAATCCAGCAGTATGAACCTTAAATACAACACAGAAGATTGATACCAAAGTGGCAAGAAGTAGATTTGAAGAACATTAGATACAGACAAAGAGCAGGAGAGAAATTCAAAGAAAGTGAGTATGGAGAGAGATGGAAATCATCAAAAATCAAAAGAGAAAAAAAAACAAAACAAAAGTAGCCTGAGGTCTTACTCAAGGACAACACTTCCTCCTTTGGAGGCCTACACGGTAATACACAATATGAAAAGTTTATACAGCTTGTTTGATAGAAGGAGAAAGGAACAGAGAGGTCAGAGAGGTGTAGATTTTTCATTTCCAATTAAATTAAAGATGGATGGACGAAGAGGAGTTGTAGATCCAGCTACTGAAGTGGAAAAAATAAACACAATTAGCTTTTGCTCTTCCTAGCACACAGATACGTAAGTAAACTGACTTTATAAACTCTACATCAAAATCTGAGTCAGAATGGTAACAGTACAGTAGTCGCTTAATGTGGCAACAGTGGAAAGAACTGGTGTGGACCAAGACCTGTTTGTCACAAGGCGAGAGAGTTAAGGGAATCTCTCATCTGTTCAGTTCATGGCACGTAGTTCTCATGAGAGTCTGGCAGAAGATTTACTCAGTTTTTGTGGAATTTGTGCACCACATATTGTGTGGTGTGACATGAGATCTCGCAGAAAGGAAGTCCCTACTCAGGCTAGAACTGGAATGGTATTACTTGGTAAAGGCTCACTTACACTTGGTTCTAGTTTATATGTTGATAAAACACTGCTGTTAACTAACAAAACCTAAAACAATGCTGTACAACTCAGCTTTAAAAGAAAACGGAGCAAAGGAAAGACTGTGATCTCTTCTCACCATGGAATTGCTCTTTGACTCCTACTGGGCAGAGGCTTGAAGGAAGAGTTGATGTTGGGCTGCTGTCTGCAACTGAAGTTTTGGGTCTTCTCTTGCACTCTATCACAACCAGGTCTTTGCATTGCTTGTGGCAGTTCATTCCACAGTCTGTAAACAAAACAAAGTTTATGTGATTCAGTGGCTCTGTTGTAGTGTCTAAGACCAGCTCTCACACAGTGCTGCCTCTCCAGGAATCAAGAAAGCTTCTTTGGTGTTCTCTACGTTTATTACCCTGTAACAACATACATCTGGTAAGCAAACCAACAACATCCCTTTGCTATACATGCCTAAATCTCCTTTTCATTGTGAAAACACAAAATAGCAACATTCAATCTCAACAGCATTCTGACTCTAGGGGTTGCAGAGAAAGCAGGTACCTGTATGAGAAAGAAAACTCTGCAAAACACAAGTTGTGAATGTGCTGCACAGTTTTCACACAGTGTTGGTGTTTCCGCCCATTGGAATAGAGGGTCTGTTCCCAATCCCTCTGAATTCAGTGCTGTTTTGCAAAGGGTTACTATCAGTTAAAAGTCCCTTCATCTTTGCGTTTCTTCTGGACCATCTATCTGTTATACTATTCTTGAATCAGTCTTCTCCCTGAGAGATCAGATTAAATAGGTCCATAGACATAGTAATGGATCTCAGGATGATCAGGTTTTTTTGTCATTCACCATCAATTATAGATTAAAATTAACAAAGTATAAAGTATCTTACCTTTGCATCTGTATCCTTGTTTAATGACTCCCCATAGCTGAAATTCAAACAAACAGAAAGACTATGTATTAATAATATATTTCTCTACACATTTGATACCTCCAGATATAAAAAGCCACTAACAGCTCCACTAATTTCTAAGATCTGAGCACCTGCAGAATATCTTGATTTTCTACCCTTTTAATGGTAAGGTCAAAATATGAACTATTTACCTCTTTAGTATAAGGTAAACAAAATATTTTATGTGTTCCTCAATCACAAACAAAATATCTTGAGCTGGTCTCTAATGAATACATCAGCAGATCTGACAGCCCCCAGATAAGCTGTGGAGGTGGAGTCGATGGAGGATTCTATCTGAGTATCCTTGTTTGATCCCAGCTAAACTGGGAATTGGTTGGACAGTCAGTTTTACTAAATCTTTCTGTGCCACAGGCAGGGGGCATGTCATGTCTGTGCCAGGACATGAGTTCTAACAGCCCCATGGAGTGGAAGGCTCTGGATTTGGATGTCTTGCCTGAGGCTGTGTTTGGTGACATAACTGAACACCACAAAGTAGGAGCCATGTTTAAACAGATAATAATACTGCCAAGAAGGGTGTAAAGGGCACCTTAAATAGCTACATAGGCAGAAGCCTGGTGTTCTGTATAGCTTCATTGGTGTTTTCACACAGAATCACAGAATGTTAGGGATTAGAAAGGACCTCAAAGGATCATCTAGTCCAATCCCCCTGCCAGAGTAGGACCACCTAGATCAGATCACACAAGAACGCGTCCAGGCGGGTTTTGAACATCTCCAGAGAAGGAGACTCCACAACCTCTCTGGGCAGCCTGCTCCAGTGTTCTGTTACCCTTACTGGGAAGTTCTTCCTCATGTTTAAGCGGAACCTCCTATGTTCCAGGTTACATCCATTTCCCCTTGTCCTATCATTTATATAGATCTATTTCTGTATATGACACATGGTGATTACAAGATTAAAAAAAACATCATTCCAAACAACGTTAACATAATTTACTAAAGAGTAAGCTTACAAATCCAGCACAGTTGTCGCAGAAAGTAGGCCTTAAGTAAGTGGTCTCCTGGAAGTTGTGAGCAAAGCCAAGTCCTAATTTGGAATAGATTGAGCTAGCCCTCATAAAGTAAGCTGTTATTTCATCCCTGCTAATCAGACCTTCCCTGAAAATAAACAAGAAAAGTTGTTTGTAAGACATGCATTTTCTTAAAAGCATAAGGAGAATTAAACATATCTTTCTTCACAATTTATAATGGCAATAGTTTAATGGGCCAAAACCTACAGTGATCTCAGTAATCTTGTCAGCTGTTCCCAAAGTCTACAGAAGCTTATCTACACATTTAAAATGCAGCCTGTAAGGATAAACGAAATATCTGTATATGTGATGCAACCTCAAAACTACTTCATAGAAAACCTCTGAATAATCACTATTGTATTTTTCAATGCTTTAATATGTTAAGAAAAATATTCTTAATTTGACCAAAATATACATTTGCTAATTCTTTATTTTTGAGAGACAGGTTCACCTTAGGAAAGTTCCTTAGTAGTACATACTGAATATAATTAAAAAAAAATATTTATTTTTCTATTATCTGTTCTTCCTCCCACATCAGCCTAGTTACCACTGCTGTAAGCTCATGAAGATGTCATTCACAACACATATAGAAGACACTTTTGTCAGTTATGTTTTCATTTCTATTTGTGGATGAAGAGGATGATTTTACTACCCTAATGATAGAAATAAAATTTTTAAGAAACAACCCCAAATTCCCCCCCAAAACAGACGCTACAAAGCTGATAGCAGAACTAGGTACTCACCAGTCCTTAGCCATTACACAAAATGAGAATGGAAAACTGGCAGCTATCTTTTCAAAATCTTCCTGGGAAATGTATCCATCCTGATCATGGTCATAATTTTTGAAGACAGACTGTGCAAGATAATAGTAGAATAGTTTATAATGAGGACGGGCTGAATTATCACTTTAGAAAGTCTCCACAATACTTATGGATTTCCCCTTCCGCTTTCTCCCAGCATCTATTAAACAGCACAACAGTCTAACTGCTTTTTTTTGCTTGGTACAACTACAGAAGCATTATGATTTCTTGATTTGTAGCAAAATGTAGATAAGTCAACATTGGCTGGACTAAATGCTTCACTGCACAATGACAGCTCATTTTCAGTTTTGCTTTAAGATCATTATATCCAGGCCTACACAGACAACTTGTACTAATGCTCTCAACTCGTGCTCTCAGTGATGATCTCTTTGCCAAATCACTTATTTCATCAGATCAACGTTATGTGAAAAGTAGTTATATGACAGAATTGTCAATGTAGACATCTGTTTCCAACTGTGGAACAACATCCCTGTTTGTCTCTGGCCCTAAGGCAAGGAGCACACCTAGGCCAAATTTAGAAATATATTCCAAAACAGCATGTATCAAAGGATACCTAGCAGTACTGAAGTGCTTAGAAAGAAAAGAGATGAAGCAGGGATGCTAAGACAAACTCTTTACACCTCTCTGTCCATCAGTTTTGGAACCAATCACCTGAGCTTACTTGATGGTTCCCAGTAAATCAAGTGACCAACTGAGAGAGAAAAAGCAATGGCTGCTAGTAACAAAGCCATTGAGAAGCCCGCTTTCAGACTCCACCAATAACATGATGTTGGAGTCTCTGGTAGAAAGAGACTCCCTGGCTCCTTGGAAGAACAACTCTGGAAGTATACAAACCAGCATTCATGCTCCCTGCTGGTTCCTTAGCCATTTAAGGAATTTCCTTCCATGCCTCACCGGCCACTGCTGCAATTTACAGCCAGGCAGAAGTATCTGTTTGTGAGGACAGAAGTGCTTACAAACTCAGCACAGCTTTGAACGTGTCCAGTATTTTTTCCCTTCTTTGTATCTTCTCACACCAAGAGATTAAGGCTACGGCTGACAGGTAAGGTAAACGGGCCAACCATACTTACATCTACCATCCTCTGAACATGTTTGCTGACGGTTTTTGGATCGGGTTTTGGGGCTACTCCTGAGGCCCAGTCTGCAACTACTGGTGGTCTGGAAGGTGTCAAAGGCTAGAATGAATTGAATGGAACTTCATTAGTACCACATGGAAAGATTTTCAGTATTACACTTCTTCCATTTGTGACAACGGACTATGTGATACAGGACTGCAGAAAGAGCCTGTTGGACCCAACATCATACTTTTGATACATGGTACTTCAGAGGAAGCTCTTCCTTGAACTGTCCAAAACAGTGGTAGTTCCTTAAACTGTCACAGTTCACTGACAGGCCTGTAAATTCACCATCTTTTCCATATTTATAGAACAAGAACAAAACTACAATAACAGCACTCCTGCGTTTCATCATTTGAATCACATAAGAATTCTTCATTTAAAAGAACCAGTATCAATTGCCAAGATTGAGCCCAATGTCACGTATCTACTAACTTCATTTGTATTTGTGTTCATATTATAAAACCTGATACAGTGTCAACTCTCCCATATATTCTAGCTTAGGCTTCACCATGAACCAAGTAATTTATGCTTTAACAGATTTTTCTCAGTCTATGAAGCTGAAAAGTTTTCAATTTAGCATACAAAAAACAAATTGAATGCAAGAGATAAGAGTTACATTACTCAAAAAAAAAAAAATCTTTAAGAATTTGGAAGGGCCCTTACGGCAGCTCGGTGACTTCGTGGCTCTCGTGCATATGAAAGTTCATAAATTTCATCTTCTGTGTAGTAAAGATCAAGGGACAGCTAAAAACAAACACAAGATTAGTTTAATCCCAAAACAGTCACTACTACTCGATAAACTTGTTCCTGGCATGCATTAGTATTTCTGGGTGGATTAATTTTTAATTTGGGTTGCACCCAGAAAAAACGCAGTTGAGCTACACAGATGTTCACAGTGACGTGAAATGAGTACATTTCTAAATTCCAGACTGTTATTGCCATTATCTGGAAATCTGTAACATTACACATGTACAGTCATTATCACAGCAAGAGACTGTAGGCATAATTAACAGTCAGTTAATAAGTAACCTGAAAAAAACCTGTTACTCCCATAATATTCAAGTGGTCTATCATGCAACTAAGCACAAAAGCACCATTCCAATGAAACCGTTCGTCAACTCAAATTCTCAGAAATTCATGTTTAATTCTTGTTTAAACATGTCATATTTATCCAATGCAGCTGCAACCATGTTGAACTAAGAAGTATATGATGATAATAAAAGATGGACTTGTATGTATTTAGTGAGAACCTTTAGCTGTCAACAGCAGTTATGTAAAGCAAGAAACATTACGCCTGAGTAAATACAGGAATTTGAAAAAATCATCAATTTTCTACCTTTGCTTTTGCATAGTTCCTGGAAAATAGTACAGCAAATATTTCATTGACTGGAAACAAATTTCAAGCTAAGATTGAAGGCTGGTAACGTGACACTTTTTGAATATTTACATGGAAATATTCACACTAGACATGTAATTGAATAGAAACGCCAGATGTAAATGTGTTACAAGCCTCAATCTATGGCAAGTCCAAAGAAAATATAAACTTGTTACAGAGAGTCAGGATTGCAGCAGTCATATGTATAGAATCATAGAATCATAGAATGATTAGTATATAAACTAAGTATATAAACTTAGTATATAAACTAAGAAACCAAAATATGCAATTTTGTCCAATGAATCACCTTACTGAAATTGCAATAACCTTCTTGTGAACAACTGCAAGAATTACTGTTGTAGTCACAACAGTGAATAATTTTAGATTATTGAGGGAAACTTAAGCAATTTCTGACACTCAAAAAACAAAAGTCCAAATGTTACAATACTCCTATGAATTACTGACTTATGCACATAATTACTATTACCTCTTCAAACTGATTTCCCTGCTAATGGGAAAGCATATGACTAATGGAAACAGAAGGAGAAATACTGTTGGAAAAATCAGGAAACAAACAGGAAAATTATGTGCCCTGGAACATTAGAAGATTAGAAGCTCCCACTTTGAAATGAACTATTTCTTTTTATTTATGTCCTGTCATACATAGCTGCATGAAAGCTGGAGAGGGACTTTTTACAAGGGCTTGTAGTGATAGGACAAGAGGCAATGGTTTTAAACTGAAAGAGGGCAGATTTCGATAGGATCTAAGGAAGAAATATTTTACAATGAGGGTGGTGAAACACAGAAACAGGTTGCCAAGAGATGTTGTGTATGCCCCATCCCTGGAGGTGTTCAAAGCCAGGCTGGATGAGGTTTTGAGCAACCCGATCTAGTGGAAGGTGTCCCTGCCCATTGGAACTAGATGATCTTTAATGTTGCTTCCAACCCAAACTATTTTATGATTCTATGAAATTGTGACCAAAGTTCTACCATTTGTAATAGTCATTTCTATAAAACACTATTAAAAAAAAAAATAAAGAAAAAGGGACTTACAATAATGTGAGACAAAACATTTAAAACATTTAGCAGGAAGAAATTCACCACTTTATGTAGCTCTATTTCAGACTCTGGGCATACGTGCTTAATTTCACACACGAGTGCTCCCAGAGAACAAATAACCTCAAGCACATAAGCATTTTTATCTATTAGCTTTTTGCTGAAACAGGGCCTGTAACCAGAAAGTGAAAACAGCCTATCTAATTTTTCCCAGCTGAGGTACTTGTTAAGGCCAAACAAAACTGAGAAACAAAAAGGTAGTTTTACTATTTTAATAAAAGGTAGTATTTATAACTTAGTAGGAGAAGCTAAAACTATTGTTGTGACATACGTCCTAGGTAGTATCTATTTTGTTAGTAACATGGCACTGACTAGATATGACTGGAAAAGTAATACAACAACCACATTTGACTAACATTTATGTCAGACATTTTTTTTAGTACTAGAAGAAACTTGGCTAGAAATGTGATATGTTTAACCCTACGCATCTTGAGGGACTGAACTTTTATTTGAAAGTTAGTGTGTTCAACCCAAGTGTCATGGTTTGATGTGTGTGGGGGAGGTTCTGGTGGCAGAAGCTGCCCATCAGAATGGACTCCCATCCCCCTCGGGGCTTGAGCCAATCGGCGCCTCTGTGAATTGCCCTATTTACGTCGGACAAAGGAACCGGAAAGGTGTGCTTGTGCCCAGGAGCAAGGAGAGGGGAGGGGGGCACTGCCCCCACTCCCCAGCCCCCGGCCAGGCCGTGGCCCGGGCCAGGCCGGTGCCACCCGCTGAGGATGGTGGCGGCGGAGCCGCTTGGGGAACCTGGGGAGAGTCCCGCTCCCGGGGTGCCCACCGGGCCGAGTTCACCCAGAGAGGACTGAGATCTGAGAGAAACAGCCACACCGACACCAGGTCAGTGAAGATGGAATGGGACGAGGTGTCCTGGAGCTGAGTTTCCCCTGCAACCGGTGGCAAGACGGCAGGTGGCCCCCTTGCAGCCATGGCGGTCCCGGGGGAGCAGAGACCCACTCACAGCCTGTGGAAAGCTTTGTATGCAATCTTCTGCCTCCAAGGTGCATCTAAGGAAGCTTTCTATTTTTCTCTCTATTTAGGCTTAATCAGCAGAAGATTCAGAGCACTTCCTTACTGAAAGTACAGACAGAATGCCTACTACTATAGTGAAGCAGAAAAAACCATTTTGTTTCCTTCCCCTATAGAAATAATTGAAAGCATACTGCTGAACTGGCATCTCTACCCTTGCTTCCAGTTCAATCAGTATCACTAACTTTTTCTCTTCTATTGTACATTTCCTTAAGGAAAAAAAAATATATATTCTTACAATATTATGTATTTATAATTAATGGAATTCTCTACTTAGTTGTTTGAGAGGTATATTAAATTATTTTTAAAATGGAGGTATTTATCTCATCTAACAGACTTACTGTAAGCAAATGAACAAGATCCATATTAGCCTCCAGGGGAAGTGGCATTTCCTGGAGTTGTATCAGCTCATTTATGTGGTTATATAGAGAGTATAGTTTGTATATGTTAACTTTTTTGTCCTCTAAGTAGTCTGGCATGCCCTCATAAAGTGATATCAAATCTTTCAGGTGGACCCCAAGGATTGGGATCTTAAAGTTACTGCACTCATTATAGGCACGTCGGTAACTATCGTAATTTCTGTAAGATGAAAGCAGTTCTGTCATTTCATTAAACACCTAAAAATAAAAAGAAAACAAAAAATCAGAATTGATGACTTTTTTTGTTCTTGTCATACAGCACAAGAATTTCACATATTATTGTGAAGGGGTTTACTCACAATGACTCTTGAAACAGATTTTAAAACTTTAGGCTTCCAATGAAATCCATGTATTCACTTCACCTAATTTAACTATAATATGTAATTATAGATAGTTAATCTATAGCCTAATCTATAATGCTGGTCTTCCCACATGCCCTATTCAGTCAAAGAAAACAAATAGAATCCTCTCAAATCAAGGGGATGTGTATGCAGTTAATGCTCAAGAACAGCACAAGCTCTCTGACCTTCATAAAAGCAACCATCTTCATCTTAAAATGTGGAATGCTCTTCTCTGGCTTCCAGGTCACCAGCTGGAATTGCTCGAATTGGAAAGTCCTGGCAGAGAAACCCTACGCTATGCTATGGTCCCTTCTCAGTGTGACCGAAACTTCTACTACAGTTCAAGGTAGCACATCTGTGCTTTTAAGAAAATATTTTTTTGCATGGAAATGAGGAAGAAACAATATATTGGACTTATAAAGGCTTATTAAGTCTAGCAGTATAAATATTTTCCTTGTGTAAAACTATACAGGTACGAAGCTGACTTTTAACATTATAAAAATCAATGGACCAATGTTTCCTTGTGGAAGTTCCTGTCTAACCCCTTGATTTTTAACCTTGACAAACTGTTATAGTTAAACTTTAAAGTGTGTTCTCTAGTCACCAATTACCAGCCTTCATTTACCTGCTTTCTATTAGCACTTGTATACAATTTGTCAATAAAAATAGTTATTCAAATGATGAACACATATGCAGTCCACTCCTCATAATGACAAAATTTGTAGAACAACATGCTTTTAAAATAAGCTTGCTAACTTGTTTTATAGATCCTGAGAGCTGCAACCAGTATCAGTGAGAGGTCTTACTTCTGGTCTATATTCCAGGTATGCACTGTTCATTCAAGCTGATCATACTGTGATCAAAACAGGTTCGTTAGATACCTATACGAAATCTTTCAGGCCCCAAACAAGACACAGTAATAAAGCATATTAGTCTCTTAAGAAGAAGTCTCTTAAGAAGCCATTTCACCGCTAAAAAAACATTTTTGCCTTAAGGAATTCAATTTTAGTAGGCAGAATCTCAGCAAAAAAATATATCCATCTGTATTTCACAAGAATTTAACCGGAAATTACAAGTGATTTCTAACATTCCAGTGTTATAATGTGTGTGTATTAGGGCTAAGTTTGTTCAAGTCTGAACTAGATAAAAATCTGTTACAGGAAAAGATCAGATGAACAAAACCAGTCCTTTCAGTTTTAAACTCAAAGTGCAGACCTCTGTGCTAGCATTTCACAGACTCAGGATGGTCAGTTTTGCTATGGATGACAATAGTTTTGTTCTCAAATGTTCTAGGATCCAATTTTCTGCTTTCGTGTTTGAATGCTATTCTGTACTACTGCATATAAATGAAAATGCAGCTTGTCAGATCTGAGTATTAAAAGAGAAATTTTAGAGAAGCTATACAAATCTTTAAGAAAAGTGGGGTTGGAAGTGTAGGAGTAACTGGCGTCGTAGAGATGAAACAACAAAGAAAAATCCTCCAAAACCAAAGGAAGTCTTCCTTTTTCTTTTTTTCTTTCTCTCCATCTTAACCAATGAAGCAAGGTTGTTTTTTGTGTGTGCAATAACAAAAAAGTTAAAGGTTATATTATTTGTAAAACTTAAAGGCACGACACCAACCTTAATTACATCATGAGGAACACAGGAGCTTGTTTCCTTGAGTCTGGAAATGGAACTGTGACAGAGACCTCCTATCACTGCCATTAACGTATTGAAATTTTGCAGCTGGTGGAGCTTCTGTGTTGACATACAAAAAAAAAAAAAATCAGAATTTATTATTTAAAGCTTCAAGTTGTTCAATATACACATCCAAATTCTACATTTCCTCTGTTGTCTTCCTCTGAAGTCTTACAGATTTTGTGCCATTATCCATTTGGCTTCATTCATTTTGGTAATGAGTTGTGATTTTACTGGATGTAACTTATTCTGGTTACTGGTATTGATGTATACTTATTCTACTGTTATTAAACCAGACATTAAGTCTGCAGATATAGTAAGTCTTCAAAGTACTTCCTCAATACTTCTTCCTCTTCCTATTGTCTACCACAACTAGGAAACACTGCCTATTATCTTGGTTATGGCTGCAGTTGAATTAGTGTGCAAAGAATACCAACAGGACCATAGCTCAGCTTCTGTCCAGTAGGGCGTATCTCATAGGAATGCTTCTAAGTACAGTCAAATGCATGATAGTGGTTCGTACTTTGGAAAGGTATGCAGTCACAGCTTGGAGTCTCACCAGCTGATTCAAAGGCAAGTCTAGTTTTTCAGTGAAAATAACTTCTTCAAAAGGATACGAGAAAGTCATGGTGTCATGATACTGTAATATCTGAATAGCTGGTATGAAACCAGAGCATACACAAATACGCACGCTGTACATATGAATCAGGAGACCAGTGCCAACACTCCCAGCTGACTCTACAGCAGGAGCGTGAGAAGAGCAACTAAAGGGCTGTACCAGAAAAAGACAAAATAAACACCACACATGTCAAAATTTAACTGACCTGTGCAACATGAATGAACTTGATGAACACTTCAGCCCGAAGCTGTGGTGTTGGTCTGCTGAGAACCATTAGCTGCACCCACTGAGAGATACCATTGCAAAGAGCAATGGATCTTTCCATTGTTGGATTCTCCTTCACACAACTATTCACAATGTAGTTCTGATAATCTAAGAACTTGAAAAAAAAATAGTGTAAATGAAAACTCATCTACAGTTTCATACACCTCATGATCTGTGTGCAGATACAGGTTTGCTTTTCAAATGAAACATACAAGATATATTTCACACCTTAAATATCCAGAAGACTGAAATATCTCCTTTGTCACAGCTTTGTTCAGTCCAAAGCTGAAGCATTAAACTAACTGAATTAACTGAAAGCACCTTTTTGCCATAACTTGTATCACATCATTTGCACCATGTATATTTCAGAAGCCTTGGCTCTTATAAACCCTAGAATGAGTAGAATTGGGACTTTCCTCCCAGCCCCAGTGGCTCCATAGATTCATTGAATCTAGGCCTCTACAGGGAAGGTTAAATTGAATTTAAAGTGTAACCTAGTAACTTAGTGATAGTTTAAGGAAGTTTAAGCAAGTGTTCAGTTTATGTAGCTACGGCACACTTCTGAACTAAGCTACACTTATACAAAAACTAAGTTCAATGAGATAAAGCTATTAAGAATGAGGGCTACGGATTCTTTAACATTTTTAATACGGCTTATGAGATTCTCTTATTTCATCAGAGTGATCTAAAATTGTTCTGTAGACATCTATATGTGACAGATTTTTCTTAAGCCATTCTTCCCATTAAGATCAAAGAGAAGCAATCATTTGTTTTTGTTGATGCAATGTTTATCCATTCTCTTGATTTATCCATTAACAAGAATACACAAGAATTTGAATCATCAGAAAATGTGACACAGGATTTATACTATGACCACTAATATCACATCTTACCAAAACCATTCATAGCTGTAATAGACATATATTCCTTTCTTAAGGCCACAGGAATATGCTGAATGCATTGATCCTTAAGAAAAGGTCATGAATTGTCAGGGTGCTGCTTGTTTCTTGCTCTCCCTCTCTCACTTTCTCTCCACTACCTTTTTTCCATCCATTTGATAAGAACTACTAACACTTTAAAAAGCAGATACGAAAGTAGACATGTCTGGATTTGTCCTCTTATTAAATTAGAAGTGGAGGAAACATTAACAGTAATAAGTAGAGCTGTCTCTGAGATTACATAGTACTTACTTACAATTATTGTTTGAATTTTGAACCCCAGCCAGATTTGGCTGGATCTGGAAATTTAACAAACTACTCTATACAGATAGATACTTTTTCAACATCTGACTACATAATTATGGACTTCATGGCAGTTTCAGTACAATTATGAATCAGTTTGATTAGTTTATATTTTATTCTCAGCAGCTCTCTCCTTCAGAATTTTTTTTTAAATGCTGAACAAATTTATATCTAACATACTACTTAAAAGTTTCGAAATAATTTTAGTGTAAGAATTTATTAATGAGGTCAGCTGTAACAAGATTATTATGGCAGATACAGTAAAGAAGTCCAGGTACTTAAATAATGCAAGAGTCTGGTATTGCAATGACTAACTTATGAGCCTCAACAGGAAAGCAGAATTCAGATTCTTACAAAAGAGTGTAGCCTCCCTGCATTTTATAACTATAAATTAAAATGGTTTCCAAACACCAGCATACCTGCAGTCATTACTCTGTGAAAAACACTGCCTGCATTTTTCTTTGCTGCAAGATACACATTTTCTTATGGAAAATTTTGCTGTGTGCTGTACATGTTCAGGGAATTAAGTATTCCTTTCTGACTTTCAAATGACCGAACCTACAAATAGTTATTCCAGTGACTGATAACACAGCAGGTCACCTGCAGCCTTTCTCCCAGTATATACTGCCATGTTAGACTAACAAAAGGATTCTGTGGCTTAGCATATCATGAACACATTCTGCAAAAAGTTAATGAATATAGCTATTGATTAATTATAATACACATTATTTTCTGATCTGAGGTCTCAGTAAACTCAATTTATACCAAAACATATGCAGGGACCCTGAATATAAAATGTACATAAGTATGTAGCTCTTGGAACACTATGACACACCTGACACTCTGACGGCAATCATACTTGTTATGCTCATTAATCGTTAATTACTTTATGTCTGCACAGAGCTTGAAAATGTTAAGAGTTATATAAGCTTTGCATATTATTACTGCCTACAGGCAGCAATCTGTGCATGACTTTGGTTCTATGGCTTTTTGAATTTAACACAAAGCATGAAGAGTCATGTACTGTCAGCTCAAAATAAAGTTAACACACGACTCTGAAATCTTCCGCAATCTATTGAGAGGCCCTTTCCTTGCAACACTTCATCTTCAAATCGTAGTGTTTCAAAAAAACCCCCACTGTATAACCAAAAAAACCCCAAAAAACCCTAAACCCCCCATTTTGCTTTCACTGTTATGATCACACTGACTTCGCAAACATCTTAGATTTTGTTCTCTAATGTTCACTTTTTCTTTTCCATGTGTGAACTGTATCAGGTTTGAATAGAAGTAATGTTGTAGCATACAAGGATGCAAGTGAAGCCAAGGCACATAGAGAAGTTAGCATCTTATCAGCTACCAACCTAGCTGAGAAAACAAGCAAATGAAAGAAAACATAAATGAGATAAATCCTTAAGAATTGTTTGTGTACTTGAAAGCTTGTTCTAATAAAATATTTTAAACTCCCCTTACATTTAAAAATGGTATTTTCTCAAGTGCTTTCTTATCCCTAGTCTTTATTTTGTAATGCACAATCAAAAATGGCAAGCAGAGTCCAATGGACATCTTCTATACAGACAGTCCATTAGTCACTGCACAAGAATGCTGCAGTTTCCTACAGCCACAGGAGGTTAGCATTCTAGGGGAATATTCCAAGTTTCCTTCATCCCATTTCAGCTTGTGTACTGAGTCAAGTCAAAGGAGGTTGCTTGTTCCTGTGCCAAATGACACCACTCGTTCTAACAAAAAGAGATTATTTGGAAGAAGATCAAATGGTTTATTCCTCTCCTTCCAACTGACCTGGCCCTGACTCTGTCCCACAGTTGCTTAAAAGGTTCACTCTTTCTCTCTGAAATGACTGCAGCAAAAGGATACGTACCCAGAATAAGTACACTGGCCACCTTCAATACTAGTAAAAGTACAGACTAAGCTTGTCCAACAGCTTGCACTACAGAATAATCCTGTAATACTACCCCTCTCCCATCTTTTCTTCATCCTTCCCATCTTTGTTTAAAATAAATCAATAAGTAAATAAATAAGTAAATAAAAATCACTTACTGATATTCTTCTGAAAGACTTAAATTCAAGATAGGTAAGATGATCTGACAGCTCCTCTGGCTCAAGGTGATCAAAGAGAAGTGAGACTTTCCGTTTCTTACTGGTGTTGGCCTTTACACGCTGTGTCAGCTTTCTAGACCAATCCCTAGAATTTCTTTTAGACAAATTTTAAAACAGAATTACCCTGAGTTATTTTCTGAAGAGCAAACTTTTCCTCTCTCCTTAATACAAAAGTAATTTTGTTTTCATGCCTTACTGTAATAAAAAGTGAATTATTTGAATTTCTAAACAGCAAGCTCCTTTCACATATTAGAGATTATATGACAAAACATTATTGTTAGTCTTTATTGTATTAGTGTAACACCTAAGTACAATACAACTAAATTACTAAACAGCATGAGATTGTATATTGTACTTCCAGGATTGCTGTCCATAACTTTGTCTTCATTGAACACATCCTGTGCTCCTCCATTCAATAATTCTTACAGATTTCCTTGACCAGCTTCTGAGTATGAACTTGTTCCCCTATGATATTCATCCATGATGTAATGAAATCTAAGGATTTGAAAAACTAAATATCCTCTTTCATAACCAGATATAAAACGTATGCCAAATTCTGCTTTGCTTTTGCCTGTGCATTTCCAATCAAAGTATGAATTGACACTGTTATACAGCTCCACAGAACTATCTTACGCAGAACTATCTTACTCTCATATAACAAGGAAGGTTCTCTTCCTAAGAAAGAACTATGCGATGCATAGTAGTAGGATTTATTCCTGACAGGTCAAGTAATTTTATAACTAAAATCACATAAAATAGTATCAAGAGTTTGACAATGTAATAAACTATATATTCTCATTTACCTTTGGCGTTAAAAATATAAATACACTTTTTTTACCTCATCTGTTACCCAACCAAAATATAGTCTTCCTTCTCACTGACTCCCAGTGATCTTTCAATATTATAAGGCCTCTACGAACTTTTTAAGTTCCCTGGATAGAGTAAAAATCATCTAGCATAGAGAATCAGCAGAGAGTCTACACAGCAGTTAAATTCAACCTAAGCCATTCTTGAAAGGCATTCTGTTCCTCTATGTAATAACTATTTCATCTGTAACGATGTATAACTCTTCTAAGGCCAGATAACACATGACTTACTAAAATTAACCCAGTGTAGGACTATTATCTTGCTATACTGGAGAGACATTATATTTGGATAAACGAAATTCAGAGCAAATGTTTGTTTTCCGAGCGTACTGAGACTTTGGCACTCACATTTGAGTTGTGTCAATTAGACGACAGTGTGACTCCTCACCATTAGCTCTAACCAGTTCTTGAAATTCTTCCATAGTTGTGGATAGTTTAGAGTCCATTTTGAACATAACCCAGAACTCTGTAATCCAGTACCTATTGCACATTGAAAATACAGAAACACAAAATAAAGGTTTTGCTCTAACATCAGTAAGGCTGAAATTTAGATAGTTGCTTCTGTTTATGAGTTGTATTTATCCTTGACCAACTTCAGGGGATAAATCTCGCTTTTAGATGATTTTGGCAGGCTACCTTGATTTTATCAAAAATCAAAATTTCAGTATTAAAATGAATTAGAAACTACTTGGCTTAGTGCTTTATAGAACTATACTACATATATGTTTGCAATAAATTCAATATTAAAATTTCTACTTTCACATTAAATCTAGATCATATGCATGCTGATTTTTTCTTCATGAACCTCTAGATAATTTTATATGTTCGTTTAAAACTTGAAATTATTTAGTCTGGACATCAAAAAAAAACGCACTATGCTAGTCAGAATTTTATCTATTAACTGAGGAAAAATTTATAATTAAATATATTTAATAGTTTAATGGTGATTCAGTTTCAGATGCACAAAATATTTTCAGAGAACTATACTCTTCTATGTTGGGCATTCAAATTGTTTCAGTCAATAATGTTTTGTATCTCAGTTCCTATATGTGATGTCACCCATTGTGGTGGGTTGACCCTGGCCAGCAACTAAGCACCCACCCAGTGGGTGGGGCTCACTCACTCCTTCCCCTCCCCCGCAGCAGAATGAGGGAGAGAACAGGAAGGGCAAAAGTGTGAAAAATGTGTGAGTCAATGAGAGAAAAAAGCCAACCAAGCAAACAAGTGACGCAAAGGCAATCACTCACCGTCTCCCACAAGATGCCCAGCCGGTATCCAAGTAACAGCTACTTTGGAATGACTACCCCCAAGTTTCCATTGCTTAGCACAGTGCTGTACAGCATGGAACACCCCTTTGGTCAGTTCAGGGCAGCTGTCCTGGCTGTGTCCCCTCCCAACCTCAAGCTCACCCCCAGCCTACACCCTGGGGGTACAGAGTGAGCAACAGAAAGTCTAGATGCTGCGCAACCAGTTCAGCAACAGCTAAAACGTTGGTGTGTTTTACTCACAGATGCAAAGCACAGCATCATAGGGGCCGCTATGAAGAAAGTTAACGCCAGCCCAGCCAGACCCAGGACAGCCATGCATATAAAAATCTGTGCTTGTTGGAAAAATGGAAACGCACATTTCTTATGGATGCATGAATGTATGAATTTGCCTAGAAGCAAAAATATTCCCAGGTCACATATAATACCAAAGCTTTCTGATCTAACCAATAATCTGCTTTGAGATAATAAAATCACCACCATTTAAAACAAATATTACTGTCCTGTTGCTACTTATTTCCCATTTTGTGTAAAAAGGAGATATCATATGCTAATCTATTATCAGAGTTGCATTTTTTCCCTTGCTTAATATAAAACAGGTGCAATATTGCACTTCATTTTTTTAATAGACTGGCATAATAACATTAGACACAATGCTACCAATTCCTGAGTACTGTTGATTTTCACTGATGTTTAAGATACGGATTCATACGGACTCAGTTCAAAACTGTGACCCAGCAATTCATGCACTGACTCCAATGGATTTGTACAAAGCTGTCTGGGCCTTTTTGGGAAAGCTGCTAAAGTGAACCTTAAAAAGCTAAAGCAGTATAGCTGTTTCTCTTTTTAAGGTCAGCTTATGATATGCAAAAGCATTCTCATGTACGGCAGGCACATGGATAGCTGCAGACTAATAGCTATCACACAAGAATATTCTTACCTC
The DNA here is from genome assembly GCF_009769465.1 of Tauraco erythrolophus. NCBI lineage: Eukaryota > Metazoa > Chordata > Aves > Musophagiformes > Musophagidae > Tauraco > Tauraco erythrolophus. The sequence goes on along the minus strand of NC_141470.1, from coordinate 37,687,340 downwards.
ACAAAATAGCATATCTTTACACACAGCATGGAAGATTTATTTTCTAAAGCATTAAGATAGGTAGAAAACTGTTAAGGAAAACCACATCCATTCATACATGATATGAAATGTAACATCCTTGATAGTTCCCTACCTGTTAGCAATATAAATCATTCTACTGATGGCATATAACGTCAGATTAGAGTTTTACACAAGTGTATACAAAGTATATCCCAAGATTTCTAGCAAAAGTTTAACGTAAATATGACTACTATGAGTAATACTGATGTAGCCGCCCAGCTACTGAGTAGTGTTAAGTAGTGAAACGATTCTGCTTTCTACATGTGTTTCTTTGCAACATGCCTCACAATTTCTAACAAAACTCATGCACATCTCACTAAAATTCAAAACAGTAATACCAAATTTACCAATTACTGCTTTTATGAAGAAATCCTTTTCAGTTAATTACAATTCACTAGAGCTTTTCTAAAGAAGATGCTGTCTTCTTTTAAACATAACCAGTTGTATACAATGGTAGAGGGAAATGTGAAATGCCTCTCCTTGCTAAGCTCATCTTTCTAACTATGCAACAGTTTTCATTTGCCTTGCTGCGGTAACTGGAAAGAAACACCCACATTTTTAGTCTATCAAACATGTTTTGATATTGTAGCCAATGTCTTTTGAAGACATGGAAAATCTGTTTCGAAAATGTATTACGCGTATCTTGATTCTTCTGCTGTATATTGCACACATGTTTTCAGCACTAAAAAACATAATTTAATGAAAATACCTTGTCAATCCTCACACTCTGATTGACATCAACTGCAGCCTAAATCTACCATAACTGAGGGGATATATCATCCACAATTTAAGCACCCATATTAAGCGCTTAAATTAGGCTGACTACAGAACTAGTGAGGTCTGAATAAGTTCCCAAATATTTTGAAGGGCCCAGAACTGAATGTCTGAAGTTAGATGGCTTACAAATCATCCATAATCGTCTAAAATCACCCACATAATTTAGAGGATGGAAAACGGTGAAACTGGGACATTTGCAAGGTTTTTAAAAATACAAGAGCCCAGACTATCTGATACATTCAAAACTGTCTTTACCTTTCAATGTCTTTACAGGGAGCTATACACAGAGTCAAAAAACAAGCTTGCAAAACATGTAAGTTCGATAAAAGTTTGAATCACTTCTGTGATTATAGAAAATGTTAATTCTCGGAAACATGCAAGTAATTACTGTCCTCCATTTTCAAAGAGCGCATGAGCCTAAGTTATAATCAACACCATACCACAGTTGTAGCTTAGCACACTTGATCTAACGCTCGTGGTTAGAGAAACAGCAGGACAGTCAGAATGCAACACTACAGGAAAGCTCTGCTGTAAATGATGCTGGTTTTAAAAACCAGTAAGACACAGAGTTTGAGGGAAGAAAGAATTAGCTGAACTAAATTGTACCAAAATTGGCTAGAGGCTCTTAGCATGTCAGGTCTGCTTCCTGTACTGTCCTTATCTAATTAGAAGCAAATATTCTGTAAAGCTGAGAAGTCACGTAATATATTCAACAATTAAAACTTCCTAAGAAAGGCTGATATTGCCAATATGATCTAGTAGCTTCATTGTGAAAAATCTAATATGCCAGTAACACTCATAACTGACGTATGAGTCCAGGCAGGGAACATATAGGAAGGAAAAGCTTAAGATTTATTTCAGTGCACTGTAATTTAGAGTGTGAGAGTAAGAAATAATATCTGTTGAAAATTTTCTTCTCCAAGTGATACAATCAGAATATTTTCAAAAATTACACTTTTGTTCTCTGTTCTTGTACTTGTATGGAAGACAGAAAGAGAGAGAAAGTGATCTGAAACTTAGGCCCAGGTTCACAGTACCTAATAGAGGTGCCTACACTAATCTAAGACCTGCTAGATATTCCCTCCATGGCCAATGGAGGGTGATTTATCCTACTTATAATCTGAATTGGTGTTTCATCTTTTTGTCTGTGGATGATAAACTAAACCAACCAACCAAACAAAAAATCCCAACCCTAAACCAAATAAAACCACACTATACAACCAAAACTGTAAAGAACAAGTATATTGTTTAATTAGTGGAATAGCAATACACCCATAGATTAAATATCCTCTACTTACCCCATTTCAAAATTGTCAAGTTATCTAATATTACCTTAACAGTCAGTGATATTACAAAGATATAGATCAATGAGTTTCTGGAGCATTTCTGCAGAGGAAATGATAAACTGATGCATGCCAGAATTATCTTAGCAGCTGGTTGTTTGATATGCATTTCCCTCTAAATCTGAAAAAAGAAAGAGTATTCATATTGAAATCTTGTTACACTTGGTAAACAACCTGCATGAGGCTATTTCAGAATAACTAATTGTAATCAGGCCTCTTCACCTACGTTATTTCATGATAGTACTACTAACTACTTATTAACTCAGAAAGTGCATGATTTTCTGATGAGAGCTGTATAACAACAACTAATTTCACTACCAGGATTTGGAAGACCTCTATCACAAAAAAAAAAAAAAAAGGCAAGCAAAAAAAGCAGCTGTGTCTCAAGAGCACTCAAAGTATCCAGATAATTATACACAATGTTCTCAGCCCAGCAGTGCACTTAAATTCTTGTAACTTTGAAACAAATTAAAGAATGGCAGAGCAAAAGAATTCAGTTACTGATCCGTATCAGTCAGTCAGTGGCATGACTGAACTTACCAAACAGAATGCTGATATTCTTCAGTGTTTGTGAGGCTTTTTGTACAGCTGACATACATAACACTAAAGTACATGCACAGGTTAGGATCTATACCTAGATGTGCATGGAATCAGATGTAACGTATGCAGAAACCCAGAGGTTAACCTATGCATGCTCCTAGTGTTGGACTTATATGTCCCAACGCATTTTCTTGAATTAGTCATTACAAGGATTTTACCTGAAGAAGGTTTTTAGACTGTATCTATCTTCTGGGTCTTGTGGTTTTTTTTTCCATATTCAGAAAAGATCAAAGACATCAAATGTAGCAGAATGTTTAAAAAAGTTTCCATTTCTGTAACAAACACAGTACTGAAAGCGTTTGTAAATACTAACATATTTTTCTGCAGCCTGCCATGAGAGAACCCAAGTAGCTTGAATGGGAGACACTTTTTCAAACAGAAAATAAAATTTACCTTTCTGAATAATTTTAAATACATTGTCCTCTACAAGTGTAGTTATCACTTAAAATAGAAATAACAGGAACAATATACAGAAGCAATGCACAATAAGGCAAAAGGGAAGAGGTAGGCGAAACAGCAGATTTGCAGCATATGAAATGGCATCTACTACTATGGGGAGGGGAGGGGGGAACCACCAAAACATTTTTAAATTGCACAACACCAAAAAGGAACATCAAACTTAGTCCACTTGCAAAACAATATGATCCATGTAAGCCATTGAGCAAGAGTTTCCACACCCTTCTACAGGAAGGTACCAAATGTGAAGAGAGACCTCCAGAGCCCAGGCCTTTCCTTTTGAACAATACATTGGATCTTTGGTAGAAATAATAAAGCCTGATTTCCTCTAAATCTGTCTCTTCCATTCTTCACTCCACAATAGTCCTATTCATGCACTTCATCACTATAGTCTCCCCTGAAAGCCTTTTCCTTCTCTTCCCCACAGCAATGCCATATCTCCTCACTCATGCTTAAAGCTATCGGCTACACAAAAGCAATACATGTGGTGGCTGAATCCAGGCTGATTGCCCAGAGAGCAGATCAAGTCAAACCAATGCTGGGCTCACAACAGCTGCCCCTACACCAATGTGGGCATCGATCTTTCTTCTTTCTTTCTTCTACACAAGCAATTCTTTGAGATTCCCGTCTTCCCAAATTTCGTTTAAGCTGGCAGACAGACTGACTCTGGTTCATGCAGCACAGATGTAGTTTAGTAGGAAGGTGACTCAGAACGGACTACCCCTGTAGTTTACAAGTTATTGGTTTTAAGCCTACTGAAGCCTTGAAAGCAGGGACATGCTGGGCATCATATACCTGGTGCAGGTAACTTCATTCTTCTAGCAAAAGCATAGTCTGTTTGGAGGAAACTTAATACAACAAGCAGTCTTGAAATATCTTACTGCAGCCAGCCTCTCTGGCAAGACAAGCAGAAAAATCCTCATTGGTAAATTCCGGCAGAGTCTATGTGAACATGCAGCAACCCACTCAGCAGTATCAAATCAAGCCCAGAATGAGAACTTCATGCATCAGGTGATCTTCAACACGAACATAAGAGACCATTTTCTGAATCTACTTTCTGTAGTTACACTTGTAAGGAGCAATTCTACCTACAGCGACATGGGCAAGGGGAAAGTCTGCCTGTCCCTCAGCCCCATAAATGAGAGCTGAATATACCCCAAGTAAATAAAAGTTCTTGAGCTGCCTTTTGACTTATACTACAAGTTCTCAGTGTTACAGCATGAACCGAAGTTTATCCTTGTTCATGTTCTCACATACTCATTACCTAAAGATCTTTCTGTGATATAAAATGCCTAGGGTATTGCAGCAGATGCACAAGGGCAAATGGCAAGTATTCAGCCAGAGAAGGAGAAAATTTGCAGAGGAAGGCTGGGACATCAGGGGATCAGTACGTATTGAGGCCTTTAGTATTCACGTTTTATACTCTTCCAGTGTCTTCAGAAGAGTAAAATATTTTAGGCCTTGCACTCAGAGATCTGTATCAATTTTCATCCATTTTACAAATCTTGATATTCGCCACAGCCTCCATCCAATAGCTCTCATTTAATCAGAAAAGCAGTTCAATACATGCTTAACTCGGATGAAAATGGTTATGTGCACATGTACTATTAAGTATACACAACTGTAATTAAATCACTAGCTTTTCAGAAGTGCTCAATATAGAGATCTCCAGCTGACAAAGACCGCGAACAACTTTCTCCGAGCAGCTTCTCCTCTGTGCGTATTCCAAAATCCTCTGCCATAACATAACAGAGGTACCAGCTGGCAACAGGTTCCAGATTGAATTTGTCTGTCTTCTAGAAGGTCTCTTTTGCATTTTACCTTATCCATTTTACAAAGATGCAGAGAAAACAGAACGTTTGCCTACTAGTAATAAGATCAACACATGGTATTTCTTGCTATAAAAGTGTAGTTATGCTTCACAACATCCAGATCTAATTATCTCACAACAGACAGACTTCATTATGATGACACGCAATTACTTTGCACACATCAAAGCAGTACGACGTTTGTGCTATCCATTGTCTCATTCAACTAAAGGCTCATCTCCACAAAGACAAACGTGTATTAGTGATGGTTTGAAAACCAGCATAAACACTCTGCAGCAAAAAATCTTAAGGTTCCCAGTAACAGTTCAGCGCTGACAGCAAGCCTGCATTGAACTGTAGCAGGACATGATTTTACAAACATATGCAGTATCAAATATTAATGTCATCTCTGTCCAATTTTAAAAGGAAGCACTTTACATCATGACACAGCAAATGTTACTGAAAAGAAAACCATTTAGTCTGATTCCTCTTTCAATTTGTACTTCACAAATTTGTAATTCACAACAAAATCCATGGAGTTAACTGGTAAAAACGGCCTTAGGTGAGAGCAAACTCCAGCTCAGTCTCAGTTTCAGGACTGTCATTGGGTTTTTCGCATCTCTGACTACCAGGTCACTTCTTTTTGGAGAGCTAACCTGCTACACATAGCTCTATGTAAGGAAGTAACAAAAGTTATCGTAAACGATCTTCGTGCAAACGGTGGAGCAAATCAGAGGGCTTTCCTGACTCTGTTGCAAGAGTGTCTCTGAATACCTCTGCCGCATTCTCTTGAACCTCCAGCAGTTTGTTTTAAAACTTTGAGACTCATTTTCATTTCCGTTTGTATACCTGTTTCTAACCACACACCCTGCTGAGCAAAAACCACTAAGTGAACACTAAATAAAGTGGAAAGGGTGTGTTTCAGCTAGTCAATTTACCTTAAAGAAAGCTGCAAAATACTGCATAAGCCTTAGCTTTGTTTCACTGCTGCAAAATACAGATAACTCACTGGTTACATGCTTTTCCTCTTATAAATAGCTTTATCATACTAAGATGCTTTAATAAATATTCTTTGAAATAAACAAGGAAGCAGGAGTTGAAAATTCTTTTCCAGTATTTAACTACATGAGTGAAAGCACAAAGACATTTAGGGCTAAATATTTTACTATCTATGTAGAAACACAAAGCCAATAAAAATTACAACTACAAAATTTCCATTGCATATGTGAGACTCAGAAGACACAAGGGTAAGAACGTCCCAATCTAGGCCCACCAGCCACTCTGTTGCATGATGGTGGCTCCCTGTAATTCGCGACTTAGAAATATCCAAATTATCACTTTTTCCTAGAGTAGTTTGAAGAGAAAGTACTCAAAAACAGTAAGCCAGGCTTTCAGAACAAACTGCCTGCTTTTATTACCAGGTCTTGACAGCCACCAGGTCTGTGGTAAATACACTTACAGAAAGAATATGTACAATAGGCAGGTTGTTGTACAAAGACCTTCCCACTCAGGAGTGCAATGAGAAGGCAACAGGAAGAACACAAGGATGTCTTAACAGAACTGAATTTGCAGAAAGAAAAGTTAGCTTTTCTAGGTCTAAGAGACCTTATTTCATAAGAATTGTCTTTATTTCATAGCAGGTTCCAACTCTATCACCTAGTGTACAACTTGAAACAAATCAGAAGTGAATCACAGAGCACTGATATCACGTGATCAGTGAACTAAGCTACTAAGAACTTGAACAACATCTTGTAAACTCCCTTAAGTCTTCCATTGGTTATCAAAAAGTAGCACCAAAACCAATGTAATGTAAGAAAGCATCAAGCAACTGCCAGGCGGTCGTACTAGTGCAAAGCTGAAAGTTGTGGGTCGCTATACTGATGTGCTACATAGAATTCTTCAAGATTTCTGCAAAGTGTTTTTTTTTTCTGGTGGTGTAAAGATGATGTTATAAATGTCTGCAAAGATTATTAAAGCAGCATGTGATTTGAAAACTGGGGGAACTGATGTTCTTAAGGTCTCAAAGACATGGATGAAACATACAGACATGCATGAAATATGAAGGTACATGTGGGAGTACCTGCCAGTGTTTAGTAACTGAATTGAAACTGTCATAAGTCAATGCCTCTGCTCCACATGGAGGTGCAGTACTACAAAAAACCTTATAATGGCTAGAAGCAACCAAAATTGAATTAAATATTTCATGATTTCACGGATAGTTCCTGGAAATTCCCTTCACAAATAGGAAACACTTTGTTGCCCTTCAGCTTAAAACTTATGCAACATATAGTAATCTTCTACTACAGGCTTATTACTGTAGTGTTGTAATTTGGTATCCCATACAGTGGTAGTCTAACTCTCTTCATTAAATTGATCACATGTGGTCAAATCGGATTCATAAGGTGGCACCATCTTGCTCATCGTTTATGACACCACCATTGAGGATCGGCAAGCAGATTCAACTTAAACTATGGTGTTTACATTTTGAGTTAGAAATAGCTTTTATTTTGTAATGACAGCTGAAAGCTCACTTGAAGGCAGAAAGTCAGGCTAGGAGCTAAGGTACTCTATTCTCCTGCGTCATGCAGAACCAGCTTTCTCGAAGCCAGTATGATTCACACCAGTTAAATTTGTTAGTTAAAATTCTACGCAATGAGGATTTCACAGCCTCTGTAGGTGACTTATTCCAGCACTCGAGTATCTCCATCATTAGAGAGTTCTCCCTTACTGTCTTATCCAAGACTTCAGAGGGCAACGTAGGCAGCTTAAGCCCCTTACTCGTGGCCCTCCGCAGACAGAAAAAAACATACTCTTTCCTGATCAATATATCTTCTCTATTTAAGGATTTTTCCCTCATCTCTTTTCTGAGCAGGGAAACACTAAATTTGCCAATTTCTTTCCTGAGAAGCCAGGTTTTCTAGATCTCTCGTCAACTTTGATGTTCTTTTCTGAACCCTTTTTGCAGCTTGTACCTTTATGAGGCAAACCTGAATACAGTACTCCAGAAGAGATCTTAGCATCAAAGTTAGAACATTATTTTTAATATCCTGTACATAATACCTTTATATACATTTTTAATATGTAAATGTATGTATATAATGTATATATATAAAAAAATCAAAATAAGCACACACATCCCTCTATGCATGCACTTATCTCCCTACAGTTTCTGCAGTGGTACAATAACATTAAACCATTTTCAGTTTTAAAATTTATCTTCACATTCAGATCCTTTTCTGAAGAAATGCCGTATATCAAGGACTTTACTGTACTGTTTTTACAACGGATTACCCTACGGCAGAACTTCGTACTTGTCCTTAGTGAATTTTTCTTTATTTCAGATCATTATTTTAAGTGCTTAATATCGTTCAGAAATAACATAACTTTAATTAAGTCCTTACATTAATTAATGTCCTTCCAAAGATGACACGTTAATTAGGTAAAAGAATTATTGTTTTAATTTTAGCTGCAGCAGAAAGCAGGTGAAGACTTGAGCTCTCCAGCTTACATTTTAATTCCATACAGGACGGTGGTGCTCTCCCTCATGCAACAAGAATGATATAATGTTTAGCAGACAGCATCAAAATACTCAGGGAATTGCGCTAAAGTTTAGTTGGTTTTTTTTAAAGTGGCTTATTGTCCATACATGATTGTAACTATTGAGTGAGTCATGCATAAATTTATTTACACAAGTAATTGGTCTTAAGAAGAAAAATTCCAAAATTAAAACGAGAACAAATCAGTATTTTCCAGAGAGGAAAGATCATACTACTTTGTGATCATTCCTGCACCAACAAAACCCTAAACAAGCCAAGTAAACACAGATGTTGGAAGAAACCCTATAAACTGGATGTTTCTCCAAGTCTAACTTCTCCCTTCAAACTCCTACAGAAGAGAGGGGAACCCACTGCTGTTCAAGTACTCATTAACAATGCAGATATATCCAAGACCGAGTGAGTCTAATATGCATCCAAAAGGATAATAAGACTGTTCTGTGTGAGGGTAGGGAACATTAGGGGAGAAAAACCTCAAGGGAAAGCCATTACCCTCTCTCAGAAACAGCTTTTGGAAAGCTACATCTTACAGAAAGAGCTCGGGTGGGTAATTCTTTGAAATGAAAACAAGATAAAAGCTCTTGTCAAGGGGAAATGGGATGATTTTGAGAAATTAAAAGGTACTTCGAGAGAACCAAATGAAATGTGGGTGGAAAGCATTCCATTAGCCTTGGAAATTCGATCAAGTACACAGAACAAGATAAAAAGTTAACACCCACCCATACATTGTTCTACTGCATGTTTAAATATTGATTTTAACAAATTTAGATGAGAACTTTTTAATCAAATAGTCTTCTTCTCTAAAGCCTACAAAACATACTTTGAGCATTTGAGATTTTTTCAAAGCGTTAAATCATGATACTGGAGCCACGTGCAGCTTTAGAGGTGCAGGCAACTCCTGAATAATTCAGGTGTATGCCTGGCAACAGAGCTGTGCTGGTGTAAGCACTGATGGATAAGTCAGATGAGACTCCTTGACCAGAATCAGAACTTCTGAGGCCAGTATCACTAGTTGACCACTGAACCCAGCTGCATGCTTAGCACTTTCATCCCAGAATTGCAGTGTTTTATAATAAGCTTCTCTCTAACCGCATGATTGATCCTGGAGTAGTCAGTCATCAGATCCACGGAAGCACAGCCCCATCCAAAGGTTCAAACTTTAACTAGCACACACCAAGCTGCTTTCCTCTTAGGGACTTGAAGATGTTGCAGATCGCTTAGATCCCAGTTCCTAGCCGTAATTTTCACTCCTGATGCATACTCCAACTCTGCTCCTGCTCTAATATTTTGACTTACTGTTTCAGGTTTTCCTTCTCTTACATACCTCAGCTTCCTAGTCTTTGCTCTAACTTCTAGATATATCTCTGGAATTAGCATTTACAGATGCTGTGACAAACTACGTTCTAACACAGCAGTTGGGCGTGCCTTCTCACACTGCCCACCAGCAAGTAGCTGGGGGTGGGCAAGAACTAGGAGGCCACAGCCAGGACAGCTGACCCCAACTGACCAAGGGATACTCCACACCATATCATGTCATGCTCACCAATAGAACTGGGTGTAAGTTCCCAGGACTGTCGCTGTTCAGGGACTGTGCTGGCATCGGTCGGCTGGTGATGAGCAATTCGGGGTTTTCACATCACATGTTTTTCTCCGTTGTTTAGGTTGTTGTTGTTGGGGGGTTTTTTTTGTTTTTTTTTAAACTTAAAACGGTCTTATCTCATTCCCATGAGTTGTTCTCGCTTTAACCCTCCCATTCTCTCCCTCATCCCACTGAGGTGTGGTAAGTGAGCAGCTGTGTGGTGCTTGGCTGAAGGTCAGGGTTAAACACAAACAGTTCATCCTTAGGACTGAACATAACTTGTTCAATCATGACCAGAAGAACCAAAGTTTCAAAAAACCCCGCAGCCTCACTCCAAACTTAAAACATACCTAATCACCAGGCAGCACTATCAAATATCTGCATACAGAAGCAGCTTTCCATTGCTGATCAAGCTAGCTGCAGTATGCCAAATTTTCATGAGAGAAACATTCTGTAATGTGTTCAAGTGTAACCTTTTTATTGGCCCTATTGTGTCAGATGGTTTATCACAGAACAAGAGTCTTGTGTTGCAGGGTATTCTTAATGTTACTAATAAAGGTATCTGATTATTTTCTGTTATTCAACCTAAATGAGTACTTTTTTTTTTTTAATGTATACTTTTAAAAAGAGTAGCAACTACATACTGAGATTGACATTAAACATAACTGGTTCTCCTGGAGGAAGGGAGATTACAATCTCACCCATACCAAGAGTGAATATTTTGAAGGTGAATCTTTTTCAAAAAAAAAGTAATGGTTAAAAAGGAAAAGAAGCTCTTGACCTTCTCACACTGTTGTTCTCTGCCAGAGTTCGTATTTCAAAAGAAAAATATTATGTTATATCTCTAAAATGATCTTTCATCACAATAGATGTAGCACAAGGCACAGAATTTTTCTTAACATGACCTCTACATACACTTGAGTATTAGAACTACAGTGTTTGGGGATTCCTAACGCCATCTCCAACACAAGTGTAATCTTAATAGCTCCCAGCAGGTACTCTCTTACCTTTGCCTTTTGCCAGTTGTTGCACTTGCACCTTCTTACCTCAGTATGGGGGAAAAACAGTGGTATCATGTTTACAAAGCATCTTAGCTTTAATCTCCAGCCTGTCCTGCATAACAGAAAGATTTACTGAACTACATAACTAAGGGAAGCCCCTTCTTCTTCAGACTTTAAAAAAAGCAATACAAAAATATGTCTTCACACGTGGCAATACACACCAAAACACTGAAGACTTCAGACTAAAGCAACACAAATACATACAAAGCAAAATACATGGGAAGCCTAAAGACAAGTGACTTATTTCTTGCTTCAACTTCCTACCAAGATTGAGAAGAAAGACTATTCATACTCGTTCTCAGGATTTCCTATTACTAGCTAAGTTTTTTTGCATTGTTAAATAAAAGTTATATTGTTTTTTCTGAAGTTAGATTGAGGGGTATGAAGACAGAATTTTCTGTCATACCCCTGTGGTAAATACAAGTAAATGAGAGACTGTAAAGCAAGAAGTTTAAGTTTTCTCCATTTTCTTTTATCACTTATTTCTCGACTTTGTAAAATTATATTGAAAAGACTGAAGTCAAATTAGCTAAATAGAACTTTAAAATATACATAAAGACATCTGAAGTTTCTTCTCTTCGGGAACATTTTTTCCACAGACATCAGGTTAAAAAAGAAACTATTTTCGTTTTGGTACAATGACAATTAACTTTAATAGTTAGCTAAACAGCACTTAGTATTCTCCAGAGCAGTAACTACTCTTCTGTTCCCACAGTGTCATGCATTCTACAGTGCAGTAATGACTCTTCTGTTTCCACAATGTCATTAATTGATCATTAATTTAGCTTCTGTTGCCAAGCAATACTAAGGTTTCTGTACTGTATTTGACCAAATCTCACCCAGATTACTCAACACAAAATGATCAACAACATTTTAATCCAGAACAACACCGTGAAGAAACTTTAACTACTTTTGGCAGTTCTGGAGATCTCAACATTCAGCCTAGACTTCAGGGGCAAGGGCTGGGACGCTGCAAGTTTAAGGAGCATGAGATAAAAAGCAAATGACTGTTCAGGCAAACCTAACAGAAAAAAGCAAATGACCAAAGTTGCCTTCTGTGGGTGTGCATATGCCTTGAAAGATGTAACTGCTTTTGAGTCAGAATTCTATGCCAGAATTTTCTATCTGGTAAATTTGGCAAAGGGATAAAGATAAACTCAGTACTTGAACTGCAATTGTTTTACCAGTTATTGTATGTTTTAGATAGACTGGAAAAACGTACTTATGTTAAAAGCAGAGTGGATATTTCTAGATAAACTGAAAGGGGGAAAACTGGATAAAACTTTCAGATTTTCTGCATTTTAGAGGAGAAGATGGCTATGGTTATCCTAATGAGTGAACTGTAACCTGTCTGTTTCATTGTTTGTAAAACAGAGGCAATACTTACCTGGCTCTGAAAGAATTTCTAAGACTCAATACATTTTTGCATGATATTGACACAAAAGTGAGCTATAAAAATATTACCAGTTCACAGAACTAGACAGCTCTGCTAATGTAGTTATTTTTATTCTAGAAAATTTTAACTATGACTAACATGTACGGTTCTAGGCAGCTAGCACCTAAGAGGCAATCAGCACCTTTGCCAGATTCCTGATTTCTATCAAAACAATTTCATGGAATCTTTCATCCAGATCAGTCTGGAAGTGGTTTACAGAATTTGTAAGGTTTGTTTACAAACATCTCACTTTACCACACATTGAGGCAATAAGCTAGTTTACTACTGATCAGACTCTACAGAACAATTTACATCACAACTTACTCTTAGACTTAGCTGTCTAAGAGTATTATGACCATTAAAAGTTGCAAATTGCACTAAGTTCACATAAATTCTATTAAGAACATTGCTAATCTTTGAAGTCATGATTTTTAACTTCTTTGAAAAAGTAGTAGCCATGGGTTTAAATCTTATTTTAATTATTTTTTCTTATTGAAGATTAACATAGCAGTATAAGCAACTAACTCCACTGCAAACGGTTTATCAATGGCTGAGGTTCCACAAAGAATTATGCTACGTGCTCTGGGAAATATTTCCGTTGCTTTCCTAAAGCCCTTTACTTAAGAAATCAGACATAGGGACACTGCATGGTGACATACATTTAAAGATGACGTTTCGTGCTTTTCTTTTTTTCCAACACTCACCTTGTCCAGCAGTAACTGAAGTGTTTCAATTGTAGGACAAGCGTAGGCCATCTGTGTGCTACAGTAAACAGGCTTTCAGTACTCCAATGTAAGAGGCGAACGAGTAGGATCTCGCACTCAAAGGTTAAGGACAGAATTGCCTTCATAACATTAAAATTTTGAGATCTTAGGGATTTCTCAGCTCTTAAATGACCCTCCAATGTTTTTAGGAAGACACAAGTGTTTGTATAAATCCCGATTTTCAAGTACACTCTTGGAATTGTTTGTTAGGTAGTTCTAAGTAACCTTTCAGGATTTTACTGCAGACAAAGCGGGGAGATAGCAAATTGACACACTATGCTGAAGATATGTTTTGTCCCAATTGCAACAGAGTTTTTAAACACTTGTAAAAACAATTTAAACAAATGTTTTGTGTGGCCAAGGAAAAGGCCCTCTGACCCTACATGGTCTGTAAGCTTGAATACATGTTAAATGAGCTCATCAAATCTTTGAAAAGTGTATTTGTTTTAAAAAAAAAAAAGCACACTCAAACTATATAGAAGATATCACTATATTACTATAAGAAGAACTAGCAAAACCTCGGGCTGTGCTACTAAGCATATGCTTCCTGTGTTCTACTGAACGGTCAGCATTAAGTAGTCAATATGGCCATGGACCAGCAAACTAGATCCTACTCTGTTGGTTTCAACAAAGCTGACAGAATAAGCATCTTTACAACTAGCAACAATGTAGGAGACAAAGCTGTATTGACTTCCAGAGAACTGTCTGCCAGTCAAAAGTACATTCTTTTACAGGCATTTTATATACTATATAAAGGAAAAACACAGATGCAAAAGGTTAAAGGCACTGTTCTACTTACAATTCCACTCCAGGATCACAGTCACTAATGAAGATTTCCTCCAGAATAAATTATCTCCCTTCTGAAGCCATCATGTTCCAAGCCAAGATCTATTAATTACTTCTTTGCTTCCCTGAACTCATCACTTCAGCCACCTTGTTGCCAATAGAACATCTACCTTCAATTTTCTCTTTATGATCTTTCTGCTCAGAATTAACCTCTCTGATGGAGAGGTTTCACTGAATTTAACCTTTCTACAGTCTCTGCATTTTCTAGTCTTTTCAATCATTTTACCCTACCTGCTGCTTTTCGTCTCTATGCACTCTCCTCCCTTCTTTGATTTCTCTTTTCCTCCACTTCCCTACTGACTTCTCTTTTTTTCCACACAATCACTTTTTTGTTTTTTAAAGTTATTGTCTGCTCCAGTTATATGCTACCTTCCACCTCTTTTCTGAGGCAATCACATGTGATGCATTTACTTGCACTCTACAGCTCTTCTTGTCAATCCAGATCATAGCAGTAACAGCATCCTGTAGCTACTTATGGTGAGAGATCTTCCAAGCCATGTAGAACAGGTTTTGAATCACTGTCATATATAACCAAATCTCTTATCTTTAAACTGATGAGGGCAGTTTCAAGTCTCTACAAATCTCCTAAGCTCAGGACCAATATTCCTAAAACATCTCCTGCCTTTGATCTCTCATCATGCTATTTTTCTTGAACTCTTGCTCTAGCTTATGTCCTTTTCTGTTGCCTTTACTTTGGGGCAATTCATTTGCAGAATGATTTATCTTACTCATCCTTATGCAACCTTTCATGGAACTTGAAGAAACCTCTAATTTCAGCATCTCCTTCTCATCATGCTATTGAATAAACACCGGCGTAATGCTGATCTCTCAGAGGTAGTGATCATCTACATGACTTCACATACCTCATATGACCCTCACTGTTCTGTCTCTAAAGCACATGCCTATCATTCATCAGTTCAAGCCAAAGACCAAATTTGAGAGGTGAAAGAATACACAGGAATCATCCCAAAGTAGATGTTGAAGTTAATTACACTGAATAAGCTTTTGGTCTTTTCTAAAGAAAAAAAGAAACAAAAGGCCTCCTAACTTTTACTTTTGGAATTAGCAGGTACAACCACCACTATTTGTAATTCATACTGTTCTGTCTACTTCTAGCATCATCTTTTGCCCAGCACTGTTGTAGACCTACAGATATATCACTAACTCCAAGATACATCTTTATTCCTTGCCTCCTTAGCACAGGTTTTGGATTAGCTTAGCTTTCTGGACAAAACTTGTCTTTCTACAAAACATCCTGGAATCCATTTAGAACACTGTGACAAGCTTAGCCTCCTCACTCTTAACTTCAACTTAGTATATCCTCCTTTCTCATTTGTTCCTCCTTATCTATACTGTAAGATAAGTAACTTGTACTTGTCTTCTTCACCGCTGCAAGTGTGCACTAATTCTTAATACCTGCTTGGTTAAACCTTCACGTATATTCTCTGCATGTATGGTAAAAAGCTGCCAACTTCCCCTTACATACCATTGCTGACAGCAGCCTTTTTTAGACATTATTTTCTTTTTCCAAACTTGTATAATTGAGCCCAAGAACATAAATTCAGCTGCATACTTTATATAGGAATTGTATTTGTAACTCTATTCATAATGTTAGCAAGTGCAGTATAACATTAACATGATGCAGTATATATTCTGAAACGTAACACATCATCATCGCTGTCTACCACCTATTGCTCTCCTTAACCCTAAACAGCCAAGGAATCGAAGGCTTTTTCCAGAAAGTAAACTTAAAACATACAAAGGAAATATGTGCTTATGTCTTGGGGGTTTCTCTGTTTATAATATTGAAATAAAACTTGCTCAGATCACAATAATGAATTTTTAGAATAATATACAAAATATTATAGGTCAGCATATCTGAGATTGAAGATACAACCTCAGTCTGAACAGAACTATTAGAGTACAGCGTAATAGCTTTACTTTAGTGCTACGCACGGGAAGAAACTTGCGGAATGATTACAAGTAACCCGAGTGATTGAGCAACTACGCATTTTTACTCACTATTTTTCTCCCTACCCCCACCCCTTCTCAAACTCCCAGATTAAAGTTTTTTTCATTGCTTTTTTTTTTTTTTTGGTACAACGATGTGAATGAATTTTTCACAGTGTTTTTGTTGGTAGCTACAAGAACCTTCTTTAAGGAACTTCGTTATGTAGGTTATCTATGGTTTTAACAGTTGCACTTTACAATTTATTTAAATACCCTACTGGGAAATTCCAACACAGCTTAAAAACATGCGTAATGTCATAGAAGATGTACAAATATAGAAACTACTACAAATTGCCGAATGAAGAGTCTAAACTTCTGCAGCATACATCATAATTCTAGCAGCGCTCAGTGAGTTTAAGATTATGTTTGCAGACGCACTACAATTCACTTTGCTAAACCTATGTACCACTCGTCAAGGTTCAAGAAAACCCTATTTAGTGGACTATGGTAAATCTTCTACCTGAAGTAGGAAATGCTTCAGAAAGATTCACATGCATATACAGCTGAACTAGACAGGTACACTTGCTTTTCTTTGTGACCTTAGTCCTTATAATACATGCATGCCCAGGAATCTGAGAACACATAAGCATGAGTATGATGATATACATACAGTATTAAAAAAGTATTAAAATAACTACGCCAACAATAATCTCCCATTCGGTTTCACCCAGACTACTTGAAACCAATCACCGTAATCATTTTACTAGATTTTCATGTTACATTTACAATACCTGTTTTCATTAAAATACGAACACATTAATAGAGGTCAAGTAGTCACAATAGTAAAACTGTATGAAGGTATTACATGCGCTTTATATGTCTTATCTCACTCCCAGTGAACCAAAATAAAAGTATAAATCGACAACTGTCTAGGAATTAGGGCTTTAGAGCAGTTCAGTGGATATGTTCTTTACAATAATTAAATGGAGGAGAAAAGAAGCCAAAAAAAGGAAAATGTTACTGACAATTACATGTTTCTCAGACACACGTTTCTCTGCACATGCTGATTAGAAGGCTTTAAAGTTAAAAAAAAAAAAAAGCATTTCCAATGAACGTGAAAGATTAGTCATTGTTTATACAGTATTTATGTGCTGTATCACTAGATCAGCACTATGTGTTACTATTTAACTATATAGGTTAATTATTTTAGTGCTTAGTCGGTATTCAAGTACAATTATGTCGTGAGGACTACTCTACAACTAAGACTGCCACGTGTGCTTTCGGAATAGCTCATAGCACTGAAAGGCACAGCATCAAACAAACAAGTACATTACTTACAAGTAAATTATTCAGAATCATTTTGAGCACCTACAGTACTAACATATTTTAATAAAAAATAAACACATTTACTAATGAAAAAGTTGGAAAAGGAAACTACGGATATAGGTCTCATGCAACAGTCATGCTTCCACATATTACCATTCTATTGTAAAAAGACAAACGGATAACTGATAGGCTCAAAAAGGTATACAGTTGTGATTTTTGTTTGGATTCCTTCTCTTTTGTAGAAAATCACTGTGAATCCATACTGATATGCAAGAAGCATCCAATGTTATTTCACCTAGTTTAAAAATAGCCCTGCTCATTTCAAAACGTTTACAGTAAACACACTGTTTACACACATTATGAGAATATACTACAATATGCAAAAATATAATGATTACTTTGCTAACATTTACCAAACTGTTGCTTGAAGGAACAACAAAAAACACACATAGAAGTACAGATGACTGACATTTGTCTTATTCTCTGAAGAAAAAGCAGTAGTCACGCTAATCTCTCAGCATATATTACACCATACGCATAAAGAGACCCAAAAACGTAGAAAAATATGCAGTCACGTACAGCATAGAAAATTCTCAGTTACACCTTTCTGCTCTACTAATAAATCAATGTAATTCACTAGTAAGTGGCCTAACCTAGCCAGGGACAGAAACAAATTAATACGATTTTAAAACCTCCAGACACTCACCAAAAGACTGAATGCAGGTTTCAAGAAGATCTTCCAAAGTGGCCCCCTTGGCTAAGTGCCCCAACGGCACATCGTCACCTGGGTAAGATTTGAAAGGCTGGGACTATGACTGATCTGCTTCAGCTCAAGCGCTGATTCAGGGGCAGTGCTGCATGCTTGTGCGGGTTGCCTAAAAGAAAGCACAACAGTGAAGTAAATATGAGAAGATCGAGTGGAAATTTTACACTGTCTGGAAAGGAGGAGAGATTTAAAGGACAATTAACTCCCGGTAGCTAGGGATGCTGAAAGACATAACCCTCCCACTTAATACGTACACCAAAGAGACTGCTCAGTAGGTGATTTTTTTTTCTTCTTTTTTCTTTTTTTTTTTTTTTCTGCTAAATGTGATTATGGAGCACACAGTTATAGAGCTGCTTGAATGATCTGTCAAGATACAGAAAGCTTGTTTTCCTACTGGGGAGTTAATGTTACATTACCATTTCAGCACAAGCATAAAACCCCTCAAACTATGTAACAGGAATACTGTTACGCAGTAATCTACCACCACATATTTGTTTGCCCACCAAAGGTAAACAAGAAAACAATCATAACTGTAATCAAATATACACATGTTGGAAAACACCAGACTAGCTTTATTAATTTCATTTGGAAAATCACAATTAAGTAAACCTAGTATCAGTGCAACTTTAGAGTGGAGTATTTCACTATTAAAAAAAAAAAAATGATTTGCCTCCATTCTATACTATTATTTCCTACTAAGTTGTTTTAAAATGGCAGTACATGACTAAATTGATGTCTTTAGTAATAAAGGTAAAAGAGATCAAGTAAAGCACGTATCTAGTTTAGGCTTGTATTTTGATCATAGAATACCTTAGATTTCAAGAATGCGTATGTTTACAGATAATATTAAAGGCTGCTCATTGTTTCCATGCAAGTTCATAATTCTGTATGAAACAGTAAATACATACAATATTGTATTGATGAAAAGTGCTGAAACATTTTTACCCTGCAAATAACATGAACCACTTCAAAATCTGACTTGAGAGTATAACCATACAGTTCACAGAAGGGCAATAACCACTGCTTTTTCAATAAAATTTGGGTTTATTTCAGGAACAATTACACTCCCCACAGTCTTCCTAAACAAGTGACTCCAGCATCTTTAAGATGCCACCTTCAGCTTTCATTCAACTTTTCTTGGAACACCCTGCCAGACTTTATTAACAAACTGATAGTCCTGGGAAGAAAAGGCATAGAAATTTATCAGATGTGCATATTACATACGATAGGAAGGTAAAGACACCAACACTCCTGTATAAGCACTCCTGATGAAGACTGAAATATGCACACCTGCTGAAGACAGACTGGACCCTCTCTCATCCCTGTGAATTCCAAGCCTTATATTAAATTTCTGTCTCATTTGAATGCTGGGAAAGCCACGAAAACTGCACGTGATGTCACTTATAACCCAACGCTGACCCCACGCCTCCTCATTTCAAGGTCAGGAAAGTACAGGCCTGACCTTGCAGAGGTAGTGACCATCACTCAGCTCCTCCATGGTTAAGCTGACAGTGGCTACGCAAAGAAGGTTCTCTTTCCTTCCCCCGTTCTCTAAATTTCCCTCTTAGCGTTGTGATCCGACTTCCTGTTCTCATATAAAAAGAGCAAGGGCCTGATCAGCTGCAGGGGTTTTCCTTTGTACAAGGTCTACACCCCTCTCCTAACTTTATTCCAGTGCCTCTTCAACACAGGGCAGAAGATCCTAGCAGCAACACAGTAGTAGTAAAGTGGGAGTTACAGCAGAGGATATTTTAGGTCTTGGCAACAGAGTGTAGAAAAACTAAAGCATCCACACCCCAAAAAAAGTTACAGTTGCGCTGTGGCCGAACCCAGCGACACCGGACAGGCAAAACTCAGCCTGTGACACGCAGGAAGTAACCATTCCTCAGAACAGATCCCCTTGCAGGAGTTTCCTGACATGAAAATAGATTAAAGCTGGGCTGGGGTCGGCCCAGAAGAGGGGCTAGCACCCCGCATCGCCACTTGCGCGCTGTTTGGCCACAAACAAATCGACCATCAGCTCCCGAACCCACACCGGGCAGGTGCCGCTTCCCCCGGCGAGGAGCGGTCAGCCTGGCTCCCCGGGCCCGTCCGCAGCTCCTCGCTGGGCGCCCCCACGGCGGTTGCCGCAGGTCGCCGGAGCCGGGGCGAGGGCCGAGCTGGCCCCCCGGCTCAGCCGTCACCCCTGGGCCGTAACACGAGGCTCTTTCCAGCCCGCGCTGACCGACCCGCCCGCGCACACTTGCGCTCAAAGAGTGAGACAAAATCCTCCCCTCCCGCACCCCTCCCGCACTTCTTCCCCCCGCTCTCTCCCACCCGGGAGGGCCTCGGCCGGCCCCGGCGGAGCCCAGCCGCCCGGACTGCCGCCCCCGCGCCCCATGGAAGCCCCCGCCACCCCCGCCGCAGCACATCGCACCCGTCCCCACCGCCCCGGGCGGGCACCTCACGCTCCCGGGCGCGGCGGCGTGTGGCCCCGAGACCCGCCGCCGCCGATCACGCCCGGACCGCAGCCGGCCCGCAGCGGGTCACCGTCCCGCCGCCGCCGCGGGGAGCGGGAGACGGGATCGAGAGAATAAACGAGCAACGGCGAACTCACTGGCTTTCTCCTCCTTTTCCCTAAGGTTCCCATGTCGGTGTCAGCCGCGGCTCCGCCGCCCGGCCGGCTCTGCCAGCAGCGCAGGGAGCGGGGCTACGCGGGGCGGGGGAGGCCGGGGGGAACGGCGCGGCCCCGCGCATCGCCTCCTCCCGCCTCGCCGCTCTCCCCGCTCCCCGTCTCGCCTCGGGAGGAGCCTGAAACCAATTCAAGTGGGGCAGCGGCGGCGGCGGCAGCCTCCACCCGTGACGAGCGCAGGCGAAGATCTTATCGGCAGAAGGAAGTACTGCGCTACTGGGCTGTTCTTCTCTGAAGCCACTGAATTTACCAGGTACCGAAACGCGCTCTCTCCCGCTCGCACCGCCCGGCTCTAAAGCGGCCGCAACTTTTTCCACGGCACAACTTCGGCAGGGCAGGGCAGGGCAGTCCCGTCCCTCCCCTTTGGGCAAGCCCCCTCCCCGCGGCGGGCTGATCCGCTGGCGCGCACGGGTGCCTCACAGTAGCCCGCCCGCTGGCCGAGGACAGCCGCCACCGGGACACCGGGGAAGGCTGCGCCGGGGCGGGACAGGGCGACGAGCGCGGCCAAGCTGCTGGCCGAAGCCCCGCCGCTCCCCGCGCCGCGGGCGCAGCGACGCGCCAGCGGCAACGGCACCGGCCGCGGCCGCGCCCCTGCGCTCCCCCCGCGGTTACGTGGCTGCGCGCGCTGATTGGCCGGCTCGCCAACCGCCGGCGGAGGGGCGGGGCGGGGCGGCCGCGGGGGGCAAGCTCCGCGCCGCGACCTGCCGCCGGCGCGGCGAGGGGCCGGGCCGGGCCGGGGCGGGCCGGGGCGAGGCGGTGGCGAGCGCGTTGGCGAACGGATTCCCCGTCCCCACGCAGGCCCGGGGTTCCTGGCTGGCGGGAAGGTGCCCGGGTCGTGCGCCGGCGCGAAGGCGCTGGGCTTCCCACCCGTGGTACAGGCGGCTGGAAGTGACCGTCTGCGCTTTTGCGGGGGCACAAAACTGAGATACCCGCGCGGACGTTTGTTACTTTAAAGCCTCTGTGCTTATTTGGCACCTTACGCTCGCCCTCCAGTTTAATCGCAAGGCAAGGAAAGGGGGACTCATTAGTTTTCATGGTCCTTGTATCTCATTGCAAGTTTCTGAGAGCTCTTCCAACTCAACATTGCCGACTCCTTCACTTTTGAGGAGAAACGACCGGGCAGAAAACCTGAAAGGGCAAACTCACCCCGTATCCTGTAACTTACAGTTTGACCAAGAGGTCTTTTGTTGAGAGATATGCTCAACGGAGCAGAACACAAGTACTGGGTCACAGGGCACTTCAGCTGCTGCACTGGTTACAGCTTATTTTGAGAACTCAGTTTGTGTTCTTAAAATTTACTTAGGCATCATGATGTGCCTCTCATTGAGATCCAGACAGTTTTCATGAAGTGTTTCTTGAATTTTAAGGCTGACTGGTGAGGTTCAGGTATTCAAAGTAATTATCCACCAACAACCAGGGCACATTTCTCTTTAGGTCTAGAAAATGATCAATTTTGCAAAGTATGCAGCTCACTGGCATTTTCTCAGAGGCAGTGGTAACAACCATTATCACAACAGGGGCTGTGCAAACCTGACTTTTGCTGTACTGAAGAACTCCAGGTAACAGGAAAAACCCTACATACTCCTGGAAATCACATGAGTGATTCAGTAGGTGACATTCTTCTGAGTAAGTTTAAGCTCCTTCTAGCATAGAGCTTGAGGTCACTGTGGTTTAAGAAACACCACTGTGGGTTAATAACACCAGTACATTAATATATATCCAGGACCACAGGCCACGTAGTCTGTGATGTAAACTGTAGCAATTATGTTGATAAGCCAATCTCTTGGCTGAATTCTACGCCAGAGAAGTACATCCCAGCTATCTTTTCTTAACACATTTTCCTTGAGAAGTTCATGTGCATGCTTACACACACACAAATACATGGAGGTTTGACAGAAAGAATACTCTCTTAGCTTTGTGGTCAGAAGGTAACCCATATGTAAATCTTACAGTACACAATCTCATACAGAAATTAAATTGTAACTACATGCCTGTACAGCAGTCTGACATACTGATCCTTGAATGTGACATTCTTCAGATGAAACAATCTCCTACTGTAAAGTAGATCATGCCTGTTTTGTGTCCTTAAGAGGATCAGAGATTTGCTCCGTGGAAAAGCAAGATATTTTTTCTACTGTCAGAGATTTAATCAGTAGATGATTACTTTAAAATGTAACTTAAAATCCAAAGGAGCCATACTAATAGAGTTGCGTGATGATGATGGCTAGGATGGGCCATATTGCTCCTGAGGTAACATGACTCGCTAGACATTTTTATACTGTGAGCTAAGATTCCTGGAAGATCTTGCAACAATAGTAACTTACAAATTGGATTTTACCACTGGAACCAAGTGAAAGGACCAACTTACCACCTCAGCGCAAACTAGATCTTTTACATTGCCACATTTAATTCTGGCATCAGGGAAAGATACAAGCTTTTATTTACTATAACTGAGTTCAAGAGCGTTGTCATCATAACTTATATGTCCCTCTAGTAGCCTATAGCAAAATAGTTTTCTTTCCTCTACGGTCTTTTAGAATTAATGAACTTGGTCAGTTTTGGTTGAGGTCATCAGGAAGCTTATGTCTACGTACAATTTACCATTGATTTTGATAAGAATTTCACAGAAATGAATCTCCTTTGCTTCCTTCTCCCACTCCCCCAAAACCCCAACCATGCTGCAACACCTTCTTTCTTAAAGTGCATGTGTATAAAGCATGGATGCATAAGGTGAAAAACAGCTGGTACCCTTGAAGTAACTACTGTTATCATTGTCCAGAAACAGTGAAGCTCAAGATACAGAAAGGAAAAGCATAACAATACTGCTAAGAATGCTTCTTTTTGGTTCACCGTCTGATTTAAAAGAACAAAACAGCTACTTAAGCAGGATGTAGATAACATCATCCCAAACTTCCCTTTGTAAACATTTTCCAAGGAGATAGTGATTAGCTACTTCCTTTACAGGGTATCTCTTGGTCAGCAGCAAAAGGCAAGACACTACTCACTAGAAATATATTAAGCATATTGTTTTAACCTTTTAAAAGTGATTTTACAGATAAATGTTATGGATATAACAGTCCTTTTGAAAGTATCACAGGATGAAAGTTGGGCTTGCAGAAGTAGGCTGGGGTTTTTTTAAGTAATTTTTCTGTTTAGGCAAATCGCAGCTAAAATTACAGTGCTCCTTTGAGTTGAAAAGAAAGGTAGATATGATTCCATATGTTTTGGTTTTGACAGGGCTGCTTCAAAATTTCCAAACTGAGTGAGGAAAATTTAGTCTTCCTGCTGCAGTGTTCAAGGCCAGCATTAATGATTTTGTGCTTGTTACGTGCAGTGACAAAGTCAGTGGTAGTGACTGTGTGAAGAAGCAGGAGTGACAGCTGAGGTGAGGAGAAATCAGGAGTAATCACAGGGGTTTCACAGGATTGTGGGTGTGTAGGAAGTGGTGTTTCTCTGCCCTTTCTGATCTCATCTGCAGTGCAGGAACCTTTTCCAAGGGGATTTCACCCTGAAGGGCAAGGTTATGCTGATTCGAATGGACACTGGATTGAGTGCGGAAAATGTAGGTGGACATGATACGCCACATAGACAAGACCCATACTCCTTCCTCTGCTGAGGGTCTCTCTTTCCTTTTGCATCGCTTTAAGGGAAAATGCTCTTTTCCCTTCTCACCAGGTTTTGCTTGCCCCTCTCTCTGTTTCTGTTTCTCTCTGTATGCTCAGTATGTGAGTCAACTGGAGAGGAGAGGTGAGGAGTGGAGAGGGGAAGAGCATTTTCCCTCAAACCCATTCCAGCAACTCACCAGAGCCCTCGGTGCTGGAGAATCAGAAGGAAGCACAACGGGACTAAGAACAAAGGCAGCGTGGCTGCAGACAATAGCAGTGGCTGCCAAGGGCTTTCTATCTTCTGTTCTTATTGATACAAGAATTAACAGTAAGTTTAGTGTTATTTAAAAGGTAAAAAATCTTGGTTGTGGGCTGGAAATATTTACCAGCCATGTGTCTGCATGAAGGGAAAGATTAATCTTTCTAGGACTCCATTTGTCTCTAGTGCTCTCTTGTTCTCAGTTAGTCTGTATACTTATGGCTTGACCTGGAAGCTATTTGCTCCACATGTACTGCAGAAGGAAGGTGGCTGACTGAAGAATTTATTTAATGCCTTTTCAGTTGAACAGAACTGATATTTCATAACACATTTGAAGGTAGTTAGAAAAAATCCTGAATTTTTTCAAAGCTCTTTACAAAAAATTTTACACACATCAATACTTTGTCGAATTTCTACTTTGTTGAGTTTCTACTTTGTCCCTGAAGAATATCATCAGGATAGGTCAATGCACTAGTCAGTCTCTGTAGTTCTTAAGGTTATTAAGAACAAATGGAGAAAATACCTTGATGAAGTGGGTGACCAAAACACCAGCAAAACTGCTCAGACTCTTATAGGAGAATACTTAACACCCCTATGTTGGTGACATTAGACATCTACTTATGTGAAGGGAATGTAAACCTGATCCTCAGTTTGCTGGATTTAAAAGACACTTTGCAATAGATTATGTTGGGAACAGGATAAGGCAGATAAATGCCATGAAGAAATTTTGAGTAAGCAGAGAGATAATGGACCACCTTTGTTTGTGGTCCATTATGGCTAGATGTAAAATGACTAGGGGGAAATGTCAGTTACTTAGACCTAAAATGATGCAAGTTTTCCTGAACTCATAAGATCTTTTCCTTCTTCCAGTTTTATACATCCTTCCCTTCCCAGCTTTAAAGCAATGTGTATTGTTTCCTATTTTAAAGGACTGCTCAGAATAGCAATATTGTCAAGCATTACTGTCACTTTTCTGGATTAGAAGGCATTATCTATTACTGGCATCAGTTTAATCGAGGAGAGTAGCTATAGCAGTATGAACAGAATGTAATTGCGAATATATACTGAAACCAATGTTCAGTACCATATCAATAGTCAAATCATTTGAAGATATTTAGGCAGCAATTCAGCAAGCACATTTAAACCTACTCTTATTTTAAAATGCCAAACAGGCAAAGTCTGAAAACTCATATGCTGAAAATTAATCTGGTTTAAAAGAAATCCTTATTTGATAGAAGTTCCTCGAGTAGCAATATTAAAGGGGCTCTTGTAAAGCCTCAGCCCAAGTACGTTGTTAAGTTCAGGAACTTAGTCTCTAATTATAGGTGTCTCTGTGAACATCTAACTTAGAAAACAATGCACAATTGTCAAGATATACTAAACACTTTTAATACTGGTAGTCAGGCTACAAGAGGGTTAGGTAAATTATTAAAAATTTTTGTAGCCTCAAGTAGAAGTTTTTTTCAAAGTAATCAGTTTTCAGCTTTTTATTTCACCCCTTCCATCATCTGTAAAAAAGAGTTAACAGTATCTTTCTTTAACACTTTTGAAAGCTTCTAAAATCCTGTGGTATAAACACGAACAGTGAGGTATTATGACAACTTGAAAATAACAGAGTAGTGAAAGTTAGAGATTCTATTGCTGTCTGAAAAGTGCTTGTTTGGGTGTGTTTTCTCTCTTCCTATCTACCTGCTCTATTTATCACTTCTTTGGAATTTGAAAGAAAGGGTTGTTAATGTTTGTTCAGGATGACTCACAGGTTAAAAAAAAAAAGTGTGCTATTTCTTTGTCAAATACAAGCACGCTTTAAAATTTGAGTTTGAACTTAGAGGTATCTATCTTTAAAAGGTCAGAAAACAAAGAGGAGGAGGGAAAAACATTGTCAATAAATTGTGTGACTAATGAGTCAGAGTAACTGAACTAGTATTCTTAATGCAGATTGGTTTACATCACTTTTAAGAACATGCCAAACTATCATTCTCAGCATCAGTTACAGAATATTATTGAAGAATGTGGACAAAAAAGTTTAATGTGTGTTTCCTTAGTAGAGGGAAATGACAATAAAGAAGGAAAATTGTGCTTAAATGGACGTCAGGTTCTACCAATATTCAAATCACTATTTTACAAGGTGCAAACTATATTCAGGCAGGAAGGCTGTTTAAGTGCTGTTGTCTCAGTCTGTGATTGTGGCAATGAAAAAATAGTTCAAACTTAAACAAAATAGGTCTGTAGATCTGTCCGCTTTTTTGCAGGACAGGTGGCAAAAAGCAGATAGTAGCACCCTGTAGGAATAATGGCTGTTAGATTCAGAACCTTATACCTCTTTTACCTAGCTTTCTGATTTCTCTGGCACACAGTGTATTTATACACTAGTTATTGAGGATTCAGTTTGACCCACCAGTGGGAAGCATTCATGTGCCACTCTGACTTTACAACATTGTTCATCACCATTAGAAGTTGGGCAAGTATGTAGACGTGCTAGACCGTTTCATTTTCATCCAAATTTCCAAGACTGTGCTATGCTAATAGTTGTGGTGATGATGCTCAGATAAACAAATACAATTTTAATGTTTGACCTGCTGGCACAGGAAGTTGTTCCCTTGGAGCTGTGTAGATTGCAGAACTTGCTTATGTATACCACACAGGACTGAAAGTTATTTAGTTGATTTTTTCTTTTGTTTTCATGTTTTATTTTAACTGCTGTATTTACTTATGCACAGTTCAAGTTAATATGCATCCACCATTTCAAGCATTGTTTGTATCCCTTAACACTACTTTCATCATTTACTTCATTCTCCTATTCCTTGAACTCTAATCTCAGTGCTTTGGAAACATCAGGGATAAGGGGAAATTCAGGAGGTCACCACAGCTGTTAAACAAGCTTGTATCAACCATCTGCCTTTTCTCTTTCATTTTGCTGCCAATTGTGTATAGACCAGAACATGTTGTTGTTTTTTTTTTAATTTTATCATCTCTTGTGTAAATATCTCCTTTTCCTTTTTTATTTCTTTGTATCTTATCTATCTCATTGGCTCTCACAAGGCAAATTACTTAACAAGACAATTAGTCAAAGCGCTCTGCAATTAGCTTAAGGTATATGTTTTGAAAAACAACAAAACCTTCCCACTCTACAAAATCCTTGTGCTATCTTTTGACTGATTAAATACTATACTTTTTGCAAGCTTAATCCTTTTAATCCTTCCGTGGTCTTATGGTGGTAATTTCTGATTTTCTCACAGTTTTAATGTAGTTAATCACACAGAACCTGGGACAGGTAGGGAACTACCAACATTGTCATTTTACTAATGGACAACTGTTCAGCAAGATTGACATCTTGGTCCTTAGAGTATCTTGTATTCCAAGTTCTTTAGATCTAAGTTAAAACTCTTAATACCCTGACATAGCTTTTTCCTCAGTCTGGTGGCATTTAAAGCTCTGTTTCTGGACAGGCTAGTAAACCCCCAGCAATCAAAATCCATAGGCTATTTGCTCTTCTGGCTATGTTGCTTGAAAAGCTTGATCCAAAGACTACTTAATATTAAATATAACAGAAATGGAACCTAGTGTCTCCCCAAGAAAGTGTTCTGGTAGTTGGCTGCATTAATGTTTGTTGCGTGCATTCCTTGTGCACTCAAGGTTCTTTAATTATTGAATAGGAGAGAGTGAGAGCACCCTTCCCTTTTAAACATGCTGTAGCCTGGCACTTAAGATGTTTTTCCACTGAGATGTGGGAGGTAAGGTTTGAATTTCCACAGACAGTGGAAGGAATTGAACCTCATTGTCTCATATAATGATATCATGAGTGCTAGAGACCTATCTATGAGTGAGAGCATCTCTACGAGGGCTCCTAGCGTCTGAGCCCTTTGAAGGGAATCTATCTTGAGGAGAGATTCCAGAACCTCAAGTAAAACAAGTGCCTCCTTTGAGCAAAGACTACTTATGCACCTCAGATGATGTAATTTAAGATGCGATCTCTCAGAAGGAATTACTATTAACCATGTTCGGCTGCTCCCAGCTCAGAATGCAGCCTTTTGTCAATCAGAGAAATTTAAAGTTCTGAATTCTAGTCCATAGTCAAGCACCTAAAATGGCTTGTTACTGCTCATAACTTTTAGTTAACGCCGTGTTTCACTGGATCTGAACTGCATGACATGGTCAAAGTCACAAAAGAAAGCTGTGGAAGAGCAAAGTAATGAATTTAGATGTCAAAAATCTGACGCTAACATCTTAATAAAGTGCCAGCCTTCCGCTCTCAAATATTTCATCATAATCCAATGAAGACGTAATAAGCATGCTGTTGACTTATGCTTCCATCTTTCCTTGATAACATCACTTTCTTGCATTGCAGTTGTATTGCTGCTGTTTGAAAGTAGCACCCTCTTTAAATGTGTAATTGCAGTGATTGTGCAATCAGCCTTATCCGCTTTCGTTACTATAGCAACCAGAATAAAAACATTCCCCAGCCCATCACATGTAAAAAATTCTTAGGTTTTCAGCTTCTCTCCTTCCATTTTAAGCTTATACTGAGTGAACGTGTGTGACACAATGGAAATTGTGTGCTTTGGGTTGGTTGAAGGCTGCTCACATTAGTGAGGGTGGAAAACTGAATTATCCTGGAACCTTTGTTTTAAAAAGAGACAAGATTTCTGACCTGCTCAGCAATACTCAAATGAAGCACATGTACCCTCCCTCCAGCTTCACTCACACACTTTTGGCAGGGTATCTCACCAGCTAGGAAGAGGAGCAGTGCTTGTAAAGGAGAAAATAAGTTCCAACATGAGACAGATGCTCAAACTGCATATTCTGATGTTAGAACTTGAATTGTTGCTTTCCCTGAGCCTCAATGAGGCCTTGTCTACACTGATATTTTTGAGTAGACCTTGCCTAATTATAACATCTGAGATCACTACCATAAATATTCTCAATCATGAACATAGCTTCGCCCCAGCTGTCATCTGTTTCCTTCTCTTCTTTTAAATACAGCAGTGGGACTTTCTGCTTCCACCAGTTTTACCTTCTGAAGCACAGAGGAAATCTGAATGGTCTTGTGGATGAAAGGAGAGATCCACTTGCCATCCATGCATAAGCAGTTATTCTAGTTCATTATTTTATTATGAATAATATGGTATTTGTCTTTCTTCCTTTATGCTCCAGTTCCTAATGCTGTGTTGTTTCGTGAGATTCCGTTGTTTGTTGGGTTTTTAATTAATCAATTTCTTTATATGGAGGAAAACGCTAAAACCTAGCAGTTTCACCACCTAGTGAGTGGTTCGGTTAACATCAAAACTAAAGTAGTATGGTTTCTATCAATCACATGAATTTTTTTTTCTCTCAGGCTGTGGTCTGTCAGCTACAGTTGTCCCCCTGTTTTTATAACATTTGTATTACATTACCTTTGAGACCAATACCCTGGAATTATATTATCTTTGAGACCAATACGTTGTGTCCAATTTTGCTACAGCTTGCCAATAGGTTCAAAAATTACTACTTGAACAGCTGTGCAGGCACCCATACACCCCACTGTGATTGCACAAGTTTCGTTTCCTTAGGAAACCAGACTGAAAACAAGAGGAAAAAGCAGAGAACTCAAAATTGGATCTCCTAATCCAATATGCTATCCACATTCTAGCAAGTGAAAAAAATGGAGTATTTCATTTCCCCTGTAAGCTTTACAGGTAAAAAGCAGCCTGATCCACTGCTTATTGGGCTTAAATGCAGGAAATCTTGATTCCTTTGTTCGCTATTAGTCAGTTGCGTAATTCTGGTCAAATCCCCCTCTCCCATTTCCCCTCTTGCCTGTTCAGACAGTTTGGTCAGGCAGGAGCAAGCACTTTGTCCATGTCTTTACAGTGCTTAGCATGCTGATGTGCATGAAAGACTCTACA
The DNA here is from genome assembly GCF_009769465.1 of Tauraco erythrolophus. Lineage (NCBI taxonomy): Eukaryota > Metazoa > Chordata > Aves > Musophagiformes > Musophagidae > Tauraco > Tauraco erythrolophus. The sequence goes on along the minus strand of NC_141470.1, from coordinate 37,656,595 downwards.
AATCAATTTGAATACATAGTGCAGCATTCCTCTAGTTGTTTATTGTACAGAATAAACCAGAACAGAAACATCTGAGGACTTCAGTCACCAATACACCAGAAAATAGAGCTGTTCACAGCAACTTTTTGCAATCTTCCTGCAGATTAGAGAGGGTTTGTTTATTGAATCTGTGGACAATTTTAAACTGGTACATCTTCTTCTGGGTCATTTAAAAGCAGGAAAAAAAAAAAAAGCAAATAATTTACTCCTTATGAAGAATTAATCCAAATCGCTAGTTTCTTCCACTCTTAAGCACTCTTCTTAAGGATTCTTCTCTTAAGCACTCATTTCTTTGGCTAATTAGAAAACACAGAGATCCTAAGAGTGAATTATGGTCTTACTTACTGTTTCTCCTTTTTCTAAATTGAGAATGAAAACTGCATTGAGAAATTCTGTCTAGCTTTGATGTTGCTGGTGGTGCAAGATCTAATAACTGCAGTAGAATTTTTCAAGTGAATTCAAAAGAGCTATAAAAGCCTGGCTTGCTCAGTGCCTTACTGTAAACAGACCAAGGGATGTGTTATATGGTAAGATAGTAAACATGCACCACACCCTAGATTCAGTTACATCAGAAAAAGTGACAGGTTTTCATTCACACTGCCTCTCCGAGATGCTGTTTCCCTCTGCTTTTCTTTCAGCACAGACTAAAATATGCTGCAGGTTTAACATCTATAAATTAGGGTTCTGAGCTGTTAAAAAGCCATCCTTGACTTAACCATAACTGACATAGTCTCATTTTGCGTGAAAAATGTGTGCTGTGCTTTGGACTAGTATAACAGTGATCCCACAAAGCCTGTGCAAATTACGAGGAATGGTCAGTGAAACTGGAGTTTAGTTTGAATTAGATGTCCATCATTCTCAGTTTAGGTTAAATCAGTAACACATTTTATATTGACAAAGACACCTCCTTCCTCCACTTACTTTTAGGTCTCCTTCTTTTTATGCACAGTGTGTTTACAAAGGCCTATTTCTCTTTCATGCACTATTCTAGGAATTTTCAATGTTCAGAAACTTCTGATTAGCTTTCCTACCTGATTGATAACTAATCAGAATTTGTTCCTGATTCATAAAAGGAACTTTAAGAAAAAAAACTTTGACAATAACGTATGACTAGTATACATAGCATCAATTAATGGCCAAGTACTAAAAAAAACCTTTAAGCTGGCATTAGCTGATGCTTTATGCAAATTAGCATGAAAAGCAGTAGCAATGAGTACAGTTAAGCTGATGAATAGAGGTTGGAATAGTAAGCAGAAGCAAATATGCTGCCTGTGCTAGGAACATGAGAACTGTCACTCTAGAATGCAACAATGCTCTCTCCTTTCAACCTTGAAACTTGCATTTGTATAATACATTGCTTCAAGCAAGACTTAAAAAAAAAGTGTGTTTTTACTTTTTACTTAAGCAAATGTTTCCATAATGTGTTGTTGTAGACTTGATAATAGGCTATTTTGTACTTAGACTGCTCTTTTGGAAAGAATCCCAAGTAGTTGGAGTTCAACCTTGTAATGAAAGCAACAGTACTGTCATGAAACAGGACCTTTTTCAGATCCTCTAGGTGGAAAGAAATTTTACTTTGGGGCTTAATTCTATTTCCACTTTTTTTTTTTTCAAATGCCTTGTGATGATCTTTGAAGCAGCACATTGTGCGAATTGTGTGCAGTAACTGAATTGTGTGCAGTAACTACTGAACACTTGCTTTTTTAAAAAAAAACAGATATTGCCTCTGTATATTGAAGATCAGAGCTGAAGTATCAGGACACTGGTGTCAGGGAACGCATATAAAATACACTACATGGATGTTTTCTGTAGCTTAGATATATGACGCTTGTCCCCACACATCTCTGTGTATGTGGCACAGAGAAGAATTTTTCAGGCTTTGGGCAGGATAAGAGAGATAAGATGTGTGTTTTTAGGATAAATCCTTACAAGTGAGATAAGAGAAGTTGCTGTGTAAAAAGATTCAGACAATAAATAAGGGAAATAACTTGACAACATAGAAAATATTACTTAACATTGTTGTGAAAAAAAAATAGCACAGATATTTATACTTTTTTTATCAGCATATTTATGAACAAAATTAACTTACCAAGCTTGCACATTTATAAAATCTAGCTCATAGGTTACCGATTCTGCCATTCATTAAACATTCATTATTAGACCTACTACATCTCTTAAAATGACTCATGCACTTGCATGTAGAATTTCAATAACATCTTGGTTGCTAGGGTACATGTGATTGTTCTGACATATAAGGTAACTGTTAGAAATAATTTTTTTTTAAGTATATAATGAACAAATTTGTAGGGTTTTTATTCAAGAAATGTTTCTACCAGTAGCTGATTATGCAAAACAGTATGACATTTTATGCCTTCGAATGAATATTGAGTTATATTGTACACAATTGGTAATTGATGCATGCATATGACAATTTTTTTTCTTTTTCCATTTCTGTAAACAAATTTTATTTCTGCAATATGTGTGTGATACAATAGTTTCCTGGGTGATTTTCCTTGCCTTATTTTTTTCCCCACCAGCCCACTCTGTCAACATTGTTGCTTGCCTATAATTGGTTTTTAATCTCTGTTTCAAGCTTCTCCTAGCTTTTTCTGAGGACCAGTACAAAAACATTACCTCAAATGTGCATATATGGCTTTTGATACATGCTGTCTGTCTTCATCTTAGAACTACAGGCTTGTTTATGCACATAGCACTGTGTTTGTCCCTGCATGAAATGCTTTCTTGCAGACACTGGGGAGATTTGAAGGTGCTGTCACTCCTCCATTAGTCCAACCTTTTCCAGAATTTATACTCATGGATAGCGTAACACAATCTGACTGTTTCCACCACACTGTTACTTAATTTTAAATTGTGTCCTGAAAAACGTGTGTTAAAAGAACACTAAACCTGCAAAGTGATGGGATCAGCATATGAGGATTTGTGCTGCCTATAAAACTAGAAGTGGGTTAAATAATTTTTTTGTTGTTCTGCTGCAAAATCAAAAGAATCAGAAAGTACATTCATTTTATGTCAATCCAAAAGATTTTTTTTTAACTCAAAATATGTTTTTCTTAGTTTGGTTTCACAAAAAATACTTCATTGTAAGTCATTAAGAGTTTTATTCATTTATTTCATGTTAATTGTTTTTTTTCTTTCTTTTCAATTGCTTTTAATTTAGCTTAGTAATGAAACAAGGCCTGATTTTTCAAAATGAAACATTTATGAAATGAAAACTTTTGTCTTAATTCTAGCAAAACCTTGAGTTTAATACTCCATACCTCTTAGTATTATGTATTAGATTCAACTAGTGTTTGCAAATAGTGTTAGTACAGTAGAAAAAGACATTTTTTATTGTTAAAATTCCTTAGATTTGTAGAAATCCTTACTTTAGTCTCTAGGTAAACATACATCATTAGACAGTCTTTACCTAAATAAGAACATATTATTTCTGCAGGACTCTTGCCTAATGGCTACACATTCAGTGCACATGATAATCAATGCTCACTAATTATTGAAAGCACTAAATCGTGAGGGAGGAAGCTAGCTGAAGATAACAAGTAGCATTGAAAGAGAAAGTGCGGTTTCCAGAGCATGATTACTGGAGCTCTTCAAGGGTCAGTTTTTCAACAGTTCTTGTTTAATAATTTCATTAATAAGCTTAGCATGGAGATACAAAAGTGTGACAACTGAGCTTGCCAATAGCAAAAAATATGTCTGTCATTAACACAGAAAAAGGCCGCAATATCCAGGAAGACCTGGATAAGGACTGGAATCATATACGAGGGATGAAACTTAATAGCATGAAGTACAAGTACTCTTCGGGACTAATACTGAGAGTTTCTGTTAATTTGTGAGCTCATTGACTGGAAACAGCTGTGGTGGGGACAACTGTAGTGAGTGGTTGATCACAGAAAGATTTATGAGTCAGTGGTGTCATATGGCCGTGGAAAAGGCAAGTGTACTAGACAATGCTGGTTACAATAGTGCTGGAAAGCAGTTGTGTTATCTGATGTGGAGGAGCTGTCTCATCTACAATAGTTCTTGGCGTTCAAGCTCAAGAAAGATTAATTCAGAGTGAAATAAATGTTATGGAAGGACATTTCTCTGCTCCATTTCTCTGCGATATTCCAATCTGTCATTAAATCTTCGTTCATTTAGCTGCATATAAGAAATTTCATTCTAAATGAAAACATTAGCACAAGGACAGATAGAAACTTCCCATGAATAAGTTCAGATTGAGCATTAGAAGTTTCCGGGAAAATGGTCAGTAAAATCCAGAGGTGGCTGGGTGATAGCTTCTCCTATTATGGGCAATTCAATAATCCTTAAGACAAATTTGGAACAAATGGAAAGGATTAGATCATGTGGTTGGCTGCAATTGCAGGAAATTAGATTTGTGGACCCATAGCATCATTTAGGTCTGATAGTTGTATGGTCCTATAAACAGTTTGCTATTTTCTGAAGTATACTGCTCTATGAATTATTTACAGTTTATTGCAGTCTGCACTGAATACAGGGTTAACTTCCATTTTACAATTTCTGGTGTTCTTATTTAATTCATTTTAGTAAAGATTGAAAGAAAAACTGTCTATGTTGTATATATGGAATACAAAAGTACTGAGAGTAAAACCCAACAGTTAAATCAAGAAATGTTGGGTATCCCATCTAAGATATCTATAATCTAGTTTTCCAAGTATTTAGAAATATGTATTCAAATCATACTTATCACTAACTTCTGCTTAGGAAACTCAACTCTGCTGCCAGTCAGACCACAGATGCCTTTATTTTTTTCTATGTCTTGAGTAATACTTAGATTGAGGAACTGTATGGAAGATGCAATTTAATATAAAATTCTCCATTATGTTCTATGGCACTAGTTTAAGCTGTAGCAAAAGACAATATTTATTTTCACCTGATTTGTCCCTAACAAGTAGAGATGTTTATCTGAGTGATGTTTTATCTCAGGGTGACTTAAGGGTTGAAACCAAAATCGTGCCGATATGCAACTTATGCAAAGGACTTAACTAGACAACCTGGTTGAACTAGTATCATTTGTTAGCTGCTCTACCAGTCACTGTTGTTATCCTCCTGAGTTTTGGTTTAGAGGATAGCCCCTACAGGCTCTAATTCCACTATACAGGGCTTCAGTGGTAATGCCAGTAGTCTAAGGCATTGCTGTCTTTCCCATGCCTGGACATATATTACTCCAGTGCTGCAGTTCACATCTCCTGCCTCGTACCTGTACAGCTGACTGTGGGACTGCGTGGTGAACTAACTCCGCCAACTGATCTGCCTTATTTGTGCATGTTTTCTTCTTTCTAACATAAATCATTTAAGTCCTCCAGTTCACAGAATGACTCACAAACTGTTGCTCTGGCTTAACCTAGAAGGGGGACATGAACTATTGCATGAGTCTAGGAACAAGTAACCTGAATAGCTCCTCAAGCCATGGTATCATAGAACAATGACTTCTGGGTATGTCTTTGTTGGACACTAGTTATGTGACCATTGCTTGGGTAGACAAAAGAGTTCAACTGTAAGTTGCTGTTTGGTAAAAATGGCTGTAGTCATTGCAAAATTACCAGATGAAACAATTTTTGATCAGGGCAGGCAAATCCACACCATTTGAATTTAACAAAGCCTGGAAAGATTGATTATATCCTCTGGTACTGTGCATAGGTTGATCCTATTACTTAATCTTCCCAGTCTACAGAAGTCTAGAATGTAATTTAACACAGTCAATACAATGTGTTTTCTCTTGATTTTACTCCCAGAAATAGTTCCATTGTGGTAGCTGAAATTTACAGAAACACCTAGCTAGTGGCAAACAGTAGCATGAAAATTTCAGCCCAAATAGTTGCAGTTTGCAGTTAGAAACCAGAAAAAGTAAGTTCTTATTATGAAAAATTATAAGCATTATAACATTTACAAAATGCTAACCTTGTAAGCATGGCACTTATTGCCTTACTTGAAAAAAAAAAAGAAAAAAGAAAAAGAAAGAAAAGGCAGGAATGTTGATTTTAAGCTGTGGTTTTAGTCTGTCCTTGCCTGCTCTGCTTTGATTTTGACACAGCCTGTATGAGTGCTTCTAAAAACTATGATACGATAGGTGTTTTTAAAGTGTGCTTCTGGGAAATCTTTGTGCCTGTCAGGTAGTGATTTTGTAAAATCTGACAAAAAAAGAGAGCATCAATCTCATCACCAGATACCAGTTTCTTCTTTAATTTCCTTTCTCAGTCATGTGCACGCAGTTTCTATTTAGTCAGAATTCCTGAACAGTAAGACCTGAACTTTTCTCACACTGTAAAGTGCTGCAGGTTGCACAGGTGCATTTGAGAAGTATTTTCACTCAGATGTTTATTGAAGTCTTGGATTTAAGTCAGAATTTGTATGTTTATGAACTTTATGTTACAGCATTCTGTCAAGCTCACCTGCCATATGTTTTAACTAAGGGGGTCATTCTGCTTCTTCTACCATTCCTTTCAAAGAGAAGGTAAAAACTGGAAATTTTAGCAAACAAGGTAATTGTAGGAAAACAATTATGTTTCTTTTTGCATATGCTTCTCATAGGTATCATGTAAAAGAAAGTGCCTATGTTTTTGTTTTACCTCATGTTGAGATAAGTTGAAGGATAGCCCTTCAAGTTACTTTAATTCTGGAAACTGGGAATGACTGCTTAAAGAAGAACCCATGTTGCAATCTTTTTGTATTTTTTCTGTTCAAATTTTGCTCACCAACTTACTAGCTAACTCAACTGTGGTCTTATATTCAGTCTGAAAAAGGCACTTGTGACAGACAGATTTCAAATGAGTAAACTAACCTAACTTGAATGTAAATGCTATATGTTACAGCACTGTGACATCCCAAAGTCTTTAGCTCATTTATAGCCTAAGTTTGTGGTTTAGAAAGCACTCGTTTCTGGTTTGAAAATGGGGAAAACTTATAAATAAATAAAATAAAAGCAAATAGATACTGAAACATTAATTCTAAATGAGTAACGGCTGAAGTCCCGTTCTCAATCCAGGCTTTTGTGTAAAGGAACACTACCTATATTTCAAAGAGTAAATCCATGAGATGAAAACACAACTTCTTTTCCTCTCATTCCAGCTAAAAGCACAGACAAGGCTCCCTGTGAAATAAATGCTTATCCAGTAAGAAAAGTATCATGGAAAATGAACATTTCTTTAACAGATAGACTCTATCTATCTGTTTGTATGGCATGTAACGCCTGACAAATAAGACCAGACATTTTTAAAATAAATTATACAATTGAGAATTATATTTAACTCATTGAACAAATTAGTTGAGGGAGAGAAGGGAGTAAAGTTCAGTGCTGCACACATCACTGAGTAGAGAAGACAAAGCCACATTTCTTATTGAAAAAGTTCCCAGGCATTGGTTCACCTAATGCAAAATTTATTATTTATTAATATTTATTTATATTAATTAGAAATATTGGTTTCACATCTCTTCTTTCTCTTCCGTGCACTCCCTCTCCTCTCAGAGTAGTAATTTATTTGCTGTCTATTGCAAAGTCACAAATGTGTTCCTTGTTATATAAAACAATAAATTATATACTCTTTAAAGAATAGATAGTAACAGTGTCAGAGTAGAGTAGAAGGAAGGAACTACATGGCCTTTCTGCTGAGGTAGTATGCCATGTGTGCTTAATGGGAGACTACAGCCTTCTTACTTTAAGTCTATGCCTAAACAATTCTGTGCCTTGTAATCTCTATGATTCACTGATTACTTGAAACTTAGCTGCCTAGGCATATAAATAACAAGTATAATTTAAAAATTAAATTAAAAAATCAGACTTAAACTCTAGCCTACTGTCTAGAGTAATAATCTGTGTTGTAATTTCCACGCCAATATATACACAAGCATTCAGATGAAAGACCAGGGATGAGGACCTCTATCTTGCTCTTGGGTGAACACTGTACCCAATTAGATGTGTCTCTGGCTGAGTACATGAGATAGTGTGGAGGCCTGAATATTGTTTTCCTGCAGGGTGTCAAAAACTAAGACAAGAACAGACATAGGATACGTCCTCCTATTTTGATCTACTTTCACCCTCACAAGAAAAGGGTAATGTATGTATTTGTCATAGAAAAAAAAGCCCTTTTAGTGAGAGCCTACGTTGCCTCTCATTCAATATTTAATTACATATTCAAGAGACAATCTCCACGACATACCTTTCAGCAGCAGTGCAAAGGAGTAATGGTTTGGAAGAAGCCGTTTTCAGAGATTACTATAGATAAGTACATAAAGTTTCAGATCTTATCAGCAGTGTTTCTGAGCTTTGTAATGGTTGATGAAAGAAGCAGCTATGTCACTCAGCATTGACCCAGAGAAGAATAAATATCCTTAGGCTCTGAAGAGATCTTAAATAGATGTTCCCTTTACAGCCCAAGTATGTGTTGGAACTAAAATGGTAAGAGAGGAAAAGAACAAAAAGTTCTATAAGGATACATTAAAGGCCATTAGAGAAAGAGCTTTTAAAAAGAAGACAGTAGCATATGGCAAAATGATCAGGCAAAATGATCAGGATAATATTATTATAGTGAATAATAATATCCTGATCAGGCAAAATGATCAGGATAATATTATTATAGAGAATAATAATATCCAGCTATTAAATTAGACTGACAGACTATATTTTGAAAGCAATAGAACATTCAAAGTGTATAAAACTTGGCTGTGAGGTGTTTTCTTTTTAGTTAAAAGCTATTTTTAAAAGAGTTATCAAAGAATAAGCATTTGTTACTTCTCTGAATTCATTTACTATTTTTAATAGAAAAGAATATTTTTCCTATATTACATATAGGTAACATCTGGTTGTTCTAGGCTGAAAAAAATATATAGATAAAAAGAGTTCATCAAGTCTACCATTTTAATGCATTTGAATAAATACCTGAAACTCCACATCGCTTAGTAAATAAGAAAATGTTTTAATTAAATGGAAACATTGGTTGACAAAAGAATGACTACTTTTAGTCATATCGATGTAATGAGGTCATTTTACATTTAGTAACTCAGACCATTTAGCACTGAGATTAACTGATAAATTTTTTCTTCAAGTTATTGCTAAACAATGTTCTCCTTTAAACCCAGTTAAATCTAGACCTGATTACAGCCTACAAATACTTGAGAAGGGATGGCGGGGAGGTGGGGGAAAGGCTCTTTACATTAGTGATGGGTGATAGAACAAGAGGAAATGGGTATAAGCTTAGTCAGGGGAGATTCAGGTTGGATGTTAGAAAGAATTTCTTCTCTGAAAGGGTTGTCAGCCACTGGAATAGGCTGCCCAGGGAGGTGGTTGAGTCCCCATCCCTGGATGTGTTTAGGAAAAGGGTGTATGAACTACTTAGGGATATGGTTTAATGGGGGATTAGGGACGGTAGGACTGGATGATCTCTAAGGTCTTTTCCAACCTAGAAATCTATGAAATCTTTCAGTATATATTCTCGTGTCTCTACTTTATGCTGAAAATGGCCTTTCTGAGAACATACTGACTACATGGCGAATTTTTAAGTATTGGAAACTTTAAAATGGCTTAAAATGCAAAGTGTCCTTCTGAACCTAGATCCAGACTTTCAAAGTGTAATGTTATTTGAAATCTGAACTCATTTTAAGATGCAGATCCTTCATTTTAGAAATGCTTTCTCTAGTAATCAAGCAAAAGCACAACTTTACGCAGTCATCCAGTATTGCAATATAGTAAGAAAGAATTCGTCATGGCAGTTTCTCTGAACTGAAATAATCTTAGCATGGTGCAAAGGGTAAACAGCTGGGCACATTTCTAAAGGAAGGAAAGGGCCCATTAGGCTCTTCATTCTTGTAGGCTCTTTAGAAAATTCAGTTACAAAGAATATATGAGCAAGCATATGATCTTTTGAGCATACCATAATTTGTTGGGTTTTGATCTAGTTCTCAATCTCCTATACTATGAGCTTGATGTGATAAAAATAGGCTAATGTGTAGCTTTGGTAATAGGGGAATAAATTAAAATACTGAACTTGAGAAGTGTGTAATCCAGAGTAATTCTGGTTGTAAATCAGGGCATTAATAACTCAAATGTTTGTAGATACAGTATCAATTAACTGCTACAAAAAAATATTTTTTAATTGAGGGTGGGTTTTGAAATTATTCCTAGATATTGCCACATTTTAATTTTGTATCTTTTTTTCATGATCAATATTTCAGAATAATTGAGTCTGGAAATAAAAATCAGTACACAATGTCAAAAAGCGTAGAAATACAAATGTAAAGAAGTACATTTCTAATTTATTTTTCTCAGTTCTGATTTTTGTTTTAAGGCTGCTCAGTGTACTTGCCAAGGGACCAACAACTCATATTTTACTGAAAGAAATGAGTTATTTACAATAGCAACTTGAATGCATGTTGTACTGGAATGCATATGCACGTCATTGGATGGATTAGAATTGACGTTTTGCACAGTACCTGGCCTGCATAAAGGAAAGAATCTTTTTTTTTTTTTTTTTTTTCATGGTTTTGGTTCACGTGATATGTGACTGGTGACAATAATGTCATATCATCAGGGTGATTCTGGTGCCTGTTTTATGAGAAAATACCAAAGAGAAATGGGGAGCATGTGCTGAGGATATCTTCCCTTTTTAACTCCAGTTTTCAAAGTGAAGATTTGTGCAGGAAACCTGCACAGACATTCTTAGGTGCTCTGCTGAAATATCCAGAAAGATACTGTGCTGCTACATCCAAGACCAGTCCTATGGATTTCTCAGGAAGTGTGTGTGCAGCTTTTCACCCTTTAAGAGTATGCCAAGTAAAGGATTTGTAGAGCATTTCTAATGCTGTAGAAGTCTGTCAGACAGTCAAGGCAATCAGAATGCCCATCATTCACTGCATGGTTCTCTCACACACAAAGTAATATATGAAACCAGACAGCCTAAACGTCTAAAAAATGCTTTTTCTGAAATTACAAGGAAAGCCAATTGGGAAAAAAATCAGGAAAAGATATCTTTACTAGCCTAGCTAACTTAAAAGTCCAAGTATAGTTACACGAGTTAGGAAAGTACAGTAATGCCAAAACTGTAGCTCCATAGAAGCAACTCACCATTTATCCTCAGTGCAGTGCATGAGGGGGGAAGGAATGCTTAAAAATTTTCCAAGCTCTTGCACATAAGGAGTGACACACCACCCACAGCAGAATGATCCCTTGGCTAGAACTGGGGTTGCACTGTGTTGAGACAGAATGGTTAACTTCCAACAGGCAAGATTTCCTCTTGGTTAAGAGTTTGCAGAACAAGAACTCTCATACTGCAAATTTTTCTGATGTGACCTGAAATGAATGGATTTCTGAGAGTAGGCTTTTTGACAACACTGGGTGGCATTGTGCAATATGTAACATCATAAAGCAATAGAATATGTATATGGATTTTTAAAAGTTTATCATCTGCCCTTCCAGCCCCCAGATTGTAAAAATACTGGGAGGACCTCACAGCTAGATTGGATACACATACTTGTGTAGCAGTTTTAGCTCCTGAGCACACAGAGGGACATGATGTCTTCATTGCTACCTCTCAAAGGAAGCATTCGTGTCTTTGTGTATAATTTGCTCCACTGTGAAGAAATTCTGAGAAGAAAAAGGCTTGGTTATCTTGTTAGACTTGTGGTTCAGCAGGGTCGGGCAGGTAGTGAGGAAGAAGAGAGGGTTTTGCACTTAGTCATAAGTGGTGCTGGAGGAAACTAAAATCGTTAGTATAGACTAGCTGTGTGTAGGATTCTATTACCAGCAGAGAAAGAGAGATTCGCATTCTGAGAGTGGTTTCAGAGAAATGCTGCAGGGTGGAAATTCCATTCCCTCCAGAGCTCTGGACCTAGGGGCTCGTTTCCCATTAGGGAACAAGAAAGAAGAAGACAAATAAATTTCTGTGCAGAGAAACAACACCCGTGCATCAGATGACACAACTAGACACAGATGTGAATGTTTTCCTTTTGGTTTTTTGGTATTTTATAGTATCTAGCAAGTAAAATTTGGCATGAAATGCTACTGAAGAGGCACATAAGCAAGTTCAGCATAAACACCTATATTTAAGGAAATCAATTGAGTTAATATCTAGATAATTTGAAAAACAAATTAGAAATAAAATTAGATGACTTACCTGTCTTTTACTGTTATCTCTGTGGTTTTACCTCATGTAATTTCAATGTTTGTTTTTCCTCTGTTGTTGTACAACACAATTGGTAGGACTCATTTGACTAAAGTATATCTGATAGGACTTGATATACCTGATTTTTCAGCAAGTAATACATGGCAAAACAAAGAAAACCTTTTTCATCTTACTCTTTCAGTGGTAGTTAGCTAAAAATAAAGACAAGCAGCTAATTAAGTTGCAAGCTGTTTTTAATAGGATGCTATTTCTTAGGAAATGGTGCTTAAAAATCTGTTATTATAATACTGTACAGGTTAAATTAATTTGATAAAGAGTAATTGGAGCCATACTGGAAATGGCTAACTTCCCATAAAGTAGCAAAATGTTTGAGATGCTCTGCCTTCTCATCATAAGATCCTCAGGGCAAGGGCTTTCCTTATTCATGTCTGTACAGATTTTATGTCGGAAAATGAAGAAGAATTATTTCCATTCTCAATTTTAGGCCCCTGATTTGGAAGACTAAATTAGGGCTCTACAGTCAATGACAGAAGGAAGGCACTTCTATGGAGCTATTCAGACCATCTGTGTTAGAAGTCAAATTGCTGACCCATTTTAGATGGTCTGAATCGCCTTACAGAAGATTCCTATCTTTCCCCATTAATACATATAATTTAGGAAGCCTGTTCACCTATATAGAAACTTAATGTAGCTGCATATAAATTGGACAGTACTATAACAATTTCTGTCTACAAGACCAATAAAGTATAGGTATGCTCTTCACAGGCATGAAATAATAAAAGTCACTGTATCGTTTTTACTCTACTGTATTTATTTGCAATTGAACCTAATCTTGTACATTCTCTTACTGCTCTCCTCCATATTTATGTTTAGATGGCTGAGAATATAAACATGTTACCCTATTTCTTCTTTTAAAATCTGACATGACATTAATGATTCACTTTTCTACATAAACCCTTCTCTGCCCCACCCCTCGCCCAAAGAAAGAAGTGGAATTTGTAAACATAGGATTAGAAATTACTTTTTGAGTCATTCAGTCTACTTCCCATTTATAGACAACCATGATTTTTTTTTTTTTGTAAAATAATAAGGTGCCATTCTAAAGCCAGTAAGGTTATTTACCCCATTACTCCCCATTATTCCTGTTGTAAGGCAATTTTGGAACCTTAGTTTCCTGATGTTTGGAAATTTTCTTTTAATTTACAATCTAAATGTGTTCATACCACATAATATCTACTTACGTCTTGACTATCATTAGCCTTAATCTAAATAGTATCTTACTTTATCTCTGAAGGGTTTCTTTAACTAATGCCTTTCTAGACAATTGAGTTTGTTGGTTTTTTTCTGCACAAGCCAATTCTTTTAGTCTCCCCTCGCAATACATGCTCTTTAGTCTTTTCATCATCCTAGGAGCTCTTTGGATTGTCCTGTCAGCAAAGTATAAATATTTTCCAATGGTAAGATAAGAAGGGGATAAGAAGGGAAGCTAGATTTTTTTAATCTGTCTAAAAAAAAATCCCAACAAAATATTTACACCAGTCTTGCAGCCAACCCTTAGTTTCGTAGAAGGATGAATAGTCACAAGATTGGCATGTGTCATTTGTGTGATATTTTGAACTTCTAGAAGGGAAGCTGCTATAGAAAAGTATATAAGGGATTTGCTTCTTATAGTGAAACCTCCATGATGAGAAAACATTTGCAAAAGAACTGAATGAAGATCCTAATTTATCTCTGCTATTGTACAATGTGCAGATTTTACATTACTTGACAAGAACTTCATCTAAGAGTTATATTTTTCTAGGCCAGTAAGGACTGCTCTGATGTTCTGCTCCTACCTGGTTAATATAAACCGACTTACTTGATTTTACTGCTAGGTGGTCTCTAATGTTGTTGCATGTGAACAACCACATTAGTTCCAAGCAAAAGTTATATCAAAAGTTGTGTAATAACTTCTATTAAATTATGGTTGTACAAAATTAAAGTCTACAGTGATTTCATCAAGATTTTATGCGTTCTGTTTAGCTCAAATTGCAATGCTTATGTATGTGTATGTATAAAACTACATATTTATATAAATTTCAAGAGAGACGTTTAGACAGTACTTTATTTTGTCTTAGACCACTTAGAACACTACAAAGCCAGAAGGATTTTAATGGAGTTGCTGTTGATTTACAAGTTAACTAGCCTCATAATCAATAAGAACCAGGAGAAACAAGTGTTGATAACAATGGATGAGAAGCATTTTCATATCCACACCCATGAGTTTTGAAAATCCTTAAATTGATAAAATCAGAGCATTTAAAACCTTAAATCTATATCTGGACTTTTTTTTCAAAAGTACTAGTGACTCTGGATATTTCCGTTTTCTCTGCACTTGATCGGAAATCCAGGTCTCTGGGGCTGCCCATTAGTGAGTACACCAGTTATTCTTAGTGGTGACTATTGCTGTGCATCAGTTCCTAGATCTTCTGAGACAGTCAGTCAAAATGGCATTTAAATTCAAACAGCTCCTAAAACCCTACGGCCCTTCTTTTAATTATTAAGTACTATTCCAGCCAACTTTATGAAATCCATTTAACTTAGGGGCCCAGGACTTAATGGTAGCAGCTAAACTATAACACTGACTGTGCCAATGGTTTGTGAGATCATTTTCAGCACCTGAAGCGCTGTAACCCCTTTTCTCCTCTCCTGTATGCACCTTTTCTTTGTACCCTGTCCCTCGGCTGGCCACGTCATGTTAATGGAGCCACCCCTGCCCTGTGGAGCAGTCATGTCCCTCCATCATGGGACTGTATCTCAGAGGTGCAGCAGATGGATGGGAAGTCAGGGCCAGCAAGCTGTGGAGTTACTTCTACTAGGCTTCCTGTGCTCAAGCCCTTCATACAGAAACAGGTTTCAAATGCACAGTGGGGAGGAGACAGGGGAAGCTTGGCAGAGCCACGTGACTGACTTCAGTCCTGGCATGAAGAAAAATTCCTGGGGATTAGATTAGGAGACCTTTAATGTGGACCATGAGAAGGTCTGTGTTTAAGGGCATCCTATCGTATTCCAGAAATTAAACTAGTCACACAGGCCTAGCAGCACTGAATACAGTATTGCCTAAATAGTTTTAGAAGCTGAATACTTAAGATAATGAAGCTGTTTTCTGAAAACGTATTTTTTTAAAGTGTTAAAGCCTAAGCTATTTTTATTAATTGTAATCATTTTAATTGTGGAAAAACTTGAGTTTAAGTTGGACATTAAATACACTGAACATTTGGCTTTGAAATGTAAGTAGAAAAACTAGGAGTCAACATCACCAGACAAGAAATAAATAATAAATATCAATGAATTTATTTTAATTTTTTAAAAATCCACAAAATCAATCTGCTAAGTACCACAAGTTACCTGTTGCTCTCTTCACATTGTTCTTTCCATTGTCAGTCATGTAACAGACACTATCCTGGCACCATGGGTTTGAATCTTGGTAACTGACTTGAAGAGAGTGGGAAGGATTTTAATTTTTAAAAAAAACAGCAGGTGGAAAGTGACTTGGTAAAGATGACAGTTAACTGGAAAAAAAAAGCAGCTGCCTACTCTTTAGCTAAATACATGCTCTTTGGAGCAGCTGAAACTGAAAATTTTGACACTAAAGAATGCAGTTTGCTTTCCTTTGTGCCATATCATCACATCCAGCAGTATTGGCAGCATACATCATCCAGAACATCTTCTTCACAGAACAAGCAAAACATTTACAAGCTGCTCTGCATCAGATGCGCTTTAACGCGGTAACTGCTGAAAGTGGAGGACTTCTCAAAACGTACCTTTTGTTCTGCAATTAGCTTACGGTTTCTCAAGCAGGAAATCAGCTTCAGGGGTGGTGGTTTTTCTGCAGCTAGCAAAACCAACGTAGGAATTGTTTGATCTTTGCAGGTTTTTAAACGGATAGTTTTGTGCGGAGTCAAAGGAGAGAGTTAAGTATTTCTGTAGCTACCTGAAAATACCTCATAAAGCTATAAATAAATGGATGTAGAAATTACTGAAATGAGAATTTCTTCACATTCCAATATTTTTTTATTCTACATTTAGCTGTCTTGAGAGCTTGTACATTTATGTATATTTATGAAAGATTGAAACCAAAAGGAAGAAATAATATGCCTATGCAAGAATATGCTGATAACTTTATTTCCTCTAAAACATGAACAAGGGTTTTGCTTGTTTGAGGATTACACAATGTAGGTTATTTAAAGAAGTATCAGACTCATAAAGAGAAAACTATCTGATTTGAAAAGGGGAAGAGCAGTCCTACAGTTGTGACACTGGAACTGGTGAGTGCCAGTCTTTCATTCCCGGCAAAAATCTCTTCCAAGAAAATGTGCAATCATAGTCTGTTTCTATTGGAAATGTTTCATTTTCACTTTTCCTTTCTGCCGGAAACAATTACAAATACCACAATCTGAAAAGTGCAGTATTTCTTTATTTTGCTGTATTCCTTTTTAAAATAGTTTTGAAGGAAACATGGATTATAAACATTTACTTGCTGGAATGCAGTACTCACAAGATATTGTGGCAATTTAAGAGTGAATTAAAATTGGATGTAGCGTGGGAAGCTAGGATGACATGTAGCGTTTTCCCCTTGACAGCCTTTCACTGGGGGTGGCACAGCAAAAGATCTTGACACATCTTGACACCAGTGTGAATACCTTCAAGTGGAAGGCAGGTAATTTTTTTCAGAAGCAGTAAGAATCTAAACTTATCAGTAGTCATGAAACAAAAAAAAGCAGATAATCTTCTGCATTTCCTAGATGAGTGCTGATCTTATGTGTATTTTTAGAAGCAAAAGTAAGTAACTAAAAATAAAATAAATTTTAAAATAACATATAAATAACACGTATGTAAAAATAGCTATATATACATAGCTAGAACTAGTTACACTAGTAGAGTAAAGCTGTGAAAAAAGTCCAATGTGGCAATTTGGAATATTTAGATATTTGGAAATGTCACGTTAAAAACAGTGCAAAATTCCAGAGATCACAAAGAACAGAGGAAATTTAAGTATATAGCAGTAGGTTCTTATTTGCCTCTTTTGTCAGCTGTCTCTTTTCCGTTCTTTTTTCTTCTGAGTTACTGCCTTCTCTTACGTTCTCATTCTCACTGTATTTAGTCTCTTTCAGTCATCTTTCATGTTTTCTTCTAAAATAATTGAAAGTAATAGATGAGCAGACACTTCATTCTAATCCTGTAAAATAAACAGTTTTACTGCATGGAATTTCAAGTTTATTTTAATAGGATTGCTGACAACACTAACATTAAATATGGTCAGTTTTCATTTATCTAAGGTGCTGAGGAATGAGATAACACAGTTAATAACGTACATAGTACAATACCTAGGTAATAAAGCTAGAAGAATATACAATGACATGTAATAAAGAAAACATTAACCCTTGAACGCTTAGATGTGAAGTGCAGACAGTCTCAAAAGCCTGCAAGCTCACACAGTGAGACATGCCACACACATGTGTATTGGCGAGGGAAGCTGCAGAGCCGTGGTCGTGTGGTGCTGCTCCCAAGTGACAAACCTTGTCCCTGAGACTGGGTCACATATGACCGCACCAGACATACCTGTGTATCCAGTGAAATGGATTAAGATCCACTCACAAATAACAGAAAGGTATCTATATGTGTAAGAGGTTTCAAGATTGGGGCTTTGTAAGTAACAAGACTGTTTCTAACTACATTCACATATAATCCTTATGACAGTGAGATGCCAGTGCTATCTAAAAGTTAACTGTCAAAAATAGGAAAAATAAATGTGACCTTACTGCTGCCACCTACAGTAACGCTGCATGTGTCTGGTTTTCCATAAAAGTTTGTCATAGACTATTCAGACCAAAAATGAGTGATAAAGAAGTTATACTGTGGTCTCTTAAAGCAGTCACATTGTCTAAATTGAGGTCTGTTTGGTTTTTTTCTCCATCATATTTATTAACCAGTCCCGACTTGTGAAAATGTACTTGGTGCATTGGTTAAACTGTTTGCTTAAGCCTGTTTGAAGGCACGCTCCCTTTACCGATTTGCTCTTCAATGAGCTGGACTCAATATCCATTGGAAGTCTTTGTATTTATGACAAAGGTAACAGGATCAGGCTGTATAGGAGAAATGTATGTCTAAAAGTCACACAGTACCACTGTTTCTACCCAATTAGAATTACTGATGCTTTATGAAAAAAAGAAGTTGCATAGGTCAGTGGGTGCTTACTGAGACTGAATTTCAAGAGAGCTGGATTCTGTATTTAGCTTAGCCACTGACCTTCCTAGACAAGCCATATCATCGTTCCGTGCCTCTTCTACCTAATAATACATGCTACCTTGTGTATTTTTGAATTCCAAGCTTTTCCTAATAGGTCCGGTCTCTTACTGAATTTACTTAGCATCTAGCATAGGGAGGCTAAAATGCTTGCTGAGTCCAGCAGGCAATCTGTAATATAAATATAGAAAAAGAAAGGGAAGGGGAAAAAAATAAGTAACAAAAATAACAGTGAATATTCTTGTCCATACACAGTTATCTTTTCTACTGGAGGAAAAAAAAATGAATTTGTATAAGGAAATCAGATTAAAGCAATTCCAAAGATTAAAATAATGGGAAAAGAATTGGGGTAATCTATTAAATAAACCTATAAAATAATTATCTACTGTCCTTTAAACAGTCAGTAGACAGAGAATCTTTTACAGACAGAGGTTGAAGAGATGCCCAGGACCACACAGCAGGAGAAAGACAGTTAGAAACAGGGGCCAGATTTCCCATCCCAAGCACTGGAGTATCATAACAACCCTACAACAAACAACTATGTAACTGATGAGTGTAGGATGACCGAGGCGGGGAGGGGGGAGAACTGAGGTAGGAAAGCCTGTGTGTGCTCTTCACAGTAAGTTTGCTTAAAACCACATATCAGATTGTTGTTCAAGGCCAAAGAGTGCACTTTGATTACAGTTATGCACAGCAGAGCCCTTCAGTGACATGTACATCACTATGCAGTCTACAAAACTAAGCAACAATGCCATCGTGAATATTATCTACAGATTTTATTTCTTCAAACACTCTCACTGTTGGTATGTTAAACAGCTTATTTCTGCCTCACTGCACACAGGAAAAGCCCATTCCAAAAGAGAAACACAAAATGGGGTTAAAAAAGGGAATCTGTGGCTTCTATTCTCTGCTGTATTCCAGTAAAGGTCTCCTTCGAATTGGCACAGGAAATTTAGTTACGTCTTGCTTTTGTCCAACCCCAACTCTAGCCCTCGATACAGCAGCATGACCCTCAAGCCTCCACTGAGTTCCTAAAACTGCATACATTCCACTGCAAAACGATCTAGTGATCATTGTATCTAGTGATACATTACAATCATAAATTGTTTAAATTATAAGGCTATTGCGAAAGTAGTTTGAGACAACTGATCTGTAGTGACAAAAAATACTTCTATAACATTCAAATCCTTTAGCACCCTTCAAACATTCCAAAAACCAAAGGACACTAATTGTGTAGGCATAGCTTTAAGCTTAAAAACCTTTTTATGCAAGAAATTAAGTCTTCATCAAGAAAATAACTGTTGAAATCTTAATATCTTTCAATGACAGCCACATTTGAAGAGCAATTTTATAGCATAATGATCCTTGTTGCATAATTTGGACAGGCTTTTGTTCTCATTTTAATTTCCCATACACAGCTTGCTTTACCGTCTCTCCTTCCTACACTAACTGAAAGGGAAAGATCAAAAGTCAGGAGAGAAAACATGAAGATTTGGGTCTGGAGTTAAACTTCTAAAGACTTCAGAACAGCTCCTACTTCAAACATGCTATGGCATATCTGACCAAAGTCTTGGGTGCCTCATATAAGACTTGGGCAGCTGCATTCCACCTGAGATCCCACTGTAGGCGCAAGTCCAAAATATCAACTTTAAAACTCCCACTCAGCTTCCACCCAGGACTAGAAGTATCTAAACTTCTTGCTCCTTTATTTTTATATTCTTAAGGCATCTAGAATATGAACCTGCCCAGAATATTTGACTGAAGAAGACACATTTTTTTTCCCTTCTACTTTACCCCCTATCAAAAGTTATCTGAAATCTAGAAATTAATTCCTTAGTCTAAACCTTCCTCCAGTAATGATCTGACAGGGTTCATCAAAATAGGCCTATAGGACTGGGTAGACTTATAAAATGGAGTTTCAGATTCTTGCTTTATTATCAGTGTAGATGGATGAGAAGTTTATGCCCATCTTTTATGCAATTTTGTAACAGTTACAGCTGGCTTTAAACTCTATGATAATCCATGAAAACTAACGTGTTGCCATAGATAAATAAATAAATAAATAAATAAATAAATAAATAAATAAATAAATAAGGCATTTTCTTCACTGTGAAGGTGGTGAGGCACTGGAACAGGTTGCCCAGAGAAAGTTTTGGATGCCCCGTCCCTGGAAGTGTTCAAGGCCAGGTTGGACAAGGTGTCACTGCCTGTGGCAAGAGAGTTGAAACTAGATGATTTTAAGGTCCCTTCCAACCTTAACCATTCTATGATTCTATGATTCTATGATCTATGATTCTATGATTCTGCCCCTGTGTCACTACTTTCACAACATGATAAAGATTTGCTAAGGCAACAATAAAAACTAAAATTTTGTCCTTATGGAATATTTGTGACAAGTTCGGTGACACGAGACATGATGCTTTGTGTCCCATCTAACATTTGCCTTTGGGTCTGCCCAAGTCAATGCCTTTATACTTTCAACTGACTGAGGATTTCAGCAGGTGAGCTGAGTCCTATACACGGTTTGTGAAGCACTTCTGATCTCAAGTATTCTATAAATGTGGAGTAATATAAACGGACTCTTAATTTCCTTTCCATGTACACAATTATACCAGTGTGAAGCTTTTATTTTCTCCCAAGGAAGTTTTATTAACCCTTAAACTGTAGAAACATAGGTCTTCAGAATGAATGCATTGTCTCAGTAATGCATTCTCACAATGATTACTTCAGTGGATCAAAACCATATCTCTTCAGAGAAAAAACCTATATTGGGTTTGCGTGGCAAGGTTTTGGTAGCAGTGGAGCTACAGAGGTGGCTTCTGTGAGAAGCTGCTAGAAGCTTCCCCCATGTCTGATAGAGCCAATGCCAGCTGGCTCCAAGTTGGACCCGGCACTGGCCAAAGCTGAACCCATCAGCAACAGTGGTAGCACCTCTGTGATAACATATTTAAGAAGAGGAAAAAACCTGCTGTGCAACAGCAGCTGGAGAAAGGAGTGAGAATATATGAGAGAAACAACTCTGCAGACACCAAGGCCAGCAAAGAGGGAGGGGTAGGAGGTGCTACAGGTGCCAGAGCAGAGATTTCCCTGCAGTCCATGGTGAAGACCATGGTGAGGCAGACTGTCCCCCTGCACCCCATGGAAGTTAACGGTGGAGCAGAGATCTAGCTTAAGCCATGGAAGACCCCACACCAGAGCAGGTGGATGTCTGAAGGAGGCTGTGACTCCGTGGGAAGCCTGCACTTGAGCAGGCTCCTGGCAGGACCTGTGAACCCCTGGAGAGAAGAGCCCATGCTGGAGCACGTTTGCTGGCAGGACTTGTGACCCCATGGGAGACCAACACTGGAGCAGTCTGTTCCTGAAGGACTGCACCCTGTGGAAAGGACCCATGCTGGGATAGTTTGTGAAGGACTGCAGCCCATGCAAGGACTTACTTTGGAGACGTCCATGGAGGACTCTCTCCTGTGGAAGGCACTCCATGCTGGAGCAAGGAAAGAGTGTGAGGAGTCCTCCTCCTGAGGAAGAAGGAGTGGCAGAGATGACGTGTGATGAACTGACCGCAACCCACATTCCCTGTCTCCCTGTGCTGCTGGCGAGCAGGAGGTAGAGAAAATTGTGAATGGAGTTTAGCCCAGGAAGAAGGGAGGAGTGGGACGAAGGTGTTTTAAGATTTGGTTTTACTTCTTATCACTCTACTCTGATTTGACTGTTACTAAATTAAATTAATTCACCTGAGTTGAGTCTTTTTTGCCCATGACGGTAATTAGTGAGTGATCTCTCCCTGTCCTTATCTTGACCCATGAGCCTTTCGATATATTGCCTCTCCCCTGTCCAGCTGAGGAAGGGGAGTGATAGAGTGGCTTTGGTGGGCACCTGGTGTCCAGCTAGGATCAACTCATCACAAAACCATACTGCCTTTTGTTCATTTTCCAGGCTAACTAGGCAATGTGTTCATATCTTTCCAACTGATGTGGGAAGTGGGAAGATACCTCTCTTGAACTATTGTACACATTATAATGGACATAAGACACTTGAAAGTGAAAAATACGTAACCTATCACTCTTTCCTGAGAGTGGATGGGAAATTGTTTCTCCACATAGAGATAAAATTGCTCAGTGACTCGACTCCGTTAATAACCTCATAGAGCCTAGCATCTGCTTCCCTTACAGTTCGAGTCAGTGTCACTCAATTGTATCCTAAAGTAGTGGTTACCCAAATAAACTGAATTCTTGACACAGAGAGTTTTTAAAAACCTGGATTTTGCCTTGAATATAAAATGTCCAAGTCTTAAACTATTTATTATTTCAAAAGTAAGTATCCTACCAGAAACATTCCATAATCCTCTAAATGCAGTCTCTACTTAAACAGAGTTGAGAAAAAGAAATTGAAATTCCTTTTACCTGAGTATTATCCCGAATTTCTAGGATTTATAAGATACCAGAGGGAGCCAGCTGATGAAAAAAATCAATTTCTCCTTTACCTACCAGGAAGTTTACAAAAGGAATGTGCTGAAGAAAAGAGCTTGCATTAAGTAGAATTTAAAAAGAAAACAGACGGTAAGAGGAAGAGATTTTTTTTTTTCTTCTGAGTGCCACTATAGAACCTTGATTGAGATGTGATTGGAGGAAACTATTAAGCTTTGGGGTTTTTTTTGTCTGATAGTAGCATTAAATCTATGGTACTGCATCCTTCTTCCCTTTTCTCTCTCTTTTTTTTTTTTTTTTCCTCTGAAAGGGAAGTAATTACCATTTTGCTCTGCCCTGAAGACCTTGCCTGAGACTGAATAAGCTATTTTTCTCTCTGTGTTTAGAGAATAAGTAGACCTGCAATAGATGCCTTAAGAACTTGCTGGGGAAGTCTGCAATCTTTGCTAATGCAGGAAGAGGTGCAGCAGCAGCTAAGACCCAGATTTCTGAATAAGCTTGTTTTTCTGCAAGATATAAACAAACAAGAGCATTTCTGTACACTAGAGGCAGAGTAATTGTCATTCTCCTACCTATATCCTTAGACCAGGTTTGTGGATAATAGCTCTTGTAAGAACAGTTGGTATAGATGGGGGAAAAAACAGATAAGCCTTTAGGCACTCAAGCTCTTTTTCAAGTCTAAAATACAAATGCTGAGTATAAAAGCTACCCTCCCCCCACTCCGAAAAAACACCCCACAATCCGAACCAAAAAAAAACCCCAACCAACAAAACACCTCCATCCAAAACAAAAGTTAAAAACTGTCTTAAATTTTTATTAAATAAATCTATCACACCGAGATTTCAAACTGGTTTTGCTTTGTGTATCTTGAAAGTAAAAACCTAAACATAGAATTGCTACCCTGAATAGAAACAAAAGACTGCTATGAATATCTTCTCTGAGAAATGGAGCACTCTAGGAAAATTGAATGGGAGTAAAAGATTATCCACCCTGAGGCTGCTTATCCTGCATTATCCATAAGCACTGACTGTTTTTTCTAATGTCAACAAAGCACTGACTGTTTTTTCTATCTACTATAGGCTATGATCGGTGGAACTACTAAACCTTTAAAGTTTTTTTTCTAGTATTGTTAAACAAAAGCATGCTTTCCAGGACAGTGGCTTGAATTCTGGGAAATCTTTCCTGGGGTTTTGGATGTATTTAGGTACTTGGGTCCTCTCCTGGATACCCACTTGTCATATACATATATTAAGGTGGAAACATGCATCGTCAACTTCTGTATTAGCTTTAGCCTCCCTTTACCTTTCAGATTGCTGTTAAATAAACCTTAGTTAAATTGGAGAATGCAACTCCTGCCTTTCCATTTTGACTTTTTTTTTTTCTGGTACCTCTGTTCTTTTTAATGTTACTACTAAGGTAGGAAGAAAACCAATTACTTCTTATATATTTTAACTCCTAATGCAATATTTGCAAGCTACTGAGGTGAATGTTACTAGTTTTCATTTATTATTTCCATCTTGAGCACACCATGAGTTTGTCTGCCTTGCTTCCATGTTGCTTAAGCTGTCCCACAGCTGTCAATAAAATATAAATCTATAACTATTCTGTTATGATTGTATCAATCTATATTTTAACTCATGAACTCAGCTGTGGTTTAAGCAGCAGGTGTGAAAGCCTGTGTCTGTTAGATGGTTTGTCCAACTCTGCTTTTATTTTAAAGGTACATCTGCAGGTTGATGTACAGATCGACGTTTTGGTTTTACCGGAGAACATTCTGCATTGAGGAATAGCTTAAAACATTGTCCTTGTTAGAGGTATCTTAACACCTTTTATTTTAAACTCTGTGCTTTAGGGTTGAAAACAATCAGTGAAGATAGCACATCTAGTTGTTAAACCATTCTATCACAGGTAAATTGCCCGTTTCAGACCATTCAACCACTCAAGTTCAAGAACTGGAAGTGAGAGAAAACCAGAAAAGAGAGAACAGTCTTCGTACTAGTGTTGTTAAAATGAAATGTATTATAACTGCAAATGTCATGCACAGTGTCAAGTATAAAGTCTTAGCTTCAGCCACACTTGGAAACATCAAGAACTTACAACAGAAAGTGTCTACACTGAGTTGAGTTGACCAGTGTGGTATCACCAGTACCTAAACTGCTTCGAATCAGAAGCACTCTTTAAATTTCACATGCTGGTTTCCAAGACAGTATGTGGCTTCAAAAAAATTGTCCCTCTCCTTAGTGTGGTAAAAGAATTTTTCGAATTTCTCAGCCTAATCAACAAATCTTGTTCCTTTCAGTCACTTTCTGATTCTTTATTTTCTAGCAGAGTTCCAGATGATGTGGTGAACTTGAAACTTGCTCACGGTCAATTGATTTCTCCTAATTAGCACTTGAAGGTGTCCTGGTTTAGCCCAGCTGGCAGTTAAGCTACAGCACAGCCACTCACTCACTCATTCACTACTCTCCCCCTCCCCATGGGGCGGAGAGGAGGAAAATCTAACAAAAGGCCTGATAAAAACAGGGAGGGATCACCCACCAACCATGGTTCTGGGCAAAATAGACTCTGCTTGGGGACAAATCAATGTAATTCATTAACAGTTACTTCAGAAAGGATAATGGGAAACAAAGCCAGATCTTAAAAACACCTTCCCCCACCCCTCCCTTCTTCCGGGCTCTACGTTCTCCTGCAGCAGTGCAGGGAGAGGGGAACAGGGGTTGCAAGTCAGTTAGTCACACCTTGTTTCTGCCGCTTTTTCCTTGAAGGGGAGGAGTCCCTTGCTCCAACATGAGGCCCCTCCTCACAGGAAACAGTCCTCCATGAACTTCTCCAGACATAAGTCCTTCCCGCAGGATGCAATCCTTACCCATCAGATTGTTCCAGCGCAGGTTTTCCCACAGAGTCACAGCTTCTTGGGCACAGCCGCTCACTCTGGTGTGGAGTCCCTTCTTATGAACTGCAGATGCATCTCTGCTGTCAGTCTCCAGCAGCATGGGGGGTCCTTCTCATGGTGATGGTCCTGTACTAACTCCTCTGGGTGCAGGCATCTCTGCTCCAGCGTGGGTTACTCCACAGGCTATGAGTGGATCTCTGCTCCACCATTAATCTCCATAGGCAGCAGGGGGGCCGCCTGCCGTTTCACCACCAGCTGCAGGGGAATCTCAGTTCCAGCACACCTCCTCCTGCTCCATCTTCGCTGACCTTGGTGACTGCATGGCTGTTTCTCTCAGGTCTCAGTCCTCTCTCTGCTGCGGCTGTGCCAAGCTCGACTGGCCCAACAAACTCCAGCAGTCCCGGCAGGATGAACTCTGCCCAGCGGGCACCCCGGCAGCGGGGCGCTTTGGAACTCTCCAAGCCGTGCCGCTGCGGCCGTCTCTGGTTGAGTGGCAGCGGGCCAGTGTGGGCAGCCATCCACCTGGGAGGCCAGGGCAAGCCAGACCCCCCACCCCGCCTCTCCCCTCTCTTCACTGTAGGTCCCACCTGGTTTGTGTTCCTTTGTCCCTGTCTTAAATAGGGCATTTTGCAGAGGCGCTGATTGACTCAGCCCTGGCCAGAGGGGAGGGAGAGTCCAACCTGGCCAGAGACTGGTCCGATCAATTTTGGAGCCAGAAAATCTTCTCACAGCTCCTTACTGGGGCTATCTCTGCAGCCCCTTCCCTGCTACCAAAACCCCATCACATAAACCCAGCACAGAAGGTGTTAGAAGCACTGTCTCCAGCCCCAAAGGAAAATAGGTTAAATGCTTCCTCAGTGCAATAAGCATGGAAGTTTAGTCACTGACTTAAGATCCTACGATTATATATATTTGAATCTGCCAATGAAATCTTCAGGCTTTTTCAAAGTTTCACCTACAAAAATCAGAAATGCAGGTATCTTTTCCTCACATGGCGATTCCTCCATTCCTTCAAAGATGTGGTCTTGCAGAGGAAGTGGAGGAAAGGCACGCTGTATACTGCTGTTTGCTGAGAGCTGTCCTGAAATTTTATTACAAAAACTACAGCACTAGTGAATGTAAAAAATAAATTCAATTATTACTTTTCACAAAATCAAGTTGTAGAATGTTACATACAAAATACTCATGATTCTTAGTGTGGAATATTCAAACTTGAGTTAGCTTTGATAATTGTTGCCAAGAAACCTGTATATGGAGCAAGCTCAGATATAGAGTTAACAATTGATATAGTTGATACTAAGGTTTTAAGATTGTTGTATCTAATTTTCTGCAATAGTCTCTTCAAAACCTGAAGTGACAAGATGGTAACTTGAGACCAAATTCGTAACCTAAATGAAACATGAATTATTCTATCTTCAAACCATGGTTCAGAGGAAATTCATGTTGAATGTCAGCTTGGAAGACACTCTAACCTTATTTTCTTATT
Organism: Tauraco erythrolophus; assembly: GCF_009769465.1. NCBI lineage: Eukaryota > Metazoa > Chordata > Aves > Musophagiformes > Musophagidae > Tauraco > Tauraco erythrolophus. The sequence goes on along the minus strand of NC_141470.1, from coordinate 37,629,316 downwards.
TCAAATACACTTCAAATCATCTTCTTTACTATTTTATTGATCTGGAATTAGTTTTCATCAAGCTAGTCACAGAGGTAGGGAATATAGTTAACCTTAAATGTTGAAGGTATTCAGAATATCCAGATTGTTTTGCTACTGACATAATTCTGAATGTTTGTAAGCAGGGACATCATTGCGTGCTACTGATCCCCCTCAACGCTTTCAGTCCTGATCAAAATTGTTTACTGAAGACAAGACAAAGCAGCAGAGGGAGTGGGAGATGGAAAAGGGACATAACTAATGTAAATGCAGGCATGGAGAAATGACAGCCAGGAATTGGGAGTAAATAATTTCTCATTAAGAGAGAAAGCCAGGAAGAGAGAAGAATGAGTAAGGATGTTCAGAATAAACTGTACTAGTAGTCAGACTTTGAGGATATCACTGCGTAAACGTGCCTCATGCAGCTATTTTCCAGAGTTTCTCCTGGATGTTATGGTCTGGCTTTCTGCCCTCACGATCTTTCGTTTTCATGATCTGCCCTTACGATCTTTCTGCCTTCACCTGGTTTGGCTGAAGAAGTCAGGCAAAACCAGCCCTTGTCTTGCCAGAATGAGGGATACTTACACTCTTTCCCACCAACTTCTGAGTTTGTTCAGGGAGGGGTACTTTGGAGTAAGGTCTGTTTTCCGTACTCCTCATGATATTACTCTGCTTGTTGAAGTAGTTTCTTTCTGCTTCCTCTGGCTGAGTTTCTGGTTGGTTTGACCACTGGCTGCTCTGAGTGGTTACTGAAATGAGGCTATTAGTAAACATTTGACTTCTTTTTTAAGGCTCTTCTTTCTGGAGTAACTTCCAAAATTCACAAAATGCCACACTAAATGTTAGGTGCTCATGAGGGTTTTTTTTTTCTCCCAAAATGTAAACATATACCTGTATATGGATAATGCAAAAGAGTGTCTCTGTGTCTGTGCACACAAATACATTTATGTATTACATGCTGGATGTGAAAAGGAGTGTAAGCCTGGCCCTCCTGATGACAAGAGAGTTATGCAATTTACTTCATTCAGGACAGGAATTCACCCACAGCCTTTGAAAATTAGAATTATTTAAAATGACAGAAGCTTGGCATGTCAATTTTTGGACAATTCTGAGGAGAAAAAGAAGTATCCAAATAGCTGTTTATTTTTTCTGACTAAATTTTGAAAGAGTGTTCTGAGTTGGGATGCTACAACTGGTTTCAAAATTAGATGCCTAGTTCTTATCTACAAAGTAATTTTTGTGGTCCAGTCTCTACCTGTAGATAAATATGTTAAAACAGTCACCTAAAGGATATTAAATTAATTAATTTTTGTCAAAATTGCTAGATAATACTGTGGCTTTAAATATCTTCTGCAAAAAGTAAAAAGATTACCTCCATCACTTTCTTTGGGAACAAATACAACACATACTATCATCATATGTTTTTCCTTATGTGAATACTGAACAGGTAATACTTGACATGAAAAGTTTTGATGTATTTATCAGATCACAGCTCCCTCTTGTGTAATTCATCATTACTACAGAAAACTAAATTGGATAGAAATTGCTTAAACTAAATTCTCTGATATCTATTTATTTTATTCCTTTACTTTTACTTTTCTCATTAGTGATATTTTGGGGTTTGGAATTTCATATTTTCATGTAATTTCAATGGCAGGACAGATAATAATACTTACAGTAAGGCTGCACTAAACTACATTTAGAGGAATACTACTTTTGCTTAAGGACATGATTTTGACTCCATAATCAAAATCCTGGGGTTTTACTTAAGAAGATTCATGTCTACTCTGGAATTTATTATTGCTGCTAGGTCTTTCTTCCACATAAATTTCCTCATAATTTTTTTTTTTTCTGTTTATATTTTGATGACTTTTGGGAAAACTCTCACTATTCTCCTTTTGTTTTATTCTCTAGCTGTTGTGTCCTTAGGTGTCCAGAGCACCATAATGTGGTTTTTGTCATTCTATGTCTAAGCTTTGTGGTATTCTCTTTCCTTCAGTGAAATTAAGATTCACTTCAGAACTACCAGAATGTATATAAAGGAAAAGCTTATTTTTGCTACAGCACTTATTTCTGACTCTACACTGAAAGATTGCATTTCATTAGCTTGACTGCTATTAACACTTCAAGAATTACCTTTGGAAGAGGAACTTAAAAAAAAAAATAATCAGTTCTTCCTGTAACAGCATAGTGCAAAACTGCAAGTGACCTTCCTGAAGGTGTATGAGAACACAGGATGGAATAGGTAGGCAACCCTAGAGTTAGAAAGTATAAACAAACCTGGTGCTAATGGTTTAACTGCTCCTTAAATTGTGAAATGTGCTTTTGTCCACAAAAAAATATTAATGACCTCAGATGGATCTGCAACAGACCAAAGCTAATACTGGAGAAAGTAACGTCACTGACTAAAGTAGATGCGAAGATCCTTAATCTTTTTTCTATCCCGATATGTACCACCGTTACCCGGCACTCCTATCCCGTTATGTGCCACCGGGAGGCTGGCATCGTGCATTCATTCCTCCTTGAAGAATTCGGTTTATTCCCCAAACTTTGGCGGCTTACTATTTGAAAATGAAATTCACTTTCAAAGAAACAAACGTTTTTTTTCAAGTAACCAACCGACCCGCCCAACCCCGCACTCGGCAACGTTGGCCTAAAACTTGCAGGGGCGGGTGAGGGGCAGCAAACGCGGCGGGTTTAATGCCTGAGGACCCTCCCGCTCGCCGCGCCGGTTGTTCCGCTCCGGCTGCTGGCTCGCTCCGTCTCCCGCTGCGCAGACAGCGGGCAGCAGCCTACACTGCTCAGCCGCCCCCCGACGCCACGCAGCACCCGGCTCCCGGGAGACGCCCCGCCATCGCGCCGTCGCCTCGCCCCGCCCCTCCCCTCCGCGGCCGCCACAGCGCCCGCACACCGGAGGCGGGCAGGGAGGGCCCTTAGGTAGCCAGTGCGATCGCCCGAAGGCGGCGGGCGGGGCCTTGTGGCTGAGAGGCGGCACAGGAGGCAGGCACCTCCGGGGCAGCCCCGGCTGGCCGTTGGGCGGCGGGGGCCTGATTTCGAACGGCAAGCGGCCCAATTAGAGGCGCGGGCGGGGCAGGGCGCTGGGTTTGAGCCCGGCGGTGACGGGCTGCGATGGCGCTGAGCGGGGTCTGAGCGGGCGGCGCGGGGCTGGGGAGCGGGCGGGGGCTCGCTGAGATGGCGGAGCAGAGGCGAAGGCTGGTGCGGCTGGCGGTGCTGGAGGAGCTCCGGGCGTCTTACGGGATTAAGGTGAAGGGCGGGAGCTGCCTGGCGGCGGCCAAGCAGCCTGGAGCGGCGGCCGCGGAGGTAAGGGCGGCTGTAACGCGGAGGGCACCCGCTCCCTGAGCCGGTCAGCGGCGGCGGGGTCGGGGCGCACGGCGCTTGCCGCCGTGGGAGCAAAGCTGGCGCAGGCCCGGGAGCTGGTGCGAGGCCCTCGGCTCGGTGGGGCCCGGGTGCCGCTCGTTGCGGCGTCACCTAACGCTGTCGCTGCTGCCAGCTCCTGACAGAGCATTACCGGCCCTCCTGGGGAAACGTCTTGATCCCCGAACTGGGGAAAGTCGTTTTTTCCCTTTTCCTTAGCGAGCGAGTGCTCCGGGCGGCCGTGAGGACAGCCGGGTTGTGGTTTAGTGAGGTAACGATTTAGTGATGCTGGGTGCTCCCCGCCCGTTTGGGGCTCGGCGTTGCCAGAGGGAGCAGGTGGTGAGCGAGACGTGCTCCTCTTTTTCTTAATGCGGCTGATGCTCTCTCAGTGTTTTGCACCTCACGGTGCTCGACGTCACCCGCTATGGAAAGTAAATCTTAGTCATGGAATACGTAGCTACTGTGTAGTTTCTAAAAACTTTGTCTTTTATTTTACTTGATTCCTCAGATTTTTGGTTTGAAGGGCTTTGTTTGCTTGGTTTCTTACTATGAGGCGCGGCTGTGGGTATTTTGGTACAGATAGACCTGGCCTTGATTTGCCTGTGCCCTGAGGAAGGAAAACTGTCCTGTTATCTTAAATACCTACTTTGAATTCGTTAAAGGAAAAAGGCGTGTTTTGTGCCTCAGGACTCTTATTTAAAACGGAAGTGTCATAATGAATGCCAGTTTATACAGCGTCGAAGTCCATTTCAGAACACTGATCTTCTGACAGATTCTAATTTATAAAGCAGGGACCGCTATGAAGTCCTAAACGAGATCCCTGTGCGATTGATATGGCACAGAACTAAGCGCTCTCAGAATGAGCTTTCCATAAGTTTGAGAAGATATTACAAAAGACTGCAGTAACCCTTGGTCAATATAAGCAAAAGAAGTTGCGAAAACAGGTGCTCGAGTTGGGTTGTTTGGAAAGGGAGGGAGCAAGAGGAAAGTTAGAATTAGTTTCTACCCCCTTGTCAGTATCAAGCATGTGGTTCTAGACTTTCTTTTTCTATTCTAAAGGGAAGGTAATAAGAAATGTGAATAATATGTGTATGTAATAATAAAAGATGTCTATATAGCTGTAGTGCTTAAATTTTATACAAGGAAGAAAATGTATTTAAGTAACAACTCAGCAAGGTAGGAAAAGATAGAGAATAACATTTGTTTTGCCAAGAGGCGTTCTATTTCTATCACAAAGGAACAGACATCACTTTATTTTAAGAACTGAAATCACAACTTCTGATGTTTCAAACAAAGCCTGGTAAAGTGAGGGTATCAGTTATAAATTTTAAATGTTGAGTTACAAACCACTGGAATTCTCTACTACATAATCTTGTAAATACAGAGAAACATAGTATGTTGAAGTTAATTTTTTTTGTACTTTTAGTAGCAACGTAGAATACAGTGACAAATATGTGTTGCTGCTCTCTCCTTATTGTGTTGTGCTTGTTTCTGTAAGACAGATAGGCCCAAGTGGCCTAATAGGTTAGTTATTGATTAACTATTGTCCCAACATGGTCAGCACTTTGTTTTTCAGGTATAAATGATAACAAGTGGTTGGGGGAGGGACTGGCTTGCATGTTCTGTAAATATAACCATTGAAATGTGGGCTTTTGTAACTGAACCAACTGTAAAACTCTGTGGGTGAGCATCAGTGGTAACGACTGAAGAAATTGCTTGCTTTCTAATATGTAACTGATACTCTGATGTCTTGCTATAAGGCAATAGAGTTATAACGGTTTCTTAAATACAAATGCTAAATATGAAAGTTCAGAACAGTTTTCTGATCTATTCTGTTGAAAACAGCAATAGACCAGAAAACTGAAACAGCAATTTTGGGTGCCTCAGGTGAAGAAAACAAAAAAAATATTACGGAAAAAGAAAATTATTTTCAAATGTATTGATTTTTAAGAAAAATAGGATTTAGTCACTTTGAACAACTAAGATGAGATTCCAGAACAGTCTGTTTAATATTCTTACTGATTTGTGGGCCTTATAGGAAAAACTAACTCATTGTTAAAAAAAAAGTGCAAAACATACTGCAAAACCCCTTTCTATTCTTTCACAGTAATCTAGGGTGTTACCTGTAACTAGAATCAACATAGGCACCAATATCTAGAGATGGTAGTGCTTTTCCTGACAGTACCTCTTATCTGTCTTATCTGAAAGACTTTGTTTTTTGTCTTAACTAACCTTCTGTTTGTGCTTTGTGGAATACGTGCTTTTTCTGTAATATGTAGTTGGTAATTGTATCAACTTTTGAATGACATTAATTGAATTTTGTATTTTAGGGTAAAATCTTTGGAATATCTTTTCATGCGTTACCGCAATCGCTTGTGCCAGAATATGGTTATATTCCAAGGTAAATTAACACTGTATATTTAGGTTTACACTTACTTTACTCTTTATTGTATTGAACTCTTGTCAGAAGAGGGAACATAATATTTATTCCAGGCCTGGTGTAGCTTATGGGGCATATAAAAATAGTTTCAGTTGGGGAAGGAGGGATGCAGAAGTTAGATGGGGAATTTGGAGCCACAGCTATCATTCAGTTGTATTTCTTTATACTCATCATCATTGGGGAAAACTATCCTATGTATTAAGTTTTATCTATCTATCATGAAATAGTTTTTCTGGAAAAAACAAGTTTTATTTTGAGTGTCAAAAGTATGCTACTGTTCTTTCTTCAGCTTTCTTGTTGATACTTGTGAATATTTGGAAGGACATGCTCATACTGAGGGACTCTTCAGAAAGTCTGGATCTCTTGTTCGTTTAAAAGCTTTAAAGGTATTCTCTAAAGCTTCTCGTTTGTTTGTAGTTTTTTTAATAAACTGCACTTCACTTGATCATCTGCGTATTTTAATTTTTTTACTCTTTTCAGTCATTTGAGTTTTGATATTGGAAGTAGACTGGTAACATGACCTGCTTTAGAAATGAGAGGAGATCTAGTCCAGAAATCGGTGAACTTCACTTTCCCCCCCCCCTCCCTCTGGGAAGTTTTTCAGCTTTCCAGATGGTGAGAATACACTTGTGACTGAACAAACTTGTTAGCAGTTATGCTGACTGGATACTGTGAGGATATTTGTTTAGCACTGTTCTCCCAGAAGGATGTGTACATGGGAAACCTGTAAATTAGCACATATGGTCTGGATAATTGTCTATGTCTCTTTGCAGATGCTGTAGATAGGTAAAACAGGACAAGGCTGAAACTAAAAATGGGGCAGATGTGACTGTCTTTTCTGATACAGGCTGGAGGATTAATGCCTAAACTTAGAAATCTGATGGTATGATGAAGACTTTAAATCATGTTTCTTGTGGAAATTTCAGAGTAAACTGGATCAAGGTGAAAACTGCCTCTCAGCTGCACTACCATGTGATGTTGCAGGGCTTCTTAAGCAATTCTTTAGAGAGCTGCCAGAACCCATCCTTCCACCTCACCTGCAGGAAGGCTTTTTCAAAGCTCAACAGCTAGGAAATGAGAAGAAAACTGCAACTGTGTTGCTGTCGTGTTTGATGGCTGACAGAACAATTGAAGCTTTGAGATACTTTTTCAACTTTCTGAGAACTGTGTCCCTAAGGTCAGTGTAAAGAAAACGCATGTAAACAGTTCCCGATCCCTTTAAGGACTTCTCTTTCCAGGCAACTGCTCTAACTTTCTGTGAGTGGTTTGTGACTTTAACCTTTCTTATCTGCAGTCATTCACTAGAATTCAGTCATGATGTTTTCTTTATGAAATCTTATTTGGCTAGAGACTTGACTTTGTTCTATTCTTTCATAGCTGTATTCCTCATTCTTCTTTGGAAAGCAAAAGAAGTGACTGATAAAATTGACGTAATCTAACTGATAGCTTACATTCCCCAAAGCTGACCCTCTTGATCTCATTAATCAAGTCACACGGTCTTACTTGGTCTTTTGTCTCTCCACTGCTTATGTTCTGATAATTTGTGTTTAAAAACCCCAAACAAACAAACAAAAAACCTCAAACATGCAAAACAAAAAACAAAACAACCCCTTTTCTTGTTAAGATCCAAGGAAAACAGAATGGATAGCAGTAATCTGGCAGTGATTTTTGCTCCCAACCTCTTGCACTCGAATGAAAATGAGAAGATGTCAGCCAGTACAGAAAAAAAAATTCGCTTGCAAGCCGCTGTTGTGCAAACACTTATAGACCATGCAGCAGAAATTGGTAAGATGATAAATGTTTATCAAAATGTCTTGTTGCACATACCTGTATACAGCTCTTCTTTTCAACTTTTTAAATAACTTAAAAAAAAAAAATACATTTCTCAACTAATTCAGGACAAGTACCAGAATTTATCTTGGAAAAGATTCCTGCAATGTTAGGTGTTGACACCTTTCAATCTACTCCCTCACTGTGGGGCGATGAAGACAGTGAAAATGAATCTCCTAGTGAATGTGAGAAGAGGAGACACCGAAGTGTTGGAGGTAGGTATGCTGTGTGAAAGTTTCAGCAACTAAAATAGAATTGAGACTTCAGGTATGCTGATCTTAAGCACTTGCTTCTTCCACAAGCAGACTAGATGCCTGTGAAATTTGTTGGGTTTAATTTGCAAAAATCTATATAAGACTTCAGTAATCACATCACTTTATTGTATATTTACTTCGAGTTTATTCTAGTGTGTCTGTTGTCTACCAAAGAAGCTATTTTGCTTCTGTTCGGATTTGTGAAGCCAGATTAATGTTCCAGCTTTTTGTTGAGTCAACTTCAGATCCTGTTGCAGAACACTGATAAAGATTTTTTTTTGCTAGTTTTAAAGTTATATTTGGACGTTCAAAGATAATGCATACTGTGATATGTCAGGTCATGAGAAGGCAAGGTTATAAATGGCATGTGTGTAACTACTTTATGTTTTGAAGTATAACTCTGAATTGGATATTACTGGATACTCTCTGCTCTGATATCATGGATCTGTGTTTTTTTTTTGTTGTGGTGGTTTTTTTAGTTTGGCTATTTTTTTCAGTTTGGCTATTCAATAGGTTGGTTTTTTTTTTTTTCCAAATATGAACGATCAAATGGTATATTCTGTTCTTTTGCATTCTCTTTGAGGAAATACTATGGAATACATATGCTTGACTTGACTCAAATCCACTATAATGCTGATCTTGTATGTATTGCTGTAAAAGTAAGAGTGTGTATTTAGCTCCTGTACTTGGAGTATTAAACTACAATTAAACAGCAATTGAAATTAAGGCTTTATTATTGTATATGTTTAGCCAAGGCATGTTTTTTTTGTGTGCAATATATTTCTCCAGGATGACCTCCCTTCTTCAGAGTGAAGTTGTGCAGTGATAAATGTTTGTGAATGTTTAAAATTTTGAGGGGAGGCAGTTAGAATTCGTTAATTCTGTGGGATCGGTTCTGGTAGCAGGCAGTATCTAGTCTTTCTCTAGATGTAGTATTGCTACACTTCATCTGTTTTCAAAGATGAGTTTTTAAAAACTGCCTGATATCTACCAGACACCATAAAAGAAGTACAACAGGCTTGCAATTTGCTAAGCTTTGCTATGGAAATACAACTGTAAGTTGCAGTAGCGCTTAATAAAAATTCTTCAATTTTACACTTTTAAAAGCAGGAAAAACAGTAAAACTTCATGCATATACTCTGCTGGGTTTAATTTTGCCTTTAAAAAAAGAAACAATGCCCCAAAATATAAACACATAGGTCACACAAGTTGTACGTTACTTTTTTGCAAGACCAAAATTTCATACTTAAATTGGGGCCTAACTTCAAAGCTCTAAGAGCTTTTCATCTTCAAGATGACTGTCCAGTAAAGTGAGAAAGTCTGTGAGAGAGAATTCATTATGGATACCTTCTGGGTTTGCCTACAAGAAATGGGAAGGCATATAATTTTATAATGACCAGTAGAATTTTCTACAAGAAACTTCTGCTGTCTGTGCATGTTTTTTGGTGGTGGGTTTTTGGGGGTTTCTTTTTAGGAAAATAGAATTTTTCAGCTATTGTGAAAGCAACAAAAGCTATGTTGGTGAGAAGATCTAGACTCTAGTTTTCTTTACATAAAACAACTATTTAAATTGATTTGCTTTTTCTCTCTGAAAGAATACCGGTTAAACGTGAGTTGAAAATAAAGCAAGACCAACTTCATATTTAAATTTGATTGCTCGGTGTGTCTTGCATTTCAGATATTGTTAGTGGAGCATTGAATAAATTTAAATCTAACAGAACACCCTCCACTACACCTCAACAAGATAGAAGTGGTAGGTATTGGTGTATTTGTACTAAATAAAGCCCATGCAGTATCATCTGGATTTGTCAACTATATTCCACAATTGTTTTTTAACTGAAGGACTAGCACTTAGTTGAAGATAAGTGATTACACTTAAATTGTTTAAAACCTTGAATATAGATACATATTTATTGAGGGTACTGCATTTACTGTAGCTCTTGGAGCAGCTACAATCACTGCAGCAGTGGGCTGTGTGGTTCTAGGATTACACAGCTGAACTTGCGCTTTCTACCTACTGCACACTAAGGCTTCAGTGCAGTATGCAGCATTTCATCATCTTGGGAATGAATATGCCAGGACTGAGATTCTTTCACTCTTACTGTGTCTCTTAAACTTATGGAAGATGACTATACTTTTTTTCCCCCCCCTCCTAATTACCTATATTGTTTTATTAATGTGTGGGTTTGGATTTTCCTTTCTGGTACTCTAACTTATGAAAAAACAAACCCTAAGCTATACTGATTTGCTTTGCCTGTTCAAAATGCATGCACTTTGGCTAAGCTCTTATGACAATTTTATTTCAGAGTTTAAAAAACCCCAACTCTTTGTATTTTAGTAAACTGTCAACCTTGTATGATGTTACCGCAAATCTGATTTTCTTAATTTCAGTCCTTTCATCAATGACTCCGGTGGTTCTTACTCCAAGTACCAAGCGTAAACTTCCAACCGATTCCTCTCAGGGCTTGTCCAGCAAGAAGAGACGATCTTTTAAACACAGTTTTGCTTTTGAGTTGTTACCAAGTAGCATTTTTAACAGCAGCTCAACACCAGCATCAGGTACAATGCTTTCATTTTTTCCTTGCTGCTTGAAATGGTTGTTTATGGCTTTTAGTTTAAATGTACAACCTTTAGTTCTCCTTAGGGAGTCATTGATAATCTTGACTCAATAGTGTTCCTTGCACTACGTTCTCATCTTAATAATTAGCCCATGTTCATCGGTGACTGTCATGTTAAATGGATTTAGCAAAACCAAAATCCTGTTTTTTTGTTTTGTTACATTAATCTCTCAAATCTGCAATCCTGATATCCTTTTATCTTTTTCAGTCCCTCTGTATCACCTAGGTTATACTCACATAACCTAGCACACAAATCCATGAAGACTGCCTATGCTTCCAACCTTTTGAAAGTTGTAGCTGCCTTCTGTCTCCTAAATACTTAAATAGCTGATCTTAGCAACAATTACATTTCACAGAGAGCTATTATAAAGGTTCTTTGAATCCAGCCACCTCTTGTTTTCCCTAGATGGTAAATAATCTCAAAATTCTATAGAAAAAGTTTTACTTTTGTTTGACAATGCTTTGATACCTTTTTATTCTACTAGAGTGCTTCCAACTGTCAGGCTTTTCTGCAAATCCTGTTTTAATTTTATTTGGTTCCTTAATGTGCTTAGAGTTAGAGTAAAAAGAAATTTCTGGGCTATGTTTGTTTTGCCTGAAGATCAATCATTTTTCCTCAATCGAATGGTATAAATCTTCTTGCTTTTGTTTATTTAATCATTTCATGCTCACTATGAAGTTTTTGTTTCTATGGATAAGCAAACCAAAGCAGTGACATTTTCTAAAGAGAATAGTAATACATCTGTTTCGTAAAAAAGTTTAGTAGTAGAATTGCAACTCTTTTGTTTATTGTTGCTTTAACTGTTCTGGCTAGGTATGTGAAAAAGCACAACACAAATAATATTAAGACTGAATCTAATTGTTCTTATTAAGCTCTTAAATTTGGCAAACTAGTCTGATGATAGCAGAGTGGAAACTTAGTTGAGGTAGTGATGGCAGTAGCATGCAATTAATTGCAGTCCAGCCATTTCTATGTATGCTATAAGCAATAGCTTAATTTAATATTAAATAAAAGTGAAACTCAAAGTAATTTCAAACCAGCACTCCACAAAATAAGTAAATAAATCTGTACTGCTTGAAAAACAATTCTTTATTGTATTAACTGTTAAACTAGTCATGTCTTTTCAGGTAAAGACTTAAGATGATGTAAATATGATTTTGTTCCTGTAGTTCAGTTTGAAGCGAGCCCTTGTGTGTCTCTCGAGTCATCACAAACCTCACTGTCTCCTTCAACTGGTGGTGAAAATCATCTGTCTAGTACAGGGAACAGAAGAAGTAAAAGACATGCAAGCAAAAAATTATACAGGTAATTTGCCTTAACTCTCAGAAACAAAAGATAAATTGGAAAGGTAGGTCTAGACCCCTTGACTAATGATGTTGAAAATCTCAATCTGTCTTTATAATGATCTTTTTCGGTGTTCAAAACATGCTGAATTTGTATAGCAATCTCAAAATCACCAATTCTTGCAATTTGGCAAAATGGAGGTCAAAACAAAATAAGATCTATAGTAGCCTCCTGTGCCTATTAAAAAAAACTTGGCAAGAATCCAACAGAAGAAGTAAAACCATAAACAAGTGTAAGAATGTTTTCATTGCCCTCCTATAGAGTTTTTTTATGTGTTACTTCTCCCCATCTGTCCTCTCAGGGCTGAATCAGGAAAAACAGGTTGTTTTTCTCCAAAGATTAGCCGAAAAGAAATGGTTCGTAGGTCGTTACGCTTGAAGTTTGGTTTGGGGAAAAGCAACAGAGAAATGGTAAGTATTCTGCTTCTAACCTAGTCGTCTTGTTACTGTGCAAATTTTAATCCTAAATTTTGGGCGCTGCTTTTCAGTAGCAGGAAAGACTTATTTGGTAGCGGAGGGATCACAGCATAACTAAACCTGCTATGAAGTACAAGAAGCCCAGGTTTGTTTTCATAGCAGTAACTGATCAGCTTGTACTGGGTTTGGCTGGAATGGGGCAAGAGGCTTGTGAGTGTTGTTGTGAGTGATTGTGTTTGCATCACTTGTGGGTTTGGGTTTATGTGTGTGTGTCTCTCCTCCTTTTGCCTTTCCAATCCTCTCCCTCATCCTACTGGAGGAGTAGAGGGAGGGAGCAAGTGGCTGGCTGGGAGCTTACCTGTGAGCTGGAGTCAACCCACCACACTTGTGATCAGTAGGTCTCACAGTTCCTGAAATTCTGGTATTACAGAGTCTGTGCATGGAATCAGAGTATAGTTAAGCCTAACTTGCTGCAGGTGGGTTGTTCCCTACCTAGATCTACTGAGACTTGAGGGAAGATGAAGTATGGCCAAGAAAAAGCTGCTGTGACTGATTTGCATAGCCTTTTCCTGGAGGTTCCTCTGTAAATGAGATACTAAATACAAGTTCATATGAAAGCAACTAACATCTTTTGTTTGTTCAAGAATACTGTATCAGGATGTGCAGTTGGACGTAGATCTGAAAATATTGGAAGGCGTCTTGCAAATCAGCAAGGTTTTGAAAGCAGAACTGAATGTGCAAAAAGAGATGTACTCTTCAGCCCGTGTGTCAATGAAAAATTCCCTAAGAAAGGTAAATATCTAACAGAATATATTACATGGAAAAAACTTGTGCTTTTGTAAAGCAAAAGTAACTTTATGGATAAAGGTATAAAAACAGTTGGATTAAAAGTGCTTCTAGCTAGTAGGACAAAAGTTACTTGAAAGTTAGTGGCTCCTGGGGAAAAATAATCTGTTTAGGACAGCCTTGTTGCATTTCTAGTGTTTAGTAGTTCTCTGTTGTTAGTTAAGATGTTCCTATGGGATTTCAGTTCTTTAATATTACAACCTTTTTTCATATCTCTGAAACTTACTAAGGGAGTAATGGCACCTTTAAATTCAGTGCTGCTTTGATAATTAGGGGTTTTTAGCAATAATTTTGCCTATAACAATCATTAAAATTGCAAGATATTGTTCTTAAACACTATGATATTTATTTTAAGGTTCAAAGAAAGTAAGCAAGTCAGAAGAAAACTTGCTAACTCCAAAATATCATGATAAAGTAGTTCACCGAATGTCGTGGAATAGTCCTACTGTTACAGATTCTCAGGCAATCAGCAGGAATGAGGGAATTCTGCCAGGACAACCTGGAGCAGGAATCGGTTCTTCAGAATCCGTTTTCATATTTGGAAAGCCACCAGTTGTTCCAAATGAATTCAAATCCACAACTGTAAGCAAACAAGACAACAACTTAGAACTTTTGCTTTGTGAAGAGGAAAGTGGTTCAACTGCAGAAACATTACTGAAAGTTAAGCAAGCCTTCTCTGCATCCGGAAGTAATCTTCACAATTTGATAGATAATACAAAATCTTCCTTCTCAGACGTAGCAGGTGAAACTTTAAATGAAACTCTGGTTCTCACAGGACTCGATCTGGAGAAAGATTTGTTAGCTGAAGAAGCTTCTGAAAGTGCAACAAATACAAAATGCAGGGAGCTGTTGCACCAATTTAATCAATCTTATGGTATTGATAAACAGCAATCAAAAACAGATGAAAATAAAGTTTTGGAGAAAAGAAACTTCAAAACTTCTATTGATATTGAACTTCAGGTCCCGAAACCAGGTGCAAAAAATGTAACAGAACTTCCTGTGCCTCAAGTACTGGCCAGGGAAGACAAGCTGACTGTTCAGAACAGTTCATCAAAAGATGGCCTAAAAAAATCAGAGTTCTTTGAAAGAAAAGAGGAAATAAAATTAACAGACTCACAAACAACTGAAAACTGTATGGTAAAATGCTGTAATTCGGAGGAAGATAGTGCTAAACTTTCTGTGGCCGGACAGCCTCCTACTGCGCAGTCACCTAAATCACGCAAGGAAGTAGGCAACCAGTACTTGCAAGATGAAAGTTCTGATAAAACCGTAACTAAAACGTCAGCTGTCTCTGAGCATGGAAAGGTTTCTGACCACATACAATGGTTCAACAAGCTTTCACTAAATGATCCAATTTCTGCAAGCAAAACTAAACCACCTCTTAAGTTTCAACGTACTCCTGTTAGACAGTCTGTAAGAAGAATAAATTCCTTATTGGAGGCTAACAGACGATCTGTAAGCTCTCAGCAGCTTAAAGCAAGTGATGTTAGTTCACCGCTTGTTAAATCTTTGAGCTGTGATTCTACACTGTTCTCCTGCGCAGAAAAGCCCTCAAAGAATTCTGTGGCTTTGCCACTCAGGAGTGAAAGTACATATGACCAAATTTCTGTATCTCATAAGCAGCTAGACATAACATCCAAACTATGCTGCAGGCAGTTAAATCCGTCAGACAAGCCTGATGTTTCTGTCAGAACTGCTGGAATCCAAGAACAGAAAGCGGCTGCTCATCTGTCAAAGTCTGTTCTAGAAGATCTAACCAATCATGAAACAGTGAAATCCAGTTTAAAAGTTAATGCAAATATAAATATTCCAGGTGCTGCCCCAGAGAAATCTACAATCACAAGAAGTGCTCTAGAAAAAGAAAGAGTTCGTTATAGAGGCTCTCCAAAGAATCCAATATCTAAAGTGAAACTGCTACCAACTGCAAAACCAGTGGACTTATAAGATCAAATAATGATGGCTAAATGGGCTCACTGTAGCTTGGTTAACCTTTGGAAAAATCTAGACTTGTATGATTCTTTTTTTAGCTCTAATTATTTGTAGTTTTTTTATTTTTTTTAACTATACGAGTCATGGACTTGTACAAACAATGATTTGTTTTATGTTGAGGCTTTCTTCATTTACTGAAACTTCTTTAAATACTAGTCAGTTCATCCAAAGGAATTTGACTTCTAAAACAGAAATAACCTGTTTTTACAAATGTTTCTGTTAGATCTCATATTTGATTATCTCAGCTTCTAAAACCATGCTGCATCTCCCAAAACAATTTTTGCAGTATTTAGACTGAGTACCAAGTTTTTTTTAAACAATTCTGACATTTAAAACAAAGCTAACAGACATAAAAGAAAATGTCTTGACTCTGAGTATTGGTAGTTAAATTTATTTACTTCTTAGTTTTAAGCGTATTGTAGCACTACTTTGATGTTTAAGTTGGACCTTACACCAGCTCTACTTCTTTTGAGACAAAGGGTTTTATTTCTGTTGGAGTAAATGGGGAGCATATTGTCCTTGTTGAGTAGGTAAATTAATTATATTTTGACATGTGTACACAAACACACTGGAGAATTATTGGAACACATGGAAAACAAATGTGCAGTTTATTAAAGAAGTGAAAAGCCTTAAAACGTCACCCAGCAATGTGTTCTGCAAT
This sequence comes from Tauraco erythrolophus, assembly GCF_009769465.1. Taxonomy (NCBI): domain Eukaryota; kingdom Metazoa; phylum Chordata; class Aves; order Musophagiformes; family Musophagidae; genus Tauraco; species Tauraco erythrolophus. The sequence goes on along the minus strand of NC_141470.1, from coordinate 37,613,524 downwards.
AGGTACCAAGTATTTTCAGTTGTAAGCCGTAAAATGTTTTATCTAAATATGAACGGAGGGATTTAACTTATTTTTAGAGCAACAGAATAGTGTTAGCCAGACAGTGCAGAAGCAGGTTTTAGATGCTGATAATGTTGCAAGAGGTGAATGTAAGAAGCCATAGTGTGTTCAGTTGATTTGCACAAGCAGATGTTTACATCTTTTGGAATTAAAACTGTTTATGTCTGTTGTCAGTTGTAAGATAATTTTATGGGGAAACACTTGTAACTATTCATTAGTTTTCTGTATGTGCGTATTGCTTATTGGCAAAAGGTAAGAGCTGAAAGCACTGGATACTTTTGGTTTTAATAAAACCATTGGGTTTGTCCATTTTCTGAGCCTGTTCTTCTGTAACAACTTAGAAATTTAGATTATGTTGTGATATGCAGACTGTGAGCATCAAAAATGAGTAAGTCTGAAAATACTAGAAGTGATTCTGTTCTGGCTCTCCTTTTTGATCATCTTAGATACATGTTGGTGATTCTCACGACTAGCGAAGGGCATGGTGCAACCTAATTTAGCAGAAGTTGTCTTCTAAGTTGTCTTTCCCTTCCAACCCTAACCATTCTATGATTCTATAAGCTTCTTGAGTGATGTGTTAATGAAAGGAATAGTTTTGCTTGCTTTCTGTTCCCTGCCTCCTTCCCACATATCCACCAACTTCCTAGCTGAATTGGTTTAGCTCAGTGATCTGGTGGAAACCTCCTGCCCACATCAGCTCAGCTGAGCTGTCTCTCTCTGTTGCTACGTTCTTGTGAAGATCTAACACTAAGGAAAGAGCCATGAGAGGGTCTTAACAGGTTTGCTTGATGTTGTGGTGAAGTATTGGAATCTTCAGTTTCATGACATAAAGAAGCCAATGTAACAGTTCACCATCTGAAGAGGAAGCTGCTTCTCCCTTCTCTTGGCTACATGCTCCTACCCTCTGCCTTTCGCAGGTGCTGGCAGATCCCTCAGTGGGCTGAATGTAGGCACCAGAGCACCACATTTTGTACCACTGCACTGTGGTAAATAAGTCTCTCAGCAAAGCTAATGCCAGCTGCCAAAGCTGATGCCAGGAGGTAGGAGATGGAATCAGGACAGAAGGAGATAAAGGCAATGTAATGAGGAAGAAAATGAGATCTGACTCCTTCTGTAACAGTGAGCTGTCACATCAGTTCGTGTTTGAAAGAGCAAGACTTGAGGTTTTTTTCTGTTAACATGTACCAAATATTTCCAATGCTAATGTAGCTTTGACAATGTGTTGTGGGTGAAACTGAATTATTTTTGATCATCGGTGTAAGCTGGTCTTGAACCAGTAGACTTCAATGGCAGAAAGGAAGATTTTGGTAGGGGCCTGGCAAATAAACCGTTAAACATCAGGAAAGATTGTTAAAATAAGTTGTAGGCTCTGTTTTTAGAGGTTTTATGGAACAGTGCAGGCATGCATCCATTTGCATAAAGTTGATCATGGTTTGGAGAAAGATGAGAAATGCTGGATGCCCAATGGAGGTCCTTACTGCTTAATCCTGCAAGTTACAGACACAAGTTATGTACTAGACACCAGCAAAGAGAGATGGTAATCTACCTTTGAAAGCGTAGTTCATGGCTCTGTCGTGGTTTATGGGATATAATTGCGGAGCTTTTCCGTAGATTGTTATCCTGAAATGGAACATGTCATGTTCACAGCAGTAGCAGTGAAGATGTGTTACTTAAAAAAGCAAAACAGAAATTTCTAAAGGCTAAGTGCTATTAAATAATAGACTTCATTCTGTAAGATCCTTTTATAGGTGTCTTTTTGTTAACCTCTGCTGTGGATGATTCATATGGATTTGCTTATCCCGGAGACATTTACCTGCAAGTGCTCAGAGATGGTTGCCATGTTGTTACCTTGTGAGCCTGCAGTTAGGTAATACTGCTATTCCCTAAGTAAACCGTTGATCATATTATCCTGGAGAGAGAAATCACAGCAGGAAGACAGACATGATCCTAGGAATATGTAATATCTTATTTCTGTAACTGTTAATCCATCAACAACCTTCAGTTTATTTTTTAGACTATTCTCTTTAGCTGAAAAGGGAGATTTTGAATATCCCCCCTACCCCCAGCTTTGTGTCATCTTCTTAACCGGACGAATCCACGCAGCAAGCACACTGTCGCGACAGGTACCTCCGAGCAGCTGGCGGGGCCCGGCTGCGGGGGAAGGGGGCGGGGGGGGTCGTAGCTGCGCACGGAGGATGCGCGCCCGCGGAGCCGCAGCACCGCAGAGCCGCGCCGGCAGCGGGAGGTGAGTGCGGCGGGGCCGGCGGCGGGGCCCGGCCCGGTGGGCTCCGTGCGGCTGCTGAGCTGCCGAGTGGGGGGGGATCGGGAGGACGGTTCATCTTTCCGTGGGCGCAGCGTATGTACTTTCCGGGGGGGGTGGGGGCCGGTGCAGCGGAGCGGCAGCCCCGCTCGTTCTGCGTGTTAACGGGAAACGTTTTGCAGAAAGGAGGCTTTTTTTTTCCTCTCTAAATAGCAAAAAAGGTGGCTCGCCTCGTGCGCGGCTCTCGCCTGCAGAGGCTGATGAAGGGAGAGGCGTGGGGTGGGCGGTGGAGCGGCGCACGGGCGGAGCGGGGAATATTGGCAGCATTGGGGGTTTTTCAGCCATTTTTTGCCTCAAAGGCGTTTTCAGGTGCCTCGCGTGGGGCGGTCGGGGCAGTGCAACGTCCCCAGCTTCTGGTGTGGAGAAATCAGGCAGCTGTGGGAGTATTAAGGAAGACAAAGGGGGACTTGAGGGGCTGTTTTTTGTTGTTGTTGTTTATTCAAGGGATTGGAAGTGATGCGTTTTAATTATTCTCTGATGTGAGGGGGAAAGGAGCGTTAAGAAACAAGCGTTCTGAGTAAAATTCACCCTCTCAAAGAGAACAGTAAGTGGTGGTGTTTTTTTTTTTTTTCTTATTTGCCTAATTAAACTACACTGTGCAGCCATTTAGTGAAAGGGATTCAAAGAAACAAATAAAACCATTTGCTTTAGGTGGGGAAGATGATACATGTGAAGTAGGAAGCCTCTTGTCTTAAGGTACAAAGAAAATACAATCCAGGTCGTTCAGCGATTTCTAGTGATTCATTTTTTTCAGGCAATGCATAAACAGAGCTTGGAAAAATACAGTTCCTGGCTGAGAGTTCTTTGCTTTAAGGCCAGAGCTTTATAAAATACGATAATAAACATGGAGGGGGGAGGGGGAAACATATTAAATGAAACAGTGGATCCGTTTTGTTTGTAGTGACAGTTAATGAATGTTATGGGCAAATGCGCATCAGAAAATTATTTCTGCATTTTGCTACTTGACATTTTTTGCAGAAGAGAAGAATCTATCCACACACCTGCTGCCCCCTCCCCGAGTTTTCAGCTGGTTAGATTTTCAGCTGCCCCTGGGAGCTGTGGCAGTAAACCCTGATGTGCAGCAGTAAGATCAGAAGTTATTTCCAGTATGTGTGCCGGATTCTTTTTCCGCTATTGTTTATAATCAAATTCCTTTCTTTTTCACAGGATAAAAGTGGCTACCAGAATGACACCTGCCTTGCTTTGTAACATGATGTTTCTGCTGGCATTGGGATTGACTTCAGCTTTTAGCCACAGCCCTAGGACCCCTGACAGGGTTTCTGAAGCAGATATTCAGAGGCTTCTCCATGGGGTTATGGAGCAATTGGGCATTGCCAGACCCCGGGTAGAATATCCAGCGCACCAGGCTATGAATCTAGTTGGTCCACAGAGCATTGAAGGTAGCCAATTTCTACTTTTAAGTTACAATGAATTTGTTTGTATTCTTTGGTAATAATTATTGTTTTGCATATAGATGCAGAATAGCAGAATATCCTGAGCTTGAAATCATGGACAATGTCATGTTGTTGCCTGGTCTCTGTTTTAGAGTCATCATCCATCTTTTGCCTTCCTTAATGTAATGATTTTAGGAGAAAAAGTAGTGAGGATTTTTAATGTACAGGCTTTGTAGGAAAAGTCATGTTATCTGAGAAGTGTCTGGTCTCTAGTACCTTGAAACAATGGATTTACTAAATTCTTCCCCAATAGTGCTTACAAATATATCACACACATATTTCACATGAAACAAATGTGGGCTGTAGAGACTAAATCTCATGTTTTTTTTGAAATACTTGCGGATCAAAAGAGATCAATTGTTTGTGGTGTCATATGAGCTTAAGGGAGAAACTTTGTACAGGGTCTTCTCCCTACGTGCTGCAAAACGCTGTGCAGCCGGCCCTCCATGGGACAGCAACAGGGCTGGAATGGGCAGGAGGAGAGCCAGGGCTCCAGCTGCAGGGGTGGAGAGGACGTGGGTGCTCCTCTCTGCCTCCACAAGTACCACCTCGCTCCGTTGCTGTGATGAATGCTCTGGGCTCAGGTTTGTTTATTTGGCCAGTACTTCTGGTCTCACTCTGTGTGAGTAAGTTTTCCTTGGAATCAGTCTTCTGTAACTGTGCAAACCATCTGAAATACCTGGCTCAAATGTTGGGGTATTAGGATAATACTGCAATGTATTGCTATTTGAATTGTAATAAACTAGGTTTCAGTCTGGGATTATAGCAAAAGGTTGAAGGTATGCAGATCCAGATATTATAGTTTGTGCTATATGTTCATCAGAACAGAGCAGAAACTCTCAACCCTTCTCTTAGAATTAAACCAGTCTGGCAGAGCATAGCAAGTGTTCACGGTTCATAAGTCTGTGCCCTTTGTTTTGTCCCATGTCCGATCTACAGACTATCCCAGCCAAAGAGATACAATTGCTTTAATGGAGGCTGAGGAGAGGATTAAAGCCGAACAAGCATTTGTACCAGATAATTGCAGGCCTAAGTTTATATATTTTCTAAACAAACTTTGATGGACATACGCTTTTATACAAACTTAAATGACAGACATTAGCTTTAAGGAGTAAAATTTGATCTATGTCCTTTCCTCCTCCTGTACAAGTGCTTGTATGTAGAGAAATTGGGAGAGACTGGTAGAGGTGAGTAAGTTTACTTTACTCCCTCTTTTCCCCAGACTTTTTTTTAAAAAAAAACTTAGAAAAGATAAGCAAATCTGGATCTCTGACAAATATTTAATCTCAGCTGTTTGCCATTACTTTCTAATTACAATGTTAGCAAAACAAAATTAAGAATTTCTTTTAAGTATTGAAACATAGTTTCAATTGATACTAGTTTTCCAGTCATCCTTATAGTCTTCCCCAAAAAGCAGGTTGGACAAACCTTCTCCCCCCCCCCGCCCCTTTTCTTCTTTTAAATAAAAATACCTTCTGTATATATAACAGAGTAAAACTGAAAGGTGATAAATTCAGTTATTTATCATATTTAACATTCCCCTCTTGATCAGATGAGAATGACCTCCTTTTTTCAAGTTTACTGTGGATGTTTAACGGCCTATTGAGAAATTTCTGCAAAAGCAAAAAAGCCTTGTGAGATGAATGCTAGCAATCAGTGTAGAAACGAGTGTGCAAATCAGGCCTTCATGTCAAATGTTGTTTTCATAGAGTGTTTTAAGGTAAGTTTTTCAGATGGGAATCACTTGCTCTTTCTTTGGTTTCTTGTGGTGATTTGTGTCTTTCTGTAGATAGATGGATAGATATCTCTTAAAGTATCTGATTAGAAACTTCAGCTTAAAGTATTTTGAAACTGTTGGTTCCAGTTACAAGATTAACATGGTCTTATGTAATTCTACACAATATTTGCTCATACTGCTTTTTTTTAAAAAAAGTACATATAATTCAGTAAATTTTCACCTGGAGTTTATCTTTAAATATAGACCATGAATTACAGGACAGCTAATCCAACAAAACTTGCATTTCATTCTGTACCAATGATTTTAACTATTACATTATGAAAGACTTCAGAGTTTAATGTACCAGTTGGTAATCAGTTAACAATACTCTGTTTTATCTTCTTTGAATATTTGTTTTTGCCTAATTTAGGGAAAAACCTGCACAATGAGTTTGACTTTGTCTACTTTGTGTGTAGAACTTAGTTTGCAGAACTTAGTGTGTCTACTTTGGAAACAGAACTGCTAAAATGGCATGGTAAGACATCTATTCAAAACGGTCTAGTTCTGTAAGAGATTCCCATACATAATGCTTCCACATATGGTATCTGTCTGAAAAACTGCAGTTTTTACCATTTTCTCCACGGTTGTTGCCAGGGGACTGACATTCCTGACCTCCCAGCGGTTCCAGTCAGCCGACGTTTTCTGAACAGAACAGAATAGGAAGTGGGTCCACACAAGGACCCAGTGTGGATTCCTCTGGCGAGGAATGAGAACAGGAGGCATTGGAACAGGGGCTCCCATGAGGCAGTGACCTGTTATGGGCACATCAAGTGTAATGCTCAGTATAGTAAAAATATTGTGACCTTTCTGAACTGGGTTTTTTTAGTTTGTTTGTTTGGGGTGTGGGGGGCTAGATCTTACACAGATATTTTGCAAAATGATGTAGAAACAGAATTTTGTTAGAGGAGGAAGCTCCAATCTCTGCTCTACTAAACAGACCTCCAGGACTTTCTGGAAGAATGTTTCTGATGGTGGTGAGCTCTTACAGCTTCCTTGTGTCTCGGATACTTCTTGACCAGTGTGCAAGGAGGTGAACTGAGCAGTGCAAGAAACAGTGTCATGTCTTGTAATGTTTAGGTAGAAAAGCCTGTGCCTGTAGCACAGGTGTCAGCTGACAGAAGGATTGAGAGAGGACTTGTGATTGATGTTCCCAGTGGTATCTGTATGAACAATAAGTAATTTAAGGTTGAGCTATAGAAAAAATAACTGTATGTGTGTTTGGAGCACATCAGTACAAGGTTTCAGATTCTGAAGGATTCACCTATGGGCTTTCCACAACATGGGTATCCTGTTATCACTGGCTAATAATTCTGTGTGCAAGTGCTTTAAAAAAATATATTCAAGATAATAGAAGGGAAAACTAAGGGAGAAAGGAAGAAAGAGGTTTAACAATAATTGGAATATGTCACAGCAAAATAGGGTTTCATCCTAAATACCGTCATGGAAAGTGGTAATTCACTAACTATGCTCCTGAGGCACTGTCTTGATTGGGAATTTTTGCCTCAAAGTAGTGGAAAGTAGAGTTGGGTATAAAAGTCTTATTATTTATGAGAAATTCTGAACTGCCAGGAGTGTTGACTTCCAGCCATTATTCAGCCTATAGGTTGCAGTGACAAACATAGGCAGTTTAAAACCTGGTTCATCCCATGCCAGTATCCTCATCATCAGCCCGCTGACTGTTCTGGAGTGCATCTGTTTCTCATTTTGACCAGATATTGCATCTCAATGTTAAAAAACTTTATCAATCAGAATCAGAGCTTAATAAATTTAGTATGTTCCTCCAGAAAATTGTTTTGCTTACTAAAATGTTTTTGTCAGAAATTGCCCTAGCAGTGTAGACCTGCAGCAGTGTTGATAGCTGTGGATGCCATCAGCTTCAGCGGAGCCAGGATTCCAGAAGTACCACAGATTTTCAAAAGGCCAGGCTTTCACTTGTTGGATGTGTATACTTACAAACGAGGTGCTGTCAGGAAAAATTAATTTCTGTGGCTTTGGAATTTGGAAACAAATTTAGGCTGCCATAATATAGACAAGTTTATACTACCAGCCTGATTATAATGAAATGTTTGCAAATTTGAGTGATTATTATAATAACCTTTTCCAGCTGAATAAGATCTTAATAATTTTATATGTAACAAAAATACTATTCCTGTTAGTTTCTAAGCACGTTTCCTAATTATGCCCATTTTCCATCTCGGCTATCTACATTTTTTTCCGGTGTTAATCATCATATTTTGATTTTGAAATGCTAAAAAACAGTGGGGGTGGATATGTTGCAAGGAACTATACATAGTCTTCTCCATCCCCCTCAAAAAAAAAAAAAAAAAAAAAAAAGAAAAAACCCAAACCAAAACCGAACCAAACCAACCAACCAAAAGACAACAACAAAAAACCTTAGGGCTGCCTTGGCTGTAGTAAGTGAAGTCACAAACTTGCTCTGTACCAAAGACAACTAAAAGATGGGTGCTTTTCAGAAAATAGATTTAGCAGCATGTGTTCTCTTCATAAGTGACCGGATAATTTTCTTGTTGATGGACAGAAAAAAAAAAAAACGTACAGCTTGGTGATTGAAGGAAGTTACTGCCTTTTCTCATGTCGAAGTCATAAATACATGGGGGGGTGCGTGGGGGGGTGCGTGTTGTGTGTTTCTTCTCCTTCGCTCTGGGGGCGGGCGGCTCCTGCGCCCCGAGCCCGCGGGAGGTGCGGGGGCAGCGGGAGGTCTCCTTCGCTGGGGCTCCGGTAGTCGAGTGGAAGCTGTTCCGCAGGAGAAGTATGTCCCGCAAAGGGGGGGTTGCGGGCCGGTTCTGTGCGCTGGCGCAGCGCAGTCCTGGGTGGTGCGAGGCGCGACGGGAGCAAAACGGGTCCGGCGTGACGAGGGTCGAGCCGAGATGGTTTTGACACCCGAGGTGGTGTCTTGGGAGCAGCTGGTTTTTGCTGACTGCTTAATAGATTTTCTTTCTGCACCCCCCGCAATTCCTAAAAGTAATAAACCCCTATTAGCTACTCAAATTTCTCTAATAATAGTCACTCTCCTGGTTAATTCGCCTTTTCAGAGAGCTATATTGGAGTCACTTAGCAATATCTGTAAGAAGAGGGGGAAAAAACATAGAAAAGGAAAATAAAAAGTCTTAACGAGTAGCTGTGTTTCTGTAGCTACTATTTAGGTTTATCGCTAAAATACCATACAAGCACCACTGGGCTGTATTCAGGTTTTCCATAGACAAGAAGGAGGCTGTATATACGTTAATGGAGGACAAAAGAATAAAATGAAGAAATACCTTCAACATTTCAGAAACATAGAAATTATTTTTTCTGCCTGGCAGGGAGTTTATGAAGTAAAAGACCACGTTTGTGTTTTTTTTATTTCCTTGCACGCTTGTAAGTTTGTGCCAATATTTAAGGGTTTTTTTTTTTGGGGGGGAGGGGAAGGGAATATGTGTATAATGCAAATTTCAGGACTATTATGTATTCCATGCATAGGAGAATGGTAAAATCTCACTTAAACACACGGGGGCACCAGTAGCTCAGCTCGGGCAGTTTATAGCACTTGAATTCGTGATGGGAAATGTGAAGTCCTATTTTCATTTTGCAGATGTCATCTCCTTACATTTTCATTGCCTCCTATACAGTTCAGTGCAACAGAGGGCCTCTTGGCTGGTTTGTTTGTTTGTGTTTGATTTGGTTGGTTTGGTTTTGTTTCTTAAAAACACTTCAAATGAGTTGATGGTTGAGAAAGCTGCTGGCATGACCACCCAGAGAATCTGAAGTTTTCGACCTCCAAAAGAGGTGTAATGCTGTCAAACTCTGTGACAACATTACATGATGTCTCTTAAATCCTGATCATTTGTAGAAATAAGAATATATGATGCCTTTTTGGGAGGCTTTTGACTCTCCTGCAGAGACTGCTTTACAGCTACTAAGAAAAGGCTGAGGTTTATTTGATTATTTCGAAAGTAAATAACTATTTATTGTTTTAGAAAAAAAGTAGTTACTGTTTGCTTGATCAAGATGATAAAACTCAAAAGAGTCTGGAACATTATGCTAATATTTCTACTAACAACTGGTTGTTAGTGACTTGCCAGCACAAACTCTGTACAAATAACACTTTGCATGAAACTTACTGTCTGTAAAATTATGCAGATTACTCATGCATGTTAATAATGTCTATTTTGTTTGTATTTTCCTAATGAGAAAATGCAGACAGACAGTGCTGGATTACCTTGCTGTCTGGCCTATAACATACCTGCAAGACTACTACTTGTTTCCTTCAAGGACAGTAAAATCTTACTAGAAAGTTGCTAAAACTTCCGCTTAGGAACGCGCCCAGTGAAACCAGAGCAGAAATGACCTTTGCACTTAGTTTGCTTTTGGGCTGGTGTGTGCTATGCTTATAGCTGAATATATTTGGACTTCCTTGGGTCACTACCAGTAATAACCATTGACATGTGGGAGCCTGCTATCTGGGGGTCTGCAAACATGGCAATGTGACAGCTGCGTCCTCTTTACTCTAGTTTACATCCTCTGTGCCAGCATGGTGGGATAGCAGTGTAGGAGTCCCTGAGCTGGCACCGTGCCACGGGGCAGGGGCTGACCTCCTGCAGCCAGTTCTGCTGCTTCAGGGTCGCTTTGTCAACTTAGTGTAGAGAGACAATGACCTAAATCCTAAATGACTGTGTGGTATCTGTTCTGTAAGAGAACGTTCCACTGCAGTAAAGATACAAAGTTGCGTTCACCTTGGGACTGCTTTTGCTGAAGCACATGAGACTTTAATCAAATGCTGCATTATTAGCCTGACATTTAACAAACAAAATCAAACCCCAACATCACTCTACTAGTCTCTGCTTTCAGGATTGTTTGTTGTGGTTTTTTTAATATCAATTACTGAAATAGCCCAGGAAATGTGATTTTAAAATTTAATATGGACATCTCAAATTTGTAACATAAAATGAAAATGGTAAAGCTACACTTTTTTATATGTGAATATGGTAGACATCTAGATTTGTATAGATCTGACTAAAAATACCTATAATTTTCTTTGTATTTTATTCCTCAAACTGTAACCAGAATTTGAGTATCAGGCAGTGGTGCATGTCATAAGAGAGATGATTTAGAATGCTAATTCCTGAATTTAAAAGCTAACGACAGTGCCAAATGACAGTGGTGGTTTACAGTGGATTTTCTTAATCTGAGTGAGTGATATGGCAGAGCTCTGTGAAGAATTTCCATGTAAAATGATTATACCTGTAACTCCACAAACAGGAAAATAATGAGGTTCTTTAATAAAGGCAAGTGTTTGAAAATTTGACCCATGATACGTCCTTGCTTCCACATGAATTTATAAGCCATGACAAGCAGCGAATAACAAGAAAGCAAAGCTGGTGTTTGCGTTGCCGTGTGGAGGTCGTATGGTCTTACCTCAACATGTTCGATGACTTTACCTCTTGAGGAGCGAGGGTAGGATCCAGCGAAGGCTGTGGGTGTTGCCACTGTGAGCTCTGCCACTTCTGAATTTGGGGAAGTGCCCTTCTGCGACCCCTCGTGCTGGAGGGGGTGCGCAGGCACTACGCTCCTCTCCTCTGTGTGTCTGGGGAGAGGCAGGGAGAAGTCTCAAAACTGGTGAACTCCTCAGAGAAGTCAGTCAATGAGGAATACAAGAAAAAAAAAAGTGTATTAATCCCTGTTTCTCTCTACATTTTTGTTATTTGCATGTGGGTTCAACTGAAGGACCTATTTAGATCTGAGGCTTTGAACCTTTTCTTATAACAACGTGTGTGTAGCAGTCCTCTTCTCGTGGCTGCAGGAGGGAGTGCAGGTGTCGCATCCCTCTTCTGAGGAACCAAGAAGATACAGTGACTCCAGCTCATGAAACCTCCCACTAACCACTGCTTTGTGGTGTAGACCACTACTGCTGGTACTCATAAAATCATCTTTAAAAGATGCCACCAAAGGAGAAGGCAGTTTGAGGTCGACTCTTCCATATAGAAGAATGGTGGTAGGTCTGTAGGGATTTAGAACTAAGTGGGTTCTCATGTAGCTAAAGGTAATTAATCTATTAGAATGAGGTTTGTAGCCACAATTATTTTTTTGTACATGTTACTAGAGGGGAAAAAAATCTAATAAGAGAGGTAAGAAACCTGAGGAGGAGAGGGAGCATGATAGCTTCTGTATTGTCTGATGCTTTATAGTACTTCTGTTTTCTAGTGTTGGCAGATGTTATATAGAAATTTAATATGAAACTGTAAAATTTTATCTAGCAATGGAATATGTTTGATAAGTATTTAAAAATCTACCAGTGAAGATTGGCCAAATTACGATGAGCTCTTGTTTTCAAAGATTTTTTCCCTACTTGTCTTTCACATGCATAAAACAAATCCTTGGGCACATTAGTTAAGATGTATACCTTTTTGTAATTGTTCTCAAAATCATGTGCATCTCCTCTGCTCTCATCTGAATTTTAAATTAACTTGTAGTAAGAAAAGCTTTTCCAATTTATTTGTTTCTATGAAAAGATATTGTAGAAGTCTAGAAAAAGAAGAGATTCTTGCTTTTCTTGATTGTGATGTCGCGTGCAGGAGATACGATCTCTGGCATGCTCTGGAGGTTTCCAGAACCATTCTCTCTGCGCTTCCTGTCGGGCGTGCTTTCAGCAGTGCCTTCACAGCTACTGCAGGGATGAATGAGAAGAGGAATGTTCTCAGCTGCTGAACAGGAGGGAGGAAGGAGCCTGTTTCTCCCCTTGGGATGCTTTAGTACATCAGTTTAGCTGGCCCGAGTTCCTCTTGCAGCACCGAAGAGCAGCATTGAGCCTGGTCTTACCTGGCAGGGCTCTTCATCTCACAGCTCTCTTGCATTTTCATTGTGTTCCAATGCTTTTATTCAGGTGCAAAAGAAACCTTGTCTTGACTTGGGCCATGTTGGCAGAAGTTTTGAATAGGAAGGCCTCTGCTTTTAGAGCTGTGAGGTCATACCAGCTCACCAAAGCTGAGACTTGGAAGCCTCGTAGCCCCACACTGGTATTGTTCATGATGAGATTGTTTGGGGGAGTTAGAAAATCAGCCATGGTGGCAGCTGTCAAACAGGCGTGCAAAGCTTTTAAACACTTCTGTTGAAGAACTAGCTGGGACCTTGAGCTATCTGCATGGGAAATGGAACTGAATGAATAGGAATGGGGAAAAAAACAGGAAAACTTTGTGAAGATCAGTGGTTCTGGTGCCTCCATGCTTCACATCACAGGAGAGAAAGGAGTATTTTTCTATGGGTGTGTTGACTCTGATGGAGCATCTGGGCTTCTCATGCAGCTGGTGTCAACACTAGTTAACAAAGTACTCCAGTCTTTCATTGGCATCTTTACATTGATAGGATTGAAAGAGTGTCCCATCTCGTGTGGGATAAAGTAGGTCACCGGCTTCCTTCTGCTGCCCTGTTTCACAGAGCCACGCGCTGTGCGCGCAGTCATTAGCTAGGTGATGTCATGGCAGCTCCCAGTGCGTGGTGTTTGCTGGACGTGCTTTCCCTCGACCCTGCTGCAGCGTGGTGGGTGGAGGGGGGCGGTGGCTGAGCGCTGCAGGTTGTGCTGCATTTGCAAAAAGCGCAAGCCTATCCACGCGGTGAGGCGCGAAAGCTCTCTGCTCAGGCTGAAGGGCAAATTAATATAGTCCATTAGAAGACTGTTCAACCAAGGAAGGCATAAGAGGTTGCTTTTGCACTCTGTCAGCAAGTGAGCTGCTGGATTTTTTTTTATTGTGTGTGAAATTTGAATAATTAATAATAATGGCATATAAGCTACTGTTATAAACTTATTGTGAGAGAGGCATGGGTGTTACTTTGGTTCTAACCATTTCACAATAAAAGCACTTCATATCTTAAATATTTGTACTGTTTATAATTAAAATATGGGATAAAATGGAATTATTCACTGAAAGCAAGGTCAGTAATTGTGTGATGTGTGTGCTTAAGGCTTTAGAAAACACACTGAAAGGAATTGGTCCCTCTGCAGAGAAAAAGAAAATTAATCTTTATGCTTTTAAGAAACTGTGTTATTAAAGAGAAGACAAGCTGACTCTGGAATCTGGGATGCTTTAGTATGTATAGCTGTAGTTTTCTTGGGTTTCCCAAGGCATGCTCTTGAATGGTGAAGGAAGTTGGCTAGGTTTGCATTTTTCCATTCTTGATTCTCCTATGCTCTTTCTCCTTCTCTATTCTCTTCTTTAGCATCTTCTGTGGAATAGAGAAAATGTGATAATTTACAATTTTTTCAGGGCCTCGCATTTACTGATCTTAATCAATCTCAGCAACCAGGATAGGTCTCTCTAGGATGAAGCTAGCTGAAGATGCACAGGGGAAATGGCATTGCGACTGTAAAGCTTTTAGTGATGTTACAAAGGGTGAGAGAAATGAAAATGCTTTTTTTTTTTATTCAGGAGGTTTTTGACAGTTTGAATTAATCAGGTTACATGGAATAAGGAAATAATACAGGAAAGGAAAAGGAAGTTAGTGAATGATGTCCCATTTTAAGATACGAGAGCACCAGAAAGCATTCTGCCAAACCTGCCGTTGGTTAAAGATGAGACATCACTTTTGAATGTGACGACACTGCAAAGGTAGATGGCAAGATGACTGGGGCCAGAAGTGCAGGATAGTATGGAAAGCTGTCACGGTGAAAGGAAAAAGAGCTGTCTCTGCATCAGAGAGGACACACTGGAAATAATTTTGAAGGTTTTTCCCAGCGATAAGAACTAATAGTCTAGACTAACAGAAGATTTTGCAAAGTAGCAAAGTGGGTATTGAATCTCTGATTAGTATCTACTTACTCCCTTGGGGATCTTACACAAATGAGATAAGGTATACCAGGCTTCCCTTGCAGCTCATATTTGCTTGGAGTTTGTGCGGCTCAAGATCATAAGAGGTGAGGGGGGTATACTTCTGTGCATCGGGGAAGGGCTTGGACACTAAGAATCTGCCTCATGTTTAAGAACAAAAATATGAAAACTAGGGCATCTAACAAGACTTTCTAAGTAAAGGGCTTTAATTTAGAATCTGGGATTTATTTACTCACAACAGATACTCGTGATCCATTCTATTTTGTATCTCCTTGGCCAAACCACCGCTTTTCTGAATTTGGAAGTGGGGTAACCCTATCTACACTGTGACGTGGGAAACTGTTCCAATTAGACCAAATGGCAAATTTGTCCCATTATTTAAGTGTTCTGCAGTCATTTTACAGTTTTGAAAATCCATTCTCACTGGCTTTCTTAAAATGGCTCTTCTGGGGGGACAGTGTTGCCTGTCTGTGTTTGATGTGGAGGGTTGCTTCCGAGAGAGCAGATTTGTTTCAGTTGTGCCTTACACTACTGATAGATGGGTAGCAGCAACTAGAACTTCAGTGGACTAATAGCATTTCCATTGGATGTGTTTGATCAGGGGAACATTCAATACAGGCAGGAAACTAGTTGCTCTTTGTGTTTCCCTTTTTTCTTTTTTTTTCCCCTCCAAAAACGGAATGATTGTGTTGTCCTCCCACCCATAGAGACATTATTGCTCCTATGAAGAAATGAGCTAAAATGCATGTACTTCAAATTTTTAGTCATTTCAAGTATCTCTAATTAAGATACCAGTAGTTGGTGAGATTTCTTTCAGTCTCTGCCTCAAGGTTCAAGAGACTTGTGCTATTTTTGTAGCTGACTGTATATGTTTGTATCACAATATTTTGACTTGGTAGCTGCAGTGTATTTAATACTAATATGTTTCTTCAAATCAGTAACATTACAATACTAGAACTAATGCAGATTATGAATTACTGTACGTAATACTCCTCTTTGGTATATTCATAGCATTTCATTTTTACTATTGCAGTCTTTACTGAGTGCGTGATTTATCAGAGTTTATAATGAATGAGTTTTGCTAAAGCTATTAAATCACTCAAGTGTGCTAAATTGTGGCACCAGAGCAGGTGCTATTGTCTCCAGCTCTTTTGGAAAGAACGGAAAAACCCCTAAATGATCCTGGACATTTATACCTAAAGGAAACAATCCTTTATATTAATATAAAAAGATTGTCGTGTACTTAGGCAAGGGAATTCTTGGCAGACAGTTTAAACTTACATGTATATATAGCACACTGGAGCCTGCTAAGTACCTCTGTTTTCTTTATGGATGGAGCTTTGGTGCCAAGAGGTCTGCACCACATACAAGCGTAGATATACTTCTATCTGATGGATTGTCCCATAGTGAACCACATTGTATACAGGATGGTCAAACGTATTGATTATGTGGTTCTGTAGTTTGCAGCAGAATCACAACCTGATGCTTTTAAGTACATATATGCAATCAATCTTCATGTGAAGGAGCTCAGTACGAAAGAAATATTTCATGCTATACATCAGATGTAAGATTAAATGTATGTTACATATTTTTTAACCTCATCACCATAGCATTATTGGGAATCTATACAGTTCTTACAAGCATCATCTTTGTGTTGAATATGGACTGTAAATATGTAAGAAATTTCATAGTGTGTGTAATGCTATTCTGGTTTTAGTACCAGGTCTCATGGTCAGCTACAAGAGGAGAACTCGTATAACACAGATGGAAATTTTTTATAGGGCTACTTTTATGTTTGTTACCTATCTGTAAAACTTTCCTTCAACATTGCATAACAGAATAAGAAACTTTTACTTGAGGGGGAAAATTAGCATGTTGATTAGATTTTAGTCCATCATGCAAATAAAATTGAAATATATATGCTTATAGACTAACTTGCTTCTGGTACTGTAAAGCCAGCTTCTAACTGATTATTTGCAAAATGTAGACAATTTGACTCAACTACCACTTCTAAATGTAGAAATGAATACAAAATTTGTCAAGACTGCCTTATGTTAGCAATTTTTGAAAGTGGTTATGTTAGCTTACAATGCCTAGCTGTATAAAAGATGATTTATGCTGGTAGGGTTTATTTGTAAGTTGGGACAGGAGTACATGAATGATTTTTCTGGAGCAGCTTTTATGTTTAGAAATTTTATTCCAATATTTTGGATCTATGAAAATTAGAAAAATTGAAAATAAGACTATTTGGTGATAATATGGTGATTGCGCTATGTACTCAGTATATGTTGACTGTATGTTATTATCCCTCATTATATAGGGTTTTAAGAAATGTTGCTCTGCTGTCACACAACCATCTCAGTACTTAGTAACTACATTATCTGTTGCTGCAACATGTGTGGTGGCTGTCTTATGACAGGCAGGGGAAAAACAGCATGCTTGAGAAGTTTTTATTTGTCTGGAATTCAAAAGAATACTGTACAATAGTATTCAGAAAACTCCGTAAGCATCTGGGTTTTAGCCTATAGATGCATTTGGCCAATAACACATGTGGAAAAGATCTGGAGCAGATAAATATTTGTAGAGAGGCATATAGAGAGAGTGGCCTGAGCTTGGTTCCCAAACCTTTAGTGAAAGACCCTACTTGTCAAAGGCAAGACACCCAAGCTGGGGTGTGTGGAAGAAGGCTGTAGCACACCACTTCTCTGTGCGTTTGCCCAAGAACAGGAAGCCCATCATCATGGCCTCCACCACTGAGTTATAAAACCTGCTGCACGCCGCTGTTGTAACCCTGCAGTGATGGTGCTCTGAGTCCCGCAGGGCAAATATAAAAACCTGCATCTAGAACTGGCCTATTAAGAAAAGGTGTAAGAGTCACTGAATGCTGTGTTTCATATGGTAATGACTACTGTGTAGCTGTGTATGCGCAAGAATTTCCATCAACGATATGGACTCTTAATCACTTTGCACCACTAGTGCAGGAAACTCAAATTTGCATTTAAGAAACGTTTTGATTTAAAAATAATTTTCCTAGCTGTATACAGCCAAATTTGTTATAATATCTTGAGTCCTCTCACGTGACTGACTTTATTAATGTATTTCAAGGCTGTGTGAATAGTATGATTTCTTTCTACAGTGTCATTAACTATGTTGTCTTGCCATATCTTGCTTCAATTATTAGTTGTTATGATGAACAGTATCAGTGACTGAAGATGATTGTGCAGTAAATGTATTATGTTGCGTAACTGTCTTGTGTTTCTTTTTCTTACCTATAACTTACATAGTTCAGGAAAAAAACAACCCTAAGATTGATAATAAATGGCTGATTTTGTTTCCTAGTTTCATTTTTCATTACCCAAGTTATTTGATTTAGGTCACAGAGTTATGTTTCTAAATGAGATGTTAGAAATCTAAACTTGGATCTGTCTCCATAATAATTATATATATATTTTAAATCTAAGTCTGGATTACTTGAAGCAACTAAAGCAGTTACGTTTTGAATCTGGTAAAAAGACAGTGTGTGTATATCGACTTTGCTAGGTGGTGCTCACGAGGGTCTCCAGCACTTGGGTCCTTATGGCAATATCCCAAACATCGTGGCTGAGCTGACAGGAGACAATGTACCAAAGGATTTCAGTGAAGATCAAGGATATCCCGACCCTCCAAACCCCTGCCCTATTGGAAAAACAGGTAATTCTGCTATAGTCTTTGCACCTCTGTCCTCAGTGTACATCTTTCAGTGCTGTACTAAGAAGCAGTAGGACGCTTGATCAGTGATGGGTGTTTTCTTTCATTCTCTACCCCAGACGCAGAACTGTTGAGTGATCGGGTGTTTTAGATCAGCGTTGTTTCGGGTTTTTTTAACATATGCACCTTCTGTACTTGCTATATGACTGCAAGAGAAGGTCAGGTGGAAGAAATCATCTTGACCTCGGAGCAGAAGATAGTGAGATTTATGATAGCGTCTTGTTCCTGAGGGAGTTCATTTTCCGGCTGGCCCCTGAAGAAAAGTTATTGTTCTGTATGGATGAGATTTAACCTGATTTTGGAGACTTTCATTGTGCCAAGAGGAATGAAACTGTCTGCCCCGATCTCCAACCCAGACCATGAGTCAATATTTAAGATACCTTGGCTCCAATCCATGTGGCTTTATAGCTCACTGAGGGTGCATCTGTGCCAAGAAACGGAGAGCTATGTGGATGTGCCCCAAGGCACACGGGCTGCACTGCTGCTCTGGCTGACGCTGGCAGAGGAGCGAGCAGTGCAGCCCTCGAGTGGCAGTGCGGGACGGTACCTGGGACACTTGTGACGTCCCTCAACTTGCAGCTGCGCATGTACCTAGCTGTGCTGGTGGCTAGTGCTGAAAGATCTCTAACGCAGCGCTGCATGTGCATGATATAGACATACCCTAAGGGAATTGATCTTTTTCCTGTTATTTGAGCCAAGGAATGACTTCCAGTACTGAAAGTTGTAGTAAAACACCCATTGGCTGCCTTGGGAGCTGGAACTGGGAATGAGCACTCTTATTTTTCTCTCATTTTTCATTTGTGAGCTAAGAGATCCTTTCAAAAATCTTTTCTGTTTAGTCTTCTTTTATGTTATTTGGATAATGCAAAACAGTTGTCTGTATTCTTATTAAAAATTATCTAACTAGCTTAGAATTGATCAAAAAATAAATATTTGTGATCAAGAGTTTTGCAAACAGTGTTTTAACATTCCATTCAAAAAGATGACCAAATTTCGGATAGTCCTCCCTTACTGTTTTTGATTACAGCCCATTTGGTGATGATGCCTGCATCTCTTCTGAAATAACATCTAAGCTTCCATTTTGTTCAATATAGCTGTTGTCTGACGGGTTGCAAATGGTGAGTTTAGGTTTTCGCACACACACAGACTTTCTATTTTCTGTGCTCACTCATTAGACTGCTGTTAGTGATTAGATAAATTAAAAACCTGACATACAGAGAAATGCTTTTGACAGTCCATTCATTTTTTCTTAGGTGAAATCAAAGTTGTTAGCAAAACTAATACAGTCAGATCTGAACACGGAGGCTATTCTTATGGAAGTGCTGCCTGCTCAGATAAATGACTCCATCTTAGATACGCTGTGAGTGAAGATAGTATCTCCTAGGATTAGAGTAAAATGTTTTTCAGAGCCTTAAATGGAAATTCAAGTGGTGACTGTATTATGCATACAAATTACTGGAGGAGGCCTTCCTCAATCAGGTCTGCGGATTTGCTTAATGGAAAACAATTTTTCCAGTCACTGTCTACATATGCACATTCCACAGCGGGAATACATAAGCCTGGAGCACTTCAGCTTGAAGATTTTCGGATTAGCAGTCTCAGAGGGCACACACATGTCCAACTGCCCTTTGTGTTTTCTACCAAAAGAGACAGATGCTCTGAGAAAGTCTACCACATTTCTGTTGTCACCTGCTTCTCTCCTGAGATGACCCTGTCCCTGCTGAGACTGAAATAATTTTTAAGTCCTTGTAGTTACCTTTAATGGTTTCTGAGTTACTTAGCCAGTATGATTAGTTTTCCAACTTCTTACTGGCAGCTTTATTTTTTTCCCCATTCTAAGGAGAAAAGAGAGAAAGTAGGATTTGTTGGACTTAAGATACCTCCTCAGGTCATTGATTCAACTCATTTTTAAGTCAAGTTTTTACTGTTTCCCATATCTGAGGGAAAAAGATGATCCATCTGCCAATCTTTTTACGTGATGATCACACAAGGACAGAAGGGCAAGTCCACAGGTGTGTCCTCTGGAGTGCCTGTGTTCTGGCAGGTGTAGCTTGGATGCCTGGCATTGTGCCTCGGGGGGTAGGATCTCCTTGGGTATGTCTGAGAGGAGCTTAGACTGCAAGCTGCCCATGCAGACAAAGCAGAGGGAGCTCCAGGAGCAGACTCTATCCACAGAGCTACTCTGGTGTCAAGTTGCTGAATCTTTGTTTAATCTAAAGTGACTTATTTTGGTAAAAAGTCTACAAGCTGATTTTTAAAAGGGTATTATTCCTGATGTGACTGTCTGCAAAACCATCCACTGTGATTAAAGGAGGTTTCTGGACCCATCAGATTAGTTTACCAATCTGCAGAAATGTCTTCAGCACAGAACTTCTGCCACATTGCATTTTTATGAGATCTTATGATGCGTAGATGATTTTCAGCCATTTTGAACAAAGTAGCAAACCAGAACTGGAGTTCAATGAAGAAGAGCTACACAGTGAAGGAAATTCTGTCTTTGCTCATAGCATCGTTTTACCATGAGCTTCAAAAGTATCGCTTCAACAATTTCTACAGCTTCCCGCAGGCATTTAAAAATGAAAAGAGGATCCCTTCTGAGTCAGAATAACACGCAGTTCTGTGTAAAATCAAGCTCAATCACTAATTGAAAAGAAAAACAAAAAGGAGGGAGAGAGCCTGGAAAACAAATTAATTCAGTTTTGAAGTTTCATTGTGCTTTTTAAAAAAATATTTAAATATCCTGACAAACTCCTTTAAAAAAAACCAACCTGTTATTTTCCAATCACTCAGTTCTTAATTTTATTTTTCAAATTGCATAATTGCATTTAAGAAGTTTGCTGATTAATGTGGCACATACTATGTGTTTCAAAGCTGTTAAGCACTCAGTGCTTTCTAACATACTTTTACAGTTGATGATGGGTGTCTAGAAAACACCCCAGACACAGCAGAGTTCAGCAGGGAATACCAGCTGCACCAACACCTGTTTGATCCAGAGCATGACTATCCCAACATGGGCAAGTGGGTGAGTACCTGCTTCTTGCTTATTTTTATTGCATGTGAAATTGGGTATTGTCTGCTGCGTGGTATACTATGAAACCACAAGGAGAATATTGTGCCTATTGCTGGAAAAACTATCACCCTAAGGGAAATTTCTCAAAAAGGTAAACTTGCTCTTAAAAATATAGAAATAAGTCTGTGATTGATGAAAAGCCCATAAAAACAGAAAGTAGAAATCCTAGTCTTATTACCTGTCCGAAAGTATGAAAACTATGTATGTGCTTGATAAGTGCAAAAAACCACATGTCAAACTACAGTGAACATGAAACCAAAATTAGTGCAGATTTTAGCACAAGATTTCAAAACATAACAGCGCCTTAATTTGAAAGATTACCCAGGTTCAGTGACTAGTCACTGTTAAGCTACTTAGATGCTAAAAAAAAAAATAAATGGAGTGCAGCAGTGCCTAAACACATTAAAAAATCTAGGTCCAGACAACTTGCTCTAAGGAATCCTCTGTGGCTCAAGGATTTCAGAGGACTCGATGCTGCTTCTTCCTCTATTCAGATTGTGTGCTATATTATATTGAAAACCTGTTTTACACACTGCATATAATAAATACAGTGAGCTACACTAAGGGTAAAAATCTTGCTTTGAGCGTACAAGGACTTTAATAACTCCAGCTAGACTATTTCTGCAGGCTAGAGGCTCCAAAGAGAACTCTGCCGCTTAATCTTAGATTACATCAGTTAAATGTCCAATCCCAAATCTGTCTTCAGGCGCCAGGAAAACAATAACAATGATCATAATTTATGATTCTAGAGCAAATAATGGAATCTCATTTTACATTGTTATAACACTTTACTTAAGATTGCCCTAAACCAGTGCTCTGTAAGCTTATATCGATAAATGGACATGTTTGGCAGCCTCTTCTCCTGCTGTAATTGTGAGACAATGATTCATCGTTCATAATCAAACCAGTGTAAGATTTATAGTCTTAATTACTTATGTGAGTGCTAAATTTCTAGAGAATTATGCCAAAAATCTAAATTTTGGAAACTCTTGTTGCATTCTAAGTAATTACCATCAAAGGTTTTCATTTTAAAAACACCAGATGGTGAACTTTCTTATTTATGCCAGATAATGCAGTTAGTTTTCTTATTATTCATAAGCAATTTACTTTCATAATACCATTTTGAAGACTATAAAAGCACTTCTGTAAATCTTTGGCCTATAGCAATATTTCAGAATCAAGCGTACATACTGCGTTGTCATCGGCAACATATATACTTAACAAATGGTAGGGAATCATTAGTGAATGCTGGCCTTTTTTCATTTCTCCATCCATCACTACTAATTCAGGGGAAAAAACCACTCACGCAGGGATTAAGACAGACTGTTAGGTACTAAACAGTAATCACATCTCGCTGCGGCGTAGCCAACTCCAGATCTTTTTAATCAGAGATGAAACAGCTGGTAATGTGCATGAGCAAACGTTCTGCCGAGATCCAGGAGAATCGCCCCGATTGACTCCTCATGGTATATTACTACACATTAAAAAGATAAATACGACGGTATCTGGTTTTGTGGCTGGTTTTGTTGGGTTTATTTCTCTGGGAAAATAAGAGCAGGAAAGCACTCTCAAAATTAGTTGTTTGAGACTTTATAAAGGAGAGAGAAAGTAGATCAGATCTTTTAGGTCACTTACTGTCATCTGGATTAGGTCGTAAATGACCGACACAGCCGACTGGGGTCCGCCCAGCAGGTAACTGTGCATCCTCATCCTCCCACCGCCCCCAGCCACCACCATCCCCTCTGCCCACCCACAGCCCGTTCCTCCCTCTCCCGTGGAAGAGCCTAGGACTGAGTGCCCCAGGGGCTGTGATGGCTGTGTATTTACAGACTGTGTTTCCACGAGCCCCTGCGTGCTGTGAAGGCTCTAGGCTGTCACCACCGTCTGAAGCCCTCGGAGTCAGTGTGTCTCCTGGACCCGGGCGAGCTGGCGTGTGCTCACAGCTCTCAGGGGAGCTTCTCCCCAGCCTTTTCCTGCCGCAGAGCAGCTCAGGCACTGTTACGGTTCCCACTGGTTTGTCCTTTCAAGGAGCCAGCATGCATTCCTTAGCATAACCACAGTAAAACCCAAATTGCATTAGCAGGTCAGGAAAAAAGGACCTGCTTGTTCATGAAAAATGGGAAAGAAACAGGTTGTTTGGGTTGTTCTGGTGGCATACTCTCATGCTTGCAAAGCTGTGGGACCTCTGCAGTACCCTGTGAACAGGAGACATTGTTTGTAAGGGTAAAACAAGTCTAGAAGCTGTCTCATATGGCAGTATATGCTGTATGTATATAATTCCATGTAGATGCTAAATATCATGTGTAAATACTGCTAATACATGCGAAGATAAAAACATATAAATCATGATAAATGTATAATGGGTTAGGGGAGGAAAGAACGAGATAAAATTCTCCTCTCTTTGCAACAACTCTCCATGTGTCCATATGCTGATCTGTGGCGAGTCTCGGGAACGGTTTCTGTTTATAGGGCAAGATACATAGCTTATGCTCTCCTTCCCACCCCTGAAAACTTTTTTCTCTTTGTCTGTGGAAAATGTAGAGGAGACAGTGGGAATAGTAAGATAAGGAACCTTTGAAGGTTTCTACCCTAGTGTGCAACTGTAGTTTCTAAAGATTTTTGTTGTGATTTTTTATTTTCCCCTCAGTTCAGACTTTTCCTTGCAGGAGACAGGTCCTTTCCATTTGAGTCTGCCTTTTCTGCATCTTGCAACTTGACTCTTTAGATGGTCTGAAGAAGTATTGTTGGCATCCAGAAAGACTTGCATGAAGACAGTTTACAATGTACCATTTACAATGTAAAGCTAAAAAACACTTACCTGTAAGTTGTGTATTTATTGAAACCCAAAGTGTTAACCACTGCCATGTGTAGGGGTTAAAAAGAGGGAAGTTCAGCTGTTTTCTGACACCAGTATCAGTACAAATAGAAAATTAAAAGCAACTATGTTTTTCAGCAACACTTCTTTCCACTGAAGCAATGCATAACATTTCACTCTAAAGGTAGAAATAATGCCAGTTTTGCCTATCAGCTGCAGAGGAGGGATCCAAGCCAGTACAAAGAAAGGCAAATGGGAAACAGAGATAAAAATATTGGACAAAGTTGAACTCCTTGTTAAAGAAGTTACTATCTCTGGCTTCCTAATTAGAATGGAAACCAGTCACTCAGGTTTTATTTTATTCCTACTCCAGTTATAGTGAGAAACATTAAGTGCGTCTTTCTTTACCAGCTTATGTTGTTAAATATCTGGGTGGCAGCAGTGAATTATTAGGACAGGTTATGGTAGGTCTGGTCCCCCTCTTCAATTTCAGACAGTACAGATTGTTTAACTCAGTGTAGTATGCTTGGTGTAATAGAAATTGTCATGCTTGATATTCCTGATAAGACTGTGCATTGACTGAAAAAAGCCCTCCTGAAAGTGTGCAACCTTGCTAATGCAATTTTCAGTTTTGCTTAATAATTGTGCGGGTCCAGATTACAGAGTTGATGATGATTACTGACTTAAAGAAGTTTCAGTGAAGTCTGAAAGATCTAAGGGAAAATCTCTCTGGCATTAGTTAGTTGTAAGCATTTTAACTTCTGAGCTTTTCCCCACTCGGATCCCAACCTGTAGTACCCTAATCCAAATAGCCAGGAGGGTGCAAAGGAAGCTCTAGGACTGAGGGGAAAGTAGCAATTCACATACAGCACATCTCTGTATGAGGTGTGTCTTTAACTGGAGAAACTCTGTGCCTTCATTCCTAATGAGTCCTAGGAGAGGGATGAGAACGGTGAGCACTTCACGGATAAATTTTGGTGGCTGATGAGCTCAGGCCCTTACACAGTGGAACATATTTTCGGGATTGCTATTACTGTACAAGCACACTCTTAGCTCATGCTCCATAACCTCATTTGCTTTACACTCCACACAAAGCTTAAGTAGTAGTTACAATCTTAAAACATTCCCAAACAGACTAAACAAAATACAATCTTCCTGAGCAGGAACAGTTCAGTTGTAAGGAATTTTCCTGAGTGACAGAAATGTTAGCTCCAGTAGTCATGAAATTCTTTTTATTTCAGAAACACTATTTTTCCTCTTGTGAAAAGTGTAAGGTCAAATAGTTTACAAAGAGAGGCTTTGGTGGCACTTGGTTTCCTAAAGAGAATAATTTACACATCCGTGGGTTTCTTTAAAATGTTAATTTAAGTTTTCCCCGAAGTGAGTTTGCATAAATGACTCGCCAAGAATGTCTCCCTTGGCCACCTTCATCTCTGTTCCCTTTTGGCACAGCTCAGACAAAATAACTGAGGTTGGGCAAGAGATAGGCCTTGTGAATTTGGGGTTTAACGAACACAAGAAGTACAAAACAGACAATTTTGGCAGATTTCATTGTAACACTTGAAAATGTTTGTTTTTTCTCATATTGAGGCTGCAGAGAGGGTAGAAGTGTTTGGTGAATTTGTCTCGTGCTAGAATTACACTTTCTATTTATATAATCAACGTTAGGTCAGTTGTTTATAGCAAAATTAATGGCCTTGTTTATACAGTGTTCTGCTTTTATACATGTAATTCTTCTCTCCTTCCTTTTTCAGGTTAGGGTTTGGTTTTGTTTTTCTTCATAATACACAATTGAAACAAAATGTGTTGAGCATCTGTGTGTTATTCCAGACTTTATTAGAATTCACTACTTGTATGAAATACAACAATATGTGGATGCACTTATGTAAACTATGGTCAGAGGGTTTTTTTGTGTTATTTTTGTTGTTTTTTTTTTCTTTTCTCATCATCATAACTTTCTCTTCTGCCAAGATGTTTTTGGCAGTTTTTAAAAGGTTCGCCATTAAAAATGTTATAGACCAAATGGTTTTTAGAAACTTTATTGAGGGCACTACTTAAACAAAGGAAGAGTTGGCGCTGAACTCCTTTCAGCAGAACTTTGCTCTGGAAACTGTTGATATCTGGAAGGGAATAAGCGAAGACAACAAAACAGTAGGAATGACGCCGATTGTCGTTTTTAAAAGGAATTAGAAAATCCCTTGTAAAGGAAATATTTTTTGCTCCTGTTTTTATGTCACCTCAAATGTATAGAAAGATGTACCAGAGGCAGGATTCTTGCTTCCTCTCCCACTCTCTCTTATTTTTCTTTTTTTTTTCCTCTTTTATTTTTGAAGTGTATATGTATTTATACCATGTATCACATGATGGGGAACATCCAGTCTATATCATTATACCAGCACGTACTTGAAGCACCTATTGCCTGAACATGGATGATATTATAGTGCAACATAGTGGAAAATTACTGGCTTTTTAATTGTTGGTAAGACTGACTGCTCCTGAAGAGCTGCAAAATGTTAGCAAGAATATCCAAATATTTATTTGTGGTTTATCCTTCCTGTAAAACCACACACTTCTCTAAACTTTCTAACACTCAACAGCTAAAGTAATATTTTAAAAGAGTGTAATGAATTTGATGGCTGCATTTTTTTCCCTTTCCAGAGCAAGAATTTACTCTTTGAGAAGATTAATGGTGGTCCAAAAAGAAGAAAGAGGGTAACTATCAGCATATTTTATAGCCCCTGTATCATCTAGAGAGTTAATAAGAATTAAAATCATACTGTTGAAATGAAGAGTTAGTCTAATGCACCTGCCTTATACATTAGATAACGCGTGAAGTCAGGGAATTTTTGTGATAAACTACTACAGCAGGCTTCAGGACTGTCCACCGAGTACGAGATGTATTTCTCTAAACAGCCTGTTGCTTTCAGAAGATGCACTTCAGCACAGAGCTTTAATATAAAAACTTCATATTGTATGTGTTTTTAAATTGTTACTATTTCCATAAAACCTTTTAAAATTATTTAAATGTCTTTAAAACAGAATTTAAGTGCTTCCTACTAAAACTACTGGCAAAATTAATTACCACTAGTCATGCATGTGAATATGTTTTTGGATGTAGAAGACTGTAGAACTGGTCCTTTAGCTGATGTAATTTGGTTCACTTACACACTTAGGTTTAACTCAGATTAAACTCCTATCCCTGTGTCCCACTTGCGTGAAAGACAAAGATGCATGGATTCTCATCTTTCTGCTTCTGAAACAAGGAAGGCGATCCACGTGTCACAGAGAACCTCTGCACAGTCTGCCTCACTATTATGTCTCTTTTTTTTGATAGTGTCAGCCTTTCTTTTACCAAAAAAATCACTTTAAGGCAGAGTCAGTCTTTAGCTTTGCTACTGGTATATTGGTATATTTTTTTACAAGATGAAAAAGCCTAGCGCTCTGCCAGAAAGTAGCTTTTTAAAATATGACAGCACAGTTTGTATTGTAAATTAAGTAAATTTGGTTTAAAATAACTGAAGCATAAGTGAAGAGGATTTATTTATTTGTTTAACTCTCAAACATAGAATCTTCTGCTATAAAGGCAGAAGATGAGTTGATTTCTTACTGAAATAAACATTGGTAATAAACATTGTTCAACCATAAGTTAATGATCTATCTTGATCTTAGTATCTGCCTCTTGCTTACATTTGATTTTCAAATTTGTTACTGGAAAAGGAAAAAGGGTAGGCACCTGATTTTAAGTCTAAAGCAAGTAGAATTTACCCTGGAAATAGTTGTGTGGAATATTTATTAATAGCTAGAACAGTATGTTAAAGTAGGATTAGTGCAATATATACATGAAAAAAAACCCCACATTTTCTGTGTGTGTGCTGACTGACGTAATTGGATACAAAAGGAATAATGTCTGGAGAGATGTGACAGCCATGTGGCCAGGGTTAGCCCAGAATTTTAGAGGGGAAGCTTCAGTCTTTTGCTTTGCAGCAGATTTATTTTCTTAGCACAGGTACGTCACTTAAGGGTAAATTCATTATCATTTAAGTATTTTATTGTTTTGAGAATAATCCTGTAATGATTACTAATGTTTTAATGAACAATTCAGAATTTTCACTTTTTCAGCAGAAGGACAACCTAGAGCTGTCCACAGCAGAGTGTATTTTTTCAGAAACCAAAAAGCCCACTAGATTCCCTTCCTGCGGTCCCGACGCTCCTCCACGCTCTTCTGCACAGAGAGAGAGTTTAGGGAGGACGACTTCTGGCAAAAAATTGGTGATTTGGGTCAGAATGTCCCGATTTTAGCTTAAAACAAGTTCCCTGTAACTGTGTACATAGTAACTGTGCTGTGTCTGTACACTGCTATAGTGTAGCAGTCACAGAGGTACTACTGGTCTGTAAAAAACTAAGCATTCCAAGTGTGTGTGTGTATTCCTATATATGTTTATAAACACACATACAAGCATACGTACACATAATCAGTATATATAGCAAAAGTACGTATTTACTATCTGCTACTGTGTTATTTTTTTGCAGCATTTGCAGTGCAAGACAAGGCAGCCTACAGTGACCTCTAAGTTAACTAGCAATTCTCCCCTTTTTAAATTTCTATCCATGAGCATAGCCCTGTCCACAACCTAATATCCCAAACATGACAGGAGTGCTTCTGTAATCACTGAGGCACATTGTCGTGGGCTCGGAGCTGAGGACAAAGGTGCTCAATTCAAATTAAAGGTGCTAAAATTCCTATACAGCTGTATAGGATTAAACATTTTTTGCACTATGTTTTTTGTTTTCTTTTGTCAGTTGAGAAGGATTCACATTTTTATGTATTCTCATTCTCTTCTATTTTATTTCAAAAAGTAGCAAGAAAGTACCATTCCAAAAAAAAGACCAATTAATCTTCCTAAGAATCTTCAAATAATTCCTAGAAGTTTATGCAACAGCCGAATTGCAGTAATTTAACATTAAACAGAACTTCTTTAAACAAACACAAACAAATCATTTACATGTGTCTTATTTTTAACAATTTAAAGCATTAAGTTAGTGTTAGTTTTACTTTCAAAAACTTTTCCACATTCATTTCTGGTTCTTAATATTTTCATGTTTTCATCTGCAGCAGAGAAAGCACTCAAAAAACAATAGGAGTAAGCAAAAGGGCTGCTCTGCACCATAATTAAGTATTAATGATAGCATCTACAAATCTGGAGAAACCCAAGGGCTTAAACTCGAAGACAGACAAACTCCAAATCTTTTCCAGACACTCAACAAATATTTGGGATATTTGAAAATAAATATTTCATGCCCATTTTAAAAGCTTTTTTTTTTGGTGTAGTTTTGAATTCTTGCATTTTGGTGAAAGAAGCACAGAAATATCTCAAGAAAAGTAATGTCTGTGCCAGTCTGACAAGAATCAAGAGATCCCAGAAAATTTGCATTCCTCCAAACAGTTTTTATTGGCATTAGAAACCAGCACACTGGAATGTTTGTCTATATCTGTGAAGGAGAAAGTATATACTTGAGTTTTGTTTACACTGACACTGTAATGGGCCAGAAAGTGGGTGTAAATAATATTTAAGTTAATTCTGAAGCTCCTCTGAACTGCTTAATACTTGCTAATATAGTAAATACATTTTATTCCATTGGTATAGGTATAATTCAAGCATGGGCTTTCAAATTACCGTGATCTTTAAACAGTTTTAAGACAGGATCTGTTCATCTTCAGTCTCACGTTGTGCTGCTTGCACGGCACAAAGTGAAGTTAAACCCTCTCTGGGGATCTTCTTTCCAGTGTTCTCTTGTTCTGGCACTGGTAGGAGAGCCATTTCCTATGCCAAAACCTTGCTTGGCTCTGCTTCTGTGCCAGGAGTTATTTATCTCAGCATCGAGAGCGGAAGCGAGGAGGGGTTTCCTGCAGAGGAGATGGACTGAAGATGAGACTTTGGTCAAAAATGATATTGTGGTATCTAACTTGTCTCCCAGCATAAGGTCCATCAGAGGCTAGTGATTTAAGATAAAGCTTACCTGTACTTCTCTAACAAGTTCTGTCCTGCCTCAAGAATTAAGGAGTTTAGATCTGCTGCTGCTTCTCTGCTGAGCTGAGGAAAGGAGTAGAGCAAAAATATAGTGTTTAATTCAGGCTGTCCTATATTCTCGGTAGTCCTTCACTTGTATTCTTTTTAGTGGACTAGATTAAATTCTCACGCACAAAAAATACTAGAAAACAAATCATTGATTGACTTTTAGATTTACTCCCTAAGAGTAATTTTTTTTTTTCAGTCTGCAAGTATTTGACAGATAAGAAATATATACATATGTCCACTAGTCCCAGTGTCCTTTTATATGTTTCCCTGTTTCTAACAGGTATAAATAATTTTAAACTTTTTCAGAATGTGAACCCATATCTGCAAGGACAGCGACTGGACAATGTTGTAGCAAAGAAGTCTGTTCCACATTTTTCAGATGAAGACAAGGGTCCTGAATAAGTACAGTAAAAATGAATGATGAAAACTCATGCCATCCTCTGCTAGATCGTAATATTGCTTATATATAATCATCTATTAAAATCCTTTTGAATGGCAGCATGTTTATTATTTATGTAATTGTAGATGAAAACCAGCTGTATTTATAACAGTATGTTCTCCTAGATAACAAAAATATGGTTCTGCTTTTTGTTAAGTTATGGTAAAAGGACATTTCTGTTGTTTTTATTTTAGTCATGGAGCAAACTTTAAAAATGTTAGTCATTTTAATAGCTAACGTGAGGTAAATGGTCTTAATGAGCAGCTTGTAAATAGGAAGATGTAAAAAAATGTCCAGTCTGATTCCAACATTTAATCTTAAATGTTACTGTTTGACACATGAAAATTATAGTTTTATGTTTTGTTCATAAATATTGTTACTTAGCAAAGACAAAGTATTTATTTTACCCAGAGAATTTTGGCTTTTGGTCTATTTTAATAAACATTTAAGCAATCTACAAGGTTTGCAAAGTGACGTTTTCCAAAATATTTCAGAGGCTCATTTATCTCAGTTATTGCTGTGCAAATTTAAAAATTAAAGAACTGCTTTTTGACTTTATCCACTGGAATATTTTTCTGTTAGTTTATCGTTCTACGTCCGCAACTTTCCCGAACACTTGCACATCTTTCTTATCAATGGTACTGTTGTGTGGAAATTAATCTTCCCTGCTGTTCCTTGTCTTAGTAACAGCAGCGTTTGTGCATTATAACGTGCTTAAATTATGTGTCCCTGGGATATTATAAGTGAAGATGGAGACATTTGTCTGTGCTAATAAGATTGTGTCAACATCCTCTGAATCCAAATCCAGGATATGAAGGTCATTACAGCTGATGATCTTCTGAAAAACTACTCTAATAACACTGGTACTATCACTGTTCTTGAAGTTGCTCTGGGAAGCTTAAATTGCCTTTTTGCCCTTAGGAGATTGAAGAACTTTATATTGCAGCAAACTGCATGCTCTCTTCCTGAAAGACAAGAATATAAAAATCATCTAAAATTTTGCTATTTTCAGGGTGCATCAGAGATATTTCAAGCCATGTGCATGGGGCTTCAGAAGTATGGAAAACAGCATTAGCTTACAGCTTTGAACTTCAAATCGATGGGAAAAAAATATTGTTTCCTCCCTCATCCTACAAAAAGACCCAGTAAAATAATAATGGCCCCTTAGAAAAAACAGATGAGAAACTAACAGAAACTAAAGGCCCTAGCTACATAAGATTGAGGTTAACAGGATGGCACAAATATGACTGTGTATGGAATTTGCTTTTTCTATCCTAGCACTTAGTTGTTTGTAATAAATTGTATGCAGAGAGCGAGTCCTCTCACGTCATTTATGGGTAGATTGCAAAACTCTGTAATGTTCTAGGCTGAGCTATAATGTCTTTCATCATATTTCCTCTTTAAAAAATTCTGGAAGAGAAAACTAAATATGTGTTACGCAATGGGATTTATACTCACACGTGACATGAAACTGAGGAGTTTGTGTGAATTGCAGAGCTCCTTCAACTTCCAGTGCCTTGAGTGGGATGGGAATAATCTAGCTGCTCACATGACAGAACTTGTCTTCTCTGCTTCTTTAGCTTACTCGTTTCATCTGCACTCCTGCTTGGTCTTTACACAAGTATTGAGAGTTGCAGAGTTGCAAAGGTTGTCTCCAAACCCAGAAAAAACTCTGTATCATGGCATGAACTTGAAATCAGAACCCACTGATGCCCAGCGGCCCAGAGTATGTGAAATAGTTGTTCCTCCCACCTGATCCTTCTGCCAGCCACTGGTGCTGCCATGAGGCTTCCAGTTGATTGGAGGCTGGATTTCCATTCTGAAGGAACTGGTGTTTCTTCAGGTACCCAACTGTCTTACCAATACTTTCAAAGCAATCTGAGCTACGTTCTGTCCTTATTAGCTCCAGTAAAATCCATTTTAATCATGAAAACAAAGTAACCACGAAGGCAATTTATTTCATGTTTTAAGCTCTTAGTAAGGACCGGCAAGTAATAAAAGACGGTGTCTACAGTAAATAGGAGACTTAAAAAGAGAGGGGCAAAGAAGTATTGTTTGCTTAGTAGTATCAGAAATCCCACATCTGATTTCTTGAAGCACTTCAGAATGCACTACAGCGCCTGCATGGGGATGAGATAAACCAGGACATCAAACTGACCAGAACAGGGATCCCCAGTGGCTGCCCATCACCCTGGTGGGGCCTGAGGAGCTGCCCTTCTATCTACGGTAGATCTGCACAGAGCAGGCGAAGGAAAAATTACACAATTTAGAGATATTTTTGTCTTTAAATGCAAGTGAAAAAAAAAACCCTCTACACAGCATAATACAATGACGCATCTTACAGGAACTGTCTGCTGGAAGAAATCACACACGTGGCGGTGAGAAGCCATCTGCTGAGTCCATCAGGCAGCTTGAGTGTTTCACCAGGAAGACTCAACAGCACTATTGTGAAATTTTAATAAAATGTAGCTATTGCACCCTGATAATGAGACAAATTTTTCTAATTTCAGCTCCATAGTAGAACTGCCTTTCTGTAGCTACCAATTGGTAGTCCCATATTAATTAAAAAAAAACCCAAAACCAAGCAAGAAACGTTGTCCCTCCTACTGCTCAAACAACAGTCCAAGCATGCATAGGTAGTTTTTTATATAGAATCATCCCAGGGCTGGTCTTTGGAAATCAGCAAACAAAGATACCAACTGTCCCCCTCACTAAGAGCTCACTCCACCAAACCATTATTTACAATATAAATAGCTGCTCAGCTCTTACAGGTGTAATCACCCTTTTACATTTATGACGCATGTGAATTAAGGAGCATGTATATTGCTATTGTTGTTTAGAATTTTCATTAAATTAAAACCTTTTTAGATTATTTTAAAATCTGCAAGTGTATTAATTACCTCTAACATTTTTGAAGCTCAATGTGCTTGAAAGAAGCTATACAAAATAAAGTGTTATGCCACGCAACATTGGTTTTGTCTGGTAAAGAATATTTATGACCCTAGTTTAAAAAGTAACTGAGCAGACTGTAGTATTTGATTTGCCACATAACACTTACTCTGGGAAGTGCGTGTGTGTGTGTGTGTATATACACACATTAACATACACTTTTAAAAGGATAATATAGTCATAATTAACTCAGTAGCAAAGAATATAAAGATGTCGACCGACAGCAGAAAGTAATCTAAAAATGCTTAGTGAATTATTTAGGAGGGAAAATAGTGATATGCTTCTTTATATCGGCACATTTGCATTCACCTAACAAAACTATGCCGCTAATCTGTCCAGCAACTCATGAACAAACCAAAAAATGTGGAACTAGTTCTGAGAATGTGACAGCAGCCCCGAGAGTCACTTACAGCACTGTAAGTAAAGCTTATCTGAGGCTTATTTTATCAAAATATGATGAGGCATATCTTCATCTGTTAAACTGAGGAAGGACACAGGCAGAAAGATGACTACCAAGTCAGTCAGGTTTTTGGCTTCACTGTGGACAAAGTAACGCTCAAACCCCTTTGTTTCCAAATGTCAGGAGCTAGGGATGAAGACAAGTATTTTTCTGACGATGAAGAGGAGACTTGAGTCCATGCCCTCAGATCAAGCCTCTAACCATTAGCTGTGCGAAAGTGTTGAAAAGGCTTTGTTTTCATTTTCATGCTGTACAAAAACTAATTTTTGAACATTTAAATTTGTTGGGAGAAGCCCATAACAACACCAACCCAAACCAAACTTAGAATCTTCTGGCCTTTTTGCTGGTAAGATCAGTAACCCAACTCTTACCTCATTTGTAATGCTGTAACGCTTGTCCTGTGAATTAACTTTTATAGAAGCACTTCTTTTGTTCATGCAATTCTGGAATGTCTGGATCATTAGGACAAAGAGTTCAATGATAACTTTTCAGTCAGAGTCACAAACTCAGATTTATGGAAGGAGAAAGGAAAGATAGGCAGATTCAGGAGATGCTACCATGACCACGCAAAATTTTAGAATGTGCAAGGAAAGTACAGTTTCACATGACCCATAGAGGAGATGAACATTCACGTTTCATTAGCTAAGTGCGCTACAGGCAAGACTTAAGGTATCTCTCCATCCAAGTCAGGAACTTTCAAGGCTATTAGGAAATTAGAGGACATTATCTCCCGTTTGAGGCACCTGCAGCCAAGGTGTCGGGCTAGTGGACTTGACAATTAGATTGAACTGTATTTCCACCATGCTTGCTACATAGCAATCTGATATGCCTTAAAAAAAAAAAAAAGAAAAGAAAAGACAACAGCAACAAAACCCAAAGAGAATATAACAAATCCATTGCCACATGAATATATATACATACTCTTAAAAATTCAGTTTGGTTTGAAGTCACGCAATTGCCTTCACTACTCTTAAATAAGTATCATGTTCAGGAATTATCTCAAATAATTAGTCTTCCTTTAAAATAAAGAATTATGATGTCCTTAAGGGACACCTGCTTGCGGTGCCTGAAGCCAAAGACAGATTCCAACCATGAGCAAAGACTACAAGCTCCCTTAAAGTGCTCAGCCACTGACAATGACCTAGTTAGAGGCAAACGAAATAAAAACTAAAAGGAAATGTAGAAGAAGAGGGTTTAATTGCCGTCATGAAGGACCCATGAACCACAAATATGGCTGATGGGCACAGGACTGGGTCCTACACCAAGATTTCCAAATATGAAACAATTAAAGGGTTAAATGAATTATTTCCCAGGTACATACCCGGTCCAGATCTACCACACTCAAGCCTTTTGCTGTTAGATGAAGAATGGCATTGAATTCCAGTTCATCATCCTAATGCACCATGAGAAGGAAGTATGTAGTATCAGTTCATGTTTGCTTTATTTATGGTGCTAACTGCTTTGCTGTGCTTACATGGAACCTGATGGCTGGAAGAGCTGCTAGCCATGTGTTCAACAAACTTTAAATGATGTTAGTGACATGGCAGCAGCATTATCAATTAGAACTAAAAGAGCTTCAAAAAAATTCCTGTTTGGCTAGCAAGGTCTATTTTTGTATGTGAGGCAGAGGTGGGGAAGGGATCAGAAATGGTAGGAATTGAGAATGGCTTCAGACTTTAAAGATTAGGTAGACCTGAGTCAGCTCTTTTTATTTCTTCCTATGTTCCTGTTACCGAAACACATGGAATCTAGCTCCTATTGCAATGCAAGGGCATCTTTTACATTTACTTGCTGTGTTTCTTCATCCTACTCTGCTCTCCAAGAAAAACAGTGGTGGGAGTCGGTGGCTAAATTTCATTGTAAACAAAAGAGGCAAAGGAGAAAGCACAAAGAAAAATAATGTGCGATTTGCTACTAGCCTCAAACTCTCTCTCGTTCCCTAACCAGTGTCATTCACTTATAGACCATTAAGCTCTGATTTTAAATTTATAAACACTGACTATTTTTATTTATCTGAACCTAACCACCATATGACAATGTAACTTTCTTAGAAGCCACCAAAGCTCTCCGTTACAAATGATAGAGGTTTTAGGTTTGGGTATCTCGAATATTTGTTAGATCATAGAAGGTGCATATGGCTTCGATGCTGAATTGAGTCATCGTCTCTTTTAATTAATTCTTTATTCTGAGAAAAAACAACAAAAAAACCCTAGCAGTTCTTCAGTGCGTTGTCTACATTCTAATGCCCCAAAGTCCTCTAAAAGTGGCTGAAATTCGAGTGGGATAGCCCCTCTGGGGAAGAGGGGTCCTGATTCCTCATCCTGGCATAGAACACTTTTTTATATCAGGAACTAAAATACCACATTGTGGTATTTTATATATCTAAATGGACAAAACAGGCTAGTGAAAGAATGAGTTGGATCATCCAGAGAAGCATGCATAATTCAGCATTGGTTAATTTTTCCCATTTTTCTAACAATGCTGCAACCAGTGACTAATTCAATTGCAAAACTTTAAGTGACTCCAACAGATAATGCAATGGCACTAAGATTTATGAGCTTTAAAGCTGTGTTACTGCAACTGAAGTAAGAAACATATTTTTAATGCTGCATAAACCATTTATCAATTTAAAAAATAGCCATAACTGATTTAAGTAAGTTTTTTAAAAGTCATTGTTATAGCAGATAAGCATTGCTATCATAGTTTATGCACAGACCCTGACTATCGGTTAAATTCCCAAACAACCCTACAACTCAGCTGCCATAGAGGTTTGTGCAGGTAACTTATCTGCACACAATTAAAAATGGCAGAAAAAATTTGCCTTGCTTCTGATTCCTTATAGATCCCTCCTACTATTCCCACAGTGTCTCCAGCTTTGCTGCAGCCTTTCTGATGGTTTTGAGTCTGAAGTTATGGGGTCTCAGAAGACTTGTTTTTAGGGGCTCTCATGAGTGCAAGTTATCCAGCATGCAAGCAATATGTGTCAGAATAAAGTACATTTCTTTCAATTCAAAATACATTATATATTTTCTGCTTTAGTAATTGAGGCAATATTCTAATTTCTGGGGCTCATCAATGGTACTGACTATTTCTTGCTGTGTTTTTGTGTTCTCAGCAGCAACCTATGAGCCATTAAAAGGATCAGAATTATGCACAAACATGAAGATAAGGCCTTCACAGACTGCTCCTATAATATCAGTTTCTTCTTAAAACACTTAGTGTCTATTTTGTTGTGTATCTGGAGGTTTACAACACTGGAAAATATTTCCAATTAATAGATGGGTGAATGGTTGCAAAGAGGTTGAAAGCCAGTTCCATTAAAGGCTTAAGTGCCGACAGTGGGACTTGGGTAGAATACAAATACCAAAGCTCAAGCATATGATCCTCAAACTCTGACTCCCTTGCCCATTCCTTAGGCAACCAAAGTCTATACGCAACTATGTTTTCTTGTCAATGAAGTACCTCAGGCACCTAAACTTCTATACATGCCTGGGACTGTTTGAAACTTGGTGAATCTGCATAGCTATACACCTATCTGAGTCCTAAACCCAGCCTGAATCCATAAACTTGGCAATTCTTCCCCTATACTCCCTGGGGGAACCAGTCTGGTAAGGACCCACCTGACACATATCTGCAGGATCAGGCATTGCACAAAATACCACAGCAGAAGTAGACAGTTTAATTAAAAAAAAAAAAAAAAGGTGTCTGAAAGAGGTATGGCAAAAGAATCAAAGCTGTAACACTGTCAGAGAAGGGGGTCAAGAACAAACACAAATTTGTCATCTAGTGGTTAGTAGGGCAGGATGAACATGAGGAAGGATGGAGTAACACCTGGGCTTTAGCTAATCCTCAAGGAGTGTTTGGGCAGCCAGCCAGACACTGGATAAAAATACAAAAATAGTCTAAGAGCATGGCGAAAACAAGCCACCTACTCTCCCCCGTTCTCCCCAGTAGGTGGCTGATTTGGGTTCCCTGTCTTCATTTAATTGTTTCCTGAATTGTTGAACAGCCTCAGCAGGGAAACTGCAGAGTTCTCCTGTACAAATAGATTCCTACCTCATGGCTGAGAGGCTACACCTCTGGAGGTGTAGGAGCTACAGGTTTGAACCCCTCCAGTGAATAAATAGAGCCCACAATCTTCTCTGATTCCTGAAACAATATCAGTCTTCTTTTACTTGTTTTTAAGGTATTGTTTTTTCAGGAAAATGAGATGTATTTAGCCACTACTCAAATAATTGGAAGAATGTTATGTTTAGCAAGACTTGGAAATTAGCAAGAGTTCATGTACTTGTCTGTGCATTCTTTATTCTAGCAACCTAAAAATATCTTTAGATCCTTTTGCATCTGTTGAAAGGGAAGCATTTCCTTACTCACTAGTAGCATTCCAGTGACAAATTTATCTCGCGCATAGTGTTTGCTGAGCAAGAGCTCCAGTGGTGCTAAGGGACCGTGTTAGTGTTGCTAACAGGACATCTTATAGCAAGACATGTCTTGAAAAATATTTTCAGCATTGAAGCTAAGACAATCTTTAAATCCACATCAGCAGGAATAATTCTTTCAAGGTGATTTTAGGTGGAATTCTCCTTGTTAAAATATGCAGGGCCAAATACTAAAAGGGTTTTCAAAGCTTTTCCAGAAGCTGGTGGTATTATACTCAAAGCAAGAGGGACCTGGACCCCAGATAAAACAAACAATTTAACTGGAGAAACCAAAACATAAAAGTACTTGGTCTTGCAAAGTCCTCCCCTAAATTAGAAATAAGGAAATCATGTTTGGTTATGACGGTTTTTCTCTCTCTAGGAAGGTGGTTTTGCTACACATGATTGTAAAAGTCACCTCCTTCCTAATGCTCAGTGGCTTTCTAAACAAATTATCCTATCTCCGTGATAAAAAAGTGCTTTCCACCTCCAGATAATCTGTGCCCTCACCTGGATGTATCTCAACTAATTACATCAAGATAAAAATCACTGTACCTTGTCTGTGGTATGTTTTTGCATCACGATAGCTGTCTCCATGTAAAAACTTCAGCCTACAGGAAAGGTATAACCAAAAGAAGTCATATCTCTGAATCCAAGAATTACTATATTAAAAAGGAGGATTTATTCTTTGCCTCACAATGCAGGAAATATCCCGCTCGTTTCTGTTTTCTTTTTGGTCAGATCAGAAGAACAGGAAATAGCTACAAGGATTTTTTTCTTTTTTTTTTTTTTTTGTGTGTGTCTGATAGCTTTCAGTGACGCCAACTCCCAAGGATTCTTTCCTCTAAATGTCCTATTATATTTTTAAAAGGAAAAATATGTAATTTTTACTGTGAATTCATATGTTCATTTTGAAATCCTGACAAGAAATAATAATACCTCCTTCACAAGGAGTCTAGTTCCATCTGGTTGAGAACCAAAAATCCCTGCCACAGTCTGATCTGAAGTGTAATTGATTTGGTCACTTGCGATTTAACTTCTTTGCTTACGTCTTTAGTGCATTAAGAATTCCTGGGGAGGGGAAATAAAACAGTTTACATTTTTAGACTTTTAAAAGTGCATCCAAAAGCTCCAAGTGTTTAGTGCCTGATTAATTACAAACACCTAGAGGATTGCTCCCAAGCTTATTTACAGAATCTCTCCTAACATCAAGTGATTTTACACTTTTTCAGGCACTTTGAATAGCATGTTATTTGTGAAAATAAATAAATAAATTTAAACCCCTTATTTAATCAAACTGCCAATGAAAGCAACTAATGGAGAATTGATGAACAGTGTGGTTAGTCCCAGAACATAAGACGACAGCTCTTCCATGGCTCTGAACAGCTCCACAGAAAATAGCGATGTCTGTTGCAGCTGTATTTGGAGAATAAAGTAAAGGACTTGAAAAATGCTAGTTAGAATGCAAGATACTGTAAGAAAGCAAAAGATCAATGAATAAATATCCAACTGCCTTTAGTCAAACAGGCTGAACAGGATACTTTTGACAAGGAAACAGAAGAAGCAAAACAGAGCAGTTGGAAATATCAAGAGAAGAGATTTGGCCCTAGGCTCCCCTGTGTAGTTTCCCAGAAGTGATTTTTTTTTGGCAATTTTTGAAAGAGTACATTTTTGGTAACCATACAGATAAAAAATAAACTATTTTTGTATTTTATTATTATTGTATTGTACTTTAATTCTTAAGTTCATAAAGTCTATCATTGTAATATCCATATCAACTAGAATGCCTTTTAACAGGGGAAAATGTATATATAAATTATTTTTGGGTCTTTTAGAAAGGCTTGCCTGACTCAAGCCGCTTGGATTGTTGTGTGCGCTTCATTTTCTACACTCTGAATAGCCCTACTGAAAACAACGTCAAGCATCTGGCAAGTCCCTGCAGGATTTAGGTCCGAATCTAAGTTTAGCATAAAACTGAAGTATGTGCACAAATCCACCTTTCTTACCAAACCATTTAACTATTTGTTTTCATTTATGTATATACTTAAAACGCTATTCAAATCAACAAAGACCGCTAAGTTGGAGCCTTATCTTTAGCAGTTCTTTTAGATAACCACAACTGGTTAAACACTTCTTTGTCAGCCTTTAGATTTTTTTTGTCCACAACAGTGAAAACTTGGCTTATTCACTGGAAATATCTTTTTTTTTTTTTTTTATTGTGGAGAATTACAGAAGTTAAAAGGCCTTCTTACCCATTAAAAGCTTTTAGAAATTTCAAAATGGATGCATACAAGCACGTAGACACAAAATAGATGAAAGTCAAAAAATATGATTTATCTTCCCAGATTAAGTCAAACTCTCAATTCCTCTTATTAACTGCTTATTTCACAGGAAGTTTGGTACCAAACCAGCTTTAAGGATTTAGGTCAAAATGATTCTGGCTCCTTTGAAAACTCTGTTCCCTATTGCAGTTTAATAGGTGGGGAAATGGACTCCAGAGAAAATCAGTGTGAGGGAAAAAGGGAAAAGGGAAAAGGATGAAGGTGGGGGTGAGGTGTACTTATGCCTCTTACACCTCTTCTTCTTGACAAGAGGTCATCTAAATAAAAAATAGCAGTGGGGAAGAGTTCTGTTTCTTCCCAACCTGCATTAGTATTCACTCCGAGAAGTGAACTAACTGATGCTGGAGCAGTACAGCTGTTTAACAGAGTTCTTTCCTTCCCGTAACACAGCAGCCATTTTTGTGACACTGGATTTCAAATAAGAAACGCAGAAGTACTACACGGTCTAAATAAGTTGTAGTCTCAGCCAAAAAAGGACTTCAGCTCTTCATTCCTGTAAAGCTACTTTTTTATCTGGTGTTCCGTTTTTATCCAGATATTGCCAGGAAAAACAAAAAGCAGAGATAAGATTTGAATTTTGAAAAGAGCGCAATGGGATAAAGAAAAACTGAAACCCAAACAAAAGCCTTGGAAATCTTCTACATAACAAAATAGTTCTCCTGCCTCTCTTACTCCTTTTTCTTTCGCTACAGGCAGTAAGTGGCTGAGTCAGGAAAAAAAAGCCCAGACTTCTTAACTTCCAGCTCTCTATCTTACCTGCTAGGCTGATATTATACACTCTATAGTGTTGCACAGAAGCCCCACATTGCAAGGAGGAGAAAGCACTCCTCTTCCAGGTGGCATCCTGAATTACAGGTGGTTACACAACAACAAACTGCTTTTCATCATAGCAAGAAAGGGGTAAAAGGGACTGTTTTGCCAGAACAGTGACCGTGAAACCATGGAGCTCAAGACCCTTAGGGCAGCAAGGAGGGTGCACAGCAAGATCACTACCCTGGCCTTCAGGAGAGCAGACTTTGGCCTCTTCAGAGCTCTGCTTAGTAGAGTACCATGGGAGAAAGCCCTAGAGGAAAGAGGAGCCCAAAAAATCTGGTTAATATTCAAGGATCACCTCCTCCAAGCTCAGGAGCGATGCATCCAACAAAGAGGAAGTTGGCAGAACCACCAGGAGGCCTGCATGGATGAACAAGTTGCTCCTGGACAAACTCAAACACAAAAAGGAAGCCTACATAGGGTGGAAACAAAGACAAGTAGCCTGGGAGGGATACAGAGAAACTGTCTCAGTAGCCAGGGATCAGGTTAGGAAAGCTAAAGCCCTGATAGAATTAAATCTGGCCAGGGACATGAAGGGCAACAAGGAAAACTTCTCCAAGTACGTCAGTGATAAAAGGAAGACTAAGGAAAACGTGAGCCCTCTCCAGAAGGAAATAAAAGACCTAGTTACCCAGGATATGAAGAAGGCTGAGGTACTCAACAACTTTTTTGCCTCAGTATTCACTGGCAAGAGCTCCAGCTGTACAGCCCGAGTAGCAGAAGGCAAAGGCAGGGACTGGGAGAATGAGGAACCGCCCACTGCAGAAGAGGATCAAGTCTGAGACCTGAAGGTGCACAAGTCCATGGGACCTGATGAGGTGCATCCGCGGGTCCTGAGGGAACTGGCAGATGAAGTTGCTAAGCCACTATCCATCATATGTGAGAAGTCATGGCAATCCAGTGAAGTTCCCACTGACTAGAAAAGGGAAAACATAACCCTCATTTTTAAAAAGGGAAAAAAGGAAGACCCAGGGAACTACAGGCCAGTCAGTCTCACCTCTGTGTCCAGCAAGATCATGGAGCAGATCCTCCTGGAAACTACGCTAAGGTACGTGGAAAATAAGGAGGTGATCAGTGACAGCCAACATGGCTTCACTAAGGGCAAATCGTGTCTGAGAAATTTGGTGACTTTCTATGACAGGGTTACAGCATTGGTGAATAAGGGAGAAGCAACTGACATCATCTACCTGGACTTGTCCAAAGCATTTGACACTGTCCCGCATGACATCCTGGTCTCTAAATTGGAGAGGTGTGGATTTGATGAATGGACCACTCAGTAGATAAGGAATTGGCTGGAAGGTGGCACTCAAAGAGTTACGGTCAACGGCTTGATGTCCAAGTGGAGACCAGTGATGAGTGGTGCTACTCAGGGGTCGATATTGGGGCTGGTGCTGTTTAACATCTTTATTGGTGACATGGACAGTGGGATTAAGTACACCCTCAGCAAGTTTGCTGATGACACCAAGCTATGTGGTGTTGTGGACATGCTGGAGGGAAGGGATGCCATCCAGAGGGACCTTGACAGGCTGGAGAGATGGGCCTGTGTGAACCTCATGAAGTTCAACAAGGGCAAGTGCAAGGTCCTGCTCGTGGGTAAAGGCAATTGCAAGCACAAGTACAGGCTGGGAAGACAATGGATTGAGAGCAACCCAGAGGATAAGGACTTGGGGTTGCTGGTTGATGAGAAGCTCAACATGAGCTTGCAGCCCTGAAAGCCAACCGTATCCTGGGCTGCATCCAAAGAAGCATGGCCAGCAGGTCAAGGGAGGAGATTCTGCCCCTCTACTCTGCTCTTCTGAGGCCCCACCTGCAGTACTACATTCATTTCTGGTGTCCCCAACACAAGAAGGACATGGAGCTGTTGGAGCAAGTCCAGAGGAGGGTCATGAAGATGATCAGAGGGCTGGAGCACCTCTCCTATGAAGACAGGCTGAGAGTTGGGGTTGTTCAGCCTGAAGAAGAGAAAGCTCTGGGAAGACCTTCCAGTAGCTTTCCAATACTTCAAGGTGGCCTACAGGAAAGCTGGAGAGGGACTTTTACAAGGGCATGTAGTGATAGGACAAGGAGCAATGGCTTTAAACTGAAAGAGAGTAGATTTAGATTAGATAGAAGGAAGAAATTCTTCAGTGTGAGGGTGGTGATGCCCCATCCCTGGAA
The DNA here is from genome assembly GCF_009769465.1 of Tauraco erythrolophus. Classification (NCBI taxonomy): domain Eukaryota; kingdom Metazoa; phylum Chordata; class Aves; order Musophagiformes; family Musophagidae; genus Tauraco; species Tauraco erythrolophus. Next base: position 37,569,807 of record NC_141470.1, on the reverse strand, counting down.
GTGTTCAAAGCCAGGTTGGACTGGGCTGTGAGCAATCTGATCTAGTGGAAGGTGTCCTTGCCCATGGCAGGGGGGTTGGAACTGTATGATCTTTAAGATCCCTTCCAATCCAAATCATTCTATGATTCTATGAACTGTATATGAGATATCTATACATTTCTTAAAAGTGTACGTAATGTCTAAGATGTTGGGATGCAGTAAGGTGTGGGAAGGGAGTCTTTTAGTTTTGTAGCATAACTGGAAACTGTTTCGTAGCTGTCATATCCCTGGAATTAAATATGTAAGCAAATAACACATCGAGCTCCTTAGTGGCCTCTTTTCATAATACCTAGTTACGACTTCAGACTATTAAGGGCTTCTTATACTCACACAAACTCAGTTTGCTTAGCTGAGTCACTTCTTGTATCACATTGCTCCAGAGCTGCCCTGAAAGCAAAACATGTCAGCAAACACCTCCTACAGATTCATGAGACAGAAGAAAAAGAAAAGTAAATGCATGAGGGCAGAGGAATTTTTCATGGGTATTTTATGGCTTTCATTTTCTTGGCAAATTCTTCTATAGCCATCAAATATACAAGATGCATCAAAAAAAATTGTGAAAAGAGTTATAAAAAGGTTAGCTTGACAAATGATATTTCCTCATTTGGCATGAAAGTTTATATTTGTCCAGCAGTCAAACTTCATCCTAATAAAATAAGCTTTTCTAAATCACTTTTGAAAAATAGTCACATATGGATCGTATTATATATGTAGGTGTTTTGAGGCCAGAAAACATATTTTTTGTTCTATGTCTGCAGCACATAACGGAGTGGAATGCTGGTGGGTGACCAGGGCTCTAGGTGCAGAGATCATTACAAGCCTACAACCTGACTCTGCATGTAGAATATGCTAAACAAGAAAGCTTTTCAGACATACCAGGCCACCATACTTTTCAGAGCGGGATCTCAGACTTTTAAAGTATTTAGGTACTAAAAGACAGGAATTTTATCTTGAACCCATTCATTTTTTTTATTTCCAATGTTGTTTCTGAACATTCACAAATGAAATGGGGGTATATCCCTAGATGTGGTAGTATTTTGAAACAAAAAAATATAAAATATTTCATTTTTAAAAATACCCACCTAAAACCCAAATAAACATTTTCTCTTGCTTAATTTTCTCTCATTCAGCTGATGGAAGTCTATATGTTAAAATGCCGATGTTCTGTCAACCTTAATCTAAAATACTGTTTTTTCAATAAGTTCAATATTATCCAAATCTTTCTTCTCAGGCTGTGCAGTGGAGCCTCAGCCACATGGGAATTAATCCTAAAACTCAAATAAGATAAATATTTAAATTATTTAATTAAACAGAACTTTGCTAGTCTCAAGTAATTTTTACACAGTCTCAAGCTTTATTTTTCCAGTGAATTTTATGAGAAATTTAACTCAGCCTTTTCTGGTATTTTATAGGTTTTGATATGAAGTACAGTGGTCAGATCAGGTTCAGGTACCCCATTTACATGAGGGTTTTTTTTCATACAATAATCTGTAGTAGAATAAACAGTGAAATACCTGAACAAGAACCTTAGGACTGGTATGTTAATAGGGTATTTGAAACCAAAGCCCACAACATCTCCTTCTCTCATCTTATGCCATTTATTAGAGTCTACCTACTTAGGTTTGAAATAAAAAGTGAAAAATCTTTTCCCTTGTTAGTTTATCATGAGGGTTTTTGTCCATTACTTTTGGATATATCTATATCCCACAGGGAACTGGATTCTTTGAGTATCACTTCTTTTCTATGACAAAACATGTTTCTTTTTTTTTCCCCATGTAAGGTGAACAAGCTCCCACACCTGGGCAATCATGTAACGATGGAACATTTCTATGTGCAGTTCATTCAACACACACTATATATAATCTTGCTTACGCTCCAAGTTATGAATTACACTGCTCATCTTTCACATCAAGATAGAGAGCTCAGCTGTGTACACCACTAGAAGGTCGATGATCCTCACAACCTGAAGATATCCCCCATCTCTGAGATCATGTCCCACAAAATTCATTTCTGAAACCAGACATGTTTGCAACACACACATCTTTTGTCGCATCAGGTAACAACTGTGCCAAACTTCATCGCCTCACACCTCCGCTGCACAGCTTCAAATCCCCCTAGGATGGCAGGTGGTGAGCAGCAGACGGCAGCGGAAGTCAGTGCTTGCTTCTGGCCTCGTTACAAGCTCAATAAGAAAAGTTGTGATTGTGTTGATGAGATAACTTCTTCCTTAACACTTAGCTCCCTTAATTTCACAAGCACCACTGGAATTTTAAAGGGCAAAAAGCACGGCAAAGCATCACTACCTCTGTATTAACAAGAAGTTGAGCCGCACTAGTAGGTAGTTATGTGGCTGCATATGTTCATATTTTCTGCTTTAAAATACAGGAATGGAGTGGTTTAACATTACTCTTCTTGAATGTCACCAACAGAACGGAAACATCTCAAGTCACTGCCATACAAAAAGCACTGAAAACATTAGAGATTTTGTCATCAACTTCTGAGTTTTATGTACCCTTTTAGTTTTTCCTCTGTAAATTAGTGCCAGATTCGTAGCCCTGTAAACCCAGCTCCTTTGTCTCCTTAGCAGAACCGTTTGAAATACCAGGTAAAGCAGTTCAGATATGCCCTGTCTCTCCTGGCCAGCTTGCCTTACTTCTGACCTGGAGAAACATGTCTAGGAGCAAGAGACGTTGGATTTCTAGGTATATTAGGGCCAGATTCTCAGCTGGCATAAATCAGTTACATCTCCCTGAAGTTATTATAAGCTATTCCAATTTACTCAAGAAGAGGATCTGGCCCCTGTCCGTCTTTGGCTTCCCTGCAAAGGCTTTTAATAAGGCGCCAACTGTCCTGGCAGTGAGGATGTATTGAGTAGCGCTCAAAGTTAGCAGTAGCAGACAGGAGCTCAGCCCAATAACATTTTTCTCTGCAAGAATTAAGTACAGCGCTTCTTTTAAGCTTAAAACAATTCTTACTGTTCCACTAAAACAAAGAACAACTCACACAGCGAATACCAGCAAGAAATGGGAGAGGAAATTTAAAAAAAAAACCTCACCCAAAAATAAAAAAAAAAAGCCCAATAAAACAATAGCAAACGGGTAGTTGAATCCAGTCAGGTTCATAGCACATGCCGTTACTGTGACATTGAAGCTCTTCGTCTCAAACCTATGCCACAAAAATATGCATATTCCCATAAGCCTCTTTTATACGAAATAATTAGGTAAAATTTCCCCATCAGTATTCCGCTCTAATTAGCAGTACTGGTCAGCATCATCCGAATTTCAAGTGTGGATAAGGGGGAAGGAATGGGAAGTATTTTCTTTTAAGCAGCGGAGGCTTTTTAAGCCGGGTGATAGCAGAACATCTTCTTGGTCGGGATCTGACCAGCAAAGCTGAACCTTTGGAGTAAATTCGGGGAATGTTTTGTTAAAGAATCCAGCAGTAAAAGGAATAAAAACTTCCAAGCTGGAAATGATCTGGATACCTGATGTTAAAAGAACAATAAGGAAAAATATGTCATTTCCCCCACCTCCCTCAACCACAAAGAAATAAAAATAAACATAAATATTTCTTCTCTTTTGCCAAATATTTTTTTTAATTATTTATTTATTTATACCCTCACTCAGTCCAAAGAAGCAGATACAGCTACAACTACTTACCTTGCTGGTACCCAACTGGTTTATTTTTCTGAACAAGTAGGCAAACTAATGCAGAAATAATTCTACTTTCCAGCTCTCAGAGAAATCTGAAAAATTGTCTTGCTGAACCCAACAAGACACTAGTGTCTACTTGAAACACTGTGGATTAAACAATGAAAAAAAAAAAAAAGATGGGGAAATATGGTGGGAACATTCAGCTACAAGAAATGGAGAGAAGTTTGGAGGAGGCAGCACACCTTCCACACCTGGAGATGCTTTCTAAAGGGTTTCTTAGTTTGCTTTAAGTCAGACTGAGATCTACTCCAGATCAGCCACTCTGGCTCGATGCTTGACTGCAGTGAGGCATTAAATGGAGATGACTGCTCTGCAATAGATGCCCAGGAAGGTCAATACCCAGGTGGCATGTAAACTACATTCCAGAAAAAATACAGCAGAGAGGCAGTTTGCCTGCAGACCAGCGGCAATGCCTGGAAGTGCATGTATTGCCAGTGCCATCATCAGGCACCAGCCGGAGCTCAGAGTAACCACAAAAAAAACACTTCCTCCAGCACCAAATGCCTGGACCACGGCCCTGGAAAAGGGGCAGCCCCCTCAGCTCCCCAGCCTGGCTTTAGGGCAGGTAATCACAGTGAGAGACAGAGAGCAGAAGAATAGACCCCTTCCCTACACATCAGTACAGCTACTTAACAGAAGAAAGAGAAAAGAAGCATAAAGTCTGTCAACATACTGAGAGGTGGGAATTGTGACTTTTCCTCTGGATTCACAAAGGAAGGACCCCAGTTAATTAAAAACATCTATTAGTTTTAATAGCATTTTTTTTTTTTGAGTAAAATAAAAAAAATCCTAAAAATTCCCTAGGCCTCCCTTCCATCCATCTAGATGTCATTTGCTGTGATTCTTTGCCAATAATTCTTCCCCCCTTCATTGTATTTGAATTTCAGTGTCCACTGCACACCAACACATTTTCTCTCTCACGCTGCCACCTAACACTCTACTACAGTTGCTTGCCCTGTTGCTTCTGCAGCATTTCTGCATGCTGCTAGTAAAGTAATGGAAATGATTATTTTTTTCAAAAAATTATTGCTAAATGTGTGCAAGAATTACAGCAATGGGTCTAATTTACTACCTTTCTGAGCACTCACCTACGTGAGGCACTAAAGGGAGCCATGCTTTGGCCTTAGCGAAGAGCAAGCTGCTGCTAAGTACTGTGAAAAGTCAGGAACCTGGCATCTTGCCTAGTCCTGGCATCCCTAACATAGCAGATCCTTTCATTTTAATTCATCTTCCCCAGCTGCAGAACCGAGGACAATACAAAAAAATCTCTATTTGTCGGATGAGATCCGAGGCCCAAGGTGGGTGCTGCCTCCCAGGCCTGGGGCACTGAGGCGCAGGGCTGGTTTGGTTGGCAGGCAATAATTCGTGCCGGGCAGTCAGGAGAAAACAAACGAGTGCTTCCTGCATCACCTGCGCGGCCCGGGCCGGTCGCAGGGCGCTTCTCCTTGCCTCGCTTCGTGCCGGACGATGCCCACCGCAGGACGCGGCAGCTGACGAACGTCTCAGTTTAATTAGCAAGCCCGAAGGTCAACCCGTGTGTCAGAGGCTGCTCCTGCTGGTAATGACTCCATCCCTCGGTAGCCTTGCAACCAAACCTCCGCGCTGAAAAGCCCGCGGAAGGCGAGCGCCGGTGCTGGAGCGCCTGGAAGTCCGGTGGCACCGGGGGAGGTGCGGACCGCCGCTGCGGGGCTGAGAGCTGCCCTCACCCCCAAGGGCTCTGCCCCTCGATGCCCCCAACCCCACGCTGGCTGCAGACTCGGGGTAGGCTTCGGCTGACCCCCGGTTACGGCCGCGAAGGGATCGCTCCGCGAACACGCTCAGCCCCCGCCGGTTTTTGCCCAACTCCGAGCGACCGCAGGGATCCCATGGGGGCCCGGATGATTGCCGCCTTGCCTAGGGGCTCCGGAGCGGCAGCCTGCGGGGCGGGAGCGGAGCGGAGCGGGGCGGTGATTTTCCCCCCGGCCGCCCCGACGGTCGGGCGGCTCCGGCCGCCTCCGCGCTCAGCCCAGGCGCGCCGCGCCGCTCCTTCGCCCTCCCTGCCCTTCGCAGGATGCCTGAGGCGGCCGCAGCCCTCAGAGGAGATGCAGTGACGGGAGAGTAAAAAGCCACCCGAGGTGTCCCGCCTCTTGCGAGACAAAAAAAAAAAAAAAAAAAAAAAAAAAAAAATCTTTCACTGATAAAGAGGTGTGAGCGGGAGCCACGGTTTAACATCCTCCCCGCGTACATACACACAGGGGTCTTTTTGCCAAAGCTGCCTAACCCCCCGCATGTTTTCAGAAGACAAACCTCAGCAATGCCAATTTGTAACAGGGAGGGCCTGAAAGGTGGCTGCCTCCCTCCTTCCCTCCCGGCCAAGGCAGGCCGGTAAGGGGCTCCCCGCGGCGGCTGCGCTGCCGGACCGCTCGCCTGGTCGGCTCTTGGGCAGGGAAGCGCAGATGGCAGCCCGGGCAGCGGAGATGGGGGTGGGTGGGATTTAACTCTTCTTAAATGTCATACTTTAATGGGGATGGAAAATGTGAATTTTCTGTGCATTCCAGGAACAATTCCTTGGGGTGGTGACCTTTAGCACCGATTCTCTTAAGAGAGGAAAGTAGTGGAGTGTTTATCTGGATGACTGAAAGCTTTCCCTGGTGGAAGTTTATGGAAGTGTTAAAGGGGGCGGATAACACGGGCTTTGGAGGCGCTTGTCCAATGATCTGGAGAGGCTTGGAGAGCAGATCTCAGCTGGCAGACATTTAAATGGGAGACAGCTCGGCGCTGCTGCAATTTGTAGGCAGGATCCGAGACTCTCTATGGACTCCCGGGCAGCTCCGGGCTCCCACGCCACCCGCTCCGCCGAGTGACCCGCTGGGCAGAGCCCCGCACAGCCCCAGGCCCGCCGAGGAGCCGCCGCCCAGCCGGGCCCCGCCGAGGAGCCGCCGCCGCGCAGGTGAGCCGGGACGCGCCGCGCCGCGCCGCGCTGCGCTGCGCGCACTCACAGCGCGGGCGCAAACGGGTCCGGCGGCTGCCAGAGTTCGACCAGTCCCTGTGGGAGGCAAAATTTTAATGTCTTTATCCTACCTTCGGGGAGGGGGAAGAGGAGGAGTCGTTCATCGGTGTCTAGCAAAACTCCTGGGCGCCCCGGTTTTGCAGAGGGTGACACCCGTCCCTCCCGTCAGCGGGAGTGAGGCGGACACCGACATTTCCGCTGCAGTGCTGGGGATTAGGGCGCCGTTACATCTCGCTTCCCTGACAAGCACAGGAATTGCAAAAGCCCCGTTAGCTCTGCCTCTCATCTCCGCCTACAGCATCACTCCCGACAAATTGGATTCGGCGCCCACCCGACACACGGCAAAATCTCGGCCCGGCCTCTGCGCGGAGCGGGGCGGGGGCAGATCCCCAGGTGCCGGCCCCGTCCCCTCCCGTCCCGTCCTGCCGAGCTGCCCTCCACGAGGCCGCTCAGCCCCCGGCTCTGCCCCGGCCCGCCTTCGCAAACCCCTGCTCCTCCGCGGAGTGTGCGCCGGAGCCTCCAGGAGCTCCCCGAGGCGGGGGCCGTATCGCCGGGAGGACTCGGTGTGTTCCGCGGGGTCGGGCGCCGCGGAGCCAAGGGTCTGCACCGCTGCGCGCCCGCGGGCAGCGCCGCGCGTCCCGCACCGCGCATCCTCGGGCGCCGTCGGGCGGGACGGACCGCAGCTCCGCCGCTGCTCTCGGCGCCCCTCCGCCTTCCCCTCCGTCGCCTCCCCGCACTGCCCTCCCACCTGACTCGGAGCCAGGGGCATTTTGCCGCCCCGACGGCTCCGTGTATCCGTCGGCCACGGCTCCGCTTCCCCGCGCTGACAGGCTCCAGGCTCGGCTCGGCCTGACCGGAGCGCCGCAGCCTTCCCGGCAGCGCGGCGGCCCGGTGCGGCCCTGCGGGTGCGGACTGGCCGCACTCCGCTCGGCCCCGGGCCCGCGACGTGACCTGACGCTGGGCTTTTCCCTCCGGGAGGACGCTTGTTTACTCGCCCCGTCCGTTTTAACGCGATCCCCCGGGAGCTCGGGAGTCACTTCCAGGGAGTTCGTCCTCCGTTGGGTAAGCCTAGACGGCGGCCGTCCCCCGGGGGCGCGACCCGGGCGGTGTCGCCAGCCGCGGCGAGGAGCGTCTGCACCCGCGGGGCGCCCGGCCGAGCCGCTCCCGGCTGAGCCAATCCAAGCCGATCCAAGCCAAGCCAAGCCAAGCCGGCGGCCTCTCCGCCCCGACGGCCGCCGGCGATCCCTGCAGCGCACCCAGGCTGAGCTCGGCGACAGTCCCGTCTTACCTCGGCGGGTTGGGTGGTGCGGCGGGGCCGTCCCGTCCCGGGTGGGGCCGTCCGGTTCAGTGCGGGGCCGCGGCGGCGGCGGGCTGGGAAGATGCGCGGCCCCTCCCGTATCCTCCTGCGCTGCGCTGCCCCGGTCTGCTCTTCTGAGCCGTAATGTACCTCCCCGGCCGTCAGCTGCGGCCTCGCTCCTGCTGTCCCGCTCGTGGCTCCCCTCGGTGAAAGGATCGCGAGTGAACCCCGTTTCGCTCATCGGGGCTGAGATCCAGCGCTGGGAAAACCAGCATAGAGAAGGGCTCTGAAACACCGACGTGCGTTTGGCTCGCTCTGTCTGCTCAGATGACGCGGGGTTTAGGTACCCGTTTTGTGAGATGCGCTGAGATCTTTGCGTCCAGCGCCGGTAACCCCCGAGCCACAGCTGCCTCTGAGCGGCACCCGGTGATTCGTGAGCTGCTCTTCTGCCCCCACTCCTCATGGCGTCGAAAAAGCCTGGGAGTAACCAGCTAGCCTGCAGTGAAGACTGTATATAAGTGATAAAGGGCGACAATGCTCCTATCTTTCTGTTCCTCTTTAGGATTCAGTCCCCAGCTGTGCTAAAGCATTTATTTTTATCTCAGAGATGTCACCCAGAAATGCGTAGATTCTCCTGAAGACTTTCTCCTTTTCAGGATGCGTGGCTGTGCGCAGGAGCAAAACTCTTCTGGTGGTTTTAGGGTTCCGTGAGCGACTCCGTCTGAAGGGAGTTTTGCTCTGGGGAGCGGAGCTGTCAGGCTGCATGTGTGTCTTCAGGGCAAGTCTAATTTGGGTTTGATACCACCATGGTGTTCAACTTCCCTGTAGTCCCATAGGATGTCCTATAGAGCAATGCTTTCTTAAAGGGGGAAGTCTCAAAGTTTCGAAGTTCTTTTTTTTTTTTCTCTTTCTTTCTTGTATTGGTGCCTATACTCATTACGTGTCTCAAAAAAGCCATCCCCATGACTCTCAAAAAGGAATTATCTGAAGTGTAAATGTCTCCAAATTCTACCAGACAGAAATCTCAATTTTGCTGTCTTGATCTAAGAGAAAAACTATGGTTCTTTGGGAACTGCCACTGCCATGCCTTTTTGTATATTTAAAAATACAGATCTGTGAACCATGAAAACATTACATAAGACTATTTCTGTAATTCATATATAATAAGCCAGGCATAAAATTATTCTTATCCTTTGGGACATAAACCCCTTCAATTTTCTCAGTAGTCGAAGGGTTGTGTTTTGCCTCTTTCTTAAATACGTTTTTTTTTTTTTTAGGTCTTCGACAGTTTATTTTTCATGTTTTCTGTGAGGCACATGAGTTCATGTCTCATCATAATATTTTCCTAATAAATATGGTTCACAGATGAAATTACGGGCCTGCTGAGGTCTGTGAGAATTTTGCTGTATATTTCAACAGAACCAGGATTCCATCCAGTTCTTTTAAACAACTTGCGTTGTGCTAAAAAACGTCAGTAATAACTTTCTGACTCTGCCTGGGAACTCATAGGGAAGTGCTGTTTATGAACTGACATGTGGTGATCCTTAATTTATAGCAGAAAATGTATAAATGAAAAAATTGCAGCTTAATTGTATGAAATAATAAACCTGAAAGCATTTACATTTCTCTCTGAACAGTTGCGAGTATTAATCCACAAAATTCCTAATCTGTTTTAGATGATGAGCTCTCAGGCTCTAGATAAACCACATATGAGGTGATATGAATGTTAGGGCCCAATTCTGCTCCTGTTTGAAGTCAGCAATAAAATTTCTCTTGGCCTTAGGACTAAGAGTTTACAGATGACAAAAAGTAGAACTCAGCAGGGAAATACAGAAAGAATAGATTTTAGAAGTATTTTGTTACTTTAAAAAAATAAATATTAATTACTTCAGATCTCTCTGGATCTGAACACAAAATTGACCTAGGCATTTTGATTGTAGTCCAAACTCCAGAGTTATTACTTCTGCAGAGTTATGGCTGTGACAAGGAAAAAAACATTTGCTTTAGGAGAGATACATTTTTGGTAAAACTTTGGGTATGGTAACAGTGATTTAGCTACTTGTACTCTTCTATGTTCTATTTTTTTTTCAGAAATTACGCCCCCCCCCCCCCCCCCCCCCCCAACCTGTTAAGGAAACATTCACGAACATTAATTCGTAGATGGATGAACCACTTTAGTTCCTAATGTATGTGAACAGAATTTTCATCTTCTCTCATAAACAAATGCATTGCCTTGGAACCAGAGGTAGTGCAGAATGCCCTTACTGCATTTTGGCTGCTTTTTTTTTACTGAGGTGTACCACCTCATTTGCCTTTGTATTTTGCATTTTTAAAAAATAACCTTAATTTTAAAATAAATCTTTGATAAATTATTATTAAAAGAAGGTCCTGCTTGAACTGCTGTGGGGATCATGAAGTTCACACAGCCTCTTCTGTGGGTTTATGTTTAAACTGTATTTAGCCCTAAATGACTGGATTACTTTTACTTTTAGATGTGTGTTTTGGAAGTGACTATAACAAATGTTTTTGCTGAGTTGCTAATTTTCTTTCGAATCACAATTTATTTTATGAGCACATTATAGAGCTTCTGCCTTTAAGATTGGAAACCAACTCAGTGAAAAATTACCTTTCTTACCCTAGTTTAGGATTATATTGAAACCCTTTCCTTAGGGTCAAGCACATGCTTAATAAAGATGCATGAATCTAGCATACAGATCTTATGATAGTGAACATTACCATCAAGTTTCCCCCAAATTCCCATTCCGAAGTACACCTCAATTTCACACGACTAGCCCTTACTGTGTCATCAATTGCACAGTTATTTAAAAAAAAAAAGAAAAGGTGAAGCAGTGTGGAGGTCATCAGTTTTAGAAATAAAAGTAGTCCAGGAATATGCATGTTGGTAGAACTTCAACTCGGTTATGGGACACTAAACAAACACCTGAAGTTTCCTGGCACTGCTTATAATCTAGCAATTTATTTTCAATTGCATGCAATGACTTTTGGGTTTTTTTCTTTCTTTCTTTTAAGGGTATGGCACTATGTTGAGTAAATAAATGGTATATTAAAATACCATCTAAATACAGCCTGGGTATTGAGTGACTGGAGCAATAGGAATAGTTTTGGAAGGAGTCATTCTGGTCTCTTGAGGAAATAAGCAGCGGTTTGTAACTCTTTTAAAAAATTATTTTAAAGACAAAATTAAATTTAAAAAGAAACGTGTTTAAATAACATTCAGGTTGTAATAGAAGCGGGGAAAAAACCAGCAAATGTGAGGTCCAAGATGACGCCTGAAATTATGCTGCATTAGTCTGCAATTAGAATTCCCAACTTTCTTTTTGTTCTATGTCAGAGCCTTAAGGTTATTGAAATTGCATGTTCTGTACCATATTTTGTTTAGATATTAAAAGCAGCCCTTCCAAGTTGCCTGCTGGAGTCGGCAACAGTGTCATTCTCACATCCCTCCCTTGAAGCCTGAAGCTTCTGCCAAACATAGGACATATTGGTACATAAACGAATAAAACTAATGCATATATTTATCACATGTATTATAAACTCTAGGTGCTCTAACAGTTCGTAGACAGACACTCAAAATATTAGATCCACAAACAAATCCCTGGACACCATGGAACCCCCTGTGAGACTTTTCCACTCTGGTAATTCCTTTCCCAGTTCATTTGGTGAGAAACGCTTTTTGAACAGCATAATACAACATTTATTTTCTCCGTGAGACTGGAAGGACCTAATAACTGAGAAATTAACAGTTATCTTTTATAGAAAATGTTACTTATCCTGAGCCTCTACTGAGTCTCTAGGTGGCCGTTACAACGTTGGCATTTGGCTGCTTTCCTGCCTAGCTGTGTGGTCTCAGGCAGAGCGGATAAAGCCATCCAGGACAGTGCCCTTGGTTTCACATATGTTTCTTGGGTAGTAACACAAGCGGGATTCTGAAACACTAATTTGTCCCTTACTGGTAAAACAAGTCAAATAAAGGATACAACTGCAGCATTCCAAGCAGGTGAAAGACAGCGAGGTCCTCAGTTTTTTTTCCCATTTCTTCCCCTTTTTTAATGCACGTGCCTCTTTGCAGTTCTGCTATTTTACAGGGATTTTGCAAGCAGTCGCTCATTTCTGGTGTTTTCTTCCAAGCTCCCCACAGGGAGGGTCCCCTGAGAGCCTCATTCCCCGATCTGTCTCTCTTGCTGCCACATCCTTTGCTTTCCAGAACAACATGGAGACCATGGTACTCTGGAAGGGGGGAAAGTGTGACAGCTGATGAGTTTCTTCCTGGCTGGTTGGTATCTTGAGCCGACGGAGCAGCCAAAAGAGCTCAGAGCTTTGGGAAGCAGCAGAAATGATGGAATAAGGGAGGCAAGAAAGGCTGTTCCTACACTAGTAATTGGGTTTGGAGCAGGGGTGCTGTTTTGAAGAACCTGATAGTCTCTGCTTACTGCACTTCTTGAGGTGTTTTTTTGTGTGCGTGTGCAAAAGCTACATTCTTTTCTGATGATACTTAAATGTTGTGTATGAAACTCTGCTGTCCTCATATGTCCTTTCAATATCGTGCTGTATATAATGAATAAAATTCAGAGACCTGAAAAATTCTCCATACTGTGCTGCAGCTGTGTAACTTCTGTCAAGGATTCAGTCATGTGTGAGAAGGTGTAATTTGAAATTACAGATGCACGTCTTTTAACCTATACCTAAATATTCTTTGACGTTAGTTGCCTGTCTTGTTGCATATCTCTTACCTGAAGCTTCATTACACTCAGACGCATGAGGCCCGTTCAGAGGGGCAGTGTGACAGAGCCTGGGACGCTGTAATTCAGACAACAGGTGGATATAGCCTGTGCATCGTATTCTGGATGTATATTATGTAAGAGTCTGACTAAGGAACACATAGCTACGCTGGATCCCCTGAGTCAGAGTTTAGTCCTCTGGTGTTGCAGATAGCTATGTCCTATAAATCCTTGTGTAGCATGAAATCTGTTCTTCCACCAGTGTAAGTCAGGAGCAACATGCCTAATGTCAGTGAGCTGTAAGGAGGGAATGAGAACTCCTAGTTAGGGTAATATGTAAGGTGAAAAGAACTGGGAAAAGGTGCATGGTACACAAAATGAAATTCTGTTTGGACTTACTTTAGCCTCTGACTTTCAATCACTGTACATGAAAGCTTTTGTCACTTGGTAATTTGAAAATTGCTTTCCAGATGGTAAAGGCTAAATGCTTATCTTTTATAAGTGTGTGAGTGCACGCACACACATTCCTTTTATGGAACTGAAAATTTACTGCATACCTGATTTCTGTTGACATCTGAAATCCACAACTGTGCTTTATTCCCTCAACTTTCTCCATATAGGATGGTCCGCACACTGTATGCCATTGGCACTATATTTCTTCTGATGGGATTTCTGCTACCGGCAGCAGAAGGGAGGAAGAGGAATCGTGGCTCTCAAGGTGCTATCCCTCCTCCTGACAAAGATCAGCCCAATGATTCAGAGCAAACGCAGACCCAGCAGCAGTCGGGCTCTAGGCATCGAGAACGAGGAAAAGGCACTTCGATGCCTGCTGAAGAGGTGCTGGAGTCCAGTCAGGAGGCGTTGCACATCACTGAGCGCAAATACCTAAAGAGGGATTGGTGTAAAACTCAACCTCTCAAACAGACTATCCACGAAGAGGGCTGCAACAGTCGTACCATTATCAACAGGTTCTGCTACGGCCAGTGCAATTCCTTCTACATCCCCAGGCATGTTCGTAAAGAGGAAGGCTCCTTCCAATCTTGTTCCTTCTGCAAGCCCAAGAAATTCACCACCATGACTGTTACACTCAATTGCCCTGAGCTTCAGCCCCCGAGAAAGAAGAAAAGAATCACTCGAGTTAAGGAATGCCGGTGTATATCTATTGACTTGGACTAAGCTGAGACAAATATTGTACCGATTGCACTCTGACTGTACGCAATCATTGCCAGCATGAGAGTGAGTGGCATGAACTAGCATACCTTTGGGGCTGAACAAAACTGAAAGGAACCTAGTGAATTACCTAAAACAAGCAAAAAACCCCCAAAACCAAAGAAAAAATCGATGTAAGGGAAGGGCACATGTGTATTTTTGTGTGGAATGGAGAAAATGGATGTGTACAAGCAGATATATGAATGTTCACTATGACAAAAAGTTTAACAGGGGTATGAAATATTAAAATATGTATTTACCTGCAGTCATGAATTAGGTTTCCTAGTGTATATTCATATTTTTGCCACTCGCTAGGAAAGTGAAGCTGTGGCTTTTGCTAATGTTCACCTACCATGCTATTTGCTTTTACTGCGTTAAGAGAAACATCAAAGTGAAAGGACAATATATTTTAAAGCATTAGTCTATTCTTAGATACGAAGTAGGCAAAAAGCAGTTAAAGCATAGCAAAACCATCACTGAAAATAGCAGCTGTATCAAGAGTTTGTAACATGCTTCTTCAAAAAAATAACTACAATCCAAAAGCCATGTCTGGAGAGCAATGGGGGGACGTGCGAGTGTTGAAAAGTCAGTATAGGTGGATAGAAAACAGAGCTGCAGCAAGTTAGGAAGCAAAAGGCCAAAGTAAGTAGACAGGGGGAGTACAAAAGGGAGTAGAAAAAGGAAAGCTACATCAGTAGGAAGACACAGAGGAAGAGATATTGTCTTCTGTTTACATTTTGCTTTAATTTATATACCTAGTCATATATTACATAAATTAAAGAGAAACTATATACAAGACTATAAATATACTTCTGAATTCTAATGGCTCTCTAACTCAATCAAAATCCACTCTCGTGCCACTAGATCCAATTGATGTCTTGTATTTCTGATATCAGTTATTCTTCATATCTACATATATATATATATGCAGTATCTTTTAGTCATTGGACTCTATACATACACACAATGAGTACGCATACTCCATTCTCTGTATCCGAACTCTCTCCTCTTTTCACACACATTCATAAAAAACATACATAACCACAGCACAAAAATCTTGCTAACCAAGATCAAGTACAGAATGGCAGTAATTTAGGACATAAAGAGCAAAGCAAAAATTAAAGCAAGCATCATGTGACTGCAAATGTAATAACCACACGAGAGACAAAAGACACGACATTCATGACTAGTAAACATTGCATTGTTATTGTTATTTTAGCTTTGCCACAGGCACGCAGTTTGTTGAAAAAGAGATGCAGAACTTTGCCAGCAATAATCCTCTTTTTATATCTTTTACCACAGACTCGCATTTAAACCGAATTTGGACTAAGTAAAGAGAATTTCCTGAAAATTAAGGGCTAACTGCACCTCTCATTTGGGGGGAAAAAACATAAAAGGGGACACGCTACTTCCAACTGCTTGAGGAATCTCACCTGTGAGGTTGTCCTGCCTTCCCCTTCCCCTTCCCCTTCCCCTTCCCCTTCCCCTTCCCCTTCCCCTTCCCCTTCCCCTTCCCCTTCCCCTTCCCCTTCCCCTTCCCCTTCCCCTTCCCCTTCCCCTTCCCCTTCCCCTTCCCCTTTTCAGGATTAGGAGCTTAAAGTTGATCAGGGCAGTGGGATGCGGCAAGAGTGCAGAAGGTCCTGAAAAAGACATTTTAGTTAGGTGGACCCTGTGCCGTCGGACCCAAGAGGCAGCCCTTCCACGCGCATTGCCCTCGCTTTCCTGGGGTCGCATGGGAAGGCTGGGGGTTGTCTCACTGTCGACATCTCATACCATGTGGTGTAAAAACGACTCGTGCTGGCCCAGCTGCTGGCTTTGCAAAGGTGCTGAAGAGCTGACGGAGTGCAGTACGCCTTCCTGCCCATGCCAGCGGGGTCCCGACAGCCAGTCCTTGCTGGTGGGGTACAGAAGGAAAGATGTGCTCCTGTGCCAGGGCCTGAAAGCAACACGGACATCACCAATGTGGGTGAAATGGAGGTTAGGTCCAAGTTACCTATAGGATGGGGCTTGGATAGTCTGGGACTCAGTTTCCCCATTCAGCATCAATACTCTTTAGTATCCACTACCAGTATAACCGGTCTCTCTCAGGTCAGAGACCTCTCTCAGTACAAGGTGATTATCTTGATGACATTTCTATCCATTGAATGCTGAGGAAGACCATTTTGCTCTTACTGACATGTCCAGAGGGAAAAATATACAGTGAGCAGCGTGTTGCAGACGCATCCAGTGTGCCCTCATTGTATTAGATGCCCCAGCTGTTACACAATGCATCACACAGTTATTTGCAATATTCTGCATCTCTGCAATTAATATATTTTTACTGTAAAATCCACTGCTGTGAGGTCTGCATTTCTAAGATTAAGAGATTGCAACTCGTTGATTGGTATTATTAAATTGCATTTCATCTGGTGTACTCTCACTCAGCAGGTTTGACACATTTCTTCATGGATTTTAAAATCCAATTTTAAAATCTGGAATTACAGAAGGTAGATTTCCACTGTGTGGAATGTGAATAGTTAAACAGAGAGATATGGATATTTAATGTTATTATTAATACAAATCCTCTTTCACTAATAATAGGCAATTTCCTTTAAATTACTTTTCTGAGTTGATTTGCAGGGGAAAGGACCAATCTCAGTCGTTGCTGAAAAATTTTGTGCTAGCTAGAGTTTCCATTCAAGAAATGGGAACACCTTTAGAATGAATTTTTTCTTCATGTGAAGTTGACCGCAAAACTCCCATTGTCTTTTTCAGTGACTGCTATGTCCCTAAGCCCCTGGCCATTAAGCAAAGCTTCAGACATTACTGACTTCTTTATTTAAGATTAGGCTAGTATTCTGAAGGAAAATCGATAAAAGTTTTACAAATCTTTATGTTCCAAAACCAGCCTGTACATAGATCATGATGGAACTCCCCTTGAGGCAGATCCCCCCATATGTAAATTTTATACAAAGAACTTTTATGAATTGCTAGTTATTGCCTGAGAGTAAGAAAGTTCTGCTAACTTACAATTA
The DNA here is from genome assembly GCF_009769465.1 of Tauraco erythrolophus. Taxonomy (NCBI): domain Eukaryota; kingdom Metazoa; phylum Chordata; class Aves; order Musophagiformes; family Musophagidae; genus Tauraco; species Tauraco erythrolophus. Next base: position 37,552,807 of record NC_141470.1, on the reverse strand, counting down.
TACGAGATATTTAATATCAACCACAATATGTATTTAAATGTCTGCTTTATTCTAAAAACAATGGACTATATAACCTAAGGCTGCAGTATTTTCATGCTCGGTCTCACAAAGCAAAACTTGGTTTAAAATGAAGTTTTAATTATTTTGCAACTGAATAGAATTGGAGTTTTTTCTTCCCAGCATTTTGTACGTCACTTTAACTACTAGTAACAAATAAATAAAATATCTTCTCCAGCCCATGTCTATTGTTGTTTGTTTTTTTTTTATTTCTTCCTTAAGTTTCCAGCTCTTTCTGGATCTGTTGTACTTTGCTCTGACTTCTGTGGTTTCTTCTAATTATAAAAGGGCTTACATTATGACAATGAAACACAGAGACAAGCAATGGCATCATCATTCAACACGGCTACTTCAATAGGGTTTTTAAGTGAGATCTGTCACTTCCCCCTCACCCTTCCACAATTTATAGAAGGAAAATCTCAATCTTTACTCGTGCTTTTCCCCTTGTAAACTGTATAGTGACAGTTCAAAATATAAACCAGCCTTGAATTGTTGTAGAGTTAGAGTTAGAGTTGGTGTGCCTGCCTTACACCTTACCTCAGTTTTACGTCTAGCTGACGTCTAGCTAAAAGTTTACTCCCACTTTTAGAAAAAAAGAGTGAGGAACATCTTCACAATGCAGTACATTACAAGCTGTAAATAGAGACAGAGGGGATGGAAAATAATTATAAAAGAGAACAGGAAGATTTGTCATTTCCTTTTACCTTCTCTGTCCTGGCTGGCAGCACTTGAACAAGGCCAGTGTTGAGGAAGGACCACAGAGAGCAGGTCTCTTCAAACTTTCGACCCCTGCCTATTATCAGAGATGGGCAGTAGAGGTATAAATTTTATCTTTCCAACCTGCCACCCTGCCAGGGTGTGTGAGGGACTCAATCAGTCCTTGCAGCCCCCGTGCAGCCCTGCCGTCGGCAACAGCAGTGTCATCGTCTGCCTTTGTGGAGAAAGGGGCTCTGACCGGCATCACCATCTCAGTGAACGAGACCGAGAACCATCTCTGATTGCACACGAGCCTCTGAGCAGCAACATGGGCCTATTTCAGATGTACACCTTTCAGTTCAAAGGGCTGACAACGACATAGTCACATATACTGTCTGAAGAGTTGAACAACGTGTAGTGTTTTCCTGTAGCGCACACAGATAACCAGAGAAAAGGGTCAGATGTCCCACTTCCAGCTCTAAAAAGCTAGGTGCTGGTAAGAGCCACTGTGGTTCTCCTTCATGCAAAGCCCTTGTGAAATCATGGAGCTCAACAGTCTAGTAGTACTAGTTGTCTGGGGTTTTTCAAGGCTCTTTGGTTTAGTCTTCTTTCTCTTCCAGGTTTTTTTTGTGTGTGTGCTTCTAAAACTTCCTGAAAGGCTAATAACATTAAAATCATTATTTCTAAAAGGCAAATTACTTTTTTCTGGTGTGAGATACAGGCACAGTTGGACCGAATAAGTTTCCGTGAAAAGATGTGCATCTGTATCTTTATTTGAATACTTAAAACAGAGAGAAAAACCTCCTGGACTTACCTTTCTAGTACTCTGTAGTACCATGGGCTTACTGTTTATGTGTTAACAAGCTCAAGCATTCATTTTAATTTATGTTTGGTCCACATACCAGCTTTGAATTGAAGATACGTCCACTGTGAAGTCCCGTAGAAGTCCACTGTGAAGTGCTTTGTAGATAGTTACATTGGTCAAAAGAAGATAACAGAGAAAGAATTCACACACCTTAATCAGCTTTCAGGGACACAGAGAGAAATAAGACTATTTTTTTCTCTCTCCCAGCGAGGTAGGCTAGATTTCTGCTTGGGATTTCTGCGTGTGCTCTGTCACCCATGTGCTGCATGGTTGATTCGCACACACATGATATGGCTGAGGCATCGAGAGCATGTGGGATTTGCTGAGCATGTGCAAGACATCTGATCAACATATGCGCACAGTAGGTATGGTGTGTCCAGGACTGGTCGGTGGAACAGACCGCATTGTGGCTCTGCTCCAGCTGCCTGTCAGTGGCTGTGCCTGGCTGGGAAGAGGGATGTTGCATTGGCAAAAAATGATGCAGCAGTTTAACCTTGTGATTTACCTTCTGAGTGAAAAAACAAGGAATATTGGAGAACTGTACCCTTGGGGATTGATGTCTCTTTGTGCAGTTCAGGACACAGGAGTGAACCAAGAGTTATTAGTTCCAAAAGGTTTCCTAAAGGAGAAGCACCAAGTCACTGGTAGAAGACTGAGATGAGAACACGGGTTTGCTTAACCCTACGTTGCCCTATACACTCTTCCTTCACTTTTTAAGAAACGTACCTCTTATTTCCTCCAAATAATTCAAACCTGTCTAAGAAACCACCTCATTAATTACTGAAATACAGCAGTCAATATCAGCAGAAGAAAGTCCAAATATTTTCTGAGTCATTCTGCTTACCTAGACTGTTGTCCTAATCAAAGACTTTTGAAGTGGGGAGCTACATCATTTAAGGGAATTAAAAAAATAATGTATATTTGGATTTAGTCAAAACACTGGAGATATCACTGCTACACATTTTTGATAACCACCAGATCTTGGCCTTAAGGTGTCAAAAAAAATTACCTATAATAAGATTCAGACACCTTGCTTTATTTTTTTTTTTAATCAGCTGAAACTGAAACCAGAAATACGCGGCAACGCACAGGTATTGTAACGAATCCCAGTAGCGCCGATTTTTGATGCTACCTTGTGATGCAGCTTCATAAAAACATCTGAAGCCTGTCCGCACTGCCTGCCTGGGAATGTAGCTGATGACTTTAAGGTGCCCTTTGACAATATGTGGCTTCTGGCTGCCTGAATTCCTTCTCTAGCTTTTATGGTTCTAGGGGGAGGAGTACAGAAATTTTAACTGTCACTTGCTCCCTTCCCTATTATTTTCTAAAAATATAGCAAATCAAATCAAGTTCATAGTTTACCTGTTTCAAATGATCAAGGAGTAAGATATGGTATATACTTACAGAAAAGAAGAATGTTCAGGATGACATTAAAAAAAACCCCAACTTCTAAGTTGCAATAAGCAATAACTCCTCCTTGCTGTGATACAGATGTAAGTCACTTAGCTTGGGGATGAATCAAATGAAGAAGTTATACTGTCTTCTAATAAAACTTCTGCAAATAAAATTTGAAATCGCATGTTTGCATTTCTTTTTTAAAGAATGCCTTATAGAAACAGCCATATTCCAATTTATATTACAAGAGATCAAAAGAACAAAGGTTAAAATAATATCTCCATCTCTCTCTAGAGTAATTGATAGCTGTATCTTATCCTTTGGTCCAGTATTATCAATATGGATTCTAGCAAGAAAGGAATTGGAAAGAATTAATGTGTCAGTTACAGCTCATCTGGAACACCAACACTCAAATTTATTAATCATAATTTTATAGTTATTGCATGGCGTTACTACTGAGCATTGTTAAGTTTATCTGATTTATTTAATGATGAATTAAAGACTATAATATTATTTTTCCTTTAAGTTGAACTTTACTGAATTTCTATGTTTTGTAGTTAATTTGTTGAGGTATAAAGGCACAGTCTTTTTTGTATTTGTGAAAAGAGACATAGTCTCATTCTTAGCTTTGTAATAGTATATTCTTCTATGCAGAGAATTAAAAAATTGTGCTGTATAGATATAACATACATGTATTTATCTCTCTAAATAAGAGTATCAAAAGCCTAGGAATGCATTACATATATATAAAAGTCTGAAAAATGTACATTTGATAAGTTTATACAGAAAAGTATGGGCCAGTGTGCCAACAATGTACTTCATGAGTGATTAGTGTAAAGTCAACCATGACAATAATTACAACAGTAGGCATGAAGATTTTATTTTTCAAGGAGGAGGACAGGGTTGTATTTATTCAGTAAAGTTTATTTCTAGACTATTACACTTAATGGCAAAGATGAAGGCTAGCTGAACCTCTCTCCTTAGTATCTAGAGGGCCTTGAATGTTCCTTAGGAAATAGATGTTCACAGGAACACATATTTCCTTTTTTTTTGTTAATTTGTTTCAACTCCAAATGAATGAAGAGGCTAGATTTTGGGTGTTAAGTTAGAGCTAGCAAATAAAAACAAAAAAGAAAACTATGTGTACAATGGAAGAACTTACTGAATAGATCTAAATCCTATGGTAGGTAATTTGATCTAATTTTTGCAGAAAGGCAAATGCCAGATGTTTGCTCCACTTTGATCTTAATAACACTTTAGGCTGCAGACAATAAGATTGGTTTAAAATTTATTGTCTCTTTGATTTCTCCATTCTAATGCTTTTTAAATTCTTTACACAAGACAGATCTATATATAGGCAACTGGGGTGGCATCAGAAGCATTGTATACTTAAGACATTCTTGAAAACCTCAGTGTGGAACAGTGTTTGCTGTTTTATGCATCAAAACAAAGCCAGATTTTATACAAGCAACATTCAATTTTCTTTTTATTATAATGTCTCTTTTTATTTTGCATATGACATTCTGACTGTCGCATCTGTGGCACAGCTCCTTATATGCTTTTATCTTTCAATATCCTTATTAAAAGTCAAGACAATATATTAAATCAACATTAGACAGCATGAGTTGAAAGAAAAGTTAATCCATTCTCTTGCATTGGGAGTGTAACCTATGTAGATCTTTAATTTCACTGTTCAGTTGCTTTTAGGATTTTTTTTTGCATAGAATGTGCTTTAAAAGGAGAGCTGCCACTGAATGGACACCAGTGAAAGCCTCAGAGAAACCATGACATCCAAGAGGCATTCAACTTGCCTTCAGTTTGGATCTTCACGTTCAAGGAGGCCATAGCTCTGTGAATGCAAGTTGAATTCAGCTCACGGCTGCTTATTAAGTGGCCTAAGGTTTCCAGCAGAATATCTCATATACTCACCATTACTGAGAAACTATGAAAGGCAAGTGAGACTGAGAACAAATGGTAGACCAATAACAATGATTAAAAAGAAATAAACAGAAAAATTGCTGAGGTACAGCCTGAATGTCTTATCATAGTTCTCTGGAATAGTTCAGAGCCATCTGTCCCTTAGATCCATGCATGGATGTCTCTAAACAATTGTTTTCACTCTGCTCATGACAGCAGTCCGAAAGTTCAAAAACTCAGAGTGAGTTTTCCTCTGAAAGAAATTCTGAACTTTGCCTGCTGATGAAACAGTCATTGCTCAGCCAGCCACAAGAACAGCTACCTACCCTGGCAGGTTTTGCACAGAATATGCTTTAATGCATTTAATATGCATTCAACTGGCAGGGTCGATGGGCTGTCAGAAGTCAGCAGTCTCCCTTCGCCTCTACTACCAAGTTTAGTTCTTGCAACAATGTCCTTCATAAACCAAAAGAAAACTTATTTCCTTCAGAACTGAATATTTTGGTTCAATACCAAGAATAAATCATTATACACAGATACATGGTAACAAATATTCTTCTCTTCCTAGCACCTTACCATGACAAGTGAGAAGGCTTCCCATTACCTCACCCCAAGAGAGAAGCTGGGTAAAGCAAAAATCTCTCCCAGTGAGAACTGCCTTTGATTCAAATGCATTTTCACGTCTGTCTTTCCTCCAGAGCCGAAACATCTTTAATGCAGTCTACTATATTTATCACAATAATGTTGAAATTATGTTTGAAATGACAAGGCACATTCTGTCAGTCTTCTCTTAGCCATATCATACCACCTGTACTATTAGAGAAGGGGCTATTTGGAAAGACTGGACAACTAAGTCAGGAAACATAGAGTGGTTTAAATGGCATTTGATTTCAATTAAGAGGAGTGCAGAAGGACGGGTTTCCTAAAAGGTGTGATGTTATGAGACTCTGAAAATCTTTTGCAACACTAGCCTTTGTGCTTCATAGTTGAAAGGTGTGCGAGTGCTACCCAAGGAAATTTAATGGAAGTCACACAAGGAAAGATTTTAGCCTCGACATTTATCTTTACCAACACATGGAAGCACCTTGATCTGTTTTACTGTTGGGGAAAAAAGAAGGTAGTGTCTATTTCACAGGAGTGGATAGGAAGTAAGAGTCAGCGTGATGGATGGTGGAAAGAAACAGAGGGCAAGAGGGAAGAAATATGAGCGTCAGGTACTGATCTTAAAGATGAGGTCTAGTCTGCTGTCAGAATATGTATAAATAGTTTATTAATAAAAGGAGAGATGTATTGGCATTAGTGTGAAAGGAGGAGTGTATTCAGTTTGTATTGTGTTGTCAGAAATAAGCCATCTGGGTAGAGTACAGTTTATATTTGTTAGATATGAATAGACTATGCAAGTACAAATCAAGTAAAGATCAATTCCTGTGAAAAATACTCATCTCAAGGCATTTATCCAGCAGATGACACTGCACTAATCTCTGCCACCTCTACCAAATCTGTCACATTCACTTACTGGGGCTACAGCTGCACTTCAGTGTGGCATAGAGATCCCAGCTAAGTTTTATCCTCACAAACATGGTTACTAGTGATAGTTTAATTGCAAAAGCTTGAAGTTTATTCTTTAATTAGCATCACTCCATGGGTGAGACAAACCCTGCTTTCTGTCCCAGGAAAGGGAAAAACAAGGGTTATTAGAGAAATTTTCATTTAATCTTCTATAACGACTACATCACATCATTGCTGAGTGCACCAACATTTGGGAATGATGTCCTATCCTCTCCTTGGTTCTCTTCCTACTTAACCTGCCTGTCCCAACAGGAGCTTGGCTTCCGTCTGTGGCTGACACATTGGGAAAAGGCAGACTAAAATCACTTGGTGAGGTGAGTCTGAGGAGGGGTTTGATGCTGAGGGGAACCCACGCAAAGTGGGGTTTGGTGCTACTTCCATCTTGTCCTTTCTGGCAAGGGAATGAATGCAGGGAGGAGAGAAATATCAGAAACTGATCTTCAGGGCATCCTCGACACAAGTTCAACTACTCGCTGCTGAGATCTCTCACTGTCAGTGCCAGTACAACCAAGACCTCCTGGGAAGCGATCTGAGTTACCACTCCATGCTCAGATTTTTTGTGATATTTAGAAAATGCTTCATTCAATGTTGCAAGTCTTGCTTGATTTAGGCACCTCGATCTCATCTCCAGTGACTTGCAGTAAAGTTTTCTTTAATCTATTATTTCTTTTCCAGATAACATTAGTATTGGGCAACATGATTTGGTTCTGGGTGTTTCAGATTTCTGATATTTGTATTAATTCAATTTGCTGCTGAACAAGATATTGTCTACGGAAATAGGTTCTCCAATTTGTGGATTGTGTCTTTAAGAATAAGCTAAGCAAAGAGTCTATTAGAGTGAAATGTTACAAAGGAGCTACAGACTGTAGCCTTTCCTCAGGGCTCATTGCTGGTACAAGGTTGTGAAGTATATATACAGTTTTAATTCAGGTCAAAACAACCTGGAAGCTGGGGTGGCAGCTCTAATTTTTTTAGCTTCAGCCTTCGTCTCTTTGGCTTTGCATAAAAACCTAACCTCACAGCACAACCTTGGACAGGACTAGTTTTATGCAGGTGGTGCAAGCTGCCAAAGCTTATACATAGGGCTGTGTTTGAGGAAGGACTTCCATAATGTAGGGCCTGGAGTGCTTATTACCCTCTGAGTTGAAATCGGATGTTGCTCCCTGAGGCACAGGTCAGCATGTCCGTCATGCATAGACGAGACCGTCTGCTCCTCTCGGTTGGAGAGGGATGTTATTTTCTTAAGGAGCAGGATGTTATTTCTAGAGGTCTGCCCCTTGGTAGGGTCAAGAGTAATATTTTATGGTTAATGTTTATGATTAATTTTGGCTGTGGCCTTTCCTTTCAGAATTTGCATGGTGTCAGTTCAAGTTGGTAAGGGGGAAGCTTGACAAGGTTAAGGCGTGAACCGTATACTCACTTTTCCTTCCAAAGTAAATACTACAACAACAATGCACATGGGAACCAAGCAGCACATTCCTAAATCAAACCAGAAGATTCACACAGGGAACTAAAACAGTAGGGTCCAAGAGGGTGGGTTTTGCCTTCTTTTTTTTTCAGTCCAAAGGATACATTTTCAGAAGGATGCCTTGGGAATTAGCTCAACACAATCCCAGGAGCAAAAAGGGCAGTTTGGCATCAGGTTTCTTGTTCTCACATTACTTAAAAATGAATATTGCCTTTGCCCCTTTTCTCTCGAAAAATGTCTGCTAAAGTAAGGTGAATGATTCTCAGCTGTTCAATGCTGCTTAAAGGAAAGGACATGCTAGCATCACAGTAGGATGCAAGTTTATATTGAATCTTGCTTTTGGAAAATATCCCAATTTTCTGCCTGGCTTGGAATGGGATCTTTAGATTCAAACACAAGCTGGTCTTTTTTTTTAAGAACCTTAATTCTTAGCTTCTGGAAACTGATTTCCCTTCATCTTTTTTGTTAATGTAATAGTTTCACAACAGGCTTGCAGACGGATTTGGTTTGATATTTTAGAAGACAGTTAAGACCAGAAGAGATGGGAAATTCTTTTAAAATGTCAAGGTGTTTTTTTTTTTTTTGTCAGGACATGATGTGTGGTCCCATAATTTGCTTTCTGTGGCAGTATCACCAAACAGAGAGCAATGAGTAGAAAGAAAATGTATTTTTGTGATATTGTGAAAATTGTATGTAAGCAATAAAGATGACAACTTCAGAAGCATGTGCATGAAGCAGTCTCAGAAACCCATCCTGGATCTGCATCATCATTTTTGAGTTTTGGAAAGCATCATCTGGGGGGGGTTGTGGGGGAAGATCATTATATGAGACTTCTGATGATGACTTTAAATTAGGAAAAAAGGGAGGGCAAAACTCACATGGTGAAATACCTTCTCTCTCCCTCTTTTAACTCTTGTCTCTTTTTCATCCTCTAGAAACTAATTTCTGTAGTCAGACAATTCATTTCACATTGTGCTTTCTTTTAAAATTCTGAGATCTTTAAAAATATTTCAAATCTTCAAAATCACTGAACTTCAGACCCTAAGAAGGGCCATATTTTGGGAATGCATACACCTTGAATATTTGAAAGCATTTCGTGATCTATAATTAAAACCCTATCATCCCCCATCATGAATGCACAGCCTCCTTGGAATATTTGCATCATACCATTGCATCTCTCAAAGACAGTTGTTATGATTGCTCTGAATCACATATAAAACTAGCACTGCCAGCCTTAAATAATACTTCAGTGGAAATCAAAGATGCTCAAGATAAAAAAAAAATGGGGACAGCACACTTCTGTTTGATTCATAATCAATCAACAGCCATCATCATGTTGCCATTTTTTGAGGTTAATAAGAGAAACAAAAGATATAAAACATTGACATCAAAATTTAAAAATATTTCCCTTAACTCACACACATGGTCCTTTGGAGTTCCCTTTATGCAGCCATTTGTAGGTCAAGCTTTTAGTAACAAGTTGATTTAGAATTTTACTGCTCAGCTAATTACATAATTGTAGAATTCTCAGTGGTTGATTTGCACTATTTTCATTAGTTATGAGTCGTGTGGTAGGTTTTTGTGCCTGACTCTGTGACTAATAGAGCCTGAAATAAATATTTGTAAGTATTAGTACAAATACTTACAACTATGACCAAAAATCTGGCTGAGAAATTTGAAGATCAATTAATGGAGCCATTTCAAATGGCTTAATCATTGCAGTCTTGGAATTTACAGTTTGAATAAATTTCATTATGAGCAATGAACAAATGTTGGAACTGGATAAATGCACATGAAACTAGTAATGGTTTCTGAAACAGGGAGGGAGAAAGAGGAAGACAGAAAAATTTACAAAGAGGAAACAATGCAAAAGAAAAAAAAATAAAGAAGTCTTATAACTGTGATTGAAAAAAAATTCTTCCTCACTCACCCCTCACATTCTTTTTAAGAAGCTGCAGAGGGTTTTTATGAAGGCCCAGCATGCCTAAACAAGTTTCACTCAGAAAGAATAAGTTGTAAAAGTTAACTCACCACTCATTTCTTTCGAGCCTGTCTTCAGCTGTGATCTGTGAAGCTTTAGTTTCTCTTGTCAAGGATAGATAAAACAGTACTGTAAGACCAAACTTGAAAAATCCTAACTTTTCTTAAGGGTGTTGGAATTACCTCTATAAGAACAGTATTTCTTCCAGCAGTAGTCCATACAGTAGACAGCCTATATGGAAACCGGAAACTTCTGAAGCCCATACACCTGTTCGTCCACTGTCATACAGAAAAGATTTGGCACATATATGAATGTGTCAAAGATGGGTTGTACGATGCAAAAAACCTAGAACAAACAGACACAATGAAATGCAACAATTATGTAGAAGGCAAACCCAAGACTTACAAACTGTCTTGAACATTTTTCTCATCCTTCCCAAAAACACAGCACAGAGAGAAAGGCAGATATCTCGTTTGGCTGGCTTTGTGGCTTGTACTTTTTTTTTGCATCTGGAATCCCTTGGTTTGTTGACTTATGGTAGTGGCAGTCTTGAGACCAAGGATTGCTTTGTTTGACCTAGTGTATTCATCAATGTTTGCATTGCTAATTTCATTATTTTGCAAAGCACCTTGGGACATGTCTCATAAAGAGGTTACACATAGAAATCCCCAGTCTGCTTTGATTAAAGTTTTCTGACAAGACCATCTGAAATGCTACTGTCATCAGCTCTTTTGCTTTTAAATTATGTCAATGACTACAGTATTCCAGTGTTTAAGATTGATTTTTTGCTAACTATCCTTTCCTGAACTAATGGATGTATGAAAATTTCATTATATGTTTCTGAAATATAGAGATTAGATCCATGACTGGATCAATTGTCTTTGCCATATAAATACCATAGCTTGTATTAGAGATGTGTGTATGTCAATATATATAAAAAATAATATCCATATGGATATATACGTATCTGCACATTTATAAATAAAATAACTTAGGAATTGCCTGCTTTTACCTCCAACTAACGCATGGCTAAATAGCTGTAATATTTACAGATATGAAACAATGCATCTTTGAAATTATTTATTTGTATGAATCTAATCTATCAGTTAGAAGCAGACAACTTGTATTATAGTACTTAAGAGCAGTCTATCACAATTCATTCTGGATTTATAAAATAACACTTTTCAATAACCCTAGACCTGAAATACACTATCAAATAAATCATAGAATCATAGAATGGTTAGGGCTGGAAGGGACCTTCAAAGGTCATCTAGTCCAACCCCCCTGCAACAAACAGGGATATCTCCAACTAGATCAGGTTGCTCAGGGCCTCGTCCAACCTGGCCTTGAACGTCTCCAGGGATGGAGCATCCACCACCTCTCTGGGCAACCTGTTCCAGTGTTCTACCACTCTCATAGTAAAAAATTTTTTCCTAATATCCAACCTGAACCTACCTCCCTCTATTTTAAAACCATTACCCCTTGTCCTATCACAACAGGCCCTCCTGAACAGCCTCTCCCCATCTTTCCTGTAGGCCCCCTTGAGGTACTGGAAGACCGCTATAAGGTCACCCCGGAGCCTCCTCTTCTCCAGTCTGAACAGCCCCAACTCTTTCAGCCTGTCCTCATAGGAAAGGTGCTCCAGCCCTCTTATCATCTTCGTGGCCCTCCTCTGGACCCTCTCGAACTGGTCCATGTCCTTCTTATGTTGGGGACTCCAGAACTGGACGCAGTACTCCAAGTGAGGTCTCACGAGGGCAGAGTAGAGGGGGAGAATCACCTCCCTCGACCTGCTGGCCACGCTCCTCTTGATGCAGCCCAGGACGCGGTTGGCCTTCTGGGCCGCAAGAGCACATTGCCGGCTCATATCGAGCTTCTCGTCCACCAGTACTCCCAAGTCCTTCTCCTCAGGGCTGCTCTCGATCCAATCACCACCCAGTCTGTATTTATGCCTGGGATTGCCACGACCCAGATGTAGGACCTTGCATTTGGCCTGGTTGAACTTCATGAGGTTGGTATGGGCCCACCTCTCCAGCCTGTCAAGGTCCCTCTGGATGGCATCCCTCCCTTCCAGCGTGTCGACGGCACCACACAGCTTGGTGTCATCGGCGAACTTGCTGAGGGTGCACTCCATGCCACTGTCCATGTCACCGACAAAGATGTTGAAGAGGGCCGGGCCCAACACGGACCCCTGAGGGACGCCACTTGTGACCGGTCTCCACTTGGACATTGAGCCGTTGACCACTACTCTCTGAGTGCGGCCATTGAGCCAATTCCTTATCCACCGAGTGGTCCATCCATCAAACCCATGACTCTCTAATTTAGAGAGAAGAATGTCGTGCGGGACGTCGGCGCCGCGGGGTGCCGCGGGGTCGGGTCCCCGGGGGGGTCCCCGGGCCGGCGCCCCGCCTCGGCCGGCGCCTAGCAGCCGGCTTAGAACTGGTGCGGACCAGGGGAATCCGACTGTTTAATAAATAATGAAGAACTTTACAGCACAGAAAACAAAGTTTATGTCTGATAAGAGTTTTGTATGTTCAGAAGAGTAGCATTTATTCTAGAAATTCAGGATTGGTCGCACTATTTTGGATTTCTGTTCAACTTTGTTGTTACTCTGTAGGTTTATTCATGGAAATAAATTCAATTTTTCTGATGTATTTTCTTCCTTGCACGTGGTATTTCTCCCTCAGAATAACTGGCACAGCGCTATGGCAAATACCGCTCTTCACTGGATCTTGCGAGTTGCTGAAAAAATCCTGGATTCCAAGAAGCATAAGGACAGTTCAAGAACTTCAGGACTCCAACGCTTCTTTTGGACTCGAGCATCAAATTTAGATTCTTAATGAACACTAAATCAGTTGTTCATGTGGATAAAGAAAAACAATCTGTCATCTAACATCTTGCTATACCAGTAGGATTCCAAGCAAAAAAGCTTGTAGCATCCATCTCTTCAGCAGCACACCGTTTTATTGTCTTTAAGAATGAAGAAACTAGACAATAAGTAATAGGAGAAATAAAAGAGAGCGACTGTCTCTAAGTTGGATTGCTTTGGCTTAGGTAATTTTAATCAGAACGATTTAACTAATTATATACTTGCTTAACTGTTCAGTGCCTATCTAGGTATTTCTAACATGCTCATCATTGTGGTATTTAAGCATCTAGTATGTTTTCCCAATATCTGTGTGTCCCCTTCTCTTCTACAGAAAATTGATTGCAAACAGTTCTTAATATTTGGTTAATGTCTACATCTTGGTCATTATTTCTATCTGACATCTCCAATTCAGAATTTCGTAGCTGAAATCCTTGCTCAGGTTCTTGTCTTCTCAAGTCTCAATGCAGTAGTCTTTTCTGTAATGAGAAATGCAACTTTTAAAACCAAAAACCATTGATTTGATCATGCTGCTGTAGATTTGTTGAGTATCTCCACTGACTCCCTCTTTTAACCTGAGTAGTTTGTTATGATTTTCAAGGTCCTTCACAGCATGTCTTTGCTCTTACTCTTTGTTGACATGATCACTCCAATCTCTGAATGGCTAAGGATAATGATTTTCAAACAAACACACTAATGCTGTTCTCAGAAACATCTAAAATCAAATCACATTCTTTCTACTTTATATTTATGTGATGTGTGATGCCAAAAAAACCCTCAAAAATGTCTAAAATATACCAGCCTTTGGAGGGTTACCAAGCATCCTGGTGAAGATTCTTCCAGTTTCTGTACTCCCCCAATGGTCAGTTGCTGGATGAAATTACTGCATAATTTTATACTTAAACTGTAATTGTTTTCTATTCTGGCTGTAGAGAAACTGGAAAAAATATCTCTAATGATCTATAGTAAGGTTTTGTAGGCTATCAGTCTAGTGTAATACAAGTAACAGTAAAATATATATGAAATTATAATGTAATTTATAGATTTTTCTCCCTTACATAGTCCAAATATTAGTGTATGGAGACATGAATGATACATACCTTTGAGATACAGTTTTAATATCATTTTGTGCGCAGCAGTCTCTGAGTTACTGAAAAGCACTGAAGAGCTTTTCAACATTATGTATTAGGAAATGTGACAAGTTGCCAAAAGTTGGCAAGTTGGCATGAGAACTCAAGGAAATCTGCATCCCCAGACCTGTGCGCAAACTGTTTCAGAAGCAACCCCCCAAAGTTTAATAAAATACCTTGAAGAAATTTACATCAGTAAGCTACATGTTTGAATTCTTTGCAGATCCCCCAAATATTGTGTATCTTTTTAAAAGCACACTGAACTTGGAATATTAACTGGATCAGTAAAGCAGTGTAAATAAAAAACATTATTTAGACAGAATTATTTGAACAGAGAAAACTACAGTATCTCAACAATATACTTTGCATACAAAAATACAATTGATAAAATGAACAAAAATACTGAGGAGGAAAATATAGTCTTTTATTTACAGTCAATGGTTCCTTAAGAATTTAGTTTAAAAATAAATACTCCATTCCACTACAATAACTTTTACAAAGTAATCATGTGCACATCTTACATTTTGAGAAAATTAAATTTTCAGATACATAGTAGAAACACACACACATACACACACACACACATATACAATTACAATGTGAACGGAGGGGGGAAGCACCTGAATCTATTTAGCTTATTCTTTTAAGTCATTTATAACATATTTAGTCAAGAACTACCCAAAGGAGTTTGATTCTTGAAAAACAAAAAAACCTAAACCAAACTAATATTCCATCATTTTTGCTGTACATTTTGTGGGATGAAAAATGCAATGTTGAGCTTGATTCAAATGATAGCAAATATATAACTGCTGAGTGTATGTGTTAACATTCAAACAAAACCATGATTTTATTAAAGCAAATCCCATATGGACATGAGAGACTTAAACCCTGTTGTCTGTGAAACTTGCTAGGTACACAGAATATTAATAGCATTGCGAGAGATTTTGCCATTTTGCTACATCTTCAAAGAGAAGCTAACCAGCCAAAGAGGCCTGTATCTTGATGTTTTTGAGTCATATGGAGAGAAGAGAGGGAAGAGTACCAACAACAATAACGTTCAACAGTGCAACTATTCAACTCAAAATGATTGGAAAGGAAAACAAAAAAAATTTCAAAATAACTAAATGAAAGTTGAAAATCATACTCTAATCCTACTAAAAACACTTTCCAGGCCAACTCTGATTCCTCCCAAAATATTTCTCCATTTTTGCTTCCTACAACTTCTGAATATGGTGAAGCTTTTAACTTTGTACTTCAGCCAGTAATAGCTGAGTACAATGATGGGGGCAGCTTTTCTTCTTGAGGCTGATATACCCGAAAACCAAAGTGTCATTACAATAAAAATGTATTTTCAAAAAACTATAAAAATAATTCTGTTTCTCCTGGGCAACACATTGCCAGTCACCAGCTGGGCATTCACAGCTTCACTGAGAGCTTCTACAAGAAACAGTACTTTTAGTAACTCTCTGTAAAAATTCCTTATTCAATCCCATCTGACATGGAGCATGAGCCTTCATTTGCAACAGGTGTCATTGATGTTTCAAAACCAGTGCAATACGACAAGAATGCATTTCATTTGATACAGTTTTTCTGAACTTGACACTTGAAAAATCCATTAAATTTCCCTCTCAAGTCTCTCCCTTTTCTGAATTATATGCAGGTGAAATGGTGGTGTTCAAGCTACAGTGGTTACAAGAGGACCTGTTGAGCATGTACAGAGATTATTTTACTTGACTAACACTCAAGGCCCCATAGAAGCTTGTCCAAGACAAGCTGGTTTGGTTATCTGATATAATACCATCTTTTACTTAAAACAAACAAAATCAAACAGTTCAATGGGAAGTTATGTGAGGATGGACTTCTTCAAATGAAAATCCACTAGAAAGAAACAGCTTTACATTGTTTTGATGGCATTTTTTATCAACATTTTCATTTTAAGTACGTTACTAAGTCTCTTTACTTGGCCCCTGAACAAGTGATGGCAAATATGTCTAAACGTAATGCCAAAACTCAGATACATCTCCCATATCACACATAGTTCTGGTTTGGAATCAAGCAGAAGTCGATTATGTAACTAAATGCACAAGTTCTGCCTCCTACTCAGAGAGACAGGCTTTCTTGATGTAAAACGTAACAGAAATGCATGAAAACACTGTATTGACTGTCTAACTCTTTGAAACTAAGTTGTGTTCTCCTTAGGCGAATTACTAAGGTTCAACTCATGCTCGGTCAAGCCATGTAAGTCTTTATTGTTGTTTGGAAGGTAATTTGTCTCTCTTTACCTAATAGTCAAATTTTTTTAATAAAAAGAGGAGAGTGGGGAATTCCATGAATCGTTGAGGAAAAATGGTGACAGGGGAGGAGTTCCTCATGCCAGTTTGCTGAATTTGAACACTACAGGGAATCTTTGAGGAATTAGATTCATAGCTGGACCTTCTAGTTTCTTTACAGCCCTTCTAAAAAAAAAAAAAAAGGGACTGTAAGACAAAATGAATAACAGAAGGAAAAGGAATCAGAAAAATGTGTTGTCTTTATGTGGAATGAAATCAGTTTTATTCCTTCACTTTCCCAACAGATAAGAAAGAAGTTTAGAACTGTGACGTTGTTCCATTTCGATTCATGACAAAATGGTATCTTTCCCCCTAACCTAAGATACTCACACCACAAAAACTTCTTCTAATAGAGAGAAAAGAATTAGAAGTATAAGAACATGGCTTTTATCCAGTTTATAATGATTAGCTGCTAAGCGTAATACATTCCTTAAACTACTTTACAATTAAGAAATAAGCATCAAGTGCTATACAATATATATGTTCATTTGCTGACTACTGATGCTCCAAGCAGTAGGAAATAGTGCTATATTCTTTGATCTCTACACAGTTTCTATAACATATTATCTGTGGAAAGTTGCTCAGGATGAGCATTTATCCAACTACAATGGAATGTATTTACAGCATGCCAAATGAGAAAGTAAAAATACAGAACTACAAGCCTGGTCTCTCTGGGAGAATTCAGAAAGAAAACGCACCATTAAAATTTTTCTAATGTGTAATTCACAGATTGACAAAAATCACCTTGTTGTAGATTAAAAAAAAAGATTAAAGAAACACTATTGACCAGTGAACAGAAATTACAGTTCCTCTTTCTAAAGTCACTTGAGCTTAAGGATGCTGTGTGTCAGAGTCAACATAGTACATGAATCTCAGACCGTGTCAGTACTCTTTAGGACTTTGAGCTTATCAAATACATTACAGTTTAAAGGGCATATCACAAAAACACCCCACCTGCCATCTTTAAGATCATTTTGTGCCCCAGTTAACTGCTCATTGCAGTGAAGACAAGAGTTATCAGTGATGACAGAATTTGGTCCTAAGCTACAAGTAGTATTTTATGATCAGGAAAGGCTTAGAACTCAGATGGTAGCTAAGCTCTTCTTACCTCTAGGAAAACATGAAGGTTCCTGGCAGGACGACACTGGGAAACTTGAAATACAACTGCCTGTTGGGACTCTGTTAATGGATCTCTCTTTCAACTGTATTTGTAGTCAACATTTTAGTGGTCTCAGCACAACAGAAGAGTCAGAATATGTAAGTGATTCTGTTCATATTAACCAATCATGTAAGCAATAAATACAAGAACATAGGCACAGAAGGAAGTTCATATATGCATGCAGAATTTCTGAAACCTATAGAATCCAATTAAAGGATACATACAAATATGCAAAATTTCTGCTATTTTGGAAGAGTCCACTAGATTTCACTGTAATCTGGAAACAGAACTACACTCTCTCTCCCTTTAGAAAACGTATGGCCAGGGATGGTATTTTTCAGTCTCCCTTCCAGAAGTCCCTGGGGCAATCTTGGCTCAGGGAATTCAAATGCAGTGTAACTCCAAAGAAGCAGTACTTTTAGGAATTGATGGCTAAAGCAAGGATGCCTTCCAACAGCCTCATCCTCCATAAGCTCCCAGAGCTTCAAAACCTTTTGAGGCAGATCCTACCACAGAAAAGAAATCCATGTCCCATACTGGGATAGTTCAGGATAATTTTCATAACAGGATTCTAAAAGAGGTTTTATTCAGTCCCATGACACCATAATGTCCTCTATGGATATTTTTTACTGTGTGGGTCACAGGAATACTTACATAAATAAAACTACTTGCATATATAAGCACTTACACTATCAGCCTCTCTAAAAAAGCTTCATATTACCTTAATATTAGATTGTTGAAGATGAAATTGAGGTGACAAAGTATGAAATTAAATTAACCAGAAATATCTATATAAAAAAAAAATAAATTGCTGACTTTCATTTACTCTAAGACGACATCTGGCAGAAAAAACCACAGGAAACACAAAGCTGTTCTACATTATGGGAAAGTTTATGCTACTTGATAATGTTCTCCCAGGAAGGTGGTGCATTCTGGGTCTAAGTTAACAGTTCAGCATTTTTACTTCAATGCTTCATGAAACAAATGTTCTCTTACACCCAGTGCTTACATTTTACATAGAGACCCTAATTTAAAAATTTGAATTCTGTGAAATATCAAAAATAAATCAAAATAATTTAAAGCCAGTTGAAGCTTGTCAAATTTACTGAAAACATTACAGAGTTTAGGTATATCACATTTTCAATAGATGGAAAAAAACGTAACATTTATGTTAGTAATGTTTCTAAGAAGATTATTTGAATTGAAAAAAATTGTAAAAAAAAACAAGAAAGAAAAGTTCTTGCAGGCATTTTGAAACAAATTTGCAAAACCCAGTATTTTTTAAGAGTTCTACCACTTTTCATTGCACAACTTTTGAACTTTAGACCTCTAAAACAATTGCATAAAATTGTTATGGTTCAGACCCTGCTGAGCAGTTGAAATGTTTGGTAATTATATTAACAGGCCATATCAAATAATTTACTAAAAGGAGAGACTATTTAAATTTTGCATAATGTTAACTGTACCCAAGGTAAACTTCCTTGCACATGCTCAAACCTTTGACAAATACTGAGAACCTATGGTTTCTGTAATTCTATGATTTCGCATTGTGGAATCCAAAACTCCAATTTGCTCAGATCTAAACTGGGAATCTCTATAAGTGCTGAATTCCTGAGTCCATAAATTTGCTATCTTGTAAATATCACAAGATGCATCAGATATTAATTAATTAATTAATAATTTGAAATACATATGTTTATCATTTGACAATGGTTTCCTGCATTATGTTGTTCTATACCACACTATTTGTGATATTTTAAATCTAAAATCACAATGAAGATGTCTTCTATCTTGGATAAGAACATTTCATTATAGCTGAGAAAAAATATTTTATTAGGTCTTTTGACATACTTATTCTCACATTTTTCTGTCTACAGGAACTATTTGAACTGGTGAGTCAATGGATATGGGATGCCACTTAGGTACATTTGAACTGAGTCCAATAAGCTGTATTAGACTACACAAACCTTCCAGAAAGATGTTTCATTCTGATTTGAAAGCATTAGAAAATGGAGAAACCACAACTATCTTTGCTAACTTCTTCCAGTGGTTAATTAGCCTCAGTACTAATAGTTTTGAATTTATTTCTAATTTTAATTTATGTGGGTTTAATTTTTATACCGTTTTTGTTATATTTTACCTTAATGGCTCAAGGAACCATTTAGTTCCTAGTATTTTCTCTCTTTGAAGAAACTTCTTGATTATAATCAATTTACCTCTTAATTTTTAATTTTTCTTTATATTTTTATATAAATACATACACTTATCTTCAAAAGAAGAATGCCAAAAAGAAATACCCAGAACGCAAATCCTGAAATTCACTAACTGGCATTAATAAATTCTAAAGGTCTTTAAAAAAAAAAGAAAGAAAAAGAAAAAATGAGAGAGCAAGATCCATAACAATACTCAATAAGATCGAGACAAAGCCAAGAATGAGCAAAAACTAGGTGGATGTGATTTTCTGAAATTATAAGCTTAGACTGGTGCCTAAACACAGATTAAGGAGATGGATTTTCAAAAACATAGCAAGTCTGTAATGAGATGAATATTTCTAACTTGTTTGGGTGTTTCTGAAATTCCGCACCCACACAAGATTAAGGCATCCATTTTTAAGATATTGACCTGAAGCAATGAAGAAATAGTATTACTAAATAAGTAAATACACAGTCTTCCACTGTTCCATATTCATCATTTAGGAAAGACATTTAGATATAAGAAAGAAATGGCTAACAACTTACTGGAAGATCAGGGCAATAAGAATCCTGTACATCATATAGAAAACAAAATACTTTATTCATGTTTCATGTAGAAAAAAGTTAGACTGGTCAGAGATACTCTGGCTGTTTATATCTAATCGGATGAGATATCCTCAGCAATTCAGAAAGGATGAAATCCTATGTAAACTTTATCCTTCCTAGAACTGCTTAAGATGTTAAATTATTTTTCTCTCGATTTCTGAATATTCCATCGATTCTACTTTAATTTTCTATATGTACAGAAACTGAAGATCATACAGTTTCTGTTTTGTTGCAAAAATTTTGTAAGTTAAATGCAAAAGTATAATATTCATTCATTTGACGTTTACAACCCTATAATAAAGCACAGGATAAAACATTTACATGGGTTAGTCAGGGCAAAACACCTGGGTAGTTTTCATAGATTAATAAAAACATAATGAAAATATAATTTATATTGTCAAAATATCTCAAAGATGCTAAAAGGTCTTTCATTTTAAAATCATTAAGTTGTAATGTTGTAAATAAGGTAAAGAGCACTTCACAAATTATTGATGCTTATTCATCTAAACTGAATTCTTCCTAATAATTCAATTTATAAATCAGTAATGTATATAATTTTCCTGGTTAATAAGCACCTACTGAGTAATATGGGCTTTAATAGTACTTTGCTTTACAGACATTGATGAGCTTGGCAATAACAGAAGAGTTGAAAACAAAACAAAAACCAGAAAAAAAACCCTCTTAAACCACATCTACTTTGTGGTCGCAGAAGTGAATTCTATGTAGCATAGAGGTATTTTAAATTACATAGCTCAGAAAATTTTAACTGTCTAGCTATTGCTGCTTGGTTTAATTTAGTCCACTCTTGACAGCAATGTAGACATGCACCAGAGACTTTTGTTCCATTCCATTTTTTATTTTCTTTCTTTTCTCCTGCTTGCCTTTTATTGCCCCCAAACTCGAAAGCTCAGGGTAAAGTCAGGCATCAAACTCAATGCAAGCTTAAAACATCACTTTTGGTGACACTTGTTGACTCCAAGATGAATGTTGGTTGGTGCCCACTCGTTACGGTTGTAGCATTTAAATATTTTGTAATTAAACAGCTTACATAGATACATACTATCTGTTAATATCTCTTCTCTAATACGACATTTTAGTTAAGGTCAGCAGGTGTACCAGTGTCATTTCAATCACTGTCTGAAGACACTTCTGGGTATCACTAGGGGTGCAAATGTGATATTTAACTGACGGATTCCATCCAAGAGTCTTCAAGTCTTAATTAAGAGAATGAATCAAATAGTCTGGGTGCATTCTTTTTTGACTTAAAAATAGTTTAACTAGTAGTAAAGGATTTAAGTCATGGGTGAAGCTGGAATCAGTCTCTGTCTTGAGAGGAAAATCAGTTCAATTGAAGACAAGGAAGAAATAATGTCTCTGTGCTATATGTTTTTGAACCTTCTGACAAAATAGCCTAAATTCTCAAAACTTTGGCAAATTGATAATTTGAAGAAAGAATTATAAATCTGATCAAGGAAGGCTTTGCATCGATAATTTTAATTTTAATCCCTTTTTATATACATTTTTCAACATTTCAAAATGAAAAGTCAATTTGAACTGAAAAATGAAACTTCACATTTAGAAATTTTAAAACAGGATATTTCAAAAATTTAAAAGCTTTTTTCCATAATACAATTCTAATGAGAATTTTCAAGACCAATCCTTTTTCACAAACAGTGCTACTCCTGTTGATTAATATTTCAAGTAAAACATTTCATTGAAACATTTTCAATCAAGTTAAATGGCAATATACACTATCTTCACGATAGACAGAAATCCATACCAAACTTAACACTTGTTTGCTTTAACATTCATCAGAATTGCCTTGCTTGCGGTTGCTCTTTGGTTTTTGTAAGCATTATTGCTCCTGCTGTTTATCACTAATGATATTGGAAACAAACGTACTTTACATATTTGGTAGAAGACAGAAAACCTAAACCTTTGGAATTTATTTGTCTGCAATGGGAATAGTCAAACTACAAATCAGATGATTTTTGCTGGTGTATTAATTACAGTTTTCATAAGAATTATGCTTACTCATCTTGAGTATACCTGCAGCAGATAGAAACTCCAAAACATACAAGGGAATCTTGATTCCCTTGTTCTTATTTATGCAAGAATGAGAGAGATACTCATTCAAGAAACCTGCAATACATGAAATCTTCAAGTTAATTCATGAATGGGGGTCTCCACAACTGCTGTTTTCCTTAATAAGTGTACACTTCGAGGAATGACTTTGCCTTAGGTTTCATCACAGTCTCCCTATCTAATTTGCTGTATGGATAACCCGTGTCTGCTTCATGTATATTTTTTCCAACTTCTAAGCCAAGGACTAATACCTTCCCTCCATTACCTTTTTGTACTTTTTTTGCCTCACCTGATTTCTCCTCATAACTAACTTTAGACACTATTATCATAAAGAAGGAGATTTCTCTCTTATGGACAGCAAGCAGAAGTATGTTTTCTCCAGTTTGTTGTTCCTATTTTTAGGCTGTTACCTACTTGCATTTAAAAATCACTTTTCTGTTTTACCTTAAATTAGCCTCTGCTTCAAGAACTCTCCTAAGAGTTTAAATCCTTAAAATGCAGAAAGAATCTTCAAGTAACAATGGATATTCTGTTGGGATTTTTTTCAGGCTCTGTTACTTTACGGGCAATGGTTATAATGTTACAGGAGGACAGCAAGACTCTTATCTCTTCCTCAAGTTTTACTTATTAAATTTTTTATATATATATAATTGCTGGACATTCATTATACAAATAGAGGAGGACAAGAGCAGGCTGCATAATATATTTTAGAGTGAGATATTGACTGTTTAAAAGAAAGCTTTCAATAGAATTGAAAATCAGAGATTTAATGGCAAATGTGTAATTTCACTGAGACATATTGTTGAATTTTAATTCAATGAATAATGACTAATAAAACTATTATTTTATGGAATTGATATTTTCAATATATACTGAAATAAAAATATACATTTTTATAATTTTTCTTTTGAAGTTCAAAATCTAGGAAATGTTAGGTTAAAACCATAAAAATAATGAATCAGTTATGCCATCAATCATAAAACTAAAGAATTTGAAGCTATTCCTTTTCATGTGCAAAATATTGTTTCCATTTCAATGTATGGCATAAGCTGAAGCTTCTATAAAAATATTTATAGTAAAATACAGCATAAATCTATAATTACACTTAATTAGTTTTAGAAAGTTGCATCCAATACTTAGACACTGTGAAATTATTTAGAATCCGTCAATTTTACTTCAGTTACTGCTGAAGTAACAAAAAGCATGACGTAATAGTCTTTTGTGAGCTGAACGGCATATTTGCTCTCATCTACACAAAGCCCTGTAAATAACCTACAGGTTGTTAGTCATTAATTAACTCAGTATCCAAAATGCTCATTTTAACTCTTCCATATTAATGCAGTATACATAGAGTACTTTAAATAACCATTAACAACCAGATGCATTTTAAGCAAAGTAAGGAAGAGTTACAGAAAATATTTTGACTTCCCACGTAAAAACCTTCTTAGAATTCCATCCACTGAATGTACAAACCCCTCTGAAGGAACTGAGAAGTCTTTAGTGGATTGTCTTGGAAGAGATCAGCAAAGCAGAATTCAGTATCTAATAAAAGGTGCTCCCCAGGCCATGGGTGTAGTAAAGCATCATGCAAGGTATGAAGTCACACTATCATTTTCATCTATCTTCTTTCAGTTGGTGGTCACATTGGCTTCCTTTTGACGTAGCCTTTCTTTCTGTTAAAGAAAAAGACAGAATTTTATTCCATTCTTGTGTATAATTTTCCATCTCCTGTCAAGTTACCACGAGCATTTGGTCTAGAAGTCTGACAAGTACTAAACAAGTCACAGTAGATTAGAGGTTTCTTTAATTAAAAAAAGTTAACACTTGGAGCACTCAAGGAAGGCTCAGAACCAGAAACCATTACTTACTGTAGAGAATCTGAGCTTGCTTTAGCTACACACTTGTCAAATACTGTGTACCTTCAAAAATACACAGCTCTGTGAAGACCAGTGCAGCTGGAGAAAACCAGATAAATTTCAAATTCACGTGAATTTAATATCTTCTCTCCTCTGGAATGGTTTCTGCTGACATAAAGGCTCTAATTTAGCATTAGATAGATTATGTTGTGCAATGACTTCTTCCCAAGCAAGTGTAGTCATTCATATCTCTGCCGCCTGTCCTGCAACTAATATGCCCTGCTGGGAATGGAAATGATGTACAGATTCCTTCATGTTCATTTCCTTCCCTTAGTCTCTTGATGCCTACAGTTTCAGAAATACTGATCTAACCTGTCTGCCTTGCACACAGACAAAAAAGGTTTTATCTCCAGTGTAAACTATTAGTCCTCTTTTTGTGTCTTATCAAAAATCTGGGAAACAGCAAGCAACAAAATGGGGATTTAATCCCTTCTACCATTATTCGACAGAACAAATAAGATTTTGAAAGCTTTTACAAAAAACATACACTCAGCCATTGGACAAATATATGCAGTGAGCCTCAGTGCACTATGGAGCACAGAAGAAAATACAAGAGACTTCATTGGAAGAGGGGAAGAAAAAAGAAAAGCAGCTCTTATCATATTTTGTTATCTAAAATAGCAGAGTCGTGCTTAGGCACAACTAAACTAAGTTTTAAACTTCAATGTTGGACTACTGTAGGGCATAAGCTTAAAGATTTCTCCTTGGGAAGAAAATCACTCTGCTACATTCAAACTAAGCATACTATGTCACCCTTCAACAACAGCAGAAACCCACCATCATTCTGAATGACAACAGTAGTGTCACGAAACCCTTTCTGAATGTCATACTGAGAAACACATCATACCAAACTAGCTGTAGGATTGATCTTCTTCGTTTCAACTTTCTTCTCTGCAGTTAACTTGCTTACTGATTGCTGAGCCACTTTAATCCTGAAACAAAATACATAGAAAAGATATTGTTAGATCCAAAGAAATTAAAGCTGCTCTGGCTCTGCTTGGTATACTCTCCCTCTGTAAGAACCATCACCACTAACTTTTTTTAGGCACATTAGCCCAACAAACTGCTATGACTATTCAAAGGCACTTAATAAAGCACCAAAAGTATATCAGAATACATTTTTAAATAGAGAAAATCAAAAGCAATAGGACATGTACTGCTCACTGAAAATGTCACCAGGCAAACAATTCCTCTGTTCTTGCAGGATCTGTGTTTTATGGAGTATCTGGGTTTTATAGGGTATCTTTCCCACCAAAAAAGCTGCAGTGTCAAGGAAAGAAGATACCCCTCTGAAAAAAGATAAAAGCTAGCTGGCTTAATCTGTTGTATCTATAGAATACACTATTTTAGCAGGCCATTTGCCAGGCTACACATTATATTTCCTCTGAAAACCTTGAAATGAAAGCATCTGCTGAATTTTCCTCAATGTTTATCTCGTTGCTTTACGTGGAATTGACTGATCAGCCTCACTGATGTGGTGACAGGAGGAGAGGCAAATGGAAGGGGTTCTTGTCTAGGGGTAGTTAAAGCTGTCGTGTGTACAGCTACAGACCAGTCTACTGAAAGCACTACTGAGATAAGGGGAAAGAAGAACATAGATCTGATTCTTCAGTTTCTTGCCTTTTGCTCTTAGGGTCTTGCATACAGAACCCTTGTTTCTGTGGGCATTTAACAAGAAGAACCCAATCAGAAGTTTAATCAGGAGGAGAAGGAGAAACAGTGAGTTTAACAAAAAGGGACTCGACTCCCCTCTTACAGACAGGGGAAAGGGCAGGCGAAATTATGTGCTAAACAGTGATAAAAAGCAAAGAAAATTCCTGGCACTCTTAAGACAGGACCTGCCCAGCTATCAGTGCCTTTACAATGCTGATGCTATAAACACCTACTTTACAATTCTATATGCAAAATACAGAGGGAAAGATGTTGCCAGTGAATTTTTACAAGCAAGGAGAACTCAGCAAACCAACTTTCACTAATGCACACCAAATCAGTCTTTTACTATAAACAACACATTTCTTGGCACTCTTGAACTGAAAAATTCGACTTCTTCTATTTAATTTTTTCCACTGGCAGAATAATTACTCTGGCCAGTCAAAAAGTATTTAAAATACCATGTCTAGTTCAAACCACTTTCGACACACTCAATTTTTGAGGAATTTTGGAAGAAAAGCAAGACGAAAGTGGATTATAGCTGCAATTACTGATGTGTACTTCCTTGCTGTAACACTAGCAGCAAACTAAATTCTTTTAAAAACATAGGACACATTCGTAAGTTCATTATTGTGTTTATTAATGCTCAGTGTTGGAAACTAAAATTCCTTCTCTGAGCTATGTATTTTAGAAGCATCTACTGGGTAGGTATTGGTGTTTGCATCAGTTTCCAGTGCTTAAGAACAGGAGGAAACAGTTACAATATTTTCAAGTAAAATTATTTTCAACACTGTTTAACAACCACCTTGATTCAAGCTGTAAGTATATCCTCAAATATATAAATGTGAAATTATTATTCTGTATATTTAAAAATATATCTGAAGCCTTTTTAAAACTTAGTGTTGCCTCCTTCCACAGGTGAACAACTAAGTGGCAACACGTCATTCCATCTTTTTACAATTTTTTGTTAATCAGCACAGTTTACTTCTTAATGATGGATGACAGCAGCCACTGAACAGCATGCTCACAGCTACAAAGTTTATGCAAAAATGATGATGTATTTCAAGTGACAGTATTCAGGTTCAGTAGAATCACACCGAGGGATCAACTTCTAAACTCTTCCCTATTTTTAGCACATTTTCTTTTTGATCACATTCTGTTTGGTTCTAGGAGTGTTTTTTGAATAGTTTTTAAATGTTTAGAGTACATATTTTCATCTGAAGGGAGAATTCTAGGGATTATAAACTTTTAGACTTAAAAAGAAAATTATGCCTGTCACTGATTTAGGCCTAACTCTGTGAATTTTATTCCATATTTGCACAATTTCCAGAAAACCTGGATTTTTTTTTTAAATAGAATGCATAGTTTGGGATACAAAATAAAAATAAACCAGCTCACTAACATGATTTGAATCATGTGATATTTGGCTCATAAAAATGACAGACTAATTATATATTACACTTTGGTCTCCTAGGGAAAAAAGACATCACTTGGCTAACATATGACTGATAAGATTAGCAGGCATTATCAGACGCATAACTGCATAATTTAAAAGGAATGTGATTCTTTGGGATTTTTTAAAATCAGATGGCTTGATTTTAAGTAGTTAGCTCAGTAGTTACATTAGTGAAACACCCATGCTTTAAAGGTGCCTTGTAAATAAAAATAACTTTGTTAAACATGGACAGAATACTAGAACTGGCTATTGTGTTTGGAAGCACTATCCATGAATGAAAAAATGAAATAGTATGAAAACCTTCAAATTCAAAATCATAACATTGGCTAACAGCAGAAGCCTAATGTTCATATTTTTTCCATTATTTTACTTTCATTAAATGCTATGACAGTCTTCCAGCAAAATTTACAAACATATACAAGATTCTTTACCTGCATCTAAAGTTGAATGTCTGCACAACATTTAATGGAGCCTGTTACTGAAACAGGTAAGTAAAAACAAACAAATCACACACTTACAGAATGATTAGCTAGCAACTAGACTAACTCTGTAAATTCAATACAGGTATGCCTCTTCTCTGTTCATTCTATTTTTTTTCTATCACCTTTTCTTAGCATGAATAGAAGTCATCTCCATTTTTTAAATCATATAATAGCATAACTTTGTTTGAAAAACCTTTCATTAAAATACTAAAATTTACAAGTATATTAAAAAGAGAAGTAAAATTAGAGATGATTAAGGAACAGAAAGGACAAAACTACAAATAAAAGTACATTCGAAAGGATAGAACTAAACTACTAATTATTTTCTGATCTTATTAAGTTATTAACCAATCTGCAGACATACCACACAACGTACTATTATTTTTAGTTAACCTAAAAATGAACTATTAAATGTATTATAAAGTTAAGGCATTAATTGCAGTTTATGAGAATTTATATAGATGTAAATTGTTTACTGCAGTCTAATGGAAAAGGCAGTTCTGGAACCTATTTCCATTTGCACTACACAATTCCTTTCCTCTTTCTGCTTGTATGTGTTAAAAGACTTGTATATGAAAAAGAATTGGGTTCATAACTATTGTTTAGGTTTTCCCATTGAAGACATACATTTCTTGAATAAGCCCTAACTGGAAAAAAATTCTTAAAATAAAAGAAAAAATAAACAGTGTTTTTTTGAAAGCGGTGAAAAACTAACCATGTTTCATTGACAAACACACAGACACACACAGAGCTAATATTTTTTAAGAAAAACCTGACACAAACATTCTCAAAATCAGTTTCTAGAGAAACCTGTTGCAAGAAAAACTTTAAGCTCTGACTTTTTATAACTCAGGAACTCCTATTCTCTCTTGCATATGGCCTCAAAATCAGTATCTACACTAAGTCATCTATACTAAAGCTGCTGTATATCTAAAACATAAAAGCCAGAAGGGATACAAGCGTGTAGTAAAACACACTAGAAAAACAGTGATAAGGACACTTTTGAACAGAGAGCACTGCAGAGGACACAGACCAGAGAGGGTGGTAGAATACCTGAATCACAGCAGAGAAAAGGTGCGCGGGTGCTAATTCGGCAAGCAATAATATGAGGCCAAGACATGATGGAATGCAGGTCAGTTAAGCCTTGAAATCTGACCAGCTGCAACACGATGTTGCCAAAGGAAAGTTACTCTCCTTCAACAGAGAGCAAAAGAGGTCACTATACCTTAATGAATAAGAAGATGTGGTGGCAGCTGTACTACTGAGCAGTATTGCATATTACTGCACAATATAGGAAACAAAATTGAATGAAATCATCAAAATAATGTTATTTTTAAGTAGGAGAACCATAACTGTAACATTGCATAGCAATGGGAATATATTTGGCTTTTTCTTGTCTCTCTGTGGCAGACGGTGTCTTCCCCTGTAAACTGGATGCAAGTCAGGCCACTTAAATTAGAAGATATTAGTGAAAAATAAAGACACAATTTTTATTCAAAATTATTATTTTTATCTTGTAACTAGGGACATAGAAACTAAGTCTAAACATAAGCTCATATTTATTAAAAGTTTCCTTCATAAGCTCACGAAAATACTTTTCCTCCTTACAGAAAAAGATATTATCAAGCCAGGGACTAACCAGATAAATTCATTATCATTTTCACCCCTGCTTGCCATTCAAGTCAGACAGAAGAGGGTGTGAGCTGGCATGCTCCATGCTTCAAAGTCCCCAGATAGGAAAACTGGGATCGCTTCTGAACAAGCCAATTGCTACTCGTGCATGTTCAGGCTCTGTTGGTGTGCGAACACAGAGACCAAATTATCTGTTTGTCTCTCAATCTCTTGATACTCTGGAATAATCCATTCTCTTCGCTTCTACAGTTTCTTCCATGCAGCTGCTGGGTTATGTGGATAGCTGTGGGTTATGAAAGAGCTTGGAATGACAATTCTGTGCCACCTGAGCTTTCCATGACTTGAAGTTCAAACTTCTCCTATAGGACTATGTTGGCACAGGAATTGTGCAAATCAAACCTTCAGTTATGTGTGGAGATGAACAAGCAGGGGTAGCTGCAGTCAACATCAACTATTCAATCTAGAGCCAAGCTCCAGCCCCAGCCCAGATCCTTAACACAGCTGAACAGTGACTCCCCTTCACAGACTAAGAAACATCCCCATACCTCAAATTCCTTTCATGTGTTACGTGCCTTGCTGCTCTCAGTCATATGATAATCTCTGTATGCAGTCCATAAACTAAACCTTAAGTAACAATACCTGTTCCTGAATATAGCAGGCTACACTTCAGTCTGAACAATTTAGAAGACAGATGCCTGTGTATTACCTGGCCTGGCTGAAGAGTTTATAGAGTCCTTGGTTAGCTCCACAATTAGGAGCCTTATAACAGACTATGAACTTTGAACATCGTCCACTTCTATTACTCTGTTGTACAATACAATTGCCTGATCAAACCTTCAGGCTTAAATCTTCTGGAAAGAACTTGGTCATCATTGATCAAATGTTTAAATTGCATTTAGAATATATGTCCACTAACTAAATCAGTATAAATATAGTAAAAATGTATGTTTTCAGTGGAATTTGTCTCCAGACCTCAAATTGCTAACATGATTGATACATTTCTATTTTTTCTGGATCTACTGACCATGTTTTGATTATCTGTACTTAGAGGGTGAGAAATTTTAGCTCTGTAGCCACAAGAAAAAAAATAAATAATGCCTTTAGGAAAGCTGGTGCATATGAAAAACCAGTAGGAAGAAAAAGGTTACATCAGTTGAGATAAAAAATATGCTTCAGTCCATCTGAGCTGGCAGATATCTAGGAGCCTATATGGACAGCCAAAGCGCACAGTGATAATCCCCAGAATACCTTCCCAGCTGGAAACTCTCTTCATATGTAGCAGCCCTTCATGGATTTTTCTAATATTAATTTGTACAGTCACCATTCAGAAGCAATGCAAGCTTTCGGCATCTGTGACATTTTGTGGTGAAGTATTCAACAGATTAAGTATGCCTACTGTAAAGAGGCATCACTGCATTTGGTTTGTACCAGCCACTCGCTAATTTCATTTGATGCTCTTCAACTGTTGTATCAGATGAGGTATGTAATGACTATTTCCCATTCACCCTTCACGCTTGTGAAGATCCCTGTTGTACCCCTTTCAGTAGGGGCTTTTCCAAGCCAGAGAATTCTTTATTTAAACAGTTCCTTATGCAGAAGCTGTTCTGTACCTCATCATTCTTATTCTTACCACTCCTAGCTCTACCACATCCTACTGGAGAAGAGCTACATATAGATAACTAATGATTCAGTGATGGTTTCTGTTTTGTTGTATAGTGCTTTCCTAATAACACCTAAAAAGAAACACTATTTTTCTTTCCAAGAGCAAGTGCCTCGACGCAGCACTTTGCCAGATCTGTTGTATGCTCTATGAGAAATAGCCATTTCTGTTTTGCAGCACAGGCCTGTAATTTGTAATTATCTCCTCAATTTGCCCCATAGCTACACCTTAACCTCAGCGACAGGTAAAAATCCTCCCTTTTTTCTCTGTCTGCATTGCTAAACAATCTGGTACAATTCTTCATTAATTCATGTATTAGCTACTTCAACCCCATATTTCTGGTATAGACAAAGGCTACACTGGCCACTCAAAATCTACTCAAAATGCATGTGGAACGTAGACATGTAGAATGTCACCACCTTCTCTTCTCTTTCTTCACTCAATCACAATCAACTCAAACTCACTCCAAATGCTTTTATATGGCAATGAACCCTTAGCCTCCAGCCTGGTAATGCTGTAGGGCTCTATGATTAAATTTTCTCACAAATATGTTGCTTTTTGGGAAAAAATGCTGCAACTATGCGTCCAAGGAACTCCCAGCATAAATACATAAAATCGCCTAATGAACCTAAAGATCTTATTTCAAATATTTCCTTCAAATTCATTTATGTTGTGATGTCAATTTGCCTTATTAGATCATGAGTTTATTATCAAATGAAATAAATAACATCTGTTAGACTCATCTTTTGGCTTTTATCATGTATACAGATTGTATGATACCTGGATGATGTCCTGTTTTGGAGTGTTTGACTAATGCTCAGGACAGCATGTTCTACCGTAGTATAAACTGATCAAAATGGGTGCAGATCCACACTCTCACCATTTTTTTTATCCATTGTCTTAAGTAACATGTACATGACATACAGCAGATGAAAGTGAAATTTACTTCCGAAATCAAACTATAAAATAAATCTGGTCTTCTAAAACCGATATAATGTCTTGAACCAAAAATTATTTATCCTCCTTGCTCACTGTGATATTGAAAATGAAAATATAATCCACTAGTTCCTCTGTGGCAAGTGTTTCTGTCAAATTTCAGACATTTGTTAGGCACAACATAGTCTCAAGATTAGCTTAATCAATGGTTAAAAATACTAAATATTGTATTGGTCAGCACTGCTAAGAGATTTTGCAATTTCCATGCTATCTGTCACGACCATGTGGTGTTACAAACAAGGACTCCTCAGACTTACTTTTCTCCTGTGCAGAAATAGAGGGCAACGAATGTAATTCATTCTGTATTTAACAAATGGAAGAGTTGGGTAAAAAGCCACAGCCAGCTCTAATTTACTATAATAAACAAAAATTAATTGGGCATTGCTCAGTGCTTTTTCTTTTCTTAGGACATTTTCTTTTTTACTATTAGCTGCCTACACTGCAGTCAGAACTTCTGCTTTTCAAACCTGTTATTGCCTGGGTTTTGACACAAAACAAAACAAAACAAAACAAAAGTCTCCAACATTTGGTGAGCATTACAGTGCATTTACATTAAGCTCTTTGTCAGGGATGAAGAGGTGATAATCAAAGCAAATCTTATTGTACTGTAGTTGCATTCTGGTATTGAAAGGAATACTATGTCTGAAAGAAAATTGTCCTCATATTCTCATCAAGAACATAGTTTTGAAAATTTCCTTCATTTTATCTCTATAGCCATTTAAATATCATATCATATCACTCTAGGTTTGTTATTGATCTGTAACTCTGTCTTGCATTCCTAAATGGTGCGCAAATTTTGTCCAGGAAAGAGACAATGATTCAACTATATTTTTCAGGCAGCTAATTTATTTTCACGGTAGGTTAAATGCAGGGCAGCTCAGCTGAAGTGTTTCCTTTACTTTAAGAAAAAGTCTCATAGAAATCTAATTAGATTTCTACAGTTGTGTTACATTTGGGAGCCAAGTAGTTTTTAGACAAAACAGCCTCTTGCAGCTGAGGCTGTCATTTAGTTCAAGGCAATACTCTTTTTTCCTGAAATTCAGAGATTTTCAAGTTGTTTATTCTACAATGCAAAGTAGTTAGTTTTGAGTATAAAATTTTAATTTTGGAGTCTTAGATCATTTGACCTATTTTTACTACTATTAATTTTAAGCTAATACATTTTTAAGTATACCTTTGTGTAATGATAATTCTGCATATTATAATTACATTTTGAATTTTCTGAGCCATGTTTCTTGAGAGACAAATTATAATCCAATATTATCATTCCTATATAAATGTAACCAATTAAATCCATTTTTAGGTATCTATGTGACTAGCCAATTCAGACACATTTTATGCTGAGTTTTTGCAGCTCCTCCTGAAACTGGAAGGATAATCCAATTGTAAACATGTTTACATAAGGATATCAATGTCTCAGTTTCAGAACCTAAGTTTGAAAATACTGACTTTACACTGCCAATTCTTCCTCTAAAACTTCCTTCAAAACTGAAGAACTGGATCATGATAAACAGGTATTTATTTTTATTAAATTACAACCTTTAAAAATGCAAAACAAATAGTGCATCCAATTAATTAGCCAGTTAAGGAAGACAGCTGTCCATTCCTGTCATACTAAGGTTTTTAGTTACTGATATGCACAACGATTCTCAGCTAGCTTTCAAAATTTCTTGGACAGTAGCTCATCAACTGTTAGACTTGTACTTTGTAAAACAGAACCTTTAAATGGTCATGACTTTACAGGACATTTTCAGGTGATGAAAATAGTTTTTTCAATCCTTCTAATCTACTGACTTCATGAGGTTCTTCTTTTCAGTAGCACATTACAAAACAACTCAGGATAATGAAAACAGTTCTTCTGTCATTCTAATTTACTTATTACACAAGGCTCCTCATTTCAGCAGCTCATTGTTTTGATGAATCACCAAAATTCTGAACATAAAGGACTATAAATTATCCTTTTGAGATTAATGAAACTTTGTAAAAATAATTGGAAGTGAACTCTGAAAAACAGTCTATATAATTCAGAAAGTGTTAGCACTTTGAAGTATTACAATAACTGGTGCTCTGTATTCTACTGGTATTGCTTTACATTTATGAATAGGAATAAAGGTATCCATCAAAGGAACTGATGAAATATTTGTGCTGTATTTTTATTTGTAAATTTTATTTACATAATTATTAAACCATGAGAAATTCTCATCTCATCCCAGTAGGAAAGCACAGAATATAACAGTTTACTTACAAACAAAGATTTCTTGAATACTGTATTAAGAAAGTTTAAGAAGTTATGTAATGTCAAAACATGTACAAGGTATTTTAAATCAATTTCTTTGAAGGGATCACTGTATGCCACTAGAAAGGTGCTAATTACACAAAAAAGAATGGATGTATGATCTGGATTTTTTTTTTTTCCTTGGATAGTTAATTTCCATTCCTCCTAACTGCTTTTGGAACAAAAATAAGACATAATTCAGCAGAAAATATATCCCTGAGATGATCATTACCATGATTACAGCAATCAGCTAGTGACTGTTTATTTTACACAGTTTTTAATGTGCAAATTTGTGTATTCGTCTAGACACAAGGAAATAAAATATTCTTTGTAAATGTTTGCTGTTGTCAGCTTCTAAAATCAATCTACTCGTAACATAGATGACAAAAAAGCTACAACTTTCAAGCATTTAAAACCTGTAATATCTGTAAAACAATGTTGATAAGGCTGACAATTGGAGTTTATAATTTCT
This sequence comes from Tauraco erythrolophus, assembly GCF_009769465.1. Classification (NCBI taxonomy): domain Eukaryota; kingdom Metazoa; phylum Chordata; class Aves; order Musophagiformes; family Musophagidae; genus Tauraco; species Tauraco erythrolophus. Next base: position 37,517,952 of record NC_141470.1, on the reverse strand, counting down.
ACATCTTGTCCTTTAAAAAACTACTTCTTCCTGAACCTAAAAGTCACATTGACTTGGAGCAAAATAGAAAATATAAGTGTAAATGAGTTTACTACTTTTGCTGATACTTTTACAGACATTTTCTCTAAATCTGTGTCAGTTTGGAATAAGCACCTGGATTTATATTTCATGCTAGAAGTCATTAATCCATTCTTTTCCCAAGCATGACCACATTACCACTCTTTAGGTCTTCTAAAATGAATTGAGATATGGTAAGCATGGTGCGCTTGTAGTGGAATTGGTTTTTTCCTTTGTAAAAGATTTTAAACTTCTTTAAGAAAATCAAGCAAATAATTGAAGGTTTCAGTTTTTGTTTTTGGTTTTTTTTTTTACTCTAACTAATAAAATCAGGAGACTGTGGTGAGATCTAGCGGCAAGTAGTTTGATGTCCTCAGCAGGACACCAAAAGTCAGAAGTAGTGCTGTAAATTCAGTGTGGGGCTTCGACACTGTGCTAAGTGTGGCCTGAATCTCTGGGGCTTCCCTTTGATGCAAGTGCAGTATATTAACTGGAAAAGCATTCACTTTTATTTGTCTGTACTGTCTGCGACAGCAATATCGCCTCATTTAGGCTAGTTCAACATGAAAATGCACAGAGAAGCAATCTGTTACAAATTAGCACAGCTCCCCTTTCATTTTACTAGCTAGTAATTGGAAGGGGTTACAAAAGTGTAATTTATCAGATTATATGTGTTTATCTTTTTGTGGGGACAGCATGCCTTTGGTGAATTTTCCTACGCACCCTGAGGGAATAATCTTTCCTTGATGTCCATTAGATCTGAAAGAAAACAATGACGCCTGTGAAATATAGGAGTATAATTTGTTGGGTTTGAGAAGGAACAGTTTCCCAGACATCTAAAATGGTATTAATGACTTTATTAGAACCTTACCGTTCCTTGGAAATGCTTTTGCTCTCTCGTTTCCAAATGGTCTTGAAGTCACTGCAGAATTCGTACCACACCATGAAAATGTAGTTTGGTGTGATCTCCTTCTCGCCAGGCTTTGGCTTTATCCCAAAGTATCCCACTGTTTCTTCAAAGCTACAAGGGAGGGGAGAAAAAACTGTCAACACATAAGACCACTGGGGAAAGAGTTTCTCTGAGGGCTGGTTCCTGATTCAGTAGTCAAGGCTGGTAATTACTATAACTTCCCCTTAGCCTTGGAAATCATAGCAGCAATTCATGCTGGGTATAACTAACCTTCCAACACCTACCTCATTCCCAGGAGGATAACTTACAGATGCTTGAGCCATCATAGACATATGTCACACAGGCAAATCATGGGCATTCAATATTAATGAGAAAAACTTAACTTTTTGCATTTCAGGAAATGCTATATCGTATATATTTAATTTTATTCTGCAACACTCCATGAAGATCTTATTCTCCCATTTATCTTTATTGAAGGATTATGGGAGAGTCACACGCCAAGTCAGGAAACAATCTCCAGGCTTGGTTAAAAATAACTTTCGAGGACTCAGGAAGAAATGGGGAGTAGAAACAAAAAAGCTACAGATAGTGCTAATAGTCAGTTTGCAAAGTTTTTACTGAAAATAAATAATCTCCTTCCACATGTGTCAATAAGTAGATAATTAATTTTATGAAAATACATTGATACTATTTTAATGCTTTTTTATTTCATAATGTGGCTACTAAATTGTTATACAGCTGGATATTTTCAAAGTAGCCTTTTATTATAGATGATACTTTTAATAGCATTTTAACTGATTATGCATTTTTAACTTTTATGATATTGCTTTATATAGATAAAATGGAAAGATTCACCAAACTAGGTACATGGAGACTTATCTAAACAAAACAAATGTATGTTCACTTTTGTAAAGGTTGCATCACTTTTCTCTGCAAAGTAGATGGAACAATCCTCAAAAGATTTGGCAAAATGTATGAAAAATAATTATATAATTTAAAAAGAAAGGTAACAACGTATTTCAAAGTAAGTAATTTTGCCTGAAATATTGATTTTATTTAAGCAAAAGAAAGTTATATTCTTCTTTATAGCTGCCAATAGGTCCTAAATCTAGAACACAGAATGTGTAAATCTTGAAAATAAAATAAATAAGAGGTACTTTAAAGACTTGTAAGGAGTCCCCAATGATTCAACAGATGTTACTTGAGCAACAGATGCATCTTCAGCAAATATTTCTTTCTTAACTTATACTTGCATTTGCATTGTCCACATTGCATGTTTTCATACAGAATTTCCAAGGTTAGGGTCAAATGTTTTTGCCTTATATTGAGATCAAGCTTTTAGCTAGGCTTGAAGAATTTAAAGTCATCACCAAAAACTACATAAGTCACCCTACAAAATGAAGGAATATATACTCCAGCTGCTTCACAAAGTAAAGAAGCTTGGATTTTAGCCACACGAACCAATATGCTCTGGGTTTTTTGACACTTTAGAGATGGATACGGCTTCTAGGACAGGCTGAAGAATATCACATATTGCTCAAGGTGAGCTATTAATATAATTTTTAAAATCCTCATGTGTGATAACTGTAACCTTTTAAATTTCTTACAGAGGTTTTGTATGAAAAATGTAACTATATTTGAAGTTCATTGGTGATCCATGAAAGGTAAAGGAATCACAATGAAACAAGTATGAATAACCCCCAACATTCAGAGTTGAAGGGTGCTGCAGTGACACTACAAGGAGAAAATAAATAAATAAATAATACAACTTTAAATATCTCTGTAAACCATCTGGGTAATGTTAAAATACTAAAATTCCTTAGTCATAATCACATGCTTAAAACAGTTCATGTCTACTGGGCAATGTCATTTCCATTACATTCACTTGGGCCAAATATTCCTCAGCTGTTCAGATCCCTTGACTAGGATAGCTGAGCCAGGAACAGCAAGACAAGAATCTCTCTTCTCAGGTTTGCTTCATGTAACAGCAGCCTCAGTGACACCGTGCTCTCTTCTTCCTAATGGAACCCTTCTCCATCCCAGCTGTAGCTGATACAGTTGTCTCTGCATGTTCTCAGATTCTGAATTCCTGCACACTCTCTCTCACTCTGCCTTCATCGTGACACTTATTCCTCATCCCCTTTTCATGTTTTATCTTCAGCCCTTCCTCCAGAAGCATTGTTTTGCTTTCACTCAGTTAGTCTAGCTTCCTGGGCTGCTTTTTGACTTTCAAAACTAACAGATGTTTTTAGCAGTAATTTAAAATACTGAATGTTTAGTTAGCAATTAAAAAACCCAAACTCCATATCAGACAACTAATTCCTTAAGTCAACCGCAAATTAAGTGTACCTCCATACCCTGGAGAGTCTATTCTGCTCCAGAAAGGCTACAAAGCAGGTAGGTATGAAACAGCCTGTGCCACAAAAGGTAAGTTTGTAGCTAGGTAGAAAGGAAACAAGCCAGCTGGCCATGTTTCATAAAAGAAATTAAGATGGAAAGCCCGAGTAGATGTCAGCCAATAGTTCAGCCAATTTAGGCACCTTCTACAAACAAATGGAAACAGTTTACCTAAGACAAACTGCCCTTGGAAGGTGCTTATCTCTCTTTTCCTGACTGTCTAGGAAGACTAACCTAGGTGCCTCAGTCAGGTGGAGTAACTCCGGGCTCAGAAAAGTAACATAAAAATCCAGATTACCATGGATCTGCCTTTAATGACCATGAGAACAAAATATCGATAAGAAGTTAAAAATTAATCTACCTCAACTGATTTATAGCAGTTTCATAGCTAACACAAAGGAGGTTAAAAGCACATCCTTCACTCTCACGAAACCATAATTTGGTAAACAAAATTTATTAGAATCACTAACTTATTAAAGTATACTGCATTCAGTAGCCTAAGTGCTGAAAATGTTCAGTGATGATGAAACATATTTTTACCACATTAAGTAGTTAATCAGTTATTACAATATTCTGTAAAACTCTGATTCAATTCAATGTTGACAGTAATCAAACTGTGAAACACATTACACTGTTTGGCTAAAAACTCAACGGAACTTTTTCCTGGAAGACTACATAAGAATTTTTCAGAAAGCATATTACTTCTTTGAAGTACAGATCTTTTTTTCCTATTTAATGTAATTCCTAAGATCAATAACATCTTTGACCAAAATAAACTGTTAGGAAACACTAGCAAAAACCTTACCATTTTTGTGCATTTTCTAAACTGCTCTCTTCTTTTTTACGTTCTTCTTTAGCTGCCAACGAAAAACATTCAAAGACATAAATTACTGCCTTGCTGTTTGAGAGATCTCACAGTTTAAACATCTCTTACATTCAAAATTGGATAGGTTCTATCATAAATATAATAAAAGTGAAAAACATTTGCTAATTTTCAATTTTTATTTATTTCTTGTATCTAAATGAACACTTCTAACGTACTAACAAAGTGTATTGGATTTGAAAAATAATTTAAAGTCCATGCTATAATATACAGTAGTAGACATTAGTCTGAATTAAAAGCAAATAATTAAACTCTCAGATTTAAAAAAAGAACATTAAGTTGTGTATGTTCCTTTACTGCTGCAGACCAGAACTTACAAATTTAAAACTGTTTTTGCAGCGCAAATAATTGGAAGTTCAATTGGAATTGAACAGGTACCAAACATAGTTAACACCAACTGTTCCATATAGCTATCACATTTTGTTCAGGAAGCTGGAAAGTGAAAACATATGTACTAAGTTTTAAATGTATGGTATGTACATGATTTTTTTGAAAAAGCAGCCAAGAGTTTGAAATGTGGTTAGTGAATCTGAGCCCTCTGTTACAAAATGCTCACATGAACTACTTAAAAGGATTTGATTTTCAAAGGATGGGCATTCTCTCCTTTTGAACATGTTTCCTGACCTGGATATTCAATTAAAAGCACGAGGTTTTCACAAAACGTTCATCAAATTCTTCTTAGTACAGTGGAGCAACTTCAGCTGTGGCAGAATACCACATATGTAAAATAATACTAATGTGGAAAAGTTATTCCTATTCCACATTAGAACAATCCTGTAAGTGCACATGTTAATATAAACAGAATTCAGACATTTCTTTATACAAAGATAAAGCGCTGTATCTTTTTGCTACTCAGTCTAGAGGAGTGCATTGACTGGTTAAAATACAGTTATAAACTTGAGTTCACAGACAAGGCCACTGAGAAATTGATCCTGAATGATCTCATTTCATTATAAGGTTACTGACACAGAGGTTTCTACTAAGACAGTAAAAATAATTTTAAAACTAGATTAATTCAGAACATTTGCTCTTAACAAAACAAATTAATTTCAACTCATATATTTACCCATAAGCGTGTTGGAGATACTCAGATTATTTCAGTATGGCAAAAGCCAGAAACAATGTTGTGTGCACTTTGCAAGTAAAATTATTAATTCCATTCCATTAAATTCTCCACCTCAAATCTTGGTGGTAAGACAGCTGCAATTGAAATAGCTAGGGCAGCTCTGATTTATTGGGTTCACCTCAGGCTCCTGAGAAATTAAGCTAAAGTTAACCTACTATACTTAATTCATCATTTCCACAGCTCTGTCATTTTATATCATTAAAAGTAGAAAACATAAGTTGGAATGCTGATGGCTCATCATGATGCAAAATTAACTACATATAGGAAAACAAAGATGGTTAAAAGCTGAACTGTGTATAAAATTGTACACTTTATGATTACAGAAATAATTTCTTTCTGGTTGTTAAGGAGGTGAAAAGTTGTTAAGTAAGGCAAATTTCCCAACATAGCTACATTCACAGCTACAACAGAAATTGAATATCCTCAGGTCCCTGCACATTAACAAGAATGCAGTAACTAACAAGGACAACATGCTTATACATTTATAGTTAGATGGTCAGAGACCCGACACTGTTTTTTAATCTTGTAAGAACAAAATCAGGGAAGACAGAGGAAAGAAATTTTAATTTGTTATAGAAAGTACAAAAAAGGCGTGACTTCTAGGAAGGAACAGACAAAGTTTGCATTAATATAACAGTGTGTGTATTTGTGCACCAATATAACGGAAAAGAGGAAGGAAGAAAATAACTGTATTACATGACAACAGTATTTTCCATATTTTTAACTATGTCTATCAAGGAACTATTTAAAAGTGTTTATTTGAAATTTAGATGTTGAGACTTGTTAAGAAAACAAATTAACAACTCTATGCAACAAATTCTAAGTAAATAGGAGTTACAAATACCACATCATGTGGAAGATAAGAAACCAGAGCAATTCTCTAGTCTTCCACACAATTTCTAAGTAATCTTCCACTCAGAATTTGTAATATCCTGCTCTTTTTCTCCCCTTCCACAACCTGCAATAACTAGCACTATCAATGCTGTCAGTAAAGGTTTCCATGGAACATTGTGTTTTCCTCAACAGAGTCCTCAAAGCCCCATAGAGAAGATACCAATTCTCATCTTAATTCATGGAACTACTGAAGGCAATTAAAATGAATTACATAAATGAAAGAACTTCTTTCTTTTTATTTCTTTGGCAACACCACATTTGCTTGCATATAATTTCCTTTTTGCTGAAATGAGATCGTGTAATTCTTTCATTCTTAGACCACATGCTTGATTTCAGTTTCCTTAAGAAAGTAGTAACAGCCATATCAGACTGGCACAGGGATTCATACGCGGCCTCTGGCAGACACTGAAGCAGGTGCTCAAATAATGTTAAGTACCAGGACAAACACATGATCCAAACACATGATCCTTCCCCTGAGTGTTCTCTCTGCCTCTGAGGTTTTGTCGTTCATACAAAATCCTTCCTGCACTGGATGTCATTTCAATGTAATTTTCAATGGATTCTCTCCCAAGAACTTGCTCGTTCTCTGCTTAAGCTTTTTAGCTTCCACAAACTGCTGCAGCAAGTGTTCTATAGCTTAACTACATGTGACACATTTTGCTTGTCTGGAAATGGACTCCTGATATCACACTCTATTTCTTGTATAAGAGAAAAGCATGACTGCAATAAACATTGAACTACAGTGACTACTGGCCTTAGTTTTTTTATTAGGATGCTTTTGAAGCAAATTGCTCCACTGTCCCTGTGTATTGAGCATTGATTTGGCTTGCAGATAAGTTTTGGTGCTTGCAAGCTGATTTCCTTTAGGAGGACACTAAACAGGGAACTCCACAGCAAATGCACTCCAACACTTCACAGGAACAAAAGGACCAAAATAATGCTTGAGCTTTCAGAGAGCTTTGAAACACGAGGGAGATGTTCCCCTCAGATTAAATCTAACCCAAAGCTTAAACCTCTGCTGTAAACATACTGGCCTCAGCCTCAGCCCCTTCAATCTGCTGATGCAATCCTACTGCACCAAATTATTCCATAATGTAGCTGTAGATGTTCTACATTACAAGTTTACAGATTACATAGAGGTTCTTCAAAATGACTTTCCATAAGCTGCATTGGTATGAAGACACTGTTCTGTCTGGCCTTGGAGTCATTAGGCTTGACCAGCTTTGAAAATGATAGGGAACTATCAAATGTAAAGTTTGCTGACTGGTTTCACATCTAAATGCAATTTCTTAATACGCTCTACTGTTTGGATTTGGTTAAGTCCATATCCTGAATAAAGTATCAGATCCTGTTCTATGACAAGCAGACAATCTTAATCAATAGATCTGCTTTGAGTATGGATATGAAAGCCAGGATCCATTAAGAATTTCTGTGTCTTTCTACAGACAAGAGTTTTGAAAGGAAAACAGGTATTTACAAAACGGGCAGTTCTAATTTGCTGTAAGAATAGCCTTTTGTAATACAGACAGCTATAGACTCTGAAGACCAGCCACTAGTCTTCGTCATTTTGCTATCTGTATCTAGTGCAAAAGAATTATTTCTGGTGTCTTCCTTTTACTGAAATGCAGAAGTTAGCATTTGAAGAGTCATGCTCTTGTAACAGTTTTGAGAGTGAAATGGTACTAGAGTTAAATGGTAAAAAAATCCCAACTTACATCTTCAACATATTCTACTTGCTGAGGATGGAACTGCATGCCAAACACTATTTTGAGAATGAGAAATTACCAGAAAATATTTATTTTAAATGAGTCTAATATATGCATAGCAGCTTTCAGTTACAACAGAACCAAGGCCTCTTCGTGCATCAGGTTACTATGAAATAGTTTCCCAAAGAACAAAGGAAAGAAAATATTGGATGCTGGCACAGACTGAAAGTTGGAGAAGGTCAGTAACTAACAGAGGCAAGCACAGAATGGTGAAACTACTCGCTCTAAGAGGGGAGGACAAAAAAAGAAAAATGGGTAGACACCACTGCACAAAAATGTCACAGTTGCTTCTGCCCCTCTAGTGAAAATTTTTAACACTTTTAACACTAAGTCTGACTGGATAAATTTTCTGGTATTTCTCTCTGACCGTCAATATATAAATGCATGCAAGCAGGACAATTCACACAAGTCTACTGACCTAGTTGTACCCATTACAGCTGTTATTTTCCAGTATCTTAGTATTTTTGGAATTGAAAGATCTGATGCATAACATCTTATAATTTTCTAAGCATTCTGGAGGAATGACAATTTTCAAAATTATGAGAACACGCAGACAACTACCAGTTAGGACAGAGACATCAGAACTCTTAGTTTTATATTCCAAGGCTGAGTTCATGTGGTTCAAAAATGTATCCTTCATGAACTTTTAGAGACCGGTAAATTATAGGTTTTTCTGTTGGGGGAAAAACCTCCACCCTAAATCAAGGTATTTGATTTTTTTTTCCCCAAGGAAGGAAATAGATCTTTTCTGACTCATGTCTTCCAATAAACCACAGTTAAGTTAAACTTAAGACAGAATCTAGGATAAGACATAGACAAAAAACCCAACACACCAACCCCAAAACCAAACAAAACCAACCAATAAAAAAAAAACAACACCAAAACCCAAAATGAAACCCCGAATGACATTCCTCTCTGAACTTTACAGAGCCTGGACAGAGACTGCTAAAACAGCGACAAAAGTTTATTATTACATTTTCTAGGCTCACAAGAACTCACCTTCCTTATTAGTCAAGACTAAAACCTCTTAAGTAGTCACGTCAAAATGTTTCATCAAAAGACGAAACACATCCTAGAAACATACTAGCCCCTTAATCCAGGGTTGAGGCAGAAAAGTATATCCCTAGAAAGGTTCAGTTGGGTTATCTTTTTCCAAAGTGCCGAATGTCACATTCTATGATGTTACTGAGTAAGGAGAACAAGCAACAATAGACCTTATTTTCTTGGTCTTTTTAAAGCACAAAAACATACCACCATTTGATAATAGAGATCCAAACCTCTTAGAAATTATGCATTGCTGATATACTTGGGTATCAGAAGCTGAACTCAGAAGATTTTATGGCTAAAATTATGCTGTATATCTCCACCCTCAAATACAATTGTCATACAAGGGAAACTTTTTAATAACCTTGTTTAATCAGGGACTATGCAGAGTGGAAGAAAAAGCTTGAAGATAGCCTTCTAGGTAGGTAAAAACACTAGAGAGGATCATCAAAATATAGATGTTCTCTATTTTTGTACAAAACTCTGGATATGCTTAACTCCTAGACACTACAGTAGTACAAGGAACAGCAGGATCAACAGCAGGATGAATTTAGCCTTCTTTGGTTTTGGTTTCAATAGGTCTGTTACCAGTGAAACTTTCCAAATAGACTGAATTTTTCCTTTACTCACGACTTACTGGATTGCAAGTGATAATATGGAAAACAAAATTCTCACCGGGGTGTGCTTGCTAGCACATGGCAGTTCTCTGAGCTGCAAAGAACCATCATGAGCAATCTAATGAAAGTGTGCTTTCCTAAGGATTGTTATTTTCGAGTTGTGGTGGGTTGCCCCAGCCAGTACCTATGCACCACACAGCAGCTTGCTCACTTGTCTCTGTTCCTCTGCAGTGGGATGGGGGTGAGAATAGGAAGAGCAAAAGCAAGAAAAACTTATAGGTCAAGATAAAGACAGTTCAATAAGTGAAGAAAAGGGGAAGAAAAAACCAAGTGATGTTAAGGTTAATCACTCACCACCTCCCACAAGTACACTGATGTCCAGCAACTTTTGGAGCAATGACTACCTCTCCCAAAATCCTCTCCCCTCCTGTTTTATTGTCGAGCATGTTGATACATGCATGGAATATCCCTTTGGTCAGTCTGAGTCAGCTATCCAGGTTGTGTCCCCCTCCAACTCTTGCCCACCCCTGGTCTACTTGCTGGGGGAAGGAGTGAGAAAAGAGAAAGCCTTGACAATGTGCAAGTGCTGCTCAGCAATAGCCAAAACACTACCGTGCTATCAACACAGTTGTAGCCACAAATCCAAAACACATCCCATACTGGCTGCTATGAGGAACATTAACTCCGTCCCAGCCAGACGCAGTACAACAGCACATAGCCATATAGAAAAATATCTGTAGATGAATCCCAAGATTTAGATCAACTGGATAATTTGGACAGTTTTTATGTATAAAAATCACGTCTATAGTTATTTTTTTTGCTATAGCTAAAGCATCCAGACACTTGATTTATGCTATTAAAAAATCTCTAGTTTTCAATGCCATATGAGATTTTATTGTTCAGCTGATGATAGCAAAGCCAACTGCATGTGGCTAACAATTTATACAAAGTATTCATAAGTATCATCAACATCCATGTAATTTTTTTATTATTATTGTTATCTTACTGTCTAGAAAAAGATAGGGCCCTGCCTAAAAAAGCCGTGAATAAAATACATTGCAAATGTTATAAATGAACAATTTGTATACTATAACACATGAAAATATATTTCATTACCTGACACTGACAGGTGCTTTCTTGAAACGTGAAACTTTTAAACAAATTAACAAATGTTAATTGCAAATAAAAAGTATTCATGAAAATACACATATGAATGCAAGAGAATGTAAAATCAGAAAATGGATCATCTCTGGTTTTTTTTTTTCCTCTCTATGAAACTGGAAAATACTGCATTTTGAAAACATAGCTTGACTAACAAGAACAAGAATGGTACTGAGTATGGAAGTCGGGGTTTTGGAATTAAGACATGGAAATTCAATTTCTACTTTAGTATCATATACTACTGAGATGAAGTTTTATATTTCATACAGACAATCCAATTTTAGAACTGTACTACTTTTTGAAAACACACCCTATAATAAAGCATATAGCAAGAGGGTATAAAAGTTCTCAGAAATCAGGTTCTCACAGTAAAAATGAATTTTGTAATTTCGGACATTTATATTTTTCATTCTAATTATTGAAAAGGCTTTCTCAATAACCTTAAAACTTTTTAGCAAATTATGAAGTTTCACAAATTCTAGAGGAGGTGTGTATCCTGTTCTAGGAAGAAGAGATATTCTCAAGAAAAATCTATCTATCTAGAGCTACAAACAAAATCTAAATTTTCTGCTATTTCTACATTATGATATTGAGTCACTTTTAATATTACTTTAACTTATGAGAAATAATAGTATTTTAAAGTTAGTTCTATACAAAAGAATTCTTATTACTTAACAATTGACTTCAAATAGAAACATAGCAAACAGGAGAGAATACGTACAGTGTAAAACACAATTTTATTTTGTTCTTCAATGTATTGTATTCAATTTCAAATTTGAAAATTACGTACTTGATAGGACTGCAAACGCAGCTCCTGATGCAGGAGCCTTTTTGTCTTATAAAAAATTTCTATTTCAGAAATAATAAAAACAATGTGTTCTATGTACAGATTACTAGCAACTAATTTTTCTAATGTGTATTACTTTATTAACTTTCTTTAGCTAGTTACTACTTTCTAATTGGCAGGCTTTATGAACTCATGGAATTCAACAGATGGTCTGGATATTGCATGTAAAAATTTAATTGTATCTCTAATATAGTTTTCTATTCCAGTGTATTAGAATGCAAAAAATCCCCAAACCAAATGATCCTATGCCCATCAAGAGATCTTTCTTCTATTGTATCAGTTAAGCAAGAAGGTCTTGGAGCAATGAAATCAATGAAACCTGGCCTACTGTGGATCTGTATTTGAGAGTTAGTTCCCAGATGGATTCATTAATGTTTAATTAAGGGTTGAGTTCATGATACAGCCTTTCTCTCCCTGGAAGGCTAATAAGGTCACTCTTGTCTATTTAGCCATATATTTTTATTGAGATTTTAGGAGCTTAATATCTTAGGATCCCTAACTCCGTCACATTTGGTCAAAATTGGCCAGTGCCTTAAAAATTATTGGCAGGGGAACAATCAACAGGCAGTGTGATCACATAAGCCTTGTTTCCTTTACCTCTTCTCTAAATTAGAAAATGTCACATCTTTAACATGGGATTTGGCGATGCATTTTTTTTTCTTAGATGGTTTAAATACTGGTATAGACATCTTAAATCCTTTCAAAACAATCTTCAGAACACTTGCTGCCATGAGGTCTTAATCATGCTTCCCTGAAACAGTCCTTACAAGTTTATTTTCCTTTGCAGTGGTACAAAAACTGTTTCTAACTAAGAAACCCATATCCAATGATGAAAATGTACAAATGCTTCCATCATACAAAGAGTCTCTGTGCAGTCTTGGAAAGCTTCTTAACAAACAAGTAATCAGGAATATTAGTTACCAATCTGTATATTAGGTACTGAGCAAGGACTAACCAATTAACGTTTACCATTGTTAAATATTATAAAAGATTCATTATTTTTAATGTTACCAAACCATAACAAATTGTAGACGTTTGTGCACACACAGAGGCACACAACACCAGCAGAACACACTCAAGCAACACATCCAAGAAAGTGTTTATTATCATAGGTAATAAAAAACATAGGAAATTATGTTTTCTTTCAAAAGTGATAATGCTGCCTATAAATAAATGTGCCAGAAAAAGTGTTGAAGGTCATTTTACCAGAACATTAGAACTAACTATGAAGGAAAAAAATAAAATTATTTTCAAAAACTCCTATATTTCTTAAAATGTACGTTTCTTAGTACGATGCTTCTATTGTATTCTGTGAGAGTAGATTTTAAAATGAAAGCTAATTTTCAGTTAGTGTCCACACAAAAAGGTAACTGTTTCATTAAAATTAGCACTAACATTAGTCTTACTTATGCTCTGGAGTTATTAATTATGAAGCAAGAATTAGCATTACACTTTTCAATTTATTCCAATTAAAGTATTTGAAACTACATTCTGTTAAAATGCAATCAAGCCATTAATCTCTCATTCTCCCACTTGTGATTCCAGCACAGAAATAGTTTTTGAAGTCTATTAGTACTTAAACACTATAGAAATATATTTTAATTCTGATTTCTTTTTTAATAAACTCTTATAATGTTGTGGTCGTATTCCAAAATTAATCCAAAATTAATCTTTGAGATGACTAAATGTATCTAAACAGTTTATGGAACTGAAAAATTAGTTGTAATCCTTTCAAACTGAACAAGGTTAAATTCAATCTGTTCTGTGTTTGGGAAAACTAACTATCCAGATTATCTGTAATTACAATCTCTCGTTTTAAGGAGAAGTAAAAACTTTAAAGATCAGCACATTTTTATACTAAGGACTATACTTTTAAATAGTTGAATGGTTGTTAAAACCAATAAGAAGCAGGAGGTCTTCTCAAAAACGTAAGAAGGATGTAAAAAAAAAGAAGTTAAACTGATGGCAAACCGACAGCTAATCTGGTGTGTAAAGAATGAACAATTATCCAAACATAGCTAAACTAATTTCAGAAAAGCTTGCAAAATTTGTGGCTTGAAAATTTTTAGGAGAAAAAAGCCACAGCACTGCCTCCTCCTGTGGAATGATAACAATGATTTATGAAGCTAAAGTAATTTCTGCTGATTGAGCTCAGTCAAGATTGGTTTCACATGATCAGTTAAAGCACAGAAATGCGTGATGTGTAGTGGCCCCACATGTTTGAACACACTAGGACATGCTCTTCTAGGTGATCCAAAGCATGGGGGTGGGGGGTTAAAAGCTGCTGCTTTGTTTCCCATACATTTTCCCCTCATTAGGACACACTCCTCCTGCAAAGTAAGCCACTTCTGGTGGTCGGGAGCAAAGTCTCATTGTAAATGCACAGCAGGATAGTGGCAAAGCTGAGATTAATTCTCCATAGATTTATATAGACCTTTCTCGCTGTTGATTGCTTGTACTGTTTCAAAGGTGCGTATGTTGCCTTTTTTTATTGCTGGTTACTGACTTTATTCCAGCATATGGTGGTTGGCGCCATGACACAAAGTGAACATTTTATACTAGAATTAAAGTGGATATTTGACAGTTTCTGTCAGAAAGTTCAGAGCAAAGAATTTGTGAGACAAGATTTATTGCATATTTTATATGGGACACATCTGTTTCTTTGCTACATTTTTGTTTAAATAAAAAAAGCAATGAAGGTTCTTTAAGAAACAAAGACTGTCAATAAAAAGCATGAACAGAAAAAACTACATTATTGGGAATGAATTTAATCATTCTGACCTTCTAAAAATGTGCCGCTTGGAAGTATGACAGTCACCTTCCTTTTTTTGTTCACTTGTACAGACAGGATGGGGGAGGAGAATTTCAAGCCCAAACAGATTCTCAAATACAAAGCTACCCGCATTTAAGGGTAAATCAAATCAAAATGAAAATCAAATTAAATTAAATCTAAGTATTGATATCACATATTCACATTCAAAAGTAAGGTAAAATATTAAGGCAGATTTTGCCTATTTTTTTTGGTTTTTAACATCCATGACTGCATTTTAGTGATGTGAAATGTGCTAAATGAACACTCCGTGTTTTGAAAATTTCTTATAAAACTACACATCAGGTAAAACAAGGTATACAGCAAACTTCTCCACATTTATCTATTAACATCACTGAACTTCATACACTTTGGGCTTCAAAGTTCAATGTTTTAGTCTTCATCATACCTTCATCATATCAAAACTGAATTTGGTGAACACTTAGCAGGATCTTGTTTAAGAAAAAGAAAAGAGAGAAATTCTTTCAATAAAACTCCGAATTTTTAACCATCAACCTTCTTGTTTATAAAGATTCGTATTTAGTACGAAACCCTAAGACTCAGCTTAAGAAGTATGAAAAATAAATATGTAGAATTAAACAAGAAAGAACAAGTACAAAATAAAGAAATTATATTGCTCAAAAATCACATACGTCTATGAAAAAGCATGTGTCATTTAATTTTTGTAAAAGAGCATATCAATAGAAAAATCATCTCTTTTGGACTACATATATTCTACACTAATAGTTATGATAGACTGTTAAAAAAATATATAACATAATATAGGCCAAATAATTTCTGAAACAAAAATGTGGTAACTTCCTCTACAAAATCACAAATATTTGACAATTATTTCAGACTACAACGTATTTAATTCCTGTTTTTAACTCAAATTTATTCTACAACTTAGATTTACGCAAGAAAATTTATCTAGCTATTAGTTTGAAAGGCCTGTAATTTGAAACAAAACGTAAAAAAGAGGCAAACTTGGACCTGCAATATTTCTCCTTGCCACAAATAAAATATAGGACACTAACTTTAAAAAGTATTTTGTTAGGATTCTTTTAATCAATGTTTTCACAAGAAACTGCATTCAACTACAAGGCACACATTTTTTCTGAGATTGCCTTCTTTGTGATAAACATATAGAAGAACGTATTTTAAAAAAGATCTCTGAATTTCTAAATAAAAACCCTACTATTCTCCTTATGGGGAAAGGATGATGGGAAAAGTAAAGTATGGGTGACACATTACTTGGGTCATTTAATTCATGCCTAGAAAGTACTCAGATACTACCATGATAAGCGAAATTAGAGGGTATACAAAAGAAAAAAATTTCATGTTAGCTTAATTTAAGACTGGAAAAATAACAAGAATTATTATTGCATCTATCTGACATTTTTACATATTCATGTTTATCCTCATGTAAAAGGAAAGAAGAGAATATGAGTATTACATAATAGGACCAGGGAATGTGGGTACAGCAGCTAAGTCCATGACTGCAGACTTTCTGTTCACTATATCTCTGGGCCTTTTACTCAATAATAGTAATAAATCCATGCAAAAGGCAGACAGAAGGATAGAAGTACGTGATAATGATAATTTAAATGAAATCCTAAAAAATGGAGGCAATTCCACCTGACCTTTTAGTAGAAGAGTTAAATATAATTGTAGTAATAGTTTAAGTTTTATTTGACTACTATTTAGATTCAATCTTATCTATTAAAAATCACTAAACTTATTTCTTAGAGTGCTCATTAACACAAACCATACCACCATCATTTGTATCTAAATTCATTCTGCTGTTATAACCCTGTCATGATGAGCTTAATTCCTCTTCATTTTTTGCTCCGTTAGAACAAGAAAGTCTTGAATGGACTTAAAAATTCAAATGCAGAGTAAAAGCAACAATACGCTTTAGGATTTGATGCATCTGCATCTGTATCAGCAGAATATCCTTTACATCAAATATTTAATAGGTCAATGTATTTTACAACATTTTGGGAAATATTAAAAAATGTTTGGAATTTTTTTTTGTTTAAAATTTTTAATGTAGAGACAATTTTCTTATTTCACAGCAAAACCAAACCAATATCAAATTACATTAGATTGAAAAATGGCTTGCATTTAAAAGACAGGAAAGTCAAAATTCCCCTACCATTATTTCAAACAGAAATATAGAGTCAGCTGTCCCAATTAAGTTTAGGGATTCTCTGTCCTCGGAACTACCAATTACATGTAAAGAGGGAATCTCTGACGTGGAAAGCTTAAATAATCTTAAACATAAATATGCCTTACCCAACTCCCATTTGACTAAGTCAATGCTGGGTCAGGCTCTTCGTGCAAAATTCAAGGTAAGGAAATGCATTATAAATATTTACTGATAAACTGTACCAATAACTCTATAGATAATAAAACCAAATCTATTTAACAGAGCAGTTTTTCCTTTTAGTATTATATTCTTTAATGTTTAAAGTTTTCTGCCTGGCCACAGAAGCTACACTGTTGTGTCTACTCAGGCATCCCTGCCTGTCCTAGGACACCAGGACCCTCTCTGATAACACGTTCCATTCCAGAGATGGTAACGCTTTGTGGAGGGAATTTTCATTCTTAAGATGAAAGACTCTATACACATGCTTTGTACAAATAGTTATATCCTAAAACATGCTATGAAGTAGCTGAAAAGAAGTCTTCTAAGAAATATTTTTAGACACTTTCAAAATAGCCGACAAGACAAAGTTTAGATAGCTGAAAAATCCTTATGCTAAAAAGTTTAAATTGATTTACATGCCATGAAATAAGTACTGTTCCAATCAATTCCATACATACATCTCTTAAAAGAAACAAAATTACTGATTTCTCTGTGAATGCGTTCACAAAGCAGGACTGTAACAGCTCTTTGCAGGACAAAGGTACATTTTTAAATATCTTGTTGTGACATCTGAAGTATTTAGGCACAAAGATATCACAAAAGTTGTTCCAAGAGAGGTTGAATGATGACCTGAAATCGGACTTCTCTTACATTTAGGAGAAGTCTGTCTTTTATCACAGCTATAATCTTACAACACTGTATCATCCATATGTTTTCACTCTGTCATTCTCCAATTTGGAGAGTTTAGTAGCAACCTGGTGCTTTGTCTTTTAACTAGCTTCAAATTTCTGAGAATTGCCCTAAGAACATTGCGATTGTTATTTTTGTTCTCAAAACAAATAATCCTGCTACAACCTGTTCAACAAGTTTGGGTGTCAAATTTATTTATCTTTTTTTCTTAGAAAGAAGCTTCCTTCTGATGGCTATTTCCTGTTTGGGCTACAGATTTTACCTGTTATCATTGCTTAAAAAGGAAACCACAGTTTATATCATAACAGAACCTAATCCAGATAGCTCCAATTTCCTTCTGAAGTTTTCAGAGTTTAGTATTTTTATCAATCATGCTAAAAAGCTTTAAACCAGGATATTCATGTGTTTGCACAGGTACAGAACATAATTGAGAAAAACAATCAACATACCAAAATTACAGAAGTCCACGGAGAAATTCTACATAAATGCATATCAGATTAAGCATGTTACTGTCATATGCAGCTTGTGCTATGGTAGCAGTGAAGGATATTTCCAAGCTTAATCCAAGTATTATGGTGTGAAATGACAAAGGATGGGGGACAAACACACGGTAAGAGTGACCAATATGATGGCAGGTATTACAGTCTTTCGGGTGCAAGTGTGTTTGGGCCTTTCATTATTTATTGAGTACATTAATCTCTTCTATCCAATCCTGTCCAGTTCTTGACTCTGCTCTTTCCTTGCAATAATAGCTTTCACATATGTGAGCACTTGCTCATATGATATATAATCTAAAGTAATTAATCAGTGAGCATCCTAATTTCCTGCCAAGGAAAGCTTTGACAGGGATTTAAATTCTATTAGTTCAGTGACTTGGAATATCAGCACAAATAGGGTAAGACAAGGATGTAAACAGCAGAGCAAATCCAGATAAACTGCATGCTAGTGGCCTTGACTGCAGTACAGAGAATAATAAGACAAGAAGATAAGTAGACAAACAGGAAATGACGCAGGAAATTCATAAGAAGACAGTAAAGAAGAAAGCAGTTGAACTAAAAGAACAGCCTGTAGGATCCCTGTGAAAAACCAACACATATAACCTACGGTTCTGTTTACCTATAAGCCTATGAAATCGGCACTGGAAGAAATCCAGTGGAATTGAACAGAAAATGAGGGTTTTGATGAGAGTTTAAAGAGAGTTGTCTTCTAAAAGAGAATGACCTTGCATATTTTATTACAAGTCCTTTATAAATTACATTCATATTACACATTCTAAGGGAGTGTAACCCTCCAATTTTTATAGTAAGTCATGATATAGTGGAATAGATTATAGTAATTTGATATATATCTCCCTCAAAAATAATCAATTCAAAGTCTCCTGAAAAGTCATAGTTTTAATTAACATCAATTTTCAGGACTTTGATGCTGGTAATTCTTCTGGTAGTGTGGGAGGAAACATTCATTTTAGAGCAAATTCTTGTTCTTTGAATCAGCTCACTGCCAATATTGCATTAGTTAGAGGCATATGGACGCAAGCACGTTCCAGGACACCTTATTTAGTGTCTTATAGACTGGGGCTATTGTCTAACTATACAGTCTCAGAGTACCACAGCAAAAAGGTTCTTTGCTTTGCAGACTCATGCCAATTTATGTAAATCATTCTTTCATCTGTTTAAATACAACAATCTTTGAGTGATGAAAACAGTTATGACTGTCACAAACAGTTTGAAAGATTAAAGTAATTCTGCTGCTGGCATATAAAATAGCATTCCACATCTAAACACAAACTTTGCCTGGTCCGTAATGTCATTGCTGGGAAGGATAAAAAGTTTTAAGCAAACATTATCACTGCAAGGAAGTATGACATATTTTTCATGTTTGACACTGGACATAAATAACCTCCCACCCTGTTTCATGCGAGAATTGCATATGTGTAGCAGAGATAATAAAACATCTCAGTGAAAACAAATGAAGGGAAAAAAAGACATGATAAGTACAACAGAAAATAAAGCTTTGAAGTTAAAAGTCTTCATATTTGCACAGTTTATTCACAAAAGGAAGAATCGGTATTTTATATGCAGAATGGACAGTCATCAAATCTGCAAGTCTGTCATTCTGTAGAACTGGTTATCTTTACAGAAATACGTTTTTTGGTTGACAGAAGCAGCTTTATAACTACAGGTAACAGAAAATCAAGGCAACTAAGATCCTTGTAAGTGCTATTGCTCTTCTGCTGTTGTTTACACACAATATTTTAAAAGACAGCTGTTACTGAAATTCGGTGCTCTCAAAAATTATTTTTGATTTTCTTGCTTCACTTATTCAGCATTAAAATGATCAAGACCATGACAAACAAAATGGAACACAAGTACCATAATCTGATATGTAGATTAAGGTAGAGGAGTACAACATTAGTGGGAAGACAAGTATGCAACTTAGTTTCATACGGAGTTCTAGAATATTTTTCTTCCTTTCTGTTAATATTCTTCTTGGGGAGAAAAGCTATATTTTTATTGCACAGAAGCAAGAATTTTAAATATTTCTCAGGGTTTCTGATATTTTGGGAAAGTCATTACAGGCAAGCTCTACCAAACTGCTATGAATAAGGACTTAAAACAAAAATATAATGTTGTTGGACTATTAAAGGAAATAAGTGCTAATGTAAATTTCTTCCTTATCTTTGACTGTACTGAAATTTAAAAAGGTATGTCCCGGTGTAAGAAATACTGTATTGCGAAAATGGTACTGATAATAGTGTCTTGGAGTATTCTTGACTTCTGATTCACTGCTAATAAAGAGCATTAGCATCCTGCTTTATACTTCATAGACTGCTTTGACTGAAAAGCGGTAGAGTTTTGAGTGGAAAGACTTTTTTTGCTATACCATAAAAAATTATACTATCGTCCTCCTACACTCAAAATATGTATGGGGCTATAAACTAAGAGAAGGCGGCTGCTTTCCCTTGGTTAACACAACAGGTGCTACTAAATGAAGAGAACAAAATGTATAAGCGTCTATAGCACAAGAACAACATTTAAGATGGAGTATTTATATACCCAGGAACAATTAGGAAATAATCAACAAGAAACTGAAAGTATGCCAGCTGAAACACACTACAGTATATTTAAAGAAAAGTTAGTGGTGTACATTTCTTATAGGAAAGCTATTATAAGATGGTATTTTATGTATTGTTGAAGAAGAAAATGGAAACAAGTAAAGTTGGGTGAAAATAAATTTAAGATGGTAACAAGTAACGTGACAAAAAATTATTTGAGTAGGGATATTAGGAACGAAAACCAACAACAATAAAAATATCTTCCTGGATGCTAGCTTGAAATCAAGATCTAAATGATTTAGGCATTCAATTATTTGGTTAAAAGAAGTCAAATATACTTCAACAAGATTTCACTTAGAACTCTGATCTAAAACCCAGTCATTCTGAATAAAGAATCAGTATTTAATCTTCTTACTGCTGAACAAATCTGTAAGAAAATACAGAGTCAGAGCATCCAATGAGAATTTTTTATTTAAACAGAAGAAATTATTCTTCTGGAAATAAAGTTATGAGGGTGGAACTGATAGAGAGGCACGAAGGCATGTACACATGCATGAGAAAAGAACTAACAATTTTTTAATATAGTTTCAGTAACGTAGATCAAATAATTCATGTGAAACTGATTCACACATTTGACAAGGCCAGGAGGTAGCTCTCTGCCTTTTTAGGCAGCCAGATATGTTATGGAATCACACAAGTCCCCCTGTTTATCCTCCCTGTTCTTCTGTCAAAGGGTGTCGTCGTTTTGATCAGGGTTTCTGGCCAGTACACTTGCACTCACATTGCTTTTTCATAACATTTTTAAATTTCTTAGTATAATTCCTCAAGAATAATATAAACTAGAAAGTAGCAAGCATGCAAGTGAAGGGGGATAGCCTTAATAGAATTTATTTCTTCTTTTCTTTCCCACTAGACTACCTCAACAATCCTCTATTGGTGCATTCCAACAGGCAAATGAGGAAATGTGGATCAAAGCTCCTTTTCTGCACCAGAAATACATTAAAAAAATGCAATAGGCTGGATGCATGCCTATGTAGCTACTGCAGCCTGGCTAAAATTATTAAGAAGAAGAAATCACTCAGCAGTAAAAATCAGGTTTACTGACATTTTCCATGTGGCTGTAAAGCGCACTACCTCCTGACATAATGCTGCGGTGAGTCGCTTGGTCTACGACTCTATTTTTCTATTTTACAGTCCCATGACTGCACAGTGTTGATCTTTTATGTAGTAAAGACACACAGCAGTCGTAGCCAAGCAATGAACTTAACCAATGTTTCCTAAGTGCTAGGCTAGAATTCTAAACACAGGAGAATTTCTTTTACTGTGTGATTAATCTCAACAGATCTACTCTATTTGACAAATCCCTCCCTCTCCATGTTGCTTGTTACCTTGGAAACTTCAGTGTACCATGTGCCTTTCCCAAACAGCTTTGCTTTCCACTATTAATGATTTTAAAAAACTGTTCTGTCTTGACATCAGACTACTTGCTTCCCAGACTCTGCTGTAAACTAAATGAATTCCTTTAATATCAAAGTCTTCATCATTAAGACGCTTTATTCTTAGAGAGATGAAGAGAGGCAGCTATGCTCTTCCTATGCTAACTGCTATGAAGCATAAAAACTTTTTGATTTGCACATTCCAGCATATGAGGGAGGAAATCGAGCCCAGAATAAAGTTTTTACGTACTTTCTAACCTGGAATCAATGAAGGGGAATTTGGGACCAGATTTTGCAAGACCCTGCATGAATCTGTGTTATGCTTTTCCACATTTATTAAAATAGACAAACAATATGAAATAGTCAAGCAGTAAAATAAGAAATAAATTTTATTAAGGCTAGTCGCCCACTCCTGTACGTCATTTACTTTCTGGTTTGTATTATTCTTGAGAGAATGGACAAGGAGAATAAAAAATGTCATGAAAAACTAACATCAATGGCTGCTGGCCAGCATCCCTTCTAGTGAGCTTCATAGATGCAGTAACCAAACTCTTTCTTTTCTCCTTTTCAAAATAGAGTATTTTGCATCTTTCTCATATCCATCTAACTATTCGGATTTTTTTTGTGTGTGAGATACCTTTGTATCAAAAACAGAGTTTTCTTCTAAGCAATCCTGAGCAAGAATTTCATAAATTAAGGAGCATTCCAAACCAAATATTAATTTTGTCATGTCAAAGTTCTTTTTGCATATAGTGGCAATTTAAATGGAAAACATTATGAACATATTTCTGAAAAAAACCATACAGTAATACCACTGGAAACACAGTTAAGTGCATATCAATTTATAGTAATTCTTAGGTCTCCATATTACAGTAAAACTAATATAATTTGTTGCATATAATATAATTAAATCTACCAAAGATTATTTCCACTTTAAGAATTATCTAGGGTCTTTTCAAAAACCATGGGCATATCAAGTACAGCTAATGAAGTATTAAGACAGTTTACACATGATATCTTTCCTGTGGGAATCACAAAGTACTTGACAAAGATTATCCTTCACTACAAAACCCAGCAAGAATCATTATTTAACATTCTGTGTACCAGAAAAATGAATCATTCTCTGAAAAAGAGATTAAACAACTGTTCTAGTATCACATGTCAAGCAGCTAAACTGGGAATAGAACCTAAAGGTTCTGGCACCTAATTCCCTGTTGAAGGCACTAGGCTACATCACATCCAGTTATACAAAACAGCACTGACATCAGCAGAAGTACAGTTTATCCCCTCTAGATTTTTAGAATGTCAGTCTCCATAACACCATCAGTGTTTTTTGTTACAACACAGCAAGTATTAGATTTAATTGCTATTAATTGTAATTAGGAAATGTAAACAGTTCAGTTTAAGCAAATAAACATTTTTTTTTTCTTAGAGTATTTCCAACTTAGCACTAACTAGAAATGATGGGAAATTGTGCATGTGAGAAAAACCTGAATATCTATGAGTTCCAGCTTTATTTTCAATCCAGAAGTTTCAGAAAAGCATTTGAGCTTTGGATACTTGCTGTGAGCTGACAGAAAGATAACAGATGATTTTTTCTTACATTTGCTTAAACCAACCACAACTCTTTTTTAAACAAACAAAACTGAAAGCAGATGCTTAACGGATGCTCAGTATTATCAGTTAACTCCTAATTTCAGAAAAGCAGCTGAGTTTCTAGACATTTATCTAAACTGAATTCCAAGTTTGACATTTGCCCAATGCCTACTCTAGTATCATAAATGAAGACGAGTTTCAGTATTATTTTTACCTATCTTCAGTGTAGAATTTTATAGAATGTTCATTCTAATGCCACAGAAAGTTCCACCCACCAATTATAAAGATTCCAATAAAACCAGTGATTGAAGGAGAAATAGGGTCAATAATTACAGGATCTGACAACCTAGTGACAACTCATCTCAGAAGAAGGTAGATGAAACAGAAATGTTAAAAGATGAGAAGTTAAATTAGATATAATTAAATGTATATGATTAGATACCATAAACCACAATATTATAAAGCATAAGAACAAGAGAACATACACAAGAAAAAAGCGGACAAGTAAGTAATCTCTGTGTTTTTGCTCTTTCTAGCATACAAAAACCTGAAAAACTAAAAAGTGTCCAATAAATTTAGTAATTTAGATAAAGAACTCATTGTCCGAAGACACCATGCAGGAATGTATCCTCTCTTTTTAAAAAAATATATACAGCATCCAGAAAAATAAGGAAAAAATTTTCTGTTACACTGACAAAGATAAATATATCTCAATTTTCACATCGATTGGCATAAACAGGGCCAATGTTTTGAAGAATATGGTTTTTTATTTGAAAGAATAGTGTACAATTAAATTGCAATTTTCTCTAAAGCGGAACTAATAATCTTCCAAGATCCATTGAGAATTTTTATCATGTTCCACTTATCAGAAAGTCAGGTAGGTCAGCTTTGCAGAAGAAACCAGGTACTGTGTTGCCTCTATTTTTTGGGACTGTGGTGATACGCATTTGCTGTTCCTTCTGCTGTGCTGGGGTGGAGTTAACTTTCTTCATATCAGCTCATATGGTGCTGTGTACTGAATTTGTGACCAAAACAGTGTTGATAACACACCCATGTTTTAGATTGTGCTTGCACAGCATCAAGACCTTCTCTGTTTCTAACGCTGACCCCATAGAGTAGGCTAGGAGTGCACAAGAAGTTCAGACAGGACACAGCTGGGACAGCTGGCCAAATCAACCAAAGGGATAACCTATACCATAGGACATCATGTTCAGCAATAAATCTGGGGAAAGAAGGAGAAAGCAGGTGAAGTTCAGAGTTACAGTGTTTGTCTTCTCAAGTAGCCATTACGCATGAAGTCCTACTTTCCCAGAAATGGCTGAACACCTGCCTACTGATGGGGAGTAGTGAATGAATTCCTTGTTTTGTTTCACGTGTGCATGCAGCTTTTGCTTTCATTATTGAACTGTCTTTATCTCCACCCATGAGTTTTCTCTCTTTTACCCTTCCCACCTTTTCTCTCTTTTACCCTTCCCACCCTCTTTCTCACCTCACCAAGGAGGAGTGAGCAAGCAGCAGTGTGGTGCTTAGCTGCCTATCAGGCTAACCACAACAGTCCTCAGGAGATCCAGGGTGTAATAAGCATTACAGAATCTGTGATGTGATTGTGGAATGCACCATTTGGTGAGGGTCTTGGCAAGACCTAGCAAAACTGAATTATAATCTAGTTCATACCTGAGTCTAATACCTAATCTGCAAGATTAAGCAGCATGCAGGAGATCGTAAGAGTTCTGTAGAAATACATATAGTACTATCTCAATCTTGTTATTGTTAAACCGTAAGTGAAAATTTCCAATTAAATAAGTTAGAGAGTAAATACAACTGTTCTGCAGTGACATAAAGATTTCAATTATAATGTTTTTGTTTTACAAGTTCTGTGGCAAGAAATTTGCAGCTGTAATACTATCCAAATACACTTGCAACTAAAAGAAAAAATATATTAAATAAATATATAGATTGAGCTCCATAGCCTGGAAGAAGAGTGAAGAAGAATATTAGTTTATTTAACAGTACAATTTAACAGAGACCTGTACTTTTAAAACATCCTGTTTTCACTAATCAAAGTATTTAATAAGATAGTCTCATGAATTACAGTTATTAAAAAGACATTAGGACAATCTTTATAAAAAGTATTAAGCGAATTCATAAATTATCACAACAATCTGAATTATCACTAATAGTAAGTAAATATTCTGCCTGGATTAGTAGATTCAGATAGTTCAATTGACTTCTCAAACAGTGAATTGTTAAACTGTTCACAATTTGTGTGAGAAATACTAGTCCTTTGGTAATATTTAATTCTTAACAATATTTAACATAGTCATCAGAAATGCAGCACTTGTTCTGTTTACCCAGATAGTGCTCTTCCAATCTGGGGGATGGGGGGTGGAAATCTATTCCCTTGTCTATTTTGCACAGCTCCAGAGACAATGGTGCTGACAGAAACAGGTGACTGGGAACACATAGTCTGGGGAACAGGAGGGCGTAGGACTGTTCTTTCCAACACCAATCTGCATTTACATTGTCTTGAACTGATGATCAAATTGTACCTTCGATCTCACCCCTGTTGTCCCTCGACTTTACCCTGGTAAATCACATCCTTGTGCCTATTTGTCTCACACAAGACAAAAATCTTTAAATCTGAGTTAGTCAGTTAATAAGCATGGCACACTTTTGATAAAAGATGCAATTGCTTCATGTATATACGTGGACGTTCTCTAAAAGGGTATTTTTCATTCTAGTCTTTTATAAACTTGAAGCCTTATATTCCCTCTGATAAATTTCATCTATGATGAATATCTTTTTCATTTTGCCTGCAAATAATGATAAAGAACAAAGCCCAAAGTAATCAATAAGAAATGGTTGAGATCAAGGGAACAATTATCTTCGACAAGTGATGACATAGTTTTGTGTAACCATTATTAACACATATTAGGCACATTAGGAACATAATCCATAACAGACAGTAGGAATTTTCAGAGGCAAGAGATATTTAATGCAGCTTACGTTATGTACAACTTTGTAAACTACTACGTTATTTGCCAATAACTTTTGGCTTTCAAAGTTGGTTACCTTTCTGGAAGAATTCCTCTAATTTCTCCTTGAAGGGCTGGAGATGCTCTTCAGAAGACTCTCTGCAAACTAACTTCATCTGCTTTTCAGAGGCTGCAAAAAGAAGTTGAGAGACATTTGTGGCAGAATTTGTCTACCAGAAGTAGATGTCAACACTGTAGAAGCCTACAACTAAATTAGTCACCTGGACCTACTTTAGAGGAAATGCAAACAAATAAGCACTAAGGAATCCAGAAATTAATATCAAAATAAAAAATACTAATACTAATCTACTAGCACACCGAATAGAAAATTCTATATGTGTTTAAAGAGGGGAATTTGTCCTTAGTAATGACTTTGTCCTAAAACTTATTGCAGCAAAAATTAATAGAAAACCGTGGAAAGAGAAGTTGAGAATTTGTAATTAAAATGTCATGTTAATGTAAGTTCGCAGTGCAGTGAAAAAAGTCAATGAAATGTTGAAAACAGATGTAAACATCTCATTGTACAACTAGTAGCATGCTTATAATACTGTCGGACCACCAGGACTTACTAAAAAAGACAGTTTTTCAATTAAAGGAGATCAGAAATTCATTTGGACAGTTGTTGTTACAGAAAAATGCTGAAAATATACCCGTTACCACCTGAGTAAATATTTTAATTTATTATCCCTCTACAACTCAAGTAGGTTGTGGACTATGACATTATTGGGGAGCTCCAGAGCTTATGTCAAATGGCCTGGGCTACAGTCTAAGCTTGTCTTTGATCTCTAGTCTTGCAACTTGTAGCATAAGACAGACCTTTGAAACTGTTCAGAGTAAAGTCAAGGGGTAATTGTTTTTATGCGAGACAGTAGGAAGAATAGAGTGTTAATTTAAACATAATAGATTAGGAAAGTCTTTTATTAGCTGCTCAGCTATGTGTCTTTAATAAATTAAATTAAGCAAAACAAATTAGAAATCAGGGAAGTTTATATGACTTTTAAAGATTATTTTCTTATGATACATGCTTCTTACCATTAAAAATTTGAACTTTCCATGACACTTATCATACACTGAATGAAATCTGTGTATACTTAACATTTATGTTTGTAGAATTATAAGGAAATTTCTACAGCTAGTGTCAAAGTATTAGTATACATATTATGTCCAAGCATTTGGTACGCAATGACTATAAACTGCACATGATTATCACAATCATGTAAGGTTACAACGATTGTAAGCCAACAATTATTTTATAACACTCATATAAATAAATTTGTATAAATCTATACAGAAGTAGATTTCTATGAGTATGTATTATAATAATAAGCTTGTTGCTACAGTAATACGTAAACATACTCTAGAAAGGTGTTTTCTTAAACATATGATGTCGTTAATGCATTGTCTGGAGTACTGAAAGCTTCCTAGGATGCCTCCTACAAGTTTAGTAACACAAGATTAGAAAGGTTACTCAGATATGCCCTATGTAAATATTTAAATGACCAAGACTAGGATGAACTGTTTCTAAATCAAAAAGAAAGCACATATAAAACCCCTTCAATATTTTTTTTTTTTTTTTTTGTAATAAAGATGACTAACATAAACCTTAATCAGACGATAAAAGCTACAGGAAAATATGGACAAGAAGTACCGGCGTATAAAGAAAAAGCTGATTTGTGAATTCTTAAGAAGAATCCTAACATCCTTAACAAGACCAACGTTTGGCATGAGAGGAGAAGAGTAAGAAGAAAGGCACAGAAGAGAAGAGCAAATGAGACAGATGACATCGAATAAGTGAATCAGGGGTGCCGATTAAAATTCTAAAAGTTTGAGACAAGATGAAATGAGATGAGATATCAGTTTGCATTGCTTAAGTCATCTCAAAACAAAGAAACTGAAAGACAAAAGAAGTTAAGTAAATGCTGGCAGACTCTAAGAATTTACATTATTGGAAAGCCTTAAAAAGAGATCTTTGAACGATTCTCTGAGCTGCCGATGATATTTATCTAGATGATACCTAACTGAAACTAAAATCTATCAGTTTACTTCCTGAAGTTCTTTCAGATAGCTGCCAAAATAGACTGAAGGGCTCTGGGAAAGTTTTAGCTTTGAGCTGAAGGAATCAAGGACAAGGGTAATGAAGTGAAAATCTGTTAATCATGAAAGCAATATGTTTGTCCTATACTGATTAATCCTCCTTTAGCTGACTCTGAATTTAGGTTATACTTCACTCAATAACCTTTTGGTTTACAAACAAACAAAAAAGTATCAGGGCAACTGAAGGTTAACTAATTCTGTTTAAAGTCAACTGCACTTAAATATTTGACTAAAACTTGAACTTATTTACTTGCTAACATTAAAAATAAGACACATCACATAGGTAAGGAGTCACTGGCTGAAGGCAGTCATGAACTTCAGCTGGAATTGCAGTCTCAAAAATCTTGTATTCCTGCTGAAATCTCTCCAGTCTCAGTCTTCCCTTCAATAATGAAACGTCCTATGCAGAATAATGATTCCTTGTACAATATTTGTAAGAAAATGATGGCTAGGACCACCAACTAGATGTATCTTTTAGGCTGAAGTACTTTGGACCATCATCAAATTTGCCTGGGAATAGATATGGCAAAGAATGGTGGAAGTGTATTGAAAGGAATCACAAATCAGATACAAATAAAGACACACTTGGAAGAGGAAAAAGATTTTAATAACAAGACTAAATTAAAGGTTTTGATTAAAATGGCAGTTGTAATTCTACATATTAAAGACAGCTAGTCTTTGTCAACCTAGATTTGTAATATTGGTGAAAGGCTACCATACAACTCTATGACATGTCTCAGTTCTGCACAACATAACATAAAGGTTTCTGGTGACTAACACTAATTGAATTTCCTGTTACAAAAGTTCTTTTTTGTTTGTTTACTGAAAAATTTACTTGAAGTATATTGGTAAAAAAAATAAAAATTACCAAGTCATGTCAAACATTATCTAAAAAAAATTAAAACTGAAACTCCTGTTCCATAAGTTGCCCTGATTTTCTTTGCTAAAAATGCTATAATATGTTTGAGGGAACATTACACGAATTTTTTTTATATTTTGTTCTCATATTCACTACAATAGAAACCCTTTCCTTTTAAAAAGAAAATTATTTTAGCAAGGTTTTTATTAGAATGATTCTGAGGTAAAGGATCCTATTATGCATTCCTTCTTCGAAATAAATTCTGAAAAGCTTCTTTCTGAAAAAATTTCTTTCTGAAATTCTGAGGCATCTGACAGCTGGCACACTACCTGTACACTTCTCCTCTCATCATCTCATTCCAAAATAATCATTTGAGAAACTAAACCGAGTTTCAGTATTACCGAGTTCAAACAGATGCAAATTCTCCATTATTGTAATAAATGAACTAGGTTCATTTTCTTGGTACACATTGTATGTTAGTGGACTTAAATGTAATATGTTACTTTGAAAATTGTTTATTTCTAAATGAGCTATTGTAAAAAAAAGAGAAAATACAAGTGTGTAATAGTATTTGAAAGCCTTTACAAATTGTTGGATGTACATCATGCTTCACCCACTGCAAATCTTGGCGACAGAAATGGAAACCATTAGCAAAACACTAAAACAAAGCTGAAAACTGCTGATTATCAGTTTGCCACTGTCTTCAGATTTAATGCAGTAGTTGGCTCAAAAAGTTCTTTAAAAATCCCCAATATAAGTGAAAATATTTACAAAATAGAATGTCTCTCACTTAATGCCTATTGGGCAATAGTCTTTTAAAACTCCACAGACACTTGTAAATCTGTCAAAAGAATCACTTCCCATAAACAAACTTTCATGTAAAGAGCATTTCAGTGTCAATCAGACAGGATTTGTAATTTTTTAAGCACCATTTTTAAAGTAAATGCAAAACCAGAAATAGTTTAATGCTGATAGCAGTAAATTACTAACTATTTACTCACCAAAACCCACCAGTAGCATTTACAGGAATGATCCTGACAGTGAAGCCAAGTATCAACACCACGAATTTCTATAAACCTGTCACTGACACTATGGCCCATGAGTTATGTCACTGTGAAAGCTGCCAGCCCCAACCCCACCACCGCTTGTCTGTTATACTGCAAAACTTGCTATTTTATTTTCTTGTTATAACGTAGGCTTATCTTTGACAGGAGGGTTGCTATTTTATAATTCTTTCTTAGAATGCTTATCTTTTATGTTTCAAAGGGGATTTGAAACCATACTGCAAATGAATTCAATGTAGCACTAAATAACCCCAAAACTCTATATGAGAGGACCCATGATTTGTTACAGTGCAGAAGCCTGTCGCACTACCTGGGCCTGTATACTTGACTAAGAACTTAATAAAGTTCAGATGAAATGCACAAATTTAAATTATTCAGCAAGTGCTATATAACTTCCTCATGATTTAGTGTGGTTGGTTTTGCTTTATTACATTTTCTTGCAAGCAACTTTCCAAGTTAAACAAAAAGTTACAGGAGATGCACGTTTACCCGTTGGACACTGTTGCAGGATTTGCTTATATCCTCTTGTTATTACGTGCAACGTAGATACATATTTACTGCAGGTACACACACAAGAATGTTAGCGTTATTACAATCCATTATATCTGTGCCATTCACAGCTCTTGTGCTTATTTCTAACCCTGCAAGTAAATGTTTCTTTCCAGATAGAATTTTAAATAAATGTGGAGAAGGGAAGAAATTTATCTGGATTCCTTTGGAGTACAGTATAAGAATTTTGACAACTTCTAACTGCAAGTGATTAAGCTGCTACTGACTCAGAACTAAGTTTCAGAGACAGTATTTTACAGAGAGAGAAATGCCATGAAGGAGGTGTGAGGTTTTCTGAGACAAAAGTCTGAGAAATACGTAGAAGAGTACCAAATTGTGGTGGTAATCTGTTCTCAAGTTTCATTTTTATTGTCTTAAATAAAAGTCAATAATTTAATGCAAAAAAGCATTAGCACACATAAAACTAAATACACCATTCTAACCTATTGATTACTTGCATATTTACTGTTCCGGCATTTACTGGATTTATTTTTAGCTAATTTAGAAAAGGAAAGGTGCTTCTATGCACAATTATCTTCTTTACTCATTAATAATTCAGTATTCTTAAAAAGCCATTTCAGAGGATAGAAGCTGATCAGTAAAACTTTAAACAGTCTGACCTCTGTCTGTTTGAAACATGTTTGCCTTGTGACATGCAGAAACAAGTATCTGTTTACATGTTTAAGCTCTCATGCATCAATGAGACAGAAAAACATTACAGTGGTAAGTCCTAAACTGTGGAAAGTCAAATTATTGAATTAGCGGAATATAAAACACTCTCTAAAGTTCACCTGTTCTAATGGAGTTTTAATGGAAGCAGAGAGTCGAGACATCTTGACAATTCTCACAAGTTTCATTGGATATTCTGGCTTTGCCTTTCAGTTTTAAGATTTGTGAGTGGTTTTTGTTTGTTTGTTTCAACTTTAACAACCTTTTGAACTTTTATAGTATGTGATGGCATGAAGAGGAACAACTAACTTGAAAGAAAAACTGGTTTTGCTCCTCGTTTTGTCAAAGGGTATCAACATTTTATACAAATAATTTAAAAACCTTTCTGTTAAGACTGCTTCCTAAGAATACATTTAACAAAATGAACAAAGATTGCTAGTAAAACCAAATATTTTTCACACCATAGCAACATATCTGAGACTCTGGTTAATGTATTCTCTCTGAAATGGTAGTTTACATTCAGTGCGCCCTTCAACAGAGAAGCATACTGCAAGGGACTGAACAGTACACATAAATGAATATAATGACTAAACCCTCATAATTTTCCAGTCAAGTCTTTGTAAGATTCCTTAAGTGATTCCAGCACACATTATTAGTAGAAAGTTTTGGTTTAGTGTCAAGATCCAAACATACAGATCTCCACACATCATTAAGATCCGTCAGGAGTGTAGAAATGTGAGCTAGCACAACCCGCTGAGATATCATTTCCCTTCTGTCTGAGCAGTACAAAAAATGACTACTTCAAAATTGAACGGTCTTGTCTGGCTAATTTAGAGGAAGATTTTTAAGAAGCAGTAATAATATTTTTAATCAGATGATGTAGTAAGATTTTTACAGTTCTAGTTAAAAAAAAAGACCTTTTAAAGACAGAAACATATTATTACTTAGTGTACTGAAATTGTAGAGGCCAGAGAAGTGATCTCCTGTTTCCCTTTGTACTGCTGGATCTCTGATTTTCTGTGCAAGACAGATCATAAAGTTCCACCTAATTAATTCTTCTACCAAGTTTATGGCTTTGGTTCAGATAGAGTATCCTGCTTAGATTTAAAATCATGTAAATTCAGAAACTACCTACAATATTAGCAGGAACACTTCTCAAGGTGCTAATTAGCCTCACTACTACTAATTTGTACCCCACTGTCTGAATTAATGTACCTTCAATCTTTGATCACTGGCACTAAATATTTGACCACCTCAATCCTAGCAGAAATCTGCCTTTTCTTTTACTGCATACTCCCTTAAAGTGGAAAAGTCAATGGGATCCACAAATATGAAGTCACTGGTCCTCCCAACGCTAGTATTACACACTCTGCAAACTACATCATTCATTATCCATCATACACATTGGTAAGGACAATATTCCTCCTGTTCCCAGATGTTCACTACCTGCTCCCAGATGTGTACTACGTGGTTATGTAACTAATGCTTAACACACACACTTATTTATTTATTTATATAAAAGGGCACACAGAGAAGTGCACAGAAAATCGTAACTGTGGTATTTCCAAGATTTGTTTTAGAATCATAACATTTGCTGAAAGATTTTTAACAAGAAATTTGAAAGGATTCTTTAGCCAAAAAAAAAAAAGAAAAATTAACAGCATGCATTGTTTAACCAACAGAAAGCTTTCTCCCTCGCCTTTGTGCACACATGCAGACATCTGCTTCCAGAAAATAAACTCTTCTAAACCATCATTGCTTTACTCCTTTATTATATTCTGAATCTTATTAAAATAATTCTGTACTATTCTCTATTATCACAAACTAGAAAATCTAATGGAATTTTAAGAAATGATCCACTTAGGAAAATTTCCACTTGATGTAGTCACATGAACATTACCAATGGAACACTGTCAAAATGTTAGTTTTATTATAAAATAGAATCCAGTGCATATATACAAAATGTGTTTTTTAATGCCTGTGTTGTATCTTTGCCAAATCAAAACAAACTGAAATATATCTCATCTTGCTGAGGCAAGAGACTATTCAAAAAGAGGGCAGAAAACTCTGAGAAGGAAGAGTGTCATTTTGTCAACTCTTGAAAAGGAAGTAACTGTTCCTGTATCAATCTGTCCTTTGCTCTTTTTCTTACAGCATTCTGCATTTCCTCAAAATACATCATGTAAATGTCAGACAGCGTAAAAATATACCAATACTCACCACGTACAAAACAATGTGCTCCATTTATGCTAATGTCTAAAGAAATAACACATACACCTACTTGGCTTCTTATGTTCCATCATCTAGTTCAAATTTCTATTTGTCTGCACTTCCAAAATTTTAAGGTGAATTTTAAAATTTAAAAGTATAATTAACCTGAAGATCGTTAAAGTGACTAGTTCCTGGAAAGTATCATACAACTTCTCTGCTCCTGCTGGGAAAATTTTTGAATGTCTAAATTCCACTTTTAAATTGACTTAAAACATTTCATTTAAATTAGACTAAGGTGTAAACTGAAAGGCCTTTGATACTTTTTTGAATACTATTCTCCTGTAATGAATAAAAAAAAAAAAAATCACTTTTTACTACGAAATATCTATTGATCCAACAAATTATTCAGAAAATTAAAACTCAAACTGATATAATTTAGAAATTTCATGATATGATCCAGTAACATTACTGTCTATAAAGCAAATCAAACAATTAAAAAATCTCTCAACATTGTAATTGTTGCCCTTTTGATAATTATTGTATCATGATTATACTAAAACTCTGTCCTATAAAACAGACTTTATCTAAGGCCATACTATGCATGAACTAAATATATAATTCCATCTGAATAAATAATAACAAATTCAATTAATTTCTCCATCTGTGATTACATAGAAAACCAACAAAAGCTGAAAATGTCCCAATTCATTATTGAAAACATCAGTTAATCTCTACAACAAAAATGGTTTATAGTTAATTGATGGACATTTTGTTGCAAAAGCCTTTAACTCAGTTTGAAGACGCTGATGGGGAAACGCACATTTAAGAATTTTAAATTAACTTCTTGTGAATAATACTGATTAAACTTTTCTGCTTTTGTGTATTTTCTTTTTACTGGTAAATATATTCCCTTATAATCCTTGATAAAAACATGTTTTTCAGGATTTTAAATCAGGAAAATCAGGTTTAGTCTTAAATGGGCATCAACTGATTATTACTGGGTTTTTTGCACGTTCTTCCTTGTCTCTATTTATAGTGACAGTGGCTGCAAGAATCAAGAATGAATGACCCTTTTCAATTTCCATCCATTTCTCATTTCTAAATTCTTGTCCATTCTTGTCTTAATTTTGTAAGACATATCCACTTTGCAATATAATGTGATACAGAGCTCCCCGAAGAGGCACTGAATGAGAGCAATGTAGTTGCACCAGTTTATTCTGGGCTAGTCAGCCACAATGAGAGACAGGGTTAACTAGTTATGATGTTGGTATCAGTATGGCAACCTCATGCTAGTCACATTCAGTGCACTGGATTTGTTTCTATAAAAAAGAACATATATATCTATATGAATATACACATACATATACTAATACCTGAAAAAGAATATATATATATACATATATATAATGTTACCATTTGAGAATGAAAATAAAATGAAGCACTTAAGAAGAGGCAGAGTAAGCCAGGTATGTCAGTCTGGTGAAGAGAAAGCTAACTGAGGATCTAGTTTTTCACTTCAACTATCTCACAAATACCTATAGAGAAGATGGAGCCAGACTTTTCTCAGTACATCTGAAAACAAACAGGCAATAGTCACAAGTTGCAAGCAAAGGAAATTGTCACAAGGGATAAGAAAACTATCCAAGACAGCTATTCAGCACTGGAACAGGTGCCCAGAGAGGTGCTGGAATTTCCATCCTTAGATTCAAAATTGAGCTGGCTAAGGCCCTGTACAACCTGATCAATATATTGACCTCCAGAGGCACCTTCCAACTAAACAATTTGCATTTCTCTATGATTTTAAGATAATTGCAATGCTTTTATATGAAAATCAATGTGAAAACAGCCAATGTAACATTGTCATTTCTCAACTTTTTATGCATAGTTTTACTTTCTTCTCTTTTAAGAGAACCCTTTTCAGAAGGGTTAGACAATTTTACAAGATGGGGTTGCCATAAACTGAAGTTTTGATGAAGTTCCACTACTTAAATGTGGAAAAGTTGAGGGCAACATACATACACAATATACAGATCTGTCAGCAATTAGGTTAAGAGGCCTCCAATCTGAAACCAGGTCTCCTGGAGCACTGAAATCCAACTGATTATTATAGGTAGTTGATCCATGAAATCTTGTTTCTATTTTAGATTAAATTATTTTCTTTCAGTCATGTATATGTGCAAGTAAACACCTACATATATATTCATATACACTCGGTTAAGTCAGTAAAAATTTAAAACATATAAACAGTACTGAAAAAATATTAGTTTGAAAATGGCAACTAATATCTCTACTGGTGGTCATGAAAGAATGTGAAAGCAAAAGGTATGTGAATTTTCAACAGGACCGGAACGTTACAATCTCATAGGAAATTTAACTAATTATTGAGAAATAAAGGTGTGGCTCTTAAAAGTATTCAGAGTAGACCTACCTTGGTTTCCATTTTTAACCATTCAGTAAGTATTTTGGCTCTTTTAGTTGTTAAGGTCAAGAATACTAAGAAGCTATAATGAACATTACAGTAAATGATATAAGGAATCCAATATTCCTCTCTTTTTACTAATGGAGCAGCATTTAAAAATGTTATGAACTGTATTGCAAAGAAGAGCAGTATATGACAGTTGAAGACAATCTATAGTGCAACTAATTCGGAATAATTAAGATTGTTCATCTTTGGAAAGAGATTAATAAAATGTTCATGGAAGAACTTATTGAGTCTATTATACTTTGGTAAAATGACTTTCTTTCTAAAAATCTTCTTATGATTACATATTTCAAACACTCTTTGCTTGTTCCAGAATAAAATCAGTAAAGTGGCATTGTCCAGACTAGAAGGGAAATAATGTCTGGTCATAGGGAAAGGAAAAAGTGGAAATAATAGCCCTAGACAAGGCAAAAGATATCTTACAATCTTAAAATATTGATGCAAAGTAAAATCTTTTTTTTCCATCAATACAAAGATTAACTAGAAAGCTAATACCTGTTAAATTAAAAAAAATGTATCTGTTTATGCTACTACATAATATTTGAAAACCTTGGAAATACACTGACTGTATAGACCTGGAGTGAAAGCCTGAGCTTACAGAAAATATTTCATTTTCCCTTGACTTTAAAGTGGAACCAGACTTCACTCTAAAATTTTCATCTCACTATTTAATATTGCATTCTTTTGCACTTCTTTCCCCTTAAAAACCTACATTGAACGCATATTTTTGTTTATCATTCTTTTTGACCTAAAAATGCCCACGATTACAAACTTTGTTCTGGAATATATGTTAAAAACCTATTGGATCAAGGTTCTCAACAAATTTGTTTGAATTTTTGAGCCAACCTCTAGTCTAATTCCTTTAGACTAAAGTTAGCCTGTCCCTTTAAAGTCTAATCTGAAAGACTTCAAAATAGTAAATTGTATGGAACTCAATCTGTTTATCTGAAAAGGATGAAAGGGTTTGTTCTCCATCTAGATTTGAACTTTTGGTTCCACAATGTCTAAGTATTTCAAATAGAGGTTTACACCATTAAGACATGCCACTCATGAGAACTCAATCTTTCCTATGTTAATATCCATGGTAGAAAGATAAATGAATGCCTTGATAAACTAACAAAAAATAAATACTAAGTGACAATATTATGAAAAGCGTCTATCAAAATTGCCATTTCAGGCACAAGAGGTTATATTTATCCTTTTTTTTTTTAATCATTCTGTACCAATCTCAGGAAAAAAAGTTAAGTCACTAGCAGGAACACTAGTTTATTCCCTAATGGCACACAAGAAAAACCTTCTTTCATTTATTACCTTTGTCTCATCCCACTTCCAAGGTGATCTGCTTAAGACTACCTTAGCCAACCAAACTGTGAAATAAATCCAGTGTACCCTATAACACAGGCAGCCCCAGTTAATATTGTTCAAATTATTTACATCTGAAGGGCCGCGCCTGTCTGGATAGCTGGGCCCGACGCTTCTCTGGACTTGGTTTCTGCTACTCACATCTGTTTCAGCTTTAGACTTTCACTGGTATTCTGCCAGCAGCCACAACTTTTTAATGGCTACAATAAACTACAGAGACTCATCAAATCTTTGTTGTACGTGTTAAAATTATAACCTCTTCAATTAAAATTTTGATTTAAAAATAAACTACAGCACTATCTGAACAAATAAAATTGAATGAGAATGTTTGAAAGAGAGACAACATTTTTATAGGAATGATTGTTTGTTTGTCTAAATATAAGAGAAACTAATAACAGGAATGCTTGTTAGAATTTTGCAGCATATTTCTGAGTGATAATATACCAACATCTGAAAACATTTCCACAACCTTTTTTGTTTCAAATCCTTGCTGTCATTAACTTTATATGTTAATTGGTTTGGCTGGGTTTCAAATACATCTTTGCAAAGAAGAATTATGAAAACAACCTCAACGTAACAATTTTTCTAAAAGTTCCACAAATACCTAAGAAAACGTTTCAGAAAATAGAAAACAGCGATTACAAGAAAGCTGTAGTTTTTATGTTAAAGAGTTAGTTGAAGTGCTCAGCATTTCTTGCTTGCAGTCTGTGTCTCTAATGTAGAATAAATACGATGTGAATGTCACAGTCTCAATGCAGATCCTGCAAGACTAAGATGCATGACAGCAGGACTATGTGCTAAAAAAGTACAAGATCAGACATGGATCATGTTTCTGCACAAACTAGCCCAAAAGAGGGCAGGCCAAGGGGTTTACAGGGCCAAGTGATGAGAGGAGATAGAGCACTCACTTATGCCCGGGTCAAACAAACAACAACTGATACTTTCCTACCACTGTTATCCTTTGAAACTACCCTAAAGAAGGCAGTGACCTAATCCAGCAATTTCTAACTGTAAGGATAAATTATTTTGTAATGGTTTGCATTGCCTTACATTGAAAAAACTTTTAAACAATCATCTTGTTCATCTTAAAAGACTCTTCCATTTTGATGCAGAGATGTAAATGTAAATGGAGAAGTTTTTATAGGCTTTTATGCAGATTCTCTCCCTAAACTCCATTTTCTACACAAAACTGCTTCAGGAAAAGTAGCAACTTTTCCTTAAAAAAAAAGACAGGCTTAACATATTGAGTCATCATTTGCTGGATTTATTTTAGAAAGTCATATGGAGCACAAAATAAAAATGAAACTGCTTGGAACACTTAGAGAACAACTCTTCCTACTTTATTTCCACTCAGTACCTTGATTGATAGATGAGTTGGGTTTCTGAGCCCCTCTTTATAATAAACATTTTTAAATGTTTATTTTATGTCCCAGGGTGAAAATATTTTGAGCTGGAGCTTTAAATTTCCCTTTGCTGTGCCTTGGCAAGCTGTGTTTTATTTCTACATTAATAGCATTCAACTCTTTTTTGTAGCTGTTAATTTGTTGTTATACCAGGACTGAAGAAAATATTTATGTTATGGAACTAACAGATATCTAAATTTAAACACAGAGTTCTGGAGAAGCCAGAGGAAAATTCACACATATCTAAAGAAAATTTCAGAAAGATTTCTTTAAGGGTCTGTCAACTGTAAAAGGGAAAATTACTTTTCAGTATCTTTACTTTCATTTTTATTAAGTCATGAGTTTGATTTTTTTTTCTTTCTAATTTATGGGAGTAATTTGTGCCACAGTGTAAAAACTCTAAATGAATCAACACTATAAACCTAATTAGCAATAAGAAACCCCCATAAAGGTCACATTTTAAATGGCACTTTTTTTTTAGCAGAACAAATGTGAAAGTTCCCAGTTACCTTCTAGATCTCTCTTCAGTTTCCTTAAGTCTTTTATTAGGTCTTCAAACTTAACTTGGGAGGCCTGGAAAAAATCCTGTGGTTCTGGTAAAGGAAAAATACTCTTGTCTGTTCCTGCTTCCTAAACAAACAAACAAACAAACAAACGGGCCACTATAAAAATTGAACGCATTTGCAGTGAAATAAATTACTTTTTTTGAAACGCCATCTATGAAACACTGTTATAAAACTGCAAAAATAATATATTTTAAATCATTCTTGCTAAAATCACATATATATCATTCAAGATGAAATACTGACCATTCTGACTGTTGAAACTTCTTTTTAGATGTTGCAAAGCAAACTATGCTCAATTTAAACTATGAAACAGTATTAAGTTCACAACATTTCAGTTCAGTTTATATTAGTAAAGGTTTAGATAAGGGATTAGAAGTTTCTTAAATACAGGTAACATGAATGCCTGTTTTAATGCAACAAGTGATCTTACGCCAGAAGTTTGTGGTTTCGCTCTCTCCCAATTAATTAAATGTACACACACTTTATAAGCATAAATTGAAAACAATATTTATATATTCCCTGAAGTATTTTATACAGATAAAAATATACAGTTGAAGGTTTATGCGGCTAAATAAATCACATAGGTTAATGTCTGTATGAAACTGCTAAGCATATACCTTATTTTTAGCACAGTAAGAAAAAAAATTAGAAGTAAACCAAACCAAAACAAAAAAAAAAATCTTACAAGGTTCAAAGCAGTATCTCCAGTGGGAATTTAGGAAGTAAAGTATATAAATGCTGTTAATATGACATCACTGTGTATAAGCATATACTAGTGAGTTTAAAATACTACTGGTGTACAGTTTTCACTATGTAATAAAGGAAAACTCATAGACTGGAAAACTGTTTTTGAACAGGGAAAAAATAATTTTATTATTGTAAAGATATGAACATTCAGGAGGAAAAAAGTATAATGGATGACAGTTACACTGTGTCCAATTCTTCCCAAGGAAGATAAACTGTTGTGTTTTACAAAATTCTCTTAAGTAAAATTACAGTAAAGTAGAAAGTCTGCAAAAATACTAAATATATGAATTAGAAAGCATTAGCTTCAGTATTATTAAAAAAGGAGAAAAGAATACATATGTCAATACCCTGAGAACTGAGAAATATTACAGGCTAGACAAAGTTGCTTTTGTTATGAGGCTTTTCACAAGATGGGTACTTAGGTTAAAGTAAGGACACTCTATTTCCTTGCTCCAAACAAACAAACAAACAAAGCCTCCCCCCAAAAAAAAAACCCAAACAAGTATAGATCAACATATCTGCTAGTTTTTTATCTCCTCTACATTTCAGCCCCAGGAGCTGTTACACAGGCTCCTGACATATAGACATAGAGATGACAGAATCATAGAATAGTTTCGTTTGGAAGGGGACCTTTAAAGTTCATCTGGTCCAACTGCCCTGCCATGGGCAGGGAAATGTCTTCATTCACTTTAGTCTTCACTTACTTCAGTCTTATTCCTCGAAAAAATACTCCTGACTACTAACTCATCAATTCAACATCCTTACACAAAAATTTGAAGAAAAAAAAAAAAAAAAGAAGAAAAAAGAAAAAAAGGAGAAAGAAAAAATTATTTGTATTCAACTAGACACAGGGTTGTAAAAAATTACACTAGTCTTAGATTCAAAGATTAGGTAAAGGCATCATCTTAATCTCAAAAATAAGCAATTACATACTTCAACTCTATTAATAGTAACATTTTCATTTAAAAGACAATAGTTCACATTTTCCACTCAAAAAATTTAGGCACTGCTGATACCCATCAAAAAGCCTCATAAATGTAACTCGCTCAAGGCAGCAGTCATACCTCTTCGCACCTTTTCAACCTTTAGCTTCATCCCAATCAGTTAACTCACCTATCTTAAAATGTCAACCTGTCTTTCCATTCTGTCGCGCGAGAGAAATCATGCTTCTGTCTTCCATTATTACCACATCAGAATAAGATTTACAACACTACAGTAACCAGGATGTAGAAGACCAGACTGGAGTGACCACCTGTCCTGTCTGCAACAGCCACAGGTAATTGCCCGCAGTGGTTAGTTCAATAGTTAATATAAAGTTTTCCAAAGCCTTATCATAAAACCTATAGCAATCTTCAGACCTGTTGAGGTCCACAGCTATCATAAGAAAGCAAAAGAAATGGATTTTATTTTTCCATTAGAGGTACTGTGTTCAGATTTTTAAAAAGCTAATACAAACTCTTTTACAGTATCTTAAAGAAACCTACTTTTGGAGAAGTTGATTCAGCAAATCAATCTTTTACCTTATCACAATGGCGCAGGTAATACATGACGACATAATCCACAAGATTAATACCATTATCCTAGGAAAAAATAAATAAATTATTAAAAATGTGTGACTAACACTGTCTCAAGTGAGTGAAAATTTACTCTATTTCAAAATAAATATATTATTATTTTATATTGCTGAGAGAAATAGTACTCACAATATCTTCAGCCTTAACATTACTGACCAAAAAAATAAATCTTTTATAACACAGGCTTGACCACACCACCACGGGACCTAGAGCTTCTTTTGGTTCTAAATACTAGGTAAGAAAAATTGCATTATAAGAAGCTGTCCTCCTACGTTTTTTTAACAATACAAGGCATTACTGAATAATAATATTAACTTTGGTAATAATATTAATATGATTATTGTTGAATCTAATATTAAATATTAGCCTCCTCAGATACATAAAGGTTAACTGAATTTCTTGATTACTCTAGTCTCAATTCAACAATAATGAAGATCTGAAAGACGCATAGATATTTTCCATATTTTACTCCAAACATCAAACCAGACAGTCTGTACCTAACAAGTATATTTCATGCTCTGTTGCCTTACAAATATGAATTTTAATACTCATTTTGTGGAATCACCATTTCCACAGTCCTGCATACGACAACTGTATGCAACATCATTTTATTTTGTTACATGTCATTGGGTCAGCATAGACCAGATGAACTGAAGGAAAAGCATAAAACTGTGACTTACACATTACAGTACCATTCGACAACATAAAAGAATCCTAATACAAGGAATTATATGTGGAATGTCTTTGAAGATTTTTTTGATGTGTCTTCATATTGCATATTGACTGGTATCAGGACAAACATTTGCATGCGAACAGTATCTGACCTCCTGTACAGACCTGCCTCATCTATATTAGAGCCTGTAGCACATTATATTTTATTAATATCATACACCAGCAAAATTCTTAACTAAGCAAGTCATTGCTGTCATGCAGACAAAGCCCTTTTGCTTGTATAGCGGTCTTAGAAGACATTGCTAGCAAGTCATGTGGCAAAAAGGAACTGAGGTGACTCATGAACACTTTATTGACCTTTCAGAGTAAAATACATCTGTTATTCTATTTTCTATATGTTAAACTATCAAGCCTGTTACTTTGGTTTAAAGAGTATTTCCACAAGACAAAACACAGAGATTTTGAAGTAGTG
The DNA here is from genome assembly GCF_009769465.1 of Tauraco erythrolophus. NCBI lineage: Eukaryota > Metazoa > Chordata > Aves > Musophagiformes > Musophagidae > Tauraco > Tauraco erythrolophus. The sequence goes on along the minus strand of NC_141470.1, from coordinate 37,474,534 downwards.
AGCTACATTTAAAAAAAAAAAAAATCTCTATATCAAGTAACTTTCTAGGCTCATGTGAAAACAAATGACTTATATGAAGTAAGAGATATTTAACATTGACTTTTTACCTTAGCTGCTGGAATTCAGATTACCTAGACGTAATATCGCTTGCTGGCAATTCCCAAAAATGGAATAACAGGACACAGGAAGGATACCTTAGTGTTCAAATATTCAAGACCTTGCATTCTTCCTTGCAAGTACGGTCTACCAATTATCTCGGAGGTTTCATGTCTGCCTGTAACAGCTGGTCCCTTTGAGTTTTTATGCATTTTGGAGATTAGTCTAAACTAATAATATATTTATTTTGGCTACCAGGAAACTGTAAATACTGTAATTTTTTAGCTTGTTTTGCTAAGGAACAAGTCTTACACAATTATTCTGTACATCCGTCGCTCCTTTCCATAACTCATAATTTTGGAACGCGTTGGCTAAATTCAGCCAAATTGGAATGTCCCAGAGATAAATAAATTCTTACAAGTCTATGGTTAGATAGAAGAGCAAGACTTAAATTAGTACTTCTACTGAGAAAAGTCAGGCAAGGCTCAGTTGTTTTATATTTTTCTTCATGGCAGTTGGCCAATCAATGAACACCTAAGTACTGGGAAACTTGGCCTAGTTTAGCTGCAGCTTGTACTGTGTCTTGTCCATGGAGTAGGACTGGAAGAAAAGTGGTCATAGGGAACAGCTGAACCATTGCAGTGAAGAGGAAAGTAAGAATCAGAATCATAGAATCATTTAGGTTGGAAAAGATCTTTAGGATCATGGAGTCCAACTGTTAACTAACACTGCCAAGTCCACCACTAAACCATGTCCCTAAGCACCACATCTACACATCTTTTAAATACCTCCAGGGATGGTGACTCAACCACTTCCCTGGGAAGCCTGTTCCAATGCTTGGTAACCCTTTCAGTGAAGAAATTTTTCCTAATATCCAATCTAAATCTCCCCTGGCACAACCTGAGGCTGCTTCCTCTCATCCTATCACTTGTTACTTGGCAAAAGAGACCGACACCCACCTTGCCACAACCTCCTTTATGGTAGTTGTAGAGAGTGATAAGGTCTCCCCTCAGCCTCCTTTTCTCCAGACTAAAGAACTCCAGTTCCCCCAGCCACTCCCCATAAGACTTGTGTTCTAGATCCTTCAACGGGCTTTGTTGCCCTTCTTTGGACACACTCCAGCACCTCAATGTCTTTAGGAGAAAAAGGACTGAAATCCATTGGAAAAACTTTCATTAATACAGTTGCTCACTGAACAATTAATTAAACATGCTTTTATACTTTGTTAGTGATGGTATTCACAAGTAAAATAAAAAGCTTTCTGTTTTCCTGATATTGCCTATCTCACAAATACATTCCTGTGTACATGAAGCATAACTGGAAACAAAAGCTTAAAATCTACCTTTCTTATAATTCAAGACAGCACTTAATGAAGGAGAAGAGGAAGAACATGAAAGAATGTGTTTTTTTCTCACCCTTCAAATCTGCAACAGCACCAGCAGAAAATACCTCCAATTCTTTGCTGCTTCATATATCCACATGATGCCTAGGTATGCTTTGGCAAAGAATGACTTTGAGCAGAGTTTCCATTGCCTACATTATCTAGCACCTCCTCCTCTGCCCTACTGAAACAAGGAACAAAGTAACCTCAGCTCAAAAGGTGTCCAGAGCTTGCTCAAGCCTGACTTTGATCCCAGCATGACTAAACAAAAACGTGATAGTGGTTCCCAATTTTTGACAAAATAATTTAATGCCATCTATAAGCATTTTCTCATGCATGTCATTCAGAATTTAAGCCCTACATCCATTTCACTGTCAATTAAAAAAAAAAAAAAAGATTGAAAATACCTTGTTGGTTCTGACACACCTCTTTGAAGAGGATTAAAATCCTAGATATTATATACTTATATCCTTTATGTATAATTCCTCAGTGTATATGCTACATTGAACCTTTACTGATATTTTGGTTTAAATTTGATTTTTAAAACATTTTTACTCACATAGAGCTACCTTAAGAGCAAGAAAAAAGAATGGTGACACTTACTGGAGAAGACTTCAGCAGTCTGTGCCTTCTCACCTCTCTCTAACCTACTGTAATTAAGTCCTTACTACTAAAAGAGACACACAGAAGTTCTTGCGCAAGATAATTATCCTAGTAGTATTGAATATAAGAAACTGGAGATTATGGAAATATGCACATGTGCAGAAGAAGGAGGTGAAAAGTTGGGAGAAAAAAAAGCAAGAAAATGGTACAAAGTGGCTTGCTCTTTCAAGCAAGAATGGTAAGCAATAAGAAAAGATTAACTTTTGATAGATGATGGAACAAGAAAAGATCACTTGAGAAAAATTATCTTTAATTAAAAATGAGTACTTACTCTGCTTTTGACATCCTTTAGTTTGGGGAGTATTTCCAAACCAAATCCATCAGCTTGACCTCGGGTCCTATTCCCACCATTCATATAATTTCCAAAAGCCAGAATCAAACCTAAAATTTCCTTTACGCTTGTCATGTTCAGCAAAGCCTGGAAAATGGATACTAGTCTGTAACTTCCATTGGCACAAAAATTCTAATTGTTAATATAAAAAAGCTTTTTTTATTTCATTTTTGAGGTTTTGTTTCTTGTGCGTTTTTACCACTGCAGGGAAAGGAAGCTAAAACTGGTACAAGAATCAAACATTTAAAAGAAACATTTACTAGGCTGTATCTGCCTAAGATACTATATTTAACTTAACCCATATGAAGCAAATTATATGGAATCATATACTATGTAGATGACAAAATGATTAATGGAAGAAGATCACTACATATTCTTAAAAAATTTACACACGAGGTAGTTTATCGTAAGTTTGCATAACGCACAGTCAAATGGAGATGCTGCCATCAGGTTAGAGTCAGACTGTCATATTCAGTCTGCTTCTCATTTGTCTTGGTGCTCTGGAAATTCACATTTCTGGACCATACTTGATGCAGATATATCAGGGCTAAGGATTAAATTACTATACCTCAAAACAGAAAAGAAATCTAGAAACATAGTGGAGAACAAATAAATTATTTACGTTTACATATAAGGATATCTGTCTTGTTAATTGAGAATCTGAGGCCACAGGCCTAATGTAGCCTTATACTACACATTGGATAAATCAATTGTACTGTGAGCTCTTCATAAGTAAACTGAGGGTAATAACTTTCCCTATCTCATACAAAACCAATTCCTTATTTATGTCTCCTTTGGAAAGGAAACACTACGTAACTTTTTATTGTTAGAATACACAAAGAAATCCAAAGGGGCAGAGCATGGGTACTTTGTGGCACGAAAGATAATCTTCAAATTGGGAAAAAAAAAAATACTGTCATGGGTAGGATTTTATACCTTTAGGTCACTATTTAATTTCTCTTTTAATGCTTATTTAATTCTACTTTTCACGTTTTATTTGTTACAATTTAAAAATCTTGTAATTAGTCATTCAGAAATTTTAGGCAAAGCTTTGTACTAAAAAATGTGCTGCATCAGGGTTAACGGAAATGTATAGATACTGGGGGAAAGTAATAAGCTAACGAATATGATAGGCATCTATTGCTGATGGCATCAACCTATACTAAGCTAGTTCGATATTTAATTTCTATTTTGTGGAAATTATGTATTACTCAATGTGCAAGTTAAGAAAAATCTGCCATTCAAATAAAAACAAATTGTCCTATGTAGATCATAGGGCATCACACACAAATCACCTTCCCTCTTTGCTCCTCCTTTTGTTCTTATAAGAAGCTAAAAAATAGAATATATTTTTGTTTTCCTGAAAAGCCAATAACCCGGCTTAAGGTTCATGACTTATGGTAAAAAGAGAAGCATGAATACTCTAAAATATATTTATGTTTTTATTTTGCTTTCATTAGGACTTACCTTGGAAACACGAGTTATGATATCAACTTTCCGGTGCACTGATGTTATGCCTTCAGAAAAAACTGACTGGAAGATGATACACTGAGCTCGTTCTGTGAAGTTTGGGATCTGAGATAACTCATATAAAAATCTGTGGAAAAAAAGTGTATTAATGAATCTTTATATTTCTTACGGGATACATAACGGATAAAAGCTGTACTATCGTGAAATACACATGCAATCTTTCCTACTTTGAAACAAACCTGAGAGAATTTATAATTGTTATATTCTTTAAGCTCAACGTGTTAAAAAATTCTATTAATATCAAGAAAAAGGCAAGACATTAATCATTATCACATTAATCCACTAACCCACTATCACAGCTGCATACTAATAAATGGAAGAATTATAAACCTACATCACAGGTTTAAAAAAAAAAGAGAAAGGAAAGGAAAAAGCTAGAGAAACACTATCTATTTACTGTTTTCACTCATGTGTTTTTGCTTCCCTTAAAAATGTGCCCAGCAGTACAGAAAACATATTCCTACAAGGTTATTTCATAATATAAAGCGTCTGCCAAGAAATTTCTTCTGATGCTCAGCCTCAATTTTCTTTTACTAATTTGCACCACACTTCCAATTATCTAGCAGTATGTTTTATGGTAATGTACCTAGCTGTGTATCTAGCTCTAACAGACTTGCAGATTGTTTCTCTCTCTCTTCAGTCGCTGCTCAGTAAAGTTACTAATTCTTTATCTGCACTTTATCTGTCCTCATATGCACACTTTCCACATGAGTCTATTTCAGCTTTCTTCCTTTAACTGTTTGGTAAATAAAAACAAATAGAAATGTCTTCAGCAACTCTAGTTCGGATATCACAAAATGAAAGCATCCCAAAAGCATGAGTAATTCCTCCCTTTTCTTCAACTGAAAATGTAAGAGCTTGGCTACATAAACAAGAAGCTTTAACATTCCTTACAATAACAGAGTTTGCAGAATTTGCTTTGAGGGTTTTGAGTCCAGGATTTCAGTGATACACATGCTTTCTTGAAATCCAGAAACAAGTTGTCTTTTGCTCCAATATCACTTCAGAAACATTCTTGTGATCTCCTGTCTACAGATATCCTTAGATCCTCCTTAACGCAATGCCGTAAAGATTTTTCTACCTCACTGAATTATGGGAAGTCCTGTGAACCATTATTAGCTTGAATGCTTATTAAATTTATTTTAATTATTTAAGCGAATACATCTGATTTCTCCAAATTATTTCTTTTTCATAATAAATAGAATCAGTATCTTCAAATCCACTTTATAAATTTCTCATGAATGCAATGCTTTGTTGAATACATAGCGACTGTCTAAAAAAACAGCAAAATCCACCTGTGGCTGGTGTGAAATACTATGTTTTAATTGGAATATCGTTTTTTCCCTTCTTTTTCTTTCTTGCCTGATGAAAAAAATCTATTGTGAGAGAAGGATTGGAGAGGGCTGGCTCAGCTCTTACACTTAAGCAGTGGGAAAAAAAGAAATGCCAAGCTGGTATTAATAAAAATGCTTCCTATTGGGAATGAATGGTATTGCCAGGAAAAAAAAAAAAGAGGATACTTTGCACTTTGTGTGAGAGAAACAAAAGAAAGAAAAATCCAAACCGCTTCACTGAAGTTCTAACATACATACAATTTAAAAGTTTAAAAAGTCAAATGACACTTAGTTTTGCCCTCCCTTGAAAAGGGAACTATCTCCTACACTGCTGGTCATCGGAATACAATATAACTATGCTGAGAGTTAAAAGAGCATCACCATAAAAAGAAAATGTGTCCAGATTTTGGAATTCAAAGTATTCAATGTAAATATCCAGACAGAACGTTTGTAGCTGAAATCTGTCACAAAAAGGAACCCTAGTGACTACAAACGTAGCTACTAAACAGAAAGTCATGGCATGAATCTGTGGTTATCAAGGATAAACCACCAATTCAGGTGGACAAAACTCTGGAGAGAAAAGAATATTCTTAGTTGAGTCATATTTGCAATTTTAGTCTGAGAAAAGTATGATTTTGAGTTAAAGTAATGATGACATGACTGTGACACAGCTTTTTGATGGGTTTCTTATGCTACACTTCTTATGGCCGAAAGTAAACACAGACAATTTGCTGTTCATCTCTATGAGGTCCAGTTCACTCCTCTCCTGCAGGAATGGTAAATAAAAAATGCATTTACTTAAGAACTCTCTTATCCTACCAGAATCTTGTAGTAAAGGACTTGAGAGTACTTTCAAGCCATGCATATTACCATGTTGTTAGTGCAAACAAACATTCATTACCTATGGATTATCAGTTCACATTTATGTACAGTTGAAGAATATATTTAGAAATAATTTTTTTTGGAAAAAGGTGTACCTAATCCTGCAACCTTCTAAATGAGCTAGCATGATTTAAACTGAAGTCAAAGGATAGTGGTCTTTGAAAAGAAGCAAATGGCATTACTTGGACAGCAATTACCAATAGCTCACTACTTCCTGAAATCAAACTACATACAAAACAGGAAAGCTCAGTACTGTATTTTGCTACAATTTCCTTCATTAGTATTTTTTCACAGTTAACAGGACTTCACCAAGATTATATTACAACTAAAAGAGTCTTCTTGGAAACTAGCTAAAGCATCTGTATCCTGCTAGTAAAGCCCCAGATTGTGGCCAATTGTGCATATAAAACTTTATCATTTTAATGACTATCAGCATTTTAACAACTATTATCATCAAGCATAATTTGGGAGAGTATTGTCATGTTGCTGTCAAACTTACGGTTTGTATCAACAATAGCAAATTTCACATGCCAGCAAAACAAACCAAAATCACATGTGCAAGAGAGCATCAGCGATAGCACTAAAGCTCTCTATTTGTCTGCTAATCCAAGCATTTGAAAACGGCAAAGGTTTCCTTCAGACCTCAGTGAACTCACGTCAACGGCTTCATTATATGAATGCCTATTGCTAGTATTTGCAACCATTTGAGAAATGGTTTAGTTTGCGCTTTTGTTCTGATCCTCATTAAAGAAAATACGCAAGGCTTATGCCCTGTAGCAAATACTTTTAACTACACATACAAATTTTGCACTTTTGTGTCTTTAACCTTTTCTGGAGTTAATATGCATAGTATAGTTCCAACAAATCTCCAGTTCTGCATTTAGGTTGACTTAAAGGTTGACTTAGACAACAAAATCAGCAGCACCTGATCTACTGAGTTTTCAGGAAGGACATTATTTTGAAGGTCCAATAAAATTTACATAAATGCATTATCAGCAAATTGTTTCCCCCCTTGAAATAACACTTTAAAAAACCAGTTTTCTTAGTAAGTTGTCTAATAATACAGTAAAAATGCGATAATTGAGACTTGCAGAGAGAACACAGAGAAATAACTGATAAAAAGTAGCTTTTGTCTTTGACTGTCATTTCACTCTGAATGACCAGGTGTAACTTCTTTATTTAAAGTTTTTTAATTATGGAACAATGATGGCATAAATCCAACACTGCATTTAATTAAGATCAATCTCTCCATACTATAATTTAGAAAAACCAACAACCTTTTATAAATCTAGAGCTCTACAAGATTCATATTCTCCAGAACACAAAATGCATTAATATTTATTTCACTCAGACATACAGCAAAGTTTGCCAAAGATTCAAGCTCTGGAAAACATCAACTAGTCTCACAACGTATTCTTATGCCCCAAGCCAATGCAATGAAAGCCATGGATATGGGATGCAAGAACAAGCTAGTATATACACGTTACAGATATTTGTCTTCTTAAGTCTTACTCAGGAATGACAGCCACTCTTAATCAAGAGTAAGCATGATAGCCTCATCTCCCAGTATCAACCTATTCCCTAGTGGAATGTCACAAATGAGTATGTAGCTGCTCTGTGTTAGGAGAAAGAGAAAAAAAAATCCTGCTCTTCAGTGCTAGCATTTTAATGGCAAAAAAAGGTATGCAAACAATATTTCTGACATCAACCCATCATATACTATCTCTACTGTTTCAATTATTTCTCCCCCTACCCTTTCTTACACCAAAGACAGCAGAAAACACAAAAACAGACAAGAAGGAAAAGGAAGCAAAATGGCAGAGAGGCCTCAGGGCAGGAAATTGTACTATGATTAGAAGAAGAGGATGGAAGTACGAAAGGAAAAGTAGCAAAGTAGCAGAAGACAAACACCACTGGTAGGCCAATATCTGAAACCAAACGTATACACTAAAACAAAATTCAAGATTACCATTCTGCTCACAGATTCTTGCAATTTTCACATTGGTCTAAGGTTTATTACAACAGAAGGAGCAACACTTTTTTCATCCTAACAGTTGCCACTGCCCACAACAGTTGTAGGAGAAGAACTGTAGAATCAGCCTTGTAGGTCTTCAATCAGCATGACCAGAGTGTACGTGATGTCTTTGTCACAGGACTCATCCAAACTCTGTGTTGCTCTTTCAAACAGTCAACAACCAAAATCAGTCTGGCCCAGCTTACGACAGTTAATTTAGCCCTAAAAGCTCTAAGAGACGGATAAGCCTTTTACAAATGTGAGAATGGGAACAGAAATTTTTATTGATTCAAGGTTATGTATTTTATCAGTTCTAGTGGTCCAAGTTGATGGAGTAAAATCTGTCATGTCTGAAAAAAGTTATGCAATAAAGGCAAAGTTTGCATCATGCCTGAAATACACAAAAAAGTTAAAAATTAGCTACCAAAAATTATGTATCAAGATCCCTTTTAACATATCCGCAAAGGACTATAACGAAAAAAACATAATCTTACTGTTCTGGTTTATCCAGAAGCTTCAGTTCCTCTTCTTTCGAAGACTGATAATATTGCTTGATTTTTTCCAGTTCATCCTTTTGTGCTCTCTGAGTGAATTAATATAAAGTAATGAATAACTAATTAACAACAAATTAATAAATTACTAATTTTTCTGAAAAGTAACAATTGTAATTTAATTATAATTTTTATTGGGAAATATTTAGACTATGCAAAAGAATGAGGCATCAAGATCCTTGATAAATTCCTTTAGTGCCTTGTGGTGCCATTTACTACCAATGGCCACAAAGCAGAGCGTTCCTGTAGAGCACAGCGCTGTAAATGTTGCTATAGGATGCTTCTCACAGCTTAGGTTGGAGAGGTAGCTCTGATATCTCTACAGCCAAGTGTAAATGTATTCTTTGATGCAACTTCAGGGTCACACAGTTCATGAATGCTATACACTTAGCCTCCAGAGCAACTTGGGTAAGGACAGCAATGCACTCGCCTGAGTTAACTGTTTTAGCCACTTACATCTTGAATTAGAACAATTCAGCACGTTAGCACAAAACAGGCCTTAAATAAGGACAGTCTTTTTCAGGCAGCTCAGAAGAGAACACAGCTAGATGTTACACCTTTTGTTACATTTTAACTGGATTCAAAAGGCACTCCACTGTTTTAAATTTCTGACATTTAAGAACTAAGTCAGTAAAAGAAATAAGCATGTAAACAGGCATTTTTTTGTGTTACCTATTTTATTACTGTTAAATTCCCTACAGACTTTTTCTATATAATGTCTCCAGTCTAAAATGGCAACATAAAATAAAAATGTACTTATTCTTTGTCTGAAATACTATTGTGATTAACCACAGCTCTACCCCAGTTTACTTACATTTTCATATAGTGCTTCCAGTGTTTCCAGATCTACTACAGAATCATCAACGCACAGTATAGCTGTATAGAATACAATCACAAATTAGATGCTAGAAAACATATTTAAGAGTTCAATTCTGTTTCCTGAGAAATGTACTAAAGAGATCTAACCTAGCTAAAGGACATACATGTATCCATTTAATATGTTATTATTCTCAGCATCTCATTTTTGTTCTGACTTCAAGTCACAGCACTCATGCAAAAACTTACTATAAAGTCTGTTTCAGGAGAATGGAGTTTTACTTTTCCTCTCCAGTATACTCAGCAGTCAAATACATGACCTGCCAGGTACTCAGCTGATTGCACAGCTGGCCAGGCAGGAAAACATGAGAACAATTCATTCCAGACAATGAACGCACAGATTTCATGGTAGCTTAGCAGGCTGGAGAGGAAGGAGTTGTGAGTTAGGGTATTTAGGTCTCCCTATGTGCATGGGAGGTCAGGGAGATATGTAAACAGGGAGATCTGCTTGTCTCAGGGTTAGCAACCTTGGGAAGCAGACAGGTAGACAACTTGCAAGATTTGCAAGTCGCAAATTTGCAAGTACCAAAGCTTGTGCTACAGAATTTTATGATATCTTCATAGGGCAGTTCATGTTTCAGTCAGCTTTGACCACTAGAAAACCACCCATACGACAATTTCCCGAGAAATACTTTTAAATGTCACACAGAGACACCTAAAGTATACTCTTCAATGATTAATTATGCCTCATTACCAAAAATAAAAAGCCTCAAAATGTTTCCTAGCTTAGTTCCAAATGTTACTATGTTTGGAATACATATCATTAGGTGTTTCCAACATTTGCAAATCCCATTACAGTTTAGGCAATGTATTGGGACTCTTCTGAAAATTACATAGTATCGGTTCACGGTGCTTTCTACTGCTCTTTAATGTTAAATTCCAGTAAGCTAAGAGATGCACAATGGAATAGACATAACTTTGAATGTTTATTTTTTGAAACCAGCATTTCATCAAGATTCATAATGGAACTGGGCACAATTTTTGAACTCCTGACTTATGTTTAAATGTCATGGGGAACATTAATCCCAAATGAATCAAGCTTAAGGCCTCTACCAATTTTCCACATAACCAGTGACTCATCGTTAGCTAGTACCTGATAACTTTTAATTTCAACTGTATTATATTTCTTCAAAGGAAACTTGACTTCTTGTGAATTTAGAAAATTTTAAAAGCTCTTGCTGCGTTTGCAATCCATGTTTGAAAGGGGCAAGACACACATCTTTAAATAATTATTTAAAAGTTATAAGCTTTCGCCTGCTTTTCCACCTACCCATGATTTTACATTGTGAAATTAACCAGCAGGCTAGTAAATTTTCTCTGTGGCAGGCTAATTAATTTTATTAAAAGGTCCAATGACATTTAGAATGCTTTAAAATTTTGCCTGTCAATTATGATTCAATCTGTTGACATTAGACCTTGGTTAGAAGTAAAGCATTATATGGAAGATAGTATCAGTGAAAAAAAGCAGTATCTCCAAATATTTTTGTCCTATTGGAAAGATTCAAAAAAAGCTCAAGAGTGAAACCAAATATAAAGCCCAAACAACAGAGTTTGACAAAAATCTTTAGGGAAAGAAGATTTTTTTTAAAGAAAATTCATTAGGGATTGAATCTATGAGATCATATGTTGGCTCTTGCAAGACAGTTCCATGAGTTGCATTATCTTCTGCATTATCCAATGAAATCTCAAAAAAACCTAAGAGATTGGAAAAATCTATCAGAAAATTGGTTTCACAGTCCAATATATTTAATTTTTAAGATTTTAAAATATGTATATTCGGTTCAAAAACTTCCCTTTGTGGTTTCACTTTCACCCTATTTTGGAATTTTCTAAAATCTGCTTACAAGGAGAAATTTATTTGTGCAGTTATGTGGAAAAGCAACTTACTGGAGGTAATTTGAACTTGTACTAGAAATGCAAAACATGTAACTAATAAATGAGAGGAAGTAGTTTCAAAAAAAGAATACTTTCATAAGAATATCAAGATTTGTACATCTAACTGGAATTTTCAGTCAGAGATTTGTCACAAAAAGGCCTAAAATCACAAAGTGGTTTTTGAAGTTATATTTTCTCATCCATGTTTCTGTACTCAACACCAGTTCTAATAAATCAGCATTCTTTTGAAGTGACATGGTAATGTAAAAAATGTTTGATATTAAACTAATAAAACACAATCTGATAAATGAAAACATTTTTAACAGAATTAATAATAATCAGTGTTAAGAGACATCAATACAAATTATTTTCTCTTTTGGACAAGTATGTGATTGTATAAAGGTACCAAGAAAATATTTTCTGATTTACTTGCTATACAACCTGTCCTGCTATTATTGTCAGTGTCCATGCAGACAGGCTGCAGTCAAAAATCTAGCCATATTACTCAATAGAATGACAGCTGGACATCTTAGGATGTTAATGTTGGTAGAGACACATTCCCAAAAAGTCAGAGGTACAGCCAAAATCCACAGAGACTCCTTTATTTCACTTTTGTGTATTTTAGTATCTTTATCTTTGTCCTTATGTTTTTTCATCCAAACAGATCGAACTGCCATACACATTTAGCGCGGAAGACAAAAACAACAAAAAAACCCCATGTAAAATTATGAAGATTGGCTCAGTTTTTAAAAACAAAGCAGTGATTTGAAAAGCTGGAAGAAATCCCCAGATTCACAGGTGTCTTAGCATTCTTCATATTCTTAAAATACAGCATGTGCAATACCTTCACAGTATGTTGTATAAATTAACTTGAATTAGAGTAGTTGAAAAAACCCCCATTACACTAGATCAAAGAAATTAATTATTTTACTTTTTACTTAAGATTTACAAGGAACAAAAGCTTCTTAATTTTTCCCTGAAAAACAAAACCCAGTTTTATTCATAAGTATATTAACATTGTCAAAATTAATAAAAACATTGATAAGTGTTTCAAAACGCTCTTCCTGATACAGTGAACTTAACTGTGATACTTTACCACATTAAATCTCATTACATCAAGATTCACGTAAGTGTAAGTAATATAGGTGAAGTATCATAAATCTACAAAAGAGGCTCCAAAACAATAAATAGCTATTACAATATCAATCATCATTGGTGGTTTTTACTTTTATCTTGCTTTCTAGTTAGCTGTCTTCCTTACACTGTCAGTTCAGTTAGAATATTTCACCTACACCTCACAATATGTCGAAAGGAAGTAGACTCATGCTGTGAAAAGCTGGTAATTTTATTGGGTTCCTCTACCTTTAAAAAATCTGTTACTTGGCCAAGTCTGGTTTCTGAGATCCTTTTTGGCAGGGAAATTGAGGCAAACATTTTTATGTGGCCTATGGTGTCTGCTCACAACAAGAAGAATTTATATACACAAGGATCATTAGTGCAGGGTTGCACCCATTAGGATATAATAACCGTCAGCTAGGACAAAAAACAGATCAGCATCACGCATTCAAACTAACAGGCACACATAAAAATACTTGTCAGCTACATTTCACATACTAAGAGTATGTGAATATAAACTTGTACCAAGGGTTTTTAACAGACTCACTTTCTAAAAATGAATCTAACTGTAAAAATCAGATTCCCTACTGCACAGATTTTTCACATATCACTTCAGAAACGTAAATCAAAGAAAGGCTGTGAATTTAAAGCATAGTGTGTGCAGTCTACATTCAACTGTAGAACTTAGAGGTTAACTATGAAAAGATACTTCTCTCCTCTTAACAGCTTAAATATCAATAGTCTTAAGGCTGACTCTGATGTACAGCCTCAATCCAACTAAACACATTCTGGTTAAATCAGGATTTAAGTCCTGCTGACAGAGCTTACATATACTCAGCAGTATCAAAGCACTTAATAGGACAATTAAACTACGGAACATGAAGAAATCACCTTAACTGCTCCCTAATGATATAACAGAAATATGTTATTGAACTAAAAGAGCTTTCCAAAGGTACATTTATTCAACCTGGAAGTACTTCATTGTTTTATGTAGTACTTTCTGCTGAATACTGCTTGATTTCATGGGATCACGAAGCCTGTCACAGGGAAATTTAAATTAAATTGTTACTGATCTAGTCTATTAGAAAGCAACTGTTAAATACAAACCGCTACTTGGCAAACTGCCTAAAATATCTAACTGCTCTGGTTTACTTCTGATGAAAAGAATAAGTTCTAAACTTATTTAAACGCTTTCTCCAGTTGTTTAACTACCAACAACACAAAATCATTAAAATATACATTACAAGATGCACCACGGGCACAATCTGGGTGTAGAAGACTAAGAAGCTCAACTCCTGCAAGAAGTCATGAGCAAAAGACTGGCACTAATGTTAACCTACCCGCATCAGGCTGGATGCCCAAGGCATATTCACAAGACATATGTTGTGAATTTTTCCATAACAGAAAAAACTTTTAAACAAAATTGTTTCCCAAGTTCTGAGCTGGGTATGCATCTGTCTCTATACTTCATGCACAGTATGCAGTATACATAGAATGCATACATGCAATATTCTGTGTAGGTGGAAAAGTCACACACTTCGAAACAACAGTTTTTAAACCTGTACAATGTATACTTCCATCCTGCACATGGTGTAAACAAGAAATATTTCAAAGCATTTATCTTTATCCAGAAATATTTCCAAAATATAATAGAGAAAGAAACTATGAAACTATTTGCACGATATGATTAAAACACAAATCAGGATTCAGAAATCCTGAGCACACTAAGGTCTGTAGATTACAGTGCTTTGGAATAGTTTGCCTTATACACATAAAACATATTCTTTCAGATGCTAAGAAAAGTGACTGGTTAACAATAACACTGTTCTCTAAAGTTCAGATGTGGCATAAACCATAATTGCACTAAGGCAACGCAACCTATTTATATAAATTCTACGGTCTCTCATTAGAGGAAGACCACACAGAAATCCCAGGATGATTAGAACATAATATAGAATTAGAATGATTATTGGACTGATCATTAGTCTAGGTGAGTTAATCTGCTGTTCACATTCTTCCAATTACTTACTCTAATATGTTGACAACACACTTAGAGTCACAAAGCTGGAGAAGACCAATGAAGCACTTTTCAACTGGTTGACATTGTACAACAGTATCATAACTGTGTTCTTTCTAGAAAGTCATTCCCCTCCTACAATGCTACGCAAAAAATTTTTATGCAGAGTGGCATGACAGTTATTTGCATTGCTCACCATCAGAATATCATTACTGTGAGACTATAATAAAAATATATTCCACATTTGAGGAGCAATAAAAAAAAAACATAGAATGAAAAGGAATTTATAAAACCAGATTGCATGACCTAGGCTTTCTAACAAAATCCATTCTAATCTATCTGATCCCATCTAAGTGTGATCAAATACCTAATCTAATATTTTCAAAGCTTAATGTGTCTCTGCATAGATAATTTACATTGTTGGTGAACACAACATTGTAAATGTCAATGTTCCAAAGGCACAATAAACATTTCAGGTCTCCATATGTGCTATTACAGGTTGGCCAGCTCTACTCTGATTTAAAAAATTTAGTCCAAGACATTAGATTTAATTGCTTAGAATCTAGGAAAGAAAAAAATTACTAAATTAGCATTAGAAATAGTGTTAATGTCAATGATCAGTATGAAATTCTCTCCCCTTGCCATATGGGCTAAGATCCATCAGCACTGCGGTGCTACAGTGTTAAACTCTTGCCTGGTAAAGGTGCTAACAAAGCCTGCAGCTGTTTTCCGTGGAGTAATACGGCACTTCATGGCCACAAGAGTGCAATAAGCTGTAAAGTGTGCATCTGGTTGTGATCTACCGCACTGCATATACTTGGTTGCATGGAAGATATACCAGCGTGTGAGACCATCTAGTTAATGCATCCTGATGGAAATCAGGAGTATCAGACAGTGAACTATTTCCAGCAATGTACAGAAGCAGAACTTCTGGTGTCCTGCAATTTTAGTGGCAAAATGCAGGTATTATGGAGGTAGGGAGAGATTTGGGAGAATCACTCTTCGGACATAGGCCTCTATATTTTATCTACATCCCATTTTCTGTAAGTAAAACTTTTTTTCCATCTGGGCTGCCCCACAATTTAGCCAGTTTACTCTCAGTAGCTCATGGGAAGCCGGCTCAGATGACGTACACCGCAGAAAAGAGTATTATAAGGTGTTTCCTAGTATACTGCCTGAGTAACTGGAACGTTGTCCTGTAAAAAGTCGGGACCAGTGTCCATAGAGGGTCTTCACATACGTTATAACCAGCATCTCCCATTAGAAAGAGAACTGAAACACCTTCACTGTGGAGTGAGTTGTAATATTTCAACAGCTAAGCCACATAAGCAGTCTTGAGTCACAAGTTTGTCTCTCAAGCTGTAATATTTCAGCTGAACAATGATAGGAAAGGTAAGACAGAAGTGCATTGACACGAAATGGAGATTACTTCTCTAAGTGAGTAGTGTTAAAGCATGTTCCTCACCTAACAGCTGATCTCCTCTATTCCTCATGTCTCCTTTATAAAGGTTTTAAAAAACAGAAAAGAAACCTTGAAAATAATGTGAAACCTATGTGCAATTTGATTATTGCTATTTGATATCGAAATATAAACACAGATCCTATATAGCGTACTGAGACAGACAGATTTTCTGTCTGCTTCTTCTGCTGAGGAAACAAATGTTATTAATACTAGTCTAATCAGAAACGATATTATCCTCTTCAGTACCAGATTCACTAATAAAATCTGTTAGTGTTCTCAGAACATTACAGCACCAAAGATTTCTCCTCTCTCAGCTACTAAAAGCTGAGTATTAGGAGACTTTTCCACATGATAATGTTAGCTTTCCCTCTGCATCATATAATACCAACACTAGCCAAAATAATTACTCAGTTTTACACTGTCTTCTCCCTAGATCGTACTCATATACAGCAAGCATTTAAACTTATCTGCAAAGGATGAACTTCACTCTCCCAAACAAGCATATGTGGGAGATTCCCTTCCTGAAGTGTGGCAGCTGGCTCGGTATCAAATGCAAACTGAAACATCTGGGTGCCAGATATGGACACTTGCTTGTTTTCCACTGCTGCGCTATCTACAGAATATGCTGTGAAACTATTTACTTTACTTTGAGAGTGTAATCCTACAGATGCAGAAATCTCACTGTTTTAAAGAAGGACGTAATTTTTCTCATGACTACTCTTGTTTTGTCGTCTCTACAATTTTACATGCGTCTGTATGTGCAGGGGAGTTAATTTGAGGAGGTTTTTCTGTATTTGTGTTTCTGTAACTGCTACTTAAGGTACAGTAACCAGTACACTACACGTAGACATTTGTACATGGCTTTTCAAAAAACACAGTCAGAAAAACTTGAATTAAAATTGAATTAAAATTAGATATCCTTTTTTTTTTTTTTTATTTTGACTTTCTTTCGCTTCAAGTTTCTTCACTCTCTGTTGCAAGCTGCCAAAGACCCTTAACTTTTCTTCTCCCTGTCTTTCACATATTGAATTATACAATGGAAATTGGCTTGGAAAAGGGGATGTGGGCTTAATTTTCACATTTCTTAGAGATAGCTCTTTGAAACTTCACTTTGTGAAAAAAAAAAATAATTTCAACATTCATCACGCAATGATCATACGCTTTTTTTGGTTAGGTACTGTCATGAGCTATTTAGCTTATTATGATCTTTTTTCATCTAGTATATTGACTATAGCAGTCTTCAAAGAATTTGCTGATAGCCAGGACTGCACACAGATTTAAATTTAAAAAAAAATACTAGAGGATAATCACACACTGAAAGAGAAACAAGAATAATTCTGCTGTTGTTTTCATTGCAGTATACATTTCTAAAGATCCTCTCTACAGAACTGATGTTTTCCCTGAGTCTGGTGAACTCTTTTTTTTCCCTAGATAGTCTCTGCACACAGATCTTGATTAGAGTCACTTATCCTGCTCTGTAGTGTATTTCAAAAAAAGTTCCACTAAAGAGCATTCCCAAATCCCGTTTGTATCTCCTAGCTGTTTCCATAAGCAAGAGGCAGCATATCCTATTGCTGCCTTGAACAACACATGTGGTGACAGGCCAGTCGTTTGCTACCTCAGAATAGAGAGGGTGATGAGTTATAAACTTTCCTTCAGTGACAGCACTTGTTTTGGTGTCTCTCTTCTACCAACACTTTAATTTTCATTAAACTTGTAGGACTACTTTAGCTATGTCTACAACTGCAAGTAGCATAGTCTTTAGAAATGGACCTGTAGACAGCAACAGCTGATACTGAGGATACGGTGTTCACACTATACACATTTCAGGGGTTTTTAATTATCTCCCATCTAATCCTGTGGAATTTAAAGCCTGCTATAGGTGGAGACTGCTGGTGTGCTCCTAGGGCACATCTTCTCATTTAATTTAATTCTGAAGGATGTTTGTGCATTCAGACTGTTCTGCATCTGCAATGCAAACACAGCAACAGGGACAACTGCTAGATTTGATTCAAAAGTGCACTGCTGATTCAAGCTAAAACACTACTGTATACACAACAACATTTTACTTATTCTTTTCTCTGAAATTTTGTATAAATTGGCCAGAGGGTTTCAAAAGCTATGGAAGTTCTATGATTCTACGAAGTACAGCAAACGACGGAGAGAGAGAGAGAAAGAGAGGGAGATGTTCTATTTTAGTACAACATCAGGGCACAGAAAACAAAATGCCAGGAAAACATTTCTGAAGACACTGAAGAATACTACCCAGTTTATATAATACAGCTGCTATCCTATCCTATGCTGCTGTAACTCCTGCCAGCAAATTATTCAAACCTTTAGTAACAGCGTTTTTTTTCCATGTCATTCTTATGATACCTTTCACACAATACTGGCAGGCACAAAGTCATTCCTTCTTTTTGTTGTCTCCCTCCATCCCAAGAGACATCTGTAAGCCCTTGTGCTTTTAAAGTGCTAGATGCTCAAAGGCTGTTCTGAAATTAATAATAATCAATGCCAGCAGCATCTCAACACCCTACCCAGTATTTGCATGTGATGGAGGGAAGACAATAGCAAAAAGGAGACATCAACTTGAATTCTTCCAGCAGTTGTTTTAAATAGTGAATATTTTCCTTTTTTTTAATGTGAAAAAGAAATAAACAACATCCTTAAACAATATCTTTTTAAATCCAGAACATAAGCAGAATCTGAATTACCCCAGTGTTCTAAAAAATCTTTATTTTTCTACAGTTGTATTGGTAAACTTGGATAATTCCTACCAGTAATGGAATTTATACACTGAGTAGCTGTACGCTTTGAAAAATGCTACCCAGTAATCATCTTTCTGATTGCTACATGGTAGCTGCATCAGTTTGGATGTGCTTTTTGTACTGCTAACGAAGCAAAATTTAAACATTCAACAAATACCAACTGCATGTTTGAAGACCAGAAGATTTATATAAAAGTCCTCCATTTAATTTTTGTAAGTGGAGGACTTGCTTTAGAAAATGGAGAGAATTGTAGGGGAGGAATATGAAACAGCTTTGAGAAAACACTGTACTGAAAGTGATACGCGAACTGAAACGCTACAGAAGGACTTATATTTAAATTAAACTCTGATTATTTAAGTGAAACTTTTACATGTTGCGAATATACTGGAAGAAAGATTCTTCTGATATCTTAAAGAGGACTATATTCAAAGCACATTCTGTAATGTAAAAAATTCTCTAAAGGGTATGAGAAAACATCCCTGCAAATATGATACATTAAGTGTAAGAAACACTTACCTTGTTGAATATCCTTCATCTCCAGGTGCAAACTGGATATTAAAATTCCTACAGTTTGAGACCGTTTTCCATCCAACAATTTGATAATCTACAAAGTGATGCAAAATGATCTGAGACCAAACGAACATTCTACAAAGTTCATTCGCATTAACAACAAAGGCTAATTTTGTGAATTGAATTCAATGTCTCTGCAAACATCAAACTTTTTTTATTAAGTAAATGTGTAGTAATACTTTCATCTTATCTCTATACTCTGCACTTTAACAAGTGGCTGATAAATGTAAGCTTGAATTTTTACCAGGTCTAGGAAATAACACCACCTCTTACTTGTAGGATGCTATTAAGAAGGGAAAAAAAAAGCACATCAAATATTTATTCTGGAATATACCTTTTCCCCCTTCTCCTTAATGTGATCAGGGTCAAAAGATTTAAGACACTCTGAGTACATCACAAGTTCCTTAGTTTGTCTGCTTGTTTATACTTCATTGTGAACACATTTAAGTCTATCTTTTTGATAAAGTATCAACTCCTGACCAAGGAGAATTGGAGAATTATCTTCTTATGCCTTTCAACACTATTTCTGGGACACTAGAGGCTACTGAAGGGATTTCTTTCACTCTTATCTGAATGTGCTTCTTCCACATCCTTGACGTTTCACAAGGATTTGAGGATTTTGTTCACATTTTGGGTAACAGACACTTGTTATTACAATATACTGACGTTCAGATTGTAATCTTTTTCAGATGTCAGGTGAGGACAGGAGATGAAAAAGAAGGGAGGGAAACCCTGAGGAAGTTATTTTGGCTGGTTGAAATTAGTGATACTGATGTGGATCAGTACATAAATAAAGTAACGAAAAGTAAACATCAGAATTTTAGAAGTGTAGTTGAGACATTAGTAGTGTTTAAATCAAACTTCTCACAATGTTTGGACTGTTGGAATTTGTGATTTTGATTTATGTCATAAGGAAGATATGACAACAACACATCACAAGATTCAATACGGACATATGTTCTTCAAAATAAGAAATGTTCAGATCCAAGCAGCTGGCTTAATTCATAGTGTTGATGAACAAATACTATTAAAAATACTAACTCATATGTAAAATCAAAACTAAGTTTTCCCTAAATTTATATTCCTAGTATCTGGAAAATATTTAATCTATATGTATCCAAATTTAATTTTAACAGTTGGGTGACACTAATATTTGCATATTTAATAATATTAAAAACTTTAAGTAATTGTTATTTGTTATCTCTATAATATTCTTCTAGATGCTCACAGTACAGTTAACTGACAAAATTTAAACTAACTCATAAACATGTTTCTTACCTATGTTTTATGGGATTTAGGAATATTTAACTATGCAACTACTTAGTCATTGACCTATATAAAAGTAAATTATTGGTTGAAAAATACAGGAGAAAGATAAATGATAGCGCCATTTTCACCTGAAAATGCATAGTTCTTATTTAAAGAGTACTGAAATTGGACAACACATTAACAAGTTGGAATATATGCTGTCTTCAACAAAGATGCGACAGATATTTTGTGAACCTTTTGTAGGGACTCAACATTTAATGAACTTCAGTTAAAGTATATCTTGCATATTTTCTGCCAAAATCGGAACTAAAATCTATCCCGAGAGCTTTTTTCAGCCTACATATACAGCATGTATGTTGGATAAAGTAATACTATTTAAAGTGTTTTCTCCAAACAAGAAAGAAATCAGGCTCTTTATCTCCTGAGTACGCGAGCAGACATGATGATTTGGCTACAAATAACCATGACTGAATGCTCTGTAAGCATCACATCCTGTTGACTGTGATTTTTCAGAGCAAATGTAAGTAACTACTCAGTTTATCATGGCCATTGCTGAAGCTTTACATGAATTTGCTGAACTCCACAACACATTAACTTCTTACAGGGATAATTACAGGCTTGAGTAGTATGCAATTTGTATAGCATTCACTGACCTCCAAGTTGACCTTGTTCGGGGGCAAATTCATAGGTTGTCATAAACCCCATAAGACATGCCTAGTTTGAGGCAAAACCTTTCCAGACTATAGCCATTGTAGACAATAAGACATTTGAAATCATTCTATTAAAGTATTTTTAAGTGCTAATATGTTCTCCAGATATGATCAAACTAGCTCACATTGCTGAGCAAGACTTCCTCCTTAAAAGATTAGTGAAAAAAAATTAGAAATGACCTTGCATAATTTTAAAAGCTAAAACAGAGATTCCATGCTTTAAAATGGTCAACTAACTGTATGTTCACAGGCATTTTAGAGAAATGTACACATGGTCACAATTACCAGGCATCAAACTAGACTCAGACTACCTGAAATAGCCTCGATCAACTGAAATCTAACTGAAGGTTAATATTTTATTCATTAGAGAGTAAAAAATGGAGCAAGAAGACAACAAAATAGCTTAAATTTGGCATAAAACAACTCTAAAAACACACAGGAAGGCTGGGGAGGGACTTTTTACAAGAGTGTCCGCTGATAGGACAAGGGGAAATGGGTTTAAGTTGAAGGAGAACAGATTTAGATTAGATCTTAGGAAGAAATTCTTCAGTACCAGGGTGGTAAGACTTTGGAATAAATTGCCCAGAGAAGTTGTGGATGCCCCCTCCCTGGAGGTGTTCGAGGCCAGGTTGGATGGAGCCTTGAGTAGCCTGATCTAGTTGAGAGGCGTCCCTGCCCATGACAGGGAGGTCGGATTCGATGACCTCTAAGGTCCCTTCCAGCCTATGCCATTCTATGATTCTATGATTTGTAATGCTAGGTATTACATAGGATGTTTGCCATAGCTTTTTAGAAGCAATGTGTAACTTAAAAGATTTCACAACAAAAACATATAATCAGTAGTAAAACAGAGAACATGATTTCAGAGATACTCATCTTGCTCCAAATTACAGTTATTCTGGGGAAATCATTGACAGGGAATTAAATATGTGTGTGACTATCAAATGGAAAGGAGACACAAAAAAAAAATCAGCACTTTTCCAGGCCATAAAAACCATAACACAAATAAAATGAAAGTTTGTAAAGACTGTACTGAACTATTTAGTCTATGCTTTTAAAAGACAAATCACTGATCACCTCTCAGCATATTGGGACTTGCCTGCAGCTGGCAGTGACAGGTAAGCAGCTAAAACCCAGCTGAGGCCAGCTGATGCTGCTACGCCAGCTGGCAGGGTTTGCCAGCTGCCTGCCACTCTTGCAGACTATAAATGTATCGTTGTAGCGGATGCAGCATCCTCTGGCTCAGTGACAAAACTGTGACTGCTGGTGCTAATTCATTTAATCCACTGATCCATAACATTATCTGCTCTATGTGGTGTTCCCCAACTATTTTTTATTGTTATTTAGCTAGTTGAATTGCTGTACACAAGTGCCTCTTCTACATCTTTCAAATATTTATCATTTAATTTAAAAGTGGAGACATACTGAAGCTTGAATACCTTCATAAATTATTGTGTCATTCCCATTAAAAGGTGTTTTGCTCATGTAGCCAGAAATGTATTTCATCAAACGTTCTATGACAGACTTCACTGTTTTGTCTAACTGTAATGTCTACATTCTATCCAGGACACTTGCTGGTGCTGAAATCTGAACAGATTCAGTTTACTTTAGTGATTAAAAGCTAAATCCATTCTCCTGCTTGTGCATGGATTCTTTCCATAATATTTAAATTTATTGAGAGAAACCATAAGCTAAAAAGCTGTCCTTCATATCTGTGTTTTCCTCCGTTCCCACTCATTAGCTTTTATGGTGAAGTCAACAGCCTGGACCCATAAGAAGTCTCCTGACACCCTGTTCAAACAGAGGAAGAATATCCTGCACAAGAAGCAAGTAAGACTGCCCCTCAAGCCATTCTACATAAACACCCAAGAGTTACCAACGACATTTCGGAAGCTTAAGACGAGACATTATCTCTTCTATTCCTACTCAAAGGAAAGCCAAGTTTAACTATTTTTTAGTTAACATGGATGAACCATAGCTTTCTATTTTTTAAATATTTAAAAATATTTTAGGAGACATGTAATTCTATTTGCAATTCTGCTGGATGAAAAACTTCCACTATTTTTAGCCTTTTGCTAAAGGACAAGCAAATGGCAATTTCTCAGGGTAAAACAGGAGATAAGAACTGAACGAATAAGAAACTTATTTCAATGTCTTTATTCCAATCAAAAGTGTAAAAACAAGACAAAGCCACAAAATAGATGTTTACCCTTTACGGATACTTTCCATATCCAACATGACTGCAGAGCTTTGTGGCAAACAAGGAAACGCCATATTCACTCTTCTCAATACAGCACAAAAAACATTAAAAAAAAGTGAGAGCGCCTTGGAAGCACACGCACTGGCATTTTACTACTTCTACTCAAGTTTGAACACTATTATCTTATGCAGACAGCTGAAGACAGTCATTGTGTTTCAACCCTGCAAAGCTTCCAACATTTTCTGCAATATCTGCTCTTGCAGAAACACAAAATTCATTAATTGTAATTCCTCATTTAGTTAGAAGGGCAAAAAACTTGCTGACAGACATATCCCTTTCAGTTAAAAAAATGCAATTCACTCAAAATATTGACACTCTTCTTAAATGAGAACACATGTTAATAATTATGTGAAGCCTGTTAGAGATAATAGACAACAGAAAAGCCATTATCTTTAATGTTCTCCTGCATCTTTGAAATGATAATCATCGCACTAAAGGGCCAAAAATGATTGATGGACTTCCATTTGGAGCATACACCTGACACAAATTACTTGACCTTTACTCATTTTTTTTGTAAGATGAAGACAGAGTGGCATCACAAACATCCAACTATCCTATTTCTTGAAAAAGTATAGAAAATACTCGAGTTTTTGAGGATAAGTTACGAACAAGTGCTCATCTATTTTGGAAAAACTAATGCAACTTCAAAATATGTGTAAGTCTGGCAATTGATCTACAGAATGCACATGGAATAAATCACAGCAAAGGAATGTTCTTCTCTAAATTACTTTTTCGGGCTTACAGGGTATCATAGCTTAATATATAATGAATCACGTTTTTTATCTCATTCCAAAATATATGTCTTAATTCTGCCTTTCTTCTATTTGGTACCACAAGAACAGATTTTGGTTCTGCAAATTTAACAGGAAAGGGAAAACCTATGGCTTGAAAACAATTACATGTGCCTATCAGCTTAAAAATTTGCATGGATATGTACAAGGAAGAAATGTTAACAGCTTAGAATGAATGAAGGCAAAATTGTTTGCATGTAAAACTTCAGTTCACCTGACATGAAAACATCTACAGAAGACTTTCGGAGTCTGGGAAAGATGTTAGATCCTTCAAATTATATTCAAATCTATTGGAAGCTGAGTTCTTTAAAAAACAACCAATTTTTTCTTCCCCCAGAAAAATAGGTTAGAGTTTTAATACGGTAATTGTTTTCATTTTCATTGTTTTCATAAACAGCTATGGACCTTAATGGTGCTGCACTGAATCTACTTACAGTTGATACATAAAACTTTATAGTTGAAGTCCATTTACAATGTCACAAATATAACTTAGGCTATGTTTTTCAAAATAAACCATACATTCCTAGACAAATGCTTTAATGGGAGTGTTAGTGGCTAATACACAATGGGTGCAGAAATCATACGTCCAGAATGACACAACTGAAATCTAAGCATAAGAAAATACAGAAATTATGATGAAAACAGGCACGATTAACAGTTGCACTTTCACAAGCATGTCAGTGAATAGGACTCATATTCAAAAGGCATTTAAAGTCTAAATGTCCAATAGAATCAATGCTTAAACTGAAGTTATATACTAAAATAACCTGGTACATCTAGCACGTTTTCTTCTTGATTTCCAAGAAGCTCTAACTTCTAAGTAATTTTGAAAGTGGCAACAACTACATCCATTTGAAAAAGCTTAACTAAAGACCACAACACCTCACATAGCATAAATACGTTTAGATCCAAAGTATATTTCCGAACACCTAAAAAACTAGAATATTTATTTTTATCATTATCTACATAATATTGCAGGATTTTTATTTACAAGATTGTGTATATGCAGAGCAGATAAACACAGAAGAATAAGGTTCTTCTGAAATATTTCAGAGGATGTAGGGTTGGAAAAAAAATAGGAGGTTCTTCCAAAGCGGCTAAATTTTCCAAAGGAGTGCATAATTGAAGAAGCATAAGCAGCCACACACTTTGCAGAGCTTCTAAGCTCAGACAAGCATTACCATAACAAACTTCGAGAATATATAAGTGTACCAGAAAGGTACATCTAACCTTCACTTAAACTACATTTTTTTTACATTATATCACTATCAAGTGAATGTAGTATATTTTTCCAAAATAAATGAATACATGTCTAAAATTAAATAAAATCACCCTCTATGCAGTCCTTTAAGAAGTTATATTACCATTGCTGCTGGAAGATTCTTAACTTTCCTTCCTTTTTTTCCCCACATACTTGTTAGAATACCTTGTTTTTTAATGACTGCATTTCAAATTCTAATAATTTCATCCTCATGTCAGGATGACAGCATCTAATTAATAAGGCATTTCAGGCAGGCACGAAAGAAACGAATTTGGGAATCATGAAGGTGCTTCCACTCCAGAAAAAGGATAGCCAGCTGTTTCCATCCATAGGTCTGAACATGGACTTTATGTCTTTTAATTGAGTAACAGAATCATGATGTTGGAAAGGCACTCAAAATGTCATCCAAAGCATTTCTGCACTTCAAGACAGTATCAACTATATGTGGATCATTCTAAACAAATTTTCTTAAAGATCTCTCAATACAGAAACATAATTTCCCTAGCCAAAATTTTTCTGTGTTCCTTTGGTATCCTTACTCTTAGAAAGCTTTTCATAATTTTTCTTTGCAGCAGCTGCATGCACTTGATGACACTTACTATGTGTCCCAATCAACTCTCTCTTTTCTAGACTAAACAGTCATAATAATTCAATTATTTTCTCAGAGACTAATTTTACACTTTTCATCATTCTCACTCTTTACAGTTAGTAAACATTTCTAATGAAGGGCTGTAGTGTCTAAATCTAGATGCAGTTCTTAAGTGAGACATAGCTGAGGAGATTATCTTGCAATCAACGCTTCTATTGATCTATCAGAGTTTTGTTTTCCCTTTTTATAGAACCACAATTTGACAATTCATGTTCCTCTTGTGAGCCATTATAATCACAAGATCCTTTCTGCTAAGCTATTACTTAGCCAGTTATATCCCATCTCATTTTTAGGTAGCTGAATATCCTTAACTGTATTAACCTTGTGGTTAACTGTATTAGCTTTGTGCTTATTCCTGTCTTTCAGACCATCTCTCTGATATGCGAGATCTTTGTAAAGGGTCTCCTCCAGTAAATTTGAAGCCTGTCGCAAATAGGTGGTGGCTGCAGAGTTAATATTCCATTATCAGGTCGTAAGTGAAAACATCGAGGTAACCAGATCCAGCATAGAAGCCCACAGAATCCTCAAAGTATTCTGCTATTTTGACACTGAGTACATGTATTAGTATAAACATATTCTATAGTACAAATATTTATTTTATACCTTATGTATTATATTGTAAAACCATTTTATATACATATATGAGTATAAATATATATATGAATATAAATACATACTCAAAAGTTTCCCTTTTGAGCATAACTTGCTAAATGGTACTGGAAAACAGACTGTCCATTTCATTTATGTAGGACAAGGTTTAGATATTTCTGGCTGAAAATGGTAGATGTCTATCAACTGTAAGCAACAAAAGCGCAACATACAGTGAATATTTTGATCTGTCATTGCCATAAGATGTCTACTATGTGGACAAATGGGTAAGAATAGAAAAAAGTGAAATTTCTACAGGCTTAATGCAATGCTTTCCACATAAGCATTCATTTCACAGACTAAGCACACAGGACCATCTAAGAGGACCAACTGACTGTAAAAATATTCATCTGCTACTATGAGTCATTTAACAGAGAAACATGGAAAGACAGGCTATACTGTAAGAAAATGCTTCTATACTCAATTAAATTCAAATCTCTTTTGAATTCTAAAAGCTGATTTATTTTTAAATTGACTAAATGACAAAAAGTTTAATATTGTTGACTGCGAGTTTTCAAAACTTTCACAGAAAGCCCTACAATTCCCATGATTTGTAACACCATGATCATAACCCCATGAGTTTTATCAAACTAAAGACATAGTAATAGATATAAACCTTAATTTATCTCTTAGAGGATTTATTTTTGTATTTTCACACAGTACTTTAAAGGAACTTTTTTCATTTCATTAATTTCAGTAAATATATCCCTAGTCTTAAAATAATAAGTTTACATTTAATAACAAAACAAAGTAATTCAAACAGTAACATAAATAAAGAAGATCTCTTTGTAAGAAAATACACTGGTTTCTCACAAAAAGTACTTATTATTATACTATTATTTTCTATATTGTATAGAGTAAGTATTATCCTATTCATTTTTCTCATTAACCACTGCGCTAAGACACAATACAGGAAGTTTATGATCAAAGATGTTTTGAAAGATCTGATTGCACTGATATGTACACATATTTCATGCTATATGTATTATGAAATTGGAAAAGGTAGATAGCATCGCTGACATACAAAGTGCCCTCTTGTGGTTCTAAGCACGTAAACTCAAACAGATTTACGGTATGGTATGTATTTAAATGGGTTTCTAATACATAATCACGTTGTTTTAGGAGAACAATATCAATTATTAGCCTAAAATTTTTCCTGCAGCAAATACTACTAATGCCATTTCTCTGTCCTATTTGCACATAGGAATTGACGAGTACCAGTCCTCTCCATAACGGATCACGTCTCAGGCAGACAATATCTGTGCTACAGCAATGATATTGCATAAACTTTTCGCCTTTAAAGACATGATTGTTCTGTCCCTTCCTGACACAGCTCTTTAGCTATAATAGAAAAAAGTTTTTTGGCATTCCTTGTTCAAAATGTCTAACAGTCCTATCTTGCAAATTAATTTCAGAAGAGAGGTTTGCTAGAGTAACTTAATGACAGCCTTTAGTTATAAATTGGTTCAAGGGCAGACATGGCCTGAAATATTCGCACTTTTAGATACTTATTAGAACTTTCATTCAGTTCTCCTATACGAGATTTTTTCTACCTCACTGGGATGTGGAACTTGCATTTTCAAAGGCAAGATATCTTCCAAGGAGAACAATAACTCCACATTCTCAAGCAAGAGTTCAATCAGTAATCCAACTACTTTGCTTTAAAATTAGATTTACAAAGTCATCTATTATCTGTTCGTCCAACAATAAATAAAAAGGGAGTTTTCTTAAAATGTAAAAGTAAACAGTGCCACAAAAAAAGCAAATATAAAGAAACGATAAATACCTTTTTGGCCTTGGTTTTTTTTTCGTAAGTCTCTGATAATGGTTTTCTTTTTTCCTGAGTGGTGTCTTTGGAGAATAAATATTCAAACTCAGTAGTATCAAGTATATCAGGTTCTTCTAGTGATTCCCATAATGTTGGCATGGCAGTTTTCCTATGAAGAGAAAGGCAGTAATAAAATTTCCAATAAACATTTATGAAAAGCCATAATAGATGAAAATCCATAAGAGATTTAAAACTCTAAGTAACATGCACTGCTACTATACAAACAGCATTCCCTCCCTATACCTTGCTCTTGTAAAGAGCCAACGTTTTGCAGAAGGCTGTAACAAAAAGTTTAGCTGTTTAGTATCCATGCCTGCTAGACTACCAAAATGCATTATTTATATGGTACATTTTTTTGTATAACAACCGAATATTACAACTGCAGCTTGTGCAAATACATCTCGAGAGACTTCTGCCACTTCAACTAGGATTAGGAGTATTTCAACAGCAGCTTTTTTTAGAAATTCTCAGTAATCTATTTAGATTTACAAAAATAAACAATATCAACAAATAGTGAGCAAAGTTTATTCAAGCATATTTTAAGAGCATTTGGGGTCATTTGTATAGGACTTGATTCACTTCATGTTAGCTGCAGATGTTGCACGCTCATATTTATCCACTGCAGTTTTGAGAAACTAGAGTAATTATGTGGCCTGTATTTTGGAATGAGTGGAGTATGGAGTATTCTGCTCCATTCAACCAACTGTTAATTTTAAATGTGGATTATCTTTCCTTCTTTTTTCGCCCTCCAAGACTAGATTTAGTTTTACATCACTTTGGAACTTGTTTACACAATCCTCTAGTTTTATCTGGATTTGGGAAAAATACTATGTAGTGCTGCATATACAACACTTCAATTCTGAATGAGCTTTGTTTCAAAATTTCAATGCTTCAGAAAGGTACGTGGGACAAAACTTCTGAGTGCTCTTGCCTATCAGGAGAAGGTGGGCCACTTCTTCCAGCAGATGTCACTAGAAGGCAGTGAAATCATTTGCAATAAAAAAAGAAGTGATGAAAACCTCTGTAAAATACAAATGGCTGATGTCACTAAACATGCTTTTATTAGCCTCATCAAATACTCATCAAAATGCAATACCTATCAATTTAAGGGGAATCAAAATTAATTACTATATTTAAAAAAATAAGATTTTTTTAACTTAATACTCAACTGTACATTTACTATTGTGAATGACTAAGGAACTCTAATTTTTCCATTTTCATCTACTGATGTTACAGAACATGTTTACAGCTCCACAGCTTCACTCTCCCTGACACTAGCTGTAGTATCAGCTACACTAAAGAACGGATTCTTTCTGGTTCAGTAACAAGAACATTAAAGTCCTGGATAGCTGCTGATGTGAGCAGTACACCCTTGAAGAAGTCTCCAGTTCTAACGCAGACCATGAAAATGCTGGACCATTACATCTGGTGACCAGCATTTCACCAGAAAGCTATGACTTAGACCTTATCTTGGATTCAGCAAAAGCTTGATGAACCAGTAATATTTC
The DNA here is from genome assembly GCF_009769465.1 of Tauraco erythrolophus. Lineage (NCBI taxonomy): Eukaryota > Metazoa > Chordata > Aves > Musophagiformes > Musophagidae > Tauraco > Tauraco erythrolophus. Next base: position 37,444,144 of record NC_141470.1, on the reverse strand, counting down.
AGAACAAACATTTGGATTTCAGTGAACCAATAAGAAGAATCGCAATAAGGTTTATTTATGGACCAACTATTTATTCACCATAAATCAACTTTTCACTAGTAATTTTGGAAAAGTAAAACCAAAATGCTCAAACTTCGTTCTCCAAAATATTTCAATGACTTTAATTCTGAATCATTGAAAGAAAACAACTACATTTCATTAACTGTTTGTTCCTGTCAAACATTTGATATAAAATATTAATACTTTACAATGCTCTATTATATCAGAATAATTATTCTTTCGCATCAAAATAAATTCAGACAAAAAACTGTAAACTAAAATCTCATATTTAAATACAATTAAATGTAGATATTTACTTTAACAGTGTTTAAATATAATCTTAAGAATAACTTAAATATTCAGAATAATTGTAAATAATTTGCAATACTTAAATAGTGACATATAATCATTATTATATGTCATCTATAATAAAACATCTGTAATATAATAATTTGTAATATATAGTAATATAATAGACTATAGTCACTGTATATAATACAGTATGTAATATAGCATGTGTGTATATTGTTATGACTATACGTCATATATAATAAAAAATAATTTATTAAAATGTTTAAAATAAACTTAGCATCTTTAGCATTTTTTAGCACTTAAGCTAAAATAATTTTGAACAAGAATAATCATGTCATTTCATTACTTGCATAACATAAGACCTAAATTTTATTTCATGATTCTAGCAACTCCTTTTTAAACTAGAATTATTGTGTCACTTAATACTCTTTGAGCCAACTCTCTTAATAGAGCTCTGCGTTAGATGAATAAACACTTGAGGAAAAGATAGATTTAGTTAAAATCCAAAAAAGCAGTTGAGCAGCACTGAAACCACATACCACTGTGGCAGTAAGGTATGCATGGTGGCCCAGAAAGTGTACATGTAAGTACTTTCTTTTCTCCTGTCCGCTGAATAAATGGATAGCATAAACAAAAGTTGTGGGATCATTTCAAAAAGACTGTCCAAAAATTGTTTATTTATGCCTGTTCACTAAATGATCCCTTATAAACAAATCAATAAAACAGTATGTTTCATCGTAACTTTAGCCTTGCTACAATGGTATATACTATTAAGTCTACTGTCATAGAATCATAGAACAGTTTGAGTCAGAAGGACCTTTAAAGGAAGGGACCTTTAAAGATCATCTAGTGCCGCCCCCCTGCCACGGGCAGGGACATCCTTCACTACATCAGGTTGCTCAAAATCCCATCCAACCTGACTTTAAAGACTTCCAATGATCACGCATCCACAGCTTCTCTGGGCAACCTATTCCAGTGTCTCACCAACCTTGTTGTAAAAAATTTCTTCTTTATATGCAATCTGAATCTACCTCCTTTCAGTTTAAAACTATTGCTCCTTGTCCTGTCACTACAGGCCTCGGTAAAAAATCTTTCACCATCCTTCTCATAAGCCTCCTTTATTTATTGAAAGGCCACAATAAGGTCATCCTGGAGCCTTCTCTTCTCCAGGCTGAACAGCCCCAACTTTCTCAGTCTGTCTTCATAGGAGAGGTGCTCCAGCTCTCAGATCATCTTCTTGGCCCTCCTCTGGACCCACCCTAACAGGTCTACGTCTTTCTTGTACCAAGGGCCTCAAAGCTGAATGCGGTATTCAGGTCAGGTCTCACGAGAGCAGAGCAGAGGGGCAGAATCACCTCCCTTGACCTGCTGGCCACGCTTCTTTTGATGCAGCCCAGGATATTATTGGCTTTCTGGACTTCAAGCTCACTTTTCTGGCTCATGTCCACCAGTATCCCCAAGTTCCTTTCTAGAGGGCTGCTCTCAATCCATTCATCTCCTAGTCTGTGTTGCGTATTGGAGATTGCCCTAACTTAGGTGCAGTACCTTATACTTGGCCTTCCATTTTTTTCTTAAAACATGTAAATTCCATGCCTCTACACTGATTTTGCTACACATTCCTAGACTGTTAATTTTCTGTTATTAAGTCTTAAATAGTATACATCCCTTGTATCACGATCTATAAAAAGCAACTCTTAAGTCCAAATAAATATATTTTACCTGCTGCCTTGCAATTGTATCCGTGTCCAGTACAAAGGCTTCATGGGACGGCTAGGTTCAATGGCAGGTTTTCGAGGACCTTGGTTTGAAGATAAAGTGCTATTAAAAAAGAACCCAGGCCCAGGAGGTGGAGGGGGAGGAGGTAACCCAGATCCAGGCAGTGGAGGAGGAACAGGCGGTCCCAACCCCGGAAGCGGTGGCGGTGGAGGTGGTGGTGGTGCTTGAAAATTCCTACAGTCTTCAGAAAGTGGAGGTGGCAGTGGTGGACCAGATCCAAGCTGAGACGTCAGTGAAGTCAGATCCGTTGGCAAAGGTGGTGGTGGAGGAACTAAACTTGGTAGTGAAGAATCAGGAAGGGGAGGAGGAGGTGGTGGTGGTGGAGGAGGTGGCAGCATTTGTTTTGGTTGACAAGATAAGACACTTTCTGAGGACTGTACATGGTAATTGTCCTTATTTTCACTTTGGGCAGAAATACTATGTGACAAAGAAGAAATATTAAGCTTTTTGGGTACTAATTGGTTATTTTTCACAGCTCTGTTTTCTTCCTCACTAGGCTTTATGAAAGTTTCTCTGTCAGTCTGTATACATACATTTCGGTATGTCTTTGGTGGGTTATCATCTTCAGTTGAAACACCAATATCCTTTGCTTTTTCATTTCTTCTATTTAATTTATTATCGAGTTCTTTCTTCAGATATGCAATGGTTTCCTCAAGCTGAGCAGTTGATACAGCATGTTCTCCACGAATATGGAATACCCTGAGTTCAAACTGAGACTGCAGAACAAAAACAAAAAGCCCCTTAGTGCAAATATTTTTCTGAAGTGTTTATTTAGCAGTAATTAAAAATCTTCACATTTAGACTGTGTTCTTACTTTAAGTAAACCATAATGACAGAAATACTTCACTTTCCCAGTTCTAAATGGCTTTATTGCAAGCTATTACATAATTGGACAATTACTAATCTTTGAAGAAATGTAAGCAGTGTGTGTTTCAACAAAATGGTTTTTATGAGTAAATATCTAGAATATCAATTTAGCAAATTCTAACTTGTACCTTGCCTTTAAGCAGACTTACTGGTTTTTAATTGCTGAATGCAATAATTAATAGTTCAGTATGGGAAAAAAGGTACCTTTTTCAAATACTATTGTATTTAATGAGATGATTTGATTGACTATTTCATTTCATAAATATGCCATATATATAGTTAACATGTTAGGAAGTCAAAAATAGACTAAACACAACCGAAGTTGAAAATCTTCCCAGATAAAACATTAAATAAACAAATTAAAACACTTTCTCAATCTATAAAAAGTGTTCTCATCAATTAAATTGACAGAGGTACACATAAATTATCCCTCAAATTATCATTACTAATCGTAAAGCTTCACTTCTACCTGATATATTTTAATCTACAATTCAGGACAGTTAAAAAGAAAGAAATAGCAGGAAGAAAAAAAAAAAAAAATCACTTTTCTTGCCATATATCAAAAAAATATAAAACACTTGACACAGAAATATCTCCTTTAAATAATCCGATCCAACACTGCTATTCCAGATGATTAAGTCCCTACAAGCTATCTTCTGTTATGCCACGAGGCAGCTGACTGGTATCACCTTGTTTCTTTGGAAGACAATGACTCCTGAAAGAGCATTTTCCATGGTTCTTTCAGAATCACTGTACAAAGGGAAGTCAACACTTCAACAGAAGCAGCTAACGAGCTGTGATTTCCCCAAATTCCTGCAGGCACAGCAATTTCAACTCAAAAAATTCCCACATAGTGCTGGTCAGAAATGTCAACATAGCACTCCCTACTTATCATTCCAACTTCAGTATTACATCAGAGTTAATAGTCTACAGCATTAATTAATATGCATCCAAGTCATGCATATGTAACTCAGTATGACAAAATATAGCAGTGTAATATACTGTAATTTTATATCATACAAAGAAGCTTAGATATGCAAACAATGTATGCTATTTCTCACAGCAGTATGATCAACTTTCGTTCTAAGTAATTTGTCCAAAGCAAACAATATGAAAATATTGGATACAAAAAGCTCCTTTTCTTAACTGGCAAGTGAAAAGGTGGGAAATCAAGTTTAAAGTCTTGCAAGCATAATAAAACAGAGATTTGTATTGGAAACAACCCGACTTCTATTAGTTTTATAGAAGACCTAGGACTAGTATGTACAATAAATAGAACATTTTTTATTTGGCTTTTTTTCTTTTCCTTCTGTTACTCTATCAAAGTTTGCTGTCATTCAGGCTAATTATTGGTTCAGTTCAACTATCACAAGATTTTGTGCCATTTGAATTGCTCCAGAGCAATCACCTTTCTTTTTAAACTTGTCATACTGATCCATAAATGAGGTAATGAAGTTAGTTTGCCTTAGGGAATTTAGCTATTTCATTTATCATAGCATTTTGCCTCTATTGGACATCAAAAACTCCCCAATAGAACAATTTACTTTGAACATTAAAGATTTTCCCAGCAGTAAATCTCAAATCACCTTAAAAACACACTGTAAAACAAGCACAGTGTTTAACAAAACTACTTATTACATTTAACTGGGCATGAAAGCAACTCTGTTAGTATTATATACACCTTTTCAACTACAGATCTTCAGTTTTTAATTTACAATATAAAATTGGTGGGTTAAACTCAAAATTGTACTTCAGGTGATAGTTTTATGCTTTGCCTTGCTTTTTACTCTTTCAAATTTTCAAAATTATTTTCTGTTAATAAAAACAATAAAATTATTAAAATAAACAAGAATTAAAACTAAAATTACTCAGCACAAAAAAGAAAAGCAGGCTTAACAAAAATGACACATTGGGAATCTGTGTGGAACATCTCACCAATGGAAAAGATGAGTCTTATCCAACTGACTGCAATACAAAAGAGCAGTAAGTACTAAACCAAGTTTTTATTTTAATCACCTTACATCTCAAAATGAATCTTGTTCACCAAAATAAGATTAAGTAATATTGAAATCTTTTCAGTTTACGTAACTATGATAGTATTTTCAACAAAATTTTCAAGGATATGTATATTAATATGTAATGGGTTTATATACATACGTAATAATACATACATATTCTTAATAGAGGTCTGCTTGCTGGCAAATATTTCTTCAAGAGATTAAATGCTCTAAAATCTTATAATGAATCAAATGTAGATCAAAGAACATCCAATCATTCTATGCAGACAGAATTTAAGTATTCTCTTTCTGTCATATACTATGACAAGTATGTATAAAGTTCATTTCATTTCTTTATTGTACCACTAAGGACTAGTTAGATACTTTATCAACACATAGTATTAAATAATGAAGAAAATCAGTGTGTACTAAACTTAGGCACTCTTGACTCCTGAAAGTAAGTCAATAACTAAAATTAATTTTTTCAAAAACTACAATTTTCACTCGTCTGTGGCTTAACATTTTTTACAAGATACCGCCTGTTAGAATGAAATCTCAGAATTCAGGCTGCAGAATACTGATAACACCTAGACTTCAATATGCAAATCTCAAAGGAGCCTACGGAGAACTTAAACTAAAACTAAATTAACTAAAATTAACTAAATTTAATTAATTAAATTAAGTTTAAACTAAAATAAATTTTGATGCAACCTTTTTGTCAATACAATCATTCATTATGCAAGATTCTTTCTTGACTTTACAAATGGTTTGTTCTTTAGAACTTGTGGGATTTGTATTAGTTTAGAATTCTTCTTCTGTTGCATTTACATCAAATGTATAGTTAGTACTTTTATCATAAAGATAAGTTACTAAATTTTGCTATAGCAATTGGTGATACAGTATATGTCCATGCAAATCTTTCCTTTCTCACAATTCATTAAAAAAAAGGACAGGGTCAATGAAATCTTTTTATACTTTACACTATTATAAACAAATCTAACATACTTAAAATAGAATATAATAGAATTATTTCCATCTCACAATTTCAGGTGGTAGATAAATCAATCAAAAATACTTCTATACTATATGCTATCATCAGAATCACGATAAATTAAAAATACACTGTGAACAGACATTTTATTGAATAGAAACCAGTGTTAGAAGCACTTGTGCATGACCTTTCCAGTAAAAATACTGTTTTAATCTAAATGGGAACCAAAGTTTTTTTATTATAGTAGACATATGTCTACCAAAGCTTACAGTTTTACTTCTAGTGTCTGTCAACACTCCTTTAAAATGTTTATGATGGGTACATAACAATACCTGTGGCTCCTGGGAAGAATCAATTTTTAGCTAAATTCAACCCTGCAGGGATTTGAATAGATACAGTTCAAATTATTCAGTATCTTGTTATTGAATCATGTCAGGAATTATTACTAACACGTTGGCAATACACTGAGTCGGTTTTCATGGCACGTCATGCACCAGACTCCTAGGGTCTTCGGGAACTGCTATTAAATGAACAATGACGAAAGGCTATCATCAGAATATAAGAATTTGGTTATAGCTATTTTAAGCAGAATGAAATGGGGAAAAAAATTTCACAGGAAACAAGATGTCCGAGGAAGGGAAGGTGTGGGAAGAAGGCTGGAAATCGAAGCTTAGAAAGCCACCCTATGCTGCATGAAAGAACATAATTTATTCCTGAAGAAGAGTAGAGGATTTGGAACACATCTGTATAAATTTCTGTGTAAAATGAAAGTAAGACATTATAAAGAACAGTTTGAGAGACGTTCATCAGCATGTTTTAGATATACAGGATAACGATTTTTCATTTGAAAAATGCATTTGCCACTCTGCTGACTTGTTTAGAAGCCTGGTTGCCTGCTTCTTAATAACATTCATATAAGAAACTGCAGTTGTATATGTAGATTCAACACCCAAAAAACAAGCGCAAGGAACACATTTTTCTACTGCCCTGGTCATTTCACTTCCTTGCAGCATTAATCCACTCTTTCAGAGAATATCAAATTAAGCCCTCAGGCCTTGGCATGTAGATGATCTCTGGCTTCTCATTGTGTCACTGACTCTTCCCAGCCAGTCACTGACATTATCTAGTTTTTGTTACATATTCCTCCCTCTCATATACACATACACAAAATTGATACTTACAGCTGCCTAAATTTCCATGACAGCAGAGATATATTTTCTCCGTATTACTGTTACAAATACCAGACTAGAGGCAGGTATGTTTCAATAAAACCTTATTACTATTTCCTCTTCATATTTTTCAGCTCAAAAGAAAATGTAAGTATAGAAACAAATGTACCGTAAAAGCCTTATGTGTTGAAATCAGATTTCAATCATAAATTTGAAAGTACCTCCAGAGTATCTTAAGTCTAATCCATGCTACTGAAAAAACTACCGTACCTTGGTACAATCTTTCATGTATTCATTGTCAATATTAAGTATGAAAACAATGTTATGCTAGTATGGCTGAAGAACATTGTTAGAATTCAGAATTCTTAATAACTTTATGGACTGATCATTCGTACGGCAATTCTAGGGGAAAAGGATCTGCAAAGGACAGCATATCACAAACCAATCGTGAGTCAACGACTCCACATTAGAATATATAAATAGAAATGTCATATGCAAGAAAGTAATCCTTGTGCTCTCTTCAGTCCCTAAAACCTGTGTGCATGTTCAGTTTAAGAAAAATGCTGAGGTAACTCTTTTTCCACTCTTCCATAGGCTCTCTGCTTCCATGCAATATCCATTTTGAAGTTTTAAAAATAGGCAGTTTGGTCTATCCCTCTCCCTGTTAAGTCTTATTTTGCTTCCAAATCTGCCCTTGCTTGGAATACAGGTTTCAGAGTTTTTGCACCTCTGATTCTGACTAAATAAGGTCTACGCCTATTTGCTATTTAAGCCTCACCAGTACAGCTGTGCTCACAAAGGACATTTCTTTAATTTCTCAAGGTTTGTCTGGTGTCTGCCACTGGAATGGGCACGAGCCATTTTCCTTGAGTAAAATCACCTCACCAGAGCAAATGATTCCAGCTGACTCTCAGTTCCCTTAAACGCAGACATTTATATATAAGTTTAGAAGACCTGTATTACCCTCTTCCTAAAAATACGCTACTGTTAATGAGTAAAATAAAAGCCACCCCTAAAAAAAAAAAAAAATAAATTTCACCCCCTTACTAAAATACATGATACTGCCATGATACAAAGATGATTATGTAAATATTCAAAATATTTATACACTGCAACCTGAAAAATGAGAAGAGTTTTTGGAATGACTTTCCGATATCTTCCCGTCCTTTCCCCTTACACCCAGCTCTCTGCCATGTGACTCCAGTGACTTCCTTTTGGCACCCGCTAAGTAACTTTACACAATATAGAAAAAAAAAAAAAGCAAGATATATTTTCTGAAATAATGCCGACAGCTCAGCCTTGGTCCCGTGAGACTCAGGAATATATGAAGCACACGTTCAAAAGAAGAAAAAGCCTCAAAATTGAACCAGTGTACCATATTTCCATTAACCACTACAGTCTCAGACAATGAAGCATGTAATTAATCACAAAAGAAGACAACTAAATCCTCTCATTCACAATGTAACCCGCAGGTTGTCTAAATGTCATTGAAATGATAACATGGATTGACAAGGAAAAATCTCAATACCAACGTGACAGCTTTTCTCTGTGCTCTGATAGGTGACAGAAAGATTCCAATCTCATTTAATACAGTCAATATAGTCAATTATAGTCTATATACTCAATTAAATGCAATCAACTCAAGTATATCTCTGGTGTTACTGATCTATATAATGTGATTTTATATGGACAAAGACTTTCTAATCATGACACAGAATTACTCTGATAAGTTTTAGAACAATCTGTATGTATGAGTAGGAGGAAACTATAAATCTCTACAGCAATCTATATTCAAAAATCAGTTCCTGACTTGTTATTAGTCAAGACTTCTTTGCACCATAAATGTTTAAAAAAATCCAGAGAAGTGTAACAGAAGATGTCAAAAAAAAAGTTCTCTACAACACTGTTTAGAGCAAGCAACAAGCAGAACTTTTTCTTTGAAACTAGCAAGTTAATGTTTCACTGTTAACGCATAATATTTTTTCACTAGTGTTTACAGTGCGATTCTACTCTGAAAAGCAACTGTGTAAAAATGGCACGTCTTTAATGAACAAAGCTGTTCTATGTATATCAGAGACAGACTTTATTTAACTGGGAAACACACACTTTTACTAGTTTTTACTCTAATTAGCCTGGAAAAAACAGTAGAGAGAAAGTGAGCTCAATTTTATTCCCTTCTCTGACTTTATACACTGATTGCTACATCTAATGAGTTACTTATGCCAAGCCATGAAACTGAAAAAAAAATGGGAACAAAGAAGACACAAAGTATCTAAGGAAATGGTTTCTAGAAGTGGAAATGCATGGGGGTGGGGAGGGAGATTAAAAAAAAAAAAAAAAAAAAGAAAGAAAAAAGAAAAAAGATAAGAATTACTGAGTTGCTGATGAAAAATATTTTTGTAGACTTTACAGCGCTTTTTTTTTTTCTTAATAGTATTTTGGCCATCACATTTCTGTGCATAGAAAAGAGAGGAAAAAAACATTTTTCACAGTCAGCCTCTGACTTTTTGTTCATTGTTAAGTAATTTCATCTTCAGTTTTTGGAAGAGCTCACACTTTTTATTCTTGTATTGTGTTGACAAAGAAAAAAAAGTCCTTTCTTGTTAAATCTCTGTCCTTGAGAAAACATACATTTGTTTTAAATTTTAACAACAATCAGAGATTTAGCAAAGGATTTCTCAATGAAAAGAAATTAAACCTCTGCCAATTTACAGAAAAATTGAAATTCCTCTCTAACACATACTTCAACAAATATAATCAGTTACATATGGTATGTCACCATTTTGAAGGGTATGCAGTAAGGATTATTTCTACACCTCATAGTAAAAAAGTAAGCTAAATGATTGACCATTCTCAAACATTCCCAGAATTCTAAATATTTGTATAGGCTATGCATACAGAACCCAATTCTCTTTCTAATTTAAAAATATTACATAGACAGTTTTATAGAGGAAATGTAGCAAAAGTAGTTGGGAGGAAATCTTACCATAGCAGGTATATAGAACATTGCTTTTCTATGTACTTTTGAATATTTAGTTATTTAAGAATTATTGGCATTTGAGTAGTTGAGAGAGAAATACGGCCTTATAGCCAGTAATTCTGGAGTACACAATTATTGGTATAGCACATCATTAAAATATACCCAGTTACACTGCGACATACAGAATTTTTTAAAAAATACGGGCATGATTACTTACATATAGGACTACCGATGGCTTAAAATTCACATAAAATTTTAAGCACTAAGTCATTTCAAACGTGACAATTTAAATATTTACTGTGAAAAACATATATCATGTTTGATATGTTATGAAATACCACTTATGATTTAACAACACCTGAAATTACTTACAAAGACTGATTTGTGATTCTTTGAACAATTACCATTCTACAAGGATGTATTATGAAGAGGTCCTCAATCCCAGGTTACTACACTTAAGTAAAACCTATAAATAGACCCCAGGAACGTAGCTATTTGATTACACACTAAACAAATAAGATATTATTCTTCCAATAACTAAGTTGAACAATTATTCAACACTGTAATTAAACTGCATTTTGACATGCCAAATATCATTAAACATCTAAAAACCAAAGCAGATATTTAATGCCTTAACTATTTAAAATAGAATAGTAAAAATCCCTATTTATGAAAAGGAAACGTAGATGATCAAGTTGTATATCTATATTAAGAACTTTAATTATTAAGTATTTGATTTTATCAGTTACACATTTAGAATGGCTCAGAATGCATCTTCTGTAATAACTAACTAACATAATATTTTATAGACATACTTAAAAGATGGATTGCTATATTTAAACAACATATATTATATAACAAGTGAAGTTGTTAAAAGCTCTGTTTCATTACAAAAGGCACATTACTGTGAGCTTAAGGAAGTTGTTACAGAAAGTGTAACAAAAGACAGAGAATTTGATGCAATTAATATGTCCAGCCTTTATAAGACTCGTATTTATACTATCTGAAGGTCTGACATGTAAAAAAGGATTGAGTGTAAAATATAAAGAAATGTAAAAAATTCATGAGTAAATTATCTACCAGAAAAAACAAAGTAATGCCATCAATCTGGAATTTTGAATTCACTCATGAATTTCTCCTTCCTAAGCCACCAATCCAGATGGACACAAAATAAAAAAAAAACCTTGTATTTCTAGACTAGTATAAAGGGAATGAGATGGTAAAGAAGTTTTACTACTTCTTCCCTCTCTCACCTTTTTGATTGTACTGAAATAATCAGTATGATACACTTCAGTTCATCTTTTTCCTTTTCCTGTCTGGAAGAAATACCGTCTAACCAAGATCAACTTCGAAAAAAACAAAAATGTAAATGAACAACTGAATGAATATGTGAGAAAATAATAGACTGAATACAAGTAGGTGTTTAAAGGTAAACTAAGGAAAAATTATTTTTGAGAAACACTACATTTTGTACTCCATTTTCTCTTATTTCTGGTATTTTCTTATTCTTTGTTAGAAAATCTTCAAAACCAGTAAAATGCACTTCTCAGAATACAGAAATCAATGAGAAACTGAAGGTATTAACATAACAATATCTACTCTTTCTACTGTAAAAACATTCAAATCAAGTATGGCATTTTTATAGTATTTAAATTAACATATTCTTACATTTTCTTTTATGTTTATATGTTTCTAATATTCTTCCAATTCATTGTTCCAGTTTCAGTCAAAAGTATTCTTGATGTCGCCAGTAACATGTTCTTCATGCCAGTTCAGAATTAGTTTGTATTTATAACACATTTTGAATATTTCTTTTCTATAGACTCAGTTCTACACATAAAATTAACAAATATTTATTAACGTCTTCAGCTACTCTTCACGCTCCTCCCTCTGTATAGTATGACAGTTTTATTACCCCTTTGCTTTGCTCCCTGAACTCATTTTCTAGCAATTCCCAGTGCTGGTTTTCTCTTCATCTTTCCTATTTCCTCTTCTATGCATATTCAAACGTATGCTACATGGGAAATGTGTCACTGAAATGACTATATTCATTATAGGCTTGTTATCACCCTTCACTTTTATTATATTACTATAAAATGATTCTTCTCCTAAATCAAAACCTATTCTTCAGCAAATTGATTCTTTAAATATGCTTTCTCTCTTCTCTTTCTCCTCTTCACTGTTTTCCAGGACCCAGAATCAATAATAGCCAGGCTACAATTGTTCCAGTTGCAAAGGCTGTGTTCTTGTCTCCATCAAGAAGAGCCTGTCAAAAGACCTGGAAGCTTTTGGCCCGTGCATTTGTACATATTGAGTCTAGTGGCTCTGTAAACACAATAAATAAGAAATAGCTGGTTCTTTTTCTTTTCTTTTTTTAAAGTATGTAGCATAAGTTTAAAAAAAATAAAATCCACAACTGGAACTTATTAAGTAAATCTGCTGACAATGGAATACAGTGGGAGTGGGAATTGAATCACCTCATTCTTTCACACTAGTGCTAAGCTTTTAGTGACCGTATAAGTACAAAGGTAACAAACACACCTACATTTTTGTCACTATAGGAAGAGTAGGAATAGCCATGTAAAGCAGATCTATGACAGAAGGACTTTGTAGCTGTTTTCTGACCAAGACCATGTATTTCGAGGGACTATTCCATACAAGACATAAACCACCTTTTTATGGACCATAAAAAATCCATTATGGACTGCACACAGTCCTATATTCTTCTAAGCTTCAGCATTTCCTCTTTCAGTTGTCTGTGGACCTTCGATTCTGTCTTAACGTTCTGTCTTCTTTTCTCTTCTCCTCACAGAGTGATTTCCAGGTTGCCTCAAAGTTTGCGTTCCTCATCCTGATTGCCTTGTGTCTGCTGTGTAAATGTTTCTGTGAAATTATATTCATCTAGGTTTTGTTTCCTGCACATATACATATCCTCCCCTCAGTCTTTTCCCTGTTAATAACTACCATTCAATCATTTTAGATTCTACAAAGTAACTCACTTGGAGAATTTTGTTATAAAATACATAGCTCACAACAGCTCATCTCTAGACCTCACTTTTCTACAGCTGTCTCATTTACACGTAACTTCTACATGTAAATTCTACTTTACATGTAACTTACTACATTAACTTCTTGCTACAGGTACATTTGCTAAGCAATGTAATCCCTTGAAATAAATGGTAGCACCTCTAAAAAAATAGGCTAAATATTACTTAATAAAGCCAGCTGCTAACAAGACATGCTTAAAGGGGTACATTTCAGATTATTAATAAATAAATACTTACAGTAGATAATTTAGCATTTTATGTACATTTTTCATGTTTGGTAGGTGACTTACACAACTCTCACTAATACTAAAGTTTCTGTTCATTTGAATGAATGTTTTTAAAAAGAATAAAACTGTGAAAATATTCAACTGACAAAAACCAATATAAGTCTGTGTGTATCTGAGGTAGCAGTAAAAAGGGAATACGACATCCACTAGAGCTTTGCAAGTAGTGTACAGCAACAACAAGAGGCCATGTAACATCCAATACATGTCATGCCATGCAGAAAGGGAGAGATCCTTGCAGAAAGCAACTATGTGTTGATTCTTCCTAGATGTAAACTAGATTATGCTAGGAAAAATTTATCTCACAGTTTTTAAAAAAAGGGTCACTAGCTAAATTGAGACCCACCTGTAAATCTCAAGAAAACTGATATCTTCATGGACAATCTCATTGGTAAAATCTCCACATATTGTTAAACTCTGTAAAAACACTTAAATTCTGCAGAATTGAATGAGGCAAGTCAGCATGCAAAACACTGATAAATGTACATTTTACATTGCATACAACTTCTCTGAGGCCAAGCTAATTAAAGAATAAAACCACACCATATATTAAAAATTCAAACTTCTGTTGAACTAGGACCTTGAACAATTAACATGGAGAATTCAAACATGATAACAACAGCCTTTCCTATCATAAACACTGTAGTTACTTCTCTATTCTGTTTCTCACTTGCAGTCACTACCTTTGTCTTAGGACAGCCTAGGTCTGTATAGACACAAAAATACTAACACCTATGCTTTGTGGTGATGTTCAAAAGATTATATCCAAGGAGAAAAAAAATACATTATTGCTATTCAAACATTTTAAAACACAATATATAAAAATACAGACTGGTATTTAAATTTCTATTTTAGTTAATCACTTGTTTTGATGACAATTTGCTTTAAAGAAGTTATAGTATTTCTCATTTGCCAGGGGAATTATATGAATAATTACTTCTACTGATATATATAATGATCTAGCATGTAAAATGTGAAAATAATGCAAAACAATGGCTGAAAACAAGTTGAAGATGAAGTTTCAGTGACAAAAAAACTACAGAGGCAGTATGGATCCAATAAGAAAACTGATTGTAGTAGAGAGCAAGTTGTCTCTGATCTTGGGAGAATGTCTTTGGACACCTAACAGCTTTTTTATTACTGTGGCTGATTAAAATGAAAAGCCTTACCACTAAAATGTTCTTTTTGATGAGTTTTTTGCCATGAACTATAGACCTTGCAGTCCAGTGGGATACAAATCCTTTGATCCTGTGCAGTCACATAAATTCAAAGTCGTAAACCAACATTGAATTTGATTTTATTAGTGTGGCTGATGTTGCCAGAATTGTAATGCAACTGTGTTTTTCTCCTCTTTTCTTCTTTTACTTTCGGGGAGTGGGTAGAGAGGAAAGGAGAGTTTACTGTCAACGTTGCTTCACAGTATAAAGAACTTCTTTGCAACCAGACTCCAAGATTAAGCCATTATAACAAAGCTTTGTAACTACATAGGAAAGTAACGATATATATCACATTCTGCTAAGTTGCAACCAATTATTTTGTTGAAGCAAAAGTTTAAGCAAAAAGCAGTGTAAGTACAGCACATGGAAAATGGTAAGAAAAGATGAAGTTACATATCTATAGAAGGAAAACAAGCTACAATAAATACTACTTTTTGATAGGAAATACTCAGTCAAGTAGTACTATGAGTTTGCTATAAAATTAAGTAACTCTACTCTACACTTCTACAAATAGAAGATTTTCATTCTGTGTGAACATAATTTTTATCTAATGATTCTAATACCTACACAGGAGATGACTAGCCTCTCCACCAATATAGAAAGAGTTCACATGTGCAACAAAAACAACTAAAAGATTTTGAGGTGTAGCAAGACATCCACTTCCTAGCTATGGAGGGGAATTAATTTTCTGGGGCCTTTTTGACACCAGATATGAAGATACCAGAGGGTCGATTTTACTTTAAGGAACATAGTCACCTAAATGAATAATTCTCTGATGCTTACAATTATCACATCCTTCACATTTTATAGAAAGGGACTTCAACACATCAAAACAAATGGATTATTTGGTGAAACAGTCCTTCCTTCAACAAAATATATTATACCACAAAAATACTACCTCTTTCTCTATAGCAAAGGAAATGAAGGCAGAGGTTAATTTCACATTCAGCCTCACCTTCAGAAAACAGTTTTCATTAAGTTACACACTTTCTACAGAAGGACAAAAAGAAAAAAAAATAAAACTATTCCTTTCCTCACAACTTCATGATAGAATTTTTTTTTTCATATTGACAATATAATACTTGCCCCAATTACAATGATTAAAGAGAAACTTCAAACTGCAGATATCCTTGTTAAGGCACAGTGTATGAGGAGACACACAAGGTTATCTTCATGACTTCTATCTTAGTTTAACTATGAAGCTTCCAATTCTGCAGATACTATCATAAACTTTAGTAGTAAAATCAGAAGACAGTTTTTAAATATTCACCAATCAGGTAACATTTAGCAGAAAACCCAACACTGTGTTAATAACTAGTCTTCTTTTTAAAATTGTAGAGATGTTTATGCTATACTCAGCAGATAAAGATATTAGTATACTTATCTAAGATATATATCTATTTATCTACCTGGACAAACAGAAGTATAACATCAAATATGGAAATGATTCTGTAATTGTGTAGAAGACATACCTACTTTAAACTAGTAGTATACACTAGTTTAAAGTAGGTATGTCTTTTACACATGCATAATTATGCATCATCACATTATTCTAGATGTTCAAATTATGGAATTTGAAGAAAACATTGCGTACACAAAAGTGTGTTAAAAAAAAATTTTGGTAAATGACTCGAAAGGGAAATCTACAAGTGCAGTTGCCAGAGCAACCTTAATTTTCTCTCTCTCCATCAAAGTTTCCATGTAGTGCAGCTACGCAGAAACTTTCTCTCCAATAGAACCAGTATCTCATGCAGTGACCATGATGGGAGCTTTTCCAGACAACAATTAAAAACTGTATTATGAAAAAGTTGCAAGCTTTTAAGACTTCTGCATCATGTGTGCTGAAGTTGAAAGATATATAATGAACAAAGCACGGAACCTCAGAAAGAGACACAACAGTATTCTAGTAAAGGCATGATATGCTGACCCAGAAAAGCAGGTTCTATACTTGCTCAAACTGCAAAGCTCATGCAAGATGAGTCACAAGCCATTTTAGTCAGTGCTTCTCAAGTGCTAATCAATGACACACTTTATTTTCTGAGCAACTATCTTGAGATTCATAGTTGCATGATAAATCAAAAATGAACTGTGATATGAACATAAATGCAAACATAAGCATTCAAATAAATGTGTTGTATCTTATGTCTCTGTGCATAAAATATGAACAATAGTAATAGATGCTTATCTGAATACATACTGTAAAATCTAATTTATACATATGAAACATCCTGACAAATTAAAACTTGTGACACTGGAAAATCCATAATCAAACTATCTATATTCGGATTACATTTTAATTAATAAACAAGGGAGGGTATTACTCACTGACCAACAAAAATAAAATTAAATACTGAACAGACTGCATTCATTCTAGGATATGTATTCTGGGGGAAATTGTCCACTTATAAGTAAAACCTGTATCATGATGCCTAGACGCAAATCTGCAACCTATCTCCTACAGTTTTGTGTCTTAACTTCCATATTACTTCTTTCCCTCTCCAGTTGTCAGTCTCATTCTAGTACCTCTACTCACCATTTTCTACCTAAAGCTCCACCCCTCACATCTCCATTTCCAGCTTTTGTAGTCTGCTTCAAATTCCAGTGGCTTTTCTTCCACATTGCCTCATCATCAAAAAGAGGGTCAGGAGACGGGCTCCTAGCTTTCAGTTTCAAAGCATTGTTGGAAGGGTGATCCCCACCTAACCAAGAGTAACTTGTGGCACCCATGAATCAGAGAAACTTAGTTTTGCCCCAGTGTTATTTTATAACAACTTTGGTGGCTTCAGTATCTTTGGTGGCTTTGCGGAAATGGCACATTAAAAATTTGGTTAGCACCAGAAGATGCAATAGGTACAATGAGAACTACATCTGCAAAGTCAGAAGCTGCTAAAATCTGAAGTCTTTACTGAATAAGAGAAAAAATAGTTTGTTTCAAAAGTTGTCATTTCCAATTTCAGATATATTTTCCCTCTATCAGCAAAATGTTCATCTTTGCCAACTTTGTCCCTGTTCTAAAACCAGGAATATTAGAGCCAGAATTTTTAAACCACAGAGAATTCTGTATTTCATTCAGAGAAATGGCTTGCAATTATCAGATTCGAACAAACATCTGGTGCAGTAAATTTCAAAAAGCAGACAATTTTGGCAAGGAGGCATGTGGTACATGTTTTGAAAATCAAAATGGTAAGATAACATTGATACTACTTAATTTTTAGTGGCTTTTATACACCCATGATCATATCTCACTTCGTTCCTCTTGTAGACAATTGTTTCCTATGTTACAGAGGTCTTCCAAATCTGTCAAAATAAAATTTCATCATGTTCACAGTATGTGTTCTACTTCATTCTCCTGAGTGCATAATGTATTTACTCAAGGTGACCAGATAAATTAACTTTCACAAACTATGACAAACGCAGGGGTTTATAATGATTTTTTTTAGAAGAGTTTCATTTTAGCCCTAATTAAGCAGAGTGTTTTGTAATGTGTCTAAATTTGAGCAGGAGCTCAGTCTTGCTGAAGTTTTAAGGTTATAAATTACCTTGTTGATCTCTATGCACATTTTAACTATATAATACTATGCCCACGTGCTGAAACAGAGTTAAAGAGATTTTCACTGTATTCAGCATACGGAATATGGTCTGTGGTAACTTCTTAAATAAACAGGAGAATCCTTGGATCAACATGTGGAATTAACAGCATTCTGCAGCTGACATGAAGTCTAAACAATCCAAGTTTTTACAGTGAAATTGTATTGATGAAAATAACAGAGTGGCAATATAAGACATGGCAAGTAGCAGAGAAAAAACGCCAACACAAGGAAATAAGAGAGTTTTCCTGGATACTCAAGCCATCTGATAAGAAAACAATCACAATGTAAACATATGATTAAAGGGAAATAAAGATCAAAAGCACCCATTGCATTAAAAACAAGGAAGTCAATGGAGGAGGAGAAGGGAGAGAATTTTGCATAAAGTAAGTATCAGAGCACAGCAGAGACACTTAAATCTTCATCAAGAATTTCATTATGGAGTATGACACGAATATAGGCATTATAATGTTCAAGTTCTTAAAAGATAATTAAGCATTGAACTGGGAAATATCTTCATACACCATGAAGAATCGTTCCAAGTTTCTTTTCTGAATGAAGATGCAATTGCCAACAAGCGGTTCCAAAGAGAAAAAAGCACTTTTTGCTAGCTCTTTGTGTGCTTGTACACACCCTGTAGAAAGTTACTGTTCTATTGCTCTTGTCCTTTGCTGTCATTCCCTAGTCTGCTACTGCACCTTCTCTAACAATGGCCATGCAAATTTTTCATTCTGGGGTGATTTTTCTCCTGCTGGGATTTTTCTATTTCGCACAATACATATTTTAAAGACAATCTTGCTCCCATTGTCTAGGAGCCTTAGATGTATGAAATTGATGTTTTAATGCAATTTCATAGGATTTCAGTCTCTTCCTTCTCATATTTTTTACACTTTTCTCAATTTTTATATTTTCACTGTCTTGCACTGCAGAGAGGCTCCTCACTGAACAGGGAGAATTCCTTCATGAGGACAACGTAGCCAAGAGGAAGATTCATAAAGACACACAGTACACACACAGTGGTGAAACCATACATTTAGCTGCTATGCACAAAATACTGAAACATTTCAAGTTAGGCAAGAGTAGTATCAATAATTAACCACAAGCTGGGAGACCTTCCTCAGCAACACCACATGGAAAAGCTGAAAAGTCTGAACAGCTCATTAGGAAAGGCTAACTAATAAACCCTTGCTGACCTTGGCTGCTCCTTTGAGCTGCAACTCCACCAGATAGAAGCATACATGATACAGATTTTCTTCTATTTGTCCATGCAGGGACATGAAAATCCAGCAAAGAACACAAAGAAGCTATCTGCCTTACTGATGCATTCTATCTTGCAAAGATAAATTTATCTTCTGACGAATTGTGAAGTCCCTATGCTATGCAAGAATTCACATAGGCACACACAAAACTGAGGGGGGAAAAATAAAATAAAAATGCCATTTTTCCAGAAATGAATGATAAAGATCTCTACCTAAGAGCATCCAGGTCAGAAATTTTTCAGTTAAATTTGTTCCAAAAACTGTAGACTAACTACAAAAGAGAAGATTTGAAAAATTCAAATATTTAAAAATGTTTTGATTTAGTGTTAAAGTATCTAATTTCTGATGTTCTTTCTGAAGACGAAATGAAATTTCACTTTTACATATAAGAAAAGACATTTTAAATTGTCAAAATAAAAGTGATATCACCCACCTCTACAAAAGAGGTTTTCTTGATAAACATTCTGGCATTCAATAGCTTTGAAAACTATTCACCACTGCCTCCCAGTTGAATTACAAATTTCAAAATGTAGCAGGGAGAAGCAGCATCTTTTGTTATACCATGTTATAATTAAAGAGTAATGGAACCATTTGCAACTGGAAGTGCACTGACCGTGAGGGAAAATGAATGGGAAAGTGAAAACGCAAAGGGCCAGGGAAGGTCTTGTGAAGTATAAGAGATGTAGAAACAGATTTGTAAGAGAATGAAAAGGTCATCATACAGGTAAAGCTTTATTACTTCACTCAGTAACTGAGAAGATGTTTCTATGCCTTTGTGGTCTCAGTACAAAGCAAAAATGAATCATTTTGAAATTATCAGACAATTTCAACTCGTGCTATGACTTTCCCTTTCACGTTCCTTTCTCTTCCACATTTTTCAACCTTTTTTCTGTGGCACTTCAAGGCTCTCGTCTATAATCTCGATTTATGATACGAAATTGTTTTCAAAGTTAAGCAAGTTCTTCTGTGAAAAGGAAACGACTTTCTACCCATTTCTACATTTCAGCTCTTGAAACCTTTGCAAAAATACAAACATTACTAAGGAGACCACAAACGTCACTATGAACACTCCATGATACATTCTTCTCTAAATGAGGTCAGCCTGTTCTTTCATAATGTCACAGGCATTTACATACCAAGTGCATTACCATTCACTATTTCTTAAGTTTCAATAATACGTTCATAATTGTGTTAGATGTAACTACAGGTATTTCTTTCTAAGATTTGCAAGGAGATACTTTGAGAGATGAAGAAATATTATTTTATTATATAAAATTTATTGTTTAATTTACAATCTATAGTCCATATTTTTGCATTAAATATCTATTATTATTTCTTATAGATTATATTATATAATGTGCATCATATAACATATAGTAATATTACTAAAAAAAACTGTGATTAATGGCTAAAACCCCTATTATTCTCAGTTTGGGAATACGTAAAAGATGTAGCGAGTTGGTGGAAGCCTAATAACCTGTATCAGAGAGAAAGATCCAAGCACAGGGTACTGAATTATAGGACAGCTTAGGACTTTGATTCTATCTTCCAAAAGCAGTATTAAACTTATGTGTAACTGAATATGAAGGGATATTTGGTACCCTTGTGCTAAAGGGAAGAAGAAGAAATTAGGGAGAAAACTTAACTTTTTAAATCATTTTATCAAATGAACTTACAGAAAAAAGCACCCTTATGCATCCATGTGTTGAATTAACTATTAAATACTGCGATCAGAATATTGCCTTCAAGTTAATTCCTTCCTTACAGAAGCAAGCAGTCCATTTACAATATTTTGATTTAATGTTAAGTTGTTGTCATCTACTTATTGGTTATTAGATACTGTAGACTTGGCTCTGTAGGGAAAAATACTGTTAAGGCGATGACAGCTGTTACTTTTCTATTGAGTAACATCGATTCTAGTTCTGTAACGTGAAAGCTAATTTTTAACATAAAACTAAGACTGCCAGATCCACAAATAGTGGGCAGGATGTTACCACCGCACATAGTCTCTCAGTTTAGAAGGAAGTATCGCACACATACAGGGAAGCTGTGACCTGCTTTGGGAACTTCTTCTGACAGACTCAGCTGACATCTAGCGGCAGGAGCAGGAAAAGTAAAAAATTCAAGAGTGGAGAACAGAAGTGGTTTAATGTCTTAAAAAATATATTATTAATATTTTTTTTTTTGTAAATCATACGTTAAAAATTCAAGAAATGCTTTGAACACAACAACTAGTAAATTCAGTTAAAGATAAATGGGTAAAACCCAAGTATTTCTCTCTACTATATTACCCTCTCTAAACATTACCTTCATGTGGATGATTCAGTTAAATTATGTACATTAATGAATCCATTAAAAGACGTTATGAATTATTCTGATTGTTATGCAATATGATATAGTACGGATTCATCAATAATTCACCTGGTGTCATAAATGTTGTGACCTTAATTTAATTAATATGCACGCCACATGACTAGAATTGATTTCAAGTGACATCAAGAAAAAAAAGAGCAAAGCTTCAAGTTACTGTGATAACATAAAGACAGCAACATAAAATAAACACAATATTGTCATTCACCCTCCCTATCCAGTGACTGGTTTACATCCTTCAAGACTGCTACATTCGCTGTGACTTCAACTATCTACAGAGTCAGCACTAACCCTTTCAAACTGGCAGTATGTGTAAAGCTCTGGTTGTACTCTAGCTATTCCATATGAATTTTACAGGAAATGAACACAGCAATAACAAATCCTAAAGAATAAAAATCCATTAGGAATCTCATTCACATAGTCAAGGAAAAAAATAACTTCCAAAAGAAACAGTCCAGAAGTATAGGACACTTTCTATTGCTAAAGAGTAAACAGATCACTCACGAGCCACTATACACAGGTTTCAAGACAGATTGTGGATAGCTTTGCTTGCCTTCACCTTCAGAGGTGTCCCAGTTTCAGCTGGGACAGAGTTAGCTCTTCTTTTTAGCAGCTAGAAGAGCTCCGTGTTTTGGTTTTACTCAGAGGCTCGCTCTGAGAAGAATGCTGATAGCAAGCTGATGTTTGTAGTTGGACGTGAAACTCCAAGGACTTTTCAGTGTGCTGGAGTGCAGAAGCACGGCGGGATAAGGGGGGAGCATAGCTGGGACAAGGGGGACACGATTCCCCTGGTGATTTGTGGTGGAACTTAAGATTGAGGGCCAAACTGGCCAATTAGTATTCCATATCATGCAGCGTCATGCCCAGTATAAAAGTGAGGGTCAGCCAGAAAGAAGGGTTTTTGCGCTTTGGCTCTTTCGCCTCTTTTGCACTTGCTGCACTTTTGCTCTATTGCCTTTTTTTTTCCCCTCTCTCTCCCAGTACTCCCACTCTCGGAGCACTCTCTCTCTCTCTGCCCCTCTCTATTTCGGGGCCTCACATTCGTCCGGGATTGCAGCTTCGGGACAAGACGGGCTGCGCATACGAGGGGGTGGTGAGCACCTACATTGTATTAAATCATCTGTATTAAATTGTTCTTATCTCAACCCACGGGTTTCCTGTTTCTCCTTTAATTCTCTCCCTCATTCCTGGGGGTGGGGGAGGGTGAGCGACCAGCTGTGTGGGGTTCGGTTGCTGGAGTGGCCTAACCCACGACAAGAGGACAGTTTAATAACTTTTTGAGATCTTTCCCCTATACATACCTTCCAGGGCTTCTTAAGATTTTTCTAGGCATTTTAGGAATAACAAATAATAAGAGTCTTGCTCATAATCTTTTACAGAGAAAGTATGATGATCAACCTTCTTCATAAATACAACACATGGGATTTGGATCAGTTTGCAAGAGATCTGGTTCAGACAAACTTCTGCCTGTAGGTTCCATCAGCATCTAGTACAAAATCACATTTAAACCAAGCATTTCCAATAGTTGAAATATCTACCACCACATTTTTCTGTTACACCCTTAAAAAACCAAAATGGAACAAGTTATTACTAAATCAAAACACAATTTTACTTCCCTACATGTTCCCACATGAAAATTTATAATGTAAAGTTCCATATGTACAGCAATATGTAGTAATTCATATTTTTTTATCTTAAAATATATCTTTCCCTTCAAATAATGAAAAGCCACAAGAAAGACGGTATACAGACAATGTCTGGTCTTCTCCAATGCATTCCATTTTTACCAATGCAAATGGCAGGTAACATAAAGAATGAACAAAAAACAAGTCCCTTTGCTGTAATAGTTAAATATTACAGACTGAAGCAATTTCAGGGAAAAGCAGTAATTCTTAAATGAATCACAAAATGCAGGAAAAATTCCCTCGAAATTAAAGACAAAATAATAAAGGCTAAAAACAGAGAAGTGGAGAAAAAAAAATGTTCTTTAAAATGTTTGAACATCAGAGACACAGGAGAAAGAACCTCTTAAAATAATAGGCTACCAAAAAAAGGGGGAAAAAAAGTTTGAAATTACATCTTTCAGTTAGAAAACTGCCAAAACTTAGAGGCAGAACTAACAATTGATGATTTACCAAAGCAGCAGGACCATGTAGCAGCACTATGAAAAATAACATGTTGCGCTAAAATTTGACATTCTCTTTGTAAAATGAATAACTTAGTGTTGACCTTCTTTGGACACAGGACATATTAAGAATATAGCAATTCAATATTTTCAGCCTAAATGTTTTTCAGATTATGAGTCTGGCACTATACAGAAATTTTCACATGGCGTTCGAGACATTCCAGAGAAATATACAGCTCCAAAACAACTGCACAAACAAAAAGGACACATCTATGACGGGTCACATTCTAGTACAAGCAATTCATTGCCAAGGACATACAGAAAAAAAACAGTATCACTACTCAGATGGCACAGCATTCAGAAGTCATGGAAGCATGTGATACTATAATTTATTCATCGCTATACACCATAACCTGTGTGCAGACTGTCTCAGGAAAGCCCTAAAATACTAATTGCTGGAAAGGGTATCCTGGGGCAACGTTTCTGAGTAATTTAGTCACTATGCATCTTTTATGAACCTGATGCCTTACACCAGGCTGGGCTGAGGTCCAAAAATCAAGCAGCACACTGTTAAAGAAAGGGCATGGAGGCAGTGGTAGTAGAAGCAACAAGGAAGAGATGATGAAGACACAGACTTGCCAAGAAAACACAAATCAAAACAAAAAGCACCATAAAGGAAGTAGGCATTACCCTTACGCTCTGTATTTCTCACATGTGTTTTCTAAGCACCCACTGCTGGTCACTGCTGGGGACAGGACACTTGCTTCAACTAGCCTTTGGTAGGGAAGTTTTTATGTCCTTCAATATTGTAAAATGAAAAATCACAATATATCTCAGGAATCATCAGTCTTACAAACAGAACTCTGTGCAAGGTCTACAGTAACTTGTGAGTAATTCCAAAATGGAAATCCAAAAATCTTGTTTGAACAGTGTCTTGCATACAATTAACTTGAGTATTATTTTTATGAATCAACTATTTTTCTGATCACCACGATGTAGACCTTACACTTTGCCATTGTTACCTACAAGGCGTATAAAACATTTGTATCACCTTTTATGGTTTGCCTTTGGAACTACATAGTGGAAGATACAACACTACCAAATATGAAAATAATCACCAAATGCATACAGTATAAGAATACCTGATCTGTAGGACATTGCTGCTAAGAGTGTATAAGTCTTCTACTAATCATAGACAGCAAATATTGGTATTTTAGCTTATTTCTAATTATATTTACATACATATATAAAATGGTAAGATTTTATGGTGGTGAAAGTTACATCACAATTTCACTTTTCTGGAGACAGCCTATTCACAATTTCCTTACTACTAAACAAGGTAACATATAAACACAATTAATCATTAAAACATGATCATATCTGAGGAAAACTCAAATAATCCAGATGAATAATAATCTGATTTAAAAGAGAATGTTTATATCATTCGAAGTTATGAGAAGCAAATAAATGAATCATCTTCTCCTTCAGTGTCTTTCAGAGGTACTTTTATAGAAAACAGAACTCTTTTTATGAAAGATGAAATTGGAGAGATGTGCAATTTTTCAGTGGATACCTGCCAGTGCCTGTCTCCTCTGCCTCTACTGTTTCCAATATCTGTTTTGGGATCGTTAGCCAGGACGGGACAGGCCTTGGTCACCAGGTGGTGAGCAATTATACTTTGCATCACTTGCTTGTACATATTATTATCATTATACATACATATATTAATTTCTTAATATTATAATTATTAAACTGTTTTTATCTCACCCCACGGGTCTCCTTCCCTTTTCCTCTAATTCTCTTTTCCTCATTCCCCGGGGGTGGGGAAGGGTGAGTGAGTGGCTGTGTGGCATTTAGTTGCCAGCTGGGGTAAACCATGACGGTATTCTCTTTAAATACCCTCTCAAAATTAATAAATCTCCCTTGCATTCACCTACTGTTCTTACATTGCAAAGTTATGCTGTTCTTTGTAAGGGTTATTATTAATAACATTCACTGTATATTACTGTGGTATTTACGTTAGTGCTAGCTTGCATTTCCCTGTGATGAATTTTAAAAGATGCTGCACACACCTGAGACTCTTTGCCTGTCCTGTCCACCTCACTGAGCTTTCTCAAATTCATAGGTTTTAATTCCATTATGTTTTGGCCCTTGTGCAGATACGAATACATAAATACTCTATGTAATACAAATACCGTACTTGTACTAGTACGATTATTGCTGTATGTGATATGCCTAGTGACATGGTCAATGTATGAATATACTGGAATATCAGACTCTCTGTGTTAGTAGATCTTTTTTTTTCCACGCTATTTGCCTTAATGATGACAAAGAAAATAAGGAATGTTTTGTACTTGATGACTTGAATACTAAAGATTTAGCATATGGACCTGTATTAGAACACAGTGCAGCTATGCTTAAGAATATATCACAATTGGCGAGAAAATGAAGATGTTAATTTTTCTTTAAACTAGGACTGCTCACTAAAGTCACTTTAAGTTATACTGCCATTTAAGTTCCTGCCTTTATGATAAAAACACTTCTTTGTAATATTTCATTTGCTTAGCAGAGTGAATCACACCAAGGGAAAGTGAGTTCTAATATTAAACTTCGTTACTTCTGATTTTGAAAACTAGACAGTTGGTCAAGTTTACACTTACAAAACCAGACAACAATAAAGAATGCTCAGTACAAAATTTCCGAGTCTCACAAATGGAATTACCATGCTTATTTTTCTGTCTAAAACTGCAAAAAACTGCTTCTACATAAGTATGCTTCATTGAGAACGAGTCGTTAAATGCCGATGCTTTAATATAATAAGCAAATGCAAAAGCACTACACTGCTAAGTTAAAGGGAAGAATTTAAGAGTACAACAATAAGCAAAACTACAAAGGGGAAACACGTAAAACTGCTTTTTGCCATCATATATGACTGCATGAATGGATTTTAACTCGATTGATTTTAACTGAGTTGGCAGTCAACTGAAAACAACTTTTAGAAAGAAACAATTAAATTCTTAATATTTGATGGAAATTACATGCTTGCACTACTTAAATCTGTAAAATGCACTAGAGTCAGGGAAAGAAAAAAATTAATTACAAAAGTATACCTTTAATGTTTCAATTTCTTCTTTGTGTTCCCTCTTTAAATGCAAAATGGCAGCTTGGTACTCTGTAAAAATGAAAAAAGTACATTCCATAAGAGTCAGAAAATAATTTGTCATCTTCAGCATAGTATATTTCATACAACACCACCAGGTCCAAATGCAGGTGTAGGCTTTCATATAAAAGACCTTTTACAATGATGATGGAAGAAAATCTGAACACAGCCATTAGCATTACTTTCTAAGACCACATGACCATATTTTCCATGGTGTTTCTCAGAGTAGAGGATAAAGCAAAGAGGTCTTCCATGCTGAGAGGGGAAAATGTAGGGAAAATACATCATATTGAAATAACAAGAAGAAAGTAGTTTTGCTTAGCTTTCCAGATAAATGTAAAACTGGTAGGACATTATGACATACACGTGCACACACACACACACCCCCCTCTGAATTTAAAAAACAGACATGCATTAGATACGATTATTTAAACTGAACTGTAAACATACAATCACTATACACAAACAAATTGGATAAAAGAGCATTCCCAAATACAAACAAAGACCCGGAAAAGTATTCAACAGCAAGAGATACAAAGAATTCTTTGCCTTAATTCTATCAGATGAAGATTGCTTACAGGGTTTAAGTACCTTCACAGGGTACTAAATAGCTCTTCCACTCAGGAAGAATATAACAAAATCCAAAGGTATGGCAAAATTGAAAACATGAAATTTAAAGACAGAGAAATTTAAATCAGGAATGAAAAATGAGGAGGCTGGGCATTGATTACATAGGTTTAGTGATGGCTGTAATGTTAAAGTGTAGATTTACCAAACGGACCTCTAGAATCTGGGTCTCATACTATGGTTTCCCTCGATCCATACCATGGCTATATTTGGCTCGACAAAGAAAGAGAAGACCTATCGTTACAGCTGTGTAATGACTTAAGAGAAGCCTGTCTTCTGTAAGACATTGGCCCAGAAGCTACAGCCCTCCTAAACAAGCAACTGGAGTTAATTCTTAGACCATCAAAGCCCCGCTTCCATCTGATTCCAAATCAAAATTCATCCAAAGTGTATTTCCAGTTCCCTAGCTTGGCTTCTGCTTCCTCAACTGAAAACGGAATCAAATCCTAATTTAAACAAGGATTGAAAATAGTCCAAAGACTTTAAATTTTACTTTCAATGTTCTCTAACACTAAGAGGCTTGTATGGTTCCTGGAACACTAGAACCAATAAAACATCAAAGCATGGACTGAAGTGCTAGATCAGTAACATATTCTAGTACTTAGGTGCTTTTTTATTTTTTTTTCCTCCTTTTTTTCTTTTTTCGCTTGAGAGCACATGAAGGGAAGAGGTAAGGAAAGATAACCTGCTCATCACCCTGAAATCTGTATGACCTGGACGCTTTTAATGCAGAGCTATTATTTTCAAACACAGGTGAAGATATTTGCAAGCAGCTGAGCTGATACACAAAATCAAAAGGAAAAGGGACTGATATTTTACAAGACACAAAAGAAAAAACTTGGGTGATTCCAACTAGTAACAGTATCTATCTAAACTCCTCCTTCCCCTCTAACAGGCCTCTACTTAGAGCTTTCCAGCACAGGAAAACCACCTGACTGCTCTGCTGGAACCGGTTAGATCCACGGACTTTTAGATTTCCTGCTGTTAATTCCTCTGGCTGGTTGATATTCCCTCTGGACACGGGCTCTACTTATCCATTCACCTAAACAAGACTTAAGAAAGCAGCTGCCTCAGGTCCCCAGAAAACGTTGTGACCCTTCTGGCACCTCAGCCATTAAGCACTCACTCAGTTTGCAGGGCATGAACCTTGCCAACATCCTGACTTGAAGTTTAGCTCTTTAAGGTCACATGATAACTGAAGCGAACAACAGGCTTTGAAAACACTGCAAACAATCAGTTCTTAGTTTGGCCAACAGAAGGATACAGATCTATCTTAACAAAAGATCTACTTTCTATATGGGATTGCCCAATGCTTAACATTCTTAGGGATTTGGGTAAGAGAGTCATAGTTCACATATACTGACATAGACCTGCGCCAAAAGCAGATTTTTCACAATGTCTACCCACTCCCAACCCGCTGTTGCTTATTTTCTTATCGTGGCACAAATGTTTGTGCAGCCAAAGAATGATGGCAGAACCCACATGGATGAAACCTAACACAGCATAAAAAGTTAAAGAATGATTTTAAAATTCAGTATATGTCATTTTTTGCAAGATACCATGATTTTAAGTTATTTAAGTTGGCACACATTTTTCATCACTTCTCCTAGCTGAAAGCTCTGAAACAGGTTCTAGAGATTGCTTTGTTTAATCTTTCTTCTAAAGCAGAGGTAAAATTTAGAGACTAACAATTCTTTTATGGTTTACTTATTCCTTAAAAATATGCTTAAAAAGTACTAGAATGTAAGAATTAATAAACCTAATTCATTACTTAAAATGCTGCTACTGCGTAAGAGCAAGTGTATCATAAATTGATATACCGTAACATACTTACTAGATTGTCTACTATGCAATAAACTGACATTCTATAGCATAAGCTTCTTTTGTTTCTATCATTATATTTCTTTTTTAACTAGAAGAAACTATCTATTGGATAGAAGCTGACACACAGCAAAGTACTTTTTTAATTCTTCTCAAGCAAACATTTGGTTTTGTGTGTAAGATACTATAATGAAAAAGAAATCACATCACAATTATAGTTTTGTATAATACAAAGTAACTTATGTTCATTCCTTTCATATTTTATTGTGAAGTCACCTGAATTTGGTATAATTCTACATGAACAGTTAACATCCCAAGAAAATAACCTGCACACTGAGATGGTAATCTGAATCATTAAAACCCTGAAGAATTTGACTAGAAAGAATAACAGTATCCATATAATTCCAGAAATTAGTTTCTGAACATACTAGCAACAGAATAATGAAGTTTAATTATGCAATGGTGTCGAGATGCTGCTTAGAATGGTAAAATCACAACAGCAAAGTAAACAATAATGACATGTTAATGGAAGGAACTGTACCACAAACAAAACATAGGTCAGGTTTTATTACTGAATTCTTAAATTCCATTTAAATCACAAAACAGATTCATCTAGACTGCAGAAACAATCCAGAAATACTGTAAAAACTCCAAATTATCAAGGAGTGATTTGTCTAGGTTACAAATTAACTATGCCAGAGTTTAAGAAATCTGATGCGGCTCTGTGTGTAGCCAGCCTGATTCTCGCATAATCATTGCAACTCTTCCAGCCGCCTTAGTTAAGACGCATGAACATAATGTGGATAGGTCTGAGAGCCAGCTGAGATACAAGGTTGCAACTGTATGACCTCCCACTTCCTGGTGCTGCAATACCTTAAGGACCTCAAGGACCTCCAAGACTGACATGGAAATAAAGCTTCTAATTACAGAACCACAGAACATCTGAGGTTGGAAGGGACCCCTGGAGGTCATCCGGTCCAACCTCCCCACCCCCAGAGGTGGTTGCCCAGGACCATGTTCAAGCTTCCATGAATCTCCACCCTCTTCATCCTCTCCGGGCAACCTGTGTCAGTGCTCAGTCACCTTCACAGCAAGAGAGAGTTTCCTGACGTTCAGCCAGACCCTTGTGTGTTTCAACGTGTGCTCACACTGGTGCTGCCACAGGGCACCACTGCAAAGAGCCTGACTCCCTCTTCTTTACACCCTACTTTATAGATCCAAGTCGATCCTGTGTCACAAGGTGACTCTTTACTGTATTCCATGCCAGCACATACCCTTGTTTGTGTAACGTCAAAGAGGTTTTATTTTCTGAGCTTTTAAAGTCTTTCATTATGCTTGATAACAGAAGGCTGATTGTACAAACATCCTGTTGTACTTGCCTGGTCTCCAAACAGCCGGCTGGGACAACAGTGGCTGTAGGGAATAAGTAAGTTAGCTATCCCTAATGTAGATACTAATCCAAAGGGCTTTTGAAATAAACAAATCAGATACAAATCAGACTGCAAGTGCTCCTATCCTGAAAAATGCCCACAAGCAAATTAGGGTTTCACTACTGAGAAAACAAATAAAAACATTAGTCCTTTACACAAGGCAAACAAACCAAAAATAAACAATCTCACTGCACAGATTCAGCTCCAACCAGCTCTAACTCTTAACTTTCATTTACTACTTCTAATTTACTAGTTTTTCCTTTGTTTTGAGAGAACTCCATCCCAAGAAAAATTTAATAAATGATTGAATTCATTGCCTATTCGAGCACACTCTTTACTTGGGCAACTTAATGCTTCCTTCAGTCAATAATTATAACCCACCGTAGCTAAAGCAAACTTTCAGTTTCAGTGCAGTGAACTAAGCAAAAAATCTTACTTTGGGATTACCCACGTCACATATTCCTAATTACAGAGGTTGGGGGCACAATGCAAAGTCTATTTTTGTTCATATTTCTACAGGCTTTTGAAGAGGTAAACTGAGAACTGCCACAGTGCAGAGCGGTGCAACTATGAAATAAAAATCAGTGTCAGAGTGAACAAAACTATATCCCTACTGAGACAAGCCAAAAGTCTATTTTTCCTAGTATCCTGTCTCAGTAGCCAAAAAGCAGTTGACATGAAAAAAAAAAAAACAAAACAGCAAAAAAGGTAGTAGTACTATTCCGGTACACTCTTCCAGCAATCTGATTTGCAATTCAGGAGATTTCTAAACCAGAGAAGTTGTTTGCATATTTAACAGCTTGCGAGTGGATTCCTCTTCCATGAATGTGCATTGCTGATTTTAAAACTCCTGCAAGCAGACAATGTCCTGCAGCAAAGAATTAATTGCACATTAAGTAAAGAGCCTTTCGTCTATTTTGAATTTGTACCTGTTAGGTTCATTTGATGCCTCCAGTTCCTGTGCTGGAAGAAACAGTGAAAAACTGTTCACCATTTACCCATTTGCTGTTTTTTAAGATTTTAGAGAACTCCATCACATGCCCCCTTGATTGATTCTTCTCCAGCTGACAGAATATTAGTCTACACAGGCTTTCCTCATAAGGAACACATTCCACATTGTTGACCAAAGTTGCCATCCTTCCCTGAACCTTTTACAGTTCTACTGTACCCTCTCTGAGTTGACAAACTACAGTTTCCCACAAAATTCAAAACGTGGACATTTATACAATGGCATTATGATGATCTTGATTTTATCTGCTATTTCTTTCTTACTACTTCCTACCACTTCAGTTGCTTTTTGACCACCACCGATCACTGAGCTCACTTTTCCTGAGTTTTATGTTAACGTTGAGGTCTTATTTTTAAAGAGTAATGATCAGATTAGAGTTCATTATTCTCTATATATATTTAGGATTTTTTTCAAGTGCACATCTGCATAGTTCTATATTTTGGATTTCCTTTGCCATTTTGTTGCATAATTCCTCAATCTTAGAAATTTTTTACCTTTTTTTTTTTATTATTCTCATGAAAAAAAAAGTTCATTCTGACGAGAGAATGCTAAATTTGCATTCAGGTCTTATCTCCACTACTCTTGCTAACTTCATATTAGCTGCAAGCTTCCTCTTCTCACATGTCACTTTTCCAGTCCATTTATGCATACATGCAGAGTCACAGAGTGCTTGCACCCTGAGGAAGTTTGGTGACGTAACAAAACTAGGAGGAGCACCTCATAAACTGGAGGGTGGTGCTGCCATTCAGAGGGACTTTGACAGGCTGAAGAAATGGGCTAGGAACCTCACAAAGTTCAACAATGGGAAGTGCAAAGTCCCACATCTGGGGAGGAACAAGCCCAAGCACCAGTACATGCTGGGGCTGCCTGGCTGGACAGCAGCTTTGCAGAAAGGGACCTGGGGGACACCAAGCTGAACATGAGCCAGCAGCGTGCCCTTGCAGCAAAGGCGGCTGACAATGTCCTGGGCTCTGTCAGGAGAAGCGTTGCCAGCAGGTGGAGGGAGGTGATCCTTCCCCTCCACTCAGCACTGGTGGGACCACACCTGGAGCACTGTGTTCAGCTCTGGGCTGCCCAGTACAGGAGAGATATGGAGCTCTTTTGACTCTACCTCCATATATGCATTACAATTCTCACTGTACATTAAATGTTATCTCTTGTAAAATCATAATTGTCCTTTTTTTGGTGTTACTTGTTTGAAACATTATTCTCTACTACAGATAAATATGATTTAAAAAATGAAATTTGGAATATTGGAATAATTTTCATAATTAGTAAACATTATACATTCTGATGACAAGAAAATAGATCTCTGATTTCTTGAAAATCTGAAGGAGGTGATTGAGAAAATGTAAAATTAGTCACTACCACTGGGTGGCAGTTTTGTACTCCATTAAATATCCCTTTTTTTTCTGAAGTCAAATTGTAATTCACCAATTTATGGATATAGATATATTGTTCTTTTATTCTGAATGTGAACTTGTTAACTCAGTTTTTAACCTAAATTTTTATTTTAATACAGTTTTTGGTCTTATCTTTTTCTGAATAATTAGTTTGCTAAATTTTATTTGATAGTAACATATACATCTGAAATTTCCTTGTTTCAGCTCTATGTTTTAAAAAGGTGCTTGGAGGGAAAAAAACCCCACAATTTCTGGAGCAATCAACTAGACTAACAGCATGATCCTGTTCTGCCACTCATAAACAACATTAGAAAGTATCATAACTTTACTTCCAGTCATACTATATTTAGTTTTGCTTACACAAAACTGCAGGAAAAAATAATTGCAATTAGTATTTTATCTGATTTTTAAAAAATATTTTAGCATTCAACATTGCAAAGACAGAACCAGTACAAACTTGATAACATTCTTCCTCAGCTAACTTCCAGATTTGGTATCAGTCTGCTTCATGATTTTAAAGTATGTGGGCAACAGGGATCATGTAAAGATAACATTGACCGAAAAGATAACAGCATATCAGGACAAGAAATCTGGACCTAAAAGCAAGGATTTTTCATAGTATTTTCTTTATCATAAGGTACTACAACATTTGAAATGCTCCAGTTAAAGCATGGAATTAAAATCTACAACAAAGTAATGTGTTGCAAGAAGGAAATGAGATTGCGTTTCAACTAAATACCCACTGCAAGGAGGAAGCAACTGTGTCCTGTAATTGCATCAAACATAGAATCTAAACAGATTAAAAGAATTACTGCAGAAGCACAATGGAAAAGCTGAAGAAGCACAATCAAACAATTAAAAATGGGTGAATAATTAAGATGGACAAGAGCTGAACAAAGGGCTTAAAATGCTCTAAGGCGTCAGAATTGGAATTTGTTATAGAATCATAGACATCAACTGTGTGAAAACGTATTGTGGAACAGTGGGCAAATGCCTGCAATCATTTACACACCACATCGGCTGGAGCAAAGAGTGTATAAATACAATGAAGAACATCGGGGGGGGGTACAGGTACGACAGCAAAAGGTTGTATTCACAATCTCTTGAAGAGCAACTTGAAAACAAAAGTACCTGGAACCCAAAAAGTTGACAGATACCAAAACTTACACGTGGGGGAAGAGGTAAGGCATTAGAGAAAGATTGCTTATGTTGATGCAAGTTACACAAAAAGCACATACTTTTTAACAGTTATTGTATTTTATAACTACGAGCTTTAAACTTTAACACTGAATAATCTGAAACAAAGGAAGACATATTCAATATATTGGACTAATTTTTACAGCACCTCGTTTTCTAGAACTTTGGCCCTCAAAGCTAATCTTGCAGATAAGATGTATACAACAGGACTGGTCAAATCCAACCTTAATAATAACAAAAACCAAGTACCTAAAATAGCGGCATATTCTAGTATTATTATGCCCCTGATATCTGAATAAGTTTATCAGTATTTAGTGCTGCTATTGTCCACCTTTAGCACTTATCCTGGCTTTCCAGGATAAACGTGGTCTCCAGGCAGTACACCTGTAACTTCTGTGGACCTGTTTGGGTCTATGGTTTCTACAGAGAATGTTGAGCTAGGATATTGAGGTGTTAAGGATATTGAATGGATGATTTAGTTTGAGCTGGCTTCTTTAAAGCAGACAGATTTCCCAAGTAATTACATCTCTAATGTTTTTAGTTACAAATTCAGACCTTCAAAATCTGAGCCATGTATCTGTATGATCAGTAAATACTGTTTGATGTGTTCAAGAAGTTGCGTAGGCCAGATTTCTTTCACCTCAGAATCCCAGCTTTTTAGGGTAGAGATGAGTGGCAGGATTTTTGTTTTCTGTTCCACAAACAATTCTAAGACGTTGTTTACTTATTTGTTCCATTGGAAATGAGAGAAAAAATAAGAGATTTTTACAGGACGGGCAAACATAATAGCTTGTTCATTCGCTCAGTCTTCAGGCAGGCAGTCAATCACATGAGTAGCCTGTAACTCTGAACACCCGAGTGTTTCTAGGACCTCCACACCTCCACCAGAGTCCTGTAAGGTAGGGTCTACTTTGAGTGAGGGAAATGGGAAATGCTAGCAACTGAATTGTCAGGGAGAGATGAGTCTGTCAGACCAGACTCTTCAGAATTCCATTTTATATCTAGACAACATAACTTTCTACCCTAAGATCATTGGTGGTATGTGAAGGGAAATTCTAACAAATTCCAATATAAATTGCTTTAATTAATGCAAAAATATCTGAACACTGTCTTATTTCCCAAGAAGTATTCCTGCAGCTGTAATGAACATGAGTGGACTCTCATTATGAAACTTCAAAGAGAACAGGACAGGTCTTCAAAGTCTTTGGATTTATTTCTTCTAATATGATGTCCACTTGCATCATCACCTAAATGGTGTTTCATGGTAGAATTAAGGACTAACTACTTCTTCAGTGATATAATGCATCAAGAGTTTATCGTAGTTATAAGGTTTGTTTACAAGTCTTGTAAAACAATCACATTAGACAGTCACCAACAACATCTAGTATTCCTAACTCAACTACAAAAAAGAATCAAAAAAGAAAGAAAACGAATCTTAGCCCTTAGGAAGTTTTGACTCAGCAGATTGCTATACTGTAACTGTTAGAAAAGCATGAGAACAGGAAACTGCTTAATGAATAAACAAATAATGATTTTCCATAAACAATATAATGACAATTTCTCAACTTACAGAAGTAAAGCAGAAGACAGGCTAGCAATACTGAGCCAATACATTATACTAAAAGGAGGACTCAGAAAAAACTTTTTGTTCTTCAGAAAGGGTGTTTTAATCACTAGTGAGTTGGTATTCCATCATTAGAGAATGCCTTTAGGAAGCTTTTATTCAAATATTTATTTTAGCAAAAAAATTTCAGAGTAGTTTATGTACATTATGAATTACACAAACTCAATACCAAAAAAAGCAGCACACCTATGAAAAGTACACAGGTTCACCACCTTCATGACACCAGAATGAAACTAGCCAGTCTTCACCTAAAATCCACAAAAACCCCCTGCTATCTCAGCTGTCACAGAAGGACCTTCCAGAAGATGTTGCTTTCTCTCATTTCCAGACACACGAAAAGATATAAATGCTTTCAAACATGCCTTATTCAGTTATGCCAGTTACTTCAGAAAACAATTGGAGAAGCAGCCTCCCAGTACCTGAAGGGGGCCTACAGGAAAGCTGGAGAGGGACTTTTTACAAGGGTATATAGTGATAAGACAAGGGGCAATGGCTTTAAACTGAAAGAGGACAGATTTAGATTAGATAGAAGGAAGAAATTTTTTACATTGAGGGTGGTAAGGCACTGGAACATGTTGCCCAGAGAAGTTGTGGATGTCCCATCCCTGGATGTGTTCAAGGCCAGGTTTGAGCAACCTGGTGTAGTGAAGGGTTTCCCTGCCCATGGCAGGGGTGTTGAACTAGATGATCTTTAAGGTCCCTTCCAACCCTAACCTATGATTCTGTAACTGACAAGCCATTGTAGAAAAAAAGAGGAATACTATCAGAAAATCCTCTTCTAAATAAACTGAGTTCCAACTCAGCTTCAGTTGGTTATCACACATTCAATAATAATTCGGTAATTTGAAAGAGCTTCTTAAAAGGAGTATCCGAGTCACAAGAGTGTGTACAAAATGAGATCGAAGTAAAGTAAGCTAGAATTCTGAAAACAGTTGTTTATATTACTGAACTTCTATAGCCTTTATTAAATTTTTAGTCCTAAGCAGTGGTAGGTACTGCAGACTCTGCCTTTACCATTTTTATTCCAGAGAAAGGTAAATAATGCCTTTACAGTAACAAGAGACCAAAGACTAGACAAAGACAGACAACATTTCACTGTTCCACGCACCTGGTGGTCCCTCCTTGTAAAGCTTTAGGTGAGCTAGAGACAAAAGCATAAGTAAGATTGTATTTAAGCTTCACACCGGGAATTATATTTTTACACTTCTTAAATGCATATCCTAGCAGGCAGTCTGGTAGTCTCCTTGATTTTTATTCATTACTATAAATGTATACCTCAGTCAGTATTTTCAGCTCCCATTTACACAATTTGTTTCTGCAAAAAATTATCAACTCTTTATGAATTGCTTAATTTCTTAAGTGTTCCTAGATATTAGCACTTCCCATCAAATCAAACCAAAAACCAAATAGCAAGTATTTAAATAAATTTCTACCATGTAAAAATCCCATAGACACTCCTTAGTTAACCATAGGCCAAGTCTATTAACACTTACTACGAAAACAAACTTGCAAATATCTCCGTAAAGCTCTCAGCTCAATACATACACAGAATTGCATACTGCACACTGTAGAATGATTAAAGAAATTATTTTATTCATTCCTCACGATTCTCAATTGGAAATAACAATAGTGCTCACTCATTATTTTCTTTTCATGTTGCTTGGTAAGGCAAGGAGAGAGAGCAAAGCAGATCAGAAAGCTTAGCCTCTTCTGACAGATTCATTCCATACAATCTGATTAGAAGATACAAGATTGGGGTGGGAGTGCTTTCAAAAATTCATTGTTTTGTTTTTTAAGTTGTTTCCAAAACATTCATTAAAAAAAAAAAAAAGATAGACTGTGCAATAACATTGGCTAATGTATGATATATGCCAATGAGTGGCAGAAATAAAGCATATAAGATATTACTAATCATTAGTAAAGCATGGGGCATGCTTCACTGCTTTGCAAAGAAAATACACACTATAGCATGCATGTTTTTCTTAATGCATAGAAAACTAAACATGAAATAAAATCTGGATTATTTGGACAACCTATGTAATTTATGCAAATTCTTAACGAATGTATGTTCAGTTGTATAATCACACAGAAATTATCTGAATACAGAGCAGCAATAATGTTTACAAATATACACAATACATGCTCATGTAAGTCTTCATCATGATACTGAGCAAGTTGCACTGTTCATCACCATTTCTAACAGAAAAGGTAAACGCGTTCACTGGTAAATATGGTGACCTGAAAGTTTAACCTACAACTTTGTGAATACTGGGTACAGTGGGTCACAATGTTTCGAACAGCAATTTTCATTCTCCAAAACTGTTGCAAAAAGCAAGCATACACACTCAAATATCATCTATATCATCAGTATCATCTGTGTTCGAAACTGTACTGTGCAAAAATTACCTTTTCTTCTTTGATAATAAAACATTCTTGAATATATAATTACATTTTAAATGTAACTTTATACGAAAACTTTCCCCTCAGAAATTTCCACAACTTACATTTCAAATAGATGACTTACTCCTCAAACTTTACATAAGTAAATTAACTACCTTCTCTACCATGATCTCAAAACTTGAAGTAGAAAGTAGAAGCTTTGAAGATAAATGACCGCTTCTGGTCAATACATTAATTTTTGTAAAAACTCTTACATATTAAATTCAGCATGTGGAAACATGCAAAATAACATTAACACAATTTAAAAGTAATTAGGGA
The DNA here is from genome assembly GCF_009769465.1 of Tauraco erythrolophus. Lineage (NCBI taxonomy): Eukaryota > Metazoa > Chordata > Aves > Musophagiformes > Musophagidae > Tauraco > Tauraco erythrolophus. The sequence continues at coordinate 37,405,135 of NC_141470.1, read as the reverse complement.
ACTAAAGCTGAAAAACTTGAGAGGAATCTACCTCTCTTGAGATGCACCACACTCCATAACATAAAAGAAATCATTTACTTTTAATTGAGCTGACTCATTAAATTTCAGAATAGTGAAGGTTTCTTAATCTTCTCTCCCTTCCTGGTAATCCTCAGTCCCATCATTTTCAATATTCCCTTTTACTATAGTCCTTGTTTCCACCTCCATTATTTCCCCATGTAGTTTTCCCCTTTAACCACCTGGTGTCAGAAGGGAATCTATGAACCCCAGTGGCACCTTTTTTGTTATTTATATATGTATTTTTACAGGCACATTGATGGGACCTTCCAGGTTTTTCAGGTTACAGTCTTAAAAAGCAGCAACTCTTCAGGCTTTTCTTCCAATAAACATAGTCATGAGCAACTTTCAAAACATGTTATTTGTTCAGTCTTGGAATGGTGTTTACAAAGCATAATTTTCACAGGGAAAAAGTAACACTGGGAGAAATACAGGTATTTATTTGAAATGCCACATGAATGCAATATTTTAACTAGAAAAATTGTGGCTTACACATTTTTTTACGATACGGTTGGTCAGCAAAAGCCCAAAGCTTAGGTTTAAAAAAACTTGACTGTCAGACAGACTTTCTTTAACTTTCTGAACACCAATTTGAACAAGTTTTGCATTTAAGCATCCTTCTAGAATGAGGAAATTAAAATTTATTTGTGCTTAAAGAAATTCTTAGAATTACCTATTTTTTAGAGATATGAGATTGGCTAAAACAATACCGACTGTAGCAATGGCACAGTATTCTAGTCCTTCTTCCCTCACCCCATTCCATCTACTCCTATCTGTTCTCCTTTCTTTACTTCCCGTTGAACCTGAACTCTTTTACAGCCCCATAATTCAAAACATATAAGGGTGTAAATTCCTCAGACTGGGAAATGAGCAGACATCATTCACTTCAACTTAATCTTTTTTTTTTTTTTAGACTTTTAAGGGAAAGAAGAACCTTCCAAGCCTAAAATTTAAATGATTTTCAGCCCTTTAGAGATTCTTGAACAGAGAAAACAGGGAAGATGTGAGGGATACAGATGGAGAGGGACATGTAGATAATAAACAGTCTTAAACAAGCCGATAGTCCAGTATCTAAATACTGTCTTGATATTGAGATAATACAGAAGATATAGGAGTTAATTTACTACAGAAAATGAAGTAACTTCACAAAACTCATTGAATTCCCTGAGAACAACAGAACGATACCCACAGAAAAGCAGCCTCCTGAAGGAAAAAGCAGCAACCCCTTAATTCTGTTACAGAAATGAAGAAAATACTTCTTACTCTTTCTGCCCACAAAGCAGTATAAAGCACTATTCAGAAGCAGTCAGCCGAGTAACTTATCTACTTGATCATTCCTCTCCTGTCACAGGTGAGGTTACAGCTACAGTTTATTTACCTGATAGCAGAAATGAATAGTTTCACCTGGCACTGCCACCCTTCCAGGAAGGTAACTTTAGAGGTGCTGCTGCTAGAGACGTGATTTCTTTCTCAATAAACACCCTACTTCATATTTACAAAAACAATCTATTACAGGATCATATTCACCAATGGAACTCAGTAAACAAGTAACACCTTATCAGCAAACACGAGGAACAAGTTTATTACAGATTTTCTTTGATGAGATACACTCTACCTACTTCATCTAGCACAAATTTAAAATACAAGGCACTTATTCTAGATCTGTAACACCTTCCCAATCACTGTATACTATATATAGTAAGCATACACTGAGAATGTATATCTAGTATACATACAGTATAAGTGCGTGTGTATTCAAACGTGGGTGGGTATGTGGGTGAGTGCAGGCGCACTACATATTCACACACATAGGCACCCTGTTTCCCCAATGCATTCTCAGCAGTTATCAGGTTTAGAACTGTTGACAAATTTAAAACATGGATATACACAAAATTGAGAAATGTACAATAAATAGGGTTGTTTTTTTAAAAAAACAGGAATAAGTGTCTGTGCCATAGCAGAGGGGGCAAACTTGGCAGAGATGATACCAAATTTAACTAAAAAGAAACCAAAAAAGCAGTTCTAAATCCAGGTGCAAATTTCAGAAAGTGTCAGGGTGTTCAGACTCAGGGTTTCATTTAGACTAGTATCTAAATCTCTCATGTTCAAATGCTGGGCCAAACAGAACTTCAGATCAAGTGAACAGTGAGACTGGAGAACAGGAAAGTGAATTCAATAAAACTCAGAGGCATTTCTGTTCTACAAAGGGCCTCATATATTTTGAAACAGAACCATGGAAATAAAATACAAAGTCATTCCTCTTGTGCTGTATACAATTGCTCTTTCACTGTGTTTCAATTATATAACAAGAATCATGTTTTAAAACCCTGTGACCCTTTGCAATGTTACACTGGTAGGACCCATAGTGGTGCCTACATTTCAAAATAAAAACTGCAGTAAAAGAAATAATTCACAAAACTTGCCTTCATTATATTCAGATAATAGATTAATCTTCTCACTAGGAAAACTGTAGTTTAAAAATCAAGTTTCTACTTCGAGTGGATGAAAGCTGTTCTGTATGAATTCTTAAGCACGCTGGTATCTATGGCTACACAGATGTATGCATCCAGATAATGGTTTTGTATACTGTAAAACATGTCTTATCAGGCATCTGCTGCAAGAGATGCATCCAGACCCAAACCCAACAGGTCTCCTAAAATTACTGCATTTCTATAGAAGGTATGCATAATGAAATAAAGCAGGGATTTTTATTGAAAAAGTGGAGCATAACTCTTCTTTACCCTCACCTTGTAATAATATAATCCTCCGTGTATAGGAAGGCATGAAGGTTTTATCACATAGCCTTATGCACAGTTATCATACTGTAAGTTTAGGAAGTCAGTATTCTTTCCCATTCTGCATCTGCATGTAATGCTAATAGCCTATAAACAGAAAAAAGAATTTAATTTGGCTTGAAAAATAGGTCAGGATCTTTATTCCAATTTTACGGATGGGTAAACTGAAGCTTGGAAAGGTCTCACAACTTTCCTGAAGTCATTCCAGAAAAAGGGCTGGAAATGCAACACAAGTAACTTAACAACAAATCTTCAGCATTAACAGGTGCCTATCTTTTTCTTCCTATCTCAAGAGGCACAGCACAAATGACAGTTATCAGCTGAGGTGAGGAAAGAAAAGTAAAAGTTTCTGCTGCTTGCTTGTTTTTAAGGTGTTTTTTTTTTAATATTTTCAAAGTAAATCTTAGCAGTCAAGGCTGTAAGAGATCTGGAAAAGTGGCTGCTGCATTGATCAGCACACGTACAACCCATTTGCGTGAGACTGTAGAGATTTCCAAACAGCACTATGCCCAGTATCTAGAGGAATATAATATGGCTGTACCAATCTGGCTTGTAATATAAAACTCAGCTTCTCAATAACAAGCTAGTGTATTTGTCAGAATATGAAACATTGAAGTAACATGGCCAAATACGCCTGTCATGCTGCACAATAAATGTAGTAAAATACAGTAAAATAATTTACAAAACCTTTATGCAGCCCACCTGCACTCTGAGGTCACATCAAATTGATCAGTGACCATTAAATTACAAAAACACTATCTTCACCAATGCATAGTATCCTGTTTGCTGTAGTCCTGCTTTATCTAATTCATTGCAATAAAATGTATAACAGAAACCCAGCACTAAACCCCAAATACTACACAGAAATAAAATAAACTGAATTTACTAAAAAAATGTAAATTCTTTTATTTTAAGATGAAACCAACTGTTAGCAGCCACTGTTACAACAACTTCCTTCAGGACACTAACAACATAGAGCATTATGTCTTTTTTAGAGACAAACATAAATTGTTCAAGGTCAGAAAGGAAGCTTATGTTAAAGAAAGACAAGAAATCATGTTCTTATCTCTTGTCTCTTTGTTCAGACCATTATGGCTCTCTTTCTCTCACATAAGCTGGTTATTCTCTGCATTTACATCATGATCATGAAGTGATTTTCTTGCTGAAAATTTTCTTTCTTCCCCAGAGTATACGGGATCAAGGCTTTAATACATTTGAGACTTGGCAATAAATCTCTGCCATTATTTTGCATTTCATTCGCCATTTACTCAAAAACTTTTTGTTTAATAAGAACTTTCTCAGTCAGCTCTTGATTTTCCTATTTACCCTGAAAATTGTGCTTACAGCATCACAGACTGTTGTTATAGAAATTGTGGCACCAGAGACAGCATTACCTCACTGCAGATTTAAGGATGATGAATCGACAGGCTGTGAGGGAACAGGGGTTTTTAATGTTAAATACAGACATTTGAATTAACAAGAAAACATGTACTAAATGCATTAATGTTTCAACTTGATTTTTTCTTTTAAAACATTTTCTCCAGCAGGAATGTCAAGTATTATCTCATATTGCCTTTTTAATTTGTTCTGCTGAAGCAAAAGACTAAACTCTGTTTTAGATAAGAGAACTATTTTGATCCTAATGGCTAAAAATGCATTTTTAATAGGAATCATAGAATCTGTCCATCTATACCAACTTCATGTGAAGACTGTTCTTCAAACGTAAGTAGTTTTTTGAGCCACAGAACTCATGTCTAAACTCCTCCTCTTGGACATGAGAGGCTGCAAGTGCTGATCTAGTCACATGCAGCAACTGAGACATTCGTTACATACGGATTCTATGTGATCTAGTATCACAGACGAGTTTGCTCAGTGTAGACATGCATTTGTCTCCTCTACCTGGCTAGATATTTCAGCATACATGAAAGACAGACAGTTGACACGTCTACCTTTCTATCAGATTTAATGTTTAAACAATGGGAGAACTCTCTCTAAGAGATGGAGGAAAAAAGAAAAAGAAAGTTTTAATGAAAACAGAAGTATAGGGCTTTAGGACCAGAGAAATATGCACAGAAATGTCTTTGATTACACGGGAAAGATTTTCATGGAATAAACCTGTAACTATAAATTAAAATACTCTTTTTCTAGTCTTCCAGGATATAAATAGTGTAATGTACTACAGACTTGCTGGACTTCAGCTGTTTTAGATTGATACACTTCAAAGAAGTTCCAGTTTCTCTAGAGAATCATGTAAGCAGCTTGTGCTAATTACAGAGAGCCAGTTGGCAACACAGTCACTTGCTCTATGGAAACAGGAATTAAAGGATTAAGAAAACATAATATATGCCAAAATATCATAATATTGTCCTTCTAATTCAAAATTTACAATTCAAGATTCGAGTATTAGGGGTGACAATACTATGACTACACAAGATATTATCAAAGGCATGAAAAAAAAACTGTTGCAAAGTTGTATTTATTCACTGACTTCTTTCACTTCTAATATTCCTAACAGGCCTAGTCAGCCCCACACACGTGTTCCTTGTTATGTCCATTTGCTTTTCAGTTGGTTTCCCACACATCAAGCCAGACTATGAGCCTCAGGAGGGAGTGAGCTGCTCCTCCAAGCTCCTATGAGTCACTGTGATGTCTGCTGCGTAGGCCAAATTAAGCCTGAATTTCTTGCTTCCACTACACAGCAAGAACAACAAGGAAAAACATGGCAAGGTGAGAAAAGATCAAAAAGCCAGGAATTCTCTCCCTCGATATCCCTCCCTACCTTCCTGTCATAGCTGCCATAACACAGAGTGACGAAGGAAGTAAATCAAAGACTTAGTGCAGAATTGTGAGAAAGATTACAGTATTCCAACTTTCAAATTTTCAGTGTCGCTTTAAATATTAATTTCTTATGACAAAAGAAAAAAAATCTATGCTGCCTCATAAAATAAATACATATTCTTGTAACCTGTTAGAATTACAAAGACTTATGTCCACAGATTTATCCTTGGATGTGATAACACTTGTGACAGATGTATTCTGTTTAAAGCTAAAATCAAGCTGTGCTAAATGAATACTTACCTAATAATTCAGCCTACTATTATTGTTTGTATATACATTCCTATTGTTTCGGTAGATGAAACTCTTAATCATAAAAATTAAAACACTAACATAAGTCATTGACTGAAAGTTAAAACAAGTCACTTCAGCATTTTTTATGTTACAGATCAGATAATAATCTATTCAGGAACATCACTGGAAGAAGACAGGAATCACAAACATCTCTGCCACACACAATTGTTGAACTCTTCTGAAATCAAGAATTTTTCATTTGATCATGGCTGTCAGGATAAGACACTGGGGTAAGAAATAGGATTTCAGACCAGCCAGTTTAATGGTGATCATTAACCTGTTTATATCATATTTTTTAAGAAGCCCATTTTGTGGACAAGAAGATCCTGAGGTACTGGTGGCTGGGAGGGAATTTTGGATGGGGAGGGGCACGAGGGGAAATGCCAGTACACAAATGCACTTTGAAGGTACCAGCCGCTGTCAGAGAGAAGAAAAGGAGTTTAGAAGTAATGCTGTATTGTCACTTTCATATTCATTAAAAACCCCACAAATCTCTCCCTCCAGCAATAAGGCCAAAATTGAATACAAACTCTGCTTTTTTAATTATATCAGCACTACTTATGAACAGTACCTTCCCTTCACTTGCAGGAGACCGCATAAACTCATTCCTACGCATAGTGCTTTAAAATAGTCACCCTAGTACTCAGAACAGCAGATCTGACTGAGCTATGATATACAACTTAAAACTGCTTGCAGTGTCCTTGCTGCCACAACTGCTTTCTGGGCATCCATGAACAGCTTAAAGAAGCACAGACCTGCTAACCACTGAGGTACACCTATAACTCCACTGCACTCATTAACGTATGTTGCAAATAAGGCTTTGCCTGTTTCCTTTAAAAGTGCCGCTTCTGTCTCATCCCAGCTGAACCACCAGTGGTTTGTTTTCATTCAAATCCCTCTCTCTGCCAGACACTGGAGTCACTAATGAACTGCAGAATCTGGTCTGTATAAAAATTTGACTTAGCAAACTAACCATTAGCATATTGATGACACTGCCACCCAAAACATCACAATAACAAAAGAGTAACAATTTACATGGGCTCTGAGCCAGTCTGTCCTTCCTATTCAAATTTCAGGAAAGCATGACCTAATTTCTCTACAAGTAGTAGAATCTGGAGCTTGTGTTCATTCAGTTTCCTTTCTTTTCTTTATTTCAGCATATGTTTTGGCCACAGATGATTACAGTAATTAGGAAAAAAATTATTTATTTGGGTAAAATTAAATAAGACAGGCGTATAGCCTATAATAAGAATCTAAGACTTGCAGAAAGAGCCTGTAGCACTCCTTCTTAACAGATGAACACCTGTCCTGGTCATCTAGTGATAAGACTCCTACACCTCAGACCGGACAGATGCACTGTAAATTCAATTGTCTATAATGGCACCACGTTGTTCCCGTCAAAAACAAGTTTTCTGAATCTTCCAGCACTTTTACACTTTCAGTGTCATGCCCACTTTACAAAAAGAGGAAGATTAAGGCAGAGAAAATTGAGCAAAAAAGGAGAAAGAAGTAATACACTAAACAATACAAAGCAGTAGATTCTATTTATTCTTTCTCATATACAAGGCCAAATGGATATCCACTGGAACTGGAAAGAACCATACAGCATTACCCTGTACAATTTCTCACAGCAAAGTAGTATAAAAGCTTGTTTTTTAATTACACTTAATCCTTTCTAAGTGGTATTTTCTAAAATCTCTAGGTACATGAAGAATAGATGGTGTATTGGTTTTCATTTCGACATTTCAGAGAACTTCACAGTTTATGACTAATTTCTGAGTAATAAGGACGTCCTGTTTTATATTTAAGAATACAAATTCGAAAAAGAGTTGGGTGGCTACAATAATCACTTTTTCCCTTACAAATGTGTTATATAAGTATTTATTTACATAACAAAAAAACCCAAACATTTTTCTGTGGAAAGCTTATCTGATAACTAGTTAGCATTGCAATTCAGATGTACCCTCTCATAAAATTGTACAGGACAATGTACATGGCTAGCTATAAAAGTGATCTGAGTGGATACGAGTATTCCTCTGTTCATACACAAGTTGCAATAATAGTATTCATTACTTTTATTCTGGACACTACCTGAAGAAAATCTGCAGGTCACTGCCTCCCACATTCTACAGCAACGGAAAAGGCAGTCAGGTTTCCACTCGTTCACTATTCTGTCACTCATTTGAAAAGAATCCCACTAGAAATGGATAAACTAATTTATAAAAAAAAAAACCACTTCCTTCCTCAAGAATTTGTACATGCAAGCATTTAGATTTCAACAAAGATTTAGCCATTTACATTTTAAAATCAGACGCTTAACACGTAGCAGTAAACACATCCAAAACATAAGGTCTGGTTTTCCAGATAAGAAAATACTGTGACTTATCACCATCTCTGTATTAAACAAGATTAAAAATGTCAGAAAGTAATTTCTGCAAATGCGTCACCTCTTTGTTTTACCTGCTTCTGTGTACTTTAATCCTACTTTAACTTCTTCATGTTTTGCTTTTGGTGGCGGCCAGACAGTCTGGAGTCTCCCTGGAGTCTTGTCATCTTGCTCTGAGGGACTCAGGTCAGGCTGTTAAAATTACGCAAGAAAAAATTAAAGTCTGCAGTATCAATTGATTCCAAAACAGCAACTACCACGCTCAGCTCTACATGTGTACTTCAGAATGGTTATCTGCCTCATTCTACTGATTGAAACAGTGCTCAGTTGGTTGGAAGGGATACAAAGAAATCAGTGTAGAAAAATAACTTGAGGAGGAAAACAACGTAATGCACGTGATATACAATGATTTGTTGAAACTGTTCACATCAGTGAGGAAAGCTGGCTTTATCCTTTGGTGAACCACAGAGGCAGTCGAGAACACTAGGTTTTTTCTCCTGTGTCTTTTTTTCATAGTGAAAAGTCCCATCTGTGCTCCTCTCACAAGTAAACATTAGTGAGATTCACCTAAGACATCATTTGCTAATATAATTTCCTGGAAGCAGAGCTAGTTTATGAAATTCCTGCCCCGCCCCCACCAGCTCACTGAGTCCACGTACCACGTAATACTGCCACATCAAAGTGCTGCTGCAGCTGCTAATGGGACTGCACTGTCAACTGGAATGCTAAAATAACCCTTTAAATGGGGGAAAAAAAACCTTACTAAACAAGCATTCTTTTAGAGGTTTACGTTTTGGGGTTTTTTTAACATCTCTAACATTTCTGTAATATGGTTTTTAACATGCTACTACAAGTAATTCCATGGATACAACCACAGCAACAGCAAAACCCGTTATGAAAGTGGCTCCATAAAGGGCCCATGTGAGCAAGGAAAAAGAAAAGGCAAGATGCTTTTACTCTGGCTTTGCCCGGAGAAAATGGACGTTTGTACCAGGCTGGGCGTTAAGCAGACATTTGTAACAGCCACTCCCGCCGACTCCTGTGCTTCCTCCCTCACCGTATGTGATGTCAGCTTCCCAAATAGGTTTGCTGTAAACCACACAAATGCTGACGCTAGCATGGCACAGGGAATAGTGTAAGCAGGAAGAAGTAAGGCAGGAATGGGAAGGGCACACACAGACTACAATTGCTGTACACACGACAGCCAATGAGCACCTCTCTTCTCTTCCCCAAAGGTAATTTACTGCAAAGTGGTATTATGGGACTGCCCAGGTGTCAGTCGAGATTTTTTAAAAGTTTTTAATTTTATGTAAGAATAATGATTTGAAAGACAGTACAACCAACACAGCAAATTAATTTAAGTAGCTTCAGGTTTAGGGTTTTTTGCAATCCTGCAAATTTAATCATTCAGAGAGTTCCCTCTTTAGTCAACAAGAACAATCTTCTGGACTGATTATATCTGCCGAAGATGTAGCTGTAAGAACTTGGGATTGGAGGAACCCCAGCCCAAGGGTTAATCATTTAATTAAAGAGTTCAAATCACACTCACATTCATATATCATTATGATTTTATGAAAACCTAGCATAGATTTTTTTTCTGTTTCTTTAAAATATACTAAATCTCCATACGTCCGTGAATATTAACCTTGCAAATGCTTATATTAATCCGTAACTTAAGTCATCTAATTGGAGTCACAAAGTTATATTCGGATAACATTAAATGCTTATCAGCATTTGCAAAGCCGGATATATGCAGGTAAATAAGAAAAAAATTACTTTAAATTCTATGTCTTGGAAAAACTGACTTGAAAATCATCTATACCTTCTTGTATCAGCTCTTATCACAGAATTATTCCTAAAGGTACAATGAAATATTACTTTTCAAAATAAAAATCTCTATGAAAGACAACAGAGATTGAGAAACTCTTAAATAATACTACAGTAAATATTTGCAGCACCAAAGTGATTCAAAGCCACACTTAACATATGGCCAACTGTTTTGTAGTGATCTTTGAAAATCAGAAACTGATTTTTAAGTTCTCACTTCTAACTGCAAGGCTGTGACTATCACCAGTTCTCAGTGAACTTTGCTACAACTGCAGATGATCAAGAATTTTGACAAATTAGCCCCAAGATTTCTTCAGTTGGGAATCCAAAATTTGAGATTGCCAAAAGAAGAGAACAATTCTGACATTTTGACCTTAAGTTCCCACCAATAATTTTCAAACAAGTAATTATTTTTTATCCATCTACTTCCAGATCTTAGGAAGAAAAAGTAATTTGACCTACAGATTTGTCTGCTGATCCATCCCCAGGTTTTGATTTTGACCTTTCGAATACAGCTTTCAAGGACTCTTTTTCATTTCTCATTTTGCGTTTTATGGCTTCGAGCTCTGAAGCATCTGCAGTTGTTTCTTTTTTGGGAGGCCGTGTGAATAAAGCTTTAAAGACGTCCAGTGCAGATTCAGCAGGGCTTGATTTTATTTCCTCAGAGGGAAATCGTGGTTCTGTTTTGCCAGAGGCTTTGTTCTCTTGAGCTTCATCACTGTCCTCGGTCTCCCCAGATCCCTCACCAGAGTCCTCGATTCTATCTTCATTCTTGGAGACGTCTATGTTTAACAAGTGCGAGAGCTGTTCCAGGAAAGTAGGACTTGCTTTAGGTTCAGCTGTTTTTTTTTTAGTGGCCAAACCTGATGTAATACTGGATTTCTTAACAGGCTGTCGTAATTTAAGCAGAGCTAAATCATTCTCCCTTGGTTTAATTTCTGTAACAGTTTCCCCATCTTCTGTGGTTAGTCCCTTTTTCCTTACACGTAGTCCACTAAAGAAAGCAGGCAGCTGGAAAGTCTTTTCAGCTGGTGCTGTTTTTTGGAGTGATGTATCATCAGCTGAAGGTCTTTGTTCTTCATCTGGAAGTTCTTGAGGGCATTCCCCTGTAGCAAGCAAGCGACTGAACTGCTGCTCATCCATTAATATTTTGTCTTTTGCATTGGAGTCATGCTCCAGAATACCATCCAGCTCTTTTGGGAGCTGCTTAGAATTGGGTGGGTGTAACTCAATGTCAGCTCTACCCACAGTGTCATCACTGTTGCTGTGCCTTTCTGATTCTGACTCTTCCTTACTTTGATTGTTATCGTCCAAAGCCTCAGCAGACAAAGCAGCATTATTTAGCACCGACTCGCTTCTATTGTTTTCATCGGTGCCTAGGTCCTTACTCTCCGAGTCCGATTCTGTATCGCTTGTTGTATGAACCAAAGTACCTTGTACAAGAATAGCATCCTTGTCGTCATTGTCAGAGTCAGACAAAGCCTGTACAAACCTTAAATGGCGAAGAAGTAATTCATTTCGCTCAGCTAACTCCAGTTCCAGGGCAGTTGGCCTGCCAGACATCGGGCCAGCTCGGCGACTGGCACTACTCACGCAGTGCTCATTTTCCCAGTCGTCATTACAATCATTATCATTCCTCACATGCCACGTGTCAGCATGAGTATTTATATCGGTGTGCAAAGGTTGAAATGCTTTAAGCATTGTTTCTTCTCTGGAAGCTGCGGATTCAAATGTAGTTGTAAATCCAAAAAGTGTTTTCACCGAAAACGTTGTGAAAAGGTCAGGTTGGCTTTCTGCGGCGTGCTCCAGGTCTGGAAGCTCGCTACCGTCAGGCACCGCATTTTCTTGTTCCATGTCGCATGAAGTACAGAACAGGTTTGCTTCTAGCACTGCTGCCAGCTGCTAAACGAGTGTTTACTACGCGCACTTAGAGAGCCCTGACTCACTACGGGCTCCGCAGGAGGCAGCCGGCCGGGCCCGCGCAGGCAGCCGGCCTCCCCCCGCCCCGGCCGCCCCCTCCTTCCGGGCCCGGCGCCGCAGCCGGCAGCCGAGGTGCCCGTCAGGTCTCCCAACTCTGCTTCAGGAGGAGCAGCAACAAGACCCCGCCGTCAAAAAAAAAAAAAAAAAAAAAAAAAAAAGTTCTCAGCAGCCTCGGTAACTCGTTCCTTGACACAAAGGGGTTTTTGTCGCGCACCAGTCTCGGTCGGAAGCTCGGCCGGTGGTTTCTGCGGGGACTGCGGCGGCCCCGCCGGCCCCGCGCGGCTCCTACGGCCGCTGCTCGGAGCAGCCTCCCGAGCAGAACGGGGCGCGCCCGGAGTTCGCTACTTCCTCATCCCGGTGCGCGAGCTGTGAGTGCTCCTCAGCAGAAAAGTCCTGACAGATTCTTTTGCACGGTCTTCCCACTCTGACAAAAGTCTGCTTTTGTAAATCCATAATCACCGAAAAACGCCAAAAGGAAACCCGGAGTAACGAATATGAAGCTTCCAGTGTCGCCGCCCGGAGCCCGTGCGGAGTCCCCAGCTCCCGGCCGGCCGGAACCAACCCGGGAGCGCCCTGGGAGCCGAGGAGAGCAGGGGGAAAACAGAGGCTCTCTTCCCGTTTGCTGCAGGTTTCATCTGGAATGCAGATTTCAGCCTCCGGGGCCGTGAACAAAAACCAACAAGACTGGTTTCATGTTACTACTGTCCTGACTCCGCGCAGCTATTTCTGCGAACTGTACACAGGTACTTATCAAAGGCTCTCTCCACACCCAGCGACTGGGAGCTGTTTGGGTGGGCAGGGTAAACAGCTAGGGCTCAGGAATGCCAGTTAACTGTTGAGGAATCGGGCAGGCTGTCCATCTGCGCTGCACCCAAACTTGGAGTATTTCAAACCAGAACAACCTCTGCTGACATAATAACTTTTGTCTATATATGTTGCCACGGTAATGCTGTATATGTGAGATTTATTTTAGTTCATGCTGGCAAAAACACTTGAAAGAAGTCTTCAAGACCATATAACTCAATATTAACAGAAGCTGTCAGGGGTAATATATATTTTCTTCATAACATACATATAAAGAAAGAATGAAATGCTCTTAAGCACCATTGATATTCAGAAAGTCAGTAACGTTTAGGTCAGGTTCCAGGCAAACGTTTTTGCTTTTGTTGCTTTTTGTATTTTTGGAAGTACAGAGACTGCACATGCGCAGGAATTTATATTCTTGTTATTCCCTGGAGTAAAACTCCAGGGAATAAACTCCTTTAAGGAGTTTAGTCAAATTTCCACATTGACACTTCGGAAAATCAAAGATACTATTCTTTTTGTTTGCACCCAAGTTACAGAGTCATTCTACAGCCAGCCATTTAGCTATGATGAGTAATCTTAAATAAGCAACATAGGGAAAGCTGTCCTTCACTGGGAAATCAGCTGCAGATCACACCACTGTGTCAAATTACTAAAAAACATTTACTGAAAAGCTGAATATTACAGACAACAGGCAACAGCAAAGCATCTCAACACATTTAACTTTTGGTTTAATGTTTAAAAACGTAGACCTTACAAAAAGTGTGTGTTTACCTTTTCAATACACTATAAAAGAACATAAAGTCAACAGCAAAAGTCATTGATATCTGCTGCAGGAAGAAAGTTTTCCGAAAATCAGATTGTAATACTAAGGGCTCAGATGAAGCTTACAGACACCTTTTCAATTACAAGGTTGCATACATACCTATAGACAAAGGGCACTGGAATCATTTCCATCTTTATCTGTGATTTAACACAGAACAATGTCTTCTACCTTACTGCCTGCCATTTCCTTCTCCGCTATGCTTAATCATAAGGTGCCAAGGACAGACAGGTCATGGCTCTCCTGGTTTCCTAGGCATAATATAGATTACTATTACAAAAGGAAGCTCTACATAAGGAGAGAGACCCAGAGTCTTTATCACTCTCTAGGCCAACCTACTCTTAAAATCCCAGAGTTAATAGAACAAGTGGAAGGCAGTTACCTCAGCACTGATGATTTCCCCTAAGACAAGATTTCTCGAAGGTAAATCATAGAATCATAGAATGGTTAGGGTTGGAAGGGAACTCAAAGATCATCTAGTTCCAACTCCCCTGCCATGGGCAGGGAAACCCTCCTCTACACCAGGTTGCCCAAAGCCTCATCCAGCCTGGCCTTGAACACTTCCAGGGATAGGGCATCTACAACTTCTCTGGGCAGCCTGTTCCAGTGCCTCACTACCCTCAATGTAAAAAATTTCTTATATCCAATCTAAATCTACCCTCTTTCAGTTTAAAGCCATCACCCCTTGTCCTATCATTACATGCCCTTGTAAAAAGTCCCTCTCCAGCTTTCCTGTAGGCCCCCTTTAGGTACTGGAAAGCTTCAATAAGATCACCCTGGAGCCTTCTCTTCTCCAGGCTGAACAACCCCAACTCTCTCAGCCTGTCTTCATAGCAGAGGTGCTCCAGCCCTCGGATCATCTTCGTGGCCCTCCTCTGGACTCGCTCCAGCAGCTCCATGTCCTTCTTGTGCTGAATGCAGAATTCCAGGTGGGGTCTCACGAGAGCAGAGTAGAGGGACAGAATCACCTCCCTCAACCTGCTGGCCACGCTTCTTTGGATGAAGCTCAGGACATGGTTGGCTTTCTGGGCTGCAAGCGCACATTGCCAGCTCATGTTGAGCTTCTCATCCACCAGCACTCCCAAGTCCTTTTCCTCAGCGCTGCTCTCAATCCATTCTCTGCCCAGCCTGTACTTACACTTGTGATTGTCCCGACCCACGTGCAGGACCTTGCACTTGGCCTTGTTGAACTTCATGAGGTTCTCACAGGCCCATCCCTCCAGCCTGTCAAGGTCCCTCTGTATGGCATCCCTTCCCTCCAGCGTGTCCACAACACCACACAGCTTGGTGCCATCTGCATATTTGCTGACGGTGCACTCGATCCCATTGTCCATGTCTCCAACAAAGATGTCAAACAGCACCAGCCCCAGTACTGACCCCTGAGGAACACCACTCGTCACTGGCTTCCACTTGGATATTGAACCATTGACCACAACTCTTTGAGAGTGACCATCCAGCCAATTCCTTATCCACCGAGTGGTCCATCCGTCAAATCCATGTCTTTCCAGTTTAGAGACAAGGATGTCGTGTGGGACAGTATCAAATGCTTTAGATAAGTCCAGGTAGACGATGTCAGTTGCTCTTCCCCTATCCATCAATGCTGTAACCTTATCATAGAAGGCCACCAAATTAGTCAGGCAGGATTTGCCTTTAGTGAAGCCATGTTGGCTGTCACCAATTACCTCCTTATTTTCCAAGTGCCTTAGCATAGTCGCCAGGAGGATCTGCTCCATCATCTTGCCGAGCACAGCAATCCTAAATTTCATTTTATGACAAAATAATTGGGGCAAAGGGACCCTACTGAACCAAAGTTTTCTACATTTAATTTTACATCTATTTTTATGTTCAACCACAGGACTAATTGTTCATTGTCTTGATAATTTCTATAGTTATGCCTTGCTTTTCTATTTATGTACCTATTTATTTGGGGTTTGGTTAACTTATGATGAATAAATATTAAATCATATTTTTCAAATATGGTTTCATTGGTCCCTAACAAAAATATACCTATATGATCAACTTCAGGGTTTTAAATTAAACATACTTACTCAGATCACATCAAAATATTTATTTACCTGTTTATATTAATTACAAGCCACACTTAGAATAAAACTTCTCTGTAATAATCTAGGGCCACCAAGCTGTAATAGTCCTATGAATATTGTACATAGACAGGTTACTGAAAGTAGCCACCACCTAACTATTGAAGATTTTAATAGTACGTATGAAAAGTTTAGTTTAAAAGTGGACTTAAAAGCAGGAAAACTATACTTTATGTCTAAACAACTTCCCAACAAATTTATGAGAGAATGATCAAATCAGTAGTGAAAAGGATGGTGCTTTGAGTGTCAGGCCAAAGTTATGCAATGTATTGAGATGCTGGAACACCTGGAGTTGAACCCTGAATAATTAAAACTCCAGAAGTAGAAATACACCTTATAAAACCAGACATAATCTCGCAAGCCTGCAGAAAATGATACTGCGTTATATGTACCTCTTCTCTTGATAATGAGTCCTAGGAAATGAGAAGAAACTTTCCAGCTTTTTGAGCATTAGGATGAACAAAGGAACTTGTCTCTGTATCTACCCCTAAAGAAATGATCAAAAACTTGAAGCCAGCCAGCCTTTCAAATTCACCAATCAGTCCATGAACCCCCAGCCTCAAATAACGCTTTTGTAAGGACTTGTTTCTCACAGTCTGATGATCATCCCAGTGAACAGTCCTCTGTTGAGGGACTGAATAACTGTTAATGAAATACACATTGGTACTTACCCAACTGGGTGTTTCTGGGTAAAATACATACATTGATATGTGCCCTTAATATTTTTACACAAGAAGGAGATCATATTGTGATGTGCAAATGAGATGGAGCCAGTTTGTTGGCAGAAGTGTTTTAATGCTGGGTGGATCTATCTCATAAGAAAAGTCTCTCTGAACAGGCTGTAATACTGCATCTGAAGGAAGAAAGAACTTCAAAATCTCTAGAAAAGATCAGTTATGATAATGTTAAAAGTCTCCTTAATAAAACTGACAACTTTCTGGTGCCTCAGAAAAGCCCCTCAAACCTGTCATAGCAACTTTCAGGGCAGTCAATGCGCTAATTATACAAAAGGACAATCGTTCCTTATAGTTTAAAGCACATTTAATAATACACACCCTTTTCTGACCTACATTTCATCACAGACAGAAGTCACACCTACAACTCACTCCAGTTCTGTTCTTGAGGTGTCTAAGAGGTCTCCTGAAGTAGGTTTTAAAACTAGCTTTGAAGGAAACACACAATAAGCCAGAATAAAGTAATTAATTTCTGTCAGTTTCATAAGGCAGGGCTCAAGGCTTCCTGACCCCAAATCTATTCAGATTACCTTTTCAGATCACTGTAATAGCAAACTAGAGAAACATGAACAGGGCATGAAGACACATTCTGTAAAACAGCCAAGTAGCTAAACCATACAGAAACAGTATACTGGTTTTTTTTTAACATAAAGAGCCTTGAACCAAGAAAATTTTGCATAATTTCTTGAAAATAATCATGGAATCAAATATGCACAAATTGTGTCAGGCTTCAGAAGAGCCAGGTGAAGCAGCAGGCTGTGGTTGTGGCTCAGGCTGTTTGAACTGATAGGAAGCTCAGCTGACACTGCCCACTGCCCCCACAGTCCAGCCCTTACTGTGCTCACTGATAATGATCTTAACATTCTCCTGCTCTCCTGTCTTGTCTCTCCAGCTGTTTATCTCGGTTTATACTTAGTATTTTAACTCTTTAAATGCTCTAAAACAGAAAAGGCAGAGAAGATGGAAGGTAACATGTAAATCGTGGATTTTCATAATTATTCTCAGCCTTGTTACCTCACTATAGATCATTATGTGAAAAATTTTCCTGAGGTTTGAGGGTCTGGGTATCACCAACATAATTGTTTTAAATATAAGTAATTAAGTTTAGACACAGAAATGATATGTATCAAAATTCGGCATTACGTGACGTTAATAGAATGAGTGGACACCAGACATATTTGGTGTAGAGGGTTGTGGAAATGCAATGTGGTTTATAACGTCTATGTAAAAATTCTACTTGACAGATACGGATGACTTCAGAGAATTTGAAAAAAGATCATAATAGTTTTATGTTATAAAACCAGAAAGCACAGTAAGAAAGCCAGTTTACTATTTTGAAGGAAGGCATATTGTATCAACGAATGCATGGAACAGTTAGCCTGTAAACCCTGTCATATGAAAAACCAATGGTAGCTCTGAAGCAGAACTTGTAGAAGAGTTTTTGGCTGATCTGCTTAAAGGCCACAGACATAGCAGTAACAAAGACAGAGAACAGACGATCACTGTAAACTGTGTAAGTAAACTGAGGAAGATCTTTGTGCATTAAGGCACAAAGACAGAACATAGTGTGACAAAGGATGGAGATGAATTTTTAATCTTTTCCCTTTGTGCTTTCCTTTTCTAGGTTGCTCTCTTTTCACCTTTTCATTTCCACAGGCCTTTTGCTCCCCATCTACAGTATGATATAATAGTTTGAAGATTAAACAAAAAACTTTATAAAATAAATCCACATAGTCACATCAAATAATTTACCAGAATTTCTTAAGTAATTACTAGCTATTAATAGTCATCTCATTTATGTGCTTTTTTATCTGAGATGAAGTGCTGCATAAAGAATAGGGTGGAGTTGCATTTCTACTTTGTTTCATTATCTTCTGTATCTCTGTATCTTCTCTATGCTGGATTGTGAATGAGAATGCAGCATGCTCCAACTAAACTTTACCATCTAATGCAGGATTTTTTTTTTCAGGCTTCTGTTACAAATCGTGAATTTGAAATTCCTGTCAGAGCAGAATTCATTCTCTCTCTCATCCATTTTTTCTGCCTCCTTCCAACTAATAGAAACATAGAGACATCTTTTCAATAACATAAGCAAATGCTAGTATATCTACATATGCATATATACAAATACATTATACATTTATGTAAGGATGCTCCTAATCTGTAGAAAGCAGAGCTATTCAATAAGAAGCTTTCTTTTTCACATTGTCACTATTGTGAATATAACTGCATTTAAACAAAGTAGTGCCTAGCTTTTTGATCAGTCAGGCTAAACTTTTTCTTCCAACACCAGGAAAGGGCCATAGATCACATGACTGGATGTAGTGCGACTGTGAGTAAATAAATTGGTCCAGTTCAATTGTTATTTCCTGGAAACATCATCTTTGTTTCAGAGCTGGTCTTCAGACACAGGGACATTTTTTGGCCACAGTTGTCTTGCTGTCTGGTCTGAGGAGTGCACAGGGAAGACAATATCTGGGAACGGATTGCTGTCACCAGAGCAACTCATGCAGCCTATTTTTGCCATTATCTTTTTTACAGGTTGCTTATAGCAGTGCTGGAGTCCAAATGGATTCCAATGGCAACACCAGCAGCAGCCTTCTCGCTACCATTATTTTGGCAGATCCTCCTCCAATCCCCTGTCACACAACTGGACACGGACTCATCTTGAAGTAGAAAAATAGTCTTTGAGATGCAAAGGCTCGCAAGTAATTCAGCCCGGAGTTCTGTTCTGAAAGACTTTCAAAAAAGAGAGTCACAGAGAGCTGCAGGATAAAGTGTCCTGGTAGGTCACTAACAGCTCATTAGCCCATGCTGAGCACCTTTTATATAGAAATTGAGGCTTTTGTTCTGAATCTCTTGGAAATAGAGGAATAAATATTCTTTCTTGTTAACTGCTAGAAACTGAAATAATTCCTTTCTCATAATGCAGTTAATTAGATTTTTAGACTGCTCAAATAAAAAGTAAGAAAAATTGAAACAAACTGCTTACTAATCTTAGATGTCTCTTATTTTACTCAAATTATTGTTCTTAAATGGCCTTTAATTTGGAACACCTCCTGCTCTATACAAGGACTTTGTAAATGCAGATAAAGTATCTCCATGGACTGGATGCTTCCTGTTGTAGCATGTATTTGTAGCAGTGGTAACAACTACGTCACAGTTCTTTTCAGTCCAGTTATTTTTCATCTCAACATTTTATTACAAGGATAAACCTGTACCTTTACAGTACTACAACAACTTTCCAATGAATTATTTTAGGAAAAGAAGGTTAGGACAAGAAATCAATTTTATAACAAGCTCAGGAGAGTAGCAACAGTGAGTGTAAGCATCATTAAAAGCATTTTAAATGTTATTTCTAAATAAAATCTGGTATTTCTACCAATAGATGTCACTGTTACACAAATTTGTGTTAGTGTTTCTCTGCATAAACTGTACTATGTAGGCTGGTCTTTAAGGTATTTTCTTTCAACCATTCCATCCTTTCCATATTTCTTTCCTCTTCTACTACATTTTATTCCCTTCTGCCTCCAATTTGAAAACTACTGCCAAAAAGTGTCTATCTGTAGACTGGTTCCTGCTCATCTCAGGAGCATATGAGTTTTTCCAGCTAGATTAGGCTGGGCCATGTTGGGCAAGTATCTCACATTAGGATTAACTCAGGTTGCCATCTGAAGCTTCAGTGTCTCCTATTCCAGGAAGTTTAGAAACTTTTCCTGTCAAATTTCATGGCCAGTCTGACTCCAGTGACAGTTCAGCTGCTCCCAAAACTCTGAGAAGCAACAGCATGGCTCCCTGCAGTCCCGGGCTGTGCACGTGCACATGCACATGCACACGCACACACACGCACGCTCACACACATACATACACACATGCACACACGCGTGCATGGCCCACGCACACACCTGTGCACTCACTCTGCTTGCTGACTTGAATCTTCCTGGTACGTATCCTTATCCTTGTCATCTCCTAGTTGCTAGCTCCTGCAATCCATTTCCAGGAAAACAAAACATTTAAACTAAACACTCAGCATGATTTTAGAAATGACACATCATGTATCTTAGTCCATTTACATAATTTTAAAAATTTTCTGTATATATTGCTCTCAGACTTAGCCGCACATAGGCATATGGACTCATAAATCATCTGGAAAACTGTATCCCATCCAAAACTTCGCAGTTTGTCAAATATTTTGGAACATGGTTTTAGGCATAGCAGGAATAAATGCATACCAGAAATGTAATTGTATATAATAAATGCTTGTTGAAACCCAATATAGCATAAATAGGGTCCTACTCACATTCAGTTCCAGGCTTAAATGCAACACGTTTCTGTTGATCTTCTCTTTCTCACTTGAATGAGCAAGTGGGTTTGAGTGCCCCAATCTGCAATCCAAAACCCAGGTATCTTCATCTCTGTTTGCCACATCCAAATTAGTCAGTCGTTCAGTGAAATCATCCTTTAAAGCAGACTCTGCTGGAATGCCGAAATGAAATGAAATGAAATGAAATGAAATGAAATGAAATAAAATGAAATAAAATAATTGTATCCATCTGCAGATAATCTCTACATACAGAAAGTTCTGTATCTTTTTGAAATTCTGGTACACGTTACCAACACATGCACTTACATTTCTCTTGTTTGTTCAAAACAAAACAGAAAGGCACAAACTGGGTACATAACTTTGTTTTTGCTCAGAAAAAAATGGTTTTGTACTTAAATTTTGTGGTACAGATCTAGCAAAAAAAGTGGGCTGCTTGTCTTTCCCCCCTACGCAGACACACACTGTATGTGAGGTGCTTGAATTTTCACCTCCTCTGCCAAGGCACCCTTACTTGCCATCTTGAATGTGCTTGTTACACACACATATTTCAGAGGTGGCTGTGAACTATAAAACTAAGCAACGGAAGTTCAACAGACTGATTAGACAAACTTTTTGACATTGGCTAAACACAGCCTTAGGGAGAACTGTGGCAATCCACATTAGTCCCTTACACCAAATGCATAAAAGGCAGAGTCTTTCAATCAGAAGTGATGCTTCTCACTTTACCTTGCTCCAGTAGCCTTAAACACAGTATTAATCTCGTTTTGGAACAGTTTAGTTACAAGCAGACAGGTGTGAATTTAGTGGGAGAGGCAAGAGCAAAACCTGACAGCCAAGAGTACACACACACCGCCTCGTCACGCACTACAACCACCCAGCACTCTCCCTCCTGTTCGCAGCATCGCGGGTTTATTAGTCGTCCAAAACAGTAATAAGTCTTTTTCTGCATGACAGCCTCTAAGTCAGCCATGAGAAAACCAATGAATTCCACGAATTCTGTGTGTGCTCTGAAGTGTAACATCTGACATGATATAGGATATATACACCTCTTTTTATATTCCCTGGGATATATACCCTCTTTCATATACACAGACACATCCATCTTGGAACATTCTAGTGGAAAATTCAGATACTAGCACAATCCCTGGCTGCTACATAAGGTAGCTGAGCATTATACAAGCAACTGCACTTACAATTTTGTAATTTATTTTTAATTTCTTTGCATTTCCCCTAATTTTAAAAGACCACGTTAAAAAAGAGGCACTAGAATTGGAATCTGTAGGCCTGTTTCCTTAAATATAGGCTGATATTCAAACTTTCTGAAAGCTTATAGCTCCAAATTATTTAGGTGCCCCACTGTAGCAATAAGCATAGTAAAGTAAAATACTTGGTAAAATGGCCAACAATCCAAACTACAAACCAGTTACTTTTGTGTGAACAAACTCATCTTTTCTTCTTACTCACACAAAATCTCCAAATGAGATCCTATCAAAAGACAGCATTTCTGCAAAGGGAGTATTACATATACCTCACACTTTTTGAAATTATGCACTGCATATAATATGAAACTGTATAAAGACATTCAAGCATAAAACCAGCATGTTTTGGGACACACTCAAGTCCAGATGTGTCATCTTTGAGATCAGGTATGTAAAGAAAGACTTGCTTTCTAGCTTTCTGAATAGTTGCTTTTCCGTATATTTTTACACATTTGATAAACTATTTTTCTTGTTGGCCTTTTCATCATTACATAAGTCATTCCAATATTTAGAAAACTTTAAGTTCATAAATACAAATATTATGGTCTGTAGTAGAATAAGCTAAACAAAATGTATCAGTTGAATTTTGACCTCATCTTTATTGTGCCATACAATTAGCCCAATTACCTCTGGTCACTCTACTTTACATGATTGTAACATGGAAAATATAAATAAATTTCCAGATTACTGGAGAAGAAAAAGCAAAAATCACCATTTTTCAGGTAATTGGACATTATTTATATCATGCTAGCGAACCTACCATGCTAGCTTTTAGTTTTTCTCCTGATTTCTGTCAGATACCAATGCTGCAGTTTTTGTGGGTATCGACTGACTTTACATTGCAAAATAAAAATTGGAATCTTGTCATATAACCTATAAAAACCAGACATGCTTCTATAAAACAATGTAGCATTAAAACAGCATTAAAATGCAAATATACATAGTAAAAACCAGGAAATACCACTACTTTTAATTCAATGCTCTTTAGGGAATTTATTTGGTTTTGTAATTACCTGATTAATACACTGATTGCCCATCCTGCTCAGTGTTACCTCCAATACTTCAAAGCTTGACTACAGTTGCATTCTGCCGTCAGTTTAAATCAATTATTTTTATCTGTGTTCCCTCTGTTTCGAGATGTTTACTCTAGGTCAGCTACTGCTAAAGAGAAAATTCCTATGTGGCAGTGAATTTTACCCATAATGTGATTACTCTAATAATTTTCATTGATTCATAAGTGATACAGAGCTGTAGCAAGAGGCCACATTGAGAATTTCTTCTTGCAACAGCTGATATTTCCCATTATTAACTGTGGCACAGCTAAGAACAGTCAGCCCTGCCAAATGCTTCCTGGGCTACTAGAAAAATGAGTACCTCCCTCAGCTGCGGAGATTTGGGGTTTGTTCAATTTTAATTTTATGCATAATCATACGAATTTATGGTATTTTTGCTGTTGGCAGACTGCTCCCAAGTCTGTTACCAAGTCTCTATTCTTCACCCTCTGTTCCAATTATTACTGAACGTTCTGTTATCTGTGGGTTTACCTTGCTAGCTGATGACCCCGTTCTCACCTGAACCAGTTCTCACCTGTATACACACTTAGCGTACAACCACTTCTATGCTAAGGGACCCATTCGCCTCAGCAACAGTGGAACATGAAGGGAGAACGTTAACCATCTCTCTAACTATTCTATTTTAAGCAAATTCTTAAATACTTGGCCATATTTTTCCTTTAAATTCACCATTCTGTCAGCTCCAACAGATGGATTTTACTGCTACTTACACTCATCCAGGAAACAATTCTTTTTTAAATTGTCAACCCACTGTAATCCACCAAGAGGAAATTTAGACTATAATTTCAGAGACTGTGGTTAAATTGGGTTTATTTGCTGCATAAATTTATAATGATGTTTTAAATATCTGAGTGTGTTTTTTTAAAAAAAGGTCATATATATTTTATGTATGTATATGCAAACACATGTTGGCATATCCATTCAATCACAGACTACATTTAGGAAGTTTTAGAATGCGTATACTTATCCTTTAAACCAACTTGACTGATTTGACAACTTTTTTTTTTTTTTTTTTTTTCCCAAAAGGCTTCCAAGAGAGTCCAATTGCTACTCAAACTGTCTTCCAGGTTTTACAGTTCATACCAATTAGGTAGTGCCTCCTGTGAACACTGCATGTAGAAAGATTGCCCAAATACAGATTTGCTGCCATCTATTGTCCCAAGGGAGTGTAAGACAGAGCAAAGTAAATGCCGGAAGATCGAGTACTTCATGCTTCCTTGGCAATTTTTACCATGCAGACTTTGCAAGTGTAAGTAAACTACTTTTTTATCTTGTCAGATTTACAGGTAAGACAAATGAGGCACTGAAACCTCAGGGATACAGACATGGTCATACCATCAGACTGTGATAATAGTACATCCAGGATCTCCTCTAGTCCTATGCAAAACTACATAACTATAAGGTAATTACACCTGCCTGTTTTTTTTTGTACAAATGACACATTCTTGTCCTACTAAGTCTCTTAAACAGAATCTCTGAGATTAGCTAACAGGCATATTAGATAAAATGTAATACATTTCTATTAAGTTACCATTGTGGAATGCACAGTTCTACAGTTTCTACAGGACATGGTATGTTTCCTCTGAGCAGTTTCTCTCCATAGAAAGCCTGTTTGTACTTTCTCAGCTGTTTTGGAAAAAGAACTTGGGGGAAAAAAAACAGCTTCTCAGACATTTTTTTTGTTAGTTCAAGGAATTGGGATGAGTCATAACATCCATTCCCTGTGGGAACATGGTTTGCTTAACCACAACACACTTAAGTCTAAGACCAATGTTTACACTGTGTCTTTTTAGCTTTTGTTTCCTGACCACTGGTCATTCTATATATTAATCTTTTTATCACATTCCATTCTTTCTAGATTGCTTTGTTATATCACACATGATAAAAATACAATGGTTATTCTTTTTGTATGGTGATTCCTATGTAATGTACGATTCTATTGTCTATTTGATTAAATGTTATAAACACTCTTAAATGTGAAGCATGAATAAAGAAAACCTTTTGTTAATTAGGTACTTGTGTTCACTGCTTGCCTCTTGGAAGGAGTGAAAAGAAGGTAAATAAAATTTAAGTCTTTGTACACCATTTGAGAACGAGTCTCAGAATGTCAAGTTTTGTGGACCTTTAAGATTTTGGGAGTCTTAAATTTTAGAAACAAACAAACAAAATACACAAGCAAGTGGATTTATTCAGCAAGTGGACCACAAAACTGAAACAGTCTAAGTGGCAAAGTTGCTTATTTAAAGGCACTGTTTTGACAGCAGAGATGAACAGTCTGAACATCAGAACTACGTTTAGAGCAGTTATGGTATTACTAACCGAAGACAAAGGTATTACTGTGGGGATTTAGCTGTTGCAAGATCTTACATCAGCAAGCCACAGCATGTTAAACCATCTTCGGTATACCTCCTTGCCCAAATAGATTAAGTGTGGCCAATGTTACTGAAAGCATTGGTGGAATGTGAGGGTAACCCCTCAGCTGAAAATTCAACATATTTTTTTAAAATATGGAAATCCAAAATATGCAGATCCTGCTAAAATTAATTTTTGCTGTGTGCACCTCAAATTTTATGATCTATCTCTCTTGCTTGACCTTTTTCTTTCTAAATCAAGAACCAAGCAGTAAATGCTTCCTGATTTTTCCTGTTTAAAGATTTTCTTTTCTTTTTGTTTCTACAGACACCAATTTAATAAATCTCAATTTAAAAATAGCATTGGAATTAGTCTCAGCAGTTCCCGATTCTGTAGGAAGATGATGCCCAGTTCTATGCACATACCATCTGTGGTATCTCAGATCTGTTAGTACATAAAGACATTAATTCTGTATAAACATAGAAATTCTGCAATATTCCCATGTATGTAGCTGACAGAAGACAATAAGATTTGCCTTTCTGGAGTTAAGCTCTGTTTTGAAGTTGAAGAAATATGAATAAGTAGGGAGACAAATAAGAAAAGTTGAAAGGGAATTAAAAAAATCTAGATGGAGCCCACCTCCTTCCCTTTTAATTTTTCAGATTTCCTTTAAGGGAAGGAAGCAAATAGAAGGAACCTATTTGCTTCTGCTAGAGATTCGAGAGAAAACTGAAAAGAAATCTTAGTATCAATACAGTTCATTCTGTTGTATTGGATAGAATGTAAAGCAGTATGTAGTTTTCTGCAAAGAAGAGTGATCATTGTGCACTAGGTAAACTAATAAATGCTCTTAGCATTAAGAAAATCTGTAGTTAAGTGCAAGACCACAGAAACTGGAAAAGGATGCTAAATACTGTCTTTGGGAATTAAGACATGTGACTTTTGTCATCTTTCCCCTTATTTCCCATATTTCTATTTAATCTGTATTGGAGCATGAGGTGATGCGTACTATAAGCAGTTCAGCAAAATCCTTGCTGAAAATTGCCTATATTTCCATAGTCTTAATGATGACAAATTGCAGATTTTAAAAAACAAGTGTTAGGCCTGCTACTTGCTGTACTGTTCTAACAACAAAGCTTGAATGGCACGGTACTGAGTAAAATTTTTAAATCAAATCTCTGAAAGTGATGAGTGTAGGAACAAAGTCATAGCGCAGCAACACCCTGCAGTGGCAGCTGAGGATTGAGATTCTTCTAATGCTCAGAGAGCTAGAAGCTCCTGGAGTAACAATATCCAAAACAATCAACAATTTATTGTCTTTTCGCTGTGTCCAATTTCTCCCAGCAAACATTAAATACAATTTAGTACTGCTAATAATGGAGAAAAATGTTTAAGTGACTTCAAATCCATCCAATTATTAACAGAGAAATCTATTACCAAGTAACATTAAGACCTCCCTCTCTAGCTAGCAAATAAAGCTTAGTGTGTTATTCGGAAGTGCGAACTCAAAGTGGGGTATCTTCCCACAGGAAGAGATAAGTTTGTACATAGCCTTGACATGAACCTCTAACATTAAAAAAAATAACAACCACAAAAAACAGTGAAGATTAAGATCTCTGGCCTAGAAAATTTGAGTGTACAACCACTAAACACAGGAATGTGGAGGAAATCCAAAATATTTATTTTCTTGTGAAAAACATTTGTGAAACTTCTCAATGCAGAGTGTATAAAATGCAAGAGCAGGTGATACAACTTGAAGCTTTTCAAAAAAATGCTTCAGAATGGTCACAAACCTAAGAAAGATTGGCAACATCTATAAAATCCTATAAATTACTTGTATAAATTTCATGGGTTTGTATTAAAATAACTTCCATTTAGACTGTTGACATTGAACTTGATTTATTTTTTATTAATGGCTGCATTTACAGTAATTTATATACTTTACACTGCTTTTTCCTCCACCTCAGTCTATTTATCATAGACAAAAAAAACACACAAGTTCTAATAGAGCAAACCTTAATAGCGAAAATGAGATACTTATTACTAACTTAGTGTAGAAAGAACTAGTACAATTTGGATTGGGGGGGGGGGGAAAGATCAGGATCATGAGCAGAAATGAGAGAACCATATTAAGTTTCAGTGCTGTGCAACCATCCAACAAGTGCTCAAGAAACCTGTGGAACAGGAACACTAGTAACAAGTACAGAATGTATTTACTGAATTAAGATACAGTTTCTGGGAGCTACTGAGTAGTTTGACCCCACTCAGCATACTGTTTTAGCACATACTTAATTTAAATTAGTTTAGTTACACTGTGCAAATAACAAGTAGGACCTGCCTTGTCACTTTCCAGCCAAACTTTGTTTCAGATGCAGCGAGATGCTCACCAAGTGTTCACAATTGGCAATATAGCAAGAAACAAGATACAAAAAAATCCAAGAGGACATTACACAGGAGGCAGTTGGCACTTCGGCACAAATCTGATCCCTTACTATTCCCAAAGGAGTTTCATGTGTTCACAGCCAAACCCCACAATCAATGTCCAGGCCAAGGTTCTGAGCTGCATGCCAGGAACTTTTAGTGAAAGGGTCATTTTTAATGCCAAAGTATTTCAGTGCTAACAGTAACTTCCAGATTGGGATAATACTCAAAGTAATCTAGTTAAATATTCAATCAGTATATATTAATTATACAACATTTCACAAGTTAGGCAATTTGTGGACATACAAAAAATTACATACTACATAAGGCTTTGAAATAATTTTTTGGTATTAAGCATGTGGTAAATGTCTTGTGGGGTTCTAAAATAGATAATGATCATTTTCCAAAACCAGTTTACAATTGTTATCGTTCATTACTTGAAGTAACTTCTATACAGTCATAGTACATACTATACTTGTTACAGATTACACTCAAAGCAACTACAGAAAACTGAAGCTTCCTAATATCTTAATTGCTGTCTACTCCTTGAGGAGTGTTTCACTGTGTCTTTTTACAACCAGTTTTCTGATCTGTGGCCTTAGGCCAGCAAGCTAAAGGAATGTGGAGGAGGAGACTGATGTTTAAATTCTTTATTCCTTATTTTGTTTACCCATGTTTGACCTTGCAAGCAATAGTCTTTGAAAGATTAGAAACCTGTGCCTAGTGAAATAAAGAGAATAAAGAAGTATAACAGAAAATCCAGACAAAAAGCAACACAGCTGAAAGTTAACTGGTTTAGACAGCGAACTAGGAATGAGGCTGTGAGAATCCTTGACACAATGTTAGCAGGTTAAGTAATTCATAAAGCTATTTAATGATTTAGAGTTTTACATTACTTTTCTCATGTCCTTTTTAGAATATTTCCCTTTACTCGCTGGTTGTCCACCCTTCTTGGACTAGCAGAAGACAGAGTCACTACAGATAAGATTGGGGTTTGGGCATTAGATAAATTAAAAGCATGACATACGTAAAGATCAATTTTAAACTAATCTATATCTTTTAAAATACACTGAAAAATGTTGACAATTGCTAAAACAGCTCTAACATTGATGAATCTATTTGTGAGGTCACTTAGGTGACTTCTACATTGCACAAATGTTATTATATAAAGATTTTAGTAACAAATATTACAATTGGAATTAATGAAGTATGGATAGAAATATGCAAAGCACCAGAAGAAACAATTAAAACAATAGCCTGTATAGATAACCAGGCACACTACTGAAAGCAACAAAGCTAATTAACACTGAGTGTGTTATTTATATCTAGACCATGGTGCATATGATTCATCATGGAAAACTGCACTCTGATAATAGGAGGGGGATGGCAAGAGGGTTACATCACATGGCCCGTGCTGTTTCTTCCTCCTCCTTGTGGAATAACACCACATTGCATGTGGCATGCTTTGCCAGTTATACAACAGGAAGACACACGATAGCCCAAAAGATACTGAAAATCGAGACACAAAGACAATGGGCAGCAAACCTTGCTTAACATCCATGACAGACAAAATACACAAGATGTTGCAGCAAAAGGATAGCGCCATACTAACTGTTGATTCTTAGGGGTAAAAAAGAAAATCTTTTTTATCCTTAGGGGATAAAAAAGCTGTTTTTACATTAGTCTAGAAGAACCCAAGAGATGTAATGAGGATTTGACAGCTGATGTGTCTTATTCTCTATAACCTCATTAGCATGCTGGCCAGACTGCTGTACATACACATTGTCTTGAGAGCACCAACGTTGTGAGTGGGCAGAATCAACTTAGAGAATGCACTTACACAGAGATCTGTGAGATCATTTTCTTCTTAAGGTCTCACAAACAGTTTTGTTACACTAATTTTCTACTTCCAACTAGAAGGATGTCTGAGACGGCTACATCAAAACTACTAATCTGATAGCTAATGGTTGCTCGGACAATTGCTCTGTATTCTTCCCAGGCTACCTGTCGTTGCATTTAAGTTGAGCCCCTCATGAATCTGTCTTACTGGCTGGAGTGTCTGGAATTCCTTTCTGCTGCTCTTCAGGTGCTCTCAGCTTGATCAAGTCTGGTATTATCTCCCTCCCCCTTCGAATCTAATTTAAAGCCCTGTCAATAATCCCCACTAGGTCATGTGCAAATTCCCCTTTAGAAAGGTGAATCCCATCCACTGCTAGAAAGCCTGGTGCCATGTAGGCCATCTCTTTATCAAAAACCTCAAAATTGTTGTGGTGACACCAGCCATGGAGCTACATAGTAATACACTGGGCATATCTGTTTCCTTCACTGTCACTGCTCACAATTGGAAGGAGAGAAGAAAGATAACTGTGCGCGAGATTCCCTTACCAACTGTCCCCAGGGCCCTGAGTCTCTCTTGATCGCTCTCGACTTTGTGTTGCAGCTTCATCAGCACTCGCATGGAAGAGCAATAACAGCAATAGCAGCAATAACGATAGTCCAAGAGCTGTACCAGGCTAGGAAGTTTCCTAGCGATGTCCTTAGCCCAGAAGCCAGGGAAGCAGCAGACTTCCCTAAGAGGAGGGTCTGCCCAGCATATCAGACCCTCTGTTCCCCTCAGATGGGAGTCGCCTACAACTATTACCCATCTTTTCTTCCTCATAGAGATGGTCATGATACTGGGGGGCAGGCCTTTCTGACCCTGGCAACACCTCTGGTGCAGATGGACCATCATCCACATCACCCATTGACGGGGCCCTCCACATCCAGATCCTCATACCTGTTGTGCAGAGGCACCTGGGAAGGTGAGGTGGACAAGGAGGGAGTTCCTTGCCCTGAGCATGGACTTGCCTCCGTTCACTCCTGTCATGGTTTGATGGGGGGGGGAGGTTCTGGGTGGCAGGAGCTGCCCACCAGAACGGACTCCCATCCCCTTGGGGCTTGAGCCAATCGACGCCTCTGCGAATTGCCCTATTTACATCGGGACAAAGGAACCGGAAAGGTGTGCCTTTGCCCAGGAGCGAGGAGAAGGGAGGGGGGTGCTGCCCCCGCGGCCCAGGCCAGGCCGGTGCCACCCGCTGAAGATGGCGGCGGCAGAGCCAGTTGGGGAACTCAGGGAGAGCCCCGCTCCCGGGGTTCCCACCGGGCCGAGTTCACCCAGAAAGGACTGAAAATCTGAGAGAAACGGCCATGCAGACACCAGGTCATGAAGATAGAACGGACAACCTGTGCCGCAGCTGAGTTCCCCTGGCAACCAGTGGTGCGACGTCAAGGCGCCCCCCTGCAGCCAAAGGCGGTGCCTGGATGTGCAGCAGAGACCCACTCGCAGCCCATGGAAAACCTACGTCGGAGATGCCAGAGCCTGAGTACGGTGCGCATTTAAAGTCCGTGGGACGACCCCCGTTGACGGGGAGGTGTTTTGTTAAAGGAGATGCCTGAGCCTGAGACTATTGTGAATTATGGGCACAGGTCGAGGCACATTTATGCATTTAAAGTCTGCATGGAGACCCACGCCAGAGCGAGTGGCAACAACTCCCTAAGAATCCGAGACTGTGGTAAAGCCCGCACCGGAGCAATCCAATGGGGTAAGGATTGCATCCTGCGGTTAGGACTCACGCTGGAGAAATTTGTGGATTTCTCCCCGTGAGTAGGGGATCCACTGGAGCAAGGGACAATGGTGTAAGGATTCCTTCTCCTTTAAGAGAAGTGGCAGTAACAACATGGAATGAACTGACCTGCACTCCCCCATTCCCTGCCCCCTGTACCGCTGGGGGGAGGAGGTAGAGCTGGGAAGAGAAGGCAAAGGCAGGTGGAGAGGTGTTGATTTTAAGATCTGGCCTTGTTTTCTTTTTATCCTTTTAAGTAACTGGTTTTGCTTGTCTTTATTCTTTTAAGTAGCTGTTAATAAATAGTTTTGCTTTAGGAAAGCCAAGCCTTTTTTGCCCGGGACCATGGTTGGTGGGTGCTCCCTCTGTTCTTGTCTCAACCCTCAGTCCTTTTATTATATTTTTCTCCTCTCCACTTTACTGGAGTGGGAGACTGGCCGTGTGGAGTTTAGTTGCCGGATCAGCCTAACCCACGACAACTACTTTCCTTTAAGCTACTGTCTTCTGCCTGGTGGGGGAAGGATACAGAATCCCCTTCACTGTGGGTTTTTTTTTTTGTGGCTTTGCCTGTTTCTGTCTCAGGTTGGGCAGAGCATGACACCACCAGTCCATCTCTTTCTCAGACTTCCATAAATTAGACATAAATTAGATGTAAATTAGTATCTCTTCCTGATTCTGGACTATGTCATGCAGGCACACCAGCCAAACTCCTCACCAGTTGGATATTTCTGCACTGTTACATGGTGTCAATCTATCCTCTGAGAGTTAATTGCCTAGCTGTTACTTCAAGAATGAGCTAGAGCACTGGCTCCTTTTCTTGGTTACTTTTCCTTAATTCTACTTCAGCTCTTGTCTTTCATTTAAAGAAAGGTCACAGCTCCTTGTACACCGCCTACGGCTGTGGTGGTGGAAAGAAAGAGTGCAGGTTGGATGGAGCATGGCCCCTGCAAGTGTATTTTGCAAAAAATGCCAAGAATAAGACTCAATGATATGTGCAAATGATTTTTCTTTTTGAAGTCCCATTACTTAGCCACATTTGACAGAAAGATAAAAATACATTCCTGACTGTTATGGTTTGATGCGGTGGGGGAGGTTCTGGTGGCAGGAGCTGCCCACCAGAACGGACTCCCATCCCCCTTGGGGCTTGAGCCAATCGACGCCTCTGCGAATTGCCCTATTTACGTCGGGACAAAGGAACCGGAAAGGTGTGCCTTTGCCCAGGAGCGAGGAGGTGGGGGGGGCACTGCCCCTGCTCCCTGGCGCCCGGCCGGGCGGTGGCCCAGGCCAGGCTGGTGCCACCCACTGAGGATGGCGGCGGCGGAGCTGCTTGGGGAACTCGGGGAGAGCCCCGTTCTAGAGGTGCCCACCGGGCCAAGTTCACCCAGAGAGGACTGAGATCTGAGAGAAACGGCCACACCGACACCAGGTCAGTGAAGATGGAATGGGACGAGGTGTGCCCGAGCTGAGTTCCCCTGCAACCGGTGGCGAGACAGCAAGCAGCCCCCTTGTAGCCATGGAGGTCCCGGGGGAGCTGAGACCCACTTGCAACCCGTGGAAAAAGAGATGCCAGAGCCTGATCACGGTACGCATCTAGAGTCCGTGGGACGAACCCCGTCGATGGGGAGGTGTTTTGTTTAGAGGAGATGCCTGAGCCTGAGACTATTGTGAATCATGGGCACAGGTCGAGGCGCATTTCCGCATTTAAAGTCTGTATGGCGACCCACGCCAGAGCGAGTGGCAACAACTCCCTAAGAATCCGAGACTGTGGTAAAGCCCGCACCGGAGCAATCTGTTGGAGAAGGATTGCATCCTGCAGGTAGGACTCACTCTGGAGAAGTTTGTGGATTTTCCTCGTGAGTAGGGGATCCACTGGAGCAAGGGAAAATGGTGTAAGGACTCCTTCTCCTTTAAGAGAGCTGCGGCAGTAATAACATGGAATGAACTGACCTGCACTCCCCCATTCCCTGCCCCCTGTACCGCTGGGGGGGAGGAGGTAGAGCTGGGAAGAGAAGGCAAGGGGGGTGGAGAGGTGTTGTTTTTAAGATCTGGCCTTGTTTTCTTTTTATCCTTTTAAGTAACTGGTTTTGCTTGTCTTTATTCTTTTAAGTAGCTGTTAATAAAGGGTTTGCTTTAAGAAAGCCGAGCCTTTTTTGCCCGGGACCGTGGTTGGTGGGTGCTCCCTCTGTTCTCGTCTTGACTCTCAGTCCTTTTATTATATTTTTCTCCTCTCCACTTTACTGGAGTGAGAGAGC
This sequence comes from Tauraco erythrolophus, assembly GCF_009769465.1. Classification (NCBI taxonomy): domain Eukaryota; kingdom Metazoa; phylum Chordata; class Aves; order Musophagiformes; family Musophagidae; genus Tauraco; species Tauraco erythrolophus. Next base: position 37,371,215 of record NC_141470.1, on the reverse strand, counting down.
GGCTGCGTGGAGTTTAGTTGCCAGATCGGCCTAAAGCCACGACACTGACAAATACTATCTTCCAGAAAAAATTAGTAGCTTCCTTCAAATATTTTTTTAATAGAACTTTTTTTTTTTTTGTAAAACGATATTTTTCTCCAACCTATTTCTTCCAAGCAGGTAAACAATTTCAACTGACATTTTAAAAAGCTTAATTTAAGATAAGCACACAAGATAAATAATTTCATCAGAAATTATTAAAGTTTGAGGAATTAGTAAGAACTGAAAGCGTAAATGACAGGCAGCAGTAACAGCTCCAACTGTAGTCTATAACAACACTTAATACTTACTAAATAACTAAATATTATCTTACATGCCTTCATTCCAATGTGTAACCTGTCCTATCCCTACTACAGACAGTCCCAAATTCACATCTGCAGGAATGCTATTATGTTACATATATGTAACTTACGTAACTCAGTATATACTCATATAACTCATTATATACTCCCATAAGCAAAGATTAATACACAATAATCTAGAAGAAATGAAAAGGTACTAAATGTAGTGTATTTTAGCTTGATGTTTTCCTGGAAAGTGGTAAAAGATATTGTCCAATGAAGAAACATATAGAAATAATTATAATAATGAAATGTTTCTGTTCAGTACTGAATATTTAAAAACAAAATAAATATTGACATAGGAACTGCCAAATCAAAGAGAAAGGTTGGTGAAATTTTTTTTGCAAGATTTAAGCACTATTGTTTTTCTTTTTTCTTTTTTTTTTTTTTTTCTAAGATCTATCTTCGTATGTCCTAATTCTGTAACTTAGCACATACAGCTGTGCCAGACTCTTACCAGTGGAAGGATTTAACCTATAGAATCAACTAAAATTTTGTGCTTAGCAGTGCTCTTAATGCTAAACAAACAAAATAACACAGTGTACAAGAACTGACAGTTTTAAAAAAGAAAGAGGCGACATATTTCAAACAACACAATGCAAATCAGGCTCAGCTACTGACTGAAAGAAACAGAGAATAATCTGTTTTTTATGGGAGAGGATCCACGTTATTTGTCTCCAAATAAACACTGAAACTTCTCAAAATATCTGAGGTACAAGGAATGAGAGATGTGAGTGAAGAGAAGGCAGAAAGAAATGGGGCAGTGTCAGTGTTTGAGCCAGTCAAAATGCCTAATAGAGAGACAAAGCAGAGGAAGTAATAAATGGAGGAGTTGGCTGAAAGTTGCCCAAGGTCAAGGATTAAGATGAGAGGGAGAAGGAGAGCTAGGAGACAAAAGGCAGTGAGAGAGAAAGGTGATGGAGATTTAGGAGAAGAAACAGACTGTGAAAGGATTCCAATTAAGATGATTTTAGTGTACTGTTACTACCACAAGTACTACTCAGAAAGATTTTCTTGGCAAAGTATACAATCAAAGAGCTTAAACCGCTGTACTTATCTGGGAGGACAAGCTCCTTAGGATATAAGCAATAAAAAAAAATCCTCATATTAAGAATTTGCCTGTCACCACATTTAACCATGTGAGTACTGAAGTGGAAAGACAACAAGCCTGTCACTTACCACTCAATATAGGTTGAAATGTAATAAATTAGTAAGTGAAAAATTGTGTTCAAGACTAGTAAAAATGCATTTCTGTAACTGTAGGACCACATGGTTCAGAGTCGTTAATGAATCTCCACCCTCTTCTGCAAAAGCAGCCACATTAGTATTTATATCTAATTATAAATGAAGTAAACCAGCCAGTCTGACACCTAAAATTAGTCGATAATTCACCTCCCAAAGATCTACAGCTATGCTATTTCATGTGTCCTATGACAATTGATACCTACTTCTTCTGCTTAACCAAGGCAGGAACAGAAAGCAAGCATTGAAGACCTCTCTGCAGTGGTCAGATACTCAGTAGTGACATCTCAGCAGGAGGGCAGTAGCTAACAGAAAGAGATTACGTTGGTTCACGCTCTTGTAAATCTGACATCAGTATGCCCAGTGTCACTGCTGACTGAGTCATGAGGAACCTAAGTTGGTCTGCATCACACAAACTTTCAAAAGATTCAGCTGACTTTTTTTTTTTTTTTTTTTTTTTTTTTAATGCAGGTATCTCTGAATGGCTTTTTAGTGCATCATAAACCTACGGAAATTCCAAAGCCATGCTATGCTTTTATCAACTAAATCTTATCATTGTGATGTTTGAAATACTATGAAATAAACTTATAGGCACAGATTGACATATACTGACTTTTGCAGTCTTAGGAAAATTGGATGACCAAGCAAAGGCAGCTGATCACCAATCCTGCAAATCCTCTAAACTGAGTTTTCAATTATATTCAAGTCCCATCACCAGTGAAAAAGATTCTGGATAGGATACAATTTTGGGATATGCTCGCAGTCAACTCTCAATTAAACATGTAGATTATCTTTACTGTGGCACATCGTGATTCACAAATGTGCTTCAATTCATCCAAAGTGTCAGGAAAGCAGTATAGCTTATATGCATGGAGCACTGAGATGTGTTTTCCTTAGTTCCATCAGCACTTTTAAGAGAATCTGAGCTGTGAGACCCCACCTGAATACTGCATTCAGCTCTGGAGGTCCCAGCACAAGAAGGACATGGAGCTGCTGTGAGCGAGTCCAGAGGAGGGCCCGAAGATGATCAGAGGGCTGGAGCACCTCTGCTATGAGACAGGCTGAGAGAGTTGGGGCTGTTCAGCCTGGAGAGAGAAGGCTCCAGGGTATCTTATTGCAGCCTTCCAGTACCTAAATGGGGCCTACAGGAAAGCTGGAGAGGGAATTTTTACAAGGGCATGTGGTGATAGGACAAGGGGTGATAGATTTAAACTGAAAGAGGGTAGATTTCGATTAGATATAAGAAAGAAATTTTTCACTCTGAGGGTGGTGAGGTACTGGAACTGGTTGCCCAGAGAAGTTGTAGATGCCCCATCCCTGGAAGTGTTCAAGGCCAGGTTGGATGAGGCTTTGGGCAACCTGGTGTAGTGGAGGGCTTCCCTGCTCATGGCAGGGGGGTTGGAACTAGATGATCTTTGAGGTCCCTTTCAACCCAAATGGTTCTATGATCCTATGACATTGCTTTGCATTCTTCTTTCTACTAAACTTAAGCAGTAATACTTAAAGGCCTATTTTACATTATTTTACTATTATCCATGCTTTTATTTTATCAAAGGCATTCCAAAGCTGCGCTTGGCTCAGCTAATCATGAGCTGGCTGTATTAAACACAGGACAATGAAGCAGTTAAAACAAAAAACAATCCATTGACTGACTTATTTTTCAATTAATTTTCAGAAAAAAATTAATTTCTTTATTCCTTTGGTACCATTTCCAGCTTTATCATTACAGACAACTACTAGACATTTTTTTTCCATTTTCATAGCTGTTCAATATTCCCTGTTTTTATAGATTTCACAAGAAGCTAGAGGTGAACAGTACTTCTGAAAATAAATTATGCCACCTATTTAGATACTTTCCTTGTGAAAATATGGGGGTGTGGAAGTGATAATAGAAGGCTTAAAATACTTTAACTTTCCCTGAATAAAATAAGGTTCAAACTATTCTTTACATATAAGCTTTTCCTGGCATCTTGTTTTTTTTCATAAACATGTAGTAATATGTACTCTACATGAGTAACATCTGTGACTTCAAGATTAATTTATGGTGGCATCCATGAGTCACTTCTCTTTAATTGTTAAAAATGGTTGCCAACTGAAAATTCTGCATTCAGTCAAGATGCTGCGTAGTTACTATATTTGTTCTACCATCAACATTCTGGTGCATATGAGTCAACTATCAGGTTAATATTGATTGGGTATCAAGATACAGCAATCACATATATTCACCCAAAGTAAACATATGTTTAATTAAAACCTTTCAAGAGCTTCAGTTCTAGCTCAACATATGCCTTGGCAGTCCCGTTCTTCACAATTTCCAGTTGTAACTGGGGCAGTGGACAAGCTCTACATTAAATATTCAGAACATACTATTCATGATATTTGTCTCCTGTGAGCTAGATAATATTTGTACAGAATTCAGGAATTAGGTCGGTGTAATATATCACATATCATAGCTTATTAATGGAAACAAAAATTAACAAAATTATATAAAATAAGGTTATTCCAGACCAACGTACAATGTAGGAAAGCCAGTGGTTCCTTACTTTATTTCTACCTGATCTAGGACCTGCCACAGGACTGAAATTCTTACCTGCAGACATGCTTGTTTTGTAATATCAGACCTTTACTAGACTCAAGTCTCAGGTCCATTGTAGCTGAAACATGATCAGCTAGCCAGGCATTAAAAAGAGAAATCATCTGTTCATTAGTATGAAGAAAAACTTTAGGAAATAGTTATAAACTTCTTCTGTTCTATATAATAGGAAAGGTACACATAGCTACTTAAAAATAAGTGTTGCTTCTCATCAAGGGAAAGTTTTCAATTCTGTATATTGATTGGTACTAGAACAGTCCGATATAAAACACCTTAAAGTGAGTAAAATGTTCAACAGGGTAAACTACACTGCCTCAGCTTTTCCCTTTCCTTTCTCCTCAGGATCAGATGTAAAACTATAAAATGAAATAACTACATGGAATTAAATATTTCCCAAAAATAATTTGTCCAGCAATACTTAATTTATCCCTAACAGCATTTCTGGAAACTGATTGCTTTTCTGAGAAACAGAATTCTTTTCAGATTAAGGACACACGGCAAAACATTCCTAAACAGTACTAGATCACTGCAGTAAGACAGTGGATAACATCTCCGTAAGCATTGTTACTAACTGGGAATACATTTTTTTTACAGTATCAGAGAAACAAAAAAAAAGAAAGAAAAAGAACATAAGAGTCAAATGTCTGACTAGCTCAGTATCCTACAACTAACAGAGCCCTATGCCTAAGAAAGTGCGTGAGAACATGCAACCACATAGGATACTTCTTCCATGTACTCTCCTGTCCTCCCACCATGTACAACTCAGACACTTGTTTTTGTGCAAGGTGTTCAGTAATTCCCAGCAGACTTCTACTCCTAGTGCCCCCTGTGCTGACATAAATGTTGGGCTCTGCAGTATCGTTTGGCAAAGTGTTCCACAACACAGCTACACACTGCCTGAAGGACTACGTCCTTGTTGTTTCTTTCAAACCTGGCTCCTACAAACATACTTTGGTGCACTTCAGTTGGTGTCCTGCAGAGAGAGAGGAAAATCCAGGCCTACCCAACCTCTCCAGCCACTCACAGTTTTACAATCTCTATCATACATCTTGTCAGTTATCTTCTGTTTTTCCAGGCTGAAAAGAGTATTTCATTATTCCTCACACGACAGTTTTTTGTGTGCTTTAAAACATCCTGTTGTCCTTCCCTGAACATGCCCTTGTTTTATCATATACTTTTTGAGATGAAGAAATGAGAACTGCAAGATATTTGAAGTTTGAGAGCACTAGATCTTGTAAAGTGGCATAATGTTTTTGGAGTTTATTTCTTTTCTGAACACTCCTAGCATTCTATTTGCTGTTTTGAAAGCTATTGATTTCTCGATAAATATATACATGGAACGACCTGTCATGACTCAAATATCTCATTCCTGAAAGGTAATGGTCAGCTTCATTTTATATATGAAGTGAAATTGTATTTTTGTGTGTGTGCATAGCTTCATATTTATTTCCTTGAATTTCACCTGCCATTTTCCTACTCAGTAAGTGCTTTATCCAATCCTTCACAGCCTTCTCCCCAAATAGCATGGTATGATATGGGATAGTGAAAAAGGGGAATGAAAAGAGCACAGTACGATGGAGGATGTTTTGGAAGTCACAAGGGAACATGCTACTCTAGAATAGCTACCTCTCAACACCACTCATTTCTTTTGTTTTACAGCAAGATTCCATAAAGGATTGGCTAATTATAAAACTACTGATCAGAAACAATGCAGAAAAGAGCTAGAACTTTACATCAATAGTTACTGGCTAAATTTCTTTTTAATACAGTCTATATTTATTCATATTTTAACAAGTATCTGTCAAAATGACAAGCAACATTTCACAGTCTCAACTCTGACACATCAACATGTTAAAATCAGTGAAGTTTGGGGACAGCTTTTTATTTCTTTTAAAGTGCTTTTTGGAAAGACTTTTTTTCAGGCTTAGTGTATGGCTGATTGTATAACATCTGCAAGATACTACATGTATGTTCAATAGCACTTGCACATCAAAATAACTGTATAAACCACAGAAGAAGCTACAAGTATATTAGCTTTATCAAGGCTTTCTCAAACTCAAAGAGTTCTATTATGAAACAGAAGAAAACACTCTTCATTGTGTAACCTGGCCCTTTTTATTGGCCTGAGCCAGGCCTGGCAAAGCGAAACAAAGCCTTACATGTCTAAGCACCTAACAAGTAGTCTGCCTAATTCACTTGAAAAAAATTCTGTCATTCAATTCATTTTTGCAGCTGTTCCATGCAGTTCTATTACATTACTGAGAAAAAAAATAAGCTGTATTATTTTGAAAATTCAAGGTCTAATTAAAAGGTGGTTCATTAGACAAATGGATTTTTGTCACATGAAATTTTTCACTGGCATGCTAATGAACCAGATATAAATACCAGTCATTACTGCAATCCAACAACCTCAAGGCTGCCAGAATTACATTTACTTTAAAAATAAAACCACAACTTAGCAATTGTTGGCCATCGAACATATAATTTTGTTTTCGAAAGCATTCCTATTTAAATCGATCATAAGCACATACTTGCTCTCAGTCTTGCTTCAAGTTAAGCATGCACTCAGTACTGCTCTTGAAAAGGGTGGTTTTCTCTTTCAAAGCACAGTGATAACACACGCCATGCTAAAGCATACCTCTATACGAATGTGACAGCAAAATGCTATTGGTCATATTTCTGATTCATACAAAAAGTATCCTTTATATTTCAAAATTCTTTCATCTTCAACATGTAGATGCCAAAGGAACCAAATGAGAGGCATAACTTCCTTTTATTTCTGTTGCTCACTGTCCTGTTGTAACAGTAAACCTGTTATGCAAATTATGCACATTGGCCAAAGACCTCTAAGGTTTGTCCTCCTGAGCCTGACACTTGTGTCAACAAGAAGTACAATTAGTCTCACTTCATCAGATTACCTACTAGGATTAAAAAAAGGGGATGCTATTTCAGTTGACTGAGGACCATAAAATCATTTTCCAGAACATCCCAACATAGTCTGTTAAATTTTATGGTTAAAAGTCAAATGAAGTGCCTTACTACACTGACACAGGGACAATGACAAAATTATACTTAACTAGAAATGTAAAATGGAAATACAGGTAGCTCCCAGAAGAAAGCATGCAGAATTAAATAGGGTTCAACTTTTAGAACAATGAACAAAGATAGACCACAAAGTACCAAAATGTATGATGAGATTTGAGACTGATTCTGATGAATCTGGCTTGATGAAAGTTAACAACATTGCTGGAATAAAAAGCTGTCACATCATTTACAATACAATTATTAGGATTCAGTTGCCTACATGAATGTTAGATGCTGAAATTAATTTACTCTAGTCCAGTCAGATTTGCCAGATCTATGCCTGTGCCTCAGACACCCTTGGGCATCTAAAACTGTGCTCTTTCCATTCTGCACACTTTTGCATTCATTCCAAAGATCTCATGGAATAAAGAGGTAACAGTACTTCAGAATTTCTTCCTTTCATTTGTGAAATGATCTTACAGGTAATTGCCCCGGGTTTTAAAACAGGTTTCTTGTCAACAAATAAAGTTCGAGCTTTCGTCTTTCAAAAGGTACAGGTTGGAAAGCATAAGTCACATGAAGGAGAAAAGTAATAGTAATAAAGCAGAAATTAGGAAGGGGCTATGGGAGTGTACTAAGGATGATTGCTAAGAAAGTGAAGCAATATGCCATACAGCTGGTTCCTGAACACATCACCAAGATGAGTGAAATATTTCCATGATTATTCAAAGCCATGACTGTTTAAATATTAGTATCGTTAGATTTTGGTTTTAGCAGCCAAAGCTGCTAAAGTAGACCTCAATTCCAAGAAACCTTTCATTTGTTCCACTGGAACACCCAGCTATCAGCCCAGTTTGCACATTTAACATCTATTTCAATGAGAGTTACACATAAGAGAACTCTGATGACAGAGCTGCAACTTACTTTACAAAGTTAATTGAACCTGCTTTCATGCTCTGTCTCATTGACCATCCACATTATTAATGTCTCAAGCCCAGGCTACGTCACAGCCTTGTTTGTAGCCTGAAATCTCCTTTGAGCCTATAGTCACACCTAACCCACATGAAGAAAGCTTAAGGTCCTTCCTCTGTGCCACAAGGGTGACTGTAACTCACTGGTGTGAGAGAAGCTGTGTAATGCCAGCACTGCCGTGAAGGTTTTGATAGATGTATGAGGCCTGTGCAGACAAATCTTAGCAACTGTAACTATGCAAGAATTGTTTAAGCTCAAGCTGCTCTTTGAATTGCATGAGTGTCCATTCAGAGAGTCTCAGAGACCAAACTGGAAAAGCAGTGGCTTGCTAGCGTAGACCAGACATGCCATACGAACACACCCTATGTGACCGCTCTCATATAAAGCATCTACATTACTCTAACTGAAATATGATTACACAGAGGAGAAAAAAAGCAGGACTTGAAAGTAAATGAATATGGTCAGAAATACCATGAGCAGGACAGGAAAAAAAAACCTATTTAATTTAATTTTAATAAAACAGACTTCTGTCTGTTCTGGATAAAACACATTTCATTTTGGAGCGGTTACAGAAGAAAGTAATCTCACCGGACATAACTATCACAAAGGTAGCTCTTCAACGAAAGAAATACCTCTCGCTAAATTCATGTCATCCTGGAAATCTGAAATAGCTTCAAACTGTAGCCCATTTTCTGCTAACATTTGAACAAAGCCTTTAAACTCAAAGTTCTTACAGGCCACCAAAATCTGAATAGAAGGGAAACAAATCTTTTGTCTAGGTTGCAAGGTGAAATAGTTTGAATGTCATCCAGCCACCTTGATGAAACAGACTGGACAAACATTCAGTGCCTGATGAGAAAAAAAATATGTCTCTCCGGGATAATTAGGCTTGGCCTCTTTTGCTAATCCATAGACTGGAGAAAAAAACCCTCAGGATGGATTAAGACTGTCAAACTACGCAACAAAATTAGGAATTTTTTTTTTCCACGACTTGGAAAAATATAAGAAAAATATTGAAATGGAACACTGCCTCTCAGATTATAAATCAGATGACAAGATAGAAGACTGAAGGCTAAAAAGTAAGAGATTTTTGAAAAAGTGAAAAACTGAAGAAGTATGTGCTAACATTTTTCTTCCCAGCTTTGGATGACAACCATCTTTCATTTTTGCATAATTTAGTATAACTTGCATAAATAAGTATAAAAGTGGAATATAAATTAATCACAGGAAAGAAAGGTGCAAACAGTTCCTGGGAATTTATATGGTGGTATTTATCTTACTCATAATATTTAAAACTATAGTTTCACTGTGTATCAAAGAATAATCTGTGGTAGTAAAATAGTACAAAAATTATTAGGTCGGTATCCCACGAAAGAAGCATATGAGAGGAAATTAGGGTACATAAGCATTATAAATAAATACTTAGGTCTTACACAAGACTATTCCGCCTATGCAAAAAAAATTATTACCAGCTAAAGCTGGTCTTTTGTTCTTGGTATATTAGCTGGGTTTTATTATTCACCTAGAAAATAATTTTCAGAAGACTGCAATCTGGCTGATAAAAAAAAAAAAAAGAAAGATGATTTTGTGTTTTTTTTCCTTTTGTTTATTTTTAGTTTTATTTCTATAAAATCTGGCATTTTCCAGTAAGAAGAAAAAAAAAAACTGACTGGCGTGAATTAGTATAGCTATCAAATATGTTCTCCAGTTTAAATTGTAACAGCTATTCAAAATTTGTACATAACTGTAACTTCATTTTAATATACATTTATTGAAAAATATATCTTCTCCAAAATGGAATAATCTTTATTTTAATAACATGTTTTAATATTTTTTTCTTACTTCAATTTCTTAAGAGAAAGCAAATTTCATTTTGAAGAATCAGAAATTAGTAAACATTTGCTCAAGTTTACAACATACTGACAACTACATTACTGACTGGAATATATACTCTAGAAGAAATTTAGAGAGGATAACTTCTAAATTTTAATTATTGTGAGATGAAATGGCTCAATGCCAGCAGCTGTACAGGTTATATATATGTCTTAAGTTGAACAAAATCAACACAGGAAAGAAAAAAAACAAAAACTTTCACTCTCTGCAAAAGACTAAACAAAGCTTTAGATTTCCCTTTTATAACAACATTAACTATCAGACTCAAGTATATGTTAACAAAATGCTACTGAAGGGGCTGCAAAAACACTGCCTTCAGTGCTGCATAAAATAAAAGAAACCATTTTTTTAGTAATTGTCCCAAAGAACTTGGAATGACTTCTGCTGACTAATACTCCTAATTTATCATAATATGCTCAAGAAAATTCTGCAGCTTTTAGACGTCTGCCTTAATGGCTTGTAGTGTTTCTCTGGATGTGGAACTCAAGCTATTTGTTATAAATACACTGATGGTATGAACCAGATCCCATATACAAATTCTGTATATGGGGTAAGCGTGATTAACAACTTAGGTCACACAGAAGCACCTGGTATTTTGCAGATAATAACAGCTAAGGCTGTTGGGAGCAGGCTGGGAATGGCAGGGCCTCCGGGGCTGTCAGGGCTCCTAGCTGAGCTGCTGCAAAATGTGAAGTGTTAGGGGGTAAAAGGAATGGGAACAATTAGTTTTAGCCTTTCTGCAACTTCTCCCTTAAAAATAATTAGTAAGCTCATATGCTTATAGAAGTAACAACTTGTTATTGGCCAGAGTCCTCTGTACTACAGTTTGTTATTTTTAATGATGTTTCTGTAACGCAGTCACTGAAGCTTAGAGAATAAGAACCAATCTACTTCACTTTGTACACGACAGGAATAGTTTTCTCTTCTATTCATAAACATTTAGTGGTTTTGGTGAGGTAGGAGGTTCCAACTCACAGGAGATGACAATCAGGAAATATTTTCTACTCATAAGGTAGACATACAAACACAGAAATCACCAAAGAAGTTATAGAATAGAAACTCAGAATACCTTTCTCCATAAAGTCAGTCTTTTCTAGTACACACAAAGTTTTTCCAGCTTAATTTTCCAACATACTAAAGAGAAATGAGAGTAAACATGGTCACACGTTAGCTAAACCATTCATCACTTACACTCTTAAATTGCGTACTGATAGTAAAGAAATGCTAAGTGATCGCTTAGGACCATTTCAGAGAACCTCATTGGATCCAAAATACAAAAAAGTCCCCTATGGCCCTTTGTTGTACTAGCAAACCTTACGAAAAGCACAGCATTTTTCATTTTAACACTTCCAAAACATAAATGTAAAAAAAATGTAGACTATTACAAAGCATCAAAACGTTTATCACATAGAATACTACAAGTGGCAACACATAGAGAATGTCACTCAGGTGAGGGACTGTGAATTATTTATATTTCCTTCCTTACTCACCTTTTGCTCTGGTGAACAGTAATTTCACTCAGCTTTTAAAATTCCTCCTGTAAAACACATCCCACAGTTCACTTTTCTCTGTCCTATTTTCACCTCACTGATCCCAGCAATGTAACACACAACCCTGAAGAGATCTTCAACTGTGCTCTGGAAAATCCTAAACACTTGGAGCGAATGAGAGGCCACCATAATTTAAATGTAAGGGTAGTAATAATCTAATCCCAAAGAAAAATTCCTCTGACGCAAACAATTAAATAAATCATTAAACCCCTAAGTGTAGTATTTTAATGCTATGACTCCTAAATAATATTTACTACTTGTAAGTATTATTTAAATGTATTACTAAAGATTTAATATCACATCTAAATCATGAAATAGTATTCAAAATTATTTACTGATATGATATACCACAAACACATATACTGTATCTTGATTCATTTTCATTGCATATATTTTAAAGGATATTTTTAGCAGGGATTATGCAGATTTTTTTCACCACCTTTACAAGTTGGATTTGGTGTAATGTTGCTTTTTCTGAGACAAAATACCAAAGAGTAGATATTATAGATTTTAAAAATTCCTATATGCATTATTAATATATACTTACAGAGTAAATACTTGAATTGATCTCATATATGATCTTGATCCATCAAGAAAAATATCAGCTGAACCATTTCTAGTGATTTGTTTTAAACAGTCAACAGAATACATACAGATTTAATAAATGACTTCTGCATTATGCCAGTATTTTACTTCAAGAAATTATTTTTATATTGATGAAAAATAAGTCCATTTCATTACAGTAAGTCTCTTAAACTGAGTGCATAAACTGTAAACCAGTGTGAATGTTTTGGCCTTTTCTCCTTCCCATGAAGCAGAAATCTGTTAATCTATGACCAGTATAAAACATTAAGCTGTCTCTGTTTTTTCATTCCAATTTAATTCACTTGGTTTCCCCTCACTGATTGCCTTTGACTGAAGAGTCACATGTTGCAAAGAGAGATGAAAATACAACTGTTGCTTAAGTGTGCCATGCTGGGAAGTCATTCAACTAAAACAGGAGCTATTTGTTCACAGCATCTACCAAGGTCAGTCTTCAGAAGGTCTTTTTAACTCAGAGACTTTGTCTTGAATTTCCAGTCCTGTCTACATTCATTTCAAACTGCCATAAATCTACCGCTTCAATGCAGCATTGCCTTATATTGTTTACACTACTATGGAAAAGATTTTGGCTTCACTGGGAAGAAGTATTAATGATCTTTTATCATTCCCATGTGTCATATGACTCAATAGAGAACATATGATGATGTCCTTGAAGGAAATCATAATAGACTGTATGATAAGCAACTGCATTGAATATAACAGGAAAACAAAAATCCACTAAAGAGCTATATACTGACTGTGATTTCAGTTGGACATAGTATTAGTAAACTTTGCAAGATTACATATCTAGAAAGGACATACAGAATTAACCAAAAAATTTTAGATATAGCCTGCAACTGTCTACAGAAGGAGCAACAGAAATCCATATGAAAGAGGATATCTTTCAGACCTATGTGGCAGTCAGGATAGTTGTGTTACTCACTATGATTCAGAAAGCCAGTACCTGGAAAGATCTCAGAAATAATTACCTCCATTTTAGCGATATTGAGTCTTCAGGTAACACAATTCCCATAAGATATTAGAGAAACATCAAAGTTTTAGATTGGGCAAAAAGAAACAAGTTTGGAACAGAAGCTAATGGTATTGACAGCACTGAGATGGTAATTTAATTTGCAGAGATGATAATCCACATGAAAATCATTGAGAGGAAAAAAAAACTCGTGACTACTTCCCCACAAGTGTGTATAGTATGGAATTAAATTGGTTCTATTAAGACGCTAATAGATTTAACATAAAGTTTCATTATTGTTGATCCAGATTGTAACCTACAGAATCATACCATAGTCACAAAAGGAAGGCAATAACTTTAAATAATCAAAATAGTTTGACAGGATTTATATGATCCAAGTTTGGATTCCAAACTTTTGACCATCACTATCATAATTAATCTTATAAATTTGATGTGCTTACGAGCTCGTTCTTTCTTTAGAAAAACCATGATGAGACTATTCAAGTTTGCAAAACCATGAAAAATTATCAATCAAATAACTGATGAGCAGAGGAGGGGAACTGGTGACAAACGACATGGAGAAGACAGAAGTACTCAATCCCTTCTTCACCTCGGTCTTTACCAGTAAAACCTGCCTTCAGGAATCCCAGGCTCCTGAGATCGGAGGGAAACTCTGGAGCAAGTAAGACTTACCCTCAATGGAGGAGGACTAGGTTAGGGGGCATTTAAAGAAACTGGATGTACATAAATTCATGTGGCCAAACAGGTTGCACCCACAAATGCCATGGGAGCTAGCTATTGTCATTATGAGGCCACTCTTTATTATCTTTGAATGGTCATGGCAATTGGCAGAGGTTCCTGAAAACTGCAAGAGAGCAAACATCACTCTTATCTTCAAGAATAAAGGTCCTGAACTACAGGCCAGTCATTCTCACCTCAGTTCCTGGGAAGGTGATGAAAAAAATCCTCCTGGGAAGCATTTTCAAACACATGAAGGAGAAGGTGGTGATCAGGAGTAGTCAGCATGGATTTACAAAGGGGAAACCATGCTCGATCAAACTCATTGCCTTCTACAATGAGGTGATTAGCCCAGTGGACGTGGTGAGAACAGTGTATGTTGTTTACCTTTACTTCAGTAAAGCCTTTGACACTGTCTGCCATAACATCATAGACAAGTTGACAAAGTATGGGTCAGATAAGTGGACACTGAGATGGATTAAAAACTGGCTGAATGACCAGGCCCAGAGGGTTGTGATCAGTGGCACTAATTCCTGATGCAACTAGTAGTTGAAACTAGGCAACAAACTCGTGGTGTATCCCAGGACTCAATACCGGAGCCAATGCTGTTTAACATCTTCATTATTGACCCAGACAATGAGACAGTGCACCCTGAGGAAGTCTGCTGATGAGACAAAACTGGGAAAAGTGGATGTACCAGAGGGTCGTGCTGTCATCCAGAGGGATCTCTACAGGTTGGCGAAATGGGCTGACAGGAACCTCATGAAGTTCACCAAGGAGACGTGTAAATTCCTGCATCTGGGGAGGAACAGCCCCAGTCACCAGTACATGCTGGGTGCCAATGGGCTGGAAGGTAGCTTTGCAGAAAATGACCTTGGGGCCCATGAGCCAGCAAGGCACCCTTGCAGAAAAAAAAAGGCTAACAGTATCATGGACACAAAAAAAATATACATAATTCCCCTTGAATGTAAGAAAACACTCTTTTACTATGAGAGTGACCAAGCACTGACACAGGTTGCCTAGAGAGGTTGTTCAGTCACCATCCTTGGAGAAATTCAAAACACTACTGGATGCGGGCTTGGGCAACCTGCTGTAGGTGACCCTGCTTGAGCAGAGGGTTGGACTAGAATGATCTCAAGAGGTCCTTTCCAACCTAAATGATTCTGAGATTCAATGAGTAATTCTCTTTTTTTATGCAATTCTGTTCTTATCCCAGTCTCTTAATTCTTAGCTCCTTTATAGCATCTTCAAAGCATCTGCAAAGAAAATGCACTCTGAATAAGCTGTTTTTAGTGAAGCAACACACTCATGTATACTACTTTCATGTGAATTACCTGTGAGAAACTATGCATCATGTTTCCATGTGATCTATATGCAAAATTACCTCATGAAGTGTATACTTGTTATGGACAGAATGCTATAGTGCTTTTAAAATGCTAATTAGCAATTCCCTGAACCACTTCAATTAGAGAAGATATTTATAAACCCTTCCCTTCCTTATAAAAGGAACATCAAAAACAATATAATATCATCTGTCTCCTGTTATAAGAGCCTTCAAACAGAGTTTTGTTTATACGAAACTTCATTTTCCAAAACCATAGTTCAGGAACACATCATAAGGTCTTGTTATTTAATTTCTCTTAACTGATTTTATTTGTCCCTTTTCAGTTTAAGGAGTTAGGTAAGTTGCGAAAAGACAAAATAAAATTCAAATTGTAACTTTATATTCTTTATTTTTTCCATCTTCATTAAATATCTAGGAAAAAACATGGCCTGTACCCCATTTTTCAACTACAAGTCTTCTAGCACTGCCATGCAATACATTAACTTTTCGTGGTTAATGATAATACACCTAAACAAATTCCAAACTAAGGCTTACTCACATGGATACTTCAACCTGCTACTTTAAAGCTGTAAATTTAAACAGACGTGTAGAACTAAGACTACAGAACTGCTATATTTGTAGAATCTGAGTACTCTTGTTTACATGGAAGTAAGCTACATTTACATTGCAAACATAAATGAACCGAGGAAAACTGGGAAAATGCAGTTTTAACTGGCAGTTAAAAGCCCTAAGGAGTAGGGCAGCTCTTGGAGCACAGTTATGAAAACTGTTCCTCCAGCTACCAGTGAGTGAAGTACCAAAATAAAAATATAATTTTGTGCTTTTCATTCCCTTAAAAACCTTTGAGGACTAAAATATGAGGATTCATGATCTTAAACTAATATAAGAATAATAGTTATTGAAGTATTTATCCATATTATAGTAACCAGTCATTATAGGTTGAAGTACTTTTGTTATATTTTAAGACTGTAAAATGGATCTCCCAGAGACAGCCATTAGCACTTGGCATGTTTTCAAATGGCAGTGCATAATTTTTGACAACCACACAAAATTGCCAGAATGTTCATTTTCAATTCTTTCTAATGGAAAGTGAACTGCTGCCATAAAATTCTCATTGGCAGTAACAAACAAACACAATATTCTCCATCTAATAGTCAGCAGGGATAGGTGCAGCTACAATTATGTCCAGAATATATTACAAGGAACTCTTGATTGTGTATCTTACTAGTCAATCAAACAAATTATTTGAGAGATAATCTGAAGGATTGTTTTCATCAATCTCTTCCAGTAGTTAAGATGCCTTCCCTACATCCCAATAAACATTAGAACTTCTAAGACTTTAAAATCGAAACCCTTTACCTCATCTTTCATTGTCTTCCTCCCTTCTCTTTCGTGCATTGCCAATATTCTATATGGTATTGCATACTGACTTCATGGATCATCAAGACTGTTAGGTTTACATCCATGATGTACATTCTAATGGTTATAGATCCTTTGCATATTTTTCCACAAAAAAAAATAATTTGCTTAACTCTAATCTGCCATGCCCAACTTGTTTTTTGATACTCTGTTCCTATTCTCCATCCTAGCCAAGGCCACACTCTCTACCCAGTCTAGTGCAGTTCCCCTTTCTTGATTGTCCACCCTCTCTTTTTCTTCCTGCTTCACTATTAACACCATCCACTTAAAAGATCACAACCTCTCTGCATCCTCATTCAACTTCAGTCATCTCTCATCTCCCACTGTCAACAGCTTCTGTTTTAGCCAGACCCAGCCAGCCTCCTGGCTTCCAGTTTTGAGATGCAAATGAGGTTTTGGAGACCTAATGATTCCCTGCTGCTAGCAGGGGTGGTCTTGCTTACTTGTCCTTTCAGCCTCCTGGCAGCCCACTTTCATGTCCTCCCTCAGCCTAGCCTTGGTTTGCATCAGACCACTAATGACCCCTTCAGCTCACTAAACCAGCAAAAGCTACTCACCTCTCTCCTTGCTGGCTCAGTTTTCAACTTGCTTAGTGATCTGACTCAAATTACCAAAAAGCAAGAAAAACATCAAAGTTGTTCCAAAGAAGGGGAAGGATAGTGAGAGAGGAGGCCTTTGCTGGGAGAAGGGAAGATAATAAGGAGAGAATGGACGTGTCCCTTTCGGTGCCACAGGCTCAATCATTTTACCTGGCACAAGCCTTAATCATTCAGTTCTATCCAACATTAGTTTCAGTTTCTCTACAGTCCTACTAACTTTGGATTTCTGTGTTTGTTGGATATATTCTTCTTTCACAACTACTAGATATCAAAAAAGGAGCAATCTTCATTGGCTAGAGGGTAGGGTAACACCATTCTTCTTGTTCTCTTTCTTACTTTCACCATTCCCCCTTGTCAATTTTTTATTCTTTTTCCACAGCCACACTAATACGTAAAACAGAAAGTGTGGTGAACAACCCACCCTAGTCTCATCCTGACTCAAAGCACAGTCACCAGTCATTGTCCTGGAATAATGGGATGTCTCAGCTGATTTGCCATAAGCCAGAACAAGATATTTTCATTTTTAAGTTGTTTCCTGCTCTGAATCAAATTCACTTCAATAACTGCTAAAAATACGACTAATCTTCCTCTTCTTTCAGACAATAGATAGTAAAACAGCATATAGTGTCATTCTGTACTAACTAAATAAAATACCTCTGAAAATTTTCTTCCTAGTTTTTCCTACTACTGTGAACAACTTGAGAGCAAAGCACAGTCAGGAACTAAAAGGTCTCAGAAAAATCTTTCCCTGAGACAGATGTTCAGATATATTGAGGATCATTTCAAAAGCAAGCTTGGCTTCTACAGGCCATAATGTAAAAGCACAATGTATTTTATGTTACAGTAGAAAGAACTTCCTACAGAAATGCAGGAACTCTGTTTCGGAGGATTTAATAAATGTCTTTTAATGAGAAATGTTAGTGTTAGTACTTTTGGTTTTGCTGCTTGAAGCTGAACAGTTTATTTCTTGAAAGCCTTAATTTATTCTAAAGCTTTTTCTTAGAATTTTGATAATTCAAACTGAACTATTATATGTAAATATAGGAATGTTAATTTCCAGTCCCACTTACAGAGAAAATTGCTAAATAATTATTGTTGAACTATAAATTCTTCCCAGTTAACTTTTAAATTGCGAAGATAAAAGCTGTAGCCTATTCCCATAGCCAGCAGTTGCACTTCAACGGGAAGATCCAGAAAACTGTACTTTAGAGTGAATTACTGATAGAACTTTAGAGTGAAGAAACATGATTTTAAACAATCAGAAAAGAGAATTAAAATTATGTGTAGAACTGTATGAAGAGTCAAATTCATTATTTAAACCGATAAATTAAAATATTTTAACCCATTCATGAAATTTTCCAAATACAGTTACACAGGTAATAAAAGGATCCAAATGTTCTGCAATATGAAGTAGCGCAACTGTGAAGGTAGTATAACTTTGAAAAGGTGTTCATAAGACCAGCATTTTTGACATAAATCCTCCAAGCAACCTGAGTAATGAAAAAATCAACCACAATTCTCCATAATTCTTAGATTCATTGTAGATATGTGCACAATTTAATAACAGACTAGATTTGAAAGATGTTTCACAATAGCTCCCCATTAAAGGCAAATCTGAACAATAGTCTTGAATTTTGCACTTCACACATGGGAGGAATCTAATAACCATCAAACCAGGACTGCAAATTTATAGCTATAAATTTTAATGTCACTTACATGGCTTAAATTTGGAGATACATCATTTGCCTCACTACACTACAGTCGGTTACCTTAGCCAAAAGGTGTTGACTACTGCCTATGAGGCTTGCATTTATGCCTGCTACTTCTAGACTAAGTCAAATTTAGAGTGTTGTTTGATGAGTTGACAAAGCTGATGCAAACACTCCGTGGCAGCAAAAAAGATGGGTGCTGTGCTCTTGTTCTTTCATCCCTTTCTTCTTTCCTGTTGTTCTACGTTGTCTCACCCCTATCATTACTTCTTGTACTCATTGTACCTTTTGGTGAGCTGGTTTCACATCCCTACACACCTGCCCTTTTGGAAACCTCCTTTCCTCATGCCCATGTCTTCCTCCCTGGTTTAGACTACAGAATCTTGTAATTCATCTTGCACCAGCTCTGGCAGTCATTCATCGGGCCACCCTGTGAGGCAATTTGGGTAACTGAAACAGCACTTTAAAGGAAAGCAGGGGTGGGGGTGGGAGTGGGAAGATGCATCACACAACGGGCTGAAGTTTAGCTAAATACTAAGAAATACAGGCATTAACTTTTTTTCCATATTTTTTTCTAGCTTCCCTTTTAATTTGAGACTGTAGAAAATTATCTTATTTTCCATGAAAAGTGATAAGGCTGCAAATTAGCACCTCTTTCCCTTTTATAGTGAAATCCTGTTGCTTTGCACTGTCAGCCCTCCCTATAACTCACAGGGATCAGTGTAAGCCACACCTAGACCACTGTAGAATTAGGTCTTCCAGCCTTCCCATTCCTTAAAGGAAAAAAGAAGGGTATAGATTTTGATGTTCTAGCTAACAGAAACAGCTATTCAGTATGCCATATATTTATGCACTTTTATATTCATAGCATATATTTAGAAATAAACACACACACTGTACTGAAATACATTGTAACATGACTCCTGCATGCAGTTCTTTTAAAAACAAGCCTTTTGGTACTACAGAATTTACATCAACCTCTTGTAGCTAAATGGTCAAAGCTCCAGCCCTATACTTAAGGTAATGTAAATGAGGTTGCCCAGACAATATTCCATCAGTTAAGCCCAAGAAACTAAAAAGAACATTTTGGATAATAAATGTTATCATAACATTTTGACAGACTAGAACACAGCACAGGAAAAGCAGGAAAAGAAGCATGTATTTTTTTTTTCATTTTATATAGAAAAAATATTTAATTAACTTAGGTTAAGAGGTCATTCACTAACAACAGGATTGAATATAAGCTGACATAAAAAAAGCATCTGAAAGGAAATCTTATATAGCTATAACTTTTATTTTAAAAAAAATCAACGACTTTTCACTCAATCCTTAAGTAGTCAAAAATATTTTCATTGCAAACATACTATATATTATTAAAGGCTAGTATTAAGAAAACACTCCAATACTTTCATGATTGGTCAATTCTGTTAGTTTAAAAATGTATGAAATAGGACTGACCTGGGAAGAAATTCTGCTGTGTCCAAGTAGTTATTTTTTCTTGTACAGGGCGCTTTTCAAAATGCCCTGCAGTTGCATTCTGATGTAGGCCTGCTTGTCTGGTGGCAAATCCCAATTCTCCAGGTTCAGAAAACTTCAGATAAAACTGTGGCTCCAAATCACTGAAAGAGAGGTTTATGGCACCATGTCTTCCACTGCCATAGTCACTGAACATAGATCCGTCCTCGGTGCTTCGTGTCGGTAGCGGGAGAATCCGATGATGGAGCTGCGGGCTAGGCAGTCTTGAAGATAACGGAGAAGGAATAGGTGACATTTGTTTGTGTGTATTAGATAGTGGATATGAATTACTAAAAACATTACTCACTGCTAGTAACGAGGGTGAAGGCAACCTTTTCTCTTCCAGTTTATTACTCGTCTGAGAAATGTCAGGACTTTCATCCACAGGCAGGTTCAGAAATAAATGCTTGCTGCTTCCCCGGGATCCCGTGGTTCTTTTCTCATATATTGAGCCTGGCAGGTTTCTGTCTACTCTTGTAATTTGTTGCAGTCTCTTCCATTCTGCAGCTTCATCTAAACTGTCGCTCCGTATAACTTTCAGAAGAGCTTTATTGACTGCTCCCACAGGATTGCATGACTCATCAGTAACATGCACTCGCTCTGCTTTGTACTGCAAACCAGAGCCGTCTTGCTCCTTTTCCTGCAGCAGAGTGTTTTTAGAGTCTTCAGCAGCTTTGCCTTCGGAGTACATATCAGTTCTTGATATAAACTCGTTATGTACTGTTGTGAGAACAGGAGAAATGGTTTCTTTACCTCTGTGAAAATCAGGTAAAGACTCCACAGGGGGGTTGGCAGCTTTTTTAATACAAGCTTCTGAATCCTGTACTTCAG
The DNA here is from genome assembly GCF_009769465.1 of Tauraco erythrolophus. Classification (NCBI taxonomy): domain Eukaryota; kingdom Metazoa; phylum Chordata; class Aves; order Musophagiformes; family Musophagidae; genus Tauraco; species Tauraco erythrolophus. Next base: position 37,349,853 of record NC_141470.1, on the reverse strand, counting down.
CAACTGTGACTCCTGGTTTCTCCTTGCACACTGGCTCAGTATACTTGCTACTTTTCAAGCTTTTAGCAGCTGTAGATTTACTTAACGTCTCAAGTCTGTTAAATAGACTGTCCTGAGATGATTTTACCAAAGTGATACTCTGTTGTACGTTTGTAACTTCAGGAATGCATTCTCTATTATCCACTAGTTCAACTGCAGCCGTGTCACTGTTGTCTTTTGAGCTAGAACACGGTAAGTCAGCATGCAGGTTCACAGCTTTGTTGATCTCAAGAAAATACCCCTCTTCTTTCCACCTTTCTGGTCGTATACTATTGTCTACTGGTAAATCATCCTTACCTTTTACTGTTAGCCAACTGGAGGCAGAAAAGGAACTGGGAAAAGTCCTGGTAGGAAATCTTGTGGGGAGCCTCTTATTCACGTCTTGCACGCTCAGTAAAGAAGGATGTTGTTCATGGATCTTTTTTCCCACTTTCCAGTGTCTGAACTCCTCAAAGCTCTCTTTCCTTCTATATTTCCTCATTTTTTTGTGATTCAAATTGTCTCTATTTGTGGAATCCAGAAAGAACTCCTGCTGATGTGTAAAACTGGAGTAATCGTCACCTTTAAGTTTCAAGACTCCAGAAATATCCTGTCGCTTTCCCTCCTGATGTCCTGTGTTAAGGCCCGGAATGTGATGTGATCTCAAAACACTAGTTAACAGCTTTTCCTTTTCAGCAGTTAGTTTGTACAGTTCAACGAGAATGTCTTTCGTGGTAGTTTGCTTGAAAATAATATCTCCAAAGTTTTCATATGGCTGTTCTCTCAGCTCCATCTTCAACCTCTCCCTTACATGATAGCAGCTGCAGAAACGTTTACTGGTTCTATCCAGAGTTACACAGCTCTTGTAAGTAAATCCTCTGACTTTTCCCTCTGGAAGATAGAAGCTGACGTAACAAAGCTCCATAATGGGTTTGTGCAATTGAAGGACAGTATGCGTGCCTTCCATTATGCTGGCCAAATTAGTCATTCGATTAAATTATGTGCTAAGTGTTTCAAAGCTTGCATGACATAGCATGTGAGGCAGGGAATGGACGGAAGGCATCTGACTAATCTTCAACAATAATATTGTCTGCTGGAAAAAATAGAGAGAAGCCTGTCAAACTTGATTATGGCAAATTTAATGAGACAAATAACAAGCCTGCAGAAGCACAATCTTCCCTCAGTATTTCCTGATACAAATCTTTTACCTTGAAAACTCTGACACAAAAGGATGACATTGCTAGCACTCATAGTTGGAGTCATAACCTTCTCTCGTACATCATCTCTCTGTCTCCAGGGTTCCCAGTCAATGCTGTTCCATAAGGTTACAAGATGTTCACTAAAACACCCATTTCAAACAGAATTTACTTTTTAATGCTGGAACCTATTGCCCTTTCTCTGTTAAAAGTTAGTGTGCTGTTGAACATTCAGTCCAAAAGAACCATTCAAGCATGTATGTTACCTTTTTGGTCAGTCAGCACAAACCAGCAACATAACACCATCACAACGTATTAGCTCTCACTGCAAGTACTGTCTATATCTATTTTGATTCAACATGCAAGAGAGTGTAATTGTACTATGACACGCAGGTTATTGAGCTTTGTTATTTCGTTTTTCTTTGCATCACATTGGTTGAAATTGGTTTACTCCTTTTGAGGTCCAAATTGGTTTTTTATCCAGAAGGAGCTTTGCTACCACGATTAAAGCGAAGTCTGCAGTCACTAGGAAATGCATAAGATCAGGGAAAGACCTAAAGCTCACTAGCAAATCCAGCAGCATGCAAAGCTGGAGAGCACCTGTTCTAAGGCTTCCCTTTGTTGAAAATGTAGGAATTCAGGTTTCAACTTTCAAAGCATAAATACAGCAGAACTTTCCATCATTTCAAAAGAGTCAAACTTAGGCTCAGGCAACAATAATTAAAAGGAAGCTGTCACATTACCATGTCACATATTGCAGTTTTATGTATTTTTTTCAATATATAAGTATTCTATCAGTTTTCATTTTGCAGAAGGACTCAGATATAAAATGATACCAATAACTTATCATAAGTAATTAGTGAATCCTAACTCTAAGAAGCAAGCAGTATTTACCCAAATCATCAAATTTACCCTATCCTACCAGCACATATTCATTTATTGCAGTGGGTTTTATCTAAATTTTTGTTAAAAGCATTGGATCTGTTTGTAATGTTCTTAAATAGTTTCAGGACTTTCCATCTTTGAGTAGTATGACTCTTCATGCCAGCAAAGCTCTATATGCCCACATAATCCTTGAAGACAGAGGACAATCCTAAGAGGAGGACTAATGGTAAGAACGATCTTCCATCAGAGCCAGATCAGCTTCTTAATTCTGTTCACCAGCAGTCAATGGCATGATTCGAATTCCTGTGCAGGTATAGGAAGGGATAGCAAAGGTGCAAAACCTTTAGTCAGTACGTGTGTTGAAGACTGCTTCTTGTTTCATAGACCTGTAAGAGTTTCTGAGAAAATTAGGCCATACTGTTTCTTCATCGTGTAATTGTTTTAACTCATTGTCTGAGTCTGCAGTTCGAAATACGGACAAAGCTAAGTACCTGCCAAAAAGAGCAGCCTCACTTCCAGCCTTCCTTGTCTCCAGCTGTGCACGCGTGCTTGCCTTTTCTAGTGCAGAACTGAGTGTGTCACTGGCAGATGCAGCAAAGAGTGGTTCTGCATACAGAAATAACAACCATCAAAGAATATTTCTCATCACAGGAGCAGTCTTGAACCTACTCACTCTTCACCCAAGCAACAGGGAACCCCTTATGGTAGCAGTTTGCCAGTACATCAGCTTAGCCATAGCACCAAGTTGCCCTCAAGTAATCTACTGCGGTGAGCTCCATCAAATATGAACTAGCTAACTTGTAGACATTTCCATAAACGAATACTCAGCAGTCCTAGCTATGCATGCTGAGTCAGTTTTTACTTACAGAAGAAGTTTACTGAGAAGCAGAATTTCAAGGGAGTTACTAGGCAGGGAAATGGACGGCACAGTCCATGTTTTCATCCATTGGCAACATGCAGCTGTGCAGCTGTTAAACTGTGAAGACGAAAGAATAGGTAACTGGGAAAAACCTAGCTAAAGTGAGAGTGGATATCCCAAGGGAGACCAAATGTATGCTTAGTATTGACTTCAGGAGGATGATGCATCACATCAAAGTATTTGTGATGTGTTTGATTTAGAAAAAAATAGAAGGAAAGGAGCATAGAAAGAGAATTGTTTTTTAATACATGGAATAAGACAGTCTGTATTATGTATATTTCACAGTCTTATCTAGGAAAAAACCTTAATGTTAAGTTAGTCTGAATTATTTTATGTGTCCCTCTGTTTCACCTCAGCCGGCATGGCATTTTCTCATCGAAATATGATTATGCGACTACAAGGAGGTAGCATCATGGAAACTATAGACCCAGTAGCTATAGACCTAGACATTGTGGTCAAATTTAATATCCTTAAATGACATCTGTGATATCATCAGGTGCAACTCAGCTCATTTCTGAAGAGTACATTACTCTTGGTAACATACATGCTTTTGTTTTTTCCCTGAGATGAAGAATATACGTGTAAAGGACAGAACTAGGTAGCTCTTGCCTCCACCACACAAATTTGCTGGCTATGCCTCTCCCAAAACACAAGCAGCTTCCCTAATCTAATCTGAGCTCTGAATCATTACATTACTGAAATGAGATCTACAGCTCTCCCTTAAATCACATTGCAACTAAAAGCTCTTTTTTAGTTAGAAACAAATAAATCTATTGAAGATGTTATTTTTTAATCTTACCATCTTTGACAACAACCTGTTATGCCAGCTTAGTCTTGTTTTAAAACGCTATATCGTATTAGATCTCTTCTTAGTTACAACAAACCAAACACTGGATTTGGTGCACACATATTGAACACATTAAAATGTAGAATCACCTTGAATAGAAACATAACTCCCCTTCTTAGGAAGAAAAAACTTACACATACTTCAACATTAAATCATTAAAAGTGATTTTAGTGAAAACCAGTACAATAGCAATAGCAGAAAGGACACTTGTTACTATTAGGCCAATGAAAATATTCTGTATCAAATTTTTCATTGATTTAAAAGATAATGTGATAGCAACGCACCTGCTGCAATTGTTAGTGGTATTTTGAAGCTTAGTTCTATTAATAGATACGTTCTTTACTAAGAAAATCTTTTTCTCTTCAGTGCCTTCAGCACCCTATTCAGCCTTTTTATAATCTTCCATCAGAAAACAAAGACGTGAACTCCCTGCTCTAAAAAGCAGAAGCGTTATAAGAAATTATCAGGAGAATTATGTAAAGGAAGGAAACTGGTTGTCGTAGTTTAACCAGCCGACAACTAAACACCACAAAGCCGTTCACTTTCCCTTCCCCAGGCAGAGAAAGGGGAAAAGGGAAGGAGCTCATGGGTTGAGATAAGAAACAACTTAATAGTAATAATATAAAATTAAAATAATAATGATAAATTAATAACATGATAAATTTTATATATGTGATATAATATATCCAAACAAGTAATGTACGTGTAATTGCTCACCACCCCGATGACCAAGGCCTGTCCCATCCTAGCAAGTGATCCCAAAACAGATGAGTCCCAACACCGCAATCTCAGACGAGTGAGAGGCCCGAAAAAGAGAGTGGGGAGAGAGAGAGCACTCTGAGACCAAGAGTCCCATGGAAAGGAAAGAGCACCCAACTTCCCAGTCAATCCTCATCTATACAGTGGGCACAACGCTGCATGATATGGAATACTCCATTGGCCAATTTAGTTCTCAATCCTAAATCTAAATTCAAATCACAAGGGAAGCTGTGGGCCCTTTGTCCCCAGCCATGCTCCCCCCAGCCTGTTGTGCTCCTGCACTCTGGCAAAAGACGGGAAGCTGAAAAGTCCTTGTAGTCTCAGTACCAACTATAAACATCAGTGGCGCTATCAACATTGTGCTCATAATAAATCCCACACTAAAACCAAAACACAGAGCTCTTCTAGCTGCTAAAAAGAAGAAATACTGTTTCAGCTGAAACCAGGAAAATGGGTTAAGGACTTTCAAATTAAATTACACACTGTTTCCCCAAGTCTTTCTGTTCACCTTGCAATCTGCTTATAATTCTACTTCTATTGCAAACCTTATTGCACGGAGTGAATTTTTGTAAATTAAAGCCTCATTCAGGCAAAGGTTACAGCTTAATAAAATGCACATTAATACAGGAAGACTTAAAATTTTAACTACAGAACGTATAGCAATGGAGCAATAAAAGTAATCTTCAACATGATTGCTAACTGTTTCTCTCATGCAGCTTTCAAATTCATAGTAGCAGAGCAATGGGATTCCGCTTGTGAGAAATACTACTTTAAGGAGAAAAACAGCTACTGAGAGATAGCTAGCGAAAAGCTAGAAAGAACAACTGAAATTGTTAAATAGCTGGCTGAGAAGCAAACTTGCTCTGCTGCTGGGGTTGTGTTTTGCTTTTTTTTTTCTTAGTTTAACAAACAAAAAATGTTACAGATTTAGTGCTCCTCAAAGTCTAGGGTGAACACATCCACCCATTTTGCTGTTCAAAATGTGCTCTAGAAAGCCAGGTCTCCACTGCTGTAGTTCCTTCTCTACTAGCAGGACGCATCATTTGCTGCTTAGCACGACAGATGGTCTTCCTCCTTTCACTGATCTTTACGTAAGTCAGAATTGGAAGTCCTCACTTCCCAGCTCTCTCCAATATCTGATTGTTAGTAGGTAACACTCTGGTCCAGAGTATGCTATGGCTAACTTCTATGCTGTGCTATGAAGCTAATTAACTCACTAAAACAGGAAAAGCATGGTAGATGAAAGGTAGTAGAAATGTGGATGGAAGAAGGATCCACACCGCAGCTAGAAGAAACGGAAATGAAACTGCAGTAATATTTGTTTACTGAGCACTTGTTTGTTAGAGACAAACTCCATCATCTTCTCTTGCTTAAACTTCCATGTTTCTCTGAGGTTCTTTCAAACTATCATTTGACTTACAAATTTATCATCAGAGAAGACAAAAAAGTGATTCTCTTGTGAAGAGAAAAAGTTATAGCTCCTTGCAGCAGCTTAGACATAATAAAAGACTTTCATACAAGAAGAACTTTCCTAGAATTTCCTTTCCATTGTATTTACTGGATGATGACAAAAAAAAATATCAAAATTAGAGTATTTAATTATTCGTGTAATAGATTGAACAATACTGCATCCTGTTATCAATAGTAGTTTCAATATTGCTCTTCTCAACTTCACAAGTACTGAACTACACTCACGAAGAGGTGTTAAGGAGTAGAAACAGTTTATGCCAGAGAACTGCTTTATTAAATTTCAGATCTCATGCAATGGCACAAGGGAAGTATTAAAGCATATTAGAGTCTTGCCAACAAATTCAGATGAAACATAAAGGAATGACAAAAAATACGAGGTTGAAAGTCTTTAAGTTATCCACAATGCAGAACTTTGTATACCAAAACCAATTTTTAAGTAAATGCAAATGTAGTAACTATACACACAAATAGATAAATAAAATGGAAATAACCAGAAAAGCATGTTAAATGCCTTGGAAGTTTTACAGTCTTTGACTATGTCATTCTGTTCAAATTAATCCAACAGAGGACCAAGTCCATGAAAAAAAAGTAATCTGAAATCCAGCTCTCTGAATACACTATCTTTGTGATCTGAAGATAAGGAAATCTAAACATCTTAAAATCTAAAACCCATAACTTTAAAAAAAAAAAGATAATCTACACTTAGTATGTAAAGTTAATTAAAATTGTTTTTCAAGTTTCTGGATGGACCAAATAATATGATGATGCCTCACTAGGAGCAAATACATTCTCAGAAGCCCAACTGCCCCATACTTGTTCTGGTCCTTTATAGACCATTGTCTCATTTGAAATAGCTGTAAATAAGCATCTTACCTTTTTAGAGCCACAGGAGATGAAAAAACAATGATGATACTTGGGATTTAGAACTAACGCTCACCATTTATACTTAAAATTTATATTACATTTGACTAGTCAGGTTGGGAAACAAACATAAAATGCATATATTACTCACATGACTTGGTCTCAAAAATTGTTTAAAAAAACCCTAGACTACAAACTAGAATTATATGGGAAATTACTGGCTTCACTAATAGTTTAGTTTCTGAAGTGGTAAAATATTTTAAAACAATGACCTTCTTCACTATGAACACATCACAATCCCTTACAAATATTTTCATTGTACTCTTACCAAGAAAGTCCCCTTATTCACATTTTTGGTCCTATGATTTGAGCCAAGTGACCTTCAATACAATTTATGTAAGTTAAATTGCAGATATAATGATGTTTTCCCCCTATTAAAACCATGTAGTTCTAGTTCCAACTAGTTCCACCCATCTGCACTAACTTGTTGAGTGACCCTTTTCCAAAAGCCACATGATTGGAAGTTACGTAAGTCTTCAACCAAGGAACAGGGAATTAAAAAAATTGCTATTGTAAAAGTAGAAAAAAATAAAAAGGATACATTAAAGGGTATAAATATCACAAGGGTATGTTTAGAAACCTGTATTTTCAAGACTTCAGAATGAGATGTATATCATGTCAATGACATCCTTGAAATTGATCATTCCTGTTCAGTGCATTTCTTAATAACAGTTGCTTACACAACAGCTTAGCTCTCCACAGTATTCCTTCAGTAAAAATTCTGACATGCCCTTGTGCTAGTAGCTTCCATTTTACAGTAAATACATGATCCTAAAAAAGAAAAAAAGGTTTCCAGCACTATACTTCCTGTAAAAAATGTTTCTCCTGATATTTTGTGTTGCAATCCCTATTTAAAATCAACTATCTGCTATAAATTTAAAAAAAAAAAATATTTAAAATATACTCCTTAAAATCCATGTTTAATACTGACTTCTTTCCTAGATGCCTTTGGATGTGAAAGACAGAATGACAGAAAATAGAAACTCAAAGAAGACAGAAAAATGAGAGGAGATGTTAAAATGGGAGCAACGTGAGGAAAAGAAAACACCCCTTCAATCTTCAAATGCCAGAAGTTAGAGATTTCTGAAGATGGAGATACGTACTTGAAACCTCTCTTCTTTTCTTTTATTATTATACTGCAGGTTAAGCAAGAAATGTAATGTTTCATTTCTTTCATAAATAACTTTCAAAAGAAAATAATTTCATGTCAGGTCTAGTTTGAACGTGGAGTACAAAGAAGGAAAAAACTGCATGGAATTACTAGTGATTCAAGGAAGACAAATAATTCTGCTTTTAAAGAGCTTAGTTAGAGTATGAGTTGATTCTTGGAGAAGAAAACAATATTATAACTAAGCAAACCAAAAGGAAGTGCACTGGAAGCACAGGCAGATGCTAATGGAAATTCTGGTAGCAAGTAATACATTTCTTCTCCCTGCAGTACTTTCTGAATATAACCTGCTGTAATTTGGAAATACACAAAATAATTTGTACAAGTGGATTTCTTTTCTGTTATATTTTATCTGTGCTAATCCATCTTTTGTAATTTTAGTTGCAGAAAGCAACAAGACCTATCCCCACAAAAGAGACTGACATGAAAGTTCTCATCCTTCTGTAGCCTACTTGAATTTGGCAAGGCAATATGTTGTTGTTTTTTTCTGACACAACTGCGTCAGCAAGTTAAAAAAAGAAAAAAGATGACACACAACATGTCCTCATTACTACTGAAACTGTGTTGGCAGAGTTCAACCACGCCGCAGGATTATTTGTCCAAAATCTGTTTGAGAAGGTGACTAATTTGCAACAAGTTACCAAATGAGATTTCCATCACAAACTCTCCCATTTGACTGTTTAAGAGATTGCTAATAAAAAACTCTGCAATGTACATTGTAACTATGAAAAGTCTTAAATGTAATAAGTAGTAAACCAGCACACATTAAAGGAAAGAGCAAAGGCAATCTGTGCACATATCCCGAAGATATCACTCTTAACAAGTAACGGTCTGTTTGAAACAGAGTATTTCAAGAGTACAGTATTTAAACAAACCAACACAATCCCCTCTGCACTTCAGTCAGGTTTTTACATTCTCCACCTTGGTCCTGGGCACTTAGCAGGAAAGAAACCAAGAGAACAGATGAGTCAATAATCTTGCTTCCAGATTTTTTTGAACTGGAACAGAGTTTTCTGACTGCTGAAGAGGCCAACTGCAAGGAAAGTATGACTGAAAAACACTGAATTCCAGATAAAGATACATTCAGTATATAGGATTTGAAGAAAAATGTCATTCCCAAGATTCACAGTCTTATAATAAGGTAGTTTTTTCCTAATGATGGCAACAGGGACTCTTACCGAATTTAAAGATATAAATGGGTTTACGAGATTATAACGATGAAAATATATTTGTCATTTCTCACCCTACTCCTCCAGTTTTACTTGTGGAAAACAACTGCCTTAGCTTTTTACTGAGACTTTCCTACGGAAAATATTTCAGGAGGCAACTTTTGGCATGGAGAATTGCAGCAGAAATAATTAAACTGTCTCAAAGTTACAAGTAAAGAGTCTTATAATGAAAAATGTCTGAACAACTTCAATATAGACAGTAGCAGTCAGTCTTGCTGATTTTTTAAACTGAGTATCAGAAAACCAAGTTTATTTCACATGACAGACGAAACAGGAAGAAGCTCTGTTTTGCATGATACGTGAAACACCAGCCAGACTTTGTTTCGAGCACCAGCACTGACCCTCAGGTCTTCTCTTCTAAAGGGCTTCTCTTCTTCCTTCTCTTCTGTTGGAGCTAACAGATATTACAGTACTTCAGAGAATGAGTCTGCCCACCTGGCCTCGGACTGCCAGTCCAACCCAGCAACAACAGTTAATTTCCGCCTTCCTCAACAAAGACCAAAGACATCTTCACCATACTCCAGACATGTTTTCCTCATTTCTTACAACATAAAGAAAATGAAAATCCATTGAGTATGTCTATCAAAAATTCAGAAGGGCTAAGGCAGCAGGTACAATATTATCATAGCGACTTGACTCACGTGCTCACCATATCTAGAGGACACATGTACAAACTGTTATGATTCAAAGGGATTCAAAAGATACTTAAAAAACAAGCAAACAAACCAACAATACCCCCAACTCTCCTTGCTGGTAAGAAGAGAGTATTTTGCCAAATCTGGAAATTAAAATGAATGTTAGAATTATTTTATCTATCTTAAAATAAAGACAGGGTTTATTCCTTAACAGCAGCATTACATGGTATTCTGTGCTTTATTAATTATCCATTAATGTAATATATACATCTTATTCAAACAAATAACCCTCTCCTACAGCTTTCTGTACCTAAGACGAATGCTCACAATAAAATCTTGTAACTTAAAATTGAAAACTATTCCTGGATACGTGTACAGGGGCATATGGCTAATATTCAACTGAACTCATATAGTGATGTAAAATTAATTACATGCAAGAAGAAAGATCTTTTGCCTCAAGATATAAAGGTCTTAATAAAAAGATGTACTAGTCAGCTCATTTTCAAGCAATAAACAAACAAAAAAAAGCCATACTAGACCAAAACAGATTGTACAGACCTCTATTCACATATCTAAAATGTAATCTTCACATATTTCAACAGAAACATACTATATTATCAGGAAAAGTAAAAAAAAAAAATAAATTGCATTGATAGTCAACAGAGTAATATAAACTTTCAAGATTGCATTTGTACACTTTAGACTTGGGTCATAAACTGCGCACATGACTTTTTCCCAGTTTTAACCTAAATAAATATCCCTCATAAACTAAAATATTTATTTAATACTTTATCAATGGGTAAGTTTAGAGGATACACAGTAGCTTGTTTCCACTTCTAGCAGCACGTAAAGTACAGGTCCTGAGGGAACTGGCAGATGAAGTTGCTAAGCCACTATCCATGATATTTGAGAAGTCGTGGCAGTCTGGTGAAGTTCCCACTGATGGGAAAAGGGGAAATATAACCCCCATTTTTAAAAAAGGAAAAAAAGGAAGGTCCAGGGAACTACAGGCCAGTCAGTCTCATCTCTGAGTCCAGGAAGATCATGGAGCAGATCCTCCTGGAAACTATGCTAAGGCACATGGAAATAAAGGTGATGATTGGTGACAGCCAACATGACTTCACTAAGGGCAAATCATGTCTGACAAATTCGGTGCCTTCTACGATGGGGTTACAGCAATGGTGGATAAGGGAAGAGCAACTGACATCATCTCCTGGACTTGTCCAAAGCATTTGACACTGTTCCACATGACATCCTTGTCTCTAAATTGGAGAGACATGGATTTGATGGATGGACCGCTCGGTGGATAAGGAATTGGCTGGAAGGTGGCACTCAGAGTTGTGGTCAATGGCTCAATGTCCAAGTGGAGACCAGTGACATTCTGCAGGGGGTTGGTGTTGGAACCAGTGCTGTTTACCATCTTTGTCAGCAACATGGACAGTGGGATTGAGTGCACCCTCAGCAAGTTTGCAGATGACACCAAGTTGTGTGGTGTTGTGGACACACTGGAGGGAAGAGATGCCATCCAGAGGGACCTTGACAGGCTTGAGAGGTGGGCCTGTGAGAACCTCATGAAGTTCAACAAGGCCAAGTGCAAGGTCCTGCACGTGGGTCAGGGCAATCCCAAGCACAAGTACAGGCTGAGCAGAGAATGGATTGAGAGCAGCCCAGAGGAGAAGGACTTGGTGTTGCTGGTGGATGAGAAGCTCAACATGAGCCGGCAATGTGCACTTGCAGCCCAGAAAGCCAACCGTATCCTGGGCTGTATCAAAAGGAGTGTGGCCAGCAGGTCGAGGGAGGTGATTCTGCCCCTCTACTCTGCTCTCAGGAGACCCATCTGGAGTACTGCATTCAGCTCTGAGGCCCTCACACAAGAAGGACATACTTGTTAGAACGAGTCCAGAGGAGCAACACAAAGGCAATCCAAGGGCTGAAGCATCCCTCCTATGAAGACAGGCTGAGAGAGTTGGAGTTCTCTGAAGAAGAGAAGGCTCTGGGGAGATCTTCTAGCAGCTTTCCAGTACTTAAAGGGGGCCTACAATAAAGCTGGAGAGGGGCTTTTGACAAAGGCATGAAGTGATAAACAAGGGGCAATGGAATTAAACAGCAAGAAGGTAGATTTCAATTAGATCTAAGGAAGAAATTCTTCAGTGTGAGGGTGGTGAGGCACTGGAATAGGGTGGCTGGAGAAGCTGTGGATGCTCCATCCCTGGAAGTCTTCAAGGTCAGGTTGGATGAGGCTTTGCGCAACCTGATCTAGTGGAAAGTGTTCCTGCCCATGGCAGGGGGATTGGAACAAGATGATCTTTAATTTCCCTTCCAACCCAAACCATTCTATGATTCTATGATATTTCTACTGAAAAAAACCCATGTATTAAACATGTATTTTTAAAGAATTGTCTTCTTGCTATCTTTGTTCAAAAGCTTTAATTTTGCTTGTCCAGACAGCAAACTCTTCAGGCAAGAGCTGCATCTTGTTCTGTTCTGTACTGTTTAGCACCTTTAGTTTCACTAAATCAAGACATCAGATTTTTATTTATTTAGTTATTGCATGTCCATGCTTGTTAGTGTCATGATAATATTTTAATGAAGCATTTACTACATAGCCTTTCAGATCAAAGGTCGTTCTCCAAACATCACTTTCAGAGACACATCTGGTATACCTATATACTCTGAACTTTAAACCCAATACAGTATTTAAGGAAAGCAAAGGAGAAGAAGACTAAAAGGCTATGTTACAGCAAATCTTTGAAGTGTTTCATGAGCAAGGAAAGTAATTCCAGCTGCAAAAAGTTTGGACCAAACGCAAAAGGTGTAGACGCTAAGGAAGCTTCAGTGGTGAAGACAGAATCATGGAATCATGGAATGGTTTGGGTTGGAAGGGACCTTAAAGATCGTCTAGTTCCAACCCCCTGCCACAGAACAAAAATGGAGTTTAAAAGAATAACAGCAATTTAAAAAGCCTCTCATAACCACATTTTATACCTTTAGAAGAACCCCTCCATAAAATCCAGCAAGCTTTGAATATATCTTTCTGCAATGAAAGGTCAAAGATGCTGTTCCACATTAAGTTCTTAGGAATCATGAACAATTTTCTGAAATAATGTATTTGACAGGTTAACAAACCTATTTTTAACTATGCATATTTTAAAATATTTTAAAAAATTATGCAAACTTTGAGAATAAACTCAGAAAGCTTTTTAACTTTTCCTCCTTCCCAAACTTTAGTGATCTTGAAATTAATTTAGCCTTAAGGAAATTTGGGTTGCTTCAAAAATTGTATTTAAGTTTTCAAAACCTTGGCTGCACTGGATGAAATGGGATGTACTACTTGTGATTATCCTATTAACACTTCAAAGAGGAAGCATTAAAGCAGAGAACTACGGTTGCATTTTTATTCTTCAGTGCAACTTTTGCTAGCAGCAGTTCATACATAGCTAAATGGTTTTGACATATGACTACAATTAACAAAAAATTATAAACTCAATTGCTATCCACCTGAGAGGAGAGATTATAAGTTTTCCAAAGGCCTGTTAAACAAATAAGTATATTAAGTATTGGGTTTTATATATACAACATTTAGTCTGTTTTATCTGTCCTAAGTTCAAATCAATTGACATTAAAAAAATTCTTGAAAATGTTTAATTGCTTATATGTCATTGTGATTTTCTTGGTCTGTACCCTATCATGAAGGCTGTACATGGAATTTTTATTAAATTCAGCGAGCCTGTCAACAGGCAAATGCACTTCTACCAATAATAATGTTTAAAAATATTTGTAAAACTCAAATTGTTTTAAGATTGAACAGGTTGCATAGATCCCTCAAGGGGGTTCTAACTTTAGCAACAAGAAAACCCTCATAGGAAAAAAGCAAGAAGATTAAAACAGGAAGACACAGTATTTCAGTGTAATAAGCTTTAAATACAGGAGGATAAAAAGAATGGCTTTGAGAAAAATCTCAAATCTTGACGTAATAAATATCAATTTTACTTCAAGATTTCAGTAATACTATTTAAAACAATTTATAAGATTTAATGACTTTAAATGGAGGACAGAAACAATTCAGTATTAAGAATTTACAAGTCATGTTATTTTCTAAGGGCCTAACTCAAGAAAATAGATAGTCTTGTGGAGATACTAAGCCCTCCATTATTACCACATAATTTAAAATCAAGTCGGATTTAAAATCAAGCTGAATGTCCAAACTAATGATTAGATGTTCAGCCTTCCATGGAAAGGGAAGAAACAGCATGACTAGGAGACAGTTACTTGGATGAGAATTCATGCAGCACATTTTGTGCACTTTCTCTCCCTGTTCTCAGGCAGAAGTGCTGAGACTTGCTACACATACTATATGTCTACTCTGGCAAGACTTACAGGGAAGCAAAATCACAAACATTAATCTGGAAAGATGTTATGAAATTGCATAAGGCTTTAAATGATCATGGCAAAAAGAAAAAAACCCTCCCTCAGATACTTCCTTGCAGGCAGCTCTAGGCTCTACAGGCTCCGCTGTCACAGAGGAAGGTGGAACTAAACAGATCATTAGGTATACAATCAGATCCAAAAAATCAACAATAATCACAAGGACTGTCTTGTGCTTGGTTATTAAAACGTTCATGCAGTCTTTGCTCCTACTGACTCCAAGTCCGTGGAAATAAACATGGATAGTCACAACTAGAAATGATAGCAGTGAGGTACTATTATTAATAATAAAAAGGGGGGTTAGGCAGAAAGAAATAATGTATAAGTATGTAAAACATCCTGAAACATTAGAAACCATTTCTACTCATTTAAGGTTCAGATTCCATTGGGTTATATCTATTTGATCAGTTCATGATGGACAGTTTTGGTGCTCTTGCCTTTTTGGTGCTCTTCATGATACCTAAAAGCTAATGGAATACACATTCAGAACATATTTTTTAAAAGTCTTATGAAATCAAAGCTAGAAGAAGAATTTACTTCATGCCAAAATAGCTAAAGCAAAATTAAAAGCTGACAAACTTTCTCAGATGCCAGGAAGACTGGGTGGAGAAAAAGACGCAAACTAATTTTTGAAAACAGCAGCACAGAGGAACATGGAAATTTTATTCTCATTCAGTTCTTAAATACTAAAGAGTTGAAAGCTGTCCTACCCTAGAGGCTTAACAAAGACCTCTATGATTGTCCTTGCTTTCCTTCTCCTACTCTTGACCACCCTCTAGAGAGTATCATTTGGGCTCATTTATAAAGGCTGCTTTGAATTTGATTCCACTTTCAAACATTTTATGTGTGCAAGTTAAAGGAGGATTAAAGCTCTAGAAAGGATCACCTTATTAAATTATATTGTAAATGTCCAAGATCATATGCTTCTTTACACAGAGTTGTTCTTAAGTGGAAAAATTATCCTTTTTTTCTGCCAGAGAAAAAGTGGGATATTAGTCTTTTCCTGGTTCAAAAAAGAAAACAAAAAGACTCCCCCCCAAAACCCCAGTAGTTCTTCGTATCCCAGACAGAACCTGGCTATTTATCTTTTTTTTTTTATCCTCATGAACATCAATATAAAGTTGAAATTCATTACCTTGGCATTTATTTTGAAAAGCAGCCATTTCTCAATTTTCCATTTGATATTTGCCTATAGCTTCCACAAAAGCAAAAGGTCTTCAGTATCTAGTTGCTAAGCTTTCTCAGAGTAAGATTTTCTCCAATTTGTCGTCATCTTCTGTAACACAGAATTTCTTCTTTGAAAAGTATTAAGCTTATTTTAAATTAAGCGAGCAAGGACTGATAGACGGATCTGTACACTCTACAGATACTAAAAACTGAAAACAGAAATTGAAAGGAAAACTTCAAATTTTCTGGAAATGCTTGTCTATGTAAAAAAACCTCTACAGAGCTAATACACTTTTACCCATGCCTCTACTTCAGTCTTATCCTAACAAGTCGCAAAATATTAGGGAAACATTCACCTGTTGTTCATTACTTACTACATGATTAAGTCACCTATGCCCGTGTGTAGCTGTATACCTTACACATACACCTATAAAAAACCACAGGGAACATGCACGTTCATGGCACTTGACTTTTAATGAGATATGTTGCACTCAAGCCAAAACTAATTTCCATTGTTAAAAAGACACTTTGCAAGATGGTTAAACTTCAAACTGCAACTGTCTATCCCTAGATATTCTGTTCGTGGTCCTTCAAATTAAATGAATGATGTTATGAGTTGACAGTTTCTTTTTTTAGCAATATAAAAACCATTTCTTCTTTCTCTCTTCCACTCTCCATTTAATCCAAAGGGGCTGAACTGTTTTTGCTGAAACTTACCAAAACAAGCGAATTCACCTGCAAGCACAGGCCAAGCTACCTGAAAGGTGAAAGTTTCAGAACATTATGTGTAAGTGATTTACCTGAACTTCATAGTGAGATATACTTGTAGAAATATCTTTAAATGTGTACATAACAGTTTAATGATAACACTTGCACAAGACATTTCTACAAGTGAAACGATCATTAAACCGTCACGAACAATTCAAAGGATAGATGGAAATAAATAACTAAAATTAGGAATGCAATCAAAACTTCTCTATAATTTCTCAGCAATTTTAAAATATTAATTTTCTGTGAAGCTCCAAGAAAGTAAGGACTGATTATGAGTCCTGCTACACTCTTGGGAAAACAAATATCACAAGACAAGACAGTGGGACAGCCGGAAGGATTAAGTATGTACCGTTCCCAGGCCAACTCTCTGTCAGTTGTATCATAATGTGATTTAATGTTGCAGCTGAAGAAAGGAGACTGTGCAAGACAGCAAGAGAAGGGTTTCTCCAGAATGTCAGTCTATGTCCTTCTCCTACGTGTAAAAGATATTTGCAAATGTCATTATACAAACGCATTCTAACTCAGGCTAACAGTGCAGTAGCCTCAGCTGCAATGGTGACTCCCCATAAGCTTTACGATATAGAGTAACAGATTGTCTGAACGCTGTAAATACTAATCGCGTTTTCCTCCGCTCATCTGCACCCCTGAGTGCATGAAGATATTTACCTCCATCAAATGCTACGGAATTATACCAACCCGCATTCCCCGTTTCACTGTACCCATCCCATACCTTAGACTAGGAGAAAAAGAGCATACAGTTTTAAGAGTCATTTTGGGGCGGGGGGCAGTAATCCGGTAACAACTTAGATCAATAGCGCTGACGGGGGAGGGGGAGGGAGGAGAGCTACGGACTTTCTCAGGACTGCAAGAGAAACTAAGAGATCCCGGCTTTTATGATCCCGCAGAAGCTATTTATAAATAAACAGCGAGCGAGCAGACGAGAGATGCCAATGAGGACTAAACTGATCCCTTCTCTGCAGTCTTGAGTTAGTGGATTTATTTTCTTAACCCACCCGATTGCGGCAGAAGCCACCGCAGGGAACCGAGCCGATGGGCAGCGCGGTGGGGACGAGCAGACGACAGGGCATTACCTTGCGAGAAGCGGAGCCCGCGCTTCGGCCGCTCCTGCCGCCGCTTCAGGTGCAGGGAAGGACACAGGATGCCGAGCGGCCGCGCGACTGCAGCCGCCCCGTGCTATTCCCGGCCGCCCCCGCCTCCCGCCTGGCTCACGGCCCCTGCCGCCGCCGCCGCGCGCCTCATTCCCGGCACGGGAGTCCCTCGCTGTGCGCGCGCCTCGCCCGTCCCTCGCGGCGGGGGAGGCGGCGCGGACGGAGTGACAGGGCGAGTGACCAATCCTCGCGCTGCGCAGCTTCCCCGCCGCGGCGGAACGCGGCGCGCGGCCGCCCGGCGCCGAAGGCGGGGGGCGGGGGGGGCGGCGGAGGCCCCGGCACCGGCGGCCGCGCCGGGGTTAGGTGCGTGCGGGGCGGCGTGTCCTTCTGCTCCCGTCCCTCTCCGAAGGGTGTCGGTGGGCTGGAGGTATTTTCCGGCTCTCCGGGAGGGCTGACGCTGTGCCGCTTGTTCTTGCCGCTCGACGTGTCAGAAAACAGATTGTCCGGCAAAGTGTGGGTTTCCGTGGAGCTAGCACATCGAGGCTTCCGCCTGCTTATTTTTGTCATAAACTGTTTTTGCATGGTCCATCAAATCTGTTCTCCTCCTCGAAGAGCATCACTGCCAATCGCGTAGCTCCCGCGTACCACAGTGACTGCAATACGGCCCCTGGGCAAACCAGGCGTCACTCCGAGCTGCAGCACTGGAGGACAACGAATCCTGCCCTTTACTCCCAGCACTGCTTCAAGAGGGAAATCACAATATGAACTGGCTTCCTGCACTACCTCCTAAAACACCTAGCTATTTCAAGGGACAGAATTTTAGATGGAGCAAGAAAAGGACATAGTTTATTGGTCCGAACATCATTTTTCTGCAATTAATCTTCCTGCTACTCTTCACTGAAAGTACTCCATTCTGGAAGGCACCACAAAGGAAGCAAAAGGCCTTTGGAACAACTTACTTAGGTGAAAATAACAGAGGCAATTCAGAAGTTGCAGAGTTAAGGTTAAAATATTTCTAGTGACAGACACAAGGGGAGAAAGAAATGGTCTTGTGATTCCCATCGGTGTTTAAAACCCTTCTCAATATTGCAACGTTGCAATGAAATACCTTTTCTCACTGTAACTTACAGCCTCCTGAAAATGTCACGTTTGATTCTGCTGAGCTTCATTAATATGTGGTAGGTTTATTCATTAATCAGCTAATTCTTCATTAGCTCACTGTGCAGATTTTTCAGAAACAAATGTGATCTTAACTTAAACAGAAATCATCCCCCTGTATTTGAAACACTGGGGATTGTCAGATTTCTATCACTGTGGGCCACTCACAGCTTTGTTTCCTTTTAAAATCTTAACAAATTGAGTTTTCTCCTTCTTACCTGAAGTTTCCTGACCAGCAACCGATCGCCTGTACATAAATACTATCTCATTCTTTGTGTATTAAGACATGTCTGCAGACTGGGGAATGGAAAAAACCCTGGCTGAAAGCAAGGCTTTCTCTTCTGATGTTTAGTATTTTCAAACAAGGATTAACAATTACTTTGTTAGTAACTTCCCTTTTTACAAGCACGTGGTTTACATGGAGACAGAGTTCACAAAAAGCAACCGACATGAAACGATTATGTCAGGCTGCAATGTAGGGCACACTGAGAGCAAAACCTAATCTCTGAGAGGTTTCCACTTCATCTGCACTCATCTGCGTAATCAGCTTTTCATCTTGACATAGGATAAATGCAACCTGCCTTCTGCTTCATTTACCCTATATAGAACACGAGTATAGATTTGTATGAAGCAAGCTGTAAGAGCTGATGTAGAAATGTATTCGGAAAGGAACTTGAAACCATTCCGTTTTTAAAGGAACATTAAAGGTTGGAAGTCATCTATTTGCTAAGTCGATACGCTAACTAGAGTTGAAAGCTATTCACTACATCTAGTATGCAAACTGACCCTGCTTTAGATGAACCAATCCTTACTTTCAGCTACCATTTAATTTCTTAATCTGTGACTTTGTGGATGGTAAGCAACGATAGCTGTTGCTGAAACCTTTCAGGAGCTTTTATAAACTGTTAAATTCCAGTGAAAAAATGAGTGGAACTACTTGTTGATTTTCACTTATTTTAGTCTCGGTTCAACTGAGGAAGGCTCATGCAAATGAAGACCTTCATGGAACAAAGGAATGAGTAACAGCCTCCTCCTCAGGCTGCTCCTTTTTTTGGAAAAGTATCATCAGAAATCATAGCTAGTCATCAAATGAAACACTTTAACAAAAATGTTCTCAGAAGCAATGTCTGAATTGGAAAGGTATTGACTGACTGATGTCTGGAAACACAAATCTAAACTAAGTTCTAAGGGCTGACAATGAGGATACAGGCTGGCCAACTGAATGTTTATGTTTGTGCTTTTCTCTTTTTCTGTTGTCAGAAAAATATTCATAAAGATGTATGGGTAATCTCCTAGAGGTACATGAGGAAAACATGAACTGTATAATGCAAAAAGAGAATTAGGAGAGGTATCACAGCTTGCTGCCAAAGCAGTTGTTACCAGTCTATTTGAACTTGAAGACATAAAAATCAAAAAGCCATCCTGTATAAGCCAGCACCATTTTTCTTTTTTTTTTTCATGCCTGCAGCAAATTCTCATCCTTGAACAGGTGTTTAAATCTTTTAATATGTTTATTTTCTTGTCTTAACATTCCACTTTAGAGTTGACATTTCAGTATAATAGGGATATAAGATTCCATACTTTCAACATAAAATTAATACTTTGAATTCTCAATTAATTCAGGTCTATAATTCAACAATTCATTGTCTACTCATATTCACATGGCCAATTTTGAACCCAAAATAATGAAATTTTTCCCTGACTTGTTTAGATACATGAATTGAATGTGTTTATGGTGCAGTATATATGACTAGAACTCTGTATTCTTTAGTTTCTCCTCCTGTACCCCCTCAAATCTCCCTTGTGTCATCATCTCAGATTCTTTAATCCATGCTATCCCATGCCTTGGAACAGCAGTATGAACCGTGCGCATTTGCTTGGTCATCCCAGGCATTCTATTCCCTCACTACTACTTCAGATCGTGATCCCTTTTCTGTCCCGCTTGCCAATTTTCTTCTAATGCCTAAAACTCAGTAGAGAATCTACTCAATAATACAGAGAATAAATTGTGAAATTTTATGGAGTCCTTAATAGGATCAATTACAATTCTGGCATAATTGATAGCCAAAAAAAGAAGTCATCTAGTTAAGTGTAAGACACCATCTGTTTTCTTGAAAAATATTAAAATAAAGAAAATGTCACTTGTGGAACCTAGATTACTCTGTATCTTCATACAGAAAACAAAAGGCAATAGCACTATTTATATGAACAACATAAATGCAAATATATTGGAATGCATTTATAAAATGGATTGGATGGATTTTTTTTTGAGCAGAGTGCGTTTTTTGTCTCTGCAACATACATAATACTGCATTGTGTTATTTTGGTTTATTCATAAATTCTTGAGCCTAAAACAGCTAAAACAGAAATATCACAGTTTACATTAGCAATCCATTTGTCATCCATCTATATCAAAGATTTTATCCTAATGAGAAATACAGATTTGCCCATTTCAAATTATGCAAAATCTAATTTTTCAATTCACTTAAATGATGAAGTAACTGGCCAAAATGGCTTTCTGTCTGATTAATAAATATGGATCTTCATAAGACAGCAGAGGAGAATCTTTTTAATTTTCAAAATTCTGAATATGTGAGTGCAGTGCCAACTCTTGCTATTAAGTGACCTGATTTTGGATAGGAGGGAAGCCAATCTTACAACAAAAGCAAGTGTGTGTTTGCAAATCTCTGAAAGGAGGGTGAAAAATAACTTATCTTTAGGGAAAAGCAACGTGATTGGGACTGCGCAGAAAACAGACAAGATGTTACAGAAAAGTTAATGGGGAAGATCTCTCCAGAAATGAACATGTATTTAAGTGACTAAAACATTGCTAATGGTAAGGGTGTCAGTAGGACCAGTTTCATCAGTACATTGATAACTGAGGTATTCTCTACCAGGCTTAAGTACAAGAAGGATATTACAGAAACTGTGGCAATTAAAATTTGAAAATAAAGGAATAATACCATGAAAAAATCACTTCGTTCACATACTATAGTCTAAAAACACATGCATGGAAATTTCAGACATTCTCTAATGATTATATACACTGACTATTTGTCTGTTATTTGTCTGTTATGAAATTTTAAAGAGGAGTTTACTCCTCTTTAAAGGCATATACTACACACTAACAGATTTATGTGAAGCTATTACACCATCAAATCCTTGAGACTAATAAAATTGGCATGACTACTTCTCACGCAAACTAAACACTCAGATTGTGAGGAAAGAGTGTGTGTGTCTGTGTGTGTGTATGGTATTAAATACTTTCTGGGAAAGATTAACAACAACTGTACATACAGCATTTATTAAAGTGAGGCTAGCTGTGGAGTGCTGTGCCAAAAGAAAAAAAAGAAGAAAGAGAAGAAGGTATTATGAGTAAGTAACGACATGATATGCATAACAGTTATAGTGGCTGAAAGATTGTGGAGACAAACTGCCCTCAGAAATGGTCTTAAAGGAAAAAAAAGCCTTAAGGCAGCAGAAACTTACCACCGCTCCTACCTCTCTCTCCCTCTCTTTCTCTCTTCCAGATATGTATGCTATTACAGCTGCTAGTGAATCGAGAATCAAATATGCAACATTACAGGTACTTTTCCCAAAGCAGAAATGCATTCAGTTTACATAGAGATGTTTAAAAAAAGTTCTAACTAAAAACTCAATTATTGTATACTGAAAGATTACCTTGAAAATAAAGGCTAAATGAAAAACAGTGCAGAGCACTGATGGACAGTCTCTTGGTTTCTGTCACTCTCAGCACACTAAATTATGTACTGATAAAAGCAGCTATAAAGCAGTTCAGACTTCTGTCTCCACTATGCCACTGTAGCATTTTTGTATTTGATGTCTAAGCTAAAGTTTAATATTTAAAAAGTCGGGAGAGAAAATAAAGAGACTAAAACAATATCAAAAGCTTACTCAACAGATACAGTCTCTTACAAACATTTACTTAAGACAAAAACACAAACTCAACAAATTAATATTTTTAATACAAAACAGCAGTTGGTTCTGCATAATAAATAAAAATATGAGGAAAAAAAAGCCATGTCCTTTCTACCTGTATCTAAGGCTTTAAACACATTTTAACCAGATGCAGTTTAGCAACAGTAACAATTAAGTAGAATTAATTAGATGCAAAATTAGACTTTTTCAGGGCTAGTAGTCTGAAAGAAAAGGTGGGGGAGAAGAAGAAAAGTAATATATGGACAAACAAAAACCAGTCGCGCCTCTTCTAAAACATGTGTGTTCAGCAGAACTGTATGAAAATAATTAGTAAATAAATTCAGAACCATACAATGGCTCTTGCAACCTCTCTGCAAATAACTAACTTAATTCAAAAGTTTTTTGGTAATCTGAAGGTGCTTTACGATACTTAATTAAACTATTATCTTGTGAGAATCTCAGTTTCACACTTCAGAGAATCAAGGAACACACTAAGGGAAAGTTGCTTGTCTAGAGTCACTGCAAGTAAGTGGCTGAGATGAAAAACATCCAATCCTCTACATATTTTGCAAAGATGGGCTGTCACTTCTTCCTACATGATGTAGAAAGAAAATGTTAGTCCAGTTACAGGAGTAGATCACAATATAATACTTCCAGACCACAATTAGCTACCAAGTCTAAAAATTATGGGGTTTATGAAAAAAACTTTATTACAAATTTCTCCTTATGTCTCTGCTTTGTTTGTTTGTTTTTTTTTAATGTATTCAGGTTTAAAAAAAAAAATGAAATCACACATTCAGCTGTTCTGCAAACGCTATAAATGGAAGAAGAAAAACAGATAACTTTGCATGGTTTAATCACATGGGCTGCTTCATAAATTGATCATGTGAGTTTGACATCATTCTCATAAGAACGTTTATCTTAGAATGAAAGTAGCTTTTTTTACTGAAAATTACTTTTATTTACAACAAATATTTATGTAATCTCACCAAAACAAAATCC
Source organism: Tauraco erythrolophus (assembly GCF_009769465.1). Classification (NCBI taxonomy): domain Eukaryota; kingdom Metazoa; phylum Chordata; class Aves; order Musophagiformes; family Musophagidae; genus Tauraco; species Tauraco erythrolophus. The sequence continues at coordinate 37,326,235 of NC_141470.1, read as the reverse complement.
CAGTTCAAACGCTTCAAATATTTAACAACTATACTTCCTAAAATTCTGTCTCTGTATAATTTGAACTTCTTGTAACTGTCTGATGCTGGACAGATTTGGCACGCACACTGTCTACAAAAAAGCAGAGCATGCCAAGTCTAAGGCAACAGAGAGGAAAGCAATTAATACTCCCAATTATTCCAGGAAGAGGAAAGCAATTAATACTCCCAATTATTCCAGAAAGAGAACTGATATGTAGCAGCCAGAATAGAATAGGAAATATTACTCATTTTACCTTCAAATTCTAAGCAGTTGGAAGTTTGTAATCCTAACATTGATCCTAACAGATTTGAACAGTGTGATCACAATGTTAAATAGGATAATCAGCTCATCAGTCATTTGTCAGACTGATTTTGTTAAAAATATAAATTTAAATTTAGCTTGTTGATTATTTTTGTTTTGTGTATGAAAAATATGAATAGAGAGAACAACACTGTTGTAGCTGACTGATTTGGTTGCTAGCATTTTTACAAGATATGGTGATCCCCAGACCTCTGTAAATAGTAAAATCACCAATTGCACATTCCTTTTTTAATATACAGAGATTAATTGAAGCTTTTCTTCTTAATTGAATAACTGCTGTAATTCTCAACTTAGTGGCCAGAGTTTTATTTTAAATTTCTGAAAGCATTATATAGGAGAAAGTCTGTTATGGTTTCAGCACTGAAATAACATTTAAAGCTGCACCAATACTTACTGCTCGATTTAAAAAGCAGAAAAAAAGTTTATTCCTTTGCTTCATGAAATTGTCAGCATCAAGGAAGAAAAAGTAGAAAAAAAGAAGGCAAAGAAGGAGAACAGGAAAAGTAACATAAGAAAGGGAGGTCAAAATACTTGTTAATTAACAAAAAAGATTTATTTCTGTGCTGGGAAAAAAATATATACAGCAGTAAGATAAGTGTCTCTAGAATCTGACTTCTCAGTACTGAAGAGAAGTCCAAAAGCAGAGTGAACTCAGCATATGAAAGCTGAAGAGAGAAAAAGTTGCACTTAAAAATTCCCATAAGGAATTCTTCCATTCTAACTGAAGTAAAGCAACAATATATAAAGCTATCACTGCAGATGCATCAGTCATGTCACTTGTGCATAACTGTGCATCTGTTTACGCTTACCAGCCAGCAGTTTTTTTAAAAAAAATCTTTCTACTTCTCTGAATCCACAGTTCACTGCCTATTTATCAGCACTGAAAACTTCACCTTTACAACTGCAAGCTTGAGATAAATAGATGTAAGAGACATGACTCTTTCCTGCAGCCCTTTTGCTGTCATACGGGCTGATAGCGTACGATCGCTTCTCTGCTGATCATGGTAAAGCAAGGTCCATTTTTACCATTTAGTCGTGGTAAACCTAGGTCAATTTTAACAATTTTAATCCCAGCTCAGTTTTGCCTCAAGGGAAGCTATTCAAGATCATCATTGGTGTCAAGGCTCGCATTATTCTTGGCTATGACATACTACTTTGTTCTGGAGAGCACGCAAAATTTTACACATCCCAAGAAGAGACAGCTTCATTTCTGTTTTCAAGAAGAACTGTGGTGATAATTTATATTCACTAGATTTTCTTTTGTAGGAATGAGATTGCTCTTGATTTCAAAACATGCTGATTTTGTGAAGAACTAAACGTATTCAGTTTTCTGGGAGACTGCAAAGCAGTTGATTCTGAATCCCTAAATGATCCAGACATTTATCAAGATACCTAAAAGATATTGGATGTTTTTCAATAACATTAACTTAAAAGCTATCTGAATGTTTCACAGGCCAGGAAAGCCTGTCTGAAGGAATCAGTTTACAAGGAAGAAAAAAGAATATAATGTCTCAGTAAGCTGCAAAATTTCAATGTAAATATTCATTACACTCCACACTTTGCTGTAGTGTTTTCTTTCTTTTTGGTTTTGTTTGTCCCTTATCATAAAGAAGTGGAAAAAGTGTAGCTTTTTTAAGTCAGGGAAGTTTCACAGTTCAAATGTTTCACATATTGATCACACATTACTCACCAAAGCTACTAATGAATCTTTTTTCTATAAGTTTTTTTTAATGTCGCTCTCCAATTGAATAATGCATTTCATTCCATTAGATCAGCTATGTCTACAATTCCTTCATCTGTGTGCCAAGATGGAAGCCAACAGCAGAGCATTCCAATTCAAATGAATGTTTGTAATGAAATCTGAATTTGGTGGTATTAGTACTTTCCTGATTACTACATGGAAGCATACAACATGTCTGGTAGCGTTAATTAGAGATTTTAAAAGTAAGCAAGTTTATAATTTCAATGCAGACTCATTTTACAATATGTTTAAATCTGAATAATACACAAGTCTATGGCATCTTTTCTAGATATTTTGTGAACTGAAAAAAGACAGTAAGCATATGTTTTCACAATCTCACTATTTCATTACGTTACTATCAATTAAGTTGATCAGACTAGCAGTTTCTTTGTAGCAAGTTCTTTGTATGTGTTGGACTTCTCATTTTAAAAAAGAAAATGGCAAAGCTAGATCATTAGCTGACAATAACACATGAATTGCATGAAAATGAAAAGACTGGATGTACAAAGTGAATTGTCTAAACTCTTAATACTCTTCTTCCAAAACATCTTCAGATTTTCCTAGACTGGCTTTGCAAATGTTGCCAGCTCTTTACTGTGAAAAACCATGAGAATTTAATATGAAAATTTTACTTTCCACTGTATGGCCACCTGAGATACGTGTATGTGGATGCAGCAAGAGAAGTCTGCATTGACTTGTGTTTGGAACACTGCTTTCAAAATATTATCCTTACGCTGTGAAAGACAAAGTTCTGCAGAGATAGTGGTCTGGCCTCTCCATTCCATGGAAAGCTTCCAGTTCCTTAGTGGAAGCTAACAAAGTGGATTATCTCACTCTTTTACATGCTGGACAATCCTAGAAAACTTTTCCCCTTTATTATTTTCAGTTTTTTTAATTATTCCTTTAAATGTCTCTTTGATGTTTTTCTTACCTCATTTTAATATTACCCTATTTCTTACCTCATTTTAAATCTCACTTAGTATCTACAACTACTAAGCTGCATCTGCTGTTCCTATTTCAGCTGAAATAGCTATTTCAGAATTCTCTTTGTGTAAATAAATTGCTTTTCTCATCTTAAACACAGCCTTAGCAGTCTCTTGGGTTTCCTCAGGGAAAATAATTTAAAATTTGAAATTTTGCATAATGTTAATATATTTCTGTTAATACTATACATGATGCCAATGCCTTGATGTTCTATCATTATAAGGAGTTCTGATCTGAACTATGTGTCATAATCTGATCTATAGAATTCACCTGCTACTTCTGTTGCTTGTGGGACCTTTACTTGCCAACTACTAGCGAATAAATTAAATAACTTTTATTTGAAAACAAGAATATTTTGATGTATTAATTGCATAGTTGCAGTTTGATATTCTAGAATATTCCACAAATTTGCCTCTAGGACAAAAATATTCAAATACTTCCCTATAGAAAAATCCAAAATCCAGTCATCATTAATCAGTTTAAGTAGTTACAAATAAGCTTTATTTTACAGTTTATAGTAATAAATATATAATATCAGGTTACAAATTTCAACTGTGCAGTTCATGGTTGTGAAGCTTCAGATCAAGCTATTTTGTAGCTACATTGAACTACAAATTACTATCAGGTTTTAACATTATACATTCCCAAGTCACTTTTCTATTCAAACCACAAAGAATGTATTTACACTTTTCCAAATCAAATGTTACACTGACTCTCTTTCTGACAGTGTTTTTCCTTCGTATTCATCCTAATTCAGTATGATTTGTGAATATTAATATGAAATTTAATCTCATTGCCAGAATCAATAATTAAGTTAAACAAATGCACACCAGTTTTTATGCTTTCGCATTAGACACCGCTTCCAACCTACTTGATATTTTACCAAACCCTTTTAGAAGACAGCTGTTTGAAAGGCCCACAATGTATGTACGTATTTCTGGGGTGATGTAGAAGGAGAAAGAAGTGTTTTTAATATGACGCTTTGTCCAGAAAAACATTAGCAGGATAATTTATGTTCAGCTTTAATAACACTTGTATGTATTAAGACAGATAAATGTGTCCAGAAAACAAAGTGCTAGGGGGAAAAAAAAAAAAAAGAAAAGCAGTTGTATTTTATGACAATACAGTTTAAGGCTATTGAATTATTTATGGAATAAATATAAGTTAGAACAAATTAACATAATGTTAGACATTCAAAATGCTATTAAAATGGCTGTAATAGTATATACATCGTTATGTAATTAAGACTTGCATATGTTCAAACTCGCATCTGTTTTATTTTGTTAATCTTATACGAGAAGTATATCTTCATCTGATACCTCTTTTAATATTCTTTAATGTAGCAGAATATGTAGGGAATTAATTTTATGCAATCTGATAACGCAAGCTGAGTACTCCTTTACATTAATTAGACGAAGATAATAATGCTCTTAGCTGCTCTGTTGGGTTTCTGAGATAAATTAGCCACCTGTTCACTCTTGTAACTCTCAATGCCTATGCCTGCCTGGCTTTTCACCCACTTACCTGTTCCTTTGCTTTAAATCAGTGACCCTTCTCTTTTCGTCTCTTGGTATTTCCATTTCTCTATCTTTGTATAATGTACAGGTTGTTATTTGTACTCTGCTTAGCAAGAACAGTGTTCCTCATGGCTGTGTGTGCAGCTTGTTCTGAATTTTACACAATATTATCAGTAATTAGTAAAAAGAGCATAGAGTGGATTAGAGCACATTACTTACAGCACACTACTGATAGACCCTTATTGATGGGCATTGAATAATACTGAAAAAGTAATGTAATTTATTTCAGGTTAATATATTAGGTCATTATTGTTTTTCACCCGACATGCATATCTGGATATTAGACTGTTTACAGCCTTGTCCCATATATTAAGAGCAAAAGTTACACAGGGAAAGTATAGAAAGTGTAAAAAACGTCCCATATATATATAAAATAGGATGGATCTAACTCTAGTAGAACTGTTAATACTACTGAACAAGAGGTGATCACAAATATCTAGGCCTTCAGTCATTTAGGATTTTATGGATTAAAACTAGCCGCATAAGCTCAACCATAACCCAAGCAGGAAACGAGTGCAGATGGTGTACTGCTCAGGCTATAAACCTGTTAGAAAGTGGGTATTCTACCACGATATCTCTTATTTCAAATGATCTACTGAAGGGTGTATATAAAGGAACTAGATTACAGAGACACAAATATTATTTAACTCTTTCATTCATTGTGGGAGAGATTGTTAATAAATGGAATGCTGGAGGCAGAAATGAGGTATCTTATTCATTCAAATATTTCTAATCATTCGTGACCTTGGAAGAACTTAAACATGTGACAAAGGCAATACTAGGCAGGTGGTGTTATCACTGTCCGAACAGAATAATTATAAACAGTCAGTCTCTTGCTTTATCTCCTGCATTGTCTGGAAGCTAAAGAGAAGCAATACTGCTCTACTAATGTTTTGCCAATTACTGCTACAAATCAGCATTCTAGGGTCAAAGCTAACAAATTCCAGAAAGTGAGGTAGGTGTAGAGTATGAGAGAAAGCAAAAGAGAGAAATAGAGAAACAACCATGATAGATTCACGTATTGCTCAGGTGACTAACTACATTTTCCCAATTTATTAATGTATGTAATTTCTTAAAAGTATTTCTTAATAGGTAACCATGGAATGCAGATATGTTAAAATAATAATATTCATCTGTAAAAATAATTACTCAGTAAGTCTTTATTCTTCTCTGAGCTATAAATGTTTCAGTGCAACTGGCTACTGAGAGAGAAAATCTACAAATAAAGATGTACTATAACAAAAATCTAAAAGATAAAATTGTAACTGAAATTGAAACATTTTCAGATAACATTTGTTCAAGTATCCTTGAGAAATGCAGAATGTCAACCTCAAGAATATTGAAGTAATAATACTAAAAAAATATTGCAGTTTAAAAAGGTAATTTGAAGAGGCCACGGTAGATTTTTTTAGTTGTTTTTAAATTGGGGGAAGATATTTTTACTGTAAAAGAGGTTAAAAAGTTTCAAACTTCCATTAAAAGAATTTTTAAATTCTCCTAAAATATGAATCTAGAAATAGGGATATCAATCTAGAAATGGGGAAACAAAAGCAAATCAATCTTAGCCTCTTGATTGAAAAAAATTGTGATAATGCCAAAACTGAAATAGGTATAAATCTAGCATCAGTATAATCAAGAAAAACAGCAAATACTAAGATATATTAGACAAAGACAAAACAGAAACATAAACTTTGCAGAGATCTTAATGTCCGAGTTCACAGGGTCAGGTGTACATGGCCTTGCATATGTAACAATGAGAACATGCAAAAAGTTCCCAGATGGTTTGTAAATTTAAAGAGATACGTATATTCAGGTCAAGAAGCAACAAGATAATGTCCACATTTTTGCAAATTAAAGTCTCTTGAACATATATTATTGAAAAAGTAATAATTAAAAACATTAAGATCCATACTACGTGGCTCTTCGACTGAGGACTTAAGTAGATTCAACATGACAGTTTACAGTATTTAGCCATGACTTTCATTAACTCAGGAACGCGATTAGTGTTTAATGTCTAGGTGAAACATTATCCTTCTTTAACACTGTTCAGTTTTGCTCATGAAGAAGTCTGCTGCTGGTTCTCCTTTCTCAACATTTATCCTTCTTTCACAGCATGTTTCTAAACACCCACCATACTTAACATGGTATCACAAAACAATCCAACCTGATTGAACTACCATCTTTCTTCCCCATCTATAATCAGGGACGGGGAGGAAAGACAATAGCACTAGAAAATCTTTTCCTAACATTTATGAAATAAGTAATTTTTCATAATAGATCTAACTATGCATGCTATCAATTGACTACCATCAGTTTCCTAATTGTTCAATTTCTGTTGTTAACTTCCCTTTCATCAGAAAACGGAATTCTTGTTTGTTACTGTTTTGTGAAGCATTAAATTGCTAATTGCTTTGGAACTGATTCACAGTTGGGATTAATTTTTTTTTAGAACTTGCAGTGATAGCTGGAAACAATAGTTTTTTTGAAAAAGCACTGATAACATTAATCAAACATTTCATGAATTCCATTGCAACTCCCTTCCTTTGTGAGGCCATACTTTGTTTGCATTTGAGATACTTCTTTTGTATTTTTATTAGAAGTATTTCTTGGAAACACTGCCCGGGGAAGAAAATATATTTATTATAACATTCTACCCATGCTATACAGCATCATGACTCACACACAATTCACAAAAAACACAAATTAACTCAGTATCGGTTTTCATAACTCCATGAAACTTCAGTGCCTGCTAGTTAAGGTACAGAGGAACTGTAAAGGTAAACATAGAGCTATAAAATTAATTCCTCAATCCAAGTCACTCAATCACTCAACCTAAATACTTTCCTGATTTTATGTATGAAGACCAGCCCATAATAACTTTAGAAAATGCAAACCAAGTTCAATCAAAATTTAGAATCATATTCTCATCTCCCAACTTAAATTATGGTAAGCCTTATCACATTTTCAGCAAAAGTTCTAAAATATATTTTTGTTAATGACTGCTGTTATCCGCTATGTATAACCTTTACAAAGACTCTGCTTTGAAGACATACCAGTAGTCTTACTAAATTCCGCTGCTTTATAGAAGTTATCTCAAACATAGTGTTTTATCTTTGCTCTTTCTCCTCAGGGTTCTCCTCGCTAAACCAGCTGTTTAGCAGTGAAAAATAGAGTCTTAATGCCTCCATCATCCTCCTGTTTTATTTTCATCTAATAACAATAAATATTTATTGTCAGTGTTTAGTGGAACATTGAAGATCCAAGACAGGTCAGCAAAAGCTTGTCATCTTTGGGTTTGTTTTTTTCACTTTCCTAGTAAGAAGACACTCTGTACTAACAAGGTTTAATTCTTAGAGTGACACTTTTCAATTTTCTGGACATGAAATATGAGTAGTGGACAGGAAAGTTTTATGATAGCAGAAGGAAACAGTATCTTTGTGAGCTCCAAGCGGAAATATGTTCGGGTTTCACAGTGACCAGACACCTTCTGCATATAATCAAGGACCTCACAACAAAACCAGATATTTATATTTTGCTTCTGTTTCCTATGATATATTCACATAGAAAATTATTATGTATTTCTTAGTAATAGCACATGTTTTATAACAGAGTTCTTGGCAGGGCACGACTGAAACAGGAACAATTAGGTAAAAAAAAACTTTTTTAAGAACAGTTCATACACAATTACATATTAAATAGAAGGTTTCAAAACTAGCTGATTGAGAATTTGGTTTGGTTGCATATAAAGCAAAGGGCAATTTGGCAAATCAAGTGGGCTATTTAAAGTGCATTCATTTTTGGGAGAAAAAACAACAAACACACAAAACATAAAAAGCTTCTTCATGATAAAAAAAAACCAGTCAGACTCATAATCTTTGACAATGATCAATAACGTTTTCAGAGACATCCAAAATATTGTAAATGTTTCTGAGATAAGCAGCAATAATGTATACTGCCTCTCTGTTTCAGCTTGCTGGACTGGGTCCTTAGTATTGATAGCATTTATACTACACTTCTCTTTTACAATGAAATTGTGTATTTCTCCTCTTGTTATACCAGCTAGTGGAAGTATTTTACAGAGGCACAATTATCCTAGATGTTATTTTAAACAAAGAAATCCTCTTGCAAACATAATGTATACTTCCTGGCCTGTAAACATTTATGTATTTAATTTATTTACTATTGGTGATCCCACTGTATGAATCTTTGAATGGCTGCCTCCTATAAGTAATATGAGCATTATACTAATAAGAATTCCATTTTATTTTGAGATCTCCATGGAATTATCTGGAGGACTGAGACAGAAATAACTAGCTGAGATTACTACTCCAAGTACCAGTGAGCAATAAATTCACATTGAATATATAAAAATTCATGTAACTATCACACATTTTTTAACAACTGGTGAATCACAAATGTTTGTTTTGTTTTGTTTTGTTTTTTAATTAAAAACTCCAGTTTCAAGAACTCCATATTTACTGAGAGCTGTTTAAATTTTATTTTTAAACAGCACTTCAAATTGGGAGACATGTTATTTTGAACACTCATCAACATTAATCTTTCTGTGAGTAGATATATAAGGCCTCTGAGCCTTAGACTGGAGGATCACTCCACGAATTGCTACTACCAGTAGCAATTATGATTTAGGATATTTTTACTCTCCATTGTTATACCCAGTGTGCTAGCAGAAGAAGAATTCATACCATTAATTGCCAGGGGGAGATAAAGGCAAGTTCTGCACCCATAGCGTGTGGTCAGCTTTACCTTTGCAGTCTTTTACAGATTACAGCAGCTGTCTTCATCTGCAAAAGCTGATACCTTTGTTTGGCTGCAGAGCTGATTCATGAGGGTCTGGGCCAAAGTTTGTGACATTTGGAAGACCCTATCTTATTTCCCACCAACCTCTCTTATTTCAGCCTGCAGTGGTTTTGAACCCTTGTACACAGGGTTCAGAAGGAGACTGAAACAAATTCGAGAAGAGTGAGGTCTCCTGTCCACTGAGGCAGCACAGCATTTGCTCCCTCTGCTCACTGGGGAAGCTGGTGTTGAACTACGCTCAGAAGAGTCAAGTAACCAAGAATTTACCATTTTTTTTATTATTATTAAACGTTTGTAGATGGCAGGTCAAGCTACCTCCCGTGAAGCCACAGTGCCCAGAGCAGTCTGGTCTGGCAGTCATTCCCTCAGCAAGGTCATCCATAGAATGGCACCCCCCAGCATTGCTACTAGACCTCTGGGAGCCCAGAACACCAGTATTTTGAACATAACAGCAAGATCTCTCTGTGCAATTAGGGCAAAGTTGCCAAGACTGCGCTGTCTAACAGCACAGAGACTCCCCTCTACTCAGCTCTCGTGAGACCCCACCTAGAATACTGTGTTCAGCTCTGGAGTCCCCAACACAAAAAGGACATGGAGCTACTGGAGCAAGACCAGAGGAGGGCCACGAAGATGATCCGAGGGCTGGAGCACCTCTGCTATGAAGACAGCCTGAGAGAGTTGGGGCTGTTCAGCCTGGAGAAGAGAAGGCTCCGGGGTGATCTTATAGCAGCTTTCCAGTACCTAAAGGGGGCCTACAGGAAAGCTGGAGAGGGACTTTTTACAAGGGCGTGTAGTGATAGGACAAGGGGCAATGGGTTTAAACTGAAAGAGGGCAGATTTCGATTAGATATAAGGAAGAAATTTTTTACATTGAGGGTGGTGAGGTACTGGAACAGGTTGCCCAGAGAAGTTGTGGATGCCTCATCCCTGGAAGTGTTCAAGGCCAGGTTGGATGAGGCTTTGGGCAACCTGGTGTAGTGGAGGCTTTCCCTGCCCATGGCAGGGGGGTTGGAACTAGATGATCTTTAAGGTCCCTTCCAACCCTAACCATTCTATGATTCTATGATTCACAAGCTTAAGTAAATCTAATTAAGCATGTGCTTCTTAAGCATTTCTTCAGGGACCCGCTCAGACCTGCCTGTGGCCAGCATAGCCACCACTGGCAGCCTCGCCATGCGCTGGGTGAGCTGAGACAGTCCCGTGCCTCCCTGGTTACTCCCGCACCTGCCCGGGTGCTCCTAAAGTGGCCAAGCCAGGGGGAGCGGAGCTGCAGGCTGCCCCAGTGCCCCCGGCACTCTGCCTCAGGGAGAGCGCTGCCCTCTCGCTCTTGAGTCCTTCCCTCCAAACCCTCTCTGCTTGGGGGAGTTGATGAGATCTCTATAAGCCTGATCTAGGAACTGAAGTGATTCTGCTTTTCTGGAAAGAAGGGGAGGAGAGGGGAAAAAGGGAGGTTCTCTTCACCAGTGCCCCAAGTCTCGTTACTCTGTTCAGACCATGTAAATACCCAGGTTCCCTCTGCATGACCACTACAAAACCAGTTAGTTAAATCTACTTGTAACTCATCCCAGGATCTGCTGAAGGTGGGGAGGAGGGCCTTCAAAAAGCAGAACAAGGTTCAGCTGTCAAAGCTGGGGGAGTCAAGGGGTAGGTAGTGTGTGGGAAGGCTGGGGTCTGCACTTTTTAATGTTTTCTTAAAACAAATAAATAATTAAATATATAAGCTTCTTCTAAAAGGTTTTCTCAAGGGCCATGTGAAAGCACTATGTGGTTTCATGAAAAGAAACAAAAATGAACCAGAAAATGTAGCAGAGGAAAGGTGTGTGCAGTTCAGAAACAGCAGCTGCAGTCTTGAACAGAGCTCAGGGGCTCCAGAAATGCAGCAAGTAAAAGGAAGAGGGAAAAGCAAACAAAGTTTGTCTGTACTATTTAGAATATAGCTTCTTGGTTGTGGTGGGTTTTTTCATTTTCCTCTTTGCCACTAAATTTAGCTGATAATACAGTAAAGTTAGGTAAATTATTCCACTTCTAAATAATTATAAAAACATTTTTAAACAGTATTGAGGTAAATCAACTTTAAGAATTAAGAAATAGGAATAAACTTTGGAGACATTTTGAACATTTTGAATGGTTGAGGTAATCATGGACTGCTGGAATTTTGTAGAATCCTATATGAAACTGGATTGTAACTGAAGCAAGACAAACAAAAACAAGAATATTAGAACACATTGTCTTAAAATTGAAAAAAAATCACAGATCAGACTGCTAATTTTGCCAGGGATGATGTAATGATAGGTGTCCCTCTGAGAAAATAGACTGATGTGGTTATAGTTAATAAGCAATAAAGGAATTTAGAGATCTCTCCTTTTCCTTTGCCTGTATATCATTTAATCTGTTGTAGAAAAAAAGATATCTCTGACCTTATTTTATGACCTCTTAATTTTTAACCATCGTTCAGTATAACGGATCTCGAAACATTCTGTGGTCAAGTTGAGATACACTGAATCTAAGGGATTAACTTGGCTTGGTAGAATAGGGAACTAATTGAAACAGGTCATATTTCCTTGTCCTATTTTTTTCTCTTCTCTCTTTATTAGATGCCTTAATATAAATTTTCAACAGTTTTCTTTGTTGAAGTTAGTTAGACCATCTAATAATCTGAGTGATGGTGGTCTTCTATACCTGGGCTAATATCTGTTGTTACCTAAGCTCTTGCTTTAGCTAGGCAATGCTATATCTAGAAGGCAATGTCTCTTTGTAATAGATTAAAGTTAATATATTCCTTTACTCATATCCAATATATGAATGCAAATAATTAAATTACACATTTCTAGAAGAGCTCTTCAGCCTAAATTATTCCAAAGTAGTAGATGAAAGTAGAATTCTTTTTTTTTTTTTTTTTTTTTCATTTTTAGCATCTTTCGTTCAGATTTTGACTTTTGTATCTTGGGAATATTTGGAAGAGTTAATTGCATAGTTAGTTTCTATATTTTCCCAAGAGGTCATATCTAATACTTGCAGAATCTTGTTATGAAAGTTAATTAAAGCATCTCCAGCACATTTTCATTTGCTGCAACACAAGTAAGATTAATAAATTAAAGATGTCTAAGCTATGGTTGAGAAAAAGTATCAATTAACAACTTGTGACAAAAGCCTTATATTTGGCTATTAGATCACCTATCTAAAGCTGTGGAAAACTAACAACAAAACTTGAAAGTAAATGTAAGTAAACAAAAGAGGTGACATAAACTGGAATACGCATAAAGGAGAAGTCAGAAATACTATGTCTTTCTAAAGTATGCAGCAATTACTTATCAACAAGCTTGTGCTGCAAAGGTTTCTTAAGCCTTTTGTCACAGTATGTCACATGCAGCATTTCTCTTACGTATCTTCATCAACTTTTTGCATTCCTTAGTGAATTGTTTCCCTATCACATATTTTAATTTTTTTATTTACTGAGCGGAATCTATAGGACTTGCACAGATCAAATCGTGTAACTGATTTTTTTTAATGCAAGTGAAGTAAGAAAGAAGAATCTGCGCAGGCAGTTCAAGGCTTGCATGCACTTGTTGAGCAAATGCTGCCAGCAGACATATCATTTCATATGTAATTATGGAAACACAATTAAAGGCAGGTAGAGGAGGAGACCTCTGGTGGAGGAAAAATACTGAAGAACAGGTTTGTTGCACTGGAAAATTAGGAGATGAAGAGCAATAACACAGGAGAAGCTGAATATTTTACAAGCCCTAGATATGGCTCACTTCAAATGCAGCTGTAGATCTTAGCTCCCATGAGCATCCCTTGAACTACCATTAAGCTTACCCCATTTTTGTTGCTTTCTTGAAATAAGGCTGTCAAGATTTCTGATCCTGGAAGTCCAGAACAAGTTGAGACATGAAACAAAAACATGCCTCGGAGACAAATTTGATTTGGATAATGTTACTATAAGGCTTTATAATTCCGAGACCCAAATATGAATTCTCTTAAATTTCTGTGCCAGTATCCTATTATTTGTAATTCTTTTTTTCTCAAATGCCAGCTGTGGTGGGTTGACCCTGACTGTATGTCTCGTGCCCACCACAGATGCTCTATCACTCCCCCTCCTCAGCTGGACAGGGCAGAGAAAATATATTGAAAGGCTCATGGGTCAAAGTAAGGACAGGGAGCGATCATTCAGCAATTACTGTCATGGGCAAAACAGACTCAACTTGGGGAAAATCAATTTAATTTATTACCAATCAAATCATAGTAGGATAATTAGAAATAACACCAAATCTTAAAATACCTTCCCCCCACCCCTCCCTTCTTCCCGGGCTTATCTCTACTCCCAGATTCTCTACTTGCTTCCTGCCAGCAGCACAGGGGGACGGGGAATGCAATTTGCATTTAGTTCATCAAATGCTGTTTCTGCCGCTCCTTCCTCTTCACGGGGAGGACTCCTTACACTCTTCCCCTGCTCCAGCATGTGGTTCCTCCCATGAGAGACAGTCTTCCATGAACTTCTCCAACATGAGTCCTTCCCATGGGCTGCAGTTCTTCACAAACTGCCCTGGCATGAGTGCTTTCCATGGGGTGCCCTTCAGGAACAGACTGCTCCGGCATGGGTCTCCCACAGGGTCACAAGTCCTGCCAGCAAACCTGCTCCAGTGCGGGCTCCTGTCTCCACAGGTTCACAGGTCCTGTCAGGAGCCTGCTCCAGCATGGCGTCTCCACAGGTTCACAGCCTCCTTCAGGCATCCACCTGCTCCAGCATGGGGTCCTACAAGGGCTGCAAGAGGATCTCTGCCCCTCTGTTAACCTCCATGGACGTCAGGGGGACAATCTGCCCCACCATGGTCTTCACTGTGGGCTGCAGGGGAATCTCTGCTCTGGTGCCTGGAGTACCTCCTCCCCATCCTTCTTCACTGACCTTCATGTCTGCAGAGTTGTTTCTCTCATATATTCTCACTCCTCTCTCCAGCTGTGATTGCCTTTGTGCAGTTCCCCTCCTCCCCTCACCCCTTAACTATGTTATCCCAGAGGTGCTACCACCGTCACTGATGGGCTCAGCCTTGGCCAGTGGTGAGTCTGACTTGGAGCTGGCTGTCATTAGCTCGACTGGACATGGAAGAAGCTTCTAGCAGCTTCTCACAGAAGCCACCTCTGTAGCCCCTCCACCACCCACACAAACCCAATACATTAGATCACATAGTTTGCTACATGGACAGCAATTTTATCAGTATGTGGAGATTTGTAACAGAAATAAATGAAAATGTTTGAAGGCACCAGAAGAAATGGCAAAACAAGTGTTAAAAGAATGGCCTGAAATAATAATAATAATAATAATAATAATAATAATAATAATAATAATAATAATAATAATAATAATAATAATAATAATAATAATAATAATAATAATAATAGCAACAATAATAAGGTCCACTGATTTTATAATAAAATTTTGTATCAAGACCAGCAAGCCTGCTCTCTCCTAAGAGGATAGCGCTTGGCAGCAGACCTTTCAGCCTAGCAAAAGGGGCATGGCAACAACGTTGCAGAATACGGCATATGCTCTTCTATGTCCTGTTTGCCTACCAGGAAAATACACATTCAAACCTACTTTTCAGGCCAAGAGAAGAAAAAACACAACAAATAGCAATCTTGCCTAAAAGGTTTGTTTGTAACTTACTGTATTGTTGCTGATTAAGAACTTCAGGGGTGTGAAAAAGACTTGATAACTGGCATCCCTTGTACTCAGCAATGTACACAAGTGATTCTGGACAGGATGCTTGGGCACATGTGTCTTGGAACTTGTATGTGAGTGTGGGAGGGTGAAATCTGTGAGAGAATAAGTGTGAGTTTATAAAATAAACTTTAGAGATTTCTGTTAACAAACACCACTAACTAAAAACTTGCACTGAATGTTGTCACACAAATTTTTCTGTGAGGAAAACAACCTCAACCCATTAGAAGAAACATGGAAAGAATAGGCAATGATTCAAAAATTATGTGTCATAAGTAAATTTTTCATCAAAGTTTTACAAAACATTACTTTTAAAGCATTAATGTTGCTAGGACTACTGAATGATGGTTTGCTATGAATTTATTGTTAAGATCGATTCACACATAGTCATTTTCATCCTTAGACCCGAATGATGACTGCATTCAGATTCTTCAGTTAAGATCTTCCCAGTACAAATAGAAGCAAGTTTGCTGTTTCACAAAGATAGAAAGACTGTTGTGCAAAATGCCTGATATTTCTAGCTGCATTTCCAGTCTCTGCTACTGCCTCACAAATATGTAGTGTGCGTTCCCAGTGTCAGAAAATAGCTTGTGGAAAGAAACATTAATTCTGTTAAATGATCATAACTGGTGGTTGCAAACAGACTTCCACTCTGTGACTGTACTTTGAGAATTTATTACAGACACTTCATCTGATAAGCAAAGCCAGTGGGGTGCAATTTCTTTGATGGAAATCGGTCTCTGACTTGTAAAAATAACTGAGCTAGATGTTTATGCACAGCTTGGTAAAGAAATGCAAAGGCATATGTAAAAATACGTTATTTCTAAACGTAGCATTTTTACAAACAAGAATTAGATCTTCTAGGAGCTATTCTGCAACATCTGCATGTATACTCCGCTCACTCTGTGAAGTAAGTGGCCCTGTAAGTACCCTGAGAATGTTCACCTAGCTCCTGCAGGTACTACTGATCTGTGCACCCAGACCTGCTGCAGCCGGAGAGGGACATTTCCTCAGCCGCAGCGGGTTTGCGACCGAGCTTTCAGCGGCACTGGCTGGAAAACAGCAGCGCTGCTCAAGGCACCGCACTTCTCCGCGCAGCCAGATACAAACCTGAGAACGCTCTTACAAACAAACGCAAGGTGAGCGATACCGAAGGTAAATACACCTGCACTACACCACTGGGGTGGTTTCCCCGCCCCCCCCCCTTTCTCCTAAGCAGAAGCGCTCCAACCAGACGACACCGAGCAGCAGCGCAGATGACACCGAGCAGCAGCGCAGATGCCGCCGCGCTCGCAGCGGCCGCGCGCCGCCTGCGCGAGATCGCTCCGCCAGCGGGGGCCCGGCGCAGCTTGGCCGTAAAACGGGCGGGGGCGGAGGCGGGAAAGCCGATCCCGAGGGTGTGGTGGTGTTGAACGGGGAGGGAGAGTCGTGGGAAGTCTCCAGACACGGTGGAAACTGGTGAAGAAAAGAGAAGGAAGGCGTTCCAAGGAGGCAGGTGAGTGAGAGATGGGGTGAGAGCACAGGGACACAAGGAAGGGAGCGGAGGGGCCGGGCCGGGACAGGCGAGGGCCGGTGGCAGAGGGGAGCCAGGCAGAGGGATGGGTTTGCCCCGTGAAAGTCACCATAGCAGAGATGAAGTGTGCAAGAGAAGGGTGGTGTGGGCTCGTAGGTGCTCCAAGCTTTCAAACAGTTTTGGAAAAGGAAAAAAGAAAAAAGAAAAAAAAATAGCAAAAAGAGGCTCTAAGAAGCATACCTTAATAGTGCCTCAGAAAAGAGACCCAAGCTGTCCTTCCCTCTCCTGCCGATTAGCAACTAGCAATTCAGTGCATCCTCTGAGAAGCAGAGGACTCAGGAGTTGGAAAACAAGGACAAGTGGAAATACAGAAGGAGCAAAGATGAGATTTGGGGTGGAATTGCTGAGGTCTTAGGTAAGCTGGAACAGGTAGTGTGCAGAAAAAAACAGAGTATTGGCAAATAATTGTGTGAAGGTGGGGAGAGGATGGTGGGTATCACACCTCAAAGCAGCTTCATACTGCTTGTAATGCTGGATGTGTACAAGGGTGGAGAGGTGGTAGTACTCCCTCTTGGGAAAAAGGAAATTGTTTGGACAATGTTGGTTCAACAAAGTGTGTGAGTGAGTTAATGGGAGTCAAAAGCCCCTGGAAAATTCAATCAAAAACAGAAAGTAAGCAGGAGAATCGAGTACTTACGTTAGTTCAGATACGGGAGGGAATGATACTTCAAAAATTGCAGTTGAAGACACGGTTATGTAAAAGTTGCATGTATACTCTGCTACTATGTGTAGTACTTTATGCCATTACCTTAAAATGACTTCCGTAGTCATTCTGACTTGAATTTAATTGTGGACCCACAGTAAGATCAAAAATACTGCACAATGGCTTTAAAAGAAAGCATTAGCTACATTCAAATTAAAATTGCAGTCCTTCAGTGCCCACGTGTAAAGTGTTTTTTCTTGTCACAATGGTATTGTATAACATATCTGTCAGTAGTTTTATAAACAGTACTACATATAAATTCTTATTTATTACAGGCTCTTTTACTAGTGCATGCGAAGAAAAAGATTTTTTTTGGTTTTTTTTTTTAATTTGGTGTTTTAAGAAGTAGAAGTTGGAGTTCTCTATTAAATGAAATACAAGTTGTGTTTAATTTTTTTTCTTACATCCCTGAATTATTAGTAACGCAAAGTTTTAAAAAAGACTGATGTTTATATTCTGCAACTGAATTGTAGTTACTATGTACGACTGTTCAAATACAACTTTCAGTTTTTGAAATTCTGTAGTTGTACATTAGCAGGAGGTGGAATGTTTTGGACAGAGACTATTGTGTTAGACTTGCTCTGTTCTATTACTTTTTTTCTGAAGTGTTCACAAATGGGCAGTGTCAGAACCAGGCAGCTGGGCTGAACTGGCCTTTACTTTGACCTAGAAGTCCTTATGTGGCTTTCTAATTTTATTTGCAAATCTAATATAAATGTTTATATACATTTTCAATTTATGCAGCTGTCCAATTTGAGTTAGTTCTGACTAGAACTGGCAAGATAAAGACCATTATGGTTTGAATATGTAATAGTTGTGTATTTGGTACACCCAGAAATCATACCTGTTCATGAGATGCGTGGTCTAATTACTATATTTCTAATAAACTAGAGTAGGGTTCTGGACACTTAAACTTTGTAAGACTGTGCTGTCAGCATGATATATAAGGCAATTTTGATTGTGTAGTAATACTCAGGATCCTTCTGACACGAGTGGAGTTCAATATACAGTATATTTAAAATTGTCTTTGACTATTAATCTCTTCCTTTGACCTTCCTAAAGAGACCAAGCTGGTAAAACGTCACTTGCAGATACTTTTCTCTTTAAAATTACACATAAATGATTCTACTTCACTTTGGGACCTGATTCCAGAAAAGTGAGTTGATTAGAATTTTAAATAATGGTACCCCGTATGTCAATGTGGCCTTACTTTTCAATCATTGATTTACTGTATGTAAATGAACACAGAGAATGCAGTCTTGCAGATGACTGCTTTCTAAATATGCAAATCAATAATTTTTTATTACTAACATTTTTTTTTTTATCTAGTCTCCTTTAGTATTTTATGCATCAGTTGCCATGGTTGGTAGTCATGCCTGTCAGTGCTAGCTCGTAATTGCCCAAATCTCTGATAATTTCATAGAATAGGAAAAAAAAAAACTAAACTGTAAGAATTCTATTGTCAGTTTTACTGAATTTTACTGTTGATATCAAGGTTGTCATTCATTACTATGTGTGCTGAGTGTATCTACAGCTCATTTGGGGCTTGTGTGTCTGTTGCCTGATTGTTTGCAATTATAGTGGACTCGACTTCTTAAGTGTATGATCTCACCTCCCTTTAGATTTAAAGCAATTTATCTAGCATGGTTTGTGTCAGAGTAACTTATCTGCTGTTATGTAAGGTTCTGGGATCTTGTATGTGGGTGAGTGGGTGTGGTTTTTATTTATTTTACACACCATACCCTCCCCAACCCTCCTTAGCAGAAATGTCTGAATTGTTTTTCTCTACCACCCAAAATCTGATGAAGGCTACTGATGACAAGCTGTAACATTCATATCCTCCTTGTTTTAAAGACTTCCAAAGTAAGGGTTTTTTTTATACAATGATATACTCCTTCCAGGCACTCTGGTTTATAAAATAAAGATACTTCTCCATAAAATATATTAAATTTTTGTAAAATAAGACGTTGGATATAAGGAATAAACATTTTGGAGCTATCTTTCCTTGCAATTCCTGGAAAATTAAACCAAAAAAAGCTTCCAATGCTTTAAAAATAATGGCTCGTTTGTGTTTTTCTACTATACATAAGATCTTCTTCAGAAACATTCTTCTCTAGTATGTATTGCTATTTGAAAAAAAAAAAGTGAGAAATCTTGCACTTTATTTTGGTTTCATATCTAGTGGAAGATTTTTTTCATTCCTTTTGCTTTGTCCTTTATAGCTCTTACTGATAAAGTACTTTGTGCTCTTTGTATAGTTGTGAAATATATCTCGGAGAATTCATGTTACCATTGTGTCAGTTTGTCTTGTGCTTTATGGAAGTATGACACAGCATGAGACAGATCTGGATTAAAGAGGTTAGAAACTCAGCTGTGAACTGAATTGAAGACAACTCAAAAAACCCCAAACCTACTTGTGCATATGGAAATTACAATCTGTAACCACACTTATGCATGGAGGTTCTTTTCTTTTCCGTGTAGTTTCAAAGATTGAACTCATATGTACTTTTTTGTGACTAAAAAGTAGGTTTATATCAAAATATCATTCTACTCCTTTAAAGTCTAATAGATCTATTTTATTATCAGTGTCTTTTGTGCTAAGAACTTTCCCAAGCATGCAGATCCCCCCACATAGTTTGTAAACTTTGTAATCTAAAATTTTTAGTGATACACAATAGATTAATAGAAATGATGGTTGAGGGATGGTTGAAATAATAGTAGCGACCCGTTTGCTTTCATGAACTATTTACATCCGTGTCAGTAGTCACAGCTTTTCAAATCGTACCCCATAATGTCAAATTATATACTATGACATGCAAAACTCGTTGTTGGCTGCCAGGGAATCAAGACGATGTTCATGTTGTGCATTCTAAAGCTCATTTTATCATATTAGTAATGTTTATGTAATAAGGAAGTGATTGGTGTGTAATTTTGGTCATTAGGAGTAGCCAACCTAGCATGGGGCATAGTGCAGCTCAGTTCTTTATTAATAATTACAATACTTCAGGATTGTTAAAAGATATTATTTTCAGTTGCAATATTTGTAAGTGAGACTTAAAGTACATTCTCTGAGGCTCCTTGGAAAAGCAAAACAGAAGTACATTTCTGGCTATTCTTATACAATATACAATTCATAAGAAAGCAAGCCAGCCATAAGTAGAGGCCGGTAAGTGTTAGTGTAGAGGAGTAGGATGCTATTAACTAATGTTGTCAGTTTCTCTGGTTTCTTTGTCACAGATGTTCTTTCTTTGGAGCATTTTTCTGGAGTTAATATTTGACTAGGGTTAATTCCTGATACAGTAAAAATTACTTGCAATAGAAACTTAAACTCTAATTCTTTCTATTCTCCTGTGAGATCTCAAGCTGGTCTGGCTTTATGTGGAGTCACATCAGTGGAAAGTATGAAATGATTGAAGATGTTCAGTATTTTCAGTAAATGACCATAAATCAGTTTCTCTAAGTCAGAGTGTGTATTAACACACAGTTCTCTTTAGAAGAGGAATGAATATTATTAAATTCCATGGAATATCTCAATGTGAATTGATTTTTTATATCATAATTTTATATACAGTATTTATGTAGAAAAGATCTGAGGAAAGGAAGGTAAGTCAGAAACTGCAGTAAATCCAATGGAGGATGCTTGCACAATTTTCTCAGAGGAAGTCCAAAAACAGTGTTGGGAGACTTATTTTACCAGTCACAACTGAACAACGCAGCTGAATACGAAGCACTGTGTATATATACAATCTACTCATATTTAGCTGTTTGGATTAGAAGAATTATTGTAAATGTATTGACAGCAATTACAGTGATATTGTAGGCAGTTCACAGCTACAAAGCCTTGAGATTTGTAGAGAAATTAAAGTTGTTTTTATAGTTGCAGCTCTATAATTAGCTGATATCGTCTTGGCATTTTATGGTGGTAATTCTTTAACTACATGGTAGATGCAAGAGAAACTCTAACTACATGCTCTTAATTCTGTCATGTTATATACATAAATAAAAATATGTATGTCATGAGTATGAGCCAGCACTGTGCTCAGGTGGCCAAGAAGGCCAATAGCATCCTGGCATGTATCAGAAATAGTGTGGCCAGCAGGACTAGGGAAGTGGTTGTCCTCCTGTACTTAGTACAGTTGAGGCCGCACCTTGAACACTATGTTCAGTTTGGGGCCTCTCACTGCAAGAAAGACATTGAGGTGCTGGAATGTGTCCAAAGAAGAGCAATGAAGCTGAGAAAGGGCCTGGAGAACAAGTCTTATGAGGAGAAGCTGAGGGAACTGGGGTTGTTTAGTCTGGAGAACAGGAGGCTGAGGAGAGACCTTATCGCTCTCTACAACTAGCTGTTCTCACAAGTACCAAGCGATAGGACAAGAGGAAATGGCCTCAAGTTGCACCAGGGAAGGTTTAGATTGGATATGAGGAAAAATTTCTTCACCAAAAGGGTTGTCAAGCATTAAAACAGGCATCCAAGGGAAGTGGTTGAGTCATCATCTCTGGAGGTATTTAGAAGACATGTAGACGTGGTGCATAAGGACACAGTTTAGTGGTGAACTTGGCAGTGTTAGATTAAAGTTTGGACTCAATGATCTTTTTCGACCTAAACAATTCTATGATTCTATAGTTTTGATAATTTACCATTTGACTGTGTCATTAATCTGTGTTTAGAACAGTCAGCTGCTCAACATTGCTACTTCAGAATGTTTTTGTGTCTCAGTTCTTTGGAAATGGTTAGTTGCATTTTTATTGAAACCAAACTGAATTAGTTGAATTCTCTGTTGGCCAATGGGCTGAAAATTTTTTGCATAAACTCCGGGTTGTTCATAATGTGTCGCCATAGGCACTTCTGTAAAATCATAGTTTAGTTACAGTAAACTCTGTTCAAAACACTGAAAATCCCGCATTAAAAGTTTCTAGTTGGTCACTAAAACAGTCTATATTCATATTCTATACCAGATGGATAAGATTTTGGGAATATATGAAAGGAAAATATATTTCAAGAACAAAGCAAGTTTAAAAATACTGGTTTGTCCATATTATATGCACGTGAAATTTGGTAGTTTGGAGCAGAAACATGAAATTTGGTGTTGGTGTCATTTTGAGAACAGGAATGGTTTTGTTTAGTCAGAGATATTCTCATCGTATCTTGTAGTTTTTTATAGATAAGTTATAAGATGACAGCCAGAGTGGCTTCACTAAGAGTAAATTGTGCCTGACAAGTTTGGTGGCTTTCCGCAATGGTGTTACAGCGTTGGTGGATAAGGGAAGAGCAACTGATATCATCTCCCTGGACTTGTCCAAAGCATTTGACACTATCCTGCACAGCATCCTTGTCTCTAAATTGGAGAGACATGGATTTGACAGATGGACCACTTGATAGATAAGGAATTGGCGGGATGGTCGCACTCAAAGAGTTGTGGCCAACAACTCGATGTCCAGGTGGAGATCAGTGAAGAGTGGTGTTCCTCAGGGGTTGGTATTGGGGCCATCAAGAAAGATGTTGATGACATGGACAGTGGGATTGAGTGTGCCCTTAGCAAGTTTGCTGATGACACAAGGTTGTGTGGTGGGGTTGAGACGCTGGAGGGAAGGGATGCCATCCAGAGGGACCTTAACAGGCTTGAGAGATGGGCCCGTGTGAACCTCAGGAAGTTCAACAAGGCCAAGTGCAAGGTCCTGCACGTGGGTTAGGGCAATCCCAAGCACACATACAGTCTAGGCGGAGAATGGATGGAGAGCAGCCCTGAGGAGAAGGACTTGGGAGTGTCGATTGATGAGAAGCTCAACATGAGCCAGTAATGTGTGCTTGCAACTCAGAAATGCAATTACGTCCTGGACTGCATCAAAAGAACCATGGCCAGCAGGTTGAGGGAGATGATTCTGCCCCTCTACTCTGGTCTCTTGAGACCCCACCTGGAGCACTGCGTTTAGCCCTAGGGCCCCTAAAATAAGAAAGACACGGACCTGTTGGAGCAGGTCCAGAGGAGGGCCATGAAGGTAATTCAAGAGCTCGAGCACCTCTGCTATGAAGACAGGCTGGGAGAGTTGGGATTGTTCAGCCTGGAGAAGAGAAGGTTCTAGGGAGACCTTATAGCAGCCTTCCAGTACTCAAAGGGGGCCTTCAACAAGGCTGGAGAGGGACTTTTTACATGGGTGTGTAGTGATAGGACAAGGGGCAATGGCTTTAAATTGAAAGAGGGGAGATTTCAATTAGCTATAAGGAAGAAATTCTTCAGTATGAGGGTGGTGAAGCACTGGAACAGGTTGCCCAGAGAAGCTGTGGATGCTCCATCCCTGGAAGTGTTCAAGGCCAGGTTGGATGAGGTTTTGGGTAACCTTATCTAGTAGAAGGTGTCCCTGCCTGTGGCAGGACAGTTGGAACAAGATGATCTTTAAGGTCCCTTCCGTCTTATGATTCTGTGACACAAAACTGACATTTGTAGTTATTCATTCTAATTAATTAAATTCTTATTCTGCTTAACCAAAATTCAGAGTCCTGGTGCTTAACAGCATGTAAGCTCTAATTTATTTGCTGTTCCAAGTGTTGGCTTTAAGGACCTAGTCTGAATTAAATTTCACTGTGATGTTTAAGTGAAATAATTTTCCTGGTTGCTACTTGAGCCTCAGTTTCAAGAGGAAATACATTCTGCAGAATGAGTTTTTGAAACTCTTGCTATTTGATGTGGGAATAGTGCTTGTGTACAAAAATGTGCTATTGTTGTATTGAGATGGGGAACTTGGTTATGACCAAACAGTGAAATATGCCTGTTAGTGTTTGTGAGCTCTGTTTGGGCCATCTAGAACTGGGCGTTTTGGAGAGATGTAGAAAATTTTATTTTTTTTTTACAAACTTAAGTCAACTGGGATTGGAGTATCTGTGTTTTTGGAAACAAGAGAAAGTCCTACTCGTGAATTGATATTTTAGGTTTAGGAAGAAACTTGTGAGCATACTTTTTCTTTTGATTTTTTTTTTCCCCTTCTTTTAAAGAAAAATAAAGAAGATGCAATGTCAAAGTTCATAGCATCATAGAGTATAGTAAAAATGTGTTGCATAATCTATAATAAAGTTGGAAATGAGTCTACCAATGTCTTAGGTTAAGATGATGTGCATAATTATGCTTACTAACTTAAAGTCAGACTTTTTTTTTTCTTTAATTTACACCACCAGATGGCAATCTAACATAAACTTTTGATCATCGGTGAAAGTGAGTTTTGAGCTACTGCCTTTACCTCACTTTGAATTAAATAGTGTTGAAGATGTTTGAAAAGTCACTGAATTAAGCCTTACAAGCAGTACTGATACTACGCTGCGGATTCTGTAACACTATAATATACTTTATTCTTTCTATATTCATTAAGAATTGCATCAAAGATTGCCTCAACTTTTAAAAACAAAATGAAACTTTTGCATTGACATAGGATATGTGTAAAACCCCAACAAAAGTGGTTTTTAAAAGACATTAAAAATCGTAAATGAAGTTTAGAAATATCTGTAAATTAATAAAACCATTATATCTTCAAATTACTCAAGCATGAATCTTCTGATGAAGGTTTTCCGCAACTTGACTAAGATCCTACATTTTCCACTGTAAATTGTAATTTAATTCCTTTAGAATAAATGAAAAACAAAACCCAAAACAAACTAAAACTTGTTAAGTGGAAATTCACAGGAGTAGTTTTCTCTTCTGTGAATGGAATGTTAACTTGTAATAAGTGCCTAGTGTTTGTGAACTGGACAAGTAGTTGACTGCCTTAACGCATGAGCCCCAAAATAGCCAAGGTAACAATGAATACTTTTGTGAAGTTTTTGTAAAGGAAATGATATGTTTCTTTTAATGACTTTTTAAAAAAACTGTATTTATACATATTTTTGTACTTAAGTGGAGCATAAAGGATGCAGACATATGTTGGTCTTTTAAGCAGCATCTAAATTTTAGCACTTAGGCCTGTAATTATTAGTGGAGAATGCCATTCTCCACACGCTGCTCACCCAGCAGACACTTAGGTAACTGATATTACTCATGCTTTTGAAGATGCCAGCATGCATATACTTACCATTACAGACTTTTAAAATATCTTCTACTAGGTATTTGATCCATCTTTGATTGGTGGTGTAAGTCAATCTTCAGAAAGATAAAATACACATAGCAAAAAGTGGTTTAGATTCAGATATTCCTTTGTTACAGCAGGATGATTGTTTGGTTCCTTTTGTAAAATTCATGTTAGTATTTTATTGCCAGGCTACTGCCACAATAAAAATTCTGAGTTATTGTTTGGCGGCAGCAGCAGTGAAGCCTGCCAAAAGCTAACCTAGAATCAAGAACTCGTGTGAAGAGTCTGTCAGCCTGAATCCCTTGGTAAGAGAGAAGAGCTTATGTTGGAGAATAAGCAGGCAGTGCGTTTGAGCTGAAAACAGAAAGGAAGTTTTCCTTAAATTGTTTTGGTTTATGTGAGTATTGTAGACAAGTTCTTTTGATAGCTGTAAAATACTATAAAGTCTGTCCAGAATGTATTCAGCAGCAAAAGTGCTAAGTCGTAGATTTACAATTGACTGACATGAATAGAATATCGTAAAACACAGTGGTCTCAATTCAGATTATTTGACCTGTGTGGCTTTCACAGTGGAATGCTGCACCTTACTATCATCTCCAGTAACGCAGAGCCACTGTGTACATCTACACACTGCGTGTACTATGTGGTTCTTTTGGATTGATTTACTGCAGTGACCTGAAGTAATTTTCTTTCAATCAGAGCTTCAGGAATTTTTATTATTTAAAAAAAAAAAAAGTTGAAAAAGATTTTTCAAGACAAGTTGGTGTTATGGAGTTAAAAATGCAAGGCATGGCATTATGCTTCATGTAAATGAGACTTCTGGTTAAGTGCGGTTCCATAAACAGCCAAATTTCAATCTCGGAGTAATGAGGAAGGCCTGGAAAAAAACTAGCTATGTCTTGGGGAGATGTACATTTCATTGTCCTGTAGCAGCTGAATATTTTTCTCATTAAACATATAGGCATAGTACCAAGCAGAACAAAACTCTAAGGAACAGAAGTGCTATGAAATGGTTTTGCAGTTCATTTGCCAATTTTAAAAAGATGAAATCTAACCAAAATATTTTGTTTATTGGGGCAGGAAATTGTTTCCCAAAAGAATGCACA
This sequence comes from Tauraco erythrolophus, assembly GCF_009769465.1. NCBI lineage: Eukaryota > Metazoa > Chordata > Aves > Musophagiformes > Musophagidae > Tauraco > Tauraco erythrolophus. The sequence goes on along the minus strand of NC_141470.1, from coordinate 37,299,620 downwards.
GGCTACTTTATAAAGCTGAGTATCACAAAGAAAAATAGGGGAACTTGGAAAGGGAAAAATAAACCTGCTAGTGAAATTTGACCTGAGTCAGAATTTTCAATGTTATGTCATCTCATCTCTGTTACAATTCTAGAGGTATTGCCAATATTCCTTTTTCTATATGCTTTGGCTGTTGTTTAAAAATGCAAAGTGAGATCCTGCCATGTTGACATCTGTTTAAAAAAATAAATATTGGTAGCCTCTGTAGCTGCCTTATTAGAAGTTGCAGACATAGGTATCTATAGCTACCTATATAAACTGTTGTAAATATAATATCTTACTATACAAATATCTCAAAGTTTCATAGGAAACGTTTTGATGCAATGCTCCAATATACAAGGAAGACACTTGAAGAGTTACATTTTTTTCTCTTTCCATTTGAATCAGATGGATTCATCTCAGCTCTGCATGTTCAGAACTTGCTATCTGGAAATCTTACTGCAGTAACCAAAAGAAAACTCTACCAGCAGATGTACCACATGACATTGATTCCTATTTGTTAAGGAAACTGAGCACTTGCACTTTTTGGGAGTCTTATGACTTAACGCTTATTTTCTGTGGTTTTTAGGTATTCCTTGTTTATAATCTTTCAAAGTAGAATGCTTGAAAGGTTGTTTCATATGTCATGTCACAGAAGAGCTATCCTTACATGTGTAGATTTTGCCATGCAATACATGTATCAAATCCATTCTAAATATAAATGTATGGATAAGCATGTATCATCAGTAGACCTCTCTATACGTGATGTGTTTTTCAGTAAAAATACTGAGTGACATGCTTTGACTTTGGACAAGTTGTGCCCGCTCCTCAGATATTTTTTCTGCAATAACTAGATTCCATAAGGAAAATCTGTTAAGTTTTGTTCTTTGTATTGATGAGGAAAGAGATAAAACATTCATTCAAAGATGGCTGTAGTAAAAAAACACCACAAAAACCAAACACAAAACTAGACGTTTAGAACACCAACTAAATCAGCTTTCTGGCTCTCCAATTTTTCTGCCATATTGCCTTTGTCTTGCACAAAGCTAGCTTTATCTTGCTCACAGCAACACACAAAAATTACGGGATGGGTGAGGGGGAGTGGACAGACTGGCAGGACCAGCCCGTATGACTGTGTCGGCCAGAGGCTTCCGAGCTGCTTTTGGCCTGAGATTGCCTGTTGCTGACTAATGGGATTATCATTATTTTTTGGACAGAGTTTCTCAGGGTAGTAAGAGGGAGTGAAATAAAACATTTTTCAAAGCATTTTGCCCTTCAAGAAGAGAAACTAATGGGCATCTCATTGTTTGGCTTGTGTCTCTGTTTACTTCAATCAGTGAAAGATCAGAATACTATTAAATTGGGGGCCTGGGCGGGGAAGGGCAATGTGCATGGAGTTCCATGTCCAGAGAACAGTTGTGTATAAATGTACTAGTGTGTAGACATAGAGAATGTAGTTTCACTGTGCTGTGCTTGTCCTTGTGACACCAAGGAAGTTATTCTTCCCTTACCCTCATACCTATGTTTGTTTCTTGTAAAACAATAACATCCTTTTACTAGAGAAAAAGACTGTATACATATGGTACTCTGTGAGGGTACGTAGTGATGTAAACACGGACAGCACAAAGTTTGGGTAATGCTTCTCAGGAGAGGAACATATGGGTAGGCTGTGGTTGCAACCTTATCACGAAATGCGAGATCATATAGTGAACTGGCTGGCTAGAGACTCCTCCTGTTTCCTTGTGTCCTTTCTCTTTTCCTCCCTTCACTTAAGGAAATTTTGTTCTAGTGTTGGTCTATTTTTTCCTTGCTCATTTGCTAATCTTGAAGTAGTAACTAACAATTTACATTAGTTAAATAATTAATAAATTTGTATTTAGAATTTAAAGATATTTTAAGTTTTCTTTTAACATAACTGTGGTTTATAGGTTTTGAAGTAAATTTGTACTATTCTCTATCCGTATTCAGGGGCGGTTCTGAAAAGGTACAAATAAAACCTTCCATTTAAAAGGATAGCACAAATAACTACTCATAGTAGGTTCACATCATTAAGACATCTTGGAAATCAGATCTGCAGCTGCTTATGCAGAGAAGCAAGAAACTGAAGTTATTGTAAGCAAGCTGAAAATATCTGCTGTCAAGATCAGCTTGTCCTGTGATCATTTGATTTATAACCTTCTGCTGCACAAATCAGTAGATTCGGAGTTGCTGAATTTGATATGTTTCAGTGCAAAATTGGGTACCCTGATCTGTGAAAATGGAAGTGCAAGCTCTGCTTTCATTAACGCTTCACCATTACTGCTGTTTTGACCAGACAGTATCGTGGGGGGGGGTGGGGGGTGGGGTGGTGGTGGGAAATCAACACCTAGTGATGCATGTAATGCTTCCTGCAATACCTTAACAGTAGGGGGTTTTTGCTTTTAGGGTAGAGCGAAAGGGAAAAGAATTGCTTGCTATGAGCTGGAAAAGCAGCGCAGTTGGCTCTGGCAGTGAGGGGGTTGACTGACAGTCTGCAGTGCAGTGGAGTTAGCTGAGCTCCCTATATGGCTGTGGATTAGCTATATGCTAATACTGATAGGAGAAGGGGAGCTGTACCGAGCGCAGAGAGCTGCCCGTGGAGGCGATCGGAGTCTCAGCAGAGCTGACTCCTCAAGAGCCATGGCTGAAGGGGGTGAAGGAGGGGAAGATGAAATACAGTTCCTACGAACTGTAAGTATCTGCTTTTTATAGGTCATGTAGTACATGATTTTATATCTCACGTCTACTCCCTTTCTGTTGTCTTAAAAATAAAGTGTTATTTCTGTGCTGAGCTTTGCCAAATGGGAGAATTGATTTAGTCAGTGGGAAAAAATAAAGCAAGAATATGAGCTTTAATAGCATCAGGCGGTCTCAGTGTGTTCTTCCTTGAATCTGCTCAATAGCCAGTTTGGTATAAGGAGACCTATTTCCGCTGTAATCCCCTGTGTTTGAAGCGTCCTCATCAACTTTGTACTTGGGTTTCTAAATGTAGCATGCCAAATATCTGACCTCTGAAACTTCTGTCTAGGTTAGATTTCACTGACATTAACAGAAGCTTTGCAAATAGGAGAGCCTTAAAATGATGAATAAACCAAGCAAGCCCTTGATGACCTCTCCTGATAAACATGCACACAGAAGCACACTTGTGTGTAGGGAATAACCAACGGATGTTCAAGTCGGGGCTCTGCAAATGTTTGGGGTCTTTCCTCTGCTTAAAAGAAGCTTATTTTAAAAGGAGATAAGGATTTCTTTGGGAAGGGGTGTTAATTAGTGAAATAGCCTTCACTTGGTGTAATTTTCTGTAAAGAGCCCTCACACCATTCTTTCCTAAAGCTTTACACAAATCTAGTATGACAACCAATTTGGACTTTTAAGCAAGTAGTGTTCATGCATTCATTTTTGGGAAGAGGATAAGATCTTTTTCATGTGTCATCTTGTGTGTCTCATTATTTTTACCCTGCATGACTAAGAGTGTGTTGTTGTGTAACTAGCGTGAAACAACTGCTATTGGTGTGTGTATTCCCTCCTCTTTCCATACTATCTTTACTTCATATTTGTCACAAATAATGTTCCAGAAACAGCCTTCTCTAGAGTTGATGTAACTTTAAAAGGATAAGTCTCTAAAATAAAACATGCTAAGTACCCAAAGTAGGAAATTACAGGACTGATTTCTGGAAGACTGGGAGTATTTATCTCTGGGAATTAAAGGTTGGAGAGTGGTGATGGCTGCTGTTGCTTATGTAAATTGTTTAGGAGTGATGAGGTGTTATTAGCACTTTTAAGCCTGGGAGGATTTCATGGGGGGAAGAAAATGGATAATCACAATGAAGTATCTTTTCCAACGTCCCTTCCCTCCACTCCACTTTTTAGAAGTATCTACATTACATAGTTTAGTAGATTACTCAGCCTTCAGGACAAGGTGCTTTTATCCGAGACCAGAGTTTTAAGTGAATGTCCTTCATCCTTTCACTTTCTAAGATGTTGCCTTGACTGAACAGTTTTCCTCAGTGATGAAGTGAGCAACTTTGCCTGTTCATAGATAGCCTGTGTGTGCTACATGAGATGGCAATTTCTGCTGCTGTGACCAATTCTCATGCCAGTAGAACTCTATGGCCCTTCTTTCCAATGGGTAAAATAAAGTGTGGAATAGAGGTGGGGACCAAAAATGGAAACAGCTAGAGTGAGACTATGCAGAAGTATTCCTTCTACTTGGTGTTAGGAAATCTTTTACAGGGGAAAAAAACAGACTGGATTTCTGTCTTGGAAGCTCCAGCTTGTCCTTCCTGGGAACAGTCATATCAGTTAACTGCTATCTCCTCTCTATTATAACATCCTTCATCTTCATGGAGAAGAGATCAATTGTTGTTTTGCAATGTATTGAGAAAGGAACCATTTATTAGGTGGTGTGCTATAGTGATGTAAGCCTTCAGTACTTACAGCTTTTATTTCTGCCTAAACAGTGATTGTACATGCAAACACGAAGTACAGTAACCCTTTAGAACTTTTCAGTGAAATTGTTGATCAATCAGGAGCTTCTCCAGATCAAAATGTTTTCTGGAAATTTGGTTTGCTAGTGAATATTTCCCAGGCTTGTATAGCTGAATCTTCCTTTGAAATAGTTGATCTCTGTGTTCTTATTTTTGAGTCTGTATACAGAAGTGCTCTAGGATGTTTTAGACTCTCGGACATAACTGTTTCTTGGTGAGGTATGAAATAAGATTACATCTCTTTTGATCCAAAAATATCTTACAGGTTTTTTTTTTTTGAAAGAGCAAAAAAATTAACTCTTAAAAGTCTAGTGAAATTATTTTTTTCTTCCTTAAAGGGAAACTTTCCCTTTGTCTCACATTTTTTGTTGGTTACAATGTTTTTTTATTCCAGATTCAAGTTATTGTATAGTTTTGTACATCATTTTTAGGCTCACTGCTCATATGTAAGAGCTAAAATCTCAGTAATGCATAAAAACGATACCTGTATTTGTTTCTAGGAAGCAGAGGACTTGTTGGCATATTTATAAACTTTAATGGAAAGCTTGTCACTATCACTTTCTGTTCAAGACATTCCTCATATTTGATTAATTTGGCAGCAATGGGAATGACAAAGACCTTAAGAACAAATTCCAGAGAGGAGAGGATAAGAACACATTCATTGTCATTGTTGTAGTAGTAGTAGTAGTAGTATGTCTTCAGTACTCATTTCAAGTAGGTCCCAGTCCTGGTGTGAAGTCTTTATACGCAATGATAGCATTGAAAGGAAGGTGTTACTAATACAACGTAATTTCCTTTCTTAATTTTTCCCTGATTTCTAAGTCCAGTACAAATATAAATAAATATATAAATACACACAGTTTTTTCTTATACTGCCACCCTGCTGCTGTCTTTGTTGTGAAATCTTTGATGTTTTTCTTCTATAATAATGCTTGAAACTGTTTCTTCAGTTTTCTAGTTGATGGCTTTCATCTGGATTTGACTCTGGATATTCAGTGTATGTGTGCCGGCTTGAATGTTGTGTAATGGAAGGGAGAAGTAAAGCACTTGTTACATGTGTGTAATACACGATACTGCTATCTCTTAGTTTCCTGCCCTGGTAGTGTTTGTTCTTGAGATGCCTTCCCCCGTCGTTGGCTTGTTACCCCTTCCTAAGGTGTGAATACATGAGAAATTAATGAAGGTAACGTTTATGCAGCTTTAGGTGAGAACATGTACGTTAACCTCTGCTGTTTCAAGATAACATGCTGAGGGATATGGAGGGAACCTGTTGCCCTGGGCAATGTGGACGAGTGAGTGTAAAGCATTGTTATTTGAGCCTTTCCTAGCTACTGGGACTTTACTACCAGGACAAATTAACAGAGTCCACTCCTCTCTGGAAATTATTCTCAAGCTCTCTGTCATATCCACTGTTGCTGAATTAATCAGATTTGAGGTGATGCCTTGGAGCAGATAGCTTTTGTCTTCCTCCATCAGAAATACCTATATAGTCACTTGCTAACAGAGAGCTTGATTGGAGAGGGAGGAGAGAAAAAGTCACATTCCTGCCCAAAACATAGGAACAGTTTAAATATACTTCTGATGAAGCATGTCGAAGTTGTTTGCAATTTTATAATCCAAATTATGGTGGTAAAATGAGTTAATAGATGTTTTTTTTTTTCCTTGAAATTCATCACATTAATGGAAAGTGTTTCCACTTATCTTAATACAAATAAATATTTTCTTTTTTTTTTTTGAGATGACGTATAACACATTAGTCAAAAATTTTTCCTTGTTTTCTGTGGTTCTGAACAGAGTGTGTGTTGGTGTATATGGTTATTATTATGTGTATGCCTTTGTGCATCTCTCTGTGTATGCATGACTCTTTACCCAACTGGTTATAAATTCAGCCTTTCTCTGAGTGACAAAGGCCCTAACAGTTGATTCTTCTTTGACTTTTGCTCCTTTAACGGCTTATCTCAATGAACTAATTTTAAATGTTCTGATAAACCTCTCCAAGCACTATCTAAAAATTTACAGTTAGCGGGAAATTGTTTTCTGTCTATGGACTAAGCGTAGTTATCTGCCATACTTAAATAGACCTAGAATAGAATATTTAATTTTTTTCAAGATCTAGTCCATGTATGTAGATTTACACAAAGAGTTCACAGATTATTTTTTTTTTTAGGTATGTTTTTGAGGTATATTTTTAATCATTTTTGTGTTAAATTGCTGTTCAGAGTCAAGGCAATTGAGTGGGTCATACACGTTTATAAGTGGATACACTTTTGTATCTATATTGCTTGAAAATGAGCTCTCCTGTTCAAATGTTACAGATGAGATGGGAAGTTATCTCAGTTGTACAATATGAACTGTCATGTATAGTATGAGTTAGATTTTGTTTTTTTAATCATTTTCACTGTTGACAAATATAGATATAAAAAGTGTTTCTATCATGCCTTTTTTATTATTTTAAGAGTTGTACTAAAGCACTTCAGTTTATCCGGGGTTAGTGTGGCATAAAACCAGTTCTTCTTTAGATGCTTTTAATATGTGTTGTTTTATCAAATCTGTGTCCCTAGTGACATAATGAAGAATGTGTGAAGTGGAAACACTAAAACAGTTCGTTCTTCGTAGTCCAACTTAATATCTAATAGTTATGCTATTAACTGCATGCTGATATTCTGTAGCACAGATCTCTCTGTCTTGATTCAGTAAAGGACGAATATCTGCTATATAATGCTCACCAGATGAATACTTGGAAAGAAATATGTAGGACAATAATGGAAGATGTTTCTGGGGAGACATTTTTAGCATTGGTTAATTAAAAGCTGGGAAAAAAATGGAAATTGTTCTCAGTGAGTTTTTTGAGATTATATAAAAATTATATAGAGATTTATATATAGTAAAAGTCATGAAGGCTAAAGAATGCCTTAAGATCAAATCAGTGGAATTTTCCTGAAGTCCCTTTGAAAGGAGCTGGCACAGGTTCTGTGTGCTACTTGAACAGCTGAGTGTGTTCCATGGTATTGTTTTCAAATTAATTAGGACATTTTGTCTGTTGTCACTGAAATGTACTACAATTCATGATACAGTAGTTGTCCATTAGTCTGTCAATTCCTTTTAGGAGCAGGATAGAAAGAAAGGAAGAATAATGTTATATAAAACATGAGTTGCTTGTGAGAGTCTGGTATGTATTAGGAGCTTAAGTGATTTTTGAGTTAAATGTTTATGTATCTGTGTATCTATTTATCCTTGTGCATTGAATCTCTCCCTTTTAATCCTGTTGCCACAATTTTTAATATTCCACTCCATTTTAAAAAAAGCCTTTAAGAGATATGCATATTTATTTATTTATTTATTTTTGCTTCTTAAACTTCTGGCTATCGCCAGTATAGCTACTTGAAATCACTCTTCTCGCCTTATTGTCCTTCAGTTTCTACCATGGAAATCATACCTAATTTTATGAATTTATCCTGAGTTGAGTTTCTTAGAACTTGTAGCATCCTTCTTTACAAACAATGTTGCTCTGTTTATTTTCGCCCATTGAATTGACACTTTTATTCCCTGCGTGCATTCTCAACTTTGTGAATAGGTTTGCCCAGTTTGTCACTCTGTAAAAACCAGGTAGCTAATGCTCATTCTTTGCCTAGAACTATTTTCTTGCTGAAGATCTGGGTAATATTAGAATATAGACTTAGAATATGTCAAATTTTCCAGTGTATCTTATGCTGTAGTATGCTGTGAGTATTTATTTTTGATGAAATAAAGATTTTTCTGCGATTAATTGCAACCCCTTTTCAAGGCAGAATTTGAAGCAAGTGCTCTACCATACTATAAACACAAGTCATGCTTCCAAACTCTACAGAGTGTCTGTTTTTTAGCTCTGGACACACTGGAGTACTGGCTTGTTATCTATATTGGATTTACTAAATTCATCTGTAACGATTTCTCTTGTGGAGTGAAATCATCTCCTTTAAGTGACTATTTCAGGCTCCTGGTAAGGAATAGTTCTTTGGGAAAATTGTACTATGTTAAGATGAAAAGGGAAACACTGAAGTAGTTTGTTATGTTTAATTTAATGAAAGTTGTTTGAAGTTTATTTAATGGTTGGAATTTTACAGCTGCTGTTGAGGAAAAGAGGGGCAAGTGATATAGCCACGACTGCATTATAACTTCATAGGACTTCACATGATCTGTCTTGATATACTTGGGTCTTTCTCATTCTCTGAGTTAGGGTCTTGAGGTCTGTTCCCAGTTTTTGATACAAATACAGAACAAGTGGAATGCTTGTGCCGCCATAAGTTTGTGATTAAAGTAAGAGGAAAGAGAACAGACAAAGGCAAAAAGGGAATATGAGACGGCAGTGAAATGATATTCAGCATGTTGTTAGGTAGCAATTTTTGCATTCTAGTTACAGAAACAATTATAAAGTAGATTTACTGGTGTCATGAGGGGAAAAAAACCACTTTAATAAATATTCTGAGAAAACTGCATGTGCTAGGTGATAGTGTGTTGAAAGACTTTATCGGGTAAAGGGGGCAGAAAGGAGAAAAGTCAAATACAGTTTTTGCAGATATAACAGGTGGACAATGGAGTCCTGCATCATGATTAGACAAAGGTGAAGACTGATTCTCTTTATCAAATTGAAGGTAGTTGAATTAGGGACACACTTTTAAAGGTCATAACATTACAGACTGCTGCTGGAGATGGTGTATTGTTTGGTCTGTGTCCCTGATACCTTTCTTACATTTTGGTTAGTGTGGATCTGTAAAATAGACTGTAAACCTAGTTATTCCTACAGGACTTAGAGCAGTAATGTTCAGAGGTACTTTACAGAACATTGCATGTTGCATTATGTGTAGTAATAGTACATGTATTTATGATGTATGTATACATGTCATATGCTATCTACATATGTATGGGAGATATGTAATTATGTGTAATCAGTTGCACTTTTGCAAGCTGCTTCACTTTGGCCCAGTCTCCACCATTTGAAAACAAAGCAAGATTGCACTGCATGAACTCAGTATCATGCTTTACTGCTGTTTCTTCCTACAGCTCAAATTAAAAAAATTGCTATTTCAAAAAGAAATCAGTTGATGTATTACAATAGTATAAATACAGTGTATTGTTACAAAATAATTGCAAGAGTGGATATAGTCATGGTCGATTTAACTCTTATGATAGATCTAACTAACTCCTTGTCAGTTTCTTTTCCTTTTTTTTTTTTTTTATTTTTGAGGGGAGGGGTGGGTATCAGTGTCAATACAGGTCTGGTGAAATAACATCAAATTTGTTATAATCAAGAAAACTCTTCAATCTCACCTCAGAATCTTAGTGAGTTAAAAGCCTTTTTTATAGGGTTTGTGACCATGCAATAATCTTAATTTAAAACTCCAAGCATAGATTTCCCTCTCTTTCCCCCTAGCCCCGCTGGTGGCTGTTGTGGGGATTTGTCTTCTGCTCAAGCTCTGCTTTTTGGTGTCTGAAGGGGGATTAGTATTTTCCTTAATAAACAGTGAGTTTATTGCTAGTGATGTTCCCACGTTTTTATAGAATGCAGCAAGTGGGCCGCCTGGTATCTGTGCCTTTTTTCTAATCCCCTGCCATGCTAACTGGCTATGACTCATATTGAAATCCAGCTGTGAATATTGCTTCTTTTCCAGTTCCCATGACAGTGCTGTGACCACACAGCCAAATGCTGCCAGGTGCATTGGATACAGATTCCAAAAATTAAAACAGGGTTGGGAGCAGGGAGGAAAAAAAAAATAAATTTGGCATGCAGTTATTTAGAATACGTTGAATTCAATCACAGGACACTATTTTAAAGTTATGTGTTTCTTGACTTTGTTCGTGAAACACATATTTTTGCAAATGGCACATAATAACAGAGCAGCTATATAATAAGCAGAGATCTCTATAGACAGTAAATTATCATCTCAATTTAAGGAAACAATTACTAATGTAAACAAAAGATTCAGAAAGAGAACATGAGGCATTAATGTATGCCTCAATGAATATTTTGGTTTATTTGCTCAATGTAGAAATTCTTAATTTAACATTTTGTCTTTAATGTCAGTAAAAAGTCACCAGACCATTCCTTTGTCTATGAGTTAGTAGGATGTAGTGGTTTTGTTGCTGGAAGATTTAAAATTGTATACCAGACATTACTTAAAAAGAATGTATGTTGTTCTAATTGCAGAAAACATTTTCTTCCTAAATACTTAATTCACTTGGCTAACTTTTGGAAACTTGTTTTCTGAAAATTACAGTAATGTTCTGAAGCAAAATTAGCAAATAGGTGACATCCTCAGAGTGTGTCTAAAGAAGTTCAGAATTGGGATAGGCATAGGAATTACAAAAACCTACAGGAAAAATGATTTCCCCCCCACCCCAGATCTGCTTTTGGTAGTGTCTCACTTGCAGCGTGATGCGTATATATGTGCGTTTGTGAGCCATTGTGCACCTGCTGTCAGTCAATTCTCAATTTTAACAGATGTGGTTCAGCTGTACATAAGAGCTGATGGCCAGTCTGTTGATCAGGTAACCAACCGCTCTTTTTCACTTCCCTCTTCTGGCACATCATGTCTCTGGTGAGGAGTGACAGCTTCAGTAAATAGAAGCAATGGTAGAGACAACAACAACATAAGGTGAAAGATTCAGTAGTAACATCAGGTTTGTTCCTTCTACTGGGCTTTTATCCAAATAAGCAAGTGCTAGTTCCTCAGTAAGACGAGTAGTCAGCAGACGCCTGAGCTGTTTTTAGTTCACAACAAACATCTCTGTCAATCTAGAGCATTTCAGCTACTTCAGCACTCAACCAGATTCTCCAGTACCTTGTACCAGAAAACCAACTCCCATTCACCCAATTGCAACAACTTAAATTCCCTCCAATAACTATGTAATATGAAAGAACTGCAATTTAAATAAAATCCTTTACCAATTACTTGTACAAACAATAGAATTTCAACTCAGACTTGAAACAGCTGCTTAGGAGCAGATGCAGAACTAATTTAAAACACTGAAGATTTAACATGCTTTCAAATTGCATCAGCAGTACCGTATACAAATGGGAGTGTGAGGATCATCAAGCTTAGAATATATACTATTATATTCTTCAGATGATTCACTAAAATGCTTGAGGCCAAATGACTCCATGTCTCAACACTCCCTGTGAAGTTCATTGACTACACTCTCTCATCTTTTCTGTATGTGCAAAATGCCCAGAAGACCTATACACCTGGTACATATTAAAGATACTAAATGTCAATAGTTTTTAGAATTCAGAAGCTGTTTGATAATGTATAGAAATGTTAATACAGTCAGTCTACAGTCAGTTAAAATTTTGATTAAAAAAAAAAAAAATGAAAACCCCCAAACCCATCAGTATTATACTCCAAGCTGCTAGAATAACCTTTTTGTAAAGTGTATTTCCATTTCTGTTGCACATTCCACGAGATCAAAATCAATAGACTTTATAGATCCTACATCGCCAAAGATGGGAAAGGCAGACTTGAGAATCTGGAAGATGTCAATCTGATCGTGTATGTCATGCCTGCATTTGTTACTACCAGATCACCTTTTCATGAAAAACATTCACAGGAGAAAAGATTCCTTGCTGCATACATGTTGACCATCACAGGAAAAAAGTGCTAATAGAGATTAATAAGACTTGTTTTGCTCATCAGTCACTATCTGTGGGAAGTAAATGGTGACGGTATTAGTAGCGTGTGCCAAACCTTCATTTAAAACTTTTCATATTTTCCTTTATGTGCTAGTTACATGCATTAGAATTAATAAGGAGTGAGGTTTTAAAAATACATAAAGCAATATTACCTTTCTAATTTGCAGACCCTAAACCTTTTCTCTAAGAGTTGTGAGTTGCTGTAGACTGAATTTAAGATTCCTTACTTGCTTTCTTAGTAAAGTTTTGCAGATCTCCTGGAAATAGTCCTGCCTGAATAAAGTGGAATCTAGCCTTCATTATCTTCATTTGTTTTGGTTACCTCATTACTATAACTGGAAATAGTTGTAGGTCATCTGGTCTATGTGAAGTTACAGGGAATGTCTCGTGGTGACTGGCAGTTTTGGCTAAGTCACACAGGTGTTTCAACTGGGACATTAGATGTATTTTTTTTTTTAACAGAATGTAACAAAAACTGTGAGCTCAAAGCTTTCAAAAATGTCAAGAGTTTTCTCCGCTTACTATAGTGGATCTTAGGTGACTGCCATAATATTATATTGGCTCTATTTTTAATGTAATTCCATCCTGTGAGTGAGTGAAATATTTATATGCTTGAATACTGAGTAGTACCTCAATACTAACACTTCAGTAAAACCTTAATTGTAATAGATAGGTATTCTCACTGGAATCAGTGATCACTGATGATTATTGTAAAAGTTCCAATTAAGCTTTGTTAAACTGACATCTAACAGTTTTAGTGAACCTTCTACCGTTACAACCCTTTATAGAAATTCTATCGATCAATATAAATCTCTTCCATCAGTCACTGAGAATCTCAGTTATCCCTGTTTGCTTTAGGTGTTTGATTTTATTCATGTTTTATTTGTTGTATGTATTGTGGTTTTGTTCAAAGTATCCATAAACTTTCAACAACCAAAAACTTGCTTCCATGAAATGGAAATAGGTTAAAATTTTGCATCTTGTACAGATATAAAATCTTTCCACCTGTATTATAAAGTGACATTGCATCTCATATTGTACCAGGTAGTATGAATGTAGAATATTTGGTTTATAAGATTATCTTTGAATTTCTGCCTAATCAAACCCATAACATTTTTTTTCTCGTGTTTATCTGCGTAAAGATGAGGTACTTTTTGTACAATAATGATGTCGATATATTACTTCTAGTGTTTAAAACTTTCTTTTTAATATTTTGGTGTTTATAAGGATGGGAAAAAAAATGTTTGCTTTGTACGTACATAATGAAATAAACTATAATAGCACTTACAAAAAAACCCTTCAATAATAGAAGCATGTTAATATAAATTTGTGTTTTACAAGAGAATGAAAATTCAGCAATGAATTGAAAAAGGACTTTTTTTCTCACCCTTATGGTTCTGAAGCAACAATATTATGCAGCACTGAAAAGACAAACTTACTGGCCAAAGTTTGTTTCACAAAAGTAAATATAAAGGTGTTACCAGAGAATGGTATAGGATGTGGGATTATATTCTTCACTCGCGATATGAACATTCTTCCGTTGTTTAATTAATACTTCAGTTTAATTCATGGAGTAGGAAAAGCTTAGTACATCAACCTTGGCTTGATTAAAAAACACTTTGCTTTACTCCTGTAAATTAGTCTGAGTTTGAGAATTGTTTCAGTTACGCATTTTGCTTCAGTTCTCCCTTACGCACAAAATTTACTATGCTGTATGGTATGCTCATATGATTTTGGAAGTTATGAGCAGTATATGGCAGCTACTAAACCAGCTAGACATAAACAAATGGTGAGGTCTAAAAGAAGAACTTGGTATGATGCGTTATTCGTTGTAAACATTGTTTAAGCAGCCAGATTGTTCTTCCAGTGTAGAATATATTCTAATCACAAAATTGTTACACAATAATGAGTTTCCTCAAGGAGGCAAAAAGTAGGTTATCACCTGCATTTGAACTTTCCACCTATGAAAATATATTGATAATGTTAAATAATGTACTTTATTAAGGAAGATAATTTTATCAGAAGAGATGATGTTTTTCTTACTCAGGCTTTTGCTTATTTTTGCTTTGAAATGTTACAATTTGGTGACTCTTTGGGAATGCCCTAGCTAGCCTAACTGAACATAAGTTCCAGAAGCTGCTGTTAATGACCTTTTACTGCTAAACAGATTACAGTTCCTAGTTCTTGTCATACTCCACAAGCAATAAGCTGTAAAGTTGTATCCACTGGTGCCTTGTTACTGAAAAAACACCGACTTTGAGAGAAGCTGAATCAGGAAGTACAGCCTCTCTGTGATTAATTTGATGATACAGAAGATTCTAGACTAATTCTGAGCATGTAACTTTCATTTCCTGACAGAAATTTTTTTTTTTTTTTTGTTACGAAGATTTATCCATTTTTATTTACCAGGGATCTTCCCAAGTCAGCTTGTCTCAAGGTTGACCTTAGGCTTAAATAACACCATTGACTAAATAAAGGCCTGGATATAAGGCTTAACTTGCCAATTAGAATGGTAATACGACCTTTCCTATCCTTGCCAATACGAAGACCATTTAGAATCATAAATCACAACATTTTAAAGGGTGAAATGCGTTTACCACAACATAGAAAATAGGGGGCAAAATCTTCAAGGAAAAAAAAAATGATGGCAGAAAGATGCTAGTGATGATATTCTGTTATAGGTCATCTGTGACATCAGTAGAATGTTTCCAGTGCTGTTTAGAAAGTTGAACATGTAATTACATTGATCTGTCATGTGTTCATGCAGTCTAACTTTGTCCTATTCCATTTACGACTTTTATCTTTCACATCTGTGTTTTGTTTCTTTATTTATCTAAAAAAAACAGACAGTGACAATAATAACAGAAGTCAGTAATACCATGGGAGCTGATGGGAGATTATCCTGACTTCAGGCTACTTCCAGGCAACATCAGTTAACAGTATCCAACATCCCTTATATCTCCAGCATCCATTGCTCTAGGGAAACACCCTATCAGCTAGCTGTGTAATTTCACAGTCTCAGAACACCAGATTCGGATACCACCTTCTGTGTACTTTGTTTTCTCTTCCTATCGTTTCTTAGGCCAGGTGTTTTCACAGTAAACTGGAGCTTGAAATTGTTACAATAGAAGTCACTGAGCTCTTCCTCTCAAGCGCAGCTGCAGAGGACAGGCGCAAAGACACAGTTATTATTTACTGAAAAATAGGTATAATGTACAAACATGGCAGAAGTAGTGAACTATTAGCAGTGCTGAGTTACCCGCCATCAGATCATGTCCCTGTCCAGGTGCTGTTTTCTTTGATGGTTGAGGTGGTGTTTCAAGGATAACTCCTATCTCCTTTTGTTCAAGCAGAGATTTATGCAGTTAGGGTTCTTGGCACAGATGACCATTGTTTGGTTTATTGAAATGGTTGTGCGTTCTGTACTTTTTCATACTGATCAGATGCAAGGTTAGTGGTTTGATTGTAGGATAACTGCTCATTGATCATGTAAGCATTTTAGGGGGATACACAAGATGAAGAGTTACAACGTTCGCAGAAACGTTGCCTTAGACAATGTTGTGCAATGTGCTGCTGTGCTAAAATAGTGGTCTGAAACAAAGGCAGCACCTGCTTCTTCCCAAGTATTTCTTCTCCCGTTACAATATTGTTTATGTATAGCAATTGCTGGTTACTTTCTGTCTAGGATATGCATAGTTTGCATGGCTCTTGTGGCTACTGGCTGTGCTCGGATCACTGTCCCCAGGCCTTGGCTTCAGTCATTTGCAAGTTAAGTGTAGTGTTCATATGTAGAACTTCGAAAATGTTACATCTATGTGTAAGTGTTAGTCCTTTGTATTTAGGTGTGATGAAAGCGTACTGTTGCTAAGGAGTAATTAGGTAGATAGCAAATGTGCTAAACATGAAAGCTTGCAGATTCAAAAAGTGAGATTTAATGCAATTTCTGTGTTTATATAAAGATTTGCTTGTGAAACAATAATTCAACATTAAACAAGTAGAACAACCACTCCTTATGTTACAGCAAGCAGTAGTGATTTCAATCCAGTAATCTAAAGATGGCCAAACTTGAGAGAATTATCTTAAACCATCTCAAGTGAATCATGATTAAAAACTGAGTTTTAGCCAAAGTAGTATGCTCTGAAGGACTCTATTAATGTTTGCAACTGTTCTTCTTCAATGTTAATGTAAGTAAACAAAAGAATTTCTAGTACCTGTGATTGAATACAAATACAGACTATTGTGACAAGCAATTTTTTTCGTATTTGAGTGGTTTTGATTCAAAAGTTGGTAATACTGTTGCATCCAGACAAGGGCTAGGGTCTAGTAGGGGCTGTACAAACACAAGAAAACAGTACGTTCTCTGATACAATGAGCTTATCTTGATCTGCGGATGGACAGGCTGCAAGTGAACACACAAGGAAAATGAGACCTTGGTCCGTATGAAAAGGAGTAAATCATAACACTGTTACACTGCAAAATGAAAGTGTTAAAAAAAGCCCCAAACAACCAAACCCTGAAAATAGGGAAAAGAGGTAGTGGGTTATGTCTGCAGGGAAGTTCAATCTGTGGAAAATTATAGATGCCCCTCCCCCTCCGCTCCCTGACCAAAGCAAAAATCCAGCCCTAAACTTGACTATTTTGTAGATGAGCCTTTGTGATTAGTGCCATGAATTTATCAGCAACAGGAATTTGCATGATTGAAGGGAGCACAGCTGAAGGAGGGATGAGTTGTAAAAGACTTGTTTAATGACATATGAAGGAAAAGGGAAAGGACTAAGGTGCAATTATCCCACAGAGATGGATTATTTTTTTTTGGTGTGACAAGGAGGATAGCGATACCATAGTGATTAAAAAAAAAAAAGGAAGTATGAGGGTAGACTTGACTAGAGAGACAAAGAATCTTTATATTCAATGACTGTGAGTATGTATTAATAGCAAATATTCACAAGGAGAAATTGGAAAGAGAGAGAGAGGCTGAGACACCAGTTTGTACGTATTTCCCCTTTAGCTCTACCTGAGGCTGTAAAAATCGGAGTGGGAACAACTGTCCTGCTGTCTCTTGTTGCTTGAGGTCATAAAAAATTCAAGGAATTCTAAGAAATAGCAGTCTTTTTATTCATTTTGACATGCATGGCTTGCCAAAATTGGAAGTCTTAAAAGGAGTTCTCTTGCACTTGATGGAATATTACAAATAAGTAGGTATTTTTATGGAAAAGAAAAAATTTAAAGTGGAATCTACATTCAAAAATGAGCAAAGCCTCATTTTCTTTAATACAGAAGGGATTTAATAAACAGATAAAGATACTTTACTGAGAAAACCGAAATTCTTCTGTCGTTACTCCTCAAAGTTCATCTTCATAGGTTCTTTTTCAGACCTGTAAAGTCACTGAAACTTTCCAGTCTTTCTGTTTGTTTGCTATCTTTGCCTTATTTTTACCACACAGCATTGATGTGAAGTATCTTTGCTTCGATAAGTTTTTCATTTGCTTTCATTTTCTGTGGAAACATTTATTTACATATCACAGGAACGTAGAATTGGAAAGAAATTTTTGAGTCATTGTCATGGTTTGATGTGGGGGGTGGTTCTGGTGACAGGAGAGGGGTTTTGCTCCCTGCGACCTCCCCGGTTTTGGAACCGGGTTAGGCTTAGTTCTGGCCACCAGATCAGACTGTCATCCCCCTCGGGGTTGAGCCAATAGGGCGCCTCTGCGAATTGCCCTATTTAAGTCAGGACAAGGGAACCGGAAAAGGTGCTTCGCCCAGGATCGAGCAGAGAAGGGAGGAGGGCACTGCCCCCGCTCCCTGGCTCCCGGCCGGGCAGCTGCCTGCGTCGGGCCAGCGCCACCCACGGAGGATGGCGGCGGCGGAGCCAGCTGGGGAACGCGGGGGCACCCCACTCCCGGGGTGCCCACTGGGCTGAGTTCACCTGGAGAGGACTGAGATCTGAGAGAAACAGCTGCATCGACAGCAGGTCAGTGAGGATGGAGCGGGAGGAGGTGTGCCGGAGCCGAGTTTCCCCTGCAGCTGATGGTGAGATGGCAGGCGGCCCCCCTGCAACCAGGACGGCCTCGGTGGAGCAGAGACCCACTCGCAGCCCGTGGGGAGAAGATGCCTGAGCCTGAGGATGGTCGTGTTGGGGTGCACGACAAGGCAGAGAGGCATCTGGAGTCTGCGTGACGACCCACGCCAGAGCGAGTGGCTACAGCTCCCTAAGTACCCGAGACTGGTAAAGCCCACACCGGAGCAATCTGTGGGGAAGGATTGTTTCCAGTGGGCTGGACTCACGTTGGAGAAGTTTGTGGATTTTTCCTCGTGGGTAGGGGATCCATTGGAGCAGGGGAAAAGGGTGTAAGGACTCCTTCTCCTTTAAGAAAGAAGCAGCAGTAACAGCACAAAATGAACTGACCTGCACTCCCCCAGTCCCTGCCCCCTGCGCTGCTGGGGGGAGGAGGTAGAGCCGGGAGGAAAAGGAAAGGGGGGGGGAAGGTGTCGGTTTTAAGATCTGGTTTTGTTTCTTTCTGTCCTCTCGAGTAATCGGTTTTTTGTTTCCCTTTGT
Organism: Tauraco erythrolophus; assembly: GCF_009769465.1. Classification (NCBI taxonomy): domain Eukaryota; kingdom Metazoa; phylum Chordata; class Aves; order Musophagiformes; family Musophagidae; genus Tauraco; species Tauraco erythrolophus. The sequence goes on along the minus strand of NC_141470.1, from coordinate 37,280,875 downwards.
CCTTCTAAGTAATCATTAATAAACTCTTTTTCTTTGAGAAAGCCCTGTCTGTTTTGCCCAGGACCATGGTTGGTGGGTGCTCCCTCTGTTCTTGTCTCAACTCTCAGTCCCTTTGTTTTTTTTTCTCTCCTCTCTACTTTACTGGAGAAGGAGAGACTGTGTGAGTTTTAGTTGCTGGATCAGCCTAAAACCACGACAGTCATTGAATCCATTTTGAACTGAAGTTAAATTTTAAATCTAATTATATCTTTTCCTCTGCTGCTTTTATCAAGTTACTAATCCGTTGATCTAGTAATCTTCCTTCAGTTTTTCAGCTTATGTGTATTTATGTATTTCTAGATTTTTCTTTTTTCATGTGGCACTGTGTGCCAACAATGTCACCTATCAATATATTTATAAAGAAGAATTCTATTCCCTTTCCAGTTTGACTTTACTGGAACAAGCAACCTGACTTTGTCTAGCTTACTTTCATATGAGACTGGATCTTTGGTTTCCTCACTATTTTGTTAGCTGTTGTTTATACTCCTGCTGGCTGAGTGTCCCTTAAACATGGATGACAACCACTTTTCGGACAATGGCATAATATTTTCTTATTTTCTTGGCCAGGACTTGCTCTCGTAGAAAGGCCATATTGTCATATTTTAAAGAATATAAATTCAACCTAGAGACCAATCTAAAAAGAAACAAGCTGCGCTTTAACCCTTTTCTGAAGGCTGCAATGTCTCTGACGAGGCTATGATGTAGCCGCACTCAGTTCTCTAACCTTGAGGCAAAGTGGAAGTGCACAGCTTATGTGCATACAGCTAAACTAATTCCCCAGGATGACCTTGTATGCACTGCCTATTTGGAACAGTCCCTGGCCTGTTTGGATACCCCAAGTCACACTAAAGTATTTTCTGGCAAGGTTCTGGTAGGTACAAGGCAATATATTTCTGAGGTTCATGCTGAGTTAAATGTGTGGACGCTTTCTGTAATGTTTTAGCGAAAGTAGGGAAATGTCAGGTACTCAAATAGTCACTAGTCTATATATTGGTATTGGTTAAAGAGAAGCTTCATACTGCTTTTATACTCTTAAGGCTGTTCTTTTTTATGATTATATTTCTGTTTGGTATCACATTTTAGTTTTGAAGGAGATTTAATTTTGATTCAGAAGTAATTCCAGGAATATCCTTTCTCCTTATAGCATCATAGGGAAGAATCATAGAATCATTTACGTCAGAAAAGACCTTTAAGATTATCAAGTCCAACCTTTAACCTAACACTGTCAAGTCTGCCACTGAACCATGTCCCTAGGCACCACATCTACAGGTCTTTTAAATACCTCCAGGGATGGTGACTCAACCACTTCCCTGGGCATCCTGTTTTAACACTTGACAACCCTTTTGGTGAAGAAATTTTTCCTCATATCCAATTGAAACCTCCCCTGGTGCAACTTAAGGCCATTTGCTCTCATCCTATCACTTGTTACTTGAGAGCAGAGACTGATACCTCGCTGCAACCTCATTTCATGTAGTTGTAGAGAGTGATAAGGTCTCCCCTCAGCCTCCATTTCATCAGACTAAACAACTTCAGTTCACCCAGTCACTCCTCATAAGACTTGTTCTCCAGACCCTTCACCAGCTTCATTGCTCTTCTTTGGACACGCTCCAGCACCTCAATGTCTTTCTTGTAGTGAGGGACCCAACACTGAACACAGTATTTAGGTTGCTGCCTCTTTGGTGCTGAGTACAGGGGGACAGTGACTTCCTTAGTCCTGCTGGCCACACTGTTTCTGATACAAGCCAGCATGCTATTGGCCTTCTTGGCTGCCTGGGCACACTACTGGTTCATATTCAGCCAGCTGTTGACCAACACCTCCTGGTCCTTTTCTGCCAGTGACTGCCCCAAGCCTGAAGTGTTGCATGGCATTATTGTGACCCAGATGCAGGACCTGGCACTTAGTCTGGTTGAAACTTGTACGATTGGCCTTGGCCCATTGATCCAGCCTGTCCAGATCCCTCTGTAGAGGCTTCCTACTCTCAAGCTGATCAACACTCCCACCCAACTGGGTGTCATCTGCAAACTTCCTGAGGGTGCACTTGATCTCCTTGTCCATGTCATTGATAAAGACATGAAACAGAACTGGCCCCAATACTGAGCCCTGGGGAACATCACTTGTGATCGGCCAACAACTGGATTGAACTCCATTCACGACAACTCTTTGGGGCCAGCCATCCAGCCAGTTTTTTACGCCGTGAAGAGGATGCTTGTCCAAGCCATGAGCAGCCAGTTTCTCCAGGAAAATGCTGTGGGAAATGGTGTCAAAGGCTTTACTAAAGTCTAGGCAACAACATCCACAGCCTTTCGCTCATCCTTTAAACAGGTCACCTTGTTAGAAGGTGAAGAATTCTATGGATATTTCTTAGGCTGGTTGATAGGAATCCGTTTTAGGACAATGACTTTCATAATTTTGTTGAGACATGCCTGAAATCTTGTTCTTGAGATGTATAGCTATTTTTCACTATTAGTTATGAACTAATATATTCTTTTAACAATGTGGATAGAACTTCTGCAGACCTTCAGATTCTGAAATACTTTGAGGTGAGGCACGCTCTGCTGTCTCTGCCTTCAGTGTACTCTCTTCAGAGACTTTTCTCACTAGAACGTGTTACAACAGACAAAGTTTAAAATGGTTGAAATGTCTCCTTGGTTTGAGAAAGCATATGTTTAATTTTCATTATTTTTATCATAGAATCATAGAATGGTTTGGGTTGGAAGGGATCTCAAAGATCATCTAGTTCCAACCCCCTGCCATGGGCATGAACACCCTCCACTACACCTGGTTGCTCAAAGCCTCATCCAACCTGGCCTTCAAGGGATGAGGCATCCACAGCTTCTCTGGGCAACCTGTTCCAGTGCCTCACCACCCTCACAGTGAAGGAGTTATTCCTTAGATCTAATCTAAATCTCCCCTCTTTCAGTTTAAAGCCATTACCCCTTGTCTTATCACTACATGCCCTTGTAAAAAGCCCCTCTGCGGGGGCGTTAAACAAAGAATTTTCTAATTCTTAATAGAAACAAACCTGGTTTCTGACACTGGAGGTGTGACAGTTTTTACTTAAGAGAAAAATGACACTTCTGGCTTTGGCAAATTATTCTCTGGAACCATTAAGATGCTTCATAACTCTGACACTTCTTAACTTTGATACATATTTCAGTATGAAATATAAATAATTCTAAAATCTCACGTTTTCAGTGTAGCATCTTACTGTTTGCCTTTTCATTGTGATGGTTATAGATAAGAGATGAATAACATGAGAGGTAAAGGTGAATTAACGTGGAGGGAGCTGTCTGTTAAGAGATTACGTGTTACCATGGACTGACCTGGTTCTTCTAACAGTGTTTACTCACTCAGCTTTATATGGTACAAGGCACAGGACTTTTCCAGAAGTGTACCCTCTGAGATAGAATCAACCAGGAAAAAAGTGTTTAGTGCCAAGTCAGAAGAAAGGAAGACTTTAGGAATAGCACTGTATCTTGTCTATTGGCCGAAACCCTCCAAATCAGGTTTGCAGTCGCAGCTGGGTTTCTGTTACTGAGACAACCATCCTCAAGCAGTAGGAAGGGCATTCCTGACCATAGGGTGTTCACGAAGAATGTAAGCAAGTCTCTGGCTTACAGGCATGTCAGTCTTTTAATATGCTTATCCTTGCTCTGTGAGATAATGAAATATTTTTGCTTATGTGGAGCAGAGATCAAGTGTAGCCATAAAACTAAATGACTTGTGCTCACGGTGCACATGGTGAAAACCTGTGTCCAAGCTACAACAGGCAATCAGGGGCCATTAGGGCAGAACTAGCTAACCGCTATACTATCCTTCTCCATGAGTACAAGACGGTTTACTTCTGCAATTATAGAACAGTTTATGCTAAAAAAAAAATCCCAGAAAACTTGACTATCGCCCTTATCACCATGGCTTTAGAGCTGGCAAATCCTCTTTTTTTGGAGTATGCATTAACTAGGTCTGAGGCAAAAGAAAGTGTCTTTTGTGAAATGTGTCTGTCTTACCCAGCTGCTGAGAGGTAATTTTTACATTTTTACAACTGCTATTCTTTCAGGCTTGAGACACTGTTTATATTACCAAATTCAACAGTAGAAATGCAGTTCCTAACAAAGAAGGGGAAAGATTGAAGTCAGCGTTTTTCTTTTTTTTTTTTTTTTTTTGTTTTACATTCACAGTTAGACCATACACCTCAGTTTACTTGGAACCATTGCTGATAATAAGTAATTATATTAATATAGTGAACTGTTGCATTGCAGAAGAAACTTATTTGCAGTTCTTAGGAAAAGATTTCAAAACCAGAAAGACTATGTCTGAAACATTCAATAAAAGCCTGTAAAAATCCCTCCTGTGAGCTTTCACTTGTAGGTAGAATTTAAGTGACCTAATAAAGCTTGAAAGTGGTGCAGTGTCATTTATTTGGCTGCCTGTGTGCTTCCAACAAATGCTTCAAAATGCTGTAATTTTTTTTTCCGTGGGAGTCTTAGCTCCATGGTAACCGTATCCAGTTTAACTCTTAAGGAATCTTGTCACTGTAGAGAAACCCTTTTATGTAATGATTAAATCTACTCCAGTCACCTTTTAACAGTCTGCCTTTCCTTTCCACCTCTTCCTGTAAGCAAGGTTTTGTCAAGTGTGAGTGCAATTGATCCTCTGGTTTAGGATGTCATCACTTCACAATAGTTCTTTTTCCTCCTGAACAAGCAGAGAAAAACATGGTAAGGACGAAGGAATGCTAAGATGAGTCAGACTGTAGTCTCACAATTGGCAGGAAGAGAAACATTGCCACCTTTGAAGTTCAGGACATGGGAAACAAAGTATGATAAGTATGGAAATATTCTTGCGTGAAATAATGCTGAAATAATTGTGACCTTTAGAAAAGAAACAATGCTGTGACAATCTGTAAGTTACACAGAAGTACCTTTCGTCCTATTTCATAGCATGATAAATTTTAAAGGTGAAAGGTGACAAATACCTTTCTAAAGAATGGTATTGAAGTGAAAGTTTCATGCGGAAAGAATTAAACATGCCAGAGGGAATTATTTGATCCAAAACGTAATGATATATATTTCTGTAGATTTCAGTTATTTTCAGTTAACTGTCTTTGTGTAACCAAGGAGAGAAAGTTCTGTCTCATCTTGAAGTCAGATGCCTGGTGCATACTGAATATAGATTTTTATTTTTTTTCCCCTCTTCTGTGTACATGTTCTCTCTTAAGTAGGTACCATGTCAGCAATCTACAAGGGCATTAAATTCAACTGATACTAGTCCTTTTGCCTACACTTCCATTTTGATATCATTGTACTATTGCTTACTCATTATAATGAAGCCACGCTGAAATACTGATGACTTGCCTGAGATCTTCACATCAGTCTGTGTTGAATTGATTCTGATAGGAGTCACAATGGATGGATTTTTTTTTTTTACTCTTTTGTTGTTGTTGTTATTCAGAACTACTGGTTTTTTTTCTACTTAGTGGAAGATATAGCTATAAAAATTTAGCATAGTTTGAAAACTATCCACATTTTATTAGAGCTGAAATTGTTTTATTTGCTTGTATCACCAGAGGCTTTATTGGTACTACAAGTAGAACTCCAGATACAGCATTTTTAAAGAATGCCCCGCTCCTGTGGACCTGAATCTTACTAAAACCAAAAATTGTTTCTTTGAATTATTGTTTGTCTTTGTCCTATGTTGCACTAGTTTGATTTTGATTTTTTTTTTTAATTTCTTTTATATTTTTGGTGTAAACTTTTGCTAAGCAGAGCTCATTGGTTAAAAAATGAACATAGTCAGAAATTGCTTCTGTGCCACTGTGATTAGTCTTCAATTTTTTAACTGAGAGTGTGATGAGTTCTTTATGTCTTAATGTGTGTGGTAACAGATTACTAATGTTCAGTGATACAAACTATATTTTGTAAATATTTTCAGGCATTCAGGAAGAAAATTGAGACCAGCAGTTTTATTGCCTCCCTTTTCTGGGGTACTAACAAGTTGACTTGTTCTTTGTATCCCCAAAGTGGGTCTCTGTTATGTTAGCGTGGTAGAATAAGTGATAAACGAACACCTGATTAATTGCAGTGTTTTCTTAAGTTTGGTGAGCGAAGGATTTTATTTAAAATTAATATTATTAGAGTCTCAAAAAAAGGGAGGAAACTAAAAATTTTCAGTCTTCTCATGACTAATTTTTTAATTCCCTTAAAAAAACAACATGCTTGTAAGAGATTCTACTAAAATAAGACAGCTTTGCTCATTTTATTTTCTTTTACAGTAATTGAAGCAGTAGGTAAATACTCTGTCTAGCTACATCCCTATTTCTATAGAAAGTAGAATTAGATGGTTTCTTCTTCTATCTCCGATGACCCATAATAGATTTGCAAGTCATATCATTTGCTGCCTCAGCCTCGATTCACCAACTTCCTAAATCAGAACAGAAAATTGAATTCACATCCGTATTTTGTCAGCTGCTTATTTCTTTTTTTTTATTTTCATTTTCCCATGTAACGATATCAGAGTTATAGCCTCAGACCAACATTTGATTATGTTGGGTGTGCTAGAATCTCAGACCACAAAGGTGGTCTTAATTCAAAAAGACAATAATCTTCACATCTGACTGGTAAGTAGCTTTTGTAACATTAATCAAACATCACATGATAATAATGGTATTTGCATTGTATTAAATTTTATATTGATTATGAAATTTATTGTCTTGAACGTTTATTATCAGTTTTGTGCTTTATTTATCTTTAAATGTTGTCTCTGAAAGCCAAGAGGAGACTGAGGTCTAGGAAATATATTACTCGGAAGGTGGGAAGTAGAAAAGAGTAGAACATTAGCATGCTTGACCAATTCCAATACAAAAAAGAGCCTTAGTAATAAAAAGCATTGAATAAAATAAAATAGCTACTCAAGGAAAAGCATTGGAATTAAAATATGAGATTAGCACTTAAACTGTGGAGAGACACAAAACTATGTAGTTTCTGTACAAAAAGCAGAAAAGTGCTAATTGAGTAATTGAATTTGTGCTCTTAGACAAACAAAAGAAGTTTAATTCTTTTTACTAATTATTCTGAAATATATTTAAGATACATTGGGAAGTTTCTTAGCAAGGAAGAAGACAAAGAGAAACAGAAGCCTGTAGTAACAAGGGAGGCAGGAGAATAGCCCTCTATCATTGCAAATTTGTTGATTGTATTGAGAACAGCCAGTTCAGTTCTGAGATGCTGAAGTGTTAAACCAAAACTCTGAGGGGAAGAACTTTATTTGGGAAATGTTTTTGGTTTGTTTTTGGTTTTGTTTTGTTTTTAAGTTCTCAGCATATAGTATCCAGTGCAGGGTGAAATCCTGGACAAAACATTTTACACTTTTTTCTTTAAAGAGGAGAAAGATTAACATGAAGCCTCTCTCATGAAGGCTGCTGATGTCATGAACAGCTGATTGATCTGAATGTGTTAAGATTTGTGGAATATATGTTTTTCCCAGATATGGGGTTTAGAATAGGCTTTGTGAGGTTTAGAGTAGGCTTATGTGAGTGAATTAGCTGTGAATGTTTATCTTAATAATCATATAATGTTCACTAGAGATACATATAGAATACTTGAACTGTAGATTGTACTTTTACTATTCATGTAATCTCCCTGAAGTATGCTACACTAATCTAGGTGTTCAAAAATATAGTAAGATCTCTCAAGCAATTTTAGGCTACCTAAATCCCAGTTTTTCATTATGGTCCTACACTATCTCCAGTTAATGCAATATGTTTAAAAATAAAGCCTACTTTAGAAATTAGAGTCAATTATTTATGTAAATGACATATAATCACCATAAAATTATAGTGCTAGCTGTAGGAGATGACTCTGTAGTTACTTAAATATTTTTGTGCTTTATCAATGATGAGAATTATTCCTTAAGTTTAAAATTAGTTTTGTTTGGAGTTATTAAATAATTCTGAAATTATTATATTCAGAAAATATTCTCTCACAACTCTTCTGGCATGCAGTAAAACCATCAAAGAGTTTTTTACGCTTGATGTTAAACAAGTGACAAGCCAGTCATGCAAAAAGAAATCTGATGTCCTAACTACCATGACATGGAATTGGGAAGTTCAGCAGGTCTCTGCAGGGGTGTTTCCTCAGGCTTGTCTTAAAAGATTAGTCCAGATCTTTCCAACATTCACAGTTGTGTTTTGTTTGTGCTGATTTTACGTGTTAATCCACATCCAGACTTAATGGAACTTAGACAAGTATTTGCATAGTCTTTTGTCTGGGTGGTCATGTAACCCTTTTCAAATTTTTCTGTGTATAAAAAAAAAAATTATGTAATTCACTTAGTAAAGTATACTGCATTTTGAATCACAGTTTGCTGAAAAGCTTTAGCAGCAATTTTATGTGAACAATGCTTGTTTTCTGCAGCAAAAAATATTTATTCATGCTTTACTATATAATTTGGAGCTTCATGCACAGAACTGCTGCTTTCTGAACTTTGTTCTGATTTCTCTTGGTGGCTTATGAAAACAATTGCTAAAAAATTAGTTTGATATAAAAGTAATGTAATAGTGTATTAGCTAATGGATATCCCAGCGATTCTTGCAGTATAACCAGAAACGCTTGGAGGTTTTGCGTATGTATGCTGTACAGGATTTCCACTAAGGGTAGGGGAAAGGCTCAGTTTTGCACCAAATGGTAATCATCAAGCCTGTGATTGGTTTCACTTTAGGTTAGCAATACGTCTCCGTCATATGAAGGTATATGATGTCAGCTCATCATGTGACACAGTGTTTGATGATTGAATAATATATTATGCAAAGTTGTCATATACCGTACAGTGTTTTGTAATATCTCAGATCAACTATGGAGAAAACATTAAGAACAAAGAGGTTCTAATACAATAACCTCTTAAAAGTATTTCTTGTTTCTGTTGGTAGCTACAAATCTAATCTCCTTTTATAGAGAGATGAATTTGTTAACAATTTCAAATATTAGTGTTTCAGTGCAGGCTATTTGTACAATTGTGTATAAACTTGAGTGCATTATAATGATATGTATAGCAGACTTCTCAAATATTGTTTAAATTAAATTTTGAATGAGCCTGCTGATAAACAGTAGAAAGCACTAATATTATATACAAGCTCTACTCTTCGCTGTTTTATGTGATTTGGGGAAAAAAAATATTTTTGAGTTTTAATTTAGGTTTTTCAGTAAGTTGATTTAATGCTTTTGAGGCAGAGTTTTGATAGTGCCCTTAAAATGATTTTCTCTCATATTTCAGTAGTCTTTTCAGTTAGCGAGGTATTGCATATGAGAATCTGTAATACAAGAGAAACCTTTTATACTGTATGGACTAGAAGACATTTGGAAGGAATGGTACTTTTCTTACCTCTGAAATTATTGTGCAGTGTCTTGCAAGTATGCTAGTAGCTTTCTCAGGCTTAAGTTTTCATGTATTAAAAAAGTAGGCTATCTGCTTTATAGTGTAGGTGCTGAAAGTGCTTACGTTTTCCGATGTACTACTTAAAACTGAGATCTTGTTTCCAATCTGTCTAAATTATTTGTGCACTGGAAATGCATAGAGTGAAAAAGCTCAGTAAGAGAGATACATCTGATGGATGCACCAAGGGACATCACATGCTCCTAGACTCTTGCAGACGAGCTGAGACAAGCTTGTGGTAGACAAGTCGCTAACCTGTTACATTACTGATTGTCAGGCTCAGTGAAATCAAACAACTGTCTTTAGCATATGTGAAGTGAGCTTTGAATGGAATCTATATGATGGTATACCTCAAAGAACATAGAATCATAGAGTGGTTTGAGTTTGAAGGGACTTAAAGATCATCTAGTTCCAATCCCTTTGCCATGGACAGGGACACCTTCCATTAGACCAGGTTGCCCAAAGCCTCATCCAACCTGGCCTTGAACACTTCCAGGGATGGGGCATCCACAACTTCTCTGAGCAACCTGTTCCAGTGCCTCACCACCCTCACATTGAAGAAGTTGTTCCTTAGATCTAATTGAAATCTCCCCTCTTTCAGTTTAAAGCCATTACCCCTTGTCCTATCACTACACGCCCTTGTAAAAAGTCCCTCTCCAGCTTTCAAGAAAAGCCACCTTTAGGTGCTGGAAAGCAGTTAGAAGGTCTCCCTTGAGCCTTCTCTTTGCCAGGCTGAACAACTTCTACCCTCTCAGCCTGTCTTCACAGGAGAGATGCTCCAGCCCTCGGATCATCTTCGTGGCCCTCTTCTGGATACCCTCCAACAGCTCCATGTCCTTCTTGTGTTGGGGACTCCAGAGCTGAATGCAGTATTCCAGGTGGGGTCTCACAAGAGCAGAGTAGAGGGGAAGAATCACTTCCCTCGACCTGCTGGCCACGCTTCTTTTCATGCAGTCCAGGATATGGTTGGCTTTCTGGGCTGCAAGCACACGTTACTGGCTCATGTTGAGCTTCTTGTCAACCAACACCCTCAAGTCCTTCTCCTCAGGGCTGCCTCTCTGCCCAGCCTGTATGTGTGCTTGGGATTGCCCTGACCCACGTGCAGGACCTTGCACTTGGCCTTCTTGAACTTCATGAGGTTCACACGGGCCCACCTCTCCAGCCTGTCAAGGTCCCTCTGGATGGCATCCCTTCCCTCCAGTGTGTCCACAACACCACACAACTTGGTGTCATCAGCAAACTTGCTGAGGGTGCACTCGATCCCACTGTCCATGTCACCAACAAAGATGCTAAACAGCACTGGCCCCAGTACTGACCTCTGAGGAACACCACTTGTCACTGGTCTCCACTTGGACATCAAGTCGTTGACCACAACTCTTTGAGTGCGACCATCCAGCCAATTCCTTATCCACCGAGTGGTCCATCCATCAAATCCATATCTTTCCAATATAGAGACAAGGATGTCATATGGGACAATTTCAAATGCTGTGGACAAGTCTAGGCAGATGATGTCAGTTGCTCTTCCCTTATCCACCAATGCTGTAATCCTGTTGTAGAGGGCCACCAAATCAGTCAGGCAGGATTTGCCCTTAGTGAAGCCATGTTGGCTGTCACCAATAACCTTATTTACCCTGTCCCTTAGCATAGTTTCCAGGAGGATCTACTCCATGATCTTGCTGGGCACAGAGGTGAGACTGACTGGCCTGTAGTTCCCTGGGTGCTTCCTTTTTTCCTTTTTGAAAAATGGGGGCTATGTTTCCCCTTTTCCAGTCATTGGGACTGGAAATTCCCCATGCTACATGCGTTTGCAAAGAGGCATTTAAGTTGGGCCCCCGATGAAGCTGACTTCTGGCTGGAGTGTCTGGAATTCCTTTCTGCTGCTCTTCAGGTGCTCTCAGCTTGTCTTGATCAAGTCTAGTATAATCTCCCTTACCCTTCAAATCTAGTGTAAAGCCCTGTCAATGAGCCCCACTAGCTCATGAGCAGGCTTAGTGTAGGCATAGAGAGATCTTTGTCTTATGTTTGGGACTATTTACAAATAAGGAACAGATTAATTCAACTGATAGACCCCTGTTAGCACTACCAGTACAGCACATAGTTACATATTTTTTGGTAGAGACTCAATTTAGTAACAGACAGATCAGCATTTTCTCATGCTTAAAAAAAAAGTGTTTATAGCTCTGTTGTGTATTAAATTGCACATATTTGTTTATATACTGTACTGGGTCTGGCTGGGAGATTTGGCAACTATCAAACCACAAAACTGTAGTGATGTGGAGTTTGCTTCTTTGAATGCACACTTTAAAACAATTTGCTTACTTTTTTTTTTAGCTGGGTATAAAATTATCACACAAGATGTGTCTGTTTGCATTATGAAAGACAATTATAAGTTTTAAAAACAGTAGTTGGACATTCGGTATGCCCATTCACATCAGAAGCAGCCAGAACTCCTTTAAGTGAAATAGAAACATCAGGTGTGGGGTGGAGATGACAGGCAGAATACACAGAGAGAAGCACTTTAAAAGATTGACATGGTAAATGGAGAGTGAAGAAAATCAATATATGACAAAGACTGAGGTGAGAGATCATGCAAGGAACAGAGATACATGCAAAACTGAAAAAAAGGAACTGATAGCTAGGCTAGGTAGGTTCAGCTTTTTGAAAGCTTTCTTTTAGGATCCTCATGTAGAGGAGCAACTGTTAAAAACATCTGAATTTGTTAAGATTTTGCTGATGCTGTGTAGAGTATAATTTATAATAATCTAGTGTCAGGTAGGTTGCTGTGAATCTTTGGAGGCAGATTTTGAGTTCCCATTATAAGAAAGAACACAAAAAAATGACCGGTACAAGCCTTAAGTTGATGTTCTGTGAACTTTGCAACCTTTTGAAGGAGAATTTCTAGATGTTTTCTGCATCACTACTAACTTCAGACATAGGAGGCTACTTCAGGAGTTTTATTGTTCACATAAGCATGTTTTCCTTTAGTGAACATGTTGAAAATGCAAGAACAAAATAATTGTATTGAAGCATCTGATGTCTTTGAGCCCTATGCTAATGAATAGATACAGAACCAAGAATGTAGAATCTAAGGTTTTGTTGAGTTTGGATGTGTAGATTATAAGTTTTCTGTTATTCTTGCCAATTTTCTTTTGAACTAATAAAACTCTGCACTGTTGAAGATGGAGGAAAGGATGTGAGAAAACTTGAACATGACAGAGAGCCCTTTTTCATTCTGATTGCAGTATAAAACACATGATAGTTAACATCGTTATTTTCATACCTACCTACAAGTATATAACTTTTTGTACTTTAGTATATCACCTTTGTTGGAGGCTAAAACAATTAAGCTTCAAAGAGTTCTGAAATATTTGTTTGTGGGACAAAGAGTCTTAGTTGAAATAGCTTTTTCTCTCTTACTATGATTAAAATCATGTCAGCAGTCTAATCTGAACATTTTAAAAGAAGATAGTGGTGTCTGCAGTGCAACTGCTTTTTCTGCAATATAAGTATATGTAATTTATTTACAGTATGTCTACAAATAATACATTATCTAATGTGTATGTATGCCATATTATATCTAATAATATAATGTATACCAATACATTATTAATAAACTGTAGATGCAGTATGAGAAATTAAAGTATGAGAAATTAAATCTTTTCATTCCTGTCTTGCTTAAAAGAACTGTTAGTAGGAGACTCATTTAATTGTGCAGTAGATTTAAAAACTAACTCACTGCCTCACTGTAAAACCTGATTTTATAGATAACAGTATTTGGAAAATACCTAATTAAAAAAATATAAATTAATTTTTATCAGATACACCTTTAAGTGAAGTCCCTTTTTTTTAGTTCTCCCGTAAAGCTATGGAGAAGTAATCATTAAGGATGGTTAGTATGTTTGTAGTCTTTTTCATGGATGAAAGTGCAGAATGGCTGATTTGTTTCATTCACTTTGTTGTCAAAAGTGTCTGTCTTCTAATTTGGGTTTTCATGGTTTTGACATTCAGTCATTTCATTGAATTGACATTCAATGTCATTTGAGATTTTTGACATATGCACCTCTGAAGCTTAAATGAATGAGATAAAGTCCAGTAAAGAGTTTGTTTATATACTATCTTGATTTTCAGAAGATGAGTATGTCTGTGCTAAGAGTGAGACTTTTCTGGAGGTTTACTGTGACTTCCAGCTCAAACTACTTGTATTCTCTAGATGAAAGCTACCAAGATGGCAGAGTCAGAGAACATGCCAGTAACAACTGTTGAAATATCTCTGTATTGTTTCAGTTAAGAAGTTAAATTTTTGTGCCTTAGCACCAAAGAAAAAATTTGTATACTAATTTGTTTTTGAGATAGTGTGGGGTTTGAAATAAAGAGATAAATTTGCCTGTATTGTATATTTAATCATGAATGAGTATCTAAACAACCTCAGACTATTCTGTGGCTGCAAAAATTTGTTGGTGGTAAAGTGCAGGTCAGCATTGAATTGATAGAACTGATAACAGAAGGTAGAAGTGCAGATTTTATTTAAAAAAAATCTAATAACCTAATTTTAAAGATCTGTTCTTTGTACTTCATTCTAACGATTACAGGGCTTTTACAGGAATAAGTTATTCTTTTCAGCTGTATTCCGTGATACCATTTATATTCATCTTCAACGTCCTGGCTTGTTTATAGTTCCAAGGTGATAATCTGAGATGATGTTTTTATGGAGATAATAAGTTTGTAGTAGAGTCAGAATATTTGTTAAGCCAGGGTAAGGTGTGAAAGGAAGCAAATATCAGATTTTACAGGAGGGAGGATGTGGTGCCAGGTGTGTTAGTTTGAAAAAAATGTTCTCGGTACTACTATTTTATAATTGTGTCAAAAAAGTAATAGATCTTTGTAAAGCCAAACTTTGAAACAAGGATCTGTATGCAGAGTCAAAATGGTCAGGCAAAAATTGTTTATGCTCCTCTTTTTATACTCTTGGGTCTTCCCTACTAACTCATGTTTTTTTCCATTTAGAATAGAGTAGTTCAGTTGGAAGGGAACTGCAATGATCATCTGGTCCAACTGCCTGACCACTTTGGGGCTGACCAAAAATTAAAAAATGTTATTAAGGACATTTTCCAAATGCCTCTTAAACACCTGACAGGTATAAGACATTGACCACCTTTCTAGGAAGCCTTTTCCAGTGTTAACTGCCCTTTTAGTAAAGAAATGTTTTCTAATGTCAAGTCTGAACCTCCCCTGATGCAACTTTGAACCATTCCCATGCATCCTGTCACTGAATCCCAGGAAGAAGAGCTCAGCAGCTCCCTCTCCACTTCCGCTTCTTGGGAAGCTATAGACAGCAATGAAGTTGCCCTTTGGTGTCCTTCTCTCCAAACTAGACAAACCCAGAGTCCTTAGCTGCTCCTCATGGGACATTCCTTCCAGCCCTTTCAACAGCTGCTTTGCTCTCCCCTGGATCCATTCAAGTACCTTAACATCCTTTTTAATTTGTGGGACCCACATGTTTTTCACTATTTAAATTCTACTATTTTAAAATATTCGGTTAAAATCTGACATTTTATTTATCTGTCTATTTTGGTTTATTGCTTCTCTGTTTTTCTTGGGAAAGTCACTATGAAGAGAAATCTAGCATATACACTCCAAATCTCTGACTATCCCACCGCTACTTCTGTTTGTTTTGAAGTATGAGTGGAACTGTTAAAGTAACTTCACTCACTGATCTACCCAGTGGTAATAAAATTGGAATGAGAAGATTTGCCTTATCCATTGCAGGTTTAGATGAACAAAATTTTCCATATGAAGGAAAGTGTGGATCGGGATTTGAAGAAAAAAAATAAAATAGTGTTGTGCTGGGTTTATGGGAGGGGCTACAGCAACGACTCCTGTAAGTAGCTGTGAAAAGCTTCCTCAGCTCCGAAACCATTTGGAGTGGCCTCTGGCCAGGTCAGACCCTTCTCATCCCCTCAGGCCAGGTTTGAGCCAGTCAGCGCCTCTGTGGATGCCCTATTTAATATGGGGACAAAGGAGCCCTCGTGGAGACTGGACCTACACTGAAGAGAGAGGAGGTGGGGGCTGGCCCCTGGGCCTCCCGGGCAGGCAGCTGCCCATGCTGGGCTGCTGCTACTGAGGTTCACTGGGCCTGGCACGGCTGCAGCAGAGAAAGGACTAAGACCTGAGAGAAATGGCCATGCAGACACCAAGGTCAGCGAAGGTGGAGCGGGAGGAGGTGTGCCGTACCTGAGATTCCCCTGCAGCCTGCAGTGAGACAGCAGCGGCCCCTCTGCTGCCCGTGGAGATTAATGGTGGAGCAGAGACCCACCTGCAGCCTGTGGAGGACCCCACACTGGAGCAGAGATGCCTGCGCCTGAAGGAAGTCATAAAGAATGGTCTCCATGAGCTGCTGGAGGCTGACGATGAGGCAGAGAGGCATCTGAAGCCCATGGAGAGCCCCATGCCAGAGCAGGTGGCAGCTTCCTAAGAAGCCGTGACTCTGTGGGGAAGAAGCCCACATTGGAGCAATCCGATGGGTAAGGATTGCATCCTGCGGGAAGGACTCATGTTGGAGAAGTCTGTGGACTGTCCCATGAGGAGAGGATCCATTGGAGCAAGGGAAAAGAGTGTGAGGAGTCCTCCTTTAAGAAAGGAGCATCAGAAACAATGTGTGACAAACTCACCACAACCCCCATTCCCCATCCCCCTATGCCACTGGGGAGGAGGTAGAGTGTGGAAGAAGGGAGGGGTGGGGGGAAAGTGTTTTTAAAATCTGACTTTGTTTCTCGATGTCTTCTCTGAATGAGCCATTAACAAATTAAATTGATTTGTCCCCAAACCGAGTCCGTTTTGCCTGGGGCCATAGTTGGTGGGTGATCCCTCCCTGTTCTTATCTTGACCTTCAGGCCTGTTGTTACATTTTTCTCCTCTCCACCTCTCTGAGAGGGAGGAATGAGCGAGCGACTTCGTGGTGGCTTAGCGGCCGGTTGGGATAAACCACGGCAATATTCATGCAATACTTGAAGATTCATAACTCTAATTTTCTTACCCCATATAAGTTTCATATACATTAACATTTTGCAATCATGGACATTAAGCAGTAATTTCTATGGCAGAAACCCACAGTGGGAATGTAACAGTTCCCCTGCAAGACAGTTTGAAGTGGTAATAGATTTTGTAATTTCCTTTTTCTTCATATGTCAGGAAAGATGTGAATCCAACTTAGCACATGCAAGCATAAAATCAGCCTCAGTATTCCTGATTAGAAAATCTAATTTAGCTCTCCAGCAATAAATAAGTTTTTATGGAAGCAGACAGTATGATAGTGAATTTTGAAAGTTCAAGCATGCAGTAACTTGTAAAGTTGAAGAAAATTTGTAACTTTCTGAAACAGAACAATGTCTGCATTTGAAATAGGATATCAGAAGTAAAACTTTGTTTCATCACTTACAATTGTGTGTTGCATTGTATCTGTGTCAGCAATCCATTGAGCCAAGGGTGCTTATGATGGTGTAGCATTAAAAAAGCACTAGTGTTCTATATGTGTTGGGTCATATATTTTGATCATATGCAAACCTAACACTCTGTGAAGCCTTTATCTTTTTGTGCTGTATAAAGTGCTCATCAAGAAGTGCACCTTTTGTAGCTGGTCTTGAAATGACAAAACTTCCAGCATTCTATGGGTTTTTTCCCGACTCATTTCCTTTCTTGAGTAGCATTAAAATTTTTGCTGAATCTTTTTCCTTGCATTCTAAAACAAGGAATAAGTGGAGAAGAAGAAGTGGAAAGGGAGATTGGCAGATAAACAAAACCACGCAGATATACAAACCTAGTAGGCGTGGGAAGATGGAGGCAATGACAAAGACCAAAGTTCTTCAGCTATTAATTGGTGGTCCATTAAAAAACTACAGCCAGTGCTTTGGAGGGGGCCAGTCTGGACTTTGTAACTGATAGGAAGGCCAACATGAAGATTTTTAATATTTGAGGGGGTCTGTAGGACTCTGCAAAACTTAAGAAGAGATGTTTAGGGGAAGGGGATTGGCAAGAGCAAGGTAGTGCTAGTGGATAGAGAGGAGGGGATATAAAAAGGGCTGGTTGTGTGTAAACCGTGTGCTATCGTTATGCTTGTCTGATAGCTCTGTGCCTGATCACTGCTGTTTATCTTCCTCTTAAATACTTTCTTAACTAGCTTTCATGTAATCTCACTCTCTACCCTGTGCATGAGTGCTGTAAGGAATGAATGCTAGCAACTAAGGAAACTAGAGGGAGTGAATTTGGAGCTAGCAACTGGTAGACTTCAGCTGAAGTGGCCCGTGTCTGTGGTGCCAGCAATGGAGTGAGTGAGAGTATCTCCGTCAGTAGCTGGAGGGGCCATGGATCTTAGGAGGATTGACAGCTACTGGATGGACTGGGGTGAGTGAATTTCAGCTAGCAACTGGAATCAGACTTTGGATGAAGGAACATTTGTGTCTGTACCAGCAACTGGAGCAAGCGGGGGTTTCAGTGCCAGCTGCTGCTGTGGGACCATGGGTCATAGGTCCTGTCTGTCCTAGGTGCAAGCTGTGGGGATCTGGGATGAGTGAAATGAAGTGAGGGTCTTGGCATGAGCAGCTAGAGTGGGAACTATGGCTCACAGGGCCCATGTGCCTAAGCACCAACTGCTGGGGGGAACTGGAGTTCATATTTTTCCCCTCACGTGGGGTGCATGGGCGTGTGTGTAATTTGCCTAGCAAACTAGAAACTGGACTACCTGGCAAGTATGAGGCTCAGATATCAGGCAGATGAAGGGCCTGTGCTGTAGTTGAGGGAACTGCAACTTTTTGTGTGCTTGTGAGTTTAGAGTTTCACTAACAAACTTCAGTCCTGGTCCTGAAAAAAAATACATTCTTTTTCCTATGATGAGGATGGTTAAACACTGAAACAGGTTGTCCAGAAAGACTGGGGAGTCTCTGTCTCAGGAGATGTTAAAAAATTAACTGAATATGGACCTTAGCACCTCGCTGCTGTTGACTCTGCTTTGAGCACAGGGGTAGGACTAGGTAGTCTCTAAGGTCACTTCCCACTCAGCATCATTTGATGTGATTCTGTGTGATTAAAATTTGTAAAGTGCAAAGGATGTAAGTGATTATTAAATAGTAATAAAATTTTACGAACTTCTCTGCTGAAAACTTATCAAGGTTTGGCTCTCTAATTTGCTAGTGAATGTGATGGCTGATTTTTGGTGGAACAGATACTACAGACTTTGCAAGTGAACTCCATGAAGCGATTGGAAGTAATCAAGCACTGCTATCATCTTATCTGGAATAGAAGCAGTGAGAAGTACAGGGATGTTGACTACTCTATAGAAATCAACTTGATTACAAAATTAAGTGCACTTTCCTTTGGCAGGGTCCACCATTCAATTTATGAAAAAAACAAAGGAAGTTAACATGTATTTGTCATGCTTTATAACATCAATTAGGTAGACACTGAGAAATAATTGACTTCATTTTATGGGAAATCGTTCTATTCCCATTAATTGCAATTGTTCTCAATTCTAGATCCAATGTAACGAGAGCGTGGTTGTCATAAGACATCTGTGGCTGAACATGCAGTTAGCTTTCCACGCAGTTTGGTAGAGGGTACTGATTGATTTGTCACTTTTTTTATACACTGCTACTGCTTGCAGATTTGTAGGTGTCTCCTACTGGAGTAGCAATAACTGTAAGATATCTGTAAAATCACTATATGGGGAAACTGCTATGCAGCTGTTGGTTGATGGTTAGAATTTTTATATAGGATATACGCGATAAGATATGATTCATTTATGCTCTTGTAATATCCTATCCCTGCCACTCCTTGTGAAAGCCTAGAGTATTCTACCTTCTGTAGTCCAGCTCGAGTTATGTGTGTAAAGACTTGACATAGGATGGACAGTGGTTGGATGTTCATGTTTTATTTCTGTGCCATCTTTTCTACTTTATTCTGTCCTTTTTCATATATTTCATATGAAGGCTATTAAAATATCTACTATGTTTTTCATATCTTGTTTGAAAGATTTCTGTTGGAATTTTGCCTGCATCTGATGCCTTTTCTCTTTTAAACTGTAACAGATGCGGATGATTACTGAGTATAGTACGGTTTTTATTTTAAAGAATTGCAAAAAATATCAGAGCTCAGTTCTCAAATAAATTTCCAGCAAGCTATGATTCAGGTTTGTAACAGATAGTTAAGTTTTACTTATACATGACAGTAATTCATAATTTTTGGATTTTTTTTATCTAAATAAGAGTATAATTCATCTTAGCAGACTCTCGTTTGAAAAGTTTTACTGATAGAAAATATGTGAACTAACAGGTATGTGCACATATATACATAGTGCCGTATCAGCACAGTGGAGTATGGATTAAGAAATGGAAGATGTAGCTGGATTTCAAAGGCATTATATCCTCATGTGAAGCATATTAAAAAATAATTTGTAGGTGCTATAGCTCACCTTAGAAAGACTCCTTTAAACATTGATGAATTGTGTGTATGTAGCCTCTATGGAATGTGCCATTGAATTTTAAAAGCTTTGCCCAGAACTTAATTTTGTTTGCTACATAACACATACTCCCATATAGATAGTGGCATTGTGTGCTATTCTGACATACTCTCAATAAGGATGTTATCAGAGAAGTTTAATTAATTGTTTGAAGAGGAGCCCTGTGTATAAAAGCTATTTAACGTTCTCTACATCCATTAATATATCTGTACATTGACTGAATATACTCATATATGCCTGTACCTTGATATATCATAGAATCATAGAATGGTTAGGGCTGGAAGGGACCTTCAAAGGTCATCTAGTCCAACCCCCCTGCAACAAACAGGGATATCTCCAACTAGATCAGGTTGCTCAGGGCCTCGTCCAACCTGGCCTTGAACGTCTCCAGGGATGGAGCATCCACCACCTCTCTGGGCAACCTGTTCCAGTGTTCTACAACTCTCATGGTAAAAAAGTTTTTCCTAATATCCAATCTGAATCTACCTCCTTCTATTTTAAAACCATTACCCCTTGTCCTATCACAACTGGCCCTCCTGAACAGCCTCTCCCCATCTTTCTTGTAGGCCCCCTTGAGGTACTGGAAGACCGCTATAAGGTCACCCCGGAGCCTCCTCTTCTCCAGGCTGAACAGCCCCAACTCTTTCAGCCTGTCCTCATAGGAAAGGTGCTCCAGCCCTCTTATCATCTTCGTGGCCCTCCTCTGGACCCTCTCCAACTGGTCCATGTCCTTCTTATGTTGGGGGCTTCAGAACTGGACACAATACTCCAGGTGAGGTCTCACAAGGGCAGAGTAGAGGGGAAGAATCACCTCTCTCGACCTGCTGGCCACGCTCCTCTTGATGCAGCCCAGGATGCGGTTGGCCTTCTGGGCCGCAAGAGCACATTGCCGGCTCATATTGAGCTTCTCGTCCACCAGTACTCCCAAGTCCTTCTCCTCAGGGCTGCTCTCGATATCTATGTATTCATTAGTATAGAACAACCACAGGTATTGTAGTTCCTTTAGAATCGTTCATCTGTATAATTTATGATCCTCCCTGTGTACACGTAAACATTTGAACTTGGTTCGTACCTATTCCATACTTACCAACCCATGCAAGCCTGGCAGCTCGTTTGCTGTATATTCACAGCCATATTTCAGTCTTGTCTATAGAAGTTTTGGGGAAGAAGCCTGGGATTTAGTCTAAATCTCTGCTTTCATGAGTGAAAACTTCTCTAAAATGTGATTATTTTCCCCTAGATGTAAAATAACTACTGTTAAAAAGACAGGTATCAAGTAATTCCAGAGCCTGTGGTCCCCTGCATTTCTGCTTCAGATCTGTCTTGCCTCATTGTTCATGTCATTCCATCTTTGGGTCCTTGGCAAAAACTTCTTATTTTTATAGCGACATTCCAGCTCACATGTCCTATTTTTTTCCTTACTTCTAAAAACTGGGTAAGTAGTATTTAATTGTTGGCTGTTCACGTGCTCACTCTGGTTCTGAGACCTGGTGCAAAGACCTGAGTGTTGCAAACCCTCTGTTTTTAAATGCTGTAAGAGGTTTCCCTTGTGTTCAGGTAGAAAGCATCTAGCCTATAGCTTCATATACTGACTGAGCAAATGTCTGCTTTGTTTTATCTTTCTGTGGAACCTTTTCCAATTTGTTTTGAGACCCTGAAATTTAAGATAGATAATAGTTTGTCCCACTGTAAGTCCCTAATTTTCAAAGCTGTATCTTAAGTATTCCTCATGCCAGCAGTTGGTATAGATGATGTGTAAAACCCTGAATAGTATTGGATTCTTTAAAACTATCCACAGGATTTTTGCTTCACAGTCACCATTTAAGTTTCCTGGCAAAAACTGTTAGTCCAAAGGGAAATCATACATTCTTTTACAAACAGAGATGGTAAATTATACATCTGAGATATTTATAGTTGATAGTCGAGAGATAACAGTGATAGTAAACAGAGATAAGAGAGAGATACAGAATACATGATTTAAAGAATATACTAAATACTGTGTACACCCATTCTCATTTGAAATAGATATGACCTAAATGTCTGTTGCTATTGGTATCTTTACTAATCTGGTAGTAGTCATGCACTAAGATTCCAAAAGGCTGACAGCTTCTATTTGGATTCCTTCCTGCTGTCAGGTGCCAAGATTTTTAGATTAGTTCGTCTGTAATTGAAACAAGATACTGGATATTCCATTAATATTTCTGATCATCTTTAAACAGTAAAAATTTATGTGTTAAACCTTGCAGGTTGAGTTTATTACGCCAAAATTTCTCTTTTCTATTTGTGAACTCCAGTTACCAGTTAATTACTGAAATGAAAATAAATTTGTTGTTACGGATGTCCTATGTTATATCTTTCTATTGCTAACTGGGTGGTCTGCCAGTGTATCACTTTCACGAGATGTGAAAGAAATGGGAAAAGCAAACAAAACATATGCAAGTATGTACATATGCAATAATGATTCTTGCATTCATTTCTCTCTCCAAAAGGATGCTCCATTAAAATGAACTATAATACCCTCCTTTCCTAATAAATCTTGACACTTCTTCATTTGTTTATATAATATTATGCCAGAGGTCACGAATGTCAGAGGTGCAAAGCATGCCAATACTGACACCACAACTCATAGAATCATAGAATGGTTTGGGTCAGAAAGGACCTTTAAAGATCATCTAGTTCAACCTCCTGCCACAGGCAGGGACATTTTTCACTAGATCAGGTTGCTCAGAGCCCCGTCCAACCTGACTTTGAACACTGCCAACGATGGGGCATCCACAACTTCTTTGGACAACGTGTTCCAGTGTCTTACCACTCTCATCCTAAAAAAATTCTTCCTTATGTCCAATCTAAATCTGCCCTCTTTCAGTTTAAAACCATTGCCCCTTGTCCTGTCACTACACGCCCTGGTAAAAAGTCTCTCTCCATCATTCTTATAGCCCTTTAAGTATTGAAAGGCTGCAGTAAGGCCTCTCCAGAGCCTGGAGAGGCTGAACAAGCCCAACTCTCTCAGCCTTTCTTGATAGGAGAGGTGTTCCAACCCTCTTGACCATTCCCATGGCCCTTCATGGGACTTGCTCTAACAGGTCCAGGTTACAGGTAGGTAATGATAAGGTGCTTAGGTAGGAGGGAGGGAAAGCTGTGATACAAAAGACAGCAAACTATGTAAATGCTTCAATGGCAAGTCTGTAACCTGGAAGTTTTATTGAAAACGGAAGCAAATGATCAATACTGAAATACTCAACTTTCTGAAGCAATTTTTCATTCAGAAATATTTTTTTTGTGAAAAGGACTGACTACATTTTATTGCTGTCTAATGATTTGCTTATTCTGCCTTGCTGATGACCTGATATAAGATATGGACGTATGTTCCAGAGTTGAGATTAGGCTTTGATCCAACCACTGCTGAAGGAGTAGACTGACAACGGAAACCTCAACTCTATTTATAAAATCTTCTGAGAACCGTCAGATGGTGGTGCGTGAATTTCTATCAAATAACTCTGCTGTCATCGTAAGGATCCATTTGCAGTGAACTGGCTGTGTTTATTGGGAGAAATTTGTACACTTACTGGGGGAAGAAAGGCCTTGGTATGTTGCTACCAAACAAATAAAAGCTTTTAATTTATAAAAAGATGTTAAAACTAACTGATAACAATGGAAGTAAAGTTAAATCTGTTGAGAATCCACCTCCTCGCCACCACAACCACTGATTTAAGATCTGCTCCGGATATTGGTTTCCTTCATTTGTTTGTAGTTTTTGTGATGATTTACAACATGACAGTTGTGTCTAAACACACTTTTGTTTTAGAAATTAACACATACTGCTTGCCAGAAGATTTATTTATAGATATTTAAAGCAAAGCCTAAGATGATATATTCATGTGACCTCTTCCTAATTCAATTGCGTGACTGTGATGTCTGTATTTTGGGACCAAAATATTTGTGTAGTATGCACTTCTCTGTGGAGCTTCTAAAATAAACTTTATCATATTGCAGCAGAGCTGTATAAACTTTTTAAATTACAGGGATGAAAAATGTAAGTTGAATCTTTTATGAACCTTTTTGAGTTATAAGCTTACTCTGGTATCAGACTCTGCCTTGGAGCTTGGATACATGCTTGAGTAAACAATATTCCCAATATTAATTTCTGTAGTAAGTAAATTTGAATTTATTGAAAAATCTGATCTTTAATATTGTAAGTGGCTGGTGTGGGGGAGAAAAGTGCTCTCAAGAGATGTACAGAAGAGTCACATCCTTTTGGCTGAATGGTAGAATGTAGCTGCTGTGAGACAAAATCGGGAGTTTTGTAAATAGGAAACGTCTGCTTTACAGGCATGTATGTGAGACAAAAACCAATACAATGTTTTCATGACTGGCAATGTAGATTATTTTAAAAAAATTGGTAACAATTTAATTTATCTTGATAACTTGATTATCTTTCTTAGCAGTTTACAGTTGGTTTTTAATTTTTTCCTTTTTACGTTTTTTTTTTTGATCAGCAGTTTTGATTTTTGCCTCCTACTGCTGGGCAATGTGACTGAAGCTCTTAATATGGAAATACTGAATAAAATAGGGCAGTATGAGTACCTGTTATACAGCCTTTTTGAATAGAAATATAAAGCTACTTATAAGAACATTTAAATTAGGACAATTAAGTATGTCCAAACATAAGCTTAAAAATAATTATTCAAATTTCAGAACTTTTAAAATGTTCGCACAGCGTCAGTATGGATCATGTGTGTTGCATATTCTTTCCTTGTCCTGTTTGCCTCTATTTTTATAGGTAAATATGGGATTAAAGTTCATATTACTTGAATTAACTTACTTTAAGAAAGCAATGTTTTATTTTAGCAATACAAATGAGGCAGGGAAGAGTCAACATCAACTAATTCCTGAGACAAACAAGAAGGACGCTTCAAATTCATCTTCACCATTATTTATCTTATTTCATGTTCTGTTTTCCTGGGGAGTTACTTAATGTTTTAATATTAATTGAACTGAGATTTCTTTGCATAGCTTGTCTCTTAATTTCCAAAGGAAATAGAGTTCATACATCTGTTTTTCAGTATTGTCTTGAACTTATAAATGTTTCTATTCTGTTTAGACTTCAGCCTGTGTAAGCTATATTGGCCAAAGGTGCAAAGAAGTGGCAACTCTGATTGAAAAGCAAGGTATCAGGTTAAGTCATATTATTAGTTTAAAACACAATGAATCCTCCCTGCCCCCCACCTGTACACACAATGTAGGGAAGATAGAGTAAACTCAGTCTTCCTTTACCTGAGACAATACCTGTAAATGAAATTGAGGTTTGAAGGTTTAGTACTCCTCTGAAGAGGGAAGAGAAAAAAGAAAAGAGAAAAGAGAGACTTGACTTATCATCATTTAGATCTGAAAAAGGAAACAGAATAGAAGAATACATGGAAGAACTTGTCCTGGAAGAGATAATAAACTTTCTCTCTGTGTATGTTGTTAGATGGTGTCCAAAGAGGAGATTCAGATCACCTCCTCCGTTTCCAAGTTAATGGTTTCTGCTCCTTAACATAACCATTTCAGTAATGTACCTTTCCCCATATGCTTGGTAAAGGAAAGATTTTTCTAATAACTAATCAGTATTCAGTGAATCTCAGGATCCCACTGGCATCCGCAGTCATTTTTGGAGACTGCTGATCAGTGTGAAGTCATTGGTAAGGACATACTATACCTCACCAATATCTTGCGTTTATAGTAACTACAGCTAAGTCTGTAAGCTTAATAGAGTGTGGTTATTTTTTTTTCTTTGTTTTTGTCCATGTACTTTGCGTTTGGGTTTTTTTTGAGGTTTAACTTTTCTGAGATTTCATTTGGTTTCCTATTCTTTTTCATGAGTAGTCCCCCCCAAAAAAAAAACCCAAACTAGTTTTTTAAGTTGATGAAGAGTAGGAAAAGCAAAAAATCCATGTCATACACTAGTTCTGTACCTATAATAAGCAATTTTTTACCTCTGCTATGAAGATAGGCTGAGAGAGTTGGGGCTGTTCAGCCTGGAGAAGAGAAGGCTCTGGGGTGATCTTATAGCAGCTTTCCAGTACCTAAAGGGGGCCTACAGGAAAGCTGGAGAGGGACTTTTTACAAGGGTGTGTAGTGATAGGACAAGGGGCAACGGATTTAAACTGAAAGAGGGGAGATTTCGATTAGATATAAGGAAGAAATTCTTTACATTAAGGGTGGTGAGGTACTGGAACAGGTTGCCCAGAGAAGTTGTGGATGCCCCATCCCTGGAGGTGTTCAAGGCCAGGTTGGATGAGGCTTTGGGCAACCTGGTGTAGTGGAGGATTTCTCTGCCCATGGCAGGGGGGTTGGAACTAGATGATCTTTAAGGTCCCTTCCAACCCTAACCATTCTATGATTCTATAGTTTTCTTTAAGTGAGTAATCTACCCTTCAACAAAAACAATACCCCAAACTTCAATTAGTCAATTGTATACTGCATACTAGACAGTCATAATCTTACCATAAACAATGTTTTTGTGTATTAAGAATGGAGTCACCCTTTGCACAATAAATAAACTTATGGACAAATAAATACAGCAGAGCTTTTGGAAATTTCGCCAAGGAATTTCTTGTTGAGAGTCATACCTCAAGGAGATTTGGCAGAGAAAAAGTGTTATGACCATGCAACACTTTGGATGCAGATACATGCTTTGCTTTGAATCCAACTTCTACGTGGACACATGATACTTATTTACCAAACTGTTGTTATTAATTACAGGAAAATTACTCTGTTTTCTCAGTACAGGAACCTAAAGAAACTGAATTGTTTTAGCTACATGACAAGTGAATAAATTGTTATTTTTCTGGATGCATGGATCATCCGGCTCATAGATCCAAATCAAGTTTCTCGGCAATGCCCAGCACACAGGTGACACAGGGGGGTTGTAGAAGAAACCCAGCTTTGTATCGCATTGGGGCAGAGACGACCCTCGGGGAACTGGGTAGACAGCTCAGCCCTGAGTTGTCTGATGAGTCAGTGCTGCATTATACAAAGAAACAAATCTTGATTTGAGCCTTGAAATCCCTCAACAAAGAATATGCCCTGAGTCTCAATTCAACCATTGTCCAGTTGCTTGAGATAAGGTAAAGGGAAGCTGGAAGGTTTCTGCTTCAGGCGACAACTTTATGTACTCAGACAACTTTGTGTATTCAGACGATCGATAAGGGGAAACTCCCTGTCACACCCTTAAGGACCCCCTCAGGCATAGTACCTACACAGTCACATAAATCAGGGGATAAAAGCCGTATGATTTGGGTTGGGAATCGGGAGCTGCTTCTCCAACTACACAGCTGGTCTGTGAGGAGATTCTTTCCCCCCTTGATCAGGATGGGATGCCGGCCAAGGTAACTTCCCTGGGATTGCGAGCCCTTACCTGAGGGGGTAAGTGATTCTTTAGCAGCTTTAAGTCTAGTGCTCTTGTGTGTTGTCTCTTTTGTGTGCTGCAGCAGTGCATTCCGTGACTCTTTCGTGTGTTGTGATAGTGTATTGTAATAGTGTATATCTTGGTTTTAAATTGCAATAGTGCATTCCTCCATTGTATCCATAAAAACCTGTAATAGTGGCGTATGGAATCTGCAAGTGCAGTTCAAGTAAATTGTTATCTTGGACCTTACAGTTAAACCTGTAAGTGCAGCGCAAATAAACCGTTTGCTTGGATCTTGTAGTCGAGTCTCTTTTCATCACACTGGATCGTAGCCTGAAAACCTAAAACAATGCAAGTAAAATTTAATCAAAGCAGCTTTTCATTTTTATGAACTAATTAATTAGGAAGCCTAAATAGTTAGGACTGTGTTGCCTTGGTAAATAATAAATTCAGTAGCCAGAATCCACATCCTTCATCTGAAGTAGAAAACCAGTAGCGGAAAATAAAGCCATATCAGAACTGTTTTCTGTATCAGTTATATGCGAATTAATTTTTCACAATGTAGAAGATAGTATGCAAATTTTGACTTACCAAGTCTTGCAATAATAATTACTGAAGCATGAAAAGCTAATAGTAAAGTATGAGATTATAGATTTGAAAAGCTTTGTTCCTTTCAAATGTGGAAGTAGTAGAATCCTTCAAAATAGCATTGTATGAAGCTTCTTTTAGAATAAGTTGAATAATTGACTATATCCATTAAGAAACTGGAAACTAAGTAAATAATGAACTTTTTTATTTTTTAAAAATGTACCATTTATTCAACAGAAATACCTAAGTAACTAATTTGATTTTTATACTAGTATTCAGGAAGCTTTAGTAGGTTTCATCAGCTTGCTAACTTGAGTCATGTCTTCTTTTTTCTTCTTTAATGTAGCAAACCTAGGGATGTATGCAACAGTTTCATGTATATTGTTAGCCTTATACTTGAAGGTGTGAAATTCAACTACAGCAAACTGATTTATCAGTCTAAGAAAAAAACCCAAACTTTCAGATCAAATGAAAAAGTACTTTGACTACTCACTTAATTCT
Organism: Tauraco erythrolophus; assembly: GCF_009769465.1. Taxonomy (NCBI): domain Eukaryota; kingdom Metazoa; phylum Chordata; class Aves; order Musophagiformes; family Musophagidae; genus Tauraco; species Tauraco erythrolophus. Next base: position 37,252,423 of record NC_141470.1, on the reverse strand, counting down.
ATGCTTTGCACTATCGTCTAGTGATTTAGAGTTGCTTCCTACAAAACACTGTTTAGAAGTTCAAAGGTCTAACCTACAGGTTTTGTTAAAGCTGTTGTGTTACCCATGATAAAGATGGATATGGACTGTATCTGATACGCTATATGACCTTTCTTTTTCATAAAACCCAGGTATGATTTTTTTGAAAATAGTACATAAATGCTTTATATAATTTCAATGGGCATCTTTCATACAATTTTAAAAGAATTATTTGCTATATTTAAGTGAATATGCACTGTTTTCTAAAAGAAAAAATATGATTCTTGACATGAATTTTAGCATTTGTTATTCTACTGATTTAAGAGTTCTGCATGGTTTACAGTACTATACATGAGAATAGAATTAGACTCAATTTCTGTTTTCTCAACTTTTTAGGGCTGTACTAAACATGTTTGGAATCAAATATATCTTTTAATCAAAGTTATACCTTGTTGTATAGCTTTTCAGCATAGTTGAAAAGTAATGGGCAAGAAATACATGTTTTGCCCTATAGATCTTGAAATCTATAATCAAAAAGAGAATTGCAGAAGGACAATTACAAAATATTTGCACCTGAAAGCATCAGAATTAAATTATCATCAAATGTTTGACATGGAATATCTCTATGAACACACATTGTTTTTTAAATGTGTATTGATTTTACTTTATTTTAATTGTGGTGTCGCATTTCATTGCCTTGTTGAAATTAACATTTGTCTTGGTTTATTCTCCAAGTCTTTCTCTTTTTTTTTCTGTCTTCAAAGAAAAGTCCTTGTCAGGTTTGGACTGTGTGTGATTTCTGTTTTGTTAGCATCCTGACTGACAATATGTTTGATAGGGAAGCTAATTGTGAGATGTAGTGATAATCTTTTCAATAATATTTGTTGTAATTTGATTTATAATACAATCATCAAATGTTGTTGATAGAGAATATGATTACCAATGAGGAAATAAAGCAGTTAGAAATTTTGAGCACCTTGTTTCTTGTGTGCTTAAGTATTGTGGGAATAAAGTCATATAAATAAAACATGTTCTGAATAAGATAGGGAGAAGACAGAAGAATACAGTATGTTTCCTATTTTAATGCCTTCCTTCAGGTTGTGCATTCCTTCTAATGAGACAAGATAAAAACATATATACGTAGAACACAGAGGGCAACATTACCTTTTTGAGTCAGAGTCAACCCAGCATGAGGACTTGTTGCAGAATTAAGTTGTGGATACTTTAATGTACATTAAAAATCATGTTCTAACATACAGTAGCCATGAAGGATTGTGTATCAATTATGGGATCTTCAAAAACTAGAGCTTTAAGAAACCTCATGGTGAGTATATTCCATTACCTAAGAAAAGATTGGCTATATCTATGCAACAGCGTACCCACAGATGTTAGCATAACCTGTTTTTAAAGACCTGTGGTGACACAGGCTCTTACGACCCACCCAATTTTAGTGCCTTGCTGTCCTTATAGTTAGGAGAGGAGAAAGAAACCTTTTTTCTAATACCCAGCCTGAATCTTATTGTGGTTTAAGATTTATATTACTAATTCTGTCTGTTACAGGTGGGAAACATAATATTCCCTTCCATTTTGGAGCAGTCTTTTATATATGTTTAAAAACTGTTTATCGCAGCCCAATTAGGTTTTTCTTAAATTTTATGTTACTAAACCACAGAGTCACTGATATTGGAAAGGATCTCTGGAGCAGGTTGCTTATGACATTATCTAATTGGATGTTGAGGTCTCCAAAGACGAATACTCCACAACTAATCAGTGTATTTGATAATGCTCATGGTCGGGTGTGGGCAGATGGGTGTGTGGGAGTGGGCAGAGAGAGAGAACCAGGGAAAAGGGATAAGTAGGTAGAGCACTCACGGTAGAAAGTTATTTAGGGTAGCAAGGATGTAAGAAAGCTGTAAACCATTCTAGAAAGACTTTCTGAAATTAAGTAACTGTAGTTAAATGGCAGATGAAATTCAGCCTAAATGTGAAATTAAAGACATGAATAAGAAAAAAAAAAAGTAGCAATCCAGCTTCATGTTTAAAATGGTTGGCTCTGAACTAAAAAGTAAGACCCTGGTGTTATAATAGTTCAATGAAAACATCAGCTTAATGCTCATTAATGACAAAAAAAAAAAAAGGCAATCAAATATTAGAAATTATAAGAACAGAATAAAGGACACAACAGAGAAAATCTTTTTGCTACTGCATGATTATGTAAATTTTCCCATATTTTGAACAGTATGTGCAATTCTGGTTACCTCATTTTAAAAAGAAACCATTGGAACTGGAAAACATTCTGGGAAAGGTCAGATGAGGATCAGGATGATGATCGGATGAGGAGCAATTTATTAGGAAGCTAGGACCTTTCAGCCTGGAAAAGACAGAATGGGTGTGAAAGAATGAGGATGAACAATGATCTTCACTGACTGTTGTGATGCAGGAGCTTGGTAATGTTAAATGGAGCTTGTAGAAACCAAGGTTCAAAACAAACACAAGAATTTGGTTCTCCTGTAGTGGAGCTGTATCACTGCAGAGCAAAGGAGGTTGTGAGTTAAAATTTTACATGGATTCAAGAGGAGGCTGGGCAAGCAGAGGATGGATGGATGGAAGGCATATTTATTTCATGCTCAAAAACTATGTCTGGATCTGATATTTTCCTGACCTGAAACTAATGGTTCTCATCCACCTTGAATCTTGGATAATTGAGAAGAAATCATAGGCAGCATAAGAAATTATCTTCTGTACTCTGAAGTCAATATCTTTGCAAAACTAAGTTGCCAAACTCTAGCAAATGTAAAATTCTAGCAAGAATTTTTGTTTTCATCTATTGCAATTTACACCATACCCTCCTTCCTGCACTTTAAATTCTTCTAGTGGGGTCAGATTTAGGAGGGATTTTTGTTCCCTTAGGAAGAGAAAAATCCAGGGCAACACTACTGTTCAAGCTCCATCTTAAAAGTAGTAATACTCTTCAATTTCTCAGTTAAAAGACTGTGAGATGGCTTTTTAAATGGACCAAAGACTGTATGTTTCCTGTACTCGTTTTTAGAAATGGCTGAAAGTATTTTGTGACATCAGCCACACACTGAAGCTGTGCGTTTTGGACAAAGTTCTGCAAAAAATTCAAGTGCATGGAGACAGCTTTGCAGTGAGACCATTCCCATTGTGAAGGGAAGTGGTGGGCACCCACGAATTTGCCAAACCCGTTTTTGGTTAGACCATTGTCAACTCTCCTATAATTCCTTATTTTGTTATGAAGAATGCAGCCGCTTTAGATGGCAACTTCGGGTGAATTTTACTTGTTCTCCAACACTAATCCAGAAAACTTGAATGGAATGCAGTCCTCTGGAATAATCAGTTTGTATCTTGTGTGCAAATGCTAATCACAATGTCTGTTTGCTTATATCCTGTGCTTTTTGATACAGTAAGATACACGAGTAGGATGTTGTCTATCAAAGGGTGAAGGCAGCTGTAGATTTTTACTTCATACATTTCTTTGCAACACTGATCTATAATCATCAAATGTCACAGTCTCACAGCAATCAAGCCTGTAAAGAGCATCGACTTGATATGCCTGCTTGTTTTACTGTGGAAAACAGGAGCTCTGTGTTTCTTTGTTTAACAGATAGGGAGTTTTTTTCAAATATATATTTCTTCATAGAAAGGATACATTATCAAATAAAACTTTTCCATGGTGTTACAGAAGAACATATTTTCAAAACAGTTCTATGTCAGTTTACATTAAACTGAGTTCATGTGCGAGCACTTGCTTGTTTATGTGCAGCTGTGAGTAAAATATAACCAAAATATATATGCTTTTTGAGGAAATAGCTTCTTATTACAGCTTGATCTACAGATTTAGTAACAAAGCTGATTAGTTTTCTATAGCTGATTAGTTCTTGGTGTCATGTCAATTTTATTTTATCAGTTCATTTTCAGTACTGAATATAACAGAAAACATAGAGATTTGGTAGATGTTGAATCAGTAGGTAACAAACTAAATCTAGGGTGCATATTTTATATGTATATGAAAATATGCATGTATATATTTAATGTATTGATGGTTTTGTGCCTCTTAATATGAAACACAGAATTATGTCTGTTGTTAAATACAAGCTCTATACAGATTTAAATGTATAAATGAGTATAATTCTTAATTCTGGGACATATATGCAACATAAATGAAGAAGTAGTTTCATTATTCTCAAATCCTGAGTTTAAAAAAACTAGTGAACTGAGCAAGGTCATGCCTACAATGCATTGATTCGCCTTCATCACTGACACACTTTGCAGCAAGTCAAGTCATTGATTAATTAAAATGCATTTTATTTATGCTTTGGCTTATTACTCCATCACAGGAATCTCAGTTTAAGTTACCATCGCTTTATTATGAAACCTGAGGAGGAAGATATTCTGAAGACCAAGACTAAATCCTGTCTGGTAATGAACCACTGGACTGTGGTTCATTAAAAAATCTTTTAAAAATCAGGTAGTATGCTGCTTAATGCTACTTTGCTAAAGGCCAGGAATCAGTTTTCAGTTAAAAAAATTTCTTAATATTAGACGTACTTTTGCAAAGAGCCAAGTTCTATTTTGGTAACTTGTTCCATCTGAAAAGCAGAGATGACCGACTATCATTTAGAAATACCTTTGTTTCTCAGACTATGCAGACATTACTATAATAGTGCAAACTCAGATTGCAGCTTCAGCTCTGACCACAGCAAAGAGAAATGTATGTTTTCAGTACACACAGTTATGCAGTTATCTACTTTCAAAAATGAAAACAAATCTCCAAAGGAGTCTTTTTTCTTTTTGGAGATGTCATACATTTGTGTGAATAGATGAATGATATTGGACAGCATATAATACATGGTAGATTCTGCAGGATTTCAGACCACCTGAAATATATTTTAGCAATATAAATGTGTTTGCGTGTATAAACATTCTTAGAATCGGTGTTGGAGTTACCTGGTCTGTGTGTCGTTTTGCTGAAGTACTGACTGATGAATCCTAACCAGATAAGGTATTTCTGAACAGCAGAAAGGGAGAATTTTCACATCATCTTCATTCAGAAAAGAAAGTTAAAAATTTGTATTCATCTGTATTTGTGAATAGATATTAATTAGGCTAGTACTAAAGGGACCTCATGATTAACTTTATCTAATTATTGATGATGCAACCGGTGGAAACCAGTTATTAATAATTGACACTTAGAATATGTGTACTTTTTGAGGAGCAAAAAGGAAGACAGTTTCTTGTACAAGGTCTAATGGTGTGCAAATTTATTTTTCCATGTGCTTAGTGAATCATGCAAGTATTTTCATCAGCCTGAGTATATCCTTCCCTCCAAACTCCACCCCCCCCCCCCCCCCCCCCCCCGCCCCCACTGTTTGCTCACTGAAATGAAACCTTTTATAATGTAGAGAACATTGATACAACTGTTGCATAACATGATTTTAATCTGAACAGATGTAAGGTGTGGTAGCAAGGGAGGTGTGAATCTGTAACAATACCTTGTGCTGATCAGAGCTTTGAAGTGGACTTCTTTTTTTAAATTAAACACCTTAGATCATCTGAGAAAATCTAAATTAGCCCTTCTCTAGTGAGATGTTGGACCATTGTTTACAGTGGTCCTTTCCAGCCTGTGATTCCATGCACTCTAAACCTGTTATATAAAAAAGCCAAAACCAACCAAAGAAAATAGCCCAAAATGAAACAAACTAGAACAAAATAAATTTCTAGACATGGAAAAGTCAGAGCTGCTAGATGAGAATGATTGCATTTAAAACACCTATTAAATTTAAAACATATAAGTGTATTAAATTCCTGATTGGGAAACTGGATCTCAAGGAAATTGTGTGCATTTTTTTTTGTGTTTTGTTTTTTATGCTTTACTTTTGGTTATCTTTGAGGATTGGCTGTATATAACTTAACTAACAACTCATCACTGCTCATCGCAGGAGTCTTCACATCTCATTGAGCTTGCAGGCTTCTTGTCATACTAAAAAAAAAGTGTATCGAAGTAAATGGATGAAATTCTCTGTAAAAGAAGTTAAGATCAAGGTTAAATGGCTCTGGCACCATGTGTATTTAAAAACCAAGGCGAAGAAGAAAATTAGTTTACCAGGAGAAAAGTTTTATAATATCAGAATTTATGTGAGAGAAGACTCAAGAAAACAAGATACTGCTGAGACATGATCTGCAATTTCATTATAGGATAATAACTCCATAAAACTCATTTCTATTAGCATCTTTAGGCCAGAAAAGCAATTTCAGACCCCAGATAGAGTGATCTTACTTCAGTAAGTACACTATAATACTGAGTCATCTAAACAGCAAGTCATTGCCTTATTTGCACTAATTCCTTATGCTCAGTCCATCCACACCTGAATGATAAACTCTTTAAAACTCTGCTTGAAAACATTCTGAAATACACTATTATTGCCACTTTTCAAAAGCTCTGTTAAAGTTATTCATCCTATGTAGCAAATACATAGTTTGTTAAATGTTGTAGCACAAATGAAAGGGTCCATAGGAAATCTAGGGGAATAATGTAAAACATTGATCTTGAGTGCTGCATACAGTGCTTACTTAAGACATTATCAGTGTTTGTATTTTGAGGTTATGACATTTAATGATTGATACAGACTTTGCGAAGTCAGTGTAAATTCTGAAAAGAAATGCTTATTCTTTGAATTGTAGAAGATTAAAATATGCATTTCATTATGCTAGAAACTCTTGCCCTTTTATGTGTATGAATTTAAAATGAAAATAGTTCATTTATGTAAGTAATTCTCATGTTAAGGAACATGTTATGTTTGTTCTCTGAAGGCATAATTGTATTTTTTAGAAAACTATGAATTACAGTGCCTCTCTGGAATGATGAATAATGTAGTATGGAGAATAAATTCTATTTCAGGCTATATATAAGTAATTTAATGTAATACACTGATAAGTGCAAGCTAAGTGGCAGACCTCAATTTTATTCTAAATCTTGGTATTTATAAATTCATGTTTTAGTATTTTATCCTTTTAAAATCTCACAAATATATAGGTTCAAAGATTGATACAGGAACCAGATGATGAAAAATATTTTAAATATCTTTATTTTTGTCTTACAAACATTCTATTTTTTTCCTCCCAAGTAGATATGCTTCTGATGCCAATTTTTAAAATTCATGAACAGAGGGATGTAGTAATGAGTCCTTAATTGTATTGTTTATAGTTTGCAATTTATTAGACTGAAATTTAAAAAGCAGAAATGTTTTTACTAATGAGTTCGACAGCTGAGAATTTCAGAGAACGTTTTGCAGAAATGGAAGCAGAAGCAGTAGGGGAAAAAGAAAATAAATTTGTTTAGCATTAATTAGCTAATTTTGTCTACCTCTTACTTGGCTATACATCTTAAAATTGTTTATAAAAGTTTCTTGAATTCCCATTCTGTACTGTTAAAACCACTATTGATTGTTATGCAAAGCTAGATAAGGAACCACTGTTTGTAACTGCTGATTAGTCTGAAATATAATAGCTGTCCAAATTAGTAGTAGTAGGTAGGCAGGGAAGTGTCACCTAGAAGAAAGCCATACCACTTGCACACACTTGCAAAATCACACAAGTGAAAAACCAGCCTTTGAATTCCCGTTTTAAAGGGAGCACCACTTAATTCCTTTGGTGAAAATCACTCTGTCACTCCCAGTTCTTATTTCAAGTGTCAGTAGCTGTGCTACTGTCATAGTATTGCAGTTGCATAAGGGGACTGGAAAAAGCCGTGCTGCTTTTAGAATATAATTGTTGGAGTGATTTCTGAGTTCAGTACAGGCAGCTATTGTGTATCTGCTTTGACAATAATAATTGACACCAGTATAACTTCATAGCTGGGTGGGACAGTGACATATCATATCGCTCTTGTTTTATCAGCTTCCGCCCCCTTAAAAACTTCTAAGGCGGTGTCTTTTAGTGAACAGTTACATACCTGTATAAAAATAAGTTCTTCTACGTGCTAGTCTGCAAGGAATGTTTTTCTTTGTTAGTGGACAAGTTTTGGAAAATAAAATGATTTTTAATTCTGTATATACCTGTGACAAAGTTGAACACTAAAAATAATCTCTTTTGGCTTGCTTACATGAGCTTTAGTATCACATGTGAAGAGGTGAATTAGCACTTGGCACTTTAAGTGTGTCTTTGGTATTGCGTTATGTAACAATTTGTAAAAGAGCTTTTAGAAGAATTTGGATAGCTAAGCAATAGGGCTGTTTCATGTCACTTTTCCAGAGTGCTCTTATTCTTGGAATATACCTTTTGAGGAGCAAGTTTGTATGACTTATTTGAACCGTCACTTGAAAAATGTCTCTTGGATCTTCGGTTGTAATCAGAGGTTTCTAAATTAAACGAGACCTTAAACGTTAGGATCGTGCATTCAGAAGACTTCTGTTGAGGAGTTACTGTGCTAACAAAAGAAATTTGTTTATATTTAGGTTACTGTTGTTTGCAAAATCACAGTAACAAGTTTTTACTGTAAATATTAAACATGTTTTACTGAGTAAAACCAAGTAACAGTGTACTTAACAGGTTTTTTATGGCACCATAGCAGGCCACTGCTAAAGAAACAAAAGGACACAACACTTGTGAAAGCCCTGGAAGCAGTATGTAGTCTTTATCACCTTGGTATAGCCTTGAATATAAATCTATACAAAAACATCTATTTACATAACACATCAAAAGAATCTCTGCGTATGTACATGATATCACTTATAGGAGTATAATGTGTTCATTTTCAACAGGTTCTGTGTTCCAGGATTTTTTTAGTGTTATGGTGTGTGTGTAACTTCCAAATATTTACTTTTTTTCTTGTACCTTGTTTTGTGACAGGATGACGAAGTAGTACTTCAGTGTGTTGCCAGTATTCACAAAGAACAAAGGAAGTTTTGCTTGGCAGCTGAGGGACTTGGGAATCGCCTGTGCTTTTTGGAACCAACATCAGAAGCTAAAGTAAGAAGTTGATACTCTCAACTGGTGTAACTGATCAGTGAATGTCAACCTACTTATTATCCGCAAATACATTTAATTGAGTTTTCTTTAATGTGATACTAGATGCAACTTTTGTATGCTTTTCTTTCTGTGACTGCGACATGAAATTTCTTAGATATCCTAAATATAGTTTCAGGCATACCTGCTAACAGTCAAAAGCCACTATTCTTTAACTACCTAGAATAATTCCTGTAACTGAAATACTTCATATTTTCAAGATTAAGTCTCTAAACTGCTACTAAGATTTAAGTTCACTAAAAAACTTATTCCTATTACTGCTGCAGGTTCAAATGTCTTGATATATTGGATTGATAATTTTAGAAGCATTGTCACCTGTTAGTTACTGGTGTTAAGTGTTGCTTCTAACTGTGTTGATTAATCAGAAAGTTTAGAGTTCAGGGAATAGAATTATTAAGTAATTGAAAAGCTTTAAAGGAACAAGTGGCAAATGGAAAAAAGAAGCTAGAGGGCTGTGAAGAAAAAAATAAAAGAAAATATCGTAGTAAGAGGGCCTTGAAAGGAGAAATGAGAAAAGAGATGAAACTTTAGATCTGTACTTGAGCAGAATGTTAAGAATGAAGGCAAACAGAAGAGAATCTCCTCCCTCTCTTTTTTGTTCTCTCTGTATCGTTTTCTTTTTCTTTGTTTTCTGTCTTAATTTCTTTTATCTTCTTCCTGATAATTTATTTCTCCTTCTGATTTTTTTTTAGTGGGGTCTTTGTATAATTTCTTTTGAAACATTGCCATGTGGTCCTATTTTTAGTCCAGGTATTATGAGCATGTTACATCCACAGTGTTTATTTATGCAGTTTGAGGGATCCTTGTTCATCTCTAAGGTGAAAAATTATGCTGCTTCTAAATTTGCATTTCTTTGCATTCCAGGAGTTCAGTCAGATAAAATTTATCTCCAGTGTACTTTACAAATCACTAACAATCTTTTCACATGCTTAAGTAAAAGTAGATAGTTTTCACATATGTATCTTCAACAGTGATTGGGAATTTTTTAGTAATTGACGTCTGAACTGCGATGTGGTCTATTACTGGCAATGACCATCTCAATCTGTAAAACAGCGTGTTGCTTATCTTTTTATAAGAAAAAGAAGAATGGTATGTGTTGCTGTAGAATGCCGTAGATCTACTTAATATTTCTTAAATGTCTTAATAGCAGCTAATACCACAGAAGCTTCTGAAGTTTGTTTAAAATCAAGAGATTCAGAAAACTTGTGTGTAACCACTTTAAAAGAGCTTACTGGGAAGCTTTCTGAACTGCCAGTCTTGACTAAGAACAGTAAAGAATTTTGGAAAGAGACATGTAAATACATCTGTTAGAAAAATAAGTGTAGAAGGTTGATCTGGATGATTAGAGAGTACAATACTTACCGACAGCCCTTAGTGATGACGCTTACTTTCATTTACTTTCAGACAAAATTTTGGTTATGAAATAAGAAAGAGAAAACAAAAATGGCACACATCCAGTGGACTAAAAAATAGTTATTGACTAGATGTGTTTCTAATGAAATCCTACAGGGTTCTGTTCTCACTACTATGCTCTTGAGATTTTTGGCAATTAAGACATCATTTAAATTAACATTTAATTTTTTCAGATGATAAGAACATTTGATGAAGTCATGCTGCACACAGGAAGATCTGTAGTTCTTCGTGTATTAATAGAAGCTAGAGGTATATTTCAGTGCTGCTGCTAGTGTAAAGTCTAATAACTGAGCATGTAAATATGCTTACAAAATGGGAAAGTATTCTTTTCCCTGTAAGGTATGTGAAGGTCATGGTCGATGTTACACCGTCATAATTTCCCTGAATGATGATGTGCTCAAGGGATCTAGCATAGTCTTTAGAGGTATAATCGAGAGCAACTTGGTAGGAGATGGGATGTTATACTATCTCTGCAAATTTGTTTTTTTTTTTTTATTATCTCTGCAGTGATGCTGCTGGAATAGAGAGTCCAGTAGTGGCATTTAGATTCATAAGAATGTCAATAAAATGGAGATTGCTCAAGGAAGTGCTATGAGAATCATGACTGGAGGAGGACACTGTCTGTTTGATTTTAAAAAGGAAAGTAAAGTATGGACACTGCCCATAAGCTTTTAAAATGGCAACGTCGATAACGGAAGTCTTTGTATTTTAGACAGCAGGAGACTGTTCTGCCTGTTAAAATGGTACTGTTTACCTGAGATGGATTTCTTATCCCTTCCTTATCCCTGGAAATTGCTTTATAAAGCTAGATTTCTTCTGTGTATTGAGAAGAAATTTCATTAAAGAAGATTGACATGTCTATCAACAGAAGTCCAGAGCAGAAAATCACTGTGATAGCTTCTACTACCTTCTGTTCTCTAGTTGACCACTTTACCAAAGGCAAAATCTATTTGCAGTACACACAACAGCTTCTTCACTCATTAAACTTTGGCTAAATATTGTTAAATCAAGAAAAGAAATGCTTTTCCATTCAAGTAATTCTGGAAAATATAACAAGACAGAGAGGAAAAAACCTCAGTGTTATCTGTGAGTTCCAGAATGAAAAGGTGTAACTTCATGATTAATTTTTAAATCTGAGTTGTGTGTAGTAAAAGTCAGAGAATAGAAGTAGCTGAAAGGAAAGGAAAGGAAGGCATATTTATATTAAAGAGAATATCTAGAGAAGGTATATTTATATTAAAAAAAAATGTTCTTAGAAACTTAAAGAGGAAAAAAATGCAGTTTCTATGGTTGGCCATTAGCTATTTTGGTGACTTTTGTGACATACTGAAGGGAATAACAATTAAGAGATATTTCTGTTCAAATTTTGCTATAAATCCGTAAGCAATTTGCATGTTATTTCTTTACAATTTATTGCTAAAAACTATTAGTGTTGGTTTGCTAATAATTTATATTATGGTGACTGGATTTTAAATGCAGTTATTTAATGCATGTATTATAATATAATAATTTATATTATGGTGGCTGGATTTTAAATGCATAATTTTTAAAAGCACTTTTGTATTAATTCAATAGTATGAAATTATGTTCCTCCTGTCTATATGGCTTCTTTTTGAGTTATCAGAAGATGCTTATCTAAATAATGTCTGATATTTAAAATGTAAGGAGGAAAAATCTAATTAACTAGAGGTGAAAAATTGTATTTTTTATACTAAACAAGAAATAACAGACTTGTTGAACGGTGTGATCTAATTATATTACTTCATTGCTGTTTTCCTTGTTTTTAAAGTGACACTTTAAAAGATGATGTATTTCAAAGCTCATAGTCTATCGCAGCAAGGCAAACTTCTGCTGATATGTAAGAAAAATAAGCCTCAAAAGTAATTGCAATATACTAGCATCTCTTTTAGCAGCAAACTTGTCAAGTAAACTTAAATGCCTGAAGGGAATTATAACTAATTAAGATAAAATTTTTGTCCAAATGACAAAATGTAAGAGTTTACAGGTCTGGTAAAGGTAAACGTAGTAAATTGGTAACCTGTACCAGCTTATGTCAGTGTTTTTCACGCTGCAGATCAGAAACTTTGGGCAAAGATTTGGTTAGTAAACATATCACCTGCTAGAATTTAATGTTATGATAGTGCCTGGAGGAATCCAGAAGACTGAATTGCGTTCAAAGTGTAATGTTGGAGCTGGGTTTTGTTATTAGCAGTTTTATGGGCTTCCGTTTCCATTATGCAATCCAGCACAAATTTAGCATAATTATATATTAAATGTTTAGAAATGCCCTACAGCCATTTGCACAGCTATTATTTTTATAATAATTATTGCATATTAAAATAATAGTAAGCTGACAAAATAGACATAACATTGGTGAGAAACAAGTTTAAACTTCAACATAAAGCTTATCTCAGTGCTCCCTCCACTGCCACTTTGTACTTGCCTGGCTGTGTCTCTTTGATGTAGAAAATACTTTCTTGAAATCTTTCGATGTGAAGCTCTCTTGATCAGAATGTACTTGTAAGAATCTTGCAGCCAGCATTAACTGGTCAATCTATTATCCACCTTGGGGTTGCATGTAGAAGCCTGGTATTAGAAACTTCATCGCAGTTTACTCTTCATATAATCACAGAATCGCTGAGCTGGGAAGGGACCTTTGGAGATCGTCTTGCCCAACTCCTCTTCTCAAGCAGGGCCACCTAGAACAAGTTGCCCAGGACCATGTCCAGATGGCTTTTGAAAATCTGCAAGGATGGAGACTCCACATCCTCTCTGGGCAACCTGTGCCAATGCTCAGGCACCCTCACAGTGTAAAAGTGTTTCCCGATGTTCGGATGGACCCTCCTGTGTTCAGTATGTGCCCATTGCCTGTTGTTTTGTTACTGGACACCACTAAGAGCTCCTTCCTCTTTGCACTCTCCCTTCAGGTATTTATACACATTGATCATCATCCAATCTCTTCCTCATATGGGAGATACTCTAGTCCCTTAATCATCTTAGTAGCCCTTTGCTGGACTCTCTCCAGTAGCTTCATGCTGCTTTTGTACTGAGGAGCCCAGATGTCAGCATAGTACTCCAGGTGTGGCCTTAAGTCGTTATTCTTGTGGCCTTATTTTTTGTCTTGATCTGTTTTCCTGTGTGTTCTAAGAAACTACAAGCAAAAATTAGACTGGTGTTACTGAGTGACAGAATGGGTAGCTCTACTTGACTACTGGCAATTAGGTATGCACAAACCTTTACAATGTTAATAAATAATACTAAATTGTGAGAATACTATGTCTTACCAGTAAATCGCAGTGTATCTTAGAGGAAAAAAGTTTTCTCCTGTGTCTCCCTTTCAAATGGCAAACTAAGACAGATGAGAGTATCTATGGTGTCATGGGTTGGCCCAGCTGGCAGCTAAACTACCACACAGCCACTCACTCACTCCTCCCCCTCACTGGGGTGGTGAGGAGGAAGAAAAATAAAGGCCTGAGGGTCAAGATAAGAACAGGGAGGGATCACCCACCAACCAGAGCTCTGGGCAAAACAGACTTGGCATGGGGACAAATCAATTTAATTCGTTAACAGTTACTTGAGGGGATAATGAGAAACAAAACCAGATCTTCAAAAAAAAACACCTTCCCCCACTGCTCCCTTCTTCCCGACTCTGCCTCCACTCCGCAGCGGCACAGGGGCATGGGGAACAGGGTAGGAGGTTGCAGGTCAGTTCGTCACATGTTGTTTCTGTGGCTCCTTCTTTAAAGGAGGAGGACTTCTTACACTCTTGCCCTGCTCCGTGGGACCCCTCCTCATATGAAATAATACACAAACTTCTCCAACATGAGTCCTGCAGGATGCAATCTTTACCCATCAGATTGCTCCAGCGTGGGCTTTTCCCATGGAGTCACATCTTCTTAGGGTGCAGCAACCCGCTTTGGCATGAAGTCACTTCTCACAGACTTCAGATGTGTCTCTGCTTCACTGTCAGTCTCCAGCAGCATGGGGGGTTGTTCCCATGGAGCCAGTCCTCTAAGAACTCCCCTAGGAACAGGCACCTCTTCTGCAGTGTGGGGTTCTCCACGGGCTGCGGGTGAATCTCTGCTCCACCGTTAATCTCCATGGGCTGCAGGGGAATCTCATCTCCAGCACACCTCCTCCTGCTCCATCTTCACTGGTGTCTGCGTAGATGTTTCTCCCAGGTCTCAGTCCTCTCTCAGCTGCAGCTGGACTGAGCCTGACTGGCCCAACCAACGTCGGCAGTCCCGGAAGGATGAACTCCACCCAGTGGGCACCCCAGCAGCAGGACACTTCGGAGCTCTCCAAGCCGTGCCGCTGTGGCCGTCTCCAGTCAAGTGGCAGCAGCCCAGCCTTCTCCATATCCCGGGTAGCCAGGTCCCCCATTTCCTTCCGGAGAGGGCTGACGTTTTCCCTAGATCTCTTTTTATCACTGACATATCTATAGATAAGTTTTTCTTGTTGCCCTTGATGTCCCTGGCCAGATTTAACTCTATCAGGGCTTTGGCTTTCCTAACCTGATCTCTGGTTGCTCAGACAATCGCTCTGTATTCTTCCCAGGCTACCTGTCCTTGCTTCCAGCCCAGTACGGGCTGCTGCCTGGGAGGCTGGGTGGCCAGCTCCCAACCTACCCCCACTCTTCACTGCAGGTCCCACCTGGCTTCGGTTCTTTTGTCCTCTTCTTAAATATGGCATTTGCAGAGGTGCTGATTGGCTCCATCCTGGCCAGAGACTGGTCTGACCACTTTTGGAGCCAGGGAAGCTTCTCACATCTCCTTACAGGGGCTCTCTGCAGCCCCTCCCCTGCTACCAAAACACTACCACATAAACCCAGCACATATGGTCAATCAGAAGTTTGTGAAATTAGTGGTTTACTGTTCTATTCTGTCCTTTCTATAAAGCATTTTGAGCTGTTTGAGAGAGAAATCCTACATAAGGAAAGGTTGGGTTTTTTTTAATTATTACAAAGCATGGCCCCTTTTCCTTGCTGTAGGTCTTCATTTTTCCTGTAACTGCTTGTGTTGCTCATCTCTAACTGCTGTGTAGCTTGTATCTGATTCTTTGTGTCACCTCTCCTATCTGCTTTGACCTATTGATATTCTTTACCTGCTCTCTGACCTTCCTCCAGCAATCAATTTAGATGAAAATAATTTGACCTGGACTCTGATTCATTTCTGTGAGAAAATAGAGTTATTTTAAGACTCAAGTTTTTTGCAGATCTATTGAACATTTCCAGTTCAGTAGCTAGTTTTATTTAACACCTCATTCAGAACAATGAGGGATATTCAGTGTTGTGTGTTGATGGAAAACTAGTAACTCTACATGAAAGACCTGTTTGGAAATAATCTGAGAAATAAACATTTGGTTTATTTCAACCAACAAATATTGTTTATACTCAACAAAACGGTTGTCTTTCTGCACTGCAGGCCTACATTATTGGCTCCCGTTGAGCTTCTCAACAACCAGCACTCCCAAGTCCTTCTCCTCAGGGCTGCTCTCAATCCATTCTCTGTCCAGCCTGTACTTGTGCTTGGGATTGCCCTGACCCACATGCAGGACCTTGCACTTGGCCTTGTTGAACTTCATGAGGTTCTCACAGGCCCACCTCTTCAGCCTGTCAAGGTCCCTCTGGATGGCATCCCTTCCCTACAGTGTGTCCACAACACCACACAGCTTGGTGTCATCTGCAAACTTGCTGAGGGTGCACTCGATCCCACTGTCCATGTCTCCAACAAAGATGCTAAATAGCACTGGTCCCAGTACTGACCCCTGAGGAACACCACCCGTCAAAGGCCTCCGTGTGGACATTGAACCGTTGACCACAACTCTTTGAGTGCGACCATCTAGCCAATTCCTTATCCACCGAGTGGTCCATCCATCAAAACCATGTCTTTCCTGTTTAGAGACAAGGATGTCATACGGGACAGTATCAAATGCTTTAGATAAGTCCAGGTAGATGATGTCAGTTGCTCTTCCCCTATCCATCAATGCTGTACTCTATCCATTGTACTCTAGCGAGGAGATCCCTGAAGAGGCCAAAGTCTGCTCTCCTGAAATCCAGGGTAGTAAGCCTGCTATGCACCCTCCTTGCTTCTCTAAGTATCTTGAATTCTACCATTTCATGATCGCTGCAGCCAAGACTGTCCTTGAGCGTCACGTTCCCCACCAGCCCTTCATTGTTGGGTGAGAACAAGGTCCAGCAAAGCACCTCTCCTCGTTGGTTCCTCTACCACTTGGAGAAGGAAGTTATCATCCATGCATTCCAGGAACCTCCTGGATTGCCTATGCCCTGCTGTGTTGTCCTTCCAACAGATATCAGGATGGTTGAAGTCCCCCATGAGGACCAGGGCTCGTGAACATGAGGCAGCTCCTATCTGTCTGCAGAGGGCCTCATCCACCTTGTCCTTCTGGTCAGGTGGTCTGTAGCAGACTTCTACTACTATGTCCCCTGTCCCTGCTCTCCCTTTAATCCTAACCCATAAGCTCTCCTGTCGGGACCTCATTCGTCCCCAGGTGCAGCTCCATGCACTCTAGCTGGTCCTTGACATAGAGGGCAACCCTTCCTCCTCTTCTCCCCTGCCTATCCTTCCTAAAGAGCCTGTACACTTCTATTCTGACCCTCCAGTCATAGGATTCATCCTACCACGTCTCCGTGATGCCAATAAGATCATATCCCAACAGGCGCACACACACTTCTAACTCCTCTTGCTTGTTCCCTATGCTGCGTGCATTGACATAAAGGTATTTAAGTTGAGCCTCAGATGAATCTGACTTCCTGGCTGGAGCGGCTGGAATTCCCTTCTTCTGTTCTACAGGTACTTCCAGCATATCTTTATCATTCTTGATATTACCCCCCTCCCCCTTCAAATCTAGTTTAAAGCCCTGTCAATGAGCCCTGCTAGCTTTTGCGCTGACCCTTGTTCCCCTTTGAGAAAGACAAGTTCTATCTGGTGCCAGTAGGCCTGGTGCCATGTGATGCTTGCCATTGTCAAAAAAAAACAAAATTGTGGTGATGACACCAGCCACGGAGCCACTTATTAATTGATTGAATGGACATGCTTCTTCCAGTGTCATTGCTTGCAACAGGAAGGATGGATGAAAAGATTACCTGTGCCCCAGATCTTCTTACCAGCTGTCCCAGGGTCCTGAAATCCCTCTTGATCGACCGTGGACTCCGTGTTTCGGTTTCGTCTCCACCCACATGGAAGAGTAGTAAAGGATGGTAGTCTGTGGGCTGTACCAGGCTAGGAAGTTTCCTAGCGACGTCTTTAACACGGGTTCCAGGGAGGCAGCAGAAATCAATCTACTTATTCTATCACACAAATTTGCTTACAGTAATGCTCACTCAGCATATCTTTAAATGCCTGCAAAATAAATTATTTTATTCTCTAGTTAATTTTTTCCTTCATTAATGATTCATGTAAATGATGATGTCTTACTTCGGTATGTTCATTTCAACTTCCTATAGCCAGAAGGAGTTTTTTTGTTTTGTTTTGTTTTGTTTTGTTTTGTTTACAAAGGAAGCAATCTACTTAAAGACGGCAGTTGCTGCTTAGGTTATTTACTGTCCACATAAATTAGCTTTCACTGATATTTCTCAGGTCAGTGGAATTTAAAAAAGAATTTGTTGCCATCCAACCACAGAAATGGGGTGTGTGATAGCATGAATTTGTTAGCTTATTGTGTAACACTGCAAGTTTGAAAGAGGGGTTAGCTGCTTTAAGTCATGGGTGGAAAAATTATTAATTTCATAATTCTCAGTGTCAGTATTCTTGAAGCTGAATGCTCCATAGGCTTTGAAAAATTAATTGCATTAACCTCAGATGTACATTTTATACAAACTGTGACTAGGACTATACTGGTTTAGAGTGTGTCTTTCATTAATACAGCACTAAAGTAAAGGATGCAACAATTTTTAAATCAAAATGTAGCCTACGTGGCACAGAACCAGTGGCCAGTGAAACAGATGGGAGTTCTTTTGTTCAGTTGGTAGGTGTTGGATCATACTGATATTGTCATATTCAGTCTGGAGTGAGATCAAGTGCCAGAGGTAGTGTGATGCTGATTAAAACTGTATTAATAATCTGTAAGCTGCCACAGGATGACAACAGAAAAATATCTGGGGTTCTTGTTTGGTTTGGGTTTTGGATTTTTTTTTTTAATGTTGATGTGGCTTATTTGCCTGCTAGGTGCAATTAAAGGCAGTAAAGTAATGAGTGAAGTATTACTCAGAGATTTTGTTTACCTCATTTGTTGGAAAGTAGAGACTGCTTAATGTTCTATAGATTTTTATGTTCATAGCAATAAAATATTCTAAATAAGTCTTTCCAGAGCTTACTAACAAATATGAGACTCAAAATCTAACCTAGTTCTCTTTGTAATTCGTTTCACTGAGAAATGACATTGTCTTTCTATCTCTGGTTGTATGAGAGGCCTTGAATGTAACATATTAAAGAGTAAACTTCCAGTTACAATCTGTGTACACATGTGTGCGTTTATATGGATACTACATACACACATATATATGTATAGTATGGGTTTATATAACAGAGTATGTGTTGTGTGTGCGTATATGTACACAGATGCAGTTAATGAATGCTAAAAGAAATAGTACCCCATAGTGGAAATGAGTGATGACCAGTATTACTGTTTAAATTGTTCGTGTTAGAGTTAATGAAATTATGATCTACTTAGTATTTACAATTATTTAGTCACCTAAGAAAGACGGAAGAGTTCCCTTTTACGCAACAGTATATGTAACAATTATCTATCTATCTATCTATCTCTGTCTAATGTATACAATTTCAATGTCAAGTCTTTAGCCTAAAATTCTTTTCAAAACATGTTTGAAAATGCCAAAAAAAAAAAAAAATTGAGTCTATACTAGAGATCAAAAGATGTGAATTCCAAGACTATACTTATTAGCTTGCTATAAAGACTTAATTTCAGCAAGTTTAGAAATCTCTTAATTGTATCATTTCCCTTTTCACCACCTTGAAACTCAGCTTTATCAATAATTTTATTCTCTCCTGCCACACTGACAAAAAAGGACCGTATATCCACTTTAAAGCTCATTCGTGGCCATGATCTATATCATAAATCACAGAATACTGAATTGTGGAGGTTGGAAAGGACCCATGGAGATCATCAGGTCCGACCCCTCTGCTCAGAGTAGGTTCAGCCAGAGTGGATTGCTCAGGACACTGTCCAGTCAGGGTTTGAGTATCTCCAAGGATGGAGACTCCACAACTTCTCTGGACAACATATGCCAGTGTTTACCACACTCACAGTAAAAAAAGCTTTTTTCCTCGTGTTAAAAACAATTTGCTGTGTTTCAGTTTGAGTCAATTTCCTTTTGTCCTTTCACTGGATACCACTGCGTAGAGTCTGGCTCTGTCTTCTTTATATTTTCCTGTCACATATTTATATACATTGATGATTCCTCTTGAGACTTTTTTTCTTGGACACATCTTGCCTTGGACACATCAATGCCAATAAATTTAAAAAAAGCCTGCTGTTCTTGAAATGAATGTAAGTTTCATGTTTCAAAACCAGCAGACGTATTGATCCAAATATTGAGAAGATTTCCTAAAATAGTTCATATTGTTGTATCATAAGGTTGTGAATCTTTGCCATTTAGTGACGGTTATAAATATGTTCATAGTGTCAACCTTATACTTCAAATAAGATCACACCTCTTCTGTTTTGTCAGTGATGTTAGAGAACAAACACAATGTTCATGGTGTAATTCTAAAAGACAGGAAAGCAATAATATATAGAGAAAAACTTTTCACTTTTGAACCTGAAGATGTGTCGTTTTACCGTGAGGAATACAGCTCTGGGAAAAGTAAAGTTACTGCACTGACAAACGGTGAAGAATGGATTTAAATTATTTTCCTACAGGGAAATAGCATGTATCTCAAAAAAAAAAAAAGAAAGAGAGTAAATATTAAGTATAGATTTTAAAATTATAATACATGTCTGTTTGAACACACTTTTCATCCTGTTTCACCTGCTCTGCTGATCTGTTCTTACACCATTTAATTTATTTTTACAGTATGTTCCTCCGGACCTTTGTGTCTGTAATTTCGTCCTTGAACAGTCTCTATCTGTTCGAGCCCTTCAAGAAATGCTGGCCAACACAGGGGATAATGCTGGTGAAGGGGTAAGTAAATTGACATCGAAGAATATTAAATTTCTAAATATGGATTGTTCTCATTTCTTTCCTTGCTCCAGGATTTTCTAGGAGAGAGGCCTCATGTCATAGCAGATTTTTCAGTTTTCCGTTTTTTTTCTGGGACATTGTTGCTCTGCTACTATAATCATATTCATTTCTCTTTAGCATTGAGGAGCAGGTGCAGTTAGTCTTTTCAAATATTTACAAAACCTAGAAACATCATCTTCAGAGATCATTTATTAACATCAGTCCACAACTACATACTGAAAAAGGAATAACTCTGACTGAGTCTGGCTTTTATGAACCTGAGGAGAGTGTATGAGATGGGTTTTGTATGAAATATAAATCATTGCCATAAAAACATTATTGTAGTGTAATGTAGTGCTGTTTATTAATGGGGAAAGCAAAATCATTTTCTCATCATGTAAATATGCTATCTTATTTCACTGTGCTAAGAAAGTATTTCAGGTATTTGGATTTAATTTGATTTTAGTTCAGATATAAAAATACAATTTTTTTCTGTATAATTGTGTAACTAAACTGTTTCAGTATAATTTCAAGTTATTTAGTCTGTGGTAACAAGCAAGAGCTCTTGGATAGAAATAGTTATTTCAAAATTCTCTTCTTTAGGTTTCTTAATCTTGGACTATATTAGCACAAGCGTACTTACTGAAATGCTTACAGTACAGTATAAAGTGACTTTGCAGTAAAATGAAATGTAACTATGCTTGCGTTTCATATGAGTAAAGTTTCAGTTGAATTATCACTTTCAAATGTAAGATACACCAAGAATGACTTAATAGGACTTCCACACAGGAGTGATCAAGATGCCAAAAAAACCCCGTGCACTTTACTATACATTATTTATTATTGACAAAGTATTTAAGAACTGTATTTTTCCATAGAACTACTAAGCTATTTGTTTGGAAAAGGTGCTGATGTCGTAAGTAAAAATTAAGCCTAATCCAAACCCCAGATTTGACTGTGTTTTCAATGATCTGTATGAACAATGATCATTTTTCAATGATCAGCTAAACCTCTTTGCTAGTTGCTGAGATGAGGCAGACTTGGAACTCATCTATGCACTAATTCTTCCGAAGGATTAGAAGTTACACTTGCTGTTGCATCTGTGAATTGCTTGTAAGGAGGCAATTTAGGTAAGTTGTCTAGTTCTATACCCTAAGGTAGAGCGTGTGTTTCTCTGAAAGCAAATGAAATCAACCTATGGTCTCCACTCAGCTGGTCGCTGCTCTCTTATAGTCATGTGTATAAGTTAGGAATTTAAAATAAAATGTGAAATCACCTTTATTGTTTTCTTCTATTCAGTGAACAATTGAAATATGAAAAAAAAAAAAGGGAAATGCCGCTTCTTAATACATAGGGTGAAGTATTGTTAACAAATTAAGATTAAATAAGACTTTACAATGTTTATTTGTTTTGACAGATTCCATAATTGCTTTCTGGCACTATGAAAACCACTTGTGTAAATACAAATTTTCTGCACTTCACTCTCGCTTAGAATTAAATTTGGTAGTAGTCACATGTATGTCTCTTAAAGTTGACTAAACTCTTGAATTTGTTGTGGGTAACCTCAGTACATTGATGCTTACTATACCTTTCAGATTTTTGCTGCCTGATAAGATCAGCTATCATCAGATTGCTATTATCCTCTATGATGCTGTGCTTTAATTGATTTTCCAGCGTAGTCCAAAAGCCTGGGTAGGAGGCTTAACTTAATTTTATTGTTTTGACCCTTATTCATTCTCTGATTTCAACTAAATTGCATTGAATTTAACATTTATTCTCTTACAAACAGAGTATGATAAAACTCTATGGCTTTACTTATTTTATGAGACTAAATGACAACTAATTACGATGCAAATAATCTGCAAAGCTAGATAATCTGTCAGTTTTCATTTTTTTTGTAGAACCAGAAAATTCATATTTTCTTTAAATTGTAATTTTTCTTTTATTGTACTTACGCACAGAGTTAAGACTGTCACATTAAGTAAAAGGAAAAATGGATGTCCAGGGAAGAAATAAAACATAAAAATACAAGTAATAGTATTGCCTAAAGAAGTTTACTTAAAGATAACATTTCACTATATCTTTTTTATCGAATAGAAATTTATGCTCAATTTATTTAATGATGAGAGATTTCTTTTGCTTTCTTTCTGGAATTCATATACTGTGCATGCAGTTTTTAGTGTTTTCTCCCTTTTTTAGTACAATCCTAGAAAATAAAATAGAATAATATGTGGAAGGAGGAGAATTTTATGATATAAATAAATATCCTAGAATGGAGAACCAAAAGGATGTTTTGTTTACTTGAGGCTAATTTTTGAATGTCGTATCTGTCTATGCAGAAGTAATACATTCAAAATGAATATTATTTTTCTAAAGATGAAATAGCTATAGTATAAATTTTTGATGTTTTTTATCTTTAATTATAAATTGCCATTCATTCTGCAGTCTCTTCATTGTTGTGCAACAATTCACCATTTTGAAACACTTTTTAATTTTATCCGTTTGTAAATCATATTAATCAAAGCACCACTTAAGCATTTGTTACCTGACACCGAGTGTTGTTTTTTTGCTGGAAGTCTAAGTGTAACTCTAACTGTGACTAGCTGTGCAATAATTGCTTGTTGAAACTTTTAATAGACTGTATGCTCTTCGTAATAAGAAAGGAAAAAAATTAGTTTTGAAAACATTTTTATTTTCAAAAAAAAAGTGGTCAAATTTATATAATAATTTATAAAATTTTCATTTGAAATAAATCCATTTGCCAAAACTTTATATCATCGCAGAGAAATTAAACTAATGATGGAACTTGCTTTTTTAAAAACAAATTAATTACCGTAAGCATTCAAGGTCAGCTATGGAGTCTGTTATTTCTGAAGGGGGGAATTTCACTTTGCAAGATGGCCTCTCAATATATAAAATTATAAAGATGTTTAGAATGCTTCTGGATTAAAACTCATGATTTCATGCAGATCAGTAAATATTAAATGAGTCAGAACTAGATTTTGTTTTTATCTGAATAACGGCTGCAGAATTTAAATTTTAAGAAATGAAGAGAAGGTTGTTATTTAAGAACGATTGACAAGAAAGTGAAACTTTACAGTTTTATGCTTTCACAATTTTATAATGCCATCTTCAGTAACTACCATTCATTCTATTAAAGAATATTATTTTTTTTTCTCTGTGAGCTTGTTTCTGTTTTACTTTATATGTGGAAATCCTATCAGTTCAATTAGGAGATATATTCAGGACATGTAGCACCAAGGTGTGTAAACCGTATTCATATAGAAACATATGTATGTACACATAGTGAGAACATTCCTACTGTCTGTTTTATCCTCTTTTAATCCTCTAAATTAGATGCATTTCAGCAGGCTAAAATCATGAGATACACTTGCATTAAAATCAACGAATAGTGACCTTAAGTCCGTAGAAGTGCAGTTTAGCATGAACTACAGAAAGTGTCTTAACATGCCCTGAGGTATTGTATATGTTGTGAACACTGCATAGTGCACATAGTGGAATAAAATAATTTCTAATGAGAAATTTTCTTGTGTGTTGAGACATTTGTTGCAGATTCGTACATTTAATACTGAAAACTTCAGTGATAGTAGTCCAGTAGGCCTCCGTCAAACTGTTGTTTCAAATTCATGAAACCAACGATTTTATTATTTTCTTTACTATTTTAAAAATTTCTTTAATAGTACAGGATTAAAATTAAACTATAGTCGCAAGAGATACATCAGCATAAATAGCAAAATAGAGTAACTTTGTATATTAAGAAATTCTTCAATACGTCTGAGGAATTAACTTGTACATAATCAGGACAACATCTAAATAGTGCATAAACTAAAAAGGGAAAAAAGGAATACCCAGGGAACTACAGGCCAGTCAGTTTCACTTCTGTGTCCAGCAAGATCATGGAGCAGATCCTCCTGGAAACTATGCTAAGACACAAAGTAAAAAAAGAGGGTCATTGGTGACAGCCAAGTGGCTTCACTAACGGCAAATTGTGCCTGACAATTTGGTGGCCTTATACAATGGGATTACAGTGCTGGTGGATAAGGGAAGAGCAACTGATGTCACCTACCTGGACTTGTCCAAAGCATTTGACACTGTCCTACATGACATCCTTGTCTCTGGAGAGACATGGATTTGATGGATGGACCACTAGATAGATAAGGAATTGGCTGGATGGTCGCACTCAAAAGAGTTGCAGTCAATAAGTTGATGTCCAAGTGGAGGCTGGTGATGAGTGGCGTTCTCAGGGGTCGACATTGAGTCCAGTGCTGTTTAACATCTTTGTTGGTGACATGGACAGTGGAATTGAGTGCACCTTCAGTAAGTTTGCAGATGACACCAAGCTGTGTATGTGGTTGACATGCTGGAGGGAAGGGATGCCATCCAGAGGGACCTTGAGAGGTGGGCTTGTGTAAACCTCATGAAGTTCAACGGGCATAGTGCCAGGTCCTGCACATGGGTTGGGGCAATCTCAAGCAGAAATACAAGCTGGGCAGAGAATGAGTTGAGAGCAGCCCTGAGGAGAAGGACTTGGGGCTGATGGTTGTTGAGAAGCTCAACGGAAGCCAATAATGTGGGCCTGCAGTGCAGAAAGCCAACCGTATCCTGGACTGCATCCAAGAAGTGTGGCCAGCAGGTCGAGGGAAGTGATTCTGGCCCTCTACTCTGCTCTTGTGAGACCCCACCTACAGCACTGTGTTCAGCTCTGAGGCTCCCAATATAAGAAGGACATGGAGCTGTTGGAACAGGTTGAGAGGAGAGCCAGGAAGATGATCTGAAGGCTGGAGCACCTCTCCTATGAAGACAGACTGAGAGAGTTGGGGTCGTTCAGCCTGGAGAAGAGAAGGCTCTGAGACACCTTCTAGCAGCCTTCCAGTACTTAAATCGTGCCTACAGGAAAGCTGGAGAGGGACTTTTTTCAAGGGCATGTAGTGATAGGACAAGGGACAATGGCTTTAAGGTGGTAGATTTTGATTGGATCTAAGGACGAAATCCTTCACTCTGAGGGTGGTGAGGCACTGGAAGAGGTTGCCCACAGAAGTTGTGGATCCCCATCCCTGGAAGAGTTCAAGGACAGATTGGATGGAGCTTTGAGCAACCTGATTTAGTGGATGGTGTCCCTGCCCATGGCAGGGGGGTTGGAACTAGATGATCTTTAAGGTCCCTTCCAACTGAAACCATTCTATGATTCTGTAAATCAAAATCCTTTAAATATTTTCTGTCTTTTTTATATCTTACAAATTAGAGGGAAATATGATAGTGAAATAACAAATATGGATTCTATCTCAAAAATACGTCAGTTTGAAAATTGAAAGTGAAATAAATTGATGTCTTATAATCACTCATTATTTTAATTTCATATTAATTTGTCATTCTTGTAGCCGTCTTCCCTTTTTTTTATTGCATGGGGCTGAGATATGTGCTATAGAAGGACTGTGTATTATGTCTACTCAAAAAGACTTCAGTATTTCTGTCAATGTTTTCTCATCACACGCTACTGGTTAATTCACAGGTGTTAAATTCTTCCTTCATTTTTACTTTTTGAGAAGTCGAAGAACCTTTAATTTTGTCTGTAATTTAGCAGCAGGATAACCACAGTCTAATGGCTTTTTCTTCACTCCAGATCTTTAACTCGCCCATGTCATGGCACAACTAAGTTCTGCTCTATCACATCCAATCTTGTGATGTCAGCCTTTGCATACGTGGTTTTCAGACCTTACTGTTATTGACCTCTTGTTTTATGCTGTTTCCTCCACTTTAAAATTAAACACTTCTACGACCCCTAAGCAATAACACAATTTTTAGTATTGCCAAAATATTGACCCAAAACCTTAGCCAAGAGATTTAATCTGAGATTACTGGTAATATATGAATATTTGTATTTCAGATTGGCAGTACAGGACAAATAATCTCTTCAGTAAAAATGATCATACTGTTGCTTTGGGGCAGTGGTCAATAAAAAAGAAAATATAGTCTGTTGTGCTATATTTATTTCAAAACTACCTTGGCCTGCGTTTATTTTGAATCTGGGTACCATCCATTGGGGAAAACATCATGGGAACACAGCGGTTCATATAAATAGCAAGGATAAAATAAAAAAGCAAAGGCTGAACAATAACGCAGGAAACTTTCTTTCTTGACCACAAGGATTTGTTACGTTCAGAGAAGGTGAACTCTTAATTAGCTTCTGTCAACACGCTCTTCTTGCTAAAATGAATGGGTTATTTTTTAAATTACAATTAACTGTTTCTGTTTTGAGACATATGTCATAACTACCAATCAAGGCAAGTATTTTGTATTACGAGGTACTAACGTTAGCACAATGAAAGCAAATTGATATGGTAATAAGTAATTTCTAAACTGGATTGCAGAAAAAGCTATTTTTGGTATGAATAATACAAAATACTGTCTTTTAATAGTTGTTGTATATGTAGAGAAAAATGACAACATGAAATGCAGGAATGCACATCTCAAAATATTCATTTGCATTCTGTTCTCAATACAAAGACATTGGTAAGAATACAATTTAGCCTCATATAATTAACATTAATCTTTTATTGGTTCCCCAGTCTATCATTCAATTAAATGTTTTTCTTTCCATATTAAATTTAGTTTGGTATAGAGTTCTGCTGTTAGTTTTAGATTTTCCTAGAGGGAGAACACAGCTTATTTGATTTTCAGGTTTTGTTGTTTGGGTTTTTTTTAATGAGTCAGCCTTAAAACTACAAGGGATTTTCTTAAAAGCTTTCAGTAAAAAATTAGCATGAGTGTTTTATTGCTTGTTCTCATTATGTGTATATTTGTTACAAATGGACTACATGTAATTTTCTTCTGACAACCTGCCTGTAATTACAGTTGATTTTGCTGTTAAGGTTTTCCTTGTTGATTAAAAAAAAAGTTGCAATTTATAAAATAAGTGTTATGTACACTGTTATGATGTTTTTCTGGTTTTCTTCCCCAAGCAAGGATAAGTTTCTGCAGGATGTATTATTAAAACAATTTTTTATAGATGTTATATTTTGGAGGAGCTCTTGGAATTTTTTTTTTATTGTTTCCGATCAGCCTTTTATAATGATATCTAAAAGTATGATATGTTCTGTGAATTACCAGCGATAACTATTTTGTATTTGACTCCATTTTTTTCCAATAATCTTAACACTTTTTCCATGTGAGTCCAAAAAACATTGTCCAGGAGTTTGGTTTTTTTTTTTTTCAGTTTGCTACAGAGTGCACTGAGACATTTTACATAATTATATGGATCATATTGGGAAAGCGATTATACATAGTATCCATATAATTCTGAAAAATTTCTCAGTAAAATTTACTACATAAAACTAAATAAGACTACTGTCTGTTAACAGCATTAAGTTCCCACATGACCAGATCCCAAATCCCTATTTGTTAATGTTGTTATTAGCTAGAAAAATAAAAGCAGGATTTTTATTTTGTTGCAGTTGTAATAGAAGACCTCTGCTGAATTGCTTTTAGATTTTTATTGCTTCTATTTAGACAAATAATATTTCAATTTTAATTCTTTGAATTAGTATTAAGTGTTTTATATGTCGAGATACAGAACGCAGTAGTTTCCTGAGCTTGGTGTCAGAATTCTAAGTTGGGGTTCTGTAGAACACGTTATACACAGCTTGTAAACCTGTTGACCTAATTGGTAATTTAATTGATGTATTATTCATAGAGTGCAAAAGCATTTGCCTGCACATGTATGATCATTGTTTGAGTTTCTGGAACTACCTGTAATTATCTTGGTCTCTTCCACACTAAGCCAAGGAAAAGAACTGACTTTAAAGGCAGTTCTTTCTAGCAATATGTAACGTACTAGAGATGATCCCTGTTCTAAAGCTGTATTTTGGGGAATCATCTTTCATATTTAATGATTGCCCACATATAGCTGAATTAAGAAGACCATAAAGTAAATGCTCTTTTAAATGGAAACGAAGCCCTTTGTGTGTGTGAGAACAGTTTGAAGCAAATACGTGAGAAGTTTGATATTCTTAAATCAGCAATTTCTAACTTGTGGATCTTGATGTTAGACCTTTTATTATTACTCAAGACTTACAAGGTGCAAGTGTTATGATCTGGGCTGAGAGAAAAAAATGAAGTATAATGTTGCCCATCATAGTATAATTAGTATGAACATGATTCATGCTATCCTTAATTCTGCAGAATTTGGAGATCATTTTCTGAAAACTACTTCATACAATCTGGGATTGAGGATCTAAAAAAAAAAAAAAAAAAATCTTCATTACAGTTGAAAGCACCACAGTAAATCAAGAATTTATTTTCTGAGTCATACTATTTATTGAAATTTGAACAGGCTTGTTATTTATAATTAGCTAGGAAATAATGTGGTAGAGATGCAGTAAAAGACTGAGAGAGGCAGACTTAACCTATAAAGCTTGTTGTCTGTTGTTCCATAGGTAACTTTATTTTATTCTGGTCACCAAAAGGAACTCAAAAAATGTGTGTTAAATTTTCTAAAGGAAACAGGGAAAATCCAGTTTTGTGCCTCCTTGATCTTGTAATAGATTTCCATATTTAAAATTAATAACTGTGCTTGGTTGACATTATGGATGCAGTTGCTTTAATGAATCTGGTAAATGCTTAGGATAACATTAATCCTAGAAAGTAGATATCATTACTATGTACTTAAACTATTGTGGGCAATAGGTACATTTTCTCTCTTTCAGATTTCAGTTTATGTATGTGTATGTATATACTTATTTTGTTGTTATTTTTTAATGCATCTGAGAAGTTTATAAGAAAAGTAAGTAGCATCTTATTTAAAACTTTTTTTTTGAAAATGCTGTGGTTTTACTTAATAATAATAAAAATTAGGTCACAATAAAGGTCTTTGACCAAGAACAACATTTGTTCCCTTGGCAAATATTTGGCTATTGCTGTAACTACTTCATTATTATGTTTTTTTGCCCAGCATAAAAATTTCATAATTTGCTTGAATATTTGCTTTTATTACTTAAACTGTAGTAGCTTTTCATGTTGTTACATAATTGCGACCGTGGTCCACCCAGCGCAGTAGAGTTCTGACCTTTTCTGTCATGTTCTGTAGGCAGCTCAAGGAGGTGGTCACAGAACCCTGCTATATGGCCACGCTATACTACTTCGACATTCGTTTAGTGAAATGGTAAGTGAAAGAGCAGTTGCACAGAATGAGTAACATGAAATTCAAGTAAGCGTCTTTTTATCAAAATAAAAAGTATATAAATTCAGGAGAATGTTCTAAGTTCTCTTCTGCACTAGATAAAAAAATTTGAATAGCTAATAGTACCTCAATACAGTGGA
Source organism: Tauraco erythrolophus (assembly GCF_009769465.1). Lineage (NCBI taxonomy): Eukaryota > Metazoa > Chordata > Aves > Musophagiformes > Musophagidae > Tauraco > Tauraco erythrolophus. The sequence continues at coordinate 37,222,410 of NC_141470.1, read as the reverse complement.
AGTGGCCCTTGTATTTTAAACTCAGGTTCTTCAATCCATTTCACTCAGAAATGTAGCTGAAAAGCTCCTTTAGCCAAGGATTATTTCTGTGTCCTTAAGGAATCCATTTTAATGATAATTCCATCAGCAAGTTACTGCTACGGCAAATTAATTTGTTATGGTATGTGTTATTATTTCCACCGTATTTTATAAGATAAAGTATTCCTTTTTAACATTCTATAGTTCTCAGAGACTACACCCGCAAACATGTTCCCTTCAGACTATCTTGTATAAATTTTGTTTCGCTACATTGTACAACTGAAAAATTTTAACTGTTCTGGATCTTTGACTTATTAGGGCTCCTGCAAGTATACCTAATAGGAGGTTGAAGAAGTAAGAAGTCAAGAAAACACCTTCCCTCATTTTTCCTGTACTAGAAGACTCTACTTTAGTCTTTAAACTCTTACTTAAATTACTTATGTCTATGAACCACACAGATTGTAGTTACCTTGATATACCAGAGTTACAAGTTTGATTACTACCTTTGGTATGTTTGCTGTGTTTTCATGAAGCGAACTTATTACAGTAACACTGTAATAAAATGTTTGCCTGTTCCTATCTGATGAACTGTGTGAAACTTTGGAAGGTAGGAGCTAAAGTGCACAGAGAAAAGTGTGCTGAAGTGGAAAAGGATTTTGATGTTTAAAAGTCAGGTAGAGCTTGTATACAAATAACATCATGCTTAATTTAAAAAAATTAAGCACAGGCTGATAGTAAGGTGGAGTAATGTAAATGTATTAATTTGGCTTCTGTGTTAATATTTACTGTTGGTTTTTTGTTTTCAATAACTTCACTGTTTTGCAGTATTTGACATGTTTAACATCATCAAGATCTCAAACGGATAAACTTGCATTTGATGTGGGACTACGAGAAAATGCAGCAGGTATGACAAGTTATTTTTGAAGGAAAACATGTCACACATTTCTGGTTTTAGAAGAGGCATTGACATTAATAGACTGTAAGCTTATGAATATCACGTTTAAGTGTTCATTAGAAATAAGATGACTGAAAGTAAATGATGATTTGCTGATCATCTACTTTGATACTGATGACTTTCAGTAAATTAACTGACCTTATGTAAGAATATGAGATGCCTTACAATTAAACTTGAGTTACTATGACTGCAATAACACTGACAATAATGAATAAAATAAATTTGATGCATGGGTTTTCTACATATATGGTTGGCACTTGCAACAGAATTAGAGTACGGAAAAGCCATATATTGGTGCATTCACTATATACATTGTAACCATGCAACAAAACAAGCATGCAACTTGTATTGCAGGAAAACAGAAAAAATCTAATAAGCACGTAGCTAAAAGAGCTGAAGAAGAATAAAAGCATGAAATGGATCAAAATAATAATGGGGCAGAATGGAAGAGATATGACACAAACAAGAAATTACAAGAAAGCTTTAAAATCTAATTAATAGATTTCTGAGAGTACTGCCAGTAACAGCGCTGCTAACAGAAATATAGTAAAAAAAATAATAAATTGTGCTTCCATGAAATCACATATAAATTATGAGATGCCACTGGGAGCTAAGTTAAATGAATTTAAAACCAACTGAGCCACAGAGAGCCACAAATAGGTTTACATGCTGCTGTATGCATAGTGTTAATGGTTACTGGAAGTGATGAGTACTCATCAGAAAGAAACAGGTGATCCTGTAGTACCCAGACCCAGACATATACCTTGAAAGGAAAATCTGAGTACCTGTATACACACCTCATTAATGTGAAGCTTCAAATAAAGAAATGCCAGTTGTATTAATATCAACCTGTGCTTTCTACTTTTTTTCATTATTTTGAAAATAAAATCACAATAGGCTAATTGATGATGGAGAGGCACTGCCAATATAGATGTTGAAATGTTTGTAGACTATGATATCTGAAAGTCCCTTTCTAGGTGACTCATTATCTAAATGAGTGAAGTTTGTCTTTCAGTCATTTCTATCCATGCAGAAGATGGCTCAGAGATATTAGCAGCCTGTTATTTGATTATATCATTTGCTGCTGCCTTAGGTAGAGACCATTTTCTTTAAGCGCACAGATAAAAGGAATGCATGTGTTTTGTCTCTCTGAAAACAGTTTGTGAGATCTGTCTTTATAATTTTATAGGTTTCTTTTCAGGGTTATTGTGCGTGTGTCTGCTTGTGCCCAGGAGGTTTTTGGAACTAATGTCTGTAGTCTCATATTGCTGTTTGCTTAACTGTAAATATACAAAAAGACTCTTGTACACATAGTTAAGATATAAAAAGCAACACATAAAAGGAATGTTTAGTTGTGTTTCTGCACAGAGGATTTTGATAACTACTACATGCTTGTAAACCTCATAAACTGAACACCGTAATATCACTTCCCTTCGCCCTACTCCCTCACGCATGAAACTTTCCTATTGCATCAATTTTAGCTGCAGGAGGTATTCTTCACCTCGCAGGTATTGAGTGAAAAGCCACTGGATATTTATAATTATTCTCTTGTAAAGACTTAGCACTTTACACTTCTAGGGATGTAACTTTTATTGTCATCTTTATAATTAGTTCATAATCTTCAAATTTTGTTTTAAGGAGTTTTTACATGAAATTTCTTAGTTGATCAAACAGATTTTTGGGCTTTGTCTTATGCTACTAATTTTGCCTTTGTTTAATTTTCTCCCACTTTGCATTGCCCAGTGAGAAAGCTCTATTCAACTCATTTTCTTCAGGGTCTTAACTAAACTTCGAAGGGTGTGAAATTGTGGAATGAGTTAGGTAATCTTCTCGGGATCAGTGTGATTTGTGCATGTGCAAAATAATCTGGAACTTTATATTTAATGTGTAAGAAATATTCTATGGTTGTCACTCTTAGGCTTGGCTATACTGTTCAAATGGTCTGTAGTGCTAATAGAGCTGCTCCCAGAACTGATATTTGTAATGTAGCAATATTGCTAAGTTATGGAGTATTTGTTTAAAAATTCTTTATTCTACAACATAAATGTAGCTTAGAGTGGAAATGATACAGAAAATTGTGAACTGAATATGAACATTAAGCAAAAGAAGACATAAAAGGTGATAATTAAGACTGAGGTGTAGCTGTCAGCAATTTACTGACAGTGAGAGCCTTGAAGGGACAGCAGTTCTGAGCGGTGTTTTGTGAGTGGTTAGTTGCTTTTAAAAAATATGAAGAGAGAAATATCAGCTTCAGTGATGACAAAGACTGATTGACAAAAAGTTTCAAGAAAAACAAAAAAATTCAAATGGATTGAAAAGAGGAATGAGATGGTTTTATAAGCTGAATGTCTTACAAGACACAATCCTTTATTTTGTTATTTCAATGTTGTATAAAGATATCCTTAAATTTCTTGGGAGTTGTCTGTTTTGTATACCCTTGATGAGTATCTCTGTCCTTTAGGTGAGGCGTGCTGGTGGACAATACACCCTGCTTCTAAACAAAGGTCAGAAGGAGAAAAGGTTCGAATAGGTGATGATCTTATCCTGGTCAGTGTATCTTCTGAAAGATACCTGGTAGGTTTGTTTGTTCAGCAAGTAGACACATGGTGGGAAAATGCAAAGTGCTGTGAGGAGTTGGGGGAAGTGGCTGGGATTCTTACGAAGGATTTTTTTTCTAATCTGGGAGATAATGCCTGGTTGTAATGCCCTTTTTTTTTTTCTCAGTGAAAGGTTTTCCCTCCCTAGAACAAGACCGTTTCCATGCCTTTATCCCAAGGTGTACTTCAACATTCTCCATCTTAGGAATTTTTTTATTTCTGTAACTGTGGAAGATTTCTAAGCTGCAGTTGGAGTCTGATGATTAGATTTAGAAAAGAGTCCATTTTAAAAGCAAGTGGCTACTAATTTTTAAAGGATATTTGTGTACTTACTGTATTTGTATTTTATTGAGAGATTAATATACTGAATATTTTTAAGTGCATAAATTTCACTGTTTCCTGTTACTGCTGTTTTATTTCAGCATCTCTCCATGTCGAATGGAAGCATTCAGGTGGATGCCTCCTTTATGCAGACGCTATGGAATGTACATCCCACGTGCTCAGGAAGCAATATTACAGAAGGTTTGTAATTTTATTTATTTAGAGATGTATATACTTTAGATGACTTTGTATTGCTTTCCATAAGGAGTGAAGATGTAAAAAAAACCAAAACAACAAACACCCTCAGAACATCGAACCAAAGAGTTTAATGAAAATAAAGAAGGAGAGAAAAATAACGGAAAGGAAACTGGGGAGCTATGGACAGCCAGATTAACTTAAAGAAAAGCTAAATAAGTGCTGTAACGTTAGAATAACAAAGCATAAAAAGCTGCATGAGAAATGAATGCTGAGAGAGCAACAGAGGAGTTTATTGTCTTTGGTTTAATTTTGAGGCATAGGAGCTGCAGAGTAACTAAAGCCAGTAAATTTAGATTTTTGTATAGGATTCTGTTATCACCCTGTAACAGAGATAACAGAATAGTAATAAAGATACATGCAAAATGGAAAGCAGGTATCTCGTAGTTCCTATTCTTTCTCTTAGTTGTGTTTTTCAAGGATATTTGCTCAATATGCTTTCTGGGTTTCACAGCCATACTTCCTTACTGTCTCGCTATAATAGTCAAAGAAAATGAGCTCTCTAAAGGTTTAGATTTAATCAACCTTAATTCTCTACCGCAGGGTCAGGATTTCTTTTGAGGTACTTAACTGCACTTTACAACCATGTTTGAGAAACATCACCGTATTCTGTTTGAGAAATGTCTTGTTCGATAATGGAAGGCTCATCCGCTCAGTATTGCTCCTCATTTCAGTGACGTACTCTGTGTCTTCTCTGTGTCAAACAGTCCCAATTCTCTCAGTCTTTCCTCGTATGTGAGATTCACCAGCCTCTTAAATCATCTTAGTGGCCCTTTGCTGTACTTGGAACCTTTGTACTGCGTAGCTCAGATTTAAATACATAATCCAAAAAAAAAAAAAAAGGAAAAGATAGGGTGGGGTAAGCAGAGAAGTAGATTTTCTGTCATTTTTTTTCTCAACTACTTAGGCTTAAGTTTAGCTGAATATACACTTCTCAGAATGGTTTACATGTGCAACGATCATATATCAAAAGACTTAGCAGCCTAGCTCAAGTTGAATGGACAGACTGAGGAAGTGGGATTTCCTGAGTCTAAAATTGGACTGAAGGTCTCACAGCAAACTTTTTGTGATGCTTAAAGTGCTTTTAATGGAGCATAAATATCAAGAAAGTATATATACTTTTTTTTTGCATTCTTTCTTTGCTTTGACCTTTGTATTAATTGGCAATAGGATAATTGCCAGTTACTGTTTTCGTAATTTACAAATTTGTATTGAATCAGCTGCACAGTATGAAAGTTTCCTTCTGCCCTTCCTCCTTTATGTGTATTTGTACATTTTAAAAGCATTAATTTCACTTACAAGGTCAGAACAGTTTGGACTGAGAGTCTGATGAATCATTCTCCTCCTACACCATTTTTTTCTTTTCTTTTTTTCTGTGAGGCAAAGTGCTTGGTTTTGACCTGTAGTCTTCGTGTTAAATGGATTGGAAAGTTAGCTTCCATTAAGCTTAATGTTCAGAACTGCTAAGTGTTTTTCTGTCCTCTGTCTCCTGCTACTGCTGTGCAGTTTTGATTTTGACACAAATAATAAATGTCAGAACAAACTGACAAACTCACTGAATTATTTTGTATTGAGAACATTTAAATTGTATTAAGGGGGAGGAAACTTTGGTATTATATATTTGATTTGGCTTTTACCTAAACCATTCAATTTTCAAAACAGTAATTGTTGCAGAAGTTTTTATTTTCCTTTTCTGTCCCAGAATCCTAATTAGATTTTTAAATGTTAAGAGATTGCTTTCTTTTTGTCTTTATTTTCAGAAGAAATATTTTTTACTGAAAAAGATACTAAAAATTAATATGTTTTCATACTAAATTTGTTCTTTTTTAATTTCAGTTATGTGTGAAAATTTGAAAAAAAGATTTCACCTAGGTCTTTTAAATTTTTTTTTTTTTCAGGGTGTTATTTTCATATTGTCAGTGTTTAAGCTAATGAGTAAATGAACTTCTTCTACAGGATATCTTCTTGGTGGACATGTAGTACGTTTTTTCCATGGCCATGATGAGTGTTTGACAATTCCATCTACAGATCAGAATGATTCACAGCACAAGTGAGTAATGTATATGCATGTGTATATGATTGCTTCTCTCAAAAAAGAAATAGATCGTTGATTGTCAGTTGAATTTGAGGTTAGATAGGTTAAACACTCTTCACATGAGTCTTTAATTAGACTGACATTGTTACAAGAAGTTGAGACTTACTAGGCAGGAAATCAGTCATCAGTTCTTTTTTTTTCTGAGATTCAAGTAGCTGATTTCCACTGAGATTTCAGCCTGTTGTATTGTTTTTCTTTAATGTGTACTACTATAAGCAGAGGCAAGCAAGCATTAGCAGGGAAGATGATAATTAAAAAACCCTCACAACCTGAAAAATCTCTGAAGGTTCGGCCTGTACAATGACTTTCATATTTTATGTATTTTGCACCTTTTTGCAAGTTTTTACACTCTCAAATTTAACTTAACTTAATACATTAAGATAATTAAATAATATTAGCTAGACCGAATCACTTTTGTCTTAAATTTAAATCTACAGTTATATATTATATTGACTTATTATTTGAATTTAACTTTGCAGTTTGCTGATAATCAAAAACATAGTAAGCTAATCATTTTGGTACAGAAAAGACCCAGCATTAGAAATCATATTCAACAAATAAAATCTCTGTACCCATTGTGACAACTAAGTTATGCTTTAGGTAATATGATAACCAAAAGTAACATTCACTTATGTCAAGTAAACTTTCCAGCCCAAAATTTTCTATTTTTACATTTCTATGGAGTAAAACTGTCTCCAAAGCCAAAAAAAAAAAACCAAACTGAATGTCAGAAAACTTCACTTGGTGAATTTTTTTTATTGTTCTCTTCCTGTATGTATAGGAAAAAAAAAACAACAAAGTTTGCATTGAGTGTGAAAGTGTGCACACTTAGTATAAAAATACTAGCGAAAGTATTAGGATCTAGATACCTTGTGTGGAACAGATGTCGTATTCAGAGTAGTTCTATAAACACCCAGTCTTAATAAGGTTAGAGTAAGTGTTGAGCCTTTTCAGTATGTTCAGAAATGCTGTACTTTGCTATTGCTGTTATTTATCTAGAAGTCAGATATAATTAAAATCAAACTTAATTGTGGAGTTCTATTGCCCTGTATGTTGCTGTTCTTAATATATGTTTGGAAAAAATCAAAATGTTTATTTTTCTGAATGAAATCTATGTGTTTATATTCCTAAAATCAGATAATAATGTGAATGCTGTATTGAACATTTTCAAATGTGTAATAGTGATACAATGTGCTAAGATTGATGATTTGGAGTTGTCCTATCTTCTGGATTTGTTAGCTGCATAATAGACATAAAGCCAGGTTTGTACTGTGGCATATTTGTAGGAGACACTTTAATGTTATACAAAACAAAACGAATACCTGAAAAACACCAAACAACGATAAGAATAGGAGAAAGCTGTAGAAAATGGTTGTGTTTATTTCCATCTCTTTGTTTAATCAGTTCTATGAATTCTATTAAGACTATTAAATAGGATAAATTAGACAAGAGTGATAATTTATTTTTTCATAGAACAGACATTTAATTTTCTGAAGTTTTCTGTAGAGAATACTCCTTAACAATTCATACGGTGACTATTCTCCGCCAAGAATCCTAAGGTCTTTTATTACAGGCCAACTGAAAATACAGGGGACTTAATGGACATCAAAAACGAAGGCTTGGCAAAAACTTAGAATAAGATGGATGGATGGATGGATGGATGGATGGATGGATGGATGGATAGACAGATGGAATCAAGGAGAAGATGAAGAAAATATGTGCATGCCGCTGTGAAAAATCATCAATTCTCTTTTACTTGCAGTTTTGTTACTGTCAGAGCACGTCATTAATGTTAGTACAGTGTTGCATATACAATAAGCTGGAAAAAGGTTAGAGAATTTAATTAGTATAGGAATTTAAGAAGTATAAAAGGTGAACAGAGACATATCTATGGTATTCTGTCAGTGAAGGAATGATTGATTTGGGCCAAGGAGAAATGAAGGAGATCAAAGAGAACGGAAATGAATTATTAGTTTTGAGCTTAGATAGGAAGACGTCATTGGAGTCTGCCAAAAGTAACATCAGTAAAATGAATGGGACCAAAGAGGATGTAGGATGAAAGTGGAAAAGAAAAACTCCGGACAGTTATTGTGTATTCATTATATTCACAGAATCATAGAACAGTCCAGGTTGGAAGAGACCTCAAAAGACCGTATTCGTAGAGTCTGGAAAGGAAGATTAATTGATTGCTAGGCTTTTTGTTGTCATCTTGTATTTTCATTCTAGAGTATCAAAAACATAATTACAGATGACAAGATGTATAGCAAATGCTACTACCTTTACTATGAGGAATATATATTCTTACTTTTATGGTGCACTATTATTTCAAAATGCTCAAAATCACATTTGTGTTCTTAAAACGTGACTCCTAAATAATGTACAGATGTAGATGTACAAGTGCATCATCTTATAAAGATACTGAATGCGAATGGTTTGTCATACTCCAGTATTCTTCATGTTAATGTATAGATTCTTCCTGGAATGCATTGGTGTTGATCAAGACGCAGAATATCAGATAATGAAAACCTTAAATGTTCTTAAGTGAAGAAAAGTTGTAGAAACATTTGCTCAGATAAGAAAAACATAACTTGCATTTCACAAGTTGTGTCCCAGGTCCCATAGTTGCATGAGAACAATGCTGAACTTTTTTTTTTTCCTGTTAATTGTTGAAAAAGGAAAAGAATTTGATAATCTGAAAAGCCAGTTAAAATTCTGCATTTTAAAATGCTACTTTAATTCAGAACGGACTGTATAAAAGCTAAATTGTGACAATTTTATGTATGCATATGCAGCATTCAGTCAATGGATTTTGTATTCCTTTGTTGCATATTTTTTTAAATACATAAGTACAATAGAAGGTCTAGCTCCCATTCATGCTAGGGTGGATTAATCCTGTTCACAGGAATACATATAAGAAAGTTTTTCATTTTTGGTAGTCCTGCATGTCTTGTCCTGTAAGCACCAGAGCTTGTATAAACTGTCTCATCTGTAACAGATAGCAGAAATACAATGGATAATAGCATAGATCTTGATCTGAATCTCAGGATCCAGAGAAAAGCCTTTCTTTAATGGTTTGGTTGGTGGGTTGGTTTTTTGTGAGGTGTAAACAAACTCCTTTCCTAAGAACCAAATTACAATTTTACCTTTTTTTTTTAGTACCTCAGTCACTTTATGATACAGTCATTTTTCATTCTGCATTATTCTGTGTTTTTCAGTTTCACTGTCTTTGTGTTTCCAGTTATTCTAATTAAACAAGGAACAGTGGAACTGTTTTCTTCATCTTTCTTCATCCCTTCTTTGATTTGGGAAAGGGAAGAATAGGTTATATGAATTACTGTTCTTACCTCTGACAAAATTACTATTAAATTTTTCATTAGAAATTGACAAAAGCATTTAGGAATAAGCATAAATCAAATAATCTTGCTGAAAGGTTCAACCAACCTCTCTTTTATGTACCAATAAATAAATATATGAACAGAAATATCCACTTCCAGAGAAGTTTAGAAATAGAAAAGACGCTGTCTACCTATATCGCTCTAAGAAAAATTAAAGAATCCAACAAACTTTAGAAAATTTGCTGCACTTTTGAAAAGAAGTTAGTGAATCTGTTTGTTTTGCGTCTAGAATAATTCTGCTTGTATGTCTGAACCCTTCTCTCTTACTCAAATTATGAAGGAATGTACTGCAGTATATTACAATTATTAAGAACAGTATTTTCTTATTGGTGTCTGCCTGGAGGGCTCAGTTTCTGGCCACTAGTTTGCTGAGTGAATAGATTTCAGTTCAGTTAGAGCATCCACCGACCATTTGCTACCAGGAAGAGAATGTTTCAATTTGTTGCATAATAATGGTGCAATAAATCCTTACATAGTACAGTATGGAGGACAGCTTGGCAGTCACATTGTGAAAGTCCTTCACTATAATACAGTTCCCTAATAGCAATAATGTTGCAGATAGTAGCCTAAAAATGTGTAAAATAAATTAAATTTACTTAGTTAAGAGTCTTAAAGTATTTTAAAATAGGTAAGGTGCACATCAAGCTTCTCAAATTATTATTATAACAAAATAAATTATTTGATTAGAAGTTTATTTCCTGATTTTTTGCTGTCACAGAATATAACAAATACAATTATTTTTTAGAATTATTATTAAAAATATTTTTTTAAAAATTCTACGTATCCTGAGTTTGAGATCAAGACCTTTGCTATTATCCATTATATTTCCTATATCCATTACAGATGAGAAATACAAATTGTGGTGCTTGTATGACAAGACATGAATGATTACTGAAAGATTAAAAACTTTCTTACAGGTATTCCTGTGAACAGGACTAATCCATTATAGTTTATGTTTGTTTGTATTTGGTCATTGATTAGAATGTTAGTTTCAGCTTTAAAACATGTCCATAACCCCCAGAGAGTAATTCAAGAAAACCAGATTATATTACAGGATGAATTCCTTCACTTCCTATTTTATTTCTCTGAGTTTTCTAAAACTAATGTAAAATTTTAAATGTATTATTTGTTTTGTAAGGATTATAATATAAAATTTTTGTTTTATCACAACCGTTTTTTTCTTTTAACAAGAGATAATGACAGGAATGCAGTCTCCGATGTCATGTTCATGCAGATAATTATTAATGTATGCAAATGTGTATGCTTATTTAAATACTGTGTTTATATGTATTTAAGAGTATTAGCAATTTAGATTTATCTCTTGGGGACTGTATGAATTATGTATTTTTATAACAAATTAACAGCGAAAGTTTTTCAGCCACTTGGAAGGCCAAGTATTTTGTACTCCTGAGAGAGAATAGTGTAATGGAAATAGCCTAACTTAACCTGGGATATTTGGGTTGTGTATCATGCTCTCACTGATAAGTAGGAATCTTCTGTCCACTCAACTCCATCTGTTTAGCTGAGGAGAAGTGAGTCCTGCACAGTTTACAGAGGAGTAAGTTATAAATACTACGTCGCACAAATAAACATGAAAGGATGATCTTCTGAATCTTTTCTGTAGGAAAGTACTTTATGAAACCGGAGGAGCTGGAGTTCGAGCGAGGTCGTTGTGGAGAGTAGAACCCCTTCGAATAAGGTACTGGTATTTATTGAACTTTTTTGTAAGCAACTTTTGTTAACAGCCAATCAATTGTTACAGACCCTTAAGGCAGAACATGAGTAATATATTTATCCTGCTATATGGTATGTATTAGCATGTTGATTGTCAATAATAAAAAGTAATCTACTATGATATAATCATATGAGGAATGTCAATATTTTAAGAATTTTAAGACTTTTTTTTTTTTATTTATGTCCTATAGCAAAAGCAAAACCAATGTTGCCTAGGAGATACGTCTGCTTCAGACATTGTTTCTCTCCAAAAGTAAAATGCTTTCCCAGTTTTCACTTGGAATTTTAGAAGCAAGAGTAGAAATCAGAACAGTAATATCTTTCATGGATGTCTTTTTTTATTTTTAAAATTTAGATTCTCTCTCTCTCCTAGGCGATTAGTTATTACGTGTAAGTGAAATTTCAATATATACCATTAGGGTATATATGTTTTAACTTTGGTGGCCTTCTGTACTGTATATTTGTGGTTTGTTTTTTTTTTTTTCTCTTGGTGTGTTTGTGATTGCAAATGAAATACCTCATAACTAACAGAGATGTAAGTTAATTCTTTGGAATGCTGAATCCTCATTTAGGTTTTATTAGTTTGTTTAGGCAGTTAACTGAAATACAGTAGTTTATTTTTAGTATTTTTCAGAAACATGTAAAATTTTTTTCTGGACACCATATGTAACATCCTAATAATACCAAGAGAGGGTATAGAAACAAGAAAATTAAAGCTATACTCCTTTCCAAGGTTCTCTTTGCAAATGTATTAAAAGTTTTGCATCTGTCTTGATGCAAATATTGATATCAAAAGCAAAAAGGAATATAACTAGTACATTCTATTTTCTGAACATCCTTTAAAGCTCAAAATAGAAATATTAGTTTTGTTTACTTCATAAATTATCTTTTGATGTCTCATGTTTAGCTGGAGTGGAAGTAACATCAGATGGGGACAACCTTTCCGTCTTCGACATATTACAACAGGAAAGTACTTGGCTCTGAATGAAGATGAAGGACTTGCTATGCTAGACAGAGAAAAGTCAGACACAACATCTACTACCTTTTGTTTTAGAGTATCAAAGGTAAATAATATCAATGCAAATATGTCTTAAATGTGAAGCGCTCAAATACTAGATCTGAGTTGGTTCAATGACTTTATAAATTGAAGCAGTTGACAGGGATTATACACTTCAATACAAAGACAAACAACCTAATTGAAAGTAGCAAAGCGTTTCTTGAAGAAAAATAGGGATGATGAATAAATTTTAGAGTAAACTAAACTGTTAGTAGGTTAAAAAAAAAGGTTAAAAAAAAAGATTGAAAAGTAATACGATGCAAGATACAGTCGTTTAATATGAATGCTTTAATCATTATTGAATCATTTTAGTTGGACAGAATCTCATTAGAATGTTATTCATTCCAGCTCTATCTGCCATAATTGAATTCAATTGAGTTCAATTTAGTTGGGCAAAATTCTGCCCTTGCTATTCTTTATGCAACGTGTTGATAGGTGAGTTGCAAGGAAAATGTAGTCAGTGATTTCTAAACCATATGTTTTCAAATTGTGTTCTTTAGTGAGCTGCTAATTGCATTTTACTAGCTTTTTCATCGTTTCCAGCTAAGAAAAACAGTACAAGTGAGACAGAATGAAGAATGATTATGGAGGTAGGCAAAATAAATAACTTTTTTCCAGAAAGTGAAAGGTTTTTACACCAGAGATGATGAAAAGTTTTTATGTACTTTCATGATATTACTTATAAATAGTTGCCATGGCTCCTACAATAGAATTTTTGAGTAGGTATGAGAAGTTAAATGTTCCATGTAATTCTGGGTGCTGTATGGTCCTTGAAAAGCAGTGAAAAAGAATCTTTAAAATTAGATATATACTAGATAAAATCCAGCATTAAGGGCCTTGACAGATGCTAGACTTTTGTTAGTATAATAAAGCAAATACTTCTTTTCAGCATGTTTAAAATAACAATGTTTATTTCATTAGTGTGACTGCATATGATATGTCAAGAGTTTTTAATTTGCTCAATCAAAATAATTTGAAAACTGTCAGGAAATTTCCTTAGATTGCTAGATGCTCACCAAATAGTTTGTAGTTCTTTCTTCAGTAAAGGCTATGCAGTGTAGGTTGTACATGTGATGTGCTGGGCCATTTGTGACAGCTGTAATTTTTTTCACATTTTTGGCAAATCATGGCACCCTGGTAAAGATGATGAATATGCCAGGAATGCTGGTTAACTGGTTTAACATTGTGTTCAAATTCCTGTAACATACTCAATGCCTAATTGGACACTGACTGTCCTGCAATTTCTTAATAGTTTAAACTGTGCATATGAATATATAAATTTTACGTATGAACACTCATAAAATAAATAATTTCTGTTGCCTTGAATAAAGATACCCTATTTTCTTACTCTTTTTGTTGAGGTGTGCCTCAAAGGCACATTAGTGAAATTTGTTACAATCCCCAAAATTACTAAGGTGAAGTACAGTAGTAATTAATTATGCAGAAGTCAATAATGACTTTGTAATGCAGTCGTCTCTTCTACTGTGTTTGTACGTAATACGGTTTTAATGTACATTTTTATATGAACTACAAGTTCAGTGTCTCATCATCCTGAGATTTGTGCTGTTCTATATAGAAAAGAATGTTTCAATCTCACAATAGCTTATAAATCTTCTTTTACCTGTGCCAAGAATAAGACTAGTTGTTTATTGTCTGGGCAGGTGAGAGCTGCACTGGCCCATGGGTAGAGACATTAGTGTTTCCAAAAGTGAGGGGAACAAAAAGTGGTAACTCTTCCTGAAGAAAGAAAGGTGAGACTTTGGAAGTGAATAAACCCCAAACATTGATCTGGACTATTAGAAGAAAAGGACTCTTAAAGCCAAGTGCTGATTACATACAGATTGAGGGGAAAAAGAACTGTAGAACTAATAGACTAGATATATGCAAGTGTATTATCTTAAGTGCTTCACATGTGTATTCATATATCTTAGTTTTTGCTTGTTCATTTTCTCAATCAAGAAATATTTTCACTTGCCTGGACCTTAATGTGGCACGAACTAAGGGAAATTTCAAGATATCTGTCTAGTATCTTCCTGTCCAGCTGTGTACAGATCCTTAAATATAGGGTGCTGGAATACCTGTCAGTTTACAGCATTCCTGCTCTTTATAATCATAGAACAATAATGGTTGGAAAGGACCTTGGGAAGTCATCTAGTCCAGCCTTCTGCTCCAGATGGGGTCAACACTGAATTCTGACCAGATTGTTCAGAATGTGCATTGCTGAGGAGTATCCAAAGGAAATAAGACATTTCTTCATTGAGGTGTTCTTTCCAGTTTGGAAGCCAGCAAAAAGGTTTTTGTGGAATAAAGGCATTATCTTTGCCAGTAGACAGAGCTATGTGGAGTATAACAAATCCCAAAGCCTTCCCAGGAGCCTGTAACATGACTTAACAGTCCTATTTTTCCAACAGTTGTTACAGAGACTTTCTCGTTGAAAAAGCACATTTTCGCTTCATCCTTAGTATTGGTACACACCACTTCAGCAATCTCGTGTGTCCCTTGCTTTTCAAAACCTATGATTGCGTTCATAATGTATTTACTTTCACTTTTTGATTTCCTTTTGCTGGGTAATGCTGGAAATCAAAACATACTTCAAATAATGAATTTCAAATTAGAGTTTTCCTTAATGTGTTCTTAAATATATAAGAATAGATGGGAGCTTTTTAAAAAAATGAAAGAGTGTGGTAAAGAACATTATGGTGGTGATTTCAATGAAAACTGCGTATGCAATATATATGTATTTACTGCAATTTACTGAAAACTAAGCTTACAAGCATCAGAAATTGATGGAAAACCCCCAAAATTATGCCTTTTGTTGGGTTTCATGTGGACCTTGCTTATCACAAGGTTTTAAAATGTCAACCTTTGTATTTTAATGCAACAGTTCTGTAATGTCTTGTGACCACAGAGACAGCAGTTTCCCTACAGCAGATGGAATCCTGTTTTGAAATGGGATGTTCTCATTCCAGCACAGTACTTGGCTCAGTATACTCTGCTGAGCAGAACCTTGACTCTGCTTATAAATTTCTTTGAGAATAAACAAATAAAATATTTGTTTATTTAAAAATTGTTCTAGCCCAGAATTTGTATTTGAGATTTCATATTTTATTTTCATGATGGTATATACAATTGACAATGAAAAAGTTATTGGTGCAGTCTGAGTGAGTAACATTCTGACACATTCAAAAGTCACAGATGACTCATGTAGAAGGATTTTATATCATTTTAGTATTACTGCCAGCATGTAGCTATCTTAGGGACTCAACATGGCATTAAGATGTCGTAATAGTTTAGTACTAATCATAAAGTTTAATTCATTTTTTGGAATAAGATGATAGATATTAGAGTCCTTACAATTGTCTCTGAAAGTCAAGTGTTTATTTGCAAGTTCATATTTTACAGTTATCCTTTCCCAGTAAGCACTGCATTTCAAATACAGTATTAAACTATTTTTTCTACTTATTTTATGTGGGAGTACAGTAAGCCGACTAGCAAGATAGGTAAGCTCAATATATCAGTCCTCTGCTCTTATATTTGTAGACCTTTTATCTGTTTCTTTTGTTAAATTGGGGTAGACTGTGGCAGTACTTTTAATGAAATAGCAGTGTGTAACACCAGAAGATGTAATTTTAATTAGCTCACATAGGTTAGATTTAATAAGAGTTCAGAAGTCAGGTTGTGTTACTGTTCTTAGGAGTATGTAAAGAAGCCCTTAAGATATCAAGAGTTTTCCCCTTATTGTGTTTTTATAAGACTGTTGAAAAATCTTTGCAAAGGCAGTTGAGTTTATTCGTCCTGTTCACACAGCCATTCCTTACCTTCCTTCTGTCTTGTAGGAATTGATATGATTCTCTGAATTCTTTCATTTTCTAAATTCTGATCTTCTTCTAGTATATTAAATATCTTGTGAAAACTGCATTTTTGACAGCTTTGCCCTCAAGTTCCTTTGTTCATTCCTTCTTTCTTTTTTTTTTTAATTATTTTTTGTTACTGTTATTTATTCTTTGCCATATTTCAGACCCCTGATGTGATCTGGGTTTTTTTGGCTTGATTTGTTCGTGGCCCAAGGGAGTTAAATTGAGAATAGTTTGTGAAGAGAGGGTTTTGAAGGAGAAAGTGTTTGGATATTTTACTGCTAAGAAATGTACGAATAGCTGGATAAGAGATTTTTTTTTCCTTTTCTCCCCCAATAATCTTTGTCTGACTATACTTTTCAGCTATTAGAAAACACACCCTCTCTGCATACTGCTATCAAATGACTTGGCTGAAATCCTAGAGAAACTGGACAGAGCACAAAGAGCAAAACACCACGAAGAGGCATTTACACTGTATTGCTTAAAGGGACAACAGCCTTTAGGCCCTAAAATCATTCTAAAGCTTAATTTCTGAAATTCAAAAAATCTTGGTTTTTCTTTAGTGTCATTAAAAAGGATCAGTATCTCTCAAATTTTTAAAACCAGTAACTTAATTAGCATCACTTGTTGCCACATTATGATTTCTTTCATTGAAACTTTCTTTGATGCTTGATTCTTGACACAGATGTAACACTTGAGAAAAATGTTTTAATCTTCAGGGTGCTGTGTAAAGCCAAATAATTAATTGTTGACAGTTAATGAATTTATGCTATTTTATTTAATGGCCTCACCATAAATGTGTATGAAAGAGTTCCTCTTTATCTGCACGTGATAGTGCAGTCTGCATAAATATGACGTGACATGAGTTCCCTATAGTCTTGATATTGTAATGGTATCCCCAAGAAATGTCTTGTAATTTCATTCAACTTCATCTTGGCATTGTTGTGTTATCTGTTTCAATTAAAATGGTTGTTGAAATGTGACAGCTGAATTCGATAAAAATGAAAGTAGATTAGCGTAGTTAAAATAGAACTTCTCTTTACTCCACAGATGTTGAACATACAGTAAACTGAAATGAAATAAGAAAACCTGTTACACATATAACTTAAACTGTGTATGAATGTCTAACATATTTTGTTTACTTAGCCACAAATGAGCAACTATCTACAGTAAAGTCCATCAGCATTTGAAATAATAGAAAAATTATATAATCTAATTACTCTGCTTTTTTCTTCAGTCACACACATGCAGATGCATTCATAATTTGCTATTACAGAATTTGCTGCATCGTTCTGTTCTTATTTGAATTCAATTTTGAAATGAACACTATTTTATTTTAAAGAAATAGATATTTAATTTGTAATGGAGACTTAAAATCCTCTCATTGTGAAAAATGGAATTAAGAAATAGGTTGGGCTTAAAAACTGTACTGGGTGTTCCAGCCAAGCATTAAGCAATGTCTTTAAAAGAAATTTGAAATAATCCAATTCCTCTTACAAAGAGGATAAATGGAAAAATGAAATAAATATAAAAAAAAAAGAAATGCGAAAGTAAAATAATTATAAAAGCCAAATTGTACTTATTTTAAAATTAATAATTTCTGCTTTGCTATTTGTTGCAATACAGAGGCATTATTCCAAGTGAAGTTTTTATCTGCATGTACTATTTATAAGCAAAGAATTCTTTAGCATAAAAATATTTTAACTGAATTTCAAAATATGTTTCTGCTTATTTTTCTTTTTCATATTTAAGCTAAAAATTGAAAATTTTAGTAATATAGAGTTCTATATACTCTACTAAATTGAAACTTTAATTACATCAGTAACTCAATTGTTGATTAGGTTAGGTTAAATATTTAAATATATTTTTAATATATATCTTTACATGGTAATGGATTTTACTTGATTTTTCTTGCTTCAGTGAAAATGATGCTTCAGATTTGAAATTATTTTTAATCAGAATCTGAGTAATGAATTGGATAGAAACGGAAATTATGTGAAATGAAATTTAACCGCATCTCAACAACATGGTGTAGCGTAAAGGTTGTTCAGTGTTGAAATGTGTTTCAGTGTAGAATTCAATGGTTTACTCTGTTCCAGTACAGAGATTAAATGCCAGCTTTTATTTTATTTTCTTAGGAGCTAAAAGAAAAGCAGGATTCTAGTCTTAAACGTGACATCGATGGAATGGGAGTCCCAGAAATAAAGTATGGCGATTCAATCTGTTTTGTCCAACATGTGGCCAGTGCCTTATGGCTGACTTACAAAGCACAAGACGCTAAATCTGCACGTTTAGGTCCCTTGAAAAGAAAGGTAATGTTTGAGGGTTTTTTTCGCATAACAGTTTGGATCTGTCCTGGTTTTTGCCATTCTACCAATGTAGCAATTGTGGGTTTAATTGTTTTGTGCTGTGTTATTGAAAGTGGTGTGAATGCTTCATTCTAAAAATGAAAACAATGGTGGATATCAACATAACTATGTAAATGAAGAAAAACTTTACAACTGCTATTTTTCTTGCCAGAAGAAATTATCAATTTGGGCTCAATTCTTATTTTTGACACTTCAGTAAAATATGGAAATTCCTGATTTGAATGGTCAAATCACTTATTTGAAAATCTACATTCAACTGCTTAAGGGTGCAAACTTGTAAGTCATCCTACATTCACTGGTGTTTTATATTTTTGAATTGAGTATATTGTATGAAATGGCAATTAAATTTGTTATTTAAGAAATAGCCCTAGAAACTCTTCAAGTTTCTTAAGGAATATATTTTGCAACAGCTTCCTGTGAAGTTTAGTATCTTTTTCCCAGTTTTCTTCTTGGCAGCAATGGACTAAAAGAACCTCCCTAATTGCCTGTCACTTTTATTCTCCTTTCAAACTGTTTAATTCATGTTCAAAGATTCCAAATCTTTTGTTGCCCTCTCACCTGGACAATTCTCTCCTGTTAAGTACCTTCAAACAGAAGAAAACTCAAACCTTCTTGCTTCCTGTGATACATATTCCTGTAGAGGCAGGAAACAGTTTTTCATCCTCTGCAAAATATGGTACTACACTATAATTTACACTATACTAATCTGCAAGTTTAGAGATATATATCCCTTTAAATTGCATATAAAGTTTATTTTTCTACGGTAAAAACGAAGTCATAGCTTTGTATGTGTCTTCCACGATCATTTTGTCAGGAGATTTTCACTTTCAGTCACTGTAATCCTTCTCAATCTGACCTGCACTTGTTGTAACATGTCTCAGTAGCCCTAGGAGGATTGAGAAATACCTTGTTTTTGCAAGCGGCAAAGGATGTGGGTTTTTTTTTTCACATAATCTAGATATTATCACTAACAGCTGCTGCAAATCTGTAGAGAGGAGAAAACAACTATGGGATTAGTTCTCTTATAAAGTACCCAAAATACCAAGTAAAAATTTCGGTTGTTTGGCTTTGGTGTAATTTTATGTCTCTAATTATCACGCTGTCTTTACAAGACACAAATATGTAAGAAATTCTGGCATTGTTTATGAGGCTTCTGTTGCACGTTTTCTGCCAGAATTTTGATCTCTTGTAGCTCTCTGTCTTTGAGATCTTGGTAACCAAGGCTTCAAGACTCTGCCAGGTAATAATGACATTTATATTAGTATTCTATTCAACATTCCTCCACCATCCAGCATGCTATATGGCCTGCTATACCTCAATTAGCAAGGCAGTGTCAAACGCCCCTTAATATGCAGGGAAGTAGTTTAACTGAGGAATTGGAGTAGGCAGTGCTGGATGCTTCTGGCCATGAGCTCTTGCAGCCCCAGAAGGCCAACCGCGTCCTGGGCTGCATCAAGAGGAGCGTGGCCAGCAGGTCGAGGGAGGTGATTCTCCCCCTCTACTCTGCCCTCATGAGACCTCACTTGGAGTATTGCGTCCAGTTCTGGAGTCCCCAACATAAGAAGGACATGGACCAGTTGGAGAGGGTCCAGAGGAGGGCCACGAAGATGATAAGAGGGCTGGAGCACCTTTCCTATGAGGACAGGCTGAAAGAGTTGGGGCTGTTCAGCCTGGAGAAGAGGAGGCTCCGGGGTGACCTTATAGCGGTCTTCCAGTACCTCAAGGGGGCCTACAAGAAAGATGGGGAGAGGCTGTTCAAGAGGGCCTGTTGTGATAGGACAAGGGGTAATGGTTTTAAAATAGAGGGAGGTAGATTCAGGTTGGATATTAGGAAAAAATTTTTTACCATAAGAGTTGTAGAACACTGGAACAGGTTGCCCAGAGAGGTGGTGAATGCCCCATCCCTGGAGACGTTCAAGGCCCGGTTGGATGAGGCCCTGAGCAACCTGATCTAGTTGGAGATATCCCTGTTCCTTGCAGGGGGGTTGGACTAGATGACCTTTGAAGGTCCCTTCCAGCCCTAATGATTCTATGATTCTATGATCTACTAACTGGAGTTCTAAATAGCACTTTCCTGTCATTGTGGTGTTTCTGGATGATTTAGTTGAGCTTTTGGGTTGGTGTTGTTTTGGGGGTTTTTTTGTTGTTGTTGTTGTTGGTTTTTTTCTTCAGAGAAATAGGGAGGATTAAGTTCTAAAAGACTTCTCTCCTCTGATCTACTGCATACTTAGGGAGAAGAGTGCATATCTGCTACACAATGGTGAAAGTGCTATTACTTTGCAAGGCATGGCAGCTTTAATATGCTAACTGTCAAATTTTTTCATTCCTGTACCATTCCTGTAGCTCCAAAATGTGGAGCAACATGAAATGGCCTGAGAAAACATTATCTGATTGTCAACTGTGTTCTTACTAGTTTTGCAATGGGAAGAACAATTCTTTAGTTATTGTTCAGTTAAGAGACTCCAGGACCCTTCTTTTGGAAACAGTGATATTTCAGCTAACAAAGTCACCTACACTGTGACTCTATATAAAGAAGTATTTGAACAAAGAGGAAGGATGACCAATATGTAAACTAGTCTCCTTTAAGATATTATTATCAATATGCTAATTCAAAAATGTTTTCCTAGTCTTCTCCATCACGTTTCCATGGATTCTGGGGTCCAGATAAACTCATAGGGTGATATTTGCCTCTTTTAAAAACACTTTCTCAGCATTTGGAAGGAACAGAGCACATGTGTGCTTTGTATCCTGCCCAGTATAGAAAAACATCACATTCCAATGCTTGGGTATACCTATATGCCAGTATATACAAAAAACTGTTGGTAAATAACCTTCCCATTTGTGGTAGAAAGAAATTCATTAATTTCTTTGTTAACTATTTGGTGCTTTCAGAATTACTCAACTAAGTGGGAAGCTGGGCAGCAAATTTTTACTAACTCAGAGATTAAAAAAAAAAAAGCTTTTCAGTGGAGAATTCAATAGGTTACATCTTGAGCAAAGAAGCAGGATAATTCACATTTAATCCTTACAAAAGTGCTGTGGGATTTTAATGGGTCAAAATGATCAAGACTTGTTTTTGCGATACCTAAAAATTATGCTGGCTTTTTGTGAAATTGAGTTTGTTTAAAGGTGAAAATTTAAAATCCCACCAATGGATCTCTGTTATTGCTTGAAGATCATATGATGTTCATATCTGATTCTGATAAGAATCCAACACAATGTGTATAGAAGAGTTAAATTAGTCAGAAGTTACTTATAAAGTTGTTGCTCCTTTAGCTGCATTGTCATTTTTATTATATTTGTCACTTCAGCTTGATTTTCTTGTCAGTAGTTTTTTCATGCATGAATCCTTTAGTAAATGATGCTTAAGACAGTGGAGATTCTCTTTCCCTTACAGCCAGAATATAGAAAGAATGACATTTTTGGTTTCAATTGGAAAATATTTGATAAGCATGTATGTTTAATGAATTGTGGGAGAATAAAGGTACATTAAAATGTCTTCTCTGAATGGCTTATGAGATTGACGAATTTTTAATTAATGAATAAACAGGTGTTAAGATAAAGTGATTATCAAGTAGTAGCTCAGTATACATGCAGTTACTGGTTTCAGTTCGGTATTGAAATAAGTTACAAAATATTTAAAAGATCAAAGGTTAAGTAATTATTGTGATAATTACTGACTTTCAATAGGTTATATTACACCAAGAGGGCCATATGGATGATGGTCTAACCTTACAAAGATGTCAGCATGAGGAATCCCAGGCTGCTCGAATCATCCGCAATACTACAAGCTTATTCAGCCAGTTTATAAGGTAGTTTTTACCATTGTATATACAATCATTTTTTGTTTGTTCGTTCTTCAAAGTATTCTGAAATGATAAGAATTTCTCTAGCAGAGTCCTTATTTCCTGCTTTCAAGTATTTGTATTTACAAGCTATTAGCAATATGTTTTTACTGACTTAAGTTTGCAATTTCAATAAGTAATGCCATTAAATAGGTGTAACAGCTTATTTAAGATTATTTACATGACATCTAATACCTTGAAGCCAGAAACAAACTGAATGATGATTCAAGTTGAAGAAAACATGCTAAATAATCTTACAGTAAGTCCATTAGAAAATATTGCACAGTATCTAGAACTTCACAATATTCATAAAAAGGTTCTCATTTTTCTATTTTTCTTGGTAGACCAAATATTATACCTAAGTCTATTCAAATTTGTTAAGCTAATTGAAAGGAATATTGATGCTTAATGCTGTTTAGATGAAAAATACGATGAGGAACCATAGCAGCCCCAAGTCCATGCAAATAAACAGTAGAAGCAAGTATAAAATAGATCTTTGCTTGTCTAGGAGGAGAATAGGAATTTATTGCCTTCAAAACCTTGGCTGAAACATTTTACCTGTCCTTTTTTAATCACCCATCCTGTTGTTCCTCTGCTTCTCTGTCACCACTCTGATCATATCTGGAAGATTTAAAGATGAGAGAAGAGACAGTTCTCTCTAGTGAACCATACAAAGTATAACAGATTATATGCAGTAACAACAATTAGGGCAGAAGGCTGACTGTCAGCTGAGAAGGTAAAAGGAAAAACTTCTTTCTCTCAGCTAAATTATTCTGAGAGTATTCCTAAATCTCCTGTTTAAACCAACACACTTATTTGTAGCAGAATGGATTTATGGTTATTCAGTCAGTAACAGCATCTCAGCAGAGAGAGACAGTGACTATATCCGATTTTAAGGAATAATTCAAGTTGTGATTATAAGGCTTCAGAATAGCATCAATAGAATTACTTTCTGAGTAGTATTTATATTCAAAATCTTTGCTGTACTCGAGAGCAATGCAGTTAGTAATTACACCTTAGCAAGAATTATCCGAGATTGGGCTGTAACACTAACTGTATAATAGAACTCAAAAATTAATGTGGAAACAGTGACGGCTATTTCCACAGATTGAAGCACCAAAGCCCTCAGATGCCTGGACATTGTGAGTCATACAATATATGAGTACCCTAAGCATGCAGGCAAAGGATGTTATAAAGATCAAAGCAAGGAAGAAATTCTTAACACGGAGGGTGGTGAGGCACTGGAACAGATTGCCCAGAGAAGTTGTGGCTGCCCCATCTCTGGAAGTGTTCAAGGCCAGGTTGGATGAGGCTTTGAGCAACCTGGTGTAGTGGAGGGTGTTCCTGCCCATGGCAGCGGGGTTGGAAACAGATGATCTTTGAGGTCCCTTCCAACCCAAATCATTGTACGATTCCATGATTCTAAAGTCAGGGAATTTAAGCAATTTAATGTGACACCAGACTTTATCTGTCATAATCTTCATTTATTGAGAAGGTTATATAAAGAGCTGTACTTGTTAAATAGTTGCCTAATATCCTTGCCACACATATGGCAACATAATATCTTTCTTTTCATGGAAAAGTACAATCTTGACCAATAGCAAAACAAATGTGTTGTACATGAATATCATTTAAAGCAGTTTAGATAAATGTGTGTGTTGCTGGCTGAAGAGCCTTTGCGTCCTCAGGAGATGTTGAATTTTTATAAAACAGTGACTAAATGAGCATGAAAAGATACTGTATTTATCACATTTCATTCCTAGTTTGGTTTTCTGGATTCAAGCTTGTATTTAAGCAGTATTATTTATAAAATAGACTTTCAGAATAAAAAATTTGACTTGCTTTCACTATACTAATGCACTCGCTTCAGCTTAAATTTTTCCAGTCCTCTTGAAGTATGTGTTCTGCTTAAAAAGGTTTTTTCTACTGTTTTATGTCATGAGATATAATTGGCTTGTCAATTTGTGCAAAACTGTTCAAAGTGTTTAGCATAATTTTGACAGACCATAGTTACCAATAAGTTTAAGACTTTACATGGAAATAGTTGTAAACTGATTTTTTTGATGAGGGCTTTATTATTTGGATAGTGAAGGGAAGTATCATGAAAACTGTCTTATACATGTAGTTATATTTGCCTTTTGAATAATACCTTTAGCTATTTTAGTTTGAAAATATTTGGCATTTTGAAGCATAATTTTATTAGGTTATTTCTTTTTTTACTTTTGTTCCCCTTCCCTCATTCGTTAAAGTAAATTGTTTGTGGTGTTTATCTTACATTACAAAACTTACACAACAATAGCTCTTTAACAAGCAGCAAGACAAAGATCTTCAATTCAGTGAAAGTTCATGTATCCTTCGCTATAGCTCTTCCATACAATATGTTTTTGTCTGAAGATTTTTGGGGTGTTTAGGTTAAATACAATTCTGTGTCAATGCATATTCATTTATAGTTGCTGAGGTCAATGTATAAGAATGCACAATAAAATCGGTAAGAATGTTTGTATTTTTCATAGTGCTTGGCAGAAGTTATGATGGTCAAGTGGTCATCCTTGTGTTACTGCCTAATAGATCAAAAAGAGATTATAAACAAAAAATTATTAAACAAAATATAAAAAAGATTATATATAAAAAATATAAACAAAAGAGTTTATAATTAAGGATTTGCTTCCACAGAACCTACCATATGAGACTGTGTTTAAAACATTACTTCTTCAGTATCACAAGGGACTACACTACTCCTTTGTATTTCTTGTGCTGAGGATATAAAAACAGAGCCACCTGTCTCAGCAATCAGCTCCTCCTAGATTATGCTATTTGTAATGGTGAGTCAGACCCTGAAAAATAGAGTTATCACCTAAGATTGAGCAAATGCTTGAAAAGGAAAGAGACATTATTTTGCTGACAGCTGAGATTCCTTGCTTTATATTTTTAAATCCCATCCTTCTTTATTTCCTATATAGAGTTGATACAGAGACATAATTAGTAGTTAGGATTACCTGTTGTTTTTGTGTTGTCTTCAGAAGACTGCGGGTGTACAGCCTCAATAACTGCTACTATTTTAGTCCATCTGCACATTATGCCTATATCATCAAGAGGATTTAAAGTATTTAAACAAAATCAATTACTGAAAGAAAGGACTTCAGTACATCCTTAATCTCTGTTTCATCTTTTTGCTGACTTATGTTGTTTCTTCTCATTTTTTTTTCCAGTTTTTTAATCATTCTCTCCCTTTACATCAGTGCAGAAAGAGAAACATAATTCCACTTCAGGAAACTCTGAGCGCTGGACACTCAAACAGTAGATGTTTGAATGATTTACAGTTCAGATCATATACATATGTCATATGTATAACAAGACTTTGTTTGGATACCAACAGAAAATAGGCTGCTACATAGTACTGTAAATGACAGTGGAAAAATTAATAGTGCTGCCAGTCTTTCTCATTGTTGTTTTCTGTAGTGGGAACAACAGAACACTATCACCCACTGCCCTGCCTGTTGAGGAGATGGCTCAGACTCTGCAAGACCTGATTACTTACTTCCAGCTTCCCGAAGAAGAACTGGAACATGAAGATAAGCAAAACAAGCTACGTTCACTCAAAAACAGACAAAATCTATTTAAGGAAGAGGTACAGAGAGAGGAAGAGTTACATTTTAATTTGAAGTGTATCATGTCACAAACATTGAGAAGCACCTAAACGTTATCATCTAGATGCATGCATATGATTTATAATGTAAAATTCTGTAGCTGATACATAAAATATATATATAAAAATAGACTGTAATGCCATATGATAACTTGATGTTACGTGTTTTTCACTTCCACGCTTGTGACAGGTCACAAGCTCTATCTCATAAAATTCAGTCTTAATACTTCTGAATATCTTTAAACAGATGCCATTTTTTAAAGAAATTATTGTGACAAGAAATTTCTTTTTCTCTCTATGAAGTTATACTCTCTAGATGCCCTAAATGAATAATAGAACTTGGACCAATGATATCTCTTCTGTCCACCAGAGTTTTCAGGCGTTTGGATTGTTTGTAGGTTTTTCAGTATCATTTTAGTCTCCAATCAAACCAAGTTAAAAATCTATTCTAGTATATGTACTTTTTTGTTTTACAGAGATTTTATTCTATTGTAAAATTTCCACTTTTTTTAATCAACAAAAATTCCTTTGTATATAAATTCGAAGTTGTTTTGTTTTTCTATGTAAGGAAGATTTTATGTAAAAAAGAGTCTGTTCACAACAATTTGAAGTCTTTATTGCTAGCTTTGTTTATTTCTTACTTTTTATAATACTTTGCTGAGCAAGGAACAATATAAGATCATTCTCTAAACCAGATGATTTTCATATAGAAAAATACGTATTCAAATCTTGTAAGCACAATAGTTTGTGGTTTTTTTTTTTAATCTAAGATAATGCAACTTTTAAATGTGTACAGGAAAAAATCTTTTAAAAGGACAACAACAAATGCTTTTTCATGTAGAGTTTCCTTTCCCCTCTCATATGCATTTAGGGAATGCTGGCACTAGTTTTGAATTGCATTGATCGCTTAAACGACTACAACAGCGCAGCTCATTTTGCAGGAATTGCAAGAGAAGGACATGGTACAGCATGGAAAGAAATTCTGAATCTGCTTTACAAATTGTTAGGTAAGTTCTTCAATAATATACTGATTTTAAAAAACAGGATATGTATTCTTTATATTCTACTTTCTGCTTCATCACCAAAGAATACTTTGTGTGTTATTCCTTCTATCATGTAAATTACAGAATTTCTTTCATATACTTACTGATATTTATTACAGAGAACAGAGTTTACTGAGCAATAGTACAGCAGAAAAATAAACTTCAGCTAGGAAAATGATTGGTGCGGCATGCCAAATGTGTATTTTATATTTTCTATTTTTTTTTTTTAAAGTACTTGTGGTATGCAAATAGGTGTGAATTATTACTTTAAAGATTAGAAAAACTGGAAAAAAAATCTTTATATATGAAGCTGAAGAGAAGCCTAAAATTAATAGTCAGAATTGCAGGTCTACTGAATCTAGGTTTGTCACTTGAGGCTTAGATTTAAATGATAGTAAAAGTAATTCCATAAAACAGAAATTAAATTTTTTTTTTTTTCAGTTTCAATGCCATGCTCTCTAGAGCAAACTGCTTCTGCATTGCAATAGGGCCAAATTATAGAGTAGGATAAGTGAGTATATGTGTATTTCTTTAAATTGTTAATTTGATACTCAAGTTGTGTAATTCCTCATATAGGAGAATTTTGTCTTCTGATGGAGTTTAAATGCATTCTAATTTTGTCACAAAGAATGTTAGTCCTGAACCATAGTAAAATATGCAAGTTGAGTTAGGAAAAGCTAGTTTGTTCACTCTGAGGATGGTGAGGCATGGGAACATGTTGCCCAGAGAAGTTGTGGATGCCCCATCCCTGAAAGCATTCAAGGACAGATTGGATGGAGCTTTGAGCAGCCTGGTCTAGTGGAAGGTGTCCCTGCCCAAGGTAGTGGGATTGGAACTAGATGATCTTTAAGGTCCCTTCCAACCAAACCATTGTATGATTCTCTGACAAGAATAAAACAAACCAGGGAGAGTGCTTTGAAACAGGAGGCTATTCACATAGCACAGACATGCAGATGCTTCTAGTGAAGTCTTCTCGTTGCTTTAAAAAGTAACAGGATACCATTGCCTGCATTTTACTACTGTCTTATGAGTTTAAAGAAAAGTAGGATGAACAAAACCTCTTTAGTGCTATGTAGGACTTTTCAGATTTTTGTCTTGACTTTCTTCTGCAGGTACATCTTGAACACACTTGTTCTGATGTAATAAACATTAAGTTAGTGCTTCATAATAAAAATCCTTGACAATTGTGTACAAAAAGGTTTTTTGTTTGTTTGGTTTTTTCTATGAAGTAATAACTTCTGGCAGAAAAAAATCAGTATTGTCTGAAATATTTGCGTGTTGATGAACTTTCAAAGTGCGGTCAAATAACGTTGTGTTCTGCACTGCTGAAGGCTAAAATCTATCCATTGTATAACACGTTTTAATCAGAAAGTAGAGCTAAAGAGCAGTACAGCCAACCTGCACTTGAGCTTAAACTTCTGCATATGTTCTTCCCACTCATTGGTAGGAAGAAATAGAACAACTGTTTCAGTCTCTTGATCATGACAATGCTTGACATCCGCCTCAAACAAGGGAGGTGGATAATGTCTATTTAAGTTAAACAATAAAATAAAACAAAAATAAAGCATATTTTTAACTGAAATTCTTGTCTTTCCAGTAGACCCCTGTCAGCTTCAAAAGCTACATGCTCTTTAGAAGTTATGTCAGTTGCTGATATTCAAATTAATGAAGATCTTAATTAATTAATTAATGAAGATCTTATTGTAACATATGTATTTAGGATTTGTCTGGTTATTATTTTGTGAAGTTGTTTTACAAATTGTGTTGAAATATGTATTATTAATGTTTGTGATTTAAAAAGGAAATCTCCTGTTATAAAATTATACCTTGTGGGTTTTTTCCAGCTGCTCTCATTCGTGGCAACAGAAACAATTGTACTCAGTTTTCCAGTAACCTTGACTGGCTAATAAGTAAATTGGACAGATTAGAATCTTCCTCAGGTGAGACTTACTTTTATCAATGTAAATTAACTATCAATGCCCCATACACAACTGTCTTACATTATAAATGTCAGAGCAGTTTTCCTTGAAAACAACATATGTTAGAAAATACATACGCAGCACTTTTTTTAATAGAGCAAAGTGTTACATTTAAACATACATTGTGGATGTGCAATACCACATCCAATCAGTGTTGAACATGACTTCAGTGAATTAATGGATTGGGTCAGAAAGTGTCAAGACTACTATCCCGTCACTATCAATAACATCAGAGTTGTTTCTGGGCACAAGTACACATAAAATATATCTATAGAGAGAGAATTTTTTTTCACAATGGAGTGTTCAACAAAATATTGAAATACTGTACGATGCTCCCTACTAAAACTTTTATTTCTCTCTTTAAAAAGGAGCTAAACTTGCATTTTTCTCAAGTGGTTTTAAAATTGTAACTATTTTCAAAAGAAAACAGAAATTAATGGCTTCATAACGCATTTATGTCTAATGCGGTTCAAATCATTGTTTTATCAATACTGTTTAAAAGTGTTTTCATTCTGTTTTTAAGCTAGAGAAAAGATAACATCTCTTAAGTTACTCTCTTATTTACCGAGCTTTCAGATTGTGTTCAGTAGCACAGATGATTTAATGACAACATTATTTCTGTGGCCTTCATACAGGTATTTTGGAAGTGTTGCACTGCATCTTGATTGAAAGCCCAGAAGCTTTAAATATAATAGCTGAGGAGCACATCAAATCCATTATTTCATTGTTGGATAAACACGGACGCAATTACAAGGTATGTTTGGAAAAACTAAGGATGTACTGATAATCTTACAATGACTTGTGGAAAAAAACAGAAGAATGCTGACATGGAAATATGTGATCCTAGTACCTTTAAAGGAAAAAAATAACCTTGAAGTAAATCTGTAAAACTGCTTTGTTGAAATTAAAAAAATATGTGTAATATAAAATTGCTTTTCAGTTTCAAATACAGGAAAGATGTATGACAAGCAAATAGTTAAGAAATATTGATAACCAATCAGAGCTTTGGATTTGCTGAGAAAATTAAGCATTCTGACTGTAAGCACTTGGACAGAGTAGCCTGCTTTGTGATGCAGGTCTCTGCAGAAGCAGTGAACTACCATTGTTGTATCTGCAGAAAGACAGAACTAAATCCTGCAGAGTCATTCCTAACTTGAGTAATAATAGTAGTAGCAGAAAAGAGCAAAAGAAAATGAGAAATCAGAAAAATAATCCAAATATCTGAAAACATAGATGTTCAGAAGAAAGAAAAAAACCCTGAGTTTTACCAGAAGAAGTAACGGTGGAAATTAATTTAGATTTCAGTATGCAATTTATTATGACAGAATAAGGTGAACACAGTTTCTGGCTGTGATTAGGATGACATCACAACACAAAATATAATATAGTTTTATGTGTGATTTTCTGATCTGACTTTTCTTCCTCAATTAAAATTGACTTATAATAGACTTATAATCTGATGGAAGAACAAAGAAAATTTTAGTGAGCTGAAATTACTGATTTACAGGAGAAGGTAATATGGAGAATCTAACCAACTACAGGTATGGAAAAGGAGAGAAGTATTTTTAAGCATGGTTAAGGAGTATAAACTGATATAAGTAGACATAAGAAAAAAATTAAAATTACAGTGGCAAGTTAGCTTACTGTTTTTAACTGTTAGCAAGACTATTGTGCTGTGCCAGTCACCTGCAAAGAGAATCTTTCAGCTGGAGTGTCTTAAAGTAGACCTCATAAGGAGAACTTAAAGCAGAAAAGAAAAATGTTGTATACAGGAGAAGAATTAGACTGGATAACGGATTTGTGCATTTCCGTTTGTAATGTCTTTGACTGAACATCGGTAAGTAATGAAGTAATGTGAAGTAATGGATTTATTTGTTACTCTGGAAACAGTATATCTTGTTCTCCTGCTAGGTTAGAAATTCTGTGATTTAGGAGATAGAATCAGTAATGTTATTAACTAAAATTGTACTGGAAATTATTGATTTGAAGGATTTTTTTTTTAAATTAAAAGCCTTGTGTCAGAAACGTAGTCAGTGAGTGCCTAGAGATTATTTAAACAGTTTATGTGTGAGTTCTGAGTTACTGATTATTTGTTATTAATGTTATTAAGACACATTACAGTGGAGTACTCATCAGAGTTTCTGCGGTTATTTAAGTTACTACCTCAATCCTTCTGCTAGAGATTTCTGCCCAATAACAGGGATAGTAGAAAGGAAAATGCATGAGCTGGGACATAGAAAAGTTCACAATGTATTATCTTAAACTGCTGCTGAGGGTGGCTTTGTGCTAATCCACTGAGCAGAGAACAGGAGTGGCTAAAAAACATGTATTGTTCTTCTGCTCCTTGTGTTGTTCAACAGTTTCCAAAGTGGTAATCAACAGTGTGAAGATGGTTCTTTGGCTTGGATGTGGTCTGTAAGAGTTTAGACCGTTTGGGTTCATTGATCAATGATCACTTGTCAGAGATCAAATGCATCTTTAAGCTTCTCTGGTTTTTGCAAAAGTGTGCAGTTTTGTCCCCATGAAGCAGCCCTATGTTACTGTGTTCTCTTCCAAAACTTTTCACTGTAGTAAGTTGTGGGAGAACTATGTCAACCTCTTTCACTTTTCAGACAGTGACCAAAAAAAAAAAACCTTGAAATTGTAGGATAAAGTCTTCCTGAAACTGTTTTACCTTATAGTGAATTCTTTTGAATATTTTTCATTTTAAAAATAAATTGATTATTTCTAATATTGAAAACATGATTTCAAAACAGATTCATAAGCAGTCTGAGAATTGCAGTTGAGAATCGTTCAGTGATTTTTGCTCAGAAAGTTTTTTGGACTGAAGTAAATTTCTCAAAAAAGTTCATTTCATATTTCAAATTTTTAATGAGATTTAATTAAAAAAATTGTAAAGAATTGACATACAGTTGTTCTTGCTTTGCTTTTTTATAATCAAAATGAGAATAAGGAATCTCGAAGGACAGTATTTTGAGGCATTTTGCCAACTCTGTGTTCTGAATTTATGATCCACAAACATTTGACATTCTCTCTCAGTAGTACAGACTATACTCGGTCCACATATGTGAAAATTATTTAGAAAACAAAAATAATAATACATAATATATTCCTTCCTTTAGGTTTATTCTGAATGTAAATTAAGCCAGCAACTGAATAATAGTGTATGCATCTGCCTTTACATGACTTTCTTCTGATTTTTTTAAGGTTCTGGATGTGCTTTGCTCTCTCTGTGTCTGTAATGGAGTTGCAGTTCGTGCCAATCAAAATTTGATCTGTGACAATCTGCTTCCTAGAAGAGACTTACTCTTGCAAACACGTTTGATTAATGATGTGACAAGGTACAGTGACATGTTTTATTGTTATATGAGAAAAAATTGAACTTATATGTCTTCAATAATTAGTTGCAGAAAATACTGTAACCTAAGAGATGTTCCACAGCTTTCAATATTGAGACACACACTTAGGAAGTGTTTAAGTATTGATTTCTGAAAAACCCATTTTTGCTAACAATATGGAATTGTAATGCTCAAATTGAAACTGCTAATTAATAGTAAGATCTGTTTTGAAATGGAAAGATGAAAGTTGCTTTTTTCTCACTCAAAACAGAGCATGGCTTTACCTAATTATTATGGAATATGTAAACATACTGTGAAGTACTTGTGTGTTTTAAGAGGGATTTGATTTGCTGGCAACCTCACTCCTGTTTTTTTTGATTTTAGGAAATGATCTTGTTATTCCTCTTTCACTATGTTTTTCAAAGCATGGAACCTATACCTTAGAAGTTGATTCTATATCAGCTTTATGAAGTCATAAAATGCATCACTGTTTTAAATATTATTATCAAAATGTGGACATCTACACTTTTATCATATTTGCAAAGTGAATTTGACTGTTATACAGCAACATAATTCATAAGTCACAATTTAGGTTTACACTAACTGGTTTACATTTTCTTTCTTAGCATAAGACCAAACATATTTTTGGGTGTTGCTGAGGGCTCTGCACAATACAAGAAGTGGTACTTTGAGTTAATAATTGATCAGGTTGATCCATTCTTGACGGCAGAACCCACCCATTTACGAGTTGGATGGGCCTCTACTTCAGGTTATGCCCCCTATCCTGGAGGTGGAGAAGGATGGGGAGGCAATGGTGTTGGTGATGACCTATACTCTTACGGTTTTGATGGCCTTCATCTGTGGTCTGGTAAGTACTTCCACTTATCCTTACATTTAGGAGTTACCTACCTTTACCTCCAGTACCTACATGTACGTAGCATGCTAATTTATAGTGAGCTACACTCAGAACTCTAGGATATCATGAACTTATTTAGAATTTCAGATCAGGTTTCTTGTGTGAGATTTTAGTCAATATTGAGTTATACCAGTTAGGCTTTTTAGCAGATAGCTTCTATTTTCATGATTTTGATCAAACAATGGCATTTTCCATCTCTAGATCAAGACTGACTTAAGTCTATCTGTTCAAAATCAATGGATGTATTGATCTCAGACAAGTTCATTGTACATGAATCTATGTTTGCATTATTCTTTCACTTTGTATCTACAGTTGAAGAGAAATGACATTATCATCCTCGCACCTATTTATAGATTAAAAAAAAAATGAATTAAATTTTGATAAATAGTTTCATGAAAGATAGTTTTGGCAATTAGAAATAAGAATTGCTACACTGTTACCAACTATTGCAACTATTACCAACCAGCGTTACCAGTCAGATAGATTTGAGTAAGAGCTCCAGAAAAGTAAAAGAAGTTTACAGGAGGGCTCATCTGAAGTGTTGCAGTTCAAATTATTTTTGTAATAATGAGTGTGTTACAGAGAATAGCCACTGAGGAAAAATAAGGAAACAAAAGAATCTGATTAGGATGCTTTGGAGTGCACCCTTTGGGGTACATGGCTAGCTGGACAGTGGCTTTGAAGCTATGACCAAGGCTGTTGTGTTTTTTTGTGTTGTTATCCCTCCCCTGATACTGTATCCGTGGAAAGGGAACTAGAATGTACTTTTTGTAAGCACACAGGTTTGTCACAGAGGAGTATCTTTTAACCATTTCAATGTATGTTCCTATAGAAACAACCAGCAAACTGCTATTGGGCAATTTTAAGAACCAAATAGCAACACAGGAAATGCTGATGGTTGTTTTTGCTTTCTTAAAGTTCCTAAATACTCTCTA
The DNA here is from genome assembly GCF_009769465.1 of Tauraco erythrolophus. NCBI lineage: Eukaryota > Metazoa > Chordata > Aves > Musophagiformes > Musophagidae > Tauraco > Tauraco erythrolophus. The sequence goes on along the minus strand of NC_141470.1, from coordinate 37,188,058 downwards.
AATAAGGAACATTTCAGAGAAGGAATAATGCATAAGGCTATACAATAAGAAAATATTTAGGTAATTACATCATCTGGTGTCTTTGTAACATAATTCTTAATTAACTATCAATAAGTAAGGAAAGGACAAAGAAAAGCACCAAGAAGTGAAACAGTTGCTAAAATTTCTAGAAGATTTTACATATGTATTCTACTTACATAAATATTTAAAACAGAGCTCTGGCAATTAGGTTTTGTACCTAAAATATGTAACAATCTACCTTAATTGGTAAAGGTCTTTTGCTCATATAGAAGATTTTGTTAAGAAATAGATGAAACTGTAGGATCACCTTTTATTAGCGTTATATTTATATGGTCTAAAATTGTGTTTTCTCTGGCTTATAGCTTTGTAATTCATAAATTGTTCGAGAGTAAATTTTATTGCCTCAAGATAGAATTGAGTTGAAAACTGAGTTCATTTTCAGAAATGAGATGTGGACTTTTTCTTTCCAAAGTTGGACAGTTCTGACCACCTTTTCTCTGAAATGTTCAACCATTGAGTTGGGAATGTAATGTTTCATTGTAAAGGACATTTTAAAAAAAATTTCTTTCACCTGGAATTTAGCTTTCTATGTTTCCTGTAAAAATCTTTTTAGAAAAAAATTCAATATCAGCACGCTCTATATCTGACTTAATTTAATGGTTTTGTTTCTCAAGTGTGTAGCCATGAGCATTCAGAAGTTTGGAGAAAAAAATAGACATAATTTCAATCCTTGTGTTTACAATCTTTAATTGTGAAATAGCATGTTATTTTTCCTTCCAGATCTCTCTTGCATACAGCAAATGATGTTTATTTTTTAGCTTGTTCAATTTATGGCTTGTGCTTTATTTACTGTACACTATTCAGGGCATGTAGGAAAAATCCTTAATTTCCCTATATTTCTTAGTACCTTGAAATTCCATATATAGCTAATTACTCTTTAATTGCTCAAAAAATAATACTGTGGGGCCATGCAATTAAAAGGAGTGTGTAAATACAGTGTACGTAAATACGCTGAATTCAATTTCATGACCTTAATTCTAACATTTCCTAATTTGGGTGTGTTTGACTTTGCAATTATATTAGCATTGTTCTAGCATAGGATTTTGTATTTAAAATATCTGTCTCCGTGTGTGTGCACACACATAATTCAATATTTTTTCAGCACTACTGAACAATTTTCAAATTACAAAAATAAAGATTTTTTGGGAGTAGGCTGGGAGACATCTGTAACATACTCTATTAGAAGTGGCTGAATAAACTACTACAAAATTAAACACTACTTGAACCTCAGAAATGCAGTGCTAGCAAGTTTCTTAAATCTCATCTCCTGCAGCAAGGGAAAATTCAGAGTACTTAAACTGTCCTGAACAGTTGAGTGAACTTTTTCATAAGAAGTTGCAAAGACAGTAACTTGAAATAGTGCTTAACTGCTCAATTAGACTTGCTTTACAGTTAAAATACAGTGTTTTCAAGGGAATTGTTTTGAAAGGAATTCTGGAGAGATATTCCTTGGCTAAATATATACTCAGATACTCAAGTGTGTTTGAAAAACTACAGTTATCTGTAAATGTGAATAATTAGATTACTTCAGACATATTATCTCTGGTTAATTGTTATTACAATGCTGAGTCCTGTGCATGGCTGTAAGGTTCCACCTTCCCAGGTAGGAAAAATAAAGCTCCCCTCTGTTTAGCGTATGGCTGTAGTTGGTAATGAAAATCTGGCCCATTAAATTCTTAATCCATTTTTTGATAACTTGGTATACCATTCTGCCTCTTGATACTGTAAACCTGGATATTAGTCATAATCACAGCTCCAGCAGAATTATGGAATCGTGGATTGGTTTGGGTTGGAAGGGAACTTTAAAGATCATCTAGTGCAACCCCCTGCCATGGGCAGGGACATCTTTCGCTAGACCAGGATGCTCAAAGCCCTGTCCAACCTGACCTTGAAAACTTCCAATGACAGGGCATCCACAACTCCTCTGGGCATCCTGTTTCAGTGTCTCACCAGTGAATATTCACAGATATGTGAATCTAGTATTTCACAAATAACTAAAGAAAAAAGAAAAAGGATATATCAGTGTTAGCTTTATAGAGGGTATCATTTACTGTGCCTCAGTACTCTGGCATCAGGCTATAGTGTGAACTTGCGTGATTTCAGCTGATCATGTTCTGTCTTGAGAACAATATCAGAGGTCTCAAGTGATTTTATGCGCTTTTCTGCCACATACTAGTTTGAAGAATGTTGACTCACTGTCTCTAAAAGCAAAACTTTTCATAAAACAGATGAAGGCAAGATCATATTTTCATGACTGTGAACATAAAACTTGGTGATATTCTTTAGGAAATAATTTAATTGTTAAATCTGTGATAGTCTGATTAAAGCTTCTGATTACTGAATATGTTCATCCTAGGTCGAGTACCTAGAGCTGTAGCATCTGTCAATCAACATTTATTAGCATCTGATGATGTGGTTAGCTGCTGCTTGGATTTAGGTGTACCCAGCATTTCATTCCGCATTAATGGACAGCCTGTACAAGGAATGTTTGAGAACTTTAATACAGAAGGGTTTTTCTTCCCTGTTGTAAGCTTATCAGCAGGTGTAAAGTAAGTACAACTCAATTTTAATTGTTTTCTTTGTTGTCTTGTCACACAAAATACTGACCAAATTCATGTATGATTTGTTCTGTTTTGTTGTTTCGGTTCTGGCCAACCAGCAGCTGGGAAAGAGAGAGACAGGAAAGTACTGATTTGTTATAGTGATGATTTCACTTCAGGGTGAAATGTGAGCCTGTTAGCAATTTGACCAAGTCACAGTGTCTGAAAATTATTATTTTATGGGTATTTGGTGACCTAGGGGAAATGAATTCTGTCTCATTCTAATTATCAGTGAAAAAAAAAGCACATTAGAAACACAGCACCACATTTGGCACTAATTAAAATTCTCAGTAGCTTTCTCAGCAGGAAGATAAAAAACCAAATCATCATGAAAACTCATGCTATATTCACAGTAGGAAATACAAAGACTGATGAGAAGGAGTTTTGAAATCTCGTTACTAATATTGCCCATTTCTTATCTGTTTTATAGCTTAAATACTGAGATTCAAACTTATCATTTTCAGGCTCTATTGTTATCTTACCTTTAATTCATTCAGAAAATCTTTTGTAAATGTCAGTCTACTGAAGTGGCCAAAGTATTTGTGTTAACATTACAAAGCCGACATAACAATGAAAGACTAGCTCTTGCACTGTTGTTATAACAGGACCAGTTTCTGTTCAGTTCATCTTAGAGCATCTTTATTGCTGGTATTGACGGGCAACAATTTTGGGAAGGAAAGGCATAAAGATTATTAAGGAGAATTCTTCAGTAAGAAAGGTTGCGATTTTTCTGTCTTTTATAGGCTAAGCATGATTTCTGCATAAATATAGGTAAGTTATGAAAATTTTTCACTGTGAAAAACTGCTAATGATCTAGATGTCAACAGCTGCCAGAAATTGCCAAACTTAGAAGAAATGATCAGGAGCAGAGTAAGAGATTGTGGTGAAGGTGTGAAAAGATGCAAAGGGCTAGCTTTTATTTAAAGGAGGGTTTCTCTTACACATGGTAATTTTTAAGGAAAGGAAGGTTTGATATGGCCAGAATAGATAATATATAGCTTTCAGAGGAGAAAGAAAGCTCAGGTTATAAATGGTTCATACATCTAGCAATTAAGAAAAAAATAAATCTTTGTTTCTCTGAGGTGAAGTAAATCGGATAACTAGTTCTCTGTGGGCTTTTCCTTCTGCAATCAATACATAAATACTTTGAGCAACTCATGTTTAAGAAAACCTCCCAGATGAGAATACTTACAGAGACCAAGCAGAATAAAGGAGGCCTAGGAAGGGCTTAATAAATCAATTTTCATTTATTCTCTGAGAGTGACCATACTATATAGCTGCATTAGTACAAGAGCTTTTGAAAATGTTCATTACTGGTTTTTTGTAAGAAATCTACCTGAACCGATGTACTACTTTCTTATTTGATGTTGTTTGTGTATTTTGTGAGAGCATTTTCTGTTGTAGTTAATAGTAGCTGATGGCAGTAGCAGGTTATATGTCATCTTCTGTGTCTGTTAATATGAAATAAATGTTATTTCATAGGAATCAGGAGTTCACAAGTGGAAGATAATGTTCTGCAATGGCCACAAACTCTTGTTTTTCTGTTGCGGCTTATCTGATTTTCGTTTGCTTTCTCTGACTTTCTCAGTCTCTGATTCTGGGTCTGCTTCATCATTCCATCATCAGTTTTTCTTCTCTAAATGATTGTCAGCACCTGCTTACCTGCACTGTCTCTCATTTCATTTTTTACTCTAGGCATTTTATCCCTATCTATCCATTTTTTTCCTCCTCCACCAATGGTACTGAGTTCTGCGTGTAGTACTTACAATATGGCCATTCAGATAATCAAGGAATTTAAATTGCAACTCTGTACTGAGAATTAATTCTCTTTCCTTCTATTTTTATTTTCTTCTATTCAGATTTATTTAACTACTTCTTAAAAAGTGTGTAAACACAGAGATAAAGAAATGAAATGTGTGATTAACTTTAAATGAGCCATCCAACATGTTTTTAGGGAAGTTAGGAGTCTATATGAGTTGACAGGAAAAGTCAACATCTTAGAAGTAAATGCCTGGTGCTTTTAGTAATTAAACATGAGGTACATCAAGTACTGTTATCATGTGGGTTTTGTCTTTCACAAATAGCCTCTGTAGTAAGCAAAAGACTCTGTCATTCAGGCTATGAAAACTAAGTATAGTTGTTAGCAAATTGTAGGTGCAGTTGCCTATGTACAGCTCAACTCCAAAATGAAGGAAAAGGTGTAGTAATTAACCTAAATAAATCTGCTTAACTATTTCTGGCTGTCCTTTAGGAGTTAGGTTGCTTTATATTTGATTTTCAGGAGGGTTCTTTTTAAGGTTAAGGTCAGACAAATTAAAACAAGGTTTTCAAATCAAAAGATCTGAACATTTCTTTTGAAAGCCACAGCTTCAACTTTTTAAAAGAGAGCGTGCAGTGTTAGGAGGATGTAACCAGTGTGGAGGTTTAGGTACTGCTGTGAAGAGCAGGGAGAAAACAGGCCTCAGAAGGAATGAGAACATCATAAAGATCAGCTGAGATTGATTGGTTTGCTACAACTCAGAAAAATAGACCAAGTTGGCAGGAGGCAAGGAGCTATTTCCTGGGATGTGGTCTGCAAGGGAAGAATTCCATAAGAGTTTTTTCACTTTGATTCTTTCTTTGGCTTTTGTCTATTTAGGAAGTTAGACTTCTAAGTCTCAAAATAAAATTGATCACCTTTTTATTTCTGAAATATTTTGATCTGTGTGTGGGTTTGCCATAAAGAGAGGTCTAAGCTCAAACTTGTCATGTCAAATATTTAGCTGCCTTAGGATCATTAAAATATTTTAAATAACGTATTTTTGAAATGAAATTAGAAAATTCAAGCTTAATAGAAATAATAAATAGTAATATATTTCTTGTGGACCTTCAACTGTTTCAGATATTTGTGACTTGTACTTATGTACATCCTGTTTGAGAAAACTTGTGAGTCTTAATTTTTCTCCTCTTTTTATATTGTTAACATCTCTTACTGGCAATGCAATATGTTGATCTGATAGGTCTAGTATTTCTAGAAATATAAGTAGTGATGTAGGCTTCTTCTGGCCACCTCATCACAACAAATGTATAGGCTATTTCCTAGAGGTAACAATTGTTTTTGATTTTCTGTGGTTGTTTACCTCTAGAGTTTGCCGGCATGAAGACCAAAGTATGAAGTTGGATAGCTTTTGTTTTTGCGGTTTTTCCTGGTACACTCCTAAATTTATATGAAAAATATATATCTGAGGACAAACAGAGAACTTTAGGGATTTAACAGGAATCTTAGTTTTGCTTGTTAAACTCATTCCCAGTTGTAATATTTGGTATAATTTGGTTTGCTTGATTTATGTACTATGATTATAGTGGGTTTTTTTCATCATATCCTGTGGAGTTTTTTTCTCTTCTGCCAACTGCCTGCATGAGTGCACTGAGAAGTTTAAAACATTTAAGTTTTATATAAATAGTCCCTATGGGATATTTTAGAGTAACAGTTCAATTTAAATTAGATTGGTGTTTCCAAATCATTTACGTGCATTAAGAATTTCACAAGTTAGTACCATTTGATTTCAAGTAAAAAACTTTTTTTTTTTGAAAATACGGTGCTGCATTGAATTATTAGTTTTGCTTTTACTAAAACGAATTTTTGAAAAATAGTGAGTAAGTGATGTTGTTGTTCATAATATCTGCTAGTATGAATGCTTGGTAGCTCTTTGGTGTTCATCAAAACATGAAATACACCAGCATTTTTGTAAATGCTATTCAAATAAATGTTTAAGTTTCTAAATGATTTATTTGTAATGTTAATATACGCTGACTATTTAAGAGTATAATTTCTTCATTGAAAATTTAACAGAGTTCGTTTCTTATTGGGTGGACGTCATGGAGAGTTTAAATTTCTGCCTCCTGCTGGCTATGCTCCCTGTTATGAAGCATTGCTTCCAAAAGAGAAGATGAAACTGGAACCAGTGAAAGAATATAAGAGAGATTCTGAGGGAGTGAGAGATTTGCTGGGTACAACACAATTCCTCTCCCAAGCTTCCTTTATCCCTTGTCCAATAGACACCAGTCAGGTAAGTTAAGTATGCAATAACTTGTCGTGGGTTGTGAAATATGTCTTAACAAAAATTAAATTTGCAATATGAAAACTAAGCTAGCTTGCCTCCTTTCTTATCAATTCGTCATTTGTATGTTGTAGTGTGTTTAACTGAGCTAGATGATCTTGGATCTACAAGGTGTGGTAACTGGAACCTTTTCTTATTTGTGGAATTGTTGTGCTTTTTTCTTAGATTGCTCTCCCTTTTCATCTTGAAAAGATCAGGGACAAACTAGCTGAAAATATCCACGAACTGTGGGGAATGAATAAAATAGAATTGGGCTGGACATATGGGAAGGTATGTTTTGAATGACCTGTTTGGATACAAACACCTGTATTAGGTTAAGTGTCCTACCAGAAAACCCGGACTTGGAAGTTGAATGGAGTATTTCATGGTGGTCTATACAGTACTAGCAATAGATGAACATATAAGCTCGCAGGAGACAGTGATATTAACCAGTGATTAGAAGGCAAATTTGGAATATAAATAAGGGACATATTTTAGCACTATAGGTAATTAACCATTTGAAAAAAATATCTTAATTGAGAAACATACTGGCTATACCAAGATGGATTTCTGCTGAAAATCATACCAATAGTGAGTAACCCCTCAGCTCACTCTTTGGTTGCTCTAGCGTTGGGGATCAAGGAGATAACAAGTGAAAAGTCTGTTGTGGAAATTTGCTTCTATTGATAATGGAGACAGCATTTTGGTGACTTTTGTAAACATTCAAATTCCTTAAAGCTCAGGTTTTTATTTAATTAGTTACAGTTAAAACATATCATTATAATGATCCCTTATAAGGTGGTATAACTGAACAGCTTGAAGAGAGCAAGGCCATCTGGTCAACATTGTTTAAAGGCATATATAACAAGGCCTTCCCTGCCCAATGGATATCATCAAATGAAGAACAGTTAAAAGGGTAGCCCAAGAATACTGTATTCAGAATATTCTATTAAATTCAACAGTTATATTAAAATTGGTACCTTCCGCTAGTGATATAAAATTCTAGAGGCTGTATTCTGCCTTGAATTTAGATTATTTCATCTTACTTTTTTTCAAATTCAGATTTACTGGGGTAGTCCTCTGTGGGCCCGTCACAACTGTATCTTACCTCAGAAGAATCTTTTTCCTTCTCTTATCTTTTGCTGTTTTTACTTATGGACTTGATTTACTTTTTTTTTTTACCTTTTTTTTTTTTAAGTAACTATCGTACTATCTGCTGAAATGTCATTGCTGTTGAAATTCTGAGCTAACCTTTTTAATGTTTCTGAGCTTTGGCAATTGAAAAATGGTTTTCTATGTGAAATGTCGTGACTCAGTTATCATCAGTATAGAAGCACTTCATATTGAGTGAAAGAGCTTGTTTAATTAAGAATTAGATAAATATTCAAAGAGTTATGTTGATATTAGAAAATGAATGCTCTGCTTTATTATTCCAGTAGAATTTTGAAAACGTTACAAGATTATTCTGTAAGGTTTTTGAATCAGAATGTGTACAATAGATCAGATTGTGCTCTACTGAGCATATATTGCTTAGGCGTTCCGCAGAAATATTCATTAAGTTTACAGACTTGCTTTCTTGTGTTTTGTGTATTTATGCAGAACACATGAAATAGTTTTGGGGTTTTTTCCTGATTTTGTTGGTTATGATGTGCATTATAAGTAAATCATGGGAAAATTCATTTATGTAATGAGTAACTGTCATTGAGCAAAGATAAACGGTCTTGTTTACGATATCTTCATTATGGCAAAAAATTAACTGATTTTTTTACTCTGATTCTGGCTTGAATCTGTTATCAAGGAAGTACTCTTTTCTGTTGCTTTATTACAGATACGGGATGATAATAAAAGACATCATCCTTGTCTTGTGGAATTCTCAAAATTACCTGAGACAGAGAAGAATTATAATCTACAAATGTCAACTGAAACCCTCAAGTGAGCTTTAAATTAAAAAGAAAATAAAGTTTATTTTTCTTATTTTTATTCAAGCACTTCATACTGTTCTAAGATATAAAAACATTAGAAAATCTCCTTCAAAGTGTGTTCTGCTAACTGCTAGGAGTTCAAAGAACACATTCAGAGCAATTTAGAAAAATCTTGTCTCTACAGACATACAAAAAAATCCCGAATACCAAATCCTGTTGCTTTTAATAAAGTGACATAACTTTCAAGCCACAGATTTGTACCTTTTTAGACTTTGAAGATTTTATTGGGTTTGATAAGTTAAAATGTTAGGATTTTGAAATTCCATTATTTTGAATGAAACTCTGATTTTTAAATATCATTAGTTCTGCGTATTTATACTAAAACCAAAAGAAATTTGTAAAATGGGTGAGCACTAGAATGCTGTGTTTCACTACTGACATTTTTTTATGTTGGCAGAACCCTTTTGGCCCTTGGATGTCACATTGTTCATGCTCATCCAGCAGCTGAGGAAGATCTTAAAAAAGTCAAACTTCCTAAAAAGTATGTACTTTATGATAACTACTAGATATTATTTGTAACTACAGGGTATTAATTAAACAAAAACATTGTAACATCATTTAAAAAATACCTGATGTGAACTCCATACCCGATACGGGCTTACAGAACATGTAGTTGGTCTGTTACCTTGCCTGTGATGATGGTTGACTGTGAATACTGCTGCATTACATCACCTTGTGAAGTAATTCACAGACACAAATAGTCACATACTTAAACCACATGCAATTGTATCTGTGTCACATGATCTTAGAATAGCTAATCCAAAGTTTAAAGCAATATTTCAGTGCTTTTCTGTCACATCGCCAAGAACAGTATATGTATATGACGGTAAATTCGTCTACTTGAAAGAGGATATTCCATTTTCCCATAACTCCTGTTTTGATGTGCACCTCTCTTTCTCTTCTCTCTAAGAAAAGGTTTGTTCAACATACATACATTTCCAGAGACATTATTAATGCATTTCTTTAATAAGAGAAAAAAAAAGAAAATTATGGTTCTTATAATATTGCACGTTTCTGGGAAATGTATATATGTAGATTATTGCATAAAATACAATGAGGTTTTTGCTTTAATTTTTATTTCATAGCTAAACTATGGCAGATAAAGCTAAAATAGTTGAATAGTCTTTTCTATTTAGGCGTCTTTAAGTCTTCAGTAGTAATCACTCCAAAAGTGACGAAGATAAATCAAGGATTACATCTATATTTTAGCCTTGTCTGTGGGGATTCTGTAGTCATCCTGGGACAGATTAAAGCCCTGTCCTGAAACAAAACATGAAGACAGAAACATGATTTGGATACGTGCCATTTCACATTAGTTTATCAACCCACAAGATGTCTTTTTTCCTGAAACAGCTTTATCCATGAGAAACAAAGTTAGGCTTTTAAAGACAGCGTAAAAGAAATAATTTTATGATATGGGAGGTGGTAATCTTGATCTATTTGATGGCGTTAATTAAAAAAAGGAAAGAAGAATGTTTCCCAGGGTTCATACTGCAAGCAGTCTATCATAATACAGTTTTTATACTACTATCTTCAACAACAGAACAAACAAATCTGAGCTTCTGAGTCTTGTTAAAATATCTGCTGCCTACATTAATCATCTTAACAAATGGAAATGTTCTGATTTGAGCAAGAGAGAGTTTGCATATGTTTAAAACAGCAGAGTAGTCTTTAAACTATGTGGAAGGGTTGGAGAGGGTAATACCTACTACTAAAAACTGCTAAATTTATAATCCAATGAAAAGATGGGAAGAACAATAGTTAAAATATGTTTTCTTCTGTTGGAAAAATGGTAACACAATCTTTACAGACTAGTATATTAAAAAACACCATACTTAATAAGGTATAGAAATAATATATGAAGTCATCATGCAGATCTTTAAAATAGAAATGACTTGAAAGGTTTAAATGACAAATATAAAAACAAATAAAGAGTACTAATTTAATAAATTTTTTTTTTTGCAGCAACTATTTAGAGATGCACATATGGATCTGGTTCACATTTAATCAGTTAGGGTGCAAGTAGGGGGAAAACGAGACTCTGTTAGAATACAATTTATGTCCTAGTCAATGACCAAATGCAATGCAGGGTTTTTGCAAAGAAATGGGAGAATAGGAGATTGAAAAGTGGAGAGAGAAAGTGAACCCCGCTCTATGAATGTGTCGTGGGTTAGGCCAAACCTCACACACAGCCAGCCACTCACCCTCCCCCACCCCCAGGAATGAGGGAGAGAATTAAAGGATAAATGGGATACCCGTGGGTTGAGATAAGAACAATTTAATACAGATGATTTAATACACAGTGTAGGTGCTCACCACCCCCTCGTATGCGAAGCCCGTCTCGTCCCGAAGCTGCAATCCCGGACGAACGCGAGGCCCCGAAATAGAGAGGGGCAGAGAGAGAGAGAGAGAGATAGTACTCTGAGAGTGGAGTACTGGGAGAGAGAGAAAAAGAAAGAAAAACAATAGAGCAAAAGCGCAGCAAGCGCAAAAGAGCAAAAGCGGTGAAAGAGCCAAAGCACAAAAGCCCTTCTGTCCAGCTGACCCTCACTTTTATACTGGGCATGACGCTGCATGATATGGAATACTAATTGGCCAGTTTGGCCCTCAGTCTTAAGTTCCACCACAAATCACAAGGGGAATCGTGTCCCCCTTGTCCCAGCTATGCTCCCCCCTTATCCCGCCGTGCTTCTGCACTCCGGCACACTGAAAAGTCCTTGGAGTCTCAAACATCAACTTGCTATCAGCATTCTTCTCAGAGCGAGCCTCTGAGTCAAACCAAAACACGGAGCTCTTCTAGCTGCTAAAAAGAAGAGCTAACTCTGTCCCAGCTAAAACCAGGACAGAATGCTACATAGAAAACTGTAAATACCATCAGTGGGCTATCTTGACTCTCTGTTTTCCTTTGTTGACTTACAGTTACATGATGTCAAATGGATATAAACCTGCTCCTCTTGATCTTTCTGAAGTGAAATTGTTACCTTCTCAAGAATTTCTAGTTGACAAACTAGCAGAAAATGCTCATAATGTCTGGGCAAAAGACAGAATAAAGCAAGGATGGACCTATGGCATTCAGCAGGTAAGGACTTCTTTAGATGTGTTTGGAATAAGTAAAGAAGTGAGATTTTGTTGCCTAGAACATCATTTGGACTGTTGAATAAGAGGATAAATACTGAATGTAGTGTTAATGTCTGTAAAAGTTAGAGGAGGTGGAGAGCAGGAAAAGAAGCCTTTCCCATGCAAGTCTGAGTAGATTGTCAGACCTGCATGGCTGCAGCTGCAGGATGCGTGAGAATATAGTTCCATACTTCTTTTTCATTCTTGTCTTTAGGTTTTTAATAATATTAACAGTTGGGCTTGCATTCGTAGAACTGTTCTTCATCAATATTGTTTCTCTCCTGTAATTTTAACATTCTTGCAGAATACACTCTATCTCATTATATAAAATCTTTGTGATGTTAAAACACAGTTTTCTTCTTGTTCTTTTTTGTAACCTCTTTTAGGATCTTAAGAACAAACGTAATCCTCGATTGGTGCCATATGCATTATTAGATGAACGTACTAAAAAATCAAATAGAGATAGCCTCCGTGAAGCTGTTAGAACATTTGCAGGCTATGGTTATAATGTTGAGCCACCTGACCAAGAGATAGGTATGTATTTTCAGTAAGAATCGTGGCCTTTTTTCCCTTAGTACTGGGGAAAAAAGCATGTAACACTGAAATACATAGGGAAAATGTAAGATATGAATTAATAGCAGTGTATTTTGCAGTCGACTTTAATGAAAGGTGCAAATATATTTTGTAAGTTACTTGTATATTACTTAGATACATTTTTTTAAAAGATTGATTGTAGTTAATGATAATTCTAATTTCTATGATTTTTAGATTGGAGAAAATCTGGAGTGCGAGTGGACATATTCATTTTCACCTGGAAATAATAAAAGAAATAAAATAATAGGGGATTAATGTAAAATAATTTTTTTACATGGTTTGCAGATTAGGTTTGACTGCTTCAAGTCAAACTCAGTTCTTAAGAAGTAGTCGAAGAAGTGCACCATGTACAATAATTTTTTTTTTTTTTAATTGAAATCAGGAGCAGAAATTAGTTTAGAAGTTTTCTTCATATTTTCTATACCACTGTAATTTTTTGACAAAAATCTAAACTGAAACAAAACTTATTTGATAATTTTTTTAAAAATGTTCTAAATATATTGACTTGTGTAGGAAAGTACTTTGTTTTATTGTAATACTGCATTATTGCATTGGATTGTGTTGCATGTAGTAATCTTACACTTGTGAGGTTTCCTTTAGTCAGTTTTGTGTTTGGGGCTCTGTGCTGAATGATACTTTGAAGTATTCTGATTCTAAATATCGAATAATCATTCATCCTGTATAGAATTAGAATGTGTTACCCTCTGTATGCTGATTACTGCTCGTCATTTTTCAGCATTTACTATGAAGGTTGTTAAACATGCAATGGTAGATAATGGCTGTTTACAGAGACAGAAAATAGTGGGGACAGATGTAGAACTAAACAGTGGCATTTAGAGTTTCATCTAATTATAGAAGGTGTTGGGTTTTTTTTCTCTGTGTCTTTTTACAGCTGACCAAACAGTGGAAAAAGTCAGCATCGACAAGATACGATTTTTCAGAGTAGAACAGTCTTATGCAGTGAAGTCTGGAAAGTGGTACTTTGAATTTGAAGCTGTGACAGGTGGAGATATGCGTGTTGGCTGGGCCAGGCCAGGCTGTCGACCTGACGTAGAGTTGGGAGCTGATGACCAAGCATTTGTATTTGAAGGAAGCAAAGTCAGTACATCTTTATCTTTTTTTGATCTGTGAACAGGCTAGGCAGAGAACTACAGCATAAGTTTCCTCTGTATACTCCAGATCAACTACTGGAATATTTTTGATTCATGTAAAGATATCTCTGAGCTCTGTTTCATGCTGGGTAGTATCTGCATTTCAGTTGTGGTCATTGAAATTGTTTTAACAAAGGCGTGTTGGTTTATATCTATCTTTCTAGGATATACACAACTGAGAAAAGAAGTCTGTCTTAAGTGTAAACAAAATACAGCTTTCACTTCGTTTTTTTATAAGTGATGTTTTACAAAAATAAGAGAGAACCGCAGTTCTGTTTTCCCTTTTCTGTCTTTTCTGCTTTCCGTACATTCTATCTTCCCAAACTTGACTCCCAGAGGACCGGAAGGATGATAATGGCACTGCATGTAAGCAGTGGAATCCAGTGAACAGTGGTTATCATCCAGGTTCTTAATTGCTGTTTGCATATTACGGAAGTTAGGATGCCTTAGTTTCTCTATGTGAAATAACTAAACTAATAATTAAATTAATTACCTAAAACCCATGATTAGTACTGTTTGCAAATTACTTTGAAATCCTGGAAAGTGAAATATTTGTTTGCTTTACATAATTTATTTTGTGGTTTATTTTTTAATTTTAGCACAATGTTTATTTACTTGTTTTTTTTTGTTTAGGGTCAGCGGTGGCATCAAGGCAGTGGATTCTTTGGACGAAGCTGGCAACCAGGAGATGTGGTTGGTTGTATGATAAACTTGGATGACAAATCAATTATCTTTACTCTGAATGGAGAGTTGCTTATAACCAGTAAAGGTTCAGAACTTGCGTTTGCCGACTTTGGAATAGAAACTGGTAATTTTCTTTTTATGGTTACATGGTTATGAGAAGACAAAACAAAACACAACCCAGGAAAATTAGTAGTCTTTCATTATGGCTTAGTGAGCTGAGAAATCATATTTCACTGATGTGAGCCTTCGGACTGTGCTACACTTTAACTTCACAAAAAATTAAAAGCGCTTATATGGCACAAATTCATTTTCTTTTACTCCTTTGACCGCAAGTAGATATTGATGGGATTTCAGGAATCAGAATAGGTAAATTTTCTTGGAGGCTTGCTAGGCTTACTCGCAGGACTGAACTTCAGCGTTAAGAAGTGGTAATAATAAGTACTTTGAAAAATTCCCAAAAGCTGAAAATGTAGTCTCTAATTATCTCACTGGAGCATACCCGTATTATGTTCTTGTCTGTGAAAGACAAAATGAATACTACGTGGTGAGAGGCTGCACCAAAAGAAAAAATATTTGCAACATAAATTGAGTGTGATACATAATTTTTTTTTTCCATTCTATTGATGCATTTCTCCTTTTCCTGGGCAATTTTTCCCCTTGTTTTTGGCTTTTGCTTTTTTTGAGCAGTAGTATCTACAAGACTATATTGAAGGAGGCAGAGAATATTTTCAAAATTTTGTTTTATTTTTCAGTTGACATTTTCTGTGGAAGCGTATCTCCTCCAACCTCTAGTAACTTCATGCTCGTTAGTAATTGCCAGAAGACTTTGCAATTGCTCACTCTCCCTCTTTGGTCAGACCATTGATACAGTTTTTCTAATGGCAGAAAATGAGAGACTGCCTTAAGAGAGCTTTTCTGAGGGCTTAAAGTTGATGTGTAGGAGAGAAAATTTCTCCTTTAGACGTTGAACTGTTGGCTTTTCTGTGACGTTGCTCCAAGTTCTGTGTCTTGGAAAATGGAGAAGTAATTCAACAGCCTTTCATTCCTGTCTATTGGCTGCTGCAGGTATATGGAGACCAAAAAAGTTCAGTCATAAGAAATGCCAGCATTAAAGAAGTGTGTATTTGTCCATCATGAATGATGGAAGGATGAAGGTTGGCAACAAACTTACAGCTGCTGATGGCAAACTAGATTTTAAGTGTCTATACTGAGATACCTGAACCTTATCTCAAAGCCCTTTTGAAACTTCAGTGCCCTCAGAGAGCATACTTAGCGTTTGTTAATAACTTAGATCTAGCCAAGTTTATCTTCCAGTGTCCAATGCATTGTATAAAAGCATGTTTATTTGTTGAAAAATGAAGATAATTGATTCTTGAAATAAATGGATAACTGACTTGAGCAATTCTTGTTTTTTCAAATCTGATTGTCCATGAAACTACTTCTTGACTTGATATTTTTTTGTTAGCTTTTCACACAAATCTACTACCGCTTACAAATAACAATTATTAAACTGGTTTAATGTTTCAATGAATGGGATAGTATGTGTAATGTCCATTCATTGCCTAAGTCCTTAGTCAAAACCATTACAAACTTAGGCATTAGTATTTAAAGTGGCCTTAAATCCTTGTTACTGTAATCACTTCATGTGCATTACTTCCAGGTGCTAAAGTTTAGTTCACATTAGATGAATCTAAAATAGAACACTTGTGTTCTCCAAATAAGTTTCTGTTGGCTTTTTGTTGTTGTTGTTGTATTGTTTTCTTAGGTTTTGTTCCGATTTGTGCGCTGGGTCTATCTCAGATCGGTCGTATGAACCTTGGAATGGATGCCAGTACATTCAAGTATTATACAATGTGTGGCCTTCAAGAAGGTTTTGAACCTTTTGCTGTCAACATGAACCGCGATGTTGCTATGTGGTTTAGTAAACGCTTACCAACATTTGTCAATGTGCCAAAAAATCATCCTCACATTGAGGTAACATTACATCTTAGGGAAACACCTGTTTATCAACTGTTTGTTTAGCAAGCTGAGACATTAAACACTAATACTTACTGTCAACAGATAGTTTGTCATATAAATCTATTAAGTCACTTTTAGAAAATTCCAGATGATCTTGTCTATCTTCATCTTCGTTTATGGAAATATTACCATTCATATGGATATACCTATCTGTTCTATTATATTTCTTACTAATGTATGGTGTTTTGGTTAGCTACTTGAAACATGTCAGTTGTGACTTCTTAGAACCATTTTTTCTATTCTATCTTACTTTTGCTTTCATTTTTTTAAATCTTCTCTGCTATACATTTTTCTTCAATATCTAAAAATTGTTCGTCCCTTAAGGTAATGGTAGTGTGAGCTCTAAACAAAGACTGATTTAGTCCACTTCGCTAGTCTGAGGGATGTTTGAGTGTTGATGTGGTGTTGCTGAGTGATACCTGTTTCATTCATTAAGATGCACCAGTGATAGGAATTCCACAACTCCCTAACTAATCTACTCTAGATCAGAATGCTATATCTTGTTTTGTATGAAATATTCCATATTAATATATTGCACAATGATATGTTTGAAATCCTGATCTTTTTTTTTTTTATTATTATAATCCCTAGGTCTTTTACTTTAATTTAGGTATTTAGCCAATTCTTCCCTAATACTTGTCTTTAAACATTTCCTTCTTAAACAAAATACACTTCACTGAATTCCAACTAAATGATCTCAGTATTTTTTTCAGTTTATCAGGATTATTTCAACTGTATTCCTGTCTTTAAAAGTTTTGGAAATGTTCCTATCACTGAGTTTAAAAGCATACTCACTTTTTCAGCACAATGGGAAATAATAAAATCGGATTCAGACTTCATCATGGTCATCTGAAGGATTCTAGTTGATATTTCTTCTCATTGTGGGCGAAAACTACTGATTTTTGTGAAGCAATTTTTCAATGACTTCAAAGTGAATTAATTTCATAAAATCTATACTTTAAAAAAAAAAAATACTGTAAGGAGCAACTTGAAAATATTTACGGTAGCCAGGATATACTGAATCCGTTTCTTTCCTTGCTTTTTGGGCTAGATTCCCTGTCAGAGAAGAAAGTTGCATAGTTTTGAAATTAATTCATTTTGAAAAAATTAAGTTGGTTCTTCCAGTTATCTCATCTTCTAGTTGCTTAATGAAAATTCTTAGTGTTTTTATTGGAATTGTGTTATTTTAAAATTATTTCTATTAATTTTAGATATGGAGAATTGATGGAACCATTGAGAGTCCACCTCGGTTAAAAGTTACTCACAAAACATTTGGCACACAGAACAGCAATTCAGATATGATATACTGTCGTTTGAGTATGCCCATTGAGTTCCGCTCATCGTTCAACTTTGGCATGGGTGTGGAAAATGCCTCATCTGATGTTTACCTAAAACGGTTAGGCTGGATTTTAGTTATCCTATTTGTCAATGTAAATGTGATGTGTTCTACTATTCTTAATTATTGTACACACAAGATTTCATACTTGGTTTTGCACTAAGCATATATTAGCATAGGATGCATGTTTACTGAGGTTTTTTGTTCTTGATGGTTTTAATAAATTTATGACACAACTTTGCTGCAAAATGCTATATCCAGATAAAAAAGAATCATTTCCGAAGAGGTGCATCACAAGATTTATAGTTATTCATTGCTAAGCAGCTGCCATCCTTTCAAAATCATTGGGATTTGCAAAGCTCTTCAGCCAGACTGGAAAACCAGCTTAGAATCTTTTGCTCACTGGATTAATGCTCATCTACATTATTGTTCAATAGCTCATTGTTGTGACTAATCCATGCAAAGAAGAAAAGATTTTAGGACAGATTTTTAAAGATACCAGGTACTGCTGAGTTCAGCATCTTCCGGCATTGCCTTCATCTTTACTTAATTGCTGTGAATCTATCTCTTCCCTACCTCTGTGCCTTAACTGCAATCAAATATTTGGGTGTATATTTGTATCCTGAACAGTCTTTGCATACTTAATTTACTTATGCATACTCAGTATCCAGCCAACATGAGTTAGCTCGTAAGTACACTTAGTTTAAAAATAAGCACTTTTTTTACTACTTTTCTTTTTTTAAAAAAACTAATTTACTGTTGTTTCTTTATCTTTAGAAAACACAGCCAAGAAATTGCTGCTCCTTCTACTACGGTAAGTAAATACATTGAGATGCTTAGTTCTTCTTAATTTTTGAAGTAGATTTAGTCATAGTAGCATGTTTATTAGAAACTGATCTGTTGAAAGATGCCTGTTTAATCATTTGCTATGACATAACAATGTGTATAAATAATGCTGAAAGTCATATGACTTGAGGCATAAACCTGGCTATCTTAAACCACTATTCTGTTTTTTGAATTGACGAGCATATTAAATGTCTTATTAAGAGAATGTGAATTACTATTATTGAAGTTTGATGTATAGGAGGGTTTTTAAATCACTATTAGAGTATTCCTGGATAGAATAATTTTGCTTTCTGTTACTAATATGTTCTTCTCCTTTTTTCAGTATTTTTACTCACTACGGATATTTGCTGGCCAAGACCCATCCTCTGTCTGGGTTGGCTGGGTAACACCAGACTATCATTTTTACAGTGAGAATTTTGACCTAAATAAAAATTGTACAGTGACAGTTACTTTAGGTGATGAGAGAGGCAGGGTTCATGAAAGGTATGGATTTATTTATCTCTTATTAAAGATTGTATTTTGATACTGTTGTTCAAAAGTGAATTATTCACAAGCTTGATGATATTTTAAACATTAACTTAAATTAATAAGAAAATTGATTATGGACTAAGAGTGTTCTGTACTCATTTATATATGAATGTGTTTCACGTAGATTTGTTAAAGTGAGTACATTTATCATTAATGTTTTGTTTGAAAGAATGTTTTGTGATACTTCTTTTAACATCCGTATTTCGTCACTGTGGATTATCCTGTTATTTGTTTTAATGTGTCTTACATAAGCACACAGAAACATGTGAAATTGTTTTGTAACTATAAAAAAGAAAAAAAAAAAGGTGCACTTAGTCTGATCCCTTACTCATGATGCTCACATTCTTAAAAAAAGGGGAGTTTATTAATGAGAAAACAAAGCTAATAGCAGCACAAGCACCTTTGAGGATCTCAAACTATTACTCAATTGAAAAGCACATCTTTACTGAACACTTAATCGATGTGACCTATGATTTATTATCTTTGTTCTTTCTGTTCTTTCAGTGTGAAGCGCAGCAATTGCTATATGGTTTGGGGAGGAGATGTAATTGCTAATTCCCAGAGATCAGGTCGCAGTAATGTTGATTTAGAAATCGGATGCTTTGTTGAGCTGGCTACTGGAATGTTGTCATTCACAGCCAATGGAAAAGAGCTTGGCACTTGTTATCAGGTATTATCAGATTTTTCATGAAACTATCTAGTAAGCTGGTTGTTTTAATGCTATTATAACTTGCTCTTTCTTGTTCAGAAATCTAACTGAACACTATTCATGTGACAATAACGTGTTTTCCTATATTATTCTGTTTTATCCCTCTGTTTCTCTCTCTCTCTCTCTCTCTCTCTCTTTTGCAAGGCTACTTTTCTCCAACTTCTCACTGTTGATTCAAATATTGAGGAAGGACTATTGGTAGATATGCTCAGAAAAATATTTTTCTACCTCTTAATTTTTGGGGTTCAGAATCTTGATTTACAACATTAATTATTCTTTAAAATATTTTTTGTCAACTAAATCTGTTGCATGATATAGGGGAAATAATTATTTAAATTAGCGTAAGGTCAAACTTAGACTTTAGATATAGTAATTTTTGGTATGGATTGAGAAAATAAATTTGGTTTATTATTACCAGGGTTTGTGTCTTCTGCAGGTAGCTATGATTTGGAGATCTTGCGATTTGATAAGCTTCAAACCCCAAAACTCAAATATGCATTAAGGTGCAAAGCCAAAATAGATGGGGTGGACTCTAAAAGCTATTAATGTTCTCAAAACATGGAGTCATTTTGCAAAAGGTTCAGTAGTTGACAGAAGTTTTCAGCACCAGATTGAGAAGATTTGCCCTTACTAAGATCAGTTCTCCATAGTAGGGCATCCACTGTGGAAGAGATTATCCATTGTTAGGAACAGTGCATAGCTCTCTTCTGTGTGTCAACAAAAAAACCACAAATCTGTAATACAGATAGAACTTAAATGTTATTCAGATAAGTTTTGTGGAACTTCCTATACTGACTCTATTGAAAATGAATGTGGCAGAGTTGCCCAGAGCCTGTAAATGGGGGTGGGAGATGATCTAGCTGTGATTTTGGTATATTTTGGAAGAGTGGTCAGAGACGTCAGTGCCATGCCGAGACGATATTAAATGTCATAGAATCATAGAATCATAGAATGGTCTGGGTTGGAAGGGGACCTTAAGATCATCTAGTTCCAACCCCCTGCTATGGGGGTGGAACCTTCCACTAGATCAGGTTGCTCACAGTCTCATCCAACCTGGCCTTCAACACTTCCAGGAATGGGGCATCCACATCTTCTCTGGGCAACCTGTTCCAGAGCCTCACCACTGATTTAGTAATGGTTTTATGACCTTCAAACAAGATTAGAAATTACAAATTCAATTCTTATTACTAGGAAATACTTATCTTTGGTCAGAGTCTAAGTTATATTGTCTCAGTCAGCTATTTTCAGGCTTTAATGAAATAAAAGACACATTTTACTAGCAGTGTCTTTCAGTCCAGGATACGTTTTGTTTCTGGATTTGGGTTTGTGGTTTTTCTCCTTGTCAAAAAGATTAGCATGTACGTTCCTGTCCCTACATTATTTTGTCTATCCCAATAGTAATAGTTCTGAAAAAACTTTATTCTGCACAGAGATTTTTCAGTATATAGTATTATTTTACATTTTGTTTAAGTTATATTGTGTTTTGGAGCTATTTTCTCATCTAAAAGGATATTGCTTTTTTAATTTCTTTTTTATGATTCTCAGTTTATTGTTTTACAATTTTTGATAACTTTATCTCCTCAAAGTTAGGAGTTGCACTCCTTCACAGCACCAGTATTATAATTGTACTTAGTATGTATAATGTATATACATAGGATACAAAATGCACAATGATGTGAATAAAATATGTAATTGAACTCTTGAAACCATGAATTGATTGTGTGTACCTTTTTTCAGCCACCCTGGAGCTCTGAAATCTTTTTAATATTATGCTATTCTATAAGTATCTTTTTAATTCTTTTTTTTCATGGCAGTAGGGGTAGGTGATCTTGTAGAGAATTCTTCAGAATAAACTGGTATTACTACTCTGACATGTACTTTGAGTCCAATTATAACGGGGAAATGAGGATAATGTAGCTGTCAAAAAAATCTCACACCCAATCAGACACTTTAAAATTGTAGCACTAGCACTGTGATTCAGTGTGGTTCACTGTGATTTTATAAGACTGGAGACAAATGCTAAGCCTGGAAATAAAGTGATCTTTGAGCTCTTTAAATAATTACACTCTTCTTTTGGAGTATGGATCAAAAATTCACTAATTTTGGTAGTAAATAAAGATTTGCACTGTCCTGATTAAACAGTGTGTTTTCACCCTCTTCTTATCCCACTCTGGTTCCCTCTCTGTTAGAAATTTGGTTTTGAGCTTTTTTGGTAGTAAATTATTTTGTCCAGCATAAAATGTGAAAGAACTCTAAAAGATGTGCGGCAATTTAAAAGCTGTATTCTACCCTCAGTCTGCGTTGAGAGTGCTTTTCCTAGAGCAGGACCCGAAGTGTGTAGCTGTAAAGTGGCTGGATTTTTAAGGAGCTGTTCTAGAATGAGGTCTTGGGTTTGGATATGTTTGAGAAAAATCCACATGTAGTGTTACCAAAGTTCTTGTTATAGATGGTGAGAGCACATAAGGCAATAGACACTTCTGCCTGAAAGTTAGGTGGGCCTATAACTGTAACTCAGCAAATGCTTTACTATATTAGAGGTAAGCTACAGGTAGACACTATTCAACACTTTAATACAGTGTTTGCAGTTATTTGATAAAGAAGTGTAAGCTCTACAGTATTTATTTTATATTGTGTCAGTCTGGGACGAGATTCTGGTTGTTTTGGTTTTTTGATTATTTTTTTTAATTTTTAAATCTCATTTCTCTTCTAGGTTGAACCAAACACAAAACTTTTCCCAGCAACTTTTGTACAGCCTACGAGCACTAACTTAGTTCAGTTTGAACTTGGTAAATTAAAGGTACAAAATATTTCTATAATGATTCTCTTTTAAATCTGTTTATTTCCACGGAAATTCCTCCGTTGGATTTCTTTAGGAAGATTCAGTCAATGGCATGATTTTTTATTTGACTTCTACATTTCTTTCTGAAATGTAATTATTATATGGACTTTATTGTCCAACAAATCTCTACTGCATTTGTCAAAATAAACGAAAGTTATTTGGGAAGAACACCCTTAATGTTGGGTTTTTTAAATGGATTTTGTTTACTGCAATAACATGTATTTCTATGAGTTCCTTGCTGTCTAACTTATACTTCCTTTTGGTATTATAGCTTTATTCATAATTAGACGTTACAAAAGTAGTTTTAATACACTTATTTGTTGCAGAATACCATGCCTTTATCAGCAGCAATTTTTAAAAGTGAAGAAAGAAATCCCGTTCCTCAGTGTCCCCCTCGCCTTGATGTGCAAACAATTACACCGGTTTTATGGAGCAGGATGCCAAACAGCTTTCTAAAAGTAGAAACTGAGCGTGTCAGTGAACGTCATGGCTGGGTTGTGCAGTGTTTGGAACCTTTGCAGATGATGGCACTTCATATTCCAGAGGAAAACAGGTACATTTGGAAGGAACTACAGAGACTTGATGTGGACAAAATGTATTGAAAGCTGGTATCTGGGGATTGGTTAAACCTGCCTTGGAGAATATTTACACTAGAGTTGTTTAGAATTTCTGATTTTATCTGCTATAATATTATATTTGTGAAATTTAAGTAGATGCAAGAGACTGAATAATTTTAATGCCATTTGATGATATTTTCATACATAAGAGAAAAGATGACTCTTTCATGTTATTTAAATTATAAAATAGTACCTCTTAAATCTCAGGGTCTTTAAACATACAGATTTTCTCAGCTTGAAAAAAACAAATATAAATAACTTGCAAGAACTATTTTACTGATTTTTTTTTTCTGTGATAAAAACATGTAATCTGTTTCTGTTTGATCTGCTCTGAATTTACATGAATTTAAGTTTTTATGTTCTTATTGACAAGATCCCGATTTCTTAGATTTTCATTAGGTTTTGTCTTCAGAGTGAGGATAATAAAGATGTATCCTAGTATCAAATATCATAACCAGTGACAAATCAAACTATAAGCAAAAGTGTAGCAGAAAGATAATTAAACTGTACTGCTGTACTTCTATGACTTATTTTGCAGCTTCTTTTAATAATTCAATAACCAATTTTATTTATTGTTAATAAGACTGAATTCAAGAAAAGAGTAAAAAATACTTTATTTTGTAGAAAAAATTAAACAGTAATCCTCAATAAAATATAAAGGCACTGTTTAGTGACAGTATTACTGTAGAGTTTCAGCATTCCAAATACATTTCTTTTAAAAACATGCTCTAATTTACCACAGCTTCCAAAGAACCTTCTCTGTGTTAGATTTTTCCTTTTTTTTCTATGAAGTACTAATTGTAAATAATCTCATCAAGCTATAACCACCATTTACTGTGATTTAATCATGCCCTTGTTAAGATTAGTCAGTATGAACCTCAATATTAATAGTTTAAAGTCAAACCAACCAAAATGTGCAGAGATCATAAAACTTTTGTTTTACAAAATTATTGCTTTACAAAATTATGAAATTGACTGATGTTCTGTTTCTTTATTTCATAACAGATGTGTTGATATTTTGGAACTATGTGAACAAGAAGATTTGATGAAGTTTCACTACCACACTTTAAACTCTATAGCTCAGTTTGTGCTCTAGGTAACACTAGAGTTGCTTATGCACTTTGTAGCCATGTGGATATATCTCAGCTGTTTTATACAATAGATAATCGATACTTACCTGGACTCCTACGTTCTGGGTTCTATGACTTGCTCATTAGTATTCATTTGGAGCATGCCAAGCAAGCCAAGCTCATGATGAACAATGAATTTATCATTCCAGTTACAGATGAAACTCGAACTATTAAGTTATATCCCGATGAAACAAAGAAGCACGGTTTACCTGGAGTAGGGCTTAGCACTTGTCTGAAACCAGGCTTTAATTTTTCTACTCCGTGCTTTATTGTGACCAGTGAAGAACGTCAGACATCTAGCCCAGAGATACCCCTTGATACACTTAAAACTAAGGCCATAAGTATGCTAACAGAGGCAGTACAGTGTAGCGGTACTCATATACGAGACCCTGTTGGAGGACAAGTTGCATTCCAGTTTGTTCCTGTTCTTAAACTGATAGCAACATTGCTCATAATGGGGGTTTTTGATGATGATGATGTGAAGCAGGTGTTACTTCTCATTGATCCCAATGTGTTTGGAGATCGCAAGGAAGAAACCGAAGAGAGGACAGAGAAGGAAGAAGTTACACAAGTTGAAGAAAAAGCTGTAGAAGCTGGGGAGAAAGCAATAAAAGAAACAAAAGTTCCTGCAAAGGGTTTATTGCAGACAAGATTACCAGAATCTGTTAAGCTTCAGGTGACTATTTAATATAAATGTATTACATATGTTCTACTATTGATGAAAGAAAGGTAGTGCTTCTTGTCTGTTCTCTAGTTTGTAAGATTTGAAATCCTGAAGGTCTTTATTCCACTTTGCCGTATAACTCCACATCAATAACCAAATTTGATAATGATGCAATTCTTTCTACATGTGTCTGCACTCAAATAGATATGCAAATACTTATTTCATAGGTGTAATTTAAAAGAGGGAGGGTTGGACCAGGAGATCTTTAAAAGGACCCTTCCAACTCAAAGTATTCTATAATTCTATGATTTCTACATGCTTTGAGTGCATGGAGTGAAAAACTGTTCATGCAATATAGTATTATCGAACTATATACGTTTGTCACCTTACAGTGTTAAAGAAAAATATGGGAAAAAAAGTCTCTTATTTTTACAGTCCATTGCTGTGTATAGTATCCACTGCAGTTCTTTTGCAATTAGAGTTTGTTAAACTGTTGAATGTTAAATCTTTTTTCTATCCTAGATGTGTCATTTACTCAATTATTTCTGTGACTGTGAGCTACAACATAGAGTGGAAGCAATTGTATCATTTGCCGATCGTTATGTATCAAAATTGCAATATAATCAGAAATACAGGTACAATGAACTCATGCAAGCCTTGAACATGTCTGCTGCTTTGACTGCCAAGAAGACTAAAGAATTTCGGTCTCCTCCTCAAGAACAGGTAATATTAAACAAATCTTGGAATCTGAAGATAAAAAAATTCTTTGTGATGACAGGCTCTTTAGGAAGGATAGGCAGGGGAGACGAGAAGGAGGTGTCACTCTCTATTGTCAGAGACCAGCTGGAGTGCATGGAGCTCTGCCTGGGGATGGATGAGGAGCTGACCAAGAGCTTATGGGTCAGGATTAAAGGGAAGGCAGGGATAGGTGACATTGTAGTGGGGGTCTGCGACAGTCCACCTGACCAGGAGGGCCAAGTGGATGAGGCCCTCTATAGACAGATAGGAACAGCCTCACGTTCACAAGCCCTAATCCTCATGGGAGACTTCAGCCACCGCAGTATCTGTTGGAGGGACAACACAGTAGGGCGTAAGCAATCTAGGAAGTTCCTGGAATATGTTGGTGATAACTTCCTTCTCCGAGTGATAGAGGAACCAATGAGGACAGGTGCTTTGCTGGACCTGTGTTCTCACCAACAAAGAGGGGCTGATGGGGAATGTGAAGCTCAAGTGCAGCCTTGACTGTAGTGACTGAAATGGTGGAGTTCAAGATCCATATGGCGGTAAGGAGGGTGCTTAGCAAGCTCACTACCATGGTTTTCAGGAGAGCAGACTTTGGCCTCTCCAGGGATCTGCTTGGTAGAGTACCATGGGAGAAATCCCTGGAGGGAAGAGGGGTCCAAGAAAGCTGGTTAATATTCAAGGATCACCTCCTCCAAGCTCAGGAGCTGTGCATCCCAACAGTCGGGCAAAAACACCAGGAGGCCTGTACGGATGAACAAGGAGCTCCTGGACTAATTCAAACATAAAAAAGGAAGCCTACAGAGGGTGGAAGCAAGGACAGGTAACCTGACAGGAATACAGAGAAATAATCCAAGCAACCAGGGATCAGGTTAGGAAAGCTAAACTCTGATAGAATTACGTCTGGCCAGGGACATCAAGGGCAACAAGAAAAGCTTCTATAGATATTTCAGTGGTAAAAGGAGGACTAGGGAAAATGTGGGCCCTCTCTGAAGGAAATGGGGGACCTGGTTACCCAGGATACAGAGAAGGCTGAAGTACTCAGTGACTTCTTTGCCTGAGTCTTCACTGGCAAGAGCTCTAGTCATACCACCCAAGTCACAAAAGACAAAGGCGGGGACTGGGAGAATGAAGATTTGCCCACTGTAGGAGAAAATCATGTTCGAGACCATCTAAGGAACCTGAAGGTGCACAAGTCCATGGGACCTGATGAGATGCACACACAGGTCCTGAGGGAACAGGTGGATGAAGTTGTTAAACCATTATCCATCATATTTGAGAAACTGTGGCAGTCCGGTGACTGCCATTGGATGGAAAAGAGGAAACATAACCCTCATTTTTAAAAGGAAAAAAAGGAAGACTCAAGGAATTACAGGACAGTGAGTCTCACCTCTTTGCCCGGCAAGATAATGCAGCAGATCCTTCTGGTGACTATGCTAAGGCACGCAGAAAATAAGGAGGTGATTGGTGACAGCCAACATGGCTTCACTAAGGGCAAATCCTGCTTGACTAATTTGGTGGCCTTTTATGATGAGGCTACAGCATTGATGGACAGGGGAAGAGCAACTGACATCATCTGCCAGGACTTGTCCAAAGCATTTGACACTGTCCCGCACAACATCCTTGTCTCTAAACTGGAGAGACATGGATTTGACGGATGGACCACTCGGTGGATAAGGAATTGGCTGGATGGTCACTCTCAAAGAGTTGTGGTCAATGGCTCAATGTCCAAGTGGAAGCCAGTGACAAGTGGTGTTCCTCAGGGGCTGGTATTGGGGCCGGTGCTGTTTAACATCTTTGTTGGTGACATGGACAGTGGGATCGAGTGCACCCTCAGCAAGTTTGCAGATGACACCAAACTGTGTGGTGTTGTGGACACACTGGAGGGACGGGATGCCATCCAGAGGGACCTTGACAGGCTTGAGAGGTGGGCCTGTGAGAACCTCATGAAGTTCAACAAGGCCAAGTGCAAGGTCCTGCACGTGGGTCGGGGCACTCTTAAGCACAAGTACAGGCTGGGCAGAGAATGGGTTGAGAGGCAGCCCTGCAGAGAAGGGCTTGGGAGTGCTGGTTTATGAGAAGCTGAACATGAGCCGGCAATGTGCGCTTGCAGCCCAGAAAGCCAACCGTATCCTGGGCTGCATCCAAAGAAGCATGACCAGCAGGCCAAGGGAGGGGATTCTGCCGCTCTGCTCTGCTGTCATGAGACCCCCACCTGGAGTACTGCTTTCAGTTCTGGGGCCCCCAACATATGAAGGACATGGACCTGTTGGAGTGGATCCAGAGGAGGACCACAAAGATGATATGAGGGTTGGAGCACCTCTCCTATGAAGACAGGCTGAGAGAGTTGGGGTTGTTCAGCCCGGAGAAGAGAAGGCTCTGGGGACACCTCCTGGCAGTCTTCCAGTACTTAGAGGGGGCCTATAAGGAAGCTGGAGAGGGGCTTTTGAAAGGGTGTGTGGTGATAGGAGAAGGGATAATGGCTTTAAACTGAAAGAGGAGAGATTTAGGTTAGATCTAAGGAAGAAATTCTTCACTGTGAGGATGGTGAGGCACTGGAACAGGTTGCCCAGAGAAGTTGTGGCTGTCCCATCCCTGGAAGTGTTGAAGGACAGGTTGGAAGAGGCTTTGAGCAACCTGATCTAGGGGGAGGTGTTGCTGCCCATGGCAGGTGGATTGGAACTATATGGTCTTTAAGATCTGTTCTAACATATACCATTCTATCATTCTGTGATAAAATAGGATTCTGACTTCTAGACTACCATTGGAACTGCTAGAGAACCAAAACTGAGTTTGAAATAAAATTTATTAAGATGCCACAAAATAGCGAATATCAGAATGGTTATACCTGTACTCCAAAATTCAAGGTCTAAACCAAAGTTGAACTAGGATTTCTCAACAACATAGAAAAATTGAACATTACTGCCCAATGCCAAGGAGCTGAGATTCATGCAGCTCTGCAACATGATGATAGTTTGACAATTTTAGTTGCTAAAAGTAAGCATGAAGTTAGTGTTGTGCTGACATCTGCATGTTGGAAATAGTCTTTTCTACTTCCAGGAAATAGCTTTATTATTAAGTGTAACTGTATTTTAATGTTAATTGTAATTAAAACTTACAAAGTACCATTGCTTTAGTATTTTCTTTAAGCTGTATTAGGAATGTGTTTTTATGTTAATTTGATTATACATTTGATTTTAAACAGATAAAGTATAGCTATATTAGAATGTATCTTAGGCTATCTCAGTGTTTTAACTATGTTTTTATTCCCTTAAAGATTAATATGTTGCTGAATTTTCAACTGGGAGAGGATTGTCCCTGTCCAGAGGAGATTCGAGATGAATTATATGAATTTCATGATGATCTTCTAATTCACTGTGGTGAGTGGCATGGTTTTGTTGCGGTTTTTGTTTGTCTTTTTGACACTTTACATGAAAAAATAACAGTTCAGTAAAAAAAAATACGAGAGTGAGGGGGTTTTGTTAAATGTATTGCTGCCTACATGGTGACTTTCTGGACAGACTTTGGTGCATATTACAAAAATATAGGAAACCCGTGCATGTTTTTAAGTTTCATTCTAATATATCTATTAAATATTATCTGGTACTATTCTGTTTATATATAAATTTCAGACTTAATTAGAAAAAATAAAAATGATTCAAACAAGAAGATTGGATTACCTTAAAGATTTATATAGACATGTGTACATGTATGTGTTCAAGCAGATAAAAGGTATTGAAAGAACATTATTGCTGTGAAGTTGAGCAGTAGAAAACTTAATAAAAACCACTAGATGAGGGGTGCTGCTGTTGCTTTAGCTTAGTTTCCTGGTGAAAATGTAACTGTAATGGTCAATCAATATAAAACACGGTGGCACTGCAGATTACAGCTTGAGTTGCCCCGGTCATTGAATTTGAATTTCCTTAGGGTATCCTCAAGGGTGAGCTACATCAGATACCTTGTGCTATTTTATATGTGATGCAGAAAATCTTCTGTTAGTCTATTGAGATCTTAGTCTAATCAAGACAATTATGGAATTATTAATCCATTTACAGTTATACTAAAATTTGTAGTCTGAGTCACCCAGTTGCTGTTGCTCATTCCCAGTAATATGCAGTTGAAACTGATATACACAAGCTTTTTCTTATCTACCTAGTTGGTAGTCACTCTTCTAGTGCTTTTCTTGGTCCTATGGTTGATGCCACCTGTGTTGTTCAAGACAAAGGGGACAGGCTCATTACAGTGAATTGACAACATCTCAAGTTATTCCCCAGGAAGAGCACAGTAATCTTAACAGTTTCTTCCTCCTCCTCCTTCTGTTTGCTTGAGGTCACTTTTAAATGTTTACTATTACAGTTTGCTAGTTGTTTTTTTCCTGGTCATCCCTAAACCCAGTTTTACCCAGTTAGGGAATTGCATTCTTATAGCGACCTGCAATTAACAGTTTGTGTTGCTATTTCTGAGTACCTTTTTAGAGTTTCCAGCAACCATCAATCTGTAATTTCGTGGTAAGTCGATTACCATTTTTCAACTACCTCAGCCGAAGATGAGTAGGTCAGTGAGTATCTAGGTTGTGTTTCATGAGTTTATTTCTGAGGATATTATATAAGACAGTATTAGAAGTCCTTAAAATCAAGCTTTGTATCTGTAAGGTTAGCTACATTATAGGTGGAAATTTACTTGGTTTAACATAATTCGGTTTTGACAATCTTGTGTTGATTTTCATTCATCCTTGCTTCTAAGAGATTACCAAAGCCTATTCCTTTCATTCCAGCATTTTCCTTCAAGGGTTAAAGCAAACAGTTAATGTTCACATAGCAACTCCTCTTTCTCCCCATTTTTGTTAAGATAGATACTATCATCTCCATTGTTCAGACACTTTAACACTTGATCTGACCTCTGGTTTGCAAAAATAATTCCAATTTGGCATCAGAGAGTTCTCTGAGACTCCAGGATGAAGATTATGGAAGACCTTCAACTTACTTGAAAATGTCTTAACTCTGCTATATATTTATTTTACCTTGAAATCTGTTGCTGGTATTATTATTGAGTTAGCCTAGCTCCGGATCACTCTTCATCTTTTCATGAGGTGAAACTGTACTGATTGTGTTGGTTTTTTTTAATTTAGGAGTATATTTTTATTATAAATGTGTATGTTGAACGAGAGAGAGAATTGAAGATAAAGCACAGTCTCGTGATTAAAATCGTTTAATGATTCTATAGATTCTAAACAAAACCATATTCATTACTTTGTATAGACTTATCATAGGTGGTTGCTGTGGATAAATGCACCTCGTATCTGTGTCCTGACTTAGTCCTGAAAATCAGTACTAAGTAATCACAGCTGCAGATAAAATGAATAGGAGTTGTGCTTGGAATATTTAATCAGATTTTTAATACTAAGTATACTTTGCCATCTAAGTGGAAAAATATGTATGCAATCAAGTAATTAAAGGCTGCTTCATGCTGAATATACGCAAATAGTCTGAATTAAAGTTGCTCAGGCAGTCTTAATCCTAGCATGTCCTAACTGTGAGTGGTTAATTTTGCCAGCAAAATAATAGTCTTCTATCATAATTCTTGTGTGCAATTTCTTGATTATAAACAAAACAAACAAATTTACAACAGATTTTATTGCATAATATCGAAGTGACACTTATCTGGGTTGGAACCATCTGTTCCAGTACACAGACCTCTGCCACTTGAATTAAGTGATTAGCCAGGAGCAACATGAGATGGTCAGCTTCTGGATGGATTGCAACTCTGAGGGGATGCAGAATGAATAATGGATAACATGGAGCTGTGAATGAGACCCTGTCTGGAACACTCACAGACCCCCATCTCCTCCAGTCCAACACTGTCCTAACTCATCATCCCAGTGCATTTCTTCTTGTCTGTCCATTTCAGCTTCTCAAGAGTTCTCTTTCCACTGTCTCTCTCTTGCTTCTAGGACCTAGCTTCTTTTCAATGCCAGATAGTTTCTTGCTTTCTTTAACATACTTGTCTGCTTTCTCTTTCGTCTCGTTATTGGCTGCATTCCTGTTCTTACTTCTTCCATACTCTGACTGTAGCCTTTCTCCATTCTTAGTTTTAATTTTGACAGTCTCACTTTTCCCATTCCTTAAATTCCATATGTAGTCTGCAATTTCAATTTCTAGTTCTCTCATTTTCTCCCACTGCCTGTGAATTTTTTTCTTCCTGGTCACTTAGTCATTCCTAGTCATAACTTTAGCTCCTTCCCCTTGGTAGATGCCAGCAGCAAAATTTCTCCAACCTGATACCACATTTCAGTTCTTTTTTCTTTCTTAATTTTTTTTTTTTTTTTTATACAAGTTTTAGCCTCTGCAGTTTATTCTTTTGCCTCTGCTCCTGCTTTAGTATTCTGTCTGGAAATCTTTTCCTTTTCTCAATTTCACTTTGACCAGCAGCCAAACAGCAAAAACTTACATTTCAGCTTGGCACAATTAGTTCTACTCTGAAGGGAACCTGCTTAGATGTTCTGTGCTCTGCATGTAACACGTGATATCTGATCATTACTAAGAGGTGTGAAAGATTTGAAAATGTTTTGAATGGTTGTGAAGCAATGAAGTGAACTGAACTGTATTAAACTACCTTGTAAAATTACATCCCAGCTTATCGTATACAGTTTCACAAAAGCATGTATCATCGATATAATCTCTGAACATCTGCCTTCTCACAGCTTGAAATTCAGTTAATATGTTTGTTTATGACTGCTAAGTATCTCGACTGAAAAATTGTACTGTGTTGTGAGATACAGCCATATATTTCTTTCTTTAACTTACATTCCACAATATGAAACAAAAGATCAAGTATTTAATCAAATATGACTCTGAGTCAAAATTAATTGCCATAATACAATCTTCAAAAACTACCATGTCTTTGGTCATAATACTGAAAAATTAATACTATAAATCTGGAAATAAGAAGTATATGTACTGAAGTAAACATAATTTGAGGGGTGCTGCTGTGGCTAACATGTTAAACCTGCTGGCCTTACTGCTTTGTGTCTTTTTCCTGTATGAAAGTCCCTCTAGATGTTTTTGTATTGTTTAAATATTGAAGGAGTTAATCTTCAAATGTTAAATTGTGTTTCTAACCATTTTTGTTATCTGCTAAGGTATTCCACTAGAAGAGGAGGAAGAGGAAGAAGAAGATTCCTCCTTGACTGGCAAACTCCGTTCATTGATGTACAAAATTAAAGGTCCACCGAAACCAGAAAAAGTAGAACCTAAAGAGGAAGAAGAGAAGTCTCCTAGTAAGTTTTCTTTTCACATAAATACTTCTGTGATGCAAATGTTAATGGTGTATACAGTCCACAAGAATGTATTTCTAATAAAACTTTATAGTGGACTGAAGAAGGATACTACCTGTTTAAGTTTCGTCTGCCTCTGAGAACAATTATCCTACTACATCTTAGATGCATTGTTAAAGAAGATCATTAACTCAGGGGTTGAAAATTTGCGTATTTTTTACAAAGAAATGTAAAAAGGTAGTTATGGCACAATGATCTAGACTCAAGCATTCCAAACTTGAGAAATTTCTTTTTGTATGTTTGGATTTTTTTGAAATGTAAAAACTTTCTTCTTTACAGCTTAACTCCATTTCATTTTTCTTGCTGCATGAGAAGCTGTACACATCTCAGTACCGAGATATATGTGACAAAATGGTTTTACAGTTCTTGGTTTTTGTATAAAAAGGGATAGCTTTAATTTATTTCACTCAAAGATGGTGAATATATACATTCATTAAAAACTAATAACTTGTTCTGGTTTATCTCAAGCATCACATATGTGCACATATATATACCCATACCACATCCGTTCTGAATTTAAAGAAATATTCAATCTATTTGACTAATTAAACAAAAGGAACATCTGGTTTTTTCACAAATACAAATTCTGTATTCAAAATGTTTATGTTAACAGAATTTTCCGGAATTTAGTATTGCTATTTTTCTGCTCTTTGCTTCTATAGATCTTTAACATGTGTCTCTAAAATCAGAGAGCAGAGAAAAATACTGTCTGGATATCGTCAGTTTGCCTGAAGACTTTTCTCTATAGTTTACAAATCTCATTGCCCTTTACAGTGAGCTTTCATGTTGCTTAAATATACATGAGAAGAACAGACACCATTTAGCAGAAATTTTTTTAATGTTCCTTTCTGCAGCAGAATGTTAAGGAGGAGGAGGACTGGAATATCCCTGTGTGTTTGCTGAGTGTTATTAAGCTATTAACATTTCTTAAAAGTAGAAAAATTTAACTCTGAACACTTGAAAAGTCTGGCTATATGTTTTGAAACTAATGAGATGAGAGACAATTAATCCACAGACATATATAGGGGAATGTATATTACATCACTGAAAACAGTCCTTCCATCTAGTACAGCTGAATAAGCACAAGAGAACTGAGAGTAACTGCTGAAACAATACAATAATTTATTTAAAGTTAATTAGTTTAATGGTATTTAAGAGTAAGACAATAGATAGTTTTTATTCCTCTGTTTTCAGATCAGTAATGCCCTTTGGCAGTGATTGATAGAACCACAGCATGACTAAGGTTGGAAGGGACCTCTGGAGGTCATGTGGTCCAACCCTTCCTGCTCAAGCAAGGCCATCTAGAACAAGTTGCCCAGGACCATGTCCAGATGGCTTTTGAATATCGCCAAGGATGGAGTCTCCACCACCTCCTTGGTCAATGTGTGCCACAGCTCAGTCACCCTCTTAAGTGTTTACTTTCATTGGATGGACCCTCCTGTGTTTCAGAGTGTGCCTATTGCCTCTTCTCTTTCACTGGGCTCTGAAAAGAGCCTGCCTCTGTTTTCTTTACACCATCCCTTCAGGTATTTGTATACATTGATGAGATTGCCTCTGAGCCTTCTCTTCTCTAGGTCAAACAGTCAAGCTCTCTCTTGGTTGATGCTGAGCAGATAGGTTGATGAGCTTTCTTCTTAAAAAAGGCCTGGCACTACATGTGGAGGTTGGTTTGACTTGATTTATATGATGTATGTATCAACTGATAACATATATCTCCATTTTGTATATTGGATTAAGAGAAAGCTATGCAAAGCTTGACAGACATTAATCAATGAAAGTTTTTGCTCTTGAATTAAAGTTAGTTCTTGCAAGAAACATATATGTAGTTGAATCAAGGTTATTCTACACACAAAGGAATGATGGATAAACTTAGCCCTGTAATTCATAGTTTTTATAACACCAAAAAAAGAAAAGTTTATCTTTTCTGTAGCAGAGTAAATTAAAATGACATTTGTTTTTATTTATCCACAAGTGCCATATGCTTGCCATATTTCATACGTCTTCTTATTACTTTACCATGCCTAATGGCATAAAACAAGCACAAAAGGAGATTAAGAATTTGTTTCAGCAAGTTTTCTTCATATTTGTGCAACCGGATTCAGAAGCATTATCCAGCAAGTATTGAGCACTTACAAGGTATAATATGTTTTCTTATATACCTTATACAAAGGAAATGAAAGAATTTTACTTTTTTTTTTTTTTTTTTTTTTTTTACTGTATTCAATCCATTTTAACTTGTAAATGCTGCCAGAGCTTTTAAGTAGTCCTATACTGTGTATGAACCATTTTTGTTTCTCTGACATGCTGAACTTTCAGGGAAACCAAGCATGTTTGTAACCATAGAGGGATGCAATATATAGCAGCTTGTCATTTCTTTATCATGCTTTGAAGAATATTATTTAATTGGTTAACCAATTTAAGAAACAATGCACATGCATTAAGTCATTGATAACTGCATGCAGTCATTTTAGCAATGAAAAGCTGAAAATAGACTATTGCATGTATTAAGGATGTCTCAAAGATACACTACTTTTAATTAAAGTAAACACTGAAATAAAAAAATATTACAGATACCTTCTTGTAATATTTGTTACAGAGGTTAGTTCAAGCTCTTTGCTACTTGAGAGCAAAACAAAGGTTGTTTGTAAATGGAAGACAGGAAAGTCCTACATCCTGAAATTATCTCAAGTTCTGTCTGCTTCAGTTGAGTAGCAATTTGTCATTGTTATTTCATCTCTGCAATATTTCATGTTGCATTTGGAAGGTATATTGTTCTTTTGGCTCTACTTCTAATATACCATTTATTGTAGCTGGTTCCATTACTTGCAGGAAAGGACTGGTAGCAAAACAAAGTGTTCATATTCCTTCCTACTACTACCTTTTCTTAGGGTATATATATACACAAACACACATACATGGACATAAACGCTCCAAAACACTTGAAATCAGAGATTTTTTATTCTAAGCAGTATTCTTATACATGTACTTTCTCATACCATGGTCCCTAACACAGGAGGAGTGTTATGGTCTAAACAGCTGAGATGAGTTCTGTGCTTGAGTTTCTGTACCATCTGCATGATGATCTTGTTGAGCCTCTTTGAGCAACTCACCTGGCTTTCCCTGCCATGTGTTACCTACAGTGAGATCGATGTGTGATGTGAATCTTCGAAATTTTGTCTTTGCTTTCATATGTTTATGAGTTTTCAGTCCTTAGTAGTGACTATGGGTGGTGAGGCATAAGAGAGGCAAAAGCCATGTTAATCCAGGCCTTCCTTGAGAACATACGTTTGCTGAGGTTTCTCATTGCCTTTGTGAATCAAGACTGGGTTTTTGCCAGCTCTAAGTTTCCATAACACCATCCAAATGTCATGTGCAGAATTGTGCAAGTGACTTGAGGTTGGTCTTTCAACCAACAGTGGTAGTAAGTGCTCCTCTTCTATTTCTAGTTTGCTCAGTTTGGCAATAGGTCCTTGTATAGACCTGGAATGGTTAATTTCATTTCGGACTTAATCGTTTCATAAAGGGTTCTGTGAGATTAGACAGCAATGCTGTTTTATAACTCAGGACACCTCTTATATGATCTACTTGTTCTGTAAAGCACCGGAAAGGGTTTAATCTGCCCCAAAAGCATATTTTGGTCTGTTACACTTGATGCGAGGTCGTAAATACATTAAATCTTATAATAATCGCATGTGCTGCGTGAAAAAGGGTTTTATTCTCCAGTGACTCATCTGTTAGTGTCTGCTTTCTCTTTGATGGTAGTAGGACCTACTCAGTACCTGGGAAGTATCATTCTTCTTCAGGCTTTGTGAGGATTGTGTTGTTGTGAATCAGGAAGCATTGACTCCTAAAGCCTCATGGCACATGGTGTTTGGTCCTCGGAACAGAGCAGTTTACGTACTTCATGTACTGGAGCTTTGAGTCGCAAGAAATGCAGGTTGGACAAGTGATTCTGCAGTGTCTGTTTTTCTAGAAATTTCAGATAATCTCTTCAGGCTTGGGCTTCTCCTTGGAGTGATGCATAGTACAAACATGCATATGGATGAAGTCATTCAAAGGACAATGAAAAATTATATAATATTTATATTATACTATATGATATACTTGACTGTAACTGGAGACTACTATACTGGAGATATGTAGTTCATGTGTGCATTTCCTCTGTACCCCCTAAGAAATCTGGAATTCAGAAAGAGAAAGAAGGGAACAGAAGCTGTGGCTGTCAGGCTCACTAAGCTGTGGGTCTTCAGGTGCCTCTAACTTAGGAAGAGTATCTGCTATTATAATAAGAATCTTTTATGTAGGACCATGTGTTCTGAAGATATATTCTTGATTGCTAGAACAGAAATCAAGAAATAGAATTTACAAATGGGCTTGAACAAATTCAGTTTCCACATTGAAACAATGAACCACGGATCTTTCAAAGTGATCTTAGTGTGGATATATGAGAATGTTTGTATGAAAAGTTAAGTCTCTGTTGAATAATATCCAGTGCATGTTCAAGAAAATAAAAAGATGCAATTGTAGCATTAGGTTGAAGAATTATAGATTGTGTCTTTTGAGACTTTGTTCCTTAGAGTACTACTTACACTGAAACCATACAATGTTAACTTACTAGTTTTACTTATAGTAGAGTTCCCACTGGCTGCTGGCTCCTTTTTTTTGTTGTTTTTGTTGCTTTTTAAAAAAATTTTGATTACAGAACATTTGGTTGCAGTACAGTACATTTGTGATTTATTAGCAGTCAAAAAGAATATCAGACTTGCCGACTATTGTTGAGATCATACTGGAGTCATCACATTTGATTGTTTCTCATATGTTCTCATCTTTTGGCTGAGTTGAAGGAGACCTTTTTCCTTAAGTATATCAAACACAGCATCTTCTCCATTTCAGCATAGGGCAAAAGAGGGTAGAAATCATTAGATGGGAGGAATCAATAGGTCACTGTCACAATACATCTGATTAGAAAAAGAGACTTTAAGCATACTCTGCTAAACCTAAACTGAGATGCACAGAACACTTAAGAGTAGCTTAGAAATAATTATAGTCTTATTTCCTGAGATGTTAAATTTTAATGCCTCTTAAAGGATTATTGATAAAGTGTTTGTCAAATTTTGCAAGTGTTTCTGGCTTTCCTCTTTGCAGGGTTTCAGCTAGAAGTCCTGAGAGGGTACTGCTGTGCTTAGATGTGGGTGAGTGTATGTAAGTTGCTGGGAGCAGCATCTTGAGGTGTCTCTGGTTTTAGGTAGTAGCAACTGGACTGCAAAGTTCTGTATCTATAAGAAACATTCAAATAAGAAATTAGTCTTTGGAATGAGCCTTATACACTCAGAGATAGAAGCACTAAGCAGACTTGATAGGATATGCACCTGTTGGAGTGAGTCCAGAGGAGGACCACAAAGATGATATGAGGGTTGGAGCACATCTTCTATGAAGACAAGCTGAGAGAGTTGGGGTTGTTCAGCCTGGAGAAGAAAAAGCTCTGAGGAGACCTTCTGACAGTCTTCCAGTATTTAGAGGGGGCCTACAAGAAAGCTGGAGAGTGGCTTTTTGCAAGAGTGTGTAGTGATAGAAGGGATAATGGCTTTTAAACTGAAAGAGGAGAGATTTAGGTTAGATCTAAGGAAGAAATTCTTCATTGTGAGAATGGTGAGGCACTGGAACAGGTTGCCCAGAGAAGTTGTGGATGCCCCTTCCCTGGAAGTGTTGAAGGCTAGGTTGGATGAGGCTTTGAGCAACCTTATCTAGTGGAAGGTGTCCCTGCCCATGGCAGGGAGTTTGAAACTAGATGATCTTTAAGGTCCCTTCCAACACAAACCATTCTATGATTCTAAAGTTTGGAATAATATGATGGGTAAGCTAGGCTGTAA
This sequence comes from Tauraco erythrolophus, assembly GCF_009769465.1. Classification (NCBI taxonomy): domain Eukaryota; kingdom Metazoa; phylum Chordata; class Aves; order Musophagiformes; family Musophagidae; genus Tauraco; species Tauraco erythrolophus. The sequence continues at coordinate 37,149,138 of NC_141470.1, read as the reverse complement.
TGATTCAGATCCATCCAACCCAACACGTTGTTTCAAACAGTGACCACAAATGGTTATCTAGGGACAAGTAAGAATAAAACAATCAGATATGATACTTAGAACTTTAATTCTGTCCCAGTCTCCAGTTATCTTCAGCACAGCAGATTTCCTGAGTCTAATGAGATTTATCTTTTCATATCCCCATTGTATCTTTCTGACAGATATTTGTGTAGTTTCCACTTGAGCAAATCTGAACTTTTAGCATCTGCCACAGTTTTGGCAGAGAGTTTCAGGGTTCTGTCATCCATTACGTAAAGAAACACCTTTCTTTTTGGCTTAGCTCCTGCCTTGTGAATGGGCTTCATTCTTGTTCTGGATGAGAAAGTGTGACTGAACTATGGATTAACATAATGGCATAATGTACTCTGCTTTAACCATTCCTTTCTTAATAAATCCTGACTTTTGATTTGATCTTTTTGACTGCCAGTAAATTTGAGTTGACACTGGTAATTGAGCTGATATTTTTATAAGTTGATCAGGGAGGTCTCCCTCTAAGAGATATTAAAAAACATCTAGACTCAGTCCTGAACAACTGGCTCTAGGTGACCCTGCCTGAGCATGGGGATTGGGCCAGATGACCTCCAGAGGTCCCTTCTGATCTCAATTATTCCATGATTCTGTGATTTTCGTGGATCTATCTACCAGATCTTATCTCTGTTAACATCTCTTTTTATTTACAAATGAGGACTGTCTTTTCCTACCTCATTTTATTTAAAGTGTCTTTAGTTAAAGTGAATTTCATCACTATTTTACTTTTGTTCTTTTAAGTTCTTATTTTTTTTTCCAGTTGCACTAATAATTGCTATCCTTCATAATTTTGTATCATCAAACTTGTTTGCATCTGTTATCTGCTTCTCAGGTCTTTTAGGGAAGGTAGGTGTTTAAAATCACAGAACACAGCATGGATATGTGAAGAACTTTACTACTGTTTCTCCATGTTTGTGACCGCTACCATTTAGTTCTACCCTCCATTTCTTATCTTTCAACCAAAAATTCATCTGTGCAAGGACATGGCTAATTGATTTCTCCAAAGCTATTTGCCATACTATCTAAAAGTAATTCATGTAACAAAATACTACTTAAAAGCTTATCAGAATAAAAAAAAATCGTAACCTTCGAAAGTATTAAAAGGTAACAAACACACTTTTTATGGAGAAACATTTCAAAACTCCGGAGAGAAGCTTGAAAAAACACAGGACTATTTTGTTACAATTACACATAGGAACCTCTGTGTAGACAGTTCAATATAATAGAAACAATTTGTTTTTCATTTGTTCATTTCATGACAATATGTTTCTTGTGGAATATTATTTTTGTACTAAAAATTGTTATAATCTTTTAGTTATATGTATAAATTTCTGATGATTAATTCAAGTGTATAAAATCATCCTCATAATTGAGTCAATGAAATAATATTTTTGTTGCCAAAGTGGAAAATATCTATTTGAAGTGAATCATATGGTATTTTCCCTCATGAAACAAAAAAAAAATCCAAAATACCATGTTATTTTGAAAGTAATAGGCCTTTCAATCCAAGAGAAATTATATATTTCTGGTATTACTAACAAAATTAGGAACTAGATTTGTAAATAAAAGACAAATATTTGTACACTTTTTGCCCTTCAGCCTTTTAAGAGAGGCCATCACCTGAGCTGTCAAAGACGTAATATAATTTGACAGGAGTAAACCATAACTCCTCTTTGAGTTTACTACTTCATGTTACTCTCTATCCCATGTTTATCTCCTTCCCCCTAGTCAGAGAGACAGAGTAGGTAATTATATTCTTTAATAAGATCATTGACTTTCGGGCTGAAACAGTGTGTTATATTTATGTAACTAGAAATCAGTGACACTCAATCAGTTGGAAAGTTATGGGAAATTATTAGTTATTCTAGGAAAGAAGAGGCGAGTACAAGAATCAAGGAAGAGGAGATTGTCTTGTTGGACTGAAGAAGAAATTGTTTTGATTGAAGAAAGTTATACAGTGTTTTGGAACAAAGCTTGTTTAATGTTTTCATTCATAATATGCTCCTAAGAATAGGGATTTCTTCCTATCTGCTACAGGATAGCATCTGTTCCCATGGAAAAGAGCCTATTGAACAAAATCTGAGAATTAATGATGGTTTTCTATAAATACATCATTAAGTAAACTGTAAGGGAGAAGGGTTAGCAAGTGAAAGGATAGTGTAGACACAAAAATAAATGGATATACACTAGTTATAAACACTTTTGTGCTGGAAATTGTGAGGAGGCTGTTGTTACCTTTGGAAGAACTTTGGGAAAGTCAAGAGGTATCTTCGCTGGAAATAGAGGAAAAAAACTCGCATTGTTTTAAGAAGGAAAGTGATTATTCATGTTTTACTTGATATCAACGATGAACGTTTGTAGGAACAAGGACTGGAATATGTGTTTAGTTTTCATGTAAATTTGCTAAACTCTAGACTCAGGAAAATTCTTTTTGAGGTCATTGAAAGTGTAATTATACAACAGAACTGCTTCAAGCAGTATGCATTGTGTAGTTCCAAACAATACAATTTTTTAGAAAGTGTATTCCCAAGCGACAGTGACTTTCTCCAAACAGATGGGAAATACAGCTTAAATTCCCCTATTCTAAGTCAGTTTACATCTGTTGCTCCTTAGTGTGTTTGCAACATCATGCAATTCTGAGACGTTTCCAGGTAGATCACCTTTTTGAAGACAATTAGATCCTTTGTTTGAACAACAAAACAGATAACTATTCATCTACTGAATGCACAGCAAAAGCTACTCAAGTCACTCTGGCTAGGCCCTGAATTGGTTATTTGATATAAAAAGGAGGCTATCTTCTTTCATTCTACTTTCTGGCAGTTTTGTAAGTTTAGAATGGATATTATGTCCTCCTCCTTCCAAGCAAAATTGATTGGCAAACTGAGCTCACGTTCATGAATATTTCTGTTGTAACTGAACTCATACTTGTCAGCCAATAAACTGTTCACTGAAAAATTAACTAACAATTCTGTATTGCAAACCCAGGCTGATGATCATCAAAGGCATGATGCTTCTTTGGCATTATAAAATTAGATTTCAGTCATTCCTAATTAAACGGTGTTTGTGCTGTACTTAGTGCTATTTTGTAATCGTGATGTAGAATGAAGGATAAATTAAAATTTAAATATGGCATTTAATTTACAAGAATGATTCTTGGAGTCATGATCAACTAAGAAGTTTTCATGGCTGACAGTGCTGGTATTGACTTGAACGCTAATAGATGTTTCTTGTTTTCCATCCCTCAAGAGCATCACACTTATCTTGAAAGATCTAAAAATTCTTTTCCAGTTGAAAAATCCTGTTCAGTCTGCTTGTATTCTTTTGCTCTCTTATAACTGCCTCGTTATCTGCTGTTATCTGATATTTTACTGTAATACATGGTTTTGACTTTTTTGTTGTTGTTGTAATAGCTAGTAACACTTTATGTATTTTATTCTTTTAGCTACACTGAAAGAACTCATATCCCAGACTATGGTGCGCTGGTCCCAGGAAGATCAGATTCAAGATCCTGAATTAGTTCGGATTATGTACACCCTCCTTCGCAGGCAATATGACAGCATTGGTGAGCTACTGCAAGCTCTGCGGAAAGCGTACACTATTAGTGCTGCCTCTGTGAAGGATACCATTAATCTGCTTGCAGCCCTGGGCCAGATTCGTTCACTTCTCAGTGTCAGGATGGAAAAGAGGAGGAATTGCTAATGATTAATGGATTAGGGTATGGAATTAACATAATTTTATTTTTAAGTTTGCGTAAAGCTTTCTGTTATATTAATAAATCCTTTAATTTTAGATCCTGGATGAAAATTATTGCTGTACTAAAATGCAGATATGTGCCAGAAATTTTCATTTTCACAGATATTTCCAAGATGGTTCCATTTCTCTCTCTAGCAAGATGAAATGTGTCAAATTTTCTGTGAACTAAGGTATTTTCTCATCTAAAGACAACGGACTCCTTTTACTATAGTTAAGCCTAATGCTTAAGGCTTCATCAAACTACATGTTTTAGCAGCTCTGGAGAAATCAGATAACTGAAGTCTTTGTTGGTGTCAATACTACATCCTTCCCAAACTTAAAGCTCGCATTATATTTCATGCATGAGTGACTAGACTTGCTGGTGTCTTTTTAGTTTGAAAGTTTGTGCAAGCAGTTAGGTAGAACCAGCAGTGTTGCTGTGATCTGAAATATTTCAAACTGGTTAGTATTTAAGCATTTGAACACAGAAGACTACTTATTTTGTTCCTTATAACATTAGAATTACAAGAAATTGCCTTAATGTAACACCTGCTGATGCGAAAGTGATTTTTCTGCATCTTACTATGAAATTACCTCTGTTAAGCAGCGGTATTATGGTGCATACCTGTGTGTCTTTTACTCCTTTTGTGTAAATAATTGCCAGATTAAGCCATTTAATGTTGGAAGAGAAAAAAAAATCACAGAAAATTAATTACTTCAATTAAAATGGTATGTTTAAAAGAAGAGAAAATGATAGTACAATTAGCTGAGAACTGTATTTATTTGTCCTTCATCAAGAACATTGAACAATTTCTCTCTTTTACAACAGTTGTAAGGAACTTCCATTATTCTTACTATTTCACTGTAAAAACTGTATTGTTTTTGTAAAAATTACAAAACCTAATCTCTTCAGTTGAATTGAGCAAATCATGATAACAACTCATTAGTTAGTATGTGACAGCATTACCGAATTTGTCCTTGATACTGAGTTTGTAAAGTTGCTGAGTATTCTAGGAGGGAAAAAAGGTATGTTTTGTTTAAACTCAGTATGTGTGTAGTCCCCCTTCCCGGAAGTGCTGTATTATGAGTCATCTTCCATTCCCAGTTCTCTATATTTTTTTAAAGCAGGCATGATGTCTGTTATTTGCCATTTATTTTAACAGGTTGATATAAATGTTAGAAATTCCTGAATTCCCTATTGAAACACATAAATTGTGTTCGGAATTATGAAACTAATACAGTGAATTCTACAACATGTTGAGAGCACAGTGGGCAGAGCGAAAACGTTAAAATATTACCATTTAAGGGGACTGTATGCCGTTTTACATATTCTGACAGATGATCTTAATTTTGGAAATATTGATGAAACACATTTAACAGATAACCTTGAATATTAAGTCTATTTATTGTCTTCTACTTTGTGAACTGAGAAAATTAGATAAGAGGTGTTACTGAAGAGGTAACATTATATTTAAATTTCTTGATCTCCCAATTCACTACTTTAAACATAACAGAATATATTCTTTTCCACTTAGATCATCACAAAATGTACTTTTTCTTTAAACAGAACAGATGGTAAGAGCAATTTAAAGATGAAGAAATGCCATTTTGAAATAATTTAAAAGTTTAGATTCTTATTATATAGAATTCATGAAAATTAGAGGAACGATAGCATATTGAAATGTGAAGCATTTAGTTGTCAGGTAGTTTTGCATTATGCTGAAATCTAATAATTCTAAATTATGTTACTATAGTGAATGCATATTTCTGAAATATCTAATAATGCATCATTGATTTAAATTAAAATGGTGTTTCTTAAAAACACATTGTTGCATTTTCTTCCATTTTAGGGATATAATGAACAACAAGGTGTTTTTATCAGCATCCTAACTTAATGAGAGTCTTGGGCATGCATGAAACTGTTATGGATGTGATGGTGAATGTGCTTGGAGGAGACAAATCTCAGGTAATTTCACCATAATTTTATTGTGTGTTTTGCATTTTGAACCTTTCCAAAAGTATGATAAGATGTTTAAGAAGAGGTATCCAATGAAAAATAGGTCTCCCTCATGTAAGATAGATTTTGCTTGTCCAAATTGAAATACTGATTAAGAATAGAACAGTTTTTATAGTACTAGAGGGAGAAGGCCAGCTTTCTAGGATTTGATTTTTAAAAAGTGGTGAGAGGTAATAGGTGTTTCGTTTGTCTTTTAATAGGACTTTAAAGGTTTTGTTCTTATTTTAAATTAAACATATACATTAGCTGAGTTTATGGGAGGTGTAGCTCTGCTAGGAAAATATACCTCTTCATCTTAGATAAAGTCTTATTAGCAATGAACTACAAGAAGAGACTAACACCAACTTAATTCTGAATGCTCGAATTCAAATAGTTGAATTGAGCAACAATTTTCTTGAAGTGTTGTATTTTCTCATTTCTTAGCATTAAGCTTGAATACATCTGTGTTAGTTTAAAGGCAGAGGGGCATAAATTTTGAGACATTTTTTTTTTAACTGGACATTTAGGCTACTGAAGAAAGTCAACAGTGAAGCAGGCTTATCTTCTTTCTTCTCTTTGCTTATGCCTGATGTTTTTATCCTGTCCCCTCCCTCCTCAAAAGAGGGGTCTCCTCTGATCCCAGTACTGCTTACTTTGTTTCATTTTGCCTGGCCAGTAGTTCTTCTTATGTATTGGAACAATTTTCAGCCCATTTTCTACCTTCTGCTTATCTTGTCTCTGTATTCACATACTGGTTTTAGCTATCCTGTTTTAATATGCTTACATTTGATTTCAAGGCAAGCTACAGTTAGTTGTAAGATGATTAATACTTTGCTAATATATAGGTGGTTTTGCTGCTATGAGTACATATAGTCAAAGGTGACAAAAAAAAACCCTCCCAAAACAACCACCCCACAGTGCCTTCTAATTTTATTAAAAAGTTTTCAGAGAAAATTTTTGTAACACGTATCTACAAAAATACTTTACAGAAATTACCATGATATCATTCAAAGAGAATACAGACCTAAAAAATTACTTTATAACTCGATGTTGCAGCATTTAATGTGTCTGGCCACCCAAAATGTCCTGTTTTGTGTCTCTGTCTTTATGAAATGCATAGGAAGAGTTAGGTACCTCAGAATGAATCCAAAACCTTAGCTACTGAACTGGAACTGGCATAGAAGTAGAAATCCCATGAAGAAGTATGGGCAAGAAATAGGGTGTGTTTGGAATTTGATCTGTTCCAGACTCCGGTGCCTCATTTTCTCCTTAAGTGTGGAAACTTCCAGATACTTAAGATTTAGAACCATCATTTTCTTCTGGAGTCACAGGGCTATAGTCATGTTAGGAAATGACACTGCAAGGTTTATTATCAAAGAGTTTTGCACACTGTTAGCACAGATTTTAAATATTGCAGTGAGGAGATTTCACCGAACAATCATTGGGCAGAGAACTGTACAGGCAGAGAGAAGTGTTGCTTCTAAGTTCCAAGCCTGAAGTTTCCTTCATAGGAACTGCAACCTTGCAGGGAGAGAAAGTACCATTTTTAAAGTTGTTTGCTGTCTGTTTATCTTCTGCTGGCATGCTTGACTTCTAATCTGGCAGAGAAGTCTCACTTGAAAGGTTGTTGACTCTAGGTAGAACCACTGGGCAGTACTCTGGAAAAGGGACATGTTTGTGTATTTTCACGCACCTTTCACTCTGCCAGGTAAGGTATTCTTCTGAATGAAAAGGAGTAGGGCCAGAAACAGGGAGCATGTTTGGTCAGCTGTGGTTTATATACTCATTTGAAATTCTCTGTGGGTTTGTCCAGTGAGTCACTTATGTGCTGTTCAAGTACAGTGATGGCATCAGGCACTGCTTTTCCTGCTCTCCAGCAAGTTCCTCATGGATAGATATGTTAGTATGTTCCATTTTGTTTTCTCTGTCCAGCTTCATGGACGTTTCTTTTTGTTCAGTGTTATAGCTTCAAGAGATGAAATGAGGAACAATGCAATGTAGTCCCTGGTTTAGGGGTTGACATTTTCCTAGGTTGTGGCAGCAGATGGTTTAAGCTAAATCTCCAGCTTCTTGGATTAAGTCATTTTATCATGAGGCTGTATCGAGTCATGTAGCGAGATTGTTATAGCTCATATTTCTCCGAAGGAACGGTGAGAAGGTAAAAACTTGTCAGTTCAAACTGAAGAAAATTTATACCAAGCTTCTTTCCAGCTGTGCTATTAATAGATGAGTCAGAAACAGATGAGGAGATCTGTGGAATATGGTGTGGCTGAAGATATTTTAGTACCTCAGAAGTATTTTACTAGTACTGGCTAACAAAACCTTGGAAAGGCACTTCATTGGTGAAATGTATATCCCAGAAAATACTTGGGCCAGACTTTCAGCATTTCCGTCACAGTTAGGTTTTAATGTGTATCCTAATGCCTGAAATATTTATTTTTACAACTTTGTCTTTAGATCTTATAATTTTGGAATCTTAATGTCACGTTCATTTCTGGTGTTGGTTGTTCATTCATTTTCCGAAAATCCTGAGCAACACCCTTTTTGTCTGTAAGAATTGAATCCTTTTACTTCAAAATTATTTCTTACTGATTGAAAGTTTTAGAGTTCCATATTCATATATATCCCCGTTGATAATGAGGAATTTCTGAAATGACCATTTTTAACAGTATTGATGTTAATGTAATTTTCTAAACAGTTATGTCACCATTCTGTTAAAATACCTGTAAATTTGGGGGGTGGAAGCTTTGTTGCATATTTTCATGAATGAATTAATGTTTTTTATTCATTTTCATCTAACCTACGTTTAAGAACAGAAATCATATATAATGCTGCTTGTACGTAATTGCTCCTTCATGACTGAAATAGACAAATGAGCCACATATATTAGCGAAAAAATGTGCTGAAGTAAAGCTACAGTTAATCGAGTCTCTGGAAGTTAGGAAGTGCACCTGATGTCTTGAAACATAAGCTGTATGTGATACAGCTTTTTAATTACATAATCACTTTTTTTTTCAAGATTGTTGTCTCATTAAGTGAAAAGGTTGCACTTCTCAGAATGAATTAGAGTTGCATTGTAAAGAAGGCAACATTTATTAGACTTTGTTATTATAAAGTATAAGCAATATTACTTATAGTTGAAAGATATAAAGTGAAGCAGACAGGATGTCATAGGAAGAAAAAACACATGATACTGTGATTAAAATGCTCGGATATCACCTTGGGTATTATAGACTATATATATAAGATATGTAATATATTCCTATTTCTGCCTAAAGGGTGCTAGTCAGATTATTTAAAAAAGAATTCTCCTCTATGGTAATGAATTTTCTCATTAATTTTGTGAGTATCCTTAGGACATAGATCTGCAATTGAACTTGATACTTTTAAAAAAGTGCTATATAATAGTAAATTTAATAAATCAGATAGAAAAACCTTAAAAAAAGCATCAAAAATCTGTCCCATGATTTTGATCTTGTTCTTTCAGCTCCTTTCAGTAAAATGTAAGAATGGCATAACTTGTTCATCTGGGATATTATGACTAATTGCAACTTGTAAAACATTCTTTCATGAGTACTACAGATGAAATTATTTTATTTTCAGAGAAATCCTTGCACATAATGTGCAGCAAGTAAAGCATTTGGGTTTTTTTGTTTGGTTTTGATTTTAAAAGCAGTGGATGGTAATGCAATTTAATGTTTTGTTTTATCTTATCAGACCTATGCATTGAGCAACATAGGAGTCTTGTAGAAATGTTTTATATGAATGCTGTATATTCTAGTTGTAATATGGGAGGTTAAACTAAGATTCTTGAAAATTCTTTCTTCTGCTATAACCTGATACTGGGGGGTGAGCTTATTATCGTAATGCTACTAAGATAGAATTTTTGTGTAACTGCATTTGCTAGTCTGCAAATTGCTTTGATGAGAATTGTTTCTCCATTATTTTCCCCTTACGTGTCCCCCATAGTCCTCTGCAAAATGATTTTTTCAACATTTTAAACCTAATGGCCTAACGAACACAAATGTTGAAAGGAAACATGCAACTGTCAGCCGCTTATCGCCTTGGTAACTTCACTATACTTTCCTAATTAGGAGTGCAGGAAGAAGAGTTGGAACAGATTGGTAATTAACATATTTCACTGCTCTGTCAACTTTCTTCTTCAGCAGATCGCTTTCCTAAGATGGTGGCAAGCTGTTGCCGATTCCTGTGCTACTTCTGTCGAATCAGTCGACAAAACCAAAAGGCCATGTTTGAGCATCTTAGCTACTTGCTGGAAAACAGCAGCGTTGGACTGGGTACGTCATGTAGCTGTAGCAGCTAAAAGCAAGACCAGGAGGAACTGTAATATCACAAGACTAGTATCTAATTTGCATAGCAAGTTGAAGCATGTGTTGAAGCCTCTATGAAGCTTAAACCACTTTGTGGTTTCACCTCTAACTTATTTCAGTTTTTCCATTTTCTTTTCATGCTTACATGTCTGTGAATTGTATTTGAAACAGAATAGTCTAAAACTGTGGTTTTAAATACCTTGAAAAATTTAAGATTAAATCCATACAGTTTAACATTTTTTTCCATTCAAAATAGTTGTGATTGGAAATCTAAGATTAAATTAAGCCTTTATGGTGCTTTCCTTTTTCATCTGGTTTCATTTCCCTTCCCTCTGAAATTTAGGCCACTAATGCAAATTTCATATTTTTCCTTTGAAACGCTGAATATATGTTTTTTAATGTGTGTGCATTAGATTTTGTAACACAAAGAAAATTGTCTTGACTAAACAAATGCTCATATTAATAAGGTATAGCAAGGCAAGCCAGTGTGTGATTTCACAGTGCTTTAGCCGTTCATGGGGACCATTTTGATGCCTACATTTGCCCATATTGAACACAGAAAATGGGAAGAACAGCCATACAACACAAATATTTAATATATTTATGTTCTAGATTCCAGTGTGATTGCTGCCCTCTGCTGCATGACTGTGATTACTGCAAACTGAATTTAATTACTGTATATTAACTTCTGCAGCGTTTCCTTCAATGAGAGGTTCAACACCACTAGATGTTGCAGCAGCCTCTGTAATGGACAACAATGAGCTTGCACTAGCATTGGAGGAGCCAGATCTCGATAAGGTAAGTGATCACTCTCACCTGTTTACCTATTTATTAAATAGTGTACTTGTGCTAGAAGGGAAAAGAACAAGTTTGATCAGAGTGATTTTTGGATATGATCGCAGAAATACTTGGTCTAGGTAGGTGCTATCTTTTCCCTGATTTTGCTTTACACTTAGTGGGAATCACAGCAGAAGAGATGTATTTCTATCTTCTGTATCCTTTCACTGTTGTTATCTGGTAGAAAGGATGACAAGAAAACAGACGTGAAACGGGAGAAAGGCATATCAAGAAACATTGTTTGGGGAAGACTAAATTTGGGAATTAAGAGGACAATGTGAAGAAAGGAAGCAGGTCTTTTGGCTTAAATAAATCCTAGAGATTGATGAGGATGGAGTTAAGAGCTCAGAATGGAAGGGCAGGTATTTGAAGAAAAGTTGGAACAGGATTTTAAGGGTGGTTGCAGGAAACTGAATCCAGGACTCAGGTCATTGGCAATGGTTAGGATAATGGGAAATGTGAGCAGAGGCAGGATGAACTAGAAATGGTGGGTAAAAGTATACAAAAAGTTGCATGAAAGTTCTTTGTATATCCAGGAAAGATATCATCTTCCAGAGGTGGAAGATGGATGCCCAGTTAAAAGAGGAGGAAATCAGGGAAAGGAAGTGAAATGTGCTAGCATAGCATCGGGGAATAGAAAACAGAAGGCAGTGTTTAATATAAATGGAGGAGAACAGTTAAGCACCTAGATGATAGCTTAGCACAGGGAAAGCCTCTGTGCAGTGTGGGAGGATCCTGTGATGAGAGTAGAACTGGTTATGGGGGTGTTTGTGATCAGCATCTGCTGTGGGAGAGGAAAAGTTGGGAAACGGAAATAAATGGACATATGATGGGGATAACTAGGAGAAGACAGAGACAAGAATATGAAAGGGAAGGATGTGAGAGAGCACAGGAATATATTAATTAGATAAAGGTAGCGTTGAGAACAATTATCCATGTTGTATCACCTGCAAAATTGCTGAGAGTGCACTCTGTCCTGACATTAATAAAGATATTATACAATGTTGGCCCCAGTATCAACGCTTGGGATACACCACTAGTGACTGTCCCATATTTTCATGGAAAGTACTGGAGGGCAAGTCACTTAAACTGAATTTCACTATTGACCATTAACTGCATGTTCCTCATTTACTGATTGCTTGCCTTGGAACACTTGGCACAGTGCAAGTGCTGAATGTTGAAACAGGAACAGATGTCAGCTGCAACATGCACAGCATTTTTCTTACAGCTGAAAAATCAGGCTGTGTGTCTCTCAGTCTGGGCTTCCCAAACTCATCAGTCGTTTTAGCCGTAAGAAGGGTAATGTATTGGCTGTAATATATTAACTTTGGTGGGTCGATAACTTTATCTAGTGCAGTATCTGGATGTTATTCGGTAAATAAATCTATATACTGAATAACAGGAAAAACCAAATACTGTATAGCTAGTTTGATGAATGTGGCACTCACAGCCTACGCACAGAATGATACAGCGTTTCTGTGTGACTAGAGTTTGTACCATAAAGTCTATGTTCAAAGCAAATAAATTACACGTAGACAACTTAACTTTTGAACTTTTGCCATTGCAAATTTGACCTCTTTTTACTGCAAATGTGTGAATATGTGGAAGGTAGAGGATTGCACAAGAAAACTATCCCATGGTCTGATGATATACTGTACTAAACTGAGTAGATGAAAATTATGGGGTTTGGTGGTAGCATTATTAAATCTGAAAAGAGATGGGGAAGAGATTTATTCTACTGGTTTTCTCACATTATATGCGAGCTGCATCTCTAGACTCCTACAAGTGTATATTCACTCATATCTTCTGAATGGATACTAGAAAACTATCAAATCCTGTTAAGAATTGCATACTTTTTCCACTGAGTGCACTGAGTAACTTCCTTACTGCATACTGTAATTTACATTAGCCTGTTTTTCCTCTGTTGCAGCCTTTTGGAGGCAACTTGTATACGGTATCAGCAGAGGTGTATAATTCTCCTTCCTGAATTCATAACTAGTTTCTCTCTTAAGGCATTAGGTAATGACTGAATATGACTTCATGGATATGGAATTGCTATAGGGCACCTAAGCAGAATAACATATCTCCCTTTTCCAAATAGAAAAACCCATCTCATTTCTGCCACCCATTTTTGGCTGCGTTCCATTGTAAGAAAGATTCTTGATGTTCATTACCTATTTCAAAATATATTTCAGTACTATAATCACATTCATATGTTGTTCTTTATGTATTGTAAATAAAAATAAAATCATGTGTTTGCTCAGTTATCTGCAAATTTATTTTTTAAATGACTGAGAAATCATTCCATATGTTTCAGAAATTCAGTTTACTATAATTAATCAAATTTGTCGTCATTTCTCAAAGATTTCTCTTACAGATATTCGTCTTGATAAGAAATGCTGTTATGAATTTACGTATTGCCAAAAATTTTAACCTTTGTGGTTTCAGACTCTTAAAACTGTTCAGTGATACTTATCATTCTTCTGAAAAATGTAATTGTTTGCGTATCTATTAAAATGGGAATTACAATAAATAAGCTTTTGATGCAATATTTATTTTGCTATTGCAGCAAATTAGCCATATGTGGTTATTGATGTGATTTTTAAAGTTGTTAAATAGTATTTTAACTGTTGTTTATGTACTGTAAAAAAAGATCTGAATTCCACAATATTTTATTCTACTTTTCACATCCCACATTCGTTCCTGCGGTTTTATTGTTGTGTCTGCATATAACGAGGTGACTTCAGAAATAAGAGTGCTTGACTGTTTTATCATCAAAAGCAAGAGCTAGAAACTAAGACTGATGCAATAATGAACTATGTTTGTAGTTTCTGAGGTATAACACCTAGCATATAAAAATACTGTTATTAAAATAAATTACTATGTTAATTTTTTTTCAGACTTACTTTTAGAAATGTATTTCTAAACACATGAATAAATGATTGCTTCTGTATTTTAGGTTGTTACCTACCTGGCAGGTTGTGGCCTGCAGAGTTGTCCAGTACTGCTGGCTAAAGGATATCCAGACATTGGATGGAATCCAATAGAGGGTGAACGTTACCTGTCATTCTTAAGATTTGCAGTTTTTGTTAACAGTAAGTGAAATTTCTTGGCATCCAAATTCCATCAAAAGCTTTCCTTAAAATTACTTTTCTAACCATAAAAATATGTTAATGGCTGAATAAAGATAATGCATCCTCTTCTTATTACAAATACAAGATTATTGGTATATTGTAATTTTTTGAATCTTTATAGTTAGTTGCATTTTTTCCTTACTCTTTTTGCAACTTGCATTATTTAATAGAGTGACCTGTTAAGGTAGCAAATGATGTTAGGAATCCTTTCAGTAAGTAAACTGTGGTATTTACGTATACCACATATGCCGGTTATAAAGATAATCATTGAGCACTGATTGTAGACCTTGCTTGGCCACTGTACCACTGGGAGATTTAGAGGTTTGTAATTAAGCCATTTTGCATTACAAAAAAGCAAATTTCCAATAGGTCACATGTTTATGTAGTTCTGAGGGATCAGTGTTCATAAAACACCTTGACTGTGTACATTAAATCTGATGTCTTAAAAAAAGAAAAAAATCTTCTTCTTTCATAATTGTCTTATGCTTCCTTGTGTGGGAAATTTCCGTTTGAAATTTGTGAAACAAATATGCTAAAATCAAATTTTAATTATCTGAATACCACAACAAAAAAGCATTCTCCAGTTCATGTGGATTTTTTTTTATCAAACTAGTAATTTAGATTAGAGATTACATGAGATGAAAAAATTTGTCTGTTCTCCACCTATCTGTTCTGCCAATGTGGAAAATGTTTTAAAGGACAACTAGGGACAGCCAGAAGGGAAATAATTTTAAACAGTCTAATTTTTACATTTTAGGTGTCCTATTCACATTTTATTGGTCTGAAATTAACAAATAATACCTGAAACAGAAACAATAATCATATTTACTATTCAGTTCAGTAAACATACCTGAAGTATGTTCATTAGTTGATAAGCCTTTAGCTATTGAGCAGGCTGCTGAACTAACTTGATAAACTGCTATGATATAAGAAATGTAGAAAGTAGTTGTTGAGTTAATAAAGGGTGTATTTTTCATTGTTGATTTTATAAGTAAATGTTAAAAGTACTCTGTATAATTAGATGAAGATAACTTTGATCTTAATTGTGAGAGTTTATTTAGTAGGAAGAGTAAACTTTGCTGGATGGACTGCTCGTTAGTATAATTCAGTTTTAGTTTCAAGTGTTTCAGCTGCTTTTTTTCTGAAAAACAGTTGTGACTGGGGTTTTGAACCTTTTCATTATGACAGTTTTGGAGGTAGCACTTTTGAAATCAGATTACTAATTTGGCTGTTCTCTGCTTGAGAAGGCAATTACAATTGGTAAAATATTTTCATTGTTGAGATAAAAACAACAAACATACACTTGTAAACACATGAATGAATTTTGACTCTGGCAAATGAATCCTTGGAATAAGCAAAACTTCTTTCTTCAAGAAAAATTCTTTTTGAACTTGGCCTGCAAGGTAAATTAGAGCAGGCTGCAAGATATTAAAGATATTTTCAGAAGTTTGGAATCCCATCACAAGGGATATGAAAAAGAATATACAGAAATATACATAAGATTCTAGTGGTAAATACAATGTACAAGAAATTGTAAATGTAGACTAATTCATTCTTGACCTCTGTCCTTGAAGTAAGTTTCTTTCCTGCACATTCTAAATTAAAACTACCTGCAAGGGTCATTTGCTGATATGTACTTCCTTTTACTTTAATTTGCACTACTCACAAAGCTATCATTGATGTATCAAAACCTGCCCCAATTAAGATAAATTTTTAACATCTGGATCTAAATTATGTTGGAAATGAGCAATATTGGTAGTGCTTTTATTGAACTAAAAATAAATTACATTTTATAATTTTATTTGTATTTGCTATTTGATTCTGCAATATGGATTCAAACAGCCCCTCACATTTTTTAAAGGGGTTTTGTATTTGCCTCATCAAAAGTTATATGAAACATGCAAAGATTCAGGAGCATCTGGTTACTGTAGCTGAATGTTGTGCATGTTTCGATGATCGTTTGTATACCTATAGAGAGGTATTTAGTGAATTTTTTTGAGATTAGGTTTTACTTAATTCATTATTTTAAAAATCTTCACTTAGAAGGTTTTAACCAAATGAAACTAAAATTGTTGACTTTAAGATTTAAAATTCTGCATTTTCCCTGCAATATGAAAATAAGATGAATGAAAAGGAGAAAGAAAGAGAAAGAAGGGACAGGATTTGTGCAAAGTCAGTAGTTAGTGTATAGAATCATTGAATCATTTAGGTTGGAAAAGACCCTTAAGATCATCAAGTCCACCACTAAACCATGTCCCTAAGTGCCATGTCTACCCATCTTTTAAATACCTTTAGGAATGGTGAGTCCACTTCCCTGGGGAGCCTGTTCCAATGCTTGACAACCCTTTTGGTGGAGAAATTTTTCCTAATAGCCAATCTAAACCTCCCCTGGCTCAACTTGAGGCCATTTCCTCTCATCCTGTGCTCCTTTTCAAGATCATACCAGTGTCTTAAGTAGGAAAAATAGAAGACTGGTCTGGTTAAAGTGTTTAGCTCCTCCTCCTAGTGCCAGTCAGTCCCAGTCATCTCACCTACCATTGCCTTCCATTGACCAACTTCCTGGTAGCACCACTGCTGCTCTCAGTTAAACCACAGTTTCTAATCCTACTTTTTTGGAGGCTGCTAAAGCTGCAATGTTGTTTCATGTAAACTTGCTACTTGCGTTTCTGTACTGGTTTAGTACTGTAGCTTGTATGTAAAATATAAATACTGATGATCCAAGCTGCTGACATCACAAGTTCAATGACTGTGAACTGTTTCTTTTCCTGTAATTTGTTTTCTTCCTAGATGTCCCAATTTTTTCATATCTTCCTACAGATTTTCATTATTCTTGTAAGGTAGCCACTGTGAATTCCTGAACAGTTGCATTTAACCATAAGCTGAGCTTTTGACCCAATTATTATTCCTGTCATGCTTCCATGTGCCACTAAACGCAGTCCATGAAGCAGTTAGTTACATACAAAGAGTTCATTTATATGAAAGTTCCTTTTCCTAAGGACTTTTATTCAGCAAGTATCTAGATCACAAACTGTCTGCCTGTACTGAATTTATACAATAGTTAAACTCACTCTTTTCCCTTTTCAAATGTACATACATTTTTCCACACAAAGCTGCTATGAATGGGGATGTTTCAGCCAAGCCATGACCTTTAAAACTGATTTTAATGTGATTTTTTGTATGTAGAAAAGTAGTAGTATTCAATTTCAGGTTTTAAATAGCAAGCAGAAGATTTAATGAATATTTAAACATGCAGTAGAAAGAATCAGGATACTCTACTCTAGGGATATTTAACCTAAAATACACTTTGTTATTTTTAGTCATATTGAGATGATTAAACTCTGAGATGAGTTTTCAACTGATGAAGTAGTAAGAACATAATGTTAAGCATCATTCCTTGGTTCAGCTGGCCAATTAAAATGGAATAACTCTCATGCCCTGTACTAGGTCTATCTGGGATGGAATTAACTTTCTTCATAGCAGCCTCTGTAGTGCTGTGCTTTTCATTAATGGCTAAACCAGTGTTGATAATGTACCAACATTTTGACAGTTGCTGAGCAGCACTTGTGCAGCGTGAAGGCTTTATCTTTTTGGGTTTTTGCCCACTCTGCCCCTTCCCCTCCTTCCCCAGCCTCAGTGAGTACATTCAGGGTGGGCAAGAGGTTGGGAGCAGACACAGCTAGGACAGCTGACTCAAACTATCCAGAAGGATGTTCCATACCATGATGTTGTGCTCAGCAATAAAAGCTCAGGGAAGGGAGGAGGAAGAGGGAGACATTCGTGGTTATGGCACTTGTCTTCCCAAACAACCGTTAAACGTGCTGAGGTCCTGCTTTCTAGGAACTGGCTAAACATTTGCTTAGGAAACAGTGAATGAATTTGTCTTTTTGCTTTGCTTGCATGCATAGCTTTTGCTTTCTCTACTAGACAGTCATTATCTTAATCCCTGAGTTGTCACACCTTCATTCTATTTTCTCCTTGTCCCACAGGAGAGAGGAGAGAGCAAGAGGCTGGTGGGGCGTTGGCTGGAGTCAGAACTTCCTTCTCACCCTCCCCAATAGTAGACTTCTTGCCTCTTAGAACTATTAGCCTTTATACCAGAGAGAGTAGTCTTTGCCATAAAAAGCAAGCTAACCTTCTAAAATAAACCTTTCTAGCTTGAGTAAAACTTTGGCAAAGCAAGTCTACGTTGTCGTTTTTAAACCCTGGTGTATTTTTCATAAAGCACATCCAATGCTGCCAACTTGATACTTTTTTTGTTTTCAATAAGAATGAGGATTTGCTTTATATTTTGTAAAATGTAGGGGAAAATGCAGTTGTCTTCTGACTTAATATATTTCAGGAGAAAGTATGTCTAATGCTTTTTGGTCCTCAGGTGAAAGTGTTGAGGAAAATGCAAGTGTTGTTGTCAAGCTCCTTATTCGACGGCCAGAGTGCTTTGGACCAGATCTTAGGGGAGAAGGAGGAAATGGTTTGCTGGCAGCTATGCAGGAAGCTATCAGGATCTCAGAGAATCCTACGCGTGACCTTCCCTCCCAGGCATATAAAAGAGAAGGGTAAGAAAATGCAAATGCTTGTTTGGCAAATGATGATTTAATGGCTGATGTAATCATGCTTGCAATATGTGTATAATAGACCCTGTTGTGTAAGGCACTATACAAGCATAGAGTATTAGAGATTCACACCCACAAGCTATTGTCGTGTGGAATTCACAAAGGATGAGCTAGATAAAAGTGGAATAAGGGTTAGAGAAGAGAAGAAGCCTGAAAGACAAAGTAAAGGAGAAGGCTGTTGTGGAATGAAGCTAAGTGAAAGACGAAGATAGAAGGCACGTGTGAAGTCAGTTATTACTGTTCAATTGCATGCTTACTCTAGGGATTAAAACCCTGTAATATGAGGCCAGAGGAAATTAGTATATCTGATTAATAGACTCTGGATCATGAATCTAGCTCCTGAGAGGAGCTATAAACTTATATTAGTAAAAATACTCACTGATGTTTTTACCTTTTAGTGATGATGATGAGGAAGAGGAGGAGATTGTTCACATGGGCAATGCAATCATGTCGTTTTACTCAGCTCTGATAGATCTACTTGGACGCTGTGCACCAGAAATGCATGTATGTTAATTCGTCACTTGCTCGGAAAATGTAGGAGATTCGTAAACAGAACTGTAAACGTCTAACGAAACTGTTCTCTATTCAAAGGCTTCTTCCCTTCAGAAGGTGGACTTTATTGCATTTTTCACTTTATCCAGACAAATGTGTTCTCTGCAAGCTGTTTATATAAAGAATCATGGTCTTTTGATTCCTTATACTTTTTTATTTATCTAAAATTTTGAGAATTTTTATATGCCTATGGAATCAAAGCAAAGATGAACTACTAGCACTGAACATTTATACTACTGACGAAATTTCTGAAACTGGCCCTTTACTATTTTCTAGAAATCCAGAAAAATAATTCCATAAGAATGTGATACACAGCTGCTTTTGTATAGATGCTATATTTCATCAGTGCACACAACATGAATACATAGAAAAATATGTAAAATAACTGTTTCGACTGTAATACCTGTAACAGCCACATGCAAGATTTGGTTTTAGTTAGACTGACTTTTGCTTGTCAGTATTTAAAATTCTTTAGTGGCATAAATCCAGCTGAAAATGCAATATGTATCTCAATCAACAAGAAGCAAGAAATTTGGCTTGTAGCCTCCCTACTTACTGTCACCAAAGCTATTAACTTTATTAGCTGCATGTAGCTGTTGCCAGATGTAATGGTTTCATGTTAAGAAAATTACTGAAAGAGATTTTCAGAGACACAGATTGTGAATACCTAATTTCTGCTAGAAGTTGAAAGGAATTTGTCACCTCGTTGTTACTGCCTTTTGAAATTTGTCTGCAGAGAAATAATAGAAAAATGCATAGATATATCAGACAAGTTTGCATCTGTTTATACTGTAAAGAGGCAAGCTCAAAACCCGGCTGTAAGTAACATGAGTCTCTCAGAAATTTTCAGTTTCATCACTTTATCTGATTGTCTTAAGAATCTTATCCATGTGGGTTGTTTTTTTTTATATTGGAAATGTATAACATTGTAAAATTACTGATATGATATAAAGATTAGGACAGATTCAAAAGTAGGATCAGCTGAAAATTGGCAATTTCATTAGAGTGATGGGATAAATTGAACTGCTGTGTATTTTTTTCCAGCGTTTGAAAAAAATCACGTTAATATCAGTATTTTGAGGAAATTTTTCTTATGTCCCTAGGTATTAAATTTCTTAATTGATAAAGTTTTTCTTACAGCTTATTCAAAGTGGAAAAGGGGAGGCTATTCGAATCAGGTCAATCCTTCGATCTCTAGTGCCAACTGAAGATTTGGTTGGGATTATAAGCATACCACTAAAGCTGTCAACAGTTAACAAAGGTAATTTCAATACTTTATTAGATCAGTTCATCTTTTTATAAAAATTTTTTGACACATATCCTTAAGATGTAAAATAAAGCAGTTTTGCTATAGTTGAGTACAAGCAGAAAACTGTTCTTCAGATTTTAATCAGATATGTATCAATCAGAGCTGCTCCAGTAGAACAGATATTTACTCCTCTAGAGCAGAGAATGTAAGAACATAAGAAATACTTTACAGGATCACACTAATGGGCCATCCATCTTGGTACAGCAGTGGCTGTAGATATGCAGTCTCTTTAGGTAGAATGTGTAAGCTTGGACTCAGTACCTTTGTACGTTCACATCATACAGTCATTTGTTTAGAAAGATTAGAGTGTACCTCCCTGCCCATTAATATCTGTTTCTGGACCTGGTGTCAAATAATTTGTCTAATCCCTTTGGAATAATGTCTGTACCCACAAACTCCTGTGGTGATAAGTTCCAAAACTTTACTATTTGCTCCATAAAGAAGCATTTTAAGCTTCTCTATTTTAAAAAACTTATACTCTACTAATTTTACTTAACACCCTTGAACTGTAATATTTGGGGATTTGGTGTACAGCAGTTCTTCATTCACCTTGTCAGCTACATTAACCATTTTCTAATTCTCTGTTATATCCTTTCTCAGTCCTTATTCTGCCAAATTGAAGAATCTCGGCTTTTCTTAGTCTCTCATCATAACTGCTCCATTTCCTAAATCATTTTAGTTGCCCTTCTGTATACCTTCACTGTTTCTATTCTGCAGTCCTGAGATATGGAAAACAGCTGTGGGATGTACACAAGACGTGAGCAAGTTGTACTGATAATGCGGGCACACAACAGTTTTGTTAATGTATTAATTTTCTGTTTTATAAAGCAGCAAAATTATACCATCTCTCATATTCTGAATACCTCTTTCTGATGGTGCTCAATATCTTGTTGACTTATTTTGTCACTTTTACAAATTGAGCTGATGGTTTCACAAATTTCAGTGATGACCTCAGGATCTCTTTGTAATGTCAGTTCCAAGCTCAGCATCATCTAGGCATGCCTTATTTTTCTGCAGATGTGCTAGCTTAGAGTTGTCTGCGTTGAAGTGCAGCTGTCTCTATTTTGCACACTCAGTTTTGTTAATGATTTAACCATACAGAAGAATTTAGTGTTGTATATAGACTTTTAGGCTCCTTTGTTTGCTTCCTTCTCCAGGTCACTGATGACTCAGTATGAGTCGTGTTTGTCCTTACTTGATTAAAATGTTACACATGCACATTGCACTTTAATTGCCTTTCCTGTTTCTTGGAACTCTGCTGTTTGTTTATTTCTTCCCTGACCTTTTCAGAGGAAGTGAAAAATGGACATAATCACTTTGTGATTGTCCTGGTCAGAAGAAGGTACTGCCCCATGCCTATTGTCTTTTCCCCAATTTCTAGGTATAATGTTCCACTCTGACCTATAATGTTCCACTCTGACCTCTAATGTTCAACCCTAGAAGCCACATTTCTTTTTTATTAAGGTGCAGACTATTTCTGTACTTGTTCATCTTGTCCCAGAGGAATTCTCCCTTTTATAAGCAATCTAATTAAATCCCTCTTCTCTACACTATTATCTTGCCCATCCTTTGAGACTTGAGATCTCTGCCTGCCTCCCATAAGGTATAAACTAGTGATCATGGTATCCCCCTACACATCATGAAGCCACCCAGCTTAGTGCCTAATAAGGCAGTCTCCCACTGCTGCCTTCTTCATATCCTTGGAGACACTGTCTACCACAGGAGAATCCTGTGTGCAATGGGACATACTGACATAGAATGGAGGAGTGGTTTCTCTCTTAAGAGATTAGATCATTCCTTCCCAAGTACATACACTCCTTCACCAAGTGTTATGTCCTCCTCAGTACCTCAAGGGTTGCCACTGTAGAGTTGAGGCAATGTTGATGCGTTGCTGTAGGACCTATCTGTTTCTCTTATTACTCTGATTCATACATTCTCACCTCTGGGGAATGAAACTAGTCTCTGAAAACTCAAACATTGCATACTGCATGTACACATAGAAAACCTGAACTCAGGACATGGCATGAACCTGCTGCTCTGCATCAAACTGAGTAGTTCCCTATCTGTACTTGGATCCTTATCTGTCATTGAGGTTGAAATTGAGTTTTTTTCAGTGAAACTAACAGCCTCTTACCACTACCTGTTAAAGGGAAGTCCATTAAGAATCTTGAGTTTTCACCCTTTTCACTCTGGAACTCAAAAATAATTCGAAATCAGAGTTCAGAATGCAGACGTGTATTGATGATGGTGTTCTTGCTAGTTATGCAACTGTTGATTCTTTCCTAGAAGCAGTCAATGTGATTTTCAAGGGTGGATTTATTTCCACAAAATAAAATCCAAGATAGTCATACAAACTGAAATTTTCTGTAAAGCATAAACTCAACAGAGGATGAGGTTTTTATGGCATATAATCTCCATGTTTCCTATTAATTTATCCAAGTTCCACCAAACTGCCTTTTTCTTCTAGGGCAAAATAACTTTATTCTCCTTTCCCGCCTTCTGTTGGCCTTTCTGTTTCACAAGAATTGCCTGTTCCTCTTTACAGTCGGAGATGGTTTATCTGATACACAGTTAATTTCTGTGTTATTGTTGTCTTCCCCTTGGATTCCATGTTCTTTCTAGTCTAGTTTACGTAAGACAAAAATTAAAATTCTTGATTATCTTTGACTTCACGGTTACTATGTATTTTAGATATTTTCTGTAATATTTCTTTAATTTTACCATATAAACATTCTCTGTAGTAGTAATGAAACAAGTAGAATACTTTACAATTCATTCTTAAGCTTTCATTTAAGAGTGAAATATTAACATATTGCAAAATAATAGGGTTTTTGAAATGATACAAACTTAGTATTCTTTTTAGCATACAAGAAAACTGAACAAGGATATAATTTTCATTAAGTGTGATTTTACACATTAAATGTAATTATAGTGTCTTTCACTGTCTTGATGTTTCTTGTTTTATCAGTTATCTACTACTAAAAATAATATTATGTATTCTTGTAGATGGCACAGTAAATGAGCCAGACATGTCTGCAAATTTCTGTCCTGATCATAAAGCACCCATGGTACTCTTCTTGGACCGTGTCTATGGTATTAAGGACCAAAGCTTCCTCCTTCACTTACTGGAAGTTGGATTTTTACCAGATTTAAGAGCCTCTGCCTCTTTGGATACAGTAAGTATTTTTCTAAGGAGTTTAGGCACCACCGCTGGATATAGTCGCTCTGTAAGTGTAAGAAATGGAATTTCAAGTCAAAACAGCTTTTTAAAAAAAACGCCAGGGTAGTACAGGCTCACTAGAGCACAAACAGTAATAATTCAATTACTATTAATTTATAGTTCTCAAGTCTGATCATAAGCATCCAGTACCACCTTGTGATGCAAGAGTGTAATATGGTTTAAAAACTTTTACTACAGCCTTACATTAATTATACAGTAAGTACAATTGGATGTACTCTAATAGGTCTAACAATTCCTTTTATTTCATGTGTGCTTCCAAGAATTACACTGAAAATTCACATATGTGTAGGTATGAAGAAACTAAGTTAGATGAAAAGCGCTACTTGATGCTTCATGGTTTTTGATAACCTGTTTAAAGATGCTGCATATTCTTTTTTGCTGCTGTTGGTTCAGAGTGCAGTGGGACAAGAGATAGGAAATAAGCAGGTGACTTGGATTTTCTTGAGTTAAAAATAAACAGCTTTTTTCCTCATGTGTATACTGAGAATATAATTTTAGGACCCAGCAGCTGAGGGGACTTAAGGAGTATTTTATTATTATGTTTTATAGACTTCATATTTAGTAACCTGTATTACCTATGATACTAACAATAATTTACTACTTCATACAGGTATCTCTAAGTACCACAGAGGCAGCTCTCGCTCTAAACAGATATATTTGCTCAGCTGTGTTTCCATTACTCAAAAGATGTGCTCCCCTCTTTTCTGGAACAGAGCATCACGCCTCTCTGGTAGACTCCATGCTTCACACAATATATAGGTTATCCAAGGGACGTTCTCTTACAAAGGCACAAAGAGACACTATTGAAGAATGCCTGCTTGCTATTTGCCAGTATGTATGATACTTATGTACAAATGGACTTTTTTTTTTTTGCAGTGTATATATTTTAATAATTTTCTTTGTGTATAATTATATTAATAATATAATAAGAACTAAGATTATTTTATTCTTACATGAAATAAGTGACCACAAAGTATGATAAGAATTTTTTTTCCCTAAGAGAAAATAGATTTGATTTTTCTGTTATTGATACTGTGTTATACAAGCTGTCATGTTGATATGCTCTTTATGATGATACAGGATAAATTCTGATTATTTATAAAAACAAAACCTGGGTAATTACCAAAACATTCTGGCAAGTTGGACAGTGAGCATGTCTTGAGGAGTTAAGGGATCGATGTGTTTGTATTTCTGATTGTGGTTTGAAGAACCTTGGCCGCAGTATAAAAAGAAAAAGAAAAAAAAAAGAAGAAAAACTACCCCCCACTCTCCAAATCCTAAAACTGATCCGAAAGCTGAACTGAGCACTGAAGTTATACCAGAAATTGAAATGTAAATTTTCCAACTGAATCATAATTCTTGATCTTCTTCAGAAACTGTAGTGCTGCTTGTCTGTCCAGTGGACTGTGAAATTATTAATGCAGTGTGAATTTTTAGTTTGTGCATAGCATGGACCCCTGCCAAAAAGGGGATATAGTATAAATGGAAAAGATTTGGAAAAGCCTAACAGGAAGAATCAACATAAGAAATAGTTTTCCTCCTTTAGAACAGCTTAGGTAGATCAAGAGTCTTCAGCCTGAAAAAGTGATGACAAAGGAGGAGATATGAAAGGAGAGTTTTTACATTGATTTTGAGTGTAGAGATCACTGAAATTAAATAGCTAGAAAAGAAATCCTGGGAAACTTATTCAGTCTTCCAGTTGAGATTTATTTCTTTTAAGAATAATCATAATGTATTTCCCAGATCAGTTTCAGTTAGGAGTGTTTTGTTGCTTTTTAGTGTCATATCAGAAACCATTCTGTTAGGATAATATTCTGTTTCTTTTGCTTAGATTGTCCACTCTGTGTATTCTGAAAAAAATCCAGCACCCTTCCCTCTGCTGTCGTATGGCACAATCATACATGCTGTCTATTCACTTAAGAGAGTCCAGAAGCAGCACATCTTTCTGTGCTATATCCTTCTATATGTAGATGAGGCATAGTGAGATTCCTTAAGTGCCTACTCTTGGTTTTTCAAAATACATTTAAGGAGTGATTTGAATTCCAATATGCAAAATGTTTCAATTTTTCTTTCATTTTCACCAGACTCTATGAATTTTACTAAGAACTTCTATTTTTTTTAAATCACAGCCACTTACGTCCCTCTATGCTACAACAGCTGCTGAGAAGGCTAGTTTTTGATGTGCCCCTACTCAATGAATACTGTAAAATGCCTCTCAAGGTAAATGCTTCACTTTCTGTACATGCAGTCAGTGTAAAACTTACTTCACAATAATCTATCATCGTGATGTTTTTAAAAAGAGAACGGGGCAGGGTGAAGCAATCTGAAATGACTTCTGAATTGAAGATAATGCTGTTGTTTCATAAAGTCTTTCAAATTGAATATAATGATTAAAGGTTTTGTGAAATCTTGCCTAATGCAATAGTATGTCTTAAGTTGATGATGTGATTTTTTTCAGTGAACTGTTGACCTTTTCGCTGCTTCAGCAAAAGAGTATTTGAAAGTGCCAAATTAAGTGCTAGTGTTATCTTGATATGTTTCCTTCTACTATATGAACTATAATAACTCTTGCTAGGACGCATAGTCCAGGAATAAATTTTGAGTGAAGTCTACAGAGAACAGGATACAGGGAACAGAATTCACCTTTTATTTTTGAGCAATGTTTAACTGAAGTCATATCCATATTCTTGTTCTGTAAATAGAGAATTATAGTTGTGAGATGATAAATAACTTTTATTTGGAATTTTTCTATCAGGTTTGCCTCCTGTTGCTCTTGGGATAAAAGAGCCTGATCATAGGTCTGCAGGTCTTTTTATGGCAGAATTGAAGTGCTGTTATAGTGTAAAACAGAGCTGCCAGATTCACAGACATATTCTGGAGCATCAGTAATTTTGGAGCAAAAGTTGTGGCAAAGATGAAGTGTTTGATCTGTTTGGGTTTTTTTAATATCATTTTCCCTTCCTAAACAAAATTTCACTAAAAAATTAAAATGTCACGATTTTAGTCTGATGCTAAAATTAATTTTAGAATTTCCCATGGGATATCTAAAGAAGGAATCAGTAGAAATTTGAAATTATGTGGAAAGTGCAATAATCTCATATGCTAGCTCTTTAACTGGTACGTTACAAATTGTCTGTACAATAGTTATTTTCATAGGTTTTTCCAGAATTGAGCAGGCAGGTGTCTTTTGCAATGTTTTGAATAATACTGAGGCCATCAACTACAAATGACAGAAGTAAAATCAATTTGAATTTGTAAAACTTTTAACCAGAATCTATTATGTCCAGTTTTATACCCATTTCATTGTCTCTGTTTTTATCCTATGAGCTAATCTGTACTCAGATGGTGACAATCATGAAATTTTGTAATTTTTCTGCTCACTCATCACCAAGAATCCCACAGCAGCAGTTGGGGATAATATAGGCTTTATACTTTCACAGCATAGTCTCTATTGCTCTCCCAAAAAGAAAAAGATGAAAAAAAGACTGTTCGTATGAGCCATTAGAAATTAAGAGACAGAAATAAATAATAATACACATGTAACTGTTTAAACAGATACTGACAATTCAGACTTCACTAACTAATATGCTATTTTGTTTAATACAAATGTTTTACATGCATTTTTATTTTCTTGAAAATATAGCTTCTGACAAATCACTATGAGCAGTGCTGGAAATACTATTGTCTGCCTTCAGGAATGGGAAGCTATGGAATTGCAGCAGAAGAAGAATTACATTTAACTGAAAAACTTTTCTGGGGAATATTTGATTCCTTGTCTCATAAGGTAATGACTGTTATTCGCATTACAGTATATAATACTATAAAATTATTACAATGAATAATATACTGTAAAAATACTATAAAATACTATGGGAGATAGGGCAATGAGTGCTTTTAATAAAGTAACTTTCTAACGAAAAAATGAATGCTGAATCTTGAAAGATTCTCCCCAAACTAACGAAATGTCAAATCTTTGTCTTGGTATGCCCATATAGCCTTACACTAGTAATGAGGCAGATGATTGCTTGCTGCACTAACAAGTCAGTGTTGTCTCCTCTCCTATCTTAGCTCTACTAAACTTTTAAGATACTTTTTACTGGCATAAAATTAATTTTAAGAAATGTATGTATATGCTTGTCAAATTGTGGGTGTGTGCACAATAAATTTACATTGTCTGTTTTCAAACATATACTAGTATTTTGTTAGCTTTCTGGTTGTTGCCCAGCCTAAGAAATACAATGCAACATTCTTAGAAATAAACGTTTTTCCATTTTCCTGTTCCAATCCTGGGATTTTTTCACTTATTCATTTTTCTCTGAGTAAGAAAAGGTTAAATTTCTAATAGGAAATGCCTTACTTGAGTAAACAATTTTTGTATGTTATTGGGCTCAAAAATCAGGTTCTCACTATGGACAATAGCAAATTTTTTCATTGCATCTCACTGAATTTATGTTCCAGTTCTAGTCAACAGATTTAGATGGTTGCTTCTCTAGGCATTCTGATTTATAGTACGGAAATGGGCATAGTCTCTGCATTATTCTAAAATGGCTTTTTAAGCCTTATTTGTATTTGATTTTAGTGGCATTTACCTCTCTCTTACTGCTGTCACAAGTGCGAAGAGTGTCAGGAGGGCCTGACACAATGAGATGATTTCCAATTAGTGAATCTTAGCTTTTTGTAGGTAAATGAAGATTATCTGTTTCTGCCAATATTGGTGGCTCTCTATAATAACATTTTAATTTTTCTATAAATGGTTGTTAGTCCAATGAAAGGAGAGTTGTTTAAATCTGCTGAGCTACAATATTCTCCATTGTTCTCTTTGGTACTGAGATATTTACAGGTTTAATATTTTCACGGCTTCCAGCTGCTCAGTGGAAGCAATTTACCCTGTGATGTCACTTCTCTTGTTTTTGCCATCCATGCTAAAGAGTGTTGCAAAAATACTAGCGGAGGTTAAACCCTCAAAATTTTATGCATTCTGCTTACTGCGATATAATTTTATCAGCAAGTATTTTCAATAGACCTTTAAATTTTTTCTTCGGCATTTTCTTCACACAAACTGGTCGTTCAGATTCATAGAAGCATGTAGTCTTTCTAATAATGAAGCAAGAGAAATATTTTTGCAGTTTACAGGTTTTTTTTTCCTATAAACGCTTGATTGATACCTGTTTTGTAGCACCAAAAAAGTCTGTTCTGAGTTAAACTTTATTAAATAACTATAATAGCATCAAAGTCTTACACTGTACTTGCATCAGTACATCTTAAAGCCTTTTAAAGCTGTATCAGGATGCCCATTTTCCAGATGGGCAATCTGAAGGAGAAAGTGATTTTTTTTTTTTTTTCCTAAGCATACCAAGAATTTTGTTTGAGAGCTGAGAGGATAAACTTGGCTTACTGTGATCTACTGCTACTTTCTCTAGCACATGTTTTATGTCATCTAGTGTTTAACAATTGACCTCGAGTATGTTACATGGCAAGTGATTAAGGATAGATTATTCAAAATCCTTATATTTTTATATATAAATACTTCTATGTTCTTTCCAGAGCTAAAATGACTATTTAGAAGAGCAGATATGCTAGTTCACCTCTTAGCAGGGCAATTTTGAAAAATAATGAACTGGCTTTGCTACAGTAAAACACAATTTCCTTTAACCAGCATGATTTAATAGGGGAAAAGAGGGAGAAATAACAATGGCTTCTGCAATTAAGATAGGAATTAGTCATTTTTTAACTAAGACAGTATTTTATAGATGATTGTACTTCTATAACTAGGCAAACAACCCTCGAACCTTCCTACGTAGGCCTGAATGGCTTAAGATTCATACTTGTATTGTATATACTTATACAAGTGTCAGTATACTCTTACGTTAATTTGAGTAGTCTTAAAAACTTATTAAGCTGATATCGAGAAAAATGGATGTAATGCAGCAATAATTTTGCTCTACGCTTAAATTCTAAAAGTCCTCTACTGTTTGCTTGCATCTTCTAATATTTGTTCACATGGCTGCTTGGTTTTCACTAACGTTTTGCATGTTTTTCTATTGGATTTTCCAACCAGTTCCTATCTCTCCTGCAGAAGTATGATCCAGAGCTCTTTCGAATGGCTTTGCCTTGTCTAAGTGCTATAGCTGGTGCCTTACCCCCTGATTATTTAGATACACGAATTAGGTCAACTTTGGAAAAGCAGACTTCGGTGGATCCAGAAGGAAATTTTGATCCCAAACCTGTCAGCACAGCAAAGTGAGTCGTGTAAATCATGGTGGTTTATTTTCCTTAAATATTTTTATACTATTCCTTATTAATGTTTTTTTCCCCTCTGTAGGGAGAGTTGGCTGGTGATTGACTTTTTAATGATATTAGTATCTTTCAGAAGTAGTGTAAGGATTTTTGCTTCCTCCTGCCAAATACTTTACTGGAACATATCCTATTTACCAGATATAAAACATTCTTTGCACTATACAGATGTTAAATATTTCCACATTATATCTGCAGAGTACATAGTAAATTCTATACTTACTATGTACCCTATGACCTAACAGTTCAAATGTTTGGGATATATACACCCATAATATGCTTGATATTGTCATTATTTAAAGTGTGCTTGCAACAAATGGTACAAGGTAATCAAAATCTGGTAAGTGATTCAATTGGCATATTGCCTGATTTTTATAAAGTCTTCACTTAGTTTTGAGAATTGATCTGTAGCAACATGATATGGCAAAATAAGCAGATCATATGTCATGATTGAATAGAGACTTGGCCTTCCTAGTAATCTTGTGCTTTTAAAATACAGATTTCTAATACTTTTACATTCAAGAACTGAGGATCACTAGTTGATTCTGGCTATTAAAATCTTACCTGTCCATCACTATGCAATGTGAAACATCCATACTAATATTATCCTGTATTAAGAATTACCAGGAAAAATGCCTGTAGATTATGGTGAAGCAGGTGGGTTTTTATAGTGATTTCAGTTGCTAGTAAGTGCAACTGTTATATATTTGAAGATTCCCTGTAAATGTCATTATAGCTCTGCTTTGTTTTGTGGTATTTCTTCTAAAGAAAAAGGAATTGCAAACCCAAATGTCTTGCCTTCGTTGGGAGGTGAAGCATTTTGATTAGTGCTATATTAACCTGACATTTTTTTCATATATTGGGCTGCAGTAACTTATGATTGAATGACCATACTCCCCTTTGTTTCCAGCCTTGTACTTCCTGAAAAGTTGGAATATATTGTCAGCAAGTATGCTGAACATTCACATGATAAATGGGCCTTTGATAAGGTAGGAATTATTTTAAGAATAGCAACTGACAGAAAAGGACTAATAAATAATATCTGGGGTGAATATTAAAAGAAAAACTGGTCAGTTTAATTGATAGACCCTTGTTTGGAGTGCAGTAATGTCTGCATATTTCTTTAGGGATATATGGAAGAAAATGCATTGAAACTTTTTCTAAGTGGCCAGAATTTGTTAGGAGAATGATTTGAGGGGAATGATAAAGGGGCACTTGGTTTGCTTTGAGTTTTGATTTATTTTATTTTATTTTATTTTATTTTATTTTATTTTATTTTATTTTATTTTATATCGAGATGTTAGCTTCATTTTGCCTGGTAATGATGTTTTTTTGACTGGGAGTCAGAGATGCAATTTCACTGTAGCAGCTCTGTGATCTGAGAGTACTCAGGGAGTCTAATGTCCTTTTGTTTTTATTTCAGAAAACGTGTTATAGCTTTTCTTTCTTAGATTTAAGAACGCTCTTATGTATTGATTTCCTCTATAATTTTCCAAATGCTCTGTCATTGCGTTATGTTTCTGTTTCACTACTTCAAAATAACTGTAAGACAAGACAATATATACTCAGTGATTTTTTGGTATCTTTCTAATGTTACAGTGAAACATTTAATAAAGGCTTTTTTAGTGTTACATTTTACAAATAGATTTTAATGTTAATAAATATAACTTTTGGAGTTAAATTTAAGCAAAATTAAGTTTGATGGACTTGTTGCAGTTTTTGTTAACTATGTTGGAAGTGTTTGGATATGAGTAACTCATTCAACCCAAGTATGAATTTTAAACCACTTTCATTCAAGAAAGACAGCAGAGGTGGAGTGAAGTAATTTATTATAACAATTAATAAAAAATAATAGCAATTCTATTGAACAGTTACATAGAAATAACAATTCTGTTGCTGTGTAGGGCTATGTATACAAATTTGTAGAGAAAGGTGTACATATATATGGATATGTAAATATACACACATTATCAAACCATGAATTTCTGTTGATATTGTTTAAGATAAAGGATTCATTAAAGTTACATATTTTAGTGCTTCATCTGTTAACATTACATTTTCTTCTCTGTGTTGCTGACTTTAACCTCCTAGAGAACAGAGACACTCTTTTTACCTTAGCCAGTACTGTCTTAATGCATGAGTCTGTCTGAAAGGGGCCCATATATATTAGGCTCAAAACTGGTTGCATGAGACCTACTACTCATAGATGGCATCTACTCTGTCTGGGCCATGTTATGTTCCGGTGTATCTGTGGGTACATGCTCTTTTAACAGAAATTTCTGTGGCACTGAGTAGCTATTGGGGAAGATTAGCAGTTCAGTATGACAAGCTAAACTGGCCAATTTGCTGTCACTCATCTATGTTGTTCTTATCTTATTTCAGTATATTTATTTTTTTCAGACTAATAGTGGATGGAAATACGGTGTTTCACTGGATGAAAACATGAAGACTCACCCATTAATAAGACCTTTCAAAACTTTAACTGAAAAGGTAGTAGAGGAAATTTCAGCTGTATTAATACAAAGTAGATTGATTTGTGTACTTTTAAAAATCCATTTCAATTATAGGCTATAAAAGGGAGACAAACTAGAATTCTTACAGTTAAGAATAGCAACATCTATATGCTAAAGTGATTGTTTAATCTTACAGTCTTGCATAATTTGCTTCCATTAGACAGTCTTCATAGGCCTGGGTTAATTTGTATTCAAAGTATCAATAGCACAGGGTTTTCAGGCCTTCATGGATGAGGAATGACTGACAGCAACTCCTGGGTTTTAGATGAAAGTATAATTTAATGTATCTGAGAGCAATTTTGTCTTCAAGAAAGATGGTAGAAAAGTTCAAAGAAAGTGCAGGAGATGCTTCAGTTGAAAATAGGGAAAAACATTTAAACTATCTAGAATGTGTTTTTATTTGAATTTCTTGATTAGACATGAATGTCTTCTAATTGTCAGAACAGTGAACTGAATTTGAATTCTGTTACATATCTTTTCAATGATTCATTAGGTGACTCAAATAAGTCAATTACATTTGTCCCTCTTTACCACACTTTTCCTGTTCAGAAAATGGAGATGATAAAAATCAAGAAGGATTCAAAAGATTTAAATTCCCAAAGTTTGTAAATAGCTTTAAAATCTTCAGAGAGGAACTGAAGAGTTGTTGGTTGAATCGTTATTAAAGCAGTTCGAAGAGAATTTTCTGAATCGTCTCAGATTAGAACTTTTGAATCTAAAAATCAAGTCTTTTCATAAAAACTGTCAAGTAACTGTCATAAAAATTATTTATGGTAAGAACCAAAATACTTTTATTATGTTGTTTTGAGAAGTCTTAATATGACATACTCATAATTTTCTTTGCCACAACTTTTCAGATTTTCTATAACACCTTTACATTTCAAAGGAACGTGGAATACAGACTGTTCCCTAATTTTTTAATGATGACTGTATTTATATGAAGAGGTATATAGAGCCGTAATGTTCTGTATCCATGAATGGATATAAGTATAAGAAGACCAAAAGAGGCCTCGTGTGCTCAAATGTACATGCCTAACTAATTTCATAGTACTTGTAGTGCCATCAATTTTTTATTATTTGGGGCTGGAGGAGTCAATGAATAAGTTTCCAGATACAAACTACCAGAGCTCACTTGAGTGCTGTTAGTTTCTAACACATATTCCAGCAATAAATGCCACTAAGAATGAAACCAAAAAATTTGTAAGTATTTTAAAGCTTCTTTCTCATATTAAAAGAACTATATCATGTCTTCATAGAATCATAGAATCATAGAATGGTTAGGGCTGGAAGGGACCTTCAAAGGTCATCTAGTCCAACCCCCCTGCAAGGAACAGAGATATCTCCAACTAGATCAGGTTGCTCAGGGCCTTGTCCAACCTGGCCTTGAACATCTCCAGGGATGGAGCATCCACCACCTCTCTGGGCAACCTGTTCCAGTGTTCTACAACTCTCATGGTAAAAAATTTTTTCCTAAATATTTTCAGATATAGTATACAAATTTTGTTTACTTTTGTGACATGTGACAATTTATAAAGAAGGACAGAATATTTTTATTGATTTTTTACTACTTGCTAAATACATTATTTTCGTCAAAGGAAAAGGAAATTTATCGTTGGCCTGCCAGAGAATCACTGAAAACCATGTTGGCCATGGGATGGAGCCTAGAAAGGACCAAGGAAGGAGGAGAAGCAATAATTCATCAGCGTGAAAATGAAAAGCTCCGCAGCATATCTCAGTCTAGCCAGGTAAGGTGGAATTGCTTAAATTTAGAAAGTAAAAGGCTTGTTTGTTAATTCACTAAGCAATTATGCAAAATTATGTTAATTTCTGGGTTTTTTTTCGTAAAAAGAATCTTTTAATGTTAGAGTTCTGAGATTGAAATTTGTGTCACTGTAATAAAAACTGTGCAGTAACACTAAAGAGAGGATTGCAAAAAGACAACAACTTTTGAGATAAGACTGTCAGAGACCATATCTATTCATCTTCTCGGAATATCTGAAGAGAGTTCTCGTATAGTCACTCAAAGAATACACGGCAAAGTATTTAAAGCCTTTTATTTTATAGTAAGTAAATCTAGTAATTTTCTTTTTTGGTCAAACAGAAGAGCCTGAAAAGGGCTTTTGTCAAGATTATTATGACTGTCGTGGTTTAGGCCACTCCAGCAACTAAACTCCACACAGCCGCTAAACTCCACACAGCCCGGGGATGAGGAAGGGAATTAAAGGAGAAAAGGGAAAGAGACCCATGGGTTGAGATAAGAACAATTTAATACTACTGCTACTAATATATATACACATGTATGTACAATGATAAATATATATGAACAAGTGATGTACAGTGTAATTGCTCACCACCCCTTGACCAAGACCCGTCTCGTCCTGAACTAGCGATCCCGAAACAGACAAGTCCCAAAACCACAATCCCGGACGAACGGGAGGCCCGAAAATAGAGAGAGAGAGAGAGAGAGCACTGTGAGAGTCCAAAACTGAGAGTCCCAGAAGAGCAAAAGCCCTTCTTTCCAGTTGTCCCTCACTTTTATATTGGGCATGACGCTGCATGATATGGAATACTAATTGGCCAGTTTGGCCCTCAATCCTAAATCTAAGCACAAATCATAAGGAGAGTCATGGACCGTCATGGACCTCCCATCCTGACTATGCTCTCCCCTATCCTGTTGTGCTCCTGCACACGGGTGAGAACACGGCAGCTGAACAGTCCTTGAGACCTCAGTGCCAACTATAAACATCAGTGTGCTGTCAGCATTCTTCTCAGAGCAAGTCTTAAACTAAAACCAAAACACGGAGCTCTTCTAGCTGTTAAAAAGAAGAGCTAACTCTGTCCCAGCTGAAACCAGGACAGACTGACAAATAAGATTGCACATTTAATAGTTTTTGGTAAATCTATAGGCAAAATTTGCAGCTACTTAGTATGTAGTACTTAGACTAATTTTTTCATTCGTAGGTTTTTCTAGGAGCATGTTTAGACTGCTGCTCAATATGTCTGTGTCTTGGAGGGGGGGAAAGCTGTTTAAAACTATGACAAGTGTTGGGAAGTTCTATTGGTTCATTCCCCAGCACCAGTTTTGCTTACCAAAAGTGGCCCCTGACCACTCTGTTACAAGACAATATTTCAGCATTTGTTTCTCCAGCAAACTTCATTCCTTTACTAGGAGTCCTGTTCTTGGCATCTCTGCTTCCAGCCAGTTGAACCTATTCTGCAGTTGGGCCTTCTTGCCCAAGAAGATGCATGATAAAGACATGATCGAGTAGAGGATTTCAGCACATTTAACTTTAGTACATGATCGAAGTCTTTGATTTATATGTGACCATTCACATTTAACATGTGCCCAATAGGTCTGTCGCGCTGGACCTTTCACACTTTAAGCATTTAAAGACTGCATAAATATATCACACTTCTCTTTTTTCTTACTCTGTAAATTTCACAACACAATAACCTATTTTAACTTTTTTGTGATATCTTGTCTTTAGTATATGGTTCATTAAGGCTGTTGCCACACTGGTCTGTCATGTTTTGAAGGCACGTCTTGTATGCCTCGTAATTGGTCTCCTCTCTTAGGCTGAAAAGCATAGTTCTTAGCAGCTTGCCATCTGTTGTGAATAGAGAGATCTAAGTATCTGCAGCAACCTTCTTACTTCCACATCTGCAAATGTATTCTGTTAATTGTTCTGTCTGTCTTCAGCATGTTGCAAAAGAAAAGGTGAACACAGTTTCTACAAGAAAGTTTAAAATGTGAATGCTGTTACTCTAATCAGATCAACAACAGAGATGATGTAGTTGAATATTTGTGTTCTTTTATCTGAGGTACTTTTATCTGAAAATAATTCTCTATTTTTCCCTGCAGGGAAATGGGTATAGTCCAGCTCCACTTGATCTCTCTAATGTGGTGCTTTCTAGGGAGCTTCAGGTTTGTATTTGTGTTTTATATATTTTATGCTAAAAAGAATTAATAGATTTGGGTTTTTATTATTAATGAGTTGAATTTTGTCAGCTTTTATAAGTGTATTTGTGACTGTGGTTGTGACATGCTGTTGTAGAAAGGTGCGGGCCATACTATTTACGTATTTAAAGAAGAGATTTCTACTGTTTATCCCATTGGTGCTTCCTGAGTCTCTAGAAAAAGTTATCATGAAGCTAGGGAAGAGGCTGTAAACAGCATGTGGTGTATGTGTATCCTGTGCCTGTGATGACTATAAAAGAACAGCTAAACATAGAAATAATACTTAACTGTGATGTTTCTTTACCACAAAAATGTAGACTTTACTCAAGACTAAAATTATGTAGAATTACACCATTTTTAATTGTCACCTTTTAATTTTTCATCTTGCTTTTTCTGATGGTAATGTAGGGGATGGTTGAGGTAATGGCAGAAAACTACCATAATATATGGGCCAAAAAGAAGAAAATGGAGTTGGAGAGCAAAGGTAAGCTAGAATCCTGTGAACCACACACAAAAAAAAAAGACAAGGAAACTGAGGGAGAAGAAACAGTCTGAAAGAACACAGTATAAGACGATCAAAATTGAATAATTCCTTTTTGTACTTGAAGGAAAATAAATTTTACCGTAGAAAAACTTACAGTTCTTTCAACTTACTAAAGGTGGAGGTAGTCATCCTTTATTGGTACCTTACGACACATTGACAGCCAAGGAGAAATCACGGGACCGTGAAAAGGCACAAGAGCTGTTTAAATTCCTTCAAGTCAATGGTATAATCATATCTCGGTAAGTCACACATTTTTTGAGATACTTGCTTATATTCAGTGCTCAAACTGTTATGATTGTCCTTATCTCATTGAAATCTTTTAGTTATTAACATAATTACTCTGTAAATCAGAGTTGTTGTTATTTTTATGTTCAGAAATAGTGTAGACCGGTAACATTTTTAATAAGTATGTGATCATAGTAATAAGAAAATGCAACAGTAGTGTAATTAAACAAGCAGATGATTCAAAACTTCTAAATTAGCAGCCAGTATTTTCAGTAAGGATCATGGGAAATAAATCTGAGATCTGATACTGAAACACATCTATATAAAAGTGCTTTTTAATCCAGTTGTTAAGAAAAATGTTGGTTCGAGTTCTGTGAAGCAGTAAGACGAAGTGGCTATTTTGTGGACGTTTCATCCTTAACTTCTGCTTAAGCAGAAGCACAGACTTCATTACTTGTACTCTAACTTGAATTGCTGTGTTTGGAAGTAAGCTGACCTGTGGGGACTTATATGGGCAATGAAATGAAAATAACTTATTATATTTTAGCTTTATATGATGGAATTGTGAGTCATCACAATTCCATGTCACAAATACTATGTCATATTTTATTGCATGTGAAACACCTGAGGACATAGGAAACTGCAATTTTGCTGGCATTAAGCATTTTTGTAAACTAAACTGTATTCATGAACAAATTTTTCTGAACATGCATAGAGTCAGATCTTGTTTTCATTTATTTCTGCTTTTCAAGTCTGTGTCTCTAGTGAAAGCGTACACTCAGAAATTTATACAAATTGATTATTAGGTTCTGCAAAAGATAACTTTGTTGACTTCAACAATTAATAACAGTTATTAAGATATTAGAAGACAGTTCTAAATACATGTTTGTGCATTACTACAGAGAAGGATTTCCTCTTGCCACATATGTAGGCTCTCAGTCTGACACCAAAACGTGGGTACACCACCAAACATTTCTATATCGTCCATAAATGCCTTCAAGCAACTGAATAAGAAAAGCAGGTTTAGTTCCTGCAAATGAATGGTCCTTTGAAATGCTCAAATATTAATTTTAGTATCTCTTTGCAGCTGTATCTATTCAGGTTAGGACGACAATGTTTTCAGTGTTGACTAGTGGGACAAGTCAGCTTGAAAAAGCCTATTCAAAATCTTTATGGGGAATGGGCAAAGAGTTTGCATTAAATGTCTGTATCAGAGTGAATCAAGATGATCCTCTTCTCAGTATTTTCTTCAGATGAATATGTGCATATTTGAAATGTATATAAAATCTTTTCAAGTATTGATTGCAATTATCACATTTCCAGAATGTCATTCTTAAAAACATTGGACTAATCATTAAAACATGAAAATTCTTTATAATTGGAAATGTATAGGCGGCACAGGGTGTGTACTTTACATATACCATCTGCCTTTGTTTTGACTTTTGCTCTTCATTCTTTGTTGAGAACACTTTTGGGTATTTATGACATACAGATCAATCTCTCAGGCCTTACTCAAGTATATGTTAGAAACAACATGGTATTTTGTTAAGCATCTTTAAACCTCTACAAGTTGTCTTCATTATTTAACAGAACCGCCAATGTCTTTCAGTATTTAGGAAAGTATATATAATCTCTTAGCAACCATGACTTACTATAAATGCAAAAAGAGAATATTTACAGTGATCTCTCTGAAAATACAGCTAAATACTTAGTTGCCTTATCCTCTGTGAGAATGAGGCAGCAGATGCCTGTCAATCATACATAGCTGTTAATACATATCAAATCATTTCATTACACATGTGATATAGCAATTAGTAGGAGGTCATGAAAGTATATAAACTAGGACTCTTCAAATAGATTATTTTTTTTTCAAATGAAACTATAAGATGGGAGGTTAGAGTCCTTTTATGTTTATGTGTAAAATAGGATTGGAATGTATTCCTTGGTTCCCTGGTTCTGTTCTTCCAGCCTATAACCATTCCTCTCCTCATAACCATGTTCTAACATACACTTTAGTAATAGATGATTTTGTTGTTAAAATTTCTGCTGCATCAACCTTCTCCCACAGAATTACTTTTTTCCTTGGATTCACCTTATAGCTATTTTTCAAGTGTTAGTCTAATCTTCCATTTATTCTCCCTAATTTACTTCTGTACCAGTGCTAAGGAATCTCAGGACAAATGATCATTTCCTCCATACCACAACAGTGAGTCCATCAACTTTCCTGCTTTCTTCTTCCTTTCTTGCTTTACCTCAGTGCCACAAACTACCAGTTCCTCTCTTCTTCTCTATTCCTTACACATTGTTCAACCCCTCCATAGTCTCTGCATCTCCTTTAGCCAGGTCATTTTCTCCAACTGATAAAAGGGAGCATCTTGCTATCTACTACTCTTTGAAGAGCCTGTACAGAAGCAAATGAAGTAGCCATTATGGATAACCAGAGGTTTCTCTTAATATTCATCAGTTACTTCCTCACTTGGCAAGCCAGTTAGATGTCCTGGGTGTAGGCCACCATCAACTGAAATCTTAAGTATAGTTTTGTCCTCTTAATGTTGGAAAAAAGAGACTTATGAAGAAGTTTCAAACTAAACAAATGTATAAGAAAACCTTAAGGAAACAAAAAAGAAAGAATTAATGATTTGTAAAACCAAGTATGTTTGAAAACAGAATAAATTAAAAATCTATGGAGTTATGTGACTTCAAAAAGAAAAAGAAAAAAAATCCCTGTTCACATCCTGATGATTGTACTGTCATCATATATACTACCGTCATTATCAATGCTATTTATATTAATGCTTTCTGAAACAGGGGTCTGAATGACATGGAGTTGGATGCTTCATCCATGGAAAAGAGGTTTGCCTTTAAGTTTCTGAAGAAAATTTTAAAATATGTTGATTCTGCTCAAGAGTTTATTGCGCATTTGGGTAAGCTGCAGATTTTATTTTGAAAATTATTAAAATTGTTGATATTTAACTATTTGGACTGATATGTTTAAATTTGTAGACACAACTATTTTTATTCCATTTAAGAAACTTAAATTCTGTCTTTTAATTTACAGATTGAATTCTTGGACATGTGTAACTAGCTAAACTGTTTCTGCTGTTTCGTTTGTATTTCAGCAAAACTAAGTTTGCAAGACTATATCAAAGAGCTATTGTGTTATTTATTATTAGACAACTTCTTATTCGTATCTATCTTGATTGTATCCTTGCAGAAGCCATTGTAACCAGTGGAAAAACAGAAAAATCTCCACATGACCAAGAAATAAAATTCTTTGCCAAAGTGAGTGATTTAGTATTTCACGTAATGTACATATACATTCAATATACAGAATATGGAAATTTGTAATGTTAGACTGCTTTTCAGGTAATAGAAATATATCTTTCCTATATTTTTCCTGGTAAGTAATCAATTAAATGTTGTTAACAAATATTTCAAAATATCTTCAAAAATATCTCAATATATTTGCTGGATTCAAATATTTCAAAATAATTTCAATATCTCTGCTTCTACATGAGAAGGAACATAGAAATTAAAAGGCAGCTTATTTATTACATGAAATTAAATACCCTCACTGAATATATAAATGATTTCTGAAAATTTTTGCCTTGATATATCACTGAAGTGCATAATATCGTTTAATTAACAGGAAGAAGTATTCCAATGTGTAGTAATGTCATACGCATTTGTGAATCTAATAAGAAAAATGTGTCAATACTCAGATTTGAAGTAAGGAACATTTGGGATTTAATTTAGGATCTTAACAAAAAAAAAAAAAAAGCCCTCTCCCTTTATATCTCTACTAGACACTTATGTAAATAATGGAGAGGAAGGGTCCTTATAGTTCAGTGATATTTACCACTGTGGAATGTGAGAAGAGTAAGCCTGCAGTATTAGATCCAAAATAGCTAGATCTGTGTAACTATTTATTATTCAAGCAACTTTTAAGTAAAATTCTAAGACTTAAGGTTTTAATTTATATGACTTTGTGTCTGAAATAAGAAAATACGACTGTTTCAGATCTTCTAAAATTCTTTGAATGAACTTTTACCAATCAGAGCATTGTTGCTACATTTACCATTGTGCTCTGTGAAAAATACATTTTGTATCTGTATTTCTTAGGTTCTTTTACCATTAGTTGATCAGTACTTTACAAATCACTGCCTCTACTTCCTGTCTTCTCCAACAAAAACACTCAGTAGCAGTGGATATGCATCAAATAAAGAAAAGGAAATGGTAGCAAGGTAAGTAGAAAATTAAGATATACACAGGAGGGTTCTATATAGATAATTAAAGATCTCTTCTTAGATTAAAGAGAAAGATAGATCAAAAGCTCAGTTTCCTGAAATAGAAAGTGAATAGCTTATTCTGTACCAGAATGGCAGTGAGTGAGGAGAATTCCTCATTTTAGAATTCTTTAATATGTAATTAAAAAATTAAGTATATATACTAATTATATATTAAAATTGCGGATGATAACATCAAAAACATTAATAAATTATTCTGTAAGCAACAGAACTAATAAAACTTAATTTCT
Organism: Tauraco erythrolophus; assembly: GCF_009769465.1. Taxonomy (NCBI): domain Eukaryota; kingdom Metazoa; phylum Chordata; class Aves; order Musophagiformes; family Musophagidae; genus Tauraco; species Tauraco erythrolophus. The sequence continues at coordinate 37,107,259 of NC_141470.1, read as the reverse complement.
GATGGGTTTGTGTTTCATTGTTGATGGCAGTTTCTGGTTGAAGCTTATCCCACAGTTGGATCATTTAAATGGTCTCACCTTTAAATTTTCAGGTTATCAAAAAATGTGAAAATACCATGATGAAGCTTTTCAGGGGTAATTATAGTTTATCCCTTCTCTACAAAATTGCTTCTGACCCTGCACAAAAATTGCTGGAGTTTAATGATTTTTAGATGTCCGTACTGTTTCAAATTTGGTTGGAATCAGCCATTTGACTCAAAGTTATTTTAGAAAACTCAATTTAAGAGACAGTTGCCTTTTAATTTATAATGTGTTGCCTTTACAAAAATATGAATTTCCTTTTTCTGCAACTAAAATTTAAAATTAATATTTAATTTGTTTTTAACTATGACTGTCATCTATTATTTTTGTTGCAAATTTTTTCTCCCCATTAAAGGTGCGCTGTCAGTTATTTTCTTTGGGAAATTTTGTATCCTAATCTTTCAAACTGTATTTTACTCTCTTGCTTTCTTTAACTGTCAGTTTTTCAAACTCTATTTGCTTTCTTTCACTATGTTGACAAGAGTTGACTACTTTTTCCAACGGAAGAGTAGTTACAAAATTTGAAAGAAAAGGTAACTTACTCATTGTTAAATAAGATCAGGTCCAGCACTGAACTTCCTAGATTCCATTCTTTGATTTATCTTTCAACTTTTTTTTGCATGTCTCTAAATTATTATTACCCTTTTGTTTCCATCTTCTAGGTGGGTGGTAGTCCTTATATCACAGTTACCTGTAAGAGTAATAAAGTCCCTAAGATTCTGCCTTACTGAGCTTTCAGATATGTTATATACAAATGCGGGAGGTAGTCCATGCTTCCTCTCCGAATGCTCCTATTACTTCCTGACGTCGGTGAGATCAGCTTAACAAAGCTAGAAAGATGCTTACTAGGGTTGTACAAAACACCTTTACAAAGGCACATGAAGGAAGTTAGACGTCTAGCCTGTGTATCTGCTATTATAAATTCGGAAATATAATTCTTTGTCCATTTTTTGTAGAGAAAAGTGACTATCAGTTATTTTCATCTTATAGGAAATACAGTATTTCCTTACTATTATGAAGATAACAATGACAATCTGTTGTTAGTAAGAGACCATACCAATTCCTAAGGTATATTTGCTTCATTTTGTTATGTCTTAATTCTATTTGTAAAGTATAGCACAGATGATAAACAAATCTGCTAACTGTCTGGTTTTAGAAGTTAAAGTAATTCCTTTAATCTTTAGAGAGTTGGTGATTTTTCCTTTCTCTTAATTACTGTGTTATTTTGACAGATAGATTAGATATGCAAGTTTCTGAAATACTTGCCAGAAGCTCTTCTAGGCTTTATATATTTCAGGATTCATCTTATAATCAGCAGAGGCTGAACACAGATTTACTTATTTACAAAGGATATCTTCGCAAATAGTTTTAAATAGTATGAAAATTTGCAATATTTGTTTCCTGCAGAATGCCAAGTAAAACGCTAAAATCTTACTTCGTTTTTCCTGTTCTTAGAAAAAAAAAAATCTTATTCAGAAATAATAGTCATAAAGAATGACTCAAACATATAATACACAATTGTTGGAAACCACTGTAATCAAAAGAAAGTGTCACATTTCAAGTCAACTCTGAAGTAGTGAAGCTTAGAAAATGAAAGTATTCAGAAGATTCAAAAAGTTCTTCTGCTTAAGGCAGTTATTTGACTGACAGCATCATGTGTGATTCAAAATACACTTTCCAGGAACTATGTTGTATTTTCTCTTTCATATTCGTACTACTCTTTACCTCATATTCTAAATAAATCTTTAATCTCTGTCTTGTCTTGTCTTGCTCTTTCTGTTCTTTTCTGCTTTAGCCTGTTCTGCAAACTAGCTGCTCTTGTTAGACATAGGATCTCACTTTTTGGTAAGTTGTTAAGAAAGATCTTGATGAAGTTAAAAATATAAAAAATGTATAACCATTGCGTCTATCTTACCTGAAGCTTTTCAAAGCTATAGGCAAAATTCTATAAAATGATGCATAAACTTCCAGTAAAATTAGCGAGCGCACTCAACACAGCTTTGAAGCTAACAGTTAATAAAATATGTAAAGTGTTGGAGCAGGAGGAAATACTTCTAGGTTTTTCAGACTCTTGTAAAAAAATTCATGTCTTTGCAGTTACTTTTAGCTTTTCAGAAGTCATCTTACACTAATTTCTGTCATCTAACTGTTCACTGATAGATTTATTTCTCAGTAGAGTAGATGGACGTAGGGAAAAATAACATACCTTTTTCAAAGATATTGGTAAGAAAATTATAGAATAAACGTAGGTACTACAAGATAAATTCAGAATGTTGCAGGGTGAAATGATGAAAACTAGACACTAGTTACTCTTTTTAGTTCTTTTCTTGTATGGAAATAGACTTAAGAGATTGAAAGTTAGTTCTAGAAGCAGACCTAACTCTCCCTCCAGTGACCTAAGGTGGGAGACTTATGTCATGTCTTGTTTAATCAATGCATTTCCAGTAATGACTTTTTGGATAATTTGATTATCCTACATTTTCTGTGCTATTGTGCTCTCATAGTATCTCTTTCTAACTAGGTAGCGATTCTGCTACAATGGTGAACTGCCTGCATATCTTAGCTCAGTCTCTTGACACACGGTAAGTTTGCAACATTTATACCGACTACAAACTATGTAGGTGTCATAAAGCTTTTCAGGAGCAGTTGGATTGTTTCTGGATTTTTTATTCCTTATTTGTAAGTAATGATATTAGCAGTATCCATAATTCAGATATTGACCTCCATATTAGCAGATTGCATCTGAAGGGCTTCATCTACATTTTTCTGTTCAATGCCTGTCATTAAAACATTGAAAACTTTTGTCACCCTTTCCAATGGCATTTGAAGTCTTTATTGACAGATATAAATGACACAAACATTGAAACTGCAAATATCAATACCTGCAGATATTGAGTCAGTTTAGTGCATATTGAAAAATTTGTCATTAGAAGTGTGCAGAATGTATTAAAATATGTGCATAGTTACATCTGCTAATTTTACTGTTTAACATTGTAGGGTTTGTGTAGATTAAAACACAGGCCAGATTAGTTTTCTAATTTGAGCTGTTTTCTGGCCTGGTTATGTAATCCACCAGCCTGACAATGAACTCATTGTGAATAATAACACTGGAAAGCTTCATTAAGGGGTTGGAGAAGAGTGCAAAAAAATTAAGGAATGAGACTGTGATGCTGGTGTGGCCGTTGCATTTTCTAGATTTAGGGTTCTTTGAAAACAGGTGAACATGTATCCTTGCATACCTAGTTACTGTGGCTCCCATAAAAATTTAGGGATTGAGAGTAATTTTTCTTGAGCATATAGCACAGAGGCGCTTTCTCACCACCTATGATGTTTGCTGAGAAGGCATTCGAAAGGAGATCACAAAAATTGGAAAGACAAGACAGGAAGCAAGTTCTTTGTTGTTATTATTACGTATTAAATACTCCAAGATGATTGTTGCTTATAGTTCTATGTAGATCTAACTGTCCTTTTCAGTTTGTAATGTAAAGTTCACTGATATATGTGTGTATCTTCAAAGACTGATAGAATATAACATGTACAAATATATCTATACAACTACTAAAGATCAATTTTTCCCTTGTCATTTTTCAGAACTGTTATGAAATCAGGATCTGAGCTTGTTAAAGCTGGATTGCGTGCCTTTTTTGAAAATGCAGCTGAAGACCTGGAAAAAACTTCAGAAAATCTTAAACTTGGAAAATTTACCCATTCACGAACACAAATCAAGGGTGTTTCACAGAATATCAATTATACTACGGTAGCATTGTTACCAATCTTGACATCAATTTTTGAACATATTTCACAGTATCATTTTGGAATTGATTTACTTTGTAAGTATTTTATTTTATTTTTGAAGTTTATTGTGTTTTAATAATACAAAAGCTTTTTAGTAATGATTGCATGAATTCAAAGGATGAAATTCTGTTTTCAATAACACACGTTTCCAGCATTAAATCTGAAATTAGCTGCATAGTACCTAATTTCTATTGTATGTTTAAAAATAACTCAGTAAGTTTCAAATGAATTATGTACAATGTTTCCACTTTAGTTCTTTTAATTTAAAATTTCGTTATTTTTAGCATCACTTAGTTTAAAATTACTGAAATGCCTCCTTGAGATTCAGCAATATGCTGTTCTAAAATACTATATATGTTTGGGTGATCACAGTTCCAAAGCAGAAGATAAAAGATCTATAGCTGTGAAAAAACTTTCTTTAAAAAGATGGGGAGCCTTTAGGTCATGTTCCTAGAGGTTAGACATACAGACTGATGTGATTTAGCTTAAAATTGTACTCTGCGAGTGTCATAACCTGCAATACTGTATTAGCAAGTATCTGCTAATGTCTGGAATGTCTGATGATCTATTAGGTTTTGGAATGAATGTAGATGACAGAGAATGTAGGTATCAGAGAAACAAGATAAATAACATGTGTGGAGTATTGACAGCCTAGAATGGTCAGTGATACATAATGCTAAAAGTTTTAGACACCATTTATCAGATTGTGCAAAGCAGATGTTTAATATTTGGAACATAGTCTTTAGTTGAATAAATACTGATAATGTACTTATTATTTTCCTCTAGTGGGTGATGTGCAAGTTTCATGTTACAGAATTCTTTGTAGCCTCTATTCCCTTGGGACTGGGAAGAACATCTATGTTGAAAGGTATTGAATGAAAAATAGCATGTAAAATTTTCTCTTCTTTAGGAGTGAGTTGTTTACTTAATAAAGTAGTTTGAATGAAAGGTGAATCTGAAACAGTGTGAGCATGTTTAAAATACACTTTTTCTGGAATGTAGTTGCTTATATCTTAGAGTTGAATTCCACACACAAAAACCCAAGCCAAACCTAAATAAAAGCAAATAATTCATCCTGCATATGGCCAGGTATCTGCAGGGAGTTTATTTTTGCCATAGGGAAAGCTAAGTTTTACCATGGGTTACCATTAAGGTTCCCAAAGTTTGGCTACTGCATGTTGCTGTGGGAAGTAGTATGAGTACTAGTTAGATTGTGTCTGTCTCACACCTAAGTCTATACAGAGTTCTCAAAATAGTTGTCCTGAGCATAAAATTTTGAGCATGTGTAGAGCATTCCAACAGCCTTTAATTTTACAAAGGAAACCACTTTACCAGTTACTTGCATTTTAAAAAGAGTAGAGTCTACAATTCCTTTAAGCATCTAGTTGCTCTGATATGTTCCAAGACCTGGCTTATAGATCCTCTTCTATTAAAAGAGGCTCAGATCCATATCTGCTACTTCAGAAATGAGAACCCTAATTTTTGGCCTGTCTATCACAAGACAGGAGCCAAGGTAATCATAACCCTTCCTTATGCTTCTGAAGGCTTTAGGTTAGGCACATTTCATGATCTTTATTATAATGAGAAGTTTAAGATCCATGGAGCCTGAGAGTGAGGCTAAACTGGAGGAAATACAGCTCTCTAGTCTGGTTAGGAGAGGCTTTGCCTAGTATGAGGAATGCTGGTCTCCACTTCCTTCCTTCCAGAGTTTATTCAGTAATTCTTCCAGGCGAAATGCAAGAGCAGTCTGGTGGACAGGCTGTCTCTTTCCTCCCACTCTGCGTGCATGTACATGTGTGCACAAGCTCATTCTTTTATATGTCCACATTCAGTCATTCATGTGTCCACCACTACATTACAGAGCTATACTCTTTCTTCTCTTTCTGAGTTTAAAAATCTTCAATACTCTTTGACACAGATCTGATAAGCAAAACAGGAAGTGCCTTACCCCTACTCTAACTAGCAGTCAGGGTCTTCTCACAGGAAATAAAAGGTAATTTCGTTTGAGTTGCCTTTTGATGAGAAGAGCTCACAGCCCAGGCCTCCACTTGATTGGCAAGAGCTATAAGCACTGGACAGTTACATTAAACGTTGATGTTAGCAGCATCACCTTTTCGTAATGCAGTTGTCTTCTTAGGAGGGAAGAGTGGTCAGATCAGATATATCCAAGGAAATTAATTAGTCTCCGAGTGCTGTGTGAGAGGTTTCCATCAGTGGATTTAATTTAGTTTGATTTTCACTAGACTCACTCAGGCTCTTAAATTAAGGCTGTAGGCAGACATCAATGTCTAGGTGGGAGGTAGGATTTCAAACACGCTGCTCCATATTTCAGCAAAACTTAGAAGTGAATGATTGAGCTAACTTGAACAGTTATTCAAGTTAAACAATGCTCAGATTTAGGATCAAAGTGCAGTTTTTCTCTTAGTGAATTTTGCAGGAACATTAAGAAGTTTTACCTTCTGTTGCAGGATGAGTCATAGTTCACTTTTCATAGGTGAATATCACTTTTCATGGCTGAAATAGTTCAGCTCATTCTACAAGACTCCTGGCTGCTGGGGCTCAGGACTACTAAGTATTAAGTTGGATTGCTGCTGCTGCTGCCTTGTTGTGACAAACTTCCATTGTCAAGAGTTTTGTACTTTGTACAAAGAGTGTTTAGCTTGTTTAGGATGTTGGAGATGTTTCTGATTTCTCTGTGGACTTTTCTTCCCTAAATGTCTCTGTGGTTCATAAATGTTGAGGACTGGATGCAAAATGCAGTAGTCCTTGACTACTTTGAGCCCTAATACTCCACTGGCAAGTGTAATATTACTGCTATAGGCATTCTGACTATGCATTGTATACCCAGGTGCCCATTTCTTTTCATTAATTTAATCAGAAATCTAGGTCCTAAACTTGAGGTTGAAAACTCCCTTTTCACACCCAGTACTCAAAAATTTTATATCCCTTTATGGTTTCTTGATCTTTTCCTGGTTAGTTTATAGAAACACATTTCCAAAGGATTTTTAACACACATGATGACATATCTGTATCAATAATAAGAAATACAAACTTCTGCATGAGTTAAGAAATAATAGCACTTTTTAATGTACATAGTTCAACATGAAAAAATTAACTGCTATATTCAGTCATACTTACATATCCAGATTGTTCAGTTTAAGACTTCGATTTGACCTGTTTGAGGCTTCTTGAAATAAAAACTACCAAAGATGTAAGAAAGTCTGTTGTAAAAATGGTATAATAAGAAATGCTTCTTCATGGCTACCATTAGTTGGTGGTCTTTTATCTTGCTTTGATTTTTCAAAGCCTAGATTGATACCATTATATCTCAAGTGTTTCCACTTCCTCCAAGACTTGCACGTCAGCCTCTTAACAGTTCTTCCTCATTCTTTGGAGCTAATGTTTCCAGTTAGTTTTCTTCCTAACATGTTTTGTCTAAAGAGTTAATTTGGCTTTTCTTTAAGTACCTTTTACTCAGTTCTATTGAACCATACAGTTCCTTGAGTGAATTTAACATTATATGCTTCTTATGTCAGTGACTATCTACTCTGAAATTCTTTTTATCTTTTCTTATGTCTGTCCTGCAAAATTATAGACTTTCCCTTGCTTCCAAATGACAGAAAATATCTGTGTATGTAGAATGATTTTCTTAGCCTTGTTGTATAATTGTTCACCTTCTCTCTTCTTTTGGCTTCTTGACATCATCCTTTTATATAGAAAGATGGGTATGAATTATGACATTGTCATGCATATGAAGAAATAGCCTCAGTGCATTTGATGTTAGTCTTTTTGAGTTACTTTTTAATATGTGTCTGTGCACATATATATACATACACACACCAAGTGTTTCCTTCTTGATCCAACAGAAGACAGAGTTTCCTTTATAGGAAAATTTATTATATCTCCTATGTATATAATATTACATCTTTCATTACAATTTAAATTGGAAGAGAACATTGCTGTGCTCTAAAATATAGGACAAATTTTAACATTATCAAAAATTTGTTTCTGAATGAAATGTTCTGTGGTTTCTATGTGTGCTATTAATGCATCAGGTATTCTTTTGCAAAATGTACACTATATGGATGGTTAGAATGTAAGGAAAATGACATAGATATATAGGCAGAGCACGTAGTTTCTTTTTAAATTTGGAGTAAATAATTTCTACCTTTTCCATTTCTTTGATGGCAGTAAAACAACAGTAAACCGTAGTAACTCTGTACAGAGAATGAATGAGCATTCATCCTTGAAATGCAGTAATATTATGTGAATCATGTTACATGAGATACCCGAGTGAACAAAAATCTATTTTTATAACTTTTTTCAATTTTGTAAGGCCATTGCTTTTGCCAGTGTCTTTTGTTTCTTCTGCAACAAAAGAAGCTGGAGGGTATATAGTTATGTATCTCTTCACATTCCCGCATGTGTGTGAAATAAAAATTGACATAGGCAGTTGAAGATAAGGTAGTAGGTGGGTCACAATCTGTGATTTTAGGTCATACAATGAGGAAGGCTTTGTTGACATGAAGGAATTGTAAAAGGATTGTTTGTTATTCCTGGAAATTGAATAATCATAGAATCATGGAATGGTTTGGATTGGATGGGACCTCAAAGATCAATAGAACAGTTTGGGTTTGAAGAGACCTTTAAAGGTCACCTACTCCAACCCCCCTGCAGTGAGCAGGGACATCAACTAGATCGGGTTGCTCAGAGCCCCGTCCAGCCTGACCTTGAATGTTTCCAGGGATGGGACATCTCCCACCTCTCTGGGCAACCTGTTCCAGTGTTTCACCACCCTCATTGCAAAAAATTTCTTCCTTGTATCTACTCTGAATCTACCCTCTTTTAATTTAAAACTATTACCCCTTGTCCTATTGTAACAGGCCCTGCTAAAATGTTTGTCCCTCTTTCTTACAAGCCCCCTTTAAGTACTGAAATGCTGCAGTAAGGTCTCCCTGGAGCTGCCTTCTCTCCAGGCTGAAAAACTGCAACTCTCTCAGCCGTTCTTCATAGGAGGGATGTTGCATCCCTCTGATCATTTTTGTGGCCCTCCTCTGGACCTGCTTCAACAGGTCCATGTCTTTAAAAAAAAAAAAAAATGGAGCTTCAAAGGATGAAAGGTGTGTGCTATCTTTATCCAATCTGTATGTCAAGCATACAAAATCTGTAAGGCATCTTGTATAAATGGTGCTTCAGAACTTCAGAAGAGTACCTTAGATTTACTTTTATGGCAATGTGAGTCTGGTCTTATGCTGAAAAGGACTGTCTCAGCATCTCTTACACCTTCGTCTGTACATTTCCACTCCTTTCGTTTTGTCTGGTAAATAGTGTTTATGCAGCTAGATGATGAGCATGTTTTTTTGCTGTTGGTTTGGCTTGATTAGTTCTGGGTTTATGGTGAGTTTATTTGTAGCTGGACCAGTTGCTTCATCCAGCTTATCAAGATGCTGTCTGAGTTTTAGTGGTAGCACAGAACAGACAAATAGGAAGATAGGAAGGTTGTGTGTGGGAATGCAGAATTGCCCCTTTCGGAACATGCCACACAGAATGCTATAGTCACGAAATCAATCTTCGATAAGGAGCAGTAGTGTTTCTTGTCACTTGACTATGTAAATGATATATAATGTGTGAAGCAAAAGAAATGTGTGTGTATATACATGTACAGAAAAGAAGTGAAAAGGGTATGACTGTCAAAATGAATTCTTGTTGATTGTATGCATTTGCTCCTTGTTTCAGCAAACTGAAGATATAATAAGGATATGCAGTTACTAATCTGTTCCTTGTGCATATTGTAGACATGTTTTCTACAGTTTGTAGCCTCATAGTTGCACTGTGGTGCAGTTTACCTTTCATATACAATACTTGATGGAGGCTGTTTTTTTTAAAAAAAATCTGTTTCTTATACCACTGTAATGTCCAGTAATTTTGTTCCTGTGAGAAATACAATTTTTCAAAATTGTCAAATAGTTCCTAATATATTAGAGAGATAAACTAAATCAGCAATAAATGTTAATGCTAGTTTATAATGCATACTAGACGTTGAAAACTTAGTGAAAGACTTTTCCTCTCAGGTGACTTTTAGTGTCTCTCTCATACAGGCAGCGTCCTGCACTTGGTGAGTGCTTAGCATCTCTTGCAGCAGCCATTCCAGTAGCATTCCTTGAACCTTCTCTCAACCATTACAACCCATTGTCTGTCTTCAACACAAAAAGTGCAAGAGAAAGAGCAAGTAAGTCATGTCCCTCATGAAAAAAAAAAAAAAAACCAAAAAAAAACCCACAAAAAAACCCTCTCCAACTAGTAGTAACAGAAAGAAATGGTAATGATGAAAAAAAAACAAATGCCAGTAGAGAATTCCTACTATTGCTGTTTTATTATCTGTCATTTTAACCTTGCTCTGCTTTGTTGAGACTGTGTTAACATTGTTTCCTTTCTCCTAGCATATTTGGATGTTTTTTGAACATGATGTTTGAATTCTTTTCTGAAGCTGCATACTGTAATATTGTGGAAAAATCACCAAAACGTGACGAATATTTGAAGCTTAGTCAAAGCTACATTACAAAAATTTGTAGCCAATTGTACAGTTGTGTTCTTACTAGCAACATGCAATAGGTATAATATCTTATTTATGTGAAAATTATTTAAATTTTTTCATTGTCTTACCAGTGCTCCAGTGCAGTTTGGTATAGAGAACTCCTGACAAAATATGACTCTGACTCCATGAAACTTTAATCAGAGGAGCATGAGTGCTACTACATAGATTTTCTTCTCTTGCTTGTCTCCTGACTTACTCTTGACTCTCATATCTTAAAGTATTTCAGTACTTTCCTCACCAATCCATGTAAGAGTCATTGCCTGCCAAAATCATTGTTCCGTTAAACAAACAAACAAAAAAAGTATGTAGATCAATTCCATATGCTTCATAAGTTTTTCCATATAAAAGCAATTACGGAAAAGCTTGTGCTAGCCCTTGCTTCCTGTCAGCTCTACTTTACAGAAGCAGCACTGGTGGAAGAGGAATTTTGCTAGAGAGACTGGCATTAGATTATGATGGGTTGCTAATTGCTGAATAAGCACCTTTCAGTTTCTAATACAAGCATGTGACAACTGGAATTCTTTCCTGGCATTTTTGTTGGGAGATAGATGTGCAGAGTTTATGAACTAGATACAGTTTAATTTTAATCTCACCCATAATTTTGAGCTGTTTGTTTATTTTTATCTGAGGTGGATTTAATCTTTTGCAAATTAAAGTGAAAGTTGTGAATGGTTATGGAAACAATGGCCAGAGTTTATCCAATATTGATAAAAACTCTCAGTTCTGCACTTTTACACAGCTGGGCTCCTCACCAGATAATTGCAGGATGCTTTATGGTAAAGCCATAGCTTTATGGCAGCTATTGTCTACATCAGGGCTATATGCACATGATCAGAAAGGCATAATTTCTGAGATGTGTATACCCTGAAGTCTTACTATAGTTGTGTCTGCCCAAGATGGTGACAGAAAAACACCTGAGGGACAATGTTATTTGTATTTAGGGTTTAAACATAGAAGAATACAGATGCTCTCTTTTATTTTGTTAATCTTTTGCTTTTATACCCTGACTTGCAGTTTTAGGCATGCCTGATACAGTAGAAGAGATGTGTCCAGAGATCCCTCAGTTGGATGGATTAATAAAGGAAATTAATGATTTAGCAGAGTCTGGAGCAAGGTATACTGAAATGCCTCATGTAATTGAGGTTATCTTACCCATGCTATGCAACTATTTATCCTACTGGTGGGAAAGAGGGTCTGAGAGTGTTCCTCAAAGTGCTGGGCCTTGCTGTACAATGATAACATCTGAGCATCTGAGCATCATTCTTGGAAATATTCTGAAAATCATTAACAACAATCTGGGAATAGATGAAGCATCTTGGATGAAAAGAATTGCAGGTACTGTAAATATTTTTAAAAGGTAATTGTACCTAATAATATTTAATTATTTTGCTACACTTTACCATATTACCCAGTGATATAATAATAATAAATTGTAATTAAAAAAGCAGGAAAGATATAGTAGATTAGTAACAATAAGAGAAAGGTATTTTAATATTTTTTATTATTATTATTTCTATGCATGTATTGTAGCATCACTGTAAGCAGGCGACTTTCTATATAACATAATGGATTTTGAAAATCTTACCTTCTCTATGCACTGTATAAAAGCCTTAGTATTTAATTTGGAGTTGTGAATCCCATTTATTTTCAAGACACATACGAAAGGAGTATTGCAGTAGAGGGTACAAGTGCTGTGAATTCTATTCATGAAATATCAAGACAAAAGAGAAAGAAAGTGTGTATGGTGAAATAATCCCAGGAATAACCCAAGTTCAGAATTAGTTGCTTTGTCTGATTAACTGTCCCAGCTATTAAATGAGCAGAAAGATTTCTCAAAATGTCCTGTAACATTTAGTAGCTAGCTAGCTAGCTAAAGAAATTTACTGTATCCAAATTTTATCAATCATTTTAAACAGTGCAATAAGGTTTTTCAAGAAAATCTATGTAAAGGTAATAATTTCCTGCTAAATTTTAATGCTCCATTGGTACTGGGTTTTTAGTATTAATTTAAATACTGGAAGATCTTTAATTAATTATACGGATTCCGTTAAATTTAGTAAGAAATTTGCTGCTTAATTGTAGAGACCACTTCTTGAAGTTTTGTAGTGGCTGTGTATCTATGTAAGGAGATAATGTACTAGTGTGGTTCTTGCAAGGACTTTTGACTCAGGTGGTCTGCATTTTATTACTAATGCTTGTACAAAATAGATCTATGATCTTGAATTAGTCATTCATTCTCTGCATTGTGGCTTGCCCAAGACGTAAAGGAATTCTTCCAGAACACTGTCTTCTAACTGTTTGACATTGTATGCAGAAAAAACACAATAAGTTAGAGACATATGACTCGCCAAAACCATGCTAGTTTAACTGACTAGCTAGACTGAAATTCTAGTTTTTAATCCCTCAATACACACATCTGTTAAAAAGCTATATTAGTAGTTTTATTAAGTTTTATAATCCAGAAATATGTTGAAGCACTATGACCTTTATGTTTTCTAGAACTGCAGAGTTCATACTACTGTGATGAAAAGCATCAATTGTGCATTAATCATAGTATTATCTATGTTTTTATGTATAGTTTACGCTCAACCCATCATCAGCAAAGCCAGACCTGATCTGCTCAAAACTCACTTTATTCCAACACTGGAGAAATTGAAGAAGAAAGCCATAAAGATCGTGATGGAAGAGGAGCAACTCAGAGCAGATAGTAAAACTGACACCCAAGAAGCTGAGCTACTTATTCTTGATGAGTTTGCTGTTCTTTGTAGAGACCTTTACGCCTTCTATCCAATGTTGATACGTTATGTAGACAACAACAGGTAAATAAAAACTAATAACTATACTCATATTTATTAGTTCATGTACTGGAGTTCATGATCAGATAATCAGAAAGAACACAATGCTTTTAATGTTATGCTAAGAATCGGATTTTGAGTGTTTTAAGATTCATTTAATGGAATGATGTACTTTGAATTCATACCTTTTCCTCTCATGCATTTGGCTTATTTGATTGTATTGTAACGGCACTATTATCATTGAGAACACATATCCTGACCAGACTTGTTATATACGCTACCACAGCCCAATGACGTTACAAATGAATACGCCTTTCAAAAATTAAAAAATGGCTAAACTGCTTGATTGTTGATGAAGAAGTAAAAAACTATTTTGCCTCAATTGAAGCATTCTATTTGCAGATCATACCACAAAGATATTACTCTTTTGTGTTGTTTTTTTTTTAAACGGAAATAAAAATTGCTTGAACAACATCGTATTCTGGTTGGAATTACCAGAAGATTTTCTTCTCAACCATTTACTGAAGGATTATTCTGTGCCTTTCCTTTGTCCCAGAATGTGACCCCAAGATGCTCTTCAGAAGAGTGTCTGCAGTATCTATAGTATCTCAGTATCTACAGTATCTTAATCCTATCCTTAACAACATTGTTCTTCTGTACACAATGTTTGTCCACTTATATTTTTTTAGTTTTTAGTACATGTTGGGCTATATTTATTTATTTATTGTTGTATTAATGCATTTTAATTTAGAGACATTTAAGAGGGCTGGATCTGTTGGTTCATTTACCCAAGTTTTCTCAGCACCCTTGTGCAGACAGACCAAGACTGAAGTTGTATTAGTTCCTGGATTACAAAAATAAACCAATTAAAGCAGTCAGTCCTTACAGCTCTACCCATTAATTCATTTCCCTCTACTTTTCCTCCTCTCTCCATTATAGTGTTCTCTTTTGGATCAACAGAAAGTTTTGATAAAAAAGTTTTATTACGGAAAAAAAACAAAAATAGATAAATACTCGAAGAGTTTTGCTTTTCAGCCAGGTCTATTTTCTAGTCTGTTTCACAGAATAGGCACAAAAACATATGTTGACACCATGGGGAGGAGGAGCAGGCAGAGATTATTAGCCAAGAATTAGGAGTTTTGTTGGAGATGAGTTAGACTGCCATGAAAAATGGTCTATTAACAATACAAATGTAACTTGATCTATTAAATAGAGATTGTTATATTCAGCTGTCTTATTTTAAATGTCTTATTTAAAATTTCTCTTGTTTTTGTAATTAGAGCAAATTGGCTAAAGAAACCAGATGCAGATTCTGATGAACTCTTTCGAATGGTAGCTGAAGTTTTTATCCTGTGGTGTAAATCACATGTAAGATAAAATATATACTTTTTCTTCCATTTCATTCTATCTTTAAATATAAATGTAGTACATGCAGATGAATTACACTGTTGGTGTGTTTGGTTTTTTTTTTTTTTCATCTTTAGAATTTCAAAAGAGAAGAACAAAATTTTGTGATTCAGAATGAAATCAACAATTTGGCATTTTTAACAGGAGACACCAAGAGCAAGATGTCTAAAGTAAGTCAATAAAAATTTGTGGATTGGTTAAATCTTCAACGTGTGTTTAGTATGTTGTAAGAAGGCTCTGAAAATCTACTCAGATTGCAGCTGCTGTACTCGTAGAAGAAATAGTTCTGCTTCTTGGTGATAGACATGAAAACTACTATGCAAAATATAGGCTACATACCTTAGAGTTACTTATTAAATGTCTGCTAAGTAGTCAAAGACACAAGATTAAAAGGAAATTTTAGTTTTTCAATTTCAAAAATTTACATGTATAAGAGAATATGGGTCATAATATATAATATGGTTTATTGATCTTTCAAGAAAAAAAAAGGGTATACTATTTTATAAAAGCAAGTGAAGAAACATTGGTTGCCTGATCTTTTTCTTGTGAACATCAATTAGTATATTGCTGTCAACTTTTTATCTCTTTATTCACACATATAGTGTGCCACGTGCACATTCATTTCTGTTTTGCTCATTTTCAATATGACGAAATACCAACATGATGGCTGGAAAGTACATTTGTTACCTGTATAATAAAGGAAATGCATGTTGTCAAGGTAAAAAATGCCACTTTGACATTAGCTGAGGAAGATTGTCTTACTCAAGCCAGTTGAAGTCTAATTCCAAATTAATGTTGGTAAATGTAGCAATGAACCCTTTGTTTTATTCATATTTGTAATGTGTTTGGAGTAATCCTATTTTGAAAGTATTCCAGAGAAGTGGTGGGGTTTATTGTGTTGTATTTCACTAGAATTTGATTGTCTGTAACATGGCTACTGTAAGTCCAACTTTAGACAATAGAGATATAAAATGTGCCATTACATTTCTTAATTCTCTTTAAAAATGTTTGCTTCTTTTGTATTACATTTTTTTAAGTTCTGAAACTTGTTTAAGCCAAACCTTGATATTGGAAAAGTAACAAGCAAAAATAACAGATTTTCTGCTTGTCGTTAGTTCATGACTGGCACTGAACAGCAATTCAAACAATACAGAGAATTCTGTATTTGGAGAAAAGGAAATTTTGAACGTGTTTTCTTGTTTTCAAGATGCAGCTCCTTGAAACTGTGTTATAGAATCGAAATGTTTGTATTATCCTCATTAGCAACATGAGTAGTGGGCACAGTCCAGACTATTTGACAATCGATTGCACAAGAACAGTCTTAACACGAAGCTTTGTGCTTTTATCATATGGCAATCACTACACGTATCTTTAATATGTATACTTCAACATTTAGGATTGGCCAAAGGAGCCAAGAATTAGGTGTACTTTTTAAAAAAAGTGATAGATTAGATCAAGTGATTCATATTTAATCTACATTATGTCTCACTGCAGTATTGATAATAGGATATGATGTAAACTGCTAGTGTCATATTTTAGTCAGTCTGGCATGGCAGGAATGACAGAACAAATCTTTACAAAATAAAGAATAGATATCCCTTATACTGTGCTGATTTGGATAAAATTACAGGAATTTAGCATCAAGAATCTATGACCCAAATTTAAGAGAGTTTAGTTTTCAGATTACATTTTCAAATTCCTGTTGTGTATCTTTAGATAGACAGATATATTATGTGTAAATACTTGTATAAATATATTTATACATGAGGGATGTAGATGCATATGTAAATGCACTTTTCTTCGTATGGAAGTACAGAGAGATTATAAATTTTATCTGCATATTTTTGTAAGCATATTCATATCATAACGTTCAAGGATACTGTGCATTCTTACTGCTAATATAGGAAGAAATAAAAGATTGTATTGTGCTTGACTGAGTATTTTATTAATAGGGTACCATATCTGCAGGAGTGATTGCAGAACAGCTGATCATTGAGATAGGCATTTGTTTCATGATGACTTAAATACCATGATAAAATATGTGAGGCATCTTTTAGAAGTGTTGTATTTGTTTTCTCTATAGGGTTTCTACCAAGGAAATTGATACCGTTTCATAATATATAAGTGCTCTAAAACTAGTACATTCATTAAGTCATACGTTTAGATCTGAATATTTTTTTTTAAGACTGCATAGTTTAGAATAAACAAGAAATTCTCTAAGTAACTGAATTTCAGGGTTTCTTACAAGGTTTGATACTTATTTATATACTTAGAGAATAACCAGCAAAGGACATTACATTAGGGAACATTATTTTTTTAATTTCTTGCTTTAATATTAACATTCATCTCGGGAAGTAGGAGGCTAACAGAATAATTAGCACTTTCCTCTTCATCGCCAGTTCCCCTTTATTCACATTGCTTTTAGTGGAAGCAATCATATCCAATATTTATCAAGCATGATAACGTATAGATAATGGTGAAACTGAACATTGGCTATTAACAGTTGGCCCAAGAGAGAACAGTTAGGGGTCTCTTAAAGGAGTAAGGCCCCATGCTGATCTTGGACTGCTTTAGACAACTGTCTGTCTTACAACAGAGACTTAGAATTTTCCCTAAGATACAAGATACTGTGATACTACTAGTGTGTAAGGTGTAATACATCATGTATGGAAAGTTCTATATCTTTATATGCCGTATGCAGAAAAAAAATATGCAGCAGATGAAGGATGAGGATGACATTATTTATCAGTAGTGGTGGTGACAAATGATTCATCATTAAAATCAAATTGATTAAGTACCCATTGTATATCGATTATACAATATTAACTTTGCTAATATTTTCTCAAATAAATGTATTAACAGCTGAGCAAGTTTTTTAATTTTTCTTTTCTAAAAAAATGGCAGCAGAGTGCTCGGAGGGGAATGGTAAGTTAGAGAACTTTCAGTCTGAAAGAGACTGGTAACTTAGATTGCATTGAAATAACAGATTTGTGATAGAAGTGTTGAAATGGAGAATTTAAACACATTCAGCTCCACTAATCTGTTATTTTTGAACCCTTCATAGGTTTGTTGATAAAATAGCATTTTAAGATACAATGATGTCCTATTGTGTTTTACAGTTAATGGGTATAAGAGACTAAACATATACATTCACATGTATATAATAAATGTGTAATACATATATGGGCAATTTTTCTGTGTAAGTTTTGGAATCTAAATGAATGTTTGACTGGATGTATAACATCAGTTGCTAAACACTTGCATATCTTACTGAAGTTTTATTTGACTGGCCCTCAATATTTATTTTTTTTATCTATTTTTAAAAGCATTTGGATAGGCCTATTATAGAAGCTTGAGGCAGTCATAAAATCCAAGTTTGTATTACAAAACAACATTGTGGTTCGTGCCCATTTCTAATATGTAATACATATTATTTGTAAATTTACAATCATTAGAAGATTTCATGTTAGCATTTTCTGCAAGAGTTTTAGATCTCTTCTTTGAGACTATTTCAATTGTATAAAATACATTTCCTTTAGATATACTATGGTAAATGATGAGTGGATTACTTTTATGGTCATCTCTAATAAATAAAATGTAATTAACGTCTTGTCTTTACTTACATTCAGTGTGTATCTGCTGAGCCATGTCTGTGCAGAATCTACGTATTTCATGCAGTTGAAATTTTAATTGAAAATTTGCTATTTGTCTGAGTAAGATATTGAAGATTCTAAGGTGCTTAACACTTAATTTGATGATTAGTCTTTCAGTCTTTCTTGACTTGTAGCTGGCTTTCTTCACTATGTGATATAGTAGGACATAAAAAAAAATTTAAGAATAGCTTGACTTCAACATTTTGAGGCTAATTCAAGTATCACAAGAAAACAAAGTTAGTATTAGAGCTGTCACAGAAGGGGGAAGTTGGTTTGTGTTTATGTATTTTTTCCGTTTGTTTTTAACCAACAGTTTCTATAGTATTTTCCCATGCCTGGTCAAGGATTCTTTTGAGTAACAGTTGATTTTTTTTGCCATTTTACTGGAACTACGTGGTTTTGTTCTTATCTTCTTAAATTTGTCTGACACAATGATAATACAATGTTGACTACGGAATACATGTTTATTTAAGTGTATTTTGGTATTAACATAATAAACAGGGAAAGAATCTGTGTATGTATGAGAGCTACAGTTCAGTTTATAATAGTGTTCACAAAATGGGTACTGCTGAGATATACGAGCTTAAGTCAAGTTTTCTCTCAGGCTGTCTTCAAAACAATGATGAGCTATGCAATGGGAAAATACATCTGTAAATAAAATGCTGCATCTTCACAGTGATAGTTTGATTTCTATTTCTAAATATAATTTTTCTCAATTATATTTTGGTGGAGAAAAGAGATACAGCTATTTTGCTGAAAATGTGAATATTTCTCCTTATTGGACTATCCAGAATTCCAAATACCTTCCTTCTTTTAACAATATTAGGAAAAGATGCAGTAATTAGTGTATTGATGTGCTTACTTACTAGATGTACTTCCTTATGTGCTGAAGCAACAAATGATAGTCATGAACAGTGATAGATAAATTCAGAAGTTCAGTTATTTAATAAGGATTAAGCTGAATAAAAATTATTCCACCGTTGTTTTGGCTACAAACTTATAACATTTTATTGTCCTGATAAAGCTGAGTAATTTTATAACTAACTTGTAAAATTATCATCTTTTCATCTCTTTTACTTATGTTTTTTTCCCCTTTATTTTTTTTCATACAGGCCATGCAAGTAAAGGTACAGGTCAAAATGCATGATGTGTCTTTGTTTTAGATTTAGAGATGATCAGGCTCCAAGCATTCTTTCCATTGATCATAGCAGTGGCGTCACAAAGTGAAGGCCCAGGTTTCACCTGCTATAAATTTTCTCTGAGTTAAAGTGGCAGTATTTGACAAGAGCAGCTGAAATTCCCTTTGGCACTCCCACATGTTGATTAATGTGATAATCTAGTAAAGCTACCTTTTATAATTATTTTAGATGTACATTCCGCCTTTGCTGTCTTTCTGCATTCTGATTTTTTTGCTGATATATTGAAGCAGACATTCTAAAAGCAATGCCTAAGTAGTCATCAGAAACATGTATTTGACTTATGATATTCAAGAAAAATATATAGGAGAAATGTGTTATAACCTATATCCTGTCTGTAGATGAATAGAAGATTGTATTAGAACCAATAATTTTAAATGAGATAAAGTTCAAATCCTACCTTTTTCAAAAAATTAAAATGATCTTTACTAAAACCTTGAGATGTGACAAAGCTTTTAAATAATCCCTGTTTCTTTTATGTATTTAATATATTCAAAGCTTTATCTCCAGTGAACGATAGTTCACCTTCCTTTGCATCATTCATATTATCTTTCTTTAATATGAATTTCTAGTGTAGATTATTACTTTTCAACCCATGATGTGCTTTTCATTGATGAAGTAGAATGAACAGCAAAATGGAGCATAAAACCCTTTCATCTTTCCCTTCACCCTGTATGCCGAGAAGCACACGTAATGCTGTGAAGAGTTTTTAATAAATTAAATTGGAAGCATAAGTCAAAAAGTGAGCAGTTTTGTTAAACTAATAGACCTGATTTCACACTTTGCTACTGTCAAGCTTCCCCAAGTATATAGAGCAGGATTTAACGAATGCTCTCAAGACAATCTCGGAGAATTGAAAGTTTAAGGAGGGTTGGAAATACTAAAAATATTAATTCCATCATCTTAACCAGCTTTAGCTGATTTTTTTTTTTAGTATAAATAAATTCTTTCATCTTTTTTGATTGTATACTTCATTAATGAATCTACTTGGAGAATCTGTAATTCTTTTTCTGTATATATTTGTTGAAGAAATGTTAATTTGTATGTTTAAATGCTTAGACAAGTAAAATCATTATATGCTGTTAGGCAACCAGATCATGTCATTCTTCTTGTTGAGCACAGTTTTTCTTTTCTTTCTTCTTTTTTAGCACAGTTAATTATTTAGGCAAAATATATCCAATTTATTACCCTTTACATATGAAATAAAGGTATTGTGTTTACTCATATAGGTGCATATTAGAACCGAAAGGGACACAATTTTATTGTCATTCAGGTTTCTGTCTGTGACTCTACTTACACATTTATCAGCAGGAGTTGTGAGTTTACAGGCAGCAGAATTTGATGGCAAAGGCAGAATGGATCTTCTTTTCATGTTTTGAAAATGCTCAGATTTTAGTGTTCACCTATCTTATTTGTATCTAGTTATTATTCTGAAATTAAAATAAAGAAAATTGGATTTGTAAAATGTTCTGAAGCATAAAGATGCAGAAAAGTAAATGAGTATCTCTCCTTTTCCTTTTTTTTTTTTAATTTTAAAGATATATATTATATATTTTGTTATTCCTTATTCAAGATGCATAGTGACGCCACTGGAATACAATGATACATTGTGGGATTTGTTTGTCTGCTGTCAATGTAGAGTACAAATAATGTCATTATTATAGCCATTACATCACTGCTATTTCTAAGGCACTTCCAAAAGCAGAGCTTTGAGGCAAAGCACTCTCTTGCAATTGTTAGTTCCTTAAGAAAGGAAGCCACATCCATTGCGTGTTCCCTCTGACCTGCAAAATGCTCAACACCAGCTACGTACACAGAGATTCACCATCTAGAAGACAGAATTTGCCAAAATTTACCGTTGAGTAGAATATGTATGGCTGCCTTTTTTTCTTCCAGTGATTACTGTGGTAACAGTGTAGTAATAATTGGTAAATAACGCATTGCAATGATTCTGCTGTATCCTTCTGTGGAACTACACAATATATTATAAAAACAGTAGTCAGTAAAACTTGATTAACAGAGGGAAAAGGATGTGGAGGGTTAAATGCAAGCATTTGCTATTTTGTAGTGTTGTATAAGCCTGGAGGCCTGGTCCTGAAATCTTATCTTATGCAAAACTCCCCTCGAGTGCAGTAGGAGTTTAATCTAGGTACAGAATTCAGAACTGGGCTTTTTTTATGTTGTTGTTTGTTTACCATATGTTCATTAAATATATGGGTCTGTTCTAAAGATTTTAGTCCACTGTCTCATAAATGAAAAGTTGTGTGTGAAATATTGCTGTACAGTGTCTGTTGTAAAAAGGTAGGGCAGATGTGACTTTGTCGTGTTTACTTCTCTATCTCCTTTGTTGTCTTTTTCCTATTACTCATGGTCTCCAAAGACGCAAAAGACTTAATTTTTCATCCTGAAGTTACTTATATTGGGCAGAGCCAAATGGCAGTGCTTTTCCCAGAGGGATTAATTCATTGGCATTTTATCGCATTGAATCAAAGCCTTCTAGATATTGGTATTTTTCAGTTGAGACAAATCAGACAATATTAATTCATTCAGACCATGGATAACGATCTTTATGTAAGTTTCTAACAAAAATGTAAACATCCTGACTTTGTCTCTGTAACATTGAGAACTAATAGTGTCCCCTGAGACTGACTAATCTTTTAGTTTTAGGGGTTTTTTTTTCTGATTTGAGAGGTAAGATCCAGAAAATATAGTTAGATTCATATGTATCGATGCACACAGAAGTATGTTACTGCTGTTAAAATATTACTGTTATTGCAATTTCTGCATTGGCACACACCAGAAGCACTCCTTTACATTTCCTGCTCAAGACGGTACACCCTTTAATGTAGCATTTTTAATTAATTGTACTACATCAGGAATGTAGTCTCCTTGGACCATTAGGGGAAGAGTGTGCTGGAAAAGTGTATGATCAGAGAATCACAGTCATTTACTTTTCTGTTTTTTTTAATTATAGTCTGGAGGACAAGATCAAGAGAGGAAGAAATCAAAACGTAGAGGGGATCTGTACTCCATACAAACATCTTTGATCGTAGCTGCACTGAAAAAGATGCTTCCTATTGGTTTGAATATGTGTACTCCTGGAGATCAAGAGCTCATCTCTTTGGCTAAAACTAGATACAGCCATGTGAGTATATACTTTGTCATAGTTTTTAATGCAAAACGCGCAGAACTTTATAAACTGAACTTTGAGGCATAGATATCTAAGCAATCAATATAGTTAAATATATCAATGTACTGTAAGCAATTATAGCTCCTAATTGTGCTTTCACAAGAAAATGAGGTGTGTATAGACAGCTGCCATCATTTCCATATCATTTTCCGTTTTTATACAATTTACCTTTTTACATATGCATATTCATTTGGACAAAATACTGAAATACCATTAGTTAGCTTTAATTCTCTTCAAAGTTTAATCCCTGTTTTGTGGTCAAAATTAAAGAAAGCCTTTGTCCCATGACCTTCTGATAACTTATGTACTCTGAAAACAAAAGAGGTTAAGTTTCAGTATTAAACACTGGTCTATGTTGTATGTGTTCTTGTGAGATGAATCATAATCTGAATTGAAAAATGCTTCTACCTTTCTACAGAGGGACACTGATGATGAAGTCAAAGAACATTTACGTAACAACTTACATTTGCAGGAAAAGGTAATATAAAAAAAGCTGTCTTAAAGATGCTGATGTGCACTTTTAAAGCACGGAAGTCACAATTGTTTTGTTTATCATGAAATGTAAAAAATAAAAAGCATGTGAAAAGCTATTAGAAAAATTGCCATTTTAACATTTTTCTTAATTTTTTTTCATGACAATAATTAGTTTATTTATAGCTTTGACTGGTATTTTCAAGTTTCGGGAAGGTCCTATAGAATGAGACAAGTGTAAAGAATTGAGATGTTGGTAGTTTTAAATCTATAATTATTTTAGCTATAATTACTTAGCATCGACTCGATCCAAGAAGAAAATAAAATTAAAACTATAGTATTTCACCTTCTCTTCTTGAACTTAACTTTCACTAATGATTAAATGCTATTTCTAAGAATATATGCAATTTAAAGTGACTATCATAAAATAAGAAAAGCTTGTGTCATCTTAACACTTAAGAGTTTTACAAGCACATTTATGTTCCTACTATTTATATGCAGAATTCTGGTGATACCAGAATGGAGTCCTCATCATTCTGTAAATAATAAATAATTTAGATTGTTGCCTACAGTCTCTGAACATAATAGTAGTAACTCATTTATCTGTCATGGGAGATGGCTGTCTGGTTGCTCTAAATTTGTGCTTACATAAAATTAAATTGGACACACTAAGTAATTCTAATGTGTTTTTTTCTATTTCTGTCTTAAAAAAAAAAAAAACAAAACCTTTGGCTGTAACTCTTCACCTACTGAAATTCCAGCTGTCTTTTATAGACTCCATGAAACAGCTTTCCACTGTCTTTACAGAAGTCCTGCAAGGAGTTAAACTTAATCCCAGTACTGTGCATCCTTATTTTTAATGCAGTTAAACAGGATACAGAAGTCCCAGGGTGCTGAGACTGATTTATTTAGATACATGAAATAAAAATACAGAACTGTGCTTAAGAATTTAGTTCAGTTAGTCAACAGTATACAGAATCTAATGCTTTTTCTGAGCAGCTAGCAGATGTTAATTTTGACTAAAAGGGGACAGATGAAGTGGGAGTGTCGATAACATTCTTCATTATACTGTGAGGATAATAGTGGTGGTAGTCAAATTTAGTATCTTCATTCAGCAGCTCACGTGCAAAATATGTTGGTTTTCAGTCTGATGATCCAGCTGTGAAATGGCAGTTGAATCTATACAAAGACATTTTGAAGAGTGATGAACCTACTGACCCTGAGAGAAATGTGGAACGTGTGCAGAGGATATCAGCTGCTCTGTATCATCTGGAACAGGTAAAAAGTTAAACGTCTGTACCGTGTTTGTTTTAAAGTCGAATGACTTTTTTTCCTTGTAGAGATTATTTCAGCTTCAGTGAGTGTCATTATTAAAGTTTCCAGATAAAAATTATTTTTGTGCATGCGTGCACACACGCACATGCAGATGTGTATCTATGCAGTTTTTAATGTAATCTGTTGAAGTGCCTGAAGTTAGCTTTTGGGAAAACTCAGGATGAATTTGCCTCTGCAAAGCTTTGTAAACAGTTGCAAGAAGTATAGTGTACAAATCATTGCCATTCAGTAGCTGGAAACTGTAATTTTAGGAAGAGATGTTTGCATGTGCACTTATTTTTAATATACTGGTTTTAACCCCTCTCCTGTTTCTGCACCTGAGGATACTGTAAGCAACTTTTGCATCGGTTGCCTGTTCATTCAAATGATACATTCTAAATACAAAAAGGCATTTGTACTTTTCCCACATAAAGTTAATCCATTTCATTCGTGGGTGACATAGCACAGAAATTCATTCGCATGAACAATTCTATATGTGTTGTTAGAAATAGACAACCATTTTGGAATTTTATCAAGGAGTCCCACACATGAGATACTCTCGCATCTTGAGCTTTTCTGTATAAACTGAGAGGTATGATATATAAAGGCCCTAGTATTTTTTCTTACTGATTTAAAACCCAAAAAACCCCACCACAAATAAAACCCCAAAAGAACATTTTTTTCAGATGATGAGGCGTGTTTGTAACATTTTCTAATTTGCTAACTACATTAACCACTAGATAAAAAGAAAATTTTGAATAAAAGTTGAATGATTTCCATTGTATGTACTAGAAGATATTTTCCCACAGGTTGAACAACCACTGAGATCAAAGAAAGCTGTTTGGCACAAACTCCTGTCAAAGCAACGCAAAAGGGCTGTTGTTGCATGCTTCAGAATGGCACCACTATACAACCTGCCTAGGTAAATGGCTTAAAGGTTTATTTTTTTAATCACTTTTGTTTACATTTCTGAGTGCAAATATTGCTTGTGTGTATACCTATAAGTTTGTTGATTGTTAGGGCTATGTAAATTTGTTTGAGAAAAAAGAGTTGGTTAGTTATCAGCTCATTCCTCACAGTATCTAAATGCTCGTCTTATGACAAATAACCAGAGGGGCGAAAGACCATAGGAATTACACTGCTTCGAAACCAAAAGGCTTCATTTTTATCAGCTGTTATTCTGTATAGTTCCTCAAGTTATCTGTGAAAATTGTTAAGGTGTTGCTGTTTCTGTCCCTTTGTTGCCCCTGCTTGCTCTTTTTACTCTTTATTCTCCTGTGTTTGCATTCTTTTCTCTTTTTTTTTTTTTAACTTTATATGGCTATTCCTCTCCTGTTGCATGCTTCATGCTCTTTAGCTTGTCTGAGAAAATCTTTAGCTACTACATCAGAATGTTATATTCATTAAAGCGGCTATTGGGGCAGAGCACTGCAGAATGCTATTTTGGGCTCATGTGTTGCTCTGCTTCTCACTCTAGTTGAAGGTAGATACCACAAAGTCCTCAAGATAAAGTGCATCCTGTGCCTGGATCCATCTAGTGCTTTAAACAGAACATTAAGACCATGCAGCATTGAGGTCATTTCCTTTACCCTGTTCCTTTTCAACAAATTTGCTTTTTAATCAGATACAGCCTAAGCACATCTTTAATTAAGTTTGCTTCTCACCTTCTGGTGCACTTTTTCACCTTTCTTGTTTATTATTTTTGTTCAAAAATTGTTTGCAAAGTATTTAACAGAAGAGTTGCAGTACATTTTTAACTGCCTTTATTACAGCCAATGTACATGCTTGATGTCAGCTAAAGGTCTGTAGCTGTGCCACTAACATACTGGAAGAATATTAGGTTTGTACAAGACAGATAAAACACCAGTTATACTGTAAAAAGCACACATCCTTCCTTTACAAAAAGTAGTAGTTCTAGACTATAATAACTGCTCTAAGTTGTCACACTGCCACCAGGCAATCTTTAAAGAACTAGAGAAATTAAAAGTTTCAAGTACAACATAAGAACAAACTAGCTAGTATCAACCATTTCATCTTCAAGAATTGTGTTTGGAAAAACAAGAGGAAGTGGTATGAAGAGCACCCATTTCAGTATAACATTTTTGTGAGCATTTTTTTGTTTTTACAATATTATTCTGGATATCATAGAACCATAGAATTTGGTTTGGAAGAGACCTTAAAGATCATCTAGTTCCAGCCCCCCTGCCATGGGCAGGAGCATCTTCCGCTAGACCAGGTTGCTTAAAGCTCAAAAAATTTATAAGAATTTATAAATTCTTTAAATGTTTGGAATATATATATGAGCACCCAAATGATAAAAATTATTCATCTTATTTTTGCTTTTAAAAAGCCATTTTTATTTATTATTTTTGAGGTTGATGGAACACTTGCCAAGGGGCAAAATGGGTTATGAATCTGTATTTTCATTTTCAAGAAAATACGGAGCAATACTCATTAAAGTACAGCATTTACATTATCTATAATTTTCATTAAAAACTTTTCTGTTTTAAAAAGATTGAAGTTAGTTCTTCTCAAACTTTGTGGTAGATTTTGTGGTGGAGTTTACTCCTAGGCAAATCTGTTCAGTTATTTCATCTTGTAGATTGTAAAAATAAATTGTCATAAAACTGTTTTAGCTAATAAGTTGTGGTGTCTGCACTTCAAAACAGGCAAGAGTGAAAAACCAATTTGGACTTAGAATCATAAAATTGTAGAATGGTTTGGGTTGGAAGGAAGCTTTAAAGATCATGTAGTCCAACTCTCCTGCAATGAGCAGGGACTTCTAGGTATATTGCTCAATTGATAAGTGCAGAACAAATTCTTTTGTTTATAGACACATACTTTTTCTAGATAAATCGTAGGATTCTGACAGGAAAATAAGGCTATCACGCTATTATGCACCTATAACTATCTCTAGCATTTAAATTGATTGTGTTCTGAACACTTGAGAGATTATTTCAAGTGGGATATGATTAATTCTAGGAGCTGTATAAGTCTGTTTGAAGCAGAGTTTCAAATGCAACTCTCCTTATCTTGTATGTTTGCTCATTTTAGTTGTAGCTTTAGATTGGAATTGTTAGTTATAAATTCGATGCTAGAATCAACTAATTTAAAGGGCAGTAAGCAAACATTATGGTGGTACACTTGCATTTATCCTACAAAAGATTCATATCTTCAGTGAATAATGAGCTCTTTCTTTTGAAAATTTTCTTGAGATTTAGGCGGCTTTCAATATAATTTAATATTAATCTCATATTTGCATCTAATTTTCTTCAAGATACATTCTTATATGTATCAGGTTTTAGGAATTGCAGTAAGATATTTCAGAAATTGAAATGTCTATTGATGTGCAAGTGTTTGTTAAATCACAGAAAATTTACCTTAACTTCTACCGTAAATATTCCAAGTACTCCCTTTTCTGAGCAGTGCCTGGAGATACAAAAGAAATAGTTATATTTTAAAATATTTTTAGTTTTCAAAGAAAAAAACATTAGTTAAGTTAGGAAATAATAATTCATCATGTTCTGTGTTTAATGAATGTACATGGCTTTGAAAAAGTGTCTTATGTGATAAATGTTTTCTCCGAGATGTGTGTATTTATGTTTTAAGGAAATTAATTTGTAAATTATTTGTCTTACTGTCTGTCATCCGTATATGCGCATAGATACAGCGAAGTTGTACACGGCAATTTTTCATACACAGTTTACGACTACATCCTTTCTGACTACTTTATTGATTTTAACTTCTGCCTTTCTCCAATGAAAACCTATATGCTTTTCTTCAGACACAAAATTAGCAATTTCTTCCTGAGCACCTTTCAACGTGTTTGGCTGGAAAAAGTACATGAAAAAACTCAGTATGACAGGCTTATACTCAAGTTAACGGTAATGTAACTTGTGGAGAGCCTCTTCCTTATGCGCACACTTATTCCTTCCCAGCCATGATTTGATGTTACCATAAAACATGAATTTGTACAATTTTCAGAGGGGATTCTGATTGGTCAGTTTTTGAAATTTGGTAATAAAACAGCACCAGTGCCTGTAGGGGGGCCTAGAAGGTTGGCTCAACAGCTATTCCATTATAACGTAAGAATTTAAGCACACAGTGTCTTTAAACAAGGTATAGTATATACAGGCAATTTATATAGTTTTTCTTAGTGGTTCAAGATAAAAGTAGATGAAAAGGCTTGGTGGAACAAGCTTTGTAGTGCACCTCAAAACAACATTTTTCCCCAAATATGAAGACGGAATGGTTTGGCCATTGTTATGTGTAGTCTTATTGTTATGAGCTGTATTTTCAGTGGAATGTTAAATTTGAATACTGCATAGTAGTAATTAATATAACTAAGAGTTTTCTAAAAATGATCATTTTCTACAGCAGGTTTTGTCTATTTCTAACCAGCTTCTTTGAGGACACATTAATACTGCCCTGGTTTGGAACTGAAAGAAAAGAAGCTGAGGTTAGGCTTCTCTACGTGGAAGAGGGCAATGATTGTCTGCAGATAACATGCTGGAAAGCACTTGATAATTATTTTGGTGTTGATGGCCAACTTCTGCTGTCTCAGTGTCCTAAATCTAGTAAACTAGATTTAGATCTTGTAGGTGTAAATCCCACCCACTCATTCTCAGTCTGTTCAAGTATGTATTTTTCCGTGCTTCCATTAAGGCTCTAATCCTGCATTTCATGTATAACGCGTATTAGCACTCTCAAAGCCTGCAAACCAAAAAGTAATGTATACATATGTGTATAAAAAAATAATAAGAATGTTTAAAAGTACATGCAGATTTATCACTGAATGTTAGTTATGTTTTCGTTTTGTTTCACTGACCAATCAGAGGATCAGAATTGTACAAATATGTATCCTTACTAATCATTAACCACCTGAGCTGTTATACGATGTTCCGTTACCCCTCTTGATCTCACTTTCACAACCCCCCCAGGCACCGTTCTATTAACCTCTTCCTCCATGGCTATCAGAACTATTGGATAGAAACAGAGGAATATTCATTTGAGGAGAAACTAGTTCAGGATTTGGCTGTAAGTACTGACATAATTGGGCATATTTTCAGTGCCCACTTTAGTCTATATTTTATGTATCTATTATAATCTATATTTAATTTTTGTGTACTGTATGCATATGCATAAACTTATAAAATATTAATCCTTATGCTTCAGGGCATAAGGTCATTTTCTGCTGTGGTCAAAAAGACATTCATACTGTGATGCACGCTGCAGTGCATTGAGGTGGTTTATGCCTTCAGACAAACTATGTGATACTCATTCTTGGGAAGAGAAATGGATTAGATGAACTCTCAGACTATTTTTGTCATTATGGTAATTCCTATGTTCCTATATTTTATTTACTGTTCTTTTAAAGCTTGACACAATTGATCCTTTTCTTCTTTTTAAAATTTTTGTTTATGCATAATATTTAATTTTAACATTTTCAGCTTTGATACAAATTAATTTTGCTGTTTGCTCGTCGATACATCATAAGGAGAAGTAAATATATGCAGCCATATTCAGCAAAAATTTAGTTTACATGTGTACTTGATAGAAGTGATTGGTAGACTTCAGCATTTTGTTACTGAATATTGATTCAGAAAGCCTACTGCTTTTTCTCCTCTCTGTCTGTAGTCAGTCTAAAATACTTCAAGGGGTCTAGCTCCCTATTATCTGAACACCATGAAATGAACATGTAGCTTACGTGCAGATGTATCAGGAGATGCTTCAGTGTTAGCAAAAGCAGTCATGTTGTGCTTTTTAGAGCCTCACCAGTACAGAAGATTGTATGATTTTTCAAAATTACAGCTAATATATTTTTCTCATACTCTGGACAATTATATGGTCACAGTCTTTGGTTTTGTTGCTTCTTTCTAAAGGAAGGAACGAGGCTATTAATCAAAACAGTGATTACAGTTCTTTCAGATTTACTAGATAAGTAAATTGAACTTCTGTAATTACAGTTATTACTATAATTACAATAATTCTACAATAATTACAAACCCTACAAAGAGGTGATAACACAAGTAACGTAAAGGTGATATGCTGCTCTTTCGCCAGTGCTTGCTATGTTGTATTTCAAACTGCCAAAAAATGTTTGAAGTTTAAAATAAGCCATTCTTACGTTTGTTGAATCAAGGTTACCTAGAAGTGATATAAAAGTATTGTAGCAAACAGTAGTTTGAGTAGGATGTATGTGATTATATTATTAAAAATAGTTCTATTTATCAATAATTCTCCAAATAATTGAGCTGGGACTTTCTTTCAAGTCTGATCCACTGGAAACACATAATTTCTGCTGAATAAGGCTTCCCTAAGATTTTCACGCTCTCATTCTCAGTACCTTGCAAATGAGAAACTTTTAATATTACTATCAAATATGAATAACAATCAGATACTCTAACTCCTTCTGAGTCATACAGGCACATAATGTTGGAGGTTATTCTGTAAACTGCCGAGTTAAGATGAATACTGGAAGTTAATACAGATTGGACAGAATAAAATTACTGAAATCCTTTCCTAAGCTTAATTACTCAATTTTTTTCTTAGTTATGAAGCTTAATTTCTATATTCTGATATAAATCTTGAGACAGACACCTCCAAAAAAAGAGGAAGAGGAAGAGGAGGAGACTGAGAAAAACCAGCCTGATCCACTTCATCAGATTATCCTCTATTTCAGTCGCAGTGCTCTCACAGAGAAAAGGTAAAAAGAGCTGTGTTGAAAAGCACATTGAGTAAAAGTATACAGTAATTGAATTTCTAGTAACGTTACAAAGTGACTTAATACAACTGCAGTTCATTATTGTGCATGATGAATACTTTTTTGCTCCTTAGTTTCATTAGAAATTTTATGTATTTAAACTCAGTATAACCTTTACATTGAGATAAATATTAACTATTTTTGACATTTTAAAAGCTTGATAAATACCCAATGCAGAAATAACCAAGCATGAATTCTCATAGAAGCATAAAGCCTACAGACACTGCTGGTTCTTGCAGAGTACCCTCCCTTGGTCACTGCTAGTAGTTGATGTGTGTTCTTGTTGATATTCATTACATTTTATTCAGTATGTCAGAAAAGGTTTCATTGATGATTAACATGAATCTCTTTCAGTGCCAGTTTCTGGTTTGAATTTAGACTGTTGATCAGAATATGTATTTTGTACGACTAGAGTACTCTAGTGCTTTGTATAATTTTTCTGTATAACTAACATAATCTTGCCATCTGAGAGTTATAATTATTCTAAGTTGTATCTCCATAATACTCTTCTGCACCTGCAACAGCCAATGATCCTTACTTATCCAACATGACTAAGTTGGATGTCCAAATACACCTCTAAATTTTTTAATTAAAAAGTTACAGTTAAATATGTGGTTTGAGATAAGAAAATACATTTATAGTATGTTTTTGAAGTGTAATAGCATTTAGCATTGTAATAACAAGTAGACATGTGTATCTACTTTAATAAAAATTGTATTTACATATTAGGAGGAGGATATCTTTTTAGTACTATGTCATAAAATAATTTTAAATATTTTTTACTCTTTACAGCAAATTAGAAGATGATCCTTTATATATTGCCTATTCCGCCATGATGGCAAAGGTAAATATATCATTTCAAGTTCCATCCCTCACTCCGCTCAGGTACTTCTCATTAATTTTAGATGCTTTTTAAACATTTTCCTTCTGTTTCTTACGTGGACTGCTTGATACTAGTATTTTTATGTTTTTAATGAAGCTGTTCAGATTTACATATACAATGAGAAATTTTCTATTTAAAAATAATATCATAGAATTCCAAAAGGTGCAATCCTGTTGATATCACTTGGCACTTTATACAGGAATAACTCATGAGCAGTCTTAACAATGTTAGTTATTGTTATTTGTTGGGTAATTATTTTTGAGTTAATATTTAACATCTGTCAAAAATAAGTTGACAATCAGTTTTTGCAACATACTGATTACAGCTGACACATGTGAGGAGAGTTTGTCTGTGAAGATAAATATTATCGATATAAATAGACATATGACACAAGAACACATAGCCTAACACATAGCCTGCAGTTACAGGGTGTATATGTTGTTAGATAAATACCCTGAAGTACTCATACATTAGGGAATATCAGCTTCTTAGTGTGGATGAGCACAAATATTGACAATTACCAGGATTTTAAATCTTCTTAATGCCTTTAATTATTGCTTGAAAAAAATTCTTTAGTCGTTTTTGTAGAAATACTATAGTACAATTAGGCATTATGATTCATAATAAGCAAAATTTGTGATTTCTGTTTCTAACATAAAAAGAGCTGTCAGGAAGAAGAAGAAGAGGAAGAAGGAGAAAAAGAAAAGACATTTGAGGTGAGAGTTTAAATAACATCTCTTTCTCATTGCCTCATGTGCAACTATTTAAAATATGTTCACTAGAATAAATGCAAGAACAACACAGCGTGTATTGAGCTGGTTTACTCGGAATCCATATAAAAGATGTTGTGTTCTGAAGTTTCGGAATCAAACAACCCATGAATTGTGGAGGCAGATGGCCTTCAATAACTTCAGATTTCTCATCTTCCCATTTTTTCTGAGTCAGTTCCAGTCTGTATTCTGTTCTCATTTTTGTTCCCAAACTCAGGAGAAAGAAATGGAAAAACAGAGAACTCTCTACCAGCAAGCTCGCTTACATGATCGTGGAGCTGCTGAGATGGTCCTTCAGATGATTAGTGCAAGCAAAGGTAATGTTCTGTGAAGTATTAAAAGTATACATGATATACATATTGTGTGTATAATGCTATACATATATATAGCGTATTATGTTATTATACCTATGATATGTTGTCCTGCGTGGTGGTTAGTTGCTGGCCAAGTTAAACCATGACACATATACAACTTATACATGATATATAATGAGGCAAAATAAATCTCAACTACAGCTATACTAGGTACAATTTCCAGACCACTTTTCTGATTGAATAGTTCATAATTGCAAGTTTTCATGACTGTAGCCTTATTTCACAGGTCAGACAGGACCCATGGTTGTTGAAACACTAAAACTTGGTATTGCTATTCTAAATGGTGGGAATACCATAGTTCAACAGGTAATGCTTTTCTAAGTACTGTGAGTCTTGTGAGTAATTTTGAGAATTTTAGTATTCTGTCGTGTTTTTATTTTAGTGCATTTAATTTTAAGCTAAACAGTGAAGAAATATCAGGATATTTTTTGTACAATAACAATGATATTATTGCTCACCAGTGATTTGCATTTTGAATGGTAATTCAGGAAGTTGTTAACTCATGTAATTGTAATATAGATTTTTTTTTTTTCCCCCTCCTTAAATATATGCCCTATAGAAAATGCTAGACTACCTGAAGGAGAAAAAGGATGCTGGATTTTTTCAAAGTCTCTCTGGCTTGATGCAGTCCTGCAGGTAAAAGCATAAATTGTATTATTACAGTTTCAGTTTCATTCAGGTTGGTGGCTTATTGCTCAGTGCAGGTGGATTTGTTAGATTTTAATTATAGGAGGCATAGATTGTAGAACTCTTGTTGGAAATTTTATATGAATCAGAGGAATACCATGTTAATCTTTTATACTATTCTTCCAAATGAGAAAATAAAGCAAATACTGGGTATGCCTTTGAAGGCTTAGTTTGGAGAGGCAGAAAAGTAACATGTAATAGCTCTTTACTGGTCCCAGAACCCTGAAGTTTTCTGTCTGTGTGATTCTAAGAATGGAGAACAGCCATTACTGAAGGAGAGACAGGCCAATGGATCTTTACTAAGTTTTCAGTTTCTGCATCTCTCTGATGGGTTACATAATCTCTGTCACTTCATCTGAATCCTCTGTATCAGATTTGTTAGAGATGGCATGTGGCAGGTGAGACTCTGGTAGTCCATTCCCTTGATAAACCAGAAGTTCAAATTAGTTAAGTTAAAGCACTCCCATAAAGCAGGTGGAAAACTATTGGTGTTTCCGATTATCCTTACGGTAGACAACCTCCTTTTCTCAGCCTTTTAAAGCAACAGAAGAATTTTGAAGTAGTAGACTGGAAATTAGAAGTGAAGGACCTGTATGAAGACAGGAAAAAATATGTAAGGAATGGTGACCTGCACCACATAAATTATTGCTGAGTAGTTACAGCCTAATTAATTAACATCTATCTTGTAATTTTTCTATTTATGTAGAACAATTTAGCAAGGACTTGCTCAAACAGGACCTGCAGTGATGGTATTACCAATTGTGTATGGGTATCATTCAGGACTTCATTAAAAAAAGTTTTGATAAAATGACTTGAACACCAACAAGAGAAAGAAAATAATGCTTTAAAAAATGCTTTTGGTTTTAATGAAGTTGCTAGGTAATAGGATATGTAACTGCATTGCTGTTTAACTGAAAAAAAAAAAAAAGATAATCATAGAATTCTATTTGGACTGTTTGAATGAAAGTATTGTGACTGTGTGGTGAGAAGAATCATCATCTGCTATTCCAGGTGCTGAGCTATGCCAAGTTAGCAAAAGAAAATTCAGATATTGGTGTATTTTGACCTTGGAAGTTGCGTAATCTCTGATTCCATATATGTCTTCTGAATATGCAATCAGAGATTCCATACATATTCTGAGTAACATAATGAGGCATAATATATGCAGTAACAATATAATAGAAATAATAGTGATTGCTTAGTAGAAAACAGTGTGACTGAGAAATAACTGCAGTAACATCTTTTTGGCAGGCAAGTTTAAGTCAATATGAAGAGTAATATTTCAGGTTCCTTTTCCACTTGTCATTTATACATGAAGCCATGAATGGTATTACTGGAAGTGAAGTGGAAGTGGTGAGACCTGACCTGAGACCCATTTATTTACAGAAATGGATGCTGGACCCTTATTTGCATCTCAAACTTTTTAATTTAATATTCATATTAAATAAAATATGAGGCAATGCATGTCGCAGTGGGTCAAGACTAGTTGTTTAAGTCCTCCACAGATTTCCTAGAAGAAAATAATTTTTCATTGTGTACTATAGTACTTATTCCTGTTTGTTTGGTTGTTTTTCCAATATAAGTGTTCTTGACTTGAATGCGTTTGAGAGACAAAATAAAGCAGAAGGCCTGGGAATGGTTACTGAAGAAGGAACTCGTAAGTAGAATGAAACTGATTCCAGTAGTGCTTAAAACATTATTTGTGCTTCATTCTTTAAATAGAACTGTTGTTTACTGTGGCTTGAGGTTTCTGTTGATAAACTTACTATAAGTAATTCCAGACTTTGACTTCTGACTATGCTTTATTTCTACAAAATCTTTAGCAATAATTTTTAAGAGAAACATTGTAACTTCCAATATTCTTATCCTGTATTCTTGTTATTTTTCTTTGATCCACAGTCATCGTTCGTGAGCGTGGTATGTTTGGGTTTACAGTTTTCGATGCTATTGTTGCAAAAATGTGTTGCAAATACAGACAGAAATCTTTAATTGCATCTTCCCAGATATCTCTAGATTTAGCTTTATGGTCTGCAGCAGGTTGTGTGTTCAGCTTGGATTAACAGTTTGATGCTTATTAAAGAAGTGTCATTCATATTTAAGGCATGATTTTAGTTATGACTAACCATTTACTTATTAGATATATATCCTGTTGCTTTCTTTTTTTTTCTTTCTTCTTTTTTTTCTAACTATGGATGCATTGGAGTGCTAAATATTTTGGCTTTGCTTTTTCTGTCTCAGTTATTCTTTTCATTATTATCAGTCTGTTTATTTTAAATTGCTTTAACGCTTTTATAATACTGTTTTTTATTAGAATTCCAGTTTTAAAGGTTGCTGTAAGATTATATGTTCTGCATACTTGATCATAACAATTGTCACATAATCATTGTGTTTATATATTTTAAAGGTGAAAAAGTGTTGCAGCATGATGAATTTACTCGAGATCTATTTCGATTTTTACAACTGCTCTGCGAAGGGCATAACAATGGTAAGTGAACTGAATTCATTTTGGGGAAAATGTGCAATGAGTCTGTTTTTAACCAGAGTTGAATAGAACTAATTCTAATGGGTTTCTTCCTCTAATTCATTTAGTTTTTGGAGGGAAACTGAATTTTTAAGTCTTAATTTAATTTCAGTTTTTATGCCAATCGTTAATAGCAAACCTATTGCAAGTCATATGGATAACAATTCTTCAGTTCTATCTACATTGTGATCTACTGTAGTTCAGCTTTCACCACATAAGCATCTGTACCCAACAAGGTACTTTAAAAGAATGTATTCTCCATGCCTCCACGAAAATATGAAAATAACCTTGTATTTTTTATTTCTATATATACTAACCAAGCACAAATCACTTCCTATTTCAGATTTTCAAAATTACCTACGTACTCAGATGGGCAACACCACAA
Organism: Tauraco erythrolophus; assembly: GCF_009769465.1. Classification (NCBI taxonomy): domain Eukaryota; kingdom Metazoa; phylum Chordata; class Aves; order Musophagiformes; family Musophagidae; genus Tauraco; species Tauraco erythrolophus. The sequence goes on along the minus strand of NC_141470.1, from coordinate 37,070,379 downwards.
CAGTGAATATTATCATTAGTACAGTGGACTATCTCTTGCGTCTTCAGGTGAGGAAAAAACAGAGGACAATGGAGTATAACACATTTGCCTTTCCTTCATTTTTATAAATTCACTTTTTACTGGAATCAAATATTAAAATCCTCTCTTCTGCGATATCTAAAAGAAAGAATTCTGATTCCATTTATTTCATCTCTTGTTTCTTTTTAAAATGAATGGCCTTTCAGAATTCTGTGTGATGCCAGATGTTTGTTAATTCATTTCATTGTTCCCTTCTGCAGGGAGCATAGTTAGATAAAAATCCAAAAAGTTACTGTCATGAGAAATAGATTGACAAAGAAATACTAAATTTCATCTGCTGATGATTCAACTTTTGGTGATGCAAATGTAGGCAGCAAATACTGCATACAGAATCCAACATTAGAAAATATAACTTTGTTGTTTTTTTTTCTTAGGAATCAATCAGTGACTTCTATTGGTACTATTCAGGAAAGGATGTCATTGATGAATCAGGACAACGTAACTTCTCTAAAGCTTTGGCTGTCACCAAACAAATATTCAATTCCCTTACAGAATATATCCAGGTAAACGAAATCTTTCGGTCAAGTGAAGTTGGCCTGATCATGTCCTATCATAAATTTGTAAATACTTTAGCTTTATTTTCTTATTTTTGGTAAAGTTATTTGTAAATATTTTAGCTTTATTTTCTTAATTTTGATAACGTTACATGCAATCACTGGCCCAGTGTAAAGTTAATACTAAAACATGTGAATGGCTGCCTGTTTAACTAGTATTCATGCACTAGATACCAAAGAAACCTTGGGAATGTTTCTCATGTAGCTTCACGGAAGCCTGAAGGTTTTTTTTTTTTATTTTTGGGGGGAGAAATCTTAGGAAGCAAATTGGTTTATGTGTTTTGATTTATTTTATTTTATGTTTTTAAAAGATGTGTTTTCTTAATTTTTTTAGGGCCCTTGCATAGGTAATCAACAAAGTCTGGCTCACAGTAGGCTGTGGGATGCAGTTGTTGGCTTTCTTCATGTCTTTGCCAATATGCAGATGAAACTTTCACAGGTATTTTCAGTACTCAAGTAATCCTTCTTTGCATTGTTTCTAAATTACAGTCAAGTGAATGTTGAAAGTTGTAAAGCAGTTAATGTACTGATACTCATTGGTCGTCCATGGGCCTATTTTAATGTGGCCGTCCAAGACTGAATCTCAGGACCAGCATCTTCATGTCACTCCTTTTAGCATTAATCATCACTGTGCACTCACCTTTTCTAACATCAGACTCTCTGCTTCCAACTTAATTATACCTTTCTAATAATGAAGGTGGCAGTTTGGTCCCTTACTCCGTTGCCAAAACCTGATGATCTGTCAGAGCAGAAGCATCATTAAAAGCATGGTTCCCATGCTACATCTAAGAAGGGCAAGGGAAAAGCTGGGAAAGATTCAAAGAGGGTGTCAGTCAACTTGTCCACAGTTAATTCATCACAGGCACTGAGCAGGAGGGCAACAGACAGTGTTCATTTCACTGTGCAGGGCATTGTGGAGTCTCACCCTTCTTCACAGTTTCAGGCTTCTATGTTCTTTTGCGACTTCTACTCAATGTACTCATACACTCAAGCCACTGAATGCAACGGATACTTAACAATTTTTAGGTCCTTCATGTAAGTTACAAATCCACATTAGACTTATCATGTTCTGTAGTTAAACTAAATAGTTCTAGTTCTGTTTGAGTGGTAATGCATTATGCCGTTAAATATTCCATGTGAAATGAGAAAGGATGGATTCTTTCTGAGATAAATTCTGCCAGGCCTGTGGAGTAACCAATTTTATGAGTTTCTGCTGTCCCTTATCTGCACTTTGGTACTCCTTAATGCTTTAAATCTTATCTTTATGGTACTAATACCTCTGCTGTAGTAAGTTACCCTCATACAGTGTAAGACTTCTGAGAGTAATTATAATAAAATGACAATTAAATGTTGCTGAAGAACGTGAACTACATTCAGATGACCATCCTGCATACTGTTTTTTCCCAAATGAATTTCGTTTTCCAGATAAATACAAATGAATAACAGCCTCGTACTCCTTTTTTTTTTTTACAGGACTCTGCTCAGATTGAACTGCTTAAAGAGCTGCTAGATCTGCTAAAGGATATGGTGGTGATGCTCTTATCACTGCTTGAAGGTTGGACCTGTTTTTTTTTTTATGGTCAAATATGATTATCTCTGCTTAATAATGTAAAGTACGATAATTACATTAGTCTTTCTAAACTGTTTTTTAATTGCCTTTATGGTAGTGCCAGGAGAAAACCTATTTCATATTTATTTAACAATTATTCTGAAATGTACATAGTCATGAAAAAAGAGGACTGCTACAAAAAAACATGTTGAAAGAAAAAATACGAAGATTTAAGAACATTTTTGTTCTGTTCTCAGCATGAATATGAAATTTGTTTATTTAAGATGTAATGATGTCAAATAACTTCCTGTTTTAACACACTACTTAGGTAACGTTGTAAATGGAACTATTGGAAAACAAATGGTAGACACGCTTGTAGAATCATCTAGCAATGTAGAAATGATTTTGAAGTTCTTTGACATGTTCCTCAAGTTAAAAGATCTGACTAACTCAGATGCTTTCAAAGAGCATGACCCAGACGGTAAAGGCATCATTTCAAAGAAGGAATTCCAGAAATCAATGGAGGCTCAAAAACAATACATACAGTCAGAGATTGAATTCCTGCTGTCCTGTGCAGAAGCTGATGAAAATGATATGTTTAACTATGTTGATTTTGTGGAAAGATTCCATGAACCAGCCAAAGACATTGGATTTAATGTAGCAGTATTGCTAACAAACCTTTCAGAGCACATGCCTAATGATTCACGCCTCCAGAGCTTACTTGAACCTGCAGAAAGTGTTCTTAATTACTTTGAACCATACCTTGGCCGCATTGAAATAATGGGTGGAGCCAAGAAAATAGAAAGAGTTTATTTTGAAATCAGTGAATCCAGTAGAATGCAGTGGGAGAAGCCGCAGGTGAAGGAATCCAAAAGGCAGTTCATATTTGATGTTGTAAATGAAGGTGGAGAGCAAGAAAAAATGGAACTCTTTGTGAATTTCTGTGAAGACACGATCTTTGAAATGCAGTTAGCATCCCAGATCTCTGAAACAGATTCATCTGAGAGGCCTGAGGAAGAGGAAGAGACAGAGCCTAATTACATGGTGGATATTGGAGATGATGAGGAAGAAGAAAAGTCCCTGGAATCTGCTTCAGCTTTTGCAATGGCCTGTGTTTCAGTAAAGAAGAATGTTGCCAACTTTTTTAAAATGATCACTGTGAAGAACCTAAGGAAACAATACAGGAAACTTAGAAAGATGACAGTAAAAGAGATGGTGAAAATGTTTTTCTCCTTTTTCTGGATCCTATTTGTAGGGATATTCCAACTGTTCTTCACTATAGTGTGGGGAATTTTCCAGATTCTTTGGAGCACTGTATTTGGGGGTGGCCTGGTTGAAGGAGCCAAAAACATTAAAGTTACTAAAATATTAGGGGACATGCCTGACCCAACACAGTTTGGAATCCATGATGATGTTATGGAGGCAGAAAAAGCTGAAGGAGCTGAGCGTGGCATCAGAGCTGAACTCGTACAGTTTGTGAAGGGTGAAAAGGGAGAAACCGACATCATCTCAGACATTTTTGGCATTCATACAAAGAAAGAAGGTGGCTCAAAACATGGTCATGATGCTGGACTTGGAGATATTGCAGAAATCCTTGGTGCTGATATCCAGTTATCTTTGGAAAACACAGTTCGTAAGAAAAAAGGATTACAGGTATGTTAAAGAGATCTTGTATTTCTTTGCAGAAAATAATAATAATACAAATACATTACTGAATTTTCCATTAGTTAATAAATTATTTGCCAGTTAACTGACTAATAGATGTTCTCGAGAACATATTTTATAATCTATACTCTCAAAAATAAACAGAAGAGTTTTCGTGGCAGAAAAATTCAGCCCAGTGTGTTTAGATTTCACTGCAGTAAATTGCTGTTATTGTTCATTTGGATGCATTCAAACCAAAAATTGCTAGCAGCTTTCTGGGCACAGTTTTTGTTTTAAATGTTTTTTAGTCTTGTTTATTCTGCCCACCCCATTTTTTCACAGTATATTTCAATTACTTTTACAATCTACTTTCTCTATAGTAATGCCTTATCATTATTAGAATCATAGAATCATAGAATCATAGAATGGTTAGGGCTGGAAGGGACCTTCAAAGGTCATCTAGTCCAACCCCCCTGCAAGGAACAGGGGGGTTGTTTGTTGTATTGTTTTTCTTCTACATGCTTTACTGATCACATACAATAAAATATCCTTTTTTCCTATTATTTGAATAATTTTGCCTAAATTTATTGTTACTTAAATTTATTGTTTATCATATAATCACTCTTTACTCTTATTCTGTTTTAAGAACAATATATTTTGTTCCACTCAGCTGAGCTAAATATCATTTATCATTCTGTTTAAAAATGAATTGAGCTGAATGTCAAAACCCAAATGCATTTGTCATATTTGGAAGGCATTATGTTTCACTCTACACTTCAGATCTGTTTCTACTTGTTATTCAAATATATCTTGTCTCATCACTAATCCACCTCTTCATGACATGCTTTGCAGATATTTTTAAGAAAAACTCCTTCTGTACAACTTCTTAGTTCATTATTTCCTCTTCATTTGTATATTTTTCTCTAAGATGTCTTTATTACCTAGATTGAATACATTTTCCCGTTGATTTGTCTTATTTATTTATTAATTCATTTTTATGTGTGTATTTAAAAATGACAGTCTTTTAAAATCTTGTCTCATTTAGCATAAATATAACGTGGTTGGTATTTAAAGATAGTTTGTAACTATTGATAATAATGCTCAGTAGTTTATAGAGATACTTTGAGTTGTTAGTGTGAGGTCAGCCATGCAATTTGTCCAGATTTTGCCTTTAATATGTTTTCTAGTGAAACTTACCAAAATAATGTTTATGCTATTTCTGCATTACAGCAATTGCTATTCACACGGTGTATACGAATGGTCAAGCAATCCAGTTACAGCACTAGTGATATGATGTAACTATTAAGTGTTGCTCAAAGAAGAAATAGCATTGTAAGGACCAAAAATTCCCTTCAGGAAGTCACTATGTCTTTCATAAACATTTACAATAATAAAACTTACACAAATGGATAGAAATAGAAATTCAGCTCTGTATACTGGAAAATCAATTGTGTAGTGTTAAGGGCAATGATATTACCATATAGCCACAGAAACTGCAAAATAATTTATGGAATTGCATATGATGAAGATTGTTGGAGTTAGTTTTTACTGTGAAGTTCCACAGGAATCCAGGTGTCCTTGCATAATAGGTACAGTGCTCTGCAAGGGGAACTGAATAACAGTGAGGATGATGGTTCTCTCTGCTTGGAGGTGTCACCAAAGCTTAGTCGACTGCCGTGGGCATTAAAGACTCATCAGTAAGGAATAAAAGACAGGTCATTGTCATTGGTGACTCACTGCTTAAGAGAACAGAAGGCCCCATATGCAGACCAGACCCGCTGCACAGGGAGGTCTGTTGCCTCCCAGGGGTCAGAGTTAAAGATGTCAGGAAGAAGCTTCCTTCCCTAGTATGGCCCTCAGACTATTACCCCCTTTTGTTGTTTCAGGTAGGCAGTGAGGAATTAGGAAGAACCACTCCAAGGATAATGAAGAAGGACTTCAGAGCCTTGGGGTGCCTGGTCAAGGGATCAGGAGCACAGGTCGTGTTCTCCTCTATCCCTCCAGCTGTGGGCAAAGATGAGGAACTAGGCAGGAAGTACCAGCAGATTAATACCTGGCTCCGAGCCTGGTGTGTCTGGCAGGGGTTTGGGTTTTTTGACAGTGGCTGGGTCTGCAAGAGGCCAGATCTGTTAGAAAGGCATGGTAATAGCCTGTCCCACAGAGGGAGAAGAGTTTTGGGAAGAGAGTTGGCAGAGCTTATAGACAGAGCTTTAAACTAGGTATGAAAGGGGGTGGGGGTGCAATCAGGATCACTGGAAGGGAGCCGGAATGCAGTATGCCAGTGCTTGTGGGGGAGGAATGCACTAGCAAGATCGCGCAGTCTTGTGAATTAGCAAGGGATCAAGGTGTCATGCCGGGTTGCAGACAGAGCACGGGGGTTGTTGAGGGGTTGGTTACTGTGGAAACATCTGAGCATCATCAGGGGGCTCCAGGTACCTCATTGGGGACCCAACTCAAATGCCTCTATATGAATGCCCGCAGCTTGGGCAATAAACAAGAGGAGCTGGAGATGCTTGTGAGCCTGCAGTGCTATGACCTGATCGGCATCACAGAGACATGGTGGAATGACTCCTGCGATTGGTGTGTTGGGCTAGACGGGTATAAACTGTTCAGGAAGGACAGGCAGGGGAGACGAGGAGGGGGTGTTGCCCTCTATGTCAACGAACAGCTAGAATGCATGGAGCTCCAGCTGGCAAGTGATGATGAAAGAACTGAGTGCCTGTGGGCCAGGGTGAGAGGAAGGGTAGGACACTTTACAGTGGGAGTGTGCTACAGACCAAGTGGATGAGGCCCTACATAGGCAGATAGGAGTTGCTGCTCGTTCACAAGCCCTGGTCCTCATGGGGGATTTTAACCACCCTGATATCAGTTGGAAAAACAACACAGTGGGGAACAAGCAATCCAGGGGATTCCTGGAATGCATTAACGATAAGTTCCTTATCCAAGTGATAGAGGAACCAATGAGGAGAGGTGCCATGTTAATCCTCGTTCTCGTCAATACGGAACGGCTGGTAGGTAATGTTGAACTCATGGGTAGCCTTGGCTGCAGTGACCATGAGATGGTGGAGTTTGAGATCCTAAGGGCAGCTAAGAGGGGGAAGCTCAGCAAGCTTGAAACCCTCGATTTCAGAAGAGCTGACTTTCACCGTTTCAAGAACCTCCTTGGTAGTGTGACATGGGATAAAGCTCTGGAGGGACTGGGAGCCCAAAATTGCTGGTTGACTTTCAAGGATCATCTCCTCCGAGTTCAAAGGCATTGCATCCCCAAAAGGAAGAAATCAGACAAAACCACCAGGAGACCTATATGGATAAACAAAGAACTCCTGGCTAAAATCAAATACAAAAGGGGAATACACAAAGCATGGAAGCAGGGACTGGTAACCTGGGATGATTACAAGGAAGTTGCTCGTGTACTCAGAGACCAGATTAGAAAAGCTAAGGCCCTGACAGAGTCAAACCTGGCCAGCAATATTAGAAATAACAGAAAAGGATTTTATAGGTATGTGAGAGAAAAAAGGAAAACGAGAGAGAATGTGGGGCCTCTCCAGAAGGATATGGGTGACCTGGTTACTGAGGACATGGAGAAGGCTGAAATATTCAACTTTTTTGCCTCAGTCTTCACTGGCAACCACTCAAACCACACCACCCAAATCACAGAGGATATTGGCTGGGTCTGGGAGAGTGAAGAACCACCCAGGGTACGAGTAGATCAGGTCCGGGAACACCTAGAGAACCTGAAGGTGCACAAGTCCATGGGACCTGATGAGATACATCCACGGGTCCTGAAGGAACTGGCGGCTGAAGTTGCTAGGCCACTAGCCATCATATTTGAGAGGTCCTGGCAGTCTGGTGAGGTTCCTACAGATTGGAAAAGGGCGAACATAAACCCCATCTTTAAAAAAGGGACCGAGGACAACCCGGGAAACTACAGACCAGTCAGCCTTACCTCTGTGCCAGGTAAAATCATCGAACAGATTCTCCTGGTAGCTGTACTAAGGCACATAAAAAATAACCAAGTGGTTGGTGACAGCCAACGTGGCTTCACTAGGGGCAAGTCATGCCTGACTAATTTAGTGGCCTTCTACGACAAAGCTACAGCGCTGGTTGACATGGTTAAAGCAACGAATGTTATTTTCCTGGACTTGTGCAAGACGTTTGACACTGTCCCACATGACATCCTTGTCTCTAAAATGGAGAGACACGGATTTGACAGATGGACCACTCAGTGGATAAAGAACTGTCTGGATGGTCGCACTGAAAGAGTTGTGGTCAATGGTGCCATGTTTACATGGAGAACAGTGTCAAGCGGTGTCCCTCAGGGGTCTGTTCTGGGTCCAGTGCTGTTCAACATCTTTGTCAGCAACATGGACAGTGAGATTGAATGCACCCTCAGTAAGTTTCCTGATGACACCAAGTTGTGTGGTGCCGTGGACTCACTTGAGGGAAGAGATGCCATCCAGAGGGACCTTGATAGGCTTGAGAAATGGGCCAGTGCAAACTGCATGAGCTTCAACAAGTCAAAATGCAAGGTCCTTCACCTGGGTCGGGCCAATTCTAGGCACAAATACAAACTGGGCACAAAGTGGGTTGAGAGTAGCCCTGAAGAGAAGGATTTGGGGGTGTTTATAGATGAGAAGCTCAACATGAGCCGGCAGTGCACTCATGCGGCCCAGAAGGCCAACCACATCCTGGGATGTATCAAGAGAAGCGTGGTTAGTAGGTCAAGAGAGGTGATTCTCCCCCTTTACTCTGCTCTTGTGAGACCCCACCTCGAATACTGCGTCCAGTTCTGGTGTCCCCACCATAAGAGAGACATAGATCTGTTGGAGCGTGTTCAGAGGAGGGCCACAAAGATGATCCAGGGGCTGGAGCACCTCTGCTATGAGGACAGGTTGTGGGAGCTAGGATTGTTCAGCCTTGAAAAGAGAAGACTTCGGAGGGACCTAATAGCTGCCTTCCAATACCTGAAGGGAACCTACAGGAAGGCTGCAGAGGGACTTTTTACAAGAGTGTCCACTGATAGGACAAGGGGAAATGGGTTTAAGTTGAAGGAGAACAGATTTAGATTAGATCTTAGGAAGAAATTCTTCAGTACGAGGGTGGTGAGACTTTGGAATAGATTTCCCAGAGAAGTTGTGGATGCCCCCTCCCTGGAGGTGTTCAAGGCCAGGTTGGACGGAGCCTTCAGTGGCCTGGTCTAGTTGAGAGGCGTCCCTGCCCATGACAGGGAGGTTGGATTAGATCTCTAAGGTCCCTTCCAGCCTGTGCCATTCTATGATTCTATGAATCTGTGCTGAAAGCCATGCAAATAAGAAAAGAAATGAGCAGTAAACTAACAGAGTTTGCTGACAAATCTAAGTTATTGGTAGCAGTAAAATCAAGAGCTAACGGCAAAGTTGCAGAAAAGCCTTAACATAGCAGATGAAAATCAGTGAAGTGATGTATATGGGAGGAAAAGTTATAATTACATGGAAAATATTGGATTTTGAGCTCATTTTTACTGCTTGGGTAGGAAATCTTGGGAATATAATAGAGTTGTACAGAAGTATCAATTCAGTTAAAATGTCAATCAACATAGATCAAAAAAGCAAACTGAAATTTTGAATTGTCAAGAAAGGAATAGAGAGAGGAAAACCTCAGAATATTACTATGCTCTACGAATCCAAAGCGTATCTGTGTCTTGAAGACCAGGTTCCCCCATATTAAAAAGAATGTGATAAAACTGAAGAAGGTTCAGTGAAGGTCAAAAAGCTATCAAAACTTGATATGGAATAAATCTTGTGTATGGAATTAAGTAGGTTAAGGCTCCTCAGCCTGGAAAGGAGATAAACTGAGAGAGCATACAATGGATGGAGAGCACAGATAGGGATTTATTAATTCTTTTCCCACCCTATCCCTTAGAAGAACTAGGCATCATCAAATGATCTCTGAACTACCGTCCACCGGCTTGAGATTTTAGGGGGAACTCTGTGGAAGAGTTACACATGCTTCCATTACATATACTAGATGAGGTTCCACAAATAAGAGGTGAGATAAGCAAGGCAAGATCGCTTTAGTAAATTCTTTCGTAAATTATTTCACTACTTCTGTGTGAGGGATAAGTAGCAGGGGAAAAGTTTAGATAACTATATTTATGTATTAACCAGAAATGTAAGGGAATGCATCAATAGATAAAGGGTGTTTAAGCACTTTGAGAAAATACACAAGAGAGTAAAGAGCTAAGATAGTTTTTTTTTCAAAAGTGAATGGTAGCAAATTTAGGCACTTTAGATTCCTTTATGAATCTAGGACTTTGGAGCCTGCATCCCTTTGATTTCCAGTGAAGCTTAGGTACTCAAACTGCATTTGAAATGAGTTTACTTCAATCTTGCAACACTGAGTCTAAAGGTGTTTGAAGTCCAGGTCTCAGCTTCTTTGCTGCAGTTAGCCATCTGTAAAATTGTATATTGTTTTTTCCTTACATCAAGGGAATGTTGTAAACACATACTTAGATGGTAGTGAGGTGTGACAGTAAAGGTTTAGTGAACCATTAGCCCTCCTAAGATAAATAGTTTGAAGAAAACATTACCTAAGTAAAAGTTGTTTAAATATTTGTCTGATTTCAATTGCATCAGTTGATCTTGACAAATAAATTGGATTTTGTAATATTTGATAATTACACAGATTTTTGATGTGATCATTGATGTATTATTCCTTGTTTCATATTTTGAATGAGGCAAACGTTTCGTTTATCGATATCAATAAATTTTCCCATTAACAAACTAACATATTTTAACGTATCGATCAACAAATTCGTTTATCGATATCAATAAATTTTCCCATTAACAAACTAACATATTTTAACGTATCGATCAACAAATTCGTTTATCGATATCAATAAATTTTCCCATTAACAAACTAACATATTTTAACGTATCGATCAACAAATTCGTTTATTGATATCAATAAATTTTCCCATTAACAAACTAACATATTTTAACGTATCGATCAACAAATTCGTTTATCGACAAATAGACCCATCCACCGCCCCAACACGTCTCCGTAGCTTACAGTAAAGCATAGCACTGAAGATGCTAAGACGGCAAACCCACCTAGGCCCAGACACAAAAGACTTAGTCCTAACCTTACTGTTAACTATCGCTAAACATATACATGCAAGTATCCGCACCCCAGTGTAAATGCCCTTAACTTCTCATTCGAGATTAAAAGGAGCAGGTATCAGGCACACTAGATCGTAGCCCAAGACACCTTGCTCAGCCACACCCCCACGGGTACTCAGCAGTAATTAGCATTAACCAATAAGTGAAAACTTGACTTAGTTATAGCAACATATAGGGTTGGTAAATCTTGTGCCAGCCACCGCGGTCATACAAGAAACCCAAGTTAACCAAATACGGCGTAAAGAGTGGCATCATGTTATCGTACTAACTAAGATCAAAATACAGCTAGGCTGTAATAAGCTTAAGATGTACCAAAGACCCATTTAAAAACAATCTTAGCCCACATACAAGATCAATTAACCTCCACGAAAGCCAGCTTGTTTTCCACATAATCAGTAACTGCATTGAGTCTTTGTGAGGGTATGTATACATACCCTTTGTATTAGGGTATGATCTGGATGTAGATACCTTCATCCTCAACTGTCACATACTCTGTCTGATAACTATGTATAATTACTTTAAGTTGTTCAGTCAACTGGGCTAGGTACAGTATTGATAACAGTATACTGAAAAAGGCTATCAGAAGAATTTCTGCAGTTTTCACAGTTAAAATCTAGTCTGAGCTGTCTATTTTTAAAAATCTAACACTTAAAAAGCTTGAAGTGGTATATAAAAAAAGAATTTGGTAATTATTTTGTTTCTTAGAAAACAGTAACTAAAGTTACCAAAATTTTATTTGAATGGATCAATTTTGATAGTGAAAATACTTTTTGCAGATATCTGAAATTGCAAAAGAAGCTGAAACAGAAAGAAAAGCAGACGCTGAGAAGGCTGAGTAAGTTATTTTTATACAATTCCTGTTTAATTCCCTGTGAGTTCGTAATGCTAGATAATTTACTCATTCATCCCTGTAACAACAGTGATTGCCTTGACTGAAATTATCATAGATTTCGTAGATTTTCTAGGTTGGAAAAGACCTTAGAGATCATCCAGTCCAACCGTCTCTAATCTCCCATTAAACCATATCCCTAAGCAGTTCATCCACCCTTTTCTTAAACACATCCAGGGATGGGGACTCGACCACCTCCCTGGGCAGCCTATTCCAGTGGCTGACAACCCTTAAATTAATTCACTTTATGACCCTGTGATTGACACTGTGTACCAAATCCCCAAAGTTTTCTCTTCTTCAGCCTCAGGCTCAAGAAAGTATGTGTGAACTCTTAAAATTTTTATTATCCACCTCACACTTGGCGCAGTAACTTCTGCCTGGTTTTTGGCTTTTTACCCTTTTGATCTCCCCTCAACAACTCTATTCTTGCACATCATTTGAAACTAAGGTCACTTTTTTTACTCCAGGTTTACTGTCTGCCTCAAGTCTTTTACTTACAATAATTTTTCTCCCAGTGTCAAAACTAACTTTCAAAGCCACAATTTCTGAATTGGAATTCCTTCTAAATGAATGTATTTACAATACAAAAGTTTGGCTAGGTATTTTTGTTTAGATAACCTTTCTTCTAGCTTGGAAGATGGTGAGAAACAAGATAAAGCAAAAGAAGTACAATCTGAGCAGCTAGAAGAGGGAAAGATGAAGAAAAAAAAGCGAAGGCATGGACAAAAGATTGAGAAACCCGAGGCTGTTATGGCCAACTTCTTCAAAGCTTTGGAAATTTATCAAACAAAAATGCTTGTAAGTTTTTCTTAAATCCTTTTAGTCATTGAATTTTTGTTTATGTAATATAGAACACTTGTTTGATATTGAAGGGAGAAATATCATCATAAAAGAACAGTAGCATGAGTTTTCAAATGACTGGCTGTGTTGAGTCTTCTGTGATTTTTGTAGTACTTCATAGAGTTATATAAATAAAGTGTTTATATATGTAATTTCTCTTCTCTTGGTCTAACAGGACAGATTAACCTCCTGAGCTCCTTATTAGGAGCTCCTTATTTTCCATAATCTAACTTTTAGAATCTCTAATTCTATTTACTGTAAGATTTTTCTTTGTTCTTAAAAACATCAAATGATGAACTCTCTGAAACCTTCTCAAGTAGTTAATTCCAGTATTCTAGCGTTTCTTTTCCAGACTTCCTGCTAGAAAGTTTTACTTAATATTCTATTTCAGTCTTCCGTGTTGCAATTTTAAGGCCATTATTTTTAATCCCATTTACTATGAAATGGGAGAATAGGCTGCCAAGAAATGCCCTTGCTCATTAGAACTGCTGTATGAAGGCAACACAATCATGTATTTACTTTCTTGGAAAGCTTGCTGCCTACTTTTCTTATCTTGGTATTAGCTACAGGCCACCTCTAATTTTATGTGTTTTTTTAACTTTCAGCACTACTTGGCAAGAAATTTTTATACCTTAAGGTTTCTTGCTCTATTTGTTGCGTTTGCCATCAACTTCATTCTTCTATTTTACAAGGTAAGATTAGGCATTGTTCTTTAAATGTTTTTTGTTTACTTCCAGAGCAATATTTAATGATGGTTTCAATGCTTGTTTAATAAAGCCATTATTACAAGCCCTTCAAACATGAACTAAAGCATTTAGATATGAAGTAGTTCAAATAATATTTTAAATTTTGTAATTAAAATTTGTGATATTAAATCTATTCCATTTTTATTTTACTCAGGCTGAATGAAAAGACTTTTTTTTCATTCATCCTTTATAGTTGAGCTTGTATTTCTAGGCATTTTTTAATTTACTCACATAAGTCTGTTATTGTTTGAATTGTTAATCTTGTAATGAGAAATTTGAAATCTGACTAAAATAACTTAAATGTCAAAACTGTTGTGGTTTTATCTCTAATTTGTTTTAAAGATATTGAGAGACCTCAGTTCACCTGATTATTCTGAATGAAGTACAAGTCCATCTGGCAGTGATAGATAGGAAAGGGTCACTGGGAGCCAAACAGGAATGAACAGGACTTCAGCTTTCAGATAAAGCCGTCAAAAGAAGGGCACTTAGGGCATTTATTTTAAAGTCCAGGATTTTAAAGTCACTGGAAGAATTTAGGGCAGTATGTCAGCTTTATGGCTTGGGGTAGTTACACAATACTGATTAAGTCTTCTATTAATTTGTAAGCTCTAAACTAAGACATGAAAGAAAAATTCATGGACAATGTACAAGTTGATAACATGAGAACTTTGTTTCTTTCTAGATCTTAGTAATCAGGAACAACGTAGATTACAAAACAAACCCTAAATTCAGTTGTGTTAGATAACCCTGTTATTGCTTGGTTCTTCCAAGAACACATTTTTGCGTAACTTTTTCATCGTTTGTTTTGGTTTTGCTATGGCACTGTTAAAGGAGAGATTTGTAAACTGCCATATGCCTGTACTAGCTTCTTCTAGATTCTCTTTTCAGTGACATGAGATGACGTGGAGACTTCTGCTGTGAAAATGAAGGATGTTATTATTACAAGCTAATGCTCTATCATCGTCCCATGAACAAGCTTTGCAAACATCATTTGTCATTATAGCAAAGAAAAAGCTTTAAGGTTTATTATGCGATTTCAACATGCCTGAATTTCTCTCAGGTGACAGAAGAGCCACTTGATGAAGTAGAGGAAGACTCTAATCTCTGGAACTCTTTTGATGAAGAGGAAGAGGAGGAGGGCATGGTGTTTTTTGTTCTACAAGAAAGTACAGGTTACATGGCACCTGCTCTCAGAGCACTGGCAGTTATTCATACTATCATCTCCTTTGTCTGTGTGATTGGATACTATTGCTTAAAGGCAAGTTCTGAATCTTATTACTAATCTATTATTTGTTAAAGAACATCGTCTGTGTCCCAAAGTGATTTTTGGAGCTAATACTAGAATACCTATTTTTACCTAGTTGTTTACAAATTCTCACTATTCAATATGTAGATGTTTTCCTCATGTACTCAGTCTGGCAGAGATGGACTTAGCTTTCTTCATAGCCGTGCATGTGGTTTGGATTTGTGCTTGCACAGTGTGAAGGCTTTCTCTTTGCGTTATCCACTCTGTGCATCCCCCAGTGAGCCAGCTGGGAGGGGGCACAGCTGGGACAGTTGACCTGAACAGACCAAAGATTTATTCCATACCATGTAACATCATGCTCAGCAATAAAAACTGAGACGAGGGGGCTTGTCTTCCAAGGTGGCCATTGCTCTGAGACTGGCTAGTCATTGATCTGCTTGTGGGAGGTGCTAGTGTGATGTTTGGTCTTATACAGTATTATAAAAAAGTACTTAATACTGTAGGTAGATATCATGGTTTCTGAAACTATATAAACCATGACAAAAACGTCCACTGTCATTTTCATAGGTCCCTCTGGTTGTATTCAAGAGGGAAAAGGAGGTAGCTAGAAAGCTGGAATTTGATGGACTATACATAACTGAACAGCCATCTGAAGATGATATTAAAGGACAATGGGATCGCCTGGTAATAAACACTCCGTAAGTAAAATTAAATGGTTATATGTAAACTGTTTATAAATATCATAGCTCATTATGCCACTGATACAGAATGTTTCCTGTCCACCTGCCACCTGATTCATCTAAAAGAAAGGCATTTTTCACCTTATATTGGATGCTACAGTAGAAATCCTGTATTACCTGTTTATTTCATAAATACTGTCGTAACATGTATTTTCCCCCTCCTTTTCTTTTTCTAGTGTTTGCAAGGATTGTGCTTCTTACCTCACAAGGTCTCTCCAAGACATTTCACATATTAGTCACTATAGAGAAAGTGTAAAAAAGATAACTTCCATCCTTTTCAGTGACTCAGTTTCACATTCATATTGTACAGCAGTATTCTCCTGCCTTTCTTTCCCACTTCTTGCTAACAAAATTTGTGAATGATAAGAGAAGTAAATCTACTGTAAAATAGCAATCCCAGAATTTGAGTAGGTCTGACAGGAATTACTGTCAGGTTGTAATCATTAGGAAATTCTGTAGTAGTCATACACTGATTCTAGGAGACTCACCTGCTGTTCTGTGAGTGAATGATACAAATGTAGGCAAGAAAAAGAAAAATATCAGTAAGTTGCAGCAGTCTGTAGGAGTGACACAGAGAAATATCGCAAGTCAACTCTCTTCTCCTGAAACAACGCCTTGTCTATAGGCTATTTTTCAGAAATTACGCTTTCAAAACAGCTAGAATCCTTTTTTGGTACTAGTATACCTAGGCTTAGATTCGTCTTTTTCCCTAATAGTATAGTAATTTAAGGACAGTACGAGAAAGCTGGAAAAGAACAAAGATGTATCACATTATTTACAAGTCACAAAGTAGTTACGGCTCATATGTGCAGGCATAAGTATTTGATAAAAACAAGCCAGCAAAAGTAATCAACTAAAGGCATCAGAGTGACAATATGCTCCCAAAGAGTCAAAATATCTCTCTTATCAGTCATATTCAATTTTTCTACGTTATAAATCGTGCCCTTAGTACACTCATTAAAATTAGAATGTCTAAAATATTGGAAATTCTTGAATGCTTTGTTTTCCTACACCTGAATTTGAGGAATTTTTCCTTAATTTCAGTTAGAAATACAGACTAGCACATATTATTAAAGTTGTAATAGGAGGTAATTGGGAAACTGGAGAGCTTGCTTAACTTCCAACCCATTTCTTTAACTATTGACAGCAACCTATCTAGACATCCAGTAAGTTTATCTTCAGCAAAACCAAGCATGAATTAATCAGATATATTGGCATCTTATCCCAAAGGACATACTGTACAGCCTGTTATGAGCATGTTGCGTTATCTCCTGAAGTTGAATAAAAGATTAAGGCTAATTTAAGCAGACTAAGGCTTCCCTCTCGAGGTTTACTACAGATACTGTACCATCAGGATAACCACTGCTGGAGGGTAACCGGTGCCGTGTATACTGAAATTTGCTTTCTATAAGTGAGAAAAAAAGTAATTGAAAAGGCAAAAGATGCATGCAGCACCTTTAGATGTTTGTGATAAAAGAAATAGGACAAGCTGGCTACATTAGAGACATAATTTGCTTAAAAGTCTGAGAAATCAAGGAAAGAATTAATATAGAGCATTGGGTCAGAATACCATCATCTGAGTCACTGGAACCATCTGCCTTTATCTGCAGTAATTTCATTCAGAACTTCAGTTCAGAAAAATTTAAAATTGGGCACTAAATAGTAGTTGGGAAGCTTGCCTCACATCCCAGCAGAACACTGTTCTGGAATCTCGTTCTTCTGATGTTAACATCTTCTTTATTTTACCAATACTGTCCTATAGTTTAAGCAGTTACTTTTCTGTTTTACCTTCCTGCATATTTGCTCCACTCAATGTTACAGCCAGGAAGCAGGGAGAGAAAAACCTTAAATTTTGTTTTGTTTCCTGCTAAATGGCATTCTTCAAAACTGACATAGTGTACAATAATTTGTACACACAATATTTGTACACACATTGTATTTGTATTGTTTATTTGTATACACAATAGCTTTTCTTTTAATTACCAGTGTGGGCATGGCTGTTCAGAGGCAGATCATGCAAAATGCTCTTTAGCTGAACTGTCTTGCAGCTTTAGAATCATAAATGTTTTTTATCTTTTCTTGTTCTGGGATGTCAGATCCAGTAACAACAATATGATATGTCTGAGAACAAGAGTACCACTAACCCCTGTTTTTGCCAAATGATCTTTGCTCTTTTCTGGGATTTTTTAAAATATGTTTTTAATTTTAATTTTGTATTGGCAAACTGTCTGCTGGTTTTCAGGTGTCCAGCCTCTATTTGAAATGTAATTCAGTGAATTTAAAAATTATTTCTGCTACAAGACTCTCTTATTTTCCTCTGAAAATCATTGTCTGTATTGATTTTATGGCTAGGAGCAATAAAGTATTTACGAGATGAATGACATTACAGTGACGGCCTGCTATTATTGAGTTGTTAGGCTCATTAGGTAATAATATTTATCCTGCTGTCCTTTTCTAGCCAATCATATTTGTGGATGTGAAAAAGAGGGGGGAAAAAAGATTATATTGCAGCAAATAATGATTAATAACAGCTGCTGTCCACATGAAAAGAAATTGTTCTCGTAATTCCAAGTGCAGTGTGTGAGTGAATGAAATTGTACTAGAATCTGCAGTGATCAGGAATGTGGTATTTTGGGTTTTTTAGTTGTCGTCTTTTCTTTCCCCTAACAAGTTAAAAAACTTGACATGTCTTTGCCTTATCTATGTAGGTCCTTTCCTAACAATTACTGGGACAAATTTGTAAAACGGAAGGTAGGCTTTTTATATTTCTGTTCTATTATGTTGGTCATAGCAATAATCTACTATTAAGTTAATTCAGATATCTCTATGTGTAATATACTTCTGTACACGTAAATGTACAAATAATTGAGAACTGAAATTTGTTTTATGGAAATCATTGTTGTGGTAAACGTCTTGGTGAACAGGCAGCTGCAGCGTAGGTGGGAGGAGGGAGGAAGACAGAAGGCTGTGGTTTCCTTCCCAGACTCAGGCATTCAGAATAACTTTGTGCTGTCAATCAGCCACACAGGTCTAACTTACAGTCATTGTCATCTTTAGGATACAAAGCCCCCTCATCCCCCTAAAAAAAGAAAAACATGCCAGCTTAAATGACGGCAAATTATACATAACCTTTCAGATAATAGCCTTTAATGCTTCTATTTTTCTTTTTTATGCTCTCCCTGCCTGGCTTCCTGGGAGTTCTGACTGTTCTAGTAGAGTTAATTGTGATTTTTTTTTTTTTTAATTTCTGATAACTACTGGCTTAAAGTAGAGTAGGGTGAATGTCACCAAGGTCTTTCTCTGAGCAAAGCTTATCTTCTTCCATTTTTAGGTTATTAACAAGTACGGAGACTTATACGGAGCAGAGCGCATAGCAGAGCTTTTGGGTTTGGACAAAAGTGCCCTTGATTTTAGTCCAGTGGAAGAGAGCGAACCAGAAGAGGCATCTCTTGTATCATGGTATGACATCTGAACTTCACAGACAAATGATGTGTTGGCATAACTTCACTTTCAAAGATAAAAATGGATTTTATATTGAAACTGTAGTGATGTTTTTCTCAGCAAGGAAAATTCAAATGGAGAAGTCTTCATATTGTGAACGTAAAATAAAAAAGAATTTTGTCTGTTCTAAAACATACTTACAGCTGTGTTATAAAAGTTAGGAAAATAATCACGAGTTGATGCTGATTGATACCGTTGGGCACTCTTTTATTTTAAACAATAATGGATGAAGCATTTAAAGGTTCTTTAGATGTTACAGCGGAGTTAGTTTATAAGCCAAAGGGCAGAATAAGTATTGGTAACCAACTTCTAGATGCCACTCAGAGATGTTTTCCTGACTTAATCCATCAGTGAAGATGAGAGTTTGAAAGTATCCAAGTCCAAAATGATTTAGGCTCCTACAAGAGCTTGGTTTCCTCAATACTTAAGGCATGCAAGAAGAAAGATTTCTGTTTGCACGACATCCAATGCCTAATAAAATATTTAGAATCTTGCAGAAGGCATTATCTTTTCTCTTGGTAATTCTGGCAACATTTTACACTGGACAGAACACTTATCTCTTGAGTTCAAGCAATTCAGGTTCCACATTTCACTACTTTTAAGACACATTTTAATTTTTGTAAGCCTGGAATACAGCTGTACCGCTCCTACTGAAATTGTTCCACCAGTTTCAAGGGTTTCGAAACTGTGTATGGGTGCTCTGAGTTAATGAATATTCTCTGAAAAATTAAGCACTTACATCACTCAAAAAATAAACGGCTAATGTATATCAGCACCTTCAGCAAACAAATGTAAAGTGCCAAACCTAGTTTGTTGTTTATACTTACGGAATTCAATACTTTTGACATTAATGCATTTCAAAAATTTCATGTTTCCTAGGTTAAGCTCCATCGATACAAAGTACCACATTTGGAAGCTCGGTGTTGTTTTCACCGATAACGTAAGTGTGTTAGCCTAGAAGAATATGCTTTGATTTACTCTAAATATGATTGTATGTCTTCCACCTTGTATGTCTTTTATTTTTGTATGTCTTTTATTTTAAAGAAATATAAACAAATAATATTGCATTACAGAGCCATTTTAAAATAGCTTTTTCTCTCTTGTGTTGTAGCAGATTGCTTTAATTTCTGTTAGAATTTTCTTTTTGATTCCAAAGGGCAATATGCACCTCCTCACCATTAATACAATGTCAGCATTTTGGAATTTAGTGGTACATTCCTTTAATTTTGTAGAGATCAGTCTGGCAACCAAAGGTGTCTTTTCTAAAATCTAGCACGGTCTACAGAAAGTTAACCTTTTTTATTCTTGAATCATCTGTTTGAGATGGTTGGTTAATTGTTTTCTTTCATACCTTCTCCTTTGGAAGTGGCACGCTTATATAAAAATTCCTGGTTTTGTGAATCCTCTTTGTGCATCCTCTTGAGCATTCCCAAACAAACAAGAAGGCGAAGGTGAATCAAGTGAAGATGTATAAATTAATTGTGCACTGAAAGCACACTGAGCCATTGTTCTTCAGTAAGAGCTTTCATATCAAAGTGGCTTCGGGTTCACTGCTTGCTAAAACAATAAGCTGTATTACATGCCATAGCTTTTCTGGGTGTCTTGGTGGATGTGGTCTGAGACTTAAACAGTAAGACAGTCTTTCTGAACATGTAAGATAGGGGTATTACATTCAGTTATTACCTTGCATTTTGTGATTCAAATCAGATAGTAATACCTGGTTTTATACATTGAGTGACTAAAAGAAAGCCCTATTCTGGATCCAATAATGCACACTGGCACCTGCTAACTTTCTGCCACTTTTCACTTTCTCTGCAGTCGTTTCTATACTTAGCCTGGTACACCACTATGTCTATCCTTGGGCACTACAACAACTTCTTCTTCGCTGCACATCTGCTAGATATTGCTATGGGGTTCAAGACATTGCGAACCATTTTGTCTTCAGTGACTCACAATGGGAAACAGGTTAGTGCTACGTACAAAGGTTTGAAAACGAATGCGTTTTGTAACAGCACTGGAAAAAAATCTTGTGGTTCCTAGGAAATATTGGAATGCATTCCATTTTGATCATGACTGGATTAAAAAATAGATTCCATTGTGTCTTCTGCAGCACATTTAA
The DNA here is from genome assembly GCF_009769465.1 of Tauraco erythrolophus. Classification (NCBI taxonomy): domain Eukaryota; kingdom Metazoa; phylum Chordata; class Aves; order Musophagiformes; family Musophagidae; genus Tauraco; species Tauraco erythrolophus. The sequence goes on along the minus strand of NC_141470.1, from coordinate 37,049,313 downwards.
TACATGAAATTATAATAATCTATACCCACGGAGTTTGGATAGCTGAAGTTTTGTATGCAGTAGAAAAATACAAGAATATGATTTATGGCCTAACCAGCTCCTTCTCTGTGCTCAATGATGAACTGGTTGGTGATAACTAATAAGAATTCACAATCTCTCCTTAGCTACGGCAGTAATAATGATCTGAGCAATGAGATTTCAAGACTTAGCTAGTAAGAATGTGCTTACAGGTGTGGGCATTCTGCACTGTGAAATAGATCCATATGTCACTTTGTCATGCAAAAATCAGATTAATAAAATCTCCTTCCAAAACTAATTGTTGAAACTTTTGCAGGGAATCATTCTCCGATCTCTAGAAGCTCTGTGTTCCTAGCTAGCCTACCAACAAAACCAAGCTTTTCACTAACGCACTTTTTAACTTATATTTAAGAAATCTAACAGAATTTCCCCAAAATTTAATTTCTAACATACACATACCATTCCATCTCAAATGTAGTAACATATATTCTAAGCTCACTCTTACGCCCTGTTAGACATGTCAAAACATTTTAAATCACATAGCATTTTGGAAGAGGAATATTCCCTTAACTTAACTCTGCTATATTCTTTGTGTTTGCTTAATCCTTTCTGTCAGCAGAAATTGACCAACAGAGGGTTCTTCCCTTACCAGGAAAGCAAGTTTCTAAAATAGTACACACGAGAATGTTTTCAGTATCATTGCACAAACAAATGAAATCTCTACTTTTATCCCCTTTGTTTTCCTCCAGCATGACCAAAGTCATATTATTTTTAATTTAATGATTAATATTTTCATTATGAGATGTTTCTAAATGAAATTTTTCTAAACTCAAAACCAAGCATAATTGACAAAACTGTTTCAATTCAAGACCACGGCTTTTAGTATACATTCTTCCCAAGCAGAGATTAGTTTTTCTAATCCTGTTGCTTTTCTTGCTAGTAGGTATGAACAGCGAAAGACAGCTGCAGATTTTTCAATTTAAACATTCCCTTTGGGAGCATACTTACAGATCTGCACAAAGTGATAAACTGACAATCAGCTCATTGTTCAATACCCTTACATTTCTTTTAAAAGAGTAATACCAATTGTTGCACTTTTTAAAACAGGTAGCCTTCAGTAACTCCTCTCCAGAGCCACATCCTCTAATGCCATCTCCAACAAATAATATAATCTAGTCTCATTAACTGCTAAACTTTTTCTCCTAAGGATTTTATTTGCTTAAAAGCAGGACCTGGAAATTGCTTACTCTTTGGTTATCTAAAAACAATTCTATCCACTTTTTAGATTGCTTTGCTAACCAGCTTTGGAACAGAAAACAGACCTTGATAAGTCATAATAAATCCCAGTTGAAATTATTTATCAAATTAACTAAAGGGGTTTATTTTTTATCATTTACTTTTCATTTTACATCCAGTTTTTCAAGTTACTAGAATTTTACTTCTAAATTAAATAGTGGAAACATTGCTTCAGTGATGCATATATAGTTCACAAAGATGGAAACAACTTCAGTTTGTTGATACTGTTTTTTCCTTTGATTTTCATGTGAGAGCAGGGTAAAGTAACGCTTCTATGCTGATGCAAGCGATAGAGACACCGCAAAGCTATCGTAACTGCTATCTTCAGTTTCCTTGTTGGGAAATGTACAATATGATGCATTTCCAATAAATACCTAAGGCAATACACTGAGCTAGCATGTGTCTTCTGACAGAATGAAATTAAAACCTACTTTCATGTCTTGTCTCCATACGCAGCTTGTGCTTACTGTAGGACTCCTCGCTGTAGTAGTGTATCTTTACACTGTTGTGGCGTTCAACTTCTTCCGCAAATTCTACAACAAAAGTGAAGATGAAGATGAACCAGACATGAAATGCGATGACATGATGACGGTAACTAAAACCACATTAGCATGCTTCAAATTTCATCCTCATTTTTCAAATGGTACTCAGGATAAAACAATAGGCAAGGAGGGATGTTTTTGTTGTTCAATCCATGTGTGTCGCCTTCTTGCTATAGGTCATTTTGAAAATGTCAATGGTCTTGAAATTCCCTGTGCGTTCTCCAGTGTCTAAACTCAACAGTAGATAGATGACACTCACCAGTATAGGAAGACATTCTGGATTTTTCTCCTAAATACTGTGGCTTATGATTTGCTGCAACTCTTTTACATGTGAAGATGACAAACTCTTAAAGTATGTGGAAGAAGTTTCATGACAAACTGCTCAGCCCTGCGAAAAGCAGCTATGTTGTTGCAGCACAAATAAACCCAATTTGTTCCCAATATTTGCAAGTGTGCAAGCTCTTCCTATACTTCTTAGGTTATATGAAGTATATGATGTTATCAGAACTAGTTATAAAACTCTGCTCCAAACTGCTTACAATTAGTAATTTAGTCATAAGTAAGAACTCAAGGGTGAGTAGAGAAGGTGGAAATCAAAACTTATTAACTAATTTGCCTTCTGATTTCCACCTGTTGGCACAGAATGTTATTTACGTCATACTAAAAGATACTCTACAGGGATGTATTATGGTATGAAGAGGATTTGATTTTCTTCCCATATAAAGAAAACAGCACAAATTCAGGTATTAAAAATGTCATATTCTGAGTTTGCGGCCAGCTCATTTCTTCCGTTGAACAGTCACTCTCTGCCCTGTGTTATACACCAAAGATAGAATAAAAGCCCTCAGAACAGAGCTGTGTCATAGACTTCACAAAATTATCTTCCCTGTTCTTGAACTTTCTTTCAAACACACAGTGCAAGTCAGTTGTGCTAATGATAGAAATTACAAAAACTGCCAAGCATTATTTAGCTGGTCCCTCTGTGAGATGGATACAATGTCTGGTCATAAAATAGATGTAGGAGTAATTGAAATAATGAAACTATATTACATTTTAAACCACTCTACCAAGTGAGGTAAATCAATTCCAAGTAACATTTTTAAGTATGATTAAACTAGTACCAGCATATTCCGTCAACAGTAAAGTTGCATTATAAAAATGGATGTATAGTTCTGTTTCGTGTTTGCTTATGAAAGACCAAATTTGTCAGGTTTTTATGTTGATTATTTAATACCAGGATTGATGGCTAATTTGACTTCAGAACACTGGCTGGGCTTAGAGATTTCCGTTGTCTTTAACCCACATTGTGTGACTGAAGTGGTTTACAAGGTTCTGTAGCTGATTCATACAGGAACATCAGTAGTATATTGCTCCAGCAGAAGAGTCCATTCTAATATACTTACATAGCTTAAATATTCAGACTTTTAATGATCTTTCTATGATGACTTATATGTCCAAAAAATATGACACACACTGACATTTTTGTAAAGTGATTTCTTCCGCATCAAACTGAACACAGGCTGTGTTTCCCAGATCATAAATAATATACAATATACTAAACCAGACATGTAGTATTGTAAAATGAAATTATCCAGAAACCACCTAAACACAGTGTTGTGGTTTAACCCCAGCTGCCAACTAAGCCCCACCCAGCCACTTTTCTCCCCTGGTGGGATGGGGGAGAGAATCAGAACAGTAAAAGTGAGAAAACTCATGGGTTGAGATAAGGACAGTTTAATAAGTAAAGCAGAAGCTATATGCACAAGCAAAGCAAAACAAGACAAGAAATTAATTCACTTCTTCCCATGGGCAGGCAGGTGTTCAGCCATCTCCAGGAAAGCAGAGCTCCCTCACACCTAACCGTTACTTGGGAAGACAAAATGCCTTCACTCCAAATGCACCCCCCTTCCTTCTTCCACCAGTTTTATATGCTAAGCATGATGTCATATGGCATGGAATAGCCCTTTGGTCAGTTGAGGTCAGCTGTCCCAGCTGTGTCCCCTCCCAACTCCTTGTGCACCCCCAGCCTACTCGCTGGTGGGGTGGTGTGAGAAGCAAAAAAGGCCTTGGCTCTGTGTAAGCGCTGCTCAGCAGTAACTAAAACATCCCTGTGTTATCAACACTTTCCAGCACAAATCCAAAACAGCCCCATACTACTGTGAAGAAAATTAACTCTTATCTCAGCCAAAACCAGCACACACAGGTAGATCTACCTGTTGTATGTCACTATTTATTTTATGGCAATATTTGCAAAGGTTTCTAAACTCCATTTAGAGGAGTTTAGACGTCTTTAAAAAACATCCTCTGCTTAGTCAGAGCAAGCTAGAACCTTAGGAATTAATATAAGGAGTAGACTATAGTTTCATACAGTAGCAAATACAATAAAAATGCCCCCCAGATGGTCTTATTCTGTAAGTGAGACCTAGGGAGTGAAGGGGTAACAGCTGATACTGACTCCTCCTCTTAGTAAATGTACTTCAAGATGCAATCACATTACTTCAGACAATAACACATTTTTGGTGCAGTGTGCGTGATACATGAGGACTGATATTATGTGTTCTTTGATACTATAACTTGTCAAAAGTTAGCAGAACAGAATCATTAAAAAAAAAAAAGAAAAAACACAAACAAAATCATTCACGGTAAATGTATCTGTAATTTTCCTCCCTCTCTTTTAGTGTTACCTGTTCCACATGTATGTGGGTGTAAGAGCTGGTGGTGGCATTGGAGATGAAATTGAGGATCCTGCTGGAGACCCTTATGAAATGTATCGAATTGTCTTTGACATCACATTTTTCTTCTTTGTCATTGTTATCCTACTGGCCATTATTCAAGGTACCGTCACTTACCTTAGTAGGGACTGTTAGAATTTAGTTTACGTAAGTTCTGCAATGTATTTAAACCATATTTGTGTTTGAGATAAATTTCGCAGTATTGCTGTAAAGTTTTCTGAGCTGATAAAATCATGAATTCTGAAAGTAGTAATTTTATACTTAATTCATAAATAATGCATTGTCCCAAGTACCACACAAAGACAAAGCACAAGAAACATAACTTGCCTGGGTTACAGTGCTTATGAATGCTTTGACAACTCTCCAGCAATGATGCAGCTTGTGCAGAATCACTGTTCTTCCTGTAGTAACCATTTAAACTTGGAGAGCCTTGCTGTAGGCACTCTTCACATCTTTATTTTGGAACCACTACAGCTGGCTAGGGAATAGAGACTTTCCCCTTGCAAAGGGGAAATGACATGGAGAAAGTCACCATTGCCACATACCTGTTTCCTCCTTTCTTTAGAGGATGATTTTCAGTTTTAACTGGTTTGCAGTTGTGGTTTACAGAGAACAAGACTTCTCTTCAACAACTGTCAGTATTCAATACTTATTATAAACTGACAGAAGGCTTTTAGGAAAAAACGCCATTTTGCCACCGTGGTGGCAAAGAAAAAATGTAATACTATAAAAAAATCTATACAATCTATACTGAGAAAAAGTTCTGAACGTCACAGTCCCCAAACTGATCCAACTCTATTCTTAATATGTTAGAAGTGGAGGAATAATGCTTCAAATGTGAAGCACCATCACAAACTGGCTGGGAGGCCTGTGGGAGCAGAGTTGTTGATAGAACAGTTCCATGAGAAGGAGAATGAAAATGAAATTCCTTCGTGGGAACAAAAGAGATGAGATTATGGAAGCTTAAACTGACCAAAATAAAAGCACAGACAAGCCTTTCCACTCTCAAGATTGCGCTTCTATGTAAGAGAAATTCTTACTGCTAAGAGTGCAGTGTAAACAAATGTTAGATGTCTGGAAATTGATAGATTGAAACTTGAATTGTTCAACCTAGATATAAGTATGCTGAACTCCAATGACAGTGTAGGATGTCTGAGAAACATTACTTGAAATATGAACCGTGCTAACTACAGTGTTGCTACTTCTCCATTTGAAATAGGTCTGATTATTGATGCTTTTGGTGAATTAAGAGACCAGCAAGAACAAGTGAGAGAAGATATGGAGGTATGAGTAAGCACATTACATTTTTCATTACTCTTATTCTAGGTTATTACCAGTTAAAATAGTGTCTTTGAGTTAAAAGTCATTTGTAACCACAACTTGTGTTTCCAGACCAAATGTTTTATTTGTGGAATCGGCAATGACTATTTTGACACAACCCCACATGGCTTTGAAACCCATACTTTGCAAGAACACAACTTGGCAAACTATCTGTAAGTATATTTTACTACTGGAATTATGATAAAGAGACCTTTTAGCTTCAGAGTAATTTAGGTGTACACATTGCTGACAACCCTAAGACAGAATTCTGTAGAACTGAGGAGTATCTCCCTTCCTTTCTAGTCTCCTCTACTCTACTCCACACTGCTGGTTATCTTTAAAGTGCTCACCTTACACATGAAATATCTTAGTGGAATGAGACCTGAAGGTACAGCAACACCTTATTCCTCTGGAAGAAAACTCAGATATGCAGAATGATAGGGAACAACAGTTTAGTAAGTGGCTTTAGTTTGGAAGATTTGATTGTGACTTCCAGGGGCTTGGTAATGTTGGTAAGACCATTGAAAATTAGCCTCCATTTGACAAAAAGAAAACTTGAACCAAAACACCAAAAGACAAAAAAAAAAAAAAAGATGATTCCTGACAGATAAGCTACAAAATATAATGTACGAGTCTGATCTTATAGTTCTTTAGTGATATTGCAGCTTTCTGAAACCGTGAAGCAATCAGGAGTTGTTTGTGTTGAGACTATTGCCCAGACGCCCAAGATGATGATCTTCTACTGTCATTACTAAATACAGAGCACATCAAAAAGGATATTTTAACAGTTAATTTGGTGGCATTAGTTACCCCTACAACAGTGATAATTATATGAGCACAGTGCCAGCAGAACCAAAGGAGCTGAACTGGTGGTATCTTATAGAGGTCTGGCTTTGGAGTACTGCATCTGAGCTTTTAAAATAAATTAAAAAAAAAAAAAATGTGCCTGCTGGAGTGGAGGCTGCATTGTTCCTCACGCAGCAACTGACACTGCGAAATCAATGCACATTACTTTTGAGAGGCAAATTTCCATTAACATCCATAGTTTTACCAGTCTACAACCTCCAAGCTTTTCTTCCTTTATTGAATTGCTTAATTGGTATATGGGAACCTGTAATTCACAGTAGATTAAAAATGGCCATTTCCTTAATATTAGAATATATAGTGAACAATCTTTCATACCAAGTTGCCCTTTAATTAGACAAATGTTAAAGTCAGTATACATTCCTTTCTTTACAATGAAAGCACATCCCAAGTTTAATTCCAAATGGCCTGCATCAAAAGTGGCAAACCAAGAGTTGTGTTACCTGTAGACAGACCACTGCTGGGACTCTACAGCCCTCCTGTTCAGGTCAGGCTCTCTGTATTTGAGCGAGCACAGGTGTCTGACATAGACAAGCTCAGCTGCTGAGCTGTGTGCCAGGAGTGTCTGGAAATCTTTAGTGCAGCTGCGTATTTGCTGTGCTTCTAGCTTCTTCCATAGTAGCCATAGTAACTTCTGCCGAGGTGAGATTTCGGAACACATGTATAGGAGTTGGCATACGCCTAATTCAGGTATTGCTCCTAGCGCTGAAAGGAAGAAAATGCTAAACCATGTTTTTCCACTTCTACAGATTTCACGTCTGTTGGCACTTCCACAGGAGAAGTGCTGGAGGACAGAATTTTCTCCTTTAACATAAGCACTGCAGATGCCTAGCAACAGCGTTACTTTGATGCTTGGCATAATCTCCCTCACACACCCAGTCTAGGAAAGGTTAGGCAGAGATGTTATGTTTTCTGCATTAATACCCACTTCATGTGCTTGTTTCAGGTTCTTTTTAATGTATCTTATTAACAAGGATGAAACTGAACATACTGGCCAGGTGAGTAGAAAATAAAACTGAATTTTTTTTAAGATTATCTTTTGACATTTTTATCTTCTCCAGCCTTTAGCTGTGTACCACCAGGTGGAACTGATGTACCACCAAGGAGTGGAGGTGATACCACACTCCCTAAGAGTCTTCTGCAAGTGAAAGAAAAGGAAGGGTTAAAAAAAGGGAGAAGGTGGGCTGCAGCAGTGTGCTATTCTACTCAGCACTGAACTCGGTCAGAAGTCAGTTAGTAGTAATCTTACTGTTGTTTTGTCTCTGAAATGAAACCCTGAAATATACCAGTTATTAATCTTTTGGGAATAAACTAGTTTAGCTACTATATTTATAGTCTAAATCCATACATAGATATACAGATAGGTATATGGATGTGCGTATGGATGTTTAGTGTTGTTAGGCCCTAAATGTAAACAAATAAGAAAATAAAGATAATTTAATTATATCTTATCTCAAATAAGAAGCTGTTATGCAAACTCTACAAAAGTACCTTATACTTCAATGTTTTCCAAGCAAACTAAAACACATTTTATATAAAGAGATTGTGTACAGGTTTGCTCTGATATAACTCGACTGATTAATTTACACAAACAGTTTCTCTACTAAGGCTTAAATTTCAGTAGTACTGAATGAAGAAAAGTGCAGAACAATAATTTTGCAAACGTTCTTGAGTTACAATCTTTGAGTTTCAGTGTCTTCACAGTTCTACTCCATGGTAATAGTCACAGTACCTGGTTATTGTGAAAAGTTTATCAAGAGCACTAGCAGCAAGGTGTCTGTTAAAATAAATATTCTTTGTCATTTTCAGGAGTCATTCGTGTGGAAGATGTACCAAGAAAGATGTTGGGACTTCTTCCCAGCAGGGGACTGCTTCCGGAAACAGTATGAGGATCAACTTGGCTAATATCACAAAAGAAATTATTTATTCATGAACTGTTAAGATCCAGTATACAAAAAAACTTCTTTTCTTTTCATGGTGTAATTTCACAGCTTGTATTTGCTTTAAATGTCTTTAAACTTCAAGACATACATAAAATTTGACACTATTTCATAGGTTTTGTACCTACCACATAGGAAAAGGTCTTCTGTTGGAATTTTAATTAGAAAAGAGAAAACTATGCCAGATTAACTTAAGCCTTCCAGCTCAAACATGGTCTGAAATTGTAACAACTTTTGAACCACATCGTTGACCTAGTGTTTGGCAGTACAGTTGAAAGGGCTAAAAGGTGTCTTAACTGCACATTTGACATTAAGAACTTGAACATCAGAGGCTATGCCTCAGAAAAAATATTTCCACTAACTGCTGTCCAGTTTTTCCCCCTAGTATTTGCTAGTGAATGTGTTAAGATACAGCTTGAAAAGCTTTAAGCAGTTAAAAAGAAAACATTTTCAAACACTCTGTTGACCTTGAAACATTAAGTGCCTTAAAACCTCTGTAGACATAGCTATGCAAAGTTTTTATTTATGTTAGTGTTCTACATGAACAGATCCATTCACTGTACTGCTTTTCTGTCTTTCTGTATGAAATTGCACTTGAAGTTTGTTTATATACTACCTTCAATAACAGCTTATTAGATGCTGCTGTTAGAAGATATCATACATTGTATCGAAATGAATACAATTTAAATCTTAGGCCAAAATAAAACAATGCTCTATGGTCACCCGCAAGTAGAAGCTGCTAGGATTATGCATTTTTTTTCTTCTAATAAAAAGTGCCCACTGCAATAAAGCATTATAAATCAAATATTACCTTTGCTCTCTTCTTTCTTATGTTTCTACAATATGGAGGAGATATGACATGAGGATGGTGACTAAAACCACATGTATTCATTGCTCATTCATAGCTTTATTTTAAGGACAAACAGCAAGTACAAGCTGAAATAACTGTTCTCGTAGTGTGCTGTAGCCTGCATCTTTAGCAAAGAAATCCTAATTTCATCATAAATTTTAGACCTTTCTAAGAATATTAGTCTTAGACAATTTTCAACCACATCTAGATTAATTTTGGTCGCACAGAATTTGAGAGGCCCGCAAAGAAAACCAGACATTTGACATACTGAACAAAGTGAAACAGATAAAGGAAATAACGAGGAGAAAGAGTCAACTTTCTCCTTAATGTTTGCGATGTTAAATTATTCACATACGAAAATTTGAGCTTCAGGAAATCATGCTGTCCAGCCAATCTTCAAGCTCTTCCTCAGTAACGTTTTTAGATGTACTTTGCTGTTGCTGTGATGCTGTACTCTTCTCTTCAGGCACATCTAGTTTTAAAGGGTCTAGAAAAGTGAAAAGAACAGACTTGAAAATCTGAAAACAATTCCATACCCGCTCTTTGTCCCGGATCATTTTGCTTTTTAATGCACAACTGACTATTTAAACACAATCTGTCTTTCTTGAAGAACAGCAAGTCATATTCCAAAAACAGTAGCCACAAGAAAAGAAAAGAGGCAGCTCAATAAGCTCAACTGGAGCAATGTGGCTTCCACTTGACTCAAGAGGAACAGGGCCTGGTCTGCAGCAGAGAGGTTGTAAGTGATCCCCCCTGCAATCTGTTTGCAACCCTGTCCAATGCAGAGTTTAATTTAATGTAGGAGAAGAGCAGGAGGCCATGAGAGCAGATTGTCCTCCACGATTACTGCAGCATGATATGATTCCATATTCTGATGGCGTTGTTTAATTAAGGGATTTACACCATGCTTTGGAGTGGTAAACCTGACATACCACTGAAATGAAGGAGCATTTCAAAATTGTCTTCAGTAACAAGGCGTGCTGTACTGCTTGTGGTGACATCTTACACGTTCAACCATCTTGGACTTAATTTTTAAGACAGCAAGAAACAAAATCATACACAAAGAATCAGAAAGGCTAAAAATTCTATTACAGCATTGTGGACAGGGGAGGAGCAGCAAACCATCTCCATCAAAACTCACAAAGTAGTGTAACTTCTAGGAATGCAAACAAAAGGAAGAGTTTGCCTATTTTTCTGAAATATGAGAATGTATATGTTTTGTTTCCATATTAAAGTTATTTATTTTCAAACTGTACTAGTGTTGATTTTACAAAATTAAGTAACATTTGTAACAAGCCATCACAAACAGCTGTCCTTTCTTCTGTATACTATTAGCACAGTGAACTAAGGGCTGATAATGTTACATAAAAACTTTATTTTATCTTCCTCTCACTAAAATTCTCTAACAGTACATTTTTTTTTAATTTAAAATTTTGGTGAATCATAAAAATCAATGCTGTTCTGCAGAATAATATCTCTTAACGCTTAAAATGAACTGACAATGGTGAAACTTTAGTTCAGTGGGGAGTTAAAATTGAAAGGAAAAAATGAGTCAGAACACAGCCCCAGATAAATGACATGCAGTATGACAGCGGTGATGACATGACAGTACTGTTGACTGGCTAATCAAGAGTTCAGAAACATAACCAAACCAGAGAGCAATGGAAATTAAATAAAGGCGTGCTGGGGAGAAGACAAATCTTACCCTTTTCCCTACAATCTATCTTCAGATCTTTCTCAGCTGATATGTTGTAGGATAATGCACCTGACACAGGTCTGTTTTCTGTATCAATGGGAGCATCTAGACTTAGGAGAAGATCTAATTCTTCATCCAAATGGTCAGGCTCTTGCTTTGATAGCGGACGGCCTCTCTGAAATGGTTCCGCTGCACTTGCCCTAGGAGCATTTTTACTTCCAGGCTCTGACGGAGGAACGGAATCACCAACAGGATGGGAGACCAACACTGTTTCACTTTGAGCCAGAGACTGTCGAAACAGCAGCTCTCTCCTCTTGCCATCTTCAATAATTTTAGGTTTCATCTGTGGGAGCTCTACAGGTGTCGATGCCTAAGAGTACAAGAAAGGCCTTGAGTCTTTCTAATGATTAACGCCATTTTTACTATTCTGTCTAATTTGAATTATAATTCATGCTTCCTATATTTGATCACTTCAGAAGGTGCAACGAATTTCAGCAGAATTGAATTCAGAAGTAAAAGTAAACTAAAGTTATCTTGATGGTTGTATAAAAACCCGTATGGTTGTATATACTTGTATAAAAACAAATACAAAAACCAAACTCCTTTTATCCCTTATTATGAAGTACGAGAATGTATGCTAAATCAGAAAGTTCCATGGTTTCACAAATACTTCCTGTAGAGCTACTTTTCTTTAATTCTTCTGTAATGAAATCCTAACAATACTCTGAATTTTGGAATGATTGAAGTCAGAATTTGGCTAGAAATTTTATCCCATGTTAGGCCTTACCTCCAAAATTCCAGTCTTGAAAGCAAACCATACCATAGCTCACTGAAAATCTTTTAGCAAAAGTTTTAGTATATAGCTGTGTATTTTGAAAAATGAAAACAAATTACAAAACATTATCAAATAGTGAAAAAAGAAATGGCAACCCATTACTTAACCGTGGAACACAGATTCTGCTTTTATCAGGATGCCCTGGCATGAATAACACTGCAGCATATCTGATGACAGCATCACTGGTCAGAATGACAAGACAAAAATTAAATGTCATAACACACACTTTGTAACCCTGATAAAAGTTAAAGACCATGATTAGAGCTCTTCAGAAGAAAAATATATTTGGAAGTAACATTTATTTGCAGGTTCCCTTAAACATCACATCTGCAGACATGTCTGAGCTCCCTTAAGAACAAACATAGTTGTTTCAGTCACAGAAGCACTTCATGCAGCTCCAAAAAGAAGTAGAATTTCTTCTGTAAGGGTCATGGATTTTTTTTTTTTTTTTTAGGAATTTTGTTTTTATATTTAAGTCTCCTTAGTTCTTTTGCCCTTACATGAGTATTTTCTTTTCACAGCCTGAAGAAATATTTTTTCCTAATATTCTGTTGCCTTTTTTTTTTTCACCAGACCATAAATGACATTTTCTTCACCTGTTTGATGTACAGTTCCACCTGTTCTACTACAGATGTAAGTTTGATTCATGGAATAAACATGTATTGTTGACGTTAGGTATGTAGAAGAGTAAATCACAATTAAAATAATTAACAGGAAAGAATGTGGAAGCACTTTCAGAATTTTGGTGCAAGTTTTTAACAGCTGCCAAAAAGAGAAGTAAATAAATAACAGTGCAATCATTCCATGTCAAACACTCCTATATCCGGCCTTCAAATCTAACGTGCTGCACTTTGAAGCATTTTGTTGAAAGCTAACACAGCAGAAAAAGTCCCGAAAGAGAGGCATCCTGCATTACGTGCCATTTGACATGCCAGTCTATAGCAAAGTATTTACTTATAAAAGACATTGTACTTACGTTTGAAGACCAAATTTAAAGTAATCCTTCTTGCACAGATTGTTTCATTTAAAATATTTGCATTTTCTTGTGAAAATTCATGGCATTACCTGCACCAGTTCAGCAGCTACGTTCAATCTCAGATGTAAAGGCAATTCCTGAAGGGCCTGGACCAAAGACTGGCAGTCGAGAGCAAGTGCAGATAACTGAAATATAATTCAACACACAGTACACTCGTATTAAAAAAATATGAACTAATAATGACTTTAATCTATTACTTTCCTCTGTTCCACATACTTAGAAATGTAAAGAACAATCTAATGAAATACAACAATTCATAGTCTTAAATTACACATGTACAAAGCAGTTTGGCTAAATTACCATATAAACACCTACAATGCAAATAATCACTTAAAGGTTTAAAATCAGAGGATGACGTTTTAAACAAGATATAAATGGAATGCTCCTTACACAATGCCTTGAAAAATCCAAAGCAGCAAATACTTCTGCAAGGTGACAATGTCATAAGAGGCTTTTCCACTCAAACATCTTTTAATCTCCGAGGCTTACCGTGCAGTGGGAATCACCATGAGTTGTTAGTATTTTCTAAGCAATCAAACCGTGTAGCTTGTATGTAGCTTTACTGTTTTTAGTGCCGAAACAACAGGGCCCTTTTTATACTTCATCATCTTTTAAAATCTTTCAGTGCTTACAAAACCAAGAAACTATAGTTACATACACTTCTAAAGTGATATTCAAGATATTCAACAAAGATACTCTACTGCTGCCTGCTTGCTTAAAAGGTGGAACTGTCACTTATTAATGTGACAGGTATTGAAGTTTTCTTTTGTCTTAACTCTTTTTTTTTTTTAGCTGTAAACTATCAAAAACAAATTTACCCCAAAATGGACCATCAATATTTGATATTACTACAGAATAGCCTAGACTTTGGTAAACTTAAACAGAATTTGAGCTCACATACAGCAGAACATTCTGATCATGTTCACCATCGATGAAAAAAACAATTTTATATCCATCACATATTTTAAAATATGACCAAAAACTGCTTAAGTTGAGTCTATACTCTCATTTTCACGGAAGCAGAGAAGCTGCTTCTAAATCTAGTTTACAGAGACAAAAATTTGTTCCTCTGAATGTGGTATAGACTGATACAGACATTTAGAAGTCTAAAGACTCAAATTAGGAGAGAATGTTTTGTGCCATATCCTAAGATTTATCAAAGGAATTCACACTGCTCCCAAAAGCCAGTCAACAGAATGGCTTCTGACACCTGCACACACAGCAAGAATGAACATCAAAGGCAGAGTGTGTTCCAATAGCACATTTATAAAATTAAAATAAGTTTAAAAAAGAATCAGTGAAGTTGGTTTAACAGTTTCTTGTATCCAAATTCTGGTTCTGGCATCCACTAAGGAAAGTAAAAGGACCAAAGAACTTAAATATCTGATGGTTACAACTTTTCTTCTTTACTAACAACTTTATTTTACAATGGATTAGTGATCACCATCAAAGATGATTCACTGGTACACGTAACCTCAAAAAGTCTTCAACAACTAATTCTTGTTGCCCACCAATGAATTAGAACTTCGGAAAACTGAAGTTCTTTTGGCAGATATTGAAGATCGAATATGGTTTCTGCACATTCACAAAGGACAAGGAAGTCACATGAATCCCATAACATTAAAAAAAAAAATTAAAAGTGTCATTGAATAACATTTAAGTGCAGTTAAGAAGAGCTAAGTACACTTGCAATGAACATTGTGAACAAAGGTGAAAACGGAGACAGGGAACAGATGAGAAGGCTGAGGATGAAGGAAGAGAGAAATCTGGAGAAATAACATAACAGAAGAAGGAATTCAATATCCAAGCAGAGATATCACTAAAAGTGGCGTTTGAATAAAAAACAAAGGGATCAGAGCAGCAGATGATAGATGATAAACACTTCGTGGCACATGTAGTTATTTGTAGAAAAATAAGTAGAGGCATACGTTGCTGTTGGAATTGCCATTTTTTACTGAAAAATCCAAGTGACTATTACCTGTTTGATTTTCAAATTGCACACCGCGTTCTGAAACACTTTTATTGCATTTTTATCAGTATACAATAAAGCAAATCCAGATCTAATTTTTGTAATAGTGAATGATAATATTCTTAATAAACTTAAAACTCATTACTCTTGATGCCACTGTAACATTTCCATTCCACATTTGAAACCGATGCTTTGCCATTGCTTTCTAAAAATAATTGAGAATAGGAAATATCTAGTCATTCTGCAACTATTTCTATGCCTTTTCTGCTTTATTTTGTTCAATTGTCATCACTTCAGTTTACAATTCTCTAATCTTCTACATAATGTATAGACAGGCAAAGAACTAGAAACAGGTGAGTAAGAGGCAAAGACAAGGAATTTGGCAAAGTGGATCTAGGATAAAAATTAGACCTGGATCCAGCTTTCAGGGAAAAGAAAGATGGGCCAGAAACAAAATGGAGATAAGAGGCTGAAGACCAGACACAATGGGAAAAATTAGATAATGCTGTGATACCATCTGGGCCAGAATTCTGGACCAAAATAAGAAATCAAAGGAAGGGTACGGTCACCAGTGCAGTAAACTATTTCAAACTGACCCAAGAACAGTGAAAGACACAAAACGGTTTGAAACAATGAATTTGGATGGGGCAGGACGAATGACTACAGTTGGTAGAGACAGAGACAGAAGAACATGCCCACCACAGCACACTTCACGATGAGTGAGAGGTGAGACCAGCTCCAGAACTGTGCAGTCTCATCACTGGCATCCAGAAGAGTTTTTTGTGAAATCCACTGGCAACATGCAACTTTACTCTGTTCACAATGGCTTTAGCCATTCAGAAATTAATTAATGTGATCGAATCATCTAAATGCTATAATGAAAAGCCTATGAGGAAATGATGGAGAAATTAATATTCTAGATACTGACATCCTGCACACTAGGAGTGGAAGGAACTGGCGAGAAAAAAATACTGTCACTGAAAGACTGTATCCCATTGAAAAAACATGATGGTTTAAACAAATGCTGCACTTATTTTTATTTTCTCATTATAATTTGACTTTGCAACTTTAATGTACCTTTAAGTGTCACTTCCCAGGGAATAATTATTGTCAATATTTCAGGAAATAAATGCAAACTTTTAAAATTTGAATACATGTGTATGTTTCAAGAAACATTCAAGTCCACTTTTGCAGCAATTTTAAGAAAAGCTTGGAAGACAAAAGCATTTATCTTGCAATAATTTAAGTGATTTACAGAAGGAAGCCAGCTGCAGACACTTTCCAGTACCCTGATATAGAAAACAGCAGACTCCTATTACTTTGTCCCTTTTTATTCCAGCATAAAGAATCCACGTACAAATAATCTAAAAGCCAAGGTCCCATGGTCATTTTGGAGGTGAAGTTTCAACCAGAGGATACAAACTGTTAATTTGAAAGAACTAGAACAAGCTTCATAGTCAAATACATGAATATACTCTTATATGCTCCATTATAGTAATTTTACTAAACTATTTTCCCTTGAATACAGCTGAAAAAACAAGGCTGACTTGATGTGTAAGTAAAGCAAAGCAACAGTCCCTTATTTTCCCTTCACTGGATGGATTTCCTTGTTCTTTTCTTCCAACTTTACTTAAAAACATGGCCTGCTGCTTAGATTAGCCTTCAATAAAAAAAAAAAAAAAAGGACAAGACCTAAGAGCCACCAGCATGAGAGACAAATGAATAAAAATATACAAAATAAAGAGTGCTATCATTGTATTAAACAGCTTTTTGCTGAAAGCAGAACTGCCTAGGTATTCTGTGCCAGGCAATTATCCATACAAATGTATTTGAATGATAATTCTGTTACCTGCTTATGGCATATGCTTTCTCTATCCCATTCTTTCTCATCAGCAAATCGGAACTGTGTAAAGGAATCTCCTACAGAAAAGAAATTAAAAACACATTTATTTTTTTTTAAATAACAGGCTATCTCCAAAGTTCCCAATCCTACAGAAGTAAATTCAGTTAATAAACATCACATCTTCAACAAATTTGCATTTAATTTTAATGCTGCTTGCATTCATAATATTAAAATTCTTTAAGCCAAACTTCTATAGAAAGATCTTTTAATTTCTTATTTGCAAAACAGTACTAAAAAAGGCGCAACAAATTCAAAACTGAATGAGGAGGTGCTAGGTGCCGGGTCAACAATCAAGATTTTTATTGAAAAGTCCAGTTTGGACAACATACTAGGAATACATACAGTAATCACAGAGTGCAATTTATTTTTTTTTATGAAGAGCTTTAAATGGGCTATAGATAGACCACCTCTTATCAACATGTAAATTTCTCTTAAAATGGATTATAAATGTCCTAAAAATCAGTTTGTACAGGCCAAGTAAAGACTTGTTGTTGTCTGGTAGCTAAATTCTCCAGACACTGTCTTCCTTGAACTAGTCCCTACTCCAGCACGTCATCAAAAAAAGGCACTGAATATCAAACTCCAATTCGTATGCATAAAGGACTGAGTTAAAAGAAACTTTAAATAGGGATAATTAAGCTACATATGTAACCTCAGTTATAGGATCTTCTAAACTCGTACTACATTCCTCCAAGACAGTAGGAACTTCTTACTATAGAGAGGCTTGGGTTATTGTTTTGTTTTAGATGCGACATTTCTATTGCAGTACCATGCTCGGTTGTGAAAGACATAATTTATTCACTGAAAAAACACACAAGAATTCCAGGAACTCAAGAAAATTAGTAAGGTCTGTGACAGTGGAAATATGAATGATTAGGGTTGCAAGATGATGGCCAAAGGTCTCAAGTAACAGAAAGCAAAGGCATTGCTTATACAGAGTATGGGACATATATCTTCTCAGACCATGCAGTCTGAGAACAAATAGCTGTTTCCAGAGCTCTACTGGAAAAAAACCACCCCATTTAATTATTGCATGAAGGGGATGAAATCTGATCCCAAGAACTGCAGATCACTATAAGTCACTAGGATTTAGTCCCGCAGTTAGATGAGAAGCAACAGCTCCTTCCTTCTAATGAGCACGCTAGAGGAAGTTTTCAACGGCATTACCAACAAGGGAGCATCTAACTTCCATTTGGCTCTCAATATGCTAACCGCCATTGATACTTTCAACAATTCCTGCATCATGCTTTTAATCCTGCATAAAAAATCCAAATATATAATGTGCTGTCCCCAAAATTGGCTTCTTTTCCATTGCCTGCCTGTCCCAAAACGTAGGGGAGTTCAGCCTTTCAGTAATTTTACTCAATAGTGCAAGCCTCAGCCAACTTCTGATTTGCAAACTGAATGAATCAGCAGCAAAATGGCACAGTAATTGGCATATTTCTTTGCCAAACAATAAAAAGAAGGAGACCTAACCATCTCCCAGCTGGAATGTAAAATTTATTGGCCATGGCTTTTTTTTAAAAAAAATATCTAAAGAGCATTTCTAATTCACTGAATGTCATGTATGCTCATTGGGTATGCAACACACTTATATGCTAATCACACTGTGTATCTGGCATGTCCACCATCGTCATGTTCAGAATCATCTCAGCTGAGTATTTATATCTATATTTATAACTATGACCTTGTTCAGCTTGAATCTGCATCTTCCTGTTTTTTTTAGGTTTATCCAACATTGTTCAGCATTACAGGGCTGACATACGACCTTGCCTGATCAGCTAGGCTTTGGTTTACATTCAATGCCTCCAGATACTACTATTTTGGAAACAACCATGGTCAAACAGTGCAAGTGCAAATAATTAAAATCAAGCACTAAAACTGACATTTAGATATCCAAGAAGAAGCCTAATTTTATAAATGTTTAGTTCATATAATTCACAAACACCAGGTTCCATGACACCTAGGTGTGCTCAGCGACATGGAAAAACAAGATCCTAAGTTTATGTACGTATCTGCAGATGCAAATACTTAACTTGAGTGCTCACAGTTGACTCACTGCTGACAAAGGTGCCTTCTTCTTCATTGGACACGGAACAATGTAAATAAATCCCTCTGTTTCAAAATATCTATAATACCGCTAATAAGTAATTAATGTTGAAAATTAAAGAAATTCAAATTCATTCTTCAGTCTCATGATTTTAAAATGGGTATGAAAGTGTGCACATTAAATTATGTTTTAACAGCTCATAGCTTAAAGGCTCAATTTAGTTACATATGTAAAGAAGTTTTATTGAAAAATAATTAAACCAAGTGATCCTCAAAGTCTTCAGACTGTTAGAACAAAGGCGAAAGTATTTTCTTCCACTATCCCCAAGAATCCTTCAGTTATTTCTCATGCTGTGTTGCAGAGGAAATAGAGTCTCCTCTGCTTTTATAAAAAGGAGTAAAATTAAACTAAAGGATTAGTCAAATGCTTTCAGTATCAGAGAATGACCAGATGCTAAACAAACCTGCTTCATCAGGAAGATCCACAGGGACCAAGAACTGGTTTATGATTCTCCACACTCACAAAGTTGGTAGTAACAGATCCTCAGTTTGATACTGCATTAAAGGGTATGACTTATACTGTAGTTTAACTAGGCTTTTAAAATAAGTTAACAAAGCATGCCTTTCCAATGGAAAAGCAATAACTACAATTCACAGTAGCACATTTAATGCAAATTAGGTTAATGAGAATGTTGGCCTAACCAATTATCTTTTCACAAATTCCTTTACCCTGAAAATAACTTCCTTTTATGCTGTGAATACTAATCAAGCGTCTTGCAATGACTCCAAGTTCCTTCCAACACAAAAAATACTTTTCTTCATATGAATCATTTTTATGTTACTTACAAACATCACTTTGCCTTCAAATACAGAGTAGCTAAAAATAATGCATTCAAGCAAACCTCACGCATCGTCTTTGGAAACATTCATAATAAGCCTTAATATTCTTTATTGTATAAAATGTAACTTTATTATGAAAGAACAGCAGATCTAAACCACTATGCTTTCCTGCCACTTGAATATATTTTAAAGCTAAACCAATTGATTTAAATAGAATACATGTTTCATAATCTCATTACCCAATTATCTCTTCATATAAATATTCATTGAATAGCAAAATCAAACAAATCCTACCTGTAATCTGCAATAAATATTTTCCAATCTGTGAAATTATCTCAGTCTAAAAGTTGAAAAAATTGAAAAAAAAAACCCAATGTTTTCAGTAGCAAAACTGACATATCAGTCAAATTATTTTCTTAATTTTAATCCTCTAATTCATTAAAAATAAAAGACATAAAACATTAGTGAGGACAGAGAAAAAATATTCTATAGTCTTAAGAGATTTTCAAATTGGAGAGGGGAAAAAACAGTATAACAGGATTATTTTAAGACTGCCATGACTGTGAAGAAGCACTGCAAGGGCAAACATAAGACTCTAAACTCAATTTGTAAAATCAGAATTTACCTTCTCCTAAATAAGCACCAATGATTTTGATAAACTTACTTGGTGGTTTCAAATTTTTGTTCATCTCCCATTTATTTTATTTTGGGAATTCAAACCTCTGTCTACAAGTCCGTTTAGTCAGCTAAATAATATAAATTTACGACAGCAGTATACAGCTGAACCAAATAAATCACAACAAAAAAACTACAACTTAGCTATATTTGAGAAAATAACTATGAGATCTAAAATATCACAAAAAGTACTCTCTACTACACTAGTTGAAGCTCTTCCTACGTTACTGAATTGAGAAGATTCTCTCCAAAGAAAGTCCATCTTTAGAATAGATTTTAAGCAATTTGCAAGCTTAACTTGCAAGAGACCCCTTTCTCTCTATATTAATTCCAAGTTCACCACTATTTACGAAAGACATAACATGAAAACAAGCTACCCGTCTGTTCCACCAGTCTTCTTCATAGGTTGCAATAACGCAGGATGCAAGAGATGTTATTTTAAAGATGAAAAAAAGAACCAGATCCTCTAATCTAACACTTTTCTGCAGTGAAAAACAACAAATTGCAGAGTTTAGGCATGAATGACGCTTGAAATCTTATCCAACATCAATGGTTTATATGAGACTGACCAACTCTCTTGAGGAGTTGGGGCAATATAAGCAACATATTATTTCCCTTTTAATAGCACAAGACTTCATGCAGAAGCTCCAAGAAAAGACAGAATTTTATAGATCAAAGGTAGACAACTACTGAGTCTTGAATTTTCAGCTAACTTATGAGCACAAAGAGAAAACTAAAGCTTACCAGTCTTTTGAGATTAATTAAGTGTGAGCAAATATTTCTCAAACTGGAGGAAAAGCATGAACTACTCCCATTCATTCATGCTATGTCTTGGTCTAACAAGAAGATTTTGAAAACAGCATGGAAACAGCAAGAACTACCAACTGGGTGATTTGGAACACCATCAGAATTAAAAGATGTCTTTTCTCCTTATGCATTGCTTCCACACTGTGCAATCTTCATATACATTTTTTAATATATTATATATATGCTAATTGTCTATCTACAATTAATGCTCATTTTATATAAAAATCTCTTTGGATAAATATTACTGAAGATTTCCTCTTCTAGGACACCTAATGGTCTTCCTTTTTTTCTCCTAGAAAAGGAGACTTACATATATACAAATTCATAATAAATATTATTCCAACACTAGGAAACATATGTTTAACAAAGATTTTACAGGAATAATTTTATACACATCATAAACAGAGAATCATCCACATAGAATCATTTTCCCACAACGAGGAAGCATATTATACTGAGAAAGAGAATTCTGGAAGACACACTGCATCCGAAGACTCTTCATGGCAGTTCTAACAACACCACTAATTTCTATTTCTGCTTTTTTAATTTCTCTACTTTGATAGAGCACACACTGTAACTATTATCTTTTACTATGACTAAGGATGCAATGTTCTACTTATGCAAGTTGCCACGAGCATAGATTGAACAATAGTAATTTTCAGACTATAAGAATACAAAATCAACAGATAAAGACCCTGTAAGAACTCAACATCTATTAATTTTCTTCAGGTATTATTAAGACCAATATTACAAGTCACTTCAAAGTCTGTCTTTTATCAAGAACACGACAGATATTTCCAAATAACATTCCTTCACCACAAATACTTTAGCACAACCTACATTTTTCCCTGGTTCTACTGCTCACCAGTAGGTTGCACAGCTGTGTATTACAAACTCCAGAAGGCTTATGCAACAGCTCAGCATAAAAATTCTAACCACTAGCAGAATACACGTCTCAAAGACAATATTTCAAATAACATTTTTCTACTGATACCAGTGGAAGTTCTTGAGCTCTGTGCAAACATATTGATGTCACAGATATTGGTAGCCTGCACTGCAAACTAAAAAGTGTATTTGTAACCAGATTAAGAAAGAACAATATTCTAAACTAATTCCCTGGCACAACTACACTATTACTACTGGTCACAATTTAAAAAATAAGTACATGAATTTGACCAAACAGCAGGATCATCTGATCAAGCCTAAATTATATTCTCAAAATTTAAGATGTGTTGCAGATAAAGAAGTAAGAAGGAAGCACCTTGGTAAACTAGTGCTGCTTCTGGAACAAGTGTCTATTCAGGAAGAACAGAACTAATTTAACACATAGAGGAACCGCAGCCTATTGAAATCAAGGACAGTCACCAGTTTTTTGAATGAGGAGCAGAGTGAAGCCAACAAGTGCCAAAGAACACAATGCTTAAAGAAAAACCCCAAACATCACTCTTTTTTAATTAAAAGCTAAAGCAGAGGTTAACAAGAGTCAAAACAGGAAAACAAACAAACAAAAAAATAATATTCAAAGAGGTTCAGAAAAACAAACAGTGACACACATGCTTCTGCACGAATACAAGGTGACCAAGAAATTAGACAAGAGAAACTGGAATGCCTTTAAGCCTTTGAAGCCTCAAAAAAGCCAAATGACAACACATGAATACTGGCAGCAGTGAAAGGAAGACTGAGGCGGCGTGCTGGGTTTATGTGATGGGGTTTTGGTAGCAGGGGAGAGGCTGCAGAGATGGCCCCTGTAAGGAGCTGTGAGAAAAGCTTCCCCAGCTTCAAAACCAGTCAGTCTAGCTTCAGGCCAGGTCGGACTCCCCTCCCCTCGGGCCAGGGCAAATCAGTGCCTCTGAGAATTCCCTATTTATGATGGGGACAAAGGAGCCCTAACTGGGCTCAGATCTACAGTGAAGAGAGGGGGGAAGCGGGGGCTGGTCCCCCCCGGCCTCCTGGGCGAGTGGCTGCCCACGCTGGGCCACTGCCACTTCACTGGAGATGGCTACAGCGGCACGGCTTGGAGAGCTCCGAAGTGCCCCACTCCCAGGGCGCCCACTGGACGGAGTTTATCCTGCCGGGACTGCCAAGGTTCGTTGGGCCAGTCGGGCTCAGCCCAGCTGCAGGGGAGAGAAGTCTGAGACCTGAGAGAAATGGCTACACAGACACCAAGGTCAGTGAAGATGGACCGAGAGGAGGTGTGCTGGAGCTGGGATTCTCCTTCAGCCCGTGGTGAGACAGCAGGTGACCCCCCTGCAGCCCATAGAGATTAACGGTGGAGCAGAGATCCACTCACAGCCCGTGGAGAACCTCACGATGGAGCAGAGATGCCTGTGCCTAAGAGAGGTCATAGACCGTCTCAGGGAGAAGGACCCTACGCTGCTGGAGACTGATGACAAAGCAGAGATGTATCTGAACTCCATGGAGGACCCCACATTGGAGCAGGTGATTGAGCACTAAGAAGTCATGACTCTGTGGGAAAAGCCCATGTCAGAGCAAACTGATGGGCAAGGATTGCATCCGGTGGCAAGGACTGATGTTGGAGAAGTCTGTGGACTACTTTCCTGTGACGAGGGGATCCACTGGAGCAGGAGAAAGAGTGTGAGGAGTCCTCCTCCTTTAAGGAAGGAGTGGCAGAAACAACTATGACAAAGTGACCAGCAACCCCCTCATTCCCAGTCTCCCTGTGCCACTGGGGGAGGAGGTAGAGCTGGGAAGAAGGGAGGGGTGGGGAGAAGGTGGGTTTAAGATCTGGCTTTGTTTCTCATTATACTCTCTGAATGAGCCATTAATTAATTTAATTGATTTGTCCCCAAGCCCAGTCTGTTTTGCCTGGGGCCATGGTTGATCCCTCCCTGTTCTTATCTTGACCCTCAGGCATTTTGTTAGATTTTTCTCCTCTCCACCCCACCCAGGAGGAGGAATGAGCGAGCGACCTCATGGTGGCTTAGCTACCATCTGGGATAAACCACAACAGGAGGACGGTGCGATATCAGCTCGATGTATTTCATGGACAAATTAGTAGAAACTATAAGAAATTTACATGGATATGTGAATAAACATAATATTGGGGGGAAAAATCAACACAGCATTTGAAATGGAAAATTCTGCTGCACTAAGACAATTTCTTGAAAGAAGCAAAAAATTATGCACATAAGCAGGATCTAGTTCATATAATTTACATGTGTTTCCAAAAGCCTTCACTGACATCCTACTCCTTTTCCCACCCAAGACTTGGGAGCAGCAAAAAGAGGAGGAGGTTTTGTATGAATAAATAATTGCCTAAAAGTAGGAAGAAAAAGAGTAAATTGACAATTTTCACATTAAAAGAAACCACCAGTACAGTTCTCTGGGGTTGTATCTGTTTAACCTCTTCACTCAACTAAAACAGAAGAGAGAAAAAGATAAGAAAAATGAAACAAACTTTGCTGATGATACTAAGCTTCTCATGGTAGTGCAGATGAAGGTGGGCTGTGGAGAATGACACAAGAATTTCACAAGATTGAGAGAGCAGATTTTAAAATGGCAGATGAAACTCAATACCAAAGACGCAAAATGATGCAAGTCTAACTTCCCATACAAAATAAGTTCAGAGCTGACCAACACCATGAAGAATCAGAATCTCAGTGCTCAAGGAAACAAACTCTTTGGAATTATTAAAAAAGCAACAGTGAACAACACAGAGAACATCATTACACCCCTATCATGTATTATTATCTTGAATACTGTTCACAGTCTTGATTTCCCAAGCTCAACCTCAAAAAACATAACAGCATTAGAAAAGGCATGGAACGGTTCCTGTATGAGAACCAACTTAGTGACTTAAGCCAAGGGAGGGGAACCAAGGGAACACGACAGAGATCTAAAAACCATGAAAGGCATAAAAAGGCCAGAAAGGGACCCACTGCTTATTGTCTCTTCTCAGAGAAAACCTAGAGACATCAAATGAAGCCAGCAGGGAATATGCTCAAACAAGTAAAACGTAGCAAATCTTTATAAGTTGAAGCCAGGTTGTGCGACTCCATGCCATCAGATGCCACAAGTTTCCACAGATGCAAGGAGGTATATAAGAGAAATATTTTTTAATAAAAAGATTCCACATCTGGCTCAGAAAGTCCCCAGGGCATAAAACATGGCAGGTCAAGAAAGTATTTGGGAAAGCTGCATATCATATAGCATGTTCAGGTGCCTTACATCAGGTGTCTCCAGATGGACCTTGGGGCTAATTCAGTAGAACCAACCTTAAATTAGAGCAAATAGCTACTTTTTATTAATTGTAGAGCTCTACCTTTCTCTTAATTAGTTATCTTCCTGCAGGAAAAATAGGAAGGAAAAGTAGGTAATGCACAAGCTTATTTTAAATCCGTAGCTAAGAGTTCTTTCAAGTCAATACACATTTTACATGTGCAGGGTATGTAAGGAGACAACAAACAACACTACCATACAGGAACCTATATAAACAGCATCAAGCAGACTCTCTCTGCTTTCTAATTAACTTTTTCCACATTTTCTTAAATGTATCACTATTTTTATATGTAATTTTAATTAAGTATTTAATGATTATAGCACTCAGAATGCAGCAAAAATGCAAAATATTAAAACAAAATGCATTGAACAAAAAAGCATATTTAAAATTTCACCCAAATACAGTAGCCTGACATGGCTATTCATAAGTACCAATCCTATCTTCTCCATTATTCACTTTTTTACTGAATAAACAATAAAATGATATTTAAGTGTGAAGTTACTGATCTCCCTATAGGTTAAGCTTAAACTTTTCATTAAGTTTAAGCTAGTCACCTTAAATATTTACATTTTTCCTGATGCTTTATGACATTTTCCAGTGTCATTTTTTTCAGGTCACTAAATTATAACATACTTAGAGATTTTTAAATGTCACTGCAACCAGCTTGTTAGATTAGACAAAGTATAAAAATCCATAGAACATTCTGGGTTTTAAGCAATATCATTCAAGAGAAAGGATGTAAAAAAAGGCAAAAATCACCACACAATTCATGCATAAACACTCAAGATCAAAGGCTTTTTTTTTTCCCCATAGCATCAGTATGACATAGCAGGAAGTAAAATTTGTGACTTTCCCTACGGACAGGGATAGATAGCTCTCCTTTGAATGAAAGGGAGAGGACTCAAGTATTTTCACAAGACTGGACCCAACAGAGGAAAAAGTAGCTTAACAGCAGAGTTTTTGATGCCACAGAGCAAGAGGTTAAGGAAACTAATGATCTGGGCTTTTGTGAACATCTTGTTTTCTCTGAGACTATATAAGCAGCTAATACCAAGTGTCCATAGAAGGAAGCACAGCTGAAATTCAGCACTGGAAGAAATGAAGAAATGGCAAGGTTCCACTCACAAAGGGAGATTTACATAACGTCAAACTGCAGAACTTGAAAGAGGAATCCGTTGGCACGAGCTGGCACAAGGTACTCTTGTCAGATTCTGTCTTCTAAGTGAGGAAATAAGAGCCAGAATGAAAAGAAGTTTCAATAAGAAGCCAGAATGAACAAAGTTCAAGCACAATGGAAGCTGGTCATCCAAAAAGATCCCTGATTTGCCTTGCCAGTGGACATGAATTGCTGTGCAGCAGACACAGTGAGTGGGCATCAGAGGACAAAGGAGACTAAAGAAAGATGCATTCCTATGGATTTTATTAAGCAAAAATACTGCCTTGAGACCTTGGGGTACATGGTCCCTCTAAACTCACACAATCACTTTGAAGAGGAAATGAGAGCTCTGATTAACAGTTTAGTTTTAAACAGACAAGAGACAAGTAATTCTGAGGTTAGAGTTCAAACAGCACCCTTGATTCATACCTCAGACAATATAACTTGTAAGTAATTCAACATCCTATACTTCTGAGCTCTGATGTTGTGAGAAGTTAAAAAAAAAAACCATTCTGTAACACATGACAAAACCTCTGCGGTTTATTCAGGAAATTTTCATTTTTTCTAAATTATACACGAAGACCAACTTCTACAATGTTTCTAGATCTAAATACGTCTAAATGTCCTACTGTATAAAAACCAAACAAGGTTCAAATTTTGCCAAATGCTAGCTAGATCCCTTGTTACTAGGAAGCTCAGATTCAAAATTCAGTTCCTGGTCTGAACTTGGCAGAGTGCTCTACCAACTAAACTACTGTTATTTTTTGTAGATGGCACTTTCTCAATTCTGTTAGAAACCTGAAAGTTCTTCTCAATTAAAGTTTAAGTAAAACATATGCATTTCAAAAATGCACTAGAACTTCCCCTGTTGTTTAGGTACTTCTTGTCACGCTAGCTACAAGAATGAAGAACATCAGAAATGGCATGTTAATACATTTTGATAAGTCGCGGAATGGCACTCACTGGCCTAGGTTCTTTACTTCGTCCGATTTAAGCAAAGTTTCTCCTTTCTTTATTTGGATTATTATTCATTCTACCTCCTGTGTAAGCAGTGCATACAATTATATTGCTGTATTGTAGCTGGGAGGTGAGAATGTCACACAATTAATTAGATCAGATTTATTCTTGCACGTTTTTGTCTAAGAGAACTTTATATCTAACTGGCATGCTTCACTAAGAGCAGCTGCATTGCATAAATTTACACTAGATAACCACTGTTTTCTGTAAGGAGGCTGTCAGAATATTTGGTCTGAAAACTTCAAAATTCCTGAAATCTCTTTCTTATCCACAAACAGCAAGAATATAGAAAATAAGACTCTTTTATTTCACGTTGTACCTCCATCCAAAAAATTTATACCTTCTTTTTTAAAAAAAGACAGTAATCTTAGAGTAAACAAATAAACAAGCTTAAGAAATACTTTATTTTAAGCAGCTTGTTATTCTTATTCCAAAAAGAGTCACTAGCTTGACACAATTAGAGAAAAAACAAGTCTGCTATCTGTAGTTCTCACATGACACACAAACACTGGAAAACATCCCCTTTTCTCTCCCCCTTCCCTCCAATTTTTACAGCAGACAAGTCATGAAAGTTTACAATAGTTTTGACTGTTGACTAACTATTCAAGCTTCCATGTTAGGCATTCAAAGCCAGTTTTAATTCTTGATGATGGTACACACATTATCTGACAGCCCTTGCATTATGAAGATTTCATAACCCAAAAAAAAGGATTCTAAATTTTTCTTAGTGCTACAGTTTCATTCCTTACTTTGTATTTGATAGAGCATGCAATTATATAATCAATAAATATTATTGATGCTCCTGTGCTGGATATTTTTAATTTCATCACATCCAAATTAGTAGCATTCTTCCCTAAAGCAGAATTCACTATTCATGCAAGCGGTACAGTATGCCGTGTCTATGGGACTATCTTTCAAAAGTATTCATAAATTATACATAAAAGTGCAGGCCTAAAAATATTCAAGCCATTTGATATAGTGAGTACGAGGCTTGGCTTTCTTGTATTTATGAAGGGTTCTGCAAGATA
Source organism: Tauraco erythrolophus (assembly GCF_009769465.1). NCBI lineage: Eukaryota > Metazoa > Chordata > Aves > Musophagiformes > Musophagidae > Tauraco > Tauraco erythrolophus. The sequence goes on along the minus strand of NC_141470.1, from coordinate 37,020,500 downwards.
TGACAAGTCATAGTACTAACACAAGCTTGCAAGATGTTTTGTTTGATTTAATAAAACAAGAAAGAGAAGTGGTTTCAGAAAACAAGACAGGAGGATTTTCTTCTGATATGTTAGTCAAATGACAAGGATTACAATTAGCAAAGAGTAAATGTAGTAAAGCTCCAGTTCTGTAAGCACGCAAAAGCTTGGAAAGTATTTCTTTGCATATGCAAGTTACTCATAACCCTCCAAAGATAGTAGCGTAAGGCTTATCAGAGAGTTCTCAACATCAACTTAAAATTAACGGCAAATTGGTAAGCATTTGCTTCAGATCAAAAATACAAGCAAGCAGCATACTGGATTTGTCTTACCAAAGGCTTGGTCCAGCTTACATTTGTAAGAAAAATAATCCATGAGCTAGAAGCTACTGATGATTTTTCAAGAAACATGTTTTTTAAACAGTTAACGATTATCTACAGTGGATTTTTCTGTTGCTACAAATGAATTAGTCAATGCAAAGTTTCAAAACCTGTATTAATAGAAATTAAGAGCTCATCTGTCAAGCAAAAAGGAGAAAAATAATTACTTACTAGCTACAATCCTTTGGGTCATGTTAAAAAGCAAGTTGTAGCAACATGCAAGCTTCTGTTCATCTTTTGTATCAGGTACCTTGAGAGTTTTTCTAACAAATTTATCATCAGTAAATAAAGTTTGGGTTAGCTCAAGTGAAAACACCAGCATCACTCATGTTGACCCCTGTGCTCACTCCCTTGTGTGTGAACACACTACAGCATTCCACATTCTATAGCTTACAATACCTGTTAGCAACACATCCCATAGCCGCCTTATGCAAGTTCTACTTGTACGGTGTGACAAGAACTAAAGCTCTCCCATAAATCAAAAAACATGAAGAGATGATACAGAACGGAGAATCAGTGTTGTGGATGACAAATACTGTCTGGGTTACGTATTTACCGCTAAAAACACAGTGTTTTACGGGCCTGAATAATGCAAAAGTATTGATTTTTATTTTAATATCCTCTGAATTCAAACAGCATAGAATTGAAATGTGCACTCTAGTGTTCATATTTAAATATTCATTTGGATAATTTATTTTCCATCACAGTATTGACATACTACTAAATAGCATCATAGCAACATCAAAATTCCAGTTTTAAGATACTGAAGACAATGATGTATCTGGTAATAATAATAACATGAACAAATATCTGTATCATAGCTATTCACTAGACGTATTTACTTTCTGTTGTTGTTTACTTGTAGATTTTTCTATGATCTAGTTCTATACAGTCAAAAAAAAAAAAGGCTTGCACAACCTCGCCCCCCAAGGACATTACTTCATGATGGATTTTAATGTTGTGCTAAAGCCTTCCCTGTCTATTCATTCCTCCGTCACCCTGCTTATTCTAGCCCTGTTTATTAGGTTTATTTCAGTTGTTTACCTTGTTTAAATCTATTCTTCCAGATTTCTGACCATGATTATGGTACTTTAAGTCTCTCTAGCCTACTCAGAACATAATAAGCAGGTGCTGATCAATGAATTCTTTACTTTAGCAGGAAACGACCTGTGAATCATGTAGAAAGTACTAAGCACTCTCTGCTCTGCCTTTTCAAATTGCATTGCTTTGTGGTAAACATTTCACTGTCCACAGAAATACGCAAGGCATCTACCAAACATTATTCTCATTGTTTGTTTTCATTTTAAACGCAGTGAGAAAACAGTATTTCAAAACAAAAAGTTAAGACATTTTTCTTTTGTATACAGAAATTTCAACATTTTTTTTTTTTTTTTTTTTAGAAAAGGATCAGTATTGAGTATGTATTTCTACTATTGAGTAGAAATATTTTTATTTTATTTAACCATCTTAAGGAAACGCTTTCAGACAGCCTTGCTTTATTGGGCATATTAATTTTGATTCTCATTCCCATGGCAGGGGGGTTGGAACTAGATGATCTTTGAGGTCCCTTCCAACCCTAACCATTCTATGATTCAGCATGTCAACAGTGAAGTCACTGTGTAATATATACCAAGTATAGAACTTGACTAAGGTTTAGCATTTAAAAGCAATGAAGGCACAGTACACAGTGAAAAAATTCAGTTTTTCAGAAACTGCATTCTTCATTGGAAAAATAATTCAGGCAGAATTTTCCTGAGCAGCAAAAATTGTCTAATTCTTAATCTAATCAAAATTTATTTTAAAAAGCACTATCGGGGATTTGTAGCAAGTTTTTGGATTATCATTACTTTATTCCACAAAATAGTCAACTGACTCTCACTTCAGCAATCATGTAGGAAAAGGTTTCACAACACATCTTTCCCACTGAATCACCACAAATCTGCAATAACACAGAGCCAAAGCTCATTCAGGAATCTGAGAACAAGGATTAACAGACAATGAAAATGTGCTTAGAACAAGTAAAAGATGCTTGAGGTAACAGTTATAAATCTTAGCCATATATTTTTAAAAAGGAAAAATAATAGTCTTTGTAGCATAAGAGAAAAAAGCTTTCACCAAGATGCTGCTCTTGTGCATATGCTTCCCTACAGATGAAAAATGAATGACCTTTTCTCTAAACATCCATGCAGGTTTTTTTTAATACCTCTTCTGGTTTTGGTCAGCACATTTTTAAAAAAAATAACATTTGTAAAAGTACCTTTCTTCATTTTGTTTTTAAGCTTCAGAGATTAGAAAAGAATCAGAATCTATCAAAAGTTTTAGGATGACAAGAAGGTCACTTATGACCCTGCTGATAGCCTAACACACAACCTCAGAGACATCATCTCTTTTTCTGAAACAGGATTTTTTTCTACAGGCTTCAGTTAGCAAACAGTTTTGTTGCACATCTGAAGGTCAACCCAAAACCAGGAACAATCAGTACCACTTCTCACATTTATAAAATCCAGCCCGTTTACAGACTTAAACCATTCTTGTTAAGCACTTTAAGATCTACACACAAGTGCTAAGATCTAACACCAGTATTTGTTGCCAGTCCTACTATCACCAAAATAGCATCTTCCTGCTGAAGCCTGATACTTCAGTACTCATTTCAAAAATCACTTAAAAATAAAGATTATGGCTACTGAAAATCAAAAAGAGATAAAACGCTTGGATGAATGACAGTCTGGTTAATGAATTACCCAAATTCTAAAAAATCAAGCAACTAAGCTCCAAATTAAAACCATCTCTGCTTTACTACAATCCACAGCTCTCAAAAGGAGGAAGTCAGTTTTGCTTGTGTTTGTCACATCATGTGGCTTGCTTTTGCCAAGTGCAAATACACAATGCAGGCACTCTATTAATGGTTCTCAATTTTTCCAAAATTGAATTTGAACAGCAAAGCTAGGCTTTTAACTCTTTCAGAAGTGAATTAAGAGACTGATCATATCTTCAGATAAATGACAAACTATAAATTTTTTCAGAGTATTGCATGCCTCTTGAGTACCTTTCAGTTTTCAAGGGACAGGCTTCAAAGTATTCAGAGGTTCAACACAGCTGTCTAGTAATATCATGCAGAGGTTTACAGGAGAACCAGTCCCCTGATGTGTATTTTCCTTCCACAATACTTTTTTTGCATGTGTTTTCAAAATCACAAAAGTGATAGTGAAATGAGTATTTCCCATACAAACTTCTACAGATACTTCAGTTTGAGAATATAAAACAGCACACAGAGGAAACTGCAGAGTTAGGTATCTGAGCCTTCTCAGGAGAGTACTTCTTCACACTGCCTAGAAAATACTCAGAATACAGTAGAAGTTAAATTCATTACAAAAAAGTGACAAAATAAAGCTTAGAATGATGTATCAATCAAATTATATTTGTAAAAAAAATAAGATTTAAGCTTAGGAAAACAGAAAATGAAATGTCAAGTTCGTGTTTCAATTCAACTAATCACATTTTTATCCATTCCTAATCTATCTACTCAGAGAACTCTGTATCAGTGGTTTTCAACCATGGCTCCTATGGACTAACCCCCACGGAATCTGTAAAAGGTGACAAAAAGCAACACAAGACTGTGATACTTTTACCACAGGATTCCAAATACCACTGGGAAAACAAAAACAAAAATGAAAACACAACTCTTAAAGGTCTGTAAGTAAAAACAAGATTAAAAACTCCTCAAGTCAGTTTAACTACTGCAATAATTCCATTTTATATTACAAATGGTGGCATCTAGGGTTCTCTGGAAGTTGAATAAACGATATACTTGAACTGTCCAAGCTCACTTCCACTTTATTCATATACAGTTTTGAGGCAGGAACTGCTCTAACCTGCCAGCTGCAGTTTCCTTACCTACATCAAATGCACGATGAGTCACTGCAGAAGCTAAACGTACTGCAAGGCCAGTTTTGATGGATGACTCAGAACTAGGAATTAGCAACCATTAGAGGGAAAAGCAAAACCAAGAAGAATTTGGGAAGAGCACATATTTCTAGTCAAATACACAATTTAAACTGAAACTTAACTATCCCTATACCCTCAAAGATGGTGGTGGTGAATCACAGAATCACAGAATGTGAGGAACCTCTCACAGAACTCCTGGATTACTGTCAGGAGGAAATATGGTATAATGAGTTGTCATCCTATTGTATTTAGTGATCAAAAAATAGATTGATGTACTTTTAGAAATGTTTTTTATTCCATAGTATGGTAGCACAACATCCAAGAGTAATAATTTATCAGTTCTGCACCTAAAAAAAAAGGTAAATAAATGCAAACATAAACACCCTTAAACAGTGAAAAGCCATGTATATCTCTGGTGCTACAAAAATGAAGACACAACAGCTGAAAATTACTCACATTTAAAATATACTTATGAAAAATATTGTCAGCCTCAATTGAATTTATTAAGTTCAGAGGAATAAAAAACAGTTTGGCAACTGATAATCTTAGAAATAAGCTCTCTTTCTATGATTGTCAAAATGCACACCAGGAAATTTTGGAAAATGCCACCTACTGAATTCAGGAGCAATCTTTCTGTTTATCATGTCTACATTTCACTGAGACTTTCAAAGCAGGGTAATAAAAAGGAGATAGAAGTCACCAGCCTAGTGTAAAGCCAGACTTACCATCACTGTTGGTTGAACCTGCAAATGGGACAGCAGCAGCCACATTCATCGTCCTGAGCTGGAGAGACCCCAAGGTCTCTGGGCTGAGCAGTAGGAATTGCCATGAGCTGCGGGAGGTGGTGGCTGCTTATAACGCCCTTATCAAAAAAAGCAATCAAGGAACTTGCTCTAAAATTTTTCTTGTGAGTAACGATGGCAAACTTCTTTGTAAGAAGAATTTCAGAATTCATCACAGAAAACTAAAGCTAGATCTCAATAATTCAATTAACACCAATTTCTTTCAGTAGATGAGTTCAGTGCAGTTGACAAAAACTTTGCTTCATGGCTATAAGGAAAGCATCTGTCATGAAAAGGTGTAGAAATGAACATGGCTACCAGATGAATAACACGTCTTTAGAGAAGAGTCAGATTGATGACTTACATCTCTTTGGTATAATGAGAAATGTTATATCCTCTGTACAACGCTGCTGTAAGTGAACATGAAAATGTCAAGATGCTGTCAATTGGAGAGTACTACACATACATGCCAGATGAAGACGAACTCTGAAAGGGGTTCGCTGACTACATGGAGAAAGTATAATCCAATGTATTTGATAACGCTAAGTACAAAGAGAAATGTGACACTGATTACGTTATCATTTAAATATAAGGTGCATAAGTTCACAGGATCTGATGCATCCATGGGTCCTGAGAGAACTGGTAGATGAAGTTGCTAAGCCACTGTCCACCATTATCTGGGAAGTTGTGGCAGTCCAGTGAAGTTCCCACTGACTGGAAAATGAGAAATATAAACCCCACTTTTAAAAAGGAAAAAAAAGAAGACCCAGGGAACTATAGGCCAGTCAGTCTCACCTCTGTGCCCAGCAAGATCACAAAGCAGATCCTCCTGGTAACTATGCTAAGGCACATAGAAAATGAGGTGATTGGTGAGAGTTAGAATGGCTTCACTAAGGGCAAATCATGCCTGACTAATTTGATGGCCTTCTACAATGAGTTTACAGCACTGGGAAGAGCAACTGACATCATCTTCCTGGACTTCTCCAAAGAATTTGACACTGTCCCACATGATATCCTTGTCTCTAAGCTGGAGAGACATGGTTTTGATGGATGGACCACTCAATGGATAAGGAATTGGCTGGATGGTTGCACTCAAAGAGTGGCAGTCAATGGCTCGATGTCCAAGTGGAGGCCAGTGACGAGTGGTGTTCCTCAGGGGTCGATATTGGGGCCAGTGCTGTTTAACATCTTTGTCGGTGACATGGACAGTGGGATCGAGTGCACTCCCAGCAAGTTTGCAGATGACACCAAGCTGTGTGGTGTGGTGAACATGCTGCAGGGAAGGGATGTCATCCAGAGGGACCTTGACAGGCTGGCGAGGTGGGCCTGTGAGAACCTCATGAAGTTCAACAAGGCCAAGTGCAAGGTCCTGCACATGGGTTGAGGCAATCCCAAGCACAAGTACAGGCTGGGCGGAAAATGGATTGAGAGCAGACCTCAGGAGAAGGACTTGGGAGGGCTGGTTGATGAGAAGCTCAACATGAGCTTGCAGCCTAGAAAGCCAACCGTATCCTGGACTGCATCAGAAGAGTGGCCAGCAGGTTGAGGGAGGTGATTCTGTCCCTCTACTCTGCTCTCGTGAGACCCCACCTGCAGTACTGTGTTCAGCTCTGGAGGCCTCAACATAAGAAGGATATGGAGATACTGGGTTGGGTCCAGAGCAAGGCCATGAAGATGATCCGAGGGCTGGAGCACGTCTCCGATGAAGACAGGCTGAGAGAGTCGGGGCTGTTCACACTAGAGAAGAAAAGGCTCCAGGAAGACCTCCTGGCAGCCTTCCAGTACCTAAAGAGGGCCCACAGCAAAGCTGGAGGGGAACTTTTAGCAAGGGTGTGTAGTGATAAGACAAGAGGCAATGGCTTTAAACTGAAAGGGGGTAGATTTAGATTAGATATAAGGAAGAAATTTTTCACTCAGAGGGTGGTGAGGCACTGGAACAGGTTGCCCAGAGAAGCTGTGGATGACCCATCCCTAGAAGTGTCCAAGGCCAGGTTGGATGAGCAACCTGATCTAGTGGAGGATGTTCCTGCCCATAGCAGGGCAGTTGGGACTAGATGATCTTTAAGGTCCCTTCCAACCCTAACCATTCTATGATTCTATGATTTTAATTTGAAAATGTGTCTTCTTGTATAATTTCTTTCTACAATTAGGGAAGATGAGTTTAAAACACGTCTTTCTAATTCAGACAATCATTTTGTTGGGTATAGTAAACCAAATTACTCCCTCCAGCTTTTGTCATCAAGTGTGTCCTGAGAGTCAAGCATACATATTGCACGTGTTTCAAATAATTAGGAAAGACAACATTGCTGGGTCTACTTTGAGTTATAAGTAATTCTAGGTTACCTGACAGTAATAGCTTAAGGTAGAAAAGCATGCATCAGCTGATTCAATCATAAAAACATGACTCCATACTAAGCCTACCTTCCAAAATTCTAGAAAGTTTTCCTCTCTCAAAAAAAAATCTCCATGCGATTTCTCTACAAGTCATTTCTCTGGACTATAGATTCACTTCGCTCCTTCCATATCCATAAATAAATAACGAAAACAGCTATCGCATGAGGTGCTACATGTCTGTAGCAAAAAAAAAGGTGACCAAGTTCATACTGGAAACTGTAAACTTGATTTCACAGTGCAGTCTGGCATCCATTAACAGTTCATTTATCATGCTTCTTTGAGCCCAGAACCGTGGCCATAAATTCTACAGGGCAGACATAGTGAAAAAGTCTACTGTGTAATTTTTCAGGAGTACCCTTTCATAAAGGCTACTCAAAATTAAAAAACGAGCCCTCTTCTTTAGCTACATATTGTTTTCAGGCTTCCTTCAATACCTTTTATATTCTTGTACTAGACTGATGACTGCATTAGGTAGTCCTTGAATTTGTTCACAGGAAATGTCTTTCATAAGTCAGACATCTTCATATATGATGAACTCCACGGCCTGGCAGCATACACAGGCCATTACCCCTGTGGTGTTTTCCTAAATGTTCTCACTGCTACTGAAAGGTAAACAAGTGCCCTGTACAGGCGCTTAATACAGGAATATAATGTATTCCAAGTGAGGATCACAGAAGCTTTATGTTGTTTGGATGGATACTTACAAAAGTAGGTACCTTTGCTATTGCTTTTAGTCTGGTAATGGAAAGTGACCAATGTGAACGCAACATCTCAGCTGAAAGCATTCAATTCCCTCACCTGAATTCACCTCCTTTCTTCTTTGGAAGCAGGAAGCAATAAAGTGTCACCTCTGAGATACGAAGACAGAAATCCCATGCCTCCACCGATGATAAGGGCTTACTGTCTCTTTGAATAGTTTCTCAATGAGACACATTCTTGAGAGTAGAAAAAGGACAGCTGGAAACAGGCAGCATGTGCATTTTGTGGCTTGTTTACCACTTTGATCTTCACCAGTGTTCTCTATGATATGACAAATTAACAGAGGCGCTTTTCTTATGAGTAGAGGATTATGAAGAACAGATACAGTCAAGATCAAACATCCAGGCAGAAAGCATGCTTGCTTGGTGAACACTGTGTCAACTGATTCGCTGTCATCTTCCTGGGTTTCTTTGTAGGTTTTAAACGTACAACGTAGTCAGTAGATTTCTATATGTACAGATATTATAGCTACCCAGAAATGGAACACTGGGTTATGTAAAAATTCTCAATGCATTTTTCATTCCATCAGTCAGTGGATGCAATGTTAGTGGCTTCTGTTTTACTGAAATATATTTCTGGTTGTTAAATAGATCCTAGTGGAATCAAAAGTTTTAATAGTATCTGTTTCTATTTCTGAAGCATATGACATCTAAATATAAATTGTACTTTTCATCTAAAATCTAGCCATAACATAGAGAACTAGTATATCTGGTAAAATGGGAGTTTTGATCTCAGGCTCCATGGAGAGGAACTTGAAATATCAATGAAGGATCAGAGCATTTAGTTCATATGCTGTTATCACTGAAGTGACAGACAAAGATAATTTAATTTTCGGAACAGAAATCTGAACTTCACAGTCTGAGAATATGACAACTAACCTTATGGTGACACTTGATTTCTTCTCCCTGTGGGCCAGTAGTTCTTAGCTCCTAAGGTCAGATCCTCTAAGCAACTCTAAAGGTTTTTTATGTACAGAAAATATCATACAATATTCTAGTTCTTTCTTACAAGATTTTGAAATCATCTAAGACAAAATGCAAATATAATTCTTCTGAAGTCTGAAGAAAAATTTCTGTATTACTGCACTCTCAATTTAAAGTACCTCGTACATAAATTTACCATCAATAAGTACACATTAGCCTCCTTGGCAATATTTCTTCCTGGCATTTTTCTGCTGTAACCTACAACGCTCCTCAGCAGATATGAAAAAATAAAAGGTATCCTTTAATTTATGGATAGACTAATGATGAAAGACTACATTAACTAGTCTTAATTAAAAACTTGAAGATCCTGAAACATGATGTGCTGTGATGCTTACTCTCAGAAAAGTACACACTTTCCCTTGGTAAGTTTTCAGAAAAAAGGAAAGTAATGGACCTTTTATGGTACATATATGAAATAAAATCTAAAGTTTTAAGCTTTAGCTTCAATAAGAAGTTCCTTTAAAAAAATCCCTTAAAACAAGATGTAGTCATTACTGAAGAGCTATGAAGTACTCACAAAGCAAAAATATTTTCCGAAGTCAGAACTTAAGGACAGGAGTAAAAATCTCAACTACATGCCAGAATCTTTGTCATTTCTCCCCTCTATTTTTTTGAACTGCGTATTTTGCCATACTTGGCTCAAGTTAATACAAAAATGAAAACTTTTACTAATAATTTTTTTATCTTTTGAAACACCTACTCAGCTGCAGAAATACAACGAAAGTGTCAATAAATGTTAAAAACCAACCAAACAAAACCAGACAGCCAAACATATGTAAAACAGAAACATAAATGAAAATCTAGAATTAAGAGACACAATCCAAATAAACACACTAGTTAAAAGTGAAAACAGACTGTTTCAGAAACTGCAATTAAGGAACAATATAAAAAAAAAAAATCTTATTTTAAAATGAGTGAGATGTTTCTGCAAGACAGCTGCATTTAGAAGTGCACAAAAACGTACAAGGATCTACTTCCACTAAAACAGTGCTCAATAAGTCCAGAAGTTTCATTTCCACAACTAAACAAATTTCCAACAATCTGTACTCTGATCAACCTCTACTTCTCAGCTCCATTATCTTTAGAAAATGTTCTTAGCTAGATTAAAATGGAATAAATATTTTGTTTAGCAAAATATGAAGGAAGCAAACAGAAAATACAAAATATTATTGCAATTTTTACTTCAAGCCACGAGAAAAAAATCAGACCACTTCACTCTAGGAAGTTCACAGTCATATCTATGATCCTCATTTCCATTCTGAAAAATACTGGGTAACTTTCTATATCACAAAGATTTACTGTGTGAAGTTTATGGTAGAGGGCTTTTTATGCCAATCTATGCTGTCATTCTTAGCACCTTGCGTAAGGATACAAATTGCAGCGTTCAGCACAGCAGTGGCTAACATACAGGTCGTACTTGTACGCACCAGGCTCCTGGCACAGAATCTGCCGCTCAGTCATGTCAGAAAGAAGTCTGTCCCACTCAACCCTCCTTCCACCCACACCCTAGCTATACAATCATATACCTTATCCCTTCCACTGGCTCTGAGGGTTCTTCCACTCACTCCTCTTGTTCACGTCCTAGCTGTGCAGCTGTACATCCTCCCTCACGCTGAATCCCTACCGAGTTGACTCACCTTGCTAAACCATCAGGAAAGTATTGCGGTTTTGTCTGTCAATTAAGCCTTCTGCCATTTTAGCAAGCAGACTCCAAGAAGCATCTGAGCTGGCACGGCAGAAAAAAAAATATGGATACGTGCTGTCAGGAGCAAAGAAGAGGAATGATAAACCAGCGTAAAGCAGGACTCTCTAGCTCCAATCAAGATCAGAGCATTACATGAGTCCCTACATTTGTGTATCTGAAATTGAAGAAATGAAATTGCAACAAGCTCAATTACTCAGAAATGAGTGTCTGAAAATAACATTAATTGCTAATAAAGAATCCATTTGCTTTGAAACTGAGGATATTATTCAGAATGAAAATATGTTCCCAAGAAAGTATGTACCATGTTTACAAAGCTGAAGATGTAATATAAAAGCACAAGTAAGAAATGGGCTTGCATGTATCCTGCATGTGATGAAGTCAGCGTAACATAACAGCAGAACTACTGGCAATCACTTCTCTCTTACTAACACTTTTTCCTGAGCCTTAGAGAAAAGCATTCATTTGTGAATCCTCAGTGAGAGAGATATAAATATTTCAGAACGTATTTTTCTGACAAAATTGGGGCAGAGAAGCCATGGGCTGGAATTTGAACCATTAAATAAAATTTCTTGATGTGTGTTCAGGGATGAAGGGGAGGAAGAAAGAAACAAAAAACACTACAAGGAGAGCACTGTAACTGTTAGAAAGAGTTTTAACAAGAATAGCTACTAAGCTTAAAGAAAATGCACCATTTTCATCAGCAAAGCATTATACAAACCATCTTTTACTACATTACTACAAATATAAATAATGATTTTTTTTCTTTTATAATCAGAACAAAAATACCAGATGGGCAACTACATTATTTCTAAAGATATTAAAGACAATTAAATGAAAAATCCAGCCCAGTGATTTTAACAAAAAATTCTTATCTGGCTTTAGTTACAGGAAAGTAAAACAATGTCAAGTTTTCAGATAATACACATTTTAAGGACAATCATGCATTTTAGTATGAAAATGTAGCATGCCTTTACTAACAGAACTCTGAGCATATGTCCTTCTGCTTAGAGCCATTTAATTTCTTTGCAAACAGCAATTATATAAGTCACAGTATTTAAAAGACATAGATATGTATCTGTTGTATCAGTTTGCTATTAGAGAGATTTATCTTGTAGAGAAAAAAACAAAACAAAACAAAACAAACCTCACAACAAAATCCCTGTGTCCTGCGTTTGTATTTTGGTCTCACTAATGTTAATTTTCAATTTAAAGAAAAAAACACTTTCATCCACACAAAAATGACTGTGCACATAAGTGCTGTTCTGGAAAATTTAGAATAAATGCACACAAAACTTCTTTTTTCAGCATATGCACAACTGATACAGAAACACAGTTAATATCTGGAATGCTATTATTTTGTTTTGCTTGTTAGTCTTCCATTCTGCAGAAATGTTTTTTCCCTTTTCAAGTAAACTTGTTTCTCAATCAACTTTCTGACTGAGTTTTCTAACTTAAGAAACTCAGTGGCTCACTCAAAAGAATTATTCACACAACTATGTCATAGTTTTTCTAAATTAACCTAAAACATCCTCACTTTTAATTATTCTTGTTATCATCCTATTAAAAATGAACATTCTTAAAGTATTCCTTATCTTTTCACTTCAAAATACAGTAAAGAGAAGATCATCACACCAAAATTACTGGAACTTACACAGCAAGTCAGCAAAATCACTAGTAAACAATTTAGAGTTGAAATGAAAGACAAAAGAGCAACATACAAACACTGTTTGCTAAGAAGCTTGAAACTTGTAATAGATAGCAAGTAAAAAATAATTTAAAATATCTTCCATCAGTCTATATTCTTGCAATTATTTTTATGTCACCTCGTACATTTCCATGATGCCAAACTTCTTAATTTTTATTTTATTTTATTTATAAGAATTTTTCATCATAATATACACTAATAAACTCAGCCAGTTACCTCGAAATTAAATAATAAATAAAATTATACAGGCAGGCATCCTATTACAATCAAGAGAGTCTTATTTTCGAAGAGAATCATCTTTTTTAAAAAGACAGCTTGAGATGTCAACTAAAGTCAAAGTACACTCCTAGAAAAAGAACAGATTTAAGCCAACTGTCTATATGTGGAAGAGGCAAGCAGCTTTGGTTTAAAAGCTATGCAGCTGAAGAAAGTAAACATGGTATCTCTGTACAAGACACAACTGGATAACTAACTAAAGTTGCATAACTCTAGATAAATCTGATACAAAACAGCACAAACAGATACACAGCAAAAACTTCCTGAGCAGCACAGCACAAACAATCTGATACACAGCACAAACTTCCTGAGATACATAAATAAATACAGTAAACTTGTTGAAATTAGTATATCCTGAAACCTAAAAGCAGGTGTATCAGGTCTGGGAACAGTGAGCCTACACCAATTTTTCTCACAAACGCTTTCACTATATTAAGCTAAACACACTGGAAATAAAAGCTTGATAAATATCAAAAGAACTTTACCAAGTTTTCTTCAAAAGTCTACAGTGAAGGCCTGTCTATGAATAGGGATCTTCTAAAGGGAAAAAAACAATCTGTATTAACGAAATGATCGTGTATGGTATGAACCAAACCACACTAAGGTGGCGCGAGTGTGAGACTCACTTTAAAACTGTATTTTTTTTACCCAACTAAAATATCTGTATAAATGCATCCAGAGCACACAAATAAGACAGCTCAGATATCTTCTTCTATACTCAGCTTCACTAAGTATGATGTGATCATATGAACCCTGTTCACAGAATGAAAAAGCAGGTTTATCCTGTAAACTGAAACAACCTAAGTAAAACTCATCACTCATTTAATTCAGTTTTGTTTACTATTAAATATTTTTTATTTCTCTGGTGTTCCTTTGATTTAAGCCTCAGATAAAATAAACAATCAATTAGATTCAGTGTTATTTAAAGTTGAAATTTAGATGAAGCAGTCAGCTGACAAAAAAGTTGACAACAAAGCAGAAACAACACATTGAACAGCAGATCTCAGCATATTTCATTTGCTCACATGGCTTCTGGAGTGCAGCTGGCTCACACCTGGACCACTTGGAGCTTGTCTGTGGGCAACCGCATGCATAGATGTAACCATCTCCAACACCTCCCTTTTGTTCTTATTCCTTTATTGAGACGCCTGCAGTTTATGTGTTTCCTACTTGGTATACATAAGGAAGTAGACTGCACTTTTACTTCACAAGAAGCACTGCTCATGAAGTTACAAGACTTAGACTCACGAAAGTACTCACTGTTATTTTTATGAGTACTTTACAGAGAAAGTATTTTAATTTTCAAAGTTTATGTGTCAAATTTAAGATTTATATTGACATCAAATAATAAGATAAAAGCCTAGATAGTTTAAGAAATATAAGGTGAATACTGCAAGAATTTGTGTATCAAGAAAAAACATGGCATTTCATATAATTTAATGAAGCGCAGTGCCTTTCTAGTCCATTAAATTGCAGTAGCCTTTTAATAATTGAACATTTTTCTAAATAGCATGAAGCTGAATGATTAAAAAGAGGTCTTTCATTTTAGTAAGAAATTAATCTATTTGTTTTAATGAGGGTTAACCATGCTGGTTCCTATTTCAGTGCCAAGGAGCCTCATGGGAGAAAGCAATTATTAAACAGCTCTAAGTATCTGTGTGTAGGCTGGCACAGATACTTGTTCTAAAAGGAAAACACGTTCTAAAAGCACTTTACCCTGAAGTCTTCCACTTCCATTGTACAAATACTCCACACCTGGAAAATCAAAGGTTATATTAAAATACTATGTTCTTTCGTAGGTAAATTAAATTGCAAACTACAGCTATGATGCTGCAGAAGTTACATGGTTATGCATGGATAAAACTATTTATTACTGAGAGTACTGTGAAGTGCTTGTGCTGTCACACAGTAGTCTTACCCTAATACTTATAAAGCCTACCTAGGTCTATATGACAAAGCTATTAAAATACCAGAAGCTCTATAAAATACTAGTTAAGGACTGCGGTCTTTCTGCAACTGCAGCAGGACTCTCCCTTAAAATTTACTTCTACTCTGAATTTTTAGTATTTTGTGGCTTTCATTCTCCACACCATCTGTAATTCCTGTCCTCAAAATACATGAGATGTGCATATACATGTACAGTTTTAAGATAGTTATAAGGAATTGTATCCTTTTTCTAGCTTGTTCCATGTCTGAAGGTCCAATTGCCTCATTGACCATAGCCAGGACTTCAAAGACACTATTTCATTAACTAAACAGGTGTCCACTGACTCTGACATCCAAAACAAAACCTCTGGAGAGATAGAGTATCTCTCTTTGACCTCAGTAGGAAGCGAATCAGTCATAACTGGCTACACAGCATCGGATTAATTTTAAGTTTTAATCCATACAAAACAAAGGTTGGAGGTGAGTGATCATCTCTGAAGTCGAATTTCTCAAAAACCACAGAACAAGGATGTAAAGCTCATTTCCTCCAATGAAGGATAGGTATCACAAACAATCCTGTGTCATTGCTGAAAAAGAGTGAAAGATGTGCTGTTCACTTCTAAATAAACCTTTTATTTCAGCTTTTAGATTTCTCTCTCTATAAAAATCCCAGATAGCACATCTCACTTTCACTACAGTAACACAAATTTCTTGTGCAATTCCCTTGCCGCTCCCTGTTCTTCTAACTGTGCTCTCAAACACAAATTGTCAAGACTGTGCTCCCCTTGGAATAAGTCTCTTCATTTTCAACCGCAGCGTATTTTCCTCTGCCTGGTCTCCCAAAAAAATAAAGTGTACAGTAGGAACACACCTATGTGTGTGCCTATTTGTCAGTATCTAAGAACTGGATACAAAGTCCAGTGTCAACTGAATTCGAGGCATAGGTAGCGGTCTATGCTGGTCTCATATATATCTACTCAAAAAAAAAAAAAATCTGCCAATTAAGAGTCAATGTATCAATGTGTAAACACAGCAAGATTTTTTCTAAAAACACCAAAAAACCCTACAAAACCTGGGTAGGAGAAAAGGATTAAAATTCTAGGCCTAACAAACAAAACAAAACAATACAAGCCCTTGGCATTTTTAGTATATAGCAACAAATATGAGGGTTTTCTACATCTGAATTGAAGAGGCCTCGGTCTTGTTATTTCTTGCACTGCTAATGAGAAAGCAAGCTCAACAGCAATTCTATCAAAAAAGAGGACAGCAATTAGTGAAAGTAACTACGTAACTAATCACTTTCATTAAGTGATATGATGGCTGACTAGGAAGGACAGTTAACTGGCAAATTATAATTGAGGATGACAAGAAGATTGTTCTGTATCAAAAAAAAATCAGGATCGTGATGGTTTCAGTTTTCACTTGCACAGTTGTGCGATCATTAGTCACCAGCAGTCTGCATCTTTATAGTTAAGTACCAACGATCTAGTTTATTAACTGCTGGCAGAGGAAAATGTAAAGGAAAACTTAAACCTTCTTATGTCTTAATTTCTGTCATACTTCACATCAGTCTCAAAACAGAGTATTGAAAATCTGGAATTAAGTATTCCAGTATTTATTAATATATAATGGTATTTTTTTTCCAATTATTTTATTGTAATACAGGATTAGAGCTGGAAATAATGTTTGCACTTTTAAATAGAAATTTATTGAATTGATCGTGATCTGTTTTTCATTTTACTCCACTAGCATACTGTGTCATGCCTATCCTCTCCCAAAATTCAAGTCTTATTAAGTAGCTTATTAAAAGCTTGCAAGAATCTAGCATTGTCAGTTGCTGGTGCTAGCAAAGAAAATAATTAAGGCATCCCATATCCCACACTGCTGTATCCTCATCCTTCTCTGCTAACAAAACAACAAAAGCTTTCCACAGTTCATAAATGCTATTGTATTAAATCATAAGAAGATAACCCTTCAAGTGACAGTCTAGCTCAGACAGAAAAATTCCAACACAGTCATTCTTTCTGGGCCGTTTTCAAAGTTTTGTTTTCTTCCCTCCCTGCTCTAAGCCCCACATGTCTTCATTGGGTGAATCAAGAGTAGTCAAAAATAAAAACATCTAACTAAGCACTTGGAGGACTAAATAACTACAAAATATATTTAATAACATTTTGTTGACGCTAGTTCTGCATTTGGACAGAACAAGCCTATGGCATGCAGCTGCCTCATAACCTGGCTTTGGCAGTATCTAAATCTTTGCAGAGAAATTACGATAGATGAGTTCTTCCCTCTCAGACTTACGAGCCTGTGTATTATTTCTAGGAAAACATTAGCTAATGAGTGCGAAAAGTACATGTCCATAAATATGACTGACATTCTCCTAAGTTTATCCTTATCTTATGAAAGAATGGAAACAACTTGGTATTTATAAACAAACAGGAGAGTTGAAATTATTACAGGACTAAACTGAGAGTGAAAGAAAGGGAGTATTTTGTACCAATGCCAGATAAAATGAAAGTATCTTTTGCTGTAATTAACTGCATCCATGGCTGGAATCGCTTGCTATACTAATGATATGATTAAGGCCATACTCCCTTCTCCCTTTCAACCTTTGGGATACTTTAAGTAATTACAACAATCTACAGTATCTTCAATAAGCAATAGCCAATTTAAACAAAGACTTGCTTTCTGAGGAATCTTTCAGAAAGAAATTATTTTAAAGGAATATGACAAATATCATATTAAAAATGTACATGCAACATGTTTAACAACTATACAAAATTATAACAATAAAAAAAAACACCAAATGTATAAAGAACATAGAATCATAGAATAGTTTGGGTTGAAGGGACCTTAAAGATCATCCGGTTCCAACCCCCCTGCCATGGGCAGGGAAACCCTCCACTACACCAGGTTGCCCAAAGCCCTCATCCAGCCTGGCCTTGAACACTTCCAGGGATTGGGCAGCCACAATTTCTCTGGGCAACCTATTCCAGTGCCTCACCACCCTCTGAGTGAAAAACTTCTTCCTTAGATCTAATTGAAATCTATCCTCTTTCAGTTTAAATCCATTGCCCCTTGTCTTATGACCATATACCCTTGTAAAAAGTCCGTCTCCAGCTTTCCTGTAGGCCCCCTACAGGTACTGGAAGACTGCTATAAGATCACCCCAGAGCCTTCTCTTCTCCAGGCTGAACAGCCCCAACTCTCTCAGCCTGTCTTCATAGAAGAGGTGCTCCAGCTCTCTCATCATCTTCATAGCCCTCCTCTGGACTCGCTCCAACAGCTCCATGTCCTTCTTGTGTTGGGGACTCCAGAGCTGAATGCAGTATCCAGGTAGGGTCTCACGAGAGCTGAGTAGAGGGGCAGAATCACCTCCCTCGACCTGCTGGTCACACTTCTGTGGATGCAGCCCAGAACACAGTTGGCTTTCTGGGCTGCAAGCACACATTGCTGGCTCATGTTGAGCTTCTCATCAACCAACACCCCCAAGTTCTTTTCCTGAGGGGTGCTCTCAATCCATTTTCTGCCCAGCCTGTACTTGTGCTTGAGAGTGCCCCGACCCACGTGCAGGACCTCGCACTTGCCCTTCTTGAACTACATGAGGTTCTCACAGGCCCACCTATCCAGCCTCTCAAGGTCCCTCTGGATGGCATCCCTTCCCTCCAGTGTGTCCACAACACGACACAAATTGGTGTCATCTGCAGATTTGCTGATGGTGCACTTGATCTCACTCTCCACGTCGCCAGCAAAGATGTTAAACAGCACTGGCCCCAGTAGTGACCCCTGAGGAACATCACTCGTCACTGGCCTCCACTTGGACATTGAACCGTTGACCACAACTCTTCGAGTGCAACCATCCAGCCAATTCCTTATCCACCGAGTGGTCCATCTGTCAAATCAGTGTCTCTCCAGTTTAGAGACAAGGATGTCGTGTGGGACAGTGTCAAATTCTTTGGAGAAGTCCAGGAAGATGATGTCAGTTGCTCTTCCCTTATCCACCAGTGCTGTAACCCCATCATAGAAGGCCATCAAATGAGTCAGGCATGATTTGCCCTTAGTGAAACCATGTTGGCTGTCACCAATCGCCCCCTTATTTTCTATGTGCTAAGTTAGTTCATTTTGGGACATACTTACTTAAAAGAACAACTCTTAAAGAAACATCATTTATGAAATACACCATTTGTGTACCTACCCATAGCTTTTCATCTATTTGCCAAATTTCGATTAAACATAACAGGAGGTGACTCTTTTGAACATATGAAGGTTGAAGTTTTGCGACACTCATCGAGTAAAGAAGAGCACCGAATGTGTTTATCAAAGGAATGAGAATTAAAACTCATCCTCTTCTTCATTCAAAAAAATGCAGCAACCACCAGGGCAATTGGCAAATCTATAAGTCTAAACCAGTAATAGCACAGATTGACAATTGTCCAGACAAAAAAGCTAGGAACAGAGAAAAGAGCATGTAAGAAACAAATTATAAAGAAATCAAATTATTAGTTATCTTGCCCATAGGAAAACATGTTTTTAAGAGGAGCTTTCAAGAAAAGACCTTTTTTGTTATCAGGGTATTGTCTCATGGCATTATTAAAAAGTTTCCTTGTCACTATCAAATCTTAGGCTGACTATACAGTCTTCCGCTTACTCTGATTCATGTTAATGACTTCACAAAATGAAATCATTAAGATATGACAGTTAGAAGGCCACAACTTTCACAAAAATTTTTATTTATATCATAAAAAAACAACTGAATTCTTCTGACACCTTAATGCCCATTTACTTTCTAATTTAATTGTTATACATTGTGTTTCCTAGTTACTAGCTGAATTTGATAGGAACTTTACTATATTTCTGAATACCTGGTTTGTAAGGTCTTCAGAGAAAGGAATTTATCTTCCAGTGAGTCTTACAGTGCAGCATACAGATGTTACTATAAATAATGAATAAAATATGGGGAGTAAGGCTAGAAAATGTGCTATCATTGCCTTACTTGACTGATTTATGGTTCACACCTGACTGTTTAATAACCCTCTTTACCCCTTTCAGATTCTTTTACTGTCAAGGCTTTTTGACACACACATTCAATTCCTCTACACGTAAAATTAAGACACAGAGTATCTACTGGGGAAAAAGACAGAGGACAGAAGCAAGCTGAAAGCTAATCTCAGAAAATGAGATGATTATATTTTCTAAGAAATTCACACTTTCATTCATTATACACAGCTACTTATACGACAGGACATAAAACAGTACAATGAATTTAAAACTGTACACTAAATTCCATGGGAAATAAACAGATTCTGCTTCAGTGGAATTGGACCCTTACAGTGGTCTTATTAAAACCAAAAGAATTGCTTGCAAAATAGGGCATAACTTAATACAAATGAAAGTGGCAGAATCTGTCCCTTAATCTATAAAGCTATTTAAAGGATTATTTGTACTACTGCATCTAGTAAATTAGTTTGCAAAATGCATTATATAAGCAAATTAGTAACATAGATTTTTCTTAAGCTTGTAAAGGGGACAGAGGAAATGGCACTGATTATTTCCGCTCTTACCATCATTACTATAGAATATAAGGGCTGCAGAATGAAGCATTTAATTTTAAAACTCTAATTCAGTCTTTAAAAGGAGCCTCTGATATATAAGCCATCTTAGCAATAGGAAACTAAATCTATGCCACGGGAAACACACTGATACCTGGATAGACACATACATAACATCAAGTGCAAGTAATACCAACTTGGACTCACCAGGAAACATTTTAAAAATATCAGACGGGCATAGACAAGGCTTGTTGTATGTGAATCTTTAGGAAACAGTCACCCCTGAGCATGATCAGCCATTCAAACATGTTCAAAAACCTCTAGCTAAAGCTAGCATTAAAAATTAATACCAGAACTGCAATGCGAATTTCCTATTTCTCCAATTCCGTTAAGATCAAAGATTCAGTCAGCTGTTTACCTGAACACAGATGACAACACTGAAACTAAACTGAGGAACTGGAGGAAAAAAGAAGTCTTTATGTTCACTTCAGCCTCTCACCTGCCTTCAGGCTAACTCTCTTCACCCTGCTGAGCTGGCATTTTTGAAAGCAACATTCTGCCTTTCACTGTTGAAAACCACTGGAGATAGCATTTTGAGACCTCTAAGAACTGCAAAGTAAGGCACTCTAAATAAAAGCTTATTCATCTCAAGCTACTATTTCTAAGAGGTTTTTATCTTATTGCTCTTATTACATAGGCTTATTACTTATTTAGAAAACCTGCACCATTTTCTAGAGAAAATTCCCCTCAAAATTTAATATTATATCAACAGTATATTGGGATAGGATTAGTTGTAAGCAATCATTTGTTTTGTAATAGAATAAACAATAGCAATTAAAGAACAGCAGATGTCGATACAAATATAGATAGCCATAAAGCTTCAAATCAATACTCGCCTTCAGCTCCATTAGTGAAGACACATTCCCTTTCCCTATTGGCTAATGAAAGTGACATAAGAGGAAATATTTGCAGTTTTTGTAGAAACTTTTGACTATTTGACTTTTTAGTACCAAACTACTTTATGAAGTTAAAGGATTCAAAAATAATAATGGAAGATTATTCATGTTTTAAGATTAAAAGTTACATAGCCTTAAAGGCACAATTTTTAAGTAGCCTGTCCTCCTGGGGTAAGAAGATGCTTCCCCACTGCTGCTTCTCCTGTTGGGGTGACAAGCAGTGGCAGCCCATGGCTTCTCTTCAGGCCTGCACAGAACTGGGGATGGGGCACATACTACCTGAACTGCTTCAAATCTCCTCTGGAAAAACATGCAAATTAGATAATTTTTATCTAACATCATCTTGAAGCAGTTTTTGTGTCATTTGACATGCATACAAACACACATCATGGTTTGGAAACTTCTTACTTAGAGTACTGGAGAAACCATTAGAAGCTAGTAATAATGCTAGAACCCTTTGATATAGAGAGACCAGGCAGATGAGAGGATTAAAACTTGAAAGCGAAGGTTTCACCTCCAGATTCCTTATGACTGCAGCCAAGAAAGCCAACCATATCCTGGGCTGCATCCTAAGAGGTGTGGCCAGCAAGTCAAGGGAGGCGATTCTCCCCCTCTACTCTGCTCTTGTGAGACCTCACTTGCAGTACTGTGTTTAGCTCTGGGGCCGCCGACATAAGAAGGACACGCACCTGTTGGAGCGGGTCCAGAGGAGGGCCACAAAGATGATCCGAGGGCTGGAGCACCTCTCCTAAGAAGACAAGCTGAGAGAGCTGGGGCTGTTCAGCCTGGAGAAGAGAAGGCTCTGGGGAGACCTCATAGCAGCCTTCCAGTACCTAAAGGGTTCTACAAGAAAGCTGGAGACAGACTTTTTGCAAGGGTGTGTAGTGATAGGACAAGGGATAATGGTTTTAAACTGAAAGAGGAGAGATTTAAATTAGATAGAAGGAAGGAATTCTTCATTGTGAGGGTGGTGAGTCACTGGAACAGGTTGCCCAGAGAAGTTGTGGATGCCGCATTCCTGAAAGTGTTCAAGGCCAGGTTGGATGGGGCTTTGAGCAACCTGATCTAGTGGAAGGTGTCCCTGCTCATGGCAGGGGGGTTGGAACTAGATGATCTTTAAGGTCGTTTCCAATCCAAACCATTTTACGATTCTATGATATGCAAGACCAGATATCCCACAACTGTCACTATCTAATTTGTACAAGAACACATGCTTAAATAAGCCTAAGGGTCTTGGTCCAATTCACAAAAAGACAAGTAACTCCAACATACAAACCATCAAGCAGTAGCTGTCATAGTCTTGATTGACACAGACCCTGAGCAAGGAAGCTTACCCAAACTGAGCAGTGTTAGGAAGGGGTCGAACAAACTAACAAATAGTACTATTACTTCCAATTTCCAATACACTTAATTTAATACCATATCACTTTATTCCAAGTTACTTCAATCCATCGGACAGCCACCTGTCTGTTTTTATATACTACAAAAAGAAAGCAACAGGTTTTTTTTTTTATGTGCCCTTCATTTTCACACATCATAAAACCACTCCTTCTATTTGACACTATGAACAGCTTCTTAAGAAACAGTAAGTAGACATATTCCACGTGTGTTTGTCTACAGTTTAGTTAGCATGATACGCGAGGTCTACTATGTGAATTAAACCGTTTCAGAGTTTTACTACTGGTGTTATCTTTGGAACGTAAAGAGTTTAAACTGTGTTTGATGTAACAGAGAGATTACTTCTAAAATGACATTAAGATTGGTATTTGTGTGGTTCAATTTAAGATTTTTTTTCTCCTTGTATTATGGCAGTTAATTGAGATAGTCAAAAAAATCAGAACGATGCTGGTAGCTCCTACAGAAGTTATCAGATATAGATATAGTATACCTACTATACACATAATCTTCAGAAAGGAGGAGAAGTCACTTCATAAAATAATTAACTACCTCATAAAGAAGCATTTTAAACTTTAACCTATACATTTATCTACATCAGATTTTTCAATGTCAACATTGCCAATGCTAATATTAAAGCAGATGCCTAAAATATGAGGGGGGAAAAAAGTAGAAGGAACCAGAATCAGACTTGACATGCATTGAGTAACTAAACTTGCTTATTATATTTATTCTCTTTTTCTGAAAATATTATCTAAATCTAAAAATTTCAAAGAGGTAGTAATACAATGAATTTTATTGTTGCCTCCTAAGTAGTGGAAAGAGTGTTTTTTATTTAATTTAAAGTTTTAACATGATGCAGTAGGAATTCACAACATGATTAGACCTAAATAGGGCTTCTTTTTTTTGCAGTCCTAGGCTAATACATGTAACCATAAGAAAAGTAGAACAGTAACAATTTAAGGTTTAGACTAAGAAAAGTTCAAATTGTTTCAGCTGTTAAAGAAGCATTTTTTTAAATAGAGAGAGAAAAAGAAGAAGAAAAATTAAGGAAAACAGAACAAAATGCACTTAATAGAAATTTATTATATTCTGTTTCTCCTAAGAATTAGTGACCTTTGGTGTACCTTTTTTCAAGCACTTTACAAATGCAAATTTTTTACTGTGTAGTATATATTAAAGCATCTGGCAGATTTAGCAAGAACTGTACCTTTTAAGAAGATATTTTGAGAGTCTGAAAAGTTGTTTTTCCTGCATTCACTTTTCTACTACCATTAATTTATTACATTCAAGTATTTAGAGGATGAAAGATGAGGGGGAGCACACCCTTGGAAATGGAATTTGGTAAAGAACAATAAGTTAACCGTTTTGGTTTTTTTTTAAGTCTCAAGATGGGACTAATTTTTGAAAGCAGCATCATAAATACATCTGCATTAAAACTTTCAAAAGAAGGTAACTATGAAATAAAGAAGCTCTTAAAGTTTATAATCTGGAAAAAATCACAGGTTTAATAACCATTGGGAAGTAAAGCGTAGCTCAAATTTTAAATGTTTTTTACAGATGCCCATGTGCATGTACATCATTTAACCATATAAGGCCGATTAAATATTTACAGATTTCGATACACTTTTAAGATATGTACTAATACTCAAGAACTTGTCAAAAATAGGTTGGAATATTAAGATCTATAGCTTCTTCCTTTATATCAAATACACTTTGACATTGCCTTTTTTAAATGACTTTAAGAAGTTTGTATTATAAAGAGTTAAATACGCAATCTTATCTGAATATATTTTTCTTTAGTGAACAACTTATTTCAGAAAACATCATTATGACATTATTTTCCAACATCTGATATGAACATGCTTCTGTGTTCATCTATTCAATGATGACCCATTAATTGTTTCCTACTTCATGGCTATACACGGGAAATACGGGGAAAAAACTGAAAACAGTTAAATAGATAAATATAATAATGTTAATCTGCATTCTTAAACCCATTACTCCACTTAATTGAAAGCCAGAAATTTACTAAGTACCATAGTGACAAATATGATAGAAATATCTAAAATACTACATGTCATTCAGTAGTGATCCTGACACTAACAATGTACTGTAGATAAGTTAGAGCAGAAATGGGAAAGGTAATGATGACAGTTTACAGTAAGTTATTCAGTTCTTTCATTACAACTAGTAAAGAACAGCTATAGGTGAAATCAAAGAAGGGTACATAGGCTGCATAAGGGCAGTTACAAGAAAAGTAGTTAAATCTTTATAAAGGATAGAATCCCCAAGGGCAGAAAATCTCAACATAGTTCTCAACATCACTTTTGAAGGCTCTAGCACATGGGAAATTAGCCCAATATGGATGTACACCTTCTGGGTGTGACCTGTCACACCAACAAAAATTCCTAACTAGGAAAGTAATGCAAGGTCTAGTCATCTTGTATGGATTCAAATGAACATCAAAATATCCTTTCAAACAAGCACAGAAGTAAGAAGCATGAATAAACCACTCATACTTTGGAGGATAGCACCGATTTCCTTCATCTATTTAACCACATTCAAACCAAAAACATACACTAAGAAAAAAACTGAGGTGGAAGGGCATGATATAACAACATGGAGGGAAGAAATTGTCTGTTCTGGTTGGTGTGTAGGTCTGCACAGCAATTAACAAACACACACATTTCAAAAGGGAAAGAAAATGTTTTAAAGAGTGGGCACATTGTCAAATTGATAAAACTTAACAGTTATATCTTTGTCAATAAAGACTCTGCAAAAATTGTAGAAACTTCTTCAAATGATATGCAAAAGTATTTTTTGTACCTATTTCAGGAGGAATCTATAAATAGAAAAGCAACTATCTTGAAATTACAAATTGTGTGAAATTAAAATCAGAAAGAACAGAATTCTGACTGTCCAAGGGGTTGGGGGGGAATACTGGTAATTTTAAGACTTTCTGCTACTTCTACTCTTTCGCCATCCCCAATGTATTTTATTATTTTCATGAACCATTAGGAAAATGAAATGCTAGAAGTGATAATAAGCAAAAGCCCTCATCTCTACAGTTTTCTCTGATTTTTTTTATATTTAAAAAAATAAAGCAAAAACAAAAAAAACCTGAAAGAACTCATATACATATAGTGGAACATCTTCCTCTTCCATATGAAGTCAATAAATATGCACAACTATTTTTAAATCTTCTAGGACAATAAGCCATTTAACCCTTAATAGCTAGATGCAGAGAAATAAAAACATGAATTTTGATCATGTATCTTCTCATTAAAGCTCAAAATGTGAAGACAGAAGAATAAGCTATTATCTTGCATGTATGCGTGGCAAAGTACTGGTAACCAAGCAACCAGCAGCAAACATGTCAGAGAGAAAAAGCATATTTACAGTCCTAACAGTCTCTCATTTATACACAGCTATAGATACCAGTTCCAAGGTGGAGAGAATCAGAAAGCAGCAGAGAGCAGGTTTTTCTTTTGCTTCACTACAGACATTCTCTGGGTTTAATCAGATTAATCTCACATCACAATAGCAGCCTCAATTTCACACTTTATCCTAATAAAATAAGTAATATGCCTAAATTCTCTATTATTAGACACAGAAATACAGAATGCGTCCTGAACTTATTTCCTAATTGTTTGGTTTTGTATTTTAATAAGATTCTGTATTAGCATTGGATGTGAATTATTCACTTTTTCCGCAACATCAACAGAACACTCAGGTAAACACATATATAATATTAAACAAAGACAAATATATAAATTCAGCAAGATTATTCATGCAAAGACAACTATTCACATATATAGCATAGAGTTATACTTTTAGCCTTCAAGTTCTTAAGATTTAGTGCAAAGTACAGAAGTTTATTAAATTGCTGAAAGCAGAAATTATATTTTTTTAATTAATTTATTTGTCCCTTTTAAATGTACAAAAGGCAAACAGGAAGGTTTTCAGATATATTCATACTAAAGTGTTTCTGAGAACACAAGTATAGCAGAAGCAATGTCTATCAATGTTTCTTCAAACTAAAGAATTCTCAAGACTTTGGAAAAAAAAAAATCCTGTATTGATTAACTTGAATTATTTATTTGGGGACCAGAGGATGGAATGAGGTGTTGAACGGATTTTTATTATTATGTTCCATTTTTATTATTTTGATTTGCTATCTAATGTTTTCCTAAACAACACTAATGCATGTATGTTGACCGAGCAGTGAAAGCAGTAGCAAGCCTGGTCCTTACTCCACCTAACACACCAGAACACATGCGCACATGGAACAGTCTTTTGATCTGAGTCTTTTTTGAGACTGCAGGAGGAAGAGAAGTCTTTCCAGGGCAGATTTCTGCTTCCTCAGAGACAAACGCCATGTTGAAGTATCACTCCTACATAGCATAAACAATTTCTATTTTTTGTACAAATATTGGTGTTAAATAATCTGAAGTCCATTCACTTAAATGGACATAAATGACAAGAGAAATTGCTCCTAATTTCTAATGAAGATTTCTAATAAAGTTTATTTATTACTTTGTAATCAAAATTTAGAAATACGGTAATTACACAGTCATCTAGAAGACCAGTATATAATTTAATTTTATTTGATCACCATGATACTTGTACTCTTTATTATAATCATGTGTACAATTTAAATCATGCTCACTGCATTATAGGTTATTAACTCAAAGAAGATTTAATAAGACGACAATATAAGCAATCTGCTTCTGAAATAAATCTTTAAAAGGCAGATCATGAAGAGAAACAGTAGAGAAGTAGAAGTGGTAATTTCTAGGACTGCCAGTGGCATCAGTCGTTTCTTCTTTCAATTGTCAGTGATACGGTAACACTTTATAACCAAAGAACAATATAGAAGAACAATATAACAATAATCAAAGAAAAGACAAAAGCTATAATTAACTGTGAGAAATACAAAAGAGTACTGCTAAACAAGCTTTGCATGAGAACTGAACTTTAATACTTCATCAGTTTAAGATACACAGATTGAAATGGAATACAGAAGATAAACGGTCACGTACGCGCTCATATATTTTCCTCTGTTTTCACTTCTACAGCTTATGGCATGTTCATTCATGTAAACATAATTATTTCATGCAACGTCAGCTTAAATGGCTACTAACATTTAGAAAGAAAAGTGGAGGTTTTGTATTCCTGTTCAGACTATTATGAAATCACAGGACTTGAACAGGCTTCATGTGATCATCTGGACCTTCGTCCTTCCCAAGCAGGCTCACCAATTCCTACATGATTCCTGGAAGATGTTTTTCTAACTTGTAGATCTTCAGTGACAGATACTCTCCAGTGTCTTTAAGGAGTTTACTGAGAATGTTTCACTGCTCTCACATGAGAATTATTTTTGTATTCCATATTGAACCTAAAACTTAACTCACTGCAACGTACTTGCTATGTCTCTTTTGGTCTACACTGTGAAGATGTGTCCAGGCTGCAACTGACTGGCTGCAAGTGGGGCCTTGCCAGGCAGCAAGCTGCACGGGAGCCAGCAGTGTTCCCACAGAGCTTGTCGGACCACACCGAGAATTCTGCACTCTCTTTTAGGGCCCCAGTACAGACATCAACAAACCGCAGTGAGCTCAGCAGAGAGCCACCAAGATAGCTGGGGGCTGGGGCACTTGTCCTGTGAGGAGAGGCTGAGGGAACCAGCCTTGTTCAGTCTGCACAAGAGACGGCTTGGGGCGGATGTAACAGCAGCCTGCCAGTACCAGGGAGCTGGGAAGATCAACATAATTATAGCAAACCTCCTCCTATTTTCTGTTTTTTCATCATGATAAACAGAATTAGACTAAGTGTTTACCTGGACAACAAATTAATACATCCCATTTTTAAAAACAAAACCCCAATGAAAAAATATTTACAATTTAATACATGCATTCTACAATAACCTACTTTTCTGTGTTGAGTGCCAAAGTTTCTCAGTAAGAGATTTATCATTTAGTCATCAATGTTGAGAACTCAGCGCCAAACTCACAAAGAAAAAAAAAAAAACAACAACGAACCAACCATATTATATCTAGCTACAATTTGTTAGAACAGTGTGATCCAATATGGGCTTCAGTAAACCAGAATTATACAACTTGAAGTATCATTTGAAGCATTTATAACTTTCAGTGCACTGAAGTTGCCAAGAAACCCTGAGAAGCAGATGGGCATTACTGCTGTTAAAATGCAACCAGTTACACCAGAAAAGAATGGAGTCTGTCATATCTACAGAAGGAATGTTTAATATTACAGCTTCCTATTATTTAATTTC
This sequence comes from Tauraco erythrolophus, assembly GCF_009769465.1. Classification (NCBI taxonomy): domain Eukaryota; kingdom Metazoa; phylum Chordata; class Aves; order Musophagiformes; family Musophagidae; genus Tauraco; species Tauraco erythrolophus. Next base: position 36,991,432 of record NC_141470.1, on the reverse strand, counting down.
TTATTTTTATTAACAAAAAGCATAAATTAACTTTATTTATTAAAATCTGATTTCCTTAGAAGATTTCACTACCATCAATGTTTCTATTGTATTTAAGAACACGGTCATAATAAAAAAAATCACTATCCAGGCAAGAGTCACATTCACAGAATTTACAGCAGCAAGCCACTAGAACCTCTGCCACTATCTAAAGCTTTTCTTGTCAAGTGCCATAAAACAAAGCTTGATTAAAAACTTGATTTGTTTAAAAAATAAAATTCTCAACACCTTCAAGACAAGAACTAAATGCTAGCATTTACTTTTAGCTTTCAAGATGTTTCTTTATATTCCATTAAAAACATATCATCACTCATCCTTATTCAATAAAGAAGCAGCCATCACATCCACTACAAGCTTATAGTTCTTATATTAGTAAATTCAAGTATAAATTACAAAATTTATGAGACATTCCTATTTCAGATCAAAAATTATTGTTTCAGAGTCACTAACAGTAATACAAAACTAAGGCTTACCTGAGATAAGCCTTCTATGTTGGATTACCCCAATATCGTTTTTCTGACCATCATTCTCACCAAAGATGGTGCTTGCTTACTGCAAGAACATCCAATAAAGGACTTTCAAATGGCCATGATATTTTGTTTCCACTCTTTAATTGAGGTTTAGTTTAATATTTTTGAATGTATATCCTATGGATTATCTCAAAATGTTACAACAAACGTTGCAGTTGTCCTACCAGCATGGTCTGTATAGAAGATTAAAGATTTGGAACACACATAGGAAATCAAATGTCTACATCAGCATGTTCAACATACATTTTTAATGACTCTCATTAAAAATTATACAACTATATTCTGTTATACCAACAGAACAGTCATTATCTTTTTACTTTCAGAAGTAGATCTCCTGATCAAAAGAAATCACGCTTTAACAGAAGGTACGCCATCCTCATTTGGACTAGCTTCAAAGCTAAGATTGTTCACCAAGGTGTTTCTACAGATAACAGTATCTCTTAGGCTGTTGCAGGTAAATGACATCTTTAATTAGTTAAACAAACAGCAATTCTTTTCTTCTAGGCAGAAAACACTGTCAGTCATAATATATTAAAGACTTTTTTTAATATATTTAAGATATTTTTTGCAGGTTTTGTTACTGGGATAACAGGAGTGTGGATGATGGAGAGAGAGGTCCCTAAAGCATAAGAATCTCTCCACAGATCCAAAGAATGATATTAAAAAAAAAAAAAGGCACTTAAATGTCTTTTAACTGTCTCAACTAATACACTACACAGTCTCAAAATATTCTTAGTATCTCCCTGATTGATAGTGTATGAAATTGCTCTCATTCCTCTGATCTGTTCCTAAAGGTACTGAAAGAGTACAGCTGTTTCATATGTGCCATTTGCTTCAAGAAGGTTGTTCTTTTATGTACCTGGACCAGCCAGACAAAAGCTGAAGCACACAGATAACAGTCAGCTTCTATATTCTAAGACTTAATTTCCTATTTTTATGTCTCTCTTTTAAACTGAGCTTCACGATACTGTAATACCCTTTCCATCCTCCCACCCCCAGAGGAAACAGAAGAAAAAAAAAAATTTAAAAAAAGCCTCTTTCTTTTCTTTTTTTTCACAAAAACAAGTGACTGGGTGACTGGGAAGACACACCAGCCTGAAGACAGGTCAAAGAAACCTCCTAGGCAGGCTAAGGACAGAATAACAAAACTGCCACCTGCGTACACAGCCAATTCTATCTAAGGGTAGAGCTTCATGGAACCTTTCTCCATTCGATTACCCAGCAGGAAGCAAAGCCTGAAAATTCTGAAGCTACTTGAAGGCTCAAGATGAACAGAACAGAATCACAGCTTAACTTTATGTTTCTTCTCATCACACAATTGCTCATGTCTCCATCAGAGACATTTTAACTGAATAGATGTATTATTTTGCAAGTGTTAAATTTTAAAGTTTGGCTCTATTTTAAAGTGGCAATTAACAAGACAGGTCTTCCCCAAAATCAGTTCTCTGAAGCATATTAGAATCAAATGTAAAAGGGTGCACTTTTGCATTAGGCAAAACTATGGGAACGGACGATCCAGTTCAGTGATAATGGAGGCATACATCTCTATCAGCTCACATAAGACACGTATCCCTATCCTATGGGTATTGCACCTGTGGGATGCGGCCTGAGGCCTTCTTTGTGCCTTTGTACAGCCCTGTTGCCTTCACCCAGCTCTTGATGCCTATGTCTCTTTAGTGTGCAAATCTTCAATTTTCTACCCAAGTATCCTTCGCATGTGGGCTGACAGAAGGGTACTGAGATAGTGGTCTTCTGCTGCCAGCACACAGGATGCTTGCAGTGTGGCAGATCGTGTGATGAACAACAGAAGCATGAGTCTTGTGCTCCCCTCCAAGACTTGACACTTGCGTAATTGAAAGAAAATACAGATTCCTTAAAAATAAGGCTGAGATAAGGCATAAAGCATGATATTCATAATCCAACTGACAAACGCATTCATACATTGAGTCACTCAAAAAAGCACATAATAAAAAACCAAAGTCTAGTATTTTCATAATTCCCCACTTGAAAGGAAATGGAAGAGAATTACAATCAAGTACCACTTCAATAACTAGAAAATTATTAAAAGTTACTGGGTCTTTCCTACTGTATGTTCCCAGTTCAGATGTAGAAAGGAGCACTGGCCAGTACTCAACAGCTGAAGATATAAGGAACACTTCTTGACCTATGGTTTCAGCGACAAAACCAGAGTTGCCTGCCCAAATAGATGTTTGAAGATGCTATTTGCATTACCCCAGCACTACTCACCAAGCAGCTAATTCTCTCCTAGGATATTTTATTGACAAACTTAAAAATGCAATTCAAAAAATTGTAACTGAGGATAATTAAAAGACCCAGTATGCAAACAGATAAGTAACACATTATATATTGGTTAGTTTGTCCTCATAAATGGTTAGGGTTGGAAGGGACTTCAAAGATCATATAGTTCCAACCCCCCTGCCATGGGCAGGGAAACCCTCCACTACACCAGGTTGCCCAAAGGCTCATCCAACTTGGCCTTGAACACTTCCAGGGACGGGGCAGCCACCACTTCTCTGGGCAACCTGTTCCAGTGCCGCACCACTCTCAATGTAAAAAATTCGTTCCTTAGATCTAATCTAAATCTACCCACTTTCAGTTTAAAGCCATTGCATATCACTACATACTCTTGTAAAAAGCCCCTCTCCAGCTTTCTTGCAGGCACCCTTCGGATACTAAAAGACTGCTATAACATCTCCTCAGAGCCTTCTCTTCTCCAGGCTGAAAAACGCCAATTCTGTCAGCCTGTCTTCATAGTAGAGGTGCTCCAGCCCTCTCATCATCTTCATGGCCTTGCTCTGGACCCACTCCAACAGCTCCATGTCCTTTGTATGTTGGGGACTCCAGAGCTGAAGGCAGTATTCCAGGAGGGGTCTCACAAGAGCAGAGTAGAGGGCCAGAATCACCTCCCTCGACCTGCTGGCCATACTTCTTTGAATGCAGTCCAGAATACCGTCGGCTTTCTGGACTGCAAGCACACATTGCCAGCTCATGTTGAGCCTCTTATCAACCAGCACTCCCAAGTCCTTGTCCTTAGGGCTGCTCTCAATCCATTCTCCACTCAGCCTGTACTTGTGCTTAGGATTGCCCCGAGCCACACGCAGGACCTTGCACTTGCCCTTGTTGAACTTCATGAGGTTTGCACAAGCCCACCTCTCCAGCCTCTCAGGGTCCCTCTGGATGGCATCCCTTTCCTCTAGCATGTTCACCACACAATACAGCTTGGTGTCATCAGCAAACTTGCTGAGGGTGTACTTGATCCCACTGTCCATGTCACCAGCAAAGATGTTAAACAGCACCGGCCCCAATATCAACCCCTGAGGAACACCACCTGTCACTGGCCTCCACTCAGACATTGAGCCGTTGACTGCCACTCTTTGAGTGCAACCATCCAGCCAAATCCTTATCCACCGAGTGGTCCATCCATCAAAACCATGTCTCTCCAGTTTAGAGACAAGGATGTTGTGTGGGACAGTGTCAAATTCTTTGGACAAGTCCAGGCAGATATGTCAGTTGCTCTTCCCTTATCCACCAGTGCTGTAACACCATTGGAGAAGGCCACCAAATTTGCCAGGCATGATTTGCCCTTAGTGAAGCCATGCTGACTGTCATCAATCACCCCCTTATTTTCCATGTGCCTTAGCATAGTTGCTAGGAGGAGCTACTCCATGATCTTGCTGGGCATAGAGGGGAGACTGATTGGCCTATAGTTCCCCAGGTATTCTTTTTTTCCCTTTTTAAAAATGGGGGCTATGTTTCCCCTTTTCCAGTCAGTGGGAACTTCACCAGACTCCCTTTGCTCATTCAATGTTGAAGTGTAGATAGTTACTTGATGGACTATGTTGCAAACAATATCCATTATAATACATGTTTTCCTCCTTCCTTTAATACCTACAAATATAGTATCCTTAAAAATCATAAAGATACATCTGGTACCAAAATACAGTCTAAAAATTCTAAAACAATTTTAAAACTGTTCATGAATTGAGAGCTGCAATATGGAATCCGTCATAAATGGTTATAAAGGTGTTTTACTGTGTTTTTGTTTTCAGTTCCCAATTCCGCAGCAATAAATCCCCATAAGAAAACAAACAAACCCACCCCTATAATAACTGTTTTCATAGATTGCCTTAGAAAAGGCATCTCTTCTATGTGCTTTATTTTCTCCTCCTCCTGAGAAAGAATCCTAGTCCCTCCTCCATAAGTGGGCAAAGATGATAAAGCTCAACTCCCAGAATTTATTAATCAATTACCGAAGTGTTGACCAAAATGCAAAAGAACCAAGCTACCAACAAAAAACATCCTTTCACCCATCTAAAACTGCAATACAACGTATGTCATGATGCAGGGACATATGAAAGCTTGTCATCTTTTCCAGTTTTTTGGACTTTCAATATGAATTCTCAATGGTGCCTTATTCATTGATATTCCCCTTTCAAATGAGAGCAGTACTGTATTCCTTTCTCCTTCAGACTTTCTTGATCTATTGTTAGAACTGTTTTTAAGCTAGCATGTGAAAACTAATTCATCACTTCATTCATTCTTCTTATTTCTTGCAAAGGCATCAGTAAATGTTTATAAACTGGCAGAATTATAGGATTAAAATGTATAAACCAGAAAAGGTTAGTTAATAAACTGAACAGTAACATACATAATTAGCAAGAGTAAACTAAAATGTCAAGATTTTTTAATATTAATATATTAATTCATTGCATAATGAGCTAGATTTTAAACTGTATCACTGCCGTAGTCCTTAATTATTTATGTCCTAATTATCAGGCAGCCCAAATTATATTTTTTGGTACTGATTTCACTTCAAAATTGCCAAATTTATAAAATGAGTCTTTAGAAAATCCTGCATACAGTTTGAAAGCAAGAAGAAAGGATGTATTTTCCCCATACAATACGTATACTAAAGCAGACATACAGCAAGAAGACTATGGAGGTTCTTGAACAAGACCTGTTTCTCTCCCTGTCCTGAAAGACGTCAAGAAATCATTCTTCATTCACTGGGATATTGACAAATTTTGTTTGTGTTCTTTGCAGGATAGCCCTGCTCATTTGCAAAATATAAATGTCTAACTCATTTGTCTCATCACAAGACAGAGAATGAGGACCACACAACACCACTATAAAACCACCTGAATTATGGCATGTATTTTTCAAATGTGTGACTATCTGCTGGGTCAGACCTACACACACGGTTCACAGAAAACATTCTTTACACAAGGAAAAAAATATAGGAAACTAATAACCTTTCAGATAAGGCTGAAACCTAAGCTCAACTGAAGACTGAGCAACATCATTTCAGTAAAATGAATGTTTATTTATTAGAAAGCAAAACCATGAAATTTTACACTAGTGGAAGTCCAAAAAGTTCTTTTAATTTTTTAATCTTGGGAATTTTGCAACCATGTAGGAGTTTTGAAGGGATTTTTTTTTTAAATTATGTAAGACATGAAGTGAGAAGAGAACGGATCTATAGCTGATTGCTTTCTGGAAACAAGCTGTACCTAGGCATTTATGGATAAACATTTTTATGATTCGCAAAACATGGGCTTTAAAAAAAACCCACCTGATTTCTGTAATTCTATTTAATTCTTCCCTTCATAAATACATGATACTACCACTACCTAAACTCTAACACATTAGAGATCAACATAGCACATCTCTTTGAAAAAAAAAAAAATTAAAATCTTTTGGAACAACTTAGCCCAACAATCCAGACCTTATTAGTTCTACACTGCTGTTCCAAAATGCAACTGACATCAAACTTCATCTTCTACCCCAATCTTCATTGACAGAAGACAGAGATCTTCAGTATAGAGAATTTCTAGCAAACCCTTTTAACTAATGTTAACAGCTCTATGGAGTTGGCATTACAAATTTCAAAATAAATGCAGACAGACTGTAGTTTACCCACAGTCAGTAACATTCAACTATTCCTTTCAATATTCTCTCTCATCTGAAATGTACTATGAAAAAAAGTATCAAGCTAATATTAACTAGGATTCTCTTCAGATATTAACTCAAAAGGAGGAAGTTACAGAGATGAGACATCATCACTTCTGATGTCTATGAAATCTGCAAAGGATGCGAATGTTTTCATGAATTCTTACTTATCAGAGAGAGGTCAAAATCTTTTAATATGAAAATTAAAACAGAACACAGAACAGAATTCAGAAACAAAACACTTCGAAATCAATTTTGTGAAAATTATTTCAAAAACATAATAGAAAAATTAATTTAAAAAATTAATCAGATTCTGGGAGATAAGGAGAAAATACATTAAAAAGCAAAGCAATAAAAGGAGAGCAAAGTGTTTGGACATCGGAAATCCAGACTGAATATTTCACCTGTCTAGAATCAAACAGAAAGTTTGTGCCAAAGACGTCAATGAGCTTTCAAAAAACTATTTGTATTTTTCAGTTGAGAATTACCGACGATCTTGCTTCAATGTAGGATATACTTAAACAAATACTTTCTAAATAGGATGTTTAAATTAGATTTAATATATTCAAAGTTGAAACCAGATTCTCCTTTAAAAATAAAACTAAATAAACTGGCCTTTGAAATGAATAGATACACTTACTACGGACCATTAAAATCAAATCAAATGAGTCTTTCTTTTAAAGTTACATGTTGTTGCTGAAGTTTTTCAAACATCAGTCAACTGAAGTGATACAAACGTCTAAATACCTGCAATTAGATGTTATTACAGTGAAGAAGTTACATAGATGAACTAAAAAAGAACGTACTTGCTTCACATTTAAGTAATTTTATGTAAATGAAGACTTTAATGGAAAGTAAAATAAAAAACAACAAGGCATTAAAAGGCAGAAGAAAAGTCTGTTGCCCTCTAATTTATGAGTAACAATGCTACAGAGCAGTTTCTAAAATTGTATAACGTACTGTCACAGTGTTGTCTCCTACAGTAAAAAGGCATAATTTTGTTTTAGGGACAAGTGTCTTGCAGTATATTTGGCAATAAGATTATAAGTTATATATAATCAGGTTATATATAAAAAAAAAAACCACCACAAATTCTCACAAGTATACAATTCATAGTTATTCAGGACAGCAAGTTTGTGTTGCGCCTTGTAAAGTTGCCTGAAACTAATGTGTTCAAAAACACTGAAGTGCATTTGGGTGGAGAAAAGTCCTTGAACAATCCCTTTTATCAAGTTCCTAGTGGAATCACTTGTTATAGAGCATGGAGCAGATTTTTGGCAAATTGTGTAACTGCTTAGATGGGTTTTCCAGGTTAAACAATCTCAAGATTTCAGAAAGCTGCATTAAAGTTATGCGCAATTCCTTGCTAAAACTCTATAGCAGGAACTGTATCTACAACGAATAACAGACTTGACTTAACTCTTCAAGGCCAGGTTGGATGAGGCTTTGAGCAACCTGGTGTAGTGGAAGGTGTCCCTGCCCATGGCAGGGGGGTTGGAACTAGATGATCTTTGAGGTCCCTTCCAACCCTAACCATTCTATAATTCTATGACTTTTTTCAATACTATAGTTTTTGTTTAGAGACTCCTCCTCTACTTCTTGCATTTCAAAAATTATTCACCCTCTAATATCACTAGACTTTATTTAACATAAAATTAATTATAAAAGTATTGAAGATGTCAAATGCTTATTTCTTAATGAGATATGAAATTCTCTTATTAAAAAGGTTATATTTTTCTTACTTCCCAGAAAAGCACCATGTTCACACTAACCTTTTAACTAACAGGAACAGATGGGTCTAACTGGATAGAGGCGTGATGGAGCATTGTAGTAGAGCAAAAGAACATGTTGATTCTCATACCTCTGGCAGATGGGAACTAGTCAAAATTAGTTTTAGACTAAAAATATTTTTCTACTGCTCAGTAAAAAAAAGAAAAAAAAAACACTTGAAACAATATGCTATTTTATACATGCCATCAGTGATCAGACAACAGCAGCTTTCAAAAAGCTGGTACCGTACATTAAAACCAATTACATAGGCTTACTGTATGTCATTTTTAAGCCTGTGGATAAATTACAAATTCCTGAAAACAGTAGCCTATAATGGAAGTGCTGACACAACCTTAACTACAGCAGCAAATGTGCTGCTATTATGAAGTTGTTATGGCAACTAGAATGATCAAGTTGGAAGAGAAAGAGGAAGAGTGCGCATAAGCAAAACTTAAAAATCTTTGACACCACCCCCTATAAACTCTGCCAAAATTTGTGGTCATAGTGTTATCATCACTCCTTACCTTTACAACAAAATATTTAACTGCAAAACTTCCCTTTAACACAGGTGAGGGGTGAAAGGTTCCACATTAGTGTAAAATCTAAGACAAATTAAATCCAAGGTCACAATACATCTGGTTCGTGCATATATCAATAGCCTACAAAAATACAGTCAATTGAAAGATATCTGGACAGCATCTGCTGAGTACATATTCATCAGACATCACAAGTTAACAAACCACAATTATGGAAAACTGTTCAATCTTCGATACAGTTTCATAATTTGATACCAATCTGAATAGTTTAGTAACGGCACCCTGCTATAATTTGACTACATCAAACAGCACATTCACAAATACTGATTCATTAATTAAAATGTGATTAAAAATGTAACTGAAGTTCATATATTTATGAACTAATTCCTTACCCTTCCTAATACTCTGTTAGACAAAAGCAGAAATCTTTGGGTGTTTCCAATATTAAAATAACGGAAAAAAAAACATAGCAAGGCAGTCACATTTTAATACACAAAAACGCACAAAATACAATTTATAAAACATACTAATTAAAACCTATGCCAGCACACTCATTAACTTTCTCAAATAACATTTCACAGTTTAATTGCAAGTGTTATTCTAGCAAAATTTCACTGAACAAAATTTCCAGCAAAACATTAGCAGCAACCAACAGTCCTAGAAATAATGTTAAATCATCGTAATTATACATTTTTATTAAAGCATTCTGTCCAAATACGTCTACCAGCAACACTTCCACTAGGAAAGTTGTAAACAAATTATTTGTCTTTCTTCTCAAAGGATTTCATATTAAAGCCACTTTGTCTCAAGTCTAAACTTGACTGCCATATCTAAAATCTAGGAAACATAAAAGACCTCAGATGTCTGACATGATAAGGGTTGTGCTAAGTACTTACACTCACTCATTTCCTAGGTAACAAAAACTTCTTTTCTTCGAAGATATCTCAATCCATTCTCTTTTCAGTTTGTTGTTCTAAACCAGTTTTCAGACTACAGGGAAGACCCATTTTATGAGGAATAGTCTCCTTTTAAGAAATTAGAAAAATCTATTTTCACTGAGAGCTAGCAGATATTCCTGTTAAATTCAAAATAATTTTAAGATTCATCTTTTCATGTGTTTAAGTAAAAATTTACTCAGTATTATCATTTATATATACATTTATTGATTTTTTTAAAGAAATGTACAATGTATTATATATTGATCACTGAAAATTATAGTTTTGCAGATGAATTTGATTTAGCTGGAAGATAATCATATATTCCACTGACAAAACAGAATTATTTAATCTGTAATAACAAACCATTATTGATATGGAGTCATAACCAAACCCTCCCCTCCTCAAAAAAAAAAAAAAAAAGTGAAAAAAGAATAAGGCTGAAGAGTAAGTAGGAAAACAATTTTGTTCACAAAAGCAAGAACTATTTGCAGGCAACAAAAGAAGCAGTAATAATAATGACATTTTCTTCAGAACATTAGCTCTTCAGCAATTTAAAAATTCTGATAAATACACCGCTTTTCTCTGAAAAGCAACCACTACAGTTATCAACTCGCTTGAAACAGGTAATCATACAGATCTATAAAAGCTGAATGACAACATTCAGAAAAAAGGTAAAAATGGGACTTCCATGTGCATAGCTGTTTGTTAGATAAATACTATATAAAATTCTCAAAAAGGAAAATACGTAGAAATGTTCTCTAATGCTATGTCATCTTTAAATTTTTTTCAAATTTATTTTCAGTACTAACATTAGTGGTTACCACACACATTTATAATTTGTAGAAACATTTCATTGAGATATGGCTTTACTGATCACACAGTTTTATTAGAAAAATGTTTTTCCTGATATACTTGACAAATTACTTTCATACAGTTGGTGTAACAATTGGCCTTTTAGACTTGAAGAATCCATAATTATTAATCATGAATGTTCTAACACAGACAGTACTGCACGGTTTAATACTATTTACAAAGCTATCAGCTTTGATACTTTAAATACCAAATCTCACTGAGACTGCAATGAAACTTCACAGAGCTTTCACCTCGAATGTTCATGCACTTAAAACATTTTTTTAAGAAAGTTGACTTCTGTACTCACTTCTTATGCAACTTTTAAAAAGCAATCTTCTTAAAACAGTTAATGCATTATTCACCCTAGATCTGATCTTCAGGTGCACAGCTCCAATACATTATTAACCAAAGCTACCTAGTAGTTATTTTGAGGTTTTTAGCTATAATGTGTACCTGCATAACACCACTTAAAAAACAGAGGGAACTGAAACAGAAGTCTGTCCAAGAAGTACATGACTTTTTCCTCACTACGAATTAACTTGTCTGTTACCAGAAGTTAATGCAGAAAACAATACATCTTTGAATCAAATGAAACGAAGCAGAAGGATGTAGCCAGTCCCCTGTGATTCCTTAGTCCTGGTTTAGAGGTATGAGAACTTCATGTCAAGTGACATTGTTTATGGACACAGAATCCCTCATCACACCATTCTGTGAGCGCAAGATAACAAAACTCTGCAAGAATTAATCACAGACTACAGCAGTGACTGTCACATAGTAGACATCCAGTCACAAGACAGACTACAGGCCCCACAGAGTTTATAGATGTGCATGCTTGAAGCTTTTGCTACTTCAGACATACCAGCAACATTCTCCACCAGAGATGTTAATTATCCCCTTTAGTTATGCAGCTTATACATCTCACTTATTCCTGTTGTAGCTTGACCAAACAGAAAAGATTTTCAGAACACCACTCTAAAAATACAATTCCTCCTCTTTGTGCTACATTCAATGTTGAAAATTTTAAGCAGCTTCGACTTCAGACTTTGAATTCTTAACATCAATCATCTCCTTATCTTAGGCTCAGGTTGTGCACCAAGATGTCAGGATCACTGTCACCCCCTAAATTTTAACATGCTGCTTTATCCAAGTTTACCTTCATCTCCAGGCTTGAGACAGCAGCATACCTTTGATACTAATACACCAATAGCTCAGCTTACCTAGTTCTGAAGAGGGGGAATAAAGTACGGTTTATACATATACGTGTATGTGTGCACTTATGCATATGTTGTATAAAAAAGACTCAACAATTTTGTGCTTCAGGACTTCTTTTGGGGATAATCACAGAGTAGATATTTGAGCGCCTTGTTTCGGGATTTGCAAGGGGGAAGCAGACTGGGGCTAGTATTTGTCTCCTGAAAGATTATCTGAGAATACAAACTGTACAGAGTTATCTTATTGCTACACACACAAAGATTGTGCCTTTTCCGATTCAAATTACTTGGAAGGGTTTCATAAGAATCAGCACCTTTATGAGATATCCTAATAAATTTAGGACATTTTCAGTTCAAGTTAGGCTACCAACTCCAGATATGTATCATATGCTTGACGACAGATATCACGAGACAGAAAGTGTTAATATTATTTCAGAAAGTATGCTTCATTCCAGTACTTTCAGCACGGACTTTACTTTGTGTAACAATTGTATCCTTGGCAACTCAACTTCTTATCTAAAGAGACAAGATTGACAACTTAGATTTAAAGTTAGAGCCATCGTACGCTACTAGGCTTGGATTTGGTCTGGAGCTAGATAGGATGCAAGCTAGAGGCCAAAGGTATTCCAAAATTTATTTGAAGTGATATAAGGGCATAACTGCACTCATTGTTATTGACTGGATAAACCAAAAAAACTTTATTCTTCGTTTCCTAACACGGAAGATGAAGATAACTTTGCTGTTTCAATGCAACAAGACTAGGCTAGGCCAAATTACAAGAGAGGTTCTTCATACTTATAGCAAACAAATACAAACCTGTTAAAGTAGCCCCTTCTCCCATCTTTTTTGGTGTCATTCATGTTAAACCTCAGTTCTAAAGTAAATAGTCTATTTCCTTTCTCCCATCATTGTATCTCTTCTTCACCTTCAATGTACAGAAGGCAATAAAAGAAATAAATTAATTGTAAACATTTTATTGTCAATAAATTAAAATGAAAAGTTACAGTAAATAAGGTTCCAAGGGGAAAAAAAAGGAAACTATATTCTAAGGAAAAGTTCCAAATGTTGTATTATTTTCCCCACAATCAGCATATGTTGCCCCTAACAACATCCGTACAGTGAATGAAGATTTTACCCATCATATTTTGGGAGAGATTTATGAAAGACTTATGCTACATTGAAGTGAGTTTTTCAATATATATTATTTCTTACATATTAATCTCAAGAGAGTGGTTAATTAACATTAAATCAGACAACTAAAATTTCTAAATTAATTAGAAACTGATTTCTGAGTCAGAAAGCCTTTGTTTGATACGAAGTGTGTAATGAGTTTGAACATCATCGTCATACGCAGAATCATTTGAAAACATTTTTTTAGAACATTAAGGTTTCTTTTTGCAGGAGTAAAAAGAAAAAAAAAAAAGACAAAACCTCTATGAATGTGTAGGCTTAATCTGCACATTAATTTATAAATTTAAAACCACAAGACTACAGCCAGGTTCCCCAAATGAAAGACTAACATGAAGCAAAACATAAACCACAAATTTTAAAGCAAATCTTTTGGAATACCTTTTTCATAAAAAAGCTCTCTATGAATAGATCTTAACCTGAATGGAGTTTTTAACCCTATACATGACATCTACCATGTCAAAACAACTCTGGTCCGTTTTATCTGATTATATCCCAAACCAGCAGTTTTTTCCTAGATTCATTTCTTGATGACAAGCTGTTCGAACACAGAGTACCTATCAAACCTAGTATTATCATCTGCTGCTTTTTTCTTCTAGTAGACACTGCTGTCCATCAGAAGAAATAATTAATGGGTCTATTATGTATGAAAGCATCATCCTGTCAGTTCAGTGACTGGTTTGAATAGCTCATATCTGCTACTCATTGATGCCATGCGTGCTCACTGTCCTGAGAGATGACAAAACACTACACCCTGTGGGATTTTTTTTCCCCTCTGTTCTAAAGCAGCATTTCACATCTGTGTCTGACAGAAGCATGAGGAGCTGAGAGAGGCAGACCTTCATCATCCTTCACAGAATAACATCGCATGGGTTAAAAGTTAAGACCTGATGTCTACTGATCCTGCATATTTTCTAAAAAAATCTAAAACGTGGAGGCTACCAAAACGTGTAGGGAAATAACTTTTCAGTGTTGGAACAGCAACAGAAAACAGATGGAATTTACTGGATACTAAATCTCTAAATGATTTTTTAAATGCATGCAGAATACTTGAGTTTACTGGGGTCAGTACATTAGCTTTTTCTCTTGATTTTTATTTTTTTTGTGAGGAGGGGGGAAAGGCAAAGTTCACAGGCTCTTTTCTGTTACCTGATTAGGACAGAATAAACAGAAATGCTGAACGTGGAAGAAATCAGATATTTGAGACACCTGGAAATAAACTGGAAAGAACCAATACCACAAGACGAAGGAGCAGTGAACAACAAGAAGCTGTGGATAAAGAAATCACAAGACGAGAGTGCACAATGCATTTCAGATAGAAAAAAGCTTCTTATCTGCTGAGTGACTCTCAGTATATTCTGACAGAGCACAGCTAAAGCTTCAATCAAGTATCTGCTAGGTAAGTTTTTATTTCATAAACTGCTTTAATTGTTTATCACATCAATATATACTTTAATGTATGGACAATAACTCAATGAATTTGAATTTATTTATACTGATACTGAAGTTTAAATCCTTCTATAACAAATATTTGATGTTCTTAGGTTACCTATACTGCTCAAATAACAGTTCTCTTTTGATATTAAGGTTATTCAAAAGAAAACTACTAAATGCTTTCTCTCTTGACTTATACTAGAGTGAAATATTTCCTAAGATTTAAATCCTTCAAAGTATTTTAATACGTATTTTCATGCATGGCTGTTTAAGAAAAAAGAAACTAATAAAAAAACATGCTTCTGTTAATATTATCAAAAAATATTCAATCTACTTCATTATCTATTTAATCTGGCAAAGCAAACATCTTACACCACAGCATAAATGTAAAAGGGTATCTTTTATCATATGATAACGAATCTTCATTTATATAAAAGGATATTAACTAAAGCTAGAAGTGTTGATTAGTTATTTATGAAAGGTAAACTACAGCACAGTAAGGAAACAGCACCGTGTTAATACAACCCAAGGTACTGTGTACACACTTTCAATAAGAAGATTGGACATCAGTGCCCCAGTAAAACTATAAAAGAGAAGGTGCAGGTCATCTCAGTTATTTCACTCATTTGGAGCATCCACTACATAAGCCACATAGGCATGAATTCTACATGGAAATAACATGCAAAGCATTTTAGAATGAGATTCTAACAACTATTAGGGCTTGAAATATAAACACAGTATCTGTTAGTCAAAAAACTACACTTATCAGTCATGGAGAAAGGTACCTGTGCTCACATACGAAAAAAAACCTCCATACCCCTCAAAACTGAAAAAACATGAATAGTCATATAGCATTTAACACATCATTTTATAGTATCCCATTGGTCAATTTTGTATGTAATATTAGCTTTGAAAACCGACATCTTTGCTCCTACTGTTTTTATTGGTTTCACACCCTTTTTTCTATTTACTAAGACACAGTATGTCTTTTTCCAGCATTGTTTTAAATATCTTTCCACTACTACTCTCTGTGTTACCCCTCTTATTTCTATTTAGCATGTCCTTCTTCTTTAATGTATCCACCAACCCTTTTCCTGTATTTCAGAGGTTTTTTAATATTTTCCTAACTTACTAAAATAATCTCTCTTGCCTGACGCTTGCTAAAGACAGAATAATTTTCCATTTGCAAACACGCTTCGAACCCTCCACTTAAGCACAAAGGATATATGAATTCTACCAAGTGCTAGAAGACTAAACTTACTTGTCAAAGACTCATACAATACCATGAGACTAAAAACCAGAAATTGATACTATGCTGAGCCTTGTCTCATATCAAGAGTCAACAACATACTCCCAAAATAACGGAATTCCTACCACGAAAGATAGGCGAAACAACTTCTGCAAGAGAGGGGTCATCTCATGCATATTACTGTAGAATACTTTATATATTTGAAATTCCTTGTACAAGATTCCAACTGTTGACTGCCACAATAGAGAGGGGGGGGAAAAGCCTCTATCATATTCTCTAAGCATTCACGCTTAAGTCTTCTGCTTAATACAGGCAAAGAAGTTGCCATTATTCTAACCCTTTTCCACTTGCTGTATTTAATAAGAACTTCATGGAAATTTTTGCTAGTGCACCTACCACTCAGCTGTTTTGTTGCTGACAGGTTCCAGCATGTTCTACATTTCCCTAGTTTCTGTCCTTTTCTTTTATAAGTAACTCTGCACTCTTCACAATTGCTCGGTCAAACATCTTTCAATCTTTTTTTCCTATGCCTCACTTCACATATTACATCGATCCAGTAAGAATTCTTCCTGCCTCCTCACTGCTCCTATACAACACACGTTGATATTTTGTCTGTCATTTAACATACCAGTAAAAAATCATCAGTTACGAAGTTCTGTGCAATACAAAACAAAACAATATGGCTCTAAGTTTCAATGGCACCAGTTCAAGATTTCCATAACTTGAACCATCTAAGCCTACTACAAATTGTTAACACTTGTAACAAGCAGCAGATGTAATACAGCTTTTGTCAGCTGATTTCAGAAGACAGTTGTATCTGTTGAATCTGGTTCAAAGTTGGAAGTAAAAGAGAGAGGAAAAAATAGAATTGTAATTCAAGTTTTGATTCTCCAGTTACTGAGCTCACACTGAAAAAGTTTTCTTAGCTCAGAAGTTGTGCATGAGTTTTTTGCCTACTATTTTGTAAAAGGTATTATCTACCACAGCTTAAAAAAACAAACAAAAAGCCCACCCAAAACCCCAAACATAACAGCTAGCCAACATACCTTTTGAAGAAGCCAACATACCATTTAAGAAAAACCAGGTTATTATTCAATGAAGCGCTCAAAAAGCTTACTGAAAAATCAGTGTTTCAGAAACTTCTAAACTTTGGGGCTGTTTAGCCTAGAGAAGAGGAGGCTGAGGGGAGACTCGATTACAGCCTACAAATACTTGAGAAGGGATGGTGGGGAGGTAGGGGAAGGGCTCTTTACATTAGTGATGGGCGATAGAACAAGAGGAAATGGGTATAAGCTTAGTCAGGGGAGGTACAGGTTGGATGTTAGAAAGTATTTCTTCTCTGAAAGGGTTGTCAGCCACTGGAACAGGCTGCCCAGGGAGGTGGTTGAGTCCCCATCCCTGGATGTGTTTAAGAAAAGGGTGTATGAACTACTTAGGGATATGGTTTAATGGGGGATTAGAGACGGTTGGACTGGATGATCTCTAAGATCTTTTCCAACCCAGAAATCTATGAAATCTAGGAAATCTAGGAAACTGAGAGTTGTAGTTAAGACTTTTTAAGCTCTCTGTTGAGAATACAAGAGGGCTAAGAACAAGCAGAAAGCTTGCTTATAGGAAGGCGAATTGCACATAACTAGTATTTTTTAAAAGACTGGATAAAACTACATAATATTTTAAAAAGAAAAGGTAGATTTTTTCAGATGTATTAGAAGCATAGAATCATAGAATGGTTCAGGTTGGAAGAGACCTCAAAGATCATCTAGTTCCAACCCCCCTGCCATGGGCAGGGAAACCCTCCACTACACCAGGTTGCCCAAAATTCATTAATAATTTTTAATTTAAGTCATCAAGATAAATGTTATTTTTATTTGAAGTGCATTATTCCTCTCACTTATCTTCAAGGATTTCAGATGCATTAACATAAGTGAACAGTTCATTATCAAGTTCCAAAACCTAAACCTCTGCGCAACCAGATCACAGAATGTTTTCCAAAACATGTAATTATGTAAAATCACCTCACCTGAAAGCAGTGAGTTGATATTTATTTTTCACTTTTATCACACTCAGTTGTTCAAGGATCACTAAGAATCTAACAAGGATATCTTTTCATTTTCTGTCTGTATTAAGTTGCTTATTAATGCGAAATGAGTAAACCACATTGCAAAATAACTACGGTCCATTGCCTAAAGAGAGTACATTTGCTCAGCAAAACAGTTCACATGGTACGTACAAACAGGGCCCCCGTCCCAACTAATTTAGCAGGTAACAAACATTAAAGTGTCATAACATGGTTTAATGAGCCTTTTATAAATTATGCAAATGAGAGACAGACCAAAACTCCAAAATGCCCCTCTGGGCAGTTATCAGCTAAAAGAAATCAACAAGTAGCAGCACAGACTTGCAGGTATATGTATCTCTAAACTGTTGGCCTATCTTCTATATTCACTTCCATGTCTACTCAAGACTATCATGTCACAGGTAAAACATGAGATACTTTTACACTTCTATCTTTTTGTTAAGAGATGTAACTTACATAACCTAACAGAAAACAAGGAGTGAAATCCATGACTTTTGCTCCTATAGTTGAATCACTTGCCCAATAGGTCCACTTCACCTTGAATTACAGAGGAACACAAAATTCACCACGGCCATTCGCATCTCTCTCAAGCCCCTTCATTGAACAATCCCGGCCCCTGAGAGTTATTGTAATGAGAAAAAAGGCACTAAAACACTTCAGAACCATTTGCACTGTAAATACATGCACGTAATATTATGCAGTATTTCCAACCACATGTAAACAGACAACTTCCAGAAAGCCAAATTGACCAATATTAGCTATATTTACATCCTTTTGTCACGGAATAAACAGGCAGAGCCAGGTGAGGCAAAAACAGTTTACAGCTACAGGAGAGAATGCGCAGTGAGAGACGTTCAGCCCTCTATCAAGACGAACTGTGACTTAAAACAAAAGCATGAGGAGCTTACACACATTTATGGCAGATATAAACTGCTTTGTGAAGGGGCCTGATACGGCAAAGCAGAATTTGCATAGAAGGAAGCTTTGTTACAGCAGATGTAGCTGTCTGCTCCCGGTAACTCAAAACCTGCAGCCCTACAGCCTCGACTTACATCTCTTCAGCTCATCCCTCTCTTTTGCTTGTGATGCTGCTGGTCTTTGACCAACTTTCAGGTCCAGCAAAGCCTGCCTCTACACTTTCAATCTTAATTAACCAAATCCTTTATCAGCTTTTCCATTCTTTTTGTCTAGGACTGATGTCAAGCACAGTGGCCTACATTTACCTAACTCATCCCATTTGATAGCATTTTTTCAGTATTCAAGACAGACATTCTTTGGTCGTCTTCAACATTCCTGCAATTATGAGACATTAAAAATACCTATTTGTATAGTTTGTCCTGTTGAGCAGTATTGATGCTTAGCAAGGAATTCAACTTGCTGCCCCTCTACTATATACAGTGGTGATGTCAGCAAGCTTGCTGAAAACATTAAAATTGCAGAAAAGTGAATCCTTTACAGGACCTCAATACCTTCCAACAGTTTTGAACTGACACCATCTCAAACTTTAAATATTAGTTTATCAATTCCACAGATTACAAACAGGGAAGAAAGTAGCACATCACTTGTGAAATGTCATACCAGATCAAATCAGAGGCTCCATATAGCCCCAAATTCTTTACAACAAAGCCCAACAGTGTAAGTCTAGGGAAGCCTGAGAACAGGGCACACCACAGGGACACTTCCTCAGAAATATTCTGCCAGCCTCTAGTTATTTGTAGTTCAGAGATTTCTTAAGGCAGAGATGATGTCTTATTTATAAAATAATCTTCAAAGTGTTTTTCCAGTTGTTTTTAGAACTTGCACAAAATTTAAGCTTTTACAAGATCCTGTGGCAAACTTTCATATTTAATTATAAGTTACATCAAAAAATACCTTCTTTATTTTGAATTTGCTGCTAGCCAGCTTCATTCAATACTTCCTACTTCTTGCACTAGAAGAGACAATAATAACTTCTCATTCACCATATCCATTCTTCCATGATTTTACAGACAGCTGCACATACCTTCCTCAGTCATCTGTCTTCGAGGCCGAAGACCTCTATTTCATTCTATTCATACCATTCTCAGCCATGCCTCACATGTAAATTCTTCCACACCGTTAGTCGTCCTGCTGCCCTTTGCTGTCCCTTTCCAGTACTGTTTCCTTGTGGAGCCTCTGGGATCCGAATCAGAAAGTTACACAATACGCCTGTGTCACTGATTTATATAGTGACACCATGATGTGTTTTCTGATTTGTTCTCCATTCTTTTCATAATTTCTAGGGTTCATTTGCTTTCACCTAGAGGTAGTAACAATCATGTCAGATGTCTTTAAATGTGATAGGGGACTTTCCACACACACACACACACACCCCTCCCCCATGTACATCACTTAATCTTCATCTGCACTAAATTTAATCTGTCATTTGTGCATTTTTTCTGCAACTCTGCAGTCCTCAGGCTATACAGAATTAGAGGGGAATTAAGATGCATTCTTTTAACAGTGAAGGTAACAGCACATCAGATCAATCCAGGAGCCCAGTGGGACAACCTTCCAAGAGCTCTGGGGGATGCTCTATCACTGAAACTGTTTAAATCAAGACTGACAATAAGATATGCTAAGATACATGTCCTAATTCAACCAATAACTAGTTCATAACTTTCTTTGTTATGACTGCTCATGTTATCCAGAAAAGTTCACCCAATCACAAGCTGTTTCTTTGGCTTTGTAATCTATGAATTTTACTGGCTATGCTAAGGTTAGCCTTCCACGTACAACTACTTATTAGAGAGAACCTAGTCCACTGTTCTTCTAGTCAATAGAGGATTTGAGTTAGGAAAAGAAACAACAGCAAGTTCCACTTCCTCAAATCTCCCCCAAACCTTACTGAAACTGATTTTTTATTGTTTGTTACTTTACACTTTTTGCAAGTTAAAAAATGAAGGAACTGTAATTCAAAGGTGTTTGTTGGTAGTATTTTACCTCTAACATCTAAAAGCAAATAATGGCAACTAGTGTCACCTAACTATTAAAATTACATGTTTTTAAAAGTGTTGCAAGCAGAGAAGGAAATGGAATCATTTCTGAGTTTAGCAGTGCTAAGCTGTCAGAACTCAGATACAGAAAAACAGACTCTAGAAAAAGTCATTTTCTTAAACACCTATACATACTCTCCTTAATAGGCTGTTCAGGAATTCTTTTACCTATTGTAATGTAAATTAGATAAATCATCCCTAATGCTATTATGTGGACGTCATCTCTTCCTGACTGATATCGTAGGTGTACACTATCGCTGTCACCAAAATACGCCTTGTCCACATTATATTCTCCCTGGATTAATCTACTGTGCTTTCATTTCACGATTAAATCAAATCCAGTCACATGAAATTACATTTTCAGTGTAGTTGTTCAATGCCTTAGTCTTCAAAAATGCATTACAGCAGCTTTTTTTTCATATGATATAGTATAGCTTGCTCAGTGAGTTATTTTTGTAACTGATCAAATTTCCTTCAGTGAATGAAATAATTTCAATTTATAACCAGTCTGAGAGATTGACAGACTTCAGGAATATAGTTCAGATTACTTTATTGTAGATACTTAGAAAAAAACATTGTCTATAGCATCTGTCACCATCAGTTGGATGAGGCTTTGAGCAACCTGGTGAACTGGAGGGTGTCCTTGCCCATGGCAGGGAGGTTGGAACTAGATGATCTTTGAGGTCCCTTCCAACCCTAACCATTCTATGATTCTATAAATCCTTTGCAATTGTGAGGTAAAAATTATTACATCTCTCTGCAGTTTCTTTAAATTAAAAAATTTCCTCCAGTGTTTTTTTATTCATGCTAAAATTTAGACCACAAATTCTCTTTCCCTGTACCAAGTAAGTCTCTAAACACAGGTCTTTAATTCCTCCAATTTTGCTTCCCAAAGGGCTTCCACCGTTCACTTCCTCAGTTTCCTATAATCACTGCTGCCGTAGAAAATGGTAGCATGTTAAAATACTTTAAAGTAGAAAGGTTTCAAAAAGACAACTCCCAAGAACTATTATAGGACTCTACTATTAACAAAAGAACAGCCAAAAGAAAATTGTTAAAGTTCAGATGAACAGATGCAGAGAAACTATTTTGAAGTACAGGCACTAAACACAAATAATCACGGCGGGGGGGGGGGGGGGGGGATGGTGTTAGTTTTGTTGTTGGTTTGGTTTTGGGGTTTTTTTAACACAAAGATAACATGACCAAATCAAACATTTTGGAGACTTTAAAATGGTTTTTCTCTAGTTAAATGTTACTTTACACAGAGATATTTATAAAGATCAATTTTCTTTGACAAGCTGAAATGTGCTTGTAAGTTAGAGATACGAGATTTGATGCTTTCAGATTACATCTCTACAAGTTAATTTAGTCATCTCATACTTGTAGGCAATTTTCCTCTAAGTGACTAGATTGTTCTTCTCGGAAATTTCTACTCCTCCTTCTTTCTCTCCCTCCTCCTCTTTTTTTATATTCAAATACAACTCGGAGAAATAAAGTTGTCTGTGCAATAGAAAGAGGATATATAAAAATAAGAGTAAGCGAACACTTAAGGCATTATGAAATGAACAACAGAAAAAAGGAAAAGAAGAGGCAGACAAAGTCATGTGGTGTTACAGAACAGAAAATTTAAAGCAAGAGATACTGTAGTCTCATTTGCATTAGAAAATTTACTTGATGTCGATATTCTAACTGCAAATGTATATTAAGATAAAACAGAAGTAGGCATCTGGATTTAATTCAATTTAATCCAATACACGTGTATGCTACCACCAAAAAAGGAGGTCTTACTTCTTCTCTTACTACTACCAATATCAACCCTAGTATTTCCCAGCTTACCCAAGATCTTCCCCTTCTCACCAGCTGCTCCATTTCATGTTCCTGCCAACTCTTTTGCACCATTCATGCAGTCAAATCAGGCAACTAGATCCAAATCTAGTGATGGGCCAAATCCATAATACCACTGAAGTGTCTTTCAAAGCACTCCTTCAGAAGAGGGGAGGTGATCTTATTACCAAGAGCAGAAGCAAAATACAAAGCAACTTCAAATTCATGACATTTTTATGGAAAAAAATTCCACAGCTGCATAACAAACAACAAAACCAAACACTCCACAAAAGCAAGAGAAGCAGAGACACACAAGAAACAAAAGAGAGACATCCACTGAGTTCCTTCTAATAATGTACAAAAGGAAGAGAAAATCCAAAATAAATCATAGCCGCTTTCATCTGGATTCATGTTTTAGTAGTGATTGACAACTAAAGCAATTAATAATTACATATACAATTCCTTAGAGATGAAAAACATCAAATGAAGCCAATTCACAAATGCAATTGGTAACAGCTACTGATTTTTTTCTCTGGTATTTAATATGTGAGAGCAGGGGAAGCTAAAATGAGTCCACTTTTTGCAGCTGGAACAAGCAGTGCTAGCCAGTCCATTTTTGGGCAAATTAAAAGTATTTTGTTTCTTGGAGTAAAACTCAGTTTCTCCACTTACACAGAAGTTATTTTTTGCACTCAGTCCCATCTGAAGTGACAGGTGACATCATAAGACGATAGGGAACACACAAACACCTTCCACTCTCACTGCTGAGCCACTGGCACCATGACCCTTTCAAACACAGATTAAACAAAACCGCTAGTGAGTGCTGGATACAAATCCTTGTCGGCTTTTGTCCTAGGGGTAATGTAGTCCTGAAAAGGGCACCCGAAAGGTGCAGCAAACTTATTGTTGTTTTTCTTAAAAGGAAAAGCATGCTTTTCAAGAAAAGAAGGCAAAAGGAAAGGGTACAAAAATTAACCATGTCCAAGACAGAAGAGAGAGTGAGCGAGAGAGAGAAAAAGAATGAATCCTCCATGCCTTAAGACAGACTTTTGGAATAATTAACCAGCACCTACGACTTGCTCCCTGCTACAACAGAAGATGACAAGGAGCAGGGTTTGTTGATTTTTAAGAGACAGATCAAGTTAGTAGTCTCTGAAGTAATGCGCAGAGATCTGTGACAGTTGGCAACGCTGAAGGTCCCAGACTCTAAGGACTTTCTCAAAAGATCCTACTTACATTTCAGATTTTTTCTATGTTGATGGATGACTTATCCCCCAAAACGACACTTATATTACATGGAAAACCTGGATAACGAACAAAGGACTGCAATGATATCTTTAGACTGACCTAATATTATTGGATTAGGTAAGCTGTCTCAAAACCCAATCAGTCTAATTGCTCCCCACCACCCCTGGGCTCACAGACACACCGTGACAAAGCCCTGTACAGACAGCAAGATGGCCAAGTGAGATGCCGTTACTGGCTTTCAGAATGAATCTGTCTTCCAATGGGTCAGATAGGGTAGCAACATGCATTAAGAAACCTATCTACATGAGAAATTCAAACATCTTTTTTGAATGTTCTTTGCCTTTGAAGGCTGTTTGCTTCTTCAGTTAAACATAACTTCTGTCTTGCTAGTGTCACTCTTACTTCTGTGTCTAAGGATTTCAGTCAAGAAATGGGTTAGCCCAAAGCAAATCTTACGTTATAAAAGCTAATCAACATTCATGCTGAACTCTAGCTTCTAACATCTTCTGAAACAAAGTACACTTAGAGGAAAAAAGTAACTCTAACAAGACTCCATCAGAAAAGAGGCCAGGGCAAAAGTGCTGTTTTCCATTATGATCACTTCAGTACACTTCCTTGGGCATCAGAAAGGTGACGATGAAGACTGCAAACAGGGTATCTTTTCTTGAAAGAGTACAAACTGTATAGACTTTCTCCTTTCTATTTACTCAGAAAAATCTAACTCAGTTTACCTCCTATTACCACTGAACTGTTAATTTAAAATACTTAGCTCTCCAGTACCTCCATTCTGCCAGCATTTTCCCAGCAGAAAGTTAACCAAGTGTCTCAAATTAATTTTTTTTTCTATAAATATCTGCAATTATCATCTCTAGGAGAATATCATCCTATTAAAGCCTTCCATCTTGAAGTAGTTCTTCTACCTTGTTACCTTACATTTTGTAACCAGTTGATACACACTTTTTAGTGACACATTTTCTGCATGTTGAAGCACACGCTCATATTCAAGAAGAAAATACCACATTATCACAGGCTGTTTTCAATCAAGAGCTTAAAAAGAAATAAAGAGAGTATGATCAGTTTCACAATCAAAATTATCTGCAGCAGATTCAGAAATACCACGCTTTATAAACTGAGACGATGAGTGTGTACTGTTAAAGGAAGGTCATCTGATTCACATTCCAGTAAAGGTTAAAAATGAGTCAGAATCAAAGAAAACATAATTCCTCCCCACTCCCACCCTATTCTGTCCCTCAAACATGCTTTTTATTAAAAGAGTTTCTAGTTCACAATTTTACACATGCAGAGGGTTTGGTCTGCAAGGACAGACAACAACAGTATGGAAGAGTTCCCTTCAGGGTGGAACAGACCGTTAATACAACTCTTGTTTTGAAACAAAGACTTTGGCAAGGCTCAATATGTCTTTGACATTCTTCAAGAAAATTACCCAAATCCAGACAAAAAGTTAGTCATTCGGGAAAAAATAATAAAAAAACATCTTTTAATTGCTCAGAAGAGCTGTTAAAATCTTTTAACAGCTCAATTGCTGTTGCCTATACAACAGCCAGAAATGCCAAAGATGCCACCCCCAGGAAAGCTGAGAGTGAACAATGGGCAAGACAACACAAAACAGATGAGGAGTCAACACGTGATTTGGACAGGCACAAAAATATGGGGCAGGGGAAGGATCAAGAGAAAGCATAGACTAGAAGGTGGATGTAGGAACTGGGAACTCTTGAGCAACAGGATGAGATCAGGGAAAGAACAACAATAAACTGAATAGGTGTGACTCAGAAAGCATTAGAAGGAGAAGAGAAGAACTAGGAGAGCCCAAGCCATCAGCAGCAAATGAGCAAATGCAAGGAGGAATCTCAGGATCACAAATGGGATAAGAAGAAAAGAGGAGCTGCAACTGAGATCAAGGATGAAATAGACACTCTGTGTCCTTCAGAGCACTGCCTACTTCACAGCCCTTTGTTCACTCCAAAACCAATGTTTAGAAACAGCACTCCTCCCTGCAAACAAATTTCTGAGAATCTTGCTAGAATAGATCTGTCAGTCTCTTCTGATGGTGGTTCACATGCAGTCTGATCACAACATTGCTTTGGAGCACCCTTCAACGAACAAGGAAACGTTCCTATCACAGCTATTTTGTTTGTAAACTGATATTAGGAATAAATTTATCTTTATGAGAAACAGAACAATAAATGGAGTCTGGCTTCTGCTATTAAATCAATCTGCTACATCTGATACTCTTATCATCCTTATTATAAATAAAAAATTCTGGTTTTATAGAATTTTATAAAATTTCTATTTCTATTTCTTTCTCTAACGCAGGCCACTGAGAGATGGAACAAAAGTATTACAATTAAAACAAACACAGCTCCTCCAAATCAATCAACATCATTTAATATTACTATGGAAGTAATATCTACTAACGTCATTATTGGAAAAGAAGCAATATTTTACAGGAAAGGAAAAGTCTCTGCTCTAAAAAGCTTACAGTCTAATTCAGGTGATTTAACAGCTGTTCAGAATCAGAAGTGTAAAAAGGAATCTGAAAGAAAAGATTAAAATCAATCAAAAGTAATACACAGCAACAAGGAAAATCGCAAAGTTCATGGAGCAAAAAGAAAACTCAAAGGGAGGGGGAAAGGCAAAAAACAAGTAGCAAGAATTGAAAATAGGAGAAAATGAACAGGAATGTAATGGCAGTAACATACTGAATTTTGATAATGAAGACTGGAATACTAAATGTACTGTCTGAGTACAAGAGTCAGAGTAATTCATTTTTGGTTAGGGGATTTCACTCCCAAAAAAGTCAGAGATGATGATGCAGCAGAAACCATGATGACCAACATGAGGTCTAGTCAGAGAAAACTGGTTTTAGGGGTATTATAAAAACACAGGATATGATTAAACAAGAGAAACAGTAAATCAGGTGAGTGAACATTTTTATCTAGCTCTCAAGCCTACAAATTCAAGTAGTGGACATGACAACAGCAAGACAGGAATAAGGATAAATTGTTCCACATTTAAACTTACTGATTTGTGATTTCATAACCAAAACATACTTAAACACAGTTCAGCAGAAATACCATCAATATATAGTAGCAGCAAAATATTAAGGCCCAAGATTAGAGAAGATGTTGGTGTGAAAAAATAAAAGAATGGGAAAAAGCTTAACAAATTATTTTAATGGGAACACAATTTGAGCACTTTAGTCTGTGAATCTTACTCTCTTCAATTCTAAATCATAAAGCATACAACTCTCTGTGAAACACTGAAACCTTTCAGATTTTTCTTTTATTACTTACCATTAGTTTTGCAATGCTATCACTGACATATATGGTCACATAGTTCTAAGATATCAAAACGTTAAAATGAAAACAAGAAACATTAGTTTACATTGATATACTTTCAAGTCATGGAATCACATTATACTCCTATACTTCAATCATATGGTTTTGGTTACATTTTAGATAAAACTTAGGAGGAAAAAAGGCAGAGATATGAAAGCATATATATAATAAGCACAGATTACCTATTACAGGAAAATACATTTATCAAGAAAACGTAATTAATTCTTAAAATCTGGCGCTTCCTATTTTTAGTTCAGACAAAAAAAAAAAGGACAGCTTGTCTGATTAGAACAAAAAAGATGAATTTCTGTAATGTTAGGAACAGTTCAGGAGGAAGCACTGAGCAGATGGAGAATCAGCTTCCACTGATGCCAAGTTCTGTGATTTTACTGCAAATCTTTCTTGTGGAAGGTTTCTTTTCTCTTTGTTTGGGAAAGTTACTTTGGCGAGGAAGGAAAGAGGGAGAGGCTGCATTTTTGTTGATTTCAGATACCTACAGGTATATAAAACAGCAGTATCTCTCATGTCCATAAACAAATCCAAAGTTGCAGACTGTCCAGGGCATAACCGTCACAACTAAATCTCTGCAAGTGGAAAAGAGACCACTTGGATAAAGATCCCCCACAGATGGGAAATGGTATCTACCACACGACCATCAAAAAGGAAAGAAAGGTTCTGATGTGCTGGAAGAAGGAGAAGCAGGAGAGGAGAGCATGTCAGGGAAGCTTAGAGAACGTTTGTGGAAAGAGGTAGCAGAAAAAGGAGAACATGAAGAAAGATGCAAGTAAAGCACATGCCCTTAATTGTTTATTTCAGGAGCGCATATACTAGGAATATTCAGGTGACCTATTACCAATCCTTAGTGGCAACAGTGTAATCTTCCTTCAAGACCAGTAACCTGGTACTAGAACCTTAAAGCTGTTGATAAGTAACAAGAAGTAACCAATACCTCAGTGTTCGACGCAGAGCTCACCTCACCTGGTGAACAGCAAGAACAGGAAGTTTTGCATCTGTTGAATTTCTGACAAAATAAGATGCACTAGTAGAGAACACATCTGTTCCACATGCAGTCAAGACACGCAAAAAATACTTTTCACTATTTTTCACATAGAGCAATAATGTTTTTGAAGCTGATAAACAACAATTCTTCATTAGTCTAGATATCCCCATGGTACAAGAAACCGAGATGCAGAAACAGAGTTCTACAGAGACATATGGACAAAAATAATTTCACAGAACACACATACAAAGCGCAAAGTAGTAGAAGTTGGCACTCAAACATCACTGGAAAGTGGGATCCCTGATATACACAGTAATCCAAATCAACAATGAGTTAGGCAATCCTGTAAAGAAAACTGATTTTCAGCTATTCTCTAGAATTTTAAAACACAAATGATTCTTTTTTAGCATCTGAACCATGCCCTGCAACTGCCATTCTTTTTGTTTGAGAAGAATTAGCACTGAAAATAAGAAAATTCATTTACCCTTCATTCTACTCTTTTTTTTCTTTTTCTTTCCCAAATCTCTGACAGCATATACTTAAGATAGAAAAGTTGAAGGAAGGAAAACCTATTTTTAACACTAGCCTTGCTCCACAAGTTTACTTGTTCAGCTTTTTCAAGACAGCCAACGGTCTTCGGTACACTGTTAATTCTCATGTATGTATCGACCTTGAAAATGACAAAAATGCAGAAATATATTGCAATAGATGCCTCAAAATTAATCAGAGAGGCCTAAAAGTAAGAGGTTATAAAAAAAAAACCAACAGGGTTTTAGGGAAGAGAAAGTAACTGATACCTCACAATTTCTATACCTACTGTTCATTACTATTATGCTCCAGTGATAGCTCTTTTGATTTTTATTCCACATTTCCTATTGCATTCAAGTGATAGGTATCTACAGAAATTCACAGAATGTCAGGGTTTGGAAGGGACCTCGAAGAATCATCTAGTCCAATCCCCCTGCCAGAGCAGGACCACCTAGACCAGATCACACAAGAACACGTCCAGGCAGGTTTTGAACATCTCCAGAGGAGGAGACTCCACAACCTCTCTGGGCAGCCTGTTCCAGTGTTCTGTTACTCTTACTGGGAAGAAGTTCTTCCTCATGTTTAAGCGGAACCTCCTATGTTCCAGCTTATATCCATTTCCCCTTGTCCTATCATTGGATGCCACTGAGAAGAGCCTGGCTCCATCCTCATGACAGTCACCCTTTACATATTTATAAACATTCATGAGGTCCCCCCTCAGTCTCCTCTTCTCCAAGCTAAAGAGATCCAGCTCCCTCAGCCTTTCCTCACAAGGGAGATGCTCCACTCCCTTCATCATCTTTGTGGCCCTGCGCTGGACCCTCTCAAGCAGTTCCTTGTCCTTCTTGAACTGAGGGGCCCAGAACCTGACACAATATTCCAGATGCGGCCTCACCAGGGCAGAGCAGAGGGGGAGGAAAATCTCTCTCGACCTACTAACCACACCCCTTCTAATACACCTCAGGATGCCATTGGCCTTCTTGGCCACAAGGCCACATTGCTGGCTCATGGTCATCCTGCTGTTCACTAGATCCCCCAGGTCCCTTTCCCCTGTGCTGTTCCCCAACAGTTCAGTCCCCAACTTGTACTGGTACCTGGGGTTGTTCTTACCCAAATGCAAGACTCTACACTTGCCCTTGTTGTATTTCATTAAATTTCTCCCCGCCCAACTCTCCAGCCTGTCCAGGTCTCTCTGAATGACAGCACAGCCTTCAGGTGTGTCAGCCACTCCTCCCAGTTTAGTGTCATCAGCAAACTTGCTGACCATGCACTCTATTCCCTCATCCAATAATCGATGAATATGTTGAACAATACTGGTCCCAGCACCGTCCCTTGAGGGACTCCACTGAATGCAGGCCTCCAACTGGAGGTCCTTGACCTTTCTTGCAAGGTTTAATTCCAAGGAGGTCTTAGCTTTCCTAGTTGCCTCCCTAAATTATACGCATTCTTACAATACCAAAACCATTTTGCTAGTTTTGTTTGAAATACACAGCATTTCTCTTTCTTATGCTTTAAGGCCATCAAAATTATTCAGCCATTGGCAAAAAAACAAACGGGAAAAAAAAACGTATGTCCAAATTATATTTTTTCATCTTGATAATCATCACATCCTGCAACAGCACACTCTTACTGAGACATGTATGTTGGCAGTTTTTGGCTCCTGTACTGGTAATGCCTACCGCGTTTAAAGGGAAGTGATCAGGTCCCTGGATACATTTTGATCAGCTCTGTAATGAGATTTTAAAACCATATTTTTAAACCTAAAATACCTATTAACAGCCAAAACCCTAACAAAGGACTTAAATCTATTTTGGGACGCTTAACCCTCATCAGTCAAAAAACGAGGACAGCTCTTCAAACATGGCAAGATTCATCTAGCAAAGTAAGGTTATCCTATCACTTCCACTTCTCTTGTTCTTTACGCTTCAACAGGATTTTTACTAAATTGATTCAAGACATATTCCCTGAAGGCTTCACAATGGGCTTGCAGTTTACATCAGCTAGACATCAAAAGCAATACAGAAAAGTTTGCTTTGCTATCAAGGTTAATTAAAAAAAACATGAAATGCTAAAAAAAAAAAGGAAAGAAACAGACTCAAAAACTAAAGTTATCACCCTACTTTACACACAAACACAATAAGCCCTAACGAAGAAGCTCTGTCAGGCTAGTGACATCACCTGTTATCAAAGTTATCTGGCAGTTATTTCTTAAGACAGCTTTGGTGTGCTTTTTTAACTATTCAGTTTGAAATTTTCCATGTTGATTGTCTGCTTCAGATAGTTTTTCCTCACCCTCCCCTCACCATCACCTTTTAAAAAGTCAGAGAATGGCTGGAATATTTTTCTATCGCGAAACTACCTAGGAAAAAAGTCCTTGTAAGCTCTTCCTTTGAAAAATTGTAATCACTTTCCTGCCCTGAATCAGTAACTTGGAATCAGGCTGGACAATGTTTTTCTATGAAAGAGGTACACTCCGCTCATTTTGTGAAAAATCTGACCAGATCTAACCAAGTTACAAGCTTCTAGAAATCAGTTTGTACTTCTTTTTTGGCAAGATCTGCTGAAGCTTAACAATCAAGCACCAAACAGTCCATCCTTAGAGACCTTCTGTATGTTATCTCAGTATGCAAGGCAACTTAAGTTTCCTGTAACCTCTGGTTATGAGTGAAGAGCCAGATTTTCAGTGTAAGAGAAGTCTGCACTTAACAGGCGTTAGGTACAACACTGAACAAAAAGCCTACTCTTGCATATTTCTGCAACCTCACGTACGCATATATCCCTACCACAGCTGAAAACAGTGCTCTGTCACTTCTTATTGTTGGGCAACCAAGTAGGATTTAGTGTACACTGACGGAGCATGTGGAGGGAAGTTGGAGAAAACAGCTTGTCATGGAGACTAGAACGAGAAGCTTGAAAGAATAAACTAGAATAAACTAGACAAGGAAAGAAACTCAGAGGAATGTAAGAAGACCAAATGAGCAATCCCAGGCAGAACAACCCAGAACTGGGGACTATCAGAACTGGATAGAGTGAGGGACAGAACATATCTGACAGAGCTGGATTTTAGTGAATATGTGTGGAAGGGAGCTGGCTCACAACAACAGACTGAGAAAAGACCCACCACTAGGAATCAGAAACCCACACAAGGAAATCAAGAGACGCAAGGGAGAATGAGCAAAATTAGTAGGCAGGCAAAGGCTGACAACAGAGAGACAAGGTGCAGTCAGAGACAGTCTGGGACTAGTCAGGTCTAAATATTTGATTGAAAAGACAGAATCAGTGCTGCACTGGAGATTGGCTTGAGGCAGGGACAAGCTAGAAATATAGACAAAAACTAAAAATAGCATGTGTCTTCACTTTTTTTACTAAAATGTAAAATAAGATACCCTAAAGACTTATCCTCTGCACATATCTGCAAAACCCTTCCTCTTCCTCTCAGAAAAAATATCCCACTTTCCTCTACTATTGATAAAAATACAGTATAACAACCCATAACTCTATTACTTTCTTAATTCAAGCAACAGTAATGGACTAGATTTAAAAGCCCCACTCTTGTTAATTATCAACATGACACCCCTATCACAGAATATTAGTCTTCTCATTTTGATAGTTTTTGGTTGATTTTAACTAGAAAATTAGATGTAGGAACATGTCTACAAAACATTAAACAAATACTAAGCATGGAATTTTAATTCCTTGGACATCAGGAATTCATCCATTTACATTTTGTCTACTAGCATTAATTCTATCTTTATTACTACGCTATCCCAAACTATTTTTCCTACCCTATCTCATCCCAATAACAGGTTATTTTCTGGGAATAAATCCAACTTGCATCTTGAAGGACAGCACTCTGTTTAAGATCCTGCTTTCAATATTATGGAACCTAAATGTTACATAGAAGAACAGGTTTTTAATCTGAGCTTCTGCCAAAGGATTCTTATAACCGGCTGCATTAATTTCATTGTTGTGTATTAATAGTAAATTGCAAGACCTTTCTAAGCTTTTGCATCCATCAAAAATGGCACTTTAACTCCATTGCCTCTCCATTCCCCTAACTGCTTGTTGCAATTGAATTGGATCCATTATACTAATTCAGAATGCTAAACACCAATATACTAACAGAAATCAAAACTATTAAATAAAGCAGAGAGGTAAGTTTTTTCTCAAACCACTAGAAATAAAGATGACTATATTCTCAGTTTTCACACATAAGCCAAAGAAACCATACAAAGAAATCCCCCAACACACACTGCTTTTTTATGTGACTTCAAGAAATCTGCATTATTGTATAGAATGTAAGTTTTCTTCCTCTGAAAGAATGTACTTTATTTCACTGCTATTTCTTATCAATTTACTTTGATGTTGAAGTACTATTCTAAAATAAAGCACTCTTTAAATGAAAGACTTAGAATTAATAACTAGTAAGAATACTAACTAACAAGATTTTAATTTTAGACATTAAGAGAATCTACAGAGTAAAACAAATGGGTTGGCAGAAACTTTATTGGAGTATAACTACCAAAAATACAAATTAGTAGAAATGTGTTGTATTTCCTTATATCCTCAGTTCAAAAGTACTACTAATCAGAATATTTTAAAGACATTCTGAAGGCTAAGTACAAAGTTAGAGGTACCAAAGTTTCTTTTTAAAAGCTGAACCATGGCAACATGCAGCTCAGGGTAGGTCTTAATTTTAAAAGTTTTGAGTTGTGATATCTACTTTGCTCTCCAAGCTATGTTACCTATCTAGCACTGAGGTCCATAACAGTCATCTTGACTCTAACACTGTTTACCATGCAACATACTATTCAGAGAAGTCAATATACATCTCATGATCCTATGATTAAAACTGGCAATTTAGGCCCTATTCTGCAATTCTCAGAAACTGCTTCTGGCACAGAGAAAGAAGGCTCTGGTCCTTGTTTTTTTACTATAGATAAGTTCTAACTTATCCCTCCAAGCTGTGACTGAAAATCCAATAATTCACATTTGAGAGACTTTAGAGCTTCCAAGTTGCTCAAAAATACATTGTTTGCAGTTTTTCACTGAATGGTATTCCAACACAACAGCATATCAAGAGTTTCTAAAATAATTTTAGGTAACTTTCTTTGCAACTGCCCATAATATTGATGCATAGCTAAAAAAAAATAGGATCTAGTACAGCCTGTCCCTCCACCTCCTCCTTCTATTATCTCCTTTAAAAAGGGGAAAACAACTGATCTTTATTTTCAAGGAGAGTAACACTTGCTATTCATGCACACATCTGCACAGTGCTGATTACAAATCTTTGTCAAAACAAACAACAGCAAGCAGCTGCTCGACTGCTTTGCTGTATTTAGTCATACTAGCAATCTTTTTTGTTTTCTGGAAAGCAACCCCATGACCAAGATTGGTAAGAAATTCATTGTCAGCAAGAATAGGCTAAAAGTCACTGGATGCTGCACACAGACCCGTACATAGTTTCATGAGAAGGCTATAAATGCAGCAGCCCTCTTTTATTCCCCATCTGCCACTGCTCAGTGCAGCCTGTATGCTATAAGGCTGCTCCCCCACAGACACTTTTAACGCTCCTAAATACATCAATGGCAGACTTAATGAGGCAGATGGGAACGGTATTCTAGGGTCCTGTTTCATCATCAAAGACAATAGTCAGAAAAGTAGTAACGTTTCAAAATGCAAAGCTAAAAAACTATCTAAAGAATAGGAAATGCTTACCTGCTGAGCTAAGCAAAACATTGAAGTCTGTTCCTCTCTGTGATTCCCCACATTCACTCTGCCCCTCTTTTTCTGTATCCTCATAGCGGCTCCAGTTGGAAAAAATCTTTCTTCTTGAATAGCTTTTCAGTTCTTCCTTCTCTTCTTCCTCTCGTGATTCAGTATCATCATCCTCCTCTACCTGTGACATTTAAATGGACAGTTAAGCCATTGCAACTCAATAGCATTTTGTTCTGTAATTAAACAGTCATTCACACAAACAACTCCAACAATAGAATCAAAACACAGAAAGACAAATCAGCCTGCATCTCCAACAAAATTTTAGATCAGGTGCTACCATCTTCCTGAACTGTATATAATTCATCAATAGCATAATTAAAAGCACCTAGTGAAGCTTCAGTTCTTACAGGGGTCAAGCACTGATGCTGATGCAAGTACCATAAGCACATACTGTGGACTTACATACTGGTACGACATTGGACAACGTGGTAAAAACAACTTCACAAATCCGCAATCAGGAGCAAACCACTATCACTTCATTAACTTGCTTTACAACTGAGGAGTTACTTTCATAGCTCAAGAACGGACATAGAGCAATGCAATATAAGTTTTAGATTGATTTTAGAAATCCATCATGAAGAAGGCTTAACTACGTCCTAGAAAATTTTGTAGTTACATTTTGGCTCAGCTAGACAGGAGAAACTGAGATTTTCATGTGTCCAATTCCGCAACAGAAAAACCTCTATCGACGTCAAATAAATCCCTGTTGCACAACAAACACTATATTTACATGCAAGTACATCATCATAAAAAGAAGACTGACACAGACAAAAAAGTAGGAAATAGCAGTTTGTGGACAGTGGAGCATTACTACTCCTTATTTCTGAAAAAATCTTAAAAATTAACAAAAGTAGCAGCAAAGCATGTTTCATGGCTTTTACACAAATGTCCACTGAAAGGCAAAGCATCTTCAAACATGATCGTGAGAGTTTAGACTTTCCCATGTTTCACGTCAAAAACAACTGCCCAGTATATCATACAAGTAGCAAAATCAGAACTAGAAAAATGACTCGCCAAGAAAAATAATCCAGCCATCTTCATAAACAAGCTTCTTTCAGCACTATTTGAAAGATCTGGTTAGGAACAATGTGAAGGAATGGTAACATCATCAAAGAGCTTAAAAACAGATTAAAAGCTGTCGTAATTATACAAATATACCCCCACTTGTCAAGCTGCTGACAAGAAGGAAAACATTCTGTGCATTTCCACTGGTTCTGTGCAATTTTTAGGTAAACTCTATTTTCTTTCTATTCACCAGATAAATACACTAAAATGGTTGTTGTGAACAAACGGTTGTTTGTGTGAGCAAGGGGATGAAGTCACAACTCTTACTGGAGACTGATTCAGAGCTATAGTTTCCACAGAAAAGGGCCAAATGCACTTATATCAAGATAAGAATCAACTTATTTCTCTTCTGTTCTTCCCCTATAAATTGAATGATTTGCTATAATCCAGTAAACCCAGTGAAATGCAGAGCCTAAAATAACTTGGAGTTGATACAATTCACAAGCCAAAGCAAGACTAGTGCTACACATGTAGATCTGCGTTGTACTTTGTTTTTGTTTCTAAGAACAGAACAGAACCACCTTAGGCAACTATGACAATAATTACTTACTATAGACCTGCTTAAATGATTCACTGCTTTTAGCTGTCGGCATAAACAAAAAAGGAGTATCACCTTCTTTCTTTAACAAGCTTCCAGTAAACTAACATGGATGCACATGGTTTCTCTTAAACTGGACTAAATTCTTTTTCACATTCTGTTATTTGCTATGTTACACAGCACACCTCAAGGAAATTTCTTTTCTTAGAAGTAAAATTGTTAACCTAAACTTTAAGAAACAAACCACAAATTCTCAGGAGTGTTAATAGCAGTTGTGAAGCCTGGTTCCCTAAGTACTGTGCTAAGGTTTACTTTTGAAATGAGTAAACTTCAAATACAAACCTGCTTACATTGCCAACAAACATTTAACAGAAAATTTTACATGATGCTCTGCAGTGCTACAAGACAAAAGTGCAAATAATCACATCTGAATAGTGAACATTCAAACAAGTTAAAGATGTATCATCACCATTAAAATTATCAAATACATTAAAAAATTCTGATCAGTGAAGCTTCAGAAAATAATTGCTTCTACCATCTCATGAGACAGCTACTGTCTAAAGTAAACCTCAGAAACACATAAACATAAATCATTACTTTCCTCTTATCTGCCTATTCGGCTAGGCTATATGCTGCTACCACTGTCATCATATCTTATTGAAAATTAGCCGTAATCAGCACAGAACAAACATCTGTCTTATGTGAAATGAAATAAAATAACTTCACTCCCGCCCCATCCTCAAATAAAAAATGATACAAGCTGAAACCAATTCTAGAAGCCAACTCAAATATAACCTTTAAAACAGTATTACTCAGGTGAGGAGAAAAACTTATGCCTTTAAACAGAATTGAACTACATCTGCACATTAATGCTCAGTGCTATAATGCACCATGATACCACAGGAGGTATATTATACCTCATCTGCTGTGCCTCTGTTTCAGATAGTATTACGTGCACTACCATTAGCACGTTTCATTGAAATTTTGCAAGTGGGGAAAGTACACAAAAGCCCAGTTGAACAAAACCTGGAAACCTTCACACTGTTTTGCATATCAGAAGAACAAAAAAAAAATATACAGTGTCCTACCTAACCACTAAGTTCATTAAAGTCTTTCAAACAACAGTGAAAGAGCCAAGCTCCTCTGCAGAGGAGCTTGCATGATTTGCGGTCTTCCATCCAGGAATGTATTTTCATCCTTTACCAGAACCTATGACTCCTCTTTCCTTCTGAAGGAAAGGAAAACGCATAGCACGCATTACCCCAATCTACAGTCTCTACCACAGCAAAAGGATATTTTAGTGCACCCTCCTTTATACACTAATTTGCATATAGGGTTGGGGACAGTATGGTATTGAGAAAAAACTTTTCTTACACACAAGAACGTGTTGATGCACACGGTTCAAGAATGAAGGTGTGAAACTGAAGTAAACGTTGTTCTGAACAGGCAATCTCCCCCAGGGTCATCCTTCTGCACGACCCTGGAACCCAGAGTGGTTTGGATCAAACCAAGGCTGAAGCACACAATGCAGAAAGTGCAACAGTGACCTCTTACATCCTGCTTCAATTACTTGACCGCTCTTCACTGTAAGTGCAGTCAGTCCTAGCATGTTAAGCACGTGTGCACTCAACAAGAATGGTTGACCTCATAGCCCTTTAAAAAAAAAAAAACTAAAAGTGCATTAAAAGTCAGAGCTTCCATTAAGACTTTCCAAAACTGTATTTATTACCCTTAGGAAGTCACAGGAGTTAAGGCCCTCTTCCTGTTCAGTTCTATCAACTCTGTAAGCAAAGTTTAAAATATTTAATCTTTGCCAGTACTTAGAATATTCTACAGTGACTGGGAGGAACACAGAAACAACATATGTTCATCTTGCCTTTCTTTGGGCCAAGTGCCCTTCCCCATTATGTAGGTATCATGCATTATCAGATTTCTCATTTATTTTGTAGTATTTCTCCCAGTTCTCTTCCTGAAAATGTCACTTTATAGAATATATGAAAACATACATTTGTTAAGCTTTTTATCTGTTAGGAAGAGCATAGCTATTTCTCTTCTTCACCTTCTTCCCAAATTTATACAATAACCTTTTCATTTTATCTTTAGAAACTCTTTACAACTATATTGATCAAGGGCTGCTTTGCCCCTTTGTTACTGTAACTTCTGTATTACCATTTTGAATGTTATACCTCTCAAAAACATACACATTTCCCTAATCTTTTCCATTATTTATTAGGGACACTTACCTACAATACCACAGACATCTTATATATCCTCACAGAGTCCACAATAAATAGTTAGCCACTGCCATGCACGGATGCTTGAATGTTCATAGACAGTGATCACCACTGTCTACTCTCTACACTTGCTGCTCTCCCTGCCAGCAACAGCACATACCAAATCCTTGAGTAAACTTCTGTCTTCATTCCCTCTTCCCTTCTTGAAAATTTGTGTAAGGCCAAGTGTGACAACATTCAGGCTTATCCGTTTCAATCCCATTTTCTCTTCTCTTCAGGAGAAGAGGCTAGCAAGACAAAATGATAATATCCTATGGGTTGAATCTGACCTCGACTATCAGCTGCATCATGAAATGGGCATATATCTTTTCCTCACTTGTATTTAAAATAGTAAGGTGTCTGCGCAGAGACAATTTGTCCTCTCCTGCTCATCGCAATCTGAGCAGCATCTGTTACAGTCAAATTCTCACAGATGGAACTTGTAAGTCACAGGGTCAAAAAAAAACCATAAATAAGTAACAAAGCAGTTCGCAATCTCTACATTTTGAATTGTTTTGCAGAATAGAAGTCTACACAGAGGCTTGTATGAGTGACAATAAGTAGGTCAGTCTGGCTGACGTTAACTACTGAGTGGTTCCTCTAGGAAGACATAAGTGGAAACGTAAAAGACTTAGTTACACTTTAATGACTTAAATTGCTCTTGAAGACATACCTGCTTTTAATTTCATGGTTCAAAGTTATTGCTGGTGTAACCAAACAGGAGCAATGAGATTACACTAGGAATTTTTTTAACATAATATGAATACAACACAATCTCAAAAAGATTTCTTTCTTTTCTTTTAACAGTGCTCATAAAATGCACTTTTTTACCTTAAATCCAGAAAGGTACGGGAAGATCCGGACATCTTAATTTTCTCTATCACAATGATTGATAGGCTTATACCTTATGATAGTTATATATAGTATAATAATCCTCAAAAAAGTTGTTCTGATTTTTCACACTTACCTAATTACAACCCCTAGATATATGTCTCTCTTCTCTGTCTTGTAAGTAATTAGAGATTTATTAAGATTAAATCTAACGTTGGCAGAGGAATACATTATCTGATTTATTGTGGTGGAAATTTAATGGGCTCTCTAAAATACCAACTGAATAGTGTATTAAAGAAAAACAGAATATATATATTTAGAATTACAGCAAATGAAAGCAGAACTGCATTTTTAAATGCATTTCTTAGATTAAAGCTATTATTTTACAAAAAAACAACGTACTAGTGCAATTTTATCAATACTGATGCAACGTTGTAGATGTTTAGAATTAAGATGTCCTTAAATACGAGAAATAATACAGAACATTACCTTTATGAAGTTACCTAGACAGACAGCTGAAATTCAGTGACATAATTTGAAATACAATTCACATAATATAGTCAAACAGAAATTTGGTTTTAAAAATAAAAAATAAATACCAATAGTAAATTAACAAGATAAACATGTCTGTCATGCATATTGCACTATCTGGGCATGCCAACACATTGTTCTGTCTACCTAGGAATATTAATGATAAATTTCAGGACAGAGAAAAAAGAGCAAGTTAGATCAATATAAAAAAAGTCAGTACAAAGTCAGAGTGGAATACAATCCCTCAAACTATTCTTATTTAGTACTCTTAAACTAGATTTTAGAAAAGCAAATGAAAGATAAGATCTGTAAATTTCCCTGAAAAATAAGATTTTCCTAATGCAGTGCTGAATGGGGCTTTGAGCAACCTGACCTAGTGGAAGGCGTCTAAGGGAGGTGCAACTAGATGATCTGTAACATCCCTTCCAACCCAAACCATTCTATGATATTACAAGATATCACAGCTTCTTTCAGAGACAGAAAAGAACATTCTGTAATAACACCCAGCAACATCTGCCAAAACTGTGAGCTGTTAGCTTATCTGTACTGAATTGTTTTCAACAGACATCATATTCACAAGTCTGACCACAATAACAGTGAGAAAGTAAATGTAATAATCTTGTCCAATAAATTATTTTGTTTCAGAGTTCCTGCTTTTTCTATCTATGAGATGCAAATAATGGCAACTGATTAAAAACTTCAAAAGAAAGAGACCATTTTCTCATTACTGCTTAACTGAAAAACACACCTCTAAAAATATTCTTTGCACCCAGTAAAGTAACATGATCAAGCGCCAGGAGGCTACAAGTCGTACTTAATCTTTCTCACAGATCATTATTAATATTTTCACAAGCTATAGCCATATTTTGTATGAATCTTATGCCTCACTGAATTAGAACAACAGCTTCTATTAGAAGCTTAATCTCTCCCTTAGACTCGCTGAGCCAGAAAAAAAAAAAAAAAAAAAAAAAAGAAGCCTCACAGGCAAACAGCTTGGTTATTTTGTTTGTAACTACTGATTTAAATACAGACTATCTTCCCTTTCAAAGAACTAGAAAAGAATCCATAAATTCTGATGTTCACTTTCCACTGCTATCTCAGAAACACCTCTGTAACCTGCTAGCACATGATTAGCTGCAAGGTCCTTCAAATGGGTGGCTTACAGGGGCAAAATGAACCAACCTCTACTACACACCACTGAAGTTTTGTACCACAGCTTCTAACGACCCAGTTTGAAAATTGTTGACTCAGATAAAATAAATTTAATAACCCTTCAAAGCATGTTCACAGGAAGAAAATCTCAAAAGCTCTCTTCTCTAACATTAGAAGTAGACTTAGGACTTGGTAAAGCCTGTCAACTAAGTATTTATTTCAGAAACTGCATATTTCAAGACTTTGCTTGTTAGATACAGGATCTTCCAAACTACAAGCTACCAGCTAAAATTTAGCTCTATTCATTTAGATTAAAACTCCAAAGTGAAGGATGTTTGATGGGGTATTGTAAGAGAATGGTATCATTACAAATTCAGCACTCATTCTGCACTAATTGGGAAATGCAGCAGAGAATCAACAAGCTGTAGAAGTAGTTCTTTGCCTCCCTTCCTCAAGGCTGAGCCACGCTAAGAGCAGAGCCTTAGGAAGCTTGTCCAGCTGCTGTCTATAGATAAAGAGACTTTTGATTTTCTAAATTTGCCAAGCCAATACATTTCCACCAACAGAAAACCAACTGTATTTTTTCTTTAATTCAGTGGAAATGATTGTATGAGAGTTACTGGCAACTATGCAAACTCATCAAGCAATTTATATGAAATTGTCACATGGACCTGCACAAAACCTGGCAGCTCTATTACTTTCGAATTGATAGTAACTTAAGAAAGCTGAATGTTTTTCTTGCAAACATTCAGTCAAAAATACAAATGCAAACATAAAATAGCAGCCTCTGTCTTGACAGAAATAACAGGTTTCAAGAAAACCTTATAATCTAAGTACATTGCCATGAAGGTTATAGCATTTTCAATTAGATTACTGATTGTTCCTATGTATACGTTCTATTTGCCAAAGTCAGGGGGTTTATGTATCACATACATATGGATCCACATATGTGAATGTTGTATGTCGTACTCTAAAACCAAACTATACTTAGCATTCTGGATAGGTTAAGGAAAATTTCTACAGAAATTTGTTCTTACCACATCCACTGTTGCTAAATAGAGGTATCCTGAGCTGCAATAGAGATTGACTGTAATCAGAAATTGATTCAATTCTTATGTGTTAATGTCACAGTAGTATAGACTAATCCAAGCTGAAAGAGATTGCAAGGGGTCATCTTGTCCAACCACCTACTCAAAAGAAGGTCAAAACTGAAATCAGACCAAGCAGGTTGAGGCTTTGTCCACTCAGGGCTTTAAAACCTCCAGTAGTATACTTAGCTCTTAGTGTTTCATTTTGTTGTTTTCTTCTAGCACTTCTAAAATGGTAAAAGCAGTTGTATTAACAGCATTAACAATAACTTGTAAAGAACACACATGAGGAGGTCAGTAACATCAAGGAATTAAAGTTTATTGAGGGTATGTATTCACCTCAACAATTCAATAACAGACTTTAAAGGATATTGCTATTTTGCTAGTCTTCATGAGTCAATAAGACACCTCTTAATAAACATCTGTTATAAACTGATATGTACTGAAGAGCTTTGTACGGCTGCAACCTTATCAATGAAATAAAAGTATGAGAAATTATGTAAAAAGCTCACTCAAAGCGGCATCCATGTGCAGAACAGAGAAAAATTTGAGTCTTGATCCTAACCCATAAAGATTATTTCATAAACTTAGTCTGCTCAAAAAAAAGTAAAGTTGAAAGAACAGCTCAGTTATATAGCCAAGTCTAATGTTTAGTTAACACCCTCAAATGCACCCAGTTTTAGAACAAAACCAACACAAATCCAGCAACTCTCTACCAAGATCAAAACCAACACGTCGAAGAAGCTTCAGGGTTTCTCATGCAAGGAAAAATATGTGACAGTTTCTCAATAAATGAATTTTTTGCCAAAAAAAAAAAAAAAAAAGGAAACAACCAACCAACCTTTTGAAATAATTCAGCTGCGCTATATTAAGAATGAAGAGTTCTCCAAAACTTAGGTTACATTTGCCTAACAAGATAGCTATTTCCTACCTTTAAGTTCAAAACTATTAGTAATATTTAGTACCAAGATAAAAGTTTAGATTTTTTTAAAATGCATCTATTTTGTAAAAAAGAAACCACATAAGGAGTAAGACACGATTTTTCTATTGATTTCAAAACATTAAAATAACTAGTGACATTCACCCACACCGTTATATTTTCAGTTGGCACAGCATTAAAGAAGAGAAAATTCTGAAAGACACCAAACAGAACAGTATTCTTTGAAATTGTACACCTGAACTGGCAGAAAAATAATCAATAATATTCTTCCTTTTCCTACTGTTAACCTTCTGTCAGCTTAAGTTCCTTGTAAGAGTTCACAGCAGATTCAGACAAGCACAAATAGTAGTTGGATAGGCTGGAAGCATGCCACGAAACATGGGATCTTTCCTTCCTATCTGGCAGCAGTTATCTGCTAGATTGGCTAAGTGTACCGGTAAGCCATATCCTTGGCTTTAATTCTCTGCAATATTAAACTTGTTTTTCTAAAGCCAATTTTGTTTTCTCTTTCCATTAAAGACTTGCAGATTCTCCATTACTATTCCTGTTCCACATAATACACATGGACACACAGGTGTTCTTTGTAAAATTCATGTATTTTTTTTAAATACAAATTAGAAAAAGATACTTTGCTATGTTGATAGGTAAAACTTTCAACACGAATTTTAAAACATTTGCAACTCTTCCAGCTACTGCTTTGAGATGGTCACTGAGACATGTAATGCATCATTTTAGAGGTTCAGTGTACAAATATTGATGTTTGGTTCACAGTGAGAAATTCTGTCTTGAATTTAAATTAGAACACTCAACATCTGTCACTTTTTCAGGTCAACTATAACATAATAACAGCATATTCCAAACACAAAAACATTCACATAATGAAAATTAAAGTTGTAAAGAGAGACACTCTAAGAATTAGAAACCCTAAAAAGGTATTATATAAGAAAATCAAAAGGACAGCATTCTGCTTTCCTCTCCCCCTTCACTATATCTGCAAGACTTTCAGGAGCACAGTCTTTAAGCTTTTCAACATTCATTACTAATATATTGCTGTTTCCTAATTGTAATTTCACATGCTACCGAAAAAACTTCCATCTCTACTACCCTTCTATCCACAAACTGGAAGACCCAGCCACTATGCATTTTGTAAATTAAGTTGCACTGTTACATTACATAAGCACAAGTACAGGCTGGGTGGGAAATGGATTGGAAACAGCCCTCAGGAGAAGGACTTGAGGGTGTTGGTTGATGAGAAGCTCAACACGAGCTGACAATGTGCGCTTGCAGCCCAGAAAGCCAACCGTGTCCTGGGCTGCATCAAAAGAAGCGTGGCCAGCAGGTTGAGGGAGATGATTCTGTCCCTCTGCTCTGCTCTCGTGAGACCCCACCTGGAACACTGTGTTCAGCTCTGGAGTCCCCAACACAAGAAGGACAAGGAGCTGTTGGAGCAGGTTCAGAGGAGGGCCACGAAGATGATCCGAGGACTGGAACACCTCTCCTACGAGGACAGGCTGAGACAGTTGGGGTTGTTCAGGCTGGAGAAGAGAAGGCTCCGGGGAGACCTCCTGGCAGCCTTCCAGTAGTTAAAGGAGGCTTTACAGGAAAGCTGGAGAGGGAATTTTTACAAGGGCATGTAGCAGCAGGACGATGGGTAATGAATTTAAATTGAAAGAGGGTAGATTTCTATTAGATCTAAGGAAGAAATTGTTCACTGTGAGGTTGGT
Organism: Tauraco erythrolophus; assembly: GCF_009769465.1. Taxonomy (NCBI): domain Eukaryota; kingdom Metazoa; phylum Chordata; class Aves; order Musophagiformes; family Musophagidae; genus Tauraco; species Tauraco erythrolophus. The sequence goes on along the minus strand of NC_141470.1, from coordinate 36,946,745 downwards.
GAGGCACTGGAATAGGTTGCTCAGAGAAGTCGTGGATGTCCCATCCCTGGAAGTGTTCGAGGCCAGGCTGGATAAGGCTTTGAGCAACCTGATCTAGTGGAAGGTGTCCCTGCCCATGGCAGGGGGGTTGGAACTAGATGATAAATCTTTAAGGTCCCTTCCAACCTAAACCATTCTATGATTCTGTGATTTATGGTGTAGCACAACGAAGCAGTAAGGCTTCAGTTACAAATAGTTTAATTTGACAATATTTTCAGAAAGGTGGGTCAAAAAGGTATAATTTTTACGACCAACACACAGCCACACAGTAAATGAATGAAAAATAAATTATATAAAAGATATTAAATATAAAAAGCAGATTGCCTAATATGCAAACAAAATGCATAACTATAAAGCTGAATCCAAAATCACACATCATGGAACAAGCAAGCAGAATATATATATTGAATGACACTGATTAAAAAAAAGAATCAAGTCACACTAGACAAAATAACCACTTATTACAGCAATACTACATCAAAAAGATACTAACCTCAACTCCCAAGTTTTTAAACAGCAATTCCGAGACCAATACTAAAATTAATTTCTTTATCTTTAGACAGTGGAAAAACAGAAAAGACGCAGGGAATACTAACTACCCACTTGACAAAAAGACACTCAAAACTGTCCTTCTTCCTTGTCTTTCCAATGATGCGAGAAATGTACAAGCTGGTCAGTGAGGAAGCCTAGTTTTTCTCCTTTCCATTTTCACGAATGTCTGCAAACCACACCAGCAACATAGTGATGCAAGGAAAGGGGAAAAGAGCAAAAAAGGTAATTCATCAAGGATATGCTTCCAAACTGAAGAGTTTACAATCCTTGCCTCATAATCAAGGCAGGATTTCCCTGACAGTATACCCAAGCAGTGCCAAAAAGCAGCCACTCTCACCCTCTATTATCAATTTTCCTTGTGCAAGTCAGTAGCCCCCTTCCTGGCACAAACTCAGCAAAAAAGAGGAACTAATCAGCTGAAGATCTCTCCGGCACCGTGTGATGTACTGTCCCACAACGCAGCAAATTACTGCCAAACATCTGATTTGTGGTTGGTTTGCGTCCAAGAGAGAGAGGCTTGTGTTGCATCCACATGCACTGTAATTCAAAACACAGCTGTATGATGGATAGTGTGCCTGGCTCTATGATGCTCCTCCAAAACAAATCACAGCAACACACCACACCCCCCATTTTCAAGATTTCTTATTAGAATAGCTCAAAGATGGTATAGCTCCCAGAGCAGTATATCATCTAACTGCTATACTATAGTTTGAGAATTAATGATGAACATGTTCAGGGATTCTGTCTTTATATCAAAATACCAACATAACACAGATAAAAAAAGGTGTAGAGACATCACACTGTCATGACTCAGGTTAAGTCAGAAGCAGAATTTTATACCACCAATGTGTGGCATGCACTTGGTCTCAAAGCAGCTGCCTGCTGCAGGCAACAGAAATATGAGAATTTATCAGAAACTTCTAACAACTACATCACCACTGTACACTTCTGACAGAAACATAAAACTTTCTCCAGCAAAAATATTTGTTTGTCCTGAAATGACCTGAGAATAGATGGGGACCCAGGTGTAAGGAAGCGGAGTGCCAAAATAAAGCATCTCGAAGAGGTAGTCTAAATAAATACAATCCATGTTTATTCAGCTACTGTAGAACTACAGCCTTTTATGCAGAAAGTGGAAATAAATTCAATTCCCTTCTCTGCCCAAATGCATTTCAAGTCACATCTCCCACATCCCATGAGAATACAGTGACTCTACATACTCTGAAAGGGGTGATCCAGCCTGTTTTCTCAGCCAGACCTATTATACTTTGTACAGCAACTGGACACTACAGGCAGGAGAACTCGAGAAGCTGGTGGCCTATTCACCATGCAGATGCCCAACCACCACCCACACACGAAAAAAAGAAACAAAAAACCCCACAACACTTCATGTCATTCTTTCCTTCATTCCTGCTCTCTCTTTAGGAAAATATTATGGTTTTACATAAAGTACAAAGGGACTGAAAAAAAGAAACCGAGCAAAATTCTGTTCAAAGAGTATTTCAGGTCCAATGGCAGGTCACTTATCTGAGAAATAAAAACAACTTGACTGCACTCTGCATTTGAAACTGGGAAGAAAACAGACTGCAGTTTGAACTTGTTCCTTTTCTCCATGTTCTCCAACTCCTTCACTTCATCACTCACTGCAGATTGAAATCTTTTCATCACGCACTCTCTGTATCTAAAACAGGCTCTGTGTCCGCTGACTGCCTCTTGACAAAAAAGCATCAGTGCTAACGGCTCTGTAACCTTATGCACAAGCTGTTTCTAATGTAAACTGGTAGACATAAGGAGAAAGAGCTGAAAATAATACTTCACTTCATTAAGAGATGCTTTTTTCTGCATCATAAACAGCATTTTCAGTGCCTAACAAAGGATACAATAAGGCAAAAAATAAACAATTATTATTGATATGCCCATCAATTTGCTTTGCTGTCTCACTGAAGATAATTAAACCACTTTTCATTATACTTCCTCCTTCAGGGTTTCACGTAATTTAGATAGGATTTTTTTCCCCTTCCAATTATTCAGTAGAAAATAAGCATTTGTAGAAGTCACTCCATTACAATTCCGGACAGCCAGCTTAGATAAGTCAGTATAGGTATTTGAAAATTCTTTCACTGTTATGCTTTATTTTTTTCCAGACTACATCTAATGAAATACAAAGACAAAAAAACGAATGATACTTTGTGCATTGCACTTTATGATTTTTCAACAGTATTAATAAGATTAAATAGTATTGCCAAATGTCAAATCTATTCCATCATTACAGTGACACACACGACAGAGTAAGTTAAAAATTATTTCTCCAAAAGTATTAATGGGGATGATGTTATACACATATATTTGCATGTTCACAGTCTTCTCATATTGGCATATTTACCTATTGATGAATTTGTAGTGAGCCTCCAGTATTTTTAAACATTGCCTCTCATTAACAGAAACAATTTACTTCCTTATTGCTCACTTACGACATTATAACTTTTCCAGTACAAGTTCAAGTTTCTATTATAAACCATTTTTTCAACTTGCAGGAAAAGGGAAAAAGCTAATCTGGGTTTTTTGGTTTGGTTTTTTTTTTCCTTTAGACTAAGGAAGGAAGAGCCTCAAGAGAGGTTCTTTCATGAAAATTGAAAAAATATCCCTGCAAAGAGTAATCCTTTTCACTAGTTTGCTCTATTGGTGACCTTTAGAGAGATCTACCAAAGCTAAAGGGAAACTTAATTAGCAGAAAGGGCAGCTGAGAGAACAGGTAGCACGAAGAAAAAAGCTTTTAGTCCTGATTGTACAGGATGAGAATTTTTGAAAGAGGGATGAAATCCTAAGACTGCTTCATAAATGTTGGATACTGGAACTCATCACTCTGGGTTAGCTAAAGATAGAATTAGCCAAGAGAGACACCCTATTCTGAAACTAGTTTTGCATAACAGGAACAATGCTCCATTTAAAGGGAAAAACATCTCATGAGGTGCACAAGAAAGAGACTTGTTCTTGAAGTTTTTACATAAAACGGCTCCAACACTCAAAAAGTATGGTTCTAGAAGCTGTCTTACTAACTTCAATAGAAAAAAATATCTCCCTCTTGATTTTTAAAATGCTTTATAGGTAATTCAAACAGATTAGCCACGTGACTATGACTTGGTATGAACTACAGTCCTCCACAACATGCAACTTAAAGATATAGAGTGTAACCAAAATTTCCTTCCCAGAAAGCATCATTGCAGTTGCAGAAAATGAACCTGAAATAACAGAAGAAAAAAGTCTAGAGCCTGGCAAGTTCTTATGTCCAAACCCATTGAAAAAACAAAACAAAACAAAACATTACTCCTATCTAGATAGAACACCTGTAAAAAGCTTAAACAAGGTTCGAATAATTCTATACGAACAGATGTAAACGTATAAAGTGCTCATGAAAAACTCCATTATGTATTGTATCTCCATGTGTATTCTGTGACTAATAGACCCTTGAGAGGCTCAAGAAGCAGCAATGTTGTTTCATTTTTAAATCATCTTTATGAAATTGTTTTATAACTACACCAGGGTGGTATATCATCATGAATGTTTTCAAACATCTGTCTTTGCATTCACTCAAAAAAAACTCCTTTGTTATTTGTATATAAAATCTGAATGCAACTTACTGCAGACATTTTAGAGATGACCACTCAAACCTCAGACATCTTCAACTTTTTTTGGAGGGGGTGGGGGGGGAAATCAGAAAGATATTTTCCAAATAGCTTTAAAGAATGTGCTTCCCCTAAATCCAACATGTAACATGAAATAAAGTAGTGAAGAATCATTGCCATGGTCCTCAGTGCTCTAATGCCACACTTATTAGAACAAGATGTTAAAACGTCATTTTATTTTGCCATCAATCTACAGTATAATTCTAAAAAGTAAGAGCTACTGCACAAGGACGCTCTGATCCTGCAGTTAACATTACCATGAAGAAGCTCTAAGAATAATTTAGAACTTGTTGAAAGTGTAAATATCTTTATCAACAAGGTAAAGGAGGACTGCACTGTACTTGTTGGGATGCACTATGATCCCAGGATTTTATGTGCACATCACATCTTTACCTGTAGCAGTTTGTACTGGATGCCAGCCCTAGGTGCATACAGAACACTAACTGCAGGAGAACTTTGCATCCACGTGGCAGTGGTGAGCTCTAGACAGTGCTCAACTGTCTAGAAAACTGGTGGACAACTTCAAATGTGGTTCTATCAGGAGGGAAACTACTTTGAGCCCACAAGTATTACACTCCAGTGTATCCCATAAGGAAAATTTGCACCAAAAAACACATCCTTGACTCAAAGTACAAAGAGCCATGCCAAAAATACTGAAGGAATGAAGCACAATTCATTTTGGAATTTTACCTCTACAAATAAATTTTACTCTGAGACAATAATCTTTGAACACCCTTGCTAACAATTAGGGTGAAGAGAAAGGAAAAGAAATAATGAGTATGGGATCATTTGAGCTTCTGTTGCTCCCATGGACATGCCACATACTGTTACAAATTAACAGGAACATAATAAGTCAGTGAAGTCAGCAATGCAGCATAACCTGAGTAATACAGCCTGAAACAGAACATAGAAAGGAAAAAATAAAAACAAACCCCAAACCCTTAGTTTTTGAGGCAGTCAGAAAAGGCTCAAAGCCTCACAACATGTCAGTGACAGAGCAGTAGCCTACAAAGAGCTGTGGCGCAGAATCATCACACTGTTCTCTACAGGACAGAGATCCTGGCTATTCCAGGGTTAAAGAGAGAGTCCGTAGCCTGTAACTGTATGGTAATCCTCTGGGAAAAGCGAAGCAGGAATAGAAACAGGACCTTGAGGCAAGGTTCTTACACACTTCAGCAGTTCTACAGGTTTTACCAGCAGGATGTATTATTAAGTCTACCTGCAGAAGAGTTAAAGCTTTATTTAAAAAAAAAAAAAAAAAAAAAAAAAGACATGCACATAAAAATATAGAGAAATCACATACATGAAAGAGAACAGTTGGAAATGAACCCCCTCTATGCCTAACCATAGAACACCACTGAATCACACAGGCTTGAAATCCTTTGATTATGAAAATCTGTAAGAAATATTCCTTTGTACTTGTCATAAGTCTCTAAATCACCACTGAATCAATAATCAGAATTTTTTTTCATTTCTTTAAAATATAGTGAAACCTTCTGACAGCTACAAAAGGCTGTGCAGCACCATTAGACTGGCTGAAAACCCATAACAGGGCTCCTGAAACTACCCAGTTATTTTTGTGAGGAAAACAGCCAGCAGTATTGTATGGAATAATTTTTTAATCAAATTTCATCACTTCAACAAATTTGCTTATTCTTCAGCATAAATACCTACTATCTCTCACTTGACGCACCCATACAAAACTCCGTATGATGTTCTCTGGGACCAACGACTCATCCCAGTAGAACAACCAGATTTTTAACTCAGAATGACTAAATGTTCCCTTCCCAGAATCCTTCAGATTTGTGTTTGGAACAAATACCCAGGCGGAAGCCCTAATAATTCATACACATGCATGATTTTCATACATTCCGCTGTACGCTCAGAAGACATCACCCTGAGATGAGAAAAACGTTCCCACCCGATGATGTGCACACACCCTCACCCTGCACCACGGAATCCAGGCGTTCTCTGCCCGAGGAAGCGCGGCTGTGCCACGGAGCAGCACGGGAGCGCCCAGCGCTAACAGGCAGGCTGCTGCCCCACCGCCTGGTCGCCACCTGCATTGTTTCATCGCCAGAACGTATTTTAAGATGGAGGGATGGATCCTTAAATGGGTAGTTTTAGTTCTTCCCTAAATTCTAAAATGTTCAGTTCAATATGATGGGAAGTTCTTGGGAGAGCTCCTCCAATATTCAAGGTATTACCACCTTACATTTCCTCTGAATAAAATCCACTCCGTTTTATGAGATAGTTAAATCTAAATAAGGTAATGACCGAAAGCTGTGTTTCATACAATTAACAGAATATGGAGCTGATAAAGTTATTTGTTTAAGCTAGCAAATTTTCAGGACAACCTGTTGGAAACTTACCAAATTACTATCCCAGAGACTTGAGGGGAAAAAGAGGAACAAAAGCATTCAACTAGGTGAGGACTGAAACACACAGCCATCCAAACTATAAAAAAAAAATGCTCTTTCCAAGGAAGTCACAAAAAAAAAAAAAGTCAGACATGAAGCTGTCTGTAATATGCAACAATGATCCTGCATGTACACCTGTGTAATGGGATGCTTTCAGTTTAAGTTGGTAAAATACAATGAGGGGATAACAATATATATTACTAAACCATTCCACACTAAACAACCTTGAATGATTACAAAACATTGCAGTCCCCAGTGCTATGAAAAGCAGGTTTCTCTATTGTCTAGAAATCGAAAAGAATAAATTAACTTCGGCTGGATAAAAAGCGTTTTATCTTTTTCTACTGCAAAGACAGCCTTGAAAAAATAAAAGAAAAAAAATAGGGCTGTGACAAGTGGTGACAGAGCAGCTCTAGTAAATAGGCTCGGTAACCTTCACCATACTCTTAAAACCTCTGACAATTTTTCTGTACTGATCTCCACATACTTCCTACACAATGCATTACACAATCTATCTACCCGTTCATTCACAATTTTTATTCTCAATGCCCAAATTAAATCTCCTCTTTCTTAACAATGTTGGTCTTGTCCTGCCTAAATTGGATCTGTTTGCAGCAACCTTTCTACTTAAGGGAACATTGCTATCCAGGCTTCCCCAAAGTGTCCTCTTCACTAGCGGGGGGATAAAAAAAAAAAAGAGAATAAGGTCCTCCAAAGCTTCCTCCTAGGTCATATCTTTTAGACTTCACATTTTTCTTTATTCCTTTCCTCTGAACTTTTCCCTGTCTGGTCCAATCTAGCAGAAGTAGAACCAGCTCTTCAGTGTTATTACATTGCTAATTGATACTTTCTCATCCATTAAGCTGCCAGTTCCCGTCTATAAAATTGCACCTTAACCAGTCACACACCTCTGCAGATTTTTTCCTAAATAAATGTCATTGCGTTATATTTGACCTTGAATTACATCTTACTCCAGGCTGTTTCTCCTATTTGTTGAGACTGTGTTCTGTGCTCCACCCTCCTGCTTACCCTTTTGGTTTAGCAGTGTCTGCAAATTTTAACACTGTATATTTTACTCCTTCATCAGAATTATTAATAGAAACACTGAACATGAGTAGATACAGAATAACACCTTGCAGAATCCCATTTAACAAACACCAGTTTGACACTGAACCAACCCCAAAGAAGTTTCCAACCACTTATTCACACGCTTTTCAAGAGGCTTAATCTAAATCAATACACTCAAAATAAAATAATCCACACTTCATTCACAATCAGTTGGTGCCTCTTCACAACTCATCGCAGCAGAGCAACTCCTGAGAAGGGAAGCTCTTACACATCCTTAGTAATTAAGTACAGCTCACAAACGGATGAGCATTAATCTAAATAAGTTTTTTTCCTAGTTGCTTTTGAGAATATTAACATAAAAACATCAAAAGATCTATTGTGTTCAAGATCCAGAAATTTGTTCTTCTCTTATCTGCACAAGCTCTGTTACAGTGTTCTAAAGGAAATCAAATGTATCTTATTTGAAAAATCCAAGCTTTTGTTATCATGCCTGTGAACAGATTGCTTTTTGCAGTTGCTTAGACTGTAAAGATTTAGCTCATGCTAATTACGAAAAACGTATCTGATGTTGACAGCATTTCTTCTGTCATGATGCTCACAGTTCTCTTAGATCAGTTCTACATGTGCATGGACCACAAGACCAAAGAGATAATAAACACCAAATAAATGTGATGTCATCTTGAGACTAATCATAAATAAGAAAGACTGCACTAAAATCAGTCTGTTAACCTCCATTCTTTAACAATAAAAATGTTTACTGCAACCAATGCCCAAAGCCAGAAAAGGAACATTGAAATAGACCTGCCCATTCCAACTGCACTGAAGTAACAGCATGAAATCACACACACACTCAGGTTATCACTGAAAAGAAAGTTAAAATAATACTTTGTAAATTGTAAATGTAATAAAAATAAAGGACAAAAGAGTCTCCTTAAACCACTCACAAAAGGATGTGGTCAAGGACCATCAAAATAAAAGCCAGTGTCATGTCCACAATTTCAGAAAGTTGTTTTTCTTTTAATAGATTATATTTCTCAGAGAGAGCAATTTAAAAATTCCGACTGTACATAGAATCATAGAATCGTTAGGGCTGGAAGGGACCCTCACAGGTCATCTAGTCCAACCCCCCTGCAAGGAACAGGGACATCTCCAACGAGATCAGGTTGCTCAGGGCCTCATCCAACCTGGCCTTGAACGTCTCCAGGGATGGAGCATCCACCACCTCTCTGGGCAACCTGTTCCAGTGTTCTACAGCTCTCATGGTAAAAAATTTTTTCCTAATATCCAACCTGAATCTACCTCCCTCTATTTTAAAACCATTACCCCTTGTCCTATCACAACTGGCCCTCCTGAACAGCCTCTCCCCATCTTTCTTGTAGGCCCCCTTGAGGTACTGGAAGACTGCTATAAGGTCACCCCGGAGCCTCCTCTTCTCCAGGCTGAACAGCCCCAACTCTTTCAGCCTGTCCTCATAGGAAAGGTGCTCCAGCCCTCTTATCATCTTCGTGGCCCTCCTCTGGACCCTCTCCAACTGGTCCATGTCCTTCTTATGTTGGGGACTCCAGAACTGGACGCAATACTCCAAGTGAAGTCTCACGAGGGCAGAGTAGAGGGGGAGAATCACCCTCCCTCGACCTGCTGGCCACGCTCCTCTTGATGCAGCCCAGGACGCGGTTGGCCTTCTGGGCCGCAAGAGCACATTGCCGGCTCATATTGAGCTTCTCGTCCACCAGTACTCCCAAGTCCTTCTCCTCAGGGCTGCTCTCGATCCATTCTCCGCCCAGTCTGTATTTGTGCCTGGGATTGCCACGACCCAGATGTAGGACCTTGCACTTGGCCTGGTTAAACTTCATGAGGTTGGTACGGGCCCACCTCTCCAGCCTGTCGAGGTCCCTCTGGATGGCATCCCTCCCTTCCAGCGTGTCGACAGCACCACACAGCTTGGTGTCATCGGCGAACTTGCTGAGGGTGCACTCCATGCCACTGTCCACATCACCGACAAAGATGTTGAAGAGGGCCGGGCCCAACACGGACCCCTGAGGGACGCCACTCGTGACCAGTCTCCACTTGGACATAAAATATGAATCCCAAGCAAGTTAGAGGAGTTAGAATAAAAGTGGGAGACAATATTGGGCCAATGTAAATTGGACCTTTTACTTTAAGTATCATAATTCCACATTATTTTACTAAAAATGCTTTGTTTATTTAACACAGAATAGAGGAGTTAAAGCAGACAGAAACAACAGGAAATTATTCAAGATGACAGAGCTACAAAGAAATCTGCCATTTGGTAAACCAGCTGGTCATAATTAGACTCGGATTCATTTTTGAAGGGAGGACATAAAATCTTCAGTAATCAAGCCAGTTAAATCAACATGCACACTAGTTAACAAAAAGACTTAACAAGTGCGAGATCCTTTTTCCTCTTCACAAGGAAAGAACACTTTTCCTCATGGTTTCTAAACTAATTCCATGTTTGAGAGAGGCAGCATCTTATTTCACGAGCGGAGCTGGGAGTTCCTCAGAGAGCTCTCTCTTCAAGAGCTGACAGAAATCATGAAAGCTTTCACCTTTAAGACTCTGATCCACAGTTGGATCTACCATGCGGGGTATGAGTAAGTCAATTATTTCTAAATAAATCGCACCCTGATCTCCTCCTACATTAGCACACAGCAGAAGAGGGGAGAACTGACCCGGCAAGTACTGGGTCTTGACAGGCTTTGCAAGTAGCACAGCTGATCCCCCATTACTGAAAAAAAAAAAAAAAAAAAAACACAACCAAAAAACTACAGTACTCTTACAGTAGTGTAAAACACATGAAGTGGTGTCCAGCCTTCACTGGTCCACAAAAAAATGCCCACTCAATGTGCCACCACTATACTTTCTTCTGCCTGTTGCACAGGTTAGAAATGTCTTCTGTAGCTTCAAACACAAACATAGGAACCATTAAATTAAAACACTCAAACCACAAAATTTGAAGATGAACAGTGGTTTTAAATTAATGCAATTGACTAAGAAATATTACTGCCAAAATATTATGCAATTTAATGCCAATTTCTACTTCGCCGTAAAAATTGTTACTTCCAAGAGGTTTTAATGAAGTTTGGTTTTATTAATACTCTTATTACACTTTACTGAATCCATTCACCTATAATTTTACTTGCATTTTACTGCTCTGTCCATAGCAGGCTCAACAAATCGAAATCCAGTTACTTTAATACAATTTGACGTAGATTTTGCCATAAAGCTTTTCGTAATTGAAGACAAAATAAAGAAGAAACTTCTCAGGCAACAACTAAAGCTCCAGCAACAAAGAACTACTTAGATATCAAGCTTAGCAGCAACAGTTTCATAAACAAACCGGGTATAAACAAATAAAATCATAAATTTAGCATAGCTTTAAAACTATAGAAGAACCTAGACTTAAAATCAGTTTCGTAAATAACAGATCATCTAAAACCTGGTTATACAACGATCCCAATCTAGTGGTAAAATTCCTCCAAAATGACACATTGACACCAGCAGTGTGAGAATGCAGAGTATAATCCTCCATGATTTTTACCCTAGAAAGCAAAAGGGCTAGAACTGCCCTTGGAAATCCTATATATTACAAAACTACAGCGTTCTTAGCCTCCCTTCTCCAGGGAATTTCAAGGCTCATTTGAAAAAAAGAAAGGAGATTTTCAGAGGAGACGCCATCTCCTCAGTACACAGTAAGGCAAGTGATGTGGTAAAACCAGTCACATTCCTTGTATTACCTTATTACCTTGCTCTTCAGGTTTGCAATTTATACATCATCACTTGAGAAGTTCCAACCCCTGTTGCTGAAAGGCAGCAAGATCTCTTCTCACAAAACCCGCTTACTCTGGCCCAAGCACCCTCTCACTGAGCTGGTGCACTTTGCCGAACAGAGAGAACACTAAGGAACTAGGACTAAAAAGGGGTAATTTGCTGCCAGGTAAGAGCTGAATCTGTTCAGAAAGCACGATCTAGCACACACCAAAGGCAGTACAAGGGAGCTTATCTGACCATGCAGATGGAAGAAAGAAGAGGAAGGAGGAGGTCCTCCCTATTTCAGAAGTGGTAAATTATGAGATGGGCTCAGTGGCAACACTAGACATCAACAGCTGCAGGCTAGCACAGCTGCTGACACTACGGCTGGATTGCTGGAAGCTAGTGCCGACAGAGCTGCTAAACACAAGATTTGTGGCAGGTGTGCTAAGAGACCATATAGTACTTAATATTAAAAGCCTCCAGTGCAGGAAGAGCATTATGCTTAAACACTCTTTAGTAGAGTTCTGGGAAAATCTTAGCTATTCCTTCACTTTTAAAGACTCAACCCATACTAGCCTTGGCCAAAAATAAATAAAGTCACTGTGATAGACTAAGATGAAGAGCACACCAAAATACCAAAATCAATAGCATAGTGATCAGGCAAAACATGTCGTACGCTATCCCAAAAGAAAAAATTTTAACTGCTTCCTGAAATACTTCAAACAATGATCCAGACAAAACCACATACATATAACATGATTTCCTTCCTGAGTGCACCTTTTAAATTATAAAGTGGGTCCTGCTGGGTCAACAGTACCAGTGAGAACAGACACAAATGTATTTCAACGCAGTAAGAAATGGTTGAACGACTTGAAAAAGATCAGTCCATGACAGATGCTTCCTCTGCTAATACAGGTGCTGAATTTCCCCCCTGTGCCTCTATGGCTTATGAAAGAGCACTATTGTTTCACATCCAGAATCCAGACCTGTCTGCACACATCAGTATGAACTCAGCAACGTATATCGCCTACAAGCGAAATCACCGACCAGTGCTCTAGGTAACCACACCAATCCCGCTGCATCTTTTATTTCCAAAAGATGAGTGCTAAAATGTATCCAAACACAATGACAAAAGGGATGAATATTCTACATTTTTTCAATCCACCAGCAACCATGGGAGTTCTAATATAGATAAAACACTGTCTGGGTCCAATTGAAGCCATGGCATCATAAAAGTCAAAGTGAATCTAACCAACATGATGCTGAAAACTGGGCAGCAGCTGGTCAATCTACATTAGGACTCCCAGTGCTGCCAACACCAATCAGTATTAGATCATCATTGTAATCTTTTTGCCGATCCAGGAACAATCATGGTTTCTACGTTGCAACACTAACAGAAGCAAGACAATCAGAATGCAGTACTGTCAAAGCACTTATAAACAGAAACTGTTTTTAAAGGCACAGTGTTGATCTCATACCAGGGTGGGTTGTAGAAAGCCTTTTAACATCTCCACAGGAAACTGAAGGTGCAGTTGTGTTACACTTAGGCATGTCTGCGCTGCTTTTAATCTGCCAAAACACTTTATAATAGGTCAAAGCACTACCATCAGCTTTCATTACTAACAAAAACATGTTCCAGTGAATCACAGACACCAATTCATAAGACGAGCTATGTTACCGGGTCTTCAGTGCTAGTACCACCGGCCGGACAAGACACGCGCTCATTTCAACTTCTAAACAACTGCGCAAAAAATACTCAGCAATTCTTCATCTCTATTTGCAAACAGAGATGTATTTTTCAGGAACATGTTTCAAACAAGACTAGTATTTCTCAGCACAAAATTATAAGCACATTTCGGCCAGAAAATCCCTATGTATGTTTCCAGTGGAGCACGTAGGTGCTGGCTGCTGCTGTTTCAGGGGAGGAAGAGGGGGGCAGAGGGCGGGTGCAGGTGCCGAGCCAACGTGGGAGGTCACGCTGGCGGTCCCGGCACCCTTCGGGCCTGCATCCCCCGGCGCTGCCGCCCCACACCCCCTCCCTACCGCCTGAAACTCCCGGCTGAGGCCGCGGAGGGCGGCTGCCAGTTTGGCTCCACCTCGGGAAGGGGAGGAGCAGGGGAGGAGAGGGAAGGGTTGTGCCCCCACCCCGACGACCGCCCCGGGGCTGCGCCACGCTCCGCGCCGCGGAGGTCGTGCTCTCCTCCTGCTTACCCGCCGGTGGTGGGGGGCGGCGGGGGGCGGCGCTGCCCCGCGACCTCGAGGCTCTCGCCTGCCCCGGCCCCCGCCTCCTCGGTGCCCGTGAGCGCCGCCTCTTCCCCGGCCCCCGCCTCCTCCGCGGCCGTGGCCGTCCCTGCCGCTTCCTTCGGTCGCCGCCTCGGCCGCTCTCTCCGCGCCGCCGGGCCGCCTCCGGCCGTGCCGGCCGCCTTCCCTGCGGGGCCGGCTGCCGCCCCGCTCAGGTTCCATCACTGGGCTGCGTCCTTTCTCCGCGCCGCCTGCAGCCAGGCCGGCCTGTGCCGCTCCGGTCCCCGCCTACTCCCGGAAAGAGGCCGCCTGCGGAGGGCGAGAGAGGGAAATGGCGACGGCGCCCGCGCCCTCAGCAGCTCCCCCTGCCCGCGGCCCGCTGCCCCGCCTGGGGCACGGCCGCGAGGAGCCGGCCCGGCCGAGGGGAGCCGCGTCTGCGCCGCCGCTCCTGGCGCTGCCACCGGCGGGCGCCTGGGGAGCGTCTGCCCGTGTGCTCTGCGAAAAACGAGCGAGGAGTGAAAACGAAATGGCTTTCCACATCTATTTCAAACAAACAGAAATGCGTTTAGTGCTTGGAAAGCAGCACTCTTGGCTATGATAGAGTGTTTTAAGTTGGAAAAGACCTTTAAGATCATCGAGCCCAACTGTAAACCTAACACTGCCATATCCACCACTGAACCATGTCGCTAAACATCACATCTGCAGGTCTTTTAAATGCCTCCAGGGATGGTGACTCAACCACTCACCTGGGCAGCCTGTTCCAATGCTTGACAACTCTCGGTGAAGAAATTTTTTCTCATATCCAATCTAAATCTATCCTGGCACAACTTGAGGCCGTGGTCTCCCCTCAGCCTCTTTTTCTCTAGGCTAAACCACCTCAGTTCCCTCAGCTGCTTCTCTTAAGACTTGCTTTCTAGACCCTTCACCAGCTTTCTTGCCCTCCTTTGGACACGCTCCAGCACCTCAATGTCTTCCTTATAGTGAGGAGCCCAACACTGAACACAGTATTCCAGGTGCAGCCTCACTAGTGCTGAGTACAGGGGGACGACCACTTCCCTAGTCCTGCTGGCCACAATATTTCTGATACAAGCCAGGATGCTGTTGGCACTCTTGGCCACCTGGGCGTGTTGCCGGCTCATATTCAGCCAGCTATCAACCAACACCCAAGGTCTTTTTCCACCCGGCAGCTCTCCAGCCATTCTTCCCCAAGCCTATAGCATTGCATGGGATGTTGTGACCCAAGAGTGCAGGACCCAAAGTTAGCTTTCTATAGCAAATGAGGGAAAAAGCAACTGAGCCCCAGCTGACAGGGTGTTGCACACACGCCTGCGCTACACAAACCACACGGGGAGACTCTGCAGCCTCCTGAGGAGCATGTTGCTATGAGGACACAGAGCAGGGACACGGAAACAGCTTTGTGCTGTAGAGCTAGGCTGGTTCGTCCTGCTCTGCTTGAATGAGGCAGGTACTCCTGCTGTCCTCAGGAAAGTTCACCAGTTCCCTAACAGCGTGCTCGTCCAATCACTCTTGAGCACGCAGGCTGTCGTTTGACAACATACATGAAAACATGAATCTGGTTTTGAAGGGGTTTTAAACCCAGCAGTCCTTACAGCAAAACATGACCAAAACTCCCGTGCTGTGAAATCACGGGCTGTAGTGTCTCTGCAGTACTACCTGTGGTAAGGGCTGCTTCACTCTGGGGCATAGCATGCAGCAAATCAGTAAATTAGCTTAGCATGACTCCAGTGCAACACAAGCAAATAAATCAAGTAACAGGGAGCAGCACTGGCAAGCACATTGCAAAGACAGTTGAATGATTTCTTGCGCAGCCGGCGCAGGTCTGGCAGACCCAGTGCTAAGCTAGAGCTAATAAAACCTGGCGAACCCAAGCTGTGCCTGCATCTGTGGTGCAATTAATCTGTGACATGAACAATCTGCCTGCAGATAACTGTAAGCTGAGTATATGTACAAATTTAACAACTCACATTAATTAATACTTACAGCTAGATTGAAAAAATATCACTCATATTTGGCAACAAATAGAAAATACCATTACAACTCACAAGCGTGAAGTTCATGCATCAATAATTATGAGACAGATAGCAAAGTCATGATACTGTACATGTGCATTTTGATTTTGCAATTTAATTTTGATCTCCCTGTTATTATCATCTCTTATGATAGACAACATAAATTCCGTTACCATGGCACACAGAAGTCTCACTCACAGACACTATTGCGTTGAGTGATACAATAGAGAACAAAATGTAACACCACAAAGTGTTAACAGAGACCTATGAGACAAAAGATAAGAGTATGAAGAGATGAGAACGGTCAACATGCTAAGGAGAGATTTTTGCATACTAGCAGCTTAGATACTGTCAATTTTTATGGGCATCACTGTAAAACAGCCCGTTAGGGAGGGAAGGCTTTGCATGATGATAATGAGAGCGCTTTTTATTTAGAAGTTATGGTTTCTACACCATATTACCAGTGTTTCTCCTGCCCATGTCAGTTCAAAACAAGAACAATTGTGTCAGGACAAAAACTTCTGCTTTTCCTGTTGCTCTGAAGTCTACAATCCACATGGGGTAGCGTCAGCAGTCTTTCCTCCTAAATCCTAATATTAGGGAGGGTAAGTGACCTAAGAGGGGAACACACTTCCTACCTATGACAAAAGACAAAGCACTACAGGCCATAGCATCCAGGCAACTTCTCATCTCCTCCCTTCTGAGAAAAGGGTCATGTTCTGGCAAAAAAAAGGCAAAGGGCAAAAGCTCAATCAATCTCCTATAATCATCTTAAGTGGCTGCTCAACCCCAGGTGTTGGGCAAATGCAGAAGTTAGTAGAGGTTTATCCATGGGCCTGACATTGATCAGTGGTGCCTTTTTAAGACCATCTCTGGCCTTTGCTGAAATCTTGCAACTTGCAAAAAAGTCGTGAGCCCTAGCTCATGTTTCAGGTACACTAGATGTCAAGGCTCAGAGCACAGCCCTCATCTAGGAGCATCATTGGCTGTGTTATTTTAGCTGGCTGAATCCAAGGTCAGCTGCTCTGCTGATAAGACCTGTTGTGAAGAAAGCTAGAAGCAACAACCTCCCTCTCCTTTCCCTTGGGAACTGCTTTTAAGCTGAGGCACATTGCAGCTGGGCAGCAGCTACATCTGCACCTGGTTGCCTACCTCCTTGATCCTGATTTTGACATACTGACTGGGCTTCCAGGCTTGGTGTCAGACCTGCCTCATCACTACAGACTTGCTGTGCAATCACTGGACTATGTCTGACCCTCATCGCTGTCTCTGGCCCTGATCATGAATGAACCAAATGTGCTGCTACACATCTTTCTTCTTGGTGAGGTCTCTGCTCCTATCTGCCTCGGTATCGTGCTCACTTTTCCTTGCAGAGCAGCCGGCCCTCGCTGCCCCCTGACATTGCCACACTAAACTCATTACCGCACTGCCACGCTTAAAAATTTAATCAATCACACAGACCTGTTGACGTTCAGAACAACTGTGCTGACTGTCCACAGAAAAAGAAGCATAAGCCATGTGAGATAGCAGATACACACAGATTCACCTCTCACAGCTCAGCTACCTATCACAGGCATGCAGCTGCTCCACACACCTTTGTTTCACCTTAAATTAATTCCTACACTTCAAGACTGTGTAAAGATTTGTAAAGCCAGCGTGACCAGCCATCAGGACAACTCTGACTTGGGGGAAGCCTTTGCAGAATGCGTAACCAAGATGCAATTTCTTTCCTTGCATGGGGCTCATTAGGACTGCTGTGGCACTTCAGCTATTCTTGGCTGCTCAACTGGCTCTGGATGCTGTAGAGGGCAAGTGTACAGATGGTCAACATGCATATATTATGATTATTACTAGGCTGCAAGGCTTATACCTGAACTAGAATTCTGTTGAGTTTATAAACAGAATGCAGATGCACGAACATCTAAATATAGGACAGGAGATGACAGACACATACAAATGGAGGAGAACCATTTTGGGTAGTATGATAGACAGTGGTATCAGTATACCAGGAAACTTACCATTATCAAATTTCATCACAACAAAAGGTGATTGTTAGGGAGGGTTTGAAGAAGAAAGATGATACGCTTCTGTGTATACTTAGGAGACCTGGGACAAAAGTGAAGGAAACAATGAAAGCAAATAAGAGGACAATGAAAGAAAATAAGATGCTTCTCTGTTCAACAAGTGGCTATAAAATACTGATGTATTCAGCTGATGACAGACAGACCCAACTACTTGGTACAAAAGATAGATGATGACATGTGGGAAAGGCATAGGCTGTGAAAGCTTGCAGTTGAAAAAAGACACTCGCCAAGACCAAAGAAAATAACGTTCTGAGAGTTAGGATGAAAGATGAAAACACTGAGAAGTGGTGTGGATGGATAGAGAGGACTGTATAACAGAGATCTGCTGCAGAGACAATCTTAAAGATTTAGAATTGGACTTTAACAGGTGATTTATGTTATAATTTTAGCTCAAGCTATGTCTGCTTTGGAAAAAGAGATCGTCTTACTGGTTTTATTCTGGCTAGATGCCCAATAAACAAACTGTTAATAATTCATCTTTCATTTGTGACCTAAAAAACTAACTACTATTTGACTATTCCTAGCAAGATTAACCATCGAACAAGTGATTAACATATCTGATGTGATGGAATGACTCAAAAAACAGCAGATGTCTGTGAAAGAACCGAATTGTATAATTCAGGCATGCATGCACTGGGACTAGAAAACATCAGTGAAGAATGTAGGAAGGGACGGACATCAGAAGCATGTATGCATTAATAGTGACAGTGGTGCCATTTTCACCTTTTGCTGCTTATGCAAGTATTAAACTGGTTTTGTTCCATTGTTTGTCACTGTGGTCATCCATTACTGCTTCCTCTTTAGTTTACTCCTTTCTGTCCTCAACTCTACCATTCACTCACCAAACTACCCAAACTGTGCTTCCACGCCTCACCTAATCGATCTCCTCTGTCCCGAGATCTCCTAATAGAGAAAGGTCTTTCCTGCCTAATTTATTTTTCAAAAGCCATCTTCTTGGCCTTGCCTGCTTGCTTAGCTCAAAAATTCCCCCTCCATTTCCCCAAGGACTTCTAACACTCAATTGTTTCCTGCTGCCACTATGCCAGCATCGTTCCTAACTCCCCATGCATCCTCAGTTTCCTCTTACCCTCTTTCTGTTGTTGGTGACTTCTCCAAATTTTCCGAAGATGATTTCTGAAATCTTGTCATGTCTTCTACGTGTTACTGTAGGAAACAGCACAGTGACTCACTGTCTTATTACACTGCAAAACTTTAAATGTCTATCTTTAAGAACGTGTAGAGTGTCTCCGAAGATATTCAAAATGTAAGAGCAGGCATGATTGACTGTCTTAAGAAACAATAGTTGTTTTGATTGCATTTAGAAACGTCATAAGATGCCAGAGTACATTGCCCTAGGATGTACATTGATGTGTTTTAGTTATGTTCACAATGGTAGAAACAATAATCAAAATCAAAAAGATAGCACAAATAATTTGATAGATTGTTTTACAAGTGTTTTATGGTAACTCTAATGGAAGTCTATGCTGTTTAATGAGCTGCTTTCTTTTTCTGTGTTTTTCCTTTGATCTTTACAGCTGTCTCCAAAAGAATATTTTCGAGTACAGAAAGCAGTATGCAACAGTGTTAAGATCCTGATGACAATACACCAAGAACAAGAATGGAAGTAAATTTATTCAGCAATTCTACTGTTGTAAACAGTTCATCCATCAACCATAAGCAGTTAGAAGGGCATAGCCTCTGGGAAGTCATTACTATTGCCACTGTAACTGCAATTGTAAGCTTAATGACCATAGTGGGAAATATTCTTGTAATGATATCCTTCAAAGTTAACAGTCAGCTCAAAACTGTTAACAATTATTACTTGCTCAGCCTTGCCTGTGCAGATCTCATCATTGGAATATTTTCTATGAACCTTTATACTTCCTATATACTCATAGGCCATTGGTCTCTTGGAAGCCTTGCCTGTGACCTGTGGCTAGCACTGGACTATGTAGCTAGCAACGCCTCAGTAATGAACCTCCTAGTCATCAGTTTTGACAGATATTTTTCCATCACAAGGCCTTTAACTTACAGGGCCAAGCGCACGCCCAAAAGAGCTGGCATCATGATTGGTCTGGCTTGGCTAATTTCCTTTGTGTTATGGGCGCCCGTCATCTTGTGCTGGCAGTATTTTGTGGGTGAACGAACAGTACCACCTGAAGAGTGCCAGATACAGTTTTTATATGAGCCCATTATCACCTTTGGTACTGCCATCGCCGCTTTTTACATTCCAGTGTCTGTGATGACCATCCTGTATTGCCGCATCTATAAAGAGACAGAGAAACGTACCAAGGATCTTGCTGAGCTGCAGGGTTCAGAGTCTGTGGCAGAGTTTGAGATGATAAAGCCTCAGAAAGCTCTCTTGAAGTCTTGCTTCAGTTGCAAGCAACAAAACTTAGTCAAAAGAGAGAGGTGTCAGGCTTCCTGGTCTTCATCTAGTCGAAGTACCTCAGCTACAGTGAAAGCCTCTCAGACAGCGAGTACTTGTAACGACTGGGCTAAGGTTGACCAGTTAACCACCTGCAGCAGCTACGCATCCTCAGAAGAGGAAGATAAACTTGCCGCTGATTCAGTTTTCCAAGTAACTTACGAAAGTCCATCCAAAGGTAAGGCAGAAGAGTTTCATGAGAGTACAGATGTTGTTGTCAAAGACCAACCTGGAGAAAATGATTTTGAGAATCAGAAATACTTTTTGTCACCTGCCAAAGGCCACGTACAAAAAAGTAAAAAATGCGTGGCCTATAAATTCCGATTGGTAGTTAAGGCTGATGGCACCCAGGAGGCCAACAATGGTTGCCGTAAAGTGAAAATAACTCCTTGTCCTGCTGCTCTGTCAAAGGATCCTTCAATCAAAAGCATGGATCCAAATATAAATAACCAAATCACCAAAAGGAAACGAATGGTTCTTATAAAGGAACGCAAAGCAGCACAGACCTTAAGTGCCATTCTTTTGGCTTTTATCATCACCTGGACTCCCTACAATATCATGGTTTTGATCTCCACATTCTGCTCTGACTGCATTCCCCTGACACTGTGGCACCTTGGGTATTGGCTATGCTATGTGAACAGCACTGTTAACCCTATTTGTTATGCCCTCTGTAACAAAACTTTCAGGAAAACTTTTAAGATGCTGCTTTTCTGCCAGTGGAAAAAGAAAAAAGTGGAAGAGAAACTGTACTGGCAGGGCAATACCAGACTGCCATAATTGCTCTTACATAAGGGACAAGGGAGAAAATAGATATTTATGTAACCTGGTAAATTGGCTGTAATTCTGTCTTTTCAAAGTTATTGCTTTATATGTCTAGGGGTTAAAAAAATTCTGCAGAAAAGTAAAATTTTGCATGAAAGTAGTATGCTTGGAATAAGGAAGTCAGTGGCTGCTGTGAGCAACACCAGGTGGCTTTGATTATGCAGTAGATCCGCATTAAATTTATTACGTCTGGGGTCTTCTGTCCTTTCTTTCAGCCTGAGAATATGTAAAGTAAATTAAAAACTACTAGAAATTAGAATGAGATGGTCATCCAGTCATCAGGTCAGGTCATCCAGTCTGTCCCTCTGTAGTGCAAAACTGTTTCTTCCTATAGTTCCTTTCTCGTGTATTGTCTGTTTAGTTTTCAATGTATCAAGCAACGGAGCTCATACTGTTTCTGTTTTGAGACTTTTCCACCTCCTGTTGGAGTGAAACAAGAAGCCAGTCCCAATCTCAGTTCCACTACGCAAGTCACTCTTATCTGTAAAAAATGGTGATGGTTAGCAGATAACTCTGACTTTCTCCATTTCTCAATGCCTCTGAAGGAAATTCTAAAATTTTATGTGATAGTGGCAATGGTACAAATCAGAACTGACTGTAAAGCATAATGGACATACTCTATCTACTTTAAAACACAAGGAAAGTCTTTTTTTGCAATCTCCTTTGTTGTGCTTTCCCTTGCCCCAAAAGTTTTCATTACTGATGGAATGATGCAGAACAAGAGAAGAATATGTACTGATGACCTGTACATTTACCTATATAATATGTAATCATTACAAATGGTGACAGAATTGGTGTCTCTGAAAGAAGAAAGATTTTTTTTTAAGTAATTTTTGAATATTTCTATAAAACTATTAAGGATGCCTTGCACTTTCCTAGCACTTTTTATCTTTAAATAGATTTACAAATTCTAGTCAACATCAGGTATTTGGAAACAAAAGTTGTCTCCAGTCACTATCTTTTGGTCCAGCAGAAACGTATCTGCTACAGTACTGGGGGCTGGAGTTAACCCCTCTGATGGCTGTGGCTTCTGGAACTGGGCTGTACTGGCCTAGTTACAATGAGCTGAGACTCTGACCACTAGTCAAGGTTTGGAGGGGCTTTGGGTTTGTGGTGAGGACTCTTCTGTGGCAGGGTTGATCTGCATGTGCCCATCTGATGTCTATGTTAGATTGGCAGGAGTCCTGCAGCATTGACCGAGTAAGTGCGTAAGTGAGGGGCTGCCTTCAGCAGAAGGCCATTGGAACGGATCTGGTGACCTAGCTCCTCATGGTGGGAACAAACATGAAGCCCCAGAAAAGGCCATGAGAAAGCAAAGTTAATGGCAACAGGAGTCATAAGGAATGAATTTCTACAGTAAAGAAATGTGTATGAATAAATGAGAAAGATCTCCGTATACACAAAGTTCAGATTCAGTTCTAGGCTTTCTATCAAAGTTTGGGGTGAGATGCTCTGGAATATTAGTTTGGGCCAATCTTCATATTATATCTACTAAATGCTTTAGTGGGACGTTGCAGTGGTGACATGACCCAGTTGCACATTTCAAGGAATGTATTAGTCATCCTGAATGTACCGTTGCTCTCCCTCAGTGAAATTGTTCGTATAATTTATTAAATGATCATACCATTAAAATGTTTCCCTACTGATAAATAATTCCTCCATGTCAACAATCACAGTACCAGTAATTAATATTTTTTATCCCAAATCTCCAGAGGGGAAAATTGTGTCAGTGAAAGATTAGCAGTGTAGTAATGTAAAAATATGTTCTCTAAATTCACGATTGATTTTGTAACACACCATACTGTGCTTATTATTTTTTGTGCGTTAGCATATGATTGCTTATTAAAGGAAAGTATGGGTCTTTATAAAAAACCTTTCATCAACTTTCCTCTGTCACTATCCAGAGCTTTTCCTGTGTACAGTAACTATGTACAACTTGGTTATTATAGTGGGTTTATTTTATGTTAAATTGGATCAGACATTCAGTAAACTGTGTTTGATTTTTAGCAAATGAACGTGTCCCACTGCGGCACAAGCTGTAGTTAAAGGCAAAATTTGTTGGGTAGTAACAGTTCCTGCTAGCTGCAGTGTTGTTGCTGAAGTAAAGCATTGGCTTCTACTGAAATTAAATGGGATATTTTTGTTGGTTTTGGCTTCTGTTGAAGAAGAGTGTTTTGTAAATGTTTATGGATGCTGTGCTCAGTAAATGTATTAGAATACATGGTGATATATGCAACAATGTTGGTTCAATGTAATTGTGAAATATGTGCTCAAACTATGCTGCTAGCACTTCACCATGTGAGACATTACATGGCCAAACATGGGTACGCTGTAAATACCTAGAATTATATAAAGAGGTGTGTGTTGCTTTGTTGTTACCTAGGATGTTTATTCTTAAAAAAAAATCAAAACCACAAAAAGAAAAACATGATCCTCATCAGAGTATCAGTTAGTACTTAATTTTATTTTGTTTTCAAATTATATTTTGTATCTTTAAAAAGTGTTGTGAGACTTTTGCAGTTAGAGCAATCTTGTTATCTGTATTTCTGTTCTTTTAATGAACCTTTTACTGATCCTATAATTGATTATGTTCATGGTCATGGACTGGTGAAAAGATCTTTTTTTGTAAAATTACATTTTATTTATACATAATCACATGCACATACATATATGTAGATATGTATGTATGTATTATCAATATAGATGCATAAATGTACATCCCTAACTAAGCTTTTCAGAGTCTGAACACACTTCATTTTTGAATATGGAATTTTCCCACGAACTGGGGGTATCATTTTTGTCTCTCTCTTTTCATACATACCAGTCCCATTATATATTCCAGATCCCCATAAATACTCAAATAACATTAATTTTTTTGTAAATACAATTTATGTTTGTAGATAATTACGTGGAAGAGTTACCAGAATTTTTAAATGGGTGTAGAACACCTAATTACAGTTGTGCACTTTCTGTGACTACTTAGCACAGAGTGAAGAGCTTTGCAAAGGATGGAAAGTCAAGATAGAACATAAATGCAGGGGTTTCCTTTATATAAAAATCCTCTTGAATTGAGGAAGGATGAAATCGAAAGAGTTATAGAGAAAATACTGTGAGAACTTGTAAAATATGATAGAGCATATTTTGCCATTAATTATATAATTCAATTGCTAATCATGCTTATCCTACTCAAATATGCACGTCAATTAGTAACTGCTATTAACTGTCGAAAGTTATTTTTATATGTGTATGTGGAGGGTTGACCGTGGTTGGATGCCAGGTGCCCACCAAAGCCGCTCTATCACTCCCATCCTCAGCTGGACAGGGGAGAGGAAATATATCAAAAGGCTCCTGGGTCGAGATAAGGCCAGGGAGATCATTCAGCAATTAACCATCATGAGCAAAACAGACTTGACTTGAGGAAAGTAATTTAATTTATTACCAATCAAATCAGAGTAGGATAATGAGAAATAAAAACTAAATCTTAAAACATCTTCCTCCTACCCCTCCCTTTTTTCATGGCTTAACTTTACTCCCAATTTTCTCTACCTCTTCCCTGCCAGCGGCACAGGAGAGGAGGTCGCGGTCAGTTCATCCCACGTTGTCTCTGCCACTCCTTCTTCCACAGGGAGAGGACTCTTCACACTCTTCCCCTTCTCCAGTGTGGGGTCCCTCCCATGGGAGACAGTTCTCCGCAAACGTCTCCAATATGAGTCCTTCCTACGGACTTCAGATCTTCACAAACTACTTCAGCATGGGTCCTTTCTACAGGGTGCAGTCCTTCAGGAACAGACTGCTCCCACGTGGGCTCCTCTCTCCATGTGGCCACAGATCCTGCCAGGAGCCTGCTCCAGCCTGGGCTTCCTAGAGAGTCACAGCCTCCTTTGGGTGCATCTACCTGCTCCGGTGCGGGGTCCTCCATAGGCTGCAGGTGGATCTCTGCTCCACTGCTAACCTCCATGGACTTCAGGGACAGCCTGCCCCACCATGGTCTTCACCACAGGCTGCAGGTGGATCTCTGCTCCACTGTTAACCTCCATGGACTTCAGGGGAACAGCCTGCCCCACCATGGTCTTCACCATGGGCTGCAGGGGAATCTCTGCTCTAGCGCCTGAAGCACGTCCTTCCCCTCCATCACTGGCCTTGGTGCCTGCAGAGTTGTTTCTCTCACATATGCTCACTCCTCTCTCTCAGCTGCAATTGTCCTTGCACAGCTTTTTTCCGCCTTTTTAAATATGTGATCTCAAAGGCACTACCACCGTTGCTGATGGGCTTGGCCTTGACCAGCAGCAGGTCTGTCTTGGAGCTGGCTGGCATTGGCTCTATCAGACATAGGGAAGCTTCTAGCAGTTTCTCACAGAAACCACCCCTACAGCCCCCCTGCTACCAAAATCTTGCCACGCAAACCCAATATAGTGGATTTTTGTTCCTCGTGTCTATTGTACTATTGTATTAATGAGACCTGCACTGGGATATGTGGACTTGAGGAGTCTAGATCCAGAGGCAGTGATGCACTTCAGTGCAAAATTCTTAACCGTACTTCCTTATCGCCCTTTAGATATTGTTCCAGTTTTAGAGCTGAGTCTCATGAAAAGTCCCCATCTTTAATTTAATTATTCTGATCATTTTGTCTCCCACATAGGGCTTTTCTCAGAAATCTGGAACATTGCTTCCTTGTCATATTTGATAGATGACCTAACATGTCAAACTAATTTAACTGATAAATCCTAATGCAAATGTAGCTAAGGATAGCCACATACCTGAAGGAATAAAAATGTCACTGGGATGTGGTAAATATGTTAAATTTAAATGGGAAGTCATGACAACAATTAAAGAATCCCATATCAATGTAGAAGAGGCTGCTTTATTGTAGAACACAGTTGTTACGAAACTGGATACTCAGTTTGAAACTGAACTGAATACCTGTGGACTTTTTTCAGATTCTGGGTTTTGAATAGAATTTTGTAAGATGCTTCTTTACTTATGGTAGGAAACACAGTTTCTAAATCACCCATTCATAGTTTGAGATTCCCAAAATTTTCAAACTGAAGGATAATTTTTGGATCCTTCTTTTTTAAAGTTACTCTGTAATTTTTACGGGTTATACCTACTTCTGCCTTCTCTGCATTCTTTGCTCTAGGAAAACAAACAAACAGAATAGTGTAACTTTCCTCTGAAATTAATTTCCTTTGCTTTCTATAGAGATAGAAATAATATGAAGGAATCACTTGGGCATAGTGAGGAACAAATACCTGTTTCCTCAGTTCCACATAACAATGAAGCTGGACTTACCATTTGCTGTGACCTGCACATCTAGGTGCCCCTCTGTTGGAAAGGACTCTGCCCAAAAACCTCCATACTGCTTACTCCTGTTTGGTGTTACAAAGGGTTTTTTTTAAAAAAAAAAGCCCAAAACACAACACCCCATGTTCACTGCTTTTATGAGCTACAGACCATTACAGGTCAGAACTTCCCCTGAAAGGCTCACCTGTAGTGTTTGCCTTGGGGATTCCAAGGACTCCATCAGCTCCTGAAATGCTCCCACAGCCACTGGATAGCCAGTGGCTTCTCCATTTTGAAACACCATTCCAAATCTGAACTCCAAAACTGGGTGCTGTGTCATTTCTCTTAAATTTTCGCTTTCCTTCTGCCGACTCGGAAAGAGGCCATTTATTCCTTGTGTGGTCATCCCAAACCTCCATTGCGGTCTTTCGTACCCACTAAGGAGTTTTCATCTGCATACAATTGACAGCTGGATGTCATAAAACCTTAAACTTTGATCATTCAAATAAACTTCTTGGTTATGATTTTATTAACAGTTGCCCCATATCTATATCTAGTTTAAAAAAAAAATTAAAATTGATATCATTGTGTTGTAAAACTAGAGATAATCTATAACTACTGGTGGTTTCAGAAAGGGATGGTGTTGTAATTGTTTTTCCATCTTGGTAAATTTATTTCTTCAGGTTTAATAGGTGCTGCTGGGCTACGTATCAGGTTAGGAACTTCAGTTCTCATTACATTCAGTAAAACCACTGCCTTTTACTCAATTTTTATGCCATTAGCTACTAAGTGCCATTATTTTTTTCATGTATCTGCTGAGATATCAAACAAGTCAGTCTTCCTCAAACAACTAGACATTTAAAATCCTTCAAAAGTTTTCTTCTCAACAAGTGCTTCTCCAAATGCTGGTTGCTGGTGGCTCCTGTTTCAGTAGACCTCTGAAGTCTGAGGATTTTTACTGAATTCCAGGATTACAATGCCAAGAAACAAGCTGGAATATCTTTTACTCCTTACATGAGACAGCCATCTAGACACAGTGGAGGTCAGACAGTTGTTTTTGCTGTATACTGTACATAAGGCCTCCTTAGAGGTAGCTATGGGAGGAAGAGTGGAGAGAGGGTATGGTGGAGAAGCTGTGGAGTGTGAGTGGATTCAGTTCCGTACCCCACCGCTCTGCCTGGATCCTGATGCCTTCTGAAATGCAGAAGATGTCGGAGTGACTAAAAGGACTCTTGGTTTTGTTAATTATAGGAGAAAAAATGAGCCCGGACAGATAACCTTGCTAATTTATTGATGTACAGTATTCAATCCTTGGTCCTAAAACCACTTTGTCATACTTTTAAACTTACAGCTAACATGTGAAAAAAGGTTATATGGAAGTCTGGAAATTTATTGTTTGGTTTACACATTTGAAAATCAGAAACAAAAGCAAGCACTTTCTCATATGAAAGTTGAATGATTTTTAAAGACAAATAATAAATCACTGGTTTTGCTAGAAAGAGGTCATCAAGCGCTCTTATTTTGTCTGTTGATACTTTTTTAGGAAAAATTTTTCCTTCTTGTAAATTCTGAGTTGAGTAATCTGAGAATGAGAATTAATTGTATGTGAGAATGTGCTTACCTTTCCTGCAGTTGAGAAAACAGTATGGTAGAGAAATATAAAGTAGTGAAGAGGTGAAGAAAGGTATTTTTCTGCTATTGCTAGGAGGTTGCATGTTTAAAGTGGAACATGCTTTCCATTCAGGAGTGCTTGGACCTGGAAGTCAGCCATATACCTATTGCTCTAGACCTTGTCATGCTTTCTCATTTTGGAAAGATACTTATTTGACCAAATAATTTTTTTCCATCAGATGTTCTTAGTAGGACACACCTCTTTTCTTCAAGTCTGTGCAGGAGGTAGTATGATCAGGAAAGGCTAAGAGAGAGAGAGAATAGAAGTGTGATAGGAAAAAGAAAATAGGAGTAGACAGAATAGAAACCCCCATGTTTCACATTGTGGTTTTGCTGATCCAGTGTTGACAGCCAGCTGATCTCAGCATTGTTCTGGGTATCTGGTGATTAAGGTTCAGTGATGAAGAAAAAAAATCTGTTTAGTTAAGACAACCTTTTGCTAAGGAATTATGAAGTAGAATTTAGTCCACTTTTTAAGGCTCTATGTCTTTAAGAGCTCTAGAAAGAAGTGCTGATGGATGTATTACTTATTTTCATTCATTCCTTAGTCTCGAATCCAGCTTCAGCAGTCATTTCCATCCTTAATTTATTTAGAAGTGTGGAATGTACCTCAGTTGCTGAGTTCCATTAAATGTCTTTGAACTGGATTAGACTTTCTGTCTTGTTTTTGCTTGGAGACTTGTTGTTACAAGTTATTATTACATTTTAATCTAATTCCCATACTGGAATTCAGTGTCAGTATAGGTTTGTGGGGCTCCAATTAATACTAGAGAGTGCCTCCAAAACTGGAACTGGATTTGGGCTGCTGGTGCCTAAATCATTCATATAGCTTATCCGCATAGTCCTTTGAGAGCAGCCCTGAGGAGAAGGACCTGAGGGTGTTGGTTGCTAAGAAGCTCAACATGAGCTGGCAATGTCTGAAACCAGTTTGCAGCCAAGAAAGCCAACCATAGAATCATAGAATGGTTAGGATTGGAAGGGACCTCAAAGATCATCTAGTTCCAACCCCCCTGCCATGGGCAGGGAAACCCTCCACTACACCGGGTTGCCCAAAGCCTCATCGAACTTGGCCTTGAACACTTCCCGGGATGGGGCATCTACAACTTCTCTGGGCAACCTGTTCCACTGCCTCACCACCCTCTGAGTGAAAAATTTCTTCCTTATATCTAATCTAAATCTGCCCTCTTTCGGTTTAAATCCATTACCCCTTGTCCTATCACTACACGCCCTTGTAAAAAGTCCCTCTCCAGCTTTCCTGTAGGCCCCCTTTAAGTACTGGAAAGCTGCTATAAGACCACCCCAAAGACTTCTCTTCTCCAGGCTGAACAGCCCCAACTCTCTCAGCCTGTCTTCATAGCAGAGGTGTTCCAGCCCTTGGATCATCTTCGTGGCCCTCCTCTGGACCTGCTCCAGCAGCTCCATGTCCTTTTTGTGCTGGGGACTCCAGAGCTGAACACAGTATTCCAGGTGGGGTCTCACGAGAGCAGAGTAGAGGGCAGAATCACCTCCCTTGACCTGCTGGCCACGCTTCTTTGGATGCAGCCCAGGATACGGTTGTCTTTCTGGCCTGCCAGCGCACACTGCCGGCTCATGCTGAGCTTCTCATCAACCAACACCCTCAAGTCCTTCTCCTGAGGTCTGCTCTCAATCCATTCTCTGCCCAGCCTGTACTTGTGCTTGGGATTGCCCCGACCCACGTGCAGGACCTTGCACTTGGCCTTGTTGAACTTCATTAGGTTCTCACAGACCCACCTCTCCAGCCTGTCAAAGTCCCTCCATATCCTGGACTGCATCAAAAGAAGCGTGACCAGCAGGTCAAAGGAGGTGATTCTGCCCCTCTACTCTGCTCTCGTGAAACCCCACCTGCAGTACTGCATTCAGCCTTGGGGCCCTCAACATAAGAAGGACATGGAGCTGTTGGAGTGAGTCCAGAGGAGGGCCACAAAGGTGATCTGAGGGCTGGAGCACCTCTCCTGTGAAGACAGGCTGAGAGAGTTGAGATTTTTCAGCCTGGAGAAGAAAAGGCTCTGGGGAGACCTCCTGGAAGCCTTCCAGTACTTAAAGGAGGCTTTACAGGAAAGCTGGAGAGGGAATTTTTACAAGGGCGTGTAGCAGCAGAACAAGGGGTAATGGATTTAAACTGAAAGAAGATAGATTTCAATTAGATAGAAGGAAGAAATTCTTCATTCTGAGGGTGGTGAGGCACTAAAACGGGTTGCTCAGAGAAGTTGTGGATGCCCCATCCCTGGAAGTGTTCATGGCCAGGCTGGATGGGGCTTTGAGCAACCTGATCTAATGGAAGGAGTTGGAACTAGATGACCTTCAAGGTCCCTTCCAACCCAAACCATTCCATGATTCTATGATTCCCTCCAAACCTCTCCAAAACAGGCCAAGGGTGGGCTGCAGAGCAGGTTACTTGCCTTTGAAGATCAAATGCAGCCTGCTGGCTTTCAGTTGTGTGCTTCCATGTGAAGATTATTCAAAACACAGTTCTGGAAGGTGTGTGACAATCTGGCTATATGGCCAGGAATTCAAATAAAAGCTATGGGAGACTGGCAGCACTCAGGTAATTTTCCAATATCCTCATTACAGCTTTGGAGACATCCTGATAGAGTTACAGCAGAATTCACATTAAATTGACACAATGATATAAATTGAATTCAGCTGCTATCCATTTCTTCCCCTATCACACTTCTGTCTTTGAACACAATTTCAGGGGAAAAAAGATCAGGTGCTGCAAAACAGACATGTATGCTATATTGGCCTCACCCCATATAAGGTATCTATATCTCTTTCTGAAAATGTCGTAGTGATAAAAATTGCTTTCTTGGCTCTTCCACTTACCAGTTAATTTCTCTTCTTAAGTAATCCTGGCAGTCTTGGTCTTCTTAAAACACAATACAATTTATTTTCTGTGAAGTAATTTTTGTGGTAATTATGAGATTCCCTTTTTTTAAATTAAAAAGCCGGAGTTTGCCAGTATCTGTTGGTTGAGTTTCTGTAATTGAAACACCTAAGAAAACATACAAGATATTCTAATTATTATCCTGACATTCTATATAATGCAATAATGAAAACTCTTCAATTGTCATTCAGCTATTCCAATAACATAGAAATATGTGAAGTAATCCAAACAGCTGTAAAAGAAAACAAGGTCTTCAAGCCTATGAAAACTGAAATGCTTTTATTCATTATTTTAAACCAGACTAAGTTATCATGAAATTTAAAGATTCTCTCTTTCTTTTATGATCAGAAAAAAAGGCACTATTTAAATAATGTCAAGGTTGAGTGCCAAAACAATTGAAGCTAGCAAATGTGAAATAAAGCCAACTATCTCTTCTTTTCTCACAGTGGTGTTAAAAAAAGAGAAAGCTGAAGCACATCATGGAACAGGGAGAAGCAACAGTCAAAACATGGTAAATAAAGTGGAGTAATATTCAGAAAAGAAATGGAGCAATAAGTAAAAAATTGCAAAATCAATTTGATATTTTGATAAATGTGTTCATTGAGTTTCCTGGGGAAAAATTCAGAGCAGTTGTAAGCTTTGGATTAGTAGCTTTAAGTAGGAAATCTGATGATCCCATTAGCTGTGAGTGCTCTAAAAAGAAGGGAGAAAAGAAAAGTCTATGATGAATACTTCACTGTGTACAGGATCATTAAAGAGAAGAGATAAAAAGAAGAGTCAATGAAAGGGAAAAGAAGCCGTGGGAGATGAGGCTAATTCCAATTTTATATATTAAAATACCTTTCACTAAAGGTAAAAAGGAACGGCCTGTGGCTGCCCTGTGGTGCACAATACTCTCTGATATGCATTTTATAAATGTAACTACTTCACTGGAAATTTCCTTCCTACATGACATGTGAAGATGTACAATGATAGGAGGTCAACCGTGAACATTCATACTGGAGCAAAACCTTCTGAAATGCATGTATATTCATGTATAACTCGTACAAGACATTGTATCCTGGATTTCATAGTTGAGTCCTCTTATGACTAAAATACTATAAAATCAATTATTTAAATATTCTGGTAGAGGCCTCAGTTTCTGACAGTGACTTCTCACTTGTGTGGTTGGTAGATGTCTATGTCCTGGTCCAGTCCTGGATGATAGGCTATCATAAAGCCCTTGCAGAGACCCAAATTAAATTTTCAATCATGATTACTTAGTGTGATTATTCAGACAGTGTGAGTTCACTGGACAAAGAATCCATGTTCCTTTCAAAGTACACATGGCTTATCTACAGTTCAACTTTCTGACATGGACAAGACTTGGTTGGATATGACAGGCTGTGGTCAACGGGTCTGATCATCATCCATGCAAACTTGCACATGCGTTGCTTGTTGCAGTCCTTTTGCCAGTATATCACGTTCCTACGGTTTAGATTTGCTCCAGCACATGCGTTGTACCACCAGCCTCCTCCGGGAACACCATTGTGTTCCAATTTAGCACAGTTCTGAAAGTAGTTGTCATTATCTCTGTCCTTGGTGGTGAATTTTTGGTTGTCATGGAGATAAGTTTCTGCGTCCAGGGTCAGAGCATCAGTGGCATTGCCTTTGTATAGACCAACCCTGAGTCGGTATTGGGACTCTTCGTCTTCAATAAGGAATGGTTCATACTGTCCCCATCTGATTTCAGCATTTAGGTTTACAAGTTTAACTCCAAGTACATATTGCACAGTGCTGCTAGTTAACTGATGCATATACTCATTTCCTAACCAGTGGTTGTCATGAACAGAGCCAAATCCGTATTTGTAATCCTGCCAGGTCCTATCAAAGTCAACAGTACTATTGGCTGTAATGTGCTGGATTACTGTCCAGCCACCATCCTGCATGTTACACGAAACAACAATTGGGTCCTCCTTTGGTTGGATGATGTAAAGACCATCTCTGGAATTTCCTCTGGAGTGCTGAAAAATCTCAAAACAATCCCTTGGATAGTCTGAGTAGAGAAAAAAAAAAGAAAAGTTAGCTATTGGACTCTGTCCTTTAGAGTGAGTAAATGATCGCCTTCTGCCTGGAAGCTGACTCTGACTTCATCCCAGCTGGCGGGCATCTAGTCAGCTAAAGGGGGAAGATTTCAGGGCAGAACATGCAGGAAATGTTCAGAAATTCAAAAAAGAGTTTGTTACCCTGTCATACAACAGAAGTGTGATTCTGCTTTATGACAGAAATATGGTTGAAAAGCCAAAAGTTTTATACAGACCATTCCTTTTCCTCTTGTGTTCTTCCAGTTTGCGTAGTCGGCAAGTTTGCAATTCCCTGTGCCATGTGTTGGACCATTGTGCTTAATTACTAGAGCTAGCCTTGTCCTCAACAAATAAATCTAATTTCTCTTTAACCAATTTATACTTCAGGCATCTGTAACATCCTTGCATTAAATTCCCATAAGTATGCCATGTATTCATTGATAAAAGGGAGGTATTAAAGCATATTTCTTGCTAGTACAAAACCTATAAAGATCTTAGGATTTTCTTAGGAACAGTTCTTGTCACTTAAATTCCAGGCTAAATCCTACCACTGATTTGCAGGTAGAACTATAGTGCTGTGCAGTGCTGAACACCAATATCAGAACAATGGTGAAAGTGCTTTTCTACTTTATTGTTTATCCAGTAGACTCAGAGGGTGACAAAAATAGCATATAAGGCTTGGGATGACCCTCTCTAATGGGCTGAAATAGATATGCTGTGTTTTGTAAATGTAACTTGCTTATAAGGTTACTTCTTGCTACAGTAAAGCATGAAGTATCTCTGAGACTAAGGCACAATGCTCTGCTTTTTACAATTGGCTGTGAGACTTCTAAGAGCCAAAACTTAATTTATTTAAATAGACATTTATGTATGTATGAATTCATGTATAAAGAATTCTTTTTGTAGAGAAGGATGGTATTCAATGTCTGTTCCATTACTCAGAAACACGTTTATGAATTGAAATCACTCCTTTCTCCATAGAGTTGAAAGGCATGTCATTATGTCATTATACTATGGAATATTTGTAATTTATATTTAATAAAAGCTTGATAATTTTAGTATCTCTATAAGAAAAATTCCTACAGACCACCTGTGATGTAAAATTACAGTTCTTCAGACCTACAAAATCCTGGCAATGACTGGTAGGAATTTAGATACTGTATTTAGAACTCAATTTTTTCTTCTG
Organism: Tauraco erythrolophus; assembly: GCF_009769465.1. Lineage (NCBI taxonomy): Eukaryota > Metazoa > Chordata > Aves > Musophagiformes > Musophagidae > Tauraco > Tauraco erythrolophus. Next base: position 36,912,499 of record NC_141470.1, on the reverse strand, counting down.
AGAAACAGATAATTCAGGAACAGTAGGGCAAGATGTCCTATATATTTTTTTTTTTTTTAAATGCAAAAAAACAATTAAGGAAAAATATTTCCAAAGATAAAAATTTAAAATAAAAGCTCAGAAAAAAAAAACTTTTCTCTGTCCATATCACTGACCAGAGAGCCTCTGCTGATCCTTTTACTGAACACATCGTTTTTCTTTTCCTGAATAGAAGAACAGAGTCTGAAAAGAGTCCATCTCATTGTATGGGCTCATGACCAACAGATTAAAAGTACACTGAACAGTTTGGTTAGTGAGAGAAAAAAAAAAAAAATCCCCCCCAACTTTCTGGAATGAGAAAGAGACCATGAGTGACTATTTTATCTACTACTGATCTTGTAGGGAATTATATCATTTAGTCTTCTTTACTGAATTATTAAATTTATTCTCTTCCAACTAGAAAGCATTGTAGACTTCAATAACTGTCACTATTCTGTTAGAAATACTCATTTGATTCCCAATCTAGTTTTACTAATGCCCACTGTCCATCTTTTTCTTCCTCATATCATGTCGTCCTTTAGTTAAATAGTGCATCTTCCTGGGTAATAAATCCCAATGAACCATAAGAACAACTATATTTTTAATCAGGCTTTCTTTTGTTAGGGTAAATTCTGCTGGGATAAATAAGTTCTTTTATTATTTAGTGAAAGATAAATCTTTGGTTCCTTAATTGTCTTAGTAGCTTTTCTGCACCTCTTCACTGCAAATTAATCTCCTAAAATGTGGGTAAAATTTGTACGCAGTGTTGCAGATGGCTTTATATAGTGCCATTGATTCTTCCCAAGTCTTATTTAAAACACCCCTGTTGATATATTATAGGATTGCATTTGTATTGCTTAGTTATTTTTGATCCCAATGGTATTACTTGAGAACGTCTGATATCTTTTTCTGTGTCATATTCTGATTCTTTGTACTGGCGTTTCTCTACTTCATATTATCATTAAATTTTATCAGCATATTCCTATTTTTGCATCAGTATACTTAATAAGAATACTGAAAAGATCACTTATAAGAAAATACTTCCAGTCTCCCCTTGACTTTATAATTTACTTTTCTACCCAAGTCATTGTCATTTTCAAGTCTCTACTGCACTATAATGTAACCCTACCTTCTCTGATTTAATATTATATGAATTATTGTGTCGTAAGCTTTGTAAAAGTCCAGATGGACTAAACCTGTTAAATAGTATTATTCAGAGTATCAGTATTGTGTTAAATATAGTCTTTTGATATTCAGAAATTTATTGGTACTTCTAAGCCACTCAGGACAGATTTACAGGAGTATATAGGCTTTCCAATGTCTTTTATGCCTTTCATTGCCTAATAGAATCTACAGCCATGAAGAGAATACTTTAAATCTCAGCACTATCTGCATGACGTTATTAAATATCCTGAAAGAGCAGAACTGTGTACATGACTCTGTACCCAAGTTGTTAGAACATTCGCCTGGTAGACATAGCCTGACTCCAAACCTGACTCCATGGTTTTACAGAATGATTATTTAAGTGATTTATATAGTGCTGTACAAGCCAGCAATATATACAGCGACACTTGTATTTGCCCTTCTCAATGAATATTACTTATGCAAAATAGAAAAACTTCTATAGACAGATAATGAGAAAATCATTTAGGCTGATTGTTACAGGATTCACTTGGAAAGTGAATTTTATAAACCCCCAAGTGCCATGAGTCAGAGGAGGAAAATTAATCAATTCCACTACTCTTTTTGTGTACATTTCATGTGGCATCTACTCAAGTAAATGTGTTAGCAAACCTAACAAGCTGGACCTTGCAAGCTAGATAGGCAGAGGGATGCCTCACTTACAGGTACCAATGGGATTTAGGTATTGAGGTGCCAGATGTAATCTAGATATGATTGTCCTAAGGATAAGTCTTCAAATGCCACAAATTTTTATTTTTTTTTTACAAAAAAACTGTTAACTTCTCTTGAATTAGAAGGTGGCTGAGCAAGGGTTTTAAAGATTCTGGACTTTGGGGTAGGACATGTTACTGTTGCAAACTATTTTTGCAGGGCTAATTTTCAAATACGTTTTCTGAAAATGTTACAGCAAAACAAGAAAGTAAAACACAGCATGTATCCAAGTCACTCACTCTCTTCATGAGTACCTTTTTCATTGGTGTTACGCAGTCTCTCGTAGCCTCTTTGGGGGAGAAGGCGGGCATTAGCCAAGACCACTGCCTCTTTGCTGCTCACTGACACAGTGCAACAAGAGAGCAAGAACATAATAAACCCCACTGAGCTCGTCAGCAGCATCTTCCAAGTCAGTCCTCCTGCAGCAATACAGAACTGTAACACAGACTGGAATTGAAAATGGAAAGATTTATGACTTTTAGTGTGAAAGCCCTGAAAGAGAAAGGTATTGAAATACCTAGCTTCAATATAGTGAGCCTCTGCCAAAATTGGCTTCTCCCATCTTTCAAGGACTTCTCCTTTTCCTAATGTCTTACACTCTGATTCTGACTGGTCATTCCTCGCCCTGTGCTGCGACACTTAACGCCTCTCACATCTGTCACCTCGTGCCATGCTGAGCAGTGAAACATAATGTGATTTTGTGTGTTACAAAAAGCCACAGAAAGTAATGTAATGGCAAAAGAAAAAGCTCATCTTCTATTTATCAGAATTGAATTTTGCTTATTCTCCAAGTCCAAACTGTAGTGAATAGAGGTGCCAATGGTCAAACTGGCAGAAACAGTAACAGTGACTCTGCTGACTGTCTATGGTTCAAATAGTTCTCAAAGACATGGCTTTCCAAGTGCTGGGAATATTTCCATGCACTGGAGAACTCACTTCAGCACATGTGGACATGCTTTATATGAATTTCCTTTTACAGCTTTAAATAATAGGTCACAGGTTTAAATCAGATTTTTTTTTTTTTAAAAAAAGGTCAATAAACAAAGCAAAAAGAACTTTTCTGCAGCCTCTTCAAAACCCACAAGGGTTCAATATATTGAATTAAAACAGTTTTGAGCCTCATTTTGTCTTCCATTTGAGGTTATGCATCTAGTAACCCTGCCTCCAACATAGCAAGAAGGCTTAGGCCATTACTGGACTAAATCCTGGGGTCTTCATTTAGGCAAATCCCAGCTTGACTGAAGAGGAACCTCTGTATCAACAACAGCTTAGACTCAGTCAGGATAACAAACGTTTCCCATACTCTCAAAGGCCACATTTACTTAGATTCTAGCCAAATTCTTAAATTTTTATTCATTTTGTTGTTGTTGTAAGGACTGAGCTCCCCACAGTGGCTTTGACAAAGGCAGAAAATAAATCTAGCAAGCAGCTCTTTGGTCAGAGTTTATTTCCTGCCAACGTCAGCACAGTCTACAGAGCCCAATACCCTTCTCTACAGTGGTCTGTATTGCAACAGAGCCACATTCCTTATAAATCTAACAACTTAGCAGCAGATTCAGCAAACAGTTTTCCAGAGTGATTTTTTTTTCTAAAATGTCCAAAATAAATCATTGTAATAAAGTTCAGGTTTGAGAGTTAATCTTTATACCTACCATACAGAAAACCAGCAAAATAGAATTTTCTACTCTAGCTAAAACTATTCAGTAATAATTCTTGTTTACTATTAATATTCAATTTGCTCTTTTATGCAAAGCTAGTCATTTGACATTGGGATCGTAATAAACTGGAAAATTACCTTCCATGAAATTTGGCCCAGGGTTTCCCTTAAAGCATTTAATTTCTGCTGCACCTGCATTTCCCACTGCCATATATCCTTTCCCCTGAAAGCTTCTATTATTGTTGCTGTTATTAATTATTATATTATAAATTACTTAAATTCAAAATCTAACCCACAAGCATCACTAAACTTCAGGAAATCTGTACTTGGATCTGGAGTTATTTTTTAGCTGTTTTTTTTTTCTTTTAGCATTTTTGAGTGAGTCAGTCTTTTTTTCTTCCCTCATATTTACACATTGAAATTATTTATAGATCCATTTAATTCCAGAATAGAACTTGGTATTATAAATTATTAAGAAAACAACTGAGGAAAACAGCACTAGGCAGGCACCTTACCTCTTCAAGTGAAGCTTGGCAAAGAAAAATGCACACAGATGAATGAGCTCATTCTCTACAGTTGTACTTTGCCTGCTACTTAAGTCCAGGTGAATAAATCAGCTCCAACACACTATCTCAAATGCAGCAAAATTGCATCTTCATTATTTCACACTGTGTGCTTACTCTGGTGGACTTTGCTCTGACACCTTACACTTGCAAATAGTATGTATGAATTATAAAGTACAAAGTTCTTCCATAAGGATTAAATCAGCATAGTAACTAAATTAATTTTCCTTGACTGATATAATAAATAGACACAGTGATGGAGAACGATGAAGAGGTTTTAGTTTAGAAAATTACTTGTTGTTTAAATATACACAGATGCTCAAATTTACTATGTCATTTTGCATAGGTGAATTAACTAGATGCTATACTGCTAGTCACATTTAAAATTGCATAGAGATGACTTGATTTTTAAGTATTAAGAATAAATCAACCATGAACTTAATGTTACTTCATGTTTTAATGTGAATGAATCAGAAGCAGTGTCTCAGAGCTATAAAAATGGGAAAAAAAAGGTACAACAGGCTAGTCAACAGGTTTCTATTTTTAGTTTATTTGGATTAACGAGAGTTAATTAACATTAATTCAGGTCAAAACTGTAATGAGTTAGATAAACTAATTGTTGCTATAGATCTGAAAGCTGGACTGTCTATCTGCATGGCCTTTAGATTATGTCTAATCTAGCATTTACCCTTTTCAAGATGAGCCAGCCCTAAAGTTTTTGCGCACCTTGATCCAGCCTGCAACCCTCTTCATATTCCATCCCTGAAACAAGCCACAATTAAAATTGATGGAGCATTTAAGTCCTGTGCAAGCTCTACTTAAGGATTTGTACTATGCATAATTTCTGTTCTTCAATAATTCATACTCAGTGAAAGTACAAAATATGAGGATTTGTATTTCATCCACAATTAAGTACACATAACAAATGTTTTAGGAAAGATTTGCCTGTAATATTTAAAATTCAGTGATATTTCTTTTAATTTTTGAAGTACAAGCAACACTATTATACATGAGGATGGCCACAGTGAGTCAGAACAGTATCTTTGCTTTGACACTGGTCAGCAGCAGAGCTACAGGGAAAAGTTTCAGAACACATTCTCTCCACTTTTAACATTTTGCAGCTCAGGGAATTTCTGATATCTATATGTTTGACATACCTAATTTCTGGTCAATACCAAGCTTTATAAACCTTGGCTAAGGCATGAAAATACTGTATTGTAGCTTATGAAATAATAAAAGTGGTTTGAACAGATACAGATCTTGCTGAAATTGTATGCTAAGAAAGGGCAGGAGAAGACACCTTTCCACTATGTCCATATTGATACACTCTAGAAAACACCATTGACTTTAATGGTATTTATTAATAGGTCTCATGTCACCCTAATATAAATTGGGGTACATCTTTGGTTTATGACTTTGGTTCCTACATTTTCCATCACTGTTTATCTGCTCCCATCTTTCCATTTTTCTTTACTTTCTTGCTCTTTATTGATTTACAAACTTTCATCTGAGGTGGTAGAGCAGAAGTGAAGTGGGAAGTGTTTAATTAGCAGAGAGAAGAAAGGGCAACTGCATTCATTAACTCATGCTTAGAAAGGCATCTATTTCTGTAGGTGAACAATGAAAATCATTACATATCTCTCTCTGCTCTTGATGAAGTATTTTGAGAATAATTTTTCAGACCTGAAAATTATATCATGATTTTGAAGTACGACTCCTTTATATGGGTATGGTTTGGTTGTATATAGATTTCAAAATATTGCATTACTATAATGATTTATTGTTAGCCGTATTAATTAAGATACTTAGTTTTTCAGCCCAATGACCACTTATTCCTTCTCCACAATTTGCTGAAGTTTTAATTATCCATCTGATTCTGCTCAGCTCTAACTGGTAAGCATTCATACGAATTTTTCCAATGCAGCCTCTTTCATGTGGAAAGTCTCTTTACAAGTTCTATATATTTTAACAGCTCATGGCACACCTTGCAAAGGAAGAATTTGACTGAAATTGATCAACTTTCTACTTCATCAATATCTGAAGGTAGTTGCAAAGACAACCTGGCTACTATATTGCAACTAATCAGACTCTCTGCGTAAGGGAAATGAAAATATGCGTATCTAGCCCATATAATGAAGCCATCAGTTCTAACAAGGGCAAAGTAGTGTTAATTTAACCTTTAGCAGCCTGGATAATGATGTCAGTAAGTGCCAGTAAATATTACAGAATCATAGAATTGTAGAACTATTTAGGTTGGAAAAGACCTTTAAGATCATCAAGTTCAACCTTTAATCTAACACTGCCAAGTCCACCACTGAACCATGTCCCTAAGCACCACGTCTACATGTCTTTTAAATACCTCCAGGGATGATGACTCAACCACTTCCCTGGGCAGCCTGTTCCAATGCTTAACAACTCTTTCAGTGAAAAAATATTTCCTCATATCCAATCTAAACCTCCCCTGGTGCAACTTGAGGCCATTTCCTCTTGTCCTATTGCTTGTTACTTGGGAGAAGAGACTGACACCCATCATGCAACAACCTCCTTTTAGGGAGTTGTAGAGAGCGATAAGGTCTCCCCTCAGCCTCCTTTTCTCCAGTCTAAACAACTCCAGTTCCCTCACCTGCTCCTCATAAGACTTGTGCTCCAGACCCTTCACCAGCTTTGTTGCCCTTCTCTGGACATGCTCCAACACCTCAGTGTCTTTCTTGCAGTGAGAGGTCCCAAACTGAACACAGTATTCGAGGTGTGGTCTCACCAGTGCTGAGTACAGGGGGACAATCACTTCCCTAGTCCTTCTGGCCACAATATTTCTGATACAAGCCAGGATGCTGTTGGTGCTCTTGGCCAGCCAGGCGTGTTGCTGGCTCATATTCAGCTGGCTATCAACCAATATCCCCTGGTCTTTTTTCACCAGGCAGCTTTCCAGCCACTGTTCCCCAAGCCTGTAGTGTTGCATGGGGTTGTTGTGACCCAAGTTCAGGACCCAGCTCTTCACCTGGTTGAACCTCATGCAATTGGCCTCAGCTCATCCATCCAGCCTGTCCAGATCCCTCTGTAGAGCCTTCCTATCCTCAAGCTGATGAACACTCCCATCCAACTTGGTGTCATCTGAAAACTTACAGAGGGGACACTCAATCCCCTCATCCAGATCATTGATAAAGGTGCTAAACAGAACTGGCCCCAATACTGAGCCCTGGGGAACACCACTTGTGACTGGCCACCAACTGGACCGAACTCCATTCACAATTCTTTGGGCCTGGCCATCCAGCCAGTTTCTTACCCAGTGAAGCGTACACCCATCCGGGCCATGAGCAGCCAGTTTCTCCAGGAAAATGCTGTGGGAAATGGTGTCAAAAACTTTACTGAAGTCTAGGTAGACAACATCCTATTGTGGTTTAGGCTGGTCGGCAACTAAACACCATGCAGCCGCTTGCTCACCCTCCCCAGCTCCCTGGGGAATGGGAAAGAGAATTAAAGGGGAAAAGGGAAAGAGACTCATGGGTTGAGATAAGAACAATTTAATGCTACTACTACTAATATATGAATATACGTATATGTCTAATGATAATAATATATACAAACAAGTAATGCACAGTGTAATTGCTCACCACCTGGTGACCAAGGCCCATACTGTCCTGGACTAATGATCCTGAAACAGATGAGTCTTGACACGCAATCACAGATGAGCAGGAGGCCTGAAAAGAGAGAGAGAGCGAGCATTCTGAGAGTCCGAGAGTGAGAGCCCCAGAAGAGCAAAGGCCCTTCTTTCTGGTCAACCCTTATCTTTATACTGGGCATGACGCTGCATGGTATGGAATGCTCCATTGGCCAATTTGACCCTCAATCCTAAGTCTAAGTTTAAATCATAAGGGGAGTTGTGGACCCCCCGTCCCAGCCATGCTCCCGCCCAACCTGTTGTGCTCCTGCACACTGGCAAAAACACAGCAGCTGAAAAGTCGTTGATGTCTCGGTGCCAACTGTAAACATCAGTGTGCTACCAACATTCTTCTCAGAGCAAGTCTCAGACTGAAAACAAAACACGGAGCTCTTCCAGCTGCTAAAAAGAACAAACTCTGTCCCTTTCCCTTGTCCACTGTGAGTCACCTTGTCATAGAAGGAATCAGGTTAGTCGAGCAGGACCTGCCTTTCATAAACCCATGCTGACTGGGCCTGATCACCTGGTTGTCCTGTACATGCCACGTGATGGCACTCAAGATGATCTGCTCCATAACCTTCCCCAGCCCCGAGGTCAGACTGACAGGCCTGTAGTTCCCCAGATCCTCTTTCTGGCCCTCCTTGCAAATGGACGTCACATTTGCTAACCTCCAGTCAACTGGGACCTCCCCAGTTAGCCAGGACTGGTGATAAATGATGGAAAGTGGTTTGGTGAGCACTTCCGCCAGCTCCCTCAGTACCCTTGGGTGGATCCCATCCAGCCACATGGACTTGTGCATGTCCAAGTGGTGTAGCAGGTTGCTAATAATTTCCCCTTCCCCTTCTGCTCCTCGTCTCTATCTTCCAGCTCAGGGAGCTGGGTACCCAGAGAACAACTGGTCTTACTATTAAAGACTGAGGCAAAGAGGGCATTAAGTACCTCAGCCTTTTCCTTATCCTTTGTCACTATGTTTCCTCCTGCATCCAATAAAGGATGGAGATTTTTCTTAGCCCTCCTTTTGTTGCTAATGTATTTACAGAAACATCTTTTATATTTTAAAGCAGTAGCCAGATTAAGTTCTAGTTCACCTTTGGCCCTTCTAATTTTCTCCCTGCATAACCTCACAATGTCCTCGTAGTCCTCCTGAGTTGCCTGCTCCTTCTTCCAAAGGTCATAAACTCTGTTTTTTTTCCTGAGTTCCAGCCAAAGCTCTGTTCATCCAGGCCAGTCTTCTTCCCCGCCAGCTCATCTTTCAGCACATGAGGATGACATGCTCCTTCACCTTTAAGATTTCCTTCTTGAAGAATGTCCAGCCTTCCTGGACTCCTTTGCCCTTCAGGCCCTCCTCCCAAGTGACTGTGTCAACCAGTCTCTTAAACAGGCCAAAGTTTGCCCTCCGGAAGTCCAAGGTGGCAGTTCTGCTAACCTCCCTTCTTACTTCTCTGAGAATCAAAAACTCTATCATTTAGCGATCGCTGTGCCCAAGATGGCCTCTGCCATTATGGCAAAGGCTTTGACACAGGCTATCAACTTGCACACCCAGGGTCTTCAAAAGGCTCGAGATGGGTGATTTATGGCTTTGTATTGTTGCCAGAAACATGTAAAAATGCTAACTTTCATGCAATAATCTTGTTCAGCGTACCAAGGAACTCAAGAGACAAAGTTCTAACAAGGCAAAACACATAAAACGTAAAAAAAAAAAAGGCTCACTGACTATCTTTCCTGAAAGAAGTTTTATGGATGTACAGCTCAAGTGATTGCTGTGGGGAAAAAAGAAAACAACAAAAAACCACAACAAAACCAGGCCATAGAGATACTTAAACAACTTTGAGTGACTTTGAATTGCTTTGCAACCTTGGGTAAACACACTTCGGTATGTTTGTATGGGATCACTAAAAAAAACCGTTCATAACAGTTTTCACTTGTTCTTGAACTTCTGAGCTGGCAATAGCATATGAAGTGTGTGTTTGACAAGGCAGAAAGCAGTTATTAACTGCTGAAACACATTGCACATAAGACTGTTTTCAATACAGCTTCTAAATCTCTTTTTACACATTCATTATTTGTAAAATGAACCATTATTTGAGAAATGAACCAAGGTATATATTTTTGACTGAATGTAAAACAAAACAAGTGTGATCCTCTTGGAAACATTTGACTTTTCAAATGTTCAGCAACATTTTTTTTCCAGATTTCTTTATGCAAATATTTCAAGGTCTGAAATAAACACTAAAAACAAATTTTTAGTGCCTTCCTGTTGAACCATAGACTAAATTCTGAAGGCGTAGAAACCTAACTGAATTGAAAAGGGCTCACTTTCATCAAAACACTGAAGTAAGACCTAACTTGAAAAATACATCCAAATCCATCATCATGGAAGACATTGGAAAATAATTGTTTGGTTAGCTAACAGACAGGACAAGTAATAATGAAAAACTTAAGTTACTCAGGTAGCTTTGGAAAAGAATAAGATAGGACACACCTTGTAAATGACTTTTTTATTCTGAGAGTGGCAGAAATTGCCAGATACAACCATTGCAGGTAAAAAACGTTGGAGAGTATTTGTGTGGAATGCAATTTAGGTGACACCTATCTTATATGGTAGAATTTGTGATTCTGAGGAAAGGAAAAATATACGCAGCACTGTAAGGACAATATATCTTAAAAAATAAAATAAAATTAAAAAAAAAAAAGCAGGCCAAGAAACTTAGGCAACCATTTTCTATCCTCTTTTGCTAAGAGTCTGAGAGAGAACGGGGAGCTGGCAATTAATATGGCAATTAATAAAAGGTACTGTAATGAAGCAGAATGTTTCTGTTTCTCATGAAGAAAGACAGGAATCATACTAAGAGCTCAAAAGGTCTGGCTCAAGAGTTCTTCAAAAATTTGAAAGTTAGAATGAAGTTGTGCAAACAAGTGGCATAAAAGGACAAATTTCTAAGAGTGACTATATAGGAATAACACGATAACAGACTAGGATAAAAGTAGACGTTAAGATTTAAAGTTACCATTAGCAAGGGACATAAAACCCAGACAAATATATCTGTAAATGCACTGGAAATAAAAAGAAGTCAAAACCCAAAATCCATTATTTAATGAGAGAGGAGGGCAAATGGCACAGATTTGATGCCTTTTTTTGTTGCAGACTTCATAAACAGTGATCAAATACTTAAATTAATTTTAATGATGGAGTACGACTGGAGGCAGATTAGGTGAAAAACATTGCAAAGATACTGAAGAAGTTATTTTCAAAGTGGCAAGGACAGACTAAATTCTACAGGCTCCTTATGAACTAGCAAAAGTCCTCTCTGAACCATTAATAATTGCCTTTTAGAAGTCATGGAGGTCCCAGAAGACTTCAGCGGTCATAGTAGAGGCCTGTCTTTTAAAAAGAGGAGAAACTAAGAAAAATAAAGAACAGTGAGCTACATTTCAAAATTCAGAAAACAAGAGGGGGAAGGTAAGGTGATGAAAAGCAGCCAGCGTAGACCGTTCAGGAAAGGAATCAAACCAGGCTTGTTCCTCCCTGCTAGAGAGATCCCTCTTTCCCAGCCTTTGGTCCTTCCTCTTAAATGTTCCATGGAAAGTTTCACACGTTCCCACAGTTCTGTTAAAACCATCCCATAATAACCTTTAAACAATTCCAAAGTGCCCTTCCCCCTGCATCCCATAGCGAGTCCCTTGTAGGCAATACTTCACTCTGCAAGGAGCTCTGGGAGAGTTTCCTTGAGTTTCACACCAGGAACAATGGTCTAATCATTTGGTAGTCTTAGGAGCAGCCAAGCCTGTGTCTTCCAGTTTTCACTGATTTGGTTAACTAGGGTTCCTCTGCTTGTCACTGTTCATCTGAACTTCACCAGGCTTTTGTGTCTACCATGATTAAACACATAGTCTAACAATAACATGGTACAATGACCATAACCTGTCACTTGGGAGGTTCAAATTGGACATTTGGGAAAGCTTGTTCACCAGAAGTAGTGCAGTATGGAACAACCTTCTCAGATGAGTTGTGCAACCTCCATGCTTGGGGGTTTTTAATACTGGCTAGACGCAGCATGACTGAACTGAACTAGTGTTGGTGATAATCCTGCTCAAAGTGAGGTTGACTAGAGACCACCAAAACAACCAACACTTCCATCATCAACTGTCTGGACTTCAGAGATAATAAACCTTAAAAGTATTTTTTAGTGTTTCAGGTTTGATCCAGATTTGCCATATTGCAAACTCAGAATCATATTTTAAATGCTACTTATCTAGGTATCAGTCAGTTTTGGGGATAATTTCTACTACAAAAGAGACATTTAGTAAAATCAGTAAGATTAAAATATTTTCCATCTCAATGCACCAGTTTTACCTCAAGTATCTGATCAAAAACAAATAGCAAAAAATATTCGATAAGTACCTGTACAAATATTTGATTCAACGATTTTTAGCTGATTATCAGCCCAAAGATTTTTAACAAGCACTGTGTTAATCTTTTATTTGAATCAATTAGCTACACTGTTTAGTTTAAAACATTGTAGCCTAACCTTGTAATATAGAAGTCTAAAAATGATTTTCTCATCTGGGACAAGAAGCAGCTGGGAGCATTGTCATGGCAACCATCTCATTTCCAAAGAGAGATTCTGTGACTTCTGTTACTCTCTAGCAACCTCACAGCTGAAGTAGTATTGCTTTAAAAACCTAGGAAAAAGGAGGCTTTTCAGATAGAGCAATATACCATCACAAGAAATGCTTGGAAGGATCATAAAAAGAATGCTTGAGAATATCAGGCAGGCTTAAAAAAAAAAAAAAAACACAACAAAAAACCAAAACCAAATTAAATTCTCAGTTTGATGATGAGCCCAGGGAAAGAACAAAACCAAAACACATATACCCACCACACTAACGTGTGTCTGTGCAGCAGACTATGGAATCAATCTCTCCTGGAAATGATGATTATCACAGATCTCACTGTCTCACACTGACTACATGACTTAGTTGCTTGATCTGCTATTGTTTAAGGAAAATGGATAGCAATGTGAATAATACACAGGGGGTGGATAGGGTGGGAGCAGAAAAATTTCTACCAAAACAAGACATTTCACTGCCCACAGTTCCCCTCAGGAGAGAAGTTGATATCACATCATAAGAATTAGTCAGATTGCTCAATGACTGCTGAAAGGTTTTAAGGAACTGTGGTGTTAAGAACCTATAGTCTAAGAACCTATACAGACTAGAAAACTGCAATACCTCTTTAACACACTGATTCTGAAACTTAACCTATAGAATTTAGAAATTAAGGGAAGTTCATGCACAGACCTCAGAGTTATGGTCTTAACTGCATTGGCTGAAGAAAGAATACTAAACTTCCCTTCAAAAGTAACATGGTATAGCAGAGCGAGATCTTCAAATGTGTTTACATATTTTTCCACAGGTATTTATATAACCTGGCTGCACTGGTAATTTTTTCTGTATTTTCTTCATAAAGGAGCCAACTGAAGCAAGTAAGCACTGCTAAAAATAGCAAACACAGCAGAGCCCATTTCATGGTTTGGACTTCTGTTGATAAACTGTATTAATATTCTCAGTAACACATGTTGTTATTGCAGAAATACCTGCTTATTCAAATTCCTAGCTTGGAACATAAAAGAATTATTAGGCAGTAAAAGTATGTAAACACAAACAATATGTAAAGTATTAAAAAGACATGAAGAAAGAGCAGGCAATGTGAGCACCATTTAAAGAAAAAACCCCGACAGACAGTGCTTAAATCAAGTTACAAATGTGAGTCTTATAGCCATAATCACTTCTTACAAAGAAGCACATTTGAGAAAGTGGAAGTTCATATAGTTAGAAAAAGGCTATCAAATTTGAACGATGTACAAAAGATTTCAAAAGGCTAATAAGGTACTGCAAAGCTATAAAGGCACTTCATGAGCTTCAGAGGGCAAGCTTAGTCCATCATATATAAAAAATGCATAAACAGCTACAATGCATGAAGGAGAGCATACAGATTTTTTGTGATATAGATTTAAGATTGAAAGATGCAGAATTCTTAAAGTGTTTCTTTCCTATGTGATACTAATGAAGTGGGCTGAAAGCAGCCAGTGACTTTCATTGGTAGGTACTGGAATTTAAGTTGATGGTTTTCATGAGGAGCTACCGAGGCACTCTGGACATTTTCTTCCCCACCGCCCCCCCCCCCCCCCAAAGGAAAAACTGTAAACAGTGCATTTTGTTAAATTCTTGTATTTTCAGTGAACTGTGGCTGACTTTGTACAATCTTAATCTCCTCAGGGTACACTTAAAGAATCTGAAAAAAATTCTACAATAAAATAAGCCTGAAGCATATTACAAAGAAAGCACAGCAATTTGATCAGATCTTTCCAGGACAAATGACCTCTCTGCCATTAGCTAGCTACCTGGTGATAGAAATAATTGGTTGCTACCACTGAAACACTTGAAAGCGCAAGTGATGTATACAATTATTTCTGCCAGCACCAGCTGAATAGATTTTGCTACAGCAATTTCAACAAGACCCTTGTAGTCTTCATAAAAACGAAGGGCAAATACAAGTAAGAAAACTCTATGTAAATACCATGTGAATAGAATTAGCAGGAAAACAAACCAAAACAAAAGAGTGAGTATCAACACTACAGTTCAAATGCAAAAAAGAGGATTACAAGATAAAGTTTCACAAGGAATCTCTACCAACTGTCTGTAGATTCACATGCCTGACATGTGGGGACCCTTACAAAGCTACAAGTTCAAGTATTATTTTTATGAAAGGACCTTCTGGATCCTTTAATCACATACCTGGTAACAACACCATGGTTCACTTCTCACCACTTTTGGTAAATATGTTGATGGATGCTGCACTTATTCCACTATAAACCTGTCTTTTAGTAACAGCTCCACCTCTCATCTGAGCTTCTTCTCTTTGTAAGAGATAATGTTTAGCACTGTAAAAACATAACATCATTGGGAAGCTTAATCTTCATCTCCAATTTCTTTAGATACTCTTTCCCTGCAGGGTGTTCTACTACCACAGTCAAGAAATTTAACCATTACTAACACAGTTTATACGTTTCCCATCTGCTAAACTGAAGTAATCTGAACAGCATCTATGGATGGCTGAGAAAACAAACTGGTAGCAAAAGAAACACTCCTCCTTACTCCCAAAAATTAGTTCAAAGTCTTATTCTGTTCTGACCCCAGGAATGGGAAGTACTACTCTGAGTATTTAACTGGATTCTCCTTGCATTTGCATGGTAAACAGCAGTTTTGTGCCCTGCACACCAGACTATGAGCTTGGGTGCCCTATTCTCCATGCTGAAACACAAAGGGAAAAGGTACACTTGTGTGTACCAGACAGCAAGAAGATCCTTAAACAATCCAGAGAGCTTCTGAGGAGAACATTCTAATATTTCAAACAGAAAATATTCCTTTAAAACCCTTTTTACTTGCTCTGTTTTCAAATGAGTTTCACCACCTTTTATATCGCTTTTTGATGTTTGTGTTCAGCTTTAAAGAATCAGTTCAAAATCCAACTTTGGATGAAAAAGGTCATGAAAGATTTTCTTTCTGGTGTATATTCACTATCATTTGCCCTTGACTGAATGACAGTCTTTAATTAATTTTTATTCCTATCAGCCATGCAGAACCAAATACATAATAAAAATGAGCTCAACTGCAATCTGGTTTTATGCATCGTCAATAAAAGAGCTAACTCGCTAAGTTCCACTTCCACAGAAAATTATATTGTCATTCAATCTTCATAACGTTATTGGAAACATAGTATTACACAAGGGTCACAGCCAGCAGAATTTGAAGGAATAACCTTGTAATTTAAAAAGTAGACAGGTTTTCCTGAAGAATCAATATTTATTGTAACAGATGATTCACAATCCTTTATGGATTTTGAAACAACAGAAATAAAAAAAAAACAACCTATTTTTGACCTCAAGAAGCTTTCACTAGCTTAACCTGAAAATAGACTAAAACAATACTATTCCTACAGACAATTTTGTGACTAAAAGCTCCCTGAAAGTTGTATTATTTTATGATCCAAATCACCAGATTTTACACAGAGTATCAAGTTCAAAATAGTCATTAAAGTCTAAGGTCCTGTCTTTACAGACACTGAAATGATGAAAGCAGTAAGATTTTTGAAATCTTCCAGGGATGGGGCACCCAGAACTTCTCTGGGCAACCTGTTCCAGTGCCTCTCAACCCTCAGAGTGAAGAATTTCTTCCTTTCATCTACTCAAAATCTGCTCTCTTTCAGCTTAAAGCCATTACCCCTTGTCCTAGCGCTACACGCCCTTGCAAAAATTCCCTCTCCAGCTTTCTTGTAAAGCCCTCTTTAGGTACGGAAAGCCTGCTAGGAGATCTCCCCAGAGCCTTCTCTTCTCCAGGCTGAACAACCCCAGCTCTCTCAGTTCGTCCTCATAGGAGAGGTGCTCCAGTCCTCGGATCATCTTTGTGGCCCTCCTCTGGACCCGCTCCAACAGGTCCCTTCAGTCAGTCCATTGGCAGACTATCACACAGAATGGAGCCTACACTGACAGTGGGGGAAAGGTGGATTGCTTGGTGGCTAGATTATACCATTTAGGGAAGGAAGTGCCTTAAATGGGTGCCCAGTTTTTATGTAGTGCCTGAGTAAAAGAATGAAGAGCTCCATCTCTTGAATGGTATAGCAATCTTATCCAGCTGGAAAGAAACATGGGATCACTGGTTCTTTTATCACTCACACAGGTAACAGGCAAATACAGAAGTCTGTGCTCTCCTAAAAGCTGTGACTACAGTTACGACAAGCAGACATGTACGAGCCATGAAGTGGCCAGACATCTTCATCTGCTCTCTTAAAATCATTTGTCCATACATGCTAGTGCTACTGCTAATGTTACAATCACCTAGAAGGGAATGTCTATAGAACATCACAAAAACGTCTTTAGTCTACAATTTTTTTAAAGTTATTTTTTGCAAATTTTAATATTTGGGTCAAATCTGCCATTACAGCAATCCTTAAAATTTCTTCAGTCTTTTTCATGTCCTTTCATTACCTCAGGAGAGTTTTTCTCCATTTTTTTCTCCTTTCAATGATCTATAGCTTGAAGTACCTTACTAAATGGAATACTGCCAGAGAACTTGCCTGGACACGGGAATCTGCTGATTTGTACTATTATGCTTGTGCACTAGTTGTCAATACACTTTTGGACATGCCAAAGAACAACAGTCTCCCTCCACTCCCAGTAATTCCTAGATACAGTAGGGAAGTTAGCATGGGTGAGAAACAACTCCTGAGATACAAAGTCTGCGCGCCTTTTTTCAGAGAGTATAGCGTGCGCAGTTGTTGTCCCAGGCAAGCTGGTGCCTCAGTGCCACTTACCTGCTCAGTAACCAGCCTTTAGGATATAGATCACAATTAAACCTATTAAATAGGATCTTCTCAATGCCCTGAACACCGCAGGTGCATCTTGTGCTTTTCCTGCACAAGAATGTGCAAAATGTGCATGTGTGGGTTTTTTTTAACCTTTCATCATACTTTCTTCAGTAAATCTGCTTTTCCACTGATTTGAAGTTCAAAATTTTAAGTTCTTTCTGTATTCCTTAGCCTATCAACAGTAGATGTAAATACATCTATTTGCCTTCAGTTAATTAAATAAGCATAATAAATAGCCATATATATCTATCCATATTTCATTCAGACATATCAGAATGAAAAACATGCACTACCCCTAAGGATACACGATTATTTATATTTCATATTGGTTATTTTCCTAAAAGAAGTAAGTTTCAAATGAAACAAAAAACAATAGGAATACAAATTTGCCATCTACTAACTATCGATAGCAGCAGGATTAAGGTCAGACATGATGTCTTTGAAAGTGAAATCCTTTTAGTTCATTGAGATACTGCTATCACTGTTAGCCTGTAAAAGGAGGGTCCTTTCATCAAACTGTGAAACAAACTTTGCCCTCTTTGAGCTACTGATCGTACACAACCTTTATGCAATTAAAGGTCCATTAACATCCAAGTGGAGACGTTTAAATGGATCTTAGTGGTTTAATACACTTTTCAATAAATTGCAAAAGATTATGCACTTAATTTGCCTAGATTGCTCTGGAAATCTTGACAAGCGGTTACTTAAAAGCGTTGCTTTAACAATTATGTATAAAGAAGTACATATAAAGGCTTAATAAAAGTGCTCTTTAAGAAGATTACTTACTATATCTTCTTCAGTAAGCTCACAGCCATACTATTTGAGTACCCGATATTCGTTACTAAATTTATCCTTACAATTATTTTTGTGAGACAAGCTTCTTACAGTTCATACACAAGAAATTGAAACAGAAATCATGAACGATTTGCACAAAGCCTGACAGTTGCATCAGAACCCAAGGCACTTGATTCTGGAGTTTGAAGTCCTCTTCACAAATACAAATCTTAAACACAAGCCAGCCTTTCTATTTTAACCAACACACACTCCATTTACAAAGCTGTTATCACCCCAACTTCACCAAAAAGAGCACCAAAAAATATTTTGTTTAAAATAGTGAGGTAAGATACCAATATGTTAAACTTCTTCCTTACATGTGAAGAATAGAAGCATCTTTGATTAAGTAATTGATAAAATTATTTCAAACTGTTGTAAAAACCTTCCAGGCCATCTTAAATGACTAATAGTTGAAACAGACTTCAGCAAAATACGTCTCCTCTCCCTTCTACACAACCTGTGATAAACTCAGAGCTGCCCACTCATTCAGAACATGGCTAAATGAGCTGTGAGGCCGCAAATCCTTCAGATGCAGTGAGCTGACTGAGTGACTCACACTCACTGCCAGAAACAGAGAAGAGCTGTTTTCCTGATGCACAAAAGCTCATTTTCAAACTGACAGCCTGCCACAAGCTGGACTCCCCAGGGATTGATATTGGGCCCATTGTTGTTTAGTATCTTCATAAATGACCTAGATGATGGCATCAAGCGTACCCTCATCAAGTTTGCTGATGATACCAAACTGAGGAGGGAAGTGGACACTTGGGAAGGAAAAGCCACCCTGCAGGAAGACAAGGATAGGCTGGAAGAGTGGGCTGACAAGAACCTTATGAAGTTCAACAAGGACAAATTAAGGTCTTGCCCCTGGGAAAACATAATCCATGAGCGCAGCACAGACTGGGATCTACCTGCCAGGGGAGCAGCTCCATGGAAAGGGACCTGGTGGACAACCAGGTCAGTATGAGCAAACAGTGTTCTGCTGCAGCAAAAAAAGCCAACATGTTGATGCTGGGTTGCATCAACAAGAGGATCACCAGCAGAGATAAAGTCATTATCTCACTCTACTCAGCGCTTGTCAGGCCACACCCGGAATACTGCGTTTGGTTTTGGTCCCTGCTATGTAAAAAGATGTGGACAGGCTGGAGAGGGCCCAGAGAAGGGCCCCAAAGATGATCAAAGGACTGGGAAGCCTGCCACATAAGGAAAGGCGGAGAGAACTGAGTTTGCTCAACCTTGAGAAAAGAACCTTAGGGGAGACCTTACCACCATGTTGTGGTATTTAAGGGGTGGCTACAAAGAAAGTGGAGACTCCCTTTTTACAGGGAGTCCCATGGAAAAAGCATTAATGGGTACTAGTTACAGCTGGGGAGATTCCGATTGGACACAAGGAAAATTTTTAACAATGAGAACAATCAGCCACTCGAATAATTTCCCTAGGGAAGTGGTGGATTCTCCAACATTGGACACTGTTAAGATTCAGCTGGACAGGGTGCTGGGCCATCTTCTCTAGACCATGCTTTTGCCAAGAAAGTTTGGACTAGATGATCCTTGAGGTCCTTTCCAACCTGGTATTCTGATTCTATGAAGAGTTTCTGCTTCTGACTGCATGCCTCTAGTGCTTACTTTCCACTGGCTCTGGCATTTCTTTGAGCCTTCTGTGGGCTGATTTAAAATCTAGCAGAAAGATGGGACAATTTTCTCTTAAGTCAACGATTGGCAAAGTCTGAGAAGTACCAGAACCTGTAGGCAGAAGGCAGCAGGACTACCCCATCCAAGCTGAGGTACCAAGTCTTCCTCTTTTTGGCAGTGAGGAAATCAGCTTGTCTACTTGTGAAACCGTGATGTAAGAAAAATGTTATCTATAGTCCAAGCAGGTTCTGTACATCTTTAATTTCTGTTCTATCAGCTGCTTCAGCTTACTGTCTGCCTTACGTTATCCCAAGTAGCCTCATTAAAAGGCAGCTATGTTTTTTTGAAAAATAGAGATGTCAGACCTAACACAGAAGACAGACTACTAAACATCTGTAAATAAGGACAAGAAATTAAAACTGAACTATATTGAATGTTTACCTTCTGCAGAAAAACAACCTTGCATTGTACCACTAACTGCAACAGGAAACCTCTCAAATAAGCTTTGCTTAGTGGCTTTTATGATAGCTCAAGACAAAGTTATAACTTTAAGTGACCAAGGCATGGTGCCTCGAACCTCTTTTCCCACTTGACACACACAGATTCCAGCTCCAAAATAAAAATGTTAAAAAAAGTCGGCACCATTGTAACTAGGACTAGTTCAGCAGCTGACCAATGCACTTCTACAAATCACTTTATCACAAAGGTATCTGAAAAGGAGTAAAGAAAGTACACGATTGAGGGAATAACATTAGGTAACAAGATTTTTTTTGGCTTGTATTGCTCAGGTAACAGGTTTCCGGGCACAAAGCAGTTTTCTGTTGACAAAGGCAGGGGAGTGGTACACTGCATCTGATCCTGATGCACAAAGAAATTGCCTGAACCTTGATATATCAGTTCTAGGAAAAAGAGAAGTGTTGAGTATTTCATATAGTCCTTCCAAAGTTTTATAGGGTCCTTGCAATTACTGCCAATTTCTTCACTCTGAACTCTTAACGAGGACTTTAATCTTTTCATGTTCTAAATTCTCCATTCTCCCTTAAAGACAGATCAAAACTGTGAGCAGACACAATGAAAGAAGGCAGAAATACTGCTGTTCTTACATCTGTAACAAGGAAAAATGCACCAATATGATTAACTACTGAACAAACTGTGATTAAAATAAGTTAATGCAATTTAATTGTCATTCCAATTACTGTTAAACAATAGTAACTCATGGCTTGTAGCTTCAGCATAGTAACAAAGCTAATTGTTCCATTTTCAAAGAACTACTCCCTGTTCTTCCTATGAATTTTTCAGTAAGATGCTGTTGAAGGAGTTTTTTCGTTTTTTTTAACAAAGCCAACATGACACTCATTTCAGTGAATCCTTCCAGCAAGAATATCCAAGCATCCTTTTGTCTCTATTGCATATATTTTACTTTATACAAAACAAAAAGACCATTCAAGTAAAACAAAAACAAGACCAAAACCATGAAGCTTATTTTGCAAAGACTGAAATTTTTCCTTGTCCAAAAACCATCAGTTTATTTCTTCTCCAATATCTTAAAAGTTGACTTAATCCTATGAACAAGTACTTAATCTTTTGCAGCTTTTATGTTTCACAGCATACTTCTAAGTTATGTATCCCAAGACAACTTATAGCCCTCCTAAGTGCTTGGCTAGTGTTTAAAAATCTCAGAATAAATGCATTAGAATTGATTTCACTTCAAGTATACTTTAGGTGAATGTTAAATAACATTTTTGGAATCAGATATACATTACCCATACTGCATGGATACCATTACCTAAGAAGTTAGCTATTGTAAAAATGGAGAATAGCAGCATTTACGCTAAAAAAGATGTACTGACAGTTGCTAATGGCATTTGGCAGGTATTGCTGTCATTCTAATTTGCAAATGTTCATCTGGTGGAAAACAATCATTTTTTTCAACTGTCCTCTGAAGTTAGTGGATAGCTTGAAAAGATACTGCAGTATAGACACAAAGGCATGCTCAAAGAACAAAGTTTTGCCAGTGACTTAGCATACTCAGAGACACCCATATACTTTGGAACATAATTTTAAAAGATGAGTTGGATTTACCTCCCTACTATGCTTTTTTTAATTTTAAAAATTTTGTTCTGTATTTGGCCTCAACACATACCACTGATAAGATGAATGCACAGCACACAGAAAACAGTAAGAACCAAAAGTGTTGCAGAAGTGATAAATGTGATTGAGAAAGGAAAGATCCAAGATAAATATATTCATCATGTTATATAGATACTTTGGATTCGTAATTAATTTGACAGAGCTTGAAAGACTTTCTGATGCAGGATGCTTTCCTTTCCTCCCCAGCAGAGTTTTTAGCAGAAAGTAGATCAGAATAAAACCGGGAAATAAAAAGTGGAAAGTCCTTGAACTAAAGTGTACAGGCAGCAAACAATGTAGAAAAAAATTATTTTATATGTAACACATATGACAAGCTGATATAGCAAATTACTTACTCAGTAAACCCACAACTCAATTTTGAAAAGAGGATTTGTTCACTTCAGAACTCCACAGCAAGTACAAAACATTAAAGCCATCTTAAGACTGAACTCCACTTCTATTGCCTTTGAAATTTTTTTATACATTGCCTTATGATTAAGACATTCATTACTGTTTAGCACATCATATATTTTATAATAATTCTTTACAGAACAATATCATTAATTCAGTATTATCAATAACTTTATACAGATACAGTATTGAAGCCATGTCCTCTTTTGCTTACTGTCAAGTACAAAACAGCTTATACAGACTAAAAAAAGCCACGCACCACAGTTGTAGCATACTGCATTTTATGCCTGATTAAAGTTAACAGTAGTGGCTTTTTGATCTTTCAAGACAAATAAACATTATACCACATAACAAACAGTTGTGCAAACTCAGGCTTAGGAGGAAGACTTAACTACCTCCTTTTTCCAGAACTACTTTTTCCTGCTTTACTGCTGCTACTACCAGACTTGCTGGAAGATTTTGAAGAGAAAAGTCTTGTCATGAATTCAGAGACATCTGGCAGCTCATGGTTGGAATTCAGCATGTTCATTGACTGCTCCATTTCCTGCATGCAAAAATTAGATAAACTTAATAGCTCGTAACAATTCTGGCTGTTTCTAAGGCATCAGTTAAATGATCTTATCAGAAAGATGTAAACTTTTCCTAAATACTGTTTTAGTATTTGTAGTCCTCCCAGGGTACATATTTTTATACAACCACAACCAAATGCCCAGCTACACACAGAAACATAAAACCCCGAAACTAAAAGCACTGATATATGGAAAAAGGTAACCATGTCTTAAGCAGTCTTACAGGGCAACCACCTAATAAAAAAATAAAAATAATTTTCTAAAAGAAAGAAAAAGCCATTACTTCTTTTCAGCATTACTTTCCTCCATTTTAAAATTTAAGCTTTTGCTTAAGATTTTCAGATGTGTTCTCATAGATTGCAGACTTTGGTGTTTTCAAATGAGTATTATTTATGCTAAATCTAATAAATTTTTGAAGTTATTTGAAGGGATTAGATATTTTTATTGCCCTACTTTATAACATCAAGCTATTAGTGTACAGCAGCTAAGTTTTCTTTGTTACATGAAAGGAAGGATTTTAATATGAGACCATATATCCAGCTAAGCTTAACGTAACTTTAAAGTTTGGTATAATAGCTCTATGAGATGAATTAGTACGGTTTAAAACAAACAAATCAACCCTAAAGTACTCTTAATGAATAAAACAGCTGAACTCCACATCCACAATGTGATAATGCTTATAGTAATTGCCAATTAATGTGGGATTGTCATCTTGCTCTTTTAGTTGCCATTTAGAACAACACAGCTTTAACTATTTTCAAGGTACAACCAAAACAAAAGCTCTTATGGTAGCCTTTGTTACTATTACATCTATACTACCTCTGTACTTAATGCCTCTACAATAAGCACAGTTACTAAATCATTAACTTTCCATATAAACTAGTACTGTGCAGATTCCTTAAAGAAAAAACAGGCTAATTTGAAAAATGTAACACAAGCAAACTGAAGCTAGATATACACTTAAGAATTTAATATATGGTCATCTAGAGAATACTATTACAAATGAGTTCTTAAAAACTACCTTCTCCTATTCTTTAATCTAAATTACAAGAAAGATTCTTTCTACTTAAAATTTTTCCTTATCAAGTCATATCAGTCAGCTATTAAGAATTAAATCATCAGAAGTTCCGATTGTTTACCATCAGAACAGCCTGCCTCTAAGCATTGTCAGATCAGTGAAAAAAGTAAGGAATAAGTGACCGTTTTAAAACTCAATTTCCAAAGTTAAGCTTGGTTTGAAGAACATGCCGCAGATATCCAGCATATTTTCATATCCCGTTTTTAATCAAAGTTAAAGCCAAAAGAGCATTACATAGCTCTGATAAGCTTTTTATAGGTATTACTTAAAAAAAAACCCAAACAAACAAAAAACTACCAAAAAAATCAAACACCTATAAAGTACTACTGAAGACAGTGGCCATTTAGAAGAAAAGGAGTTTAAATTAACCGAATCCTCAAAAAGCAGCCACCCAAGACAGACAAGGAACACTTTTAAAAATAAGAAAAGATTTAGCAAACACCTTGAATCTCCATTTTGTCCTAGCCTTCCGCTATTCAGCATTTTGCATGATGAAAGAACAATAAATCAGATAATTTAATTGCTGTATTAAGACTCCATATCACATACACTATTGTGACATCTGGATTTAACAACCTGGTAAACTATGTGGTTTAGGCTGGTGGATTAGAGAACCCCACATCATACTTCTCAACACACATGACACTTACTAAATGATGTCTAAAAATTAAGTGCTAGATTCAAACACAGTTAAGTGCTAGATTTAAACACAGTGTTTAAAATGCTTAAATATACTGGAGATTTATAGAAAAAACAGTCTTTGAGAAATTATATTTATTGCTCCAAAGGAACTCTGGAAAACATTATTCATGCTGTTACACTTTCAAAGCTGTGCCAACCAATCAATTCTGTGTTGTATTGTTTAACAGCAAATTCATGAGTTGGAAATGTTAAAATTCATTGTTAGAACAGCAACATTGTGTTAACTGAATAAATTATGCCCATTAAGACTTCTTTAAAAGTCCAGTTCTGTTTTTATTACTTTCCCGTACCTTAAAATTTCATTATCTTTCTTATCTACGTCTGCATCAATTGAACCTACTTACCCGTCTCATATCAGGATCACTGGTGTTGACAACTTTGGGCAAAAGCACAAATATCAGTAATGGAAGAACCATCATCATCACCTACACAGAAAACAGCAAATATTTCATCAGCTTATTTGTTGCTCCAGATATTTTTAGACATACTGACATAAACCTTTTAGCTAAAAAGCCATATCCTAGAACTACTGCATTCTCAGTCAGTAACCCAGTAACAGTAATCCAGTAACAGTAATCCACTTGTCAGGAAAGAAACCTCATAAGAAAGTATTATGTTTTAAATAACAGATTCCAGAGTTGGACCACTGAAGTAAATGCTTGTTATCTCGTTCAACATGTTGATCACCACACTACCAGAAAAACATCATGTTGTCAAAGGGACCAGACCACGGGCTATTTTCAGAGGACATACATTATGAGAGTGGGTATAAAGAGGAGAGGTTGTAAAAAAACTTTCTATTTGTCAACAAGTAAAACACAAAGAAGGAAAACAATCCTCTCAGAAGAGCAGAGTGTACTCTTTCCTCAATTATTTTATTCTCAGTATTCTGAAGAACAGCTATATTTAGATCCTAAGCACTCTTTTAACCTTTGTGTGTTGCTTGTACATACCATAGGGTTCATGAGGAAATCTGTCCATCCCCAAGATTCTCTCTTTATAAAGTATGAAGGAGGTCCAGAAGATTTCATCTGCAGTGGGTAGGGCAGCCTGACAACTTCAGAGGTTTTGATGTAATTCACATATCTTGCTCTAATGAACAAAATGGAAATAATTAAAAATGTAAATATAATCTTTAAGAAAAAATAAAGATTAATTAACAATATTCCAAACAAAGTTTTAATAATAGACTAAAACCAAAACTATCTGCTAGGCAGTGTCAGCTAGACTTCACTTTTCAGAAGCTAATTTCTCTCAGCAGCATGCTTTACGGGATCAAATGATACTCATGTACCTTTTTTCCAGGCTAGCTATTAAGCAGGCGGAAAAACTTCATATCAGAAAACAGACCTGCAGATCAGAAACATCAGAACTATTTGTTCAAATGTGGCTTCTGCAAAACATTTTTTCTCACCTTGGTCATGAGCAAGAAATGCTGCAACACTGAAAGAAAAGGTACAGCTTTGAAGAGTGTAGTGTAGCTTAAACAGAGTTTGCTCCGGGCAACAATTATTTACATACAAAGTTAATATTACCTTTTCCATAGGTGCATGACTTGCATTTATCAACATCAAATCTCGGTCTTGACAGAAGGGCATACCAATGCCCTTCTCTTACTTTATAAGGCCTCCCACAGTTCACTAGTATTCTTCACTTGCGCTTAGTATTTAGACAGTTACTTCGTACTATCCTCTTAATTTTGACACTCTTCACCCATTTTTCATTATCTATGAACATTTACCCATCTTGTGAAACACCAGGTATGACTTCTGCCCATTACAAGAGAAATCATTTATTCCTTCCAAATTTTTCACCAAATACTCATCCACAGAATGTCTTTCCCTCTGACCTTATGACTACATAATTTCTTGAAAAGCTTTTGAGATTTTCAAGTAGATCTTATCAAACATATGCATTATTGATACACTGTTTCCTAAGAATTCAATTTTTTTTAAGGCAGAACTTCCCTTAGAAAAGCCCAGTTGACATTTTCTCATGTGTTTCCCAACTGTATTCCTCATTATAGTTCTTGTCTGTTTGACTGACAGAGATGTCAAGCCTACGGGTACTTTGTTCTGCAGGCATATCCTAGCAATTTACTTAACATCAAATGTGTTATGTCTAGTCCTTAGATACCAAAACAGTGCTAAGTGAGAGGCTACACACACTATCACATCTATTTCACTGAGTTCCCTCCTTATTTATTACGTATTAGTTGTGCCAAAGAGATACTGCCTAACAAAGTATCAACTTAAAATTTACATAAAGTTTGGGAAAAAAATCTAAGCACAAATTGTGCTATTATTATTTAGAAATAGACTGTTTGCACTATTCTGTTTGATATTTTAACTTTTAACCTTCCCTAAAAATATTGCTGAAGTGTTTATATTGATGTTTGTGCTCCTAAAAAATGACGGAGTCTTTTATAAGACACTGTAGAAGACAGATTTGAAGTTAAGATACTACATGAGTGCCTGTACAATGAGAAATGAACTACAAACATCTTCATTTAAATGAAAATCACTTTATTAGATAGGATAGCCATTTTTCTGTATTACTTACTGAATAGTGTGCAATTACAGATGTACAGTTACTAGTTCTCAGGGATAATGTATCTGGCCGTAACATTAAAAAAAAGCTAACGATGCTACAGAAACACTGCAGGCTGGCAACTACTAGCATTTGCCTGTAACTGTAAGGAGGATCTTTCAGAGGTGTAACAGAAATATTTTAGAATTTGGAATTAGAATTTCTTTGTGCCAAGTCTTGACAGAACATTTAGCAAAAAAGAAAGGAAAAAGGGAAGAAGAAAAAAGTATTGGCAAAAGATAAAGTAGTTAACTGATTTACGTCTAGATTTTATTTCAAAATAGCTATATACGGAAATCACAAAAGTAAACAAATAGAAGAACTCTTTTTATCTATTTCCTCTTATTTAAGGTCAGAACTATGAAATGAAGAAAGAAATGAGACTTTGGATTTTAAGAAACATGCTCCTAGAAGTGATGTTAAAACAACCTGAAACATGGTCTGAAACGTAACATCAGAGCTACAGTACTGTTTATATTATTGCTTATACTGTGCTTTCAGGAATACTTAACAGACCAATACAGAAGCAAATCAGGAAGGGCTCACCTCATTTTGCCTTTTGAAGTTATGTCAACTCTTACGGGCTCAAACTTATGAGCAGGGGATATAACTTCCACTACATAAGATCCTGAAGGTATATCGTGAACCACAAAACTTCCATCTGTCCTGAAAAAAAGTTCCACTACATTTCAATATGCTCCAGTACACAACAGAAGGTGCTTTATTTTCTAAAAAGAAGAAACTGTAACAGTATCATTTTGTATTATTAATCTCAATATAACAATGACCAAAAGGAAAATTTAAATCAGTCAGCACTCATAATAATAATAAGCCTCTTAAAGTGATCAATGTTTGCCACAACAGTGGCAGAAGTTACCAGTTACGTTAAAGATTTCTCATGTCCTCAAGCTATTGTCTTGCTAAAGGAATAATTTAACAGCCTAAGTAAGATTTGAAATGGTTAGATTTCATCTGTTCAAGTGATGGCAGAATCAACTTACACCTTCCTTTCTCCTTCTGAAATACATACAAAGAAGTTTACTTTGCTTCAGTGTTTCTGCTAAAACCAAAAAAAACCCAAAACTGATATCCTACATAGTGTGGGTAGCTATTAGAGATGACTTGCAACGCACAATTGTGGTTTGTGCCTTTATTGCAAAACAGACATTTATACTTTTAATTGCTCCCTTTAGGACTAGCCCACGCTGGAAAGCTCAATCACAACAATAAGGAAACTAAAAGCTCTGAACATATACACAGAAGGCATTTTCAGACAGACTGCTTTTATTTTAAAATATGAAGTTTCAATATTCAGTGAAAATATTAGTTGAAGCATACTTGAAAGCTTCAGCAGCAGTTGCCATTAAATTAAAGTACAGAAGCTCGTCGTTTTCCTCCTACATGCTTCCAGAAGTTTCCAGAAGAAAAACTTAGTGTTCTCTATCCTTCTAAAAATATATTAATATAAGAGATACTTCTCCTAAAAAAAAAAAGACTCAAAGTTAAGACCAGAAAAGTTGTTCAAAGGGGAAAAAAAGAGTAATAAAACCTGATACATCAGAAATTTGCATCAGGAAAACAAAACAGACCCTCCACAAAAGCAAACCCTCAAAAAGAATTTTGATCTTATGTTCTTCATACAAGTTTTCTCTCTCAAAGACGTACATCACTTGAGGACCACTAAGACAGAAGCATATAAACATCACAACGTAATTAGCGGATTTCACTAATACTTTATGTGAGGATTTGAACCCTAAGAACGCTTACATTATCTTATATTGCAACTGCTAGAAGGATGTTTCCTTAGGAATTTCCTTTTAATTTTTCATTCTTTACAGTACTACTTTTGATAAAATTAAATTATAGATTTTTTTCTAAAGATTTGTTTATATGACAAAGCAAATTCTCACTTCATATACTGGTATCTAATACTGCCCTTTTAGAAGAAAAGAAAAAAAGCTCGATTTTACTACAGTGGGGAAACTAATCAGATTTATAAAAATGCTTGTACTACAGAATGACTCTTGAAATACTCAAAAAGCAACTTTGCTATGTCAATTATTTTCCTCTTTTTGATAACTGGAATGATATCCATGTAAGATATAATCGAAAGCTGCCTGAGTGATGGTGACAAATATATCTTCTAATATACCAAATACATCTAAATTTGTCACTGAAAGTGAAGGATCCTTCTACTGAGCCTGAAATAGCACTGTTATTTAAAAAAAATTGTTGTTTTTTCTAACACAGTTCTTACTAAAAGTATACATCCAGCACTGTGTTCACTACAAGTGACAAAAAAAACCCCAACCAACATTAAAGTATTTTTGCTAAAACGTACCATGCTTATGGCAGAACGGCATCTACAAATATGTTTCGCAAACCAAATAACTTTTGTAATATTAATTGATTCGCTTTAAGTTATAGCAATATAATTTTTCACATCTGTAAACATAGGTTGATATCTAGGTTACAGTCAGAAACATCATATGCTCTTGGCTAAGACTATTTCCTCCTGTTTCAGGCAACTCGAGTTCCAAACAAGCATTTGGAAACTTACTAACTCCACGGTATTTATTATATCAGCTCCTAAATACAATGTCAGGCTCCCACAACTCAGCTGTACAGGCTTATCAGATACTACACTGACAAGATTCTGCCAAGTTTTGCAGAGTAAAATCTGTAACCTATCCACAGTTCCCAGTGTCGAAGTTCAGTTCGACTTTTACCGCAGAGGGAATAATTAAAAATGATTGGTATTTATGAGATGGTTTATCTTAATTCCACATAATCTTTCTCATTTTAATATACAATTTTAAAAGCAGTGTATCATACGGTATTAAAAATCATAAAAAGGATTTTAGAATTAGCTTGAAACTATGACATTAGTTCGATTCTTAATTCTGAGGACATTTTCTATGTCTTAATATCTCTAGATCCTTTGCTGATCTGAATATACCCACTACCAACTGAGACTGAAAAAGCTAATGAGATTCTGTACAGCTTGCAAATACATTCGCATGATTTTATGTGAAAAAAATAAAGCCATATCCCTTAAAATGGCTTTCATTGGTAAAAAGGATTTTCATGGGTACCGTAATATGTAACTACAACTGTAACTTTCTGCCACAAACATACATTTCTCCAAAATGAGTGAAGTCTTTCTCAGCTAAGGAGAGAGTCTTAAAAAATAAGTGACAGAATTTCCACCCTTTTGTGGTGAGGGCTCAGAACAGTGTACTCTAGAACTTAATGCAAACTTGTGGGTTTTGGTTTTGGGTTTTTTTTAAGTTCTTTTAATTTAGTTCCAATTTTTGATCTTTAAAAAGCCAGCAGCCTTAGTCATCAACTTGGTTCCGTCTGCAGGAGGCTGTCAACCACGATCCCCACAGCACTCCAGGTTCCCACCACAGGCCCGGCCGTTTCTAACGCCTTACGAGGTACGGTGCAAGTGCACCAGTATGGCCACAGTCAGACGCGAGACGTTCACCTCCACTGCTGCGCGCTGCTAACTGGGACAGGGCGGCCGACTCGCCGTGCGCGGCTCGGCTCTGCCACAGCTGGCCGCCATCTTACGGCCCGACCGCGGAAGGGGCCCTGAGCCGGCCCGAGGCGCCGGCGGGAGAGCCCCGAGCAGCGCCCCGGCACCGGGGCACGCCGGCCCAAGCCGGGCCAGACGCGGCGCGGGACGCTGGCTTCCCCGCCGGCACCAAGCCCCCCGCCCCGCCCGCCGCTCACTTCAGGAAGCCGACGTGCTCCTCCCCGTCCACCAGCACCCGGGCCCCCGCGATCCAGTCCTGCGGCTTCACCCCGGGCACCACGGCCCGGCCCTCGATCTTGAACCGCTCCCCAGCGCCCGTGCCGCCCGACGGCTCTGCCGCCCCAACCGACTCCGAGCCACGGGCGCCATTGGGCAGCGGCGACGCAAACAGCCAGAGCTGCAGCAGCAGCGGCCACAGAGCCCCACTCCGCGCCGCCATAGCTCCGCCGCCGCCACCTCCGCGGCGGAACAGCGCCTTCGCGCATGCGCCGGGCACGCGCCACAGCGGCCCGCAGCGCGACCTGCGCGTGGAGCGGGACCGCGGCGGCGCTGCGCGTGCGCGCCAAGCAGGCGGAGGGAGCGCGGACGCCGTGCGCATGCGCACGTGAGAGAGTGGCGCGTCGTCAGGCGACGTGAAGCGCAGCGGCGAGGCGGAGCGGTGGGGCCCTTCGGCCATGGCGGGTGGCCAGGCGGAGGCTCCGCGGCAGTTTCCCTCGGCCGAGGCATCGCAGGGCCCGAGCGCCGGGGGGCGGCGGCCGCCCGGGTGGAGGAGGGAGGCTGCCGCGCCGGTCCCGGCTACGGAGCTGCCGCCGGACAGAACTGCCCGCGGAGCTGCGCCGGGCGCTTCGCCGCGGCCCGCGCCCGGCGGGAGCCGGCTTGGCCGCTCAGCTCCGCTGCGCTGCCCGCGGCAGATGACAGAGCGCAGGCCGCGGGGGAACCAGCCCCCGCGGCCTGCCACAAAACATACTAGAGGCCTCATACGCTAGAGGCGATAGAGGTGCTGCAGGACGGGTTGTCCAGGGAGATATTCCTGATCTTGCAGGTTCTGCTCTTGGGCCATAAAAGCAGCACAGTTGCTAAAAACGCTCTGCGGAGCTCACTAGCTCTGTGGCACGGGTAACTTGCAACCTGGATAAGCTGTCCCCTTACACGGTTGTTCAACAGTTCGCTTATTCAGAGATGAGAAACGGAGCGCGTGGTGGAAGGGCAGAGAGGGCTCCTCCTGTTTTTCAGTCTGTGAGTAAAAGCAAAGGATAAGATAATTTGCTGCTTAGAACAGGGAAGGACACAGACGAGAACCTGAAAAACCTAAACGTGTAGGAAGTAGGTGAATCTTCCTTAGTAACAGATGGAGCTGTTTATAATTAAGACATTTTAGTTTGAAGTTAAATCTTTATATAGTTAGCAGGCAAAGAGTGATAATCAAGCTTTTTCTAGGAAAAGGTTACCAAAAAAAGCTTACAAAAGATAAACTTAATTAAAATTGGTCATTAAATCAAGGCTTAAAGTGTCTTCTTTAAACCAATGCTTTACAGCACTGCAGTTTGTTTCTGATGAACAACTAGAACTTGTTGACAATACAGTAGTGTGAAAAGCTATTACTTAGTAGGCAGGGAAAGGTATAGCAGAAACCAAGAGAACTGTAATACCTTCCCTACCCCTATTTTCCCTTTACGCAGCATGTCCTGTTACATCATATGTTGTCGGGGAAGTCTTCTGGCTGCTGTACGGGTTGAATAAAAAGCACCTGTGTTTCGTTAAAACAGGTGCTGTGAGTCACGTTGGTCAGCTGGAAACCACGTGACCCATGGGTGGTTAAAGGTGGGGCACTCCCTCCTGGGAGTGGGGCATTTCCCTCCAGGACGTTGGAGAGGTAGGAGCTCTTGGAGAGCGGTTGGAAGCCCTCTTGCGGAAAGACCCTTGGAGTGAGATAAAGACCTTCTGATCATGATATACGAGGTGATCGCAACGACCCTTGGGTGGTGGCTCGTTGCGAGAAGATACCTTCAGTGCGTGACAGTCCGTGACAATACGTGTTCATTGTCACATTGTGGCTACACTTGCTTCCTTTTTACCTGTCTTATTTACGTCAGAGTTAATCACTGAACACGTTGAAAACATTAATTATTAAACGTGCTTATGTTGGAGATGATGAACCTGGTCATCGGCTGATACTCAATAAAAACATTATGCCAGCATGAATTTAAAAGCATATGTCACCCCATATGAGTGGGATAAAAATAATTATTTCTCTGGTAGTATTTTTGAGATGTCTCTACTTCGAAGACAACCAGGAAGACATATGATCGAGGATGTTTTTCTGTCACAAACTCACAAAAGCAAGAAACTCCAGCAGTTTTGGAGGTGGAAACCTGTGATGGGTTGATGTAAAGGAGTTCTGGTGGGAGGAGAGGGGATTTGCTCCCTGTGACTTCCCTGGTTTTGAAACCGGGTCAGACCGGGTTCTGGCCACCAGATCGGACTCCCATCTCCCTCGGGGTTGAGGCAATCCGCGCCTCTGCGAATTGCCCTATTTAAGCTGGGACAAAGGAACCGGAAAAGGTCCTTTGCCCAGGAGTGAGGAGAGAGGGGAGGAGGGCACCCCCAGTTTTGGGGGTGGAAACCTAAGAATGCTAGAACTGAACAGTGTTAGAAAGTAGCTTCTCTGAACTGACTAACTTTGGGCATCACTTTTTTCAATTTTTGTTAGTGAAGTTAGTACTTACCCATAGAATCACTAAGCAGTAGGATTTATGTTAAAGCCAGAGACAATGCTTTTTCCAGTATAACACAAAGACATCGCCTTCATAGTGACATCTCATGTTACTAGTTTTTATATGCAGTTAATGTAAAAATGTTCTTATTTTTTAAATACTCTCAAGGAACTACTTAAGTTTTAGGATGCTGTCAGACCACATAGAATGGTTGTGCCTTCTGGTTTTAAGGATTTCCTCAACCAAATAATTTATTTTTATAACCTAAATAATACAGTTACTTGGTTTCAATCCTCGTGAACCCAAAGAAAAGAAAAGCTCATTTGTGCTTTCATACTCTAGTGGAAGAAGCTTCTCTCTCTGTATCATCCTGCTAACAAACTGACAAGTTACTTAAACAACCTCTTGGCTGGAATCCCATCCTCATGTGGAAACCGTGACCATGGGTGCAGCTTTCATTGCAGAAGCATATTTTTATTTTTATACATGCAGAGTTTCTAACACCTGTATTGGCATGCAACCATTTGAATGTGAGGTAAACAGTCCCTTCTCCTCTCACCATGTAACTTCTTTACGTATTAATGGCTCTATTTCATACAAACAGATCAATTGGTTACCATTTTTTTTTTAAGTGTACACAACTGAGAAAATAATTAAGTTGGTTGATTACTGCCTTTTCGATTAAGCCTAGCTGTAAGTGTTCAAGGCCAGGTTGGATGCGGCTTTGGGCAACCTGGTGTAGTGGAGGGTTTCCCTGCCCATCATCTTTGAGGTCCCTTCCAACCCAAACCATTCTATGATTCTATAACAACATCTCATTTGAGTGGATTGCACAATGCTATCTGTGAATTTGATACTGTGCTGTGGGTGTTTGCATTCTAGGTAAAAAAACAAAACCCGAAAGTAGTACAACTGGAAAAAGAAAAAGTAATAAAAATGTCCAGGTATAAATTTATCAAAATATATCTGATCATAAGCAACTACTCATTTTCTTAGTACATCATCTGGGAGATGCTACCTGCTTTTTTCTAGAAGGAGTTTCACTATTAGCAAAATTGTGTCTGCAGCTTGATGTCAAGTCAATCCCTGGTCAGAAAAGACAGATAAAGCTGCCGAGAAACAGTTTCAGTTCAATTGAAACAACTGAACAATTCCATCAACCTCTGAAACTGCAATCAAGGATGACATTCATGTCATCATTTATAGCTGTCTCTTAACTGATGGATTCACTCCCTGAGTAACAGCTATGTAGAAACTGGCAAGTTTCTCAAAAGTTCTACCCTGCTTACAAGCAAATTCTTGGTTTTGTCTGAGTTGCTTCAACCAGCTGTCTCTAATGCCACAGAACTGTCAGCCAGATGGATGAGAGCTGACAGTCCCTAATGGTTTGAACAAAGAGGAGGTCTAGACTAATGTAAGGCCATCACACCGATAACACTGAAATCTGTATTTCCAGATTCTTGTCACTTCTGGTTTTCATGAAAAAGCAGAGGAGACCCATTAAATGCCTCTGAGCCCTCCAAATGCAACATCAAAATCCGTTAAGTATCGTAGCTGTTTACAGAAAATCATGTAGTCTGGAATACCAGTGGATACTCTTTAAGTAGCAAGAGATTTTTCTTTCTCCCCCAAGGGTAAAAGGAGTTTACAGAAATGTAGCAGGACTTATTTTTGTGCTGAATCCTTTTCACAGTCTGAATGCCAAAACTTGCTACGTATGTTTTTTGCTTATAGTTCACCATTTGTAAAGCATTTCATAAACTTTAATTCACCTTTGAACATTTCAGTGCAATTTTTCTGAAATCTTCCCTTTCTATAAAGCTGATAACACCTTGGCTGGTATTTAAATATTTTGCTTTTGAAAATGAACATGATCCTGTCAGTGATACTGGTTTACACTGGACATACACTGGACCACAAACAACAGCAGCTCACAATCTGTTTTGCGTGTGATTCAGCCAGCCATGTACGGAGCTGTTGGCTTTCAGCAAACAAGCAGGGAGAAGCTTCAGCCATCTGCCTATAATCTTACTGTCGTCTGTGAGTCAGTCTCCCAGTATAGGTGTACAGGTACCCAGTGCACTAGATGAACGATGCTCGGTGACAGATGTTCAGTGGAAACAAAGACACAGACCTGGCTGATACAAATAAATAAGAATTAGATGTGCATGAGAACACTCATACCTACCTCCTATTTTGAGAAACTAATGAGAGGTGAGTAGAAATCAAAATATCCATCCAAGCAAGCAGATCTCTGAGAATACACAAACTGAAGGTAGATGGAAGAATTCAACATAAAGGTACTATGAAAGGCTGCAGCCAGGTAACTCTGAGCTCTCCTTCACAAGGAGCTTTACTATGATTAAACATAGAATTAACAAAAACTGGGCAGCATATTTCCCTCAGCACTGTTTCGGGGTTTGGTTGGTTGGTCCCCGCCCCCGAAATAAATTTATTGTGGCGTGGAATCGTTGTGCCATCTACTGGCGATTTACAGTGCTACACTAGAAACCTTTAGTTTAACATAAGAATATGGACAGAACAAGTCAGGATTGCAGCCTGGATTCAGTGACAGTGTTTGTGCTGTCTTGAATATAAAATACCTTGAGAGGGTCCTACTTCTGACTTGGGGCAGAAAGGTGCACAGGTCGCATCCTGACTTGCTCCAGAATACCAGTTTGCTTCAAAAAGATTGCTTATCTATACTCTGTGTATACTCAGTATCCTACACCCCATCTCTGAAAGGTTGTTGCATGTTGGGGCAGAAAATCTACTAATACCCTGTAAACTCAGTAGCTGTCAGAATTATCTGTGCATCTCCGACTCACCTATCCCCAGAGCACAGAGTTGGCACATAAAACTGAAAAATTTTCTGTCTCTGAGAGCTAAACTTCATCAACTCCCTTGCATGCTTTCACCTTGAGCTGACCAGACAAACTTCATGGACATTGTTGAGATTCAGATGACTTCCCCTAAGGTTTTGCTGTATGCTGAACAGCATCCGACAAAAGCTAACTCATGAAATAGGTTTCTTGTACCCTGACACTCTGCATTATCAGTTCCCATACTGTCCAACTTTGTGAAGAAGCCTCTTATGCCATTTCCTTAAAGATGTCACTGGGCAGGTGGGCACTGGGATAATGACCCAGTGTTCCAGTACTTGGGATTGTCATACTTTCCTTTCCCAACAGAGATCATACTTGATACTTCTCTTTCAGGCTTACCTTATCTCCATTTTCCAACTCCAGGACATTTTTTTCAGGAATGAATTGTTTCCACCCTTCTGATAATGTTTGTCCAAAACCATAAACAATGTAATATTTTAATACACTCTTTGTAAGAGTTAGCAAATGCTGACATTGAGATTGCCAGATGATAGACGGTTTTGAACTCAAATTCCATTCTTTGGGGGGAAAATTTAATTATTAATGTAAGTGCAAAGAAAAGGAGCATAATTTTCCTGCCATAAAAATTTCTAGACACTCCTCTTGCAAGCAGAGCAAATACAAGAGTAACATGACAGTAACCTGGAAGGCGGTTTTACAGAATTTTGACTGCAGTCCTCATCTGCTCCTGTTCACTGTAAAATTTGTCCCTGCGTCTCTGTTAAGCAGCAATTGTGCATAAACCACACAAGAAGCATGTTTAAGAACTACAGCATCCATTAGACTGACTATGTAAGAAGCAATGCCACGCACATCCTCAGATTGCTGTGTTGTTGCCTGTACGGACACCACCTGTAATCATTCATATAATGCTAGAATGACCCATCACTGTGACATTCAGTTTCCAAAAACATAAGCAGTTTAAAATCCTTATTTCTTGGTATGCACTCTAAATGCTTTGTTGTTTTTTTCCGTCTAGATACTACTTCCATAATGCCACAAGGTGGCCTCCACGTAATACAGGGTTATTGCATCCTTTACAGAATGACTTACAAAAGTCTTTTTTTGCTTTACCAAAGCATTGGTAATAGATCACCGCAAACGGACGTTCCTTTCTTTCTATTTCAAGCTCAAGAAGATGTTCACGTGCTGTGCAGAATTGGTTCACATCAGACAGGAGGTCAGAGCAAGACAAAGCAGCTGCAAGCGCTTTGGTAGGATGCGCTACTTACCAAAGCAGAGAGAATCCTGTTGAGGAACCAGGTGACACGTTCACAGTCAGAGCAGGTCTGCAAGTTGTCTGCCTTGCATGTTAGATTTGTGTTAGCAAATCTGGATTCAAACTACAAGTTTGCAAAGTAGTAAAACCTGTGCACTCATATTATTTGTTAAAGAAAAAACAAAACCAAACCAAAGCCGGGCCTTCAACTCATTCTCTTATTTATAGAAAAATACAGTGGCTCTGAATTCAGATGGCTATTTCTTCATCCAGAAATGAAGAGATGTTTCTGCAGTGCTGCTTTTTTCTGAAGCTTTAGCTACTCCTACTGCTTGTCATCTTCAGCAGTAGCTGTATAAACACCTTTTTTTTTTTTTTTAATAAATCCCTTCTGGCTGTTCTTGAGAATCTGAGAACTGTAACTCTCCTTGGCTTTAAGTTCCTCTGTATGTACCTTCCTTGTACAAGACTGGCATTTGATATATATAACCTTACATGTACAACCTGAGGGAATTTACCAGCTGCTGCTTCTTTGAAATTCGACACTTAGAAGAATAACTGCTGATAACTTTTTCCTATTGGCTTGTTTCACTGTATTGGTCTGTGATTTTTCTGTAACTTTTTTCAAGCTGTTATTGAAATAAGCAACTTCTGTTCTTCTACCCTTAAATCTTTGCCTTGTTTATCTGAATGAAACAATTTGGAAGTGCATTACACCTTTGTTACACTGGAAGAAAGCTAAATACGAATCCGGCGTTTGTTTAATGTGCATTCCTATTTGTGTGGGCTTTTATGCTGAATCATCGGACTGTGCAACTAAAGACTTAGCTTGAGGAGCCTGCTCAGAATGAACCACTGAGGTGAATTGCACACATTATGTATCATTAATCAATGGCAAACAAGCTAATTTTCCATGCGTTGTTACATTGCTATTCAATGTGTTAAATGGCTTCATTAAAGCAACATGATTAGCAGCTCTGCAATAATTAGTAGTATTTCTTGTTTAGGAAATATAACCTTAGACTAGAGTTATAGTCCTATGGGACTACAGTGCTTCTTTTTATATTCATGCTTTTTTTTTTTTTACTTTAATAGTTCAGCTTGAAACAGGATTTGCCATTTCTCAGATCAGCACTGTAGGTTAAATTTATTTTTACATTCATAATACAAGCTTTATCATATAAAAATCTTTCCAATTGCAGCATGAAGTCTTGTACTTGCCATATAATTCATAGGTTTGGATGTTTAAGTTTTTTTGCTCCTTAATTTTTTCATCAATGTAAGAATGGGTCATTTTTATATTTCTCATACAACTGCTAATGTTTTTGGAAAAAACAGCATAAGTCACCTTCGAATGCCTCTTCTCTCCCTCTAGCTACTTGCTTTCATTATTTGTAAATGTATTTGACAGCAGGCTCCTCTGGGAAGCTCTGTATAATGTCTGGTGAAATCCAGGGCCCACTGAAAGCAGTAGCTTTGCTGCAGATAGCAGAAGTCTTCAATTTCATTTTGTATTTTGCTTTTTTAACTTTAATTTTTGGCAATTAAAACAACA
This sequence comes from Tauraco erythrolophus, assembly GCF_009769465.1. NCBI lineage: Eukaryota > Metazoa > Chordata > Aves > Musophagiformes > Musophagidae > Tauraco > Tauraco erythrolophus. The sequence continues at coordinate 36,873,427 of NC_141470.1, read as the reverse complement.
ATGAGCTACAAAAAATGTTGCAGGATTCAATTTATAAGCTTTTACTGTCTCCTGCAAGCCTAAAAAATTCAGCAAAGCGTCTTAAAAGTGCTGTTCACCCCAGGTGACAAGAGACTGGAGTTTCTAGTTCAGAATTACTTCTGGCAAGGGTAAAGATGTGCTTTTAGATATTTACATGTCGAAAGAAGAACTATCAGAAAGGCGATGCAAAATCAAATAATTGTCAGGGCTACTTTGTATTCATGCAAGAGTTGAGGGCAGGAAAGGTGGGGGCAGAGAAATAAACTGTGTAAACTCTTAACAACAGTATACATCAACAAACCAAGGGCCCGGGTAATACCTATTTATGAAAGGAGAAAAAAAACCCAAAACAACAAACCCCACAACAAACAAACCAAACCACACAACAAGCCAAATAAAGAAGCCACCAACCTGCTCATTTCTGAAACTGATAATCTTATTATATATGATATCCCTTGCTCTAAAAAATAGTGTGATGCTTTTTATCAAGCAACTGGACCTTTTACTGGCCGCAGTGCAGGTATCTGGACTAGAAATGTTCTTCAGTAACACCCCAGAGAGCCCGAGCTCAGGTGCACCACCAGCAAGTCTCACTGCAGGCTTTTACACAGATGATTATCTGGCTGGATGGTCTCTGTGGCAGATGAAACATGGGGAGATGAAAAAGTTTGAGCTTGTGCATTTAAAATGAGAAGATTCTCCGGGCATACAAAGCACACAGTGGCTTCTTGACCTTAGAAGAGGTACATACAGGAAAGAAAACCAGTTACTTTAACTGAATCATGGACACAACTTTAGATACTTTAGATGTTCCAACTTTTTGGAACATGACTAAGGGAAGTTCTGCTAGGAAAGAATACTCCTGAGAGTTCAGCACAAAGGCCTCCTTTCTCAGCAAAGGTGATGCTGTGTCTGAAAGTCACATGGAGCAGCAGACTAAGAAGCAGTGCTGCCACCGTTCCACTGCTGCCATGAGGAGGAAAAGCAATATATTTGAGACAGTAGCTGTGGTTGAGACTGGGTTCAAATACTCCCTAAAGCAGTAATTACTGCTTAGATTCCTTTTATCTCACAACTGGATGCAGGAGCAAAAGGTAGGGCTTGCTGGAGCCATCTGCCTGAATTTAGTTCTTCCTTCTACTCAAGGCTCTCATTGTTGAGATGGTATAATTCAATTATACTGCTGCAAAGCCACCGCAAATGATACTTACATCAAAAAGCGCAATGCTCCTAAAGAGCTGGCAAGACACTATTTCAGACCATTAAAATCAGTTCTAAGTTCTGAATATGTTTCCTGGCCAAAAGACAACATCAAATAAATGCCTGAAAAATCTGTCAGTTATGCTGAACACCAGGAAACATGTGGGCAGCAGTATCCTGGAGATACACCTCAGAGCTAACAGAAATAACTTGCTCTATAAGGTATAAAAAATAGCATAAGAATAATGGTAATGAAATACTACAAAGTAATCACAGACCAATCCATTTTGTCAGAGAAAAAGGTTAATGAAGATAAGAACTGTGGATAAACAGACTTCTCAATACAGAAGCCTATTATGATCAGGGTTAAGATTTACTAAGTTTATGGAGGAAAAAGTCTTGCAGTTCTTTTCACATAAGCAGAATTCTTGGTATGAGAACTGTTTCATTCAAACCAGACTCGAGTGAGTCACCAGAGGCTAAATTCTCATCTTCCAGAGCTCACAGAAAACTATTAAATGAGGAAGCACGTATCAGAAGTATGTATGCCAAAGCCTGCATACAGAAATGCTGAAATACGCCTCACCAGTCCCCAAGGTAAAGACTGATGTTAGCAAGTTGCCAGCTGTGAAGACAGCTCCAAGGGCGTTCTCCCATTTACAGCCCCTCTGAGTAAGGTGGCTGAGGTCATGCACCAAACATTCAGACAATCTAGAAAGTAAACTGCTAAAACACAATGCACTAACCCTAAGAATCTGTAACAGAGATTCCTCATTCAGAGAAGTGCTCTTATGCACCCTTTTTAGTGAAAAATGGGTGTCAGCATTTGTTGTCATCTCACCACAGCACTACTTTATGCTAAAGACAAGCAAATTCTAGTTTGGAGGGTTTTTTTGTTTGTTTGGTTGGTTGTTGTGGGGTTTTTTTTTGGTGTTTTTTTTTCTTTTTTTTTTGGACACACACACACAGACATATGCGTGTTCTTTCCTTTTTTTTTTTTGGTTTGTTTTTAGCTTTAGTAGCAAGCTTCTCTGTTCAGCTGAAAAATAACTAATACTGCTTTTTGAATCAAGAGTTATGAGATGGAAAGAATCCCTTTACAGATGTTAAGAGACATGCCACTAATAGAAGCATATATGCATTGGAGCGCAGAAGGACATGTAAAAATGGTACTTCTGCACAGCAATGAGTGCATACATATGTGCTTGCACAGCATCGTGTGAGCATGTCCTCACTCTGCCCAACTCCCTGATCATTTTATCTGGGGTCAAAAAAACAGCCTAAAAGGTGTAAGATTGCAAAAATTAGAATTCAAGGAGACACCAACAAATTTAAAGATCTGTACTCAGAGGGGGATGCCAGATGGATGAAGAATAAAAAAACAAACCCCCAAACCAACAAACCACCCACCTCTAAGCAACATGATTTCTCCCTAACTAGTCACCAGCCTGCGATTTCTAAGTGTGCAGAATGGTGGGCACTTTTGATTAATACTTCGTAGAATATTTATGTTTAAAAAAAATTTATATACACACACAGACACCCCTAATACAACAGCTTCATCTTAAACCTGGTAACTGAAATAGCCACTACATTAACGTGCATCATTCTGTTTCTCTAGTGCTAATGTAAGGGGTAAACAAAGTGGTAGCGTCCAGTTGTTATGTGCTACTCAAAGGTATATGTCTCTAAGTTTTCACAGTTCGATGACACTAAGCTAATAATTTTGTTTGTAGTGAGAAACTGGAAGACTTGAGATATAAGACATCACTTGGGAAACCAAGTGGGCCACATATGAAGGCATTTTATTCTCTCTTGGACAAGTGACAAGGTTGATGTGGAGTTGGGAACTCAGCCAAGCAGATGTGCTCCAACATGTCAGAGGAGTGAAAAAGCAACAACTGGGAGGAAACATGATTGCTCTGCAAGCACCGAGTCTCCAACCTTCCTTGGCGAAGTGCCTCACTGTTGTGGAATTAGGCACACAAGACTGGAACGACCTCCTGTATCAAACCTCAATCTCCAATTATGGCAGGCATGCTTCTCAGGTGGTGGGAATTTTTGTACTGTGTCTACCCCTTCCCTAGTTGTAACAACTCCCTACACCAACAGACAACTAGGGAGGCACACAACAACCACAGTCCTGGTGAGAGTTTACCTGTGTTCAAGCCCTCAACCCCCTTTAATGATTACCTATGCCACTACTCAGAGAGCAGTACATATTTTTAGAGGGACCTCTTGCAGCACTACCCCAACATCCAAATAGCAGATCTCAGAATCTTAATCTTCAGAATTCCCTCTCTCTAGCCGGAAGCACCCTAACTGTAGCATCTTTTAAAAAAGAAAAGAAAACAAAACAAAACCACAAAATGGCATGTTCAGAGTTTTAAGTAAAAGTATCAAAAGGTTCTTCCCAAGAAAAATTATTTGAGAAGACAGTTGCTCTGGTGGGCAGGGTTCACTTCACAACCAGCTACCCACCTTATTCTTACGCTAATGCAGGCTGTTGGTATAGAATTACTCCAGAACTAACAATTCTGTCCATCATCACTCATTCAGGTTGATTTAAAATAGTCAAGCTTTCAGACTTAGCAGAACACAAGGCAGAGAACAGAACCTGCTAGTTATTATTTAGTCCTGCTTTGCTTTACTACTTCACCAATAATAGTCAGAACCTTACAATGTTGAAATAAAGTTTTACCACTATTTGCAAAATGATGGTTAATCATATTTTTACAATTTTATTTACTTTTTGCTGCAGCTGGAACATGGGGTGGCACAGTCATGCAGAAATAAACACAGCAAGGTTTTTTTTCCTTTTTACTCAGAAACTTAATGTTATTTTTTTAAAAAAAAGACATAAATGTCTACACCTTTTAGCTTCAAGACAAAGCACTATTAGCAGACAAAGAAGAGATTTCTGCTCTCCAAACCAAGCACACAACAAATAGTTCCTTTCTGCATTCATTGTAGCAGTTTAGTCAGCATGGAAAAGCTGCAAGAGCCAAAATGCTGTTAAGAGTTGCTAAGACTTCAAGTCCTCAATAATCCATCATTCCACTTTCATCTAGACTAAGCAGATAATAGCACAGCTGATTCACATGCGATAAGACAACTTGACAGTAATAAAATACACGTTCTCCCAATAGCTGACTATTTGTGCAACTTCTCTGTTTAGGACCAAACATGCCACAGGCTTCTTGGATGCGGCAATCCTCCTCTGAAATAACGTCTCTAAAAATAATTTAACTCTTGCAGAAAACAAGTTTGTTTCATGCAGAAGAGACATGTAATGAAAGCCTGTTGTCATAAAAGACAAAAAGACCGGCTATTTTTCTGAAGCTGGAATACTTATTGTTCTAAGTCTTTCAATTCACAGAATATCCGAAACAAGAGTGAAAGTGGCAACTGCAAGATTCAAACATAAATCAGACTTTCTGAAAGTGAAGCTCAACAGATTGACTACAACTTGAAAAAAAGAGTCATTAACCTAAATTACAACAGCTATTTGAAACCGTCTGCAGGTCACTTAGTAAGTATGATGCTAGGGTGTGTATTATGTATTCCAACGCTTACACCCACAAGAGCAAGCAGTCTTGGAACATAACATTATCTTGATATCTAGATTTTAGTTGTTTCACAACATACATAGTGCTTATCTAAAAAAATTATTAAAAAAAATCAAGAAAATAGTTATGATCTCAGTAAAATCCATTAGTTCTGTTTCTTTCAAGTCTATGCACATAAAAAAACAGCCTTCTTCCCAAATTCACACGACACTAATATTCATAGAAGTGTAAAGCAAGTCACAAGCATATTTGTAAAAGACATTATCATGTGTGTTTTGTCAGATATCACTTCCCAAAGGGAATTCAAATGGCTTTAAGCACTGAAATTAAGGAATAAGGAAAAAACAAGAACATGACATCCTTGTATTTTGTTACAGCAAAGTACAGATGTTCAAGACCCCGGTAGTTAGTTGTTCATCTACACTATAGTGCTCCAACTAACGACTGAACGGAAGGGGTGATCTGTATGAACCAGAAACAACTACATACCACATTCAACCTGAAAGTAGCAGATCTTACTTTATAGCATGTGCTGGTTTCAGCTGGGACAGTTAATTTTCTTCATAGGAGCTAGTACAGGGCTGTGTTTTGGACTGGTGCTGAAAACAGTGTTTAGATAATAGAGGGATACTTTTATTATTGCTGAGCAGTGCTTACACAGAGCCAAGGCCTTTTCTGCCTCTCATCCCACCAGTGAGTAGGCTGGGGGTGCACAAGAAGTTGGGAGGGGACACAGCTGGGTCAGCTGACTCCAACTAGCCAAAGGGATATTCCATACCATATGACATCATGCTCAGCATATAAAGCTGGGGGAAGAAGGACAAAAGGGGGCGGGGGGGATGTTCAGAGTGATGGCATTTGTCTTCCCAAGTCACCATCAGGCATGATGGAGCCTTGCTTTCCTGGAGATGGCTGAACATCTGCCTGCCCAGGGGAAGCAGTGAATGAATTCCTTGTTTCACTTTGCTTGTGCACAGGGCTTTTGCTTTACTTACTAAACTGCCTTTATCTCAAAACCCATGAGTTTTCCCACTTTTTTCTGATTCTCTCCCCCGTCCCACCAGGGGGGAGAGAGTGAGTGGCTGTGTGGGGCTTAGTTGGCGGCTGGGGTTAAACCACAACAGCAATACCATCAGCAGCTACAATCAACATAAGAGCTTTGTAGTATACCTCTTTATCAGTATGGAAACAAAAATATTCCAGGTCTGCAGCAGTTGAAGTCTATGTGACTATTACTATTCTATCCTGTTATGACACAGTGCTACACCTCCTGCCTCCCATACAGCAGGTTAGTATCAGAGTCCAGCCTAACATTCAGTGAAAAAAAAAACCAAACCAAAAAACTACTGCAGCTACGGTTAGAGTGAAAACACTTTATTTTTTTCAACCAAGTTCAAACTCAAACTTGCAGCAATGAGTACTCACTTCAATTAGTAGGTATTAGCAAAATTTGTGAGAGAAGATTTAAAGAGCAAAAACTTTCACAATTGCTTCAAACTGAATAGCGTTAGCCCTGTGTTTTATCTAGCATTTTCATCCCCCTCTCCCCACTTCTAACAATAGATATTCACAGTATATTTAAACTAGGAGAGGAAGAAATAACATCATTAAGTGCTGAAGAATGAATGCCAGGGGCTGGGGGGGAACAGACACAGACGTGGGTAGAAAATAAATACTTGCATTTAGTCTCACTCCAAGACAGAAAACAAGCCATTTAACTAATAAGGAATGAAAAGAAATTGTTTAAAGAAGTGTAATATAAGGACTAACAACACAAGCATCTTCAATCTATTCTCTCAGTGAATCTCTATCTGTAGCCTTACAATGATTACTGTGTGTAGGAAGGCAGACCGAAACCAAAAATTCATCTACACTGTCTGGCTTTTACCAAGGCTATTAAAAACAGCTTCATTTTTTTTTTTCCTCCTCTAATACAGTTCAGTATAAAGTTCCTCACACAAAAAACAACTGCTTTCATAAACTAAAGAATTTGCATTGTACAAAAGTTGGAATAACTTCACACCAGTAGCATGATTTGCATGGTTTTGTATTCTGACTATGAACACCACCTGTCTCCCTTTGTACCAGAAAAATGGGCACAGAATACAGCTACAGATCTCCACGCTGAGACAGACATTCAGTCTTTGGGAAGATCTGGCAAAAGCAACTACTTGCTAGTTTCAAAATGTAAGCTTTGCACAAGATACTTCCAAGCTTCTACACATAAAAATGCCCACCCTTTCGGGAAAATAAACCCAAAACACACCACAAATCAGCACTGTAGCATCTGTCTTCAAAACTTTTCTCTCCTCAATGCAAAACGCATAAAGACCTGCAATTCCAAACTTGCCTACTTCAGATGCCAGAAAATGAAAATACAGTCTCCTTCAAGATATGTATGGTATAATGCAGTGGGGCTGACGTTAACATAGGGCGTAAGTATTTCTTTGGTCTTTTCCTATTCTTCCATCCATCCTGCACCCTAAGTGTTAAAACTGCAGCCTCTGATAACAATAAGGCAGCCTACAGAAGAGAAAAGATCATTTTAATTACATCTCACTGCAGAAGATACACTCCTGGAGGGCTGATACTAATTTTTAAATATCAGTAACAATTTCTAAGCACTATTAAGTAGCCTGGAATTGTAGTACCAGTGTGATAAAAGGGTGTTCCACTGTAGAGTACTCTTTACTAAGAAAGAGGTAGAACCCCTTCAAAATGGAGCTATATGTAATCATTACAACATAGCTTCTTTGCACCCAGCTAATGAATGGGGTAGCTTTTTCCGCCTCCACTCTTCAGCAAGCTATCAGCAATACCTAAACTTTGATTCTTACATTAAGGGAATATTGGGGTTTTTCTAGGTCTGCAGAAAGAAGCAGTTTGCCATAAGGCTTCTTTAATTTCAGCTTAGGGGATGGGTAAGTCCTAGCTCATGCTTCAAATAAAAATCCCTTCAGCAAAACGGCCTCAAGTACTCTCAGGGAACATTGAGGCAAAAGACATACTATTTTCAAAGACATTAATTTCATATCAAGTGGTATAACATGAACAGCAGCTTTGTGGAGGCATCCTTCACCCTCAAGTACATACGTGCTTCTATATCACAAGAACATACACAGGATAAAGGATTAATTCTGCCTGGATCTTTTGACACGCCCTAGAAACAGCATTTCAGAAAGCATCACAGAAAAATTAGCATTTATGCACATGATAGTGAATCTAAGAATTACGTTTATGAACAGAGACAGCTACATAGATTTCATGGAATTACACAGCTATAAAGACATTTTACTTATGTCACTTTTGAGCAGATATCATACATACATGTTCCATTACAGCAAAGCTGATTCCTAGCCATTTGAGAAACGAAGAGCATGCAGCAAGCCGAGCCTGAATGTCAGCATGAATAGTTTGATTTCAGATCATGACAGAAAAATCATCTCATAACAGAGAGACACCAGAATCCTGTTGTTACAGTCTAGTAGCTGCCCAAAAACAGTAAAAAATTAATTTAAAATAAGGCACAGATACTAATGACTTCATGTTTAATACTGTATTATTGATGCTGTCAAAATACAACTTTTGGCAGTTAAAAGTAATGCATTATTTTATTAGATATTTCTCAATAACGATTCTCACATCAATCTTACCTTGCCACTAGAACAAAAGCACCATCCACAGTTATGATTTCATAAATCCATGGCCACGTGCAGAATTCATTATAAGCCCACATACTTACATCTACAGTGAAGCTGGATTTTTTTGAATACTAGAGTATTTCACTTTAATCAATTACAATGATTACTTTTTGTATTATCAGAAATAAACGGCCATGAGTTACTTCATTTTGTCTATTAAAAAAGCCAGGTGAAAATAAGATCTGAGTTTCCATCACCTTTACAGTATTCTCCTTGAGGAATAATATAAGATTTTCAGCAATTGCTACCCAAACTATGAAGCTAGCCTTTGTTACTTTTACATTTAAGTGCTCAGCAAAACAGTAAAGTAATATAAGAACATCATCATACTGCAGTTCCTTTCAATTTCTAACTGACAGCAAGAACATTTGGAAAGTAGCAAGTTCTATCTCAAACTCTTTTAAGTATGAAATATCTCTAACAGTACATAAAAATTCTAGTACAAAGAATTTGGCTACGTGCATATGCTGAGATTGTCTCACAGAGTTCTCAGTTTTGGGATGTTCCAGAAACTCTTCCCTGTAGCTGATTGCCCTGGGAAGCACAAAACCTTTGGTGGTTTCAAGAATATTCAAATAACCAAAAGCACTCCATTCTGATGACATATTTCTAGTTGGCCTTCAGAAGTCAGCAATAATGGTATGCAAATTAAATACAAAATGAAGCAACAAGCAGATCTAAAGCTGTTGACCATTGTAAGAGTTTAAAGTTACATTTATTTAATTGGTAAAGCAAAAACCATGTGGGGCTATCAAGACTTTTCTCCTGCATATCAATAAAAGTGCATATGCTTAACGCTAGGTATGAAAACAACCCCTGTAAGTACTTAGTTTTTTCAAGTAGACTATTTGGTGATACATGCTGTGCATGTATATTTATGTTCTAAGTGAAGAGCTGGCACTTTCTAAGTTTTAATTGGAAAAGCATGCTTCCTAATCACAAAATAAAAAAGGCACTAGCAAGCCTAAAATCAAAACTCCCTCAGAGCTATTAAGCTATAGCTTTTGAATTAAAATAGTACAGGATAGCAATAGGACAGTAAAAGTGTTTATACCTGTATGTTCAATGCTATTGTTGGGATGAATTTGCCATCATTGATCAGGCTAGAACTAGACTAATTTTGCAAAAGCTCTTGTCGGTTTCTTGAAGGAGGTAGTATAAGAAGGGTGCGATTTGAATAATATGGCCTCATATGGCTGTAAACATTTCAAACAATAGACAAATACCTATGATAAAAAGTACTGTGGAAGAGATTACTCTAGAATTTGTTTTTATGAACTTGAAAAGAAAAAACAGTAGATATATTTAATATATTTACTTATTTGCATGTAGTTTAAATGATACAGAACAAGATTACTGTGTTAAGAAATCCACATACAATATAAAAACATTTGTTAGACATAAATTCACCATTCTGCTGACATTTGCAGTAACTGTTTATCCAAGCTTAACTTCAGGTCTTTATAATATTTTTCATACATGAATCTTTGTATACGTGCAATGTTTCATTAACTACACAACGTGAAACCCTGATTTTTGTAGTTTTTCATCACAATCCAAACGTAATAGCTATTTGCATCTTAACACACTGGCTTTTTGAAACACTAATAATTAAGGCATCTTTGCTGTATAGTTTCTCAATAGTGCAAACAAAAATTGTCTTTCATAATTTGATTAAAACATAGAAGTAATTGAATATTCCAAAGGTGGGTTTTTTTAATGTATTTGGAAGATAGTTGTGCATTTTGGAGTTCTCTTGTGAAAGAAACATTTAAAAGCTCTTAATGCTGATTGCTTCTGTTGGCTCCTTACAACTGGTTCTGCTGTCCTGTCTTCACGACAGTGTAATTAATCTCCTTTTATGCGATATTGTAGTAAAATACAGTAGCATTTAAATGAATACCTAGTAACTGAGTGAATCTCAAATGCAGCAAAGGCATACAGTTTTCATAGTGCACTTTCACCTCACTGAAGTAAAAGTTGCTCCTACTAGACATTTTTCCACTTCAATGTGAAGTAGATTGTTAGGATTTTGTTAGTGGTTTCATAAACAGCTTGACAGTTCAGTTCTCTTCTGTCAGTATTTCTCAAAAGGCTTTCAGAAATAGTACACATTTCAGGGATACTTTAGAGGTTTATTCATCCACAAGCACACAGCATCCCAATCGTGTCAGTGTAGCTTTAATAAATAAGCATTCACATCCTAGAAGGAAAAAAAAAGGAGAAAGTTTGTCACATTACTTAAAGCTGTAACATTGACTGTATGTCTGAGGCAGGGTAACCAATCAGGACCATAATACAATTATAATTATGTTTAGTCCAAATTTCAGAACAAGTTGTTTTTAACTTCAAGATTACTTTCAATTAATGCCATTTAAAGCATTTCTTTATGTACTAAAAAGCCCTCAACAGCAGTGTGATTAGTTTCCAAAGCCATCAGTTTAGTCTGTTTCTGCTCTGCTCCCTGCATGCGCAGGAAAGTCATCATCATGAGGTATGTATTTAAAACATGTTCATTAAAAGTGATATTGCTTCACCCCATTCCTCCAACATTCTTATACTACTTCTTTTGCTCCTGACTTGGTTCAGGTGGCCTTGGTCACAATCTATCCTGATACACATGATGAAGTAGGCAAACAAACAGGAAGGGAACCTGAATCCTAGAGAAATAAACTGACACTGGCTGTTAACTATTCTGTTGATCTACCAGAAGAACTAGGCAGCCTATATTACAAGCTCCCATTGCTCTACCATTTGGGGAGTTTGAACTCAGTTCTTCTGCATCCGTGCTGACTGAAACTCTTTAAGAAGTTTGTAATTATCCTTGTAGGGACAACAAAATTGAAGTCAGAGGTGCATAGCAGTCCCCGAAGAACAAGAAATAACTTGTTTGATACATCAAAATGACAAATTCTGCAGATTCCACAAAGCTCCTTCAGATACAAGTAAAGCATAAAATCTCCAAGCTATTTTCAAGTTCACTCAAATCCTGCACATAACCAAGTGTTTGCTTTAAGGTCTTTCTCACTGTCTACCTTCATCAGCGCCCTTCATGTGGACAGGTTTTTTACTCAGTGTAACTCTTGGTGCCCAACCTCAGAAAGACATGTTTACAGACACGAGTATCATGAGCAGCAAATCATGCATTTACCAGACACCCTCATTACTGATATCACAATGTACTTAGAAAGGCAAACAGGGATTCACATCAGGTAGAGACACTCCTCTGCCCTCCACAAACTCATAATTTCCTAAACATTACGCCAGTGATAAGCTTTAGAATTTAGTATATTGTCACTCGTGCCACCCAAGTATGTGTCACTTGTCACGGTCACCTCATGTGCAAATGCTAACAGCATTGCTGGGCTAAGATTCTCTGTGCTGCATTACATTACAACAACGGATACGGCAGATTTAAGAGAAAATATCTGTCCTTTCACAGTCTACCTACTCATCTGGGTCCTTTTTTACATCAATTTTAAGGTTTATTACTATTAGCTATTTTACTATTAAGGAGATGCTTTCTCTGCAAAGAAAGAAAAAAGGATAAAAATATTCATTGTTAGCATTCTAAACCACACTATCATTAGACCAGGGAATCTACTCCAGACTTCTGTGCAATATACTTGAGCATTAGTGGAAAATAAAGATGTTTCTACCTGTCAATAGTTAGCGTAAACAACATCAAATGAAAGGAATACTGCAAGTGATAGTTATGTTCATTACTGAACACAACTGGAACTGGATTACCTTAGCTATATTACCAGTATATCCTGGAACCAGAGTAAGATGATTCACCTGTTCCCATAATCCACTTAACTGTCGTTTTAAAACATGACTATTTCTGAAAAAGAATGAACAACACTTTATAACATATATACTACGTTTCAGTAGACTTTTTGACTGAAATACATGATTAACACTGCATATAGGACTTTGTATGATATATTGCCACACTATCAGGAAAATTTTGATCCAACTTCTACAGCATTTGTATAATCCCCGATATGACTATGTTCTACGTGTATTAAAACTCCAGTAAAAAAACCACACCACCACAAACATGACAATCCTTAAAGTAAGTTTCAAACACCTGTGTCTTAAGAACAGAAGAACTTCTAAGTACTTTTGAGCTTTTACTTTTGAATTATGAGTGTTGTTTTTTCTTTTGTAGATAAGGTGTGCTCCCACTGATCACAGAATCATAGAATAGTTTGGGTTGGAAGGGACCTCAAAGATCATCTAATTCCAACTCCTCTGCCATGGGCAGGGACACCTTCCACTACATCAGGTTGCTCAAAGCCTCATCCAACCTGGCCTTGAATACTTCCAGGGATGGAGCATCCACAACTTCTCTAGGGAACCTGTTCCAGTGCCTCGCCACCCTCAGAGTGAAGAATTTCTTCCTTAGATCTAATCAAAATTTACCCTCTTTCAGTTTAAAGCCATTGCCCCTTGTCCTATCACTACATGTCCTTGTAAAAAGCCCCTCTCCAGCTCGAAGTTAAAATCAAAGTTAAAACAGATTTTGACAAGGAATAAGCTACAGAAACATTTAAATATCTCCCAATACTATACTCACACATCCTCTGCCTCTTCTGTACGTTCGGATAGTTCTGACCACCATCTTTTAACAACAGCCTGGAGCCAGTTTAAACCAACTATCACATATCTGTAACAACATATTTTACACATTATGCTTTTTTTTCTCCCCGTTTCCAATATCTACAGGTCAGCTAAAGTGTTAAGACAAACTGGTAAGCAACTTCAAAAGCAACACATTTTCTATTCTGGAAGAAAAAAATAGACAAACTGGCAAGTTTAAATACTTGCCTATGTTTTCAATTTCGAAGTGGTAAACTAATGCTCTTGTTGAAGAACTAAATTCTTCAGGTATTTTGCCTGAAAACTTCGCCTTGATTTCATATTACGAAACATACCAAAACTTTGGTATTATTCTGTTTTACTGTTTAGGATAAATAAACCTCCATAAGGGCAAAGTCAGTCCCCGCCCTGGTCCTTAACCTTGCAGAAAAGAGTTTTTGCACCACTTTTAAAGGAGAAAGGTTCACAGGAAAGCTTCCCTCCAAGTAGCTGTTCCCCAAGAAAGGCAGGGTTGGGAAAGGGACAGAGGTAACAAGAGCGAGAGGACTAAACACCTGTGAATTCTAAAGCACTGCATAGTCAGGAAGTAATAGGGTTTCGAAAACATCCAGAACTGATACTTACTCTTCGTATTTGCTTGTAAGCAGCGATTTCACTAAAGGCAAAAGATCTACACAGCAGCCAACTGAAATATATGGTTCTTCTTCCTGTAAACTTAAAAACCAAGATGTTTCAGAAGTGCTTGAACTTCAGCGTGGTTATGGCAGATTCTTATCTCCCACTTCTTTTTGTTTGTACCTGTTTGTAAGCACAGGAAGGCAGTCTACTACTACTCCAAGATCCTGTATCCTAGAAACATTAAGAATAAAATCAGAAACATTACGAGTAGAGCATAGGTCGAAGTATATGCTTCCACTACGATTTAAAGCAAGTCACAACATTTAAGGAACCTCTACAAATACTGCAGCATATTTGGTATTGCTACCGCTTTACAAATATAAAAGAGACACTCAGTTTACCTCACTAAGTAGGCTATCAGTTCACTCATACTTCTCCTTCTCCAAAAGGTTAAAGCTACGTTCAGCCTCAGATTCCTGCTGAAAAGAACTCGAGTCATAGTTTCATGGTCCCGAGAAATCTGTATATTTTTAAAAACATAAAAGAGTTTACCACAAGTTAAGTAGCCAGCAACAACAGAATAAGTTGCTCTAATAAAGTAATTTAGTATATAAAAATACTTTCCTACCTGTATGCTGATAAGTTTGGTTTAGAAATTTAGCTGCGGTCTTAAAAATCACAAATTTCCCTTAGGACGCACAAATAGATTAAAACTACTTTACCCAGAAGCTACAAGAATAAGGTCTGCAGACGCCTAAAGAGAGGTATCTAATAATTAAATTAAGCATTATGAGCATCAACCTGTAATTCTCAACTTTGAGAACTTCTTACTTAGATGCTTAATTTTGAGAACTTTAACAATTTAGAGACAAGTAGTTATATGCACTATTCTGAACTTTGACAGAAAAGGTTAATTTCTTAAAAAGCTTGTTCTTGGAATGAAGTTTAGGTATTTCATTAAAATTTTGGATGGAATGAACACCGCAGAGCCACCCACATCTCTCAAACCAGTTAAACAGTTATCTGCGGCCAGTGATCTGGTCTTTGATTTCTCAGAGGATGAATCTTCCCCAGTCTTTGTTTCTTTACCCTTCTTTCTGCAGTCTCTTTATTCTAGCTATTCTGCTGCTCCTTCCTTGAAACCATCAGATTTGATAGAGTGCAAAAGTGCCACAGACTTGTACCCCCAGCCCACTGGTCTCTCAGGGCTCTCTCCATGGCAGCCCACACTTACAGTACCATGAAAAGACAGCATGGTGATAGTCTTCGACCTTATCTTTCCTGCCATGTCTCACTTTAAACGCTCACAGGCCTCAATTAACAATTATCTATGGTGAAAGAAATGGAAACTCCAACATTAAGGGATTTAAATGGCCTTCACTGTCACAAAACTCCTTTCATTTAAATATCTGACCTTCTAGCCAGTTTCAGAAGCCCTGTAAACATTCGCTGGGTTTCGCCAAGCAATCTGAACAAGAAATACAGTCTTATACAAACACTTAAGTTAGTTTCATACACACTTAGCTGATACTGCTATTGAAAATGGTCCTATCTTATCTCACCAGTTTATTCTCATCCATACACAAACACTTTCACACTTACATAAACATGCATGTGGCCATGCGTCATGCCACATCATGGAACCCAACCAGGTCAAAACAATCCTTTTCCTTTGGTGCTGGTACAACCCAACTAGTTGGCAGATCTGAACTTCTGATCTAAGTTTGTGTGCTGACACAAACTGGCAGGACTACCACTGTTGGCAACTGTATACCCGTAAACTGACAAAGACTGTAAATCAAAAGACCTAAGCCAATCTGTATGTTATGAAAATTTATCTCTAAAATTTTTCACAGCTAACCACACAAAGAAACTACCAGGAATACCTTTAGTTTAAACTAAAGTTTCTTTAAAATCTACTTACCTGTGAAAAAAATCGACTATTTTTGGATGAGTCGTCTTCTGTTTGAGATGAGCCAGAGTCACTAGAATTCAGCAAGTGTGTACGACTGTCATGCAGTTCTGCTGGCAGATTCCCTGCACAAGCCAGTTCATTTTCTTTATTTGCCATGTCACAGCCCCTAGATTTAGGGAACTGTTTCTTTCTGTAACAAGGCTTTGGAGTGTAACAATGTACTTTTCTTCTACAGTATACTACTTTGAAAAGAGAGAGGGGACTGGTCACCGTTTTTCCAACTGTTACTCTGCAAAAATAAAGCAATATTTCAGTGAAGGTTGCTCTAAACCTAAGCCATACTTTGTGTTATTTAGTTAAAAAGTATCATTATGAATTCAGCACTCAACTTGCAGGTTACTTAAAACATTTTATCCCCAAAATACACCTTCATGACATTTGGGTTATCAGAAGTAAGAGCTATGACCAATATTTTTCTCCTGTCTTTAATATTCAGAGACTCATTATTATGGAAACGGACACGAGAACCAAGTATTGTCAGAAAAACTAAGACCTATCTTCCATTTGTGTCTGCTTGGGTGTTGTAGTAGATTTAAACTGCTTCTTCCTCCCTGCCTTCCTCTCACTTGAAGCTCAAGACTCTACATGGCACAGCCCTCCTACCTGTTTGTGTATGAAGCCAGCTGTTTTGGAGATTTCTTACCCTAGGAGAAAGGGAATAGAGAAGAAAAAAGCTGTATTACTAAAAAGGCTTAAACACACCTACAGTTTGTCAAAAAGAAGTCCTGCTTTACCATGGCCTAAGTTTACCACAGATTCCCTCCCTTCCACCCACTCTTCTGATTCTGCAACTAAACCACAGCTACCTTAACCTTTCTAAAATCTTCAAGTATTTCACAGTGACTCAGCCACACCGGCTCTGCCACAGCTGTCCTTGGAGCACCAGTCAGCTGTAGGCTCAGGGTATCTTTGGCAGGAGGTGGTGATTGTGACATCAGAGATTCTCTAGTGTCCTGGGCTGTACTGGGGAGGGGAGGGGGGTGGTGTTCCTCAGCAGGAAGGAAGGGATGGTGGTGGTGGTGAAGGGGTTGCTCTTCAGCAGGGGGAATCCCTTCACAGCACAGCCCGCTCGTGACTGGCAAAGATCAATCGAGCTCCCTCAATATATAGTCCAATAATACATAGTCTTGGGGCATGATGCATATGGTATCAATAGCCCTCTGACTAGTTACTAATTCCGGTCAGTTGCCCACACTGTGCCCCCTTCCACTTTTCCTGTGAAAGGTTAAGTCTATCCCAACCAAACCTAGGATGTTTACTTACTAGCAAACTAAAACCTGTGACTAATATAAAAAGCCTCCTGGAATCTGATGGCAAAATGGCATTACATGCCTCACACATACATTTAAAGGCCCATAATACAGCAGATGCTAGTATTGGGAAGGATGACATCAGAACATTTTCCCACCAAAGCACAACAAAAAATAATCAAGACTGCTGTAGACAACACCAGCTTGATTATCCCAAATTCAATCATATGAAACAGATTAGCATGCTGACATCAATTAGGCTGCATAGAACAGTGATACCTTAGAGGATTCATTCACAAATTAGCAAAACCTTTGAAAAGTAAGCAATACAATTTGAAGATGAATTTCTAAAGACTGTCTTTATAGTCTTCAATGTTTTAGAGCTTCATGTAATGAAGATGAATTGAATTGTGACAGTCTAGTTTTTTCATTAGTAAACAAATTATTAAAAAAGCACTAAGATGCTCAATTTAGAATTATGTATTTTCATATAAACAGCTACTAAGCTCATATACTGCAGGCACTTCAACTTGCAAGTTTATATTACTATTAGAATATATGTTGTGCACATCAGCAAAACAATGCTATAATCTTTTTTGTTAACACCGAGTCATAAAATCATGTGGGTTTTAACACATAACCTAAATAGGCAAACAGACAGAGGATATTGGCATCTTCACCACTGTTTGAAGCGATCTTACAGTAAGTTTACCTCCTTAGTGCTTCCTCCATACTCCACTGCCTTATTGTTCAGTCAGTAACACAGATAAGAGGTTATGAGAAAATGTTTGACTACCAAGAACCCAGTGAAAGTATATTTGTTACTAGACAACATGGTAGATCAAGCTGTATAGTAATAAGCTGACAGGTCCATTTCAATGCAGGTATTTCACCTATCCCACACCTCTCACTTGTGCCATGTAGCTCTCTTGGCATGAAAGAACTTCTTGATGACAGAATTACTCTACTGAAACAGTTCTTGGCTAGATTGCAGAAAAGTAGACATGAGTAAAACCATATCAGTACCTACTGCTCACATGGACGATACGAGGGGTGTATCTGTGCAGTCACTGTCTGTGCCTGTTTCAGTGCATAGCTTCCATAGTATAATTGCTGTCCAAGCTAAATTTCTATTGCACATCTAAACATGAAATCCCCAACAGTGCTGTGCTAGTTTTTGACCGCTGAGAACTATGAATTTGTTTGAATGTCTACTTCCGTTTCACCACAGCACATACCCCCACCCCAACAAATGGCTTACCTCCTTCATGATCTTTTTAGTGGACAAAGAGATTCTTTTCCTGGGGAGATCAATGGGATGACCTTCGATATGCAGTACCTTCTGTTTTCTAACATTGTGGGCTTCAGATGCCATAATCTCTCAAGTGTCTGTTTTCAAGGGAAATATATTTAGTTTTATTTTTTTAAATATTCAGTCAACTTTGTTCAAATACAGCTGGCAAAACCAATAGAGTTCAACTACTTGCCACATGTTCCATCATATAAATAATCCAAGACATCGTCCTTTGGCAAATATTAGCTGGAAGCCTTATCATTAGCAACATGCTGATAAGCACTTCAAAATTCCTATCTAGTTTTTTTAAGAAAGGGAACAAAACCAAGCTCCCCCAAAGAAACAGAGGCAGAGATCTTGTTTTCAGATCAGCTTTGTACACCTGCACTGAGGGGTGCCATACAGATAAGAATTCAAGAACAAGACAATTTATGAGATTCTCTCCTCCACATCTCACATCATTAATTTCATCTGCCACCTAGAGAAAAATAATTGGTCCCACAACTTTTTCCAACTGAGGAAAGGCAGCTAAATGAAAATAACCACTGCTTTTCAGGAAGAAGGCAAACTTGATCCAAATAGCAAAGGTTAAAAATATGGAAGTGAAAGATCTCCCCATAATTTATTGGCAAATTCGCTCCCCACCCATTTTTCTCAGCATATAACTTTGGCTATTTTTCATATTAAAAAAATCTTTATTCCACTGTTAACCAGTGAGAAAATGTCTGAAGTAGTTGGTCTTGAAATATGCAAATATTTCTACAAGAATCAAAACCAAGACTAAGAGTTGTACATATGGTTTTACATTTTTTGTAAGTGATTCAGAAAATCCATTGCTTGAGACTGGATTCAAAAACTACATCATCATGAAGCACTATTCTTAAAACATTTTAGCAAGACATCCTACCATCCAAAACCCTTGCTCTAGTTTTATTGTTTTTCTCCTAAATGGCAAAACCATGGTCCCAACATGAGTGCCCCAATCTCTCCCCTACACCTTCAGTACCAACAGTCCTATTCCTTCTACTCTATGTAGCAGATTTATCCCACATTAAGAACTTCAGTATTTAAAACACTAAGACACTGAGCACTGAAGAAGACAGATGGGAAACGGCTTATTAGCCACAGAAGATCTTTCAATGCAGTAGCTAAAGGATATCAAAAGAAAACAAACAGGTGACGGACTCAAAGTAGAAGAGAAGGTGCATTCTTCACGTAATGCATATTAAATTCCATATCGTAAGATACAACAGAACCAAAAAAAACATTCTTCAAATGCTTCTGTTTTCTTTAGAACAGGATCTATGCACTAAAGAATCTCATTTGAGACGTCTCAAAAAAGGGAAGATTTACGGACAGAAACCCTTATCCTGTAAGATGGGAACATGAAGTCCTCAGACCAGCAACTTCAGCATGCATTGCAAATAGCAGCATTATTTAGTGCAAGACCTTTAAGAGTTGGCGGTCCATACTTTTCCGACACAAGGATGGCTTAAGATCGGTTCATTAACTTGACTTTTCCTGCATACTATGGGATGGTGACAGAACAGTTGTCACCCTGTGAGCTCTCCACACTTCCAAGAATTCCAGACACCAGCTGGAATAGCAAAAAAGTGGGTTTTTCCCTCAAGTTTAGAAGAAGCTACAAGAATAAACAACTTCTCCACTGCTTATCAGAATGGTTAAAACCATTACCTGGACTCGAAATGGGCTGTGTATTAAAGTTTCACTGGGAGCACAAAATAAAGGCAAACAACTGAATTTGTGAAGAAAAGCTCAACCCAACAACTCTAAAATACTAACAAATCCAGCCTTACATTCAGGCTAGTGATGAAGGCAGAAGGCTAGGAGGGCTTGGAAATATCTTGATTTTTTTTTTTTTTGCATCCACTGTTTGGGAATGTTGCTGAGGGTAAAACTATAAACTCCAGAAGAATACAGAGGATGATCTGCAACCACCAGAGCTAAACCCCATAGAATCACTTTATCAGATGTGAAGAAATCCATAATCTCTGTTCCTGAAGAATCATTTTTGTGACTACTCCCGTGACACACCGACAGCTTACAACTCTTCATGCTAACAGTGACCTCTTCTTACTTGCTTGTTTAATAAGTGATCTCAAACTACTCCTCTCTCATGATAAGCAGTGAGAATCTGATCTCCAACATTTAAGACAGCACTGTTAAACTAGAATGCTTTTTACTTAACAGCAGTGTAAAATATCAGAAGGCTAGAAAGAAATGTCTTACCAAGGAAACTCAATTAGCATATCAAAGTTTAATATCGGGCTCTAAAGAATCTAAGGTCACATCTCAAAATACCTGAGCTGGAGGTATCTGAACCAGAGAGAGATTACCCTGGAGCGAAGGAAGTTGCCTACAAAATGCTGAATGTGTCCAAGAGAAAAATGAAGAGAATTTACTCACTTTGACAAATTTCTTGTAAGAACATAATGTCCCCTAGCCTCCCAGTCGACACAGGAAAAGACAACAAAACTATCAATCCTTTCTTTAAAGGCTGACAACAGAAACCCAAAAGGCCAACAGATGATCAGACATAAAGGAACATCTGATGAAGTGAAGTAAAACTGAAGTCCTTATGTCTCTTGTCCTACAGTTTAAAGAGATTTCTGTAGTTTAACCTGTCTTGCGAGGGTCTCTAATGATGCAGAAGCAGCAGTGAACATATAGGCAGTAATGAGGTAGCTGTGCTGCTAACCAAGGTGCAGAACCTCTCCCTCAGAGGTGACAAAGCACCTGCAGAACTCACACATGGAAAATACCATCAGTATTTAAAGATAGCCTCAAGGAAGAACCAGACTGACATCTCTGTTGTGCAAATTAGTAAACAATGTAATCAAGAATAAAATTAGTGGACATAAGGGAATAACATATTGGGAAAGATTCAACCTGGCTGTTGCGAAGGCAAGTCCTGCCCTGCAAAATTAATGGAATTCACTGAAAGCATGAAGTAGTACAGCATGGATAAAGGACAGTTAAATGATAGAGTCTACCTGAGATTCCAAAAAGCTTCCAGAAGCCCCTGGCTTCAATCTCTTGAGCAAACTAAGCAACCAAGTGATAAGAGGGGAAGTTTTTGCATGGAGAAATAGCTAAGAAACAGGTATAAACTGTCTAAACAGTTCCCACACTGAAGGCAGCCACCACAGGAATCCTGCAGAAAACCTGCATTGATTTATGCTGTTTGATATATTCATAGACTACCTCACAAAGGGGATGAGTAGTTAAATGATGAAGACCACTGAAAACACAAGTTGTACCAGACACTGAAGATGAGGGTTAATGAAGAATTAGAGGACTGTGGTGTATAATAAGCAGAAGCAAGGATTATAGATTAATATAAAGCAAAGACTGCATGTCTGCAGGCATGAGGAAATTCTGGGTTCCCATATAGAATCACAGGCTCTGAGCTAATAATCACCACCCACAACAAGATCTGGATATATGACTGTTTACTTTATATCATTAGGATTGCTCAGCGCTCCACATGGATCAATAAATAGTTAAAGAAATAAACAGAACACTGTTGTCACAGTGTATAGAACTAATTTGTGCCTGTATTTCAAACACTCAGTGCAGGTTTAGTCCTCTTCCCTTAAAAAAAACCCACAAAAACAAAACCCCAAAAAACTCAAAAGACTTCTGAGTGAAGTAAAAAAGAGCTCAGAAAAAGGCAAGTTAAAGAAGCATGGAATACCTTCCATGCAGTTAACAACTGAATAGATCAGGCCTTTTTGGTCTCGAAATGAGGCTACTTACAGCAGAGAAGGGAAGTAAGACAAAGGCCTACAAAATGAATGGCTTGGAAAAGTTGCACAGAGATTGTTCACTGTCTTGCCCAATATAAGAATGAAGGGTCAAAAGACACTAGCTGAAGGCAGGTTCAAAACTAGCAGAAGGGAGTGGTTCTTTGTGCAAATTATAATCAAGCTGAATTTGCCACAAGACGTTGTGGACTCAAATGTTTACATGGGTTCCAGAGTTGACTGTGCAAATTCATAAAAAAAGAAATACACTGAAAGTTATTAAATAGAGAAACATAATCCAGGTGGCCCAGAGACAGAGCAAGACACAAGCAGAAGAATCTGGTACACCCAAATCTAATACTGCTATAATAAACTTAGTCCACATCTCAATAAACCTGCTTCCATAGGCTTAGCAACACATGATGAAATGCTAGCTGGCCAGTAATTAAAAAGACTAATATTAGAGGATGAAAGGCACTTTACAGGGCTCTTTACAACTTTCATTTCCTATCTGCTATCAGATATCATCATCTAGGGAGAGCTAATAGACACAAATGCCCACTATGATTTTGGGATATATACAGAGATATATAACAAAGTAGACTGCAAATATGAACAGAGATGCACAAATTTCATTAAGATGATAGGCTCACATTCCACTTATTTCCCCCATCTCACAGGTGACTTCTCATAGCAGATGCCAATCCTCCTTCCTCCCCCTTTTACTCTACTCAATTTTCAGGAAACAGAAGGATTAGAGTAACAGCAGCCATACATCCTGGTAAGACAGCTCATTTGTGCCCACAGTCAACAGACAGTACCTGTGCCAAGTTTTCTTGATGGCTCTACTGCTATTTTCTAACTCTGATCTCTCCCAGATACAACTCTTCAAGTCATACCAAAGAAAGTCAGCACCAAAAGGCTTTCAAGTGCCTATCTATCAAAGGCAAGTATTAACAACTCAGCCACTCCCTCCCATCATCCTGTGTTCTGGGCATGGCCCCCAGAGAGGAACAAACTTTTCTTGGCACGTTATGTAATCTACACATGTATTAACATAACACTAATTTCTTACAGAACACAGACTGGAGTACTTTGCGTGACAGCAAAGCAAATAGAAAATAGCTAGATTTCTTAAGCCATCAGCAATACCCTCTAAACCAAACATTATTCCTGTCGTACTCTTCTGTCCAAATTCTTGACAGCAATTTTTTCCTGTATCACTCCACGTACACTAGCCATCACAGAAATTCTTGTGATTCTCCCCCACCTCATACTGTCATGCTTGAACTTGCACTTGATTAATATTAAACTCAGATGAAAGAGTTAATTAATTGTTACCCCCCAAGGAGAGGAGTTCATATTTTGAAAGCCTTCAGAATAGGTATACATCAAGGAATCAGTAATGTTCAACTAATTTCACTAGTCACTATCAGATTTAAAATGCTCATAAGAAGCTTCCAAGAATGGTTATTCCAAATCTACTTCCAAAAGGGCAATTTGTCTACAAAAATAAGTTAGCACTATATTATGATGCATAAGTGATTCTGTAAGCTTGGCATAATTTCCTTTCATTTTAACTCTGACAAATGTTACAGAATCCATCTGTCTCTCTGGATAAGATGGCTTCCACATCCTTTGAATATGAAATAGGGTTTTTTAAAAAACTCTTTTTTTAGTAACTTATGCCAACAGTTCACCAGGCATCAAATACTGAGTCCTCCTAAAAAAAGGCAGAGTCCAAGATTCTACGGAGTACGTTAATTTTTTGCTGCAACGCTATAAGAAGTGTCTCACCTGTCAGCAGGACACAATTTTTTAATGTGCTGTACCTGTCAGGTCATTTGTTCCTGTTTAAAGCTTCTTGTGTGGACAAAAATTAAAGGAATTTCATTAAATTTGTAGTAAAGAAACACTATTCAAGTAACTAGTTACAGTAAGTTAGCTTATTCCTACAATTTAAGCTCATTTCCTATTACTCTTACACATGGAATTTGTGTGTGGTCCACTAGCACAAGCAGTCATAATGAACCACCAAAAATGACCACTGGTCAGAGTTTATTAAGTCTGAGGATGAATCCAGGTGCGAGTTAGGCTAGCTCCACAAGGTGAGCTAAGAGTCTAACAACTGAACCTTATTCACGTTCTGGAAAAAAATATTTTCTAGAAAAAGTCAAATAAACAAGCACTCAGTT
Source organism: Tauraco erythrolophus (assembly GCF_009769465.1). Lineage (NCBI taxonomy): Eukaryota > Metazoa > Chordata > Aves > Musophagiformes > Musophagidae > Tauraco > Tauraco erythrolophus. The sequence continues at coordinate 36,849,232 of NC_141470.1, read as the reverse complement.
TTCTGCACCTGGAGGTACCATTTACAGATATGTTAGGCTGCCAAAAGTAACATTACTTGTCAGTGTCTTAATAACTTCTAAAGTCTTTTTTCACTAATGAAAACATGCTTTTACCTGTTGATTTTCACTTACGAACACTCCAGGAATAAGGTTCAAAAAGTTCTGCTATTAACATCATCTGAGAGTTGTTACATAGGAAATAAAATTCCAATACACTGAAGCTCCCACATTAATATTTTACACAAGCTTTAAGAAGCTAATCATAAAATTAAATACAGTATTTTTTTTTTTAATTCATTGCTCAACCTAAAGTGCTTCAAAAACCTGCAACAAATTGAAACCTAGAGAAAGACATATTGGAAAACCCCTCAAGCTCCAAACTTAGTGGAGGCATAGGTACCCACCTCATCCTCACCTGGCTGAACATAGTCTGTGACTACATTTCACATAGCTTAGGACCACACGTCTGTTTTTGTTACCATCAAATGCATTTTTGTTATTGAATGTAGATGTTTATAATATTTAAAAAACCTTTTTAATTCATACTTAAGCTCCTTACCCTGTGACCAACATACAAAACTGTTAAAAATTAAAGAAAGGCTTATTTATATTATTCCAATGGAAATATATTAAAGAGAAATTTCAAAACTGCATGAGAGAATGCATATACACTACTATAATAACACATATATCAGCATATGATTTTTTATACATATAAAAGACTTTAATATTATTTCTAAGATATTATAACCAAATTCTGAGTTATAAAGTTTAGGAATTCAAAGCAACGGTAACTTTAGCCCAATTAAGTAATATTACAGAAATTTTAATCAAAACTATATACACTGGTAATAAGAAATGAAAGTGACAGCTTTTGCCTAGAACAATTTGTTCTTTCCAATCAGCAAAGCCAAAAAGGCACGAACCCGCCTTCCGTTATACTTCAATTCACGTTCAATTCAATCCAATAAACACAGGTAACTACTCTTTTTTCCCTTCCATGATTACAGCCAGAGAATAGAAAGAAAAAAAAAAAAAAAGAAAAGCAAAATTCACATTCCAAGCAGAGATGGAAGAAGGCTGCTTCTAAGCAAAACGACTTAACCTTGCTCCAAAGCACAGCATGTTACAAAAACAGAAAAAAAAAGTTTCTAAAACTACCTCCCAATCTCTCTCCTTAACCGATCTCATTATTCAGAATTTTTTAGATTTATGTTCAACAACATGCCAAACTACAGTAGCACAACAATGGAAAAGAAAACACTTGAAGGCTTTTTAACAAAGTAATTAATACAGGATCTGATTCTCAAGCACCTGAAGATTTTGCCCCTCCTTTTTTCCCCACAGGAATCTGTCACACCCAGGGAATAAAATCCATCAGCAGGCCTCACACCCAGCTTGTTATCCTCCCTTTCGGAGGCACTAAAGTCTTTCCTGCGCTCCTTGCATTTACCTACCACTGCACACGCTTGCCTTGAGTTCTGGCTGATGTCACCATTTCAGAAAAAAGACAAAACCGCCAGAACTCGCTCGCTGAAGACTACAAGAGCTGCAGACAGACAGACAGCTGTGCCGCAGGCCGGCGGTGGGCGCGGGGGTGCCCCCGCATCGGCGCGGCCAAGGCCCCTGCGGTGCCGGGAGCGGGAGAGCCGGGCGGGGGAGGCCTGGCGGACACCGCCGCGGGAGCGTGAAGGAGCAGCCCCGCTCCCGCACCGGCGGCTCACCCGCAGCCCCTGCCGTCCCGGCCCTGGCCCAGCCCACACGCCGGGCGAGGCGCCCCGGGGCCGCACCTGGCCCCAGCGAGACACAGCGCGGCCCGGGCCACACCGCCTGCCCCGCTACCCCAGAGCCGGCGGCGAGCGGAAAGGGGCAAAGCTTCGCCGAAGACTCCCCCGCCCTCCGTTTCTCAGCGGCCGGAGACGCGCCTCGGGCGAAGAGGGGCCTCCGGCCACCAGGGACCCCGCCCGCCGCCAGCCCAGCGCGCCAGCTTCTCAGCCGCGGCCTCAGGCGCCGCGCTTTGTCTTGTCTCGTCTCCTCTCCCCTCCTCTCCTCACTCACTCACCCGCTGCTCATGGTACCGGGCCGCGCTGAGGGAGGGAGAGCCACGGAGACCTAGCGCCAGGGCCCAGCGCCCGGAGCCTGCGCCATTCAAACGGCGCCGCGCGGCATGCTGGGCCGCGCCACGCCCCACCGGCCGCGCCGCGCGGGCTCGCGGCGCCCTCCGGCGGCCGCGGCGCGATCGCCCCTGGCCGCCGGGAGGAGGCGGCGGCGGCGCGGCTGCGGCTGCCTCGCGCCGCGCCCCGCCCCGCCCCGCCCCGCCCTGCCCGGCCGCCGCGGCTGGCCGGCTCGATAAGCGGCGTGGGGCTGCTGGCTCTGCGTGTAGCGAGGCCGCTTATCGGCGCACGTCTGCCTCCGACCCGGCGTCCAGGCTGCTGTAGTCGCCCTACCTCAGGCCTTTCCGCCTGGCGGCCTGCTCTGGCAGTCTGCCGGGCCGAGAGCACCCCGCGACCGTCAGGCGCCTGGCCCGGCCCGGCCCGGCCCGACCGCGCCTCACCTGTGCCGGTTGGGTCCAGCTTCTTGTTGGGAAAAGCTCCTCGTCTTCCAACAGCTCCGGAGCGGAGCCTCCTGAGGCCCAGGCTGGGTCCGGCCGGCCTCCTCGCTTCCCGGTTGTGCTCAGTCGTACAGGGCTCGGGCCCTTGCGCTGCAGGGAAGGCGCGAGGGCAGGCCGCCTCGTAAGCCGGCTCACAGGCGTCATTCCAGCTTGGTGCTGCTCCCTGTAAAGAAAGCTTGCTGTAATTACCCTCGGATATTTGTGTTGTACCAGGAACCTCGCAGCCCTTGCTCCCCAGCACGTCTGCAGGCTACTGATGTCAGAGCGTGGCTATGAGTGTGCGAAGTTCAAACCGAGAAATCCATGTGAGCTCCAGATCGCAGCCGAGTACCAATAGCTTTAGTACTTCTGAGGCTGGGGTGTTATTAACGTTCTCTCTTTGACCTGGTATAACGTCTCAGAACGTACCTAAAGCCGGTGAGAAAAACAGCTTGTTTTAGTCATAAATGGAGGGAAAAGTGAGATTTATTCCACATTTCCCCTTGCTTTGCTCCTCCTCCCTAAATTCTGTCCTGAAGTATGTTATTTTCTCATGCAACCTCACAGCACCCCTGTAAAATAGAGACTTCATCTATCCCTGCTATAGGCATATACATTTTGACTTGGCTGAAATAATTTTTACCCAGAGTACCTTGGTCTCAATTTTGGGGGACAAGAGGGCAGGCTTTGTCAAATTACATCCCTTCTTCAATGAGTTAACTGCGCATGAAAATTTAAATGGTTATTTGGTTATTAAAGCTTTTCCTCAGTGTCTGAACAACTCCAGGACTATCTGGATTTAATCAGAGGCTACGTTACCAGTTCTTGTGACCTGGTCTTCATCTTATGCTATCATCAGACTTTAAAACAAGGTGTTCCATAAGATACCAGTTTTTGATAAAAAATCTGTTATACAAAGAAGGGGATTTGATAGCATTAAAAATGAGCTGCAAATATATAATCATGTTCTTAAGTCAGGCAATGTTTCGTGTCAAAAGTTTCATCACTTTATTGATCTTAAAAGTTGTTGGAATCTTTCACCATCACTGTTCTCCTTTGACCCAAAATGCCTGGCACTTAGGAATCCATTCTAATTTCCAGTCCAAATTTATTCATGTCCTAATTATTCTTCTAGTGCTGATATTACTCTATAGTTTAAACAGCTCTCACCTTCTATCATGTCTGTTTGTCGTAAGAGAATAATTTTATCCTCTCATTTTGCTAGCCTAACAGTCGTAGTCTCCTACTGCTGGATAGCGTTTTGGTTTGCTTGCTCATCCTAATGTCACTTTCACCTTCATTTTTGCAGATGTTTCAGTTTCAATTCAAGCTGTCCTGTGTGCATAGTGTTTAATATATACATGGTTCTTTTACTCATCTGATCACTTCAGCCATGAATATCCAGGTACATGTGGTCAATAAGGGGTTTTAAAAATTATTTTCCTTGAGCTGTGTGTGCTGACAAAAAGTTTCGTCAAAGAAAACAGATGACGTTGTTTTAGAGAATGTGACAGTTACCAGATCATGCACACCTGAAAATGCTTGGGCTTTCCGAAACAGACCTTTCTTGTGAAGTGTGTCAAGAGCACATAGATACCAAGTGGATTTTAGAAGATTGCCAGCCAGATTGTGGCTAAGTTGCAGAAATGGCTTCTTATGTGATGTGATCTTACGTTATTTAAAGGGCAGAGCAACTGGTTTGTTCAGTCAAGGTTGCCAAATAGAATAATATTTTTGTTACTGGGCCTGGTTATTAAATACCTCTTCTGAAAAGAAGCTGTTCTGCAAGTCCACATAGGGGTCAAATTTTGTAGCAGTAATATAATTTCTGTTAAGGGCCTGGTGGTTCCATTTTCAGAAGCACACGAGCTGTACCCTGGCTACTTAGCAGTGACCATGGACCATGTAGCTGCTCATATTAACAGGTTAACCATCCTAGGGCTCAGCTGTGGTCATTTCCTTTAAGAATTCCCACTTCTTTTAGGTATTTTTCTTTGATTCTGTTTTTGATGTGCATACTCTCACCTGTTTTACATTGCTATCTGGGCCTGGAAAAAAACAGTCGTCTTAGCTAAGCATCCTTATACTTTCCTAGATACTTTCTTTACCCTGTTTTCTTTTAACTTACTTTTTGCTGCTGTCTTCTCTAAATTAAAGAAAAAAATCAGAGTTTCTTGTATTAACTGCAAGGTCCTGAAGATTCATGTTCTTTTTTGAAACTTTTCCAGTTCCATGTTATTTTTTCTTTTTTTTTGTTGTTGTTGTTTTTTTTTTTGTTTGTTTTGTGTAAATTTGACCAGTAGAGAAAAGATCTAATGTTTCTGCTTCTGCACAGTGCTAATGGAGGAGTGTCAGCATGCCACGCTTGTAGGATACTTTTAACGTGTTTGAAGTTTGCATTAAGAAAATGGTACTTCTCTAACATTGTTTATTTTAATCCTCTTGAGCCAAATTTGCTACACTGGTATAAAGAGGGGATTTGGGGAGAAGAGCTACGTCTTATTATTGAAGCCGAAGAAAGAAGATGTCATACTTTTGAAATAATTATTTGCAATAAATTCAAACCTAACCAATTTTAGCTGCAATTCTAATACAGAAAAGTGTATACTTGAGGAATTTGGAATATTTTAAAATTTTTGGAAAGGCCTAATTATTTATTTTCAAGGAAAAGAACTATCCATGAGAGACTCCCGTTTATGTAATCTACCTTAGAACACTGCTTTTTACTACTGTTACTGTGACACATAGCATGATGTGACAGGACAGCTTTGTGGACAAAAGATGGGGTATTTTCACTCCTTAGAAACATAGTTGTAAATGAATTAAGCAGGTTATCCTAAATAAAACCGACCAAGCTCTTATGTATACTGCACGACTTGCTGTATCTGCCATAAATGAAGCTGTATGAAACATGAAGTGAGGAAAGAACACTAGGACATCTAAGATAGCACCATGGAGCTATGCTTACCCTTTCTGTTCTCTCAAGGGCAGATTTTGTACAGTTACTTTCATGGTTCCTGGGTAAATGAATTCTCTGTACTGCTTGACAGGTTTGAATAGTCAAATCCTTCATAAGGGTAAGACAGTCTAACTAGATAAGGTAATTATTGTGTAATAGGATTTTGTAAGATCATGATGTGTAATCTGAATCATGTTTTTGTACAGGAGTAAAAGAGTATAGATTCAAATATGTGTTGATCTAACATAAGAAATGTGAACGTACCTACATATAAAAAGTAACCTACGAGCTCCTTCCTCTTGTGTTCTCCTCTTTTGAAAATTTATATTGGTATTAAATGCATTTGCATTTTTAAAGAATTTCAGTCACTGAGTCTGGATATAGACAAGCTCAGGAATTCTTTTGAGTTGTTTCCTTTGCAGTTATTTCAAACTCCAAATTATGTGTTTGGTGTCATCTTCACAAATGTAGCAGTAGATCCTCTGGCAATTTGTGGTGGAAAATAGAAATTTTTGTCGTGATTTTGTTTGCAACACAGAAGTCTAACGTATAAAAATTAAAAGCTTAATGTGCAGCAAAGCAAAGTACTTGGGCAGAGGCAAAGAAGATTGTAAGGACAGGATGGATAAGTTCACTGGAGAAAATACAGTTCTACTGGTCAGAACTGATTGAGGTGTTATGACTGTGTAGTGTTATACTGATACTGTGATTTTTTTGTCACTTGGAAAAGGGAGTTGCATTTTAATATTTTCTGCCTTTTTGTTTGTGTTTGCATTTCCTTGTTATGATGCCCTCCCCCCTTTTTCCAGATTTGATTTCTCACAAACAGCCTACTTGTATTTTCTATTTTTCTTGATATTTTATCTGCAGTAAACTTTTTCTTCCAGCTGTTGCATAAGTAATACTATCTCATTTGATGCTGTTGTTTTACCAGCCTGGCTTCTGTTTTAATTCCTCCTTAGGTAGAATTTAAATTCAATAAAGTGTACTGACATTTATGTATCTTCTTTTGGATGTACCCAGTAGATGTCTGGGATGTGTAGTAGATGGGGTATATGAGGAGATGGTAGTTACCTCAAAACTATCAACTGTTTAATCTTGAGCGTGCAGGTTGGAGACAGGATGGCTCAGGCAGTTGGTAATAGGATAAAGCTTTTCGTCTCTGAATTGCCAACTCTGGGCCAGATTAGAAGGAACAGAATATTTCCACCATCTGGTGTCTGGTCAGTGACCCATATGAGAGAAATCATTAGTCATCCCTGCTACTGGTGGACAGGTTTACAATTAAAAAAAAACCAACAAACCTCACTGTGAGAATGATTGCACCACAGACAGCTCCAAGTGAACGTGAGGACTAAAATTCCGACCAGAAACCTAATGGTTAGGCCTCAGCACACTGCAAGGAGCATAGGAAAATTTGTCAGTGTGTGCTATCAGGAGATACTGTTTCACTGGGAATGTTCCGTTTATAGAAAGCTAGTTTTTTAAAAAGCAAACAACTGATAATTCGTGGCTGAAAATGATAGCCGCTTGTTAGAAGAGTGACATGATTTTTCCGTGATGTGGATCCTCCAGAATCCTACTGATCTTCAAAATGCAGATATCCATCAGTAATGTCTCTGGCTGGCGTATGATGGCGGTGCTCAAATCGGACATGGTTCAGCTGAAAGAGAGGCTCCGTTCAAATGTACAGGGTTTTTGCCTTCTCGCAATCCGAGGCAGGTTTAGCTCAGGCTGACTTAATGAACGATACGTCACAAATAAAAATGCTACGTTGGAATTCTTTGTAACACAGCACTTCTGAACACTGCATCCATTTCCTGCTCGAGAAATAAAGTCAGATATAATTACAGGGTCTGTAAATTGGGCTAGTGTCTGAATTTCCGTGATCTTCTGAAGCAATTTGCTATCTGAACAAAACCCCCCAAGTAAAATCGCTGCTTAAGAGAGAAAAAAAAACAACCCTACTGTAATATTCTAAACAGGTTATATTGAAAATTATTATTTGTAACTATAATGTTTATTTTAAGATGGAAATCATAAATCAATACTAACCACTTTAGGGCTTTATCTAATTTTCCTGAAGCAAAACTATGCTTTTAGGATGATATTTTTGAGAGAAATTAAACAACTGGGACTTAATAGAGAGATTTAAGAAAATGTATGAAGCATTTAGGATCTGATTTCCTGGGTTGCTAAGACTGTTTTTGTTTGAAGTAAGACTTCTGAATGATGGTTATAATTTCATAGTTTCAGACCCATAATTAATGAATAATACGATGAGATCGTAATACAGTGTGCATTCACCTTCGCCTAAAAGCTGTGCTGTTACGTGTCGTGTCCAGTAAAAAGGAACTGAAAATTCACGGTCAGTTTTTCCCGCTTTCCCGCCGCTGGCCAGGCGGTGGTGCCAACACACCGGGCGTCCCGCCCTGTCCCGCCCGGCCCGGCGCCGGGAGCGCGGCGGAGGGGCTGGGGCGTCCCGCTGCCTCCCGCGCAGCCCGGGCCCGGCTGCCCGCGGCTCGGCAAGGAATCCTGGCCGTGGCACAGGCTTCCGTGGGCTTTCGCGAGGCCGAGCGGTACCGTTGGCAGACGCAGTAATACTGTTTTAGTCGAGGTCGTGTAGGTCTTTAGAAAAAGACAGCATAGCAAGAAACTTACGTTTCGAAAATACGTATGCTGTTCATTTGTTCTCTCTTGCCTTAGCTTTAGGTTTCGAATCCTTTGTCGGGTTTCTTTATGCATCTACATGCTTAATACTTTCCTCTTGCTTCGTTTCGTTCTTTCGCAGTAACTGATTCTTTCTTCTGCCTGCCCCCCTTTATCATTTCATCCTTTTGCTTAGTCTCTTGAACTTCTCTCAGACATCCTTATAGAGATGCCCAGATGCTGTTTGTTTTTAAAGATTAACAAAAAAAAAAAAAAAGACAGGTGTCATTAAGATAATGTTGAAGTAACTCCAAATAAAAGCTGGTATCTATTTTTCAGACCTTATTCTCTTTGCATAGCTTTGCTGAAATTGATATTCTCTTGCAATTGCGTTTCATGAAAAAAAAGACTCTTTATTCATTTGCGTTTAGTGTTGTATACCTATGGTTATCTTGTGGTTGTTTTATCTTCTGGCAACTCCCTACCCCGTGAGCTGTGGATCACCCAGGCATCGTAACCCTTGAACAATTTTTCTCATCACAATATTCGAGAAACAGACCCTGTAGATTTTCTTTGGAACAAATGTAGTGAGTTAATTCTCACTATTAGTAGCTTACAAAAGTAGTAGCCTTTTAAAATAAACAAACTTTGTGAGCTTTGTAAAATGTTGTAACTCAAGGTGGCATAAGGTAAAGATTGGAATTAATTTTCCATGTGTATGGCAAGAATCTTCATCTCACCTATGGTTTATATAACAGGATTTCACTTTCGTAGCAGCTACAGAGTACGTAATGACTTTACATTCTGGGATACAAAGAAGTTGGCTAAGACATTTCACCTCAAATATGTGCTTGTTTTGTTAGGACTGTAATCTCAGAAACATACAGATCTTTTTAAAAAACTATTCATCTCTGCAGATTCTGAATAGCAAACAAATACGGCAAAATCATGTTGCTTTCGATTGCAGCTATTTTATTTAACAATTCTTGTTTCAAAAATTTTACTGAATGTAATATATTTTTTGTGCTACCTTCTATACCTTCATTCTCTTTAATTTAATTTATTTATTTCTGCCTTTAATCCTTCCATGTCCTTAAATCTTTTGGTTCAGCCTAATCCTTCAAATCCTATAATTACTCAAACAAAGCATTTTAACCTTTTGGCCTTCCTGGACTCTTGCCTATTGCTTATGACGTGTAGGTCTCACTTGACTAATGATGTTTACTGCTGCATTTTCTTTCCTAGGATACTCATGGAAAATTTCATGCCACATAGCTCCCGTTTATAGCAGGGCTCAGTGTCACAGTATTACTATGAACATTGTAAAAATTGTAGTCGCTACTTTCTATTAGAACAATTGCGTCTTTTAGTCAGAATTTACAGTTGACCTTGATGTAATCACAAACAACAGAGGTCCAAAGCCTAGATTTTGATTTCAAGTAACTGTTCCCAAGTTATCTATGTCTCTTCAACAAATATTTTTTTACATACTTTGTAAGGCATATAACCAGTTTAATTCAGGCATCTAAGAATGATAGCAGTTTATGGTACTATGTTGGGTTGCCTGAATATTTTTCTAAACACTTCATAAACACATTGTATTAATTTCCCTTAGGAAATTCTGAACACTAGAGTGAGGACACTGGTTTATGGTACTTAACAACTTTTCATGTAAAAAGGTAGTCAAACTTTTACTTATTTTATTTTTGTTTTGTTTTGTTTTGTTTTATTTTTTGAAAGAGTAATGAGTAGGCCAGGCTCTGACTGAAATTAATCAGTGGTTTTGTTAATAAGAGTGATATTTAAAAAGATGACAAAGAACAATTTTATATAATGCTATTAAGGGGAAAAAGGAAACAAAGATATGGCAGGAATTTTAGAAAAATATTACAAATTTTAATGACGTGGTACTGAAACAAAATGACATGTTGACAATGGTTAAAGCAAATGTTAATGTCTTAAGAGACTGAGAGATAATAAGGTCTAAAAGGTGCAAAGGAGAAAAAATATAGAGACAGAAAGAAACTGGAAAGCTATCAGAGAGATAACAAGAAGGGTATCAAATTAAGGATATGAAAGTACAGGAAAACAAGTACCTGAAATTTGAGTAATAGAAACAAATTGGCCTGAAGTAATAAAGGAAGTATATATGTGTCGATCAATTCTGCATGCAGTTGAAAATGCTCTATTAAATGTCATGATTCTAACTGAAAAGAAATATTTTATTTTCAACATTAAGCATCTATGTTAGGGAAAAATTTGAAACTGTTCTGAATATCTTGTGTAGTGAGAAAGATACATTTCTTTGGTGGTAATGATAAACAGCAAAGTAATGAAATTTGCATCTGTATTCTGTGTTCAGCTGTTCAGAAGCTGTCATGAAGGGTACGTATACATGGTTATACAGAGATGTACATAGAAAGCTTGAATCCTATAAGTTCAAATAGCAGGAGACTCTGCTTATTACTGTTTTTATGACCTGTGAGCGAAATCCTCTAACAAATGTTTGAGCCACAGCTTCTGGTCCTCAAGTCTATATGTTTAATGTACAGTTTATACGTCACATCTTTACCAGATATACATTGAGTGATTTTCTTCTGATGTACAGGCAGTACTTCAAACTGCCTAAACAAACCATGGAAGCATTTACAAAAATAAGTTGGGATGACTTTTAGGCCCCAGAGTCTTGCGCATCTGGACCTGACACAGATTTATGGCCTTACCTTTTCCAACATGTCTTTGAGAGAGATTTTGCCTAGAAAATATGACTTCTCCTTATAAGGCATACTAAGCCCAGCTGGAAACAACAGAATACCTGGAACTATTTTCTCAATATGATTTCTTGGGAGGATATTTTTTCTGTGCTTGAGTAACTGAGCCTAAGCTATCGAAAATGAAAGGTTTGTAAGTCAGCTATTCATTTTTTCTGTTTCCTTTTTTTTTTTTTTTTTGTATTTAGAATAACCAAACAGACTCCTAAATTGACTTTCCCATCCCATCCCATCCTAAAAAGGACATAACTGTAGGTACCAGAAGGGGGAACAAACGCGATAGGAGATAGAATGTGCGAGAAAAGACACTTCCAGGGAAGAGACATTAAAAAAACCTGCACCGTACAATCTGCGGAGGAGATATATGAGCTCGGATTTCCTCCCAGTGAAGTCAACGAGAGCAGAGCTGTCTCATGAAAAAGATTACTAATTAATGAAGAGCATTGAGAAAGACACAGTACCCAGCATATGTTTCTTGTATTCCTAAATACAATTAGAAGATTAAAGAAACTATGAAGCAGCAATTAAAATGCAGATGCTGTGTGGATCCAGCTGATCCAGCTGCTATGAATTGTGGAATCAATTAATCAATTACCTTGAAGTTAAGGCCCTTCCTACAAAAGGTGGGCCATTTCCTTCTTGCTGTGGGAGAAGTGATAATCTCCTTTAGAGCTGCAGCTTTTGTCTGGTGAGTAACAATGCTGTAGCAAAGCATGTAAGTAGAGATAATAAATTTTTTTTTAAGCCAAGTGGAGACTTTTTGGGACACACATATCTTTTGTGTATGTGAACCAAGCAAACTAATGTCTACATCAGCACTGGGCAGTTGAGTTCACCTCTGCAGGATGTTACTTAGACAAACAGCACAGTATGGTGTGATATAATATAAATGAGAACAGGATTTCAGTTAGGCTAAAGTTAAAATGTTACAAATTCTGATAATTTAAGGGATAAGATTGTAATTGGTAGGAACGTGACAAAAAATGGCATCATTTTAATACTACTGTCAGACTCATTATTTTCCTCTTTCCTTTAGCATTTGTCACTGCTGATAAAAATACCCTAGATTTACTGAAAATATCCTAGACTACTACATTGTTTGACTGTCTAAGAGAACTCATGGCGACTGCAATAACTTTGAGCTTGCCATTGCTTGCATGAAATTAATACAGCTGTGAAGAGAAGCTATAAGTGAATTAAATCAATTTAAGGACCAGCCGTATTTCTTTGCAATGAGCAGTATTGAATCCCTGCAGCCTTTTCAGTAATAATTGTAGGCATTACGCACAATGAACATCAGAAGTCTACCATTATAAAAGCAACAAAGCTTCATCCTGCTTTCTTGATTTTAGACCTGCTTCTTGGTGTTAATCAGGAGTAACTTGTTAAGTAAGCAACAAGTTCTGGGATATTTTCCTCTTTCTACTAAATGTTAGCTATAGTACCTTAACATGCAAAATCATAGAATGGTTTGGGTTGGAAGGGACCTCAAAAATCATCTAGTTCCAACCTCCCTGCCACAGGCAGGGACAGCCTCCACTACACCAGGTTGCTCAAAGCCTCATCCAGCCTGGCCTTGAACACTTCCAGTGATGGGGACACAACTTCTCTGAGCAACCTGTTTCAGTGCCTCACCACCCTCATTGTAAAGAATTTCTTCCTTATATCTGATTGAAATCTACTGTCTTTCAGTTTAAAGCCATTGCCCCTTATCCTATCACTACATGTCATTGTAAAAAGTCCCTCTCCAGCTTTCCTATAGGCCCCTTTTAGGTACTGGAAGGCTGCAATAAGATCACCCTGGAGCCTTCTCTTCTCCAGGCTGAACAACTCCAACACTCCCAGCCTGTCTTCATGGGAGAGGAATCCTCTGTGTCTATTCTACAGCTTAATTTTTGACAGATCCTAGCCCTGTCTTTATAGCTCTTTCTTGTTGGTTAGTTACCCTCTTCTTACTATGTTTGTTTAAACCTGTCAAGACAAAAAAAAAAGGTAATTCTTCAGGGCATTTTAATTTGACTAGTTTTTAAATTTTTACTTGGTTTCTGCAAGTGATGGCTAAGACACGATGAATGTTTTGCTACTTTTCTAAACGGTGAGGAGATACTAGATTCTATTTTTCTTTTAAATCTTTCTCTGTTTTTATCCTTTCTGTGGCTGCTTACTTTTCTGTATCTGTAGTTTGCAATATTTCCTTTTTGGCTACAGTTTTTCCAATTTGGGTTTAAAAAAACTGTATAGATAACTTGCAGGCTGAGCGTTTTTGCTTAAATACTTACTTCTCTCACTTAAAGAATCTGATTTAGTATTTTCACATTGTAGGCTATATATTCTGTTCTTTACATGGCTCACTTCCATGAGATATAGATTTGGAAAATCCATGAATAAAATTATTCTTATTCCTGTCTCCTTTTTTTTTTGTATACTTGCTCCTATGTATCTGCCATCCAGATCATCCCTACAAAAAGGGAAGGGAGTTCTGTGAAGGGCCTGTGTGGGAACCTCCTGATGTCATCTGTATCTTGTATAATCCATCTATTTTGGTCTATTGCTATGGGATTCTTTGCACCTTTCTGCACCTCTCTGCACTTAATATGGAGAGTTGCCTCCTCCTTATTGACGTTTTAATAGTGCATCTTATGGTGTGTTTAATGGCAACAGCATTCTTACACTGCTACATTACTGGTTCTCAGGCAATACCTCAAATTTTATTTTTAATTGTTTTGTAATGATGCCTTTCATAGAGAGTTTTTTTTAAACATAAATTCTGTGGCTATTGATTGAAGAGAAGCTTTGTCGAGACATCTAGAATGATTTCTGTTATTTGCTGGTTTATTAAAAAACATAAGAATTCAAAGCAGATAGCTTCTGCCAATCTTTGTTAAAGACATAGGGCTTGTTTCCATTCAGGTTTATCTACTTGATGCTCTGGGCTCTGTAGGAGACAATTTGTCATAACTTAAGTAAAACAGCTATTCTCAAAATCAGATTCAATTAGACTACATAAGCTGTCTTTAAGCTGCAGTGGAATTAAAATGTGAAATACAACCTAAAATGCTGTGGTTGAGACAGTCCTCATCCAACCAAATGAGTGAGCAAAAATAGTATGCAGCTGTTAGACTACAAATGTGTATCCGGGCCTGCAAAGAACAAACAAGGTGAGGAAACATCATTTTAACTGCAGTACCATATCCTAACAATCTCATCTTATAATTCTCTGTTCTCATGTGCCTGTACTGTCTGTTTCTCTCTTCCTTCAAAGTACAGAAAGCTTAATTCTGGTCCCGAAATGATCTCAGACATGTCAAAAAGAAGCCAGTTACAATGCTAATTTTGATTGTACTTCTAAGCCTGTTATTCTGCATCACTCCACATGGTGTCTTCATGGACTGTAAATCCTTAAAAATAGTTCAGAAGCCAGTTCCCTTCAAATCTGGCCTTTCATTCTTCTTTCCCTCTTTCCCGTGCACATACGTATTAACACATCTTGTCTGACCCACTTGTGCACTTTACAAGATTTAAAGCTGTTTACTTTGAAGGCTAATTTTTTTTCTGAAGGAAGGTGACCTAGTAAATGAATAATTTTATATTGCTTTAGGGAGTTAAGATTGTTAGGAGAAGCTGATTTTATTTTTGAAGGCTTTGAGGGGATTCTTCTTTACTTTCCAAATACATCTGTTCAGAAGCAATGTTGTTCAAGATGCTACTGGAAGTGAGCTTCCCAAGTAAGTTAGTGGAAGGCAATGAGTGAACAATTCCCCTAGAAGAAAGGTCAGAGGAATGGAGTTTTTCAGCCTCAAGAGGAGAAGGCTTGGATGGATCCAGCTGCAGTCTTCCAGCACCTGAAAGGGTAACTATGGTGGAGAAGTAGGTGCTCTCTTAGGCATTCACAGTGACAGGGCAAGAGGCAACAGGCACAAGTTGCTTCAGGGGAAATTCCCTCTGGATAGGAAAGATTTTCTTCACAATGGGAACAACTAAACCCTGGGATAGGTTGCTTGGAGAAGTAGTAGAATGTCCTTCGAAGGAATTACTCAAGGCTTGGCTTGGCAAAACCCTGGATAACCTTATCTAAATCCTTGCTTTCAGGCAAAGTTTAGACTGGATCATCTTGAGAGCCACCTTTCAAACAGGACTATTTAGCTATGATCGCATGGTTCTTCTTGTTACTTAACTTGTAAATTGAAAGGTCTGAAATAATCTGCCTTTAGGGAGAAAAATCAAATGCTACTTTTAGCATGCTGGTGATTTACTGCGATGAGGACCCAAAGCATAATGGTATATGATATATGGAAACACAAAGAGACAAACAGAAAGGCATGCCAAAAGACATAAGACAGACAAAAAGAATATGATGTGTGTTAAAAAAAAAATAAAATCATCCAGTCAGGCAAAGTCCTTCTCAGGCTTCTTCTCCCATTTTGTAACAGGATCAGTTGCAGTGAGTGTCTTAGTTATTGAGACTGTGGTAGGATGGAAATAAGCTTCTCAGACACTTCCTAGACTTTAGGAAGCCAGAGTAGCTGCTGTTTTCATTGGTATTGGAGAAAGTGTCAGAGCACATGGGTCATCTACTGAGAAAGCTGTGTCTTCACACCTAATCTTATAATTCAAATATTTACTGTTTATAAAGCAGTGAGATCTTTTGGGTTTGCTTTATCAAAAATAAAATTATGATTTTCATAGATAAGAACTGCCTGGAGACCTGGGTCAGTCATACAAGCTACAAGTTATTTTGGCAGTTTTGTGTTGGTTGGTTTGTTTGGTTTTTTTTTCCAGAAGAATTTTATGATGGAAACAAAAAACGAGAAGAGAGGACTTCTTAAAAATAGGTAGCTAAAAGCATGACAGCTAGTATATTCAATTCGTGTACATTGAAATTAGAAAAGTGGTATAAGAATCATAGAATCATAGAATGGTTAGGGCTGGAAGGGACCTTCAAAGGTCATCTAGTCCACCCCCCCTGCAAGGAACAGGGATATCTCCAACTAGATCAGGTTGCTCAGGGCCTCGTCCAACCTGGCCTTGAATGTCTCCAGGGATGGAGCATCCACCACCTCTCTGGGCAACCTGTTCCAGTGTTCTACAACTCTCATGGTAAAAAATTTTTTCCTAATATCCAATCTGAATCTACCTCCCTCTATTTTAAAACCATTACCCCTTGTCCTATCACAACTGGCCCTCCTGAATAGCCTCTCCCCATCATTTTTGTAGGCCCCCTTGAGGTACTGGAAGACCGCTATAAGGTCACCCCGGAGCCTCCTCTTCTCCAGGCTGAACAGCCCCAACTCTTTCAGCCTGTCCTCATAGGAAAAGTGCTCCAGCCCTCTTATCATCTTCGTGGCCCTCCTCTGGACCCTCTCCAACTGGTCCATGTCCTTCTTATGTTGGGGGCTCCAGAACTGGACGCAGTACTCCAAGTGAGGTCTCACGAGGGCAGAGTAGAGGGGAAGAATCACCTCTCTCGACCTGCTGGCCACGCTCCTCTTGATGCAGCCCAGGACGTGGTTGGCCTTCTGGGCCGCAAGAGCACATTGCCGGCTCATATTGAGCTTCTCGAAAGCTCAATATGCCTGGAAGTCCTCCAAAAATCAGGGTATGAAGGCAGTATTTCAAAAGATCAAGGTGAATGTAAATGAGAGGTTTCGCTGAATTAGTATTCATTAAGAGTAAGTAAAGAAAAATGCCTACACTGACTTTAATTGGTGTAAAGAAGGTTCTACGAAGCATGAAGCAGAAAGCATAACACTGTAAGTTATAGGAAAATGGATACATTTAAGAAATTACATCACAGCAAATTGCCAAGGACAATAAAAGACTTGGAAGCCACAAAAGTGGGTGTCACTGCCTTGCTTGTAGCCAGTCGCTGGTGTTCCAGATCCAGAACTGTGTGTTATATACCTCGGCTCCCTCTCTGATGTATGGGAACATCAGAACCTTTAGGAGATTATTTGAACATTTTTCACTCTGAATAGGGAGCCAACTCAGAAGCAGTAAGTTGATGAATGTGCCTAAAACCCGGTGCCTTAGTGGAGCAAGAATATGCCATAGATGTGACGGGCAAATTCCTCATATATTTATCTCCAGTTTGTGTCTGCTGCTGTGAGTGAGTACTGTGACTGTAGTGGTGATAGTGGTAGTGAGTTGAAACTACAGTCTTCCCTGCTGTAGTAGGGCTCTCTGTCCCAGTAGGTAGGCTGGGTATGGGCTAAAGCTCTGTTAGCTGTCTCCACATTCCCCAGAGTTTGCCCTGTCTGCATCTAAATATTAAAATAATAGAGCATCCTGCACTATTTCAAAATTCTATTTCAAAAAAATTCTACTTTCAAAATTCTATTTCAAAACTCTACTACAAGAAAGTGCCTATAACAGCTGCTGGTTCAGAGCATTTTTTTCACCCAGGAAGTGGTAGGCGTCAATTTGGTGCGCATCTTAACTGAATGTAGTTGAAACTCACTTTACTGCTTTCCCGAAAAATGTCTTAGTCACCAAATTATTGGCTATGCTGGTTGGAGGGCACTTTCTTGTTCCTCTGAAGCTGTCTGACTGTAAAGAAAAAAGAAAAATTCCAAACTCTTGTTATAGAATGAGAAATCCCAGAAGGAAATACGATTATTTAGAGTATTCTGGCTCTTGCAAGGTGTCAGTCCCTGTTTACATCAATGTTTCCGCTTTTTCTATTAAGCATGCATTGACATTTAAAATGCAAATAAAAAGATTAGGGAGCAAAGCATAGAATCTGCTCCCCACCCCCAACTGAACTCCCACTTTCCTGTTAGTATTCTCAGCCTGCGAGTCTTACATTCCTTCCTATATGGAATCATGCCACAGCTTCAGCAGGAAGGGGGGACATGGTATCATCTAACAGAGGAGGCAGAGCTCTGAGTCAAAGCTTGTAAATATTCATATTAAATTTTTAAATAGTTTTATTATAATAAAGCATAAAGTAACTTACATGCGAGACAGCAACTTTTAAGGAGGGAGACAGTTCTCTCTCTAGGTCTTTGTCAGGATGTGAAACTAGCTCCTGCTTCTTATAATAATTAAAATGTTCCAGTTTCTTTAGGGAAAGAAACCTACAGTCATGCCAGCTTCTTCCTCATTCTTCCTCCTTCCCAGGTACTTGTGGGATAAACTCACAACAAATTAAATAGTAATTTTGTCCATCAAGGTCTTAAATCCCACTGGGACCTTGAATAAAACAATGTCCCCAGTGAGATAAATGACAAATCTTTCACCGTTATTGTTCTTTGTAGGTTAGGATTTCACGCTTGATGTCTTTCATATTATGTTTTTGAAGTCTGGTCATCTGCTGTTGCAAAGGTCCATGTACAAACATATCTCATTCCTCTCCGTTCATAAATCTGGATATTCTATGTCAATGTAAAGCCCTCTTAAAATCTTACTTGGTGATTTATAATTTTTTTCTTCTCTTGTCATTTCTTTATCACATGAGCAGACTTTTGTTCCAACTGCTTCAAGTAAAGTTCTTGAAGATCTATAATGTGATATAAATGAAAGAAGATTTGAGGGTGATACTCTCTCAGGGAGATATTGCTTGGCAATATTGCAATAAAGTGTAAAGTGTATAAGCCTTGTGAAGCATAGTGTAAAATAGTGCCCATTTTGTTACAGTGTTTGATAAAAAACCAATAATTCTCATTCAGTGAGAATAAAACAGTTTAGCACCACATATATTTCACATTATTGAGATTCTGCTTTTCAGAGAAAATGATTAATTCCCCCATCCACCTTTTTGTTGCATCTATCAATAGTATCTCAGAAGTGTACAGATATTACTCATTTTCACCACAACTCTGCAAAAGAAGAAAACATTATTAAAGTTATTTCATGGAGGGGAAACAAAAATTTAAAGGACTGCATTCACACTATCTACCATGATCTCAGGTCAAGGTAGCAATTAGTGGTTTAAGCCAATTGCTTTTCAAGGTTGCTAGACCGTGGCTAAGATTGTCTGTTTAGTATTATGAATTGCACAGCACTCTGGTGAACTTACACTGTATTAAGAAGTTTGAATGCTGTTCAGAAAAATCAGGTAAAAATAGACATAAATTTTGAGTATCTAGCTTGGGACATTCGTGGTGTGATTTCTTCACTGATCTTGGCATTGAACATTTTATATTTTTAGACATGACTTTTACTATATTTTAGGTACGTTTGTGGCTGATCGGTATTTTTGCACACCAGACTGAAGGTAATAAGCTTGTCATCTAGAAATGGGCTCTACTGGCAGTCTGTGAAACGTTCAATTTAACTGATTTGTCAGCATTGCACAGGAATTCTTAAGTGTGATATTGGAGAAGGAGATGCTGGGGGAAAAAAGACTGTATAATTAAAGATTATATCATAATGCAGTCAGAAGAAATAATAATTTAAGCAGTTCCTTACTTTTAAGTAATTGATCTACACTCAATGGTTTCTTAAGGTATTTTTATGTGGATAATTTTTTAGCTTAAAAAAGGAGAACTGAAAGGCCCCAGAAACTCCCTAGTGCAGCATCACAGTGAAGAACAGATTCAAAGAACAAACTCTGCAAACTGCTACACAAATATATTGAGCTAACAGAATAATCAATAGAAAGTTGCAATTTTGTCTGTGGAGTAATATTGGAGAAGAATGAAATATGTAGACAGTGGGTTTCACAGATATTGGTAGCAGGTGCATAGACAAATTTGGGCACTTCTATTGTCTGGAGAGCAGAAGAGTTCTGGAGAGCATTCTTTTTGTGGACACAGACAATTTTGTTTCATTTTCTCAAACTGGTTTATTTTTAACAGAGTGGCCAAATTTTGGTGAATATTCGCAGAATGGTGAAGTTATCTTCTTGACAGAAAGACAAGTGTTTTTCTTCTTTCCTTTTTATAAAGCATGGGAGCATAAAGGTGGCCTGCATTTAAAACTGAAAAATCATACTTTTCTGCTTAGCTTTTTCTGAGAAGTGATGAAATGCAATGATTGAAGTGTAAAGAGAAACAACATGGAAAATTTGAGTTTAAGTGTCCAAAATTTGGCAAAACTTAGAGTAAATGTAAACACGTTTTAAAAATCAGAATTGTTAGTGAATCTCAACAGTAGCACAATCAGCCCTACATAAATTAAAATGCAGAAATGTAGATTTTTAAAAAGAATTTACACCTCTAATTCTTCTGAATTAGAATTTATTTTGTAGAAAATACCAACTGTCTGTGTTTAGTGTGCAGGACTAAGAAAAGTATCTTTTTTGTCTGTAAGTCCCTTTTCCTGTGTTTCTCCAAGTAACAAATGAACTCATTGGTAAATTTCAAGAAGTTTTCCCACAGGTGTAGAAGTCTTAAGGATACCAAATCTTTTTTCAAGTATTGTGAAAATTTGTAGCAGAACAGAGGAAAATTGCGGAGAAGGGATTTGGAGAAGTACTGAGACGACTCAATATGAGTTAGCTGCAGGAAGTCTCGTTTATTGCGCAGTTCTTATTGCTTATATAGACAGTATTTGCCAATAATCCTGAGACCACACCTTTTCCACACCATTATTGGATGATACATATGCTTGTCATATTTAACAGCTTATTTCAAACAGGTACCCGCCTAGCGAAGCTCTGCTCTAAGCAAACACTACTCCCTTATCATACTGCATAGTTTTCTTATCCTTAACTTCAAGGGCATTCAGCCCTTGAGGCCTAACTTTAGAGCTCCAGTCCTTATTTACACAGGATTTTCTTCGTGCAGTCTCTTCAAGGATCTGCACTCCGACAAATCCCCCTTTCTTTTCTTGCACGAAGAAAATCCTGTGCACGAGACTGTCAACCCCAGTTACTAGCATGTTGTTTTGGTACAGCCTTGCAAAAGCAGTTTCTAGCATACTACTTCCCTTTCCGAGGGCTTTACTATTTCCGCTATATCCAAGATTCCACTGAGCAGGAGGGTGTCAGTCGGCAGGGTCATCGCAGAGAAGAGAGGCAGGCACGGCACCTTCAGGGCGTCCCCTGTTTATCCACACAGTGTGCTCTGCAGCCTCCTTCCGCTCCGCTCTGAGCCATCCCTTTTACACCCTCAGCAGAGTCTATGAAAAAGGTACTGACATGGCGTTGCCGCATGCATGGCCAGTGCGTGCAACAAGGCCGCCAGGTATGTGCTCTGCTGGCCAACAGCGGATTTTTTAAGTTGTAACATATTTCTCCTAGCTTCCTTTTTCAAAGTTACGTGCTCACAACTAAGTCTAGTTTGTAATTCTTTGTCATTAATTCGGTACCAGTTAACGCCTCTCCTTCCAGTAGCTCACTTCTGATTGGAAAAAACACACAAAGCATATATACAAGCAATATATACAAACAACTTTCACACACGTAATATACTAAATCATAAGAAACATAAAGACAGTTTACATATCAATATACAATCCTCTACCACAATTCTCCCCAAATGCTCTCCAAGCCATTGCAATTGTTTGTGGATGGACTCACCATGGTCACTTAGATTAAAACAACACATGTTTGTGTAACGTGGTTGTTGCTGGCACTACCTACAAATTTTGATCCTAATAAATTTAACTCTTGTGGGGAAATATACGGAAGACTGCCCCTTTTTTGTTTATCAAGCATTTGTTTTAACGTTAAATGAGTTCATTCAATAACAGCTTGTCCCGTAGGTGAAATGAGGGATACCGGTAATGTGAGTCACTCCCCAATCCTGTAAAAAGGCACCATACTGGATCACTGTCTGTCCCGATTTTCTTTGGTACTCCCATGGTTTTCTTCAGTGTGAGCAGTAGCAACAACAAAGGCAGAAAACATATCAACAGTTACATGCACATATTTAGATTGATTAAACGATGGAATATAAGTAATATCAGATTGCCATAATTCATTGGCACATAAACCTTTTGGATTTACTCCTGCTGGATTATTTGAAGGCACAATACGCTGACGGTCAGGGCAGGTGTGTACAATCTGCTGAGCTTGATCTACTGTCTGACCTGTCAGAGAGCATCATCTACCACCAACTGACAAACTGTAGGATTATTCATCATTCCTCGAAGCAGTACAATCCAATGATATTGTTGCGTGGGTCGTTCATTGTTAGGCACTGGAACTGAAAAGGCAAATCTAGGACAATCGTTAGGGTGCAAATAAATAAAAAAGTAAAAAGGTGAAATAACCCAATCTTTTAAATCAATCACCATCAAATGCTAACATTCTGGAATCATAGTAGGATTTGGTACACCCGGTTGTAAAGCACCCATTGGTGAAATGATTGCATTAATAGCTCTTAAATCTTTTAACATAAATCTCCACTTTCCTGATTTCTTTGAGATAACAAATTTTGGAGTATTCTATGGGCTAGTGGAGAGAATTATATGTCCTAATTTGAGCTGTTCGTCGACTAATTTTTGAGCTCACTCCAGCCGCTCGCTTTTTAATGGCCACTGATCGACCCAGACCGGCTTGCCAGCTTGAGTCAGGGCTGGACATCAGTGACGTGCTAAAAATTTGAGGTTAGCATCACATTCCAGTGATTCAACAAAGCCCGACCTCATAATGTATATGGGACATCAAAAACATATGGTTTCAAAATAGCTTGTTTGTTACCTGGGCCTACTACTAACAAGGTCTGTGCACTCTGCTGTGGGATCTGTGTTCCACCTACTCTGATCACAGCTGCCAGGGCTTGTATCAGAGGCCGAGAGGGCGGCCAGTCAGGATTTTTCATTATAGATACATCAGCTCCTGTGTCAACTAGGCCAGAAAAGCCTTCCCATTAATGATTACTGTCAAAGGAGGCTGTGCAGCTGTGACTGTCTGTGTCCAAAATTCTTTTGTGATAGCAGAGTGACCTTTATTGTTATATAGGCAGCTTTTATAGATTATTACTCTGGCCACGATGTGTCCACGCGGCCCTCACCCAGCTGTGATTGGGTACAAACAATAGTGCACGCACCTATTTTAACTTTACTATTGGCTATGCCTAAAAAGGAGCTATTTTTTACTTGCTAAACTAAACATCATTTTCTCATACACTCTATATCAACTTCCCAAACTCCCCATGTCAACTTCTCACACTCCCTGTGCCAGCTGTTCACACTCCCTTCTCTTTCTCACCCTCGTTATCGGTGTTTCCCAACTTCAGAAAAGAGCACAGGCTTAAATCATCAAGGTGAAACCTCAACTGTAGCTGTGTGTATGATGCCACAATTCCCCTTTTTTGTTTTTCTGTGACCATTACTTGATGAACCGTACTCTGTACCGTTCGCTGGGAGCGTGACAATAGGCAGGGGGTGATTATTACTATACATAAAAGAACTACTAGCAATATAATGTCTGCTTTACTAGAGATTTTAACCATCCTGTCAATTAAGAACATTGATAAAGCAAAAGCTGTAGCATTAGTTTGTTTTGTAAGCCAACAACCCAACTTACTCAGTATAGTTAACGCCTGTGCCACTCCAACTCCTGGTGCAAATATTGAAGCTGCAATGATTTTAGCTGGTTCCCAAAATTCTGCTCTGGAATCGCACTAGCTATCATAAGCATGCGTGCTGCGGCTATTCTGGGTGTGTCTATGACTTAAGTTCATGGTGGTGTTAGGGAAATACATTCTTAAAGTCCCTATAGTACATGGATCTCCCCTTATATGCAAAGGAATACCTTGCTAAGCTCTATTATAGCCCTGCAGAAGCAGTTACTAGCATTTTGGTGTTTTGTTTGTTTGTTTGGCTTCTTTTTTTTTTTTTTTTTTTTTTTTTTTTTTTTTTTTTTTTTTTCCGATAAGATCAAGAGCTTGTTGGCAGTCTGTGTTAGCATTTTCAATGGCTAGCTGGAATACCAACACATCTGCAGTAGCCGGATTTTCTGTTTATCTCTGAACTGCCATTTGTAGCTGATCAAAGAAATGCTCATAAGGTTCCTGTGCTCCCTGCCGAATGGAAGCAAAGGAAGCTTCCCCTGTCCCAAAAATCAGGGACACGTCTTAATGCTCTCTTAGCCAATTCAGTCAGTTGTCGGAAAGCCACTTGCTGTAACCCTGCCTGTGCCTGATTTTGACATGTGTGACATTTTATTCATCCCAAAATATTTAGCTCTCAATTTAAGAGATTTAACACCCATAACACTTTAGCTATTGTTTCATTGGGAGATTTCCCGATCATTCCTGTTTTAAAAGCATATTCTCCAAAGTACCATGTGCGTATTCTATGATCGGTTGCCCAGTAGGATTGTAAAGAATACCAGTAACATGCTCAATACCTTATGACGACAAAAATACATGTCTGATAAGAAGTGTATGCCAAAGTTCCTGCGAGCGTAAACCACGAGGATTAACACCATTCACTGGTGGCACGATCGTATTTTGACAGGTACTACACAATTGTACGATTGAGCGGGCTTGCTCTGTTGTTATACCAAATTGTCACCTAATGGCGTTAGCATTCTGATGGTAGAAGTCATGCAAGATTTTGCCTGCATGAGCGAGTTTGGTACCAGAGCTGCACTCGTGAGAGGGTCAGCTCGCCTGTTCCCTTCTGCTATAGGCCCTGGCAGCGTGGTGTGCGCTCGCAGATGTACAATGGAATATGCATGTTTATGGTTTTGCAACACTGATATTAACTGTTGAAATTGCTGGAACAGAAGAGAATTAGTTATTTGCCGCGATGCCGATCGAGACGATCCAAGTTACGATGTGCTCTCTCGCGGTACAACCTGGGCCCCGGGCCTCAGCCGGGCGGGGGGGCGGGGCCAAGCAGCCGCTCTCCAGGCGCGGCCGACGGGTGGGGGGGGCAGCAGCGGCGCGGGGGGGGGGTGGGGGGGGGGGGGGGGGGTGGGGTGTCAGCCCTCCCTCGCCTCAGCCGGGCGGGGGGGGCAGGGTGGCGATGACGACCCAGCGGCCCTGTGCCGGCCCCCCCTTGTTGTCGTTGTTGTTGTTGTTGTTGTTGCCGCAGCTCCGGCCGCTCGCGCTCCGTAACCGCCGCCGCCCCCTCCCGCCGAGGGACCATCAGCTGCGAACGAACCGGCGCAGCGGGGCCCGCCGCGCGTCTCCGTCCCGTCCAGCCGCGACTCGCTCCGCGCACGGGCGGCAGCGCCGAGGCAAACGCCGCCCGCGGCCCCGGCCGGCAGCAGCAGCGGCGTCCCCGGGGCGCCGCCGGGCGCAGTGGGCGGCGCGGCGCGGGGGTGCCGGTGTACCGACTGCGTTGGAAGAGGGGGAAAGAAATAAGTCTGTCTGTCGTTCGGGGCCCTGGATCAAAAGATTCGATGATGACTTTTCCAGGCCAGCAGCATCCCCACAGGTGGCTGCACACCAAAGTTTAACGTCTATAGTGTCCCAAGTCCTTGTCATGTATATATTTGAAGAGCTTGCCTCCGGTACATGGGCTGATACCCAAACCAGGAGTACCGGGAGTTTTATCAAGTCAGAACTGTTAATAGTGCTGGTTTCTCTAGCACTTTGTCAGCACTTTAACTACAGACTTATGTTCTGTTAAAGCCATGCTTCCCATTGTTCCCAGTCGCTTACCTCCTCCTGTTGAGGCAGTTGTCGCTTATTTTTTTTTTTTTTTTTTTTTTTTTTTTTTCTTTTCTTTTTCTTCAGTCGCTTACTTCTTCTTTCCTTTGGTTTCTAATTCTTCATGTTTCCGATAATATCTTTTGCATACCCCCCTGCAATCAGGGGGGGGCCAATACCTTTTTCCAAGTTTTAATCCACGCTTCTCATAAGAAGCTTCCCAACAACGACAATGCAACGTCCCGTTCCATCGTCTTACCGCGACAGTGGATCCTACAGATCTTCCGGCTTTCCCCTATAGGCCGCCTGTATGCAGATCTGCACGGCTTTCCCCGATGGGCCGCCTGAATGTGGATCCTGCGGATCGTCGGCTTTCCCGTATAGGCCGCCTGGGTAGATCCGCCCGGCTTTCCCCGATGGGCCGCCTGAAGGTCGCCGTCCCTTCTCCGCTAAAATAACACTCGTTCAAAACAAGTAATAAATGTCCCGAGTGAAACGATGAGTCCAGCTCATTTTTTTCCCGCCCCACGTTGGGCGCCATAATGCGGAGAAGGGATTTGGAGAAGTACTGAGACGACTCAATATGAGTTAGCTGCAGGAAGTCTCGTTTATTGCGCAGTTCTTATTGCTTATATAGACAGTATTTGCCAATAATCCTGAGACCACACCTTTTCCACACCATTATTGGATGATACATATGCTTGTCATATTTAACAGCTTATTTCAAACAGGTACCCGCCTAGCGAAGCTCTGCTCTAAGCAAACACTACTCCCTTATCATACTGCATAGTTTTCTTATCCTTAACTTCAAGGGCATTCAGCCCTTGAGGCCTAACTTTAGAGCTCCAGTCCTTATTTACACAGGATTTTCTTCGTGCAGTCTCTTCAAGGATCTGCACTCCGACAGAAAATCACCCACATCAGTTCTCCTATGGAGAGATATGGTAGAGCAGAAACTCTTCTTGACTTGCTTTGTGTCCTACATGCACATCAGAATGAAGTATATCTGCCAGATAATAAAAATAAATTGAAAACCTAATGAATATAATTTGTTATTTTTAACAATTTTTATCTATGCAATCACACTTGCTAATCCAATTTTTATCCTTACCGATCGAATCTCATATAAACTAATCCCATCATTATCTTTACTAACCCAATCTTACCCAGTTTCTTTACTTACACTAGCATTTCTGCATTTGTGACTTTTACAAAATTTACATGTTGCTATTTATATTTTCTCTGTAGTGTTGTACCTGGTTGACTATGAATGTGGTTTTCTTAGAATGCTTGCATAAATCCATGACTAAAAGGAAAATGGAGTTTCTTATGCTCAGTGGCATGTTCAATAGTAATAAAAACATGAGACTGATGTTACATTTACACTACCTCTGTCCGCCATTAGTTTAACTTTCTGCTAGCCCTAGGTAAGCAGAACACCCTGGGGAAGATTCCCCTTTCGAGTGACAGGAGGCATGAGCATTTCTAATGATTTTTAGAGATGAAATATTGTTCAAACAATATAAAACGCCACAAGGCAACAGTCTCTTAAATCTGTTGCTTTTTCCTTTTCTTTTTGATTCATTGGTTGGAAAATTCCCAGGATTCCTGAAATGCTTGTGGTCAGTTTGGCATTTCCTTACAATTTGTGTTTTATAGATCACCTGTCCAACTCATATGACAGGTACCTCTTTGAATGACAATAGACATCTGTGTAACTCTATTGTGGGAAGTCGATTGGGACTTAAAAAATATAAAGTATATTATATTGATTTATAATGTTCTGCAAGTAAACTTATCTTATCTTCCCCATAATTTTTTATTCAGCTTAACACAAAACTGTTTGAAATGGACCTAACCTCATATGCTCTAGAAAAACTTAAGAATCAGCATGGAGCTTTTCATATAGTGGTCGAAGAAGTCATATTTATACAGTCTTCCTGTGTACCTAAGTCTATGCCTTTTCTTCCCCATTTCCCAATATATAGACATACATTCTCAAGAAATGGTATGGTGTACAGAATAGAGATGAAGTTTTTTTTCTGTACTTTTTCATATTTTTGACATTGTAAAATGGTTTGAGTTTATAAAGAAGATGCTGTGGTTTCAGCCTGTACAGCCTCTCAGCATAACCTGATGTCTTACATGTTTGACTCTTTGGAATAAAGCTTTAATTACTGTTTTCCTTTTATAAATACATACTGAGATTAAAATACCACCAATTGTTTTATTCGAATGCTTAGTTAGGAATGAATCAATTAAAAATGAAACAATTTAAAAATGTCTAGCTCTTCTCTTTCTCTCTTCCCTCTGCCTTGCTTCTCTATTGTTTTTTATGCTGACTTGTTCTAACTTGTCTTTTAAATTACCTGCTGTTCCAAGGTGGGTTATTGGAATGTTTGGCAAAGCGATTGCACTTTGACCCCTCCCCTTATAACTTGATATGATGTTTCTGCAAAGTAGAATACATATCTATGATACAATGAAGTGCACACAACGTTTTAAAATCTGTTTAAATTCTGTAGCTTTTCTCATATTAAAGTCTGAAAAATCCTTAAGGAATTTCTCTGTGCAAAGCAGAAATCAAAGCAATGATAAAGTCTTTTTTGATGACATTTACTTTGGAAATGAAGTCAAAAACACTGTTAAACTTGGCTGTTTTAACACATTAATTCACATGGGATTTCATTTTGATTCCATGTGGCCAAAATAGTTTGGTTTTAATAACAATGCAAGTTGACTATAGGTTTGTTTTGTCTATCAATTAGCTGGCTATTTTCAGTGATGTTTTGTAGTTCAAATAAACTCTAGTGACTTGCCTCAGAAATTTCAAACACATCTTTTAAGGGTAAAATTGTAGCAACCCCCCTGAAATAGTCTTTGATGTAAGTGATTTTTCAAGCAGTGACCAGTCAAAGTGACAAAAGGGGACTTTCTTCTGAGAAGTTAACAAGTCTTTTCCCGTTCTGCTCTCATTTACACTCTGCCTGAAATTCTAGGAATCTTACCTGTCCAGCTACTGCTTTTTCTGTAAGAAAGCCCCCATGGCTATAATCAGCATGGGTTCTATAAATCCCTTTCATAATGAGATCTGTTGTGAAGTAGCAAAAATTTCTGTTATGAACTTAATGAACTTCTCAGTCAAACCCATAGAGAAAAGACAGCAAACACTGGGAAAGAGCCAGCACTTCTGACCCCTTTCAATTTCTTAAAATTGATATTCCACACAAGTTTTATGGGGATATTTGTATTTCCACTCATTAAATAAATCTTAATGAAAATAGGAGGCTGTGATAACTGTCCATTCAGACTTCCCACTATAATTTTCCTTTCCTAAATTTGTACTTGCATGTTGATCCATATACAGTGAAGAATAAAAGTACTGTTTCACAGCTCCTGGGTACATTGAATTGTGATTTTTAGAAAGGTTAGGACTGTTTTCCTTCTCTGTGTTTTCCTCTTGTTCTGTGAAACATAGCAAAACAAGAGCACCTTTAACATCATCAGCAGGCTTGCTGATCTAGGTTAGATTTTTCATTCATACTAAATGGCTTTCATTATGGCATTCATATGGTTGTTTAGTTAGGTCTTCATTTATGTAGAAATTTTGGGTCCATACAGAAATCACTAGTAAAGTTGCTGTGAATGCTTTTGTCTGATATTTTGTGACGTGTTTTGATACTTGATTTTGATGTGAAAGAATATTTTTCTTTAAAAATCCTTGTTGCTCTGCCCCTTTCGTGACCTTTGAAGAAAGTCAAAAGCCCTCTTCTTTGCTAATATTCTGCTTTACCACAAAACACAAGTATTCTTTCCTGGAATTTTCCTTCTAAGTAGCTGAGAGGGCTAGACTTCTTTCCTTTTTAATAGCTTGTTTTCTGAAGAATACTTACAAGAAGGAACATGTCCTCTTTGCATTTGATTTTCATTCCTGAAGTAAAGATTTTAGCCTCTTTATCTACCTCACTGCATTTCAGCCAAGTAGAATGGTTCATTCTTTGCCTAAGACCCCTAACCTCAGTTTTTTTCAAGTGAAGTCAGCTTGTGTTTCAGCACTGAGACTGAAGAATAGATTAAACCCTTCATGGTGTATGTACGTCTCTTGCAATACATATTGGAATTTGTGTTTATGTATTGTACACATTATTCTCCAACTGATTTGATAACTTACCAAAATACATGGTAGTTTTTGAAGGGAAGATAAAAGCAAAACTTTTTTATTCAACTGAGTAAAGATGTATTCTTTACATAGGTATTATAATAGCTGCCATAACGTAATTTGAGCAGAATTACACTTTACAATTATTTTTTTGAGTAATTTTCAAGCACAAAGTGCTTGTCTTATTCTACTGCCTTTGAAACTATCACTAACACTGTCACACACATGGTTAGTACAGGAAACTTATGAAAATTATATCTTCACAGTTTATGTTTTAATATAGGAGCCTTTCATAAAAACTCTCTAATTCATTATGTGTATAAGGAGAAACTCCTGACAAAAAGAGTTCTTCACATTTTCCAAAATGCTACATATAATTTTTATAACTCTGGAAAATTTTCTAGTATAGAAATTCCTGAGGGACAAGTATTGCAATGGTCTTAATTTAGTTTTATAACACCTGCCCTTTGAACAGTTATGAAGCAAAACAGATGTTGTCCCCTAGCTTATCAGCATGAAACAGAATTCTAAGAAATTGTATATCTTTTTACGTTCTTGTAGATGCCATAATTTTCAAATTGATATTTAAAGAAATTGCATATATCATTTTGACATTCCAATTTACTGAAACTTTTCAGATTGTACCAAAACATCTTTTGTGAGCACAGAGTTCTTGTTTTGTACAGAACGATGAGTCATTTTAGCCTACTGCAATTGTAAACAAGAAGAAATTGTTCTAAGAGCACACATGCTTTCCTGCTACTGTTCATTTTAACATTTATGTAGGACAAGGTGGAGCAGCACAGAATTTTTACTGTCAATTTTTTCAATTGGTGGACTTCTATCTCATTTTACATGCTTTTAATCCAAAATTTGCACCTGTAAGATAAACTAAGTTTTACAAAAAATATTATCCAAATATTTTTTGTTCCAAATATTTTGTTCATCTTGTCTTTTATTTAAAGAAATCAAGACTGACCGTGGGAAGGAAAGTATATCTGAGTCTGCACTATCTAATTTAAATAATAATATAGCTTTATTTTTATGCTAGCAATATCTTGGTAATTTACCTTTGTTTTTATTTGGTAACAGGAAAGAAAAATTAAAGGCCAGATTGAGTAAAGTTTGACACCATAACACTTAGTTTTTTAGGTACTTTACCCCTGGATTAGACTTCAGACCCCAGTTTTTATTACTACACTCCCTCAACAGTGGGTTTGAAGTGAAAGATTTGTAAAGGTCAACTGCTAAAATGGAATCTAGGCTGATAGCTAAACTGAGGTGAGGGGCAATCTCAAATTCCATTCCTCAGGCTATTTCCTCCAGTCTACAGGGATACATCCACTTACACAGGATCTGCAGCACTAAATTACCTCCTGGAGATAGTCACAGATGTCCTTTTTTTTTTTTTTTTTTTTTCCTCAAAATGCAAATTTTAGGCTTATTTTTTCTTTTGTGAATAGAGAGTGGAAGCTGGACCATATTCTGAATTTAATTCTCAACTTTTCTGGAAGGTATTCACACCCACATCCAACAATTTCCTGAACAGTAGGCTAGATATTTCTGTCTGGGCACTTGCTACCTTTCCTGCAAAAAATTATCTGAGGTTAGTCAGGGCCACCCAGCTGAGAGATGGGCGATTGGTGAATTCCTGATGCGAATCATGCTTTCTGTTGTAGCTTGAAAGAGACTACAGAAACAGACAAGACTCAAAGTATCACAAATGTACTTACTGCAGTTTATTCCTAGTTGACTACCCAGCATTGGTCACGCAACACATTGCTGCTTTGAAGGAACACAAATATCACCATTTTTTCTCTGAAAATTCAGAATAAAATTATGAGGCAGAGTTCCTCCAGAAATTTAGGGCAACAGCAATCTCTGCTTATGCTTGACTGAATTCAATGCATTAGGTTGTAAGAATTTCTGTGGTGCAGATACCATTCTGGCAAAAGAGGCAGAGCCATGATAGGCCAAAGGCATATGGAGAGTGAAGGCATATTTTTCTTACTCCTCTCTAAAGAATGTCTCAAAAAATTATCATGATTCCAGTTGACATTGTCTTTCTCAGAAAACCTCATTCTGAGAATTATTAGAGAAGCGTTGTCCAAGAAAAAGTCCTGCTGCGAAGTCAGTGCTTGCTATCTGGGAGCCAGAGCTATTGTGATGATTCAGTCTCTGCTCAGATGCAGTGTGACGGAGGGGACTGTCTTCTTTAGGTGATATAGGGATGTTTCTTGCTGGAGCCTCCTCTGCGAAATTTCTCAGGTGCACATTGACTCCTGTTCTCTGGCTTCAGGGAAGGCTGGATTTTCACTACTGTTATTAAGAACAAATGTTGAGCTTGTGACTGTAGCTATAATTACTTAGTGAGTAAGGTCAAGAGTTGTAGCAAGAATAACAATACAATGTTAGCCAAGCCTTTGATTTGTGATAAACCTGAGGTTGTTTTCATACTTCAGGTAGATCAAGTTCAGATCTTAGTCACTCTCCACTTGAAGTCAACAGCAAGATACCCATTGTCTGTATATGTGCAGAATCAAGCCTTGGGGGAAGGAACAGGTGGCCTAAGGAATTCTGGCATAATATATAAGGAACTGAGATCAGTGCCTGGAAAATGGTAAATAATTTAATATATCCATTTCTTACTGTAAGCCTAGTTTTCACTGCAGCTGATATAGTCAGGACCTATTACACTAACATGTATTCCAGTGTCTGCCCACCCAAAAGTCCAGACAAGTGATCAGTCATTTCAAGAGCAGCTGTTTTTCAGTGTACTTGTTTTTCATTAGGCTACATATATATTAGATATTTGATAGTTTGGGGGATTTTTTTTCTCAAGGAATACAGACTAAATCTCATCACTTGGAAAATTCATAAATTTAGAGAACATTACTCATTTTAATAAGGAAGAAAACTGTTAATAAGCCAAATCTTACTAAATGTAAAGATGTAAGTAGTTATATTGGATTTTTTAATTATTGCTATGATTACTTCTGGACTATAAGCAGCAATACTAAACAAGTACCACTCTGTTAGAATAAGATATTTTTTATAGTACCTTGTGAGCTGGAAAAGACTTCTGGAGGTCATCTAGTCCAGTCTCCAGCTCAAAGCCTCTCTGGGGTCCTTTGCTTTACCTCCCTTGTTGCTTGTGGTATGAGAAATGGTGGAGGTTCTTGTCTGCAAAGTGTTACTTGTGAGCCACAGTTAGGACACCACTGGCTTGGTAATAAGAGCATATTCTTTAATTAGTCTTTACTTCTCTAGCTTCCTTGGTCTTTTGAAGTTCTCGTGAGTAACCTGATGCATATCTGTTGTCTTGACTAAAGTCATGCCGAAAATAACCAGTTGAGCTGCATATAAAATTCAGAAAGTTAACTCTAAATCCCTTTCTCAACCCTACTCTCTCCAGACTGCTTTGAAATTCTTATCTGAGAAGATCCTTATGGAATTGTGTCTGAGAATTATGCTGAGGCATCAAACAGGAAAAACTGAGTGTATCATGGAAATAATTGCTGCATGATGGCACTGCACTGTATGCAGTAACATGTTCAGCTCTGTACTTATCCATAACATTCCTAAAATATGAAGAACAGATATTTTCTGTTGTCGTCCTACCTTTGTTGGTGATCTGGAAGAAATGAAGTTAAAGAAAAATAGAGGATCACATTTAGATTCTGTTTTTTCATTTTGCTCCCAACACAGGCCCCACAGTATTAATAAATGTTAATCTGAGCAAAGTTTTACATTGGCAGATAGTCAAAATGGAGGATTAATGCTGCTCGCTCAACAGGTCTTAGAATTAGTTTTATCATGCAGTAATTGGATAAAATATAATTTTCTGATAGACTGAGGAAAGTTAACTTCCAGCACTTTCATTATATTAAAGTAATTTCTTAACTGCTGCACTTCATAGTTTGTTAGCTAATGATTAGTTCAGCAATTTTATTGCTGATTGCAATGTTTGGTCACAAAGCGTCTCCTAAAGAACGGACATCCAGACGTGTTTTTCTGTTGACTCTGCAGAACGTGAGAGATGAGGTGTGGGTATGGATTAAGGGAGCAGCAGCCTTTCTGCGAAGACTTTTGATAGGGTTGTGGGACCTGCAGCTTACCATGAGCTGACATCTAGTGTAGGTTATTTACTCCTCAGGAATAATGCATACCATCACACTGCAGGGTATTGTATTTCAAGTGCTGTCCTTATTGATTGTTTTGTGAGAGGATATTTGATAGCAAAAGCAAAGCTAAGATTCTAATTTATAAATTAGTGGCTTTATATAATCTTTATCTAGCACAAAATTTTAGTGTTTATAAACAGGGATGACAATACAAGCTCCATGCAAGCAAAGGTTGGATTAAATGTGTTCCTCACCTGACTGTTGGGTACACAGTAGCAGGACTTGGGATAAAAGAAGATAGCATTGCAACTTTTGATTGCTACCTCCTTTCGATGCGAATGGCATCCCAGTAATGGCTGGAAGGTGGTATGATGGTATTCCTGTTAGGAGGAGAAACTAATGGTGCAGTCAATATGATTAAGAGAAAGCTGAAACACAGTACGAACTTTTGTAACTATCTGTAATAGATAAGAGGAAGACATAATAAGTAAGAGTTGCCCAAAGCTCTATGATGCTTTCAGCCATCCTGAGCCACAAAAAACTATTCCCATCTTTTTTCTTGGCGCCTTACTAAAGGTGCTATTTCCTGGGCTACCTTGCTGTTCCTGCTTTCAAGGCCGTCTGCTTTGCTTTGCTAGATACTTAAGCCTTCACAGTATAGTTACCATCTGTTTAAATGTAGTTATGTTTGAATTGGAGGCTTTACTTCTTTTGGCTATCTAGTTCCTTCCATAAAGAGATTTTGCTTTCTTTATGCTTATTTCGAAGGATGTGTGCTGAACATAATCCCATCCCCAGTTTCAGTTAAGTTTCCCTGTTCACCATGGTATGAAAGAGAGGAACTGGTGAAGAGTTTTGAATATCCTTATAGATTCATAGATTTCTAGGTTGGAAAAGACCTTAGAGATCATCGAGTCCAACCATCCCTAATCCCCATTATAGTTTCATAGATTTCTAGGTTGGAAAAGACCTTAGAGATCATTGAGTCCAACCATCCCTAATCCCCATTAAACCATATCCCTAAGCAGTTCATCCACCCTATTCTTAAACACATCCAGGGATGGGGACTCAACCACCTCCCTGGGCAGAGCCTATTCCAGTGGCTGACAACCCTTTCAGAGAAGAAATACTTCCTAACATCCAACCTGAATCTCCCCTGACTAAGCTTATACCCATTTCCTCTTGTTCTATCACCCAACACTAATGTAAAGAGCCCTTCCCCTACCTTCCCACCATCTTTTCTCAAGTATTTGTAGGCTGTAATCAGGTCTCCCCTCAGCCTCCTCTTCTCCAGGCTAAACAGCCCCAACTCCCTCAGCCGCTCCCCATAAGTTTTATTTTCCAGCCCCTTGACCAGTTTAGTCGCCCTTCTTTGGACTCGCTCCAGGAGCTCAATATCTCTCTTAAAGCGAGGGGCCCAAAACTGGACACAATATTCCAGGTGCGGCCTCACCAGTGCCGAGTACAGGGGCAGGATCACTTCCCTGCTCCTGCTGGTCACACTATTCTTGATACACACCAGTATCCCATTGGCCTTCTTGGCCACCTGGGCACACTGCTGGCTCATATCAAGCCGGTAGTCAACCAAGACACCCAGGTTCTTCTCCGCCAGGCAGCTCTCCAGCCACTCTTCTCCGAGCCTATAGCGATGCTTGGGGTTTTTATACCCCAAGTGAAGGACTCTGCACTTGGCCTTATTAAAGCTCATGCCATTGGCCTCAGCCCAACAATCCAGTCTGTTCAAATCCCTCTGAAGGGCCTCCCTACCCTCAAGCAGATCGACACAGCCTCCCAGCTTGGTGTCGTCCGCAAATTTACTGAGGGTACATTCAATCCCCTCATCCAGGTCATTGATAAAGATGTTAAACAGAACTGGACCCAGCACTGAGCCCTGGGGAACCCCACTGGTGACCGGCCTCCAGCCGGATTTAGCCCCATTTACCACCACTCTTTGGGCCCGGCCATCCAGCCAGTTTTTAACCCAAAGGAGGGTGTGCCTATCCAGGCCAGCAGTTATCAGTTTCTCCACCAGAACACTATGAGAAACTGTATCAAAGGCTTTACTGAGGTCTAGGAAAACTACATCCACAGCCCTTCCCTCGTCAACCAGGCGGGTCACCCTGTCATAGAAGGTGATCAGGTTTGATTGGCAAGACCTGCCTTTCATAAACCCATGTTGACTGGGCCTGATCACCCGGTTAACCTGTATGTGCTCATTAATAGCGCTCAAGATAACCTGTTCCATGACTTTGCCTGTCACCAAGGTCTATATCGATAGAGTGAATGGAATTAGTTTTTATTGATTTGCATTATAGTGATAATGCAGGTAGTCTTTGATGGAGTAGGAAGAGAAAGTCAGTCTGCTTGTATAAGTAAATGTGTACTGAGTTTGGTGGAACACGTAGGATGTTCAGCTGGAGGTTAAGAGCCATCCCAAAACACGCTTCCTTTGCCCTATGAACTAGTGGAGATAGATTCATAGAATGGTTAGGGTTGGAAGGGACCTTAAAGATCATCTAGTACCAATCCCCCTGCCATGGGCAGAGAAATCCACCACTACACCAGGTTGCCCAAAGCCTCATCTGACCTGTCCTTGAACACTTCCAGCGATGGGGCATCCACAACTTCTCTGGGCAACCTGTTCCACTACCTCACCGCTCTCAGAGTAAAAAATTTCTTCCTTATATCTAATCTAAATCTCCCCTCTTTCAGTTTAAATCCATTGCCCCTTGTCCTATCACTACATGCCCTTGTAAAAAGTCCCTCTCCAGCTTTCCTGTAGGCCCCCTTTAGGTATTGGAAAGCTGCTATGAGATCATCCTGGAGCCTTCTCTTCTCCAGGCTGAACAGCCCTAACTCTCAGCCTGTCTTCAGAGCAGAGGTGCTCCAGCCCTCTGATCATCTTTGTGGCCCTTCTCTGGACTTGCTCCAGTAGCTCCATGTCCTTCTTGTGCTGGGGACTCCAGAGCTGAACACAGTATTCTAGGTGGGGTCTCACGAGAGCTGATTAGATGGGCAGAATCACTTCCCTTGACCTGCTGGCCACACTTCTTTTGATACAGCCCAGGATACGGTTGGCTTTCTGGGCTGCCAGTGCGCATTACCGGCTCATGTTGAGCTTCTCATCCACCAGCACTCCCAAGTCCTTTTCCTCAGGGCTGCTCTCAATCCATTCTCCGTCCAGCCTGTACTTGTGCTTGGGATTGCCCCGACTCACGTGCAGGACCTTGCACTTGGCCTGTTGAACTTCATGAGGTTCTCACAGGCCCACCTCTCCAGCCTGTCAAGGTCCTTCTGCATGGCATTCCTTCCTTCCAGCGTGTCCACAACACCACACAACTTGGTGTCATCTGCAAACTTGCTGATGATTGAGAAAAATGCAAGCAGTCCCTTTCCTTTATGAATATATGCATCCTATTAATCTTACTAATCTGTGACCAGGAAGGGTCTATTTTTTCTATTAGAACTTTTTCTCAAAATATGTTTTCAAGGTATTTCCCCCTTAGAATAACAAATTCTTGCCTTTTTATTCTTTTTTTAACCCCAATTGAGGAAGTAGGCAAAAACATTCATTATCAGGATTCTTTGCAAAATAGATCTAGACACCTGATACTAAATGTGTATTTTTTAACTGTTCTGTTTCCTTTGAGGAGACTCTCATGTGAAGTATTGCACTGAAGAAAATTGTGAGGGCATTACTTGTTACGGAGAGCGTGGTGAGCACTTCACGTTTCCACACTTCATATTTTTAGAGTCTTTCATCTTTAGCCAAAGTCTGAAAGTTCTGCTCACATCTCTTAAAAATCCTGGGAGAAGAGGTGGGCACAACTCCAGCACCCCTTCTAATCATACCTCAATGTAATCTCTAGTAACATCAAAGCAGTTGGAGGATGATGACAGAAAAAAAGTCAGGTAAAGTTCAGTCTTTGAATAGGCTGTGTTTGCCTTTAGATTTGGGTATGAGGAGTAAGGAGATGGTGGTGTCAAACTACTCACATGGAAAAGTTAAGCTTTTCCTGAAATTAAGTCCATATATGTCTGAATAATGAATTTTTCAGAAACTCTTTGCCTCCATTAATCTAAGGGGAAAGAGTTCATTCAAGCTAGTGATTTTTATCCTTTAAATATCAGACACCTGAGTTTCATTTCTAGAGGCAATGTCTGACTGGCTATGTGGCAGTTTTAGACAAACTTGCAGTTGATAAATCACCTGAATTGCATCTCTAGTTAAAGAACTTTCCCACTTCTCTGTGGAGCCAAGTATAGACTGTATATATTTAATTGATTTGCAGAACTAGAAAGAAACTGATGCTGGATGTCACTTGCACTAACATTTTGAAAAATAGTCACAAACCATTTACTATACCCAGTTAGGGCAGGCAGGAGGATACGTTATCCCTTGAATAAAGCAGAAAGCCTTAATAGAAGTCCCTTTCAAGAAACAGCTAATGAATGCTGAGATCAGAAGAATGCAGACTTCTGCCCACATTGGTTTTATTCACTTTAACTCCTAGTGAATTATTTACACAAATTGTGCTTGTTTTTGCACAAGACTTGTTAACAAAGTTATCACTTCTAACTCTTCGACTCCTGCAAAATATTTTCTGCTGATCGTTTCTTGGGGTTTTGCTGCTTTCTTGGAAGAAACATACCTGTTAAAACATCATTAATGACTGCCTTGTAGATCATAGTCCAACAAAGAGCTTTCTAGCTTGGACTTTTCTCTTGTCAACTATCTCTTTCTCTACTATGTCAGATGGTCTTTCTCCACTGAGGTGTCCTGACCATTATTACAGTCAGTGTTCCTGGACATCTGGTTACCTAAATGTTATCTATCACAGGAACGGGCTCAGGTTCAAAAGAAAGACATGTGAGGTGTCTTACTGTCGTGTTTTCTTCCTACTGTGATACTTGCCAAATTCTGATCCTCTTGATGATAGTTAAACTTATGAAAACTTTTTGCCCTTTTCTGTGTACAAATCCGTCAGTGGAAAATATCAGGAACATTTGAGTAAGACTTAGTTTGGATGCACTAAGAATGACATATTTTGCTCCATATAAGCCTATTACTCTAGCAATTTAGAGAAAGATACAGTTTTCCACTACAGCAATTTAGTTGAAATGTATTGAAAAAAAATTGTGTCTGGACACCTTCAGCAACTTTTTGTTTCTCTCTTGAATGTAGTATCTGTGACTGAGAAAAAGCTAATAATTTCCTGATTATTGCCTGCAGATTCATTTGTATGTACCTGAGTACCAGCTATGTAGGAATAAACTAGTCTTAATCACAGAGATGAGCTGAACATGTTGTTTGTTTCTTCCTTAATTGGTTTTTATGGGAATTCTTTTCTTCTAACTGTTGACTTTGTAACTTGATGTCCCTAAAAGTGCAGTAACGATCTGTTTATGTCAATTAACATAGCTGTGATGAATTAAGACTAAATAGAATTTAACTTCAGGCCAAATGAAGCATCTTGGAACTTTGAGAAAATTAAATAGACTGGTACCTGGTCTAATACATTCATGATTTTATAGATCTCATTGTAGCTCAGTGTATGGCTCCTTTTGTCTTTCCTCATCACACCCCTGTACAAATCAGATGTCTCATTGAACATGCTAATGCACAAGTTTGTACAAACGTCAGGTGGCTCCAAGTGCAGTGTAAGCTTTTCACAGGGTACAAGTAGAGTTCTGTGAGGAAGCAGGTAGTAAAAAGTGACCAAACATTTTCAGAGCATAGATTTTTTTACTTATGCAGGAAAAAAAGAGGCCAAAAGGCAGCAAGTGACCCATGACATGATATGGCTTTTTTTACGTAGAGAGAAATTTAAAAGATTAATGTTTAAAAACAGATGAAGGAGTGTTGTAAAAATCTGAAATGAGAAATATGGAATAAACCCATTGAGCTCTCCTAATTACAATTTTTTAATAGCAGAACAAATCCACTTTCAGTTAAACTAAAAGTTAGCTGATTAGAAATGAAAAAGTAAATGCTTATGTAGCATCTGAAACTTACTGCCAGGGTTTGTCATGAACACAGAGATTAGTAGGATGGGTACAAAACTAGCAATATGGAGTTTAACAGAAAATAAGGGAAAATACGAGGAAAAAAGTGCTGATAGTTATAAAGCTATTTAAGGCTAAGATCTAGAAGGAAGTTACTTTTTGGAATACTAAGTATGTGATATTTATTTTATTGTGATATTTAATGAATTTTACTAGAAATTGTAGGGATTTGTCCCTTCCTAGTCATTGTTGGAGAGAAACCACTGCTCTACTTACATCATTTGTCTGACACCATATGGCATTTCATCTATCAATACATATGTGCATTGTCCTAAATTGTCTACATATCTTAAGAAATTGTGTTACAGGATGGCTTCAAATTGTCTTTACTATTTATTTATACTTTCAATTTTAAGCTTGCAAAGGTGGTGTAACCTTAAGTAGAAAAGGTTTGTGAGAGAAAGCGAAGTTTCTCTTCTGTTTATTGCAATTTGAATACATTTCAACAAGCTTGAAATACTCTCAAGTGGTGTGGATTGAATGTGGAGAAAACCTGTAATAACTGGTAGCTTAGCTTACAGTAGATACTATAATGGCTGCAAGAATATGAATCAAATCCAAACAATCAATCAGATTTAATTCCTACTTGAACTGTTGGTCAAACTTTGATTTAGGTCCATAACAGTGAGTTCCCATGGCATTCTTTTAAGCAAACATTAGTCCAATCAATAGTCATGACTATAATGTACATTTAATGTCCTAAGTGTTCAGAGCTTGGCAGCTTCACTTGAAATAGATATTGTGAAATAACAAGGCAATTCAGTACTTTCCTTTTGCAGATAGCTTTGCCATGTAATTGACAACAAGGAAACCAAGGTCTTCTGGAGCATTCCCTTACGGAAACATTCCTTTACATTTCAAAGGTACAAAGTAGACAAAGGATAGACTCTGAATCTACAACTTCCATTGCTTGAATCAATGCACTGTTAAGAAATGTGTACTGTGAGACTGTATCCCAGTTTTACGTGTTGTTGTTTAATAAGGCTTTGTGTGCATTCATAAACGTTTACACTTGGCACATACATGTAGACAACAATAACAAAGTTGGACATGGCCACTTTTATTGTATTTTGTATACATTGAGTAGCTCGAACTAAAATCCTTAGGTCTTGTCAGTGAACAATAACCAGTACTGGAATTGCTGGTATTCATTCTGGCATGTGCAAGGAAAGTCTATTTCAGACTGACAAATATCTTCCTGAAAAATAGCTGTATTTTGGCAAACAGTAGCTATTTTTTGGCAGATTCTGCAGTTTGTGTTAGGAAAGGGTAAACTTCCAAGGCCAGCTAGTACGACATTTCTTAAGTGTTAGGAAAATTGTAAACTACTTGTATATACATCTGTATTTCTGGTCTGGTCAAATCTCTACAGTTGATTTGTACTGAAAATTGCAGATTTGTTCTTAAGATAGTGGAATATTGCATTATATGTATCCCATTCCTTGACTATATAAAACATTTATAAATTATGAGGAAGCATAATACAGGCATTTTTGTTTTATAAAAATTGTATAGCTTACTGATGATGTTTCCTATTTGAAAGGTAATAAGATCACTTGATCATAACGCTCATCTTTCTGCAAGTTTGGAACCCATTGATCACATTTGATCAAAATAGTTGAAAAACAGAGGTAGCTGGTTTTAAAGGGATACTATTTTAATGGTAAGATGTACCTCCTGCCTGTCTGGCAAGACTAGGAAGGAGTGAAGTAACTCCAGTACCTTGAAGTAATAAATGGTAATAGGAAACCACCATGTTGTTTCACAAAAATGTTTGAAAATGCTGCTGTTAAGTATTCTCTGATCTCTTGTGTTGTAACGAACTACCAGAGGATCTTGTGATAGAGTAGCATTAAGAGTTTATAACATATCCAAACAAATTAAAGATAGAGAAAAAGCTCCATCTTTTACCCATTTTCCTCCTCTTTACTAGAGTTTTTGTATCTTTTAATGTTTCCATTCTCAAAATATTTGCAGTAAAAATGTGAAAATAAGATTAAATCAGCATTCATAGGTCACAAACAAAAGTTTTGCTATAACATCACATCTGTGCCACCGGACATATTGGATCTTAGTACCTTTTCTTGCTGCTATTTTAAGAAAATGCTAAAAATAGAGTCACACAAAAAAAGTCATATACAGAGCAAGGACATTTGGTTCCAAATAAAGAGTTTGTGGAATTCTGTTTCTATATTATTTAAGAAAGCTCAGGATTTGCATAGTGTCTTTAAATAGTAGGAACTTTATCATAGCATGTGATATATATTGAACATGGCAACAATTAGAATCACATTACATCCTCAGTATCATTTGCTTGCCTGTTAGATTTGTGGTATGCCCTTTATATTACAGTTATGTGTTCTGAATCTAACAGTCATCAAATCATTCAATGTATGATTGAGAAAACATAATTGTTTCCAAGATGAGTACTCCTCAATGATTCATATTTTATTATTCTTTTTTTGTAACGTAAGTGCGGAATTTTTTCCTATGAAAGTTCTTCATATGGAGCAAGAATAAAGTACAAAATGTTATTCCTGAGTGAAAGGTTGAAGAGAAAATTCTTTTTTATATTCACTTTGTATCACTGTAAAAGCCTTCATAGATAATATGAAACTGATAGTGATGGCAATTTACATTTCAACAAAAGAAATCAATAAAATTTTGGATTTCTAAC
This sequence comes from Tauraco erythrolophus, assembly GCF_009769465.1. Lineage (NCBI taxonomy): Eukaryota > Metazoa > Chordata > Aves > Musophagiformes > Musophagidae > Tauraco > Tauraco erythrolophus. The sequence goes on along the minus strand of NC_141470.1, from coordinate 36,806,745 downwards.
TTGGCCAGATATCCGCAGAATCAAGGATCCGGTTTAATTAAAAAAAATATTTTATTTTGATCCTATCAAAACTGGTTGGCCTTGGGGCTTATTCCATAAGAAACTGAATTAACATCAGCCTTCTGCACCAGAAGATAAATATAATCTTTTCTTCTTAATAACAGTTTATAGGGGGGCATATTCTTAAGGAAGTCAACAGTACTTCATCCACAACTTCCTATCATCTGCCAACAGCACAGACTAATGAAAACTTTGGAATTAAATTACTAAAGAGATTCATATGAGATTATGAGGATTTTTCACACTGGAGAGAGAGATAAGTCAACATCTGACCTCTTCATTGCAGCCTCACAAAAGTAATTTTCAGTATTCTCAGGCTTGTAACAAGGAGAGTTGAAAATCCAGGCTAGACAGATAGTTGTTACCTTGACTCTGGATAATCTCTCTAGTCCCTTGGAAAATATACCAAATAGACAACTTCATAAAAGAGGCATAATGGCACCCCCACTATTCATTCAAAATTTAAATGATGAACGAAAAATAACGGAGACTCCTATTACATTTTGTAATTTTCTTTATATAAGAAGATTTGATTTCTTTTAGCAACGTAAATATTTTTATATTTATATTTTATAATATTTTAATATCAACTGTATGAACTGTAATTTGAGATAAACCTTGAAATTAAAGAGGACTGAAACTAAAAATGTACATAATATATTTATGAATATATAGTATATTTTCATAGTCTGCATTTGGTTGAGAGAGGAAGAAATAGAAAAATATTTCCGAGGAAATGGTCAATAAATCTGTTCACTCTGATTAGCTGTGAAAATCTGAGATCCTTTTGAAGGTTTAACACCGTTTTTGAATGTGAACTCACTTGCATGTCCAAAAATTGCCTTTTGTACATGAAAGTTGTTATTGAGTAATCCTGTAGCTTTCACAGCTTGTATATATTTTGGAGATTCACTTGGGCTCAAAAGACCTCAGAGTCTGAACTGTATGCCATTGCTGATCATTCCACTTCAGCAGGGAAGATAAAATACTAGGTTAAGACGATGCTTTGGGCAGTAATGGTTATAAGTATAAAAGCACTCTTTGATACCAGATTTTAAGTAGTATCAGAGTTGCAAGCTTGCAATCCAAGTTTCTGGATTTCTAGATTTTAAAATGAATAGATTGGGGAATAGAAAACATTATTTATTTACTGCTCTGTATTTGTCATTATTGGAACATGATTAACTTCTAATACTATGAGTTTATTTTCTAAAAAAATTACATGCTGTAAAATAAGCCTGATATTTCAGAGCTGTGAGACTTCAAAACCAAATTGTGTCCTTCCTTGTTGTTAAAACTTTAAATGGACCTTTGCCAAACAAAGCAGCATTTCCTAACTTATATTTCAATACTTTTTAACAAAGATACACTGAATCCAAAAATCCTTTCCTGACACAAGGAGGTGGTGTGAAAGTTTGGAAATTCCTTAATAGAATTTGCAGGACTAATTTAAAGGTATAAACTCTCCCCCGCCCCCCCCCCCCCCAGCCCCCCATCCCCCCGGATCCTATTTAAATCAATGAGGAAAGAAGCTTGACTCCTGGAAAGCTGAATTTATGTCTCACCAGATGTAATTAGTGCACTACGATTTCTTAGTTTTTCTCCTTCATATACAACTAGATGATTATACCAGCTTATTCTGACATTCGTATGAACTTGTTCATCTGGACTTTCTAGGACATAGCACAATCTTACTCATCCTCATGGGTAAACATGTAATGGTTGATAAGGCAGCATGCTTGAAGATATGGATTTATGAGGGAAGAATTTTTTTCATGTTAGTTGAAGCAAAACAAACTCTGAGCCAATCTGGACAGTTTTCAAGCCCAACCAACATAGCCGCATGTTATCGTCAAAATCAGTATGAAGAAAAGTGGCTCTGTGGCTTGGACAACAACATATTTTAATGCTGTGAGAGTGCTTTGAGTGTGAAAACGAGGCTATGGCTTTCCCTCTATATGTATAGCTGCTGGGCTATTTAATTGTAATATAGCTGTCCAGCTATTTAATTCATGAAGTGGCCTTCCCTCTGCTTCAGGTGAGGAGCTCTAATGCCTTGGTTGGCACAGGATGCATGCAGTCCCAACAAAAAAATTCCAGTTGTCTGGCACTTGATTTTTTTTTGCCTTTGAATAGCAATTGAAGCACATCTCCTATTAAACAACCTTCTGTTCATTCCTCTTACCGCAGCGATGTGTTATTGAATAAACTAAACCAATGACATCACTTGATGAGTTAAAGGTACTCAGCACCAAACCATTCAGGAAATACTCAGACTATTGCAGAATCAGGCCCCTAATTACAAACTTATGTGTGTTCTGTTGTTTTCTGCTACTGATCTCCCATTTCAGTGGCAAATGTGTTTTTTTTTTTTCTCAGAAATCCACCTTTACAACTCTAAATATACTCCAAGGATGAATAAGGCTCCTGCAGAATGTGGGCCAAGGTTCCATAGTTGAATTTGAAGCACAACTTATTTAATGGGGATGTGGCAGAAACAATGTCTGTTGTGTAAAATGCTGTTGTTGTCGCTATCAATTAGAATCATAGAATCATAGAATGGTTAGGGCTGGAAGGGACCTTCAAAGGTCATCTAGTCCAACCCCCCTGCAACAAACAGGGTTATCTCCAACTAGATCAGGTTGCTCAGGGCCTCGTCCAACCTGGCCTTGAATGTCTCCAGGGATGGAGCATCCACCACCTCTCTGGGCAACCTGTTCCAGTGTTCTACCACTCTCATGGTAAAAAATTTTTTCCTAATATCCAATCTGAATCTACCTCCCTCTATTTTAAAACCATTACCCCTTGTCCTATCACAACAGGCCCTCCTGAACAGCCTCTCCCCATCTTTCTTGTAGGCCCCCTTGAGGTACTGGAAGACCGCTATAAGGTCACCCCGGAGCCTCCTCTTCTCCAGGCTGAACAGCCCCAACTCTTTCAGCCTGTCCTCATAGGAAAAGTGCTCCAGCCCTCTTATCATCTTTGTGGCCCTCCTCTGGACCCTCTCCAACTGGTCCATGTCCTTCTTGTGTTGGGGGCTCCAGAACTGGACGCAGTACTCCAGGTGAGGTCTCACGAGGGCAGAGTAGAGGGGGAGAATCACCTCTCTCGACCTGCTGGCCACGCTCCTTTTGATGCAGCCCAAGATGTGGTTGGCCTTCTGGGCCGCAAGAGCACATTGCTGGCTCATATTGAGCTTTTCATCCACCAGTACTCCCAAGTCCTTCTCCTCAGGGCTGCTCTCGATCCATTCTCCGCCGAGTCTGTATTTGTTCCTGTGATTGCCACGACCCAGATGTAGGACCTTGCACTTGGCCTGGTTGAACTTCATGAGGTTGGTACGGGCCCACCTCTCCAGCCTGTCGAGGTCCCTCTGGATGGCATCCCTCCCTTCCAGCGTGTCGACAGCACCACACAGCTTGGTGTCATCGGCGAACTTGCTGAGGGTGCACTCCATGCCACTGTCCACGTCACCGACAAAGATGTTGAAGAGGGCCGGGCCCAACACGGACCCCTGAGGGACGCCACTCGTGACCGGTCTCCACTTGGACATTGAGCCGTTGACCACTACTCTCTGAGTGCGGCCATTGAGCCAATTCCTTAAAGGATCAATAGATTTAAAATCCTTCCTTATTAGGATCAATAGATTTAAAACTCATTTTTATGCTAGCCTGCAGAATAATGGCTCTGGCAGTCTAGAGATCTGCAAGCAGCCTCTTGGGAATTATTACACAGAAAACAAAAATTTTAGTAGTAAACCACAATATTCTTTTCTTCATTAAAATTCTGGATAAAATAATTGACAAATTGTTGGTACTTTTACAAGATAGTTTCTAAGAAGTGTGTCAGACTGACACATATGGATTTGCAGCTGTACCTCTGGCATATCTACCCTAGAAATTAGAAGTGCTATGTAACTAAATAAGATTAATTTTAAAATAGGTGACTACTGCCTTGTAATTTTTATGTAGGAAGACAGAGGGTTGGTCAGCTATTACTATATTCTTTTCAACTTCACAAACACTTTTTCTCTAGGAGCAGCAGCAGCAACAAGACTGTGGCTTTTCTTTTGGCTTCCTTCAGAACTGTACTGGTCTTATCTCTTACAGACTATGATTTCTGGCATAACTCTGGTAGTCTGTGCACCGAGGAGAGAAACGAGCAAGGGCTCTGTTCATTCTCTATACAATCCTACTCCCGTTTACTGACCACACGGAGTTCTTTCTAAAAGTGGATGATATGACTAGAGATAAAGAAGAGAACTGAAGCCTGGTGTAATGTCTGCTCAAATGAAAAAGAAAGGGGCTTGTCATGGAATGCCATATTGACCTCTACAGACCTGGCATTTACATAACCTTGTAAGGCTTAATTAAGGCTGAAATCTGTAGGCATCACTGTAGAAAACCATATGAATTGATAGTCCATGCATCTATATGATTGATACAACTTAAACACCACCAAATTCTTTGTTATATTCTTTTTAAAAGAATTGTCCGTTTTTATTTCTTATTTATTTATTTTTTAAGGCCTTGCATAGCGTGGGCTTGATTCGTATTGAGGTTGCATTGGATTCTGTTAATGTGAATAATAGAAACTGAAGGTTCTGCCAGTTAAAAGTAGCATTTGAAAACTACATATGGCCCTTTCTTTTTCACTGTTTTAACTCTTCTGTAAACACATTTTGAAGTAAAACTTCTAATGATATAAATATATATTCCTGATACCCATTTTCTAGTTACAGTACGATTCCAGGAAGTACTTTAAGCTAAAGACTTCAACTAAAATGGTGCAAATATGATGGCTTTACATATATATTGAAGTACAGATGTCTTTGCTACATGTCTTGCAGCAGCTGAGGAATAGCAGGACTTCAGGAGTGCTTTTAGCTGTGTTACCCCAAGCATGTTCTCTGACATGATTCTTGAAGGATGCACACAGAGTTTTTCAGAGTATGAGATACAAAATACGGCATGAAAATTTTGTCCTGTATCCTTTCTTTGACACTGATTCTCCAAGCTCCTATTAGAAGCTGTTAGGAGATCCAAAGTTTTATATTTTGTCTTCTGTGATGACATGTTGATAAAGAAATTTCTGTACACAAAGAGCAGAACACAGTTCTTCCTCTAGTGCAGTCTATCCCATGCTACCCGTTTTGGGGAACGGAATGCTTGCAGTTGACAGTATTGTGTATTTTTATCATGTTATTGCTTTATTAAGTATTTTTTTAGGGATATCTTAAGCCTAATCATGTTCCTATATCCAAGGAATTATTGTGCAAAGGGGAAAATAAGTGGCAGAAATGAAAACCTGTTTTGTGAGGCAATCATCCTATTTTCATTCCAAAGTTCAAGGGACTGAAACTGTCAAGGAATAAAAATATGGAGCATATGTGATATATAAAAATTGCTTCTGAACAGAATGTTTTTTAGGAGAGTTCATCCATTTTTTTTAAATGATTAAGCAAGGGACAGCTGTAGACACTTAAAGCAAACAAAAAATATCTCTGAAAGTAATTAAAAACATTATGTTTTGACAAACTTTTCTTTAGAAAAATAGAAAATGTTTCAAAGGAACCTTCTAATTCACGAAGCAGATCCATCCTTTATTGCTTTACAGACGTGAGTCTGGTCAGTTCTTACTACTGAAAGTAAGCAGAGTAACTCATAACAGCTTTGTCATCTTCCGTTTTTTCAGAAAAACGATCTGTCTGGCTTCTGCCTCTTTATTCTCTGAATTTTTTATCAGTCAGAGTGAAATGACCTCATTTAGCTATATGACATTTCAAATCAAATATTGTGTCCGGTCACCTGGTGAGTATTAGATCAATTATTTTCCAGTGTGCAGTGTCTACTTGATGTGTATCTGTCCATTATCCTAGAAAAATCTTTAATTTTATTTTGGAAGCTCTGTATCTAAAAATGTTACCCAGACCGCTTTCACTAAAATTGCTTCTCACTGGGGGCATAGAATGGCCTGTTTTCTTCCACAATAGTTGCATTTCACTGGCGAACAACCAGTAGATATCACTTTCTATTTCTCACCTAAGCTTTAGAATTTTTCAAAACAAGCCATTTTAAAAACATAAGGGAAATATGGGACAAGATCACACTTATACATACGTGAAGCTAAGCTTCCAGAGTTACCTTTCTGCCCTAACAAATATCTCACCTATCTTCTATAATGGGCTCTTGCTGTTACCCAGTGCTTACAAGCTATGGTCCAAAATTCTCTCTTTTTTATTGCCATAGAAGCCTTGCATTTTAGTGCCAGTAAAATGCCAATCTATCTATGATAGAGGCTTCAGGTTTATTCGCCTCAATTAGAAGTCCATAGGTTATTCTGAATAAACTTTCAGTTAAAAATATTGAACATGTATTCTTGTCTTATAGGCCATTATTAGATAACTATAACTATACTAGTATACAGTATGGCTGTAATTTAATACCATTAGATCTTGTTCCAGTTGCATGTCTCTACTTTTTCCTACGAGGACATAAAAAGTCCTAATTTAAATTTTAGATTTTCTGGTATTTCTCTGTTTTAAAGGGCTAGAGAAGAACTAACACAGAAATTTTTATTTTTATTTGAGTCTTCTTACACATAGATTGGCAAGTTAAAGATAATTTCTTTAGTTCTGCAATCACATTAGTTAATTCAAAACAACAGAGGACAAAACAGTATCATTGTCAAATTCAAACCTTGTGTAAGTCCTGCTAGCTTTCTGGCTTGGTATCAAATAAATACTGACAGGGGTTTGCATTTCTGAAGTGCCTTTCATCCCAGAGACCTTAACAAAGCTGGATGAATACACACAGCAAGCTCTTGAATTTAGCAGGTGCTACTGAGATCTTTGATAGCACAGTGTAAGTTCTGTTACACTCGGACTAGCTCTTCTACCGCATACAACATCCGTTTACAGACTGAATGCACAAAGATCCTAACACATAAAGGATAATTAAAAATTCTGAAGGCCATAAGGTTAAATACCTGAATTTACTTAGTACCCTTTGATGTGACTGCCCAGGTTTTATATATTTCATCCTGGATTGTATCCAGTGTCAAAGTACGCTTACTTGGAACAGTGTGTCTTACAACTGAGCTAAAAGTCTTGATGTCCAAAGTACAAAACAACAATATACAATTTTGGAAATAGCATAGTCAGACTAAGAAGGGATGTTTGAAAAAGGAACAAACTGGAACACAGGAATAAACAGATTCAGCAGAATCACTGAGAAAGTTCAGCATTTTCCTGAAGAGATCATGCTGAAGGTCCAATGCCCTCTCAAGCATCTAGCTAAACTTTGTGTGTGCATGGTCCAGGTTCATGTAAATGGTATTAGCTGAAATTTTCCATTATGAATCTTGCCTGGTTCCCCACTTGTGAAAATGAGCAGATCCTAAGTACGTACAGCTCTGTCTAGGAGACTCCTAGGACACTTTGGACAATAAATAATATTTTTATCTGAAAATGATTCAAGTTCAGACAGCTGTGTGTAGAGGTTCCCAGCGTATTCCTGAGAGAGGACTAAAAGTGAGAGAAGTTCCTTGTAAATTGTTATTGCATATTGTAAATAAATTCCAGGCCATAGCAATAAGAGATAGTGTATATTTTAGCAGTTATGGGCCAGGTGCCCTAGGCACATGAATAAGAAAACTGTCCAGAGTGAAAGAGTAAACAGCTTTATTACCACTCTGAATCTCACTCAATGATAGTTGACATGTGACCACAGAAGTTGTTTTTAAGAGAGAGAGTGCTGTACAGGAGCTAGGAACGGTCCTTGGCTATTATCAAGAAATTCCATGGCTGTTTGATTTCCATGTAAACAACTATTAAAGATGAATTGCAAGACGGTAACTTCTATGATACCCTCAAGACTGACAAAATTCAGAGCCTTTGATGTCTACAATGCAGTTCTACTGAGACTAGCAATGGCAGAAACTGGATTAAAAATGTGGTATAGATTTAGATAAGGTAATATGCCTTAGCTTTACAGCAGTATATCCTTTCTTGCAACCCCTGCAGAAGGTGGTATCTATTTTCTGCTGTTATCCTTTCTTGATAGAGCAGAAACATCTAGCTTAGTATTGCAGGGCAATCCTAAATGGTGCAAGGCTTCATTTTGAGCTTAGGGAATGAGTCAATATGTCAAGGTTGTGAGAGAAAAATTGTGCCAATACATCTACAACAATAAACACTTTAGAAAAAACTCTACCATTCCCTTTACTTTAATCTTCTAAATCTGATTTGGGCGTCACAGACAGTGGAAGGCCCATTTCCCACATTGCCTGGACAGCATGTCTGTAAAGTGACTTGGAAACAGCACCTTTTAATGTATTTTAGTATTCCTTGTTCACTCTGCAGAGGCTGCCAGCCAGTCTACAAGTAAGGCCAGCTGAGGACACCACATTTTTGATATTTATTGTTTGTGTCTACAAATGAAAGTAATTGTGCATCGGTTTGTTTATATTTTCCTACGTCAAATTTGTAACAAGCCATGCTATTGTAGTAGAGTGGAGATGTCGCCTTTATTTTTCAGCTACAAGCACTTGCTGCCTTAGGTAAACAAGGCTTTCTTTTCATTCTGTTTTGTCCTAGATGGTCCTAGGCTGGAAGGTTGCAATACAGGATGAAACCACAGAACCCTTGTTTTCTGTTAAGAAAACATTTCCATTAATAGATGAGGCTCATGCCCTCAAGGTCGCTATTTTGGCAAAGAACATTTTAAAGGAAATATGTGAGAAATTTTGCTTATTCTAGAAGAAATGACAGGAAAATTTATTGTATTTCTTAAATACTGACATTTTAACTATATAATATTATATAAATGGACTTTAGGAATATCCTGGAGTGGAAGAGAACTTAATCATAGGTTTGGAAGAAACAAAAAGCAAAGAGACTGGAACCACTAAAGTAGCAAGACACAAAAGAAGGCAAAACTAAGAATAGCCCTGGCAGCACTCTGTGTGCGGATTTCATGGGGTGTAAGGCCTTCTGAACACACCTTTTGGAAGGCAGCTGAAGCTTTTGTCACTTTCCAGCATTTGTCCTTTTGCTCAGAGATACTACAGAGCAGTCAAGAATTTCCTTCAAGACAGCCGCTGAGCCAATTTGTCCTCTTTGTCTGGTGCTGAAAATGTTGTTATATCTAGTCTGCACTGCCGTGGTTTGGGATTACATTTTTGACTTCTGAACTAGATTTTTCAGTCTGCAGTCTAATCACTTTAGCAGAGTTTATTTTGTGAAACTGGCATTTTTATGCCTCTTTTGGGCAGCAGAATTTTTCTCTTCCTAGAGACTGAAACTGCTCTCAAAGCTTCCTTCAAGTGTTCCTGGCAGTGAAAGCATAAGGATTAATTTGTGAATTTTTGACTAATATTAAATACTCAACTTTATAGGAAATGTTTCAGATATGTGAAAATATTTTTTTCTGACAGACTATATGAAAAATATTTATATCCTTTTCCTAGCCTTTGTGTTCTTGTCAGTTTGCCACGTGGTCACCTAAGGACAGGGACTGGCCATTTGTCAGTTTCTGGAAAAAGTCTAACATCACAGTCGTTGCTGAAAACAAATGATCTAGCACTGTATAGCATTTATAGTGCTGCTTTATTTTTTAAATAGTATGTTAGTCTCACATTCAAATTATTCAATCATTATCAAAGTAATCTAGATAATTTATCATTGTCTTTTCGTTAGCTTGACATGTGTATTTTTTTAATATACGTGTGTGCATGTGTATGTGTGTGTGCACAAATGTTTGGTTTTTTAATCTTTATATCTGTGTAAGTAATACAAACATATTTTCAGCTTTCATTCTGCTTGCAAGTTTATTGCATGTTTATTATTGGCCAGACTTGGGTTCCTAGATGATTCTGCTCTCTCCAGGTGAGAATCTTTGTAAAAATCAATCTCCAACGTGACAGATGAGCTGTGTAGTAAAAAAAAAACACCCACTGGGAAACAATCTCTTTCCCTACTGCCTCCTTGAGAATTCAGCATTTTTGTGAATCCATTTGAGAAGCCATGGTAATGGAAATGTTAACAGAAACCAGACAGCAGCGTTTAGAGAGCTATTATGAAATTTAGCTTCTGTTCACACAGTGTTCAGAAAAAACAAAATTCCAGTTGCTAAAACTGCAGTCTGAAGGGGGTCAATGTTTACCACATTCTTTGTTGCCAGCCAAAGAATCCATAGAAAGCATATTCCATCATATGTTTACATAGCAAATCACAACCGCATACAAATGCTGCTTTCACCAGTTGAACTCCACTGGAGATGCTCAGCTGAAAAGGCTTGAACTAAAGCTTATTCAAGTCAGTGGAAAATTTCACATGAACTGCAGCAGGCTTTATTTCGATCGAGGTTCTAGCTCCACCTTTACCTGTTAAGTTAAAGTAACTCAAGCTATAAACTCGTAGCAGATTGCTATCTGTGCCAGACTCAACCTTGTGACATGATTATCCATTATCATGCAGCAGTAAAACGATGGTGAATATTGCACATTTTCTATTGATAAAGTCTTATGACTGCATTCACTGTAGAATATGCCTATGCATATTTAAACTAATCCATAGAGATGACGGGTCCTGTTAATATGCACCAATTGTCCTGCTTAGAAAGGATGATTTGATTTGGCTTCAAAGGACATATAGATTATTAACCAGGCCTGTGGCAATTTCTTTCATAAAGATATGTATTTTGGAGCTCTACTAGACAAGGGCAAACAACATAAATGGTTAGGATATGGTCTGCAGTTCAGCTCCTATGTCTCTTTTGTATTTCTTTGGAGTTCAGTTCACGATGGCAAATTGAATAAGGAAATTACTTTAACTGATAGTGAAGAGCAGCCTCTGTACAGTCTTGTGCTGAGTTCCTGTGATGTGTATTTCTTGCCTTTCTCTGTAGTAATCTTGGAAGGTTTTTTTTTCAGTTTGAGTATTTTACTACAGGAAGATGACAAAAGCCAAGTTTCCAGTAGTGAGTACTTTATTATTAGATGGGATTGCTGAGGACTGACATCGTAAGTCAAGAAATCAGAGAATCATAGACTGGTTTGGGTTCAAACGGCCCTTTAAAGATCAGCTAGTCCAACCCCCCTTGCCATGGGCAGGGACATCTTTCACTAGACCAGGTTGCTCAAAGCCCCATCCAACCTGGCCTTGAACACTTCCAGGCACAGGGCATCCCCAACTTCTCTGGGGAACCTGTCCCAGAGTATGTAATACATACGCTTTTCTGTGATAACCGAAAGGGCAAACAGAGATTACTTGGATACTAAGATCAATGAATCTGTGGCAGTGAAGACTTCAGGGCAAGTCAACAGAAAGTGCTGAGAGCTGTTGGCCAACTCAAGCAGTTAGTAGTGTTACTGGGCTACCATCTATTCACTGGTCCTGTTATTCAAACTTTCTCACTGTGTCCACAGGAAATTCTCACCTTCATGCATGGACGAAATGACATGTCAGGGCAACGCGTAAAGAAACATAGGTTTATATGCAAAGGATGGGATCAGGGAGGACTGAGGAGGGCAATGGAAAATGCTTCTCTTTTCCTAAGAATTTTTGAGATTTTAAAAGGTTTTTTCATCTTTAAAGGTTAGCAAAAGTCAGTTGTGAGAACTTTTGAAAATAAAAAATTGTATGTTTTTGCAGCTAGCTCAAGTCAAAGGATGTATTTAATTTAAACAGCTTATCTTTTGAATGTATGAGTAATTCAAATTCAGACAAAGTATAACATAGTCACAGAGTGTTTCTATCTATAAAATTGTTTTATATCCTCATAGGTGTAAAAGTGACATAGAACATGACTTCAGAAAAACAGTCTGCTAATGGGCTACTTGGGGCTGAACTTTGCTCGCAGCATGCTCGAGGGAACATGATGACACACAGTGACCTTAGTCACAGAAAAACATAGACTACGTTTTTTCAAAACAAGAAATAGTGGTAGCTCTGTTGTCAGTTTCTATAAATCTGGGAACAGAAGCTGTGAAGCAGACTTCTGTCAAAACGATCTCGTAGTAAGTCACAAAGTGCATTTTTTTTTTTGTTATTCCGTTTTAAATATTCACCTAGCTTTTTAGCCTACCAAACTTAACACAGTACTTGGACATTTTCTGTACCATATCACTTTTCTTCAAAGCATGAAGACTAAATTATAAATCTAAACTTCTACCTCACAGCGCAGGTAAAATTAAGGATAGAACTGAATCCAAAACCTGAGATCGTACTCCCCTGAAACTGAAATTTTAAAGTAAAACCAGATCCAATTTTGTAACATGGCGTTCTTTTTCCTTAAATTAGGCTTGTTTTGAATATCTGCTTTTTATTTCAGTATTTTTATTTTAAGTCAGAAGTGAGGTTGGGCACTGGATTTAAAAAAATCTTAGACCACATCTGAGTTTTGTCACTGATCTAGCACTAGCTGGCATGTCAGTTCAGATATTTCAATCAGGTTCCCCTAGTTAGGTTCAGAGAGTTGTCTTATAAATCTGTAATTTATGTCTTTCGCACCCAGAGATCAGTTTAGATATGAGATTGCTCCCTAAAAAAGGTGTTGGGGAAACAAAACACATTGTATAACAGGATTAGGATCACTTTGAAAGTTTGAGCTGTTAGTTAGTGGTTACTTAAAAATAACCTTGTGGGTTTGTAATTGAAAAATCCAGTTTTATTTTTAACAGTAGGGGTTGCTGTAGGAAAAGAGAACAAAGGACACAAAGTGAACTGAATTCACAGGAACAGCACATTAGTGAAGCGAAAGGCCAGCCAGAATGCTTTACTTAAAACTACTTAAAAAAGGACAGATTGCACTTTTTGGGATTTAAAATCTGCGATTATGGCCTTTTCTCAGTAAGTTTCGATTCATTGCTTGCTAAAAATAATTAGAAAATTTTGCAGTTTATTTTTTTGTCTGATTATAAAATTACCGATAAGAATGAAACCTTCCTCCTCTCACTAAAATTTGCATTGATACTCTGTCTGCATGCAAACTGAATCACAGACATACATGCACTTCTCCTGCTGAACTGGCTGGCATTTCATCCTGATGATGTAGGCAAATCAGAACAAAGGATAGGATTTGTATTAAGTATTTATGGTGTACTGCTTACATTTGTGTCTAGATAGCAGATACTACTGGCAAAGCTCAAAGCCCCTTTAGGTACCTGTTTGGTATGTTGAATTAAAAGCTAGATATGGCTGGATGATGCCAGCACTTTCCAAGATGCTGATACCATTTGCTTATTTGTGTTGCAGTAGTTCCAGACCCACATCAGAGTGAACTCAGTGTGCATATATTGTACGCACAGCAAAAAGCAATGTTGGTCCCGTAAGCCTCTGCCCTTGATATTGAGGTCATTGGTACTGAGATAAACACTGCAGCACCAGAGGAGCAGCACAGCACAGGAGAAAAATAAGCATGTTTATTAAATTCGGGATCTAAGAGCAGGTAGCTGGAGGGATTGCTAGGAGGCTGTGGTGGAAGCGGCTTTTGTTGCACAAGGAGTGAAAGAACACACATCTGTGCTAGTGCCAAGCGTCACCTAACGTGAGAGCATGCTCTGCTCCAGCCAGTGCTCATGGTGGGAGGAGAGCCCCTCTTGTAATCTGGGCTTTTTCTTTCGAGTGTTTTCCCTCCCTCACTTAAATTGCAGTAGAGAACTTCAGAAGAGAAAAATTGTTGCCTTATGGTGTTTGGCAGGTTTGGGTGAAGGATATGTGGTGTCAAACAGGTCTGTAGAGGAGCACTGCATGAGTAAGCACAAGCTGACAACCTGCTGAAAGCCCAGGGGCTAAGGGTTTCCTCATACATTGTGCTCAGCTTATAGTGTTGTTAGTATTCCAGCTATCTGCTATCTCTGGACTAAGAGACCTTCTTCATTTCTCACTCTCTCTGTGGAAGTATATAGAAGTCAGGATCTCAGCTGTTATTTCTTACCTAAAAACATTGTAATACCATCAGCAACGAGAGCTCTTGGTTTGCTGAGCACAAATAACTCGCTGCAGTATGAAAGCTCTATAGAAAAAGCAATGACTTCAAGTGAACCAAGGTGCCTTATAAGGACATAATTGTAAGCACCAGAGCCTCAGCATGCTCCCAGATCAGAGTACTAGATCCATCTGACTGCCAAACTGCAGCAATGACTCAGTAGAGCTACAGATTCCAAGGATTTCATCCGGCTAATAAAAAGTTACAAATATAGCATAGAGATGCTTTCTTTGATATATCTAATTGGAGATTTAAACAGCGATACCTGCTGAGGAGTAGTCAGTGGTGACGAAGTAGAAATTGCAACATAGTTAGAAGTCATTTGAAGGTCTCTTTTTATGGCATGAGAGATTTTACTATGCTGAGAAATTACTGATGTAAGGTCATTTTGTACCATTCCTAAGCAATGCTTAAAACTGTATAAAGGTTACATATGTAGTGTTCAGGGTTCAAAATAAGTGAGTGAATGAATCAATTAATTTTTGAATGGGAATACTTTTCAGTTGTCCTTAATCCATGCTATGCAAATTTAGAGGAGTGAGAGGGTAAGCATGGTTTAACTACTAATGCCTTTCTTCATGTCCTTGTTGCTATTAATGTATGACATATTGTTCTTCAGAAGAAATTACAATAAATATTTACTAAGGATAAATAAAAATATATAATCTATTGGAAAGCAAAAGAAGGCAAAGTCCTAACCCAGGAAGCAATCAATAATAGCACTGGCAGATTAGCAATGACAGATCTTGTCCGTTAAATTTTTAATAGTATTGGTAGCAGAAAGGATCAACAAGTATTGCAATACTAATAAATATTTTGTCCAAAGGGTTAAAGGTGTGATAGGGGCTTGTGGATGAAATGAAATTATTACTCTAACCTTCATGGGTCTGCTCTTTCAGGGATATCTTGGCATCCACATGGTAAAGGAAATGAGATTATTTCTCATATACATCTTGAGGGTGTGCAACTCCTGTCTGTCTTGTGCTCCTCACAGCACCCACAGACTGCCAGTAGTTCCATGCATGCTGCAGCATCATCCTGCCTTGCATTCTGCTGAGGGGAGGAGCACCTCTTGCTTCTCATCCCTTTTGTTCTAGCAGCACTAGAAGACCTGATGAAGTAGAAACATTAATATATAAAGAGGTGGAAGACTAGCATCACAGGTCAACTGTGAGCATTATCATGTCATAGTTTTGATTTGATTTTGCATATCTTTAGATACTATTTCTGCATTATCTGTTATACTCCACAACATCTGCAACCATAAAAAGCATGTAGATAGTATAAGAGGAAATCCTTATGTGAGTTAGGACATGTAAGAATTGTTTTCAAATGAAGGAACAGGATTTTTTTTTTTCTGTTTACTGAAGTCATGCAGCCCTGATATGATTCTAAATTTTGGCTATGTGTAAAAGAATGTAGTATGGCATAAAGTCTGACAGAGCTGAGAAACTCACTGCCAGCCTACAGTGAAGTTCCTTGTTTCAGTGAGTTTCTTCTGGTATATTTTGAAATACAATGTTTTATGCTTATTAACGGCTCTGTTACAAATCAGCCTTTGCTTACAGCTTGATTTTTTCAACATTACCATGAGATTTTGCCTATTGATAGGGTCAAACTTCAGGTCATTCTCAAGCTCAGGTAAATCATTTATATCACACCACCTTGGTTTAGAACTGGGAAATACGGCTGGATGCTGCACTATGAGGTGCATCCTGCCATCATTGGCTCTCCTAAGCCAAGTTCTTCTGCAATAAATTTGGAACTCAGCCATGAGCCACTAGATTTGATCACAGGCAATTTACCAGAGCAGTAATGGAGTCCCTTGCTCCTGGCTCTTGGCTTCCGGACTTTCTATACTTTTGGTTTGCTGCACATCTGAACACAGACCATGCCTGGAAGCGAAGACAAAATAGAAACATGTATCAAAAAGAATCAGTTTTGCATAATGTTGGATAAATTAGAGTACATTCCTACGCTATGCTTGATTTTAGAAGCATAATGTGGACATTTGTGCTGTGTGCTGCAAGACATTTGAATAGGTTGCTGAAGGTTTTACTCCAGTGTTTGCTATCATCTTTTGAGTTAATTATGTAATATGTTTTCATGTAGTCATACACAAGTATATACATAATTATTCCTTCTAACACATTTTACTCACTATCTTGAAAGATGTAACTCCCTGCGAGGAGCAGGGAGTTGGACTTAATAATCCTTATGAGTCTCTTCCAACTTGAGGTATTCGGTGATTCTATGATTCCAGTTTTCTGCAGTCTGAAGGAGCTATGTTTGAAAACAATTCTGAGGCCCAGATTGTGAAGAGCATTTGTTTGCCTTATTTTGTTTAGGCCTAACAAACTGAGAGAATCAATATATTTATATAGACACAGAAGTTGAAGGTGCCCTGCTCTTCGGCAAAGTATAGTATATCTTGCTAGCTTCCCTGGCAGCTACTCTCAATTTTTCAGCATGATGATACACTATGGAAGAGTCTTGAGTGGGTAGGAGGATTGTGCTTGAATTAAAGTGTCTGGATCATATTAAGAAAAAAGGGAGCAAATCAGTGAGGAGACCAGGGGCTGCAACAAGTCATGCTGTTCTTGTAAAGAGAAGATGAAGAGAGCAGAGAGGTAATATCAGACCTCAGCAGATTCAGACTCAGCTCTGTGCCAGAGAAAGTCTGCATGAGACTGTACTCATCTATCAAGACTGTTATTTCTTCTGCTTTCCTCCTTGCCTCCTCAAGAACTCTTCATTGTAGCTGTGCTTGATGGTGTGGACCCGGTAGTTAATACTGAGCTGCTGTTTCTGCTGCTGCAGATCCTCAAGACAAATATTTAAGCAGGAAGAACGGAAAGGAAATGGATAACCTCCTCCTTGCTCCCATCACTTCTTATAAGCTCTCCTTCCATCAAGAGACAGATCTCACTGTTTGGGAGTCCTTATTGCTGGTGCTGTCCACACATGTTGTTAAAGAAACCTGTCTCCCTTTCCAAAACTATCAGTGGATGTTAAAAAGGAAGTGAGAGAAAAGGAAGAGTAAAGACATGTGCCCAGATTCCCACAACAGACCAAAGACAGAGCAGAGGATATCTTGCTTTTTCTAAGGCTCTGTATACTGTTGACTCACAAATTCTCTCAAATGCCTTCTGTCATGCAGTAGTAGAACCTAAAAAGAAGTAAAATTGCTGAGAGATTGAAAGATTACCTTTACAATAGTGCTCAGGCCCCATTACGACAGGTACTATATAAGAATATAAAGTGCCCAAACATTTTTCCCACACTGATAATAGCAATTAATGAATTCAAAAGAACTACTTTTTGTTAATTTACTTACTTGACCCTGTACCCAGTAAGAGAAATTCACAAGTGTTTAAAGTTCTTCCATAAAAGGATTGAATTCCTTTGAAATTAAATGACAGAAAAATATGAAAACAGTCTGCAGTTGAATCATTCTCATTTTTTTGAATATACGTTTATTCAGCAAATTGGCTACCAGTTGAGAGCAACGGTTTCCATACTACGATTTGTGGTGTATTTAAAACAGATGGAAGCATCTCAAAGCCTGCTTTGTTCAAAGCCAAGAACATTTTTTCGGCAAGAAGTCTGAACTTGTTGCCACATAAACAAAATGAGTAATTTAACTTAGTGTCTACATATTTTGGATAGGCAAAAACTGCTGAAAAAAAGCAAAGCCAGAGAGCAGACTCTATGAAAATAGGAAAAGAGAGAGCAAGAGAAAGACATATATACACATGTGTGCACACACACAAACATGCACATCCTGGCAGCTGTTCAACCTGAAGCGTTTGTGTTGTGAGACTCAAAACAAGTAGTAGGATGTTCTGGTCCATTTGGAAAATTTCTTACTCTTTTTATTCCATGAGTTTAGGCACCAGTCTAAATAGTGAAGAAAGCATATTTGGATGCTTTTTATTGGCTAGCCCTAATAATAAAATTAAGCTCTACATTTTCTTCAGGTTTGTTTGTTATGTACAGATTCAGTGAGATATTTGACAAAAATTCAGATGTGCTCTAAACTGTAAAATGTAGAAAGACAAAAACAGCAGATAATAATCTGAACAGCTGTATAGATGTGTATTTGTGTGGAAGAGGCCAAAGATGCTTAAAAACCAGTGTCTTTATAGTAAGTTTATTATCATGCTCTTATTGTGTATGCCACAGAGGCCAATTTCATTTTGAACTGGATAGGACTCATATGCTGAGTTGTTTGGTCCTGAACTTTACCTGCATGATTTTGCTATAGAGTTTCATTGGATATTTTCAAGTCTGCAGTTTCTGAAGACGCTCAAGTTCTGTCCTGGAAGTGCTCATGGATGTGGCCTGAGCACGGGAGTAGACACAGAAACTTGTGTGTAAGTCTGACACTGTCATTGATCCACTTCGCATTCTTGGTCTTGCTGACCTATATCAGTGTAATTCGCGCCACTGTTGTTCCCTTACCTGGGGTAGAGTGGCTAGTTAAACTGTACATTGGACTGTTTGCTTAAATGTCTTCTAACTTTGCTTAATTGTTTCTCCAGCAAAACTGGTGATGGTGACATTAAATAAGAAATTATTATGAAAAAGGTTAGGCATGGCATCAGAAACAAAACGATGCCTTTTGTGATTTCAAAGACTATAGGTGAGCAATATAAGATTCAAAAACAGAGTGGACTGGAAAGTGAGTTCCAAATACCACTGACAAAAACATAATAAATTTCTGATTAAAAAAAAGCTAGGACAGTCCAGGAATGCTGATGTTTGGTTGTACTATATTCTTAACTGCAGAATTAGGGTTTTTTTATATATCTCAAATATTTGACAACTATGGGGCGCAAAATGAACTTGTCAGTACTTTTGTGAACAAGCAAAAATGTTTTTTCAGAGAATGAATAATTAAATTATGGAACTTATTAATACTTTGGAAGTAGAACTATTCTAGAACCAGAAAACGGATAGAAAACTTCATTTCTGATACCAGATATTAAACACTGTAAAAATTCTAGCCAGCTCAGCAAAGCCAAAGTCCAATTTAGATATCTTAATCAGACATGGAACAGTATTTGTCTGCAGTGAGAACATGGTGGAAGATGATTCAGAACTGATTTATTCATGGTGAACTTGATTCAATGGCCA
Organism: Tauraco erythrolophus; assembly: GCF_009769465.1. Taxonomy (NCBI): domain Eukaryota; kingdom Metazoa; phylum Chordata; class Aves; order Musophagiformes; family Musophagidae; genus Tauraco; species Tauraco erythrolophus. The sequence goes on along the minus strand of NC_141470.1, from coordinate 36,787,558 downwards.
AGACTATCTATTAGAGAGAAAGCTCAGTGCTTGGTTTTCATAAGAAATAGAACCGTTAATGGGACCATGGGTAGTGACTGAATTTGTATTGCTGATGAGATTTTAGAGGGAGGTGACAAATGGTCTCCAGCACAGAATCTGATGGGATCTGTCTGTAAAAGGCATCCACAAGACACAACAGCTACAGAAGCACTATGAAAGAGATCCAGGACTTCCTGCCACACATTAAGCTGGTGATAGGCACATGCCTAAGCAGCATTTTGATTCTGGGTTGGGGTCAGATGCAAGTGTACATCCCATCATTCTCAGCTGTGGATTTCCTTCAGAGTTAAATCTAGATGTGCAACAGAGAACAGCTTCATTTCAGTCTGGAGAGGTACCTGATTTGGACAGATGGGAAGTCAAGATACATGGCAGAGTGACATTGCTCTGCATTTTAGATAGCCTATGAGAGGCAGAAATTGGAAGAAATAAAGCAGTTATCTGGGCAATGAAATCTTGCAACTGAGAAAACCTCTAAGGAAAAACTAAATGGGGTGTGCATCTGGCACAACAAATGCTATATTTAAACTTTATGTCACAATTATCAAGACTTCCTGTCAGGACCATTTGTGATTGTTATACATAGCAAATTCTGCACCTTAGATATCTTCATGGATCTCTTATATGACTGCGATGCATTTTCTGAGTGGATGGGGGTGTTGAGATGTAGCCATAATCGTCCCACAGGTCTTTCAGTATTTCATACCTTACTTGTTAACCCAGTAGTCCAGAAAGTCACCACAAATACAGAAGACAAATTCAGACTGTGGGGTACAATTTGAATCAGTGATTTTTTTGTCTTTATATGACTCCTCCTTTTCTCTGGTAGCATTTTATTAGCAAAAATAGGCCAAATTTTTCCTTTGTGTAGCTCTGTTACGAAGTCAGTGAACTCAGAAATATGGACTTGTGTAACTATGTCCTTTTTTTGAAATGTGTCGGATTATTAGAAAACAATTTTTGTATATGATGGAATGAAAAAGAGCTATCAAAACTGGGATTTTCATTTGGTTTGCCAAAAAGCATTCAACAAGCATACATTTGTAGCAAACGTTGTGTCTTGCTCAGTAATGTATTTTCTTCTGATATGTAATATAATGAAACATATGCCAATACATAATCAAGCACAAGAGCAATTTAAATGTGACTTCATGATTGAGAAAAATGTGGTACTTTATGTCTAAAACAGTTGAGGAAGCACCACATGAGCTCTAAACCCATATTTAAAAACTACTGTGCAGGTTTTCTTTATTTTAATTCTTGCCCAATTTCAATAAAACATATACTGAGAAGGATAGTAATTTCATTTTATTGAAATCCGTTATTTTATTAAAGGCATTATCTCAAAACTGTAGTAAAATTTACAGCTCATTTAATGGATATGAAGGTAATAAATTCTTCAGAATACACTAAAGCTTCGAAGAGTTATGCCAGTACTGTCTGCAGAGAGGAGATGAGCTGGAATAGGGACATATCACAACTTTTTTCCTCATCCCTGTATTTCTGATGATCGAAATGATACTTTTAAAGTAGCTGCATATGAAGGCAGCATATGAAGACTTGCGATTTCAGGCTCCGTTCAGTTTACATTAGGTGCTCTGCTTGTAGATTTGTGCCATATCTAATGTTTTACTAATGCTTTACTAATGCTATATTTAAAATCAAAACCAAAACTGGGACCCTTTTAAGGATTTTGTTGTTTTGTGCTCCCTGTTGGATTTTTGTGGTTAGAGAACCACATTTTTGTTTCAAATCCAACAGCTCTATTAAGAGAAAAAAGTAATGATGGGGAGAAAGCTTGCTCAGTGAGGATTCCCAGTGCATATCAAATGGAAGAAATATTGCTTATAGTGAAAAATGGCTTCCCTGTTTCCAGGCTTTACATGCGAAGTAAAATTGAGAATTTGTAATCTGGAAGAAGCTAAGCTGTACTAACAGTAAGGATTTTAACACTGCATCATAGGAGAAGTACAGAATTTCAAATGGTTTAACTCTGTGTAGGTGGTCCATGCTCATAAATTGTCTGTTTTAATTTTGACATAGGTCTTAAAGATGTGTCAGAGATCCCTGAATAGCAGTAAAGCCAGAGTCTAAGATTGCAGCCAACTTAGTGAAAGATGGAGGCAGGCAGTGAAGCAGATCAGTTTATTAGCTACTGAGCCTTGGCACCAGGTGGTTTTCCTTGCATTGGTGCCAGTCCATCTTTAAGATTAAAAACATAGGCCTTTTGTAAGAGTACTGATGTTTTAACTAACCACTTATTGATCATTAAAAAATGTGATACTGAACCAGAGCTGGCCCAATGCTTCTCAGCAATGTAAAAATCATGCATATTGCTGTCTCAGGAGAGGGTCCTACCACAAGGAAAGGTGGGAACAGACAACCAGGAAGCCAGGTATAGGGAAGGACCTTGGAGAGTAGGGATTGCTGCTCCCACTGCCATGGGAAGGATGATGTGACAGCTGCTGTTGGAGGCACCTCTCCACACCACAGAATGAGCTTATGCCAAACCCACACTGGTTTTGAAGCAGCCAGACTGGTTTTGCAGACCTCAGGTGTGGGCAAAGGAAGCAACCAGGCCAAGGTTATTGCTAACACCCCAGAGCCTGCTGCCTTAGAAAACGTTCTGCTTTGCCTGGGCCTACAGGCAAGCCTGCATTGACCTGATACAGTCAGTTATCAAGCGGATAAAATCTGCATTATTTCTTTAACAGCTTCTCAGCTCTCCACTTGCTGATTACACAGTATTTCCTGTAGCAAGCTTACTTTCGTATCAGATTCTCCTTGCACATACCTGTGTGTCAGAATTTTACCTGTTTTCAGAAATGCCTACATACCTGAAGGCCAAAAATGATCAAGGAGCGGATGATTCTCTGACAGGTGACATATGTTCTTATACTTGCTCCTGCAGATACAGGATTTCATCTGCATGGACAGTAGACTGAATTTTCGCCAACATCAAAAATCACCCTGTGAAAAACTGAAACATATGAATGCCCAATGCACTGGATACATTAATAATAACACACATTTTGTAAAGTTTACATTTGCCTGTGTATCCTGGTTGTATGTGTGCAAAGAGAATCTGTGGTTGATTATGCAGTTGAGATCCAGGAATTTCTGCTTCTTCTTATTTTGAGCTTGAAACACTGTCTGTCTCTGTGGTCTGGATAAGTAATTTTTTAATTTTCCTGCGCCTTTTTCCAGTTTCACAATATGTCAATCACTCACAAGATTATGGCTAGGATTTTCCAATGTTGGTAAAGGGTTTTAAAAATAAAGTTTAATATAATTGCTAAATTTTAGTGTCACAGAGTGTACCAGTTAGAGATTGGGTTTGGATTTCATGCTGGATGGCATTGTTCATGTTCATGGGCGATTTCTCTTTTCTTCTCTCATAATACCATTGTTGCCAGAATATTCACCAAACAGCAACTCTTCTGAGACAGAAAGAACCCACCAGCTCAGTAGAAATGGTCGTATTGGAACCATTGTAGAGAATGTCAGGCAATGAAAAATCCTTGAAGGAATATTTCCCACCAAAGTCTAAGGTCTACAAAGCTTTATATTGAACACTGGGACCTCCAGGCCAGAAGATGCATGGTATACAGCGAGAGGTCATGGACAACCCCTGAGTTGACACAGAAGGCTCCTCTAAGGCAAAGGCAGAACCTCCCTACACTATATCCTGTGCCATGTGTCTGTGCCTAATAATATTTCATTTACTGCAACTTCACTTTGCAGTTATTAGGGACCGTGGGTCCAGCATTTTGGGTAACTCGCTGGTAGACCCTATTCAGAGAAGGGTTAAAAGAAGTCTTGCTAACACTAGAAAGCCTGGAAGAGTAACTGGCTATGTCAGAGATTCGAGTATTCTGGTTTGAACAGCCATAACTCTCTGTGCTGAAAGCTAAGAGAGTAAGATATACAGAATCCTTCTTTCTTCACAAATTCCTTCCTCATATATGTGCTCATTTGGCAGATCACATTTTCAGAATTGCAAATTACTTGGAGAGAGATAAATACTTGGTAGGAGTTTATCTTTCAAACATACATTGAAATATATGCTTTTCAGGTGCTAGCAAATATATCCTCTTCTGAGAGCATACCTACTGTACTTTATCAAACACATATTTCAAAAATAGAGATAGAAAAGTTACATTTTTAACTAATTGAGATTTCTGGTGAATAAAGAGAGCTCAGCTGAGTCTTGAAAGATGTCCAGGATACTTAACTGTAATAAGTGCTAATTGAAAAATACTCTCTTGATTATACCTCTGGGGATTTTTGTCTCTGGTCTAGAATGATAGCTCTGAAAAAGTGTGGTTTATTTTTAGACCTTTACAAGGGAAAGCTAGATGACTTAATTTAGCTGTAATATTTCATCTTGGCACAATCTTGAGAAGTCTTGATTTTCTCTCCATCCACTATGTTGCCTCCAGTTATGAAAGTACAAAAAGAAGCAGCATCAGATGATCTATGCAAGTCTTTCGCATTTTAGCAGTTCATGTTGGCAGTCAGTATATGCATCTTGGCAAGTACCAAATTGCTTATCAAATGTAAAGCTTTCAAGCAAGTAAACTGAATCAGTTTTATTGGGCAGAGAAGCATGCCATGCAAACCCATTTTGAATTGAGATTTTTGTATCCAAGACACCTGTCTTCCAACACTTCAGAGGTAAGCCTGGTTGGCTACACTGTCTATCAGCCTTGGTCATCCATAGTAGAATTTTGTAAACACAGAGTTAGAGCATGCACTGTCTCTGAAAAGGCGTCCTTTTTGTTTACCAAGTTTCTAAACACTAGGGCTCAGAAGACAACCCTAGGACAAAAGGAGTCACCCTATGTTCAGGGAGAGATGGATATCATTTGGAAGTCATTTGCTCGCTGAAGAGATAGGAGGGAAAAAACATCTGTTGATTGTTGGGAGGCTTGCCAAGCAAAACAGGAGTTGCGGTTGATAGGACATGCTAACAAATCCAAGGAAAGTAATAATTGTGTATAGAAGCATACAAGACACATACTACACAGTTTTCAAAAGACGACCTTCAAACTAACACAGATGGAAATTTTCTGTGATCCAAATCTACCTTTGATTTGCATGAAGAAAGAAAATGGAGAGTAAACTAGTTTTTCTCAAATATTTTACATATGCATAGAAGAGAATTCACTTTGTCAGCAGTTCCTCAGCCTTCCAGATAATTTGGAAGACACATTCGTACTGGAACTAGGAGAGAAAAACCTGTGAGACAGAAAAAAATATATACACTTGTATTTTAGATATTAAAATATATCTTTATGACGATCTGTGATCAAGATTGAATTCTCTCCTAACGTGTCAGTATACTTTTCCTGAAATTTCAGAGTAAACGTCCTGGCATATATTCATTTAGAAATTTTATTCTGGGATGCTCCTGTGCCTTCTCTGTCGTGACACTTTACCTCTGGTCCCCGTATGCAGGTCTTGATGGCTATATTCTGTGGATGCACAATTGTTATACTCATTTGGTCCTGTTTGAAATTGCTGTGACAGTCTCCACTTTAGGCCTGGCTTTTACTTGCCCTGTTCATTTTCAGAAGATGAATTAACTTGTGGAGCAAGAGGCCTTTGACAAGAAAAAGCATATGGTAAGACTTTCTGTAGCTGGTAATATTGTTATGAAGCAATTGTTCTTAGAGATTTGATCTTTTTTTTTTTTTTTTCTGATAGGTGAATAAAGTATCATAAAATACCACAAGCTTTTCATCTCCATCATCACAACAACATAGGTGACCAAGTAACCATCCATAGATGGGACTTTGTGACAGCTTTGCAGAGTTCATTTCCACACTTCTAGGCCTCCCAGAAAGCCAAGAAGGGAATCACTCTGAAATGGGCCAATGAACCTCCTGATGCGGCATGGCAGAAGCAGCTCTTTCACTATGAAGCAAAGCTGCCAGAACATGGAACGGTACCTATAGCTCCAAAACACGTACAGCAGGGCATTGCCCTGTCTCATGAACAGGCCTCCTTCTGGCCAGGATGAAGTCAGCCTTTGCGCTGCATTTATGGGTTGTTGGCCTTGAATCCACAATATTTTGTCTGCAACATTATTAATTTTGAACAAGATTCTTAATTATTGACATGTATAAAGTTGGAGTTTTGCTGCTTTGACTGCCAATTCAGTTTAGTTAAAAAGAGTTACCGGATGTTAAAAGCCTTTCCTGGGTTAAATTCTTCACCAGCAATCACAACAGAAAGGAATATTTCCAGGAACTAATGACACTGCAATCTCACAGGCAATTCATTTTCCTTATGAATTAGGAAAAGGCAGAAACAATGGGAACTGAGAGAAAGGAGAGTAAAGTAAAGGAACAGACTCTTCATTTACTCAGTGGTAAAATTGGCCAGGTTTTTCTGAGATAAGGTGAAATCAAGATTATTTGTGTATATAGTGTCTATACATATACTCCTCCTACTCATCTACTGTTGTGTGTGTGAGTTAAAGTCTGAACAACGAAAGAAATGCTTCAAATCTCCCTAAGGATATCTTAATAATTGCCAGAAGTGTGATAAGTTCCTTTGTCTTTCAGGAAATGACTTGGAACTGAGGCTAGTTTTAATACTTGGATAGATCTTTTGGACAAAGAAAGGTAGGTGACCTGTTCCTTCACCTTGTTGTTCCACTTTCTTATGGGCAATTACCACAGAAAATCACAACGTGGCTACAATTACTGTTAGCTGCTTAGTTAAACTGAATTAATTTAAAATGAAGACAGTATTAAATGTCCAAAGAGTTAAGGACAAAGGCACGTTGGTGAGATATTGTGGAAAAATCTTAGAACTCGTTTCTCAACTTCTTTCATTTGTTTGTTTGTTTGTTTTCCTTCATAGAATATTACACAGAGTACTCCGAGGATTTTTGTCTCTTAAATCCCTAGGTCACAGTATATTGAGGTGGGGCAAAATATCAGCATGAAATGTAAGCATTAAAACGAATGAAACCAACTGGGTGGAAACCAAGTGCTGGGTAATATAAGAATGGAACCTCAGAGTTAGGAAATAGGCAGCTGGTGCATCTCTTTAACCTTATCTGTCTGGCCATCTCAGCAGTGGAAAACTCTTTCTTTATTTATTTCAACCCTCCACCTGTGGTCCCAGATGGTATTAGGAAATTCAGAAGCACAAGAAAAATGAAAGCAGCGGAGTCTGTTAAATGGACCAATGTGTCTGTTTAAGGATTTATGATAGACTGGGTCTCCAAAAGGCAGAATGAGAGTCTCATAACTTTCCATGAAATCTTAAAAAAAGATAGTGAACAAAAGGAAATTAAATATAATTTCCCCTGAGCTTTAATACAGTTAAGATTTATTACAAATCAGCAAGAGCTGAGAAATATGGCTTTTGTTCCTTGATGGTATTCCTTAATTCCTGTATTTCTGGAGCTCTATAGTGTTGGTAATGTTATAGTGTGTGCAAGAAAAAACTTCCTATCTAACTGGAAAGAATTTTGATGAGTTAAGTCTTCCCGCTTTCACTTTAGAGGTCTTCTGAAGGTCTGCGCTTCTTTATATAGAAGATATAAATATGCTTTTAATGAATCCACTTGCTATTTAATCTCTTGTGAAGATTGTTGCCAAATCGAAAATTTAGGGAAAGTCCACATTTTACAAAATCCCAGAGATGGTGAATATTTTAATTTCAGGGTTACTCTTCCATCCTGATAAGGGAGTATGTAGATCTCCTGCATATCAGGGTCCATGGAGGGCCTAATTATGTCCCCAGCTTTACTCAAGGAGATTGCTGAAAACTGGTGCTATGAAAGAATACTGCTCAAAGAAATACATGGACAGGCTGGGAACTGCCTCAAAGAGACTTTACGTGTGAGATCAAAGGGACAAGGTGGAGATTCAAGCCAGCAAGCATTACAGGGATGAAGAGGGATCTAATTTTCTCTGTTTCTGCAGAAGAAAAGTGATCATCCTGAAGACACGGAGCCAAAAACAAATAAATCCCAGATTGGACAGAGACCTAAGACTGATTCTATGATCCTCTGGATTTCAAGGAATGACTGTGAACTCTTTGTTACCCCCGAGAAAGGTAGGAACTTGAATCACCCCAAGTCCTTTGAGTGGCCTCTCATTTCCACTTGGTATCAATTAGAAGGATTTTTTTGAGAAAAAAAAAATAATTTAATTTTTGTATATCTGTTCAAACAGGTACGATTTTATATAACTACTAAGTTTTACTGTTGTTATTTTCATTTTTTCAGGATGAAACTCCTACCAAATGGTTTGCTTGCAAAACTTGTCATTAAACACAGCAGCATAAATAGCTATGGATAAGAAACCTTTGTGGTGTTTTGGGTTTGCAGATCCTCTAGAACTTTTTCTGCATTTCATAATCCTTTAAACTGGTGATATGTGCCAAGTCTTTTCCCCCTTAATTTATTTTTTTTGCTCAGCCAGTGTATTTGTAAGTGGTTGGAATCATGTGTTATTTAAATAATGACTCCTGTCTGAAAGTAATTTCTGCCCTGTTTGTGGAAGAACTGTGCACACAAAAACAAAACCTGTGGCAGCTTAGGATTTCTATTTGAAATCCTGAATGGAATAAAGTGAGTGGAAATAAAACTTCAAAATATTGTGTGTTGTAACTCCTTGTTCTGTTCTAAACATAGAACTCTGAATTATTAAGGGGTCCAAGTTCTGGCACAAACAGTTTTTGCCTTCATTTTAATAATTGCCCGTGTTAGCCAGACATGGTGACAACAAACTTTGATCCTTGCAGCAGTATTTGTAAATCTCCAAGTTGCATCTGAGTTGATACCAGTCAAGTAATTTCAGGACTGGTTAAAATAAGTTACTGCTTGCTAGATCTACACAGATCTATTACGAGAATATAAAAATTAGAATGCATTCTGTGTTGCCTCTTGCAAAGGAGATTTAGAAGTGTTAGAAACCTGGAAGATTAACCTTGTGGTTGCCTTCATATCATCTGTGCATTAGAAAAGCACCAAAATTAATTTGATAATGAAAACAGAATATGCCAAATAGCATGCACTCCTGAATCCAACATGTTTTATTTGAATATCTTCAGTAAAATATTTATTCATAATAGATTTAATATTATATACATATATAAATTATGTAAAAATATATACATGCATATAGCAGAATGCTGGAAAAAGTCATGTTTATATAGACTTTTGCAATTTTCCCTGGAACAATTTTTCTTTCTTCTTGTCCAGGTTTAGAACTATCTCTGAAGTATCATCAAAGTAATAAAGGAAATGGCTAAAATTCCACTAAAGCAAGGTAAATATTGTTTTTAAATATTGGATTAGAGTAAATCTAATCCAGCCTGCACAGTTAGGGATTCAGTGCTCTCCACAGCCCTACCTCAATTCCCAGAAAGAATGATTGTAAGCAGAAATACAATATTCTGCCAGGAAATCACTAGTTCCGAGTTATTAGATTCCAGCCCCGGTTGAGACTGAGGCAAGGAGACAGCACAGGAAGCACTCAGAGTTCTTCGTAAGTGTGGCTTGACATTTTTTAAATAGTCTGCTTCCAAAGGTAATGGAGATGATGGACTGCAGCAACTGAATTGCAGGTGCAGGGAGACCCTCCTGTAAACTGTGATTACTTCTTCTTTTCTGGTTGAAAGGATAAGCTCAGTGTGAGCACAAGTATTTCATTCTGCTCTCTAATACTCAGACTTGAAGCATTTGTACCTTTTGCAGTCTGAAATAAGCATATCTATTTTTGCATTAATCCCTGTCTATGGGATGCAAAACGTATGTTCTTTTTGTGCAGATCACAAAACATTTCTGTCTTCACTAAACAGCTTCAGCCTCAATCAGAATCTTGGACCAAAAAGCCTCTAAGGTTACTGAAGTTGCTATTTGATGCCACACTCTCTTGTGCTAAGGAGCTTTACAATATCCATTAAGAGGATACTATTGTCTACAAGCATGAAATAGGTAACTCAAACCTGAAAACAAATAGTCTGCAGTGTATTGCTTATGAAAATTGGCTTTGCTATTTTTTTATCAAGGGAATACTGGTATTTTATTTTCTTTTTCTTGTAATTAAGGAACGTCTTTTGGAAAAAGCACTTCTTTAGTAAAGGCCAAGAAAAACATTCTGTAATGTTGCTCTTTTGTCACATGGGACAGGTTCAGGTATTTCGTGTTCCTCTTACCTTCTCTCAGTTGTGTTTCCCAGCCAGACAACATCTACTCCTTTTATTTTTCAGCATAAATCCTTATCCATTATTCTAGGGACAGTTCTACTAGTTGCATTTAACTGTTCTAGTAAACAGATCAAATTCTATACTACTCAGCCTTAACTAGAATATTAAATACCACCCAAGGGGCTGTTTGGATTTTAATAAATTTATTTCAGTCCAGTTAGAAGAGGGCAGCTATTGCCTAGAATAAAACTCCACAACACATTTCCTACAATAGTAGGAAACTACATTTGTATTGCTAGTTTTAGGAGGGGTAAAGGATTGCATCAGCTATGGGGAAATAATTAAGTTCCTCTCTATGCTATAACTACACAGAAAGAAAAACAAGGTGTTTTTTTTTTTTTTCCCCTGTCCATAACAATCAAGTTATTGATGCAACCATGCTCTGGTGTTTAGGTAACGCCAGGTAATGCTATCGGGGAGCGAGCGGGGTCCTCTTAATGTTCACTCTTTCCTCTTGAATAACTAGGCCTGAAACTGCTCTAACGATCACTACAGAAGGATCTCAAATAGTATTTACTTTGGCCAGTGTCCTCCATTTCAGGCTTGTCAGGAGATTTGCTATCTTTGACGGCAACCTCCAGGCAATTCTGTGCCACTGTTTAGCAGATCTGATTAATATCTTAAAATGGGTCATTGAGAGGTTTTGACTACATTTGCGATTCAGTCCTTCTGGTAGACTGAAATGTAAGTCTTGGAGTGTAAATAACAAGTATGCGAATTCACACAGTAAATTCATGAAGAAGATATTTTCAAAAATCTATGTAAACTAGAAATACACATTTCCATAATTTCTTTCTCTCCTCTGTGTTTAGTTCATGGGGTCCATTTCAGGTCACAATAACCATCAATGGGGAAAATGATAGTCACACAGGTGTAGTAGAAGTAGAATATCTTTCTGACTGATATCCTCTCTACATTTTTTCACTGCAATCTTTTGTCAGAAATCGACATTCAGCAAAGGTAAAATATTTTGTGGAAATGTTAATTTCTGTGAACATCAATATAAAAAAACACTGGGAAAAAAGCATAGATACAATTGTCATGTTGATCTACTGAGTTTTTAGTAAGAAGAACAGCTGGATAAACATTTTTTCTAAAGTTAATAATATGCTATTAGAGGTATGACATGCATCTCCAACGTAATCTTCATGAAATAATAATTTTTTTTCCTCAGTAATAAAATTCATGCTAAAATATTTGGGCTTGCCAGTCAAAGCAACAGAAAATAAAATAAGGAGCCTACAGAAAAACACAAGACTATTTTGTTTTTCTTGGGCTCGTGGAAGGATATTACTTTTAAAATTGCAGCTCTGCTACCTCATCTGTCAGGTTAATTTCACCAATGTTTTCCATTTCCTTCTGTTGAAAACCATTAAAATTATGATATTTAATATGAAGCCTCATCTCAGTACACTGTTTATTTAAGACAACTGATGCGGATGAAAGAATTTGGGTCTCTTTTTCAAAGGCTCCAGTATTTTCACAGTCCAGATATAGCCTTCCTAAAGTGACCTGTTAGTTTATTTTGGTTAGTGTCATAAATCCCTTTAAAAGATTGCTTTAAGACTTGTTCATAAGGCTGGATTAAGCGCTGTGGGGCTCATACTGTTCGTTTATGCTCATTCCACACTTATTTAGTGTAAGATACTGCCTGTCCACTGAAGCGGACAGCGCTACGAATGAGAATTTATTTCCCATAATCATTCTGCTTCTCTGGTCCCTTTATGAAGATTGAAACAGCAACAACGTGACCCACCCCAATTCGCATACGGGCAGTTGCCCTGACTGGTTTGCTGAACCAGTGACAGAGTGAAAATCAGTCCCTCTCTGACGGTCACTGAAGCAGAAGAGTTTCGATCGTTGCTGCCTGGATGGGGTTTGATCTGGTAACGATCATGTCACACCTCGTATCCCGTGAGGCAGGTTTGCTGGGATGGAAGAAAAAGAAGATCTAGAACACGATTGCGTGTGTATTTTTGCTACTTGAATTTCGTTGTTTTTTTTTTTTTGTGGCTGATGTGCTTACCGGCAGGTTACGAGACCAGAGATCAGAACTTGTCTTTGTCTCCGCACTGGGGTGACGCCAGCCCAACCACTCCAGCTCCTTCTGGAGTCCCCGTTCCTGCAGCGGGAGTAATGTTTCACTGCCGTTTTTCTCCCGCTACCTACAAAGGCAGAGCAGCTGTGTGGTTTGAGGTGCAGCTCTGCCGGCACCGATGAAGCCTTAGTCGGGAGGCCGCGCAATGGGTGCACCGACCAGGGACACCCTCACCTCTCATCTCCAACAGTTTTACCCTTTATTGGAAGGGAGAACTGCGTACGGTTCTCTTTTAGCCCTCTGGTAGCCACTGCTTGCAGACTCCTGCCTTCCCTGAAGCCCCAAACAGCTACACCTCTCGGCTCGCCTATGCCGGGCGCTTCCAGCGCTGCCCTCGGCGCCGCTCCGCACCCCGCGCCCCGGGAGGCTGCGGTGCCGCCTCCGCCTCCTCCCGCTCCGCCTCCGCCTCCTCCCGCGCCGGCGGACGCCCGCGCGCGGGGGCGCTGCCGCGGCCGGACGGCAGAGGGCGCCCGTGCCCCGCCGCTGCGCGCGGGCAGGCGCCGGGCGCGCCGGGCGGGGGAGCCGCGCCGCGCGCCTGGCGCGCGCCGCCGGGCCGCCGCGCGCCCCGCGCTGGGAGCGCCCGCGGGCGGCGGGTTCCCGTCGCGCGACGGCCTGAATCCGCCCTGGCGGTGACATCCATCGGGGGTGGTTTAAAGTGTTGACAAAGTAAAGATGAATCGCGTAAGGCAAAGCTTAAGCACCTTCCCCTTCACTCGCCCGCCGAGGAACAGGCGGGAAGGAAATCCCCTTCGGGTGATCCGCCTTCGCTCCGCCGCCGGACCGGCGCTTCCCACGTTCCCGGGTGCGTTCCCTCTGCTGGTGCCATTTCTTGTGCGTCTCCTCCTCGAGCTGGCACCGGGGTCTGGCACCTTCTCGGGCAATTCGGCCGCTGGGACCTTTTCAGGTCTTAACTCCTGATGCAGTAATTTTAAAATGTTTCAAGTGTGAATTTCAAAAGGTAGGAGGAAAAAATGCTCTGTCTCTGCACAGGACGATCCGGACAGAGTAATGGTTCTCGCAGATACATGAATTCTTAAGTGCGTATCTACATTTAATAGTACAATGGTATTCAATTAAGCCTATATATGAACAACATTTGTGTTGGTGTTGAGAGTTTTTTCTATGGATTTTGTAATGCCGCAAGTTTTTTTAATATTTTATTTAGAATTGTTGCTAGTTTTTAATGTACAGCATGTCACAGTATCGCGTTTCCAATATCTTGGATCTGAAGTGAAAGATTCTCAAGGGTAATATCAAATTTTCCTGTCAAATGCAAGAACTTGACTTCCCGATACTATACTTTGATTTTTAAATAGCATTTTCTTTAGCAGTGTACCAGGTAATTGATACACAGTTTTTTAAGCTTTAAAAATATTCGTTTGCTTCTGGGCCAGGTTAGTTCTGACTGGGAATACCATCTTCCATTTTGGAAATAGAGATATGAGAGATTTGTTATTGAGACATTAGAGAGAGAGGGAGACCTTGTGGCCTGAAACAAGTTTCGGGGCTCTAATTCCACATCCTCCACAATATTTACAAGGCAATTCGCTTAGATGTAATCTGGCTTTACTCAGCAGAGTTCCTCCTGATCTATACACTGCAGTGGAAATCAGAACCAGATACTCTGCATCTGTTTCTGGTTTTCCACATGGGAAAATAGCTTGGCCCCGAAACTTAAACTTCAGTCCATACGTTTTAATATTTTAACTGAGGCGTGCCTCCAGTAGGACTGCCTTGTCTGCTGCGGAGGTGATACAGGTCAATTAATTAACTAACGTCCTTCGCAGGCGCTTTTTAAAATGCGCGGCACTAGAAGCTCCCACAGAGCTGCCAGTTACTTCGGTGCACCTCCAATTAGCAGTGCTTTTCTGACTCACCTCAGCGAGCAGTTTCAAAATCCGTGTGTTTTCTCTGGTTCTGTGTCAGATGCAGTAAAGCAGCAGCACTGGCACCGAGACATACCGTAGCAGGGTTTGTGGCCTTTCCCAATGACTAGGTTATATCATGGTTATAGTTCTAGATGTTAATATATAGAATAAATGATAGGCTCTGAAGTAAAATCCTACAGACATCATGCATTGAGTGGATGATGACATCATAATTAACCGGCCGAGCAAGGCTCCAGAGCTGGCTATTGTCACCAGAACCTTCTGTAATTACAGCTTTGTCCATGGTGTTTTCTTGTTTCACTTTTTTCCCTTTATAATTCAGAGAAACAGTTAGCATTTTTAGTAGAAAACAGGTTGCTCGTAGAGGAGTATAATCTGACAGCTAAAAAATTGTAACTATTAAGATTGGTATTTTACAGAGCCTAAATCATTATCAGCATCAAACGTACTTGACTCAATATGACAATTCTGTCTGCAGGGGATTAATCCTCAGCAGAGTTTTTTTGTCAAACCTACTTCTCCTTCTTACACAGAAGTCCGAGGTGGGCAGAGAAGATAATTCAGGTTGTTTTAGTAGTCTCAGAAGTTGAATGATTCTCTTTGCTAAGAGATGATGACTGTATTCGGAAGGTATTTCAGGATGTAGCGTGCGCCCTGCCTTATGCACAGTAAGACCTGGGTACGTTTGCTGCATGAAATGGAAAACAGGGATGGGGCATAGCCAGATTGGTGGATGTGCTGAGGTGAAAGAGTCCTTTCGGGACTATAGACCTCTCGGAGCAGTTCTGTTGCTGGATGCTGTCTCCCTGCATCTGGCCTTTAAGAAGCATGTCTACACAACTGTAATTGTCATCGCTTCTAGCTGTTTTATGTCTTGTTATATCTTAGTCCCTTCATCTGTGCTTCCAACTGAAGTTACTCATTTTAGAGAGAACTTTGTAGAAAATTTATGATTTTTTTATTTTTTCAAGTTTTGCAGTCTTTTATTATCAGGCTGCAGATCTGGTGAAACGTAGATAGTTTCTTCTCTGAGTAGTAGTGACAGCTGGAGTGGAGATGTTCCTACCTTGTAAAGAAGTCGAACTGGACGGCTGCATAATCCTCCTAAACCAGTGGGGGCTGTGTCTTCCCCTGTGTTACCTCTACTATTTACACAGGATCAGGCCTTACAAGTGCTTTTTTTTTTAAGAAAGCACTAAAATGATGCAGAAGTATTTCATTTCAGTAATGCATCACAGACATGTTTTAACCTACAAAAATAAGTACAAGACAATCCAATTAATGATCTCCGAAAGTATTACAGAATGAAAGTAATTTCATTTATCATTACAAGTGTCGCTGGTAATTACCATGACTAGCCTTTTTTTTTCATTTTATAAATTGATAAAGCAAAAGTTTTAGGTGATTTGGCAGAAATCAAGCACAAGCTCTGATTTTAAAATGCATACATATAGACCAGTCTTTGTAAAAGTACTAATACTTTACACATTGTGTTTCATTGTCTCTGGTCTGGGAGAATGAGAGTAGATTTTTGTGATAACCAGACAGATAAAATTTGTGAAGTGATTCACTGTGAAATGATTTACCAGGTTTGCCTGGAATTAAAGTGGACAGCTGCCTTAATCCAGTATTGGTTATGATACTTAAAAATGCTGGAGACTTCCAGGGTTCATGTTCACCAAATGATAGAGTGTCATCTCTGTTGCGGAGGTTTGCACAAAACCTTCAGATTTTTCTGGTTGGAAGGAAGACATCTAGTCCAATCTGCAGGTGTCAACATTAAATTCACTAAATTTACTTTATGTAAAATAGTAATTAAATCAGGGACTAGGCTGTTTCCCTACTCTCCAACTGAATGAATATGTAAATACTTTTTTTCAGGGAGAACAGTTTCAATGGAAGAACAAATACATCCAATGGCATAAAAAGACGTTATAGTGTATTTGTTAAAGGCAAACTCCTGGGGTCAAGGAAAATGGCAGAGGATATGTGTTTCCTTAATTCTGAGTGAGTGCTTCAATTGCCCAGTAGGTAAAAGAAATTTTTTACCCATTTCTTCATACCTTTGTTGCCTTGCTTTTTTTTTACTAATATTTGCAAATACAGCATCTTGGAAGGATTGAATCAGTTTGTTTTTCCTAGCCCTCATTATTGTTTTCACCTTAAATTTTTTTTTCCAACTCCCGTTTCAAATCAGACCAAGTTTGGATTTTTCTGTTCAGTTCTGTAGCTAAATTTAAATTTAAACTATTCAGTTATTTACAGCTTCACAGTTACTCTAACATTTGTGTTTCCTCAGAGGCTCAGGCTTTGAACTGTGTTGCTGTGTTTCAAGTCTATGTTTCTAATAAGGTGAGCGAGCTTACAGCTGCGCCCCTTGCCTTGAGTTTCTTTAATCTTGAAATTTACTTCTTTTACAAAATTATCAAAATTACAATTTGATTACTAACTAGCCTTCATGTCAAGTAATACGATGTTCTATTTGAGCCTCTGGTGTATCATAACTCATTCTCTCCAAGTGTAAATTCACATCAATTTCATCTCGCAGAGCATTTATAAGCTTATTAGTAAGGCCAGCTCTTAACACCAGAAATCTTGCTGCAACTTGAAGGGGCTTGCCTCGTTTCCTGCCCACGGGGCAGCCTTTTACTTCTGTGAGGGCCCCTTTGCCCTTTTTGAGTTAGGTTATGGCTTTGCACATTAGACAGTAATCTCAGTTAGGAATTCTGACAAGTGTTTTCAGAAAATCCAAGTGCACAGTATCCACAGCATTCCCTGTGTTTGTGTTGGCAGCTACAGACTTAAACAATTCCAGCAAGTAAGCGAGGCATGCTCATCCCTTCCTGAGACCATGTTGGCTATCCTTGATTCAAGATGTGGTTTGCTGACCATTCTTCCATTTACTCTTCAACAACCATTTTCAAGGCTTTCCCCACAACCGATGCAAAGCTGCCGAAATAAGTTGATAATTTCCTTATCAATAGGTCGTAAAAATGGCCTTATTTTGGCAACCTGCCACACTTTCAGTTCTTTTCAGTCTCTGTTCTTTGAGTTTCTTTCCATCATTTTCTATCAGACTTTCTGTAGGGTTAACTTTTGTCAGGATTTGCTACCTTAGCTGATAAATCTTAAGAGCTTCAATGCAATAATCCGGGCCTGTGAGATGGCAAAGAGAAGACAAAGAGATTAAATAAGTGTTTTTTTATTGGATGGTGAAGAAATTTTGCCTAGTAGACTTGACAAATTTCTAGATCTTATAATGAAAATTGATACTTGTTCAGAAACGTCCATGTCCTAGATCATGCAATCTGCTGGTTTCTTGCTCTGTTGAAATCTGTGGGCTTTTTCCTCTCATAATTGAATAATTCTTGCAACTGAAAATGAGTTTTTTAAATAAAAGACCATTTAGAACAAATAAGAGGCAGAAATAGTGTCTTTGACCCATCCCTCTTTCACATCTGTTCATTATTAAAAAATCAGAAACTTTGAAAAGCTCTTGTGCCTGAAGTGAAAATTATTTGAAATGTGTATTTCGTGGCAGAAAAGGAGACAGAGATTTGCTGAGCAATTAATGGAGAAGGCTGTTGGACATGTCATTTTCTTCTCTGGTAACTCTTAAATAATTCCCTAATTTGATTTACTCTTTGATGGACACTTATTTCCTTAAAAATGTGTTTTGAAGTTTCTGTATTTAAACTTAGTACTAACCTTTTACCTTTACTAAGGTGTTTTTTTTTAGTGCATTACATGATGAACTTAAAGGAAAATAATAGCACTATGTACGCTTTCTGCAACAAAAAACATAATCTTGCCATGACTGACTGTCGTATGGCATGACGTTACTGATTTCTGTAAAATCTAATTCATATTACAAAGGACGAAGTGGCAAAATGATGAAAAAATAAAGAGAACATTTTTGATTTACCCTGTCCTTGGAATTGTATTTCTAATAGAAGAACTACAATATTTTAAAATCAAAATTAGATTCTACAACACAAAGTGATTAGAAAAATCCTGGAAAGGGAAGAAGTCATTTTTGTTTTGGAGTAGAGACAACCCACATACCCCAAAACCTAGACTTCTGCTGCCTCAGGTCCACTGTCAGCTGTTCTTCAAATTCTCTGTTAAGACCTGGCTGTTCTCCCTCCATCAAGGGGGAACCTACAGTATCTTCTCTTCTGACAAACTTGGTTTGACAGGACATTTTTTTTTCTTCTTGCAAGTAATTTCTAGAGCATTATCATCACTAAGGATAAATAAACTAAGAAGCCACTTGAAGGTGACTTTATCTAGGTCATTACTGACACCTTACAACAATCTAGGAAACTAAGCATTGCTAAGATCCAGACTTGGACTAAAGTCTCAGAATAGGCAATGTTGTCAAACAACAGGATTTGTCTCATGAATTGGATCTGCTCCACCTAGAATTCTCCCCCACAATTTCCAGACATGTTTTGCTTTATTAGGCGAGTTAGGCCCGTTCCTGTTTATCTGATTCAGTGTTTTAGTCAGTTGTAACTTTACTGATTGTCTGTTAACCTGATAGTATTTCCTCTTATTAGCAGTGGCATTAACTCAGACCAATTTCTAATCTACTGTTTTATTTCAGGATGTTTCAAGTTAGAGCAAAACCTGCGGGGACATGCAAGAAGGTCTTGTGACTGCTTAAAATCTTTAGTATTTTGGCCTCAGAAGGATATATTCTCTAGGAAAAAGGATCATAGCTTTGATCCGTAGAAAAGTGGCACAAAGAAAGTATCAAAAATGTTTTTCTTTCATAGGGAAATATCTCCAGAGATGGTGGTAAGCTAGTGCGCTCTGAGCAAATTGCTTGATTAGGAAAAAAGGACATGATAACCTGAGTCTACTGAAAAATAGTAAGATCATTTGGCTGAACTTTGCGTGTGTGACAAGGAATGTGCATTTATTGATAATAATGGATGGATAGACTCTTTCCACCAAGTCTTACTGTTCCAGGGCTGTCTCACTATCAATAAGTTGCCTTCTGACAAACTTAGGCAGAGGCATTTGGAAACATTCTCGGCATTGCGCTATCAATTCTATATTGCTTGAATAATGTTTCGTAATAGAAAAATAATTGTTAGTGCTTGATATGCAATATTTATTGAAGTTAAAAGGATTTGACTGCAAGTTAACAAAAAAAAGAAGAAAAACAGATGAGAAAAATAGTTTAAAATTTGGCAAAGTAGAAAATCTTTCTTTTGGTGATAAATTGAATTAAAACTCACAGTTGCTTTGCATATTACTCACACAAGACGTTTTTTGGCCATCTGCTGTTGCCAAGTGCTAGAGATCCACATTTCATTTTTGAGCGCTGGCCTGCCAAGTTATATAAAGGAGATGTTTGCCCTCAATGTTGTTTTTCCTAAATTATTTGGAATGCTGTGTTTCAGTCTCCTTTAGGTCTATTCATTTTACAGGGATTCTGTATTCTGTCCCTTCTGTTCGTCTTCCAATAATAGCAAATGCCTTATATCCAGAAATCCTTTCTTCAATTGATGGAGATAGATCCCTCAATTCCTTGATCCCCAATACCCTTCATACAACCTATGCCTGTCTTCCCTGTCAGGAAAAAACATTTTAGGGATCTTTTTTTCCCCGTATTGTTTACCTTCATCCTTGATTTGTTTTCCTTCCCTGACTCACTTTTTCTGTGTCCTCCCTCTGGTACAGTGATATAATACTTATGCGAGCAACAAAAAAAGGTATCAGAATTTATAATAACAGAGAACTAACTGACTGTTGGGAAAGGAGTCTGGACTGGCAGATTTATAAATAACCTTTGTCTGTCAAGACAAAGCTGATAACTTCCTGTGGAGCCTTTCAGAAGTGGATAAAATGTTCCTGATATGTTGTAGGTAGTGAAGTGTGGTCACGAAATGTCATAGAATCATAGAATCTTAGAATGGTGAGGGTTGGAAGGGACCTTAAAGATCATCTGGTTCCAACACCCCTGCCATAGGCAGGGAAACCCTCCACTACACCAGGTTGCCCAAAGTCTCGTCCAACCTGGCCTTGAACACTGCCAGGGATGGGGCATCCACAACTTCTCTGGGCAACCTGTTCCAGTGCCTCACCACTCTCAGAGTGAAAAATTTCTTTCTTATATCTAACCTAAATCTGCCCTCTTTCAGTTTAAAGCCATTGCCCCTTGTCCTATCACTACACACCCTTGTAAAAAGTCCCTCTCCAGCTTTCCTGTAGGCCCCCTTTAGGTACTGGAAAGCTGCAATAAGATCACCCCAGAGCCTTCTGTTCTCCAGGCTGAACAGCCCCAACTCTCTCAGCCTGTCTTAATAGCAGAGGTGCTCCAGCCCTCGGATCATCTTCGTGGCCCTCCTCTGGTCTCGCTCCAGCAGCTCCATGTCCTTCTTATGTTGGGGACTCCAGAGCTGAACACAGTATTCCAGGTGGGGTCTCACGAGAGCTGAGTAGAGGGGCAGAATCACCTCCCTCAACCTGCTGGCCACACTTTTGATACAGCCCAGGATACGGTTGGCTTTCTGGGTTGCCAGCGCACATTGCCGGCTCATGTTGAGCTTCTCATCCACCAGCACTCCCAAGTCCTTTTCCTCAGGGCTGCTCTCAATCCATTCTCTGCCCAGCCTGTACTTGTGCATGGGATTGCCCCGACCCACATGCAGGACCTTGCACTTGGCCTCGTTGAACTTCATGAGGTTCTCACAGGCCCACCTCTCCAGCCTGTCAAGGTCCCTCTGGATGGCATCCCTTCCCTCCAGCATGTCCACAACACCACACAACTTGGTGTCATCTGCAAACTTGCTGAGGGTGCATTCGATCCCACTGTCCATGTCTCCAACAAAGATTTTAAATAGCACTGGTCCCAGTACCGACCCTTGAGGAACACCACTCGTCACTGGCCTCCACGTGGACATTGAACTGTTGACCACAACTCTTTGAATGTCATCTGTCTTTAAATGAAGAAGCAGAGGGCGACTGGCCTGACAACTCATCATTTTCAGAAGTGAAATGCTATGTAAATTAATTATGGAAATGTGGGGTTTAATATACGTTGTCCAAATTAGATCTTTGCTGCACAAGCTTAGGTACATGTTTTGCTGTTTCTAAGTGGCTGCATGTATATACTGAATGGGAGAGATGATAAGATTAAGTCACACAGAGCCATCACCCATAGTGACACAGGGAATATTATTAATTTCTGTTCTTTGAGAAAAAGAGATGATTCCACTACATAATATTTTTTTTTTTAAAGCGTTTTTTCCAGTGAATTTAAGACTTGCACCAGTACACATGTGTTTGTTTTTTTCACAAGACCAACCATGTGCTCCTACTGTGGCTTCATTTGGCAGCTGAAAAAAAGATAGTCAAAATTCCTGAGCTACACTTAGTGACTGAGAAAAGAATTTGGCTATTGTGTTTAAAGGGCTTGTTTCATAGCTTTTTTCACTTAATGATCCCAGTTTCCAAAAGAAACGCATGTGGCTCTGGGACTTCAGCACATATGGGATCTGCATCTTTGTTGCTGACTCCTTCTTCTGTTTTAGAAGATGGCAAAATAAACGGATGTGTGACAGGACGTTGACTTATGTCATGCCACAAACGTCCCAGACTTAACCTACAGTTATATCTGCGTTAATCTAAGCATCACAACAATGTAAACAATGCTATGTGTGACTAACAGTGGACCATTGTTGAGAACGTTTGTGCCAATTATATTAGTAATGATGGAATTTCAGGCACGTGTTTGGATTACCTATTCATCTCAATCCTTTCCTGTTGTGGATTCTTTCTAGCAGTAATTTTTTCCAATTACAGGAATCGTTAGATTTTTTTCCTGGAGACACTAGGCCTTTAGTATAGGTAGGAAAAGAGTCTGTAAGATGGTTTACATAGCCATATCCTCAAAGGGGCTGCTGCATAGTGTATCGTTCAAAGCTTAGCAGAGTGCATACCACAGCTAGAGGATGTAGAACATCTCAAGGGTCCCTGCGGCTTTTTAACTCTTTGAAGTAAACTATTCCTTCCAGCATGAGAAGGAAAAAATACACATTTGCTTGCCAAAGCTGTGCAAACACATTCATCCAAATAACACTTATCAATTATGTAAAAAAACAAGACATTTTAGGAGCAAGAGACTGATGAAGGAAAAAAGTCACAGTTTATGTATTTAGTTATCATTTTTGCTTAGAGGCACCCGATGCAAGGAAAGAGCAGCTGCTAAAAGAGATATTCTGCTGGTGCAAACGGAGGAGACTGGCTTTTTCTTTATTGTTTTGAGAAGCAGAAGGTGCAATGTTGAAAAACAGACCTACTTCCAGGAGCACATACTTTTTCCTCTTTGGGGAAAAGGTAGAAATACAATGTTTTTTTTAATTAGAAGTGTTGGTCACACTGTTTGTGGAGCAAGGTATCCGTTTGCTAATGCTGTCAAAAACGTTTGCTATTTACCCTAAACATGAATGAAATTCCAGGCATCAGTGGAAGTTCTCAGCAATGATGGCAGTTTGTAGAAATACAGTTCTATTTCCAGTGTATTATAATCAAGACAAACTCAACTTGCATAAAGAAGGGACAAAGGCAGCCTTCTCTGTGGTAGAGATGAAATCCATCATGCTATATGTAGCTGTAAACACTAAAACGATTCCATCAGCAGTTCTGTATGTGTGACGTTTCATCTGCTAGAGAACTCTATGTGCATTTTGGTGAGTCATTTTTGCCCTCCAGGTGGGTATGGCTTCATAATACAATTTAAGTTCACCAAATATCTATCCTGTCTTTCTCCCGATGTAAAGTAACTGACAAATTAGGGAAAACAAGCAGATTAAAAGCAATTGTCTTACATGTTCTTAATTTCTTCTTGGTTTTCTGAAGTCTTTATTACCCCTCATTTTTCTGTTCTTTCATTTCTTGCCTATGTGGTATTGTTTTACCAGGGTCTCATTCCAGGTTCTGTTTTCTTCTCACCACATTTGGCATTTATATATCACTCAGCAGTACTTGATTCTTTGCAGCCATGAAATGTTGTTACTCCAGGATACAGATAGAAAAATTACAGGAAAAAATAGAAATGATTTGTCACACGCTACTTGTGAATCAGAAATAGAATATGAAAGACAGAGTTTGTTTGTGCTTCCCCTGAATTGTCCAGAAATTAAATCAGAGATTTCTCAGAGGAGCTTTCAGCGTGAAGCTGGATGCCTGGGAATAAGCTCTCAGGGTCTAAGGGATGCTGCCATCAGAAGCTGTTTGAGGAACTGTCTCTTCCTGTATGTCCTGCGGACTGTTTTTGTTCAATCAGAGAAGTCCATGTTGAAGATCTATTGCAATAAATGGGAATGGAAACTTCTGTTTATTTTTTATGAAGTCCTAGACAGCATTTAAATGCTTCTTTGTGTTTGTGATTGTGGTTAGACTACTGCTTGGTATTGCAATTCTGCAAGGACAGTTTGGGTGGCGCTATCATTCCTTAAATGTAGTTAATTTTTTCCTATCTTCTACATGTCTAGAGGTAGCCCTGACCAATTGATACAATCCAACAAATACTGAATGTGTGTATGTTTACACATGCTTAGAATACATCGCAGCTAAGTAATACAGAATTTCCTCAAATCACTCTGTTCAGTGGACATTGTGGAATCATGTCTTGGAAGATGGAGAACATAGATATAGCTAAGACTGTGGACATTGATTCTTCTTATTCCCAGCTGCACATGGAGAATAAGTGTAAAAAAACCTCCTTGGTCATCCTGTAAGTTCTGTGGGCCAAACTCCTACATACTCTTGAAGTTCTCTTACAGGAGAATTTTGTTACTATTCCCTCTTCTTAAACAAAAATTGAGGTTATAAACTTATTTTTAAACAATGCCGTAAGCATTTAATAGTTTTGGGGTCAGCACTCCAGTGCTGTTTCTATCTGCTGTTTTTTTTTCCGTGTTTCCTTTAATGAGAAATGTTACAGAAGTGGTCTGTAGTAGGTGGTAAATAAATTGGAAGCATACAGTGCAGGTCATAGTCTAAATGGAATGAAGGGATTTGAACCCTGAGACTGTCCCCTCTACTAAGTGATAGTTAGCTTAGAATTACAGTAATACACACACTTTCTATTGACTCCATCGTGTTCCCATAGTAATCAGCACGTCATTGTTAGCTTGTTTCTATGGAAATTGTTTCTCGTATTTTTTACACTTCTAATGTCCCAAAATATAAAGAGGCATTGCAAGTTTCAATTTTTGAGGAACCCCTATAGGGTGTTAAAAGTATGGTGATGCAAATTCGTATTTGATTTTATCACAGTTACTTTCAAAATAATTTGTTTAAGTGAAAACGAAAAGATTTTCAGCGCCGTAAAACGTCTCCTCATCACGAATGAGAGCTTGTTATGGGTAAACTGGTACTATATAACCCAGCCTTTAAGACTTCTGGATATGAGAATTTAAAAATAAAAAAAAATCATCATAAGACTGAGTAGACAATTTGTCTGGAAGGGGAAACCTGAATCTATATAAATCAGGTAGCCTGGAGTCTACTGAATGCAAGATAAACAGACATAGAGAGCCAGGTGGTCTTTTAAATTAGATGTTAATTGAATAATTCCTCATATAGTAGTCCCAGAAAAAAAAAAACACCTCCTTATCCAAGAGGGGTTTATCTAGCAATCTTCTGTCAGGAGAAAAGTCCAGGACTGTTCAACACAAGATTAGCCTTCTAAGTCATTGCTCTCATCTGCAATAGATAAAGTGGTGCTGTTCTCTGGTCGCCTGGTAAACGATTTCCTTACTTCTACTCATTTTTGTGTTTCCCTTTCACTTATTTTTATAAACTGCTTCTATAAATTCACAGATGTCTGTAGTGTCTCTGTGTAGGAAAAAATGACCACAGAAAGTGCAATGTATACTCAAATCCAATTGAAAGCAGATTTGTTTCCGGGAACTGTAGTAGGAACTGAAGGATTCGAGTTCTCCATAGATCAAGAACAAAGGCATGACAAATAAGAGGCTAAACAGATTTCTAAGTTAAGACATAATCAGTTATATGAGGCAATATGATTTAAAAGCAATACGGCTTTCTGAAGGTCTGTAAGCATACTGAAAATTAAGTTAAATCTATATTTGATCATGGAATGGTCAAGTATAGAGCAAAGGCAGCTTTAAGGAAAAGCTTTCATGATTGCTTGATGAGCAAAAAGTTTTTAATTGACCAATTCTTTGATGTTATCTAAACCTGTTTGCTTGTTTAAAAATGATGAGTACTTTCTGACTTCGCGTTCACATCATTAGCAGCTACCCACCTTTTCCTGGACTTAAAATACCATTTCTAGTAGTTCTTTAACTTTTATGATCTGAAATGTTCCTCTGCTTCACAGAAAAGGCAACATGAGCATTTTGAAATCATGGAGTAACATCGCTCACCTTCACATTTCATGGGTTGAAATAGAAAGCAGAAAATGGAGTGTTCAGGGCACAAGGTTTAGATGAACCAGTCAAAAATAGTGCAAATGTTTGCAGATCTAATTTGTTAATTTAAGTTTTTTAATCAAAACTCCCTCCATGTACATGAAAATAATCTATGCATGGGGAACTCATTATAGGAGTCTGTCACTGAACTGTACTTCTGTCACTGAAAACTCATTCTTTCAGACCATGAAGTTCGTTCGCAGCCTTTTCTGACAAGTGGGTTCTTTTCCCTGTTGGGTGGGAAAAAATCTCATTTTTCTAACCTGAATTTTCACCTAGGATGCTTGCATTTAATTTTCTACCATGTGAATCTCCTCTCCAAGTACCTATCTGGCTCTTTGGACTGTTGCCTCATCTAACTACCACGGCATGTGATGTTATTGTTACTTAAATGACTGAAAATACAAAGAACATGTCATGCATATGGCAAATATAAGAAATTACTTACTACAGAAATTTTATGAGAGGCTGGGCTTATCAGGCCTTTATAGCAAACTTTTGAAGGGTTCTTAGCAACTTAATGACTTATAGTAATGTTATTAATTACTTATAATAATGACATTATAGTAATGTTTCAGCTGAAAGAATATTTTTCCTTTTAAAAATTGACAAAAAATAGAGACATGCTATTATAAAAGAAAACCATGTTATCTGAACCAATTAAGACAACACGGAGACCTATCATCTGGATGCTACTTCTGTGTCTGCATGGAGCACGTCATTGTCTAGGACTGACAGGAGATGAATCATTTGAACTGTTACATGGTATAATCTGCTACATGAGTACTTTTATTAGAGGAGAAGTGCTTGCTTACTTTAGCTTAGAACTCTTTCCATGTGATGCAAACAAACTTTAAAAAGTTTTGTGGTATTGGGATCAGAACATCTTCATGTCAGATTGTAACTGTATTCAAATTTACAGCAAAGCTGTACCAAAACAAGTCTCTTGTGAGGACAAGACTGAGTTCTGCAGCCTCATATGCATGGTCAGCAAAAAGAAGTGATTGAAAAAGCTTACTGTGCTCCACCAAATGAGTGGTTGGGAATGATGGATTTGAAAGAGTAATCTGCGGCTAGGAAAGAAAATCACTACCTAGTGGGCAGGAGGAAAAAAAGGTGTAAAATATGACTGTTTTCAACAGAGTAAGCCCTCTAATTATATCTTGTATTTGCATGTCTATAGAAAAAGGAAGATTCATTTAATGATACGTAGACATTGCTTTCATAAAACAAAGAAATATGAAGAGAAATAAATGAATGTAAAATAAATAGCAAGCTGAAATTTCAGTATTGCACATTGTGAAAGAAAAATACAGAATTTTTTTTGAACTATCTCTCCTTACAGGTCTTCTGCCTCAGGATCCAGCCCTTGTCTTTCTAACAACGTACATTTTAACTATCCGCGTGCTAATGTAATACACAGGAAATGCAAACTATAATGACTTGTATGGGTTTATAAACAAGTTAGAATAGCAAATTCAAGAAATATTGCCATCAAGAATACTTTGCACCACTCAGATATCTGATATTTTCCTAAAATTGTGGGTGGGATGCCTTCTAGCAAAGAGCCAGAAAAAGCTGTGTTCTGTCTCGGTGCCAGTGTCAGCATGGAGTCATAACTGATGCTTTCCTGAGCCCCTGTCAGCTGTGGCCCCAAAGACGGCTCCTTTGGAACCTCGCCAACTGGTTCAAATTAGAGCAGCCTTCAGGATGCTAAAATTTGTACTGAAATATCGGCCAGGCATGCATTTGGCCTCAGACAAAGGGAGCAAGAGAGGTGGCTTCACGTCTCCCTCTGAGTCCTTTTGTGTAGGCTGGTGTAAGAGGACCGATCTTCAGTAAACTTGACATTGCAAAAACATGATAAAAAATATCCATGTTTATGGATAAAATCACTTATCTGGTTTTGAGTATCTAGTCACAAGGTTCAGAAGGTTTTATGTGATGTTTCTTTTAGAGTGGATTTGTTCTCATGACAATTTCTAAATATGTCATTTTAGCGGTAAGTTATTTCTTATTTTCTGCAAAGGGATACAAGGAATGATCCTATACTGAAATGGTGTTTGATAGCAATAGCTTTTACAGGGCTGCATTCCTGTTATTTGTGAATTTAAGGATGTCTGTTTTTTTCCCCCACACTTTTGGATATTTTGGTCTTTTGCTTCTGGCAAGTATTGTACAAAGTCACTGAATATGCCTGTATGACACAAAATTGGAGTGATTGATTACTGGAGTCCCAAAGGAGAGTTGTAACTGTAACATGTGTCCTGCAGTTTCAGTCTGACCAGCAGACAGGAGAGAGCAGTTACGTTATTAGCTCCTCCATGTCCCTAAGGTGAAGAGTTTTGTTCTTAGGATATTATTGAGCTATTGGATGGGATTCTGTTGTTGTTAATTTTAAATGTCCGGTTTGTGGAGAAAAATGCTTAAGGAAAGTGACAGATGGGTTATATGGAACAATAGCAACATGCGTAATAAACTTTAAAGAGTCTTGGAATATGGAGCCATGTCATGCAGTGTCTCAACTTCATGTTAAATATTACATTATTTTTGTTTAAACTGAGTAGCTAAGTCAGCTTGCTCCTGCATTTCTTACGGCACTGAGTTGAATGTGACTGTATTCACTCCTGAGCAGCCGTACAGTTTATAGATTCATAGATTCATAGATTCATAGATTTCTAGGTTGGAAAAGACCTTAGAGATCATCGAGTCCAACCATCCCTAATCCCCATTAAACCATATCCTCAAGTAGCTCATCCACCCTATTCTTAAACACATCCAGGGATGGGGACTCAACCACCTCCCTGGGCAGCCTATTCCAGTGGCTGACAACCCTTTCCGAGAAGAAATACTTCCTAACATCCAACCTGAATCTCCCCTGACTAAGCTTATGCCCATTTCCTCTTGTTCTATCACCCATCACTAATGTAAAGAGCCCTTCCCCCACCTCCCCACCATCTTTTCTCAAGTATTTATAGGCCGTAATCAGGTCTCCCCTCAGCCTCCTCTTCTCCAGGCTAAACAGCCCCAACTCCCTCAGCCGCTCCTCATAAGTTTTATTTTCCAGCCCCTTGACCAGTTTAGTCGCCCTTCTTTGGACTCGCTCCAGGAGCTCAATATCTCTCTTATTGTTTACAAGATGTTTACAAATGAGCAGTGCAGACATAACCCTTTTTACTTGAAAAATGAAGCTGGATTTTATGTCTTCGTATGACATTTGTTCTTTACAGGTGGTGCCTCCTTGCAATGCTTTCCTTTTTGGAGGGCACCTTGGTTCAATACATGGTTTCAGCAGACTGCCGCTGACCAGCACCACCACAGGATGCTATTTAAGCATCTAAATAACAGTGACTCTGTCACACCATAACTAAATGCTGGTTTATTTTCTCCTCAAGTTTCAGAATTTTCAGTCATACAAAGAGACCGAAATGCCTTGTTGGCTTAGAAACACAGCTGTATGATGTTTTCTTTTTAAGATGGACTGAGAACCCAAAGGATTGCTTGTATGCAAATTGTCTCTCAAACTAAACCAAATATAACTAGGGATTTGCAAAATCTAGTGTCCCACTGTGTTGTCTAATTCACCAGAACCAGCATCAGGTGTCCTGAGATTATTTTAAGTCAGTTTTGCATGAGGATTAATTTGTACACTCACATAAAAATGTATTACAAGGGGTTTTACTGTATTTCTTGTTTGTTTTTCTGTATCAAAACCATAAGTTCTCAAGTATTTTTTTGGTCGCCAAGCTTTCGGCTTTGCCTTGTATGCTCAGGCAACTGGCTTCAAAGTTTCCCCGTGATGCCTATTGTGACATGTGCAAGGCATAAAAAATTTTAATAAGCTTGTTCTTGCAAAACACAAATATCTTCAAGGTCCTAATTTAAAGAAGCATAGAGATTCAGCACTGCTGAATGTCAACATTCATTTTATTTATTCTCCAGGAATAGTGTACAAATATTTATATTGCACTTGCAGTTATGTAGACCAGGAGTTTATTTACTGTGTATGTGTGTTTGTATGCTAACTTCAGCCCTCATGTCTATATATTTTTCTAACACAATCTTTCTCATTTTACTTCTCAGCTTTCTTAAATCATTGTGAACAGTGACAGTTGTAATTTTCTAAAAGATGAAATACTAGAAGGATGAACCCTCCAGAAATTATCTCAGTTAATGATATTTTTCAGTTTTTAATTTATACATGTATGTATGCTCTTGTGTATTATTTTTTAATATGGAGAAAAAAGATCATGGCATAGAAGAGAGTGAAAATAAAAAAAATGAGAAGTTGATGATAAGAGAAGGAATGAAAGCAAGGAAAAGGAAAAGGAAAAGGAAGAGAAAAAAGAGAAAAAAGGGAAAAAAGGGAAAAAAGGGAAAAAAGGGAAAAAAGAGAAAGGGTGAAGTGGAAAAAGAAGAAAGGAAGGGGAAAGCAAGGAAGGAAAAGGGGAAGGGAGGAGGGGAAGGAGAGAGGGAAAAAAGAAAAAAGGAAGAAAAAGAAAGGAGGAAGGAAGAAAGAAGACAAGGAAGGAAAAGGGGAAGG
The DNA here is from genome assembly GCF_009769465.1 of Tauraco erythrolophus. NCBI lineage: Eukaryota > Metazoa > Chordata > Aves > Musophagiformes > Musophagidae > Tauraco > Tauraco erythrolophus. Next base: position 36,757,294 of record NC_141470.1, on the reverse strand, counting down.
GAGGAGGGGAAGGAGAGAGGGAAAAAAGAAAAAAGGAAGAAAAAGAAAGGAGGAAGGAAGAAAGAAGACAAGGAAAGAAAAGAAAGAAATAAGGAAAAAAAAGACAGAAGAACATTGAAAAAGAACAGATTATTGGTAAAATAATGTATTAGGTGAAGGAGGTCAAGGGAACATGAGAAGAAAAAAAAGAGATGACCAGTAAGCAAAAAGGAATAAAAAGAAGAAGCAGAAATTCAGTTTGATTCTAGTACTACTGGCTTTCAGATGAGGAATAAAATATTACCATTATGAATATGAACTTAGTGATTAATTTCAGTCAAAATATTGATCAGAAGAATGTTTCAGCAAGAAAGCCAATACTTGGATGAGATTAATTACTGTAAAAGGCATAGCCAGCTTCCCCAGTGTGAAACCCCAGTATTTGCAGCCTCTGAGGAAACTGAGAGTGGAAGAGTGATATGATAACCCATCCTGAGTCACCTGTGTGCTTCTTCTGGTGTATTCAGCACTGATGACTTTTTCTGGATGACATGCATTTTCATGTTTTGTCTGTGGCCGTCTAGGACCTGAGAGGGAGCCATTCCTGTGGCACGATGATCTGTTCAAGCTGCTCCATGACTCGTTCCCAAGAATGCCTGCATTGAATGGTGGCAATACACTTTGTCTCTTTTCAACATAGTTTTACATCACCTTGCTGTAAGGGAAAGACTCCAGCAGAGAGAAATGATGGCAGCCTCATTTAGACCCTGATCGAGAAAACTACTAATGTGCATGAATTTAAACATGTACTTAAGTGCTTTGCTGGATGGGGCTATCAGTTTACATCTCTTCAAACAGGAAATTTATTAAACATGAGAAGAAGGAATATTTTATATGAAAACACATGGAAGTAATTTCTGGTTTATATTAATGGCTCTGGTTTTAATGCATGAAAATATGTAATGCTATAATTGTTGGAAAGCCAGATAGTGAAGATAGGTCTTTCAGCCAGGCATCTACCAAAGATCAGATATTCTAACTCTTGTTATTTAGATGTTTTTTTTTCTGTATAGATGTGACTTTTTAATTTATTTTTATTTATGGAAAAAAATAGTCTATAAAATTTAGTAGAAAGGTGTAAAGTTTCTTTTCATATTTTTATAAAAGTCTAGTCATAAAAAAAACCCCAAATAAACCCAAAACTACTGAAAGATCTTTTCCTACTCAGAACTGTAGATTTTTAGAGTGCATATAGGACTATGGCACTGACAGTCTGTGGTGAGTTATAGAATACTTTTTAAAGCTACTTTACAAGCTAGCAAATATCTGGGATCTCAGCATGTGTTGAGAAATTGAATGCTTGCATCCAGCAAGCATTTGAGTGTACTGATGTCTAAAACTCTACAGCAGTAATTAAAAATGAGTGTGAGACATTCACCTATGGAACACACTTCAATTTTGTTTAGAGTTGCATGCTTCTTCACTACAGTACATAGCCACAGGTCAGGCAGGATACTGACACAGTGGATCTTTCCTCTGAGCCAGATCCGGCGTCCTCTGGATCTAAGGAAGGTAAGTGAGAACTCAGGCAAGCACTGTTCCTTCCCTGAGAGAGGGAGATGCTTTGTCCTGCCTGTGTCTCTGGATTTACATGGGATTAAGACATCTTCCATCTCCTCTGGGAAACACCATCTCCCTGCTGTATTCTTTTTCTGCTCTTCTTGTTTGATGTCTGAGAAAGAATCAGAATTCAAATAAAATCCATAATTCTAAATTCTAAATATGACAGAATCTGCCTGTGTTTGGAGAGACAAAGATGCAAAAGGCAAGGTAGAAGTTGTGGAGCTCTCTCTTTGCATACCAACCACAGGGATAGATTTATACATTCCAGTTTAACATATTGTTGTAATTAACGCCTTGGAAACTGTGTTGTATGCAGCCTTCATCACATGGGAGAACTGTTTGTTTATACAAATTGACAGATACTGCTACTTTTTTCAAATGCTGAAGTTCTTAAACTGAAATGCACTTGTTTTTGTCTGGTCAACAAAACAAGTGCTTGTTGATATCTTTGCTGAGCTGGCAGGCTGGCAGTCTTATATAGTATCAGGAAAAAGAAAACACCACTTGTAATAACAGATTCACTATGATCATCCTTGCTTTAAAGTGAAAAGGAGGAACCATACTTCAGCTTAAAAGAACCATCCATGTAATTATCATTCCAGCCGTAAATAAATATATCCCAACAGTGGTTAGAAGAGAGTGTCTCATTGTACAGCCTTTATGTCCTCAAATCAAAATAGACAGAAATGCTGCTGAACATTCTTCCTGTTGGCCGTCACCTCTCCAGAGAACCATCTAAGCGGCAGACAGCATTTACCCTTAAATGACAGTAATACTCTGTGCATTTGACATCATGGAGTTGTGTAGTTACTCTCTTAATGGATTCCAGAATTGTTGCTCTGATTACAGGTCAGAAAGACAACACAACACATTAAGGATGCAGAATTGAAGTGATAATAAATTGGGATTTATTTATTAATTTAGAAAATATTTTGAAAAGCTGTCATTGGATTTCATGATAGACAATTGGCTCATTTGATAATTGATTGGTTGGCAATTGGTTACAGCATTGATGGATAGGGGAAGAGCAACTGACATCATCTACCTGGACTTGTCCAAAGCATTTCATACTGTCGCACACAACATCCTTGTCTCTAAACTGGAAAGACATGGATTTGATGGATGGACCACTCGGTGGATAAGGAATTGGCTGGATGGTCGCACTCAAAGAGTTGTGGTCAATGGTTCAATGTCCAAGTGGAGGCCTGTGACGAGTGGTGCTCCTCAGGGGTCAGTACTGGGGCCGGTGCTATTTAACATCTTTGTTGGTGACATGGACAGTGGGATCGAATGCACCCTCAGCAAGTTTACAGGTGACACCAAGCTGTGTGGTGTTGTGGACATGCTGGAGGGAAGGGATGCCATCCAGAGGGACCTTGACAGGCTGGAGAGGTGGGCCTGTGAGAACCTCATGAAGTTCAACAAGGCCAAGTGCAAGGTCCTGCACGTGGGTTGGGGCAATCCCAAGCACAAGTACAGGCTGGGCAGAGAATGGATTGAGAGCAGCTCTGAGGAAAAGGACTTGGGAGTGCTGGTGGATGAGAAGCTCAACATGAGCCAGCAATGTGCGCTTGCAGCCCAGAAAGCCAACCGTATCCTGGGCTGCATCAAAAGGAGCGTGGCCAGCAGGTCGAGGGAAGTGATTCTGCCCCCCTACTCAGCTCTCGTGAGACCCCACCTGGAATACTGCATTCAGCTCTGGAGTCCCCAACACAAGAAGGACATGGAGCTGCTGGAGCGAGTGCAGAGGAGGGCCACGAAGATGATTCGAGGGCTGGAGCAGCTCTCCTGTGAAGACAGGCTGAGAGAGTTGGGGCTGTTCAGCCTGGAGAAGAGAAGGCTCTGGGGTGATCTTATTGCAGCTTTCCAGTACCTAAAGGGGGCCTACAGGAAAGCTGGAGAGGGACTTTTTACAAGGGTGTGTAGTGATAGGACAAGGGGCAATGGCTTTAAACTGAAAGAGGGCAGATTTCGATTAGATAAAAGGAAGAAATTTTTCACTCTGAGAGTGGTGAGGCACTGGAACAGGTTGCCCAGAGAAGTTGTAGGTGCCCCATCCCTGGAAGTGTTCAAGGCCAGGTTGGATGAGGCTTTGGGCAACCTGGTGTAGTGGAGGGTTTCCCTGCCCATGGCAGGGGGGTTGGAACTAGATGATCTTTGAGATCCCTTCCAACCCTAACCATTCTATGATTCTATATTCCTTACGGAAGTGGTGACCAGGGCACTGCCTGTCATTTCAGTGTGATTGTGTGGTGTCAGGGAAGATTTTTTTCACTATAGTGCTACCGGTGAATGTTACATTGTGATGCCAAAGGAGTGAACACAAGATTTTATGCAAACAAGTGCTACTTTCGCTTAAAATACAGATTGATTGAAAATACCTGGACCCAAAAATTTTAGGGTATTTTTGGGAAAGGGTTTGGAAAACCTCATTCAGATTGTTGTGTAATGACTGAAACAAATCTTTAAAACATACTATTCCTAAAATCCTTGATTCAGAAATCTCAGATGCTGGAATGTTAAAAATCCTCATCTGAATTTGGAGGCAGTAGCTCAGCTCTGATTCTAGAGTTAACTGAGTGCTAACATAGTTCTCTAACTTAAATTTCAAATCAGTGTATTGTGTTCCAGATGCATTGAAATTTCTGCTTATTGAAACATCACAATTAATAATTGCAACTAGAGTAAATTTAAAGGAAATCTTCACTAATTTGGAATTATGAATTTTTAATACAGTTATTATCAGTCTTGCATTCATTCAGTCAAAGAATCCTGTGATGTACATGTACAGTGATGTCCAAGGAGCACAGCTTGCCTTTAATAGTGATTTGTTACGATTCTGTAGGACTGGTTCAAAATCAATCCACATTTTCATGATTATTATATATGAAATAATTTTGTGAAAAATTTGAAACTATTATTTAAAATTATAATTATGACAATTCACAGCAGGAATAAAGCTGTCAAGTATTTGCCTTAAATTTTGCTGCCTAGCGGCATGTGTGCAGTGATGATTTTTCCGGATAACAAAACTTACATCTATAACAAAGATGTCAGAAATCTATTGTCAGAGAAGGACCAGGAGAGAATATTCTCCCTCTTCTCAGCTCTTCAGAGCAAGTCTGAAGTGTGAAGGCCAGAAGGGGCCTCCTTTCTTTGTTCTTTGGGCAGTTTGATATCTCTTTGCAGTTTTGGAAAGAAGTGAGTGTTTGTGCTCAATCCCCATGCTCACTCAGTAAACACAAGGTATGGATGTGGGATGGATGCAGCTTGACTCGGCATCCCCTGTTTTACTGCAGCTCTGACTTCTCTCTGAGTCGAAGATTCACTTGTATTCATTTTATATTGAAGAACTGATGGTGGCACTGTGGAGGAGCTGGTAGAACAGACCAACATTTTTTTACTTAACTCTGCCTTGAGCTAAGTCTTATTGAAGGCTAGTATTGTGCTCTGAAAAGAGCTGCCTGGAAAATGTTCTTCTGTGTAATGGAAGCTACTGAGTTTTTCCAAGTCTTTCTGCTCTTTATGGGACAAGTCTTTTGCAGTTTTTCTTTTATTTAGACATATTTTACTGTATTTTGAGAGAAGGAAATTCAGTGAAGGAGTGTAACTGCTTCGAGGAGAGACATATCATACCTGCAATAGTCAATTACTCAAGAGACAATACTAGGAAGTGGGAAATAGAAGTGGAGTCCTTGTTTGCTAGATTTTATGTAAGGACAGAACACTTTAGTGTCAGATGAATGTTACAGCCACAGGACAACTGGCGTTTCTAGCGTAAGGACTCTGTCTGATTTATATCCTGTATCTAAGAAACATTTCCTGGAGAAGTTGAATTTCCACAGAAGGTTTTCATTTTGTCAAGAGTAGGCCCATATGTGGCTTGCAAATACTTCTCACTGATCATGGCAAAATAGTTATTAAAAAGAAAATTTGAGATATGGACACAAATCACATTCACCACCTTGAAACTACATTGTTTTTCTTGATGTGAATAAAGAGCTGTAGCAATTTCTAGATGGGTTGTTACTTCTTTGAAAGTTTCTTCTTAGGAAGATAACTTAGCCAGGGTCTGTCTCATGACATATATCCCTTTTCTGAACCAGCTATAGTATCCATAATCAAAATCCAATTCTACTGTAAAATAGCCATTCTTTCCGGGACATAAATTTTTCTTTTCAAGAGACCATCAAGCTGAGCTTTCTAAGTGTCCATGGGATAATGCATGAGGATAGGTGTTTAGTATTTTGATACATGCACACAGACTGGGACAATAAGTTGAAATCCACATAACAAGCATGGTTGCCATGAATCTTAAGTAGTTACATTGGTACTTTGGGTATAGCCAAGTTCCTGGTGGTTACCTAAATGCAAGATCTTTGTCCTGTGTTTCCCTCTGGCTGATGTTGCAGCTCGGGTAGGAAAAATTCCAAAACCAGTGTATTGCTCGGAGTGGGGCTTCCAAGAGAACACATTGTGCACCTCTTAACGACACACTGAAATAATTACACTGATGTATCAGCGAAGGACTATGTAACCTAAGCTGACTACTGTTGTGGTGCCAAGAGTGTCTGAGGTCTAATATTATGTATTTTGAGACATCTCGTATCTAAGAGTTGCTTCGATGAACATGAACCCTGCTAATACATCATTTAAATAACAGATGGGTCCTCAGGCAGAGGGGCTTTGTCTTCAATGTTCTTGCTTCTTCACTTGACTCAGCTCTAGAAATACTTGCCCAGATTAAATCTTCTGGAAATGTGTCAGATCTATAATTTGGATGTCAGTGATTGAAAATAGGTTGATATACTCTGCATATGAAACTTGATGAATCTTTCTTCAGTGCAGAGACTTCTGCTGAATTTAGGATTTAAAATGTGATTTCTCTTAGAGATCACATGCCAAGTTCTGAGAGAAACATGTGTAGTGTCTTCAATAATATTTAAAAAAATAATATGACAGACAAGTCTATGAAAACAGACATATGTATTTATTTATTTTTGAATTTTGGTAGTCATTTTGGCTGCTGTAGGTTATTATTTTTTGCAATGTTTGTATTTAATTTTTTTTTTTTTTTAGATGGCATTTGCAAAGGAATGTCTTTGAATATTGTCCATTTACAAAAGAACACATGTACGCTGGAGTTTTGATGCTTTCCTAAACAAGGGAAGTGGGAGACTTAAGAAACAGGGCAATTATTGCAGACTATCAGCACTGCATTGTGATGAAGCCTAGAAGGCCCAATCGTAAATCAGGTTCTTGGCAAATAAAGAGGAAAAGTTAACACATGCCAGTGTAGGGATTGAATCGAGGAAAGAGCAACTTCAGTAAATAAACAAATATTAGGAAATGTATTTTCCTCTGGGCAGATCGTCAAGGAAGGGGAGATTCAGTGCTTTCCTCAAATGCATCTTGAAAATGCCTGATGTCAAACACCAGACATCAGACAAAGTAGACAGTTTGCTAGAATATGGTTTGCTTCTAAAACTCTCCTTTATCCCTAGTCTCTGAAGAAGGCTGTAATGTAAAAGAAGGGCGTTAACATCTCTTCTATAGGAAATCCATATCCATACCTCATTTTTTCATAGGAGGAAAAGCAATGAAAATGTGCAAGTAGGCAGAACTTAAAAGCAAACACAGGAATAAAGGAAGGATAAAGTAATATGGCCTTTAAATACAGAATTAGAAAGTAAATTTGTTATTTCAGCTCCATCAAATGAAAAGAGCAATAGGAAGTGACAAGTCTGCAAAGGAACTATTCTCACTTTTACCTCTTCTTTCCCTTTAATAGTTCTTCTTTCTTTCAGTGGAAAGTGTTGGCTTCTTTTTCCACCTTGTTTATTTTTTCCCTTTTCTTTTGGTGAAAACATGTTTCCTTCCAGAAATCCACTCTGCCTTCATCCTGGCAGAAGGTTCCCACTGTCCTTAATATCCCCTCACACTTATAAAAAGAAGAAGTAAAGAACGATTTTCTAGTTTGAGACAAGACCTGTGCTCTAAGTCTAGTGTGCCCATATGCTTCTTGTAGGTTATCCAAATGTCTGCTGAAGACCACTCCATCCAAGTCCACAGAGATCTGATAAAATTATGAGTGTCAGCCTTTAAAGGAAATAATTATTTCTGATGATTCACAGTGACTGCTCTTTTTGCTACTGCTTCAGTAATAAACACACTATTTTGATGACTCCTAGAAACAAATCCTGCAGTCTTCACTCAGCAAAATTCCTGTTGACTTCAATAAGGTTTCCTGAGCAAATTTTGAAAAATTGCTTCAGTGTTTGGCTGAAAATAAGCTCCTTGAAATATGTGTATTTTTCAATAAAATGTGTTGATTTTATTTACTTTTAAAATGATATCTTTCAGTAACTTTGCAACAACCCCCAAACCAAGAAAAAACCTTACCATTGCTGGAACCAAATGTCCGTCAGGCATTTGATTTTTCCCAAGAACGCCAGGACTGAAATTCCTTTCTCAAGTGTTTGTGAACTGGAAAAAATGTGTTTTTTGGTTTCTGGCACATACATAAGCATAAGTTGGCTACTTTTCCTCTGCGTGCTTTAATGATCATAATAGTTTTCCATTACTTGTTGATTCCTGTTAATAATGAAGCATAAAGGGGTCACAGTGAAAGAAAGGTTGATAAAATTCTGACTCACGTGTAGCAAATGGAAAGTTGGAGGGGCAGACTCCTATGGCTTAGCAGAACGAAAGGCTCTTCTTGGCGGGTCAAAAAATGTTACTGCAATAAACTCAGTCAGTAGTGGTGTGTGGCATTTTTACTGCAATGAAGATAAAATTGGACACTTAGATTCTGCTTCAGTTCTGGATGCACCTGTTTCTTGTGAATGGCAGAAGGGTGTGTGACAGCTGCTTATCTACTCATTCAGAACTGGAGGTGGCTTCTGGCTACAGCCGGAGAAACTGGAAGTGCTGCAGGAAAGCAGAGAAAGAGATGGGCAAAATTTAGGGATAAGATTATTTTTCTGAGTCTGATACTGAATTTCTTGCTTAGTATTAAACAAAAGTGTTTTTTTGGTGACTCCTTACCATTGCAGCAGGACACAACATACGCACAGTCTTTCTGTCACACCACACAGTGTGGTAGTGTGAAGGAAGATGATGTAGGTAGAACAGCATATGAGCTGGAATTGAAGTTGAAAGCTTCTGTTTGCCTGGATCATGGATTTTTCACCAATGCAGATGCTTGATAAAGCGATGTTCATCCACAACTGACATTTTTGTCCTTATCATTTGGAATACAAAAAATGCTAAAAATAAGTGCAATGATAGCTTTTTTTGGCTAGCTCGCAGGATAACTTCAGAAGTTCAGGTTTCCACTGGCTAAATATTACACCTCAGCAACCTAGCCCAGAAAGGGACTTCGAACACACACTGATCACTGGATCATACAAGAGCTGTCAGGCAGGACAGGCTGTGGTGAATGCAGCAAAACTTTTTTAAAACACTTTTTTTTCAGTTCTGCTCCACATCCTACTGCTGCTTCTGAACTTTTCGCTCTTGTTTCCCTGAGCATGTAGCCTGTCTCTCAGCTCAGAGGAAGTTGATCCATCACTGTTCAAACTTTATCTTCCCTTCCTCCTTTTCAAAAACATTGCTCTTTTCCTGAATTGTTTCTTGTAACTGAGATACAATTTTGATACTGATATTGCCGTATTGCATTAAACTGCCTTCTTAAGTTCTGGTTTCCATAAAGGAATTGACAAATGCAAATGCTATGTTTATGATTTTTCCTCCACAGCAATTCTCATATAGTTAGGAATGAGAAGCTGGGTTGAGAGGAAACAATTATTTAGTTGGCAATTGCTTGCTGCTGCTGGAAAACCCAAGGTGAATTCCTTCACTTTGAAGGTAGCACAGGCACTGATGTTCCCTGGTGGGAAGAAATAATCTGTGTTCAATGATTTCTCCACTGTATATGCAAATGCACTCTGGGCAAGTTCCCATGTTAAGGTAAATGAATTGAGAACCTCAGGCAATTTCAAGGTACTTCAAAACTTTCTAGTCAAGTCGATGAGACTGGAATAAGATTAACAGATACTTTTGTACGTCTATTGCTCTTGCTGTTAGATGTCTTGTGTAATACATCTAAGTTACTCATACCTTATTAAAACTTTTATAAACAAATACAGTGCTAAAATTTAGTAAAACTCAGCTAAATATGAATGAATAATTAGTCATTTTGTATGTTTTACATGCATATTTAAAACACTGTAGGTGCTTTTAAAGTATTCTGAGCAAATTATGTTTAATAAAATTCTCTAGCTGTGGGAATATGAAAGGCATCGCTTATGTTTTTGTCAAGAAGCAGCTTTTCCATCACTTTGTTCTAAATCTTTCTTCAGGAAAGTATTTGGGTTCAGTTTTTTCATTTCATAAATACTGTGAGGGCACTGTGTAAGCAATATCTGTTTTAGAGGGCTGAACTGTGGTTTTGTTCTCCATCCTGAATATTTACATTCAGTTACATTGCTTAGCTGAGTTTTCAGTGTTAGACATGTTTGAATATTTGTTTTACTTCTTTAGAGCAATGTGTGGCCCTCAAACTGTGTGTTGAAATCCTGCATTGGGAACCAACATGAATGGCATTTTAGTCTATTTGAAACTGTATGCTACTAATATCCAAATAGTGGACATGCATTTCTATTCTTTTTGAATGAAACCACTTGTGATTTCGAAAAGTTTTATAAGAACCTGGTTTTTGTCTGTAGTTTCTCACTTTTACTGCCTAGTGTTACTCCAGCAAGATTAGAGTCACAAGGATGCTTTTCGGGACACATGCAATGCAGTTATTATCCTAGAAATCTGTTTCACTGAGCTACATGTTGAGTTGTTGTTAATCACTTGATTTATTTCTTTTAAATAAACACAGCAGCTTTTAGAAAACACATGGAGAAAATATATTTGAATTCTACTTGCTATAAACCTGTATAATGCTCAATATATTAATCTGCATTAGAAATTGTGAAGCCAATAATAACTTTGTACTAATCTCTGGTGCAGAGACCTGCTACCAAATTCAGTTTTCACATTGCCGTAACACTGTTTTGGGGTTTTTCTTGCAAAGTCTCCCTGAATTTTGTCCTGCACTTGATGTTTATATTAAGAGAAATAGTGCCTTTGGTGAAAGTGACTGCAGTCATTGCCAGAGTAGAAGGAGAAAATCTACTCTACAGGTCCTTGCACGAAATGTGACCTATGAATAGGTAATTTCAGCATCTGGCAGTTGCTATATCATCCCAAGTCATACTTTACTTACAGATGGAATTTCAGCCTCCCAGGACTCTGACTTGATCTCATTGGCATGCATCCTTGCCTTATATTGCTATTGCATCTTGAAGGTTTTGTTTGATATTTCGTGCTGAAAAGGTGGTAGTGGATGAGTTTCACTTTGATTAAAATAACCCCAAACTAAAGAAAATATCTGTTTAGTTTTTGTAGTTAAGTTGAAGGTATTGCATAAAGTAGATGCCCAGTTAATCATGTTGGTTTAGAGACTGTTGAATCGAACAGCATCTTTAATGGAAAACTGGCTATTGTAAATAGTTACAGTGCTGGTAAGTTATATCATCATAAGCAAACCCATCTAGCACGATTCCTTTGGAGGCCACATGGCAAGAATCTCTTCTTACTGCACACCAAATGTTTCTCATTGAGACTGGCATTGTTAACTTGTTTGTGACATATGTCAAGCCACTAACAAAACAAGGAAAAAATTCCCTCTTACCACACGCCAACTCTTTTTCACTGGGTATAGTGGTGTAGAGGTATTTCTGATGTTTCTCAAGCAACTAACAAAACACAGAGAAATCAGCACCATGACTAATTATAAAACAAACATGTCTGTATTTTGGAGCTTTAAGACTCGTCCTGACTGTCTCCAAGATTGTCTTTTGTTTACACTAATTCCCAACGTGACTTAAATTCAAGGACTCAGGTGCACAATGTAATTCTTGTGTATCTTGGCTGTGCTAAGAATCCAAATAATTAATTCTTTGATGTAAACCTGATAATTTACTTTTCTAAAAAAGGAATTGTGCTACAATTAAAATCGCTTTGAAGTCTGCAAGTGCTTAATAAGTGAGAGTAGATGGAGCTCAAGAATATGTAGCATTGTTCTTGAATAATAAGAGTTCTTGCTATTGTGCACTGTAAATGGTTAACAATGGGTAGTGTTTCAGATAATGTTTTTAGCAAAGCATACCATTGGCTTTGTAATAATAGCAATACTGACTCGGGAAATGAAAATTCATATCCTTTCAAGCAAATATTCAACTCATAAAAATAATTGAAAATGAAATAGTCAATGTTTAGAAAGTGAAGTCTTGATTTAAAAGTGCTAATTTGCAATGTTTTTATATATGCAAAAGTGTGATAAAAATGCTTCTGTGCTCTGTGTATGACCATATAATATGATGAGCTTATGTTTTAAAGGAATTATTCTCAAGTGATTAAAATGCGCCTCTGTCAAGATGATCGCTTGGGGAGATAAGGTGTTAGGATTTATTGCTTGGCTGCAAAATAAAAAGATTTGCCTAAGTCGTTAGAAAATATTTTTAATTTTGCAGCTATGATGATTGGTACCTCCATTAGTTTTGTGCTGGAAGTATTACTTGGATATTTGTTGGTGACATGGACAGTGGGATCAAGTGCACCATCAGCGAGTTTGCAGGTGACACCAAGTTGTGTGATGTGACTACTCAGCTCTCGTGAGACCCCACCTGGAATACTGCGTTCAGCTCTGGAGTCCCCAACACAAGAAGGACATGGAGCTGCTGGAGCGAATGCAGAGGAGGGCCACGAAGATGATCCGAGGGCTGGAGCACCTCTGCTCTGAAGACAGGCTGAAAGAGTTGGGGCTGTTCAGCCTGGAGAAGAGAAGGCTCTGGGGTGATCTTATTGCAGCCTTCCAGTACCTAAAGGGGGCCTACAGGAAAGCTGGAGAGGGACTTTTTACAAGGGCATGTAGTGATAGGACAAGGGGCAATGGCTTTAAACTGAAAGAGGGCAGATTTCGATTAGATATAAGGAAGAAATTTTTCACTCAGAGGATGGTGAGGCACTGGAACAGGTTGCCCAGAGAAGTTGTAGGTGCCCCATCCCTGGAAGTGTTCAAGGCCAGGTTAGATGAGGCTTTGGGCAACCTGGTGTAGTGGAGGGTTTCCCTGCCCTTGGCAGGGGGGTTGGAACTAGATGATCTTTGAGGTCCCTTCCAACCCTAACCATTCTATGATTCTATGATTCTATGATTTGTATATAAGTTTAAAAATACACTAACCATTCTTTAAATTGTTATGTTCAATGGAAACTTCAGAAGTTTCTCATTCTTCAGAGGTCTAGGGATTCCATTCTCAATCAACCTTCCCAGTGATCTGTAAGTCAGATACCTAGATTACATGCTAAAAGTTTCTGTATGTTCTCCCATAAATGTCACATTTAGACTTGAAGACTGAAACAATCCTGCATGAGTCTTCAATAAACACTTCTTGCAAATGGAATGATATGTGCCATACTTTCTATCACCATGAAATCTAGGGTTGAAACTATTTATTATATTTACATAACTATTTATTAGACTGCTTAATAAGTATTACAGGCAAAGTCACATATTTAGCCTCCTTTCAGAGCCATAGAAGTATCATGAACATTGTGTGACACAAACCAGATATCAAGAGATGAAAGTAAATGAAATTTCTTTATTTTCGGAATTAATTCTGTAAATTCTCTGGGCAAGTAACTTTGTTTGCTGGTACCTTTTGTTTGTCCAGTGTATCTAGTGTGTTAAGTTTAGCCTCTCACCCTTAGAATTTACAATTAAATTTACAGTTATTTACTTTCAAGACTAGATACATTAATATATTTAAAAAATAAGTAAAATGGTTAATAGAGAGCATATCCATGGTCATGCCCATGGCAGGGGGATTGGACTAGGTGATCTTTAAAGGTCTTTTCCAACCCAAACCATTCTATGATTCTGTGATTCTAAGGTAAGAAAATATCTTTCTTTCAAATTCAAATAGGATTTTCACTGAAATTACTCAACAGTAGATTTTGTCTAGTGAAACATTCAAGAGATCTAGAGAGGCAGCGGAGAAGAAGATTCAGTTTACATTAGACAAGAGAATTGATCATTTCTTCACACGTTCTCAGTGTACTTAGAACTAACTGTAATCTTAGTCACAGCCATCTAGAGCCAAGATAAGACATGTCAGGATTCCCTATGGCACACAGATTCTATTTTTTCCCCTGCTGCATGCCATATAGTCCCATGTATCTAGGAATTTGTGTCTGTGCTCTCTGCAGTGATAGCCAGAGATTACTTAAGGGCACATTTTATTCTTTCTTGTGCGAGTATTTCAGGAGACATGAGGCTTGTAAAACTGAAGTTAGTGTAATCGAAAATTAATGTCAATTCTTTAAAACTGAAAGTGAAAATTGTGATGAAAAGTTTAAAAGCCATTTTAAATTATGCTTATCTAATAAACAAATAGGTTTAAATAAAAAGGAGTTACAGTTCTGAACTTCTTCTGTTCATTAGCTACCATTAATTCTCTGCTGTTTTTACTGTGTCTTAATGAAAGCATCATGTAATGAGTAATAGCATCTTTTGTGTCCTTCTGTAAAGATTGTTGTATATAATGCCAGTATCCTACATTAAAATCTTGTATGCAACCTGTTTCAAACATATTCAGCATACGGCTTATTAAGTGCTCTGTGGAAGGTGTCATTTACGTGCATGATCGTTTACTATATGTACACCTACACCACTGCAGCTTTTGTCATCTTCTCCCATGCTTTCTGTTGCCTTTTATGAGAGGTGTTGCCTTTAATGCCTGAACAATATTTGAGAAAGAATGGTGTGTACCATGTAGTGTCATTTTCAAGATATAATAATCTCTAGTGTGTGTTTTTGTTAGTCCTTAATTTGGGCTATCCCAAAAGATGCTCTGCAGTGTAAAATGACTCTTCAGGCTTGGGTTCTAGCTGTTCTAGACAAAAATTACCAAGCAATTGCATTTTCTTTTTTGTGTATTGTGACCACTGTGGAAGGATTCTCCTCTGCTATATGATCAAGCAAGCCGTGTTTTTTTAAATCAGGATCGTGATTCTTGATATAACTACCATTTTCCAAACAAACTACAAATTAACTTCCTTCAGAAGTAGGGTGGCCACTGCCGCCTTTCTTTCAGTAAGCAGATAGGATCCACAAACATATTTAGGATGTGGGATAGACACCTGCTGGGCAGGCTGAGAGCCTGCCTGGTTCTTCCTGTCGGGTCCTCCAACTCTTGCTCAGCTGTCCATAGATAAAATGTTGACTTTATTAAAGTCAGTAGGAGTTATGCGTTTAATTTGAGCAGGTCCAGGACTTCAGCTCATAAATCTGAAATTCATTTTATAGCATAAATCTCTTCCAGACAGCACCATGGCAAGAAGGAAGTATTGTTTTGCTTCCACAGTGATTGATCTGAGCTTTTCCTTCTACTTTACATGATCTAGAAAGCAGTCTGTCTGAGAGCATATGTGCCAGAGACCAAAAATTCATCTTCATAATGCTACTGAGATCCTATTTGCTTGCTGTGCTTCAGGTAGAAATATATGAACACTTTTAATTGAGATTGGGCAGTTGGATTGAAGTGACTTGAACCTTCAACAAGGTTTGCAAGTATTTGGAGGTTTGTTCTTTGACTTTCATATTTCATTTTGCTGTGATATTTCCTGTTTATGTGCAGAAGCAGAGTCACTGATATATTACATGAAACATGGCTCCTATGTAGGTCTTAGCCTCAGTAGAACAAATTTCCAAAAGCATATGATATTTTGTATGGTGTCTATAATTGGGAGATTTAGAGAGTGCATTTGCAGATTTCATCAGCATCTCAACTGATTATCTGAAGCAAATATCTGCCTCTCTAAAGGCTTGCCTACCACCTCTTTGTTTCAACAACGATGATTGCCAGAGGCTTTGTAGGGACTGGAATTTTAATCTGACCTGAAAATATTCACTGTGTCTTTTGAGCTGTATCTCAGTGTAGCAATAAATAAGAAAATAATAATCTGAAAGAGCTTTCATATAAAATGAAATAGAATTAGCTATTGTGGCTCAGCATCTGTCAGATGTCCTATGGCTGAGGTCATTGGGTTAGGCCTCGACAACACTGATGAGATTAGCGTGTCATTCCTGGTGTTGAGTTGCAAATGTCTGGATTTGGCTTCTCCTGGCAGTAGCTCCAAGGATAAGAGGAAAAACAGCTTATAAATTCTTCAGAGTTCTTTGGAGCCGAGAGCCACTTTTTCAGCTGGCTTTGCAAGTAGTATTATTTAAAGGGTACTTGGACACATGAGGCTAAGTGGAGAGTAAAATAAGGAGTGAAAAATACTAAAAAGTTATTTTTTCTTATAGAATAACTGATAAAAACTGTATACATAATTATCTCCAGTAATGTTTCTCACTACTCATAACCATTCTTTCTTTGCTGCGAGGGTTAAGCATTCTTCAGGCAGATCACTCATTGCCTCAGCCATGTTTACCACTCTGTTTATTGCTCATTTTCTTGGAACATATTTGTGAAAACTGGGCAATAGTATTTTACTAAGATTTATTGAGGTTTGGCTAATAGATCGCATTGACTCTTTCTTTTAAAATATCCAAACTGAAGTTGGCTGGGAAAGGCAGGCAAAGAATGACAAGATTTGTTCACTAGAAAAGAAAACACAACATTAAGTCAAATCATGAAGCTTCTTTTTTTGAGAGGGGGGAGTCAGCACTTACTGTTCTTAGTGAATGGAAACACGTGAAGCTATTGAGATTTTGGCAGAACCATCATGGAGGAGTGTCTCAGACCTTGTTTCACTCTTAGCTGATAAGAATCTAAT
Organism: Tauraco erythrolophus; assembly: GCF_009769465.1. NCBI lineage: Eukaryota > Metazoa > Chordata > Aves > Musophagiformes > Musophagidae > Tauraco > Tauraco erythrolophus. Next base: position 36,740,797 of record NC_141470.1, on the reverse strand, counting down.
GAATGTGATGAAGTTCTGAGAAGATTCTCCACAAGCTATGGAGACATTTAGATTTTAATTTTATTGGGTTTATCATCCATCTGATAGAATCCAATAGAATCCCAAGCCAGGGATTCTCTTGTCTTTTGAGATCATGGAGCCACACATGACAAAAATCTTATTGTTTTGACTTTGATAGACTCCTTTATAAGTAACTAGTGCCTGCTGGTCTAGTGGGTTGTTTTTGTAAAATCTCTGGTTGGATGTTAATGGAGTTGAGGGCAAATATATTCTCTGGAGCCTACAAAAGTGATCGCCTGAAATCTGTGCTAGCAAGCAGGTAAACTAAATGAATGAGGGTATCAGCAGCTCAAAGCAACAAAGCTTGTAAATACAAATGTTAATTTTAGGCTTTATATACTTCATCTGCATATTCGTTTGTCAAATAAATTTGCAATGAGATAAGAGAATATTTAAGCCCTCCTGCATAACAGATGCCATTATACATCACCTGATTATCAAATAACCTATGTTACATGTGAAGGAGATTGGTTTTGGTACACAATTTCAGTAATTTTGGCTGCTCTGTAGGTGGCTGGTCTATAGCCAGGGGTATTCACTCCACAGATTGAAGGTACTTAGGATCAAGCTCTCTGCGAGAATCACACATTGTTTTTGTGCTTGTCCAGAGAAATCTGGTAATACTTCGTTTACTGCCTTTGAAGTTAGTTTCTAATTTTTTTAGCTGGTGGCTAACTTCCAGATATTTAACATACCTTAAGAAATTAGTGGAGTGTCCTCCAGTTGCCACACATTATCACAGGTGAAATTCAAATGAGGAATGCTGCAGTTGGAAGACATTGACACCTACACAATGAAGCTCAGAATGACTGGTAGCAGGGAGCTGTCTTTGAAAAATGTGGTTATAGCTCAGATTCTCTGAAAGTTTAGCTAGTAAAGAAAAAGGAGCTGATGAAAAACAGCAGCCTTGAAGTTTAATTCTTCTTGTGATCTTGTCAGGTCATGGGCCAAATTTAACTACAGGCATAAGTAAGACTCAACATAATAAGTTAAAATTACAATATATTAGTCTCAAAAAGAGAAAAACAGAGTAATGTGAAAGCTTCTCCCCGCCCCGCGCCACCCCCCCCCACCCCCCCCCCCCCATCATTTTCCTAAGGCTAGAGAAGATCTAATGAGAGTTTTGAACAAAGAATTAAGGGTGGGTGAGCTGGGAAAACAGTTTTGGAATTATGACCAAATAGCAACATTTTGCTCTGCACACACTGATCTGCAGAGCTGGAGCTGCGGGGAGCAGGAGCCAGGAAATGCAGTAGTAATGATGCCGGATACTGGCTGTAGCTGGGCAGTTCACAGCAGAACTGAGGGCTACAGGATTTAAAAATTAGCAAAAGTCACTCTTCTGCATAAATGAGACTAGCTAGGGATAAATAACAATGATAATATCTTGCTGTGCTCTCATTGTGATTACAGCAGAGTTGCACTGTGTAGTTGTGACAAAAATTAGTCTCATGGATTTGATATTTGCAGGTGGGAATTCTGATCCAGACCTTGGAAAATCTGTACCATGTCCTGCTGAAAAGAACTCAGTATTCATGCTCAGGTACCAATTAAGAGTGTTAAGACGTCTGAACCATGCTGTTGTCCCTTTCTTTGAAACTTTTTGGTATTTTTCCTGAGAACAGAAATAAATTTAATCCTTGAACTGTTGCAGAAGTCTGCAGTAGACCAAAAGATTCATCAGTAGAGCTTTATGCAAAAAGAACTTTAAAATGTTTGATTTTTTTTTTTTTAGATGAAAGGTGGGAGATATGTAAAGGAGTAGGTATATGATTCTACACATTCTTCGCTTTTCTTATTCTCTTCTTTTACTTTCTGCTATAGAGCTTTGGAAGAGACAGGACTAGACAGACTTTTGATCTTACACAAAATGGCCCTTATCTTCCTAAGTGCTTCTTTTTGCCATTGTTCAGGATACTTTTGGCTAAGTTTCTTTCAGTGTAAATAAGCCTTTCTTTGGGAAAGGTTTTCAGATACATGTTATGTGTTACTTTCAGTGGAGTGGTAGTTAAGGAATGGGGCTGGAATGATGACAGATCCTATTCAGGTTGTCTTCCCCCTGTTTCAGAATACTCTGGGATGACAAATTGTATTCTGACTCCTGGTCCTATAGTTTCAACACCCAGTCACCAGAATGCCTTTTGAATAGGAAAGTTTGGCTCTTGACACCTGATTCCTTTCTGGCAATATTTCCAACAAAAAATAAAAATGTTGAAAGCTTGAAAATTGCTATGAAAATGAAATACATGCATTGGTTAGACAGCTCTGCCATCTGTGCTTCAGGTTCCCTAAATAAGTATTTCTAAAAGCTTGCACAGTGCTTAAGCTGTGTCTGAGTAGTAGATTAAAAAGGTTTTTGTAGTCCATATGATTAGTATTTATTTATTTCTATATTTATTTATATCAGGGGTGCCTAGAGATTAAGAATAAATATTGCTTTAAATGTGTGTGTGTGTACATACGTACACAGAATTTATAAGAAGTGGTAAAAAATTAAGCAAAGTTTCATGTGTCATGGATACATATCTTTGGCTCAGAAGGATCCAGTTTCATCTCCCAGTGGGAATTTTTGAGTTTTTCTAAAAAACTTTAATTGGAGGCTGCTGTTCTAAACACGGGACACAGGAACAGCCAGTGACATTGGGATCTGGATCCACTCTGTGTACCAGCAGTACCTGCTTCAGCCTTTAAAAAATGTTACATCACAACAGTCTGAATTAGAGCTATTGGAGCTAAGAGGAGGTCAGTACAGGGACAGTTATGATTTTGCATAAACGGAAGACTCTCTAGACAGAACTTTTAGTCTGCAGGAAACTGCAATAGTTATGAAAACAACAGGAATTAGGCTAAAGATGTTTATAGGGTTTTTCATGTGTTATGACATTTGTACTCAAATGTCATAAAACAAAGCTATTTTAGCTGAAAACATTTAGACACACTTACAGGTAAGTAATGGATTATGTTCCTCTTGGAATGTGTGTTTGTGTGATTTAAGCATTATCTTGAAAAAAATAGAAAGCAGAGGATAATTTATTAGCAACATGCTAATAGAGGGAAATATGGATACAATAATAACAAAAGCAGAGGATATTTTAGACAAAACAATTTGCATGCCTTGTCCAGCTAAAGAATACCAAATGCTTTTGCACGAGATGTTAGGATACTGACTTCCCAGGTCCTTGCTCAGAGACTTTATCTTATGGTAAAAAATCGTTATATATGATACTGCTGATTGGCCACTATCAAATTAGTGGTCCAATTTCTTTTCATATATCTATGCTCACAAGGTCATTATTATATCTGAACCAATTTGGTGGTTCTGCAGCAATGACAGTGTAGGATGAATTTTCAAAAAATGTAGAATAGTGCAACACCTGGCTAAAATAGAGGATTTTTGAACAAGAAGAAATAGAAAATCTTCTGCTAATTTTTCAAATCAACCAAGTCTTAGTGGATTTGCCTTTTATTTACATATCTTTGTTTACTCTTCACTGTTTCTTGCAGTTGTGTGCAGCATAGATCCGTGTGCTGGGTTTATGTGATGGGGCTTCGGTAGCAGGGGAGAGGCTGCAGAGATAGCCCCTGTAAGGAGCTGCGAGAAGCTTCCCCGGCTCCAAAACCAGTTGGACCAGTCTCTGGCCAGGTGGGACCCACCTCGGACCAGGGCTGAGCCCATCAGTACCTCTGCGAGTGGTAAGATAACAGTGCACTGAGAAGAAGGAAAAAAGAAAATATATTTTATGAACTGAGCACTACGTAGCCATTGACAATATATAGAAAACATGACTTTCTTAAGAGTGGGAGGAGGGTGTTGCTTAGCTCATTTGCTGCTGCGCTCAGTAAATGTTGTTACATATACTGTACCTGTTATTTAACAGATGGATTGGTAAATGTTTCTCTGTTCTTGGGTAGAGCTTGACTTCAGAGAATTCCTGAATGCTATTTCTGAAAGCCAATTTTTGAACCCTCTAAAGTGCATTATCTGCAGTTGCTTTGCCATTTGTAATTATTTATTCTACATTACCATATAGCAGAGAAGTCACTATAGAGTCTTATAGGATAATGTAGTCAGTAGTGGTGCCAATAATAAAATGAAGTTTCTATTATAAATTGGCTTGAATTTGAGATTACTTTTTTTGTCTAATATACAGTTTCAATGCGTGTGGTATGTTTTTTTGCTTTAGCTTCATTGTGTGCAACATGGAATGACTGTTACTGGTTATTATATGAGATCCATTCTCGTCACCATGAAGATCCCTTTCTCAAACTCTTTGACTTACATACAATTTCTGTTAGACACTGTTTTCTACTGCCAGAAATATGTTTTATATGCTGCTTGTATATCCTATTGCAAATTATGTTTTTGTAAATATACATCAAGGGACCTATGCCACTGCTGACTGTGGAAAGAAGAAGCTGGCCAGTTTCCTTCCTTTAGAGTGCTGTTTTCTGACCATAAATTTCACCAAATAAGCACACTATTGCCAAGTTGGCTTTGAAAATGCCTAACTTTTACCGAGGGAACTTATAGGAAGTCCTATGTTAATCTTTATAATTGAGATCTTTCCATCTGATCTCTTTCAATGACATAATTAAATGCATGTTATTAAACATGCAGGTAGTCACAAACACCACCTCTTCCCCTGACCCTCTTGTTTCTCTTTATTTCTTTATGCATGTGTTTTCCTGAATATGGGGTTTGTTTGCCCTGTGTGCATTAAGCTAATCTGCACTCTGAGCCAAGATATTGCTTTATTACAAAGCTACACAAGTTTGGGAGCCTGTCCCAAGACAGCACACCCCTTCCAAAATTCAGTGAACATTTACACAGTATGTATTAACATATTTACATATTCAGTGTTATTCTTTTAAACAATCGGTTACTTTTGTCTTGTCTAGCATGTAAATTAATTCACACGCTCAGTACTTTGCCTCCGCCTCTTTCTTTGAGTCTGGGGTACGTTTCGGGTAGGTGTTCCGTGAGTCAGTGGTCACAGTCTTCCCCTGACAGAATTACCTTTCCCTCAGTAACTGCTGATTCTTGCTTACTTATATTTGTGGTATTCTTCCAATCTCGTTAATCTTTTCTCGTAACAAGATGTTTTCCTTATCAGTCTTTGCAGTCTTTGCTTTGGTTCCTTTAGTGATTAACAGCTAGCAGAGTCATTAACACTTGCCAGATGTTTTGGACTTACAAGGACATGGGTCCTTCTCTTGACAAATATTTTAAGGCTCTTCCACTCTCTCATCTTAAAGGAAACAAAGTCTAGTGCATCTTTGCATCAATTCATATTTTCCCAGGATGTTCTTCTTTCAAGGACTGCTTGATAATTCAAGGAAGCAGGCTGCTAGATTAAGTCATACTAAATTCAAGCAAATCCTTCACTTAAACCTTTAACTTCTCCATGACCAGATAACACATGGACAAACCTTAGAGTATCCTGCTTCAAATAGACCTCTGTAATTTATAGTGTCCCCTTGCTGTTGCTAATCTAAGAGAACACTCCAGTTTCCTTTTTTTAGCTTTTAGAACATTGAAAGCTGAACTATTAGAAAGCTTTGGGAAAAAAGCATTTTTGGTTGTTCACAATATTTTTGTTACTGTGTTACTGCTGGAAATATGAGCGGTTATATCTTTTTAATCTAATTATTCATGAGTAGAAAGCTAATAAAACTTGGAATTATCTTGAGTAATTCAGAATGGTAGATTTTTAGGATAAAGAAGCAAGTGTCTCCCTTGCAAGATCTCCAAAGAGAGTGGAACTGGCCTCTGCTTGCCTGAGCAAGATCCTTAAATCTCCTCTTTAATTTGCTTTGATACAAAACTATCCTCGTCCTTGCCTGAATGAGGATTGCGGGGATGAGGATTGCGGGGAGTGAGAGCTTGCCCTGCACTGAACATAGAGTCAGATGGGTCTAATATTGGGACTTAATTTTTTACCTTCACAAAATTTTATTGTCATAAGAAAAAATAGTTACTTATTCTTGGGTGTGAAATTTGTCTGTGTCAGTCTCTAAGCCAGAACAGCCTCAGCCGTGTGTCTGTATTTTGGTCTGACTTGCTCAAGAAGCTTCAGCACACCACACAAAGCTCCTCTGTCTCTAGGTTGAGTAACAGCTATATGATACTCCCAGACATACCTTTCCTAGCCACATGACATATTACCATTCCAAGTACTGAAAGACTGTATATTTCTCTTTCCTGTTATTATAAATTCCATGTAAAAACTAAACTTCAGAAATACAGCGAGGTATTTGCCAGAGACTTGAACCCAGGAGAGAGAGTTTTTCTGGGATCTCCTCTGGCAGTTTGGATCTCTCCACACACTCATGTGGCCCTCAGGGAATGTGTGGAGACCTACACTCAAAGCGAGGGTGCAAGAAAGAGAAATGTTTTTATGGGCATAAGAGGTAGTGACCTGAGGTGGCCCCTGTAAATCAACAAAAGTATGCAAAAAGTTTTGGTTGCATGAGCAGAGAGAGAACTTGAGTCATCTAGAAAATTAAGGGTAAAAGTGACATGTCAAATGGAAGACAGCACAGACAGTGTGAGGAGAATGGGAGAGGAAAAGCCCCAAATGGGAGCTGAGTGCATCAGGATCCAAGAATGAGAGATGCCAGGGAAAGGAAAAAAAAGAGTGTGTGTGTAAAATTCATGGCAGAATCTCCATTAGGATTTCTATTTAGGGAAAGCAAGGCAGCAAACTACTTGACAGGCATGAGGACAGAAGAAGTAGAAAGACCTGCCTGCAAGAAAAGTGATGAGATTCTGGAGACAGGAGTAATCATGCCTTCCAAATGAGAGGACAGAATCCCTAAAAGCTTGCAGGACAAATTAGCATGGAAGAAGGATCAAAAATTGTCCCAAAGCTGAGAGGGATATAGGAACTGCTGCTGATCTAAAAGAGAGAGAATTATCCAGGGTAGTTTGTGTGTTCCTGGCATGAGGCCAGAGAACAGGATTTATCTGTCACAGAGCAGCCTTACCAGTGTAATTAGTTTCATGTGCAATTCTTACAGCTCCACTAATTAGCAACACCCTCTCCTGGGGCTCTTTGTAACTGTTGTTGCTCCCTGTTTATACCCTCACCCCAGCCCTTGCCCCCGCCGTGGGGATGTCAGCCCATCTCTGAGTGGCAGCAGTACCAGTTGCAGGCTTTAGGACTAGGAAGAACCTCTCTTTCCGTTTGTGCTGTTCATGCTGTGGCTGTACAGTTCCCACCTAAGTTTTAGCACTGAAAGTAATATTCTATGTAAATGGTAGAGTTTAAAAGAACCCCATAAAACCCCAATTGTATAGCAGGTTAGGAACCTGCAGCCATTTCAAACAATCTCTGAACTGTCATTTCACTTGCATCCTTCTTGAGGAAGGCTCAGAAGGTGCTCGTCTTCAGAGACAGTCTACTTGCCCATCATTCTTCATGAGGATTGGTAATATTTTTATGATCAGTAACCATAAATTTTGTCTTTCAGAGCTAAAATGCCTCCCTGTTTCATCCTTGTGGTTTAACACTTGATACTTTTTGGAATTCAGGTTCATCGTTGCTAGGTCAGGTTGTGCTAGCCTAACTGCAGTCTAATTATTTGCGTATTTTCTTTTCATTTAGTTAGGTTTCAGATTCAGATGCTATCCCTTTTTTGGTCTTTGAGAAAAATTAAGTCTGGTTTTTGTTGAAGAGCTGCTGCTATGAGATAAACTACCTGGAGTATTTAAAAATGTGTGTCTAAAAGGCAAATTCTGTTTTTGTTTATCTTATAGATCAGTATTTAAAGTTTGAGTAAACAATATTTGGGAAAGACAATTCTCTTCCTTGATCTGACTCTCCTAGGGTGAGATTTTCCCTTTGGTTGACTTGAAGGAAAGGTTAACTTCAAGGGAGCAGTGGTCACTGTTCATTTGAACTGGCTTTGTTTGTACTCATCTGTATCTGAGGGAAAAGAAAGTAGGAGATGTTACACAGGAGAGACAAGAAAAGATGAGGCCATAGGGTCTGAAGGCCTTCATACTGCTTATATTTGCCTGCAGTAGAGTTGTTAATATATACCAATGTACCCTTGCTGAATTGGGGCCACAAGCTGGTTTGTGGAAGAACGAGACCTAATTACACCAATGGGAGCAGAAAATATGGCCATCTAGGTTTACGGTTGGATATTCAGCTGTAGGTGAGAAGAGGTTTTACAATATCCCAAAGTCCCAACCAGCATTCTGGCTTAGGCTGAGTCTGCAGTGCATGGCTGACCTGAACTAACTTCTCTCCAAACTGTCAAGAGTCCTGTTCCATAATTGTCCCTCTTTAGGATTGAAAAGCCTCCAAAGAACTTGGATCAGAAGAAAGACAGCTTGACTGTGTGAGGTCTTCCTTTTGTAACGCAACCGGAACAATTGTCCATCATACTTAAGACTGGCCTGAGAGAGGGAAACAGACAGCAGAGAGAGTAAACTTCTTCCAAAACATCTGAACTGTATCCAATGGTATGAAGATGCCTCTCATGAGTTGCAAAGGCAAAAAGTTTGGCTTAAATCACTATGGATTTAACAATCCAGACCTTTAGGATCCTGCTCAGTCCATGCAGTTGTATGAAAGAAAATAATTTTTCTTTTTTTTTTCTTTTCCTTTTCCATGACAACAGTACTGCCAAGAAAGCTTTTCGATATTAAGAGGAATTAGACTTAGAGCTAGAAACCAGAGAAAATGAATGTACGTTATGGAGAGTCTTGCTTCCTTTGTTAATGGGAAAAAAACTACATTTATTTTACTGTATCTGCTGGCCTAGCTATCCAGATCAGATGTTTTTCACTTTCAGAAGAATGTTACCAGTTTCTCAGCCACACAGTATTTTGAGCAGATTGCATGTGAATGCTGATTTTGATATATGATACAGCAATTGCAAATTTGTTTACAACAGCAGTATTAAATGTCACTGAGTTTGATTGACAGAAAAAGTGCATAGACTATGAAATTTGCCCTTCAACAGAGCAGAAGCAACCTTACTGAGAGTGGGGTAGAACATCATTGCACAAGTGAACATGTTCCTATAGGAAACATATGATTTTTCTGGTTTTTGTTTTTGTCTTTTCTCTTGTCTCCGAGATCAGAGATATTCCACACAATTTCTTCATAAACGGTGTTCACTAGACATCATTGAAATTACGCATTTATGTAGGCACATACTCAGTGCACACAACTACACTGACGGATGTGCAAAATTAGTAAAATACTGAGTTTGTAGAGCCTTTTCTTCTTCAGCATTCTTGATGTATGAGAAGTTTTAGAGAATGGATATCATTGTTTCTCTCTTCTTAGAAAGGGATGTAGGAAATTAATATCAGTTCCTAAACACAATAGGCTTCAAATGTATTTCATTAGGATGTGGGCATTTGATTTAACTCCCTCAGAGTTCAATTATGAGCCAACCTTTTTTTTTTTTTCCTGAAAGCACCAGAAAAATGTTTTTGAAGTATAGTAACAATCAGACCTTTAGATTTATACTAAAGGTGAGATGTGCTCTGATGTCTGATTTATAACTGACCCTGATTTTTGACAGACCAAGCAACACACGTTTATTTGTGTGGATGCCAGACTGTCTTGTGTCAACAAATTTATCTGAACATGAAGTCTCTTCTGCCACTGTTTTTCTGCCCTTTTTTCCCTGTTCTTAGCTTCAGGAGGGGACATTTTGCATTTCCTCAAACAGATCTCTATAAATATTTTGGTGGAACAGTCAGATCCTTTCTGACTGTGTTCAAGATATGTAGTGATTTCAACAATTACTTCACTTCATCTGATGGACATTCCTGCTGCCTCAGCTGCTGTGACAACTTGTTTTAAAGGTCCCAGGATTTGGTCCTACTTCTTCTCTAAGACCAACTCTTTTGACTGACTCAAGGATAGAAAAGTTTCCATCATTGTAAGAGATGTTGAATGGACTCATAAAAAGGAACACAAAGCCACTGGCAATGTGGGCACTGATGCTGTGTCGGAGCACCTCCTGGCATGCTATAGAGTCAGGATCCAGAATCAGTCAGCTTCAAGCACTTTCCTGAAGGAATGCTCTTACATCTGTACTGAAGGAGGATCCTGGATCACCACACTGTCTTTGGAGTGACACGTGCTGCTGTACCATCTGCCACTAGAGCAGCGTCATGGGGACACTGACTGAGCCACTTCCTGCACACAACAGACCACCAAATAATTACAGTGCTCTAATGGTGTGTATCATACATACAGACAGCATACCTAACTGAAAAAAAGGGGATGGCAAGTTACCTTTTTTCAGCTGTCTGTTCCATGCAATAATAATCTGGTCTTCGATTAAGAAATGTCCCAGAAAGAAACAAATGTGTTGTGCAAAGGATCAGTGAAACTTACTGCACACAAGGCTCTCTTCCAAGGAAACTGAAAAATATGTTTTTTATTGTCGTTACTAACTTTTATCTAAATCTTTCTTAATGCAATATGTACAGTATTTTCTGTAAGAATACAGCTTTTCAGGATGATGCTTTCTACTAAAGATAGCCTTGAGCCTTGACCTGACTATCCCAAGCTCTATGGGAAAAGGAAGTGGGTGGAGATCATGAACTAAAACTAGATCTATGGCCACATTTTGCAAGTGACCTCTCTCTGAGAAAGAGACCTGAATGCCTCTCAACTTTGAAATGTAGGTTCTGGAAATCTAGAACTACTGTCTGCTTTTGTGGCTGGGATTTTTTCCTGTTACTCTTCAGTCCTGATCTTTGAAATGTAAAAGATCCTTCAATTTATTTACTTAGTTTCAACATTGCTAATGACTGCTCATCCTTTCCTAAAAGCGTAGATTACCGTGAAGCAAAATTGAGCAAGTCTTGTTCAAAAGGTAAATTCGTATGTCAGGTACAACATGTGCCATTAGCAGCCACAATCGCCTTTAGCTTTAGTAAGCGGATCGTAGTTACAAGACCTGAATTATTATAACTCGCGATAGATAGTTCCATAAATGTAAGTGCTGCTGCTTTGATTTATAGCAACAGAGACATGGTCCTCATTGCTTTGCATGAGAAGTGTTGTGGTTTTTGGACTGAGGGTCGAGACAAGAACCGAGAGGGAGCACCCACCAAACATGGTCCCGGGCAAAACATGACTCAGGCTTTCTTCATAAAACAGAACAATTTATTAACAGTTACTTAACAGGAGACATAAGGGAACGAAACCGGTTACTTGAGTGGAGAAAAGAGAAAACAAGGCCAGATCTTAAAACAACACCTCCCCACCCCGTTTCCTTTCGTTCCTGGCTCAACCTCCCCCCCGGCGGCGCAGGGGGACAGGGAATGGGGAGTGCAGGTCAGTTCATCCATGTTGTTAACTACCGCTCCTTTCTTAAAGGAGGAGGAGTCTTTACACCATTTTTCCCTTGCTTCGGTGGATCCCCTACTCATGAAGAAAAAAAGTCCCCAAACTTTTCCAATGTGAGTCCTGCCTGCAGGATTGCAATCCTTCCCCATGGATCGCACCAGTTCGGGCTTTACCAGTCTCGGCCTCTTAGGGAGCTGCTGCCACTTGCGTTGGCGTGGGTCATCCCACGGTTCCAGATGCCTCCACAACCTCGTCGTGCATTCCATGCCCCATTATCAACAGTACCTGGTCGCGCATCCCCTGCTCCACGACCTCTCCTGGGCTCAGGCATCTCTTTTCCGACGTGGGTTTCTCCACGGGCCACGAGTGGGTCTCTGCTCCGCCAAGTACACCCTGGCTGCAGGGGGGCCGCCTGCCATCTTCACACCGATTGCAAGGGAAGCCTCAGCTCCAGTACACCTCCTCCTGCTACATCTTGACTGACCCGGTCGTTGTGGTTGTTTTCTCTTAGATCTTAATCCTCTCTGGGGGAGCTCGGCCCGGCGGGCACCCCGGTAGTGGGGTGCTTACCGAGTCCCCCATGCGGCTCCCCCGGCGCCATCTTGAGCACATGGCGCCGGCCCAGGCCCGAGCGGCCGCTCGGCCGGGAGCCGGGAGCGAGGGCAGCGCCCTCCTGCTCTCTCCTCGCTCCTGAGCAAAAAGCCCTTTCCCGCCCCTTTGTCCCAACTTAAATAGGGCAATTCGCAGAGGCGCCGATTTGGCTCAACCTCCCCCGGGGGGGGATGGGACTCAGATCTGGTGGCACAGGGAGCAAATCCCCTCCCCTGACACCAGAACACCCCCCCCCCATCAAACTATCACAAGAAGAATAACACATCTCCTGCATGTACTGTATTTTTCTGCATATAACGTTTTTGATTACTCCATGTTCATTATTACTGAAAAGGGGTGATAATCCGAAATCACAGCTTCTAAGGAGGCTGGGTCTGTTTTGCCAAGAACAACACCATATTCTAGCTTTTACTTCAGGATGAAGCCTGTTAAGTATCTAGCAGATTTGTTTTTCATCAAAATAGTGTTGAAATATTATATGCGGCCCTTTAAAAGCTACATGGTTTCTGAAAAGGGCTCTTTTGGGATCAAATTGCATTCATTGCAGGACTTGATATGGAGATGGTGAAGCTCATTAAAGAGCTTTATGGCATGTAGTCAATGCCACTACTACCACAAGTCTACAAAATTTTTCCAAATTACAATTCCAGGCATATTTTGGTTTCTTCTGAGCAAAAACAAGTGACACTGTGGGAGACTATAGGCTAAGAAAAGAAGGAAATGGGGTGTGTTTCTCCATTTGAGTAAGTCCTGCTAACTTGCAATAATATATTGTGTATCAAAATCAGTGAAATGCCAGACCAAAACACAAAAGACAGCTTTAGGCATAGGCCACCCAGTCTCAAAAAAGGATTTAGATTCCAGTGACCTAACTCTATAGCTGATTGACTACTTCTTTTGAACAATTTCTGCTTTAGGAATGGTCAAGTGGTGTTTTTTTTGTGTGTGTGTTTTGTTTTGCTTTGTTTTTCTTATGTGCTGGTTTTGGCTGGGATAGAGTTAAATTTCTTCAGGGTAGCTGGTACAGGGCTATGTTTTGGATTTGTACTGGAAACAGTGTTGATAACACAGGGATGTTTTAGTTACTGCTCAGCAGCACTTACACAGAGCCAAGGCCTTTTCTGCTTCTCACCCCACCCCACCAGCGAGTAGGCTGGGGGTGCACAAGAAGTTGGGAGGGGACACAGTTGAGACAGCTGACCTCAACTGACCAAAGGGATGTTCTATACCATATAATGTCATGCATGGGGGAAGAAGAAGGAAGAGGGGACATTTGGAGTTATGGTGTTTGTCTTCCCAAGTAACCGTTACACGTGATGGAGTCCTGCTTTCCTGGAGATGGCTGAACAACTGACTGCCCATGGGAAATAGTGAAGGAACTTCACTACTTACTTCAAAGTAAAAGAGGTTTACTTTGCATGCATGCATGGCTTTAGCTTTACTTACTAAACCGTCTTTATCTCAACCCATGAGTTTTCTCACTTTCACCCTTCCAATATTTTCCCCCATTCCACTGTCGAGGAGTGTGCGAGCAGCTGTGTGGGGCTTAGTGGCTGGCTGAGGTTAGACCATGACACCTTACAATACTTTATTACATTTAATCTGACATTCTTAATGGTGTAATTAATCACAGTATATTTTAGTAAAAAATAGAGCATAGGCACTGGAATTGGAATTCAAGAATTCAATAATCAAATTTAAAACATTTGTTTTGAAGTCTTCATTTAGTCACTGCTTATATACTTCTTCAGCTATCCATGTAATTTCCTAAATCCCCAGGAAACTAAAATTTTGCTTCTGGACATGGACAGAAGTATTTTGGTTTGTCTGAACTTTTCAGCATCTCTTACAAACATATTGACAGACTAGTAGTTCCATACTTACGTTGCTATGAGACGATTTTTGTTTTATCTGCCAGGAAGAACTCTAGCTACCAACTGAAGGTTATAAGAATTACAAAAGCACACTTTTGGTTGCCTCACCTGCATTCTCATGGCCTCCTAAACATTTTGGTAGAAGCTGCCAATAGTGAGAATTATTGTCTTATAATTCTTCTGCAGCTTCTGAGGTTTCTTAGAGCTATCATGTTACTTCTTTTAGGATCTCTCAAATCTTGTAGCCCAATAGAGGTGAGGCTGCCACAGCTCCGTGTTCCCAGGTCCAACTGGTAGTGAGACTGAACATGTATTCACAATAAAAAAACAAACGTGTACAAATATATGGGTACATGCAGCTGCTCACACAGATCAACAGAGACAGAAAAGGCAGCACTCACACATACACAAACAGCACCAATGGCCTCCTCCTTTTCCTCTGGATGCTTAGAATGAAAGCCCATTACTACATATATATAAGTATATACATTTTTAAGGTAATATGGATCCCTCTGTAATAGCTGGTCTTAGACACCCAGTGTACCCAGTAGCTGGCCCAGGACCCCCTGGTTTCCCAGCTGTCTCACACAGAAGACACACAGAAGTAGACGGGTCTCTCCAGTAGCTGACCTCCAAATCCCAAGGTCTCTCCAGTAGCTGGCTTGGACCTCCTGGTGCTCCACTAGCCAGCCTTCAGACCCTTCTTGTTCCTCTGGTATCTGGCCCAGATTTACTTGTCTCCTAAGAATCTTATCCTACTTGCTGACTAGTCTGACTGATGTTCAGAACTGATGACACACCAACATGCAAACCAACACAAATGCACGCTCTCTAGTCTCTCCAGTCATTGCCACACCTCATGTGTAGGCACTGATGCCCCATGGTCCACCTCCAGTTACTGCACTTAGACATCCGTATATACACAGACCCATGGAGCAGAGAGCGTCTCACCCATGAGAAGTTTTGCAAATTGAGTTTAATGGGAAGATGGGACAGATTGTGCATGGCCAGGCAAATGTACTGACCAAATGCCAGTTTATAGATGACTTTTATCCCTATTTTACTCTAGTTTCCCACGCTTGTTCCTCCTTGAACTCTCCCTTTCCCCATCTTTAGTACTTTAAACGTCTTGTAAAATCTCACAATGTTCATCCCCTGCATCTCAGAATGACTCGCTTACCCCTGGGCTAAACCCTGTCAGTCTGAACGGAGACCTGGACACCAGATTCCTAGACTCACAGATGAGAGTCACCTCTAGCCCATGGGGCTGAGGCTCCCCTGTGACAGGTTCTTTCTCTGAGTAGGTTACTGGAGTTCCCCTATTTGCCATTGTGTCTCTCTGCTTCTTCGTGTTCATGGAGATGAGCCTGTGATCACATTACCTAACAAATTTGTCTATGTCTGAGGGTTTCTGGAAGATTTTTCTGAAAGTCTGCTACACATAATTGGAATGGAAGTGTGACAGGATGCTAACAGATGGAGGAAGCAAAACACAATTGCAGCTTACTTAATGCATTTTAGTTCCATTTGGTGCACAAAATATAGCAAGATTTTCTTAACCTAAAAAACACTTATAAAAGGGTAATGCTTTTAAAGCTAAAATCAGAGTCCTGCTTATTCAGGCTGGAAAGAACTGAGGAGTCAAGACAGATGACAATAATAAATCTGGAAATTTGAGAAAATTACAGGAAAAGAGAAGAAACAGATTTGGAAAAAGTTTGTTTGTTCGCTTTGTATTGTTTTACCAGTGTAGCGAAATGGTGATGAAGGGCTGCAGAGGGGTGGCGCACTGTGGATGATGTATATTACAGCTGTCATTAGTTCAGTGAGGATCTCTAGAACAAGAATGTGATACCAGGAGATGCAATATAACATTCAAAATTGTTGTCGTGGGTTAGGCCGCTCCGGCAACCAAACCCTACACAGTCGCTCACTCCCCCACCGCCAGGGATGAGGGAGAGAGTCAAAGAAGAGCTATCTCTGTCCCAGCTAAAACCAGGACAATTGTGTTTCTCTATGCATGTAAATTTTTATTTTTTAATTTCAGAAATTTTATTTCTGAAATTCTGATCAGTGAAGCGTAACCTTATTTTTATCCTGGGTCTGCTCTTACAGTGTGGGGATGAGAGATGATGACTTTCTTTAAGTGTCTGCTGCAAGCTGTGAAAACTGAATGCCCAGGCCACGGGTTACAGCAGTAGCTCTTACTATCTGAAAGCGTAGTTCAGATTTGTTTACTTAGAATGTCTTTCATGTTGCAGTGGTGATGTTGGCACACATTGCTGAGAATTAAGAAGGTAGGTGTCATGGTTTGATGTGGAGGGGGGGGGTGGTTCTGGTGGCAGGAGAGGGGTTTTGCTCCCTGCGACCTCCCTGGTTTTGGAACCGTGTTAGGCTTAGTTCTGGCCACCAGATCAGACTGCCATCCCCCTCGGGGTTGAGCCAATAGGGCGCCTCTGCGAATTGCCCTATTTAAGTCAGGACAAGGGAACCGGAAAAGGTGCTTTGCCCAGGATCGAGCAGAGAAGGGAGGAGGGCACTGCCCCCGCTCCCTGGCTCCCGGCTGGGCAGCTGCCTGTGTCGGGCCGGCGCTGCCCACGGAGAATGGCGGCGGCGGAGCCAGCTGGGGAACTCGGGGGCACCCCACTCCCAGGGTGCCCACTGGGCTGAGTTCACCTGGAGAGGACTGAGATCTGAGAGAAACAGCTGCATCGACAGCAGGTCAGTGAGGATGGAGCAGGAGGAGGTGTGCTGGAGCCGAGTTTCCCCTGCAGCTGATGGTGAGATAGCAGGCGGCCCCCCTGCAACCAGGATGGCCTCGGTGGAGCAGAGACCCACTTGCAGCCTGTGGGGAGAAGATGCCTGAGCCCGAGGATGGTCGTGTTGGGGTGCACGACAAGGCAGAGAGGCATCTGGAGTCTGCGTGACGACCCACGCCAGAGCGAGTGGCTACAGCTCCCTAAGTACCCGAGACTGGTAAAGCCCACACCGGAGCAATCTGTGGGGAAGGATTGTTTCCAGTGGGCTGGACTCACGCTGGAGAAGTTTATGGATTTTTCCTCGTGGGTAGGGGATCCATTGGAGCAGGGGAAAAGGGTGTAAGGACTCCTTCTCCTTTAAGAAAGAAGCAGCAGTAACAGCACGGAATGAACTGACCTGCACTCCCCCAGTCCTTGCCCCCTGTGCTGCTGGGGGGAGGAGGTAGAGCCGGGAGGAAAAGGAAGGTCGGGGGGGGGGAAGGTGTCGGTTTTAAGATCTGGTTTTGTTTCTTTCTGTCCTCTCAAGTAAGCGGTTTTTGTTTCCCTTTGTCCTTCTAAGTAATCATTAATAAACTGTTTTGCTTTGAGAAAAGCTCTGCCTGTTTTGCCCAGGACCATGGTTGGTGGGTGCTCCCTCTGTTCTTGTCTCAACCCTCAGTCCCTTTGTTTTTTTTTCTCTCCTCTCTACTTTACTGGAGAAGGAGAGACTGTGAGTTTTAGTTGCTGGATCAGCCTAAAACCACGACAGTCTTTTTGGCGCCCAACATGGGGCTCGAGGAATTTGAGATAAGAATAGTGATTGGGAGAGGTAACGGGCAAAACATGGACTTCACAGTGCTGAAAAACAGAAGGACCTTGGGAAACTTTGATTGTTGTGACTGGTGAAGGGACAAGGGGTTGTGTGAGTTTTAGTTGCTGGATCAGCCTAAAACCATGACAGTAGGGAGAACAGTTTATTTTATTTCATTGACTATGGGAACCTGGATGTTGAGGGAAGTTTTAGAAATAACCTATGGACATGACTGAGCCAGGACTGTTAGATTCTTATCTCAGCCCTGCCACCAAGTCGCTGGGTGGCCGCAGGCATGGCACCGCTACCTTGGGACAGATGCCACTTCGATGGGCTCAAGCTACTAGAAGTCCAGAATGCTAAAAACACACCATTGCAGTAGTCCAGACACCATCTGCCTGAGTTAGTCTGCCATTGGACCCATGGTGACATGTCCTACCTCTCAGGTAGGGCTATTAAAATGGACGCAGTTCAGGGCCAGCCTGGCTTGAGGGCCTGGCTTGTGGTGGCTCTTGTCTTGTAGCAACAGGTGTCTTGTCGCTGTGATCCTCTGACTTCCAGCCCTGGGCTCCATGCAGGCTGAAAGAGCTGAGGTCTGCCTACATCCAGCAGTGCAGAATGGCCCTTCATACCCTTATGATTTCATTATCCTACTGACACTGCTTTTTGAAACCTGTGGATTTAAATATTGAGAGTTGTTATACAGAGGTGCACTGCCAACGTATGTAATGCATATATAATGGCTAAACTAAACCTTAAGTCTGACCAACCTTTACAGGTTTAAATATAGATAGGAACCTGGTTCTGAATTTTGCAGCTAGAAGCCATATCTGTTCTTTACATTATTACAATGACATCTTATACCTACTTTAAGTATGCAAAGAAATAAATTAGGTTTTGAAAATGGGGATATCAGTGACCATAAATTCAGTATTTTCACTTTCCTGTTGGATGGTCTTGGACATGAAGCTGAACTTCTAAGCAGGAAGCAGGTAGATAAATTGCACAAATAATCTCGGTACACTTGTCATACGCTAAGCAAAAGAAAAGGATGGCTCCTGAAATAATGTTGGGGTTTATGCTGTTATTAGTATTACTAACTATGTAAACAGTGAGAAGGTTCTAACCTGACTTTGAGTCCGTGTCTGTTAGATGCCATATGAACTCATGGTAAGAGACAGCCCTTCCATCAAAGACTTTACAATCTTCAGTGAGAAGTTTTATTAAGACTCACTTGTTCGCACTGTTTTTGAGACAGAGTGGCAGCCAGCACTGTGACTGCAAATCTAAGCACAGAATACTCTATGAATAACTTCTTTGAGAGCAGTGCTTCTAAAGGTGCAAAACGATGTTGAAAATTTAAACAAAAAAAAAAAGAGAAGGAAATTATAAACTACTTATATGTTTTAATAAAGATCCCAGTCCAAATTCTAGGAGGAATAAAAGGTGAGGGTGAAAGGTTAAAGACATGAAAAGTTTTAGAGTAATGAGTAAGGTGATAAGACATTAAGAAGAAAGCACATATGAACCTTGAAGGTAGAAGAAGAAAATGAAGGAAGAGGCAAGGGTAAGAGTGACTACGTACTCTACTTTCAGTTGTATATTAATTTCCTGTGACATTTAGCAGGCAAGAAATTTTTGGCCTCAAATTAGCAAAAAATTTTTTTTTCATTTAAATATGAGAATTCATAATCTCACCAGCATGCCAGCCTCAGAGTTGTTGTAGAGAAATGAGAAATGCATCCATCAGTAAGGTAGGTGTGGAGGTTTCTAATGCAAAGGTTTTCCTTGTTTGACAAGCATAATGAATGAATGCTAGCCCCAGTCCTGTAAATGGATAAGATAAATGGGACTATATAGGGAAGCGGAATTAGAAGAGAGGTTTGGAGTTTTGATTTTAGCACAGTTGTTCTTTTGAACTTTATTGCCATTTGCCAGTGATTTTCTGGATGAAATACTGATTTTCTTTCCCATGAAAAATATTTTTCCATCATGATTTTTTTGGGGGGAAATAAAGTTTTCAGATAGCATTTTAAATATTTGATGATACTATCATATCAGTATACATTTGCTTCATATTTTTAATATTTCTCCTCCACAGCTATGTGGGAGAGAAGTATTAGTCAGAGAAGAAGAGAGAAAGACTGTGAGTATGTGTGTGGCACATATGTAAGAACTTACTTTTTGGAGCAGAACTTTGTGGCAAAAATGTAGGTTCTCTGACAAACTCTGTCATCACAGAATTCCCGCACATGCTTGAGCTCTTCTGTGGCTGAAAGTTATCCAAGAGCAAGACAACCATAACTGTTGTGTATTCAAAAGGCAATCAGACGGACAGGGAGCGTGGGTGAGAGCTGAAGAAGTCTAGGTGGTTGGCTAAGGGGTGGGCAGAAAGATAGTCTGGCACTCCTCCTGCTTCTTCCTTGCTGATGGTGTTTAGATGTATTTTTCCCTTACATTAGACACTCAGATTTTCCTTTCCTTTCCCTCTTCTTTTTAACTTTAAAAACCACCTCACCTTTCCTTCAGTGCCTCATTTTCTCAGTCCTAGTATTCCTCCAAGGCAGAGCAGTGGAAATCAGAAGAGGCCAGTGGTACTGTTCCCTCACAATAAAGTGGATAAGAAGGAAAGGAGAATTAGGATCATCCAGATTTTCAGGATCAGCCTAATTGATACACAGCTTCTTCAATGTACCTCCTCCAACATATCCAGGTCAGACCCTTTGAGGAGAAAAATGCATTATTCTTAACTGATAATGCAGTATTAAATTATTCCTTTGTTTCTGGCAGCAAAATGTTTCCAACTTTCTCCTTTCTTTAACTTTAAAAAAAAAAGGAATGAATAAAGCAGTATGTACTTACAAAATCTTTAACAAAATGCTTTACTCCCAGCTTTTGGATTAGCCAGCAAAGTAACTTTTGTTAAAACTGACTTCATGCAAAGTTCTTAATTTAAAAAGCTATTGTGCAAGTCTATCATGAAGTGTGGGAACTGAAACACTGTTATTCACTACAGGAAAACAAAGAAAATGAATGAGATATCTGGATTGTTTTTTCAACTTGCATGGATAATTAGATAGCTATCAGATAAGAGATGGAGGATGGAGGAGCAACGTGGAAGAGGCTTTACTAACTGTGCAAATACATTAAAATGTAGGATAATAGACTTAATATTCTTAACATTCAGATAGAATTGTACCAATTGTTATTTTCTGGATTAACCCCACACTGAATGCCATCAGAGAAAGTCCTTGTATCTACTCTTGAAGAAATGTCCGATCTCCTCTGTGCTAGAAAATGCCAGAGATCCTGTGCTTGCACATCTCTTAAGTCAGATGCTGATAAATAGAAGGCTGGTTTGGCCAGTGCCCTTCCACAAAGACTTATTGGCCTTGCCAAAGAATGTAAGACAATAACTGATAGCTTCTGCAATGCCATGGGAGATGGTTCAGAGAAGCTCTGCAACAAATGTACATGCAATATAGGGATCCTCTACACACCTGCAGAGGATGTCTGCTATGCACATACAGTAGTTCTGATCCATCTGATAGATATTAGACCTATATCATTGACAGGGACCCCTCTCCAAAAATACAGAAACAGAAAATTCAGTCCATATTTTCTTTCCAGATAGAGCCATTTTTTAATAGCTAGTGAAAGGAAATTTACCAGTAAAGCTATCATAGTAGAACTGTACCAGTAAAGCTATCATAGCTAGTAAAATCTAGGTAGGAAAAGGAGCTTGAATTTTTTCAGAGGAATCTTCAATACAACAGAGAGAATACTGCTTCTACAGTTCCCTCCCTGCCCTTTGCTCAGCTCAGATGCTACGAAGTGTGCTCAGGGCTCTCTGCTATTGCACTTACTACTGGTGTAATAATCACTATAAGCTGAGTCAGAAATGTATTTTTGGCTTTACCTTAAGGATCTCAAGTACAAAAATGACTTGTGAAGATTGTTGACACACCGAAACAGGTTGGCAAATCGTCTGCTTACAAACTCAAGCTGATGCATGAAGATGACTACATGGGTATTTCTTACTACTGCCTGACATAGGGAGCTAGTGGCAAGATTAATCACCTTATTATGTATATTTACTTATTTTTCTAAAATCAGGGAGTATATGTATTTAGGTTAGACCCTGAATAAATTGTCTTCTAGAAATAAAAGAGTCTGCACCGTGATAAGAGACAAAGCACAGTTACTATGTATGAGCACTGGAAAATGACATTTCCTTTCTTGATAATATAAAATTCTTATGTTGAGCATCCAGGACTGGAAGAGCATTTGTCAAGGAAAAGCATATGGTTTCTGACAGGACTGCACAGTAGCCTATTATGACCATCAGACCGCTGACTAAATGCAGTAAATGTAAAAGCTGAAAAGTAGTTATAAGGCTACAGTTGAATAGCCAATTTGGGAATTGAAATTTAGGGTCTAAAGTGTTTTTCACCTGGGCACCATATTCTCCTGTCACTGGAAATGAATAACTGACATCATTGCCTTTTTTAAAATTGCTTGTCTCTAAAGTGGGAAAACAAGGCCTTTGGGTGTATAGTGCTTACCACAAATCATAGACATGTTCTATTTGTTTTCTCAAGCTTGCCATCTCCTTTTCTAACCATCTACCCATTCTGATTTTTGTTTTATTAATGCTGGATATTCACAGATAGAAGTTCTTCTGCTAGTGATGAATTTTGCAAGTGAAATTCTCATTTGATGCCCAACTTCGTATGAAAAAAAGCCCACAAGGATCTCCAGACAGAAGCAGAGCTGTTGAATTTTGTGCATGGTTATAATCAAATATACTTATAGTTAAACATATGCATATACAAACACCATTCACATTGCCTTTTTCACTTTTTTTCTTGTTCACTGTATTGTCTTCTAAATCAATAAAAGAACAGTGATGGGAAAAATTGGTTTACAAATCTAAGATAAACACAATACTAATCTAGGAGACAGGAAAATACAAAGGTGTATAAATAGATGACAAAAAGGAGAGGAAAGAAGGTGGGTATTTCCAGTGTCCAAATGCATGAGACAAGTACTAGAAAAGCAGAAAAATCTCAAAAAGAATATAAGAAGCAAAAGTAAAGTGATGAGTGAAACATTCTGTTATAGACTAGTGAAGATGTCATATTTTAACATGCTTACCTAAAGATCAAATCATATGATCTTTTGCAATAAGAATAAAAGATCCTCAGATTCCACACAGGGTATATGAGCAAAGTAGCTAAATTAATGAACTGAAGAAAAGCAGATTGATTAATCTTTAGCTGTTATAACCGTGGTGAGGATTTGATAACAAGCCAATAAAAGCAACCATAATAAGGAGCTCCTATTAAGTGTTGTAGCTGAGAAACGATGTTGAGGTCCAATTTTAATTAGGATTGTGAGTGAAAGACAGCAGAAAGCAGCTTTCATATTTAAGAAGTGATGAGTATGAAACATTTTCCATATTAAGAACAGTCTAATATTACATTCATGAAAGTTTATCCATTTTCATTTTGTTACTGATTTTTTTCCCCCCATACTGTGACTATCTTTTTGAATATTCATTATACTATTATTTTAAACTTTCTTACTCAAGGGCAGAACAGTATCTGAAAAGCAACTGAGAAGGAAAAACTTTTTTTCTAGTGACCAGAGGAATCTAGCTTATCTGAGTTTAATGTTTGAAAGACTACTCCAAGAGGAGATGCCTTAGTTATATACATAATTAGGTATAACTTTAGTTGTAGCTTAGAAATCTAAAGAACTTTCAAAAAAGTGTAGCTTTCTTAGGGAGCCGTGTGTGAATGCCAAGCCCTCCGTTTACCCCTTGGTCATATTAAATTATTACTTCTGTGAAATATGAGTATAGTGCAGTCCTATATGCAGTGCATAGTGCAATCCTATGTATTAACCACTAAGATTTGGTTACATTAATTTAACTTCTTTGACCTAAGTAGCCCTGATGTAAACCTTTTCAACAGCTTGCTCTCCTTTAGCTGCTTGGGGATTCTGCAAAGCCTTATCACTGCTGCCTTTGTACTCTTACCCCGAGGAAAGCAGCTGCAACATTGACAAGTAGTTAGGAAAACATCTGCATGTGCGATACATTTACTTCTTTGGGTTCAGCTCAGCTAATGAGCTGGCTGCTTCCATGTAAATCAAGTCAACCAAAAACAGTTAATGCTTTCATCAGGTGAACAGTGCTCTGGAGTCTCTTTGAAGGTGGAGCCACATTCACTGCAGTGGCTGAATGTTGCCCATATAAACACCCATCTCAAAGATATGTTGTTCTGTTTTTCAGACAGGCTTAGAGTTGTTGAGAGGAAGTGTGCCACTATGTCAGGTACCAGAAGCCAGACCAATTTACTTTGAATTTGTGGAATGGGGGGAAGAAAGAAAACACCCAACAAAAATCCCACGAGTGGTTTTGGAGGCATTAACAAAATAGAAAGCATGAAAAGCTGAGATCACATCTGGGATTTATCACTGTGTTTTGATAAACCTTTGGGCTTAGCTAGCACTCTGTCCTCCAGTAGCGATTCAACAAAATTACAGCACACATGTTCTCAACGGAGTTTGTCAGATCAACTTTATACTTTAGTGTTTTTGACTGATTAATTACACAGACAAGTGAGGAGTTCAGAGAAAGGTGACTTCTTCTTAGGAAAGTTAAGCATGGGAAGTATTACTAGGGAGTGTGACCATAATTAGAAGAATAGGAATAGTTAATTTGTTTCAATCCTAATTTAAAGATAACTTCTGGATCTTCTTATAGAGTAATAGGTCCAATCTACTTAATATAAAAGTGATGTGTTGATATATTGCCAGTGAAGGAAAGGTCCATAAAAAAGATGCTTTAAAAACTACTTAGTCTTAGCTTAGGTTTGCAGGGCCTTTCACAGTGCATGAGCTCTGAGGTGCCTAAGCATGGGAAGCCAGCTCAATTATCTGCTTGGAAAAAGCCAGAAGAGAGTCCTAGTTAACAAGCTTTAGAGTCATTCTTCTATTACTATGTATTTCATTATTTATGCAAAAATACGACAGCTTTGACTTGAGAGCTGCTAACATCTGTATCCCTAAAATATTCTGCAGGTGAGGGCCCTGCCTGAATGTCTAAACATGCTAAATTCATGCCTCTTTTCAATCTAGACAGAGGAATGGCATTAAAAGTGGTCTCCTACAGTGTCTCTAAAGATACACTACAGGGCAACATGGAATCAATGCCTCCTTTACTTGCCTGTCTTTTCTTTCAAAGTCTGCTTCAGGAGAAAGGTGGCTGGATGAGAGTCTTTGGGGAAGATTAATTTAGAATGCCTGATGCAGGAATTCTGCAGTGATCTTACTGTTGGGCAGTTTGGGCAAATCTTGGTCAAAGTAATGGAATGAAAAGACATTGAGGGCTATGCAGAGACACTATGTCAAGCTGTGGAAGTGCCTGAATCCCAAATCAGAGAGGACAGGATTTGGAACATTGGTCATGTGTGTGTATGTTTGATGGCTATTTAACACAGTCAATGGGGAACAAGGCAGAAACTTCATTTCTATAGATTTGGTCCTGTGTTAGACACCTCTTGGACCTGGTGTTTGCAGACCAACTCCTCCTTCTTGACTCATAACCTCTACTGTCCTTTGGAAATGCATAACAGACTCTATTTGAGATTTCATAGGTAAGAAGTCAGAAATTTAAGAAAGAGACATTTTAATAAAAGCCTAGTAAATAAAGCGTTTACACTCAGCATTTCAAACCCTCTCTAGTTCTTCAAGTAGATGAAGCTACTGTTCTTATATAAAAGTAGGCTGCAGAAATGAATTCAAACTCTGAATGGCTAGAGAAGGATCCCATCTAAAAATGTTGAGAACTCCTAAGTACTGGACTACATTCCCAGTGCTGACTGTACAGCGTGGCCTGTGATACTTTAATGAAATATGTTTAAATGACACTCTAATTCTCCACTTCCTCTTGGCAGAATAGGCTTTAATCTTTCCTTGCATAATTTAAAGATGTAACTCCTTAAGTCTACTAAAAGATATGAATTGAGGTTGTATATCATACTTGGTCTTCTGAAAGAGCTTTTATTCTTCCATCATACATTTTAAAATGTGAAAAGCACAAGTGGAAGTCCATTGTCATTTTAACTATCTACCATGACTATTTGTTGTGGTTTAACCCCAGCAGGCAACTAAGCAGCTCCCAGCTGCTCGCTCTCTCCCCTCCATTGGGATGGGGGAAAGAATCAGAAGAGTGAAAGTGAAAAAACTCATGAGCAAGATAAAAACAGTTTAATAAGTAAAGCAAAACCCATATGTGCAAGCAAAGTAAAACAAGGAATTAATTCACTACTTCCTGTGTATCCAGCTGATCCAGCTGCTAGGAATTGTGGCTGCTAGGAATTGTGAATCAATTACCTTGAAGTTAAGGCCCTTCCTACAAAAGGCAGACCATTTCCTCCTGGCTGTGGGAGAAATGACAATCTGCTTTAGAGCTGTAGTGCTCTTCTGGTGAGGGACATCTTGTGACCCCCATGTGACAATAAAAAGACCATAAAAGAGACCCTGCCAGTGCTGGAGCCAGAGTGAGAATTCCTTCAAGAAGGTAAAGCTACCCTGAAAGAGGGAAGTGAGAATTCTACTTAACTGGGTCTCTGCTCACCATAAAGTTCTAAAAATTAGTAAACAAAAAAGGGGGAATTGTGGATCCAGCTGCTAGGAATTGTGGCTGCTAGGAATTGTGAATCAATTAGTCAATTACCTTGAAGTTAAGGCCCTTCCTACAGAAGGCGAGCCATTTCCTCCTGGCTCTAGGAGAAGCAACAACCTGCTTTAGAGCCACAGCCTGAAGCCTTCTTCTGGTGAGTGACAACCTCCCATGGGCAGGCAGATGTTCAGCCATCTCCAGGAGAGCAGGGCTCCATCATGTGTAACAGTTGCTTGGGAAGACAAAATGCCATCACTCCTAATGTCCCCCTTCCTCCTTCCCTCAGCTTTATGTGCTGAGCATGATGTCATATGGCATGGAATATTGCTGGGGTCAGCTATCCCAGCTGTGTCCCCTCCCAACATCTTGTGTGCCCCCAGCCTACTCGCTGGTGGTGTGGGGTGAGAAGCAGAAGAGGTCTTGGTTATGTAAGCACTGCTCAGGAATAACAAAAACATCTCTGTGTTATCAACGGTTTCCAGTACAAATCCAAAACATAGCCCTGTACGAGCTACCCTGAAGAAAGTTAACTCTATCCTAGCCAAAACCAGCACACCATTTCAGCATACATTCTGGGTGAGATACATGTGAGAGTACCTTTCTTCTTTACTATTGCCACACATTTCCAATTGGCAGTGTTTTTAAACACATATTTCCTGTAGACTATGTTGAGAAAACCATGCAGATTATTCCATGTAAGTGGCTTGTTATCTTCTGCACATATGACTTCTTTAGTCTTTGCATCTTTCTTTCTTGAACTTCGCTGGATATAATTTTATCTTTTGTTTAGATGATTTAAGAAAGATATTCAATAGTATTTGACAGTCATCTATCCCCATTCAAAACCTTCTTAGAAATACCTACATTGGAGGATGAGTACAATTTGAGGTCTGTAAGTTAGCTAGTTTTTAACTGATTTTACATGTGCTTTGTTGATTCTTAATTCCTCTTAGAAATCCTAAAGATCAGACTAGTGTGTCTCTAACACTATGTTTGTAATCTCAGATCAAATTGTACATTGTTTTGTGTAGAGTTATAGTAACTGACATTAACAACTTTTACACTTTTTACCCATATGGCTTCTATCATGTATAAAATACACTTTTAAGAATATCACCTGCATTGAGCATACTTTTCATCCCAAGACTTCAGTTCACAAGCAGTTTTTTTCTAAAACTGGATTTTCTGCTTGCTTAGATAAGAATAGCTGAGGGGAAAAAAAAGAGGTAATGTGACAATACAACCAGTTAAATTGCGGTTGTGGTGACAAGTGTATGATATCGTCTATATTTACCTGCAGTCTTGTTACCAACATGCATTCCATTATGTGCTATTTTACTTTTGTAAGTAAAAGACCATTTATGAATAAATTAGAAAGGTGCTGGTCTACCGTGTATTCTGAAAGAAGTGAAAAATAGCGTACGTAAACAGGCCCTTCACAACTCCAGATGCCATAATACCAGCTGCCTTGTGTGAGCCTGGAAATGGCAAGGGAAAGTGACAAAGTACAATGAAATGTTAAATTAGCCTGTAAGGGGTTCCTAAGGACAGAGGATACATTTTATTTAAAGAAAGTAACATTGTACCTCATGCCAAACTGAGGTAATTTCCTTCTCCTTTCTATACTTCCTAGGTTTCCAGATTTATAATTTTTTATGGCATTTGCCAGAGCTCACCTGACGAAAGCGTTACTCAAATAAAGTCTAAAGGAAATATTTTTGTTCAGAATCCAGACCCATAAAGAATAACTACTGTATGTTAAAGAAAAAAAACTGTGCAATTTTACTACTCATTATGCACATAAGCCAAATAAATAGACCACTGTTGCTGTGTTGAATAGAAAATTCACACATTGCTGCTTGTAGCAATGCACTGGGGTTGCTTTCTCTATCACTAACCTAATTAAGGGATTTCTTACCATGTAAAGTTTGTCTTTTCTTGGAAGCCGAAGTAGATTATGTGAAATAGAATACATACATGATCCCACTGACTGAGATAATTATTTTTTTCGGTATCTGCTTCAGTGAGTTTTTCAAGAACTCAGCTATTTCTTGTTAAGAATAAAGGGGCTTTAGTTTAATTGAATTTACTTAAAATGTATAATTCAGTGGTTCCAGGAGGATTGTGTTTGCAGCACTGATATTAATAAATTATCTCAAGGCCGAAAGGCCCAAAATTTAACCAGCAGGAGCTGGACTCACAAGGCCATGTATGAGTGTATATTTAGGAGTAAGGTGCCTCGGTACCTCTTTTAGTCACTAAACTATCATGCAGCTGCTGCTTAAAACTGTAGGAGCATAAATTCCCCTAACATATTTCCACCAATAAAGCTTTTTCAGTGTCTACATCTGCTGCAGAAGCCGTAAGTCCTGGCAGCACTGGCGCAGACGCTGGTTAGATGGATCAAGGACTTTGGTCCTTTTGCAGAGTGTGACTGGTTAATTCATAGGGAGCCCTTCCTAGACCTCTGGCTTTCTACGTGCCAGAAGAAGGCGAAGACTTCATGAAATCCTCTGTCCCTCTCTGTGAAAGATGTAGAACACAAACGGAGTCTGATATTTTTGGGAATGTGTGAGAATACTGCAACTGCTGTATGACAACAATCACAGAATTGTTTTTTCCTAATACTAGACAAATACTTTTTTTTTTTTTAATCAAGGAAAAAAGTATGACCTCTGTTTTTCCTTCTCTTTCAATTTGGAGTTACTAACCAACAAATTCCTCAACTATGTCCTGATTTCCTGATTCATATTTACAAAAAAGTACACATGCTTCAATCTATCATCTCTTTTCTGAGTATGTGATATTATCCAAGAATATTTCACAGCAAATTAGAAATCCAGATGAGTCACTGATTTCAACAGTGACCCAGATCTGCCCATTTTATGTGTAAGAATGTTTTGTACAAATACTTTACTTGCTTTCATTAATTCTTGAGTTGCAGGTTCCTCCTATTCAATACACTGAGGACTCTAAGCAGGTGGATTGCCTGCAACCTTTGGCTGGAGCTGTGAGGTGAGTGTCAGTGATGCTATAGTCACAGGCAAATCATGTCACTTTTGAACCAGTTTATGCTGCTTCTGCCTGACCTGCTGAGTATTTTGAGTGGTCTACATAGCATATAAGGTCCAAAAGTGCACTTATATCCAAAAGAAAATGCTGGAGTTAGTGTTTTCCTTTTACCATTTTATGAGTATTGAGTCTTGTGGTTACATTTTGGAAAAGATTTGTGTTCTAATGGTTAAAGATAGATGCCTGGAATGTCTTAGGCTGGCATCTCTCCATTCTGCATCTTTAATGATGTGCAGTCTGAGACAAGGAGGTTTCCCCTGCATTTGTCAGTGTTTTTCTGGTCTGCTGATTCATGCACAGCTGATTTGCATGAATATTAATGTTTTGATGAGTAGAACAGGCATTGTGCTTATATTGTAGAATCTTCCTAGCAATTTATGCTTATTTCTTCCCAGAAGATTTCTTCTGTATGCAAAAATGTTCATCATTTTCAAAAACGATGGCCTACTCTTCAGGCAAACCTTACTAAGTATGTTCCATCATGAATTAGAGAAATACATTAATTTGTTTAATTAGATGTTAATTTATTTAAATAAATCTTGTGCCTTTACTTTAAAACTAGTAATCAAACTATTGCTGTAACCATGAAGGTCTTGTGCATGAGGGTCTTCTCTGTAGGGAGAAGTCATAGCTCTTGTAAGACCAGGTAATACAAGAAAAAGGTTTACTTCATGTGCTTTTCCAGCCAAGCCAGTTTCTCTGAAGAAAAATGCATCATCTTATAATACAAACCCTAAATACAGAAAGTATCAAAAAGGCAGATGAAAGATGCAAAATAATCTAAAATATAAATAAAAAAATTGGATTCTGTTAAATTACTGTTTTTCAAATAATGAGAGATTTTACCTGTATGTTGTCCTGAAACTGCCCGCCAGAGTATAAAGAAGGAATCAAGGAGGATGCTCTCTCATTTGTCTATAGCAGAGGGTGAATGTGGATTTTAGTACTAGACCTAGACTGACAAGGAGAGAGGCCATAGCAATGTTTCTAGGTACTTTGAAATACTGGCTAAAAATGGAGTCCAATTTACATGCTTGGAAATGCAGTTTGCTGAAAAGATTTACCTCTTGCCAGGCAATAAGTGATTCCATCACTTGCATCACTGGTACATCTCTGCTTACTTTTGGATTTTTTATATATATCATACGTTAGTGGTAATACATTTTGTGTTTTCTGATTTATATTTTGGTCTTTCATAACAGACAAGTGAGTTTGCTGGACTGCACAGACTTAGTTTGAACTGCTGAGGTAACTGCTGTTTTCTTTTATATAAACCTTGTTTTATAAAATTTAACATATGCACATCTGTACTGCTTCAGTGAAACTCCTGCTACAGCTAATAAAACTAATGCATTTAAAAGTGTTAGAAATTATAGAATTCACATAAAAGTTATAAATTATATGAATTGCATAAATCACTAATAAAGCAATTCTTTGAAATCTATTTTCTCTCATGAGATAGTCTCACTGAAATCACTGGGGTGGCACAGCACAAAGAAGACGTCTCCTATGAACAGTCCTTCACGGGCATTACAATAAACTTGAACCTATTTGATTTCACAGAATCTACAAGTCCTGGGGTTGTGAGTTCTGTAGGCATATTTCCCAGTTTTTCAAGGTGTGAGTTCATGGTGACTAGCCAGTTCTCACAAAATACTAATTCAAAGAAAAAGCCTGCAAGCTGAAGTCCTTGGGTTTGACCTCTTTTGCATTACTCATTGAAATGAGAATCTAGCGGATATACATGTTATTCCTTAAGTGGGCATTTAAATACATCCTATTTAATTTTTCACTCATTCCTTTTACAACTGAAAGGAACTCTTCACTTCAGAAACCAGAATGAAAACTTCTGCCTTTCTGGATGGCTTACTGGTATGAGTTCTAGAGATTTCTCATCACTAAAAATACTCTATTTCAGGCTAGGACTGAGATGTCTTGTTGGCAGTCTGTAAAGAGGATCCAGCATTCTTGCTTATAGCATGTATACTTATATTCTGAGCAGATGGAGTATTTAAACAAGTTATGATACTATTTAAGACTATACATACTGGCTATGGACATACAGGCAGCTTCACTCATTCACGGAAATAAAAGAATCCAGCAAGCAATATTATTCATTGCTATTTCAAATCATATACTTTGGACAATATATTAAAAGACACCATGCTGCATCGCATAAAAAAGCAGTAACTAAAATCTCATGGAAGACAGAGAATGATTGAGTACTTAAAGTTGTCTTTCCTTTGCTTCATATTTTTCTGTCTTTCAAAACTCAAGATGATTATATCCAGTTACTTTGAGCCAAATTTTCTGTCTTCACTCCTCAGTGAAAAAAGTTGTTAAACAGTAAATTAAATTATATTTTCATACAGCTGTTTAAGACTCAAAAAGCTATTTTTAGATCAGGTCCTCCATATTACCAGAAAGACCTCTTTCCAGTCCTTCTGGCTGACAGAAAATCAAATCCAGATCTAAACTCCAGGATTTTTTCCTCGTGTTCTGTGATCTGCAGTAATCATTTTCGAGCTACAGATTCTTAGAGCTGGCAAAGGAAGGCACCTCGTGTGTTCTGTTTATTTTGGAAAAGTGTACAAGTAGATTTGACTGGCATCAAACTTTAGGTTATCTGCAAAACCAGGTGTTGCAGCATGTTTCATCTTACTTGTGCCACTGCACCACTGCTGCAATGATATTTTCTAGTTTGGTACCCCCATCTGACCTGCAGTGAAGTTCAATGTATTTCATTTTCTTGAAAGACTCAGTTAAGATTTAAAAATCATATGTCTGTTGACTAGGACAGCTTGCCAATTCCATTGAATAATTTCATGCCTTCATCAAAGAAATTTTCTTTTTCAAGTCAAATTTCATTTTGAATCCATTCCAGTGGCAGTTTTAGTCAGTGACAAAGATGCTTACTGGTCCTCAGAAGGGCTTGAGTTTTCACTTGAATTTTTCCTTGAGTGGAGATAGCACTATGAATTCTCAGGTTTTCAGATTGCAGTCAATGGTTGTTCCTTAGGGGAATGTGGAGCCTCTACCCTCCACATCTCAGTCCAAAGTTAGCATGGCATGGATATAATCAAAATTTTGAATGATACATGTGCTCAGTTAAGTTCCTATGTCACCTTAAATGACTATAACACAGAAACGATAATCAGTGCTAACTGGTTGGCATCCTTGTTTCTGTCTCAAGGCACATCAAAGACCAGTGGTCAAACAAGGGCAAATCTGAAGCTCTTGTACAGTCCATAGGGAGTGTTCGACTTATATATTTGGGGAGATAGGATCTGCAGACAAAAATGATCTATTATTATGAACTTGCTCATTGTCAGTGTTGCTCAGATAGAAGGAAGGGAAAAGGATTAGAGGCTTCAGAGAACAACCTTTAAGTTTCTGCACAATATCCTTGCTAAATCTGCTTCAGCATTTGCCTCTGCTTGAATCGCATTGGTTTAGCTGCAGCAAACTCTGATAAAAGGGACTTTTATAATACATGGAAGAAATTTATATGATATGTAAAAATATATTTAATTTCAAAATTAGTTACATTACATCTATAAAACACTCTTATTTTGCCATCACTGAAACTGTTCCTTCTTGCAGAGTAGGAGCTCTATCCATTCCAGTGGCAGCATTCCCATCGATTTTAGAGGTTTGGAATAAGACTTCTAATCCTTACTGTGTTTGCTCAAAGCTGTATTTTGCTTGGATATCAAAGTCATCCTTTATGCAGTATTTATTTCATTTCTGTGTTAAACACCTTCAAAGAAATGCTGATAAAAAAAAAAAAAAAAGACGAGTGGAGCATCTTATATGAGTCCAGAGTCAGTTTCTAGATATACTACAAACAGTCTTGGGTTATTATGAAATGGAGAAGAAATATGTTTTCTTATTGCCCATGTTCTATATATTCTGCAGTGTAAAATACACTTCTTAATGCTCAGATGAATCAAAATGATTAAGCTTATATTTATCGTAAATAAGAAAAATGATTACATGGATATAAAATTGCAGTAGATATGTTAACTCTATTACATATCACTCACATTTTTCTGAGGCTGAACCTAACCCAGCATCTCAGGTAGCTGTGAAGAAGCAGTAGAAAGTTCTGGCTAAAGAGGCATTTTGAAAGTGTAAATCTAATAAATGTCTAAGCTGAATTCAAGTAGCCAGTGCTTTGTTGGGCCAAGTTCTCTTCTCCATTTTAAAGCCTTGCCTAGTTTATGTGGGGTACTGGGAACCAGGGACCTTTTTCTACCTCAGTTACACTCTTGCAAACTATTTCAACCAGTAGAAATTACTCTGCTGGGGTTACACAAATAAAAAGGAGGGGAAATTTTTGACATTCTGAAGAGTAAGATATCTAAGTTCAATTTAAAAATTCCCTGATGACCAGCAAGTTAATTCTAGCACTGCAGAGAGTTTTAGGTTCTGAGCAGCTTCCACTGGTTAAATAGTTATGAGGGATATAAGCATTGCAAATACTATAGGTTGTAGGAATTTATGGGTGTAGTTCTTCTGACTTTAATGCACATGCACCTACATATCAGCAGTAGGCTCTCTGCATGATAGGTTTACTGGGCTAATATTTTAAATATTACCTGTGAGCAGTGACAATTTTAGTCTTCCATTTCACTTTGAATTTGCTGAAGAAAATAAATATTAAATGATTGTGAGATATTTAAATTAAAAACATAACAGACAAAAATAGTGTGTTACTGAACATTGTGTAGCTCAGAAGTCAGATACTAAGTTGTCTCTTCCCTTGAGACAACTGGGGGAGGAAACAGGTCTGACTACCTGTATATTAATATGAATGTATTGTGCGTGTGCCCAAGAATGAACATAAGTTCTTAAAATATTGCAGGAACTGAAAAGAAGTTTGAGCAAATGATAAACAAGTGAGGAAGTGATTTATTCTGGGAACTTTGGTTAAAAAGGAATTTCAGTAGCGTGGGAGGATGGGAGTTGAATAAATACACAGGCTGTATACACAAATACCCCCACAAACGTATGTCATTAAAGAGAAAATGATGAGATACTGAAAACTTATGTATGTTTTTAACCTTCTCCCATTCCTTTCCATTCCAGAGGTTTTGCTTTCTAAGAGACACGCTTGCACATCTGGGTGGAGGAGAGAGATTAGGCTGAAAGGACACCTCTCTAACCGTGACTGAGGGAAGAAAAACCAGAACACATTTCAAAAACATACTGAATATATTAGCCATATGGTTTCAGTGCATTTCATTCGTTTTTACAGACAGAAAACAAAAAACTTCTTTTACAGGCCAACATTCAGCTCTGGGATTTAGAGACTTTAAGTATAGAAATATCAAGACATGACAAAATGCAGAGTATGTGAGCTGGTAAAATAGTCAGAACATTTGACACTGTATGCATGCATATAGCAATGTTACAGCGGGCCTGTGACTCTTTCAACATAATTTGTTATTGTTTTTAACATACTGACCCTAAGCAGTATTTTGGAATGTCTTTAGAGTGCCAAAGCATAAAATGACAATTCATTTTTTTTTACTGATTCTATGAAGTGACAATGTTTGGTTAATCTATGGTCAATGTATGAATAGTATTAAGAACTTTGTTTTGCACCAAATCCTAGGAAAAAGAAATGGGGAATAGAGAGACGAGTGGGCAGAATGCTACTGAAATGTGGTTATCTAGGAAATCAAGGGAAGCCAAGGACCATTCTGAGCAGTGAAGGGATGTTTTATACTCTGAGTATACTCTTACACTCCACCTCACTCCTTTCTTTTATGATTCTTGTTATGTGGACTTGTTGCATCTTACATAGAAGTTTGCTGTAAACTGTTTGGAATCCGTAATGTATTTTCCTGTGTGTCCCCTCAGTTAAAATAATTAGTAAAACGAAATAAGTTATGGATACAGAAAAAAGCATTTAGCTATAAAGGAAGGGCCAGAGTTAATCAGTGAAGCTATCCCTATTCAAATTCTGGGCAGGTTCTCTTTCAGATCGCGATCTAAACTCCATGATTCACAGCTTGATCTGTGGGTCATTTGGTGGCAGCCAGCAGTCTAAAAGACAGTGTGATGGTAAAGAGAGAATCCTCCTAGGAAAACCAGTAAAGCAATCCTCCTACTGCCGTCTTCCCACCTTGTTATGGGAAGGAGTAGGTAATGTAGATGTGGCTTTCCCCATTTCTCTAGTGGTTGAAGGCACACTACCTATCCACCATCCTCAGGTCTGCCATGATATTTCAGGTTTACTATTTCAGCTTAAGAATATCAAGTGATGGTGTTTGGTTTCGGAAAAGTCAGCATAGTTTTCAATGAATGTCAGAAATTCTTGCTTCCTAAAATCACTTCCACTATTAAAACCAACTACTGCCTCTTGGAATCTAAACCTTACCCAGAATCATGTGGCCTTCTGTGAGTTACAGGTTTTGAAAGAACCGCCTATTAGGGTGGTTAGGGTGGTGCTAAAAGTGCAGCCTGAATTTAGGCTGTGGTTTTCATTTCTGTCCCTGAACCATGAGGACATTGTTTTATTTAAATATCAAGAAAGAAAAAAATAAGTTCATTGCTGCAGTTTTAGTGTTAGCTTGAGGAGATATTGCATTCCAGGCATTGTGAGGCCCTGCACCGTGTAACTGACAGTCTCAGAGGATGCGAAGGAGGAAAGGATAGTAGAAATGTAACTGTAGTTCCATCCTTAGATCATGCCTATTTGAAATCTGGAATCGTAGCGGTATTTTCAAATTATTTAGTGTCATGATATAAATAACTTATAGATGTGCTTTAATATTTGCCATTTTTATATCGTGTATGATCAGTTTGCAATTTTCGTGAAGAAAGTAATCAAACATGATTTTGGAATAATGCTCAACTTTAGTTTGCTTTCTAGTAGTCTGTTAATTGTGTTTGATATTTAAAATTCATACTGTTTTAATTGAACACACATGAAGTTAGGCATATTTTAATTCCTATCTGCAAGTGTTAGCAAAATACTCCTTATACTCTCTCTTAACCTCCTGTCTCCTGGATAATCTGCGTAGGACTTAATTGAAGTAAGCAGTTACTTTGGAGCATTTTACCCCCAGAAAAGTAAGACTTATAGAATCCAGTTTTTTCCACAGAAATTGCATACTTCATGTGTCTTACCTTGTAATTTCTGACCTGTATCAGAATTAGCTCAGATACCTTTCGTTCCTGTTTAAGAAATGCATGAGTTTGTTATTGCAAAGTTGTGGGTGGTTTGTAAATTTCTTCTTTTAAACAAATCCGTGAGATGATCAATCAACCACTGTGTACTGCCAAAAGTCTCACAATTCAGCACTCAGACAACACTTTATTCATACAGAGCCCTTCTGTGCTCTATAGGTGATAGTGCCTGAGGAGGTACAGTAAAGGAAACAGCAGGCTCCCTTCCTCATCTCTAACGTGTTTGGCTGCAGACACTGCTAGGTAAGATGTCTTAAAATGGTGTGAGACACAGTGTGGCAGTTGTGTATTTTTATGTAAGACTGTTTATTTTTAAAGCCTACAGGAAAGGAGGTAAAGGTTTCCTGTATTCCTTAAATACAGCTAGGTCACTGGATAGTATAACCTTGTGGTTGTCCAGGAGGAAATTCCATGTAACTTTATGTGATTATTAGATTCTGTCTCTCAGCTTGTTTTCATCATCTCCTGAAAGGCTGTTAGGAGAAAAGTGAAAGGTTAAAGAGAAGTTAGAGCTCGGTCCCAGGATATGCTGAATGCTTCATGTATCCCCCCACCTTCCTCCAGAGAAGTTAACGGAAAGTTTGGCTTTTCACAGCAAGTGTTTTCCACCTCCGAAGGTCAGCAGCGTCTGCACCAGGAATGTTTTGCTTCAGTCCTTGAGATCTTCATGAAATGGTGAAAAGCACTTAAGAGATGCAGTCTAATAATCACTGGAGATGCACTAAGAAATAGATGAAAGACCTCCATGGAACAATAAGGTGCTGAGAGAAATAGTTTGGGTGATTCAGCATCAAGCACTCTTTCCTCTAAACCAGTATAGGTCGGTATCTCAGCAGAACGTATCAAAGCAAAGATGCACAAGCAGGACTGCATTTTAGCTAGAGGTATCAGTGAATATCCTTACCAGAGTGAACAAATAAAAATCTGGTGGTTAGTTTTGGAAAATAGATGGTTCTTAACCTTAATACACTGCCTGAATGTTAATCTAGGAAAAGTAATTCTGTGTTCATAAACTGCCCCCACAGGTTTATTTGGAATAAATACAGTATTCTTTATGCCTCATTCTGCCCATGGTTGGGGATGCAGTTTTTAACTTATTTTATTTTGGAGCAGGTGTCAGGATGCTACCTGTATATTATGTTTAGACATAGGGGGGAAATTTTCATCCCACTGAAGTTAGAGGAAATTCTGCCACAAAAATGTAGTTGGTCCAGACTTTATTCTAAGTGCTCTGAACATCTTAACATTGGCTCTGATACTTTTATAAGAGTGAATGAAAACCATCAAGTATATGTGGTACGTTCAGTCTGTTTCCAGCACTGCCATAAAATGACTTGGATGAATATTCAACAACATGTATTTTATAGGTACTCCTCATTTAGATAATTGACGCTCAATCTGTTTCGACTGTCAGATATTTCAATGTATATCTAGAACAGGTTTTTTGTAGTGTTTAGCATTATGCTTTTATTAGAATAGTAAGTAAATTGTCATACGTGAGAGGAATTACAAGCAGTGTTTCACCTTCCAATGAAATATGCAGATTATAGAGTTGTGTACATACGATGAATTTGAATTTATCCAACTGTCCACTGCCACGGTCCTACTGATGTTGCTGACATTCCTGCTAAAGCCATCCCTTGAATTCATTTAAATTCAGAATATTTCAATAACGTTGATTTGGCAACAAGATAATTTTCATTGAGTGTTGAAGAATGAAAGAGTTTCTGCCTTCATTTGTCCCTTCAGAATATCAAACAGACAGTGCAGGTGGATGATCTCTCCTCTCTGCTGGAAGGCTCAAATAGGTTCAGTACTCACTCTGACAATTGCAGTAGTTTTAGACAGCAGAATGAGAACACCATGAGGGCACCATCACCCTGGGTAAAAATAAGGAAAGCTTTAGGGAGGTGATTGTAAGTTTAATGAGGGGAGGTAGTAAATTATTTATTTTTTTTTTGTACTAATGGCAGCACTCCATTCCTTGCTTTTAAAGATCTTAGATTCCATATATATTAGGGGGAAACATCAAAATGTTTGGTAGTAGACTTTCACTTAATCCATAAACTTTGTATTACTGCTGTGTTCCAAGGAGAGCAAAAATGAAACTGCCCAAACTTTTCAAAGATTGGAAAAAAAGGACATGTCAATTGAACTCATTAGGATGAGAATAACTTTTCATCTTACAAGTGAATAACTAGGCATATTCAAAAGACTAATCTATCACAGAACCCCAAAAACCTAAACAATTAATTATATAAGCTAAATTTTATACTACATGTTTTAAAGACCAAGAGCATGAATTCAGGGAGGATCTGGATTTCTCTGTGGAATTTGACTCCTATATGCTGTTTAAACACGAAAAAGATCTTTAGCTTGTCTGTTAGGTTTTGCAACATTAGTCAAAAAGTCCCTAATTATTTACGTAACACAAACAAAAAATAAGATTGTGACACAGGAAGACCAACGTTTTCTCTGCTTGCAAGGCAAAAATAATCTTTACTGAAAATACATTTAAATTATACACTAAAAGAGCTTGTAGCTGGGATTTCACTTCAAAACTTATCTGTACAGAGCACATTATACTTAGGGAAGTGACTTGAAATAAATATACTATGGTTGCCATTAAATGTTCCCATTTGCCAACAGTTACCACATGAAACATCTGAGATCACAACTGTTTCCCCTGCAATTAGAACAGGATATATGTTTGTGGTAATTTTGTGGTAACCAATGAAAATGGTTTTTGTGTGTGATTTCCAGTACTTGGACACACAGATAGGAAGAAACTAAACAAAACAGGGACCATGATTAAGAGTTGATTGGAATAAAAGTCACCATCCCGAAAATCTAATTTATGCATTTAGCAGATCACTAACAAAAATACAGAGATGAAGAAACATTTTACTTTTAGCTATTCAGCTTCCACTTTGCATAAATAGAAATTGATATATATCCAAGCAATGCAAAACGAGAAGGTAAATTATGAAAAACACTAGTGGAGAAATCACACACCCTGTAATCCCAAGAGATACTTCCAGGAGTCAAATGCGCTGTGATAATAAGTCCCCCATCAGTAGAAGTGTGTCAGTAGGTCCAGCAAAGAAATACTCAGTATCTGCAGAGTATCACTGTCAGAGAAGTGACTCTGTCCCATTGCATTTAACCGAGATTTTCATGTGCTGTCAGCAAAGATTTGTGTTCTTAGTGGCTGCATTTATCATGAGATACAGCTCTTCTCTCTGCATGAATTTCATTGACTTGGAATATTGCTTTAGGCAATGAGCTACTCTTTCCAGATTACACTCTCACAAGGAAATGAAAAACAGCTCATACTGTAACAAGAAGATGTTTCTGATGTTTTCACCTTCTGGTGTCCCAGAAATATCAGGAAATCAGCCTCCTCAGAGGCAGGTACAGATGAAAAAATCAGGGCAAAATGTTTAGTCCAAGGGGTGAGGAAAGCTTCATTCAATCTCAACCAATTCAACAGTTCCTCAGTCTTTCTTCTTATCTCCCATGATTCATAGAATCATAGAATGGTTAGGGTTGGAAGGGACCTCAAAGATCATCTAGTTCCAATCCCCCTGCCATGGGCAGGGAAACCCTCCACTACACCAGGTTGCCCAAAGCCTCATCCAACCTGGCCTTGAACACTTCCAGGGATGGGGCATCTACAACTTCTCTGGGCAACCTGTTCCAGTGCCTCACCACCCTCTGAGTGAAAAATTTCTTCCTTTTATCTAATCGAAATCTGCCCTCTTTCAGTTTAAAGCCGTTTCCCCTTGTCCTATCACTACACACCCTTGTAAAAAGTCCCTCTCCAGCTTTCCTGTACGCCCCCTTTAGGTACTGGAAAGCTGCAATAAGATCACCCCAGAGCCTTCTCTTCTCCAGGCTG
Source organism: Tauraco erythrolophus (assembly GCF_009769465.1). Taxonomy (NCBI): domain Eukaryota; kingdom Metazoa; phylum Chordata; class Aves; order Musophagiformes; family Musophagidae; genus Tauraco; species Tauraco erythrolophus. The sequence continues at coordinate 36,700,507 of NC_141470.1, read as the reverse complement.
AACAGCCCCAACTCTCTCAGCCTGTCTTCATAGCAGAGGTGTTTCAGCCCTCGGATCATCTTCATGGCCCTCCTCTGGACCCACTCCAGCAGCTCCATGTCATTCTTGTGTTGGGGACTCCAGAGCTGAATGCAGTATTCCAGGTGGGGTCTCACGAGAGCAGAGTAGAGGGGCAGAATCACCTCCCTCGACCTGCTGTCCACGCTTCTTTGGATGCAGCTCAGGATACGATTTGCTTTCAGGGCTGCCAGCGCACATTTCTAGCTCATTTTGAGCTTCTCATCCACCAGCACTCCCAAGTCCTTTTCCTCAGGGCTGCTCTCAATCTATTCTCTGCTCAGCCTGTACTTGTGCTTGGGATTGCCCCGACCCACGTGCAGGACCTTGCACTTGGCCTTGTTGAACTCCATGAGGTTCTCACAGGCCTACCTCTCCAGCCTGTCAAGGTCCCTCTGGGTGGCATCCCTTCCCTCCAGCGTGTCCACAACACCACACAACTTGGTGTCATCTGCAAACTTGCTGAGGGTGCATTCGATCCCACTGTCCATGTCACCAACAAAGATGTTAAATAGCACTGGCCCCAGTACTGACCCCTGAGGAACACCACTCGTCACAGGCCTCCACGTGGACATTGAACCGTTGACCACAACAACACTTTGAGTGCGACCATCCAGCCAATTCCTTATCCACCGAGTGGTCCATCCATCAAAACCATGTCTTTCCAGTTTAGAGACAAGGATGTCATGTGGGACAATATGAAATGCTTTGGACAAGTCCAGGTAGACGATGTGAGTTGCTCATGACCATTCCCCAATGGTTTCAGATGATGCTAAGATTCATTTCCCATCAGTATAAGGTTAAGAGATGTACTGCATCGAATTCTTAGTCTGAGTCATACCATTAACAAGAAATTATTTTCATTTGAAATTTTGCTCTAGATTGAATCTAAATATCAAATAAAAAATGTAAAAAAGAACAAAGCCATATAACTACATTACAAGCAATTACCACATAATATATAAATGGCACAAAACATCTTTTGGGCTAAATGTGTTTAAATTTCACAGAATTAATAAAATATGTATGGCTACCTGAGTCTAAAGGACTTGATCACCGCAGTATTCAGTTTTACGGTTCTGAATCTTTCCTTTTTTTTACATAGAAATTTCCTTCCCTTACACAAATCCCACCTGTTTGGATAAATGACTACACAGATCCTCTGCACCCAGTCAGATACTGTGCTAACTTTGCTTCTCTTCAGGCAGTGACACAATTTAATGTATAAAGTGATCTTAGTCACACTAGATGATCCTGTTATTACTGTGAGATGTGTTCTGAAGAGCCTGCACACTTCTGCCAAGGTATAACAAGGTGGGGAGCTGAAGCTGTACCGAGTATTTACGCACTTCCAGCACTGTGCTTTGGTTCGGAGTGCTGTCTTGTACTGAACCGTTCCATCAGACATTTTTAAGATCTCACTAAAGGATTTTAAAAATATGTGTCACTCCAGGAAAGCTTTACGGCTGGAAAAACTTTGGAAGAAATCTGACGATTTTACTACCTTAAATTCTGAAGTGTTGGCTCTTTCTAAAGTTCAGTCACTCTGGGTAGGTGTAGAAGAACAGATGAACAAACTATATAGAGAAAGGACTAATAACTATAATTATCTCCTAATGATTCATTTTTGTCACATCCTGGAGATGTGCACCAGAGTCTCTTACTCTAGATGGTTACAGAATATTGCATAAACATAAATGAAAATAGAGGGGAAGCCATATGGGTTAAGTTTCACTATTCATACTTTTTGGCAGACCTCCACTGGATGTAAGACCTCCAGACAACTTTTGTTCAAACAAATAACAGAACTATAACTGCTGTAAAATATGAGATTTTCTTTTCACCAATCGATTTCTTATTCTTGCATGCTGAAGTTTTCTGTTTATGTCCCAGCAGGATAAAATACATAGGAATGAAATAACCGCTCTCTTAAATCTAGCACCAAGGAATATAATGTGTATGTCCAACAAGTGGTACCCTGCCTCTCTACAAGTCTGCTGACTTATTTTACAGGGTTCATTGCTCTTACTGAAGATTAGCCACACAGGTGCCATTCAGTTCACACAGCTTTAAGTATAGATGTCCTGCCCCTCTATATTGCTATTCAGGATTTGTTGTCTTTTTAGGAAGTTCAACACAAAGGGTAAATCTTTGGTTTTAGAGTCCTGTTTTAACTTTAAAAATTATCATTGTAAAACCAACATTGTATGATCTGAATCCATGTTTCAATAGTTTGCATACAATGTTTTCTCAGTATATAGGTAAGAGTCCCTGAGGGAAACTGGATGTGGCTAAACTTTCCTTTGGTGATTGTTAGCAGGCTGTATTCTAGATCAGATTCCTTGAATACATTGCACTTACATCAGACCAAATATATTTAAGCAGGCTTTTGAATACATTGGAAATTGCGTGAAATCAGCCTCTTTGGTAGTACTGTTGAAAAACATCATTACAATGTGATGTATAAAAACACATACCAGACTTTTCATAAAACTCTGTCTTTAAAATCTGCTATAAAACACGTCTATGCCATTTGACATGTCTATTCAATGTTTGCTTCTGGAAATTTCAAACCAAATACCAGAAACATTAAACGGAAGATGGCCTCCTCCTTAAAGTAATAAACAAAAATAAAAACGTGTCTGCTTTCTGAGTAACCTGAGGAACATACAAGATTCACTCTTCCAGTGTAGCAGTTGTGAGCCCTGTCAAGAAGTAAGTCAACACAACAAAAATACGAAAGAATAAAAAGTACTCCACTTACTTCTCCTCCAATATTGTATATGATTTATTAATTTCCATGTGTATGAATAACAAATTTAATTAAAAACACCTCCAGCAATCCTGATCGGAATTGATCCATTGGTAGATTTCAGGTGGATAGATATATTTCTCATAAGAAATCTGTCTGCAGAATACATGCTTCCTAGTAAAACGGTTTGGAGATGTGAGTAGAATATAAATGCATGTTGAATTAAAAAAAAAGTTTGTACAGGCCTGTTAAGTACAAACCTAGTTATGGCACCAATGCAGTGATGGATAACAAGCTAATGATCAAAGAAATACTAAGCGATCTGTAAAAGTATCCTTATTCTTCTATTATTTAAAAAATATTTTCAATTATTTCTTGAGTATGAAAGGTCAAACAGTGATACTGAACCAGAAAAGTGGGCTGCAGAAATCAAAGTACTTCAGGACCTTAGTAATGGTTGTCTGCAATAGGATGAGATACTCTCCTCTGAGCAACCCAGTGCATAAGAGATCCATATTACGAAAGAACCTCACATGTATGCCAGGAGTTTCTGGACAGTACTTGCTGTGAACGGAAACTAAGATCCTAAATTTCCACTGTGATCCCTCTAAAGTAGAAAAATGGGCATCCTTTTTGGCTAGATATTTCAGATCTTTGCCCTCCGGCAGAGTCCCCACTAGAATTGTGTTGGAGCATGGTAATCATCTCACAGATTGAGTTCTGTGTTCTTTGTATTTTGTGGGTGTCTAACAAAAACCATCTTTGCCATCTGATCATCTTCCATAAAGAAAATTTCAATTATGTTTTACGTAGCCATCTTAAAATGGAAGTTTGAAGAAAATGCAAATGTACCTTCCAAAAAGTACTCAAAACTTTGAATAAATTGTTTTATTATCTATTTATCCTTTGAAACGTATTTAAAACATTATTACCAATGTATGGTCAGAAAAAATAGCTAACTGAAAACTATCTTTTTATTTTCAAGGAAGTCTGTTTTTATATAAAGACAATAAACATACATTTGGCCTTCACTTATGAGCAATTTAATGTAACCAGAATGACTACTGCCTTAAAAGGCAGTCAGAGAAAGACGTTGTGTCGAAACTTGTGGTTTGTCTCACAAAGAATACGTTACCTTCTTGTTTAAATCAAAAGCCAAATTTTGGATCTCCTATGCACATTCTGCCTGACATTCTGACTATTTCTTTATGCATCCTAAACCAATATGGTGCGGTGAAGCTAAAACTACAGTCACACTGCCTGTGGACTCTGCAGTACTACTGGGTATAACCTGACAAATGTAGTTGGAGTTATGTCCCGCTTTTTGCTGCTCAAGGAAAAATTCTGGATTAAGTCATGCTCTCTTTACCTTCCTGCATCTTATCATCAGCCGCTGGAAGAGCCTTCCGCTGATCCCTGTCTACTAAGCGCTGAATCTGTCTCATAGAGCTTGTATGGGGCACGCAGTGCTTCCTTTTGGGTCCCCTGGAGCCTTCCTGGGGAGCTGGTAATGTTGTTATCTGTTGTGTGACTTCATGGTCAAAGAATGCCAGTCCAGCCAGGTTTGTAGATAAAAGTACAGTTAGATCAACGGATAAAGCTGGGTAAAGCAAATAGGCTTTCAAGTGACCAACATCTTCAGGTTAGAGACAAGTTTGTTCATTTTTCTAGCTATCTATCAAAATATATTATTTATAACTGTAAATTTTGTGTGATCTGAATGTGGAGCACTTGTAAAAGTTTCACAGTCACCACACTTGGAATACCTTGTTTTACCAGCTACCTTAAACCACAGTGAAGGTGGGTCAAGTAAAGTGTAAATAAAAGCACTCATTTTTAATAGCCAAAATATGCAATGCAGTTGTCAGTTTTTATAAAAAAGGTGAAAAGAACAGAAGAAAAGCTATATTTAACCTGCTTCCATGAAGTTTAAATTTAAAGATGTCTCCTTCTCCTTCACTGTATTTATTGTAAGGCATTTGACTTGCCATCATTTGACATGCTTTATTCTTCAAGCGGCAATCTTGACGGAGACCCTCTGTAGGTAGAACATATTGCAACCATTGATTTTAAAATCCTGGTAAAGATCTAGTCAGATATAATATTTTTCTTGATACTTCTTTTCTCCAAAAGCCCATTTAGTTCTAGAATTAGCTTATTTGAAGATAATAATCTCATTCCTATAGCTAAAATAACACAATACAATACAAAATAGCTGTCAAACTACACTTTGTTTCTCAGTCCTGTTTTTGTGCAAAGATCTGGGAAGAAGCAGTTGGTCAGCTTCTAGAATTGAAACTGGTCAGAGTGGTCATAAATTATTGATGATTGAATCCTGATCAGTGTATCAGCAGAACATTACAGTAAAAGCCTCAGGGAATGCAATCAGTTTGCCAATGTTGCCAAGTCATAATCAATATTTTTCCTACAACATCCTGAGTGGCTGACTCCTTTCATCGAGATTGTGGGCTAAACATGAAAGTCAACAAAAAGGGACTTCCATAATGTGGTCAACGAAATAAAAAAAACCCAAACAAAACCAAACCCCAACAAACAAACAAACAAAAATAAAAGCAGAATGTACAAACCTGCTAGAAAAAGGAAAATGCTCAACTTTTTATATTCTGTCCCTCAGCTCATGGTACCTGTTATATTAAATGTATATATATTAAATAATTAAATATAAGAATTAAATATATATAATTAAATTATATATTTTATAGATTATAATTAAATATAATATATATTAAAGAAAATATGTTGTCTTACAGAAATGTCTGGTCTCTCCTACCATGGCGACTTATACTCTTCTTGATCTCATATATACCAGTTTGTGCAGCCCAGAGCTGATTAGCAGGGACATATGCAGTAAAAGACCAGTGCATAATTTTCAAGGATTGCACCACTGGCAATTCACTCAATGTAATGCTGAAAGGGGATTTAATTCATTCAACCGGCTAGATTAATAGAAATATTTATACATGGTGCCTATGAAATGGAAATATTTTCTATGTATTGCAGCTGTAAATACCTTTTCCTTTTACCAAGTCCTAGACAGCAAGACTCTGTAGAGGGTAAACAGAGTTAATTGCTTCTAGTTTTCTAATCATTGCCCAGTCTTCATGGTCCATCTAATGACTCTGAATGTAAAGCCAAACCCAGCTATTGGCTTGAAATTCCCCAGAACTTGGTAGTGTCAAACCTGAATTTTTTGTTACGTTTAACTGTAACATTGTTCTTATATACCTGTATTTTAAACATTTTTTTTTTAGCATAACCGGACATGTACCTTGAGAGGTGCTTAATAGGCAATGCCAGAAAATGCAAACCACAGTGTTCATTTGTCCTGTTCAGTGTGTAAACCTTCAGTTAGAGACTAATAACCTGTTACCTTATACGGGGCATCTTTAAATACTTGGTGTTTACAACATAGTACTTATATATATTTGTGTAAATAGAGTTTTATTAGGGAGCTCTATGCACCTTATGGCAGGCACTGCTGTAGGTTAATATGATAGAAGTAAAAAGTAACTGAACAGCGTGTCCTTGTTTCAAATGACAATAACAGCTTCAGATTTATGGTTGGACTCGATGATCTTGAAGGTCTTTTCCAACCAGACGATTCTATGATTCTATGATTCTATGATTTCAGGAGTATGTACTTCATTCTGAGAAATACTGAGAATCATCCTAACCAAAAATCTTGCTAAAAGGCATGCCTAATCAATGCTTATTAGCTTGAAGCCAGTTGCAAGAAGCTATTTTTTTTCATGAAGTTTTTACTTTTGCTTAAGTGAAAAGTCAAGAGTCATTGTAGCTTTTGGATTGATTTTAGCTTAGCATTTCCATTTCTCACTTCCCATCAGTATCCCTGGGAGTACAGTGGGGCACAAAGAACTAAAGTGGTTTGTACAGGCCATCATGGTACTCCTGGGCAGCCACAGATACTGTTCTTTGTTCTGTAGCTTGATTAAAATTAAGACAAATGTGATCTTATTGTAGCTGATCAAGTACTGTTTGTGCTAAAAGTCCTTCGTTTAATCCAACCACAAAAGGACTCAGAGGAACTATATCCTTCAGAGCTCAAAGTGCTTTAACAGTGTGGGCTATAAATTGATAGAAAACATTCCTAAGTATGTGTTTTCCTTTCTTGTTCTTTTTGCATTTTTTAAAATTATAGTGGTGAATTTCACTAATGTACCTTCTGCATCCATGTGCATCTGTGGGCATTTTGAGGGGCTGAGATTTTTTTAAACATTTGCCATTCAAAAAATCACTTGAAAGGTTAGATTCCTACAAAAAGATTCATCTTGAAAATAGTTTTGAAATGAGAAAAAAAAAAAAAGAAAAATCACCTCATAGCGATAATTCATGTTTTAAAATACAAGCCATTTCTAGTCATCGAGCACGCAAGAAAATTATAATCTTTAGCTATTTGAACTAGTCATTCCTTCCTGCTTTCTTTCCTTCCTTTCTCATATTTTGGAAACCAACTAACATTCTTCCTGAAAAAATTACCTAAAAACTGTTCTTGGCTAGCCATTGTGTGTGCCGAGGTTTCGATACTGAGAGCATGTTAATGGCCAAATTATAAACCCTCGAGAATTAGAATTCAGAAGACAAACATTAGCAGACCCTTAACTGCAGTAGCACAAACCAAGATGTTATAAATTATGGGGTGGTGGTGTTAAAAGCACTGGCTTCCTGGTATCTGGCACCCAAACCCTTTTCATTTGGGTATATATCAGGCTGCAGAGAGGTTGCCACTTGCCACTTGGCCAGCATTCAGCTGGCAGAGATGTTTGTTTAAAGTTCAGGCCAATCGATGGCTCAGGCCTGCAACTGAATATCTTGTTGTTGTGCCATGAGAAATATTTACCCTACTCTGTGTTTTTCTCCTTCCTGCAGTCACTCACTCTCCTACCTAGGATTTCTATATGAGACAACACTTGCCAAGTCTCACACCTATATGTATGAACAATTCTGGCACAGTATTTTAATGAGCTAATTTCCGTCTTTATAAACATACATACAGTCAGGATACCTTCATGGATTTCTCATGGATCACAGGCATTTACTTGTGGTATGCCTTCCTTTGCATGAGCACATGCTGTGTTTGATGTCAGGGTCAAAAGAAAGCTTTGAATACAGGCTTCTCAAAAACTTTGCAGTTGCAGACTTCATTAAGCTCGAAACTGTCAGTAAAAGGAATTTTTATGTCCTCTGTATACCAACAGCTACAATGTGACACAACGCTCTTTGTCTATGGCTCGCCCAACTGTGACATAGTGCAGGAAGTTTAGCATCGCTCTTCCCACAGGCTGTTTCTGGCTATGGGAGCAGCAAAGCTGTTGGATGCAGTCAGCAGAGTCAAGCACATGGCTTTTAGCATGTTCTTTCCGAAAAACTGATCAAGGCACCTACCCTCTATCTTTAGCTCTGCCTCAGGTGAACTCTCACGTAAGTGACATCATTGTCTGCACACTGAAGTGAAATGCATCACACTTAGCATGGTCATTTGCTGGTCTGATATAATTTTGCTGCTGCTTTTCAAGAAGGGGCATGCTCTTCAAATTCATTGAACTGAACCAAGCAAAAAGTACCTGAAGCAGGGAGTGCTAGAGTGGGTCATAAACAACTTCTTAAGCATTGTTCTTGTACCTATATATTCCTTCCGTTATATTTAATGTGTAAGAAAGTTGTGCAATGTGTTGCTTCTTTCTAGTGAAGAAAACCAGCCCAACTCTTGTCATCTGTGCAATGTTGAAGCCCCTTTCCTGAAGAAACATCTCATGACCTCTGAGTTGCCACTGGCAGATGCCATTCTGCCTCCTTAGAGCTGGATGACAATATTCCACTAGGCAGAGATCTTGCCTAAGGTAAGATTCTTCTCCACACAGGGTTTGAGAGTGATGCCTTAGTAGTAGTTTCAGCAAATCCCTAGGATCAACAAACAGAACTTCTCATGAGCAATGTGCTGCAATGTATCAGCAGCTCCTTCCTTGCCACTGTTTTTTATTGCTCTGTTGGTTGCCTGAGTCTGACTCTGAAACCATTAATAAGTAAGAACCAAGTATGGCCAATATGAAATGAAGTCTCTTTTGCAGACTTCCACAGAGGTAAAGGGAGAATCACTTTTTTCTGACCATAGACTCTCACTCACTGTTTTTGCAAGTGTGCTGGGCAAAATAGATCGGACTATGGCAGGAAAATACCTGTTATTTAAGTGATTTGTATTTATTATCTCACTGCACTAATAAAGTACTTACTAGCTTGCTTGAGGCCAGACTAGCTCTCAGTGAAGACTGAGTTTCATTAGATTGAGCTTCACTACACTTCCTAGGTTTTACACGTGTTCATACAACTACACCTTTGCCATGTGGAAGGACAAAAATGTCTACCATAGAAATAACAGAGCATGGTTAGAGAAAGACAATGAATGTGCTGCATGGTTTCCCTCCAAAATTCTCTGTTAATTTGAGGGGGAACTGTAAGTACTAATCTGGTTAACAAACCTGAACAGTCAAGAGCACTAATCCCTGAGTCATTCTGTGTTTAATTCTAGGATGCATCTCTGGTAACACGTTACTTGCTCCCACATGTTGAGACATTATTTGTTTGGAGTCCACTGTTTGTGTGCATAAAACCTTCCTCCAGCCAAAGTCTTAGTTATTTATTTGTTGTACTTTAAATAAGGATGCATTAAAATGGATTAAAAAGTCAGTTACTGAAAGGGCAACAAGTTGCACAGGTGTGGACAATTGACCCTGGCTAAACACGGTGCCCGCCAAAGTTGCTCTATCACTCCCCTCCTCAGCTGGACAGGGGAGAGGAAATATGATGAAAGGCTCATGGGTCAAGGTAAGGCCATGGAGATCATTCAGCAATTACCCATCACAGGCAAAACAGACTTGACCTGGGGAAAAGTAATTTAATTTATTACCAGTCAAATCAGAGCAGGATAATGAGGAATAAAAACTAAATCTTAAAACACCTTCGCCCCACCCCTCCCTTCTTCCTGGGCTTAACTTTACTCCAGAGTTCTCTACCTCCTCTCCTCCAGCAGCACAGGGGGACGGAGAGTGGGGATTGTGGTCAGTTCATCACACATTCTTTCTGCTGCTCTTTCCTCCTCAAGGGGAGGACTCCTCACACTCTTCCCCTGCTCCAGTGTGGGGTCCCTCCGAAAGAATACAGCTCTCCATAAAACTTCTCTGACATGAGTCCTTCTCATGGGCTGTAGCTCTTTATGAACTGCCCTGGCATGGGTCATCTCCATGGGGTGCAGTTCTTCAGGAACAGGCTGCTCCAGCTTGGGTCTCCCGTGGGGTCACAACCCCTGCCAGAAAATGTGCTCCAGTGTGGGCTCCTCTCTCTCCACGAGTTCACAGGTCCTGCCAGCAGCGTGCTCCAGTGTGAGATCTCCAAGGGGACATAGCCTCCTTTGGGCATCCACCTGCTCCATCATGGGGTCCTCCGCAGGCTGCATACGGAAATAAGTAGCTTTCTGCTCAGCTGTTAACCTCCATGGGCTGCAGGGGGACAACCTGCCCCACGGTGGTCTTCACCACAGGCTGCAGGGGAATCTCTGCTCTGGTGCCTGGAGCACCGCATCCCTCTCCTTCTTCACTGACCTTAGTGTCTGCAGGTTTGTTTCTCTTGCATATTCTCACTCCTCTCTCTGGCTACTGTTCCACAGCAGGTTTTTTCCCTGTTCTTAAATATGTAATCACTGGTGCTACCACTGTCACTGATTGGCTTGGCCTTAGCCAGCAGCAGGTCTGTCTTGGAGCTGGCTGGCATTGGCTATATCAGACACAGGAGAGTGTTCTAGCAACTTCTCACAAAAGGCTCTAGCCTCCCTGCTACCCAAAACTTGCCACGCAAACCCAGTATAACAGGAGAGTAACACTGAAGAATTGAGGGCAGTAACTTCTTAAACCACTCGAATGTCGTCTTCTGGAGCACATCTGGACTCTATCCATATAAACAGTAGTCTAATGAAAAGCCCTGTTCCAGGAATAGCCTGTGCCTTAATTTGAGGACTATTGAAGGCCACGGAGAATTAAGTGTGATAAGCAGTTGTGCTCTATACAGTCCCATGGGAAGCTGTAAAAGTAGTAGGTCAGATCTAATTCGTCACTCCAACACATCATAGATTGCCTCCTATTGTTTTTTGTTTGTTTCATTTTCAAAATTAGTGAGGTGCAGAGCTAAATCATTAGGAATGATTAGAGTCTTTCATTAGAATCATTAGAGCCTTTAATTAGGAAAAACTTAAATTTAAATCTTTGTGTGAGAATAATGTGGGAACATACAGGATAACCTTACACATAGGAAATATCATCTATTGCTCTGTTCATTATTTGTAGTATGTGATATTCTTGGTATGTGGACAAAAAACATTGTAAACAGGCAGGAGGAACAATAACATTTAGTAATGGCCTTTGTACACGATATATTCGTATGTATATTCACAGGGCAAGTAACTAGTGCTACTTAATAAAGTAAAGCAAAACAAATTCAGACTGCTTATAAGGAAAACATTACTTATTTGCAGCAATCTACTAGGCTATGGAATAGCTTCACAAGGAGAAAACAGGAAGCTTATTTTCTGAGTCATTTAAAAAGAACTTCCATAAAGCTCTGGAAAATATAGTGTAGAAACAATAACATTTTGGCAGAAGACGGAGCATGTTGCTCAACATGTCTCTCTCTTCTGTAATATCTATGCTTTTATAATTTTTGAGCCAGATTCTAAAACTGAAGGTTAATATCCTCAACTGCAAAGACCTGTAAATTTGTTTTCAGTCTGATTCCAGTTTAGAACTGGACTCTGAAATTAGGAAGGCCAGCAACAGAGCAGGGTACATCTTACATAGCAAAGCCCAAAGCCAAGGTTATGTCTCAATTTGAAAAAATGGGTCAGATTCTTCTCTAGTAGAGGTATATTTTGCAAACCTTTAAGAACCTGAATTGAGTCAAAAGTGCTTTGGGGGTGAAGTTGGGGTTTTATGAATTTAGGTGAAAATTTGCAAAGCTCAGATAATTCCACTCTTACCCTTTGATTTTGCTAAAAGTCAAGCCAAGGGGATAAAAATACAGATGATCCAAAACTAGAACATACACAAAAAGTCTTGAAAAGAAAATGTGTTGCATTTGTTCAGATGCACCCAATATTTGTATATAAAAAATACTATGGTTCCTTCTTACCAGTAATTACAGAGACAGTGGTAAGAGACAGTTCAGAGAACTGAAACAATGCAAAAATCAAGTAGAGTTAATAAATTATTTTTGCTCTCTACAGCATTTTTATTCATTTGCCTTTTTTTCTGGTGATATCAGTGGCAGAAAGAACTGAACTCCAACAAAGTAACTGTCACTGGTTAAAACTGAGAATTTCAGAAATATCGGAAAGGATTCTTTCCATCAAATTTCTAGACAAAATTTTAGAAAATCAAAATTATCCAATGCTTTATTATTGTTGCATGGTTACAAATAATTAATAATAATTAAATAATTTAAGTTATGAATTGAAGGAAAGTCAACGGAAAAATAAGAATAGGAATGGAACAATGGAACAGAAGAAATTTATGAGTAAAACATTTGTCTTGTTTCTTGTGGTAGAAGAAAGGTATGCTTTCTTTTAGCTCTACAGACATGTAGCCATAATTGTAGAGAGTTTTTTTTCATCATTGCTTAGTTATGTAGATAAGTCCAGATAAAATCCGTGGAGATGTTTTTTTTTTCTTTTAAAAATGCAGAAGATATCTTTTCCCTAAATTTGCAAACAAACCTTATGTTGTAGTTTAAATTCAGGTTTTTTTAAGCTTTTTCTGAAAGGTTTGCTCTTTTAGAAACAAAATATTTTGAAAATTATTAACTATTTTCCACAATTTCTTTACCTTTTCTGTTTTAATGCTGAAGCTCTAAACTGTCATTAAGTACTGGTGATAATATCTGCAGTAGAGGATAGATGCATTTAAAGCTACAGAAGTCTTACGTAGTTTTTCCATCTCTTCTTTCTTTTAATCAAGGTATATAAAATTAAAATAAGCTAATTCGATGACTACATTTAGCTGTAAAGTTTGAACATTTTGCTATGAACAAGAAAACCATTTTAGTATAATGAGGTCAACATATGAAAGGAGTAGACAGCGTCTAGGGAAAACAAGAAAAATTTTGTAATAAGAATGCTATCGTGGTAGTCATTTTAGTTTACACTTGAAAATAATGAGCACCATCTCAAAATGGAAGTGTTAACATGCATTGCATGTTGTTGACAATTCCTGACTAATGGAGAGACTAGAATTTCAGGAAATCTCAAGTTAAGAGACTGCTTCCTTTCTGATCCGTTCTATTTCTGCCACTCACAATTCACTCACACAAGGGTAACATCTATTAAAAATAAAGATGACTGAAAACAAAATGCGAAAAGTAACTTTATCTTTGAGCAGAAGACAGGGACATACACAACTGTGGAGAGCACACCTTCAAAGCCAAACAGAACATTATTGGAATAAGATTGAAAACAAATGCTTTCAGCAACTTTTCCTGGGCAGGGCTGTCTTTTCTCCACAGATTTCTTTAATTTCCCCTTTGCTATTGGACTTATTTTTACTGTCCAACAACTTACCTAATAATGAGAAAACAAATACCAGCCCTTAAAAAATATGACCACATGCTTCAACACAGCTGTATATGAATTCACAAAACCAAACTCGGTCTTTCTCATGGATACAAATAAAGCATTGCTTCCCTGTGATCAGTTAGTCTAGGAAACGGTGGTTATCAACTCTGCCTCTTTTACTACATGAAGACTAGAGTCCGGGGTACTCAAGCTAGTCTTGCATTAGCAGTTCCTGATCTAGAGATTAACTTGACTTTCAATCTGTGATGATAGGTTTAAAAAAAAAAAAAAAAAAAAAAATCACTCCTGATATGGAAGACTATAATCAAAGACTGAGAGTAGTATGTAACTTTTTTCTACATAAATATTGAAAACTGTCTGTTTATCTGTGTGGCTAGCACCGGTAATGCACAAGTCTCCTTTGGTTTTGGGATGAGAACTTCCTGTATGGGATTACGGGAGACTGAGAAAATGTGCATTGAACAGCATGGAAGTTCTCCAGGCAGTAAAATTGGACTTTAAACAGCATGAGAATAATTTTTGTTGCATGTGGTTTGTCATCTCCCTTTCATACCTCAGCAGGAATATTTCAAGAAAAGTCTTGTTAATGTTAATTGTGTTCTTTCAACTTCAATCAGAATCAGGTCTAAAGGGAACCTAAGTCTTTTTTTAAGAAAAAGATTACCTAAAATTTCTGAACCCTGGAGAAAAAAAATCTACACTTGGAATATATGAAGATAAGTGCTGTTGGGAAAGTTTTCAGAGCCTCTTTATCAAAATCTAAAGTGCATACATGTTCAGTTGTGGTCTGTACTGAACATATTCTGAAGCATATTTATGAAAATCAGCACTATGGTTGTTCATAATTATGGTAAACTGTATTTTTAGAGCACTAACAATGTTTCATTGTACTCATAGGTTTATATAAGAAGATCCTCTGTCACAAACAATGTACAATTCCAAGAGGAATTAATGTCAATAAGTTTATTTTATACGAGCTGGATCAACCATTCTGAGATGTTGCTTAGAGCAAAGCTTTTTTCTTTAATCATGGTGTGTAAAAACCTGTCTAACTTTAAACTTCACTTAAGTTAGTCATGTCTTTAAGTATTCGGTTGAATACTAGCACTTAAATAATTTCCTGAAGGAGGCCTTCAGATTCAACTGTTATTTGTGTTGATACCTCATGGTCCTTGCAAAAGAAATTAAAGGAAGAGTCTGAATTTGGAGAATATTATGGCTTAGGGACTGGATTTTGAAATGGAAATTAAAGTATTTTGACAGCTTTGTGGAGTTCACTGAAATTTAGATTTTAAAGCAAGTTATTTACATTTAAAAATATGTTTTATTTAGATTTTTAAAATAAATCTCCCAAGAGCTTAGTCTGCATATAGAAATCATATTTAAAGTATATACATATTTATATGCATGACTTATATTTGAGAGGAGAACAGGCATTAGGAATAGCATACACTTTCTGCCAAAAGCTAAGTCTGTTAGAGTGATCATTTGGTCCACCAGAAATGCTCTACTGCAAACAGGGCTACTTTGTGTCTGTGGAAAAGGAAGTGTCCATACTGAAAAAAAAAAAGCAGCAACTACTGAACAGCCTCTTCTCTGTATATTTTTAACTAAACAAGGAAAATGCCCAACAACATGTGCAACAAAGAGGCTTTGGAGAAAAGTAACAAAGGCTAGTCCAAACCTGGCACAAAAAGGGACAGACAAAAGACAATTTCTAACGTGTTATTTCTAGATGATCGGGTAGACTGACAGATGAAGTAGTTACTTTGCAATTTTGAGTATCTTGAAATTTGGTCAGTTAAACGTTGGATGAAAATAGGCAACGTATTAGGTGTTTGTTTACTGAGTGGACAATATATTGAGAATGACAATTTATCTGTTAGAGCCAGAAGCTCCCCAGACAGGTCCAATTCCTGCTCTGCCTTACTACAACATGAAAAGATTTTACTCTCAAGCAGGAACATCAGAGGTGATAAGTGCATACAGATAAATTCGTCAGAAAAGTAAGTAGTCCCTAAGTATGGTAGTCGGCATTGTAGGACCATCTCTGAAAAAATCTCCTTTAGGATATAAAGTGTCATTGTAATTAGTCTGTGAAACATAGGATAGGAACAAGTTGTTATTCCAAGGGTAGTCTCTAGAGGAACATATGTCTGAAGACATGATCTTGTTACTTTAACAAATCCTGGCCGCAGAAATTCTTGAATGTTTTGTTGGCTGAATGACACTAAAATGGTTTCTGAACTATAACTAATTAGAGGGACATCTAATGCAAGTGGGCTGACAGGGCACTAAGTGTTTAAATTCCTTCCCACAGTGTTCTGTGCATCCTTCTAACAGTTGACTGGCAGTAGGGAAGTACCTTTCAAACCTTACTTTTTCAGACATATTTATCATGCCCATGTTATAAACAGTGTAGGATTTAGAAAGACGTGGAAAAAGCCCTATGATATAGTTGCTGTGTTATAACACTGAGTTTCTAAAACATAGCAGTATGTTTTTTCTGTGGCGCAGCTAGCCAACATCTCGCTGCCAGGTTTCCATGATCTCCTAGGGTAAAACGGCAATCATTTAAGAGTTAGAGTCCTTGATACTGTAACTAATAAGCAGCCACAGAACGCAGAGGGAGGGTAGATCTACAAAATTCACCTGTGGAGGAAAATGGGGAAGCTTCTGTATGCTCCAGCTTATAGAGCAGAACTACTAAACTGGCTCTTTGTTTGGTCTTGACACAGTGCCTACTAGCATAGCAGTAGAGCCTTAAGGAATGTTTTTGCTATCACATGCATAAAAGCATCCAATCCAAAATATAATGAATGCCTGCAATTTATACATAATTCACACATTTGTATATATATGAGAGTATATCCTATTTTTGTGACCAATTCACAGGCATGAATGCATACATGTGTGCAAGCATATGTGCAGTTTTAATTTTCTGTTTATGAAAAAGGCACTGTGGGAGAATTTTATTAACAGATACTAAAATGTGGGCCTCTCAGATGCTTCATACAAGTGTTTCACTTCATTTGTACTCAATGGAACATTCAGAGTATAGGAATCTGACATAGCTCTTCACCACATATACACGTTAATATGTTGATCTTTCAAGGACAATATTCCTTTTCTTATTTGAAAATTTCATTCTGCCTTCTTATTTGATTCAGTTTAGTGTCACAAAACTGTGATTAATCATCAGGAGCTCTGAGCGTTAGGATCTTCTTTCTTCTGACATCCATGAAACACTTGCTTTGTTCCTTCCATTTTCCCTAACTGAAAATTTTAGTTGTTCAGTTGTGGAAGCAGAAGCAGAAATGGTAGCACTCCGATCAAGAGTTTCTGAATAATTTACTCCATGATTCAGAGGAATGGTATGAGGAATAATCAAGAGCCAGTATCAGCAGAGACAATGGGAGCCTCTATTGGAGGTTAAGATACAGAAAATGTCAGGAAAAAAACTGATATTGTGGCATTGTTTCTGTTAATTATACCTGAATTCCCACATTTGCCCTTGTGACTTGTTCTATTCATTAATTTTATACTGAGGAGTAAAACCTTGAGCTGGCATCAAAAACGAATTTAAAACTATGTGAGCAGTTTCAGTATAACCAAGCTACACAGACAACATACATTTTCATCTATGAACTACTGCAACTGCTGAGCTACTTTGAACAGTGGAAATCAAAAATCCTAAGACGAGGGAGTGAGAGCTTCTAATAAAATCATCATTTCACAATCAGGCAATGCAACAAAGTAGAGAACATCACACTTTGCAATATAGCTTAATGGAAGAACACATCTGACCATACCAGTTGATGGGCAACTCTTCCTTCTCACCAGTTTTCCATTGCTACACAGTCCATAGAACTGGTCCACTCTCTTATTATGCAAATTTTGGCATGTTTATAATCTTCAGTTATAAAATATGAATTCCCTCTCCTACTATGTTCCTGTAATCGTTTTCTTAGAAACCATAATATTCTGGCCTAAGAATGTTTTACTTTTCTTAAACTTAACACCAAGTGAAATAGAAGAGAGGGCTTTTGCTCCCGACGCATTGTGCACAATCAGGAAACATTTTTCCATTTTTGCTGGTATGAGTGGAGTCAAAAGTAATCTTACTTCTCTGGTAAATTAGTCTAACTCTATTCATGAGAACTGAAGAGCTGACTCAAGATGAGAAATCGTTATATTTCAAATAGAGTAGATAGATAGCAGGAACCTGATGATAAGTCTGAAAGTGTGAGACATACTACCAGAGTATTGGTAGTATGTCTCACACTTTCCACTCCATTGACAGGTATGGAGAGGAAACATCCAGAAAAACATGGGTGCCAAAGGAAGAAATGCCGGCAAATAAAATGAGAACCAAACCACTGTCTTTTCTACCTGAAAAAAGTGGATAGGTTTTTGGGTCCTTCTAGTCTTACATGGAAGCAACAAGTCCACTTGTAGAGACATGGCTCAGTCAAACAGAGGACATACGAAACTGACAATCTGTCCCCTGTGGTTTTAAAGGAATCCAGGGAATCTTTGGTCCTAGCAGAGTGTTTAATCCTTGTTTGCCTTGTAAATTCCAGTTCTGGTCATTGCATTTAGCCTACCTAAATTAATTACATGTTTCAATTGGAGAAAAATATTCTTCCCTTCTTTTAATTAAATTAAAGAATTCTCTGTTGTGGAAAGCCTATTTGGGAGGGTTTTTTGCACCAAAGGTGGCAGTATTTCTGGTGAAAGTGAATTGTTTCACTTCAACATACTTTTGCATGTTTGTAGATTACAACTCCACGTAGATATAGTAATAGTAGAGAAACAGACCAATTTAAAACATTAACTGCACTTTGAGTGCTCAAAACAGGCACAGATTTAGCTGCCTTTTTATTATCTAGCAATTTCTGAGGAGCCTATTACATATTTGATTCCAATATTCAGTTGTTTTTCTCATTAAGTTCATTGCTGTTACTGCCTCTGGATCATATACCTCAAAATTTTGTTGTGGTTTTATTTCCTTCCTTTGGCCATTCAGTTTCAGAGTCACATTTCCAGCTATTTCCATGGTTGCCACACATCAGGTAGTAATATAAAACTTCTCAGCACAACTTTGACAGAATGGCATTTTTAAATTGATGTGTGTAATCTCAAAGTATATGCACTGACAAAGACTATTTTTAGCATGGACAAAGGCCTCATTTGAATATCAGGGTGGTCTTATTCTACCAGGGATCAGCAGATGGGTTGGAAGAAACACAAGACCACCCAAACCGATTGTCTCCTAGCCTGCTACATTAACATCAGGTATTTTAAAGTCAATCTTGCCACAAATGGTATCAGAACATGAATATTTTCATGCCACCATGCCAGTTTACCCCTAACTTTTGTTTGCTTAATATTGCAATGTAAACCATTTTACAAGATATTTCATTGTTTGTTTTTGGGTTTTTTTTACATCTACTTTTGAAAGCGGACATTGAAGCACCCAGAAACCTCTTTATGTGGTATCATGCTGAGAGCTCCATTGATTACTGTCAGGAGAGAGGTTTTAGATTCTCTACATAGATGTCCATCACTCAAATTAATAAGGAACACCTGATTAAAATAGTAGGTTGTCATGGTATTTGTTCAGTAGCACTTCAGGCATGAAGTTTACAGATGTTTTTTTGAGAGCTGAAATGTGTTTAGGTTCAACCATTTTGAATTCTCTTGAATGTTTCGCAAAGAAACGTGAACTATCTGAGCCAAACCCACCCTTGTGCCACCTGACTGCCCTGCTCCTGGCTGGGGGTAAGACGGGTCCTGGTTGCCAGGCCCTGTCCTGAGCCCCACCATGGAGAACTCCTGGCACTCAGCTCCTGGCCCCAGGGAGTTGCTGGACCCCTTTACACCCCGGCAGCATCGATGCTCCCCATGGGGGCTGGAAACCCCATTTAAAAGGCTAGGACTGGTTCAGCTGAGGGCTACTGCATGTTCAGTGTATGCAGAGATTTTAGGAAACATTTCTCAATCAGCAAATGTCTACTACAGTTTCATGTACAAATTATGCCTTCTGAAATGTTGTTGTTTGGATAAGGTATAGTGGATTTTGCACAGAGTTAGGAATGGGACATCCTGCACCAAAGCGCAGAAGCCCTTCGTCATCTTAAAGAGCAAAAGACTTTATCCTTCTGGACATAAAAATATTTTTATATTTATTTCCCCGCCCTTGCCCTCAGAAATTGCTGAGCTGTTTTGACTGAAAATTCCCCAAATGGCTCAAATAGCAGATAACTGCATGGAAGGTTTCTAGCTAAAATTAGAAAAAAGTCTGAACCAAAAGTTAAAGTTTGGCGAAGTTATAAGAAGTTACAACCAACTGGAAAGGGTCAAAGCAACTTTAAGAATATAGGTGGTGCTCCCCACCACACCTATAATTCATGTAGCTTATTTTTCTTAAGCTAAATTCATCCATTGACAAATTTATGAGCTGCTGAGTGTTGTGTTGTGTCTGGGCTTCAGAGTGCTTTGAATTAATACAGGAAAGCCTCTTTTACACTGAACATGAGACATATTTGAAATGCTGGCTATAATACATTTTCCAAAAATTGTTTAAAACAATATAGCCCCATAAACACTGGCTGACCATACTCAGACTCACCTCACTCCCTTTTATAGAAAGCATCTCAAATATTTTGCTAGTATAACCTTATAGCATACGTATGATGTTTGAGAGTAAAGAAAATCAGAATTTTTTTTTTTTCTGCTGGAAAAAAACACAAGAGGTTGAGGCCTGAAACTTCAGATTTTCTGAGAATTACTTATGCTCTGGTGATTCACTGTGGTCAGAGAACCAGCAGGATGGAAATTAATGCTTCCAGCCTCCCTCATTTTCCTCCCTTATCCCCAAGTAGCACGACTCCGTACTTCCCTTTCTTCTCAAACCCATGGATCCTTCTCCCCTGAAATGCCTGTTGTACAGCTCCCTTTTCTGGGATTGAATTTTGATGCACTGATCATTCATATCTTCTGTGAAGAAGGGAGAAAATTCATGCTCTTTGGCTCATTAGTCCTAATGAATAGTGCCCACACTTGCAGAGGGGAAGTATGTGTGAATAGGTTGGTCACAGTTATAGAATCATAGAATGGTTTGGGCTGGAAGGGACCTTAAAGATCATCTAGTTCCAACCCCCCTGCCATGGGCAGAGAAATTCTCCACTACACCAGGTTGCCCAAAGCCTCATCTAACCTGGCCTTGAACACTTCCAGGGATGGGGCATCCACAACTTCTCTGGGCAACCTGTTCCACTGCCTCACCACCCTCAATGTAAAAAATTTCTTCCTTATATCTAATTGAAATCTGCCCTCTTTCAGTTTAAATCCATTTCCCCTTGTCCTATCACTACATGTCCTTGTAAAAAGTCCCTCTCCAGCTTTCCTGCCCCCTTTAGGTACTGGAAAGCTACTATAAGATCACCCCGGAGCCTTCTCTTCTCCAGGCTGAACAGCCCCAACTCTCTCAGCCTGTCTTCATAGCAGAGGTGTTCCAGCCCTCGAATCATCTTCGTGGCCCTCCTCTGGACTCACTCCAGCAGCATCATGTCCTTCTTGTGTTGGGGACTCCAGAGCTGAATGCAGTATGCCAGGTGAAGTCTCATGAGAGCAGAGTAGAGGGGCAGAATCACCTCCCTCGACCTGCTGGCCACACTTCTTTTGATACAGCCCAGGATATGATTTGTTTTCTGGGCTGCAAGCGCACATTTCTAGCTCATTTTGAGCTTCTCATCCACCAGCACTCCCAAGTCCTTTTCCTCAGGGCTGCTCTCAATCCATTCTCCGCCCAGCCTGTACTTGTGCTTGGGATTACCCCGACCCACGTGCAGGACCTTGCACTTGGCCTTGTTGAACTTCATGAGGTTCTCACAGGCCCATCTCTCCAGCCTGTCAAGGTCCCTCTGGGGATTGAATAACTCTTTAGGCAGAAGGACACGTATCTGTTTAAAACTGACACAGACTCACCAAGTTCTATATCGACCTGCCTCCAGTTCCTTTAAAACCTAAATATAGCCCCAACAACTGTTTTTCTATATGATCAGATATGTTGTGTGTTGAAGTGTGGTCCAGGACCACAAATGCAAAGAGATACCTGGGCAGAAAAATGTTCACATACTGGTGTTTCTAGGCAGAGGTGGTAGATCAGCACTTTTGTAGATTCAACTCTCTGATTTCTTTGGAAAATCCTGCCTGCAAAGCAATGCACATAAATTGTGCAGTTTCCCAGTTGACTAAATGCACTCTGTTTTCAAAAGAACTCTTGCTTGGTTAATGGTGTCCAGAATCTGGCCCATTATGTCTAAATGACTGAGAGCTACAAACAAGGAAAAGGAAAGGTAAGATACTGCTGAAGTTAAAGGCTAATGCAAGCAGTGTGCGAGGGCATTATGGCCTTCCACAAACACCGAGCAACTGAATAGGCAATGGAAGGGATTAGTTTGTGCAGCAGAGCAGTTTCGCCTGAGGTATGCCAGATGTCTGAACTGCAGTGGAGGACAAAGAACAACATTCAGAACTCACGGGGTTACTGAGAGTATCCTTGAGACTTTGCTGCCTCCCATGCTATTTTGTGGACTGAAGAGTAAACCCGATGACTTAAGAATTCAGTGTCATTCTCAGTATAACCCCAAATCAGAGTGTATTATTATTGCTATTGTTATCCAAGACTAGAATCCTTCCTCTAGGAAACAGTGTAATGCTGCTGCTTCTTACAAGAAATGCTGTTGATTACTGTGGTAGGAGCATAATGCTTTGGTGCAGTGATTTGAGTACGAAAAATCTAATAACCCCCAAAGTCTTGACTTCAGTGGTCTCAGTCTTTTCTCTGCCCTCATGGAATGTGACAAATTAGATTTTGATAGCCTTGGTTAGGAGTGTGTTACACAGGAATAATACTGTAGCAGGGATTCAAGCAAGATCTTCAGAAAAGTTTCTTGAGTGGCATAGCTGATGTAAATGAACAAAGAACTGGGATTATTGTCTGGTGAAAACAGCAGCATTTTTTCAGATTAACTGGATTTAGTTGAGAAACACTGCTTTAACCTCTTTATTTCTCTTTTTTTCTATTAACAGACGTAAACTTGCTACTGTATCTTGACAGTAGTAGGCTACTTCACAAAACAAATACCAAAAAAGCAAATCCAGAAATGGAAGACACACTTGGCTTTTTAGTAGTCATTCAGGCTGTGCCTTTAAAAAGGCTGTTAAACACTACAGGAAAAAAAAAAAAAAGACAATATGCTTTTGTTACATAAAAACGAATAAAGCAGGTGCAGCTTTTAACTGTCCATAAAAGGCCAAAACTAACTCTGCCTTCAACTGGAAGCATTCATAATGATTTGAATGATATGCAGAAAAATTTTTATTTGTATCTTAGGAATGCATAACTGGAACTATTATGAGCAATTCCTTGACAGTTCATATTCTCCTTAGAAAATATGCTAATAATGTGTACAGTCTCTTTAACTTGGCTCTTTATAAAGCCTTCCTGGATGTTTCAAACAGAAATACGTTCAGGACCAAATATTTGTTCTGTCGTATTGCTCAAGCAGACTGTTTTACTGTTGTCATTTTATTCATCAGTGTTACATTCCTGATTTCTGTTTATATTTTTAGCCCAAAATTTTTGAAAAATTTACTCAGAGGAAAAGAAAATTTGCAAGTGGATAACAGTTTTTATTCTCAGCCTGGAAATGGCTTCCTCTTTGGTATTTATTCTCTAATATCTCTAGACATTATGGATTCATTAAGAATAAAATTAAAAGCAACAAGTTAGCCTACTCCATATTTTTGTAAACAAGGAACATGCAGATATTATATGTGAGTTTTGCAGTATTCCAACATTTCTTTTAAAAATCTCTCTCCCTTACTTGCAGAAGAGCCCATCTGAAAGCTTGCATCATTCTCCCATCAGAAGAACAGAGATAGAGTGAGCACTCTGACTTCATTGGGAGCATGTCTATCAACATCTGGAAAAATAAGAAACCTGCTCTGCAAAGTCGGACATATATTTCTTGCAGGTCTTAACTTGAAAACCATTTCTCGGCAGTGCTATAGCTGCTTTTCATTTTGTTCAGTTTTAGTATCCAACACAGCAAACCATTTTATTCTATTTGTTCGCATAAATCATACTCAGAGAAAGGACGCTGCAGTAGTGAACACTACACGGTCCTCTCCTTAAAGCTTTAAATTATGCTGCACCATGATGTGACGTTCTTCGATTCCATAAGCATTGGTTGGCAAACTCACATGAAGCAGCTACAGTCCCTTCCCCTCATGAGAAAAGAATTCCCATGCTTTCTCCCCACTGTCCTTTCTTGGGGGCTCTGCTATTTTCATTCCTATTTTATTGAAATTATTTTCTCTGACTGATTACTGAGGATATTTTGAGATTTCTTGCCAAGGACTTGTTAATTAAAGATATGTGGGCTTTTTTATAAATTTCTCCTTCTTACTCTTAAATCAAAGACTCTTTCTAGAAATACCAGAAACTATGCTATGCACATTTTCCCTTTGAAATCCGTCTTTGACTGTTTTAAACAAGGTTAGCTGTACCCTGTCCCCTCAGTGGAAAAAAAAAAAGGAAATGAAGTAACCATGAAATGAACACATCTCTCTCCTCCTCACAACAACCCACACTAAAAGGAAGCAAATATTCCTTTTCATGATTTCCTCACTTAGACCCATAGAAAGCTTTCTAGAAAGAAGCAGATGGCTAGTCTGACTGTAACAGTAGTTCCACATATCAGTCTTTTTTGACATTGTCTGGTTCAAGGATATGATGATTTTGGGGAACCACTATTTATGAACCTTAGTTCAAGTTATGGTTGTCTTAGCATCATACTGTTATACTGCTCATGCCTTCAGTGAAAGTAGGGTCAGTCAGTTGATAACTTTGGCTGATACGCATCTCTGCTGGGTGGAGGAAAAGGTCATGGGTAAAATCTTAATGGACAACTGCTTTGACAGAATGTTGAGGTTTAGCCCAGTCGGCAGCTAAGCTACCACGAGGTCCCTCGCTCCTTCCCTCCAGGTGAGGTGGAGAGGAGAAAAACATAACAAAAGGCCTGAGGATGGAGACAAGAACAGGGAGGGATCACCCACCAGCAATGGCCCCGGGCAAAACAGACTTGGATTGGGACAAAACAGTTTAGTTCATTAACAGTTACCTGAAAGGATAACAGGAAACAAAGCCAGATCTTAAAAACACCTTCTCCTCACCCCTGCCTTCTTCCCTGGCTCTGCCTCCTCCCCCAGTGGCACAGGGGGACGGGGAATAGGGGTTGTGGTCAGTTTGTCACACTTCTTTCTGCCACTCCATTCTTAAAGGAGGAGGACTCCTTATACTCTTTTCCCCTGCTCCAATGGATCTCCTCCTCACGGGACAGTCCACAGACTTCTCCAGTGTGAGTCCTTCCCACAGGACGCAATCCTTACCTATCAGATTGCTCCAGCGTGGGCTTTTCCCATGGAGTCATGGCTCCTTAGGGTGCAGCCACCAGTTCTGATGTGGAGTCCCTTCCCACGGACTGCAGATGCATCTCTGCTTCCTCATCAATGTCCAGCAGTATGAGGGGTCCTTTCCCACAGACACGGTCCTTCACTAACTCCTTTGGGCACAGGCATGCGTGAGGTCCTTTCCCATGGACTGCAGGTGGGTCTCTGCTCCACTGTTTCTCTCATGATGGCAGTGGGGCCACCTGCCGTCTCACCACGGCTGCGGGGGAATCTCAGCTCCAGCACACCTCCTCCCACTTCATCTTCACTGACCTTGGTGTCTGCAAAGCTGTTTCTCTCACATTTCAGTCCTCTCTCTGCTGCAGCCGTGACGGGCCTGACTGGCCCGACGAACCTCTGCAGTCCCATTAGGAACGAACTCTGCCCAGTGGGCGCCCTGGGAGCGGGGCACTTCACAGCTCTCCAAGCCGTGCCACCATGGCCGTCACATCAAGCGACAGCGACCCAGGAGGCTGGGGGCAGCCCCCACGCCCCTTCTCTTCACTGCAGGGCCCGCCTGACTTGAGTTCCTTTGTCTCCTTCTTAAATATCACATTCGCAGAGGCGCTGACTGGCATGGCCCTGGCCCAAGGTGGGTCCCACCTGACCAGAGACTGATTCAATGGGTTTTGGAGCCGGGGAAGCTTCTTGCAGCTCTTTACAGGGGCTATCTCTGCAGCCCCTCCCCTGCTACTGAAACCCCACCACATAAACCGGGCACACAGAAGTATATTGGTACAATGCAATGACTAAAGATGGGAGAAATAGACCCATAATTTCTCTGCAGGTGGAAAATCTCAAACAGCAAAAAAGCAATATGCTGATTCTTATCTTTAAAACCCCAGGAGGTTATGCAGGTACATTTGTCTCTTGGAATATAAGGTAACCTGGGCATGGGAAGAGTTTAATTGTAATAGTAGAGGAAGAAAATTGTTTTAATATAGGTTCAAGGAAGGTAAATGAAAACAAGTAAACTGTGAATAGGAGTCATAATTAAAAGCACAAGTAAGGAGCAGAGGAATCCTAGGCATCTTAGCTCTGATTAGAGCCTAAATATATCTCCAGAATGGTGGGAAAACTGATGCAGAGGAAAGGGCATAGATGTGTACATCTATTTTAGTTAGTCTTTTCTCTCTATCTCTTTTCAGATTCCTGTGAAGAGTATTCCTCTACCTATTTCTGTCTATGTCATTGCATGTCTTGAAGAGTTAAAATCCCAAGGTGAAGTACTATGGGTCTGGAGCTCAAAGAGAAAATGCGTTTCAGCTTTTCTGCACAAATCCATGGGCAGGATGGGACCTTGGCCCTTCACGAATAAGGATTCCATATTTCAGTTTGGGATTGCCCAGAAACCATCTAGTTGAATGAGAAATAGATGACTTTTTAGGGCTGTGAGACAGCCTGAAGTCATGGATGCTGTTTGCCATTGAAAACCAAGGATATTTCTGGGAAACTACATGTGGGCTTGAAAACTGGAACTGCTCTCCAAGTGTATGTTCAGGGGCCCCTGCTAGAGTTCTGTATCTGGATATTGTTCAAACTCTACAGGCTTTAATGATCCTCCGACTCAGTACAGTAGTTTCTAAACATAGGAGACTGAGTAATGTCTCTTTCTATCATGGATTTTCTACCATGGATGTCTGTGTAGATCTGTGACTGACCCAGTTACAATGTGACTTATATTTGCACTTGAACAGAATCATCACTTGCTGTTTGTTACTGATATTGCCAGAAGTCTACTTTCTTATACGCTGTCTTTATTCTAGAGGCAACTAATCTTCTGATTTTATGCCTAACCACATCATGCTTCATGGGCTTTATTCATGTAGTAGGGAAAGCTCTCTTGACCTTACTTTTCATTATCATTGGAAGTTTGTTTCTGAGTGAAGGCATTGAACAGAAGAGCGTTACTACTTAGAAACAGGCTTGTTGGAAAAAATCAGAATCGTTTAAGCTTGTGTTGGAATAGGTCAATCTTATCTTTAACTTGAACCTTCTTAAGCTTACGTTCACCTATCATGCTATTAAACATTGTCGAAACCCCATTCAGCAGAAGTGCAAGACGATTAACAGGAAAAGCTGTGTGAAACAAGGACTTTGTACAGTCCTATATCAGTCATAACATTTATCTCAACAAGTCCAGATTTATTTACATGCTTTATTTCAAGATTCAGTGGCCAGCATCTCAAATGTGTTTAATTTGTGTCGATGCTGCCAGGGAACAAAGTGCCATCACAATGTGTCATCCAGGCCTAGAGCTGTATTTTTCTATTAAACTGTGTTGGTTGGGCTAGTAGAAGTCCATACAGTGGATGCTGTTCTCTTGCTAGGTTGCCTGTTACTTGGTTTTCTAACAAAATCAAAACATATTTATGAAAATATTTACACATACACTGCGAAAGTTACTTAGGAGAGTTTTTGTAGTCATTTACTACCAATTATTCATGATTATAATTTTTGATGAATAACCTATTAAGCTTGATTCTGAAATCTCCTTAGGTGTTAAGCCAGTTTATATTTGATGGAATTACTTCTGATTTGTACTAAGAAAGATTAGGATCAGGCTCAGAATCACATCACTCTCTTTTTTCTCCACTCAGACATTGTAAAACGTCCCTTCAGTAAGGAAGGTAAGAGCAAGTCTTTACTGTTTGCAGTTCAGAATTGTAAGAGGAATTGATATGATATGGACAGTTTCAGAGTTCACAAGATAAGACTGATATCATCTCTTTTGCCTAAGTGCCAGTAAAACCAACATTTTCCTGAATTATGTAGTTTGTTCAGCTGTGCTTCTTGGCCAGAGTGGTTTGAGTGGTTGTTGTGGTTTAACTCATCTGGCCACTAAACACCATGAAGCTGCCTGCTCACCCTCCCCTACCCCCAGGGGATGGGGAAGAGAATTAAAGGGGAAAAGGCAAGGAGCCTTGTGGCTTGAGTAAGAACAATTTAATAATTGAAATAAAATTAAAAGTAAAATAAAATTAAAATAAAATTATAATAATGTATGATAATATATAAAAATGATAATATGTACAAATGAGTGATGCACAGTGTAATTGCTCACCACTCGCTGACCAACACCCATCCTATCCCGACTAGTGATCCCAAAACAAAGTTCTGAAACCGTGATCCCAGAAGAGAGGTCCGAAGAGCGATCTAAAGAGAGATCCAAAGAGAGAGCGCTTCCCAGCCAACCCTCATCTATATACAGGGCATGACTTTGCATGATATGGAATATTCCATTGGCCAATTTGGGCCTCAATCCTAAATCTAAGCTCGAATCCTAAACTGGGAGTCATGGATCCTTTGTTCTGTCTGTGCTCACTCCCAACTTCTTGTACACCTGCACAGTGGCAAAACATGGGAAGCTGAAAAGTCCTTGGTGTCTTAGCAATAGCTATAAACATCAGACTGTTATCTACATTCTTCTCATACCAAATTCCATACTAAATCCAAACCACAGCACTGTTCTAGCTACTAAGAAGAAAACTAACTCTGTCCCAGCCAAAACCAGGACAGTGGCCTATTGAAATAATTTACAAGACTTCTTGTGCTGTATTTGCTTCCAGCTAAAAGGTAATACTGTGGTATTACTGAACTAAACTCACAAAGTAACTCAGTCAAGTGTAAAATAATTGTCAATTGCCTGTGTGAATTAAAAAAAACTTGGCCAAGTTCACTGCTGCGTTACAATAAACCAAGGCAACCCAAGTCTGCTTGCTGATAAAACGTGCGCAAATATAGCTAAAGGGAAAATTTGGCTTATGTTTCATAACAATACTGCATGAACTGGAGAAGTGAAATGGAAATGGAAGATAGCCTTACCCAAAAATGCATTTCTTCCAAACAAAATGACATACAACCTTCCTCCTTGAATGAATTGAGAGAAACCTAGCAGTTCATCCTTTCAAAATCCTGGTTTTCTAGATCCAGCCTAGATCTGACTTGACGGGCTGAGCCAGGTAGCGGCTGGGATGCACGCACTGTGGGGTACAGTGCATGGCAGATCAACTTTAGACCTCTATACCTCTAAGAAAATCTGACATATATAAGTCTGCATCCGCTGTTTAATGCACTAGAATATAAAATGGTCTCCAGACAGAGTCAGGCAGAAAACCAGCTGCCATTACCACTTCCCATGCAGTCAGCCACAGTAGAGGGCTTTGTATAATACAGTGAATGATCTGGCAGGAGTTGCAGATATGACTCCAACTGTAATGCATCTTGGCCTGTTGAGCTAAGCCAGACTGAACTTCATCTCTCTCAGCCTCCAGTAGCATTTCAGTAAATGGTATTTTTCAACAGTTACTGAGACTTTGCCAACTATTCTGATGCAGATTGACTCACATCCCATGTAAAAGGCACATTGGTTGGACTCACTCTGGATTTCTATGGCATGTAACAGTTCCACTCATTGCTGGGTCTGACTGTAACTGTTTGTCTGGCCCTACAGAGGAATGTGAAACCCTCTCATACAAAAAACTAAGAGTTACATTTGAGGGCTTGTGTCTCTAAAGTAGGAGGCTTGCTTGGGAGCAGAATTAAAGGATGCAGAAAGTCTGGTTTGGACTAGAAGAAAGGAAAAAAAAAATAGAGGGATTTTTTATTTTTAAATTGTAAGGTTTTGGAACTTCTGAGGGTTTCCATTACAAGGAAGTCTATTTGTAGATAATAGATCTAATTTTAAAAATGGAACCCTGTGGCTTGACTGCTTTTGGTTAAATGTTAATGAATGGTAAAGCATGCAACACTGAAGTTTTATTAATCATATGTGCCACATTCAAAGCACAGGGTAGAGTGCAGTCTCTGGTTTTGAGCAGAGACTGTGTCTGTCTATACGTTAGCCAGCACATACCAATATGACTGATTATAGTATTTGAGTGGTATTTCAGTAAAAGTGATAGGGAAAACAGAAGGCCTATCTGTCTTCATCATGATGTCATGCTTTTCCTAAATTCTGCGTTTTACCTGTAATCAGCTAAAAAACTGTTCAAGTATCTGAACAAGTAAATCTGCTTTTTTATCCAGGTGTTACACTGTCGCTCACCAGCCTGGGCTGCGGCACCAAGGACACTGTTGCATTCTCCACAGCCAGGAGGAAATGGCCTGCCTCTTGTAGGCAGGATAGGTACCTTGAGTTGAGTAGTTAATTAGTAGTTCATTATCTTCAACTCAGTCCAGCTGGGTAAGAATGATTGGTACCATAATTCCCCCTTTTTGTTTTACCATTTTTGTTTTCACAAAGGCTTTATGGGTGAGCAGAGACCCGGCCCATTCATCCAACTCCAGCACGCTTCCCTCCCGCGAATACCACATCGGGGCTTGCGGCTTTACCTTCTTCTCCGAAGGACTCGAGCTCGAGCTCCTGGCTCCGGCTCTGGCTCCGGCTCTTTTGGCTCGGGCTCTCAGCTCGGCAAGGGAGTCGGGGCTTCCTAGGGTCTCACCGATGTATCACGTCGGGGTCACCAGTTGTTGCTCACCAGCCTGGGCTGCAGCACTAAGGACACTGTTGCATCCTCCACAGCCAGGAGGAAATTGCCTGCCTCTTGTAGGCAGGATAGGTACCTTGAGTTGAGTAGTTAATTAGTAGTTCATTACCCAGTCCAGCTGGGTAAGAATGATTGGTGCCATATTACACTACATTTTTATCATCCCGGTGGTTATGGTAAAGATTTTTTTTCTCTTTCCCTTCTGTTGATGCATAATTACTGCTCTATCTTAGGATCAGCTGAATAAAACATGTTCTTGATTTCGCAGGTACTGGGAAATGCCAGGCATTTGGTTGGAAGTGATCAAAAAATGGTTGGTATTGCTAGGAAACAAATATTTGGTGTGTTAAATCTGATCTCTAGTAATCTAAAGAAGAATTAATTATCTTTTTCTAAATGTGTAATATGGCAGTGTTTCTTTTGTCTTAGGGAGGCATTTGTAGACTAGTTACCATTAAGCAGAATTTTTTTTTTTCTGACGTAATTTTCAAAAGCTATGCCATACTAGCACTGTTTCAGATATATCTGAAATCTAAGTATTTCAGGACATTTTTGTCAGAAGAATAAGCAGAACACGTGGAAAAAGTAACATTCCCAAATTAATCAATTCATTTCAGCATTTTTTTTAAAATAAACATTTGTGCAATCAGATTTTGAAATTTCTTGGATGATTAAAAACATAGATCACTCTTCATTATACATCCTGCTCTTGAAAGTTATCTGCAACCAGCAGTTCATGTAAAAGTAGGAACTTTGGAAAGTTAGACACAAAGTTTCTGCCACTTTGTCTGCAGAATTGCTGTAGCCTGTCACAAGAAGAGAACTGCACTTTTTTCTTCTTGAAAACGGCACTTTTCTGTTGTTTTCCACAGCTGAATGCTGTACAGTCACATAAGCCTTAAAGGTTATGGTTAACGTTTTGGTTTTGTATATGCATATTTATAGAACAAGTAGGGTAACATACCACATCAGAAGAACAAACGCTATGCCTTTCACGTTGCTGACACAAATGCCACAATATGGTGTAACACCTAGTTTTAAAAACAAATCCCTTGATAGCAGTAAGAATAACTTGATGTAAGATCTAGCACAGAAGCTGCATGATCTTTGGTCTTTTTGTGGTATGTGACAATTATAGGATATGTTGTCAAGGAAACTCCATTGTGGAATAACCTTCCAAATTATTTGTTGTGTTTCTGACCTTCAAACATAATTCTGCACATTCTTCAGATAAAGACAGTCCCATTTAGGACAGTGAAAATACTTGGAGTGCAGCTAGCACTTCACGTCTGCATAGTATCAAGCAAATTTATTAAGCTTTAATCTATAACATATATAGATGATATGAGCTAATAGATTCCACTATAGTCTTATATGAATAATCCATGTAGCTGAGGAAAAAGAAAATGAGGCCTGTTAAGTAATCTTAATATTAATACTGTTGGATACAGCTCTGTCTGACACAGCTGGGAAATGTTCACGAAGATTTACATGTTGCCAAGGGCTGAGTATTCCTTTAGTGATAAATCGAGAAGGAGTTTTTGTTTTTCAGTTCTTTGTTAAGTCTACTAGACTGTACTGCCTCTAAATGATTGATCAGACAAGGAAAATGTTGTGAAGGCATTCAAGTAAGAACAGAAATAAGATATCTATTTTCTGTTTCTCAGGAGGGACAAGAGATGAAGCCATGTGCGGGCATTTAACTGCTGGCACGATAGGTATCATTTCAAAACTGTCTAAGTAAGACACATTAATTAAAAAAAGTCACTTATCTAAATCTCGTCCTAAGTCAGCAGGACAATTCTGGAAGTTCCTTGTATGGTGACAGTCACACACCGAATGAGCTGAACCGTGGCTCATATTCTGTGTCTTGTTTGCAAACATAAACCTGCTGAAAAACTGGAAGGAGAACCTGCAGGTCTTATAGCGTTTTCATCATGTTTCTTAACTGCAGAGGTAAAGAAGTGTAAAGCCAAACTGCCCTTATTCTGTTCACTAATCCTTTCTTTTCGCATGTCCATACTTGGGAGAAAGCCGATGAGTAGTTTTGAGCTTCTTCAGGCAAAAAGTTAGAATTTGACACTGCTTGCTGTTCAAAAATAAAAAGGAAAACAGAAAAAGAAAAAAAAAGATTTATTATGTTTTGAATCTGCTACTGGGTATATTAGTGCTGTGTTGTTTTTTTCTTTCCAATCAAAGTCCAATAGATTTCTATTTTCATGTGGCTTACCGCAAAAAGTAATACTTTTTTTATTTTCTTTACTGAGCAGGAACACAAAAGTGGTTCAATTTTAGAAACTTTTTGGTTAAAAATAGATATGTCCCAACCCTTTCTCTCTTCACGGTATGTGAAGTCTGGTCAAAGTACAATATTTTTGCCTACTGTTAGTTAGATTAAATTTCCCAGGGCAGACAGAGTGTTGGAAGCCAGAAAATGAGTATCTTCCTGCTGCTTCATAAACAATATCACACCTAGCTGGGAAAGACAGAGCTTTATAGGAATCTTACTTTTAATGGTGTGTCCTCATTTCCCCTGTTTTCTTGCTTTCAGTACTATTACTGAAAAGTTATATGGGCTTTTAGAGGGACTGTGCTATAATGCCCTTATGGTCACAGTATGTATGCACAAGAATATGGTTAAGCAAAACAGCAGGAGGAGGGAGGAAGAATTAACATAAGGAAAAAAAAACCACAAATGCAAAACAAAGGGTTATTCTTGGAAACAAATTAAACAGCTATCTCTAAAAAAAAAAAACATTGCCTGGATTTAGAAGGAAAAAATGTACATTTTTTGTCTCTGTCCCCTCTCTTTCAAAATACTAACTAAAGCTATAGTTTCCGATTTTCAGACTAGTTCCATAATAGTTTTGCCTAGGTCAGAAGGCAGCTTGGAAAGAGGAGTTGGGATTGATTCCATGTTTTGAGTTGGTGCCCAAAGGTTTTGTCTAACCCCAAAGATATCTTATGGGGAAACAGCTTGTCACTCAAAGTGGATATTTCTTTGTGCACAGTGACACTGAAGATGTGATCACATCTCTCCCATGTTGATTTGTTCCTGAATGGCAACATCCAGCCTAGTACAGTGCAAATTGCTAACACTGCTATATTAACAGCTGGCATTTCCGTAACAGTCCTTGGATTTAAAAATATTTTTCTGAGGATTTTCTGAATAATAGATACAATATTGAGTGCTTAATGTAATCATAGTATCCAATACACAAAGATGTGATAAAATTAAGGACTGTGATTAATTCCTGAAACAACTGCTTTATGAATTTACTGATTATCAGTTGTTAATGCTCTTACCATATCTAACTGATGTACAGCTTGTAAAACTAGGTGGGCTGTTATAAATTAAGTTTCCATTGAAAAAATAAACAAAATTACTACTCTGATTAATTGCCATTTGAGTTGCAGCATTTATTTTAGAAACAGGCAAACAAGCAAACATTTGCAGTGATGCTAAATCTGCTAGAACTTTAGCTAATCTGCTAGGTATTTACCCTCATTGCTTTAAGAAGCAAATCTTATTAATAATCTAAATTTTCTAGCTCGGTTTTGAGTAACTGGATAGCTTTTGCATCTTTTGTCTACATATTTATACCCTAAAGGACCTCCAATCACAATTTTACTCAAAATACAGATAATCACACTCTTGGTCTAAGGACCTTTCTGATAGGATATCAAAGTATTGCTCACAGTCTCTCTGTTTTTCACTGGCATTTCTTTATTCTTTCCCTTTCCTCGTTTTTTTTTTAATTTTTTTTTTTTTTAAAGGGGAGAAGAGGTGGGATGGAGCTTAGTAATTTATCTAGATTCGTACAGATATATATGCTTCAACAATCCATCCAGCCTTATTTTAAGTATTTGAAATTTTAAAGTACACAAATGTAAAACTGAACACTGCAGCCCCCTCCCTGTCCCTCGAAACAGCCAGCATAACAAACTGTGCTAAATCCAGCAACAGGAGACATTTATGATCATTACGTCACGTTGTCAGAGCCTCCCTATCCCATTAGGGCTAAGAAAAGAATCCAGGACTTGCAAGGCAGCAAGACAAGATAGAGTCATTCTCAGTTTTAATTTCTCTGCTCCAGAGAGAAGATGTGATGGCTATAACCAGAGAGCTCACCTGCTTATCCTGGTTAAATCATGCACATGGAGGGAGGAGAAATAGGCACAAGCAGGTGATTAAGTTCTTGCAAAGTGAGGACCAAGTGTGCATTTCTAAATTCCAGATTAACAGGCTAAAGTCTGAGCTAGTTATCTGGGTGACAGAGGGAAGGGTGACACCACATTAAATAATAGCTGAGCAGATCTCCCCCACATACCTTGGATCAGGTATGTGCCTTTTTGGGAGGTTAATGATTTGTGATTTGCTCTGCTTACATATCAGACGATGTTTTGGGGTATTAATAAACCTATTTAAGGACATGAATCAGATTGATAATCTCAGTTTCTAGTGCTGGGATTATTTTTTTTTAACCTACCTGTTAATTTATTGTATGCAGACTATAAAATAAAACATAAACCACCTTATGTCCAGTCTACAAAACCCATTTTGGTACCTGTTGATGAACATCATAAGGAGGAATGCGCAGTTTCATATAAACTTTGCTAGTTTATTTTGGTTGGATGCTGTCCTAGGTTACGATGTAAAATGTGCCCAAAAGTTTGTATTCTATCACCATCTTCATGAGCTGTTGAGACCAGGTGGGGCAATGTTTTCCTTGCCTCCTCCTCCCAGACTATCTTCTGTTAATGGGCCATCAATGCCTTGCCTCATGGCTCATGGATAACTCCCTCCAGGAGCCATCTCTGTTTGATGGGCAATCAAGGATCTACCGCCAGACTCACAGAACGACATCAACTCCATGTGAGATGCTCCAGCCGGGAGGGGAGGGGGCGCCTCAGGACTGCACCCGCGCCCGGGAAAGCGGCGGCGGTCGGGCTCTGGCAGTCACCGGGGACAGACGGGCCCTGCTCGCTGCTGGTTGACTGGTTGGGACAGAGCAGCCACTCGAGGTTTGCTGTGTGCCTTCCTCCCAGACCTGGGACGCCTGGGGCGGTCGGCATTGACCCTGCAGAGGAGCGGTTTTTTTCTTCTCCGCCGGGTTCCCGGAGGCAGACCAGGTCTATCTGCAGCACCGCCGGCCCTTCGGAGGCGGCCCGCGCCCTTCGGAGGCGGCCCGCGCCCTTCGGCAGGATCGCTGCTTCCGCGGAGCCACGTCTGCCGTGCCAGGAGGGCCGCAGCCACCGTTTGATGGGACTGCTGCTGGCACCC
Organism: Tauraco erythrolophus; assembly: GCF_009769465.1. NCBI lineage: Eukaryota > Metazoa > Chordata > Aves > Musophagiformes > Musophagidae > Tauraco > Tauraco erythrolophus. Next base: position 36,664,751 of record NC_141470.1, on the reverse strand, counting down.
TGACCAGCAGGGTGTCAGGTCGTATTCTGACTCTGTCAGTGGGTTTTTTCTTTTTGTGTACTATTGCATTTGGGGTGGTTGTTGTTGTTGTTGTTTTCCCTTCTCTTTAATCTTCCTAGTAAAGAACTGTTATTCCTACTCCCATATCTTTGCCTGAGAGCCCCTTAATTTCAAAATTTTAGTAATTCGGAGGGAGGGGGTTTACATTTTCCATTTCAAGGGAGGCTCCTGCCTTCCTTAGCAGACCCCTGTCTTTTCAAACCGAGACAGATGCTGATCATGGTACCTCTTTCAACAGATTGCTAGAAGTAAAACACTGCATTCAAAGCAGTTTTGAACTGATTCAGAGTTTGACTTCACAAGGGATGCTCTAATGAAAATTCATCACTTGCTAGCCTGACCATTTCACAGCATGGGAGCTGATTTGTGAAATTCAAATGGTGCCAGTCCCCTCATGCCTTATCAGAATTCTCATTTCCCAGTAAGGACAGAATTTCTCCTGTCATTTTCTGGGAAGGAATACATTAGGTAGCTCTATTTCTTGTCATTTAAACAATCCTGGAATATGTTCTACTAAGCCTAATGTCACATGTAGTTGGGATTCAGCCCAAAGCTTCTGCTAGCGTTTCTGTTAACTATGCTTGTTCTATTCTTCAGTGCTTTGCACCATGCAAGCACAAACATATCTTCTATATGGCTTAAGAAAACTCATCCTGGCTTATTTCTCGAGTTACTGTAGCTGGGCAGCATCACCTTTACTGCAATAAGGTGTTCTGAACCCATGGGAGAAATGAGATACAAGTTCCTTCTTGACCCACTGATGATATACCAAAATGGTATCCTTTTAAGATACATTCTGCAGGTTCCTCCTGTCCCCAAAACTGCATTCAACCCAACAGACACTTTTTGGTAGAATGCCATGACGGATGTTGTTGTTTAGTGCAACTGCAGGAGAGCACAGCTGTTCTACATTTGACTGAAAACTTTTTCCAGCAAGTCACAGAAAGTTTTGTGCTGAGCTGAATTCCAGTCTTAATAAACAAGTTAAATAAAACCTCCTAGAAGTTCTTTCATGTCTTGATGCACTCTCACTTGTCTCCAAATATTTTTCCTCATCATGCTCTTCTCAATACAAAACCATAACAAAATTATGTTCTTGTTTATTAGGGCTGCCTGTGCTTGGAATTGTTCAGCAGTCATTGAAAGCATATTAGCTATGATCTTTAAGGTAATGGCACCTGAGAAAAACAATGTTATTCTTGTAGTTATTGCTTATTGAGAGGTTTGAGATATGAAAAATTTATTGCTGGGAAACATTACTGTGGGTCAGCTATTCTGCTTGTTTGCATAGTCTTATTCCACAGTAAATGTGAAAGACTTTACCCTTTAGTAGAAGAGAAATAAACAACCACATGTTTATGCTGCTGTGTGATATGGGGAAATAGTGCGGCAAGTGTTACCATACTTTATCTGTTCTGGGGTAACTTATTTGTGTTTCAGAGAACTGAGATAACAAGTCTTCCAAAATTCTGGCCAATAACCTTTTATTTTTGAACACTGTAGAAGAATAATTGTGCAACAAAGTTTCTGGCTTTTGGACTTTATTGATTTATGTAAGCGCACTTAGAATTCTTCCTTCTTTCACAAACCGAGTGGACATTAAGTATCTTCATGTCAGAAATGATAGTCTCAACAACCCTTGCTTACTTCAATGAGATATTTCCTTGAAAAAGAAACACTTGTTTTCTAGACTTGATACAAATCAGGATGTCCACCAGTAGGAAATTCCAGCATTTCATTGCTTGGTTTCAATCCCTATCAGATCAAGAAACTGACATACAGTTTTTCTTTCTGCTTGCAATGAAACATTCCAAAATGGGTATGCAGAAATAACCACATCTTGTCATGTTTTTTGTTTTTAAATTGAAATGACATATTTCAATATTGAATAAAGAAAATGTTTTTTATTTGGTTTGTTGAACTGGCCAGAAACTTTTTTGTTTTCACACTGAACTGTGCTTTTCTGAAGTCGTAAATTATCTCCTGGTCATACAAATTACCTCCTGAGAATTGAAATATTCCCATCCTACCCTCTGACGTGGTTTTTCTTCCTAGATGAAGTTTCCCGTGAAACATTATTGCACTCAGTTGAATGACTGCACTGTATTATGTAAGGACTTGATCAGAGGTGTGTTTCATATGTATCTGAGCCTGAACTCTCAGGAAACAAGTTGGCAGGATATGCTGAAGTTAGGCCTTAGATTTTTAAGCTTCTCTGCTTATTTTGATCTTTCATTTTGTTTTGTTTTGTTTGTTTGTTTGTTTAGCATTTTTTTCTCTGTAAATTCAAAATTATTTAATTATTTCCACAGGGATCCCCTGCTTCCTTCCCTCCTTCCCTCCTTCCCTCCTTCCCTCCTTCCCTCCTTCCCTCCTTCCCTCCTTCCCTCCTTCCCTCCTTCCCTCCTTCCCTCCTTCCCTCCTTCCCTCCTTCCCTCCTTCCCTTTCTCTCTTCTGTCTTTCCTTTACTGTGTGTAACTTAAGTATTGCTGGTGAGCATAACTGGCTGCCTTTGTTGCCAAATATTTGAGTTGTTAAAGCTTTCACAGTGTCTGGTATTCTGTAATAATACATCCTGACAATTTTTTCAAGATCCATTGCTAGGATGGCATTGTCTGCCATCGCCTATACAGATATTCTGTTCCCTCAGTACCATGACATACCTCGGTCTTCTAGTGCGCTTCAGTGTACAACTGCTTTCAGGGCTGTAGCCTGTTAATATGAGAGTATGATGGAAGAAATAACACAGAGTCATTACCCAGATTTTTTTACTCCCTTTTGCGAGTCCATAGCCCTCTGTCTAGATTGTGCATAGCCTTGTACCTAGATATCACAGTACCCAGTAGTTAATTTACTGATCTTCCACACTACTTTTCTTCCTGCAGTCATGATGGTTGCGTGTGACACTCAAAATCAGCAAAATACTGCCTGTTGCCTAGATTTACAGTCACAACATAAGTGCACAACGCTGCAGTAACCATTAGATCTATTAGATTCTGCCATGCACATTTGGAATATAGAAACTACACAGATGCAGAACACTTTACAACATGTATTTGAGGCAGTTTAGAATTACTGCTAAAGTGTTCCAGCATGTGGAGAAAGACAGATTGTCTAATTTTGAACAACACTTATGAATAAAGTCATACAAAACTCGGTTACATGGACTGAAGAAAATCTTAATTGTGTCACAATGGAAATGTGATTAAATCTTAGCAGAAGGGACTTCTGTGTGACAGTGTATTAGAAAAACTAAGCAACTAAGGTCCATCATATTAAGAGTTCTATGATAGAATTACAGTTTTTAAAGGCTGTCAGCTGTGTGGCATGTCCAAGAAACATAAAGCAATCCAAAGGGAAGACTTGTATGCAGAAGCATACAAATAGAGATGTGATGACCCAATGGCTAAACCTTTTTTTACCATTACTTCTTTGGTAACTAATATCACATTAGGTTATTTCCTGTGCTTCTTTCTTTGGTTAAAAAGACCACTGGATATTTTTGTTGCTATTGTCAAATATGCTTATTAGTCAGCAAGACTGACATCTCAAGTATATACCACTGGAAGAAAGAGTATAGTGATGAGTGGGTGAAGAAACTGCCTGGTAAGCAAGCTTTAAAACACAAACAAAACATTATCTAAGTATTGAAGCCAAAGGAGGAATTAAACAAAAGTCAGAGACCAAGTCAGCTGTCACTAGAGAAGGAAATGCTGTTTCGGATTGCCGGTTTAATAACCAGATGGAGAATCTAGCTGGGCTTTGTTTTTCTTGTTATTAAATCAAGAGCCTAAAAATATCAGGCCACTGTCACAAATAGAGCTGGGCAGGCTATTTTTAAGGAAAATTTATTTAACAAAAATTTTGTGCAGTGTGACTGACCAAGTCCAGTGACCACTCTGCTGCCTTTGGCAGGATCTCAGAAAGAGAATGAAGACTAAGGAGAGGACAGAAAATATCTGAACCTCCCAGAAGTACTCTTTTAGATCTAGAAATTGGTAGAAGAGAAAGAATTAAAAAGGGCTATTTTAGAACCTAGTTAGGGCAACCTGAGAGCAAGAACATAAAAACTGATGGAAAAAGCAGTGCAAAGGTCCTCTGAAATGGAGGAATTTTTTACAAAAGGAAGGTACTGGAAAAAACTTGCTAAAAGTGTGATAAGCAGGTGAAATCTGAGGAAAAGAAAAGATGATAGTCAATTTTTTCAATGGATGATGTGTAGGAAACTAGAATAAAAGCACAAACAGATGGTAGGCTGCAAGAGCCTAACGAGCTTTTCCCCGGGAAGGGCTTCACAGGTCTTCAGTGTGGCTTTGTGCACTTGTAACCGGTTCACTGGCAGCAAGGGATGGGCTCACAGCTGCCCTTCATCTCATGCTTCTCCAGGTGATCTGTGCCTGGTACCAAGCCTCCTGCCAGGCGACTCCCTCAGCTTGTAGCAGATAAACTGGACAAGGGCTCTGTTTGCAGCCTGCCTTTTGTGGCGGCCTCTGAGATGGCATCTGCAGCCTGGCCAGACAGCTCGCCCGCATATGCCGACCCCGGCCCGAGTCGTGGCAGAGCACAGCCTCGCCTCTGAGCAGGCCACCCGTACACAGTCTTTGCAGCACGGCTGCTGATGGAGCTGTGAGTTCCCAGCTGCTCTGAAGGCTGTTCCAAAGCCACCATATGATGCCTATGGAGACTGAGCATGGGCTGGTCTTTTTTTGTCAATTGTGTGACATTAAAAATGTGTTTGAGTGTCCCAGGGGTGTCTTGCTGATGCTTCGTTGTCACTTCAAAAGCTGCTGTTTGTGACTATGTGCGTTGGAACTGTGCTCACACAGGCACTGTATCCACTCCTTGGCTGTGGGAGTGACAGGTTGACTGTGCTTAGAAGATGCTGAATGTTTCTTGTGAATATATGTGAAAAACACCTCTTTTCTGTCAGCTGTCTTCTGGACAAAACTTTCACTTTGTGCATGTTTGGGACCATTTGACTATCTCTGTATAATATACAGCATGGAATTTCACATAGATATTTTCACAGAAGAAAAGCAAAAGGCTTATGTTATTCATAAATATACACACAGAAAGTGAGATTTTAAAAAATGTTTTTCATAATAACTGTGGATGGGTGGTTTTCTTGAAGCACACACACTGACAGTTTATGTCACGTTTTATACTACACCTTGAGAACAGATAGGTTGGTTTTTAAAAAAAGGCTAGGCTCCCTGTGAGAATTTGGAGCATGTTTAATGAGTTCTTTAAATTCCGAGATCATGTTCTAATGGAAAAAACCAAAACAAAACCAAACAGCATCAAAAACCAAAAAGAAAACAACAAAAAAAACCCCAACTCTAGAAGACTGTCGTGGGGAAGTATGTGTATTTAATTTCAGTAGTGTTTGTTTGTATGTTCCCAGAAAATGGTATTTCTTTTACCCAAAAGATACAGGAAGGGAAAAATACAAGGTCATTGTGAAACTTAAGAGAAAAGGTTGCCCCAGAAAAAATATTAGTTCTGAAGAATATTAGAGTTGCCATAATGCTGCAACGTTCTTATTAAATTTGGTTGTGATGATGTTTTAGACTATAGACAGATTGGTCTGCAAGTTGTTGGGCCCTGCGTTTGAACCTCCTCTGGAACGAAGGGCAGAAGAGGTGTCTGGCAGTGTGTAGTGAATGCACATTCTTTAACCACTTCAGCACAAAACGCGGAAGCTGAGCTAACCCTGTCAAGGAAGAGCAGCCTAAGCAGAGCTATCTACGTTCACAGAGAAGCAGGTGAGGAATGCTTACTGGTCCTGGTCTGCTGGGAGGATGATAACCTTTTTAAGCAGAACAAAAGAGGCAGCTGGGAGAGCAGCTAGATTTGTCAGCCATAGTCTAATGCAGCTATGTCTGGACTACACCTTTAGAGTGCTGTGCACTATTTTAGCATTTGAAAATCTTTTCACTTGGAGGAAACCATTTGTAATTTAGAATTTAGAGATTTCTGTCACATAATCAGAATTGCTGTCCTGTTCACAATCCATCAGCATTTTCGCCTTGGACAGTTATGCCAGTTACATGGCCAGCCAGAGTGCCACTGCCCCATGGCTGAACATCATGAACCTGCTGCTGGCCTCTTCCCCTCCTCACAGTGAGTTGATGACTTTTTATCACAACCTTCCCTACAGGGTAATCTTATTGCACTCCTTAGCATCACTGGCCCATGACCCTGCAGTCCTGAGAGTGATGTTGTCCTAGTCATGGTCCTAGAAATCCCAATGCTTTGTTATCACCTTTGCAGTCTTCCAGTGCCTTCACTTTCAATCTGAAAGGAAAGTAATGGCCCTTGTAATCCAGTGCCAGCCTCTAGGACCTCAGAACTTCTTGTGTACTGGCCTCTTTACAGTGTATAAATGCAAAACATACTGAACATGTATTTTCTGTGTAAGAACATTATTTCAGAAAACTGTCTGGCAAAGAAAATATTTCTGGATTGGAAAAAACAGACTAGCTTGCAAATGCTGCCAAAAGCACTGAATCTTTTTTAAGGCAGACACTTTGGATGCTTCAGCTGGCAGAAAATCATTGAGGGATATTTTTCAAAACATAAAGTACTGTCCTTTTGAAAATACCCAGTTCTTTAGAGTAATGTAAAGTGTATTCACAAGATACAGGAATCCACCCACCTGACGCTGCTAGAGTAGGAATAGTTCTTGTAAATCAAAATTGTACTCTGTCTTTTAATAGTACTAATAAAATGGACTGAAGGAAACACTTGTATTTGAGTAAGAGTTTATTTTTAGGTAACTGAGTAGCTGAAAATAGAATTTCCTGTACATAGGAACCACATTTTGTCTCTGGTGTGGGTGTTTCTGTCTGGGCAGGCTCGGATATGACTGCCGGTGACAGATGAATTATCAGTTCTGTGCTCATGGCAAGCCACACTTGCATCACTTAAGAAGCTTAACAATGAGCTGCTGAAATGCTGAACTCAGAGTCTTAGAAATAAACTCAGAGAAAATAAACATCTATCCACGTTATGGGCACCAGTTCTGTAGTCATTCTCTGAACTGCATTTCGAATGCAGCATCCTTGCTGACTGCTGCCTCTTGGGGATGTGTAATGTTTGTAAATGAATTGTATAAAAGTCTGCCCTTTCTCCCCTTCGTTCCGTATTTTTGTTCATATGTTTCCTTTCATGGCGCATTTCTGTGAGAAACATTCAAACAGTCTGGGGTAGAGGAGAGGGAATATAGACTGTTGGATTTGTGGGCCGGAACAGTGAGGATCATGTTAAGCTGTCTGCCTGGTTCTGTCGAGCTGACCTATAAATTATCATTACACAACTTCATAACATGAGCTATAAAAATAAGTATTGAGAAATGAATAGGTCAGAGAATGAGAGTGAGTTCATTCTCTTGTGGTTTCAAAACCACAATAGTTTTCCCCTTTCCTCTTTTTCCCCCAGAAGAAGAAATGAAATTATGTCATTTTACCTAGGTTTATCTGTCAGATTTTCCATAATTTGCCTGTAGATTCAAGAGTTCAAGGAGTTCAAGAGTAATTTATTTATCTTTATTTTTAACTCATTCTTTTTTTTTCTTTTTCTAACTTATTGAAAAACAGCCATTCACAGTATATTGGATTCTAGCTATTTTTCTGAATTATCAAAAAAGGTTTGTTTTGATTTGTTTTTTTCGTACATGCCTTTGAAAGAGGATACATTGAGACCTTTCCAGATTGTAGTCTAACTGCACAGAAGGTACAGTATATACATGTTAACACCAGTACTACTGTATTGGTATCAATAGTTTTTCAGTCTGGAAGGACTTACTACTCAGAAAGTGGTTTTGGTTTTGTGACTCAATCTTGAACTGTTAGCAGCAAAAGGTGATAATTAATGAAAAAAACCCACTTGTACAGCTATGGTGCATAAAAATTTGAAAATAAGAAAAGATTACTGATTTCATAAATGGAAATCCAAAGATTCTTAAATGTTGAGATCCACAGGATTGTGAAATAGTTTCTTCTAGAAACCATAATATGTGGATTAAGCCCATCTGATAATATTCAGAGCATTGCAAATATGTTGTGTGCGAGTCAGTGTAGCCTATGCAAACGAACAATGTGGCAACACAAAACACACCTCTTCGTATTCAGATATAGAGAGCATTTGTGTAGAAAGCAAGACGGTGCAGTGTAGCCTTAAGGGCAGGGTGCAGCACCAATGAGTTCTACCTGGTCCGTGGGGATGCAGGTGTAGTGATTCTGCTTTTGAAGCCCCCCTCATATGGCAGTAGTCGAGAAATTGAAGTGCACAGTTTAGACAAGAGCTAGGAGGTTGAAATCCTTATTCTAGGTTATTTACAACTGTAGGAGATAAGCTCAGAGGAGAGAAAGAGGTATCATTGCCTAGAAAACTGATTCTGAATTGGAAGTAGTCTAGACTATTAAACCACAGTTTAAAAGCATGGGATCTGCTGAAATGCCAGCTTCATCTCAATAGAAAATAATATTAATGTTTATTAATTCTGATATTTAAGTGTTCTTTTACATTAGATCCTGCTGTGTATTCAGTGATTTTTTTCAAAAACTGTTGACTACCCGGAAGTACGAATATGAATACCAAAGAGAGACCCATCCCACAACATCTTGAGACAACTCCTAGGTCAATTTAGTTATGACAAGTCACAATCTAGTCTTGACATGCTTTCTTTTGTTCTTGGGAACAGTTTTCTAAAACTGTATTCATGTCAGAATACTTGCTTCAATGGAAACTCAGTTCTTCCCTGTTCCCAGTGAGTGCCATACCAACTGAGCTAGAGAGTTATGTTTCCTCAGGCGTATTCTTTATGTCTCCATGATTCCTGCCTGCACAGTTTTGGGCATCTGGGCTTGAATGGGACTGTCTGGGTCAGACGTTTCAGGTCAGGCCCACTCCAGTCAGTCATGGAGATGTAGCTGAGGTCCAGAACGGTGTCACGTTTCTTTCTCTGGTGGCCCTGTGTACAGAGAGAGCTGGCTCTGTCCATGCTCACGTCAGCCTCAGCCAGCAGAGAGGCCACCTAAGTGACGAGGGCAGCTGGGGCTCAAGCGGGAGCTCAGTCCTGTGGCTCATGTGACAATGTCCTCAGCTGGCTGAGCTTCTGTGTGAGACATAGAGCAATCAGTTTCCCTAGGACTGAGCTGAGGCCAGGCAACTCAGCGATGCTTCTTATGGACTTTTTCTCTAATGGACAGTGAGAGATGGGCTCCTCCGGAGCACAATTACAGGAATAACTGTCTGATACTTTTGCTCTGACTCATTCTTAAAAGTAGCCTATCAGTCTCCATTGACTATTTTGGGAGCCTGGCAATACACATATCCCCCCAAAAAAATCTCTTTGCTGAATGACTAATGAGACAGGTTCCTAACTGGCACTCTTAATCATCTTGCTGTGGCCAGGCATCTTTTAGCTGTTGAAACATCTAAGCTGGATGTGCCTTAAGCCAGTCTCCGATAAAATCGGGAATCAAACCCAAGAATCCTAGTTGACACATTTTTTTTTCCTGTAACCATTAAAAAACATATTGTACTTTTCTACCTCTAGATATTTTCCATGATTTCAACTTCCTTCTGAAACTCAGACGTAAAGCTACTTGCAATATTCAGCTCTCAGACACACAGGGGAAAAACCTGATATAAACACAGAACCAAAGAGGGTTTGTCAATTATTTTTTTTTTAAATTTCATAAGATATAAATTTTAATGAACTAAGGAGAGGTAATAATACCTTTTCTTTGATTTGATGTTTTTATGTCTGTAATCTATTAACTTGCTGTAGCTCTCTGAGAATTATTTTTTTTACCAAATTAGATGCAGATTGTTATAAGCCATCTTAAATGTGCACAACCTTAAGCAGTTGTATAATAATTTTGGCCAATATGTGTGGTTTTTAAGGTTCAACTACAAGGTGCACATATGTTCTAATTGAAGACTTGGGTTCAGTGAAAGGCTGTTTTCCATAAGTGATATTCAGACACCTTAAGTCATATCAGAGGCCGCATATGGGCTATACTGGGAGCTGTGCTAGGAACCCTGTCTTCAGCTTGTCTTCTGGAGACTCCCAGTGCAGATGGGTGACACTTGAATGTTTATGACTGTTACATGGTGTAGCACCCTCTGATTTCCTCTTTTGAGAAAATGTCACTTTTCATGATTCTTTTCTTTGTGTTCAGCCTTTCTAGGGTGACCAGTGTATGTAGTCCCCTCCTGGTCTTCACTAAGCTAAAGAATGGTGGTTTAATCTGAAAATGTTAGCTCTCCAGAGAAGAAATACAGGAGCAGTTCTGCAGGATGCTTGTATTTTTAATCTGCTTCCTTTTCCCAGGCATTATCTTCATTTGACAAGGCACGTGGTTCCAGCCCAGAGAGCTTCTGGATTAATGCCTATCATTCCTCGCGGGAGTAGTTGTTGTGAACCTCCTGGATTTATCTTTCCTTGCCTGGGTGGTTCCTCAACTTCTTTCAGGGAAGCACTGTGATACTTAACCCCAGTGATAAGCCAGATGAAATGGCTCAGGTGCCACAAGTAGTAGCTTGCAGCCCATTTGCTTCTTGTGGAATACCACTCTCATCGTTTCTGGCAGGTAATGCTCAAGTTTTCTTTAGTGATCCATGTTTCCCATCTGTAGTAGAGTTTATGCACATCCTTTATATTTCTGGATGTTTGTCAGTTGAACAATCATCTTCTGTTTTAAATGGTATTACTCAACGTGGAATTGAATATATATTTTTTATGGGTATATGTCTTTCAAATATTACTAGTAATGGACTACAATAACGTCAAGGTGAGAGAGGGAGGTCCCTCTAATGTAATCCATTTGTCTTGGTGTTGCTGCTCTAGTCAGAGAAAAGGGTTGAAAAAACACCTGTTGTGCAAATGTTTTTGCGTGCTGATACATTGAATAATGAAACAGTTTTTCTCTTCCATTCCTTACCATATGTATATTGCAAGCTTGTGTCTAATTTAATCTCCCTACTTAACTTGTGGTTTCCTGCTTAGCTTTTAGAATTGTTTTCTATTTTCTCATAAATTCCAAAGGGCAACTTCCCTGTGAAATCATGTGTGTCGGGCTCACAGGAGGCACTGATGGCTTGATCTATGCAAAGTCTCACTACATACTCTTATCCCTCAATGTCTGAGACATTTTCTCCAGGATAAAAGAGCAATGGCCTCCAAAAGGAGAAGACCAGTGTAGTACATGCTCTGGCAGTGCATGACAGGTGTTACATGTAACCTAAAAAAACACATCAAAAGTTTTAGCACAGTATTTTGGAAAACAGATTTGATTTCTCAACATATTTTCCAATGACACTTGGTAATTCCTGCCTGGGCGGACAGGACATTTGACAAGGCCATTTTTGAATAATTAGAAAGAAAATGGTCAACTATCTGAAAGAAATCCTAGATAGGATCTAACCTAGGAAGTAATTGCTGGAGGATATGAACTTATTTAGTAAATAAATTTGTAAGTATGAAACAACTTTTTAGGAAAGGTTAAAGGTACCTACTTCAGGTACCATGCTTGTGACACCTGTCCTCACTTAAACGTTTGCTTGTATATCACTTACATAGCGTGAATTTGAAGTGATAGAGGGACATACATTGAGAGTTTTAGTCCTAGTCAGTCATGTATAATGGGAAACCTCACATATAAAAGAATTATTATCATAAATACGCTTCAACTACATTTAAAGAAAACATTCTAGAGCCGAATTTTTGCAGTCTCTCATATATATGTGATATTACTTATGTATCTGTACGAAAAACTTAAAAAATTACTGAGAAAAGTTCCGCAATCAGAAATTAATTAAAACACTAGCAACAAAAATAGCGGCTGGATCTATGGAGAACAGAATGGTATCCCCAAGGGTCTTGCAGGGAATTATGGACTGTTTGTTTCTCAGGACCTGAGGATACAAGACCTGTACTTGAGTATATGTACTTGAGTACATGCTCAACAATGTGAACACATTCCCTTTTAATAGTTTTAAACATTTCTGTGGTCTAGATTCAACTTCCAGTAAAGCTGATGTTACTTAAATAAGATTCATAGTTGCATGTAGTAAACAAAGCTTATAATAACCCACTGATGGTAGCTGAAGAGGTGAAATATTGAGGAGTGTAAAAGGGAAACCTTCCCTTAGACATGAGATCTGATCTGGATATGAGGTTATAATGTCATATAACCTCATATCTATATATATATAACCTCATATCTATATATCTATCTCACCTCTATAAAGTTAGCTGGTCGTTTTTGAGATTGTGCTGAAACATATACACTACTGGAACAGGGCAGTGTTCCTGTCTGAGTTGGACAAATACTCTACCTTCCTCATGAGTTTTCCCCCCTATCTGGCTAACCTACCTGCCTTATTAATAAAGTTGCATGCATATTCTAAAGTTCAACTTCAACTTTGCATTGATTGTTGCTCCTCATGCTCTCAGTGGAAGACATCTGAATCGTCACTGTCAACAAACAGAGTTTATAATGTCTAAGGATTCCTACATATTTCTGAATAATTTAGTTAGAAGAAATGTTAAGTGATCCATAATACATCTAATCAAGAAATTCAGTTACTTTTCTAGAAAGAGGAAAAGCTAGCCCAAAATCTTAGAGGGAAAACCAAAGGCTTTACTGAGGCCCATTTTTATTAGTTGGCTCCCTTTGCCATTGTCTTGGACCTCTTTGCACTAGAAGAGTGTGAGTTTGTCACTAGTCCACTAGCATTTTCTCATATTTCATCCCTTGTGTGAAGCTAGCTGCTTCTGCCCACTTTCACTGCTGATGATCTTTTGATTATACATTACGCCAAATCAGAGAGTTTAAATTTCCTACTCATACAACACATGTTTCATTGTGGTAGCAACCTGTTCTCAAGGAAAATGGAGATCACTCATTTCCATACCTTCCTGTGATACCTCTGTGCCCAGCAAGATCATGGAGCACGTCCTCCTGGAAACTATGCTGAGACACATGGAAAATAAGGAGGTGATTGATGACAGCCAACATGGCTTCACCAAGGGCAAATCTTGCCTGACAAAGTAGGTGGCCTTCTATGATGGGGTTACAGTGCTGGTGGATAAGGGAAAAGCAACTGACATCATCTACCTGGACTTGTCGGAAGTATTCGACATTGTCCACATGACATTTTTGTCTCTAAATTGGAAAGACATAGATTTGATGGATGGACCACTCAGTGGATAAGGAATTGGCTGAGTGGTTGCACTCAAAGAGTTGTGGTCAATGGCTCGATGTCCAAGTGGAGACCACTGATGAGTGGTGTTCCTTGGGTTAGTATTGCGACTGCCTCTGTTTAACATCTTTGTTGGTGACATGGATAGTGCTCCCTCAGCAAGTTTGCTGACGACACCAAGCTATGTGGTGTTGTGGACACGCTGGAGGGAAGGGATGCCATCCAGAGGGACCTTGACAGGCTGGAGAGGTGGGCCTGTGAGAACCTCATGAAGTTCAACAAGGCCAAGTGCAAGGTCCTGCATGTGGGTGGGGCAATCCCAAGCACAGGTACAGGCTGGGCAGAGAACGGATTAAGAGACAGCCCTGAGGAGAAGGACTTGGGAGTGCTGGTGGATGAGAAGCTCAACATGAGCTGGCAATGTGTGCTTGCAGACCAGAACGCCAACCGTATCCTGGGCTACATCAGAAGAAGTGTGGCTGGCAGGCCCAGTGAAGTGATTCTGCCCCTCTACTCTGCGCTTGTGAGAACCCAGCTGGAGTACTGTGTTCAGGTCTAGGTTCCCCAACACAAGAAGGGCATAAACCCGTTGGAACGGATCCAGAGGAGGGCCATGAAGATGATCTGAGGGCTATGAGAAAAGACTGAGAGAGTTGGGGTTGTTCAGCCTGGAGAAGAGAAGGCTCTGGGGAGACCTTCTAGCAGCTTTCCAGCACTAAAAGGGGGCCTACAAGAAAGCTGGAGAGAGTTTTTACAAGGATATGTAATGATAAGACAAGGGGTAATGGCTTTAAACTGAAAGAGGGTAGATTTCTATTAGATAGAAGGAAGAAATTCAGTGAGTCACTGGAAGAGGTTGCACAGAGAAGCTGTGGATACCCCATCCCTGGAGGTGTTCAAGGCCAGGTAGGATGGGGCTGTGAGCAACCTGATCTAGTGGAAAGTGTCCCTGCCCATGGCGGGGGGATTGGAACTAGATGACCTTTAAGGTCCCTTCCAACCCAGATCATTCTATGATTCTATGAATATTCTGATGATGTGTTTGCAGAAAGCCAGCCAAAATCAAGCCTTCTAAAACCATCCTAATACAGATACAGAACAGCTGTAAATTAACATATGTTCATTAATATGGCAAATGTGTATAAGCTTTTCTGCATTTTATTAGTATCTCTATTATTTTCTTTGTAGTCTATGAATGTAATTAGAAATTTAAGAAATATTAGCACTGAACTAAAGAATTCATACATTTTAATGTTATGTGCAGATTCTTTCCATCATTTAATTAATTTATTTTCATGAGCTAAGTGTGAAATATATATTGGATTTGGAAAATTGCTATTTTCTTGAAGTTTTAGGGCACCCTGAGGAGAGTTGATACACACTGTCTGCCTGTATATGGTGCACTGAAGGAGGCTGGAGCAGTGTGAAAGAACAGCTATTGGGCTGCAAAGTGCACAGGACCTTCAGAGAGTGGGTGAGAATCTGAATTGCTCTGGCACTTTGAATAGGTAAAGCAAATTTTCAGCTCTGTCTCAGCAAAGTACTGAAACTAACACTTAAAGCTTGTGAATGCCTTGCTGAAATCGCCAATATTGTGGATGAAACAGAAATTAAGTGCATACTTAAGAGCTTTGTCAGAATGATGCTTGATTGAGTTAGGCTATTCTGATGAAGCTGCAGAATGTGCAAATTGATAGCTTCCCCACTTCCAGTCCTCTAAGCTTTCTCCCATAAACTCAGTTGTTTAGGTGCTGAAAACCGTCTAAATAGCATAAACACTTTGGAAAATGTACCCAAAATTTCCAAGCATAAAAATGTCACATTTGTGAGCAAAAATTTAAGCTCAGAAACCTTTAGCTTACAGCCAAAAGAAATGGTTGACTGCTTCAGTGGTAGTAAATGCTTCAGATACATGTTGGATCTTGATAGCATTTGTAAAAACTAGGCCAGGTTTAACAATTATATGTGCTTGGATAAGGCATATAAGTTTGAATAATTATCTGATTAATTGATTGAAACCCATTTACATTTAGTAATTTAATATATATTATAATAATTTAATAATCCTTTTCTTCCTAGAAGCTTATTTCTATAACAAAGGGTACCTCTGAGTTTAAATGTGCCAATTCACACCTATCTATTCATGTTCCTGGTGTGAATAGATATTATAGGCAGTCTGCACTCTTAGGTGTGTTTGTGTGTGCTTCAGTTGGAACAGTCATCCCCATCAATTTTTGGTTTTGTTTTTAACTTGCTACAGTGTGCAGAATCCTTTTTAAATTAAGATCCTGCATATCACTTTGCACCATAAAATCTGGGCTTTCTGTTGAAGCTTGCACTTACAGCTTCTCCTACTAACATGGATATTTTTGGATGCAAATTGCAAATGCATATATGATCTTTTATCTCTGTATTGATCACCTTTTCCTTCATCACTCCCATTCCTTTTACTGAGTCTAAATGAGACAAAATACCAGGCTCACAAATCAGCTTCCACCTCTATAATCATTGGATTCATCAGCTAAAACGTGAGAGATGCCTGGGGAAAATACAAAGTCTTTACTTAGTTAATTAAGGATGTACGTTCTGTAATTAATAGAAATTATTACTTAAACAACTTTGAGAAAAGGAAGCAAGGACAATTTCTTGGCCATGAATATCACAGCTCTGCCAATGCATTTAAGGAGGTCAAATGACCTGACAACATGCCTGAACCCTCATCTGGTAAAATAATAAAAAGGCGCAAGAATTCCTGTGTAGTCTTCCAATTTAACTGTGCTAAGAGATTTCTTAAAAAGAAATGTGGTATGGCAGGAAGGGGAAATAAATCTATAAATTCATAAATCTATAAAAAGACAACAAAATTATTTTATTTTTGTCTTCTAAAATGAACAGCTGTAATATGTTACCACATATTGTCCTCTTTCGTTTTGTGTTTCTTCCTGGGATAGATAAGTTTCCAACTAATTGAAGGTTAATTAAAGAGATTTCCCATCTTCTGCTTTTCCATGCTACAGTTCTTATATTATCATGTTGTTCTGTCAGTTTCTTATGGCAAGGACATTCTGTGTGGTAATGCTGTAATATACAAACAATTGATTGAAATAAAATGCAACCCATTTGGTTTTGAAAATACCCTGCAGAAAGATACCATTAACATTTTTCAGACCTTCAGGCCTGATCTGGTGAAGTCAGTGCAAGTCTTTCCACTGACATCAATGGGCAGTGGATCAGGGTTCATTTACGTGCTACTTCTAGCTGTGTTTTCTCCATTCTTTAATTCTGCAGTGTTTTCATGCTGAGATTTATTGAAGTTGATAGAGACGATTCTTGCATTTTTTGGTAATTCTACACAAGTGGCAAATGTTGTGTTTATAGTCCAGTGAGTTTCACAAGTTGTTTAAAGATCCTATAGAAAGAACTAAAAGAAAGAACTGTATTTGTGCTGGGAGGACATAGATGGACAGGACAATTGTGTAGGAGCAGTTTTGGCTAAAGACCACCAAAATTGAGAAACTGCTGAAGTAAAAGCTACCACAGGACTTCAAGGTGTCAGTTTCAACTTCTGTGTGCAAGACTGCTGCGTGTGCTTACATAGCTTTAGAGTCTCCCCCGACCTTGGATTTAATATTAACTCTCATAGGCACTGGTTTGTTTGATTTTTGCCAAACTAAAAAAAAAAAAAAGAAAAAAAGAAGGAAATTTATATGTTTTTTTTCTTAGAGATTTTTCTTTCATAGAAAAGGTTATCTCAGTGTGTGGAAAAGCTTATCTCTCGCTCGTCTCAGTGTGAGTGTTCTGCCCTTTGAAAAATCAAAATGGCCTTCTGCTAGCCAAAGCAATTCATCCTAATTGTCTTTTCTGGAGTAATTTTGGATTTAAGCAAGGAAGAGCCTGGGGACTGCTGGTTTCTGAAGGGGAGGATGGTCAGGTTTCATAGATTCATAGATTCATAGATTTCTAGGTTGGAAAAGACCTTAGAGATCATCCAGTCCAACCATCCCTAATCCCCATTAAACCATATCCTCAAGTAGATCATCCACCCTATTCTTAAACACATCCAGGGATGGGGACTCAACCACCTCCCTGGGCAGCCTATTCCAGTGGCTGACAACCCTTTCAGAGAAGAAATACTTCCTAACATCCAACCTGAATCTCCCCTGACTAAGCTTATACCCATTTCCTCTTGTTCTATCACCCAACACTAATGTAAAGAGCCCTTCCCCTACCTCCCCACCATCTTTTCTCAAGTATTTGTAGGCCGTAATCAGGTCTCCCCTCAGCCTCCTCTTCTCCAGGCTAAACAGCCCCAACTCCCTCAGCCGCTCCTCATAAGTTTTATTTTCCAGCCCCTTGACCAGTTTAGTCGCCCTTCTTTGGACTCGCTCCAGGAGCTCAATATCTCTCTTAAAGCGAGGGGCCCAAAACTGGACACAATATTCCAGGTGCGGCCTCACCAGTGCCGAGTACAGGGGCAGGATCACTTCCCTGCTCCTGCTGGTCACACTATTCTTGATACACGCCAGTATCCCATTGGCCTTTTTGGCCACCTGGGCACACTGCTGGCTCATATCAAGCCGGTAGTCAACCGACACCCCCAGGTCCTTCTCCGCCAGGCAGTTCTCCAGCCACTCTTCCCCGAGCCTATAGCGATGCTTGGGGTTTTTACACCCCAAGTGAAGGACTCTGCACTTGGCCTTATTAAAGCTCATGCCATTGGCCTCAGCCCAACGATC
Source organism: Tauraco erythrolophus (assembly GCF_009769465.1). Classification (NCBI taxonomy): domain Eukaryota; kingdom Metazoa; phylum Chordata; class Aves; order Musophagiformes; family Musophagidae; genus Tauraco; species Tauraco erythrolophus. The sequence continues at coordinate 36,646,740 of NC_141470.1, read as the reverse complement.
CAGTCTGTTCAAATCCCTCTGAAGGGCCTCCCTACCCTCGAGCAGATTGACACAGCCTCCCAGCTTGGTGTCGTCCACAAATTTACTGAGGGTACATTCAATCCCCTCATCCAGGTTATTGATAAAGATGTTAAACAGAACTGGACCCAGCACTGAGCCCTGGGGAACCCCACTGGTGACCGGCCTCCAGCCGGATTTAGCCCCATTTACCACCACTCTTGGGGCCCGGCCATCCAGCCAGTTTTTAACCCAAAGGAGGGTGTGCCTATCCAGGCCAGCAGTTATCAGTTTCTCAACCAGAACACTATGAGAAACTGTATCAAAGGCTTTACTGAGGTCTAGGAAAACTACATCCACAGCCCTTCCCTCGTCAACCAGGCGGGTCACCCTGTCATAGAAGGTGATCAGGTTTGATTGGCAAGACCTGCCTTTCATAAACCCATGTTGACTGGGCCTGATCACCCGGTTAACCTGTATGTGCTCATTAATAGCGCTCAAGATAACCTGTTCCATGACTTTGCCTGTCACCGAGGTCAAACTGACAGGCCTGTAGTTCCCTGGATCCTCCTTCCGCCCTTTTTTGTAAATGGGGGTAACATCCGCCAGCCTCCAGTCCAGCAGAACTTCCCCAGTGAGCCAAGACTGTCCAAAGATAATGGACAGGGGTTTGGCAATGACATCCGCCAGCTCTCTCAGGACTCTCGGGTGGATACCATCAGGCCCCATAGACTTGTGGGCATCCAGCCGAAGGAGCAGATCCTTGACCCGTTCCTCTTGGATCACAGGAGCTTCGATTTGCTCTCCCTCCCTGCACTCAGACACCGAAGGCCAGCTCACCTGGGAACTGCTGACCTTATTATTAAAGACTGAGGCAAAGAAGGCATTAAGGTCCTCAGCCTTGTCCTCATCCCTAGTGACTAACGTACCCCCTGAGTCCAGTAGGGGCTGGAGGTGATCTTTAGCCCTCCTTTTGTTATTAATATATTTATAGAAAGACTTTTTGTTGTCCCTTACGGAGCAGGCTAGTCTAAGTTCCAATTGGGCTTTTGCCCCCCTGATTATCTCCTTACATGTCCTAACTTCCTCCCTGTATTGATTCCTGGATGCCTGCCCATTCTTCCAAGACTTATAGACATCCCTTTTTCTTTTGAGATGTTCCCAAATCTTCTTTGTCATCCAAACTGGTTTTCTACCCCGGCGGCTCGACTTCCGGCACACAGGGACAGCTCGCTCCTGTGCCTCCAGAATTTCCTTTTTGAATAGTAACCATCCCTCCTGCGCCCCCTTACCCTTGAGAGCTGTCTCCCATTGGACTTTGTTAACCAGACTTCTAAACAGCCCAAAGTCAGCTCTCCCAAAGTCCAGCTTGGCCGTTTTAGTGTTCCCCCTCCTAACTTGCCCTAGAATTGAGAATTCTATTATCTCGTGGTCACTATGCCCCAGGCGTCCTCCAACCTTCACATCTCCCACAAGACCTTCTCTGTTCACAAACAGCAGGTCTAGGGGAGCACCTTCTCTAGTCGGTTCACTGACCAGTTGTGATAGGAAGTTGTCCTCCACACTCTGCAGGAACCGCCTAGACTGTTTCCTGACTGCCATGTTATACTTCCAACAGACATCAGGTAGGTTAAAGTCACCCATAAGGACAAGGGCTAGTGAGCGCGAGACTTCCCCCAGTTGTTTAAAGAATAGCTCATCAGTCTCACTGTCCTGATAGGGTGGCCTGTAGCAGATTCCCACTACAATATCCGCCTTCATAGGCCCCCCTTTGATTTTCACCCACAGACATTCTACTAGGTCATCCCCAACATTTAACTCTAAACAGTTTAGACCTTCCCTTACATACAGGGAAACCCCACCACCCCTTCTACCTCTCCTATCCCTCCTGAAGAGCTTGTAGCCATCCATGGTAGCACTCCAGTTATACAAGTCATCCCACCATGTTTCAGTGATGGCAACTATGTCATAGTTTCCCCAGATAACAAGAGCTTCCAGTTCCTCTTGTTTCTTGCCCATACTGCATGCGTTCGTATAGAAGCACGTAAGTTGGGCTTTCGACCCCACTGCACCCCTAGGGGGGGAAGTTTTATTACCTGAGCTGTTATTTTTGGGATTCTCTTTTACCTCTGGGCAACTTGTGTGTTGCTCCTGACTACACATATCACCCCCTACTATCACTGAGGCAGCAGGCCGAAGGCACCTGCCTACACTCCTTTCATCAGACAATGGAGGGCCGTCCTCGGCTGTTAATCCTCTAAGTCTGACAATACCCCCCACCCCCTTCACATCTAGTTTAAAGCCCTGTTGATGATCCCAGCTAGTTCTATAGCGAGCAGCCTTTTCCCCCTCCAGAGGAACAGGTTGTTCCTCTGGAGGTTAACATCTGCAGAACTAAAAAAGGGAAGGTGAGGGAAAGGAAGCAGCATGGGGAGCTAGAGCAAGATACAGGGTAGTTATGGCATCTGGAGTGGGTTAGCCTGCCTTGTTTCTCAAATTTGCAAAAAATCTCCATAATTCAGTGATCAGAACAGCCTCAGGAATGACAGAATGAGGAACTGAGACAGATTTGCTCCTTCTCCCCTCATAACAGTGATAAGACAGTGGTGAGCAAAGGTCAGTATGGGTCTTTCGGTCTTCCTGTAAACATCAGCAACCTTTTTCACAGTGAAGTGTTGCTGTGCATCGCATTTTGGTTGTCTCTATAAAAAGGAAAAAATACCTCCCCCTGTCAATTCCCCATCAGAGTACAGTAATGAAATGCCCAGCTGCAGATGCAGCAAAATCCATTCCAGTTCTGCTCAGTTATTGTCTGTCTCATCTTTAGCAGATGGCTGGACAATGATGTCTGCAGTAATAAAAATATTAAAAATAAAAACTGCCAGCTGAATTGGAAAACTGACTAATTTCTATTTTTATAATGTGGTACATGAAGCCATTATTTCTGAAGCCAGTAATGGCCATATTCAGCAACAGCCATGTGAGAACATTTAGTGGCGAGGTGAAGCACTACTGGACTGCTCCATCCCTAGACTTCTGGAAAGAGGGGGCACGTCACAGCATATCCAGAGCAGGCAGGAAAAAACGGATCAAAGACAGCCCCATACTGCTTCCATATGTCATTTGAAAGAACAGTATTAGCTGTAACACACTGGTAGCAGCAAGACACATTCTTCCTCACTGAGGCACAATATCTCTGGGGCTTGCTTCAGCACTGCTTGCACAACGGCACGTACGTTGCACAGCCAAGCGCTGCATGGCACCACCACATTCACAGCAATCAGTACCACAGTCATGCCTTTGAAAGAGCAGGGCCTTCACTTGCATTCCAGGTTATGCCCTTGCTCAATGGTATATTCTATTGTTTTAGCTGTGGGACATAGAAACATGTTAAATGTAAGCACAGTTTTTTACAGTTAAACTGTAAAGTAAAATTGCTCAGGTAGATATTTTTCCTACTACGGGTTCTACATTCTGGATTATACAAAAGTGGAGACTAATCTAGGTATGAACTGAGAGTTGACAGAAAGTGATGAGCAGATGACACTGTAAGAGTACTTGATCATATGACACTAATTAGTTCACTCATGTGAGCAATAGCAGGAAGAAACTGTTCTTTCACTCCTGGAGAGTGAGATTCTATCACTCTCATTGAGGTGTTTTGTCTGGATTGTATTGGAAACTTTTGTGAATTTTTAATTTACTCATAGATTACGGCTTTTGAGAAGGACAAGTGCTTTTCAGAGCTGTAGGTTAATAGCCCGTTGTTTGTAATACAGCAAAGGATCCTGATTTTCAGGAGTTACTAAGCATCCTTCTTGAACTCAGACTCCACAATATCTTGATTATCTCAGAAAATCCTATTGTTAATATACTGCCATTTAGGGCATCCAAAGAGTTTAGTAGTACTGTTATGTGTATTCCAGCAGTAGTATTCTTAGTTAAATGGTTGTCCTGAGACTATACTGAGATTTGAGGATTTGCTTATTTTATTAAAGAAATTAACTGGGCTATGAAAACACCAGTTTTGTTTTCCTTATGGCAAGTGCTTGAGGAATCCTATTTCTGGTATCTCAGATCTTATGTACACACCTTTTGTATTGGTTTATGTTCACATGTATATATTGAGTAAGACTCTCACTCTCCCCTTGCCATTCATTGTAACCGGACAACTATAGTTACAGGTTTCCCTTTCGGTGAAAGATAAGGATGGGCCAAACCTTTGAAAACTAGGGTATATCAATCATTCTTTATCTTATTTAGCCATTTTAAAAACAAACGCAAAATGCTACTGACCTACCTTATAACTGTATCAGAAATTGTGTATGTGAGCAAAAGTGTTTTAGAACTGCCAATGCAAAGATTGATGGAAGGGAAATTATTCTTAACCTCGGTTTGCTATTTTCTAGGTGATGCTTGCCATTTCGTAATCTCTAAGAGAATATAGAATTTCTCTGTATCCATTAAGGATTATATTTAAATCTGAAATTCCTTTAGATATCAAAAATGTACTTGGACCCTTGCTTTATCTACAGAATAACAGACTTTTAAAATAAAATACTCTCTGACTCCAGAAATTTGTCGCTAAAGCATTTCCTGAGCTAGACATGGAATCTACACATTTAACAGACATTTTTTCCATGGGGCAATGGATTTAAACTGAAAGAGGGTAGATTTAGATTAGATATAAGGAGGAAATTTTTCACTCAGAGGGTGGTGAGGTACTGGAACAGATTGCCCAGAGAAGTTGTAGATGCCCCATCCCTGGAAGTGTTCAAGGCCAGGTTGGATGAGGCTTTGGGCAACCTGGTGTAGTGGAGGGTGTCCCTGCCCATGGCAGGGGGGTTGGAACTAGATAATCTTTGAGGTCCCTTCCAACTCTAACCATTCTATGATCCTATGATTCTATGAAATTCTCCGTTCTCCTCTTTATTTCACTTAAGCTTCACACATGCATTCAGCTCCACACCTTAGCAACATGTCCAGTGAAGACATGCCTGCTGCTGCTTGCTTTGAACTTGCCACCCATTGGGTTCCATTCATGGTCTATACGTCTTATATTTGAAGTGATGACCAGTCCCAATCCACCTTCATTTGCTTCTCATGATTTTATAAAACTTGGTCATATCTCTGGCCAGCTGAGTCCTTTCCAGGCATAAGAGCCCTAGCTACTTGGCTGCTCCACGTATGGCAGCTGGGGCACATGCTATCATTACTGCTGCCCCTCTCCATACCTCTCTCAACTGCATTGTATCCATTTTTGAGACTGGGGACTCACCCGCACATAAGATTCAAGGTGCCATGTAGTTTTACACCGTGGCAAAGCTCTGTGCTTTCTCTAATCTTTGTTTTCTACCCAATAATTCCTATACTTGTGATACTTCAACTGCTACTGAGCAGTGAGTTGATGTTTTCCTAGTTCTTACACCTATTATAACTTCCAGACTGGTGATGGTAGTCATCTCTGAAACTCTCATTTTATATACTTGGATATTTTCCCCCTCATTTATGAAGAACGACTTACTCTTGGCTATTTTGAATCTGCCACATGCTAGTTTCATCTGATATCCTCTGTTTCTTGTATTGGAGAAATCTGAAGATGCAGTAGACCTCAAAAAGGTGTCCCTTTTTATTAAATTATCTTTATTGTCTAATGCCTTGTTTAAGAAACAACTCAAACTAATACATTCTACAATGATCTGATGCTCAAACTGTGAGTAATTTTTAGAAGTCTTGTAGGATATTTTTTTAAAAATCAGTTCAAGAACATTTTTATATTTGTTTCTCATGATTATTATATCGTGTAAGTGGCAGGAGATAATATTGGAAGAAGACATCTCCATACTCCTTAATAGAATCCCTCAAACAGGTATAGGGTAGAGTACATGCTGATGTGTTATCTGAAATTAACAGCTTTGAGGCAAGGGAATTTGCTTTTAAGGTCTAAAGGACTGAATGGGACACTATTGAGAAAGAGAATTCTCCCAGACATAGCTGAGCCTGGCACCGAGCCACTCTAAATATCTGGTTGGACAAATGTTAAAATTTCTAGCTTGCATGTAATTGACTTCTAAATTGATAGAAATCTTTTATTCACTATTTTGCCTTTATTTTAGTTTTGTGAAGCTGAGGTATTAGAATGTGATCAGATAAGTTTCTCCTTTGCATGTTTCTAATACAGCCTCAAAACTGGTTATATCTTGTAAAATGAAGCTTAATATTTGATACTAATTTTTCATTTCTAAATTCCTATATATTTTTCCATCATTAATTATAACAGATTTTATTCATTAGCTACAGTCATTTCCCATAAAGGAAAAGAACTAAATTGATAATCTCTAACATATTGGAGGATGGTGTTTGCAGTGTATTTTCATCTATCACACACAACGCACAATCTATTTCCTCCTGACATCTTGTAGCAAGGAGACATACTGGACTGGTGCACGCTTGCTATACTACCTCTGAGGGGAGCCATTATCCAACAGTTCTGATTAGTGCCAAGGAAACCATACATCTTTGGAGTCCTTGCAGGATTACATGGCCCTGATGCTACTCCTGTTTAAGTCATGTGAATGAGAGAGACTCTGCAGCCACATAGTCTGCATGGCACATTTCAACAGAACAGACATAAAAGAAGATGGAAATCTTTGCAGTACCATCTGTTGTTTTCAGTATGGTACAAGGATGAGAGAGTAAAATGAAACTGCAGAGAACAAATAACTTTCCATTCTTTTTCATTTTAGTGTGATTTGGTAAACCTTGTTAAGGAGAGAAGATATTCTCAACTACTCCAAAGTTTCATTATACATAACTATATAAATATAGAATATTACTGTTGATTTCAACGTCTGTTTTAATGGTACTTTATCCATTTATCTGGAGTAGAGACCATGTTCTGTCGTTTGAAATTTCGTTTTCAGCTGAAACCCTGAGTGACAAGCATCATTTTTAAGACCATAATTTCATTTGGAAAGGTGGAGGGGAGGTGTAGAAGGAGGCAGAGGAAGAAAGATAAAACAATTCAATGAATAGATGGGGAAATGGTATATAATCAGTATTGGTATGTTATGGCTGGTGTTGGAAAAGAAAATGTCCAATGACTTAATGCATTTTGCATTACTCTTTAGCCTACTGGAGTTTGGTTTGCAAATGTTGTTAAATGCTGAATTGTCCTGATATACGCTTAGGAATATAGTTGATTTTTTGAGCAAGCCAAAAAATCAACTGACTGAGAAGGACTGAAAAAATGTCCTTCTCAATTACAGTGCTCTGGGAAGCACTGTCTAAAAAACTCTACAAGAAGCGGGCAAATGATGTAGTTCAAGGCTGCATTGTGGGTGAAAGATTGGTGAAAGCTTTTCCTGTACTTCAAATGTGCTCTTCCGTGGGATGCTTACTTTAAATACAGACTAAATATGTTTCATTGGTTGCAGCAAAGTCTAGAGTATAGAAGATATAAAAAACATTCCTTAAAACTGGTTAACTTCATGTATTCGAAATACACCAGTGTTTTTCACTATATTTTCTACTTAATCCCTGTGTTTGTTGATATTTTTATTTTACACCTTCTAGAAGGCAAATGACTGAAAGTTAACTTTGAACAAATTTTAGGGCACATGCTCTTCAAATGGCTCAAAATAAGTTAAAGTTGTTTCATCTTCACTAGATAGATCCTGCTGACTCTTAACCAGACTCAATAACAGTGTGACAATGCCAAGAAGTCCTTGCTGAGATCCTACTGTTATCTTTAGCTTACGCTAAAATTAAGAAAAAAGTCAGGACAAGGACAAAAATATGAATGGAGTAGTTGGTGTAGTTGGTACTTCTTTTTTTTCTCAGCAATGTTTTTTTTGTCTTAATGGAGGATCATCAAGAGAGCAAAAGTAATGGTGTCATTTCATGCCCCCCATCTCCTTATTTCAGATGTGCAGATCAGACCCTGAGCAGACTACGGGTTTTAGCTTTTGCCTTCTATTCTGAGACTCTTAACAATTGTGCAAATTGTGGGGTTTTGTGAGGAACAGAGGCACTTATGGATTGGAATTTGGACTGAGACCGCTACTAGGTCATTTCACACAGACTTCCAAAAAAATAGAATCCCCAAAACCCAATCATATGATAACTTCTGGCTGAACTCCTGCCCAACTTGAACTGAAGTCAAATATTGCTTTAGCTAAACTAAATATCCCTTGGTCCTAGCTTTCAAATAAAGCAGTTGTTATTTTTGTTTTGTTTTTCTTTCCGTATTAAATTAACAAATCTGCTTGGGATGTCCTTAAACCTTCATGCACTGATTCACTCCAAAGTAATAGTAGATGACTTAGACAAATTATCTGAGTTACTGATTTCATGGCTGGAGAGAGTGAGTAAGAAGAGCACTCTGCCCCTTGGCTGTCATACACTGCTTTACCACTTCTCTATTAACATCCCAGTGAACGCATTGATTACTTCTCTGGATTCTCTATTTAATAAACTGTGTGAAACTCTCCCTGGAAAAACAAATGAGTAGTTTGACTTATCTGTTTTTATCTTGGCACAATAAGCCATTTTTTTCTGATCAGCTGATTTGAAGTGAAATGGGAGGACAAGTTTCACTTGAATTGCATTGAAGTGCCTCCTGCTTACAACTATACAGCTCTTTGCTGACAGCTCGCACACTCAAATTTTGGGCAAGATTTGCACGGCCCAGTACCAAAATAACATATTACAGTAGTTTTTTTGAGTGCTTGAAACGCATAGCGATGACCTAAGACTAACATTTAGTCCAAACTTAAAGATCTGTTCCAATATATTCCAGTCAATCCTTACCTTGGGATTTAGGACTAAAGGCAGGGATTCAAAATCTGCTTTTACTTATGAACATTGTGTGGGAGACCTGCAGAGTTCAGAGCAGAATAACTTCCAAGTCTATAGGGATAAATGTGCCGTGTGATCATGATATTTTCCTCAGATAATTGTTTCTATCCCCACAAATCCATAAGTTTCTTCACAGCTGCCTTGCCGTGAGACATATCGTGGGAGAGGTTAAATATCAAAAGACTTGAAAATTTAACCTGTAATAAAGTAGATATATGTCACCATTAAATTCCAGCCAAAACACATTGGCATTTACCAGATTTGGAGAGGAAGACACTGCGCATCAGATTGCAAATAATTTTTTTTGGGAATGATGAAGATTTTACTGTAATTGCAAGTCACATGTCCACAATTGCCTAACAAAGCTCTTATTATTCTTCTGGTTTTTTTCATGGCATGGAAATTGAGGTTGAGATGCTCTTTTAATTCTTAAACGTTGAGATAGCTAACAGAAAGATTTGACCTCCAATTCAGAGTGGGACAGGTGGTATGGATTTATTTGGTTCCTGTTGAAGACTGCTTCCAGCAGCTGCTGAAAAGGAAAGCAAACAAATGAAGCTTGAAACGGAAGAATATCTTAAACCCAAATTTGTAACCATTAAATTTTTTTTCTTTTCCTTGCTAACTCAAAGAGGTATCTTGCCAACTTTTCAAAAGTGTTATACTTATGCATGAAACATATGTAGCTGCTGATTCAGGTCATAAATTGTAAACACCCCAAGCCATGAAGCAAAAGGAGGCAGTAACTTTTACAGTGTTGCCTAACAAAGTACTATTACATTTTTAAGAGAGCAAAAGGAGGCAAAATCTACAACCAGCTGAACAGACATGTCCTGAGCCAGCCAAATAGTTTTCTATCAATCAAATTGAGCAGATGTAAACTATCTTATATATTGTTGAGCTTCACCTACTGGCATATTTATTACCTTAGTAGAGGTATACAAAGGCCTCTCTATTAAACTAACTTGCTAAAAGTGTTACAGCTTCCCAGGTATTGTTTCCTCCTTCTTCTCTTTGCTTCTATTCCTTTATCTTCATTCTCTTCTACTTGATCATTAAAAACAAAGGTCAAGAAACAAAAATAGCAAAAGAAAATGGGAGGAGGAAGGAAGGCAAGAAGAAAATGCAATTATTGCTAAATCCAAAACCTGAAAAGTATTTGGTTTCAATACCTTCAGCTTTTTTTTAATTTCTCATTGAGATGTTAAAAAATGTAGAGTAAACATGAAGTTTTTTGAATTTTTCTTGAAACATATTTGCCATTTTTCACCCAGCACTGCTGCCAACTTTCTGACTCTGTAGTACAAACAGCTTTTCAGCTACTCCTACAATGGTGCATTCAGAAAAAGATGCATGTGCTAATGGCACCTGCACAGCCACTCATTTATGGCAGTCAAGGAGCAAGTGAACATGCCAATCAGATAATATATGCAGGCTGGATAACTATATATCTAACTACCTGCCTGTGTGTGGTACTGTAGCTAAGTGAAGGCAGTAGGGTGACATGGAGGCTGATGTATTCTCCAGGGCATATACATTTTGTCCATAGCAGGAAATTGTTTTTGCAATAGTAATGTATAATCTACATTATCAACATAGTATAAAATAAGTTTTTAACCTGAGTTTCAGATTCATAAAAAGAAATGTTAGTCTGAATCAGTATGTTTCTCAGCATCATGTGTATCTCACTCTCTTTCTTGCAATATAAATACATGAAAATATTTTAATATAGTTATATGCTTGCATTAAAGAAATCTTGTGTGTGTGTTTATATATGTATGTCATATCTATATGTGTGTGTGGTAAGTATATTTCTTTAATGCAAGCAAATGACTACAAAGAGAATGTTCATCTCTGATACTGAAAATATTAAAGCCTAAGGGATATTGGCTAGACACACTATTAGAGCTGTGAAAGAATTCTTGCCACCAGTATTTCTAATGAAGACCATCTGCAAATAGCTTTATTTTTGGTTCAAAAAAGAATTTAAATTGTTTTTAATCCATCTGAACTTTTGAGGGATTAGCTATTATGTTCTCATTACTCCTTTCACTGACAAATGACTTTTGGGAACAACTCCATCATTGAATCAGTTTACCAAGCAGAATATTCCATTTCATAAATGAAAAGAACAAATGCCAACCCCCCAAAAAAACCCACAAAAACAAACCAAAAAACTCCCAAAATCAAACCAACCTTCTACCTCACTATAAATTCAGCTTAAAATGGTCTGATTTTATTTAGTGTGCAGTTTTAGCTAAAAATAATCATTTACACAGTGTAGGCTTCTGGATAGAATACTTTACCACTTTTTTCACACTCATTTGAAAAATAACTGGAAGAAACAAAAAAATATTTGTGGTGTTTCTGATTGATTCATGATTACCTTTTAGGAATTTACTTCATGATTTTCATTTTGTTTGGAGAAAATGTAAGTAAAATTAGCAAATGAGTGTATGATGCATATGTAAAAAACAACAGAAAGTCTGTAGGCATTTTCATTCAGACTTTAAGGAAACTTAACTTACTCCTTGGCTTAAGTGGATTTCTGGATTCTCCAGAACCGTGTTGTTTATAGCAGATTACATCCTTGTATTGATTCACTGTAAGCAAAGGAAATGTGCTATTACAATAGAGTGCATATGAAATGCAAGGGTACCAACTGACAGCACGTTGGGCTTTTGCTGAGCAACTAACCTCCTTCAGAACCTGAAAATGTTCTCAATTTTGTGTCACTGAAACAGGACATATAGAAATATATAGCCAGAGGTACAATGCTCCTCCATTCAGTCTGTGCCCATTTTCAGGCAGGAGGTCTGACTAAATAGTTATTATAGCCTCTTTTGGATTGAGATCCAGGAATTTTAGCTGCCAGCACTAAAATATTTATAGCCTTATGGTGGGTTTCTAATTTGTTCAATATTAAAAAAAAAACCAAAAAACACAACCTTGATATTTTTGTACGTGAGGCAATGTTGTCATCTGATGGAAAATGGAATACCCCAATGAAGTTAAAATGAAGTTAGAATAATCTACTCAAACTGAAGATTCTTCTACAGGATTGAACATTCAAAAATCAGTATTTCTGTTACACATTACTGCAATCTGGTAGAGTGTTCCTGAGAATTAGCCCAGTAAGGGCAACAGAGAAAGGAGAAATATCCTGTTTCAATCTACCTTGCAGATCCGTAGACCATCTCTGCAGTTTTCCAGGCGTGTCTATGCCGCATTCTGCCTGATGTGCCTTCAGGTAGCATCTACTCTTGGTTTCTCTTCTACCCTCCTTCTACTCTCACTCACCCAGCAAGAGATTTCTAGTAACAGTCCTGCCTGACTTGACTGCATCATTGATGCCTTGCCACGCACCATGCTCTCTCCCTGGAGGGAGCTAGGGGCTTGGTCCAGAAATCCTGGAGATCAGCGACACAGTGTGGCATGGTTCAGCCTGCTGGAAAGCTGGAAGGAGAGAGCTCTGCAGTGTGCACGCATGTGTGAGAATGTGGGAGCCGAGATCCTCCCCAGGGCACTGTGCTGGGAGATAAAACACAAGTCAAGAACAGCCACATATTTCTTGTAAGAATCAGAAAAAAAAATGCTGTGACAAGTGAAGTAAGTATCTTCGCTTCCCTCAGTCACATCATTTGTATGGAAAGACTAAACCCCTAGTGTCAGCGCCCAAAGACCAACATTTGCAAGTCCATGGCTGCCTAGGAGCCTCCCATGACATCAGACCAAGGAAATTCTCAACAGCCCTGAGTTATTTCGGGTCAGAAACCAAGCCATGCTACTCCACAACAGCTGAGCTATGTGTGTCTGAACTGCTTCCCCTGGCTCTGTTAGCCATTTCTTGGCCTGGGAAAGAGACATATCTGTGGGTTCGTGTGGGGTTATTCGCCATGAAGCTCCCCTACCACATCCTAGCATTGCAGCTCGGTGCTGCAGGGAGAAAGAGAAGCCGTGGGGCCATTGCAGCGCTGGGAGTACTTTGTACCTAGCAGAGACTAGCCCTGCCACAGCAGAAACTGGTACCATTGCCCAGGACAGCCTCTGTATTTCTCTGGGCTGTGCACAGACTGGCCCAGGGTGGCTTTGTAGAACAACTACTGAAAAAATAGCGTTAGGTGAATGTGTGTGCTATGTGCACGCCAGCAAGACACGGGGATTGGTGCTTGCTGTACTGGGCTTTGTATGTGACTGTTAGGCACAGGTAGGTCATCTGACGACTAAGCTTAAACTTGGTATTTGACTGGCAGTGGTGGAGCAGAGTGTCAAAGTAAGGGTGAGAATTCAGAGATTAGAGGGAAGCAAGGAGGGATATACTGCCTTTTTGACATGAAGAGCCGGCCTGCTGCTGCTCTGGAGCTTTCCACTCTCTTTGTAGGCTAAGGGAGGCTCCAGTGCCTTCAGGGCTTTCCCCAGACACAGGGCTAGTGTAGGAGCTCACGCCCTGGCAGGAAGGATGCATGTTGTGCCCACTGAGGATGAGAGGTGCATGTGCCATGGCATTTTTGAGCAGTACGTGAAAGCATGGAAATCATTTGACACAGTGGTGCAGGGTCTGTCTCCTGTCTTATGAGATATACACTGGCTGACCAGGAAAATTCCTGGGGATCATCCACACTGGTGAGCATACAGAAAAAGAAGTTTCCTGCCTGGGATTTCAGCTAGGGAATGGTACTGTGTGCAGAAAGAACCGGACACTGTGTGCATTGTCAGAGAATTTGGCCTCAGGGGAGCTAACAGGGATGCTGTGACAGGACACTGTAGACACAATGACTTATATTTCCAATCAGGATTAATAATTGTTCAGGCCATCAAACATAAATAGCCGGTGTTTAGACAAATGAATTTTATATCAAGCTTTTGGTCATATGTATTCATGTGCTGCCACATCAATTGAAAGCAGGATGAGAGCCATCAAAGGAGCAATAGGTTATGGGCAATCCGGCCTCGTGAGTCCTGGGAAAAGTGTAGGTTTCAGTGCTGAGTACACAAATCAGCCATGCTAAGCCTGCATGGGAAAGGAATGGCCAGAATATGTTGCTCATCAGTATGGCATGAGAGGAGTCAGTTTAAGGTTTGTGCACGCACACACTGGACATGTGCATACTCTTCTGCGTTTAGGGGCTGACTTGTTTACTGACATGCTTACTGATTATATTAGCAACATCATGCCTCAAAGTGGCTGGATCAGTTGCATCGCCAAACCAATGACAACTAGATGAATTTTGTTTCTGTGGAGCAGATGGATGCCATAGGGATAGAAATCACAGATCTACAATCCATTGAATAAGGCAGTGGAGAGTTCACTGGCTCTGATAGCCCTCCTCCCTGGCAAGCTGAGCACTCAGTCCAGAGGTATGACACTTATTTTCTTTTCCCTGCCTCTGAGTCACACAGATTCCTTCCCACTGTGATTAGGTGGGAAGCACACTGTCTGCGCTGGCATGACACTTGTACAGGTGGCACCTCTTATTTCATGTTGTTGATACTCATATCATACTCTAGAAGAACATTTGGCAAAAGCCATCAAATACATATCTCGGTAGAGAAAACTGAGTGCAAAATGCAGCTATGAGGTAAGCTAAAATGTATACAGCAAACGAGAGATGTGTCTGTTACAGCAGCATAACTCACATGTACAAAACTCCCTGTTGGATATGCATTGGAGTTGCATGTACAGCACAAACCAAATGTGGAAATTTGGCCCAAACATGTATATTGCACTTCTAACTTTTAGAATCCCATGGAATTAAACTCTAAAATGTTCCAATACTTCTTTCAATGAACAAAAGTTAGCATTTTTGTTAGTCACAGTTCTAAACAAATTACAGATGGTTCTGGTGAGATTTTTAAACTCCTGATTTTTAGAGAAAAAAAAAAGCCATGAGCAGCATGAAAAGTGGATTGTCCCCTCCATTTTCTATGCCATTTAGTAAAAAGCTTGCCAGAGCTCAGACAGCGTGCCAAGATTGCAAAAACTAAACAATTCACAAATGTGGGCACAACACCTGTGCCTCTGCAGTCCAGGCGAGGCATTGGCATCCCACTTGGAGGGAAAGCAAGAGGAAACCATTGCTGACTCACAGAGACAGGTGGAGGAACAAAGCACTGGCTTTGGCTTAATCATGGAATCGACTGTAAAGGAAAATTTTTATTGCCAAAGGATACACTCCTTTTGTGACCAGCTCCACTGTCAAATATCTTGTTCTTGGCTAAAAAAATAAATATTTCTCCTTGATGTTCCATTGACTTATCAGCATATGAGTGAAGCCTTCTTCTGGTATTGGCACCAATAGAGGTAAGAGAACCATCTTACTCGGCCTCATCCAAATGCCACTGCAGTCAACCAGATAGGAAAAAAGAGTTAGTCACTGAGGAGCCATCACACTGAAACACATAGCATTTGCTACTGATCTGAGTTATGACTCAGACTAATGGATAAGAAAAGGCTTCATTTCCCATTGCTCCTTAATTATTGTATTTTATAAGAAACATTAAAAATAGTCCTGTTTCAACTTCTTGAATTAGAAAGCTTTTGTTTCCTTCAAGCTTTTAACAAAACTGAAGTCTTTGAAATCAGCAAATTTATACATAGAATGATTAAAGACAGATCAGCATTGTAAGAAGGTATTACAAAATTATTGAAATGAAATGTTTCATCTGTGCTCAGATCACACATTTTTCAGATTTTCAATTTGTGGAAATTATTGAGATTTTTGCCTTTCATCTCGATCTGAGAGGAAAAAACACTAGCAGCTCAGAACTATCTGCAGTAGCAGAAGGGAGTTTCCTATTCTGCTTCAGTCCCACTTGGTTGCTCTCTGTTGTGAAGTTATTTGCTAAGGTCCACTTATTCCTGTAATTTATAAAGGCCTTCTAATGGAAGAGATGGGATGAGGCAATGGAAGTTGGTAAGTACTTCCTGAGTATGAAGACCAAGGCAGCTCATAACTTGTGTCCTTCCCTTCTGCTCTATTCATTTCCCAGACTGGCAGTATTCCTTGTATTTTTATTGGGCAGAGACAAGCAAAGCACCTTGCTAACACACAAGTCTCAGCCACATTCGGAGACCTTAATGAAGGACTGGTTAAACTTCCTGCAGACTAGGTTTCAAAACATAAGTATATTTTTGAATGCAATTAAAAATCTTAATAGATTTCCCAAAGCCAATCCAGAATAAAAAAAAAGTTCTTCTTTGGCAACTTTCAAATAACGGAGAAAATTCTGACCACAATGTCTCTGAAGCTATCCCTAGAGTAAACTGGAATTTTTATTGCTGCATTACCTTTTTAGTCATGCCACTTTTTAGCACTTTTAGTTCTAGAAGTAAAGGCTAAATCTATGAGCAAAAGTTTCTGATGCAGTTAGAAGCAGCTTATTCAGCCTGTGTTGTTTATGAGCTGCAGGTCATCCCATTTCTTTTAAACTTCTGAATTGCTAAGGTTTCCAGGAAGTTGTTCAATACTATGTCATATATTATCAAGTAATTTTACGTGCTGCACTAAGAGTGGCCATCATTCCATGCTGGTGGAATTCATCCATGTTCCTGTTTAAGGGCCTCTGTCAGTGACTGCAGCCACATAAGCATAGTGACGCAGGTGGAATTGCTCCAATTTAAAGATGTGGCCAACCAAAAGCACATCATAGCTCAGATTCCATAAACTTACCTTGTCAGCAAAAGAATTCCAATAAGACAAGATTCATGTTGTAGCAATTTTCATCTGATGGTGTACAAATGCATCAATCAGACGTTACATCTTAGGATCTCCAAATTGGGTTTCAACCAATGTATTGTTAAAATAGATTCGTCATTATTTCCCTTCCAGCGAAGAGTCTGGGCAAAGTTCTTAGTTTTCTGTCAGATTACTTCACTGAAAACAAATATAAGCTGTTATAGTCGCTATTTTTGAGCATTGTGAGAATGGAAGAGCCACTCACAACCACACCACCCCTCACCTGCATCCTGCACAGGTAGTGATGTGCCTGTTCTCAAATGCTTACAGTCTGATGAGACAGCCAAAACGGGACAAGTAAAGCAATGACAAGGAGTGCTAAAGGCCTGTCACCACTAACATGGCACATCATGGCTGAACTAGAAAGAGGAGCAGGTGTCCCTGGAACCATCCCAGCAGCTTATTATTTCTATGCCATATAAATGCTGAAACCAATTAGCCCCATATACAAACATTTCAACTGTTACTCCTTAAATTTGGACTTTTCTGCATTATCTAATACATGCAACTGTGATTAGGGATTTGTAAGATTTGCCAGGCTCGGAAAATTGTAATGTGGTTGAGATAAGGACAGTCTATGTGTTTATGTGCTGAAAAAGATTTAAAACATAACTATCTCCTTTTGAGTACAGATCTAGAAATATTACAAAGCAAAAAATTATTCTTCAGTTGGATAGCACCATTAAATCGCAAACACTGTCATTTCTGGCTAGGAATAAGAGTAACAACTACTATCCTCTTCTTTCTGCTCCTCATAAATCTGAATCCTATGTCCCGTGAGTGGGCATGTACAGACTGTACAAATAAAGGGGATATAAATTTCATAAGCTCTCTAAAGAGAATATTTTTCTCCTGTGTTAAAGTCAATAACAGCCGTCAAAGACCAAATCACCTGATTTCACCTTTATGCTAAGAAATGTCCTTTTGGGTTATCAGAATCTAAACATAGTATTTAAGATCTGTTATCAGATCTTAAATGAGATTAGTATCAGATTTTGGCCTGTGTGTATACACATTATAAATGCCATGTCTTTGTGCGTACATGTATATTTGCATATGTGACACATAGGCATGCACACACCAATGTGTGTGTATGCTAAAAGTATGTGCTGCATGTATTTTGCCTATAGTTTTTGTTTTGTTTTCTTTTCTGTCTAAACCCATTCAGTTCCAGCTGGCTATGGCATCCACATTTTTGCCTTCAGTAGTCCAGTTCTGAAAGATGCATGCAGAGTACCAAATGCATTTCTTGGAAGAAAGCAAAAAATAAAAGCAACATTATAAAAGCAAACTGCCTCCATCAACTGTGCTCCCATCTCCCCTAAAGAGTTCCTGACAATCGGAGTGAGAAACGCACCATAACGCACACATTCATCGTACACGAACATCCTAAGGCAATGCCAGGCATATCACAGCCTTCAGAATTTTTGCTCTGGAGCTATGCATACACATACCCATGCACACAGTCAGAAACATATGTCAGAATGTCAGTCAATACCATGATTACCATTATCACAAGCCCTCACTCAGATGCACTCTGCCTCAGAAGTTTGAGGAGCCAGGCAGCAGCTTGGAGAGCTGTGTTTCAGTATGCAGAGTGCACTGTTGCAGGGCTTTGGGATGTGAATCAGGCTACATCAGATGAAGAGGTGACTTAGCTTTCTGGCTGGCTTAACATGCTGAGAATGGTACGGAAAGAGGGAGACACAACTCCTCCCTCCCTTTCCTTCTTTGCAGATACAGGAGGAAGTTGTCTCAGGTATGCTGACATATAAATGACTGCAGGTGAGGACAGTCTGAAAAAGCAAGGTAGAAACCAGGACATTCTCTTCATTTTTTTCTGTATGGTTATATACCTTGTGTTGTAATTTTATCCTTCCTAAATCCAATTTGTATTAGACATTTATTTGTCATTTATTTTTGGTCTGAAACTCTTCATCTAAGCGTTTGAAATCTTCATAAATATTTTTCCTTGTACTTGATAGCTAGCAGTTACCTTGATTTCGTTGTATTCTTCCTGTGAGGCTTATTTATTAACAAACTAGCCTCAGGCCAATTTCATATAGAAAAAAATGCTATCTTTCTCACCAAGTATTAATATGTGTAGGGCTCTTTCCGAAATCTTGACCTCTGTGAAATAAACCCATGTCTAGTTTGCTATAGCAGTCACCATGTTGCCTAGTGGATCATTGCTATTAAGGGGATAAATTTGGTGTGTTGGCAGTGAGTTGAAGTATGGTTTGGCAAATATATTTAGACTTTGATGCTATGATTTGTCCTTTCCAAACAAGAGTTTCTGGGTGGTATTTTAAAGTTGTGCTTTCTGCTGTAGTTTTCCTAGATATGATAACTCTGCAGCATGTCTGTTTTGTTAGAGGCCATGCTTTACAAATACTGCACATTTACTGATCTCTTCTTATGACCCTTTTTTTCCCAGAAGTGGAAATGACAACAAATGGGCTCACACTACAAGGACACGAGTACCGCTTGCAGGCACGGCATGGCCCCTCGCGTGGTCCGTGAGGAGCAGGATCTGGGAGCCCAAAACACAAATGGGAAAGCCGCACTGGTTCCGTGTCATCTTACGCTGAAATGGAGAGGTGGTAGAAACAGCATCTTCTCCTACGTTCAGACTCACTGTGCTTGCTGTTGTAGCTTTAGGAAACCCTTCTCCTCACCTTTCCAATAAAACTTCCACTTGCAGTATGACAAAATTGCCCAGCTAGCCCTCAGATACTAAACACTGAGATAACTTGTTTGATTTTTATTTAAGTCCTGCCTGTTTCAATTTGGTATTCTGTCTTCTGGAGCAAGGTGAGACATCACTCTCCAAGTAAGTCCTCACATTTTGGTGTATCTAATGTCTGCCAACAAAGGACTACACAGGTTCCTCCTCTGAGGTGAGACAGTAGCATCATAGGTAGGGGATCCTGAGGTTGGGAAATGGTGTGCTGGCCTGGTACAGGATCTCGAACTTCAGCAGTCAAGAATGGCAGATATGGACATTCAATGGAAACTTTGCTTTGCACAGCAGCTGCAGCCATGAATCTCAAACCACAGGCAGAGAGGGGGGAGATAACATTCACATGAGTCAAGATAATGGCATTCCCATGTTAAACAAAAAGTAATTTAAAAAAAAAATCAGTCTTTTTCTACCCAAATCTTCAGATTTAGCTTTAAAAGCATTCCATCAGATAAATTCAGGATTTCACAGCAAGATAACATTTTTCATAGAAATCTATGTTTAGAATCAGTTAAAAACAGTTTAGAAACATGGAGGTAAAGAAACCTCCATTCTCTGGTCAGTTCAAATATTCAAAATACTCAGTTTAAATTATCAGTGAGATTAAATAATACAGGACATTTTTATGTTTTGAGCCTGTGAAATGTGGGATGCAGCCTCACTTTAGGAGCGTATTGATGATCTGTGTTTATATTTTCAAAAAGCACAAAGAAATATTATTTTCAAAGACTACATGCTCTCTCTATTTCTGGACAAAGTTTGAACTCACATCTTGTGTAATGGTGTCTTGTGAGTTTAACTTTCACATGCTATTCTTAATTGTACATACATTTATAGCTGTAGAAGTGGGGAAAAAATAAATTTCAATGCAAAATTTAGCACAATTCTAGCAAGATTTATATAACATACCAAATCATGCCAGGATCCAGCAGCTTGAATCTTCAAGGAACTCTAGGGAAGTTCTTTTCCCCATTTCTGCTGCCGCTGCTCATAAGCAACTCAGTTTTCCTCTACAAAGTTCATTCCTTACTCTGCCAAAGGACTGCTGGCAATTATTTTTTTACATGAAACAGACAGTCTGTAATTAAACACTTGTAGATGGTTGAACTCAGTGAGTTATGAATGCTCTGGGACATATAAAGAATCCTACAAGAATTGCTTCCATAATTTGAGTCAACAAAGTGAATAAGTACTAAGCACAATTTAATAAAGTCTGTAAACCAACATAACTACACTTCTTTCACCAATTAAAATGGTCTTATGAGAATTCTGTACTTTCACAATCTCTTTTAAAAGGTGGGGAAATCAGCAAGAAAGGAACATTTTTAATGTTTTACTCAAGATATAAGAGCTAACGTACCTCAAAGCACAGCTCAGGCTAAAGAACAAGTTTGAAAACTTTAGGAAATACCAATAATTCTGCTGGAGGCAGGATCTGAATATTTTTGCTTTTTTTCCCCTCAAAATAATACTATCCCTCATTTCTGCTGATCCTGACAGATCATTCCATTCCCACCCTTTAGTTCTGCAACTTCTAGAACAACATGTATTAGTAGGTCTGTGGTGAGGTTGACCAGCTGGTAACTTTTTGATCGTGATTTTGTCTTAGGCACCATAGAAGCTTCACAGCAACAGACGAAAGACACAGGGAATTTTTGCACTGTTTTGCTGAGAAGACTAGTGAAGCATTTGTGGGTTCTGTGCCATGATAATATGGCTAAGTTGCTTTTTGGATCCAATACTGTGTTCACATTGTGAAAATCTATCATTGCTGGATCGGGGTATTCATCTTGGCCAGTCCTTAGCATATTTAGCAATATGTTGCATTGCACAGGTGTAAGTCTCCCGAACTGATTCTGGTTTCTGAGCAGCTTTCCATCAGCTCAAAATCTGATGAGATATTGACTGTAGTCTATAGATGTAAATGTAAGCATAATGCACTTGCCACTCCCTAGGAAAGCAACATGACTCCAGCCCAAGAGCACACACCAGCTCATGTGGAAGCAAGCTTAAAACAAGTTGGGAAGTGTTGAATATTTGGGTTTGATTTAAAAAAAAATATTTTGACATTTCTGAACTGGTATTTTTCTAAACATATTAGTTTCTGAAGATGCCAATTTGGGATTAAAATAGTTTTGAAAATATCAGCCTTTTTCCCTAGGAGGGAAATTTCATGTCAACTAGCTGTACCATCCAAAACTAGTCAAGAGCAGAAATAAGTAGAAAACACATGTCCTAAATAGGTACCTCTCTGTCTATTGCTGAGCCCAATGAGTTTAGCTCAAATGGGAATCATTTAGATTGGGCTGCTTGCCTTTTTTTTAATGGCCTAAATTTGCAGCAGTAGCCATGACTATCATAACAACCAAAACAAAGAAAAACATGGAATTGGACTCAGGATTAGTACATTCTGTCTGCCCATGAAGGAGAAGTCCAATCCAAACCTTCAGTCCCAAACACATGCTATATTTTCAGGCAGTTTGACTAGGGATTCATAGCTTCTAACTCAAGTTCATCTTTGCTACCAGTAATTATATCAGATATGGTTATGACAAACAACCTGCAGGCTTTCATATTTCTCTAGCAGCTTTATGTTCTACAACACCTTGGAGTCATACAGTTACAAAAAAAAAAAAAAAAGAGAGAAAGTGTCTTTAAGCCAAATTCCTTGTCCTCATAATTTTGGCAGCATCAGAGGCTTCTGAATTAGCTTTTGTACTTAAGCCCAACAGGTTGTGCCGCTCTGATTTCTGACTTTCCTTCACTAGGAGTGATCTCTGACAGTTGTTCAGTCAAGAGGAAACCCATTTTGTCCTCTCAGCCCACTGGCAGCAGGCTCCTCTGAGTGCCTGTCTCCCTCCTATTCCTAATGCCAGGGCCTGTACACGGCCCTGCATGGGTTTCACTGTCAGCAGCTTTGCTCAGTAGTTGCAGCAGAGGACTTCTTCCCAGCCATATACAAATATTTACATTCCTTATTTATTAATGTACTGAACAGCAACCAGAAGAATAAAAGTGTATGACTCACCATCCTGCCTGATCATTCCTTAAGGTAAGGAAAGGTTTTTCTGCCCATGAAGTAAAAAGACAGAATATAGATGAACAACAAACAAAACAGAGTAGGCATGACACAACCATGTATGAGTCTGTGAAAGTAAATATGACATATTATATTGCCTCCTTTCTAAAGGGTCATTCTTCAATCTTGGACACACCCAGCTTTAAAATTTCACACCATTGCAGCTGAGGGTGATAGGCAATAGATCTACTTAGGAAGGAGCCTGCTCTCTCTCCTCCTTTCCACTCCTTCAAGGTCTTTTGCAAGGCAGTTATGTAGTTACCTCTGTTGGTGTTAGATTAATCCTTTCACGACCACCTGTTGGGTCTCTTTGCTTTCTTCTCTCAATTTAAATAATAAGTATCTTTGAATAAGGCTTTCTTGTTTTACAGTAGGGTTAGTGTTTGTACTGGGGAAATAATTTAGACAGAAGATTATTGCTAACAATCCATACTTTCTGAAATAAAAGTAGGCTGTTTCTTGGCAGCACCATCTGTGAGAAATGGGATCCTCCCAAACATTTGGGAAAAATCCCTACTGCCAGCTCCCACACATCACATTATTTTTCTCTCTGTATTGTGTCGTCTCTTAAACAAATAACTAAATGTGAAGATGCAGAAACCAACAGAGTCAACTGCGAACCTGACTCATGTACTCACTATGCTGGATGTTAGGGCCACAGCACTGTCAAAGTGCCAGGAAGCTGAAGGCACACATGCCTCACTGAGGTCCCTGGTAAGGGACCCTACAGCTGTGCAGGTGACACATGTGTATGTAATATCCTGGCACCGCTGAACTACTTCCAACTGCAGAAAGCTGTAGGAAAAGGGCTTATTACATCTGTGAAGAGCGATGCTTCAGAGGACAAATCTCAGTCAGGTCTGAGATTGTTCAGAATTCAGAGCAAAATGCAGGACAATATTAGCCGTATGTCTATAATCAGTATGTTGAGCCTGTAGTACAACATAGAGCTGAACATGTTAAAAACATGTTAAAAATGTGTTAAAAGCCCCTCTTTAAAGAAAAGACTGCTATACAGTGTTTCTGGACACACTTTGATACACTTTTCTTCCACTCTGTGCATAAGTTATTTCTTTATTTTCAGGGAACAAAGGGAAGTAAGTGATGAGTTTTTGAAGCTTGAAACAGGTGAACTATGTGTGAGGGAGAGAGATGATGGACACAACCACAGCATAGCCTGTTGCCTCTCAGCTCTGTCCCCTTGAGCTTAAAAACAGCTCAAAAAATGAATAGGAACTGGAAGTGCTTGAGGTGCCAGGGAGTGAAAAGATCAATTTCTCATTGAATTCATTTTCTATGCAGAATTTGAAGAAAAAAATTGAAATTAAATATTTGGAAGAAAACAAGTTCTTTTTAATTCTGGGAAATATGGAGAAACAAAGCTTGAACTTCTTGCTTGGAAATGTCTCTTCTGGAAGGGATCAGAGAAAATTTTAAGGGACAAATTGGAGCTGTGATGGATGACTTGTGGTTGTGACTTTTCAGTGGAGAGGAGGAAAGGATGTTTTTAATTTCAGGTTCACGGAAAAATCTCATAAATGAAGGAAAAGAGTGGTAAACATGAACATGAAATGACTCAGGGGATTTAAAATGCAATGCGAAGCCTAAAAATGTGACCAGTGACAACCAGGCAGACAAACTATAAATATAAGTAGTCATGAGAAGCTAGCCTGATATAAATGGCTTTAGGAGTCTGAGGGAGAAAAGTACATTACATTCGAGGTGTTGAACCCGAGTCCTAAATAAATGCTTGATACACTCACTGAGTTACATATTTCTGTTACTATTTTTATAGATTTCCTTCCCAGAAGAATCTGTTCTGGACAGCACGTCTGACCTCCTGCATAACTCAAGCCATACAGTTTCATCTAGTCGTTTCTGCATCAAACCCAATAACCCGCAGTTGAATTAGAGCCTATCTTTCACAAGGGCGGGACATCTCATATAGAAGACTCCATCAGATGTGTAGCAGAGCTGCGAACAGTTGTGTTTCCTGTTAAAAGCTTCCTTCCTATTTCCAAGTTGAACCTAGCAGCTTTCAGCTGTCAGCCATTGGGCCTTCATATTCCTTTGACTACTAGATTTAAGAGTTCTTTAGTCTTGATTATTGACTTGTCTTTTTGATGTATTATGTATTACCCCTGGCTCTCCACATTCCATCCACAGAATGTAAATGTCAGTGCCGAGTAGGTTATGGGAGCAGAAACCTCCTCGATTCACACAGATGTTGTCCACTGTTTGACACTTTGCAATACCTGATTCAACAGACAGATAACATAAACTGCAGAAGATGATGATTTGAGGAATAGAACTGTGGTGCATAGAAACATTTTCTCTACTTAATGTGACCCTCCCTGAGAATCAGTGATGTTTCTGGAACAAGACAGACCTTCCTTATATACTTAATTTGTATGAAGCGTGGCTGATCATGATTATTTAAAACCAATAATTTTAAGTATTTAAAATCAGCAAGGGGATTTTATTTCTCTGACAAACTATACTACGCACCCATTTATATACGTATCATCAGAAAACAACTTTTAAAGATCAGTAAGAGAAGGAAAGATTTGTCCAGGTCTAAATGTTTTGTGTTCTGACTTGTTTAAAAATTTAGTGGTAACTCTGCATTTGGCACGGGTTTGGAGTTAAACTTATTTTACACAAACCATGAGTTAGCTTATGATCTGTCAAATTGCAGCACAGACTGATTTAAGATACCAGTCAAGCTCCTTCAAAATAGTTTTTGGGTTTTGTGCTATTTTCCCGTTTTTACCTTTTTGAAACAGAATATAGAGTTTCATATGGTTTAAGTTTGGTTTTTTGTTTTGTTTTTTTTTTTTTTAATTAAAGTTGCATCAACTTTGGGAATTAATCTTCTTAAAAAGATACATTTCCAGTTTCAGCCACACATATCAAAGGTTTGCTACTACAGATTTTTCCTTCTGAGCAGCCCTATAGTTCTGTCTGTATTGCAAACCTTGAAAAATAATTGTGCTTTTTTTCTTTTTCCCTCCAGAAACTTACTAGGAAGACAGCTCACATTTGATTGGAGTAGTTTCATCTTGTTCTGTAGAGAAGTCTGAGTATAGTATAAAATAGTTACCATGAGCTTATTAGTGTGCTTGGCTCAGGCAAAGCAGACAGCACAGCCTGGATAGATGCCTAATGACATGCAGCCACATTTCCTGACTAATTTGTGTACAGCCACAGACAAGTCTGAAAAAGGTATAGCAATGAAATCCTGCAGATAGATAGAGCTAAAAATTAAAAGCATACCTTAAGAAGAACAAGCAACATGAGATGTATATAAATTTTTTTTTGGTCATCTTCATTACTAATAGCAAGCACTATCTGGATCTATGAATTGAATTCTGTGAAATGATTCACACTCTTTAAGGGGACATATCTTTGAAAGTTTCTTCTCATCACCAAAGAGGATTTCCGCTCTACGAATTTCATTAATGGAAGGTGCCTCCTGCAGGAATTTTTCATTATTCACCCCTTAGTACCCCCTGCAAGATCCTCCCATCAGCATGTTACCTATTGTCAGTTTTCCCATGGAATGCAATGGGGGATGGGGAGAAAGCCATCCGCTGTCGAAGGTAATCTGCCCACGTTCTGCACCAGTAACACCATACTGAACTGTGGTCAAATTGCTCTTATGGAGGATAACAGAATTAAGTCAGATGAATATGGTGGTAAAACATTTTACGACAGTTTTCTATTCATTTAAACTCTCTCTTGTGTCATCTTCTTCCAGAACTGTTTTGTTTTCTGATTGCTGAAGAGCCTTGACCTATAAGCCCATCGATTGTCTTCCTTAATGCTTTGGCAGAGTTGCTATAGAAAAAGACATGCAGGAAAAGCACAATAACCACTTTTGCATCCCCTTTTTATTGACCTTCTTGATTATGGCCACAAATAGAGATGAAGTGTTACGGTGTTTGTTTACAGCGTTAACTGCTTGCCTGTCAGTCATTGATTCTCTCTGCTGCATAGCCACTTGTTAGTCCAAAAGAAAACAAAAGAAGAAAACTACTCAGACATTCCAGCTGTATATAGCTACACCTCCATTTCCATAAGAACCAAATAGAAATTCTTTCCACAAAATATTTCAGTGACAAAATTACAGCTTTTGGGACTTTTGCACACCTGGCATCACCAGCCACCATGGTGTCAATGACCTTGCCCAGGCTCCCTCTCTGACTGTATGGGCAAGGTCAGCATGAGCGAATTCCAACCACACTGTCTTTTTCGGGCCCCTCTGCAAAGGGATCTTGGCAAGTGGCAAGGCTTTTGCTTTCTTCCTCATACACTGTATGCTGTAAGCAAAAGAAACTACATTAAAATCTTACGATGTTTTCTCTTCCTTTTCTCTGCCTCCTCTCACAAGGTCCTCAACACGTGCTAGAGCTCAGCAGAGGGGTGATGCTGACGTTAGAAAAAACATGTCAGTGTTTATTGTGAATTATTCCCCCCTTCTCTTTAGCAAATCACTTAAAAGCTGATCTTGATTTTTTCACATGGTTTTGAAATTTTAAAGTATTTGCCTGGATAATTATCTGGGAGAATTTCTGATCTACTGTTTGCCCTGATGGCTCAGTAGTAATGTTTTGTGTTGTACAGCTAGTCACTTAACTCATGAAAGACCATTTTTTCTGTCTGAAGAAAATAACATATATATTTTGGATAGGAATTTTGAAGTGAATAAACAGGTGAGGTAAAATTTAAGGGATTTATAGGATTAAGAAAAATTTTGTGGAATTGTTGCAGTTTTCTTATTACTCACGAGTCTCAGTAGGGCACCATAAATAAAAGCAAATGGTGATGCTGCTTTTATTCATGACAATATTAACAAATATGAACAAGGAAGAATTTTTTTATTGTAACTTTCTCATCTCTAGCCGAAACACCATTTCTTCACTGCCACTCAGGATTTGCAATTAGATAATTCTGGGATGAGATTGTTGAAGAGGACAGGCATGCTTCGCAGTTTAAAAGTATATATATAATAATTTCATTTTATTTCTGAGGGTGGGCTTCTGAGCTATCTGAAGAAGTAATACTGATTCCTTCTTGGACTTTCTTCCTGAGATGTATGGTTTTTGTCAGTTGTCTCACAGCCTGAAGGTTGTGGAATTGGACTGGTTTTGATCCTCAGTCACACCCCAGCATTTTCCACTCAGGATTAGAATCACGTCAGAGACATTTCTTAGAATTGCTCTTGGCTGTGTCTTGCCCTGCACTACTTTTCATTAGGACAGCACTGTCCTTGATCTGTTTGAGAAGTAAATAAGTTTTCACTGTTGTACTCACAAATACTCAGAAGTTCCCACAAATATTGATATTACCTGTGCACTTTTCTTAGTCATGCAAATAGGAGAAAGAGTTTGACTCCTGTTCTTTACTTTAGAGGCCTTCTAGGCTGACAAATTCAAATTTGCTTTATTCTGCCATTGCATTTACCATGTTCGTTAAATCCTTGTGTATGCTCAGCTGGATTAGGCATTTTACAGTTGGTGTTTTTTCTAAGAACTGCTATATTTTAATTCTCCTTCCTTTCTGAGTCTCTATCTTCAAATTAAATTTCTGCTTCCCTCCTGACTAGGTTGACAGGGCAGTCTCAACTGACCTAGTCTCAACAGCCTGCTTGGAAGCTGGCAGCTGAAATCCTGGTTGGATGCTACAGTCCACTGCCTATGAGGTTGGTCCTCTGTTACAGCAGTATTTTGTCATTTATTTTACTTTTTATTGCGTGTATGGGGGGGAACCCTCATATTTCTGTTGCCTATTTTTTCCCTCTTATGCATAGGGTTTGTGCAAAAGGTGGCAGATTTTTTTTTTTTTTTTTTTAATTATTGAAGAACGTGCTGACAGCTTCTTTCTTAGTCCAACAATAAACAACTCTATCCTCTGTTCTCTCTTGGAGAGGCATTTAATCAATGTGAGTCTGTATTCCAAACCAGGAGGATGATGTGGATCCTTTGCCTCTTAGTGATGCCTGGGAAACGCTCACTTGAGAGAGTTTCTTTTCACTTTTGCAGTTCCTTGTGCACTGCATATGGTTTTATGTTGATTTTCAGTTTAGAAGTGATCTTGAATACATTGACCTAAGAATCCTTGCTGGTGAAAGTTTGTCGAAATACAAACACTAATATAAGATTGTGACTTCTCTTTGACGCTGTAGCTGTGGAATATCCATGGGAATGCACATTTAGCAAAGGTGCCAGGAGGGTATAGACAAATCAAAATGTGTTAGAGATTCAGAGAAACTTCTCTGGCTGAAGCAGAAAATATATACAGGAAATATATACGTTAGCTAAACAGCAATGCAGAAATATGCAGAAGATGGTAACAGATTACAAACAGCATAGCAGTTAGAGTGGACATAACGGAATGAGAAGAAGTACTGATGGCCTTTGTCCTCGTGCCAAAGTTATCACCAAAAAATGATTGATGTTGAAACTGATGATCTCCTAAAAAAGCTTGGATTTGATGAAACAGGACATTTTGATGAAATTTAATTTAGTCAACAGTACTTTGAAATGCTTAAATAACAAGCTAAATTTTCTGGCTTCAGAGAACATTTGACAGAGCAAACATTTATAATTTTATTGCCACCTGAGAGATTTTAATGAAAAGCACAGTAACCAGGGTATTACCTGACATTCTTGGATTCGGAATAATTCCTAACACTTTCCGATAAGGAAGCTTCAAGTTTTTAGAACACTATGTAGTTCAAAAACAATTGTTGGATGTTTTGCTGAGTTTCATTTAATCCCTGGTTAGACTTGCTCATCTCCATTTACTAGAAGTACACACAGACGAAAAATAAGCAAGGGATGTGCTATGATTACCATGTTAATCCAAGGGGTTTATTTTTGTCCTTTTTTTTTACTCTGTCTTCCTTAGACATACACATTGTCTCAGCTTAGACAAGTGAGTATTTCAGTGAAAGGGCCATTCTTTTGTTATAGTTTGGTATATGTTTTGTATACTCATTTGTGATGCATATTACAGTAATTCATACATAAATACTCCTTGCGCAAAGAGAATAAAATGTAACAAAAGGAAGTATTATGTCATTTGCCTCTCTTCTCCCTATTTAGTTAAAATAGTTAAAATATTAATCATTGGTACTGCTGGGGTTCCTAGGGACTCCTGATCTTAGCCCATGGGCCTCTTATGTTAAGCACGAAACAAACATATAATAAAAAGACAATCTTTGCCTCAGAATTTAGGGCTCAGGACAAGTGCAGGGAAAACCAATACATTGAGATTTATTGAATAAGAATAATAAGACAAATTAATCTGTTCTTAAACCATTGTGTACTTTAGCTGTTTCATATTTGTAATTTAAATTACAGTTCCTAAATACTTAGTACTGTAACAAAAAACTTGATGTTACAAAGCTAAATTTCTTCAAAGGCATTTGAATTATTTGTGGGCACTTTCACTGTGAAACTAATTCTCACAGTATCTTTTAAATGCACCTTGTCACTGTGTTTCTGCCTCATCAAAACTAATAAACTCCATGAGTCATGCATCAGGACCACAGAAAAGGAAATGGATCATGTTAATGATACATTTTAATAGTTTTGTATACTATATAAACCCCTTGATTCTCCTTTAGCTAACATGTAAAGGCAGTTGGATGGTTCTGCATGTAAGTGATGGCTTCAGGCAAATAGTACCAGAACATGCCTTAGAGAGAAATTAGTATTTATAGCATGTCTTCCAATTTGAGAAAGCTTGGTGTATGCTGGAATACTATATTTTCTCTGCTTGACATTTTGATCAGGATCAGCTGAAGCAGAAAATCATTCTGGTACCTCTTGATATTAGGGTCCTTTATATTATGCTGCCTGTTCCACATATGCAACGTAGTTCAAGGTCCCAGGGATCTCATGGCAATGTAGGTAAGGAGTGCCAATTTATTTATATATGTACTCTGGACTGAATGTAAATACTAGTTGTTATTGAAGACACTTTTAAGAAACAGTTATACCCCTGGAAGCAGCTAGAGGAAATGGCAGTGACCTCTAGCACAAGCACTGGCCACACAGGGTAGGAAAACAACATAAATAACAAGATAAATCTCATATACAAACAAAACAACCCTGGAAAAAATACTGGCTCTATGGTGGCAAAGAAGGAAGAGCAGGGGGTGAAGGATTTTTTTGTATTTGATTCCTTCTGTTTTTGCAGTAACATGGCTGTACTTTCAGAACTGTTGGGAAGGAATGAAAGAAATGGGTAGCCACTACTGTTGAAGAAAAGGGTGACAACACATTTACAACTGGCTGCCAAAAATACTGTGTTGATAAAGGGCTTTCTGTGAACATTTGATATTTCTGCCTCCTGAAGAAAATTTACCAGTGACTCTCTGAATGGAAATGTTCAGTTTTCTAAGGCGAAAGAAGTCATAAACATGCCTTTATGACTTTTCAGAAATTTAGTGAAAGCAGTAGTTTTCTACAGACATGAGAGATGATAGTGTAAAATTGGGGCTTATTTTAGTTTTCTGTTTTCATTTGTGAGGTCAGATTTGTAAAGATCAAGCATTTAAAAGATTCAAGTTGCTAAATAGCATGAATGATTATTTTAGTCACAGTTTGCTGAGAAAAATAAGCTGTATTGTGGATCCATTACATTTCTGTCAGAAGCTTAGAAAAAATAATACACCTTATTTAATTTTTTCCACTTGATTTAATTAAAAACAAACCAAACCAAAACAAACAAACAAACAAAACACCAAACAAAACCCCAAAACCACCAAAACCCAAAACTCAAAACCCAAACCAAAACAACAAAGAAAGGAAAAAACCGTCCACTCTGCCTTGGTGATGCAGCTACCAAGTTTAGGTGCCGAATATATGTGATGACATCATTGAGAATCTATAATGTGAGATCTCAGAGCGTTCCAGTCCCAAGCCATGCTCGGGGGAGACAAGCGTGCTGTTCACATACCGGTTTGTCCATATATGGCTGGGAATCCCGGCGTGCACAGCCTCCCAGCCAGCCTCTGCGCGGGTGCAGCTCAGCTCCTCAGTACATAACTGGGACGGACAGAGCCGCCACGGCTTGCTCAGCCAGGAGTCTTCCTCCAGGAATGTCAGGAATGTCCTCAGCATTTATTCAGCAGGAAGCTATTGGCTGAAGGCAAACACCAGCGGTTGCATGTGTTTCTTTCACAAAGAAATTTGGGTCTCTTCAAAACAGAGATGTGTTTCTTAGTTATGTGGGTAGATGATGATTTGTTTTCAATGATATTATATAATTTAAACAAGAGGTCAGCTTTTGTAAATCTGTTTTTATTGTTCGCTTCTTGTATACAAACTAATGCTCTTTTAGCCCCATTGTAGTTGCTATCTATTTCCGAAATAATTTTAATACATTTGAACCCAACAATAGTCACAATGATGAATTATTTGTTCTCAGAGTCATCCTGGGGGAACGGCAGGTCAGAATGATAAGAAGTGATAAGTTTAAAGACCAATATTTTTTCTGTCTTAGTGAAAACAATCAAGATAAGTGATTCATGTACTGCACAGTGCTGGACAGTCAATAGTGAGGAAGGACTACAAATTTGCTTCTGAGAGCAAGTCATTATCTGTTCAGAATGTGAATATGATTTGACAGTGAAAAAAGAAACAAAAATCTTTAACTTCATTTTTTTGAAGAAACGTTTGTATTAGTTAATGGATAGATTAAGTCACCAAGAGATGTAAAACTTTGAGGCTGCCCATAAGCAGCTGTATTAGGAAAGTGCTCAAAGAAATCCAACTAAATTTTCAGCGTCTTACAAAAGCGCGTTCCTCTGGCTTGCTCAGGGCTTGTTACTGTAAGTGCTGAGCACTCCAGCCTAAAGGCAAAGGTCAGTAGTCCTATTAACTTCAATGGTATTAATTATGTGTGTAAACCTAAACAAGCCCCAAAATTCTCTGAAGATTTGCCACCTTGCAAGTTCAAGCAATTGCAGCAGCTATGATGCAAACTGTAGAGTCTATGTACAGCCCAGAACTGAGAGACAACTGGATAAACTATTGGCCAAAACCAATTTTTCTATCCTTTTCTGAATTGGCATTGTCCACAGAGAGATGTTATGAATTGAGACTATACTCAAAGTTTGTAGTTAGTGAGGCGCATATACAGTGGTCCTTTCTCATCTCAGTATGTGGCATGTACTTCTGACATATCATTTCTTACTGTGATGAGAGGCTTCTATTCAGTCTTCGTGGTTTTTGTTTGTTAAGTTGACTCCCAAGCCTGAAAAGATAAAATTCTGCATAAAAAACCATTGTACTCCACCATCATCTCTGCTTGAATGCATCTTTAATTTTTCATGTAACAACTGGAATATGTGGATAGGATAGCAGAGCACAGCTGTAGTCCCTGAAGTGGGTACCTAATGCAACTGCCTGTTGCAGACTAGGATGATTTTACCTCTTTGCTCTGCAACTTCTAGGCTTGTGTCAAATTCAGGTGTTTCCTCCCTTGCTTTTGAACCACAAAAAGCCCACAGAAGAGTCCATGAATGTCTAATGAAGATTCAGATACAGTAAATCTTGCTATGAGCTGGAATGGTTTAACTGGAATACCTGTTTTCTTCAAATCCTTAAAAAGGCATTACCTAGGGAAGAAACTGACAGTATAGGTGTTTTCACGGAAATCCTATGGACCTTTAGATAAACTTATTTCCTACATTTTTAAATATGTGTGTGTTTGTGACTGTATGCATGCTTTTTTTTTTTGGTGTGTGTATATTTGTGTGTGTAGAGTACAGCTGAAAGAATATAGATCATATTTTAGAGGCTTCTACTTTACCACAGAAGCAGTATATAGTATTCCTCACTTATACAAACCACGACCAAAGATCTGACCTAGGGTTAAAACTTCAGTGCATATCCAGACACCTAAACAATGGCTTTACTTTAACTAGTCTGATTCACTGCCAATTCCTCATAATTTGACTGGAAGCCAGATATTTGTCAGATTAGCCAAAGGGTGTCTATGTGCCCAAATATAAATGAAAAAAATCCATCTGGTCAGTAGTATTACATAGCAATACAATATACATAAACACGTACATATGTATGTATGTATTGACTGTAAAGACTGCAGTTCCAATTTCTGCTTGGCCAGTGGTTTGAAGAAATGGATTCTTACTCCGGGGATGAAAGTATGTATTTCACATCTCGTCTTCACCAGAATTGTTTCTTACCAAAAATTTCTGATTACATTGGGTTCCCTCTGAGACAATAGAACAGTAGGCTATCAATGATTGAAATTTCACTAACTGCACCAGGGAAATACTCAAATGCTCCTTTATTGTTAATTTTTGTTTAGTTTAACAGACCAAGAGGACGCATTAAGGAACCGGTATTTTTATTTACTTAGTTATGAAAGTAGTAGCCAGTTTACATCATCTTTGCCGTCCCTCTTTTCATTGGTAGAAATTCATGTAGTTTATTATTTGTTAATGAAACAGTGAAGAGCTAACACACGATCCATTATAGCAGAATAGTCTCATGTGTTTTTCATTTTCTGATTTGGAAACTCACAGAAAGATTACCGCTGGCATGTTATTAAAAAGACTGATATGTCTTTGAACTAGAGTACAGCCTCTGTCATCACCTTTTACCAAATAGCAATACAAATCCTGATTAAACACTTTTCATTAATTTTCTTTTAATAGGCTTCACTTTTAGAGTAGGAAAAAAGAATGCAAGGTAATGATTTGAAACAATAAAATACTACATGCTATTTTGCAGGATCTGTATGGTAACTCTAAGGGAACATGCTAACTCTGCAGGAAACCACAGTGACTGAGCAATAAATTCTGTCATCGCTAGCTCTGTTATCTCATGATAAATATGGAAATAACATTGCAAAGATCTCACCAGACATATTCTTTTTGTTGAATAAAATGAAACAAGCATGAGAATTGATGCTTCATTTTGCATTTTCTTGTTATGGCAAGTTGCAAGGTTTTATTTACCATAGATTGCTGTTGCAAATCTAACCATCTCCTTATAATTTGGAAAGAGCTGTCTACGCCTTTTTGTGTGTGTCTGCACTGACACGCGAATGTCTGGAGTACCTTATTTTTGCACTGTTTTTCTCAATCAGCTGCTACTGGCTACCCATTGATATAGGTTGGATATTAGTTCTGTGTATTGGTAAGGAGTGTTATCTGCTTTGCTCTATACACAAAGATGCTGAGGCACAGGCCAAAAGAAAAGAGAGAACGCTGTTACATCCACACATATGCTAACTGCATGACTGCAAAAGATGCCAGAGCTTTTGTTGGGCTGCTTTAGCTGCATGTCCATCCAGCTTGCACCCTCTCAACATGCTGGCTCAGCTGTATTGACAATACAGTGAAGAGAAGATAACAGAGTCCAGCAGCTCCAGAGGTGCAGCTTTAGGATTGTTTAATGTTCTTAGTATAAATGAGACAGAAAACAAGTGTCATTACAGGAACAATAAAACTGGAAAATATTCTAGATTTGAAAGTAGTTTCAGAATTTCTTAAAGGCGGGGCAACATATACCATACATATTCACGCATGTAACTGTAAAATGAACATAGAAGCACAGAACTATGTAGGCTGGAAAGAATCTCTGAAGTTTATCTAGTCCATTGTAACGCTCAGATCAGGCCCATTGTGCAGAACTTTTTGACAGCATCAGCAAGGCATCCTTTAAATCAGGCCTGAAGACCACTTCCATGTCAGACCAGTTCTGTAAAGAATATTAAAGGGTAAATTATTTTCCCTAAAGTCAAGGGATTCAGAGAAGACAAGAACGTTACTGAAGTGTTACAATACTAATAAGATATAAAACAACTAAGAAATTGCTACTGCTGTCATGTCGCTTCTAAGCTACAATATAATAAATAGCTAAAAAAACAACTTAGCCTGTGTCCAGGAGTAGCATCCAAGCCAACAGTAAAAATATAAAAGTTCTTACTGGTTGTTAAATGGCAAAACAGCAGACAAACCACTTAACATCAGCCTCCCTGCGTACCAGATGAAACATAAGTTGTGACTACATCAACAAAATAAGGGATACCTCAGATGCGTAAAAATAGCTATCCACTCTACTGTATAGATTATTTTTATACCAGCTGACAGAATTAAAATAGCCTATGCTGACTTTGGGTAAGACAGCAACCTTTTTCATTGTTTAGGAATGTTTGGGATACAGTAATAACGGGTGAAATCCAGATTATCTTAGACAGTGGCATGGAATAGTAGTTTGTTAAAGGCCTTTTATAGATTTGGCTGCTTCTCTTCATGTAGTAAAACACAAAACCAAAAAGGTCTGGAACACAGATATATAAAATGGCCATTGCCTTTAACTGTTCATTGGGTACAACACTACAAGAAGACAATAAAAAACTATAAAACATCTGCTCTTATGTGAGCTCTTACTCTAGAAATTGCCAGAGCTGCCCAGAGTTGAAATTTAGTCAATCTTTTTCCTTCTACCTGCTCAAAAGCTGCAAAATATGAATAGATTTGCAAGGCTAAAGGGAAGCCAAGAAAGTTTTGTCTTGAATTTTCCATACATTTGTCCTTTATTTCTTGGAAATGCAGGTGACCTCACTATAAATGTATGGTAAACGGCATCTAATGAAAACATCTACATGCATCCATCTGGTTTCAATATTAAAATGACATTTATATAATATACAGTGACTTTATTACTCAATGGAAAATAACTATGACACTGAAATAAGGAGTATTAAAATGCTATTTTTGAGGATTAATAAACAGGTACATTTTTAAAAAAAATTCGGTCTGTTATTCTGGTAAATCTGGAATAGCTGCTGATTCGAGCATTACTAATATTTGCTTCATACTGAAGGACTGAAGTACAGGCTGTACTCCTTTGTTCACTTCAGCTCAGAAGCAATGTTTCTCAAATTTGACATTATATGGAAATTCAAAAAAGTACGATACTTTTAGTTTGGTCTATCTTATTTTGTACTATTTTGTTTTATGAGAAAGTATGCACAGCAAAAAAAGATCTGCTATTCTCAATGACTGTACTGCAGGTTACGTTTGAGGTGGCATGTCCTCTGCCTCCAAGTTTACCTCTCTTCTATGTTTTGTCAGGGAATGATGTACTGCTTTAGTGCCGCCTATCTAAATTATTTTTGTAGTGCTGTTGCCCTGCTGGAAGGTTAAACATGGAGTAGGAAAAATTTGCTCCCAAAAAGCAGAAACTGAGCTCTTCCAAAATTCTCTCCCTTTTACTGTGGTTTGTTGAAGCTTGTTTTCTTTCATGTTTTATTATAAGCTGTGGCATTTAATGATGCCTTCGATAAACATCACTAACATTTTTTTCCTCTTTAGATGCCAATGATTAATGTTTTCTACGTATTCAAAGAATTTGTTTTATCCCACAACCACAACTACAGCTTCCCACAAAAACAATTCCTAGTTAAACCCTCCGTTTACTCTAGCGTTTATTTGACGATCAGAAGTTGTCTATTGTCTTGCAAGCAACAAAGTGAGCATGTTCATCAATTCAGGGATATATTTAGGTACCTTCCTTAAAAACTTCGCCTCGCTTTGTTTGATTGGTAAGGAGAAAGGAGACTCTTAAATATATCCCAGCAACAGAAGCTGAAAAAAGTTTCTTCAGAGGACATGCTGCTCATTTTTAAAAATAGGTTGGTAAAACGAGACAAACATGCAAGGGCACTGCAGTTAGGCCACAGTCACGGCCACGCTGAGCTCTTGTTTTCTCTGTTAGAGAGCAGTGGTCTCAGGGTTCACCAAGGCAGGAGTAACTCTTACCGATGTTTCCAGGCCAAAATGTATCAGATGTTTGTGGGTGAAGACCCTGGCCTAAATGATAAAGCGTTGCCATTTGTGCACGTCTGATATTCAGACTTGGGGTAATTTATCATGTTAAGCAGGTGGTATGTTCTGGGAAAACAAAACGCCATGCTTCTTCAGTGCATCCTGACCTTTTCAGCCAGCCTTTCTATGGAGGCTATGACACAGACTAACGATGTTTTCCCCACCTGACACGGCAGCTTCAGTGCCTCTTTCAGAAAGAGTTTCTTCACAGTAAATGTGCTCCTGTTTGTTCCAGTAAATCTGGTAATGACAGAAATGAATCTTTTCCAATCTGGTTTCCTAGATGCATGAGTGTAAAGGGAGGAATTTAAACACAAACCAGAGCCGTTGACTATTCATCAGGGAAGTATTTTATATACAAAGTTAGGATTCCTTTACCAAGCTTGTACATTAGTATATTCGATTTACATTTTGCAGAGCTCACTTCCCAAATATTGTACAGTCCAGTGTCATTTCCCTGACCTTGTTTTTCTTCTAGGATATAGCAAAAGTGTAAAAGCTTCTCATCTCCCATATTAGCTGACTGCTTCCTTTATGGCAGGGCCGAGAAACCTACAGCTCATCAGCCTGTACTTCATAGGAGTTACCATGTAATTTTTTGGAAATTAACATTAGATGCCACAAAGAAGTAGGAAAATGTTTAGCCTGCTAGCAGTGTTTGAAGGTTTTCTTCAGTCCTCAAGAAAGAATAGGGTCCTCATACATGCTCTGTGGCAACTCATAAAAAGAATGTGCAAAATGTACAAACAAGAGCAAAGCCAGGATAAGGCCCTGACACGTTGGGTACTATGTCCTTAGCCAGAGAAAACTTCCACTGGCTTTCATGCAGTAGAGAGGATATGTACAGTGCCAGTTTATAATGTCAGCTGCACCAGTTCACACTCCTGAAATTACATATCTTTCAGCTACTACTAGAATTAGGACTGATTTCAAGTAAAAAGGACACTTATTTCAGGCATATGATTGCAAAATGTTTCAGCAACACTACTTTAAAGTAATGAGATTTCGATCCAAAAGAAGCAGAGAGAAAAAGAGTTAACAGATTTTCTACTTATTTTCATGAAGCTCAGTGGCAAGTAAACTCTCAGTTCAGCTGTCAAGCAGACAGCAGCTCAGCTCTGAAATGATGGAAGGTGGAACCTGTTCATTTCCTTGCACGCCTCTTTATGGCCAACAGTTTATTCTCTGAAAATATGACTGTGGAAAAAGTTAGAAATGTTTCAATTGATTCAGATCTCCCTTGTAAATCAGGAATTTACTCCACTGATATAAACAAAGTCTCAGCATTATGCAATTTCTTAAATCAGACTATAACTTGTACTCTACATTTATGTTAGCCTGAATAGTCTTACGTTACTTTAATTTTCCAATTCAGCAGTATTCAGATTTTGCACTGCTTTGTACGACTTTATGTCTAAAAACTGAAGGAAGGAATATGTCAGGGGGGCAGAAGGAGTTAATATTGAAAAGCAAATTATTACAACTAAAAGGATGTTCTTCAGCTTCAGTTAGTTTCTGTCATTTATTTCCTAAAAATAAAAATTAGTAGTTGAAAACAATATAACAAAACCCAACAACTTTGTCTCTCTTATATTCTCAGTCTTTGTTGTTTTGCTTGGAAACTCTGTACATGGAATTTTATCTATAAATCAAACTCTTGGAAATAAACTTGCTGAAATCACAATCACAGTCAAATATTTATGTGATGATTTCTGTGTGAAGTTCAGTAAATATGTTGTCATCAGCTAGATTCTCAAGAAAACATCCCAGGTTCTTTTTTCTTCAACTTGGAAAAACATGATTCAGCCATGGACAAGAAAATTATGCTTGACAAAACAGCTACCTAGCAGGCCTGCACAAGAGCACCTTCACTGCACTGCCCAGTATTTAAAAGTTTCATAGTGTGCTCATGTTCCTTTGACACTTCCCACAGTTGTCACTTGGACAGTCTTCTACAGACCTACTCTGCCTTCCTTCCCCATACCGATCCCATTTGCTCCTTTTCATTATTTTCTCCTCCCTATGTTTTGTGTCATTTAAGCTTGATGGTTTCTTGCTTTTTATCTTAATCACTCTGCCTTCTCCCAGCAGCAAAAGTTCAGATCCCAGTCCCATGCCCTTTTTTAACTATCTTCTTCCCACATTGTTTGTCCTCACCCTTTTCCTTCCAAATCTTCCCTTCGCCACCGTTCCTGTTCCTACTTCCATATCTCTCTTACCATCTTTCCTCACTTTACATCTATCCATTTCTCTTCTCATCCGTTCTCTGGCTTTATCTCAGCTGCTTGCTCCATGACTAATAAAATACTAGTTACCCAGATTTTCTCCATAGCTTATTCTTTTTAGTGCCTGGCTCTCAGAGAGATGAGATCCACTTCTTTCCTTCTTTGTTTATGGTACTGCTTTTGCAGCTACCCTGTCTGGCCTAGGAGTGCTTCTCCCCTCACGTCCTCTGCCATGGATCCGATCTTGCTTGTTTAGGTAGCCATATATAGTGCCAAGAGCCATTGACCTGTTAACAAGCTGATCGTTTTCTTTCAGTTCTCCAGCAATCTCTCTCTTCAACAGCTTCTCTTTTCCCATCCCTTATCTTCCGAGGTGTTTGGGTCCTCATTTGCTACTTCCATACACTGGCTAACATCTGACCAGTGTTCCCAGGGACCACTGCAACATAGGTAAACACATGGATAAATAAATAAATAGCATACATCATATTTCATTATGAGGCAACAATAAGCTGCCGTTTAAAAAAGTTTTTCTCAAAAGCCTCAAATGCCTATCAGTTAGATACAGATTAGAATTTAAAGCCCAGAGGAAGCGTGAGAGATTAAGAAGCTTTCTATCGAGCATTTTACAGAAATAGGCAGCCATGGTCCATGCTGGAATCTTCTCAGTTTTTGTGGGTTATCTGAATACCAAGACAAACAGGAATTGCTTTTGTATCATTTACAAACAAGGAGTGATAAGGAAAGGGAAAAAGTAAAATTGCAATGAAAATCACTAGTCTGTAAGTCTGTGCAGTTGCATTCAAAGCTTTAACTGCATAGTCAGTGAAAAACCTTTACTTATGTCCAGCTGCTGACAAAAAAGCAAACAAGATGTCAGACTTTATAAGGAATGAGACAAGAATGGATGTGGAAAAA
Source organism: Tauraco erythrolophus (assembly GCF_009769465.1). Classification (NCBI taxonomy): domain Eukaryota; kingdom Metazoa; phylum Chordata; class Aves; order Musophagiformes; family Musophagidae; genus Tauraco; species Tauraco erythrolophus. The sequence goes on along the minus strand of NC_141470.1, from coordinate 36,606,305 downwards.
TATACGACTCTATGGTCTAAAGTAACGGTACAGCTTCACCTTAAATATTGTGATTAATACTGCAAATTCCAACTCAAAAAAGGAGATTGCAGGATTATAGCAATTCTAATAAAGAAGACAAGAGTAAATAAACTGATTTTTAAAGTTGATAGACTGCACCGATTCAGAGTGGCTGTCGTCTGTGTGGGGACAGAAACCAGTATATATTCACCAGAAACTTTCCTAAACAAGAGTGTAGTTCAGTTTGGATTGTTAGGTCTTCACACAGGCTACTACTCTGGTGAGGTCTAAAGAGATTTTAAAGATCCTTCTAGAGAAAAGGAGCTGTATAAATGTAGATTAATAAACTTTGCCTACTGATGATAGTCATCTTAATTTTGCTATTTTTTGGATTTCCAGCAAAGGAACAGCTATTGGCTTAGTGTTTAACTCTGCATATTTACATAAAACTTTTCCATGTTACTCCTCATTCCTAAGAAATAAAGCATGCCTGTTTAGAAAAATTCTGAGGCACATTCCTTTAAATTTTTGTCTTTAACCTCTTCCTTGCTTTCTATTTATATTACACAAATACAACGTTAAAAAGCTCAGCAAATCCATATGCAGGCAACTGCATCATATTTATTCTCTTTGTGTTCTCATTGATTGATTCAGAAACTCACTCCTTTGAGAGTCAGAAACTTTTAAACTTCCAGTCTAAATTCATGCTTTATTCTTCATATTGTATGTCTCTTTCTTCCTCACTGATGCTTATTCTGGCTATGCATCAAGAAATCAACTGTACATCTCATCTACTTTTGTTTTACTAGATTCGATAAACTGTGTAGTTTTGTTCCAGGCCTCTAAGCTTCCTCAAACATGGGGGAGTAGAACTGCACACATTTTTTGGTTTTGATTTGGTATCCCAGTGCTGTGTGCAAAAACCGTAATACATTCTCTTGAAAATGCCTCTCCTAGTACATCCTAAGATTGCCTCGACATTTGACTTTTTTTTTGTTTCCTGGAGATTTAGTCATCCTGTGATTGATTAATACAAATTAATTTTTCATCTTTTTTTATTTACTTGAACTTTATCCCAGCCCACTTGATTGGGCATTTCAATGCAGGCCACAGCAGTTCAGCTCACATACGTTTATTTTTAACTAGTAAGCCTTGTATGGGAAAGTTGAGAGCTGGTTACTTTCTGTTAGTCACGAGCCCCCTGTGGATTTTATTAATAAATTTTTTTTTGTTTCCATATAAAACAAAATCACTGACAATATTCAATCACTAATTCCTCTCCCCACTCTTGTCTGTCAGCAGTTGAACTACTAATTGTGCCTGTTAGCAGTTGAACACTTGTTTTGTAACTGCAACTGTATTTTACTGATAGCAGAGTAACTAACATGGTTCTGCTAATTTGAAGGTTTCCTTCAACAGTCCCAATGAACTCAGCCTAGCCAAAACGTGATAAAAAATCTTCCATTTTTTCTCTAACAAAACTTGTAAGAACTAGCGTGTCAATGATACATGGAATTTAATGGATTTTTAACATATAAAAAAAGACATCAACTGCACATGCTCGAAAGTCTAAAGGAGTCTCTTAAGATCTGGAATACAGAGAAAATAACCTTAGCCTGTGTTTGTTTCCATAAAGAATGAAAAATAGTTTACGACACTTCAGATAACTCTCCAGTCTGCTGAGACTTGGAGTGCCATTTCATTCAATGTCTTCATAGACATAAATGACACAATAATTTAAAAAAAACCATCACATGAGAAATCTCAGTAAACATCCGTTGCATTTTGGACTTGGAAGTCAGAACAACAAAGACATCAGCACAGCTGTAAAATGTCACTGAAGTAGCAGGTCCATGGATTCCTTTCTAGCTGAGTCAATAAAGAGGTAATGAGTGCATGTTTAATCACAGGTTGAGAAGTTGTGAGTGACAAACAGGATCAATTACATAAGAAAAGAAAAATCCTACATTACAGGAGGTGGTATAAAAGTACATTCTGAGAGTTTTCTGATTCCTTAGTGAAAGAGTCACTAACTTTCTAGCAGAGACGGTTGAGTCATTCTGTTCTAAGTGAACTAAACTTTGTTTTGGAGAAATTTGTGCCTTGTAATTGTTTGTCTTTTTATTTTTCATATCATGCTTTTCCATTTGGATTGGCACTAAAGCTGGTAATTTGGAGATAGTTAGGGAATAAACTTACAGCGCTTGCAATGTGAGTAAAGGAAATAAAATTAATCACTAAATTTATGCCAGATTTCTGATCTTACTACTGTAACAGGAAAGTTCAAAAGTTGATTAGGTAAGATCTAAATGACGCAGGCAGAGTGTTACTGGAAGGTAAATCTTACAAGGTTCATGCCTAAAATAAAGATTCTGTTAAATAGTATATTTGTGTTTGACAAATTCATCAGATTTAGAATCTGATTACATTTCATAGTTCATGAAATTACAATAACTGTATGCAAGATACAAAGGTACAAAATCAAATAAAGAAGATGGTACCACAGTAACTGAGAAAAAGTTCTAATGCAACCTGTTAACAGTGGTGAAGAGTTTGAACTTTAGTTTCCAGCTTCAGAGGCTCACATACGTTCCAGTAATTGCTATTAAAAACATTTACCTATCAAAGCAATCTGCACACTAACCAATATTGTCTAAGACATCCCTAAGAACAACTGTTTAAATCAGTACTGATAAAAAACGCTTACACAATAAAAATTCCTCTCTTCCTAAAAAAGTTAACTTGAGTTTGGCCTTAAAAAAACATATTTCTGTTCCACAATACAGGACATGGATGAAACCTATGGTAGAGAAATATACAGCTGAAATAAGGTACAAAGAGGCAGGAATTATTCCCCTCTCCACATTTAAGTGTATCCTCATAGTTAAAACGCATATTGAGGTATGTTGCTTAGTTAGGGCCAAACGTGATCCCTCAACATTATGCTGTTAGGGGGGAAGTTTTCACTATTATTGCCTTGTGCTCTTCTTGCTACATGCAGAAAGGATTTCTGAGGTCTTTCTGGCATGTTACACCAGCACCACATTCACTTTAAAACAAAATAAATATGTTAAACCAGAAAGTTAGTTTGTCCAGTATTAAAAAAGGCAGAATCTATCATAAATCTCGTATTTAAACTATGTTGAAAATCCTCTAAGCATTTTTTAATGTTTAATTGCCACTTTTCTTACAGTGCATTTTCCTTTGTAGAAGGAGAATCTCTAGTGCTGTGGTTCCAAGTTCTCCAGCCTTAGAGGTTGATAAAAATTACAAAGAATAGATGTGAGAAATGCTCAAGAACTCCAAGATCTAACATAGCTTTTCCAAAGATAATTTCCAATCTGTTTTTTTTTGTTGTTTTTTTTAATTATTTATAAGCATCTGCATCAAGCTTCCTGGCGTTCACATAGAATGGGGATTTTGTAAGTTTAAGCATTCAAGGCCAGGTTGGATGGGGCTCTGAGCAACCTGATTTAGTTGAAGGTGTCCCTGCTCACAGCAGGGGGGCTGGATTAGATGATCTTTAAAGTCTCCTCCAATCCAAACCATTCTATGATTCTGTGATTCTATGAAGTCTAGAACAGGACAAAAGAAATACAAACCTTTCTGACTTTCACTGTTGAAATCCAATACTTCAGGACTAGGCACATGAAATTACCAGAGTGAAATCCAGTATGGAAGGAAAAGGAAAGAAACATCTTCCAGGTAAGATGCATTATTTTGGTTCTTTAAATAGTTGATATTTGAAGAAAGCACGTCAAAGATTTAGAAAGTGAAGACTCTCCTGAGTAGATAACACCCTGAGCAAAGAGGAAGCACACAGCTAAAGAAATGTAATAAATCTTATTTCTCACAAACTCAGACTTTTAAACTTATACTACCTACCAGCCTGTACGTGGAATGTATCAACAACAGTTTCCACAGTAGGCTGCAGGAGTAAATCCAGTGACGTCAAAGATACAGCACATTTAATAACCGAAGTAAACAAATTAATTCTAAGGAAAAAAAAAAAAAAAAAAGATATATTTAGCAGTTGTGCAAAAGTCATACTATTAACTATTGTTTCAGCAGAGTAGTTGGGGGGTCCAAGCGATGCTTTGGCAAAGCCCTTGTGTGGAGGGCTGGCTGCCAAGAGCAGCTGTGCAGTGACAAGCCTGGAATGTCCTCTGAGTAAGGCCGGCTGCAAATCTCTGAGGACTGTGAGAGTGGGAAGTTCTTGAATAGCTTGAGAAATATGAAAGCCCCATTCAATAATAATAAAAAAAAATCATTAAACTTAGTCATATAAGAAGGAAACATGAACATAACCTTGTAACAATGTTGCTGTTTGTTCACCCTAGAAAAACAAATCTCGTGTGTTCAGTATACTTCCTCTAAGGCTCACTTTTTCTGATGGGTAGCTTTATAAGGGTGACACTCAAATAACATATCAGAATTTAGTAGCTTAAGTTGCATTCAGGATTCTGATCTTTCTATAACAAAATATAGCTTCATATTCCTACACAGTGTAATATAGTATTCCAACTTCCTTATTGGCTGGAATTAGAGCTTTCCGTATATTTCAGAAGTGTTACTGTGCTGCATAAACTCCTAAATCTGCTCTCTAGGCTCAATACAAGAGGTCACTGAACAAGTAATGAGGTTAATCACCATGACATTGGTGTTAGTCTGCTTCTCAGATATATAAAAACTTCTGCACTAATGTGCTGCTTTGCTATTTTGAAATCTAGTAACAGAACATGCATTTCAGCCTAAAGATATCTTCAGAAAAAAAAAATCAAATCTATATCACAAAAGACTAACGAAAAGAAATGACACAGAATAATGGAGAATATATTTACCTGGAGTCTTCCACCAACTCCTATTTCTAACTGCAGTATATATACTTAATTTAAAATAGAAATGAGGCAGTAATTGAGAGGTCCTGAACAGAAATTATTAATGTTACCATAGAAAGAAATTCTGGAAACCAGAAAGTTTTGAGTATCCCAAAATGTGAATGGACAAAAGTTCATGAGCTGCTGTTACAACGTACTGTGGTTTAGATGCATACGTTTCAGCTACCTGTAATAAAACACCTCTCCATCCAGTGAAGGCACTGAAAACCGATGTATTTCAGTGTAATTGTACAGCAGCTTTGTTGAATTAGCAAGAAAATATATTTGCTTGATTTGTCATATTCCCATGGTCTTTGTAGGCAAGAATCTCTCAAAAGTCCTTTCATATGCAACGATACATGCAGCACAGGGCAGTAGCCTGAGGCTTCACAGGTGTACAAAGATGCAACATTAAGTAACGAAACAAAAGTCCTGTTAATGAAACAGGAACTACTCTAAGGTGTGGTACTCTTCAAACACAGACCAGATATACTCAGAAACAAAGACCTTCATTTAGGAATTGAAGTTCAGCTGACTAAGTTTGAAACTATTAGGCACAAGTATTTAGCGCAGAGTGATCTTCCTCCTATAGGTTTCAATGAATTGTTCCATAAAACTAAATTTTAATAGACTAAATTGTAGGCCACTTCTCCTACATTCGATAGAGTAATTGGAAGAATTTTTTTTTATAAAGTTATGTTCCTTTACGTGTTACAAGACTCCACATATCAATTTAGGGCATTTGCAGATGGATTGGCTGATGTGCAATCTGTTGAAAACAGATTGTTTGTAACCAGCCTACATAGGGATGCCTCTGTCACCGCACAGTGGCCACCAACCAAAGCTATCAATCCTGTATCTGCAGCTGTTCTCTCCCAGCTTCAGATTGACAGTAACTAAAAAGGTATGAGACATGGCTTCTTTCTTAAAACTGCAGCACTGTTTATTTGCAGATTTTTTTGACTCGTATGTGTTTGCATATATAAGGCTACAGAAGCATAAAGTTCATTATTTCATTGAAGAATTGCAGTATTTCTGCTTGCCTCCCCCTCCTCCATTCAGTGCTGGGCTTGGAAGAAAATTATTAGGCACTTTCTGTGTTGTAACATAGCCATCTGTAGGACAAAGCAAAAGACTGTATACATGAAGTTGCTGTGTTCAGTCTCATGGGAACAACAAATTGGGAATATATGTCATAAATTGATCTGAACATGGAGAAACAACAAATGAATTAATGTCAATTAAATTATTCACTAGTAATTCATTTTACACTGAGATTGGAGGGTGATAAATGAAAGTTTATCCTGAAATAGTAGAATATGTTTATATATAAGTGAAAATTAATAATCCTTTTGACACAGGATACTTACGATGAGTCATTTCTTATAAGGAGAGATAAGAATCTCTTGTTAGAAGTTTATATATTGAAAATGTCAAGAAACCACTTTCCCTCTGTATTCCACACATGCTTATTTTTTTCTGAAGGCTTTGAGACTATTAATGTTTGCAAACCAGTCACATCTTAAAACCTTAAATGCAAGACAATGCCAAGTTACAATATTAAATGTCATCTGATATCTAATGTCATCCTTGTTGATTTTTTCTAGCATCCAGGAGCTCCACAGGACCTGCACCTCTAACAGGTAAAGAAACACACTATATTCAAGACATTGGTCTCCCAAAACGTTGACTACAATCTCATCAACATCGCCAGTTTTTCAGCACTGACATCTTCATGCAGGTGCTACACGTGGGAAGTATGTGGTCATAGTTTCAGCTTTGCAGAGAGAACTAATTGACTTTCACACAGGATTTTGATATTTCGAAATCTGGGTTTGTTCCAGTTTGGAACAAAAGCCAAACATTTCATAATTATCTGTGAAAGGCAATAAAGCTTCAGTGTGGGAGCAGGTCATCCCCTAGGCTTCCCCAAAGCATTGGTCCTGTGAGCACTGAGATGTCTTGAGCCGGGGTAGGAGAATTGCCCTGGAAGGCTGCTCCTGACAGACCTGCTCCAGAGCTGCACCCTTCAGCTGCTGGAGCCCCAGCCCCAGAGCAGCTCCCCAGCTGCCTGGCTTCTGAGGGAACCAGGGGAAAATGCCAGTGTCTCAGAAAAACATTTCAGTCTGTCTGAACTGGCAAATTCTTACCAGAAAATGTTTTGTCAGAATTTTTCCAGTTTGTTCCACTTGTAATTAAAGGCTGGTGTTTTACTGTAAAGGAGATTACTATGCTGTGTGTAGCACACTCCTCAGTAGAAGCAACAGTGCTGTCATTTAGGTATCAAAACAGTGCCTGTAGGGGCCAGTTTCCTGGTCCTCTCCTTTCCAACTTCGAATCACATAATGTACCAAATTTTCTCTTTCTTTAGAATTCCTCCCTGTAACTTAAAGTTAAAATTGCTTATAACCTCTTCCACACTGGCAAAGGATTCTGAGAAGAAACTGCATCAGAAATGGCATCAGTCTGCAGCAGGAGCAGTAATGAGAATGGCCTGGACCAGAGCAGACAGGCAGCAGCTGATGCCTGGTTGTGTGGAGTAGTTTGTGTCACATATGACAGAAATTTCTCTCTTGTGGTAGTGAAGGAGAACTGTTTTAGTGCACCAAAAGTAATTAAATATAACTTTTGTGAAACTAATTCTCATATCTTGACAAACTCTTAATGCCAGTTTATCTTCATTGTTATTTAAGAGTGATGGTTATGAACATTCGGATATGTTTTTCCTCCTCGCAAACTAGAAAATTGGCATGGCCCAGCAGGATGCAAACTGAAAAAATGCAAGACAGACTTGGCCTTTAGAGCCATGCAGTTCCTCCCTTGTTGTTTTTAACCTTTTGTTTCATTGCTGTTGATGCATTGCGTCGAGAAAGAACAATAGAGTATGAAGTTCACAGATCTTTGGGATACCCAGCAAAATTCCTCATAGACTGCCTAATGGAATCCTTTTCTTTTTCTTTTTTGTTTTCTGTTAAAAAGTGAAAAATACAGAGATGAAACTTTTAAAAATAGAAGATTAGATTTTTGATCAAATAAATGTGGCAGTGAAAAGTGTCGTCTTCTCTTGAAATCTTTCGTCTTTTTCCAGGAATATAGTCTTCATTTTTAGTTTGAGGACTTTTTTTCTCCCCTGAATGGAAACTCTCATATTATTCAAGCTAGTGTATAGTGTTTGCAATGTATGGTATATATAAGATACATATTGGGAGCAAAATAGCCAGTCACAAGAAGACACTTCACATCAAAGGCACAAACAATCTCAGTGCAGGATGGTGCAGGACCTGCTCTCCCAGAACGAGAGAGCACTAATTTGTTGTCTGGAACAGGTTACAGAATCATCACTTGCCGAGTTGGCCAATACTTATAAGGTCACAGTGGAAACATATTTCTGCTTCTATTTCAGCCTTCTCAGTGTGGGACATTGGTCAGAGTTGCAAAAGGCTGAGCTAGACTAAGGAAAATAGTGTCCCATTAGCTTGCAATTGCTCACATATGCTTAATCAGAACTTGCTTGGCCATGATCAGAACTCAGTGTTCCTCACACACGTGTACATATTTGTCCCTCTAGGCCACACTTGTCTCTTTCTAAATGCAGCGATCAGGGAAGGGGGTGAGGAGGGAGCAGCATCCCACCCAGAATAACAAACTGAGAGCAGAATAGTCAGAGCTGTTTGCCAGAGTAATGTCAACAGACAGCCAGAGCAGACTGTGGCTTTCAAGTAATGATCTAGATTTGACAGGGCTGCACTACTGAAGTTGTACCAAAGACGAAGTTTTACCAGTTTAGACATCTTTCCTCCAGGTACCCATGTAACAGCAGTTTTCTTTCTCTTTTGTGGGCACGTATGGTGTGATCTATCCTCTCCAATGCTTTTCACATAGCAGCTATGTCCTCTTACCAAAGAAAGGGCATCTGCTCCCCTGCAGGAGTGTGACCAAGTCTGCCAATCTCCCATGGAGACGTGTTCAAGATATTAAGAGAAAAAAATGGCATAAGACTTCAGGGAAGGCTCTGAGCACCTTCCATGGAGTTCAGACACTCACCCCCTATGCAAACTCGTATTATATAACCGAGATGGATAAAGAGAATATGACTAACAACGATTCAGCTTCTCTTCTATGTCATGTCAAACCACCTTACAAAGCAGAAAGGTCTCTCTAGAGGTAGTGGAGGTGGTGATGGTGTGAGTTTGGGCTTTGGTGGAAGGAGAGTGAATCCCACTCTCTGCCATACAGTCAAACTGGAAGTTTTACTGCTTTGCTGCACCTTTCAGAGCCAGTCATTCTTTAGATTCTTTATGAGTTTATAGTTCTTTTATGTGGTCACCTTGCTGTTTTTCATTAACTTTTCTGTCAGCTGCTTGAAGTGAGCTGTAACATCAAGAGTGACAGTCACCATAGGACTACTGGTTGTGTCCAACACAGGATCATTAGGACTAACACACTACACTGTAGAAGTTCAGAGTGAAGAAGCACTGAGGAAGTTTTGTGAAAGACATTTTGCATCCCAGTGCAGCCCTGAGGAAGCTGAAAGACAAGTGAGGTTCCTCGCCTTACAGTAAAATACAGTGGAGTAACTGCTGGTTTCTGCCCATGAGATACTACCGCATGCGACTGCAGATCAGCAGGGATGATGGAGCTCGGGGATGACAGAAGTGAGTAAAAGCAGTCCTCCTTTTTATATGAGAGATGTTTAACTGTGAATTGCATTACTTAGATGAGACGTTTTCTTCCACAGAAGTTAGTAGAAGTACAAATATATTGTCTCTGTGCCCTGAGATCATCTGAGCTGAAATACGACAGATATAAATCCTAACAGCAGCTAGCTGAAAAATCTTATACCTGTGAAGTGCTTGACTTACTACATTGTTTTCCCAGAAGAGGAATGGTGTCAAGGGAGAAATATTGTAGAAAGTGTGCCAAGTATAATGTCTAAGTGCTAAGTGAAATGACAAGACACAGGTAATCTCCTTTGACCCATTCTGTTCAATGTCAGTGACAATAAAAATGTAATAAAGATGATGTCAGGCTAACATGAGAGCAAGTTTGTTCACAGAACTGTGATAGCATGCACGGGGAATCCAGAGCAGCAATGAGTCATCCTGTTGAAAGAAAGCAATGATGAGAGGACTGAAGAAAGGGAAACTTTCTATACAATTTCTTAGCAATGTAGAGTGGGAGGAAAAAAACACCCCAGAGGATGAACCAATGCAGACTTTAAAACGGAAAAGTAAGAAATGTTTATTTGTGTGTGTCCGTCTCTTCTCCCAAGTAACAAGTAATAGGACAAGAGGGAACGGCCTCAAGTTTCACCAGGGGAGGTTTAGGTTGAATATTAGGAAAAATTTTCTCACCAAAAGGGTTGTCAAGCATTGGAACAGGCTGCCCAGGGAAGTGGTGGAATCATCATCCCTGGAGGTATTCAAAAGGTGTGTAGATGTGGTGCTTAGGGTTATGGTTTAGTGGTTGACTTGGCAGTGCTAGGTTAATGATTGGACTTGATGATCTTAAAGGTCCTTTCCAACAAAAATGATTGATTCTATGATTCCATGATTCTATGATTTACTGAAACCTGTCAAGTTGAATTCCAGCTTGGCATATCTCTGCCGTTCAGACTCACTGTACATAGGAGAGGAGCACTTATCCTGTGATATATAGCTGGGGGTGGGGGAAGAAAAATACTGGAAAAACATGGAATAGGGACATAAACTATCACATATTTAAACCATTTTGGATTTGTTCCAAGAAAAAGTTTTTTGGCTTCATGCTCTGAGGCCCATATAAAGTAATGAAATTCTCTCCATCCTCCAAAAAAAACAATTTGAGGACAGTTATGTGAACTTATGCAGCTTTAAATAACGGCACTTCCATTGAATTAGGATCTTGCTACTTAGCGTATTAGTATTTTTCAGACTATCGAGAAAATTAATGTTTAGAAGAATATATACAGTTGATTCTGGTCAATAATGCCAACAAACAGACAGACACACATACATTTACCTACAAGTACTGACAGGCTTCTTTGACAGGACAGCTACCAACTGTGCGGATCCAACTATTTATCACGCTGTCCAACCAACCTTGCTTTCTATACTCCCTTCCTTGCCCAACCGAAGTCCTGCTTCTTATCTTCTTCTAAAATTAAAAGGTCACTGAGACTAGAACTAGCATCTTCTATGAGGATACAGAGTCTAGCAGGGTGATTGTCCACAAAAGGTTATGGCTTGTAGATGTGGTAAAAACACCAGCAAGCAGACCATGACTTGACACTGAAGCACATATATTCTAATGAGATTTCTTCGATTTTGAATGACTATTTAAAACCCACCCAAACAAAATACTACTCTTCCAATGCTATGATCAGAATTTTCTTAAGGTGACACAGGTTTTCCAGAAACGTTATAAACCTGTTGCATACTTACTAGACATCCTTCACACTCTGAGGAATAAGTAACACCTATCTGGAATGTCTGTAGCTTCTAGATATAAAATATATGATTGAAATATGAATATAGTAATACACACAGATATTATAAATACGCTTTTGATCATATGTTAGTCTATGCCTTTATAAAGTTCATATATTATTTTCTCCAGCTCAATTGTTTAAAGTTTTTGGATTTCAAAATTAAATAAGGAAAATCAGGGTGTCAGCCAAAATGCTGGAAATAAGGGCTTCACTCTGAGTGCACCATGTCATTAGTATATTTTATATGACTTTTTTATTAAGATTTTTTTCCTAGTGAGTGTAAGCACTATTACATTATGTAACAGTAAGGATTCCCTGACAGGAAATTGCACCAGTGATGAACAACTCTGATAAGAGACTTCTACTAATGTGATAGAAATCACATTAATGTGATCATTAATGTGAATGCATTAATACTGCAAGAGAAACTGCAGTTAGTCTTAGAATTTATTATATGAGATGCTAATCTACTGGTGGGAAAAAAAAAGAAGACATTCAGGAGGCATCCAAGTCATTAAAGACATTATTTAAGCAAGTGCAGCTTTTTAAATGCTTGCTGACCCTCTGGAATTTTTCCTTTAAATCGAGTCAATGTCTCTCTCTTTATCTAGAAAAGAAAAGTGATTGTAGATTGGACAACTTCCTAAGAGTTCCAAGGATGAAGAGAATCCAGATATATCAACAAGGCAAAGGCAAGTACTTCTCTGAGTTGTATGGAAATTAAGCACCTGCAGCTTAATGCTGTCTGGCATACAAAGATGTTCTGATAGGATCTTTTATTTTATTTGGCTTGTTGACTATGATCAATCTAAAATGCCTGAATAGCAGCTCTGTTCCTGTCTAGCAATCCTTGCATTTTTGAAAGGTTGACATTTCAGAGGTCATGGATGAATAGGTTAATGAATACATTTATAAAAATTGTGTTTGTTTAAACACCTATGCGGCTTTGGAAATCTCAATCATGACAGTATTCTTGCTCCTCTCTCCTGTAGGTCAATTTTTCTGCTTTGTTTTTGTATTCCGTGGATAAAATTACTTTGACCTTCTTTACCAAGCCATGAATGTTGTAACAAAAAACGCATTGGTGATTTTCTTTTTTTTCAATCTAAATTTGTACATGAAAAAAGCGTACTGTACTTAGCAAAAAGATGAGGTTGAGCAAAGCTAAGTCAAATACCAAATATTGTAATACCCTCATCCAAATTAATTCTCACTCTTCATCTTGCTTTTCAGATCTGTTGAAATATGGTTTCTATTATGGTTTGGAAGATTTCCATTTACTGTAAGTTTCAGACAGTATTGCTGAAGTCACTCTTTACTTTGAATAGCTCTTTGATAGGAAAAAAGAGAGGACAATGGAACGTTCAAGAAGTATGGCATGTAATACGTTATTAAATTAATCATATGACAGTTGTATAGAGACATAACCTCTCTATAGCTTTAGGGAACAGCCTTAGGGGACAGCTGTCCCACAGCTCCACATGACAGCAGGTTCCCATGTAATTGCAACAAGTGATGTTGCTTGCTGATAGATAAGAGCCATGGGAATTCTGCCTACCAAAGCCACTGCGTACAGCTGTATAAACCAGACATGCAGGCTGGAGAACAATAGGTAAGGTGTGTGTATGGGGTTTGTGTGGCAGGTTTTGGTAGTGGGGGAGGGGCTGCAGGGGTGGCTTCTGTGAGAAGCCGCTGAAAGCTTCCCCGGCTGCAAGTCAGACCCGCCTCTGGCCAAGGTCAAGACAGTCAGTGATGGTGGCAGTGTCTCCGAAATAACATATTTAAGAAGGGAAAAAAAAACTGCTGTGGAAACCTGCAGCGCAGAGAGAGGGGAGGTGTGTGCCTCCCCCGCGGGCAGCTGTCTGCACGGGGCCACTGCCCCACGGCGCACAGCCCCAGGGAGTGCTCCAAAACCCCAGAGCAGCCTCTGGGTGGAGCTTGTCGTGCCGAGGCTGCCAGGGTTCGTTGGGCCCGGTGTGGCGGTGGGGAGAGAGGAGTTGGATGTGAGGGAAACAAGTCTGCAGACACGAAGATCAGTGAAGAAGGAGGGGGAGGAGGTATGCCAGAGGTGAGATTCCTCTGCAGCCTGTGGTAAGATGGCAGGCTGCCCCCCCCTGCAGCTCATGATGATTAATAGTGAAGCAGAGATCCACTCACAGCCCATGGAGAATCCTACACAGGAGCAGGTGGCTGCACCTGAAGAAGGCTGTAACTCCATGGGAAGCCCAGGCTGGAGCAGTCTGTTCCTGAAGGACTACACTGCATGGGAGGGACCCACGCTGCGGCAGTTCGTGAAGAGCTGCAGCCCGTGGGAAGGACTCATGTTGGACCAGTTCGCAGAGAACTATCTCCCACAGGAGAGACCACACGCTGGAGCAGGGAAAGAGTCTGAGAAGTCCCCCTGAGGAGGAAGGAATGGCAGAAATGGCATGTTATGAACTGGCTGCAACTCCACTCCCTGTCCCACTGCTCTGCTCAGGGGAGGTAGAGAAATTGAGAGCAAAGTTGAGCCCGGGAAGAAGGGAGGGGTGGAGGAAGGTGGTTTTAAGATTTGGTCTTATTTCTCATTATCCTACTGTGATTTGACTGGTAACAAATTAAATTGTTTTTTTCCCCAAATCGAGTCTATTTTGCCCATGACCATAATTGATAAGTGATCCCTCCCTGTCCTTGTCTCTACCTTCCAGCCTTTCTTTTTATTTTCTCCTCCCCATCCCACCAAGCAGGGAAGGAGTGAGCGAGCAGCTGCGTGGTGCTTAGTTGCCAGCTGGGCTAAACCACAACAGAGTGCTATCCCCCACACACCTTTTTGTAGGATATTTCTGCAGCTAATACTTAGGTAATAGAAGACACACTCCTCATATTAACTGGAAGTGGATGAAACAGACAAGACTCATGCTTCCCAGATAGTCCCCTGAGAACAGAGTTGGATTACAGTCAAAAACCTTATCTAGGTGTAAGTCATGATTAGACATTCAAGTTGAGGCTTCAGAGTTGGTTTGCGGTTGTGCGCTGTTATTGAAAAGGCCATCATGGCTGTTTCTGTGTGCCTAGATGAGCTTACTAATTACTGAAAACTGACTCTTTTATTAGCACATGGGATTTAATTGTTTATTTATTACTGTAAAAAATACTTGAGAACACCAATTGCATGTAAGCAGGCCCCCAGTGTCATCATCTGGTAACTATTTCCTATGTAGTCAATGGAAATATCTGAAATGTGAAGTACTGCTGTATTGTTTTGCTAAAGTACAGGTACAAAAGGATATTCATGCAGCAAGCTTATTTCATACAGCTTCTAATTATTTCACATACTGTGAGATGTGCAGTGATCTCCTATCTTCCAGAGTTTATAACTTCTTGATTGGAAGAATCACCTTTTGACTTTTGAGATAGCCTGGTAGCTAGCTGATGAAATGACCATTCTTGACAATTAAATCATCACAAATTAAAAACTCTGTTCTTCATGAGAACAGAAATTTGGCTGAAGCGAGTTAGCGAGAATCTTACAAGACACTGGCTTTTGAATTATTTGTAAAAAGTTACATTATGAAAAAAAAAGACCAATTAAATCTGTTTATTTTCTCTGTATAGTATATTCTTAATATATACTAAGACAGTTCCAGGAACATGGTTTTGGTTTGTTAAAAGATATTTTATGCAAAATAATTGTTTCATTTGTCACTTTTGCTTACCAGAATATTTCATGTTTAACATGGACTCTAAGTGAACTTCGTCTCCAACATTTCTTTGAAAATGCTGTGTAAAAATATCCTGTTATCCTTTGTCTTTTATGTTCCAAAGTATTTCCATCAATATGTAAAGCATGCATATATACTTACACCTCAGAAATTTTTTAGTAATGTTTCATGCACTCTTCAAGATAGCCTGTGAAGAGCTGTATTTGGCAATCCTTCATAAAAAATAATTCTTTCTCCATAACAGTAATTTCCATTTTTGTTTGATGCAAATTACAAACTGCTCTGTACTTCTAAATAATTCAGTTTAGATCCCTACATGGTGAAAACATGAAGCATATGTGCTTCAAATAAGAAAATTAACTTGGGTATTTAATATAAATCATCAGTAATGTAAATATAGAAACACACTGTTGAAGTGTAGCCAAGAAAAATATATTTAGAGGCAAACATTGAAGAAGGAGCATAAACAAGACAAGAATATTTAACATGAAACAAGGCCACGAAGAAGCTCCATCTGTAAAACTGCACCTTTTCTGGGAGACCACAGATCCTTAGGGACGTGAAGATTCTTGAAGTGGTTTGAAAGGAAAGCTGATGGACCAGTTGGCATATACACAAGCACACCTGCACTGGAGAGTTTTAGAGGAAGTAGAATTATTTTCATAATTTGAAATTTTCAAGATATACATTTAAAGGATATGGAACTTCCAAGAAAAAAGAAGTTTTATTTCCTCCAAATAATATTATTAAATCCTGAATATATGCTTGTGTATGTATGCATACACAGTCAGAGGCATGTACAGTTATGCATGCCTAGATGTAAAAAGAAATATGATCTTAAGCCTGAAGAAGTATCTCAAAAAGTTTTCAGAATAGTGAACCAGATGAAAAAAAAATTAAAGGCAATGCATTTCAGGTGAGACAAATTAATTTTAAAATATTTTGGAAGCAATCAGTACCTTTAGCAAAGGTAAAGGAGCACATAGCTTTCTTCAAAACCCCATTTTGATGAATTTTAAAAAAATCCATTAAATCTAGCTGATTCTTGCTGTGAAACTCCTCTGCTCTAGTCATAAGAGAGGAAGAAAACTGGCCTGCTTAAACATAAATTTGGCTGCATTAGTAGGAAATCTACTGTACTCATAAATGGAAAGTATTGAAACTAAAATGTCAGTAGTAGAAGATGACAGGAGTCAGTGTTAGAGGTCCAGATTTGAAATATTTACACAAATGTAATGTAGATAGTGATGTGGAAAGCAAAGGCTTCCAAGTTTGCAGGTAGCACTTAATTTGCAAGTACTGCAAATAATGAAGGAATGTACAGTCAGAAATCAGAGACTGAATGGAGAGAAAGCTTGAGCTGTCAGGTGAGAGAAGCTCTAATTACAATGGAGTTTTCAAAAGGCAACATGCAGAACATTTTTAATGTTAAACTTTTGTGAAAGATTTAACCTTTACAATATTTGGTAATAAGTAAATACATAGTTGTTGCCATTGGTTGTTTTACTGTGGTGTTTTTTTTTTTCTCAAAGTCTTCAGACTTCTAGATCTAACGAGTGAGTCATGGAACTGCAGTGATTCCACTGTCCCTTTCAGGAGCTTTGGCCTAGATCCACCGAAACACTTAGGCATCTTCGGGAATTTTGAAAAAAGGGAGCCCCACATCACTATGTAACTATTCCACAAAATGGAATTTACCAATAAAGTTCCCTGTGGTGCCTGGCGATCTGCTTCTGTGCATGCTCAGCACAGTCTCTGCGTGGGCAGTAAGTTGATAGGGAGCTGCTCTCTTGGTCTCACACACCATGCTGAGGCTCATTCAGAACCAAGGAGGCAGAAGGATGTTCCCATTCCCTCTTCAACAGCTCAATCCCCAGCTCAGCTAGGTTCAACACTTAACCAAGATAGGTAGAGATGTGGGTTCTTTACTTGTTCAAGGATATTTGTAAAATCACAGAAACGCTGACTATTCTGACCTCCCTCTCCAGCAGACCTAGCTCAGGTCAGCTGTGGCTTTGTTTAGTTAAGTACTGAAAATCTCCAGGGATGGACATTGCCACCTCTTCTCTGGGTGCCTGTTCCAGGGCTGCACTACTCACTTGGTTAAAATGTTTCTCCTTCAAGTTGGTCTGAGTCTCTCAGGCTGCAATTTGTGTCGACTTCCACCTCTTGTGCTGATTACCACTATTGAGAAGAGTTTTACTCTGACATTTTCCTACCTCTCCTTCAGGTAGCTGTAGGCTGCATTTAGATCCCTTTCACTGAGGAGCTAAGAAGCCTTTGCTTAGCCAAGCAGGTCTTCTGCTGAAATTCCCCATTTTCCTGTACAACAGGATAGTTTCTGAGCTCTCAGAGTTTTCTTTAAAAATCAGCCAGTTCTCTTGGGCACCTTTCCCCCTCATGGCACCATTCTGCCTAGCAATTCCCTGAATAAATCAAATTCTGCTCTCCTAGTCTGCTGCTTCCCTTTCCAGCCTTCATCTGGACCCTGGACTCAGTCATGTCATGGTTGTTGCTGCCCAAGCTGCCTTCTCTGACTACATTTGTCACCAGTTCTTCCCTGTTTTGAGCAGCAGGAAAAGAGAAGCATTAGACCAGTTGGTCTCTCTAGAATTTGCACTAGGAAATTATGGATTATGGATTGGAAATTATGGAGCATTAACATTCTTTAGTCTCCGTCTTGTTTAGAAAATCGATAAATTTGGCTTAATATATAATGAAAAATGTAAAATGCTGCTATACGCAATACATCATTGCAGATTATCGTCATGCTTAAGAGCTTATTCAGATAGAATGTAAATATCAAGCTATGGGATCTCTTTCCCAAGACTGTTACAGAGAGTTCACTTTAAAATGCTAATATTAAAATAAAAGGGATAGTACATGTGATTAAAAAGTTGGAATTTTGCTTATGATTTAAAATTGAACTAGGAGTCAAACCCTACATATGTCAAAACATTCTTGAACATGGCCTATAACTGACTCACTGTATTTTTCTTCCTCAAAAAAAAAGTAATCTTATTTTCATGAGGTGTAGGAGAAGGAGGTTTTTGGGACAACTGAGTTGACAACAAAGGATACCACTTTCGTGCTATCATTACACAGACAGACAACTTCTTCCACAGAAACGAAACTGCTGTTCAAAATTCAAAGAATCAATGCCATGTACTGTTACAGCCTAGAAGCTGAGAAACATAATTAAAACCCACCTTCACTAAGGACATGGTACTAACCATTTGCAGACCAGTTAATATCCCTGATACGTCAAAAGAGTGAGAATACCACAGTATCTCGGCTATGCAGCATCTTATTGCTTTTGAGTCTTGTGCACCTGACAGGCATTCCAGGGAGTTCCCCAGCCATGGAGTGCATTTTGCATTCACAGATTTTTGATTATCAGCAAACAGACAAATGAAAAATTAGTAACAGGCAACAAGCAAAGATAAGAGCATCCTGCTCCTTGCTGTGTTATTCCAACTTTATTTCACTAAGTCCCACTCTGCAAATGTGGTAATGCAGCAGTAGACCAAACTGTAGAGTGGACTAAGAAAAGAAAACACCCAGCATATGGCAAGTTAACAAACAGTTCTGAGATCAGCTGCTAGCTCTGGCTGCATCTGTGCTGTCGTCTTAGCCTGGGGTTTGAATTTACACTTGAGCCCAAATTCCTTAATCATCAGATCTGCCTGCAAGCTGGCTTTTACTTGCTCTCCGGCTGAGAAAGCCAACTGGCTTTCCAGGTAGGGAAATCTAGGCACTACTTTACATCTGTTCTGACAGCAGAGATAATAATAATTCCAGAAAATTTTGTTAGTGAATTTATGTCCAAATCTGGGCACCTTTACAGAAGGTGATACAAGTAGACCTGTTGTTACCAGGCTTTAAAAATACTGAAATTTCCAAGACTTTAGCCATGAATGAATATGTGACCAAAAATATCATGCACGCCTTCTACTTATTGCTGTCTATTTGTAAAGAAAATTGTCTTGTCAAGGCTTGAAAGCATTCTGTCATGCACTTACGCATGGACCCTAGTGTTCCTCCACATTAGTTCCTAACACAGCATGTTTCTGCTTTGAAATGCACCACAAGTATCATCCTCCAAATGATAATGTCTGCCCTGCTATTAAGAGTAAACAAAAACTAACAACTCCGGACAGAAATTACTCTCTGAACAAATTATCGCAGGTTCATATGCAATGTAAAATCTCATCCTTTTAAGCTCACTCTGACTCTCACATTCAGACCATATCTAAGTTTCTTTCCATGTGCTACTTACTAAGATAATCTTTCTTCTGCATCTGCACACCTGCAACTTTCATCCAGACTCTTTCAGCCTCGTGAGTTTTCTCTTGGGACTTGAAAAACACGGTAGTTTTCCTACTGCAAAAATTATCTTCTTACCCATCTATGTTACCTGGATCACCTATATCATTGTGTCCCTCTGCAATTCCTCCCTTCTACATCACATTAAACTGAAAAACTCCCTACCCACTATATTTTTTTTGATCCTGGTTGTTTTCTCTGTTTATGATTGAATGCTGCTGTTTCCAAAGAAGGATATGTATGATTTTTCTCAAGGTTGTCCCTTGTACTTGCAAAGGTTTCACATTTTTTCCTCCGGGCTGCTTCTAGGGCTCTTCTGGGCCACCATGCTCAGAAGAAAGCTTGGCAATGCTTGGCTACTTATATGCTTAGCCCCTTGCTTGTGCTATTGTTGTGTTATTGTGCTATACAGTTTACGTTCCACTCCCCTTTCTACAGGTTTGTTGTTTTATTGCTCACAATTAGATTTAAAACCCTCTGAGGTGTATGTTTTCTCCTTTTGTTTCATGCTTATGTAGTATCCAGTATAATACTTTTATGACTAGGCCTTCATATATAAAAAACAATGTGTAGCAAGTAGTTCATTTGTGTAAACAGAGCATTTGTGACTATTTTGTTCTGGACTAATGGATCAGTACAGAAATTGGATAGTGATATCTGGATTGCCCAAGGATGCAGGAAACAGTAATTCACACAATTCTGAGGATGCAGCCTGTCCTTCAGAAGCAGGCTGGCTGCTCACGCAAACGTAAAGGGAGATAAGATGTGAAAATGTATTTCCTTTTCAGTATGAAAATGGTCATTCAGGCTGTCAGCCTTCAGTGGTACTAGGATTCTTAACTTTAGCATGTTACCTGGTAGACACAAACACATCCCACTCAAGGAACCTGTGTCTCATGGAGTTCAGTGCACTTCATCTCCACTCAGCATCACATGCTCCATCGTTTTCCAAGCAAGATGATGAATAGATGTCCAGATGTCAAGCAGCCAGCTGAACCAAGTCCAGCAAAAGAATACGCAAAATGAACTTTCATCCAATACTCTTGGCAGTAGCTTGTTTGAGATTTGCAAGAGTTGTTGTTAATTCCCACCCTGGAATATGTCAATATTTCTGCAAGCTCAAACAGATGACTTTGCTGATTGGGCATCTAAGGGTCAAGCCCCTGCCTCCAAGGGTGTTTAGTCAGTCCTACAAAGTGGAACCGCTTCATCTGGCCACACCGAGGAGGCCTCCCCCGGGCAGACTTGCTGGAGGAGCAGAGCTAGGGATGCCTTCCAGCCCTTAGCAGCACTTGAGGCATGTGCCCTGAGCGAGACTTGTACAGACTGGCTCAAAGGAGCTGTGGTGCACTCCGGTTTGCTCATCAGGTTGGACTGTGGAGAGGCAGGACCCATGGTAAGCAGGACTTGCCCAGGCTGCACAGTCCCAGTATAGTCTTCTGCATGAGGAACTTGAAATTTAGTGAGTTTTGTCCTGTTAGAGAGTAGTTCAGTGGCTTCAATAATGTTGTTTTACAGATGGGTGAAATATCCTTTTTTTCTTTCTTTCTTTTTAATTCACCCTTTCATTTTTACCTGTGTATGGAACCAGGCACATTTCTGAACACTTGAAAATGCTGCAGGACAAAAAAAATAATTCCCAACTAGCTCTGGTTAAAAGCACTTATTTGGGAAAAAAAATAATCTTACTCTAGAAATTAAGTCTACTTCTATATCTTGATCAATCATAGGGAAAAAATATGCAGCACTTCCAGTCTTCTGCTTTACATTAATAACTGGCAGCAGATATCTGCTCTCCCTTACTTCATAATGCTTGATTGAATAATTCTAATCTAAAAATGTGCCCTTGGCTTTTACTTACAGATCAAGAAAATAAACAAATAAAAAGCAATGCTAGCTTACTGTGTATTTTTTAATGATAGTTATAAACAATTTAAAATTTACAAAATGTTGATGTCTGAGCAATAAATCCAATAAAAGAGAAAGTGGGTCAAACTGAAGCTGTCTAAGACTCATCTTGAAGTTAATCAGGGTGAATAATATTTTCCTTAGTAATAGTAACTATTTTCCTGTTGATGGAACAGTATTATTTTAGTTTGTAAGTTTGATTATTGGTTGAAATGATTTAGACTGATACGAGCTCCAGAAATGACACTTTTACACATGAGTTCAGATTGGTAAACAGAAAAAGAAAACAAGAAAGAGGATGAGGGATTAATAATATAGTCCTATGGTTACATGATCAGTAGAAATTTCCTTGTTAACAAATGGTTGTTTTGAAGGTCCTTGCCCTAAGGCATCAATAAGTTGAAGCTGCTTTTAAAAAGCTCTCTGGCAGTCACAAGTGGAACAAAATGCCTATTGATCTCAGGCTGTCTGTAATGAGATGTTTGTAACGAGACAGAAGAGTGCATTATTAGACAAGAGTTTGTTGAACAAAGTGTTTACACCTTTTTGCCTGAGGGCTTTCAGTTTATGACACAGACGACCTCCTATTAAACAAAAATCAGTGCTTGTTTTTCACAAGCTAACATATGTTTGCAGCTCTGATTAGGTTGATGATTTGATTATAATTAGACATTTGCTTGCTTTTTTTTTTTTTCCTAGCAATGTTCAACTAAGACCTGTTCTGTGCATGGAAGCAATTCATTAAAACCCCTGCTATGATATGGATATTTGTAATTCTCACCAGGTAATCTAATCATGCTTTTCAGGTGTCTGTACTAAATAGGCAGTTTGAGAATAAAATTGCTCAAGATGCAATTATAAAACAGTATTCTGTGATTTAGCATTCAGGGTTAATAGACTAACAAAATATTTAGCTCCTCAGTTTTATTTATTGTTGTCACCTGTGCAATGGAACTATTAATTATGAACATCAAATAGCATAGGCAGTCTCTTTATTTCATAGAAGCAGCTGTGAAAGGATGAAACGCTGTTAAAAATCTGTAAAATCAGAGTTTATGATGACAGTTTTAGAGTGAAAGCAGAAATATCAAACTAAATCCCGAAGTCCTGATACGAAGCGGGTAATCAACAATGTATTATCAATTTCAATAGAAACTTAACTTAGTACTGTGGAACAAGTGACGTTTCATGGCCAACATGCAGGTAATTACATTTTTTCACTCTGAAAGATTTCATTTGTACACATTCTTCATCTCCTTTCTACAGACAATACTTTGAACAAGACCGATGGCTTTTATGGACCAGGTTTTGGATCCAGGCTATAGACTCTAGGATGTTTTAAGCAGGCTACATTTGTATGTAAGATTACATTCTTTTGTAAAAGTAAAACAGATTTTCAAGTTTGGGGCACTGCTCTGTGAGTCTCTGTGTATGCTATAGGTTCAGAATTAGTTTCATTTCACATAGCTTTAAAAGTCTAAAAATAAGAGCCATGGTCTCAGCTACTCATCTGAAGTCACTGGGGACCATCAGAAACCCTGAGAGGTTCTTTGAAGGACTTGCTCTTTGGAGCTGTGTACGTGTCTTGCCTGACTGTAGAGAGTGCTAAAAGGATTATCTTAGGCTCAATGGATACATCTTGGAGAGTTAAAGTTAGATGAGATTAATCCCATCACAGCAGTCCATCATCCACTGTTCAAAGTATCCACTGTTAACACAGCCCCAGATTCCCGCTTTATAAACTGCTGAGTCTTTGCAGCAGAACAGGATGCATTCAGATCCATTATTGTCCAAAAATCAGCCATGGTTTAAAAACATGGGCCACACAGTTTTATTTGCATCTGACCAAAATGAAAGTAGCTGGGAAAATTCCAAACATAAACTTTCATGTTTATTTCTTTCATGTTTATTTCAAGTATACTGTATCTACATTTAAAAAAAAAAGAAAAAAGGTTAGTTAGCACAAAGGTAACATAGTTTTAAGCTACCCCATCATTTATGGTAAGTGGACCAGCTGGTCAGTCATATCAGATGTTTGTTTATTAAGCATCATTGATAGTTAAATGTTTTTGAAACCTGATATGGTATGATACTTATATTACACTATTTGATACTTTACATACAATTCTCATTAAACACAAATCAGAAGCAAATATTAACACAGGTTTTTTAAGTTGCATAAAGGCATCGCCGTATATAGAGCATATGGCTGATATGATCAGCTTTTCAGAGACAAGGTCTGTGTCTGTTAAACAACTTTTCCTCAGATGTCATCTTACAATACCTTAGAACCAAGTTCTCCCCTTCTTTATATAATTGTTTATATTTGTGCAACTGCGTGGAAGATAGTATGGTTGAACTACTACCCAGCAGCTCTTTCTGTCTCTATTGCCCTCTTTGCCTTCCTGACAATCTGATCAGGTCAAACATTTAACCTCGCAGTTCAGAGATCAGCGAAGACTTGCCCTCATTTGACCCATGTGAACAATAATAAGACCCCATTTCCAACAGTCTCTGCCTTAACCAACCCAGCTACAATGGCAATTAACTTGGCAAGGTTTAAAGCCACTTCGAAAATTGTTCAGTGTCTGAGGAATGTTAATAGCAGAACAGCTGTTTTTAAGAATCTCACACTTTGTGTTTCTTGTATTAAGAATTTTACTAATTCCTCCCTCATTGTTTCTTCTCATATGACATTAGATATAAACAGATCTACTAACCTCAAAAATGTGTTTTTCTTGCAAAGGGAGTAATTTCTTATAAGAAAAACAGTATTTAGTTAAAATGCTTAAAAATGTTTTGTTTTGTTTTCTGCATAAGGGTCTAATTTGGTTTCTTCAGTTTGTACTAACACATGCTTTGAGCAGGGATTTGGACCAGATGACCTCCAAGGTCCATTCTAGCATAAACTATTCCGTAAGTGTCTTCAGTTGTTGAAGTAAAAGTTGGTTTACACTCTTTTCTGCTCGATACAGCACAGGCTGTGAAAGAACCAACTTCAGCAGATGAATTGCACCAGTCCTGACTTAGTTTCTCAGTCCAGTTCTAACCTGTTGCACACAGGAGTGTTTTATAGATCATGTTTCTCAGCTTCTAACTCCATGCATCCAACATCAGTCCTTACCATATTAATGAAGTGCTTCCTTCATCAGAGCAAGACCCTACTCTAGCCTACATTAACGGCCTTCGCTTTAAGAAAAAAAGAATTGAAAATATTTCATTAGCTTTCCTCTTTGGAAACAAGATTAATTTGGAGTTTCAAGCCCAGGATGGCACCTTCTGACATGAGTGAGAAGATGAACATTATATAAATCTAAAGGAAAACCTACCAGTTCTCCAGTAAGTTATAAAGTTTGAATTTCCAACTCTAGAAGGTCATGAGAGACTAACACTGGAAACCACAGCATTCATTTACTTTGCACACTAAATAAAATACAGCATTAAAAATACAGAACAGTTCCAGTAATGAGCATTCATATCTTAGTAAATGTCAAAATTTTATTCATAATGCAGCACTGCTGAGCATTTGGATTACAACAATATTTAGTTATAGGACTGCATAGCACTGTTTCCACAGGACTCCTGCCTTCAAGTTCCCTTCATGATCCTTTGGCATGCAACCTCCAGTCCGAAAAATTACTCCCCTCCACAACTTAACACCAGTCCAGTTGCCCCACAGCCCTGTTTACTTATATCCTAGTTCCTGTGAACTCCATTTGCCTCCTTACAGACAGATGCTTTGAGTTTCAGTCTTGTCCATCAAGGTCCTTGCCCTAACACACTCCTCCTGCAATCACCTCTAGCTGTCTTTTTAGTGGAAACGGAAAGCTTTTTCCTGTACACTGCCTGAGCAAGGAGACTGGGAATGATGAGTGCTGAGGTATTGCTGCATGCACTTTTGGTATTAGTCCCTGGCTTGATCTGCAGCAAAAAAAGCCCAGCTCACTACAAGTTGATATCTTGATTAGTACATATAGGAGTCTTTCAGAGCTGTGACTTCAGAAGTCTAGTAATCCTCTGCTCAGCATTTGCCAACTGGTGTTTTAAATTTTTTTTTTAGCTTTTGCTTTGTCTTGAAAGATTCTTAATTTATTCAATATGCAGTTCCATGTCAACAACAAAGAGCACAGGCTGGACACCTTAGTCACTCCTGATAAATTTTGTTTCTGTTTCAAATCATTAAAATTTCACACAAAAGAGGTAACCAGAATATTTTGATATGGACAGAATGATGTATTTTCCCCTAATTTTGTTCTTGGAAATAGTCATTTTGACTGGAAATTTCCAGAAAGATTCAGCCTGAGGCAGATACCCAGTATGCAAAATTTCAAGCCAAATTGTTGAAGTTTGGCAAAGTTATAAGCAATAGAAAAATGATCTTGTAATGGAACTTCTGGGCAATTTTAATAGATGGTGCCACCAGTCCAATCTACAACACATACAAAAGGTACTTAAATTTTTATGACTTTTCTGGAAATCACTAACTTTTTTTTTTTTTCATCCTCCAGAAATAGCTTGGTACAAATTTTCTCAATTTGCTGTGTTCATAAATACCCAGGTGACTGCTGAATACAATCACAACTAAATATATCATTGGAAGCATGAGTTTCATCAAGGAAGAAGGACAAGGATGTCTTACAGGAATGATCAGGTGAGCGAATGGACATGTGCAAATACACATATTCACAAGACTGTCCACATCCTTTGCACTGTGACAAAGATTTCCATAAAAAAAAAAAAGAAATTACTTTTGATGTAATTCCAGAAACAGTAAAGGTTTTAAAATTACTCCCAGAGACAGCTGGACTAGACATAGCACTGAACATTACTTGTACTCATAAGAAGATGCAAGTGTGAAGTTTCATACTTCTTCAAGTCATATTTGCATAAATAGTGTTTTAAAATTATCAGTAGTAGTTCTGAAATTTTTATGCATACATACTTGCATATGTATGAGCACCTACTAAACAGAGCCTTTATACTCATGTATCATTTTGCATGGCAAATTTAAGAGCCTATTTTTATAAGATCACTCTTTTCAACTCTCTAAAGCAGAGTTTATTCAGGTCTAATGTAACACTTTTTCCTTATGATGTTTTTGAAATGGAATTTACTTGATTAACTTGTTACATTAGTGTTTAATTTAGTATGAACAGTAGTCCTTGTACATACTTTCAGCACTTGTCAACAAACTGATTGACTAATACTTCAACTTTGAGAGACTTTCAGACATCTTTAAATTGTGCCATATAAAGTCAATGTAGAGAAATTAACTTGAATAATTTTTAAATCCTGGAAAAGCTAATCCATGGTTTATGGCCAAAAGCAAGGGTTGCATATTGATGATTCCACTTATGAAATTCTACTTCGATCAAGAAGAGCAAGCTATATTGATGAGAAGATTGTTTTCTCACCCTGTCCAGAGACTTCTTGTTTTGTCGGCTGTGGCATCAGGTCTGCCGATGCCACAATCCCCTACCCAAAAGCAACTGAACTGAGAAACTCAGCATGGTTTGCACGGGTCAGGTGGCTCTAAGACAAAGAAAGCTTTCACTTACTGAGCACATAGTGTCAGATTAGCTGAATTTATTCAGTGTGTCCACTAGTGGTTCCTGAAGCTGGTCAGTAACAAATAAAAAGTTATTTTACGCAGTATTTTCTACACTTAAAAATAAAGTTTATCAGAATCTACAGAGAAGGAGTTCAAGTGTTACAAAACACTCATGGTTAAATAACAGAATGAAATAGGCAGTAGAAGGCACACTCTGAGCACAATTTTGTACTGTTTCCAAAACTGTGAACAGCTAAAACACTTCAGTTTCCCTTCTCACATCTCCTGTCCTCTTGTAGAGCATCTTTAACCCATTCTCTGCTCATGCCTTCCAGCTGGAAACCATTCTCACAGCCTCAAGAGACAGAGCAATGCTTGAGGAATGCCCAGCAGCAGTGTGGCTACCCACACTGGCAGCACCTCACCCAGATTGACACTGCCAAGGCTTGAGTTGATGTTGTACCATTTAGAAAAGAAACAAATCTTTAACCTGGTGATGCCACTGGGAATTAGCTTGGGTTTGTTAAAATTATTAGGAGTTTGGACATTTACTCCACAGAAACAACGTGCCTTAAAACTTTTTAATCTGAAGGAGAGTGCTGAGGTACCCATACAAGGTCAAAGAGGATGAGGAAAAAAAGCAATGTGCTCTGAAGTCAAACTGACTTGTTCATGGAAAAAAAAATGAAGAGTGGTCTCATGAACATCAACCAGGGAATATTTCGCTGCCTGCCTGTATGCTATCTGCTGTTTCAGCTGATGAGAAATATAGTCTGTTTAGACAAAAGACCAGAAGCTGATGTATACGAAGAAGGATTAACAATGCATGATCTTACTTATCACCCACTTATAAGACCCAGTTTGTTGACATAAGTGCATAAGAAAGAGTGAACATTGGTACTGCATGTTGATTGAGAGGTACCAGTGGCTCGCTCACATCACATAGGTACACAACAGCCTTCCAGCAGAGAGTGGCACGCGTACTGAAAGGGCATCGTATCAGTGCAGGAGACAGTTGCAGCTGGGTCAAGCTCCCTTTCTATTTTATTCTGTAATTCAACAGGTTTATTGCTGCAGAGGGGGCAAAACTAGACTCTCAAAAGAATTACAGGACTAAACATTCCCTACTCTTTCCAAGAAGATGAAGCTTCACAATGACAGTTTTGTAATCCTGTAGATCACTTGCTGCTCTAAGACTGACTGTCACAAAAGCTTTACTCCATTTTCAGGAACACTGAAGAACGTAAGTGCCTATATTAAAAATGGGAATCACAGTATGTCTGCAATACATAAAGCAGTGTCATGTTTCAGATATCCAGATTGTCTCCAAGCACCCTGCACAGTGCACTGCTAGCTCCTGCTCTCAAGGCACGGCAGCTTTGTGGTCATACACACTCTGTTCTTGGTCTAGCATGTTCTGTCTAGGCCAGGGAATCTCAGAGTGGTAGTATATCGTGTTGTGATGAAATTTGCTTTTTAATGCCCTTGTAAAACTGCTTTTTTATTAGAAGAAAAAGTGTTCTCTCACCATTAATTTAACGATGCACAAATTTGCAAAAGTTACATTTAAAAAGTAATCTAAACTGATTTTGACAAGGTATTTTAGAATTTATAAAAACAAGTGAGGACAGTGAAAGGCAAGGAAATTCCAGTTAGGAAGGGGATCAGGATCTAAATGAATCAGTTTTAAAGGCTCCTCCATGCAAGGAGAAGAATATTGTCATATTGAAAGAATATGTCTTGACTTGGAGTAAGTAAAATTGCATTTCCAAAAAAGCAGTAGCTGCATCTGTGACCTGAAAGCCTAGGAATTTTGTGAGTAGAATTTTTTTTTAAGTTTTCAGTTTGTTGTCAACAGCTTTGTGATCTCAGTTCTGCTGCTGTTAGATGTGCATTTTGCACACAAAATTCCCGCTCACTGGCATTCTTGTAGGCATTTTTAGTGAAGCAGCTCAGTATTGAAGTCCACTTCTGAGGCTTGTGAGAGTTGCTAGTTATAATCTTTTTTGTGTAACTTGCAAAGGCTAATCTACATCCAGGTCTATGCACTCAATATCAGAGGCTGACTAAGGTAATTATTGTGGGGGCACAGAAATAGAAAAAAGGGGCAGTTTCCAAAGACTAGCATCAAACAGAAATATTCCTTTTCTTTGGGAACAGGTTGCTATGCAGCAGCACATCCTCTGAGTCATCAGTAGAAGAAAACAAACTGTCTTCTGCCTTGTCTACTAAAAAGATTATTCCTCAATGATTTCTCTTTTAAAGTCTCTAAAATTAACATCCATCTTATTTAACATAGATAGCCCTCTTGGGAACAAGGAAAGTTTCCTCATTAATGCTGTGCATTCTGAAAAATTGATTTCATTGTCACAATCAGTGAGAGCCTAATGAAAGGGCTGTTTGTATTGGAGCTAACTTTTAATCTCTGCAGAAGTCTGTAAAAGCAAAGTCCCTGAACCACCACGAACTCTTGGCAGTTGTATGTTCTTTCGAAAGTGCTGAACATGATGAACTTAGCCCCATGGTTCAGTTTGCTAATATTTGCATAAGAAATGAAAAATGAATCCACATCTGAATATAGTGAGTGCCTTTCTGAGAAACTGTGAAGGAGAACATACAGGGAGGAAAAAAACCTCGCAGCTGAATTTTCTGCTTTGGATTGGTGTAATGGAAAATGTTATTCCCCAGTCACCTTCTTGACTCCTATTTATTACACAATGTCCTCTTGCTTTCCAGTTCAGCTTATGCAGGCTTTCATGTTTCTGCTGAACAATTTCTTAGATACCGTAGGCCAAAAAAATAGATCTGCTTTTTTTAACATGTAGCCAAGTTTAGGCCAGACACTCAGATGGATAAAACCACAAACTCTCAGAAGAGTCAGTATCCCAGAAATTGCACTTCCTCTGTCTACCCACTGATTAGTAAACTGCTACAACATCTTTAGTCATATTAATCTCCTTTGCTTTATTTTTCTAAAAATGAAACACCAGAAATCCATATCCCCAGGTTTTGTTCCTGAACAGCGGAATTCTTATAATATTGAGCTGCCGATGCTTGCTTGATGCAATCTTTTCTCAAGGTACATAATTCCTGGATAAAACTAAATCACTTCTTCCCGGCATTCAGTGCTTGAGGACTGTATTGAGTAGGAATCCTGGGGAGAAGGTCTTCAGGATGTAGCCGAACATTACACAATGCTCTGTATGACTAAAACATTTCAGATTACGAGCTCATACACATGTTCCTTTTCTAAGATTTCAAAAAGCCCCAAAAGTCATGATTGTAAGGCTTAGCTTAACTGACCTTTATTTCTTAATCCAGTCATTATCATAATAAATTTTCTATACACTAAGGAAGGTGTGAACACGTGGAGTTTCTTGGGGCAGTGAAGTGAAGTTAAAAGAAACTGACATCTTCCCTGAAGGACTATTTTCATACTTGTTTTAAAGCCTAGCTTACCAGCACTGGCATTAATCAGAAATCATGCATGGCATCAACATAAATAGCATGTCTATTCCTAAGCAGTCTCAGGGAGTGAACATAGAATTCTAGAATCATAGAATTAGCCTGAATCTGAGACTTCTCTGTATGTATGTGTGTACATGTATGTGTGCATGCATGTGTGTGTGTGCATACCCATTGGTGTTTAAAGGCAAGCTCAGCTTTTTGAAATGGGTTTTCTTCTGGTATTACTTGAATCTCATTTCGTTGCTTCTTGAGGAATATTTATCATTACTACAGTTGAATGAATTTTTGAAGTAATTAGAAAACGTATAATATCCAATAAGATTACTATTAAAATAAAATTGGGAAGGATTAATGAATCTATAGATTTTTTCTGGAGTGGGAATCATATGCTTATAGTAACAATATTGCTTGGTTCTCTTTTCTATGACGTTAACCTGGTAATTTTGAAGAGGCAGAGACGGTATAATTTTCGTCAAGTAGGTTCCTCTTTACATGAGGGAGCAACTAGGGTGCATTGAGTTCTGTCCAGGGGCAGATCAGGAGCAAGTTGAGAGCTTGTGAATTAAAGGACAATCTGGAATGTGTGGTACTGTTATTGGTGTCTATTACAGACCACTAGATCAGGATGAAGAGGTTGATGAGGCCTTCTACAGGCAGCTGACAGTGGTCTCGCAAATGCAGGCCCTGGTTGTCAACTATCAACTATCCTGATATCTGCTGGAAGGCTTACTCAGCCAGCCATCCACAGTCCAGGAGGTTCCTTCAGTGCATTGATGATAACTTCCTGATGCACCTTCTCCTAGGTGGATGAGCCTACTAGGAGAGGAGCGCTGCTGGATCTTATTCTCCCTAATAAGGAGGGTCTGGTTAGAAGCGCTGAAGGTCAAGGGTAGCCTTGGTTGTAGTGACCATGAAATGGTGGAGTTCAGGATCTCATGTGGCAGGAAGAGAACACCTAGCAGAACTAGAACCCTGGACTTCAGCAGGGCCAACTTTGATCTTTGCAAACAATTGAAGGAGAAATCCCATGGGACAGAGTACTAGAAGGTAAAGGGGCCCAAGATAGTTGGTTAGCCTTCAAGGACCTCTTCTTCTGAGCTCAAGACCGGTGCATCCCAACAGGCAGGAAGTCAAGAAAGGGCACCAAGAGACCTGCATGGTTAAATCGGGAACTGTTGGGCAAACTCAAGTGGAAAAAGAGAGTGTACAGATCATGGAAGGAGGGGCAGGCCACTTGAGAGGAATATAGGTCTGCTGTCAGAGGATGTAGGGAGGCAACTAGGAAAGCTAAGACCTCCTTGAAATTAAACCTTGCAAGAAAGGACAAGGACAACAGAAAGGGCTTCTTCAAATACATTGCAGATAAAACTAACACTAGAGGCAATGTAGGCCCACTGGTGAATGAGGAGGGTGCCCTGGTGACAGAGGATAAGAAGAAGGCAGAGTTACTGAATGCCTTCGTTGCCTCTGTCTATACTGCTGGAGGCTATCCTGATGAGCCCCGGAACCCTGAGGCTCCTGAGGAAGTCAGGATAGAGGAGGAATCTACCCTGGTTGATGAGGACTTGGTTAGGGACCAGTTAAGCAACCTGGCCATCCATAAATCCATGGGTCCTGATGGGATGCACCCGCGGGTGCTGAGGGAGCTGGCGGATGTCATTGCCAGGCCACTCGCCATCATCTTTGTTAAATCGTGGGGAACGGGAGAGGTGCCTGGGGACTTGAGGAAAGCAAATGTCACTCTGGTCTTCAAAAAGGGCAAGAAGGAAGACCCAGGTAACTATAGACCGGTCAGCCTCAACTCCATCCCTGGAAAGATAATGGAACAACTTATCCTTGGTGCTGTCTCTAGGCATATCAAGGATAAGAGGGTCATTAGGGGCAGTCAACATGGCTGCACTAAGGGGAAGTCGTGCTCGACAAACCTGATGATAGCCTTTTATGAGGACATCAGCCAGTGGGTGGATGATGGTAGAGCAGTGGATGTGGTCTATCTTGACTTCAATAAAGCATTTGACACAGTCTCCCACGGCATCCTCACAGCTAAACTGAGGAAGTATGGTCTGGATGATCGTCCAGTGAGGTGGATTGTGAACTGGCTGAAGGATAGAAGCCAGAGAGTAGTGGTCAATTGGGCAGAGTCCAGTTGGAGGCCTGCATCCAGTGGAGTCCCTCAAGGGTCGGTACTGGGGCCAGTATTGTTCAATATATTCATTGATGATTTGGATGAGGGAATAGAGTGTGTGGTCGGCAAGTTTGCTGATGACACTAAACTGGGAGGAGTGGCTGACACACCTGAAGGCTGTGCTGTCATTCAGAGAGACCTGGACAGGCTGGAGAGTTGGGCGGGGAGAAATTTAATGAAATACAATAAGGTCAAGTGTGGAGTCTTGCATTTGGGTAAGAACAACCCCATGTACCAGTACAAGTTGGGGACTGAACTGTTGGGGAACAGCACAGGGGAAAGGGACCTGGAGGTCCTGGTGAACAGCAGGATGACCATGAGCCAGCAATGTGCCCTTGTGGCCAAGAAGGCCAATGGCATCCTGGGGTGTATTAGAAGGGGTGCGGTTAGTAGGTTGAGAGAGGTTTTCCTCCTCCTCTGCTCTGCCCTGGTGAGGTCGCATCTGGAATGTCCGGTTCTGGGCCCCTCAGCTCAAGAAGGACAGGGAACTGCTTCAGAGAGTCCAGCGCAGGGCCACAAAGATGATTAAGGATGTGGAGCATCTTCCTTATGAGGAAAGGCTGAGGGAGCTGGGTCTCTTTAGCTTGGAGAAGAGGAGACTGAGGGAAGACCTCATTAATGTTTATAAATATGTAAAGGCTGACTGTCAGGAGGATGAAGCCAGGCTCTTCTCAGTGGCATCCAAAGATAGGACAAGGGGAAATGGATTTAAGCTGGAACATAGGAGGCTCCGCTTAAATATGAGGAAGAACTTCTTCACAGTAAGGGTAACAGAACACTGGAACAGGCTGTCCAGAGAGGTTGTGGAGTCTCCTTCTCTGGAGATGTTCAAAACCCGCCTGGACACGTTCTTGTGTGATCTGATCTAGGTGATCCTGCTCCAGCAGGGGGATTGGACTAGATGATTCTTTGAGGTCCCTTCCAATCCCTAACATTCTGTGATTCTGAAGAAGGGTCTTCTAGTTTCCTTTCCCTCCATCTGTCCGCCTCTCTGCCTCTCATTCATTTCTCTCATTCCCTCTCCCTTTGAGGAAAACTTATATTTTTTGCAGTGACTCCAAGGAAAACTGTTATCTATGACAGCTCAAGTGTCAGATCTACACTTTCTAGTACTGACAGTATTTTGACATGTATTGAGTATGCAATCTCAGCTTACATGGAGTCAAAATAATTGGGTACTGTACCTTGAAAATCAGAACCCTGGGTTTTTTTTTCCCTCTAGCTTCCCTGATATAATAGTAGCAATAGAAGCAGATAGAATAAAAAGAGTAAAAAATAGTAAAAGGTAGCAGTAATATTACCAAGTTACTGAAAACTACCCTGCATACAGGCATGTCTACTATGCTACAGTCAATATTTAAAAAAAAAAAAAAAACAACTACAAAAGCTGTCACCAAAATTTCTGACTAGAATAGCATTAAAATCTCTTGCATGTTTCATCAAATGAATCTATTCTAAACAGCAATAATTGCACAGGTGGTCTCCATTCACTCCAAGGAGAGAGGCAGAAGGATAGGAATAGCTCTGAGAATTGATAGTGAAATATTAGCTTTTCAGAAGTCAATGGGAAAATTCTACTAAACTTCAGTGGGAGCAGAATTTCTGCCAGAAATGATGAGGGTTCATATAGGGGAATGGCCTTATTGCTCTATTTCTTTGGAGACTAATCTGCATTCATTGCTCTACTATGCTGGAGAACTCAGAAGCAGCTTTCTTGCTGGCTCAGACTGTTGGATGTTGAGGTTGTCTAAGGCAAAACCAGTCCTAGCTCAGACTAAAATAATTCTTCTTTGCAGCTCAGATTGTTGTCAAAGAAATACAGGAATCTTGCTTCTTACGCAAATAATTCTCACAGATTGGAGAATGCCCCTCTAAGAAATATTAAGGGGGCTCACCTTCAAAGGGGCTGGATTTTTTTCTTCGCTTGTGCATCATCTGGCACAATGAGGTGAGGAAGTAGTGTTATACAAGTCATAAAAGCTAATGAGATGACAGTACTACTGTTGGCAAGGTGTTTGCTGCTTTTGTATGCAAAGAAATGTAATAACATCCTCCAAAATTTGCAATCTCCAGTTCCTTACCTTAATGAAACACCTCTGTATGGATGGACAACTTGTCTTTTATGGAAAAACACTTCATAACGACTTTGTTGCCAGTCACAATAGAAACATATAACTGTCTCCATAAAGACTGGCCTTCGTAAAGGCAAAGATTTCCTCGACTGTAGAAATCCTGCAAAATAAAGTTTAATTTTAAGGGACAGGCCTTGTCATGCCTTTTGAAGCTTGTTTCTTTGCTGTTCTGAAAAAGAGTAGCATCTTCCCTTATCTAATTGCCTACAGGCATATTTTTGAAGAAGACACCCCCCAGCTCCAAGATATATGTGCCTTGTCAGCCACAGTGAGATGATAGATGCTTACAGCTGCACCAGAGCAGCAGAGAGAATGATTTCAGTCCAGAGGGTTAACTGTCCATTCAGTCTGCATTCTGTACAAAATCAGAACCACAAAGCCTGTGCTGTTTAAGGTTTTGCACTGACAACATTTTCCATGGAAGTAAAGGCTTCACTTCTGTTAACTGCAGGTTGAACAGGAAGAAAAAAATGTTTGGAAAAGAAAACAGATGTGTTATTTCATCTGTTTTCCCACTCCTCAGAAGACACTTCTGGTACTTCAAGTTGGTAAGGGCCTATGAGAGAAAAAGTACTTTTAAGTGAGGTGAAAAAAAGATGCTTGTGATCTGTATTTTCCATATTAGATAAATAGTAATGCATGCTAAATTACCCATTAATTAAATCTGCTACATCATCATTATACAAGCTTTGATTGTTAGTTTGAAAGAAAAGGAAGAAAAAAAATCTTTTCAGTTTAGAGTTGAAATCATGACATTAATATTCTATTTCACTGTGATTGGCACAAGGTCTGGAGAATCATATTGCACATTTTGGACACATGATTTTTGTATTTAGTTTTGCTCTAATTGATAAGAACTCAGAATACATGTTAACTGCATATATATACTTTACACTTGACATTAAACAGAGTGGTTTAGATTTCACCTGCAAAAATATATTAACGCATTCAGTTGCATGTGAAAGGTCTACGTATGTCTATGCAAGTAGATCGTGTTTTAGGAAGCTCCTATATAAATTAGCTCTTTAATGACCTCAGTGTACCTGAAGGCTAGCAGGAAGGGGAAAGTACAGTAAATAATTTTGTTCTGATCAAATGGATTGATCAATTAACATTAAACTGTTGAAGCTATGACACTTGTCATTATATAGTACCAGGATTCTGTTTTCAGCAAGCAGAAGACTTCCTTTTTAGCTCTTATTGTAGAGGACAAGTTTGAGGGCATGATGTGTGCTCTCAGTGCCTCTTTTTGATATCCTAAAAGGAATAGGACTAACAAAAATACCCAGGGGTGTGCTAGTAGAACCCACCTATATTCCATCACCAGTAATCTCTATTACTCATGAAGAGTCTAAATTTTACATGTTGTACTTCTGAAATGCATTTACAGAAGAACACTGACGGTCATTACCGAAATGAGTGATACAGTGCTGCAGCATAGTCATTGCTTTTTGTAGTCATTCCTTTTCTTGTTTGTGTGTAATCCATTCAAATTACTGGAAAAGTAATGGTCTGGCCAGGCAGTAAGACACAACACGGAGTGCTCTGACCCTCTGTCCTTAACATAAAGACAGTGTTATATCTGTCTGATTACACGGGAAACTCGAGAGAGAGCCAGCTCTCTTAATCTCATGTGAATGAAACTGTCATTAAGGCCGATAAAAATGTTGAACCCACATGAAAGAAAATAGAGTCCCTAACCTGAGAAACAAACACTTCTGTCTTTTGCCATTAGCAGACCTATGAGGATATTGGCCTTTGAGCTCATGAAAGAGGAACTCTGAAAACAGGAGATCAACAGACTCACAGACTTTCCTGTTTCCTGCCTCAGAGCTCTCCTACTGGGGCTAACTATTGCCCCTTGCCGATTTCCTGACTTGCCATACCCTAACTCCCCTGTCACTCCCTCTGTCATATAAGCTGATGGATAAGGTCTCCCCCTGGAGTTCTCCTTTACTTGGCTCTTCACTTCTTTGCCAAACTAAACTTTCTTACAGGCTTCCCCAATTTCTCACTATTCCCAGGGTTTAGCGAAGCCGTGAATGCTTGGCTGAGCAACCACCAACTTGACTCAAATCACATTAATACGTTGACTTGACAAATTAATGACAAGTGCACTATTCACCATCTCTTTACCCGTTTTTCTCTTTCAAAGGCTGCCAAATGGCTGTCATTAGGGAATGGCAGAGATGTCGATTTCTTCATCCACAATCCATGTGCCTTAACCTTTCATTTTAGCTAAGTAAAACAGTAAGAATATTAAACTGCTAAGAGTTGTCTTCAGAATACTCCCAGTCAACAGAAGACGATTTCAACCATGCAATGGTGATATGGTATCCATTGTAAAAAGATTGCCTCATGCAGTCTCATGTCTACATAAAAAAAACATCCTGCACAACTGACCCCGGGGTTGCTATACACAACTGGCAAGTCAGGTAGTGTATATAGTCTGTTCTCTAGGTCTCTTTATCAAAAAAGTATAAGAATGTTGTGCTCCAAGTCTCTGTTTGGTATCTTCTATGCTTTGAAAAAGAATTTCTGATTTCTGTATATTGCTGGTATATCTTTGACTTGCTCTATATTCATTGTGTTTCTCTACAGTTCATTATGTGGTTTTCTCATCAGGGATGCTTAACTTAGGTATATAATATGAAACAACTAAAATTCATCAACTTTTAATAGCAAAATTAACCAGCTTTCTCCAGAAAAGTTATGGTTATGTGGAGAACAGGAGAAAAAGAGGTAGGCAGTTACTGTCCAGAAGATAAAGCTACCTGTCTCTCTTTCTCCACAATTGTCTCATTTGTATATACATGTAGTTAAATCCTATGCTCCCCTTGTATTCAGCTTTGACATCTGCTGCTTCTGTTTAGACCCCAAGTGTGGCTACTGTATCTGATCTTTGTAGCTATATCAGTTTCTCTAACAAGAGGTATTATCACTACCTACAAATCTTGTCTTGCTTAAATCCTTGGACTGCAATAGTGCCTGCAAATACAAGAACTTGTCTAAAATTACTGTTACATCTTATAAACGCAGCATATCTAATCAAAAATATAAAAAATACACTGTTAGGATGAAAAAATACCTCATGATTTCACACAATCATGCATCTCCAGTTACAATGAAAATGGCAAAGTAATCTAGCAACTTACCTCCAGAAAGAGGGTTACATGGATGAGTCGTGCCCAAAAATGCAACACCACAACACTGACAAAAACAGGTGCACAAATATCTCATCACCACACAGGAGCAGAGCAGAGACACACTGAAGTTTCTGTTAATTCAGTGTCAATCTTTGATTCAAAACTACTGCTTAAGTATATCTCTTCTACGAGACCTGACTGTATATAAAAAGTGGCTTCCTAGTCAGCAGAACAGTTCTCTGTCTGCATTCAGCATGTGAGCTGATTAATTGCCAGGCAAAAATAGTATCTGACTATACTTGTTTCTATTAGCACTGCAGAGTTAATGTAGAGATAACTAAATTAAATGAGGGTTTTTTTCCTGTTGGTCCATGTCTGAGTTTAAGGCATAATTACTAAAAGCAATAGGATGGCATAGCAGTCACCTCAGGTGTCTTATATTTTTCACCATTAGCACTGGTATTGATCCACAGAAAAGAGATCTTAAGTTGGATTTTCAAGGCAGAAAAGTGGCCTCAGGCTAAGGCTATTTTAGCCCAACTGAACTTAAGATTCAGGAGAGAATATGTACAGATGCTGCCTCACAATGCCATCCCTGAGTAGAACCACATGACCATCAGAAATATTTTGTCCCTGAAGAAATTCAGTGTCTTCATTTACTATTTCAATGGATTAAAAACCAGGGTCAAAATCCACAGAGTGCCTAAAGCGGAGTTTCTATAGCACTGAGGCACTAAGCTTAAGAGTGAAATTGTCAAAAACTCTGCCTAGCCCCACAGGCACCCATGGTCTACAGATGTCCAGGTTTTTGCTAGTCAAGGACTGCAGGTTGTTCAGCTTGGTTTTATGCCTGGAACTTAAGAAACTGTGACAAAGCTTAAGGCCTGTTGATGATTCTTGGATTTTTGAAGGCCTACAAAGAGAGCATTGTGGTGGGTGTCTGCTACAGACCTGCCAGTGCATGGGAGGAAATGTATAAAGTCTTTTATAAACAACTGGAAGAAACTTTATGATGGCAGGCCTGGTTCCCATGGGGAAATCCATCCACCATGACGTTTATCGGAAAGGCAAACTTAGGAGGCACAAGCAATCTGGGAGATACTTGGAGTGCATCAAGGAAAAATTTGTGGTGGTGATGTTGGACTAACCAGCTAAGGATACCCATTGTTCACAAATAAGAAAGAGTTAATATGAAGATCTACAGCGGCGTTGGCTGCAGTGACAATGACATGGTAAAGCTTAAGAACTGGGGGGAAATGAGGACAGCAAGTAGCAGAATAATGACCCTAGGCTGCAAGAGATCTGATTTCAGCTTATTGAGTTTCCTGAAGAGCAAGGGGTCTAGAAAAGCTGGCTGGCTTTCAAAGGCAACCTCCTGAAAGCACTAGAGCAGCTCATGTCATTGTGCAAGAAACTGGGCAGGCATGTTAGGAGTGAATGAATACTCATCTGAATGGGGAACCCTTGACTGAGCTCTATTTTGGGTATATGTAAGGTGGATGATTCTAGCAAGGCTTTATAGACAGTCAGTCTCCCATAGTTCCCTTTTAGAGAGACTCAGATGGGTAAGTAAATTACAAAGTGTATGGAAACCTGGTCAGACCACGAGGCATCATAGATGACAAGCTGAACAGGAGCCAGCAGCAGACCAACAGCATCCTGGACTATATTAGCAAGAATGTGCAACATTCAGAAGTGATTATTTGGCACTTGTGAAATTGTGTTTGGAGTGCTCTGTCGAGTTGCCTCTCTCTGGTACATAATAAGTTCCAGTGGAAGACCATCAAGATTATCAGGGGATTTGGGAAGCAAAGAGAGAAGCAGAGACAACTTTTGTTCAGTCTGAAGAAGAGATCAAAGAGGAATCTAATTGTTGTCTTCAACTTGCAGGGGAATAGAAGGAGTTATAGAGAAGATGGGGCCAAATTTATCTCAGACATGTATACAGTGGAAAAATGAGATGCAATAAACACAGACTGCAGCACAGGAAATTCCATATAGATACAAGGAAAAAAGTCTTCACAATGAAGGTGATAAACCACTGAAACAAGTTGCTCAGAGACGTTGTGGAATCTCCAACCTTGAACACATTCAAAGTCAAACTGTATATGGCACTGGACAATCTGCCCTAACAAGTTTTCAGTTGCTTTGAGAAGCAGGTTGGACTAGTTGACCTTCAGAGGGAAATTCCAATGTAAATTACTATATGATTCAATGAGTTAAGATATATTCTTCTCTACTGCATCTCCTATTGACTATTATAAGTCGCTCCCTCTGAAGTTGCTGGTGCCTTTGACTCCCATTTGGAGGATGTGATATAGCTCTTATAGAGCAACGTAGACCTCTAAGTCTAAACTTGCCGACCACACACTCTATTCCCTCATCCAAATCATCAATGAATATATTGAACAATACTGGCCCCAGTACCGACCCTTGAGGGACTCCACTGGATGCAGGCCTCCAACTGGACTCTGCCCAATTGACCACTACTCTCTGGCTTCTATCCTTCAGCCAGTTCACAATCCACCTCACTGGACGATCATCCAGACCATACTTCCTCAGTTTAGCTGTGAGGATGCCGTGGGAGACTGTGTCAAATGCTTTATTGAAGTCAAGATAGACCACATCCACTGCTCTACCATCATCCACCCACTGGCTGATGTCCTCATAAAAGGCTATCATCAGGTTTGTCGAGCACGACTTCCCCTTAGTGCAGCCATGTTGACTGCCCCTAATGACCCTCTTATCCTTGATATGCCTAGAGACAGCACCAAGGATAAGTTGTTCCATTATCTTTCCAGGGATGGAGTTGAGGCTGACCGGTCTATAGTTACCTGGGTCTTCCTTCTTGCCCTTTTTGAAGACCAGAGTGACATTTGCTTTCCTCAAGTCCCCAGGCACCTCTCCCGTTCCCCACGATTTAACAAAGATGATGGCGAGTGGCCTGGCAATGACATCCGCCAGCTCCCTCAGCACCCGCGGGTGCATCCCATCAGGACCCATGGATTTATGGATGGCCAGGTTGCTTAACTGGTCCCTAACCAAGTCCTCATCAACCAGGGTAGATTCCTCCTCTATCCTGACTTCCTCAGGAGCCTCAGGGTTCCGGGGCTCATCAGGATAGCCTCCAGCAGTATAGACAGAGGCAACGAAGGCATTCAGTAACTCTGCCTTCTTCTTATCCTCTGTCACCAGGGCACCCTCCTCATTCACCAGTGGGCCTACATTGCCTCTAGTGTTAGTTTTATCTGCAATGTATTTGAAGAAGCCCTTTCTGTTGTCCTTGTCCTTTCTTGCAAGGTTTAATTTCAAGGAGGTCTTAGCTTTCCTAGTTGCCTCCCTACATCCTCTGACAGCAGACCTATATTCCTCTCAAGTGGCCTGCCCCTCCTTCCATGATCTGTACACTCTCTTTTTCCACTTGAGTTTGCCCAACAGTTCCCGATTTAACCATGCAGGTCTCTTGGTGCCCTTTCTTGACTTCCTGCCTGTTGGGATGCACCGGTCTTGAGCTCAGAAGAAGAGGTCCTTGAAGGCTAACCAACTATCTTGGGCCCCTTTACCTTCTAGTACTCTGTCCCATGGGATTTCTCCTTCAATTGTTTGCAAAGATCAAAGTTGGCCCTGCTGAAGTCCAGGGTTCTAGTTCTGCTAGGTGTTCTCTTCCTGCCACATGAGATCCTGAACTCCACCATTTCATGGTCACTACAACCAAGGCTACCCTTGACCTTCAGCGCTTCTAACCAGACCCTCCTTATTAGGGAGAATAAGATCCAGCAGCGCTCCTCTCCTAGTAGGCTCATCCACCTAGGAGAAGGTGCATCAGGAAGTTATCATCAATGCACTGAAGGAACCTCCTGGACTGTGGATGGCTGGCTGAGTAAGCCTTCCAGCAGATATCAGGATAGTTGATAGTTGACAACCAGGGCCTGCATTTGCGAGACCACTGTCAGCTGCCTGTAGAAGGCCTCATCAACCTCTTCATCCTGATCTAGTGGTCTGTAATAGACACCAATAACAGTACCACACATTCCAGATTGTCCTTTAATTCACAAGCTCTCAA
The DNA here is from genome assembly GCF_009769465.1 of Tauraco erythrolophus. Classification (NCBI taxonomy): domain Eukaryota; kingdom Metazoa; phylum Chordata; class Aves; order Musophagiformes; family Musophagidae; genus Tauraco; species Tauraco erythrolophus. The sequence continues at coordinate 36,564,479 of NC_141470.1, read as the reverse complement.
CTTGCTCCTGATCTGCCCCTGGACAGAACTCAATGCACCCTAGTTGCTCCCTCATGTAAAGAGCAACTCCACCACCTCGCCTTGCTGGTCTGTCTTTCCTGAAGAGGATATAGCCATCCACGACCACATGCCAGTCAAGCAAGCTGTTCCATCAAGTCTCAGTAATTGCTACCAGATCATAACCCCCTGATGGAACACTGATTTCTAACTCCTCCTTTTTTTTTCCCCATGCTGCATGCATTGGTGTACAGGCATTTCAGAGAGCCAGCTGAGCACACCGATTTCACCCTAGAGGGGTGGGAGGTGTTATTCCCTGAGCCAAGTTTACTGAGCCTAGTTATATCCCCCTCCTCCTTCAAACCTAGTTTAAAGCCCTCTCGATGAGTCCCGCCAGCTCATGAGCAAGAATGATCTCTCAGTATAATATTGAAAGTCTCTGAGAAACTATACAGAGTGTACAGAATGTACAATAGCCCCTGGTATCCTAAACCAAAATAATTAAACCAATCTTACTGCATTATAGCCTGGGTACATGGATTCACAACAAAAGGGTTGTAGAATCACACCCTGTACTATGATTTAATTACTAGCACCAACGTGGAGACTAACCTGTGTGTTTGTGGCCATATACCCTGTGGTAACCAGAGCATGGAAATTTAAAGCAGCCACAATGATGAAAATTGAAAGAAAGAGAACACCTTTCAGTTTAAAAACACAACTTGAGGGTGGTTTCTGTTAATTATGAAGTTGTTGTGGTTGTATCTGTGGCTTATCTTCAGTTTTTTTGGTTACAGAATTTACTTGCTACAAAGCCTTGGCATACAAAATCAAGCCTGCAGTTATCTTTAAAATGTTAAATATAACACACAAAAACAGATTCGGGAAGTTTTAGTAATCCTGAGTGGAGTCTAGATAGAACAGCTAGAATCAAAGGCATGCCTTGAGGAGTAAGATACAGCTCAGTTTGAGCCAGACTGGCAAAATGAGACTCATAAAGACCTACTAAGTGAAAGAAGTAAAATCTTGGCTAATCAGCTTTACATTATGTCAGTTAACTGTTGGCTATAACAGATCATATTTTGGGGAACATAAGAAGTTAGTGTGTGTTTTGATCCAAGACTGCTACCTTTCACCAAAATACCTATGTTTTAAAGTCATTTTCCCCTTCTTCTTTTCTGCATCTTTAGATTACAAGATGATAGTGGGGAGTACCTAAAGAAAAATATTATCTATCAAGATTTTACAAAATCAAAGAGAAAAGAGTCTTGGATTTTTTAAAGTATTTTTTGCTTCTTACTCATTGAATTGCCTGTAAACATGAGTGAATTTAACTTTTGTGAGAATAACACACAAACCAGAAAATGCTCTAGCAAGTTACTTTAAAAAATAGCTTCTCTACGCATTTTTTTTTTTTTTTTTTGTCTGTACACGCTAAACACTGCTCTGAGTAGACTGATGGCTGGTTGCCATTCAGACATGTAAAGGCACTGAAACTGTGAAATAAATAATATTAATAATTTTATCAGGCATTTTATGTTGCAGCATGTTTGAAAACACTGAAAGAAAGTAGATTAATGGGTCTTTTTATCTGCTGTTTTAAAAATAATTGCAGCATAAGCCAAGTAAAATGAAGGTTCCCTCTTAGCGATCTATGTTAACCCAAGCATTTATCCATTACTGTTATTAGCAATGTCAAAAGTGAGTCATGGCTATCTTTCCCCCTCAAAATTAGCAGTGGTATCCATGTATAACCCTTGTACACAGCTGGAGATATCAGGATCAGGTTTTAATTCTTGGTCAGATTTCTCTGTGGTGCTGTTGTGGTTTAATCTCAGCTGGCAACTAAGCCCCACACAGCCGCTTGCTCACTTACACCCGATGGGACGAGGGCAAAAATCAGAAGAGTAAAAGTGAGAAAACTCACGGGTTGAGATAAAGACAGTTTAATAAGTAAAGCAAAACCTATGCGCGCAAGCAAAGTAAAACAAGGAATTCATTCACTGCTTCCCATTGACAGGCAGGCGTTCAGCCATCTCCAGGAAAGCAGGGCTCCATCACACATAGTGGTTACTTGGGAAGACAAACGCCATCACCCTGAACATCCTCCTCTTCCTTCTTCTTCCCTCAGCTTTATATGCTGAGTGTGACCTCCCATGATGTGAAATATCCCTTTGGTCAGTTGGGGTCAGCTGTCCCAGCTGTGTCCTCTCCCACCTTCTTGTGCACCCCCAGCCTATTCGCTGGTGGCGTGGGGTGAGGAGCAGAAAAGGCCTTGATGCTGTGTAAGTGCTGCTAAGCAATAACAAAACCACCTCTGTATTATCAACCACTGTTACCAGCACAAATCCAAACCACAGCACTATTCTAGCTACTGAAATAAAACTAACCCTGTCCCAGTTAAAACCAGAACAGGTGCTTTATAGTCAGACCAATAAGAATAATGGCATTTGAATCCATAAACAGACTTTAAAAATATATCAGACTGGTTTTGACAATTAAATGTGAATGCAACTGTGGCCCATTACATAGTAATACCATAAGACAGAAGACTTCGTCACAAGAATATTGAACATTGACTGCTGTTTATACTACTGCCTTGTAAACTATCTCAAGAAGTGGACTAGAGACCAAAATAAATGTCTGTGTATGATAGTTGCCTTGCTTAAAATAAGCCATGCTTATGTTCCAGATGTAGAAAAACTCATATTAAATTGTAGCCCTACCAAATCAAGTCCTCCAGCTATCCCATCAGCATTTGCAATGATAAACTCAAGCAGAAGAGCTAAGGCTGATTTTGTCCTGCAGAATACTTGGAGTCCATTCTAAACTCTGGCATTACCTAAATTTTAGAAAATCTGAGCTGTGTGTCCCAGACACTGGTTATAGGTCTACTAAGCATCCTGAAAATCATAATGCAGCTATGGGCTAGACACAGTTTATGAAGTCAGAATGTGACTCAAATGATAGAGTAGTAAACCACCAACTTAAGTGTCCAAAATATATTGAAACACAATGGAAAATAACAAAGACAACTTGGCCCTTCATTTTTAATCTTTTTGCTCTCCTCATTCTCTTGCATTTTGGGAGATTTATGCTTTTCCTTCAGTTGACAGTATAACTTTATTTAAGCTTATACAGCTATTTACTTTGTTTAGTAAATCAGAAGTAACTTAATGGACTAAGTCTGCTCTTATTTAATTTGGCTTGACATTAATGACTTCACGACAAACTCAATAGGTATAAAGCAGAGAAAGTGAGTCAAGATGATGCCTGGTTGTTTGTTATTGCTTTAAATTGCACAATGTATCAAAATTTGCATCCAGACAAAAAACCTTCCATTTTGTTTTGGTAGCTTGCTACATTCACTTTCACTGATGCAAATGTTTCAGACACTGATGCAATGTAGTCTCAGACTACAACGTCAGAGACTCGTTCAGGCTGGGAGGGATCTCAGAGAGGTCTCCAGGGCAGCCTCTTTTTCAAAGCAAGATCAACACTGGATTCAAATCAGATTGTTCAGTTCCACAGTCTCCCTAGTTTACCAGTTCCAATGAAAAATTATCCCTATGGAGACAATTTTTCCTTATGTCTAGTTGGAATCTCCCTGTTTCAACTTATTATCATTGTTTCTTATTGCCCAATATGCAGCTCAGCCTTGCTCTGTCTTCACAGTAACCTCCTTGTAGGTATTGGAAAGTTGTTGCTAAAAGCTGTTCTGTATGCAGGCTGAACCAGCCCAGTTCCCTCAGTCTCTCTCTACTGGGTAAATGCTCCAGCCTCCAGCCATCATGGTGACTCTCTGCTGGACCTGCTGCAGTTTATCCACGCCTTTCTTGTAATGAAGGCCCGTAATGAGATGCACTGTTTCAGATGTGAGCTAATGGGTGTTGAGGACAGGAGTATAATCAATTCCTATGGCTATGCTCCTATTGATACAGGCCAGCATGTGGTCAGCCTTCAGCCAATAAATAGGACAAATCTCTTGCTCACAAAGGCTAAATCTAGGTAAGATACTTACAAGCACAGTTCCATCATGTGAAATCTTGCTTGTTCATATATTCTTTGGCTAACCAGATGGAATCAGAACTTTCAGCATGATTCTGCATTCACTGTTTTTCCCTTTGGTAAGAATAAATGAAAATCTTTTCAAAATTATATTCTAAGATGTAGCACTAATGTACCAAAATTGGCAATTTTTTAAAGCACTTTCTATTTTTTGCTAATTAAAGCCTTAGTTTTCCAGATATGCTACAATATAGGTCATTAATACAGGAGAGACATGGACTCTACTTTGCTTGGCAAGTATTAGAGTGTAAAACTCCTTAACTGTATTTTACACCTAGAGTCTTCAAGCCCTGGCAGACAGTTTACAATGGGGAGATCTGAAAGTAGGTAAAATTTCTGGCATTAGACTAGAGTGTAGCGTTTAAGGCTCAGATCTACCGGCAAACCTAAACAGGGTTTAAGAAGGATAACTTTGTTGTTTTTTCTCACAATGTCCCATAGAGTGCTTGCCAACACATATAGAGCCAAATTCTGCTGTCAACTATAGCAAAGTAAATCCAGAAGTACTTCAATGAAGCTCATTGAATTACACTACATTTATGTTTATGTTCAGAAGAAAAATGTGCCTTAATTTCTAAGACAAGCTGGTCACAAAGTGTTATGAACACATAGCTTTTCAAAGCCTAGGGATTTATCAAAAAAGTAGGTCTTGCAGAGTGCTGCAAGAGTTCCTGTGTCAGGGCCTAGACTGTAGATTATCAAGTTGCCATCTGTGAGGTAAGGCAGAACAATTATCCCCGTTCAGAAACTTAGCCAGCCTTGGCTGTAGCACGATGCATCGCAGTTGAAGCCTCTCTCATGTAGGGCCTGACATGTGAGGGGTTGGCTGAGAGCATTCACAGAGACAGACACCAACAGCTACGGACCCGAGTTTAGCATGCACTAACTTCTTATGCCACAGTGACTTTATCGTGCCTCTGGGTCCTGAATTTTCTCCTCTGAAGATAAATTGTCTCAACTAAGAGTGCTGTATTCCTATCTCTGGATCCCTCATGAGAAGGTCTGTAATCACTGAGCTGTGTAAGTTGTAGATATATCAATGTGTAGCTATACTAACTGCAAAAATGTGAGGTAGAAGAGGTGCTGTTAAATTCATCACCCTGTGAAGGAAATAACCACATGTTTTAGAAAGGATGAAGAGCATGTGACTCAGCTGAGTCTTGCTGGCTTCCCCCCACAGATTTGTTCTGTTCCCTGCCTAGATCTGCCCCAGCAGTAAAGTTTCATGCTGTCTCACACCCACTGCTCATGTCTCCAGATGAGCCCCTGTGCTGCTTTACAAGCACTCCTAGAAGTGCTAGGGGCTCCTTGCTGTCTTGGCCCATCACTTTCCATTCCTCCCCACCCATGAGGAGGTTGTGCCACACTGATCCACCCCCCGCCCACAAGATGCCCTGCTGTCCTTATCCCATTGACCATCATATGCACAGCATACCTACAGATCAGGCCAATCATAACAGCGTGTCTCTTTTGAATGTGTTTTAGGCAACACACTCTCACAACGATTGTCGCAAAAGTGTCAGACCAGCAAAAGAGGACAGCTAGGGAACCGTGGACAGACAAGAAGACAGTAGTGCCAGGAAGAAGCAGATTGCTGCACCATCCTTGTCAGAGACACTTTGTACTGGATCCACTTTGTCCCAAATACCATTCACTGACTTGCAACAACCCAGGTGGCAAACACTGGAATCTTTTGCCCAAGGCCATACAAGCCTACACTGCCTGGATAGTGCGCTCATCACCAGACAGTAAGTTGGGCTGGGGCGGGGAAAGTGAAGACTCTCCAAAAACACTAATGAACTTGTGCTTGTAGGCAGCCAAGAAGGAAGAATCTGCACTTCAGTCCAGCCACTGACAAGGATAGGGGGTTTGGTGTCCTAGCCTCAGTGCTTGAAACTTCGTCTGCACATGATACTCTATATCCATTTGTGTCAGCAGGCCAGTGAGCAGGAACCAGAGCCCAGGGCTCTCAGATGAGCAGCTTAACCACTAGCCTACAGAAGTACTCTCCTCTTCGTGCTTTCTTTTGCTCTGTTTACATTGCTCTCTACACAGTAGAAATACCTCAAAAGAACGGGCAGAGCTTACTATTTGAGTGATTCACCACCCTGTCCAGGCAATGTTCTTGCAGATCTTTCAGTTCAGATGGAGACCCAAAAATACGAGCAATACAGTATAGTTATATCAATCAAGCTGCTTTTGCAGCACATCTTATTGATAGATTTGTCAGTAACAACAAGGAAGATTTTTTTTTTTTTCAAATAGGCTGCTGCAGGAAGGGATGTTAGTAATAATTTTTCATTGGAGACAAGGTGTTCAACAGGCCTGGAGACTTGAACAAGAAGCAACATTAGTGAATCTGCCTTACTTTCAAGGAGAGCAGAAGCTGCACATGTGGCGGCTTGCATTAAAGGGCACATGTCTCTGTTTGAACACTGGTCCAAAACAAGTCCAGCTGACAATTGCCATTAATAAACCTCTGTCTGAAGTTAGACAGCTGAGCTCATCTAAAACACTCGTGCAATTAAAACACCTCCCAGAGGGGTGGTTCAACTTCTTTATCTCCCTCCTCCAGCTCCATCAGGTTAAGACCCGTCTGTAGGTGCAGCGCCATGCCCTATTCATTGTGCCAACTCTGACTTACTGATAAGCCAGTTCAGCTTATAAAACCAGCTGAAAAATGTTCATTTTTTTGCTGGATTTTTGTGTCATTTCAGAAGCTGAAACAGCTTTTCACTGGAGATTTAGTGAAATGCAGAGCTTGCAGAAGTGAGAAAGTGTCCTACGTGGCTGGGTGGAGAGGAAGAAGCAGCGGAGCAAAGGGAATAGGGAATTCTGTGCTTTGGAATAACTGCAGCATTCCAGAAAGAGCTGCATTCAACTGGGTGCTTAAATTGAGTTTTTACAGAAATAGTGTATTGCAATCTTTCTGAATGAAAGTTATAATGTGATGGGAAGGTATAATCAATCGACAACAGAAAAGTCAAGCCAGAATCAGCAACAAAGATGTTATGGGAAAATCTAATGCAATAACTTCAGTGATGTAGGGATTCATGCCAAAGAAAGACCTAAATAAAGTGAGTTTGTAGATACTCATGCCTCCCCGCTGGGAGACAAAAGCAAAAAAAAAATCTCCAATCTGTTCAAGATGAAATAAAAAAAACTCTTAACAAATGCACAATTAAGTGCAGTTGTGTTGGCTGGCTAGCAGCAACCTTATGAATTAGATAAGGGCACATTTACACTATAAAAGCCTCTATTCAGCGCAAAAGAATGCAATAGTGAGCTTCTGTCTGAAGCCAAAAAGCTAATGTGTAAAGCTTTTTGAATCTGAAGAGTCCTGTGTTACAAATAGGATCTGCAAAATGCAGCTGACAAGTGTCTTAAATTCTTGAGGTATCCAAAAGATCATTCTATGCAGCAGCGGTGTTACAGCATCAATAAGAGCCTGTACTGAACTAGAAAACCATCAGGTTGACTCAGCACTCATGTCATTCTATCTTAGATGCGCTATCTCCTGGAGAAGAGAAAACCTTTTGAGGTAAATCAACTGGAGTTTGTCTCAAATAACCACTTTTTTTTTTTTTTTTTTTTACCTCCTTTGTTGTGTCTGCTAGAAACCTGAGCTCAGTGTGCTACTGAAGCTACAAAAGGTCTTGCAGAATTGAGTAGAGATTTAGGATTACACTTTAGGCACGGCTGCCACATAAAATCCTGCTGAAGGTAGTCACAAACCTCTAACAGTCCAATAAAATTGTTGCAAAACGAAAGGGCTTGTAGTGTCAATGCATTTCATCTTCAGGAATTTGTCACTGAGTGGACTGTTTAGGGATTTGCTAAACTGCTTTTGGCATACTTCCCTATCCTCTCATTCCTGGAGGAAAATGCTGCCAGTCTGGAGTCCTGAGTAGCAACTTTGACTCAGATCTCAGTCAAGACCCTATGTCCAATCAGTGTTTAAATATTACGCTTGTTCTTGCACAGCATCTCAAAGCCTTTGACATTTTCATCATTCAGGTTCTCCTAATTTTCTGTCTGGAGGACAAAAGCATCTTTCTCATTGTCCTTTGTAAATGCAGTCTTTTCCTCATTAAGCCTCTTCTGAACACTCCTCCACAGAGAAGTTCCCTAATCTGTTATTTTGGTTTTATCATACTTGTCTTTGAATTTCACCAGTCATTAAATATCATGTCCCATCTACCATCTCTCATTCAATATTGAAAACAAGCATTCAGCTCCTTCCATCAGCCATCCCATATGATAATTTATATTGTAGTCTAGCATTTGAAGTAAACGCCCTTTCTGTTTTCTTCCGTTCTGCTTTGAGGATTGTCCTGTACTAACCTGCAAAGCTGTGTTACTACTGTCCTTCAATTCCACAGTTCTTGACTAGTGTGAAGCCTATGAAAAACTTCACAAGTTTTAAGGTGTCAGTACTAAGGACTGCACATCAGTAGGACTGACAGCATGAGATTTGCTTACCCAAACAGTGTCATTTTAGGCACTATGTGCTTTCAGCTGTTGCTCCAGAGGGGTGCCAGAGTCCTCATAAGTCCTACGTCAGCCCTGTGCAGTTATCTTGGGTGGTGGAAAACATCCTAAATGACGCTGGACACCTTCATTTAGGCAACTGAGTCTCTCTTATGTTGTCTTGTTTCCTTGTATCGCCTTCCCTGCCTTTATCCACAATCGTGATCTATTACTTGTGGGAGGGAGTGAAATGAAGCAGCAACTATCTATGAAAACTAAAAGTCCTGTACAATAATGTACAGAAGAAGGATGTGATGAAGGCTGCTAATCAAAGCCAGGTGCTCCAGCAGGAGAACAAGGAGTGGCTGGGATGTGATAACTATGGGCAAGAAGTGGAATACTTTGTCTCTCCACAGAGAAGCAAGATGTTGCAAGAGAGCCCTGAGGTTTTGCAGCTGTAATCAGCTGCCCTTCTGTTGACAGTATGTTTCTTCAATAAAATCGAGGCACAATCTTCACATCAGCTGTTTCCTGTCTCTAGTATATCACTAGGAGTGTACCACAGGTCACACTAGTACATTGTATCAGTGTTACTAGGAATTTAATTCCAGACTGTGCTCATTTTGTGTGCATACTAATCATGATCATTTTTGTGCAATATTATAACAAAGGGGTTTTTTTGGCAGGAAAAACAAGCAGCATAAGTCTGTTTGAACAAGTGTTTACAAAAGATATCCTCTAAATTTGTAAACGTGGATTCAGAATTAAAATTTGATTTCTAAGAGTTAGAATAATTCACCCATAATTCAGTCAGCAATTACAAACTTCACCTTTCCAAGAAATTGAAAATGCACACTAACAAGACTAATAACAGTGCACTGAAATTTACAGTTTTTTCACATATTTTGTAATCAAACACTCTTTGAAGCCTAATTGCCACACGTTTGATGTAGGCAGTGATTTTGCTGAAACTCTATGTACAGCCAGTGCAAACAGTCCAATAATCCTAAGCCTTTATTTGGCTCTATAACCATCTCAATGGCTTTTTTCCACATTTATTGCTGGCAACATCATACCTCCACAGAAGATGAGTTGTGCTTTCTGTGTTGGTTTTGTTCTTGATTTACGGGCAAGCTCTTTAATCGAGTTCTTAAGAAGCACATTCAAAACCGTTGCAAACAGAAGACGCATTTGAGAAGATGTTAATATAGACTGCACCGTGGAATGAAGAATCATAGAATCATGGAATCATAGAATCATGATTGGGTTGGAAGAGACCTCAAAGGGAGATCTCAAAAGATCATCTAGTTCTAACCCCCCTGCCATGGGCAGGGACACCCTCCACTACACCAGGTTGCCCAAAGCCTCATTCAACCTGGCCTTGAACACTTCCAGGGATGGGGAAGCCACAGCTTCTCTGGGCAACCTGTTCCAGTACCTCACCACCCTCAAAGTAAAGAATTTCTTTCTTATATCTAATCGAAATCTCCTCTCTTTCAATTTAAAGCCATTGTCCATTGTCCTATCGCTACATGCCGTTGTAAAAACGTCCCTCTCCAGCTTTCCTGTAGGCCCCCTTTAAGTACTGGAAAGCTGCTATAAGATCACCCCGGAGCCTTCTCTTCTCCAGGCTGAACAGCCCCAACTCTCGGATCAGTTCATGTTCCAGTCCTCGGATCATCTTCATGGCCCTCCTCTGGACCCGCTCCAACAGCTCCATGTCATTCTTGTGTTGGGGACTCCAGAGCTGAATGCAGTATTCCAGGTGGGGCCTCACGAGAGCAGAGTAGAGGGGCAGAATCACCTCCCTTGACCTGCTGGACACGCTTCTTTTGATGCAGCCCAGGATACGGTTGGCTTTCTGGGCTGCAAGCACACATTGCAAGCTCATGTTGAGCTTCTCATCCACCAGCACTTCCAAGTCCTTTTCCTCAGGGCTGCTCTCAATCCATTCTCCTCCCAGCCTGTACTTGTGCTTGGGATTACCCCAATCCACGTGCAGGACCTTGCACTTGGCCTTGTTGAACTTCATGAGGTTCTCACAGGCCCACCTCTCCAGCCTGTCAAGGTCCCTCTGGATGGCATCCCTTCCCTCCAGCATGTCCACAACACCACACAACTTGGTGTCATCTGCAAACTTGCTGAGGGTGCACTCGATCCCACTGTCCATGTCACCAACAAAGATGTTAAATAGCACTGTCCCCAGTACTGACCCTTGAGGAACACCACTCGTCACAGGCCTCCATGTGGACATTGAACCATTGACCACAACTCTTTGAGTGCGACCGTCCAGCCAATTCCTTATCCACCGAGTGGTCCATCCATCAAAACCATGTCTTTCCAGTTTAGAGACCAGGATGTCGTGTGGGACAGTATCAAATGCTTTGGATAAGTCCAGGTAGACGATGTCAGTTGCTCTTCCCCTATCCGTCAATGGATGTTCACTGTCTGGTACGTAGAGCACTTAAATTCAAATAACAAAAGTAATCAGAATATTTGCAACTCTCTATGACATGCTTGTATAATTTGAGCATCAAGACTATCGAAGAACGTCTTACAGTTTCAGATAGAACAAGTCTCCTGCACTTCTTTTCTCTCTAACTATTAAGGTTTTTGCCTCACTACTGCTTCATTAATCTCATAGATATATTTCATCTTTCCTTACCACAACATATTAATGGAGTTTTCCTGAAGGTCAGCCAAAGAGACAGACTGTGACACAGATTTAGAATATGCTGTAGAAAAATGAGAAAGGGACATGTGTGAAAAGTGTACAATATCCTTCCTGTGTTTTCCAAGTTGCACTACAAACTAGATGACGAGCAGAATGTTTGCTTTAATGTTTTTTAATGGAAAAGATAATACACTATAAGGAAAATAATTCTGGTAATAAAAATATTTTTTAAAGGAATATAAACAGTATTAAAGGGATGCCACAGAGAACAAAAAGGTCACAGAAATAAAACTTCACTGTTCACAATGAGCCATTTTTCTGTGAACAGTTACTTGTTTGCATATAGATTGGAACTCTGCATTGGTAGGTTCAATCCATATGTTTTTACACTTTGCATTTTTCTGTTTTTCACTATGAACACCAGATGAGCCTCACCAGAGGAGGATTGGTTTGTAGGATTAGAGACATAGTAGTCTGCAGTAAAATCCTAGAATCATAGAATGGTGTTAGGGTTGGAAGGGACATTAAAGATCATCTAGTTCCAACCCCCCTGCCATGGGCAAAGAAATCCTCCACTACACCAGGTTGCCCAAAGCCTCATCCAACCTGACCTTGAACACTTCCAGAGATGGGGCATCCACAACTTCTCTGGGCAACCTGTTCCAGTGCCTCACTACCCTCAATGTAAAAAATTTCTTCCTTCTATCTAATCGAAATCTGCCCTCTTTCAGTTTGAATCCATTGCCCCTTGTCCTATCACTACACGCCCTTGTAAAAAGTCCCTCTCCAGCTTTCCTGTAGGCCCCCTTTAGGTACTGGAAGGCTGCTATAAGATCGCCCCGGAGCCTTCTCTTCTTCTCTTTCTTTTGCTGAAGGAAATTTTGGGTGACTAGTAATTTTTACATAATCAAGGTTGTTGCTTGATTTCGAGGTTTCTTATGTTCATTCTAGCAACACAGGTGCAATTTAACTTATAAATGGACACAAGTATTTAGATGCAATATTAACTCTGTAGTAAAGTTTGTGTCAACCTTTTGTAGCTTCTCTCCAAATCTCAGCCTTTTCGCCAAACACAAATGCATAGAAGAAAATTTAAAAAACCACTAGTGTTTTCTGTTGTCTTTTCCCCATAATCTTGACAAAGAAAATGGCATCTTGAGAGAGTGTCTTCTCCTGTAGCTCTTAACACAACAAAATTGCCCTATGAGTTAGGACATGATCAGCAAATATCCACCCATGCAAGGACACAAAACACATGCAAAATCTCACTGTCTTACACATGGTGTTGTTACCATAAGTATGTATGACATCCCAAAAACCTCAGTCACAACAGCTGATGCTCTTCATTTAAGAACACACAAAAATTTCCACATGTAGGAATATACACTGACAGCCAAATATGGATATAATAACAAATAACGATATTAGAAATAACAATAAGCATAATGGAAGTCAGGATTTTACTATCTTTTTGCAAGTGTGAAACCAGAAGCCCAAGGCTGTGGAAACCAGCTATCAAGGACCAGTCAGAGGACTGGTAGCTGAGCTGGACCAGACCTGTGTGCTGCCACTCATTTCATGGCAGCTCTGCTGCATACAGCTTTGCCTTCACGGTAGAGAAATTGGTGAGATTCAGAAGGCTCCTCAGTCTCTCTCTCCTCTGATTAATACCATTAAAATACCGACAGAGAATGATTATCTTTTGAAGGGCAGCCACAAGATATGACAGGAGAGGAGCGTATGGCAAAACTGTTCTGAAATGTTGCTGATGTTTGAAGGTGAGATGTAAATCCAAACTGTGGTCAAAGCCACATTTGCTTAGCAAAAACTCTTGAAAGGAGTACGCTTTCTTTTTGAAGAACCTGTTTTTGGTTCCCTGTGACAGCTACAGCCGACCTTCTCAAATAATTTTCTTGTATCAATTTAAGTTCATGTGGTCTCATTCCAAGGAAACTGTGGCAAATGTGGTGAGCTTCCTAGGAAGAGCATGATTTAGAAAAAGTCGCAAAGGGTATGCAAAACTGACAACTGCTAGCTGAATTATTCCTCTTCAGTATGTATTTCTTTACAAGATAAATACCTCTTTAAAAGTATATGAGACCAGTTATTATTCCGTCAGTACAAGTGAGGAGGCATTGGGTTTAGGTCAATTCTTTTTTCAAACACATGGCTAGCAAGGCTGATAAATCACTTCTGTGAAGGTGAAACACACACTGACATAAAATTGTGACACAAGCAGCATGTAGTCTGGCCAAGCTAAAGTTACTTTTTAATTACTTCTACTAAAATCCCAGTGATATAAAAAATTTACAGGTAAAACCAGGAAAATATGCTTAAAAATTCCATCACCTCCTGTCTTCATTGGAAAGCATTTTCAGTGTTTTTCAAATAAAATAAGCAAATGAAGATGTTACACAGACAGCTTTTTGAAGACTTGAGAAAAAATGACAGGGCTCTATTCTATATGAGTGATTTTTCTCTAGTTTGGTATAGAATGAATTAGTTAAGTCCAAATGGAATTTATTTTAAAAGAAATTCCCCCCAAAACACTTACACTGTATGCTTGTTTGTTATACAGTTTACAAGTGAATGGGGAGAAAGGTAGGTGGTAGAAAGTCCAATATAAAAAACAATGTAAACATTCACAAGCATTATATATAACATACATTAAATAGGTTCATGTTATGAAATATGTTTTTAAAGTAATAATACATTAAAAATGTGCCTGTACAATTTTGATTTGATCCCATGTATTAAGACTCAGATTTTACTTACAAGACGACAGAAATTTTTTCTCCCATGTCTTTTGCTGTAGAAGAATCCTGCTTTATTTTTGCAGGGCAGGAGGTGAATCAAAGTGTAACAGGTGAAGGCATCTCATATGGGAAGCCCTCTGTGTCATTTTTCATCAACAAGAAGATGCAGAGGGGAAGAAGCCAGAACTGTTGAGATTAGCAAAAGAAGGTCCCATGACTAAGGGAGTTAAGTGTTCCTCAGGGGAATGGGTTTCTGTCCCTGTCTCTGCCAAAGGATTGCTGAGCAATGTTTATATTCAAGCACTAAGGCTCAGATGAGATTTAGATGTTACTGCTGACACTTGAAAGACTGTAAGTTAGGCATGTGGCTTCAGGAGGGAAAACCTAATTTAGGTCCCCCTTTTCCCTCCTGCAGAGGTCCCTATAGAATGGAGAGTCTGAGACAGCTGAGAGCAGGTGTCTCTACACCAAACGTGCCAAATGGAAATATATCATTTGGAAACACTGAACAGAGGGTCGATCTGCGCTCCTTTCCTTTCAGGATGAGGCGGCTCCCTGAGACTGGGATTCATAGCCCAGAACCCTATTTGACTGCTTGACTTGTCCCACTCAGCAGATGCCTAATCTACAGGGTAGTGCTCATATTCTCTAAAATGCTATGATGACTGGGATGCTTGCCCAAAAAACAGAAGCTTTTCTCAGCATAGCACAACTCAAAATTGTATAACTTCATAGGAGAAAAAAACAGTCTACCATTAGATTAGAGATTTTTAACCAATACATGCCTGGCTTGTCAACCCCATCAATGACATTTCTTCCCCTGTGACTCAGTTCTGACCTTAATTATTTTGTCCTCTTTTTCTCTCACTTTCTTTGCCTTACCCCAGTGTCTTTGCCCAGTCAGTTCCATGTTCCAGGACCCACATCTCAGGCATCAGTTTCCTGCTAAAATATTGCCAGTCTCTGCTTGCAACATGTCCCTTAAGCTCCTTTGTTTGTTCCCTTTCCAGGTTAGCTGTCTCTTTAGCTTCTGTAACACATATCTTCCTTCTCCATGTTGTCTGTGTCCAACTGAGAGGGGACATGAGGTGCAAAAAAGACACATCCTCTCCGTTCTCGTGACTAAATATTTCCTCCTAAGTATTTGGAAATTCCTTATTCTATGGCTTTGAAACATTTTTTTTTTAAGCCCCTTCATGTATGTGTTGTATTAGAGGGATCTGGGAGGAGAAGGGTGTGTTAGCATCTTCCCAGAACAAGTATTTTAATCACTGTGAGCACACAAGGGAATTGGACTCAGAAACAAATAGAAAATAAATGCTACAAATCATGCTGCAATTTTTCTAAAATAACTATGTCACAGTAAAGAAATTCCAAGCATTCTGACCTGCTAAGTGTGTGTTTCTGTGCCTACAGTTTTGAATAGTAGTTATGGTCAAGCAGCCATACAGTCAACCTCCAAATGAGGCACATAGTGACAGAGTACAGGGAAATGCATACTTAAGAAATCTATGCAGTTAGGCATCAGTAATTCCAGAGCATCACTGCACCTGGAGTGGCTGATATTGTCATAGAATCATAGAATGGTTTGGGTTGGAAGAGACTTTAAAATCGTCTAGTTCCAACCCCCCTGCCATGGGCAGGGACACTTTCCACTAGATAAGTTTGCTCAAAGCCTCGTCACTACTGTCTACTTCACTATCACAAATACAGAGCAGGATAATGCATGTAGAACAAGAAATTATATTTATTTATCATAGAGAGTCAGTTCCAAAATTAACGGGACATATGATGTGTTGTCATGTTTTCACAACTCAGTGTTTATGGCAGAGCGCATCCTTCCGCAAAATGTATGAGCTCTAAGAAGAGGAGAAGGTCAGGAAGGACGGTACATCTTTGTCTCAGAGTAGCAAACCACGCTGCAGTAATTTCAAGTAACAAACACAGGCAACCTTCTGCTATCTCACTTGCCTCAACTGCTTCTAAGTTAAGTTGACGGAAGAAGGCTACAAGATGAGACCTGCTCAGTATTGAACAGTATTTCCAGTAGGACATTTTCCTAATCCTTTCATCTTTAGTTGACCTGAAAGCATAAAGTTTTGCTTCTGGGTGTTCATCTCAAATTGAGGTTCTCACATTACTTTATACATTGCAAATTTCATTACAGGAAATGTAAAACATTTCTGCAGTGCAATCTTTTAAATGTTCTCAAAAGGAAAATAGTTCAGGGGATATTTGTTTAGCATCTGGCATGTTTGATCTTTCTGAGAAATCATCATGTGAAGCTTATGCTACGGAACCCTTGTATTTTGTATCTTTCACTGATTACTTGCTACTGGGCACTCTTGGAAACAGAACATTGAAACAAGGGCTGAAACAGTATAGAATTAGATTATTAAATTAATGTAATTCTGTTACCTGTAAAAGGTGGATTGCTCTACAATTCATAGATGGAAACAGAACGGTAAAGAAATTTTGGTTGACTGAGATAAAATAGATTTACAGTACAAAGCTGGAGTGAAAATCATTTCATCTTACTTCAGTGGCAGCATATGATATCTTTGTAAAGATGGACTGCAGCTTCCATTTTAGGATTCATTTACAGAGCATTGTCATTACATGAGCCACATGCTTTTAATGGTGCTGCTGAGTAATTAGTTACAGAAAGCTCAATTGTGCCAGCACTGAATTACTTTTATAAACACTGAAAATGAAGCTACCCATCTAACAGAAGATAATTATCTGTTCAGCAGTGTAAATATCTCAGGAAAGAGACTTCTAACAGATCTTCAGATTGACAGCCTTTTTAAGGGAGGCATATGGATTGGCATTGTGCCAAAAGCTGTTAGATGCATTATATAACGTAAAAATAATTATCACACATACAGAAAGCAAAGAAATAATCTCTGTCCTTGAAAAAAGATGTATCTTCTTGTATAGCTATATATCTGCTCCAGAAAAGCACCCAGATTTCAAGCTATGCACGAGAATTCGGATGAATAACTTTATGGTTATGATTATTCTAAGATCTGATATTTTTACCACAGGGCTTAGAAAGCAGAGTCATATATCTCTTGCATTTTGTGGATGATTACACATGAAAATAATGCAAAATCCATTAAATTTCAAGATCATCTTGGGGGTGTAGTATCAAGAGTGTGACCAATTAACATTCCAGTGAAATCCTCAATTTGAAAGGCAAATACGAATAATAAATATGTAAGCACTCACATCTATACCAAAGGTCCAGTCTGAGATCTTAAGATCTGAATCTAGGTTTGCACACAGATGTGCAAACTACTTATCCATGCCTGTTCTCTACTTGAGCAATGTAAGTTCTTGCAGAAAACTTGGCTCCTAATCACTCTTTATGTGCCTTATGTTGTATTCTTTCTGAAAGAGAAGAGAGAGAAAGAAATTAATAATTAAAAAAATGTATTCACACCGTCTCAAGGAACTGGCAGTATACATGTTCCTTAGTTATACTGGTAATTTCACTAAACTGTATTTGGAAAAAGACAGCAATCACTTTAAGGCACATCTCTGTAAGACATATGGTTTTAGCATAATTTTAGAGGCTTTAAAAAAAAGATAAAAATAACAGCTCAGACCTTTCTGGCAATATATTATTAGGAAAAAAAATACCTTCGTGTTGTGGTCCCAGTAAAAAATCTCCGTTATAATGCTTGAACTTTGTAACACCATGTGGCCCAGCAGCGTCTGCCGAATGATGGCCAGACACTCCAGCAGACTTAATGATTTAGTGGAGTCTCCCCATCTGGTGTTTAATCTGCCAGTGTACGCTTCCTGGACAGTAGCTCCTGATGATATTTAAACTGAGACTTTTGGTCTGAAAGTAGTAGTTCTACCTGACACAAAAGAAATCCTCCCTCCTGACTGAATCAGTAAGATCTAAGTTAAGTGACAGCTTGTCTCATCTGGCAGTTTCTCCTTGAATACCTTGCTGGTCCCTCCCAGAAAACATAGAATTATTCTGGCAAAGAAATGGGACTGAAAAGAGGGTTCTTTGTTCTCTGAGTTGCTCTACAATTTGACAGGGAAGATATAAAGATATCTGTAGGTCACTGAAGGTTGGTATTTCCTCTGGTGTTATTGATTTGACAAATGAAGAGAAAACAAACACCCCAACCACAGGAACAGAATGGCAGGATCATTGCAAATCCAGAAGCAGACAACACTAATAAACAACTGAAGGTAAGCTTTCAGCAGTATCCAAAGCAGCATCTGACTGAGGATCTGGATCAAAACTTTCTCTGGAGATTTATGTAGGACAAAGAGCTTTTCTGTTCTTTCTTCGGGCACCTGATGGTAAATCCAGATGGCTGACTCCTGGTATTGGACATAGTGGCTGCCCAATCATTTGTTGTGCAAATATTTTCTCTCAGCCAAAAGCAAGACCATTTTGGTATTATTGAACACAGACTGAGGGAGCAAGCAGCCACACTGCTTGTTCACTCTTTCACTTATTCATCTGAGTAAGTTAAGAAAACAAACACATCAAATTTTCCTCTGTCTAATCAATAGGCAAGATAGTCAAAAGGTTTTAAATAAGATTAAAAGTATGTCCGTACTAGATAGAAAACATCCTTTAAAGGCTTTCCTCTTTCCTGTTTGTTTGGGTTTTTAGTGCTTCCTCCCTGTCACCCCCAAATAAAGGGTGCTGCACTGTCTGTACTCTGTATGGAATGATTAGATGAAGTTATTATTCTTATTTGAAACGTGTAAAAACAACTCTCTTTTATTCAAGAGGATAATAGGTGTATCATCAAGTTCCATTCTACTTCAGCTGAATTTATTGTAAAATAATTGTAAGAAGGTGTACTTTAACTTGCCACAAGTTATAATAAGAAGAACAAAGATTGGATATAGGTCCTCTCCCATCTCAGAACTGCTTAGCCCATATGTGACAGCCACTGTTTAATCCTACATCCCACAGATTCATGGTTAAAAGACAGAAGAGACTGAAGCCCTCACTATGCAGAGCCGGAACATGAAGAGAATTGATGCTTATTAGGAAGAAAAGGTCTCCCATGGCTTCAAGTAGAGGTGTGGGGATTATTCCCTGCTTCACCATCCTCCTTATTTTGCTTATGAGGAGAGAAAGAGTCACCTCAGTACAGTGGACTGGAGTTTGCCCTTTGCCTTCAGATCCCATGAAGCTGGCAGGGTAAAGTGTGTCACTGGGACTCTGGCGGCTCGGAGGGCTCATATGGCCAATAGACTCCCCAGATTAGAGGAAAATGCTTTTGTACAGTCAACTTCGTCCTTCCACAACCAGTCAGTGCAAGGGTAGGAGGCAGGATGTTGGAGAAGGAGGGGTTACCACAAAGAGTGTAAAGCAGAGATGCAATTTGCTACATACAACCCAGCAGGCCCATTTGTATATGAAATGTATTATTTGTTTTAGCTTGAGAACAAATAACTCCTGCTTCTAACTAATCCCGTGTGAAAAATAATAAAGAATCAACACAATGAATCAACTCCTTCAGAAAAATAAAAATACAGTGAACTCACAGTAGCTGGACATAGCTCTTTAAAAAGAAAGACAAAGCAATGTTTCTCATGCCACATCTATTATGCTAGAGCAAAATGGGGAAAAGCAACAGAACATATTTTTCCCTAAGCAAACAAATTAGTGATTTACTGCTGCCCAGTCTCACAAATCGTCTGTCACGGGTAAACTGCAGACTCTCCAAACACTGCATTTCACAGCAAAAGAACACAGTGTCATAACAGTGGATAAACGAAAACACAATTTACCAAAACTGCTTTTCTCATAACCAATGTCAGTGGGGAGCTACCCTCCCTTAGCTTGCCAGGCTACAGTCCTCATTCTCACTGCCTCCACCTACCATGGACTCTCAGGCCCATGTTAGTCCTCGCGCTGAGAAGAGTGCTTTGCATGGCCCTCATGTCCTCTCCATTTCAAATCAGTGGATGAAGTAGGTTCATTTTGTGACCACAAAGGGAAGGGGAGACCTTAGCATCTGAGCAGAGACCAGTTCTGCTTTAAGACTCCTCCACTCCTTAATTTCCTTATCTTCAAGTCCTTCCTTTTGCTGTCCTCTATTTTGCCTCTCCATGGTTTATCTTCTGCACTTTCCTTCACTTCATTCTTCCTGTTGCACTTGGTGCTTACTCTTACACTCTCTATATCACCACCTTCCTTCCCTGCTATTTTTACTTTTTTCTGACTCTCATCTGAATTGCCAGTTTTCGTCACACTATATATTCCTTTTCCAGCTCCATCCCCTTTTTCTTCCTTACTTTTACACATTCAATCAGTTACCATTATTTCTGCTGAGCGTGCTTTTCGTGATCTCTGTTCCTTTTGCTTCCCCTTTTGCTGAAGTTTTCAAGTCCTCCTTTGACCTTTTTTTTCCCTTCCTCTATCCCTGCTATCCACTCTCTGTCTTGAATATTTGACTCACACTATTATGGATATCTGAATTGAGTTGGATTTGAAGTATCTACCCAGAATAGAGCTCCAGTAGGTCATTGTGTCACTTTAGCAGTCCTAGTATGCAGCTGGAGAAGATTTACGAGCAGTGACAGTTGGTCTCAATCCAGTGTTTCAGTGTGGACAGCTGGTCATATAATCTGTCAATGATACACGTGTGAGTATTCTCTCTGACTTCCCTGATGAGTTTAAATCCAGAGAACGCACCTGAAGCTTGCAAATTAATTGCAATGGTAAAGCTTTCAGGAGAGGAGTCAAAACCATTAGCCTATAAGAAGTGCCTTGTTGGGTGAAATGCAGAAGTCTGTCCCTCAGCAGTGGCTTAAGGAGAGGGTATGTAGGGATTTTGTGACATGCATTTCCCTTGTACTCTCCTCTCAGAGAGGATAAAGCAGGGATGACCCCTCTAGCACTCCTTCGCATATTCTGTTTATGGACTGGTCATCCATGGATTTATCTAACCCATACTGAACCAGCAAACGTTCTCTGTATCCACAACGTCTCTGTGGCAGCAGTGGCCAGCAGTCTACTACCTAGGGTGTAAAGAAGTACTTTTGTCCAAACCAGTCTCCTATCTGTTCCTTTGAGAGTCCTCTGGTTTGTACATAGCAGAGACCAACACTGCCACGTCTTCACTAGTTTCATAATTCTGTGAAACTTTTTCAGCTGACCCTCTCAGCTATCCCCTCTCCAAACTGAAGAGTCCCAGCATTTCTAGTCTCTCCTCGCTTGATCGGTTATTAAAGAGTAGGCAATGACAAAACCTGATGGCAAACTCAGGTTGTCACCTGAAATGTGCCTGAAAAGGTCCTGGGAAGGGAAAGGGTTTTGAATAATCCCCAGGTATTTAACTGAACTGTGCTACTTTTCCAAGCTTGGTGAGCAAGGAGCACTTGGTCACCAATGCTCCAAAACCAGGTTTTCTTTCTTGCCTTTATTTTATGATAAGTTAAGAGCTTTCTGATTCTTTAGACTTGACTCCTCTTTCTAACGTGTTCTGCTAAGGCATGTGATGTCAGGGTCTGGAGGGCACCAGCGCACCTTACTTGCCCCTGGTCAGTCCCCTGGGACTGTCCCCCGCCCACAGCCCCGGTTCAGCCACGCTGCAGCAGTGCCCGTCTCCAGCTCCCCATGCACGGCTCTGCCCTGCCCAGTCATGACTCACACTCACCCTGACTCTGAACCACAGACCACCTTCCCAGCCTGACCTCAGACCCACCTCATCGCCATGGATCTGCCTGGTGATCACTGGCCCTCATCCTGACCTTGACCAGACACTTGACTCCCTGGCTCACCTCTGGACCTGCCCCATCACCACACACTGGCTCGATGACCTGGGCTCTGGGTTGAATCCGGCTGTCGCCTCCAAGCCTGTGCAAATTATCTTTAATCCGCCTTCGTGCTGCTGCATATGACAAACACCCTGGAAGCAAAAGGACACAAAGAGGGACAGGAGATGTCAGAGAGAAAGAGGATGGGCAAAAAATGCCATAACCTCTCTTTGCCTGTTGGGCTTCAGGAATATTTTAAATTGTATGTACCAAATGGAGCTAAATACTGACATTTTAAACCTACCCCTTTACAGAAATTTTTATAGAGATGTTTTCAACACTTTTTACTCTGCCTTCAGTATCTCTATGTTCTAACATTTTTAATGAGGCTGAAAAAAGAATAATTAATAGAGACAAAAAATATCCCCAGTTATTGCTTTAATATGTACAGGATTGACAGAAGTGACATTTTTAACAGCCAGCAGCAGGCATGAAAACAACTTGCAAACCAGTTAAAACTCAGAATCCTATGCCCTCCTCAGCTATAGGACTAAGTCGGGATGCCCAGCACATTCAGAAAAGAATACCTTTCCAAAAAATCCAACATTTTTGTGTGCTTTGCGGTTATCAATGCTATGATGGCACTAAGATGTTAGTTTTGTACGTTTGTAACTAAAGCCATCATTATAGGTTGTTACTGGGCCATTGTAATCAAAGGAAATATGAAGTCTTGAAAATGAATCCCAAATGAATGGATTCATTCATTTGAAAAAAAAAAATCCAAATCAAACATCCCAGATGTTTGTATCCCAAATATTTGCTGAGATAGGTGGTTGTTGGAAGCACTCGGAAGTCTTAATTAAAACTTTGTTTACAAAATGAACCCTGATTCTTAGAACTGCTGGCTACTGTAGGCAAATTACCTGGACTGATGAGGCAAAACAGAAAGTCAGAGAAATCATCTGGATTCAGAGTTTTTAACATTGCTGTGGAGAGTGTGGATTTGCCAAATAACCATATTTGGGAATGCTGTTTAAAAAGGCTAAGAATGTTAATAAAGTTATAGGAATACTAGGTCAAAGCTAAATAGATGAAAGATTATCCACTGGTACAAGTACCAAGAGCTGCATCAGATGACCAACTCAGGAAAGCACTGCTAAATGTGCCACTTCACATTTTTTAATGTTTTTCTTTACAAATGTAAGGGCTTAGAAATACATGGTTTTGTTTAGGTGTTTTTTCCATGAAGGCTTGATTTCTAAAACATCCACCTAATGTCAGACAAAGCTAACAGAAGTCATCTGTGAAAAAAATACCCAACCACAACAATTTAATGGAAATTTCTTAAAGTGTCTGGCAGTCACTTAAAGATGTGGTTGTCTCTGCAAGCACTGCAGGACCCCAGTCCCCTTGGAAGGCTGGCAGTGGGCTGGGTTTGTCGTGGTCTCAGCAGAAAGAGGTACTGACACTTGGGTGCCACTGGCGAGGCTCCTGAAGGGTTCACACACTTCAAATAAGAGAGCTCTTTACTAAGACATTTCACATACTGCTTACATTAAAAGCACTGAGTTTTTGATTAGAAACTGAGACTGTCAAGAGTCTCCAGTGAGTCTCTGGGGTCAGCTCTATCACAGTGCAACCAAGCAGATTCAGCCCAAGATGCCAGTGAGAGCTGTTCCTCCTATGTCCAGACCCCACAGTCTCCATGCTCAGGTCACGCTTCACTCATTATCAAGTCTTTTCTTGTCAAACAGCTCAACTGAAGGAGTCTTCGTGGCTCTCCTACTTTGTCCCCCTCCAGAGCATGACAGCCTGAACCCAACATAGGCTTCTCTTCTTTCTTGTGTTCTGCAAAAGCAGGGAAGTCCTCTGCCTGCTGGGTGTCAAGCCAGTGGTAACAGTGAATGGTCACACTACCAGCATATCCAACCATACTGTGAACTGGATCAATTTTGTTCACATTTCACAGGAAATTGCTGTAATAACTCGATCCAAGAAGATGAAAAGATATTATTTTGACCAAAGTAAAACATTCATTTCTACAGGACCAGACATCTGATCTTTATAATTTCTTTCCTTCAAAAGATTACAAATGTACAAGTTAAAATGACAAGGTAAAAAAAATAAAAATTCAGCAGGATTGAAACTAAATATTTCGGAACAATTTGCTTAACACACAAAAGGCTCAAATTCATTCCCTCATCCTTATTTGGAAGGTAACAAAATACTGAAAACTTAGAATTGCCTATGGTACTGAAGCTCAACCATTCATACAGGTCCGACAGGCTACAACACCGTGCAGCAAGCAGGCTGTCAGGGGGTTGCTTACTCTTCGGTTTGTCACAGTTTTGTCAGAGGACAGAAGTTTCTTCTGTGACTGTATGATTAGGTGTATGTTTGGCTAACTGCTTTCCTCATCAAGTAGTTGTAAGTACCAGCAACACGGAACCTATGTCATGTCTTCATTTTTCCAGCTTCTTTGAAACATTTTTTTTGTGGCTAGGCCATATCAAATACTCTGTAAGCATCAGAAGACAAAGATGGAAGTCATCACAACAGGAAAGAAAAATGCGAGCAATATGCCATCATGGGAACCAGATGACTTTCTGGGCCCTTGACTCTAAAAGCTGCAGCTGTCATCCCCACTTGCTGGCCTGCTTGTTTCATACTGATTCTTGGAAAGTGAGTCATGACTCACTTCCTCTTGTCCTGATGCTTCCGCCGAGGAGGGACAGGTTGCTCACTGCCTAGTGACCGTGTTTGTACTTGTGATGGTTGGCCATGCTTGTCACAGAGGATTTTTGTGCCATGAATCCTAACACAATGCTTGAAAATAGTATGTATTTCAGAGCTACAGTTCTCTGGCATTGCTTTCATGTCCTATTTTTGGAGCAATGGTTAATTAGGCCACCGTAGCTTACTGGAAAATTTTCAATCTTTCCCCTTACTCAACTCTGTATTTCAGTAGACAAATGAGAAACCACATCAAGAGGCTTCATTTTTCCTTTCCTAAACAAAATCAGGCTGCCAATGACTCAAAAGTCTTGAAGAGAGGCATAGTGGTCCAATGTTTTTTTTTCTTTTGCCATGTTGAACTCTGTAAGGGCACAGTATTGCGGGAACACAATCTGCTTCAAGTTTAAGCATGAACACCAGTTTTCAGTTCAACCAATACTTCTTAAGAATACCAGGCTCACTGAAATAATATTTTAACAGTTGTCTAAAATCAAATGCTGATTCAGTGTTCCAGCTCAATTTGCTTTTGACCAAGCAGATACATTTCACAGAATCATAAAATCATAGAATAGTTTGGAATGGAAGGGACCTTTAAAGGCCATCTAGTCCAACCTCCCTGCAGTGAGCAGGGACATCTTCAACTAGATCAAGTTGCTCAGAGCCCCATCAAACCTGGCCTTGAATGTTTCCAGGGATGGAGCATCTACCACCTCTCTGCGCAACCTGTTCCAGTGTTTTGTCACCCTCATTGTAAAAAATTTCTTCCTTATATCTAGTCTAAATCTACCCTCTTTTAGTTTAAAATCATTACCCCTTCTGTTGCTACAGGCCCTAATAAAAAGTTTGTTCTCATCTTTCTTATAATCCCCCTTTAATTACTGGAAGGCTGCAACAGGGTCTTCCCAGGGCCTTCTCTTATCCAGGCTGGACAACCCTAAGTCTCTCAGCTTTTCCTCATAGGAGAGGTGTTCCATCCCTCTTATAATTTTTGTGGGCCTTCTCTGGGCTTGCTCCAACATGTCTATGTCTTTCCTGTACTGAGGACTCCAGAGCTGAACACAGTACTGCAGGTGGGGTCTCACCAGAGCAGAGTAGAGGGGCAGAATCACCTCCCTCGACCTGCTGACCACAATTCTTCAGATGCAGCCCAGAATACAGTGGCTTTCTGGGCTGTGAGCGCATGTTGACAGCTCATGTCCAGCTTTTCATCCACCAGAACCCTCGAGTCCTTCTCAGTAGGCCTGCTCTCAGTCCCTTTATCTCTCAGCATATATTAATACTGGGGATTGCCTCAACCAAGGTGCAGAACCTTGTCCTTCAAACACACCTTTGGTCAATGACCACAGATCAGGCTGGCCAGGTGCACAAGACAGAGCAGGACAGAGCCGTCACACTCTGGTGTAAATAAAGCATGTACAGTAGATAGATGAGTTTCAGGCAGAATGCAGCAGATTTGCTAAGGCTGGTATTCCTAAATAACATCTTGGTTAAGAATTGTAGTACTTGTAATCTGAAACAGTGAAATTATTTCCTCTGCAGAAAACTACTGGGACTTGCGGAACCAGTATCACTTTACAAATCTGCCAACGAAAGGTTTATTAAACCAAAGGAGTTGACTGACCTCCTAGGAAAATATGGATTTTGTACAGCAACATGACCTTTAGTCAGGCAGGTATTTTATAAATATTATTTTCATTTATAATTACCTGAAATCATATCTTACTATGGTTGGCCACGATTTCAACAAAGAACTCTGATATTTAAAAGTATTCCAGTGTGCGAGAAACAGGATGCATATGGAGCACACCTGGGTGCTGGAAAGAGTGGCTGTTAAAAGACCATTTTATTGATGTGTTCTGAAGAAAACCTCCAGCTCCAAGGTGTGTTGGTAGCCAACATTGCTGAAATACATCATAGTTCATAAGTAAGAACCTCTCTCACATCCTCTAAGTCTGCAGAGTGGGGAAACATTTCTCCCTAATAGAATGTATTTCTGTGACTATAAATGAACAAATATCTCCAGAAAAGAGAAAAGGCAATGATATGGATTTGTTGAACAATGCAAAGCAATACATTTTAAGCAAAATCACAACACAGCCTTAGAGGATAATTCTGCAAAACACATAGGCTCTTGTAACTTACTGAATATTTTATTTTTTTTCACAACTAAGTAGTGCTGTTGACAAAAATTTGCTGACATTTTCCACTAAGCTGACATATGACTGGAAACAGTTAAGTACCACTAGGATTTTTCAGTGTAGCTCTCTTACTGTAAGTCAGGTAATACAGCTCCTCACAATTAAACAAAAAGGAGAGGGAAGTGTAGAAAGCTTTGTTTGTGCCATGACAGAGGAAGAACCCAACTGATACCCAGGTCACAGGTGGCAGTCACTGTGCTCCCAGATGACAATGCTGTATGCTACACAAGACACAGCTTCTGAGACAATTTCAAAGACTTTGAAACAAGTTCTGATCATCTTTAGAAAGCAGTCAATAACACATACTTTAGATAGCCAGTAAAGGATGAATCCAGGCATAAACACACAAAGGCATTTTTAGAACTCAGTCATCCTGACAGTTTAAAAATGCTCCATTCCATTATAGATAAAGGTTTACATATTTAGCATTTAGTGTTGAAAATTATGATGTCTAAATTTATGGTGTTATTATCAGCCTGTTCTGGTTTCAGTGGGGACAGAACTAGATTTTCTTTTCAGCAGCTAGAAGAGCTCTGTGTTTTGGATTTAGTCTGGGACTCGTTATGAGAAGAATGTTGATAGTGCACTGAGGTTTATAGTCGGTACTGAGACATCAAGGACCTTTCAGCTTCCTGTGTTTTGCCAGTCTGCAGGAGCACAACAGGTTGGCAAAGGGGGAGCATAGCTGGGACAAAGAGCCCATAAGTCCTCTTAGGATTTCAACTTAGACTTAATTGAGGGCCAGACTGGCCAATGGAGTATTTCATATCATGCAACATCATGCTCAGTGTATAGATGAGGGTTGACCAGGAAGAAGCTCTTGGTTCTTCTGAGGGCTTTCTCAGTCTCTCGGAGTTCTCTCTCACTCTCTTTTCAGGCCTCTCACTTGTCTGGGATTATGGTGTTGGGACTTATCTGTTTCAGAATTGTTTGCCAGAATGGGATAGGTGTTTGCCACTGGGTGGTGAGCAATTACACTGTTCATTACTTTTTTGTATATATTATTATCATTATATATATATGCATATATTATTATTATTTTAGCATTAGTACTTTTAATTTATTATTATTATTAAATTGTTCTTCCCTCAACCCACGAGTCTCCTTCTCTTTATTACACCCTGGGACCTCTGAGTCAGCGATATGCAAAAGGGATATCTAAATTTATGGTATCATTATCAACCACATTATAACTTATTCTCTCACACATAGTACTGGACTTAGATTGGACAAATATTTACAGAATTACAGTTTTATCCCTGTATTTCAGCCCATATTAAACACCAAAACCTTTTGTTTTTTTTCCAGAACATGTGCTTATCTATTACAAATTATACATGCTTATTCTCTTTGAAGTTGCACTACCAGTATTTCTTTTACATCACATAGCATATTTCTAATTTCTACAAGTGCAAATGAAAGAAAAATCAAATCTTCTGTTTCTCACTATGCATTCAATAAAATGTTCTGCCACTGCCTCAGATCTCTGTCTGGAAGTTAATGATCTCATTACACTTTCTACAGGAATGCTGGAATAACCCTGATGTCCTGATTTTAATTACTTTTTAAAAAACTCCATTGAAATTAAAACATCTCCAGGGTGATTTTGCTGCTACTGAGTTCATACTGAAGATTAGCTATATACTCCCCTACAGTCAGAAGAAATCTATCAAAAATCAAGTTTCCTGTTGCTGTTCTTTGTATCGTTCTAAAAATTACACCCAGATTAAACACACATGTTCTGAAAAGCCTAACAGGTATATCTTTCATATAGTACCTGCATAGAAAATCATATATGGTAAGCACTGATTTTCAGGAATGCTTCGTAAGTTTTAGCAGTCAGCATGTGTGCCATTCAATGCACTTCATTTTGCAAGTATAGTGCAAATTCTAAAGTCCTGTCCCTCTGATGAAGAACTAGGTGATAATTGGATAGTGACCTCTTAACATATGCATCCAAACCATAAGAGTCTAACTAAATAACTGTTTTGGTGGTGGATAATTCCCATAGACTCTTTGGCTTACATTAGGACTACAGCAGAAAAGAAGTTTCTGGAACAAAAACGACTATCCCTTCAAAATACTTTTTGCAAAGCAAAATCAACTATGTCATTTTTAGGGACTCCTTATGTGAGAATAAGAGGAATAAGAGAACATTTAATGTTTAAAAAAGCTTTTTATCACCTACAAAGATAATTTGTTAATAGACTCAGTAAACTAAAAACCTAGAAACTGTATTGGAAAACAGGTTTATTTTAAGCCAAGGTTGCTTAAGGTAGGTATTTCAACTGTAGATCAATGTCTTGATGATCCACTGCCCCAGAGTACGGGTCTTCTTAATACTATTCATATATTTTATTGCTACTCCAGAAGTAAAGTCAGATCACTTAAGCAGTTTTAGACAGCATTTTGAATACATTTCAATTTATATGAACTTGAACAATCTACAAGTTCTAAGTAATCCCTTAAATTGTCTTTTGTGCACTGGAAGAACTTGAGACTCGAGAACATACAGAGAATACACAGAATGACAGAGCTAGTACTCCTAGGGGTTATCTGGAAAGTGAATACAGGAAAAGAGTTTGATATACCCTACTCTTCTGGGGATGATGATATTTAACATGATGGTTAAAAGTATCTTATATTCAAAGTAAAAGTCATACTTGAAAAGATACTCTATTGTTCTCAGTTGAATTTGGAATTCCATGTAACAAGTCTTGGGCAATTAAGGAGAATGATCTCCTCTCCTCATACCTGAGACAAATCAAGTTGTTAAAAATACCCAACTCCTTTCACAAGGTCTTAGAGCACTTCTGCAGTTTGTTGAGCTTTTGTGGAATGAGTTTGCACATGACCTCAGGACTACAAGCTTAAGCAGAGTGCAATTACTTGTACAGGGAATAAGTCTATGAGCAAAGGTTACTGTTTATTGACCCCATCACCAGAAGTAATCATTTCATTCTGTTGTCCGACTGAAATGGATCCCTTCTCAAATGGTGAGCTGCAGCTCTTGGAAGTTCTCTAAACAAAAAATTCTGAGAGTTGAGATGTGAAAGGTAAGAAATTTTATTGAGGTACCATTCTCTTGCCAGTTAGGTGGAGAACCCTCTGATTCAAGGCACCGGTCACAGCAGCTTAGAGGAATATACAGAGGTATATAAACACTGAAAATAAAAATATATATTCTACACAAGTAAATATTTCTTTTTTTTTTTAACGCACTTATTGTGCCACAGACTCATCTTTCACATACTTAACTTTTCATATAAGGTTTCCAGTACCATTTAGAAAACACTTTTCCTCACTTTTGCTTCCTCAACAGGCATTTTTCAGGTGAGCCAACTGAAAGACAAGAACTCTCTAAGGACACATTAGGAGATCATTGGCAAGGAATGGAATGGAAGCCAAGAACCTAACGTCTGATTTAACAAGGAGGAGAGCATCCATTGAGTAGATTAATTCATCTACATAAACATGTTTTTATGAATTTACTTCCTTGTTTTGGAGACATTTGTTAGCATATGCATTAAAAATAATCATGAAATTATGTCAGAACTGCTGTACTTTACTGCCAATTAAGTTTTTAAGTCATGGGTATAATATAGCAAATTTATTAATGACTAGAGGATTTTACTCCCTTCTAGGAATGACTGAACATAACTTAGAAAAATAAGAAGTATCTGAGGAGAACTGTATAAAAGTACAACCAGATTCTTTTCAGGGATATGAATTCTGGACAGTTCTATAAATTCATTTGTTCGCTCTTTATTTTTCAAAGAGAGTAATTTTCTCCCCTTCCCACTCTCCTGTATAGCAGAGAAGAGAAATTTTTCCATTTCCATGAGAAAAGTTATTCTTGCAGGTCCCTATGCTCTCATCAAAAAGGTTAGCAAAATACCAAAATTTAACAAAAGCAAAAAAAAAGAATACACCAGTTATCCTGAAAACAAGTTCAAAACTCCTACTCAGAAAGCACCTCTGCCAAACTACAGAACAAAATGGTCCCATGGCGAGAATCTTGAAAAGCAAAAGGGAAGTTTTAGTTTACATAGAAAAAAAAAGAGTAAGAGACATTTTTTGTGTGATAATCTGAAAAAAAAAAAAAAGTAACTTGCAACAGAAGATGCATAAATCATAGCAATTTATTCTTGTTCTAAAGCTCACTTTACTATGATCTGGTTTAATAATGCTTTAAGAATGGACCTTAACTAGTAACTCAGACCTGAACCCATCAGAAATCTAATTGAGATCCAGTATGAGAACATGCAAATTTTATGTCATAATGCAATTTTTTCTTTTTTTTAAAGTTAATCTATCAAAATTATTGACTTGACCCTAAGCTACCTATATAGTCACATAAGATTCTAGGTAGAACTTAACTATATCCTTAAAGCTCTTTGCACTTAATTCTTTTCAGTCAATGAAATACATGTGATTTTCTGCTATAGTGTCCAGAAGAAAAAGTATGAAAGCAAAAATCCGAGGGCTGGAGCATGTCTCCTACGAAGACAGGCTGAGAGAGTTGGGGCTGTTCAGCCTGGAGAAGAGAAGGCTCTGGGGAGACCTTATAGCAGCTTTCCAGTACTTAAAGGGGCCCTACAAGAAAGCTTCAGAGGGATTTTTTACAAGGGTGTGTAGTGATAAGACAAGGAGTAATGGCTTTAAACTGAAAGAGGGCAGATTTAGATTAGATATAAGAAAGAGATTCTTCACTCAGAGGGTGGTGAGGCACTGGAACAGGTTGCCCAGAGAAGTTGTGGATGCTTCATCCCTGGAAGCGTTCAAGGCCAGGTTGGATGAGGCTTTGAGCAACCTGGTGTAGTGGGGGGTTTCCCTGCCCACGGCAGAGGGGTTGGACTAGATGATCTTTGAGGTCCCTTCCAACCCAAACCATTCTGTGATTCTATGATTTCAGGAGGCCTAAATTCTTTATGCATGGTCTATGTTTCCACTAGAAATCATCTTGGGAGGTGCAAATCATAAAAAGCTTGAACACTTAGGGTTAGCTAATTCTAGGCCTTTTCCAGTGCAATGTGCTCACTTCGTACACTCACGATGAATGGTCCTTACAAATGAAATCTCCACATCACAGCACTTGCTAACTATCCCTCAGACTGCTTAAGAATTTTGTGCACATGCACGCACACATGCAAATACAAACAGAGAAAGGATACAGCAAGTAATAAGGAAGATCTGGAAATGTGACTCTCTTTGGACACCTTCAGGAATTTCCTAATGGTGGGTGCAGACCTATGAGTGAGTCACAAAAGAGAGAACCAGGCAGGACACAAATCCTTCAAATAGAAAACAGTGTGATAGCGTTGTTGCCCCAAAATGAAACTGAGCATGTCTCAGAGTCTGTCTTTGTATGGGTTTTGGGTATATACTTGCTATGAACTTCACTCATTTTCAGTATTGCCAGCAGTTCAAAGAATTTCAGTTTTATTTTGGAACGTAACAAGTTCCATTCTTTCATTTACTGAAGTTGGCAAAAGTGACCCATTAATACCTAAAGCATTATCATGTTATTTTAGTGAAAGGATTACTGAAGCCACTGAGGAGCACAGTCTGCTGGTATGCACACTGTGTGCCCAAGCAAGGGAGCAGATAGACCTGTCCCTGAGGACAGGCTAGTTTGAATTCCACAATTTTTATACATTGTAGTCTTTTGCCACTGACAAGCTAAAGCCAGAATCTATGCTCTCTTTCCTGAAGTGGTCAGTTAAAAAAAATAAATAAATAAAAGAGAAAGACAGTTATTATTACATTCTTTAGGACACTGTTAAAAGACACTATATTACTAAATTTTGCCATATGTTCTTGCCAGCTCTCATTTTTTTTTTTTTTCTGCTTTGTGCAGAAGTGCAACATAGAAGACTTCTGAAGCTCTGCATACATCTCTCCTTGCTTTTGACTAGATGAGGAAATAGTGTTCTGGATTTGGTCTAAATTAGCTGCTTCTACATGGTAAAATGTAGGTTTTGATGCTAATTCTTAACTCATAAGTCAAAAAGCAAAATGGTTTGTACTTGGAAGCATCAACAAGCCTCACAGTCGCTGGTTGCTTGAACTCAACCTGAATTCAGGTTTCTTACAGATGCTGGCTGCTTGAAACAAGTGACACAGGAGTCGTTTTAAGAAGGTCTCAGAGTGTTCCCTGCTACCTCCTCTTGCCTCAGTCAGAAGGCACAGCTGGAGGCTGCAGGGAGAGCTAGGCTTCACCTGTACTGTGAGGGGCAGCTCTCTGGAGCATGTGCACTTGGTGGACCTTCCATTTCCCTGGGAAAAATCTTTGGGGTTACAACTGAGTCAGCCCCAAAGTCACTCTAGCAAGGTGGTACTGTACATGAACAAGAATTTTGGCCTCTATGCCACCCTGAGAGCTGCTGTCCATCACAGTGTAGATGCTTGCCTAATCATCACTAGTGAGGGATTCAGTCTTATATCTCACCTAGAAGATGACTGGAGCTGTGAAAGTCTGATGATCCCTATTTTTATTCATTTACACATTTTTTTTGTTGACTTCGACTTTCCCTGACACGTTCAAACATTCAGATGAACATTGACCAGACAATAACCAGGTCGTCTGGTGATTTTCTCAAGGTCTAGGGACCTTGAATCAGTTATTGATAAAGCTTTATAGCCATGTTAGGCTCTATTCTCAGTAACCTTGATAAAAGGGGCTTTTAATGCCAAGGAAAATCAGTTTAGCTAGCTCTAGTGTATGACAGCCCAGATGTGTAATAATTACAGTGATGGATAAGATGGATGAAAATAGCATCTGAGAATGATAATGCAGATGTTTCTAAAGTGTCTTGCTTTCTCTTTGTCATGTAGCAGTGGTATAAAAGACACACATATAGCAGACACGGTATATACTCCAAAGTAAAAGGTTTTTGGCATGAATTCTCTGTAACTGTAATGAAGTTACAGACATTTTAAATATTACTTTAAACCACAGAGCTGATACAAAATACTTGAGAAAGAGAACAAAAAAATTATGTTCTAATAACTAAACTAAGCACACAAAAATAAATACAAAAGCACAAAACTACTTTCTGTGTGGTATTTGGTCCCTGAGAGGTCGCAAACAGACTGGTTTTGTCTTTATTTTCTGATTCTTCAGACTATACTCTAAAAAAAGAATTGGTCTCAGAATCCAAGAGCAAGTCATCTGCAAAGTTAATTTTAACAATGGAATGCAGATTGTTGTTCATTCATTTTTTGTGTATGTTCTGCTTATCTTCACAAAGGTAAACATCTCTGGAACGTCAGAATTAAAATATTTAGAATGTTACTTCTAGCCATCACTGACTACCAATCAGACTGCTTTTTTTTAGTTAAACTTCCGTTTGCTAATGAAATTAGAAATTTCTAAAATGAACACCATGTACATCAAATGTGCTAGAGTAGTAAATTCAGCATTCTCATATTTGAGGAAGTCCTGTGAAAAATATAAAGCTTTGTACTACTCAGACTCCTCAGTTAGTTTTAGTGTTCTAATTAGCAAAATCATTTTGTCAGCAATGCTCTTACATCACGATCATATCACGTCACACTTTTTCTATTGGAAAAGGGGCAGATTTAATTATTTCACTCTTTAGAGTCTTTTAATCATTCACTCCAAGCTCTGGGTACATAGCTATCATTATAAAGCATAGTTTTCATAAGTGAAAAATAGCTACGCAATAACAAATTGATTCCCCATCCTTTAAAATGTACTTCTCTCCTCTCCCTCTCACCCCAGAAAACTCAGAAACTGATGAGTTTTGCAGAATACTTCCCTCCTTTAACAAAATTGGTATAATAGCTCCCTTTTGTCAATGGCAACTGTGTGCATTGCTAAATGAAATGCTTAGTGTCTCTCAGTCTCTTTTTTTTTCCTCGCCTGCTCTTCTAGGTGTACTGCAACACTTTATCAAATGAGAAAATCCTGAAATCTCTTCACCTAACCATGGATTTCTAACTGTTATTGAAATAGGCAGACCATCACACACACTGTTACCAACCCTTTTCTTTCTTTTCTGAGAATGTTCATTGTTTAAGCCAGCAACAATCGAGATCAATAGAGAAGAAAGGAAACACCCTGTCCTGTCCTGTCCCCTCCTGGTTACCCACTAAATGCAGCTCTAATAGGCTTGATGCTAGATTTCCAATACATTTCTCTTTCATTTTCCACTTAGAATATTGACAACTTTTCTGTTTTAACTATGCTCACAGCCCGTAGATGTCTCTCCAGTTATACAGGAGTGTGTACACCCACGTACTTCACTGGTCTTTCTTCAGGAAAACACTGGTCTGAATACCTTACACTTTGAAATCTGCACAAGTATGCTCACAAAAGTATGCATATCTCTCCAATCAATGCAGTTATGCTCAGCTGAAGGTGCCCTAAAGGTCTTTTACAAATTATTTCTGACTGAGTGAAGCAACCACAAAGAACAAAATCAGTTCTGAGCTTTGATCTGGTAACTCAATCCCCACAGGTGTCAGAAGAACTGATAGGCAATTGTTTCTGAACTAAGTTATATACAGGAATGCCCTTTGCCTTACTGGGGATACTAATATAAAAGTTTGCCTTTACCTGCAAACAAACAGAAAAAACTATTATCTACCATAAGGATATTACATACTGTGCATATGAGAAGGTGGCAATGGAACAGCTTTGCTGAGCCTGAGCAGAAGCACACGGAATTCACCACTGCCATTTAATACAATAAGGAAGTCATGAATCAGGCAGGGTCTCATAACCCACTTTATCAAAGATTGAGGTAGGATTTAAATAACACAAGCACTACTACAACATAAGAGTTTACTAATAACTCATTCGACAGAGTTGGCAGCAGGCACAGAGACATTCCAGTCAGATTTTTCAAAGCCATTTAGATACCCATCTGAAATCAGTGATGTGTAAATGCATTTGAGGGTCTAAGAAAAGCACTGCCTGAGATCACTGTGGGGATTACAGAGTGCTGGAATTCGGATTTCCCAAGTCCATGTTGGTGCCTAAGAAATTGATTCTTTTTATTGTCATCGCAACACTACGTGAAGGCAGCCCATTAGTTTCTGTGAAAGTAGTTTCGTGTTGATTTTACTCATACTCCAAATGCATAGATGACAATTGCATGAGCGGCTTCTCAGTAACCATCCAGCTGTGTTTCTTAGCCTCGGGTAAACACCAGGCAATTCCAGGTACCTCACCTCCTCAGCTACCTCAAATTTTATCTAGAACAGTCTTCACATAGAAAACCTTTATTTTTTTTTAAGTAGCTGACTACCTATAAATTCATATCCTAACTTACAGCTTTGCAACACATCCATATGGTCAGGCTGTAACAGCAGTTTCTATAGACTTGGAGACCCTGATGAGGGGAACAAACTTTCAGCTTTGGGTAATGGCCTGCTTTTGTCAGGAACCTCTTAAGCACTCGCCAGTCCTATTTTGCCATTTCATTCAGATGAGCATGGTGCTAGTGCATGCATTGGCCTGCTCTGTGGAGATCCACTTCATCCTATCGAGTCAGGAGGAAAGGCTCAAGCCAACAGAGGAATGAGGTGCTGAACTCCCAGGGGGAAACAGTCCCTAGAGAGAAGTCAAGCAAATAAATACTCTTTTGTCGATCTAGACCTGCGCTACCAAATGGAGTCATTGTGGTCTATCCCCTAGCTTAAATAAACACCAACTGAAACTTGTCACATATGGCACCTAATTTTGTCAAAGTCTGCCTCAAAGTACTCAGTCTTCACTTTATCAAAAAGGCTTTTGCCAGAATCAGCAGGTTAGAAACTGGAAGAAAATGAATCAGAATATTGGGATAGAAGTGGTGTTTTTTTCACAGTGAATTAATAATTGCCATTTTCAAAGCAGTTGGAGCATTACCAAGGATAAAAGACCAACACAAAGACTGCTACAGAGAGACCTTCTTTCATAACCCTAGTAGGAGCAAGCATCTGAAGGAGAGGTTGGATGCATTTACTGGGTGTACTTTAGCAAGTTTAAATACAGAAACAGTGAAAACTTTTATAACAATTTATATAAGCTCAACAGTGATTGCATTTTAACAGCTGCTCCTGGTCCTCTGGGCTGCTGCACTCTAATGGAGTCAGTTTTTCTGCTGAAAGAAATGATTAAATTGTTCACATAGAGTCCCTGAAAAGGTGTCAGTATGAGCAGCTGGAAATTTAGGATCTGACAACTTCAGCATTGGAAAAAAAATCATCACTGGTTTACGTTCCCCTGTGGAGACCGAAAATGAAAAGCTAAATTCTGGCAGAATCCTGGCATTTTCTACAACCAGACACACATTTAACTTTAACAAACCCGAATGAATATCTAGTCTCATTATTTTCCATGTCAACTCAACCTGATGATATGTGATGTTTGTACCATTTTTAGAGCCATAGGTCACTAATGCTTAATAGTGACCTATATTCAGCATGGCATTACATTGCTTTCTAAAGTTTGTACATTGCTCAGTAATGAAATACAGCTACTGCTTTGGGGAGAAGGAGAGACTATGCTACATTTTGGAAGGTTGTGTGGAGCAGGAAAGGGACCCAAATTCTTGTTTTTAACTGACACCCCTGGAGACATTTAAGTGATCATTGAGTACGTTGCAGTACAGGTCGGTTTGGAGGCTAATACTTGTGTTATAGCAAACAGTACCTTGGGACCTTTGCTAATCACTTGGGTCTCTCTCACTTTCATATCTTACACAAAAGGCCTGTGACAACATACAGCATGCCAAGAGCACACTGAAATGACAGATTTGCCCGCAGAATTTGCTGTGTAGGAGATTACTTCGTCACTAGCTAGAGTCCTTGGATTTTCTTTACGAAAATCTTACATAGTAATGATCCAGGAGTGTGTCAAGTTTTGAACGCTGATTACTTAAAACCAGCTATGAAGTACCCTGCCCGTCACCTAACTTATGCGTGATGCCTATGATGTCATTATCATTGCTCCATGTGTATGATATTTCAGCCTGTATAAAACGGAAAAAGTGCAGCTCTGGAACAGATGGTGCCAGATTTTTAACAAGTAGCTCTTGCCGCTCACTCTAGAAACTGCTGGATGCTGATCAGTTTGAGAAACATGACCATTGTCTCAGGTGTCTGAAAGGGAACTTCTAGTACTCTATGGGAAATCTGGTCTTTTATCTTTTTTTGTTCCTGAAGCATTAGAAAATGGTCCAGAAGATCCCTCTATGCCAGGCTGCCACAAATGGTGAATCTTCACTTCCAGACGGGTCTCAGTGCTGCTTTAGTGCTTCACTGGAGTCTTTATAAATTAAGTGGTCTTTGTAGAAAGATATCTGGTCACCCAGTCTCTTCTTTCAAAGGCTTGAGGGTATTTGTAAAAGAAAATTTAGCACCATAGTTTCACCATAAGTTATGACAGATCATAAGATAAAGAGAACCAAATTGCAATTTACTTTTTTTTTTTTTTTAAGTTTGGTGATGTGGACTTGTTTCGCACGTATAGGGTATTTCCAGAGAATGAATACCATATGAGTTGTCCAGTCAGACCTGAAGAATTATTTCATTTGTCTTATGACTGTTTCAAAGTGTTTTACTGTTACGTGTCATAACATCTTTTATCAGGAATAGCTTATCATTAATCATAAGAGATTGTGGATATAGTTTACTTTAAAACGCTGCTGGTGACTACACTAGAAATGCAAATCTTAATCATTCAATCATCAACTGATTTAGGAGTATAAGGAAACAAATTTTTTCTTCTGCTGGTATGTAGAATGAAAAGCTAAATCTTAGGTTCAATGTATAAATTAAAGTTCAAATACAAAAGACAATGAAAATTTAAGAACTTGAATTTAAACTCTAGAAATTATCCTTCCAGAACATATTTAACCAGTTATGATCCTTAGTGACTTTGTAAGATGCTCTGATTTATTGAAATTACAGATGAAAATGTGTACTTGCTTATCTGTCTTCCTTCATGGTATAATTCTTCATTGCAAACAAATTTCACAGTTTTAAATTATCATTGATAAAGTTTCCAGCACTTTCAGAATTCGAGGAAAGAGGCTATCCATAGGCAGGAGTTATTTAAAGCCACGGAATAAACCCAAGTCATTCTAAAACTTTCGTGATAGGTAATTGTTTTTATAGGACTAGGTAATACAGCGTCTGTGTTTTGTTGACAAAAATTGTATTTAGTCTCAACCGTAACCAAAGCTACAAATTCTGAATGAAAGATTGTATAAACATATTTGATGAAAATAGAAGACAGAATAAACTGAAATATGTATTCACCAAAGGCAGAATAGGCAAGATTTAATACAGAGCCTTTCTTTGAAATTATTTTCTCTGCAAATGAAGAAGACCATATCTCTTTAGATTTCAGTATAGTGTTGGATAGAAGTATGCTTACAAGTTCAGATGAAAAACTATTTGATTTTCTAGACAAATGGGGTAGACCTTATATCTTTAGGTTTAGATTTAATAGTTCAGATTTCAGTAAAGCATTTAGTGCAATTACAGATTTAACCTTAAAGTTTCTAAGCCAGATGAAGAACTAACGGTAGTATCTAAAAGGGAGAAACGGACAGTGCAAGGGAAGTTCCCAAAGCAGTTCCTTAAGGACTGTTTAAGTACAGTGTTACATCTGTGATGTTGGCAGAAAAAGTCTGACAGAAGGTTTTGAGCCATCATAAATGCAGAGGAGGTCGGGTACAGGAAGAATGGATGACTTCTGGGACTGGAATAATAGAAATGGTATGAATTCAACAGCAAAAAATGAAAAGTCCTGGATACAAACACACATAGAAGGAATTTATTCTATAAGCTAGGAAATCACCAACTGCTAAAGACCTAAAGACACAGTGCACTATTCGATAACAGAATGAGTAAGACTGTTAATGTGATGTAAAGTCGAAAAGACAGATCAATTCTATTGTTTATCTGGGAAAATGTTAGCAGAGCAGAAAGAAATGTACCTGAGCTGGAATCCTACATGCAGTTCTGTCATCCTCCTTTAAGAAAAAGATATTTCAACTGCAACAGGAAAAGAGAGAACAAATGGGATGATTAGAGGATGGAGAGCATATCCAATGAGTAGAGATGACAAGAAAACCCATTGAGTGAAGAATAGTTACATGGGATTTGGTTCTGTAAGTCCAAATGAACACATCCACATGGCACGAAACACTTCTGAATATATTTTCTGTTCTTCCTGCGTGTACAAAAATCTATACGGGAAGGCAAAGCGCTGCAAACTCTGCTCTCACTGCCACAAGGGCAATAAAATTTGTAGAAACCCATAAAAACTGTTATGGTTTTGATCTTCATATGGGTTAGTACTATGTATGAAAAGCTATGGGGAGATATATTTATTCCGGTATTTACAAATGGTGTTCTGTAACCACATAAAGCTATGAAAAACATTCATTTATTAGTTCAATTTTGATCTCATTTTCCACTGAACAAGATAACATCTCCCTCAAAAGGCTCTAAGGCATCATACCAAATTAATTGTTTTCAGTTCTTAAGAAAAGTCTTTCCACAGAACATTACTTTTAGCAGCACTAGAACTTGCATGTCTATTGATAAGTAACTAGTGAGCAACCATCATGACACTGGAATCATGTTTGCTCTAAATTCCTAGCTTGCCTTGCTCTGTGACTAGGTATTGTGCTGCTAAATGCCAGGTCAGTGTCTGTGTGAAGAGTGGAAGAAGGTGCCAGTGCCTTCAGTGACCAATGGAGCAGACTTCTATAACACTGGGGCAAATGGAACTCTCTTCCAAAATGTGCTTTTTTCTAAAAAAAAAAAAAAAAAAAGAAAAAAGAAACATAAAAAGAAAATAGAAAGCTTGTTAACTCATTAAAAAGTGAGAGTTATTCATTGATTTACAATGGCTAACCAAAGACTAAGTCATACTAACTGATATAATGATTTATTAGCTTTTGAATAGGCAAGCTGTTAAGAAAGTCCTTGAAATAAGATAGTCAAGCTTTTTAGAACCTAGAAAGAGCTGATTCAAGGGCTCCATGAGGAAAGGTGGGTTATTGATATCTTTCTGATATCTTTTTACTCTATGTGTATTTATTCTGCCTTTTTTTTTCCCTGTGCTTTGGAAGACTACAAAAAAGTATGCTTAACCAACTCAAAATATGTTAGTTAAACAAAAAAATCACAAAGTAAATATATAGAAGTACTTCAGAGTCTGCATACTTTGGAGATTGACCTTTTAGTACTAATTTCATTGGCAAATGTAGCTTGATGAGACACATAAAAAAGACAAAAGCTAGGAGAAGGCTTGAAATATGCACAGGAATAGTTTCCTCCTGTACAGAATACGCAAAGAGCTGTTTTTATGTAAGTATGTAAGTATTGCATGGTTTACTTTTCTGTCTCTTTAAATATTTGGTTTGCAGGAAGGATATATAACCTCAAGAGAAAACAAGTATAAAATTTGCATCAAAAAGATGCTGAAATCTCCTGCTTTTCCCTGTGTCCATCTGTGATTCCAGTCCTTCCTTTCTGATGCACATTACCAAGCAAGGACTTGATAGTTGCCTGTTTTTGTCAGAATATTTTTTAAAAGATTTGTTGGCAATTTTTTTCTTTGGGTTGAATTATTGTAAACAATTTTACAATCCAGTTTGGATTATTTTATTTTTTTTTTAAATGGAAAGTGACTAGTAACATAGAGATATCGTGATTGTGAAGTATATATGTGGAAAGAGAAAATTTTACAATTCCTTCAACTCGTGGAATATCGCATGTACTCTCTGATTATCAAAGTACCAAAGAACTTTGATTTAGCTTTGAAATCAGCAGTAAAGCAAATAGCCATTACATACAAAGACTATGCTTGGATTGTTAATATGCAGCATAGTAGGTTGCAAGAATATTATTTTTCCAAGAAGGCAGAAAGATTAGTTTCTTTAAAAAAATACAACATCTTACAAGTCAAACATAAAACCGCAGTGGAGAGAAGCTGTTTAGGGAAAGATAACATTTTGGAAGACCGTGACTTAAGACAAATGAAATTTA
The DNA here is from genome assembly GCF_009769465.1 of Tauraco erythrolophus. NCBI lineage: Eukaryota > Metazoa > Chordata > Aves > Musophagiformes > Musophagidae > Tauraco > Tauraco erythrolophus. The sequence continues at coordinate 36,522,807 of NC_141470.1, read as the reverse complement.
TAACAACATAAGTCATACTTTGTCACCACTTTTGACAAATGTTTTGTCTTTTTTTAGAAAGTATTTTTATTTGAGAATTCATTCAAAAACACCAACTAATATCAGCATACTATAAAAATTATATAGTATCCTTATCCAAGGTAATTCTATATTATAATTAATTTTGCAACATTGCAAACCTCAATCTAAAATTTCATTGCGAAATTCAAACTGAATCCTAAGTACATTCATATATAAATAATGTATAACATGCTCACTATGTCTATAAATTATATTTAATATATCAACAATAAATAAAAATTAATTATATATGGTATATTCAAATTATGTTTAGCATTTAAAAAAATTTAAAAAGAACTTCAAGAAATCATAAAATATTTTTGAAAGCTAGAAATAGCTTTCTAAATTAATGCATAGAGGTTTGTAATCAAGATCTAGAGGGAAGGAAATCTCTTTTCCTACTATTTTGAGGAGCCCTCTGATTATGAAAGCAACGTAGCTTCCTCAGCAAGAGGAAGATTAGGGATTATGCAGCAGCACAGGGTAATTTTGGCATGAATCCTAGACACATGTGGATTCCTTGAATCACAGTGTACTCAGTAAAGATCTGGTGTCAGTCCTGGATCAGCCTCTAGTCTGAAGACTTCTCCCTTTTCAGGAAACTCCAAGAGGTTCAGGCAACTCTAGTGAACAGATAAAACCAGACTTCACAAATGATCTCTGCTCTTGGGCCCTTCTCACCCCTTACATGATACCTTGTTGGCTACTGCAAGAAAGATTTTTCTCTTGAAAATTTTTTGAGGATATGATACATGTCTAAAACTGTGGTGAATGAATCAAAAAGAAAAAAAAAACGTTGTTTAGAAACTTATTTTAAGACTTATATGTAGAACTAGTATTAAAGTATTAAAGTACTTCAGAGCAAACACCTCGATATCGCTGTTATAAAGAAACAGAACAAGTCTCACTACTTTCTGAAACAAAACAAATCACAAAAAAGTCTTGAAAGAAATATTTTTTTTCTCTTCTTCTAGATAAGACAGTGTAGTCAAGTAACAAAAATCAAACAGATAAAGTCAGAAGGCCTACAAATTATTTGTTCTGGTTATTGAATGATATAACAGTTGAGACATTTGTTCAAAAATCTCCAGTGAAACAAAGCTTCTCTGTAATCATATTCCAAAGTTTAAAAAAATCTAGTGCTATGTTTTAAATTAAAGTATTTACCAGAAGCATAGTTTAAATGAAAAATACAGCCATAGAAGTCACACAAGTCACTAATATTTTTACTCACTGTAATTTATATATCCTAAAACTATAAATAAAAATAACTACTCTCAGAAAGATTGGGCATTTAATTTTTATTTGCTATTAAGAGTGCTTGGCATTTTTAATCTGTCCTTTGTAAATACATAAATTAGCCAGTAATACTTTTCCATCCATATTTGCACAAATAAGTACATATTTACACCAACCGTTTCTAAGTTCACTGCACCTTCTGAATGAGTGAATGAACAAAGTCATTCTAATAATATTAACATGTAGATATTCTTTTATATCTCCATGATGTTTTATAAATATTGTCTTTCATCTACATGAAGAAACATTCTTTCATCAGCCAGTTTCCCATTAGAAAGTCACCTACATTTTCACAAGGTCTCTAGTGCCAAACTAGAACAACCAAATTGTCTGTCTAATAACCTAATTGTCTCATCATATCAACTTATTTGGAAGTGTAGCCCACCATAACTGCTGAATGCTTCACTGATGTAGCATTTCACGCTGGAAGACTTGAGTATCTGATCGGCACCTGAAAGGTTTTCTTGGCCCTCCATCTGTCATGCAAAACTGAATGAAAGGCAGTAAGCAGCGGTCCACAGTTTCCAATAAGAGCAGGTCACTGTTAGCTTAAATTGAAGCCAAAGTTGTAAAAACTCTAGAAGACTTAGTAATTTCCATAGTAGTATTTGAGAAATATCAGTCACTGAAGCTGCAACTGGTACCGTATCCATACCTGAGATTACCTGAGTTTTTTCCAGCAATCCTCTATGGTCCAGTGAATTTAATGTGCGTTTTTGAGTTTTGTTCATTTTTGATCACTTCACCAAGACTCGCCATAGGACATTAAATAATGGCATTCAGCAAGACTATCTGTAGACAGTGTTACAACACAAAAGAGAAATGGATATCATAAGTGGAGACTGATCTTACTGATTTTTAGCATACTGAGATTTTTATCTGATACCCAGAAAAAAGGCCAAGTATACATTATTCAGAATTAAAATGTTTATTGTCTGCTAGCTCTTGGGGAGTTTTGACAGCTGAACTCTTATTTGAAAACTCTTTAAGCAATATGGAAATGTTTATTAATTTGAGGATGATTTGTGTATTACAGATGTGGGGTCATCTCTCCAACTTCACATGTCAATCCAGTCCAGGAATTCATACTACTTTTTCCAGGCAAGCCAGGAATGGCCATATTAAGAAAAGGCAGCCTAAGTCTGTAGTTAGCCCGAATCTGTCTTTACAACTAACGGAAGCCTCATTCCAGAAGACTGTTTGTGCAGAGAGACAGTGTAATAATACCTCAGATAATTGCCGTTCTACCATTTTTCTATTCGCATTCCGGGACTGGTCACCAGGGCACGAGCTGTTCTTGGCTATGTGATCCCATACCGTTGCCTACTGACGCATGCCAGTTCAGATTTACACAAGGAAATCTTTGTGGTTAGAACCTGAACTTCTGTGGATTAACCTACCGCTATATTTAAATCACTGGAAATCGAAACCCTACTCCTCATGCCTGTGGGAACAGAATAACATACGTCTTGATTTGGTTGCCTTTGTAATAACTATAGTTCCTCGCAGGCTTATGAAAAAAAACAGTCACCTAATAATCTTGCAGATTAAAAGCCGAGGCCTATGCTAATGAGCAGGGAGAGCCAAATTCTACCTCCATTCTTAACTATGCCTCATTTAATGATTTCAGAATACAACTCAAAGAGAGATTCATCTCATTTAATTTAACCATCTAGAAATTAGGCATCTATTTTAAAATAATCAACTAGACTACTTCTAAATTAAATATATAAAATGAAAAGGATCTTCTAAGGTAGTATTGAAAACAGGTACGGTAAGTGCTGTCTAGATGTGCGTCTCTCTTTCCACTAGTGTGTGAGATTAGATGGCTCAATGAATCAGATACCCTTTATTTTTACTCTGGGTCTAGGGATTCTCAACAGTCAGCACAGGAAGATAAGCATCTTCAGCATATGACTCATCACACTTTTTTTTCTTCAAAACTGATTTTGGAGCAGGATAAATCACTTCTGAAATTGCCTCTATCTCCATTGATTAAAAGAACCAACCTGGAAAAAATTCCCTTCAAAAGTAACTCAAGCTACCTAGGATAATTGTCACCTGTAGACACATCTATTGCAATTGGTTAAAGCAAAAAATTGTAAATTGTTTTTTAGCTAAATTTTAGTGTTTGGTTTCAACTAGCAGTATTAGGAGAGCATCAAGAAGGTATTATCAATTTAGAAGCCAGATGAATAAGGACTGTGCCATCTGTTTAAGACCAACATAAGCTACTCTCGAAATGCCTGCTAGCATGTGATTATTAGTCCAAATTGAATGTCTGGGTAAAATGTTCAGAATTTGCATTGTAAATAATTCATTGGTAGGTTTTAGGTCTCCACTAGTTCTATCTGAACAACCAAACTCCTTCTGCTGTTTTGTTTTATTTTCTTAAGGAACTACAATTCTGTTACACAGCAGTAAATTAGACAATATCCATGCTGAATTGCAGCAGTGCAACTATTTTACTTCACCTTATAATTCAGTGGCTTATTAAGACACATTCTGTGTATCCAAACAACTGTTCTCCTTCAGAGACACTCGTCTTTAATTTTGGCAAGAATACTGAAGTTAACATAGATGAGCAAGCTGAACAAACACACGGTATGAGGAAAGCTCATTTTGCTAAGAATAGAGGAGTTAAGGGGGCACACACTGCTGCTACACTACATACTTGCCTTTCAAGAGAAGGGACAATTTGTCCATGAACATTAAAAAATGGAGCCATTAAAACAAATGCAAATTTTACAGAGGAAAAATTCACGTAGACACTTTCCCTTCCAACCACTTTGTTGATCTGATCATTCTCATTTGGCTTTTCATTTGTATGTTTTAAAGAAGTTTTTATTGCGGCATAATGACAGCTATGTGAAGAATGGTCACACATACCTAGGCAATGAAAAACTGAAAGGAAAGATGCAGATCATTTACCAAATACCTAGACTGTGAGTCAATATATTTTTGGATGCCTCAAGTTTTACCAGTATGTGATGGAAATTACGAAAATTGAGGACAGCAAGGCTACTGCTGGTAAATTATGGCTTAGAATTAAACCAAATGATTCAAACCCTAAATCAGTAAAATAGCAAAGAAAGAGACAGTCATGTACAAAGTCTAAAGCAAACAAAAGAAAAAACAAAAGGAAAAAAAAAAAGAATGGATTTGAAAAGGAGTTTGTTTGCAGCAATGGGATTTAAAAAAATGACAATCTATAATCTCAGTTTGTCAGAAGTTGTCAGAAAGTCTATTTAGTGACCAGAGAGACTTGTCTCATTCATTCACCATTTTTGTCACTTGACATGCTATGCTGTGTTTCGCAGCTGGAGAGTAAACATGCCAAAAGTTGACGTTCTAAGTAGCTCTGAAAATATTTAAGTCCCAGACATATTTTTTGAGCAAATTGCAAATTTGGCTTCTCCATTTAAGAAGATACCAAAGGGCTTGTGGCTCGGCCAGTCTCCAAACTGGCTGTGATACCTAGGAGGAGTTTACCTCAAACTGATTCTTTCATACAGTCAGCAGGCAATCCGAGAATGGTAGTAATATTTTTGGAAATCCTGGTTTTGATCCATCATAGAAAAAAAAGGTAATGAGTTTAGCAGCGTTAAATCAAAGGCTGTTGGAAAGATATCCACAAATCTATTCAGTGTGTGTCGGAGTGCAGATCCTTGAAGAGACTGCACGAAGAAAACCCTGTGTAAATAAGGACTGGAGCTCTAACGTTAGGCCTCAGGGGCAGAATGCCCTTGAAGTTAAGGATAAGAAAACTATGCAGCATGATAAGGGAGTAGTGTTTGCTTAGAGCAGAGCTTCGCTAGGCGGGTACCTGTTTGAAATAAGCTGTTAAATATGACAAGCATATGTATCATCCAATAATGGTGTAGAAAAGGTGTGGTCTCAGGATTATTGGCAAATACTGTCTATATAAGCAATAAGAACTGCGCAATAAACGAGACTTCCTGCAGCTAACTCATATTGAGTCGTCTCAGTACTTCTCCAAATCCCTTCTCCGCATTATGGCGCCCGAACAGGGACGGGAAAAAATGAGCTGGACTCATCGTTTCACTCGGGACATTTATTACTTGTTTTGAACGAGTGTTATAATGCGGAGAAGGGATTTGGAGAAGTACTGAGACGACTCAATATGAGTTAGCTGCAGGAAGTCTCGTTTATTGCGCAGTTCTTATTGCTTATATAGACAGTATTTGCCAATAATCCTGAGACCACAAGTGTGGAAATATTTTCTGGTTGGCTTAAACTCTTTAGCTTTTATTGAAAAGAAAATAATATATGACCATTTATACCATAAAAGGAAACACTACAAATTCAATGAATTTTTGTCTCAAACCAAATTAATTGCTCTTTACAATGTAACATGCTAAATCACTCCTTTGACTAAAGAGTGGCTTTTCTGAAATAGTTAGTAATTATGACAGCCTAGGCTACATTTTACAACAGGAAGAGGACTAATTTCCACAACAGTGCATGTGAGGGCTCAGCTGCATGGGTCTAATTGCATATCTTCTCCCCGAAATACTGACAGTTAAAAAAAAAGCAAAAGAATGTTTAACCTATCCTTCAAAATTCTCTAAGGAAAATGGCCCAGTAAAATTTCATTATATGTCTATTTCAACAAATGTTAAAAAAAAAAAAAACAAACAAGAAAAGGCCTATGTAAATTTAAAAATAATTGAAAAGCATAATGTATCTGAAAGATGCAGAATCCCTGACTCTGGTGAATGGAATCCTCTGAACTATCTGAATTCAAATCATCTGAAGGAAGTGTTCAAGAAGAAATCAAAACTCTCAAAAAGATTAGGCCAGAAATTTCTGCCAAGGAATGGAAGAGGACAGTGTCAATATGCAGAGTCTGTACTATCAACTTTTTGATGTGACTGATTACTTAGTATTATCAGTGAATATCTATTACCAAGAGTATCTGAAGATAATTTGCATATTTTCAGTATTTTTTATTTTTACACATTCCAAATCTGAGAGGCCACAGAAGTTCAAGTAGGAAACAACTGCCTAAACTCTTCAGTTACCCTCCATTTATTCAATCCAACTGTCCCTAAGCTAATGTAAGAACAGAACATATGCCAGGTCTGCAGAACAAAAGGTATGTTTGTGATGATGAGCTGAGACAAACAATGCCAGGGCACAACTGGATTTCCAAAATGATTTGTTCTCTGCAACTCAGGCTAAAGCAGATTGTGATATCATGAGCAGGTTCTTAAAATGCCAGAAAGAATTCAGAACAATACCAATACCTGAATATAATCCCTTGCATTCCTTGTTACTACCCACGGTAATGCAGATTCACAAACTAGTGGTGATTTTAAACTCAAAGCTATCACCCAGACTCCAGCTGTAGTGTGGGTTTTTTTCTTATTTTGGCCAGTGTTCTAACTTGGCATTTCATATGCAATTCCTTTATAGGAATTATAAGAGCAGATTATGTGAAAATTTTATTATTCAAATAAAGATTCTAAGTTAATTTGTCCAAAATACCTTTATCTGTGGTCCTGGAATGGAAGAAAGATCTTCAGTTTATCACTGGAAAAGGTATAAGAGCATTAGAGTTACTGATAAAGCTGGATATTTTTCAAAACGTCCTTTGAATACTATATGCTAAAAATAGATAAGCCTAATTCCAAAAGTGTTTCATACCCATTGTTTTCTCCCTCAAGTTTTCCCCAGAAGATGGTATTCAAGACCAACTTTAACAATGATTTTACGATTCAGTAACTTGCCTGACAGGAAGCATAATGAAGCTTTTAACCATTTCAGAAAGGAAAACTTGTAAATATGATATAGTAATGATTTTCAGTTCTGAATGGTGTTTGCCAGATTCAATCTAGCAGACTTTTTCATTTGCCTTGTGACTTACACTCACTTGTAGTATTTTTTTGCATTGACCGTAGTCTTCCTTCTGATGTACTAGAATAGCTCAGCAGAAGGTAGAAATGCTGTAAACAACTATGGTTTTATTACTCCTCCATTGTAATTACTCCCACACACTGCTATTTTGTCGGTTTCTTCCTCTCATAAAATATTAACTTTTCCCTTACATGCAGTAATATAAGCAATACCAGAAACTGACAGATTCATGCACAACAAGGTATCAATTACAAAGCATCACTAACATTTTTCAAATCATTAACTTTATTTTGAAAATTCTGTCCAGATTCATATATTTACTGGGAGAGAAGAAAAAAAGAGAGAATGAGTGCATGAGTGAACAAACAAAAGCAAGAATGATAGTTGCAAATAGAAGACATCTGAGCTGAAATTTTTGAGGGTAATTAGAGAATTTGATACCTGTGAGAAACAGGTCACATTAGTATTACCTACAGGTGGCTTACTGTAGTATATTTACACTATCAGCACTTCTCTAACATTACTGTAGATTTTCTGGCAAGAAAAGAATAAATTAAAGAAGCCTACATTAGACAAAAGAAACAGAGTACAATAAACTTGTCACATCAATCCCCCATTCTGTTCATGTCACATCCTGAAAGTAACTATTATCTCTTTTCTAAATCAGCATGCCATCTGGAGCTGTGAGCAGATCAAAAAATGCATTTTCTCCTCTGTTGTAGAGGCACTATTCACATTGCTGTAGGATAATGTCAACATTTTTATTTTAAAGCCCCTTAGAGCGGTTCCCTGTAAATATACTACCTGCAGATAAAAATAGCAGTATACAAGTTTTTTAAAAATGCCATTCAGTTTTGTGTATTTTTCTATGGTTATATAGTTATTATATGTAAATAATTTCATTTTGTTTTAGTTACAGATTTTGGCAAGATCAGTGGTTTTTATTTCATTTAAAGTTTAACAAATAGATTTTTAATTGGGTATTTCTGATCATTCTCCCCAATAAGCTCTGTTCACTTAGAGGAGACAGAGCTTTTACTAGACAATTCTTTTTTTTTTTTTTTTCACAGTAAGACAACAACTGCTTTTCTTAGCAGTTTTTTTAGGAAATACATTCAATAATATATTTTGACTGCAGTACTAATCCATAATTTCACATATAGTTCAATAGCAGAATAGGTATTTTCTTAGATGAAATGCTCCACGCAGCCATGTAACAAAGTATTTGTCAGTTATAGTCTCAATATAATCTAAAAATGAGACAAAACATTCTTAAAAGCTAATTAGTCTACTGTATCATACACTAACATTATTTGCTTTACTTCTTAATTAATTTGAGTCTTACTATAAATTCACTAAACATACTGCAAAATAATGTGAATGGCACTATGAAAAAAAAAGTACAATCAACTGCTTTTTAATATGCAAGCCCAGCAGCCACTTCAAATACTTGCTATAGACATGTTATAGTCATAGGGATTAAAGGGTGGCTTCAGTAATGGAATTTTGCGATTTATAGTTAGGCACAGTATTCCAGCCAACCAGCCCACCGAGCAAAGAGTTGGTCATCAGTGAGAAACAGGAAAGGCAAGAACCATTTGCCCAAACTTACAGAGAGGTGCCTTCAACTGCTTGAGATTCACGTCCACAATTCTATCCTGAGAGTATGTCCCTACAAGCTTTCTTCAACGTTACCCGTTCATCTAATGAAAGATGTCTCATGGCCCCGAAAACCTGTCCTTCCAATAAATACTCACTGACAAAAACACCTGAAAAGGGCAGAATCAGCCCAGTGCTCCCAGGGGAGAACTCCCACTAGATTGTGGAGTTTTATTCCACTCTCACTTGTTCTCTCTACCTCTGTCCTGTCCCACATATCTCTTTGGACTTGGCCTTTGACCTTTCCTTCATGTTCTTCTCTCCAGCTTCATACATTTATTATTCATTGAATATTCCTTTTTTTTAAATAAATGTTTCTAGAAACATAAGATATGGGGCCCAACTGAGTGAGCTGAAACTAGATCTCCTGTTGAAAGTCGAGTACTGCAATCCCTTAGCTGTTAGACAGATGAGACTTTTATATCATAACTACATTGACATCCACTAAAAGCGATAACTGCTGATGCCATTTGCAAATTATCAGATGCTGTCCCTGAGTGTGAAGCATGCCCAGGGGATCTGAAAACTCGCAGAGTTTTGGTGGGCACTTCATGGGCTCGCTTTGGACTCGGGCGCCCTGGATTAGGCAGGGATGCAATTTTGGATTCGTAGTGGTTTAGGATAAAACAGTTATCCAGGACAGTTATAGAAATGAGGAGTCATGTGCAAAGACTCACAATATCGCATGGGCAGAACATTTCAGTGCTGCATAACACTTCATGAAGAATAATTTAGCTATAAATAGCTAGTCAAAATTACACTGGAAAGCTTTGTATCAATCAAGTGGAACTCTAAAATGGTCCACTTACTAGTCAGCTCAGCGTCTATATTCTAGCTGGCTAAGAAAGTCTGTGTTCATCTCTCCATCTCTAGCCCTTTCATTTGAACACCTCAGGTTTACAGAATCAGCTTAATAACATCAAGTGTTTGTTATGTATTTTTGCTGGGGGGGTGGGGAGGGGAAGAAAAAGGATTTGCTGGTAAAACAATGTGAGGTGAACACTCTGGGAATGATTTACATGTAGTGTGCTTCAGTTGAACTTCAGAGATGAGAAAACACTGCACCTCATTACAAAAGGCATTGCCTAGTACAAATAGACACAAGAATTTCGATGACATTTCAAAGGAGTATTAGAACCAGAAGCACCTTAAATCAGTGCTTGAACGGCAATTTTTAACTTACATAGTTCAGATGTTTCTCCTGGCAACGTTTCCCCAATGTCATTATCACTTACTAAAATTTGATACCATCTAAAACCTGAGCCTGAATTCCTGACACACAGTACCAGAGAGGTAAATATTACGCCAGATTAAAGAGTAGCATGTTTTGACAATTATGAAGACAACCGTTTCTCTTTTGCAATGAGGAAGTCTCAGAAAATATGTAAATACTTAGGCAGTTAAATTGTGTGCAACTTATTCATAAGAGGAATAACTTAAACACACAGCCCTAAGCTACTGCAATGTCTTTGATTATGTATAGCTCTGTCAAACAAAACAAAAGACATTCGGCTGCTTCTAAGAAATTTCATACTCATTTTTAACCTGAAGTCATATAACTTCAGGCTGTGATCCTCTCTGATCTCTAGCTCAATGCATGTGACTAAGTACCTCCACAGGAGACCTCACATGTTTCTTGAAGTAACAAAGAGACAATATTCTTTTGAGTCAGGATTCAATCCATTGCCAGTGAAACCTATGCTCCTGAGGGTGTAAACTTCTGCTAGAGTTCAAATTCTTCTAGTGGACAGAGCAGCCTCATGTTACTAACTCCTGGTCCTTGAAATTTGCTGTCAGCTAATTACAATCTGTTAATCTAAAGTCTCATCACAATTTTAAATGGTTACGATGCATTTTTTCTTTCCTAGGCAGAACTTTTCCAGCAAATTCTCCACTGAATTCTACCATATATCTGTGATGGCTGTGGTTGGAGTTATTTTTAAACACATGGATAAAGGACGTGGGAGAGGTTCCTTTTAAAAACTAAGGGGATAACATAGTAACTCCTTAGAACAAGTGTATAATTGTTTTTTCATGTTCATAGGTACATACTACTGTAACGTCACTCACTATTAAGAACTGCAAACTGAAAGGTAAATAGCTACATGTCAGCTTCCCATCTTTTTTATTGTGATTTGTTGTGGAAAGTAAAGAAAAATAACAAAATACTAATTCACACTTCACATCACCTTGGCTAGGGATCAAGTAAGTGTTCAGTCATAATTTGCACTAGTTTTCACTTTGTTTGTTGGATTCTTTCTTGATTTTTTCTTTCATTGCTCAGTAGAAGAACTATTAAATCCATGATGATTTTTCTTCCCTCAGGTGAATTCAAAGAATATAAAAGCAGTAAAGCTAAAATGTTGTACAAGAATGTGTAAAGGTAAGGCTAGTTGATACAAAGACAACAGATGACTTCATGTAGGGAGGATAACGTAGAGAATCAGATAAGGAAAACATGAAGTAAAGGGAATTTGGAAGGAATTTATTACATTATTTTTAATTATTTTTTTGCTAGGCATGGCCGTTGAAATTGTTCAATGCATCCTTAATTGTCTGTACAGGGTTGCTGTACTGGGTAAGAACAAAAACCATCTTACTGAATGTGTTCTGGTAGCAACTAGTGGTAGGTAGTGATCGAATGTGATGTCCAAAAAAGGTGAAACTGCCACAGGTCCATGACCCAGGTCCAACCAAGAACGAGGCTGAGCATGTATTCCTACTGGGCACATACACAAACACACATACAACGCACTTACACACACGTATACACACAGCCAGCTGTGCAGATTAAGACAGACAGAAACATGTAGAACTCATGCAAACACAAACCACACAACGGCCTCATCCAGTGTCCCTCTCTAGCTGATCAGGACGAAGGTCCAGTAGTGAGAAATATACCCATATGTACAATGCAGATCTCTCCAGTGGCTGGGCTCAGACACCTAGACTGGCCAGTATCTGGCCCCTGGATCCTTGGTATTTCCTGTTGCTGGCATCTGGACATATGAGCTGATGAGGCAGCAGCCCCACTCCAGCTGCCAGTCCAGACCCCTCACTCAGACACACACATGAATCCTTCACACACATACACGGGCACACATACAAATGGGTCTCCCTGTGGACCTCCAGACCCCATGGTCTCTTCAGCACTTGGCCTGGATCCCTCAATCCCTTCAGTAGACAACTCCTCCAGTCATCGCACTCTCAGAAACATACACACACCTGGCTCCCAAACTACTTCACCTACTCTCTGACTAGTTCAGCTTGATATTCACCAGTGATCACATGCTGATGTAAGCTCTCACTCCAGCTGCTGGCATCCCAGATGCATGGGCCCCAATGACCCACAGTCCTCACTCCAGCTGCTGCACTGAGATCTCCATACACACATGTGGAACACAGAATAGAGCCACTCACACATAAGAAGAGACAGAAATAGAATTTTATAAGAAGATGAGACAGACTGCACTGACCAGGTGCAGGAAATGGCCAGACAAGCATACTGACCAAATATCAGTCCATAGACGTCTTTTATCTCCTTTTCCTCTAGTCTTCCACACATGTTCCTTCCCAAAACATCCTGAACGCTCCCTTTCCCCGCCTTTGGCACCTAACCTAAACATCCCATAATAAGTTTTGCACAACTCCAAAATGCTCATTCCTTGCATCCCACAATGACTCCCACTCCTCAGTTTGAAAGGAGACTTAGAGAGCCTTTTCCACAGGCTCACGGAGGGGGTTACTGCTGGCCCACAGGGCTGAGGCTCCCCTGTGACAGCCCAGGGGTTCCTTTCTCCGAATAGGTTATTGGGGTTCCCACACCTGCTGTTGTGCCTCTCTGCTCCTTCATTTTCATGGAGAAGAGCCTGTAATTACGTTCACTAACAGTAAATAGCACAAGTTTAGAGTGAGCCTTTCTCCTGTCCACCCTTGCAGTTTACAGAAATCACTCATACAGGCTCTTCCTGAGACAAAGGTTGCTTTCAAGTCATATTGTTCAACTACCATCTATATTCCTTTTATCTGTGAAGTCAATTCTGTTTTTTCTCTGCATAATACTCTCAGGACATGTATTCCACAATATAATTACATATTGTGTGACACACTACTCACTTTGTTTTAAACAAGCTGTCCACACACTTCATTGGGTACCCCAGAGCTGTCAGGCTCAGTGAAGAGTGAACTGTCATTCTTTATTCTCTCTCTCATTTGTTGACTTGTGTCATACCTCTGTCTGTTGTCTTGTCTTTAATACTTACAGTCCTTGCCTACTCAGCATTTCTTACTACAAAAGCTATTCTCTTCCTTGATAAACTGTCTCTGCTCTTCTGTTTTTTTAAAAAAACTTCTATTATATCCTGGTGCGTCTTAAGCTGGCTGCATGTAGTATTTAAGTTCTAGGTGAACCATGAATCTGCATACAAATAAAATGTTTCCATTTTATTTCCTTTCCAAAAGTCTTATTTATCTTTCTAAACACTGATGAACATGGAACTGGTGATTGCAGAACACAGCCCATAATATATCACGGAAACTTCTCCTGAATTCTTTATGTCTCCAGAACGTAGTCACTATCTATTAGAATTGATGTGACCAAAAACAGGGAGTGGGGGAGGAGTAGATATTTTTTCAACAATTTATATTCAACAGAATTCCATAACTTGGAAAAAAAAATAATAATACAAGCCCTAAATGCTTGCAATGTCATTAATATAAGCTGAGTTCTTGAGCCTGTATCTATCTGTAAGTTCTGTTTTACTTACAGATGTAATTTAAGGAGCACTTCTAACAGTCCAGTCATTTCAGAGTCACCCCTTCTTTAGGTTTTGGTTATAACATCTGCGTTTCTGTATCATATCCTCCAGTGTTATTTATTAATGTGACTACATTCTGGCTGGTACTGATTGGTCATAGATGTTTTGTGACTTACAGAGTTCACAAAATCAAGCTGCTACCTGCCTCCATTCCAGTACCATCGACATATTCCCCAGGCCTGTCACATCACTTAAAAAGAAAGCAATGTGTAGTGTTCCAGCTAGCTCCTACTTCTCACCACAAAAGGTTTCGTATAACATGGTAACGCGTCAACTGTTGTTTTGATAAGCACTTCATTTTTTGGATGTCTCTGTCAGTATCAGTTCTATCAGTGCCTGCCATCACCCTTCCGTATGTATAAGGCCCAGAATGTAGCTTTGGGGGGTTTTCCAGAGAAAGGCCAAGATTGGCAACAGGAAGCAATGGCTTGGTTGTCAAACCTTCTGCTTTAGAGGCTAGCTCTTCAGTTCAGTCTTCTGAGCCACCTTTTCAGTGGTTCAGACTGGACGCTCATCAATGGTTTAGAACTGTTGACACAACCTGGTGGATAAAGCATTCCTTCTCTCCACCTGCCAACATCTTTTTTCAAACACACATCTATTCTCCTGTCGAAGCCATCAAGCTAAGTGAGAGGGACATGGATAGTGCAAAAGGAATGTTCTAAGAAGAAACGTCTTTGATATAGATTCTGTTCACCTGTTTGACAGACAGCTTCACAGGTATTTTCATACTTCCTCAGTGTACCATGCACAACCTAGAGACAAAGGAATGTGTCTTCCCACTCAAATGGTGCAGAAGACTTTGAAAGCTTCATTATCTGTGGGATCAATCATCAGAAAAAATTATTACCCTAATTACTGAAGTATTTATCAAGAATGTCCTCAGTGCTGAAAGTCCTGCAAGAAACTTAATGTTTACTGATCACCATTTAGAAGTTATCATTTCCAGTTACTATCATACGTTGATTTTAAATATCATATTAAGTCTCTTCTTATATCCACCACATATTCATTGGTTTGTTATTTATGCGATCAGCATATCACATTTATCACAGGAAACAGGAAGAGGAAATGTTTGTCATTACTGAAAAGAAAGCATAGCATGGTTTTATCCTTGCTCTCTCACTGTTGTTATGTTACCAGTAGCCATAATAACATTATCTTCAGTGCTTCCTTATTGCTTTCAGAAATTGCCTGTCTTTGAAAGTATGACTCAAATTTGTTAATAAGAGAAGCCATAACAGCAATCAAAAGTATACCAAGTATATAGTATGTTTAGAGATGTGGCAGCCATTAAATTTTTCAGATTCCTTGAAGAAGAGCAAGAGAGTTCATGATACCTGGTTTCTACATGGCTTTAGCACCAAAAATGTTATTAGAAATTAAAAAACATTCAGATTTTACAAGTAGGATTTCCTATAATATATTTCAAGATTAACCCCAAATCTACACTTGTCAGTTTTAAAGGCAGCTATAGCATTATTTTCTCCATCTGATCCAGTGAAGGTCAGACTCAACACTTTGACAGTTGTGTTCAACTAATAAGTGTCTGAGGATCTGGGCAGATAACAAGGTAAATTAGACTATGACCTTGCTTGCAGGCCACAGATGTAGGATATTGGTTAATAGACAATTGAAAATTGCCTATCGATATAATCTCATACAACCTAGCCCATGACAGGACTAAAGCAATATGCCCCTATGTTGGGGCAGGAGTGGGTGGTTGCTGCAGAGCCATTGACACACTGCAATATCATATCATTCAGAATGAAATTACACAAGCTTGAAGGAGGTTAGAAAAGCTGTCCATGGCCAAATTAGGAAGTCTCATTCCCTTCCTTCATTTATCACTGCTCCTTCCCTTTTTCTTCCTCATTTCTCATGAAGCATCCTCATGGATCCTTTGCTCTGTTGCTCACTGAGTCTCTAGACTGGATAGATTCAACTCATCCAGCATAAAGCTACCTACCTTTTTCTTTACTGAAATTAGAAAATTGAGTCAGTTCCTGAAGGGGTATCATGGACATTGACTCAAAATTCATTTAAGTGTGAAGATTTTCCCCTACAGAATTGTTAACATAATTTCCCATAACATCTTTTGGCATATATTTTTGATATTTTTTGGAGATGATTCAGAGGAATAAAAATATTTCAGTATTAGTGAGGCTGTATAATTAGTACGACTCTCTGAATTAATTCTAATGCTGCTGCTGGGAAAGGGTAGCTACTAAAGCCTTTCCCTCCTAGCAAACTAGTTTCTAACAGTCTCCGTCAAAAGCTTTGAACTTTCGTCTCCAGCTGACTCATTGTTAGGGAGAGTCAAACACCCATTCATCATATTCTAGGGAGAGGACTATGACTGGAATGACAACCCTGGCACAGCAGTGAGCAGACTCAGACAGAGCTCCAGAGGGATAACACAGCTCTCCAGGCTACTAGCAGTGCCTGGGGCAGAGGCTGGGGCAGATAAGATGTCCTTGCTTGCTGGAGGCATGCCCTGGCTGAGAAACTGTGTCACCAAGTCAAGGAACTGTGCGAATAGCTGTGCGGATTGTGCAACACCAAGGAACTTCAAAAACTGTTGTGCATCTTTATCAACAAGCTGCAGGTGAAAAAGTGCACTTTCATCAAGTTTGCACGTAGCGTCAGACTGAGGAGAAAAGACCTTTGAGGGCAGGGCTGCCATTCAGAGAAACCTCAGAAAGTTGGAGGAATGTACTGCCAGGAAATTTATGAAATTCAACAAGGATAAATGCAGGGTCCTGCACCTGGGAGGAAAGACCGCTAGCACCCATGCAGTCTGGGAACCAAATGGCTTGGAAGCAGCTCTACTGAAAAGGAACTGGGAGTCCTGGTGAATGGGCAGGGGTAAAGTGCACATGAGCCAGCAGTATGCTCCAGCACCAAAGAAGGCCAAAAGCACCAGGGTTATACTCACAGGAGCAGAGCTAGGAGAGTGAGAAAAGTGATTACTCCTTCTATTCAACACTTGTTAGACCACACATATAACCCTTGTCCAGTTCTGGACTCCCACAGTACAGGAAAGAAATTGATGAAACACAGCCAGTGCAGCAGAGAGACATCAATATGGTTGAAGGCTGGAGCACTCACCCTGTGAGGAGAGCTGAGGGAACTGGACTTAGAATCATAGAATCATAGAATCATAGAATCGTTAGGGCTGGAAGGGACCTTCAAAGGCCATCTAGTCCAACCCCCCTGC
Organism: Tauraco erythrolophus; assembly: GCF_009769465.1. NCBI lineage: Eukaryota > Metazoa > Chordata > Aves > Musophagiformes > Musophagidae > Tauraco > Tauraco erythrolophus. Next base: position 36,505,872 of record NC_141470.1, on the reverse strand, counting down.
AAGGAACAGGGATATCTCCAACTAGATCAGGTTGCTCAGGGCCTCATCCAACCGGGCCTTGAACGTCTCCAGGGATGGAGCATCCACCACCCCTCTGGGCAACCTGTTCCAGTGTTCTACAACTCTCATGGTAAAAAATTTTTTCCTAATATCCAACCTGAATCTACCTCCCTCCATTTTAAAACCATTACCCCTTGTCCTATCACAACAGGCCCTCCTGAACAGCCTCTCCCCATCTTTCTTGTAGGCCCCCTTGAGGTACTGGAAGACCGCTATAAGGCCACCCCGGAGCCTCCTCTTCTCCAGGCTGAACAGCCCCAACTCTTTCATCATAGGAAAGGTGCTCCAGCCCTCTTATCATCTTCATGGCCCTCCTCTGGACCCTCTCCAACTGGTCCATGTCCTTCTTATGTTGGGGACTCCAGAACTGGACGCAATACTCCAAGTGAGGTCTCACGAGGGCAGAGTAGAGGGGGAGAATCACCTCTCTCGACCTGCTGGCCACGCTCCTCTTGATGCAGCCCAGGACGCGGTTGGCCTTCTGGGCCGCAAGAGTACATTGCCGGCTCATATTGAGCTCAATATGGACTTGTTCAGTCTGGAAAACAGATAGCTTTGGGGACACCTAATAACAGCCTTGCCAGTATCTACGGGGAGATTAATAAGAAATTGGAGACAGGCTGCTCAGTGTTGCACAAGGCAGGGAACAAGAGCATGGACATTGAGTTGAAAGAAGAGGTTCAGACTGAATATAGGGAGACATCATGAGGGCAGTAAAGTAGAGGAACACCTTTGCCAAAGGGGTTGTGTCATCTTCAGCTTTGTAGGTTTTCAACATCGAATTGGATAAGCCCTGAGTCATAGAATCATAGAATCATAGAATGGCATAGGCTGGAAGGGACCTCAGAGATCATCTAATCCAACCTCCCTGTCATGGGCAGGGACGCCTCTCAACTAGACCAGGCCACCCAAGGCTCCATCCAACCTGGCCTTGAACACCTCCAGGGAGGGGGCATCCACAACTTCGTGTCAGTGCAGGAGGCTGGACTAGAGATCTCCTGAGATCCCTTCCAATAGCAATTATCCTATGATTTTGAATTAGGAATCACCTGTGTGAATCAAGCAAGAAAAGAAGAGTAGGTAGTTCATCACAAGCAACACAATGTTCTCTCCAATAGCACAGCAAGTGTGCACAATTCCATGGGACCTGGTGAGGTGCATCTGCGGATCCTGAAGGAACTGGCAGATGAGGTTGCTAAGCCGCTATCCATCATATTTCAGAAGTCATGGCAGTCTGGTGAAGTTCCCACTGACTGGAAAAGGGAAAACATAGTCCCCATCTTTAAAAAGGGAAGAAAAGAACACCCAGGGAACTACAGGCCAGTTAGTCTCACCTCTGTGCCTAGTAAGATCATCGAACAGAACCTCCTAGCGACTATGCTAAGGCACATGGGAAATAAGGAGGTGATTGGTGACAGCCAACATGACTTCACTAAGGGCAAATTGTGCCTGACTAATTTGGTGGCATTCTATGATGAGGTCACAGCATTGATGGATAGGGGAAGAGCAACTGACATCGTCTACCTGGACTTGTCCAAAGCATTTGATACTGTCTGACACGACATTCTGGTCTCTAAACTGGAGAGACATGCATTTGACGGATGGACCACTCAGTGAGCAAGGAATTGGCTGGATGGTCGCACTCAGAGAGTTGTGGTCAATGGTTCAATATCCAAGTGGAGACCAGTGACGAATGGTGTTCCTCAGAGGTCAGTATTGGGGCCAGCGCTATTTTAACATCTTTGTTGGTGACATTGACAGTGGAATCAAGTGCACCCTCAGCAAGTTTGCTGATGACACCAAGCTGTGTGGTGTTGTGGACACGCTGGAGGGAAGGGATGCCATCCAGAGGGACCTTGACAGGCTGGAGAGGTGGGCCTGTGAGAACAAGTAGATTTTTCTTGTAATTTAAGTTCGTGCCTGCAATCTGTATCCTGAAAAATTAGTGTCACAGGCAGCCATGTGTTTTGATTGACCCGTAATTTCAAAAGAGATCATGCTTTCAGGTTACATTGCTTGAACTGGCTTGTGCAATATAGCTTTAAAAATTAGGTCATAGTAAGTATAAATGAGCAGCATTACCAAAAAAAACCCAAACCCACTACACTAAATCTGCTCAAATGTGGCAAATAAAATGAATCAACCTTTCTAATCTTCAGAGTTTACAGTAAATTCTAACTCTGGCACTCCAAACAGAAAAATACCTATCAAGTTCCTAAATACTGTATATGAAGTAGAGAGAAGATTTAGAAGTCTCAAACTTCAAACAATGCTGTTACGGATATGCTCACTATTTATTAAAAAAACATTGCCGCATCTGTGGTCTATCTCTGTTTCTCGAATCCTTCAGCAGTGACAGATGCAGTTAATCAGAACTGACCATTAAATATGTCTTACTGATCGCATTGGATTTAAAATATTCACTGTTAAAAAACAGGCAGGTTCTCTTTCCCAAAATGCGTGTGAAGTAAATGTGAAAATATAAAGTTCATGTGATGTTTGGTCACAAGAGAACGTTGTGGGTTACAATTATGTATCTGTCGAAGGAGATGATTCTGCCTTCTGTTCAGAATTGTTTTTCTTGGACTGGTTTGAAAGCTTACCTCTAAGTGCTGTGACTTTATTATGTTTATTACTCACTTCACTTTCCTAGGAAGCCGAAGGGGAAAACAACATCTATCAAAGAGAACGATTTCCAAATCAGTCCTTCTACATCCAGGCAAGCTGCATCAAAATAACAGGCCTTGCAGGCTTGGCATCCAGAGTAATCTGTGCTTTAGAAGTATTTGGCAGCCATGATTTTTACTGCCTGTCAGCAGGAGATCAGTGGACAGAAAACCTCAAATGAGTAGCTGATTAACCCATCCTTCAGAAGCCATCCCATAAATTGCCAGCCTTGCCAATTATCATCTCTATTTTTTAGTCTTTGAATAAGGATGTTGAGGAGGCACAGTCATGAACTTAAAATCCAGATGTGTTTGTTCAGTCAGATTTCCTTCTGGCCTAATCAGGAAAAGTCTTTTGATTCTCTCAGAACTTGGTTGAGCACATTTGATCCCTCTTCAGTGAGCGTATTGCACCACTTTAGATCCCGCTGGACAGAACTGTCTGGTTACGTCGAACTCCATAGACATTACAGATTACTAAATCCACTAAATGTACATTCCATTGATCAACTAATTTTATTGCAGGGTGTATCGCAAAAGTATTGGGAATATAGAAATGACTTCCTAAGCATAGTGAGAATCATTTCTCTTTAGCTGATAAAGAGAAAACCTTTGATCTTCAGACCTGCCTGAAATGAGAGTGTGAGTTGGAGAAAACTGGCTAAAGATCAATCCAAACAAAATGGAAGAGAGACTAATAAGTGAAAAATATCTATCCTTATATAACAATGAGAGCTGACTGAAATTTGTGAGACATATCTAAAGGCTATGCGGGAATGATGTGTTTCCTTCTGATTTGCCCATCCTATGCCTAATAGCAAATTTCTTCTTTTATTTCTGGCACAGGTTGGCTGAAGTGTCTTTTATCATCTGTAGCTGGTAGCCAGTTTCTCTACAGTCATTCCCATTTCTTGGGTTGCTCCCATAGGAAGAATTATTCTTGCATTCTTTCGGTTTCATTAGCAATAGCATTGCCTTTGAGATCTGATGGTTCTGCCTCTGCAAGTGAAGGGCTTCCTTTGCAGAGCTGTCAGCTCCAGACAATCCTCCAGCACCTTTAACTACGTGCGAGAAAGTAGAACTTTTAAAGATATATTTTCAGTTTGAATCACTGAAGCTTCATAAGCAGAATGTTGTTTTCTCCTGGGTTTTTTTTTTGGTATGAGGTATAGTAAATGTTTTGGTTATTGAAAACTAAATAGTATATCTTTATTTTAACCCAATTATAGTTGTAACACATACATAATTGTTTGCAAAGTGCAATGATGGAAAATTATCTTATAAAATGTATACTAGACTAATTGCCACTAATAAAAGCCTTGGAAGTTTTCTACATATATGTGCAATTCATATAGGAGGTTCCAATAAAGCTGACCGAAAGTTTGACCTTTCTTCTTTTATGCTACGGATGTTAGGACATACATATCTCTGGCTAAAAATACTTAAAATAATGATAAAAAGCCTACCATGACATTTAAGCATTTTCCTCCCATAAGTCCACAGGCTGCAAATCAGTCTCTGGGCCAAGTTCTGAAATTCTTACTCATTTCTTCAGCAAAGATACAATGCATTCCTTCTGCTTTTGCATTCCCAACTGAAAAAGGAGTCAATTTCAACACATTATAACTGTGGATGAATTGAAAAAGAATTTCAGAAGAAAAAAAAAAAAAGCGATCTGACTAGCTGTGAGCAAATGCCAAGAGGCACAGGAAACCTTAGAACATACCACATTCAAAGGCACATTCAAAGCAGCTAATTCAAATTTCATCAACTGGCCAAGATTTTTGCATTCTCTGCCTCACCTCGAAGTACTGATTGTAAGGTACAACTCCTGTCACATAGAGATTTTAACATGGAATGTCAATAACCTATTTCAGCTAGAAAAATGAAGCTCTTCACATTAAATAAACTCTCATTCTGAAGATTTTAGTAGACCATTACCTATGGCAAGCTGTAGTGGCAGTATGAATCTGTCCCCTTTCAGAAGGATAGGTACTAAGCTCCACTTAAAAGCATAAGTGAGGCCTGAGGTCCTTCATTATTTTTTCATATAAATAAAAGCTCTCCTTAAAGATAAAGAGATTTTGATACTAGAGATTTTTAAGCACTACTGCTCTCTACAACTCTTTGTGGAAAGAGTATAGCATCTATTAAACTTCAAAGGTTTCTGTCCATCACTACAGTAGAAACGTGAGTGTGTCAAAATCTGGTCACGTTTCATTTATAAGAAAATGCGTCTGTCAATTTTAGATAATTCATCTTCTAGTCCAGATATAGCTTTTGTTTTATCTCTCAAAATAAAAATTATTTCGGGTGCTAAATATTAATAACATTTTTTTACTTTGTTTTTGTTTCTGAGTAGTTTGCCACATTACCTGACCAGAAATTTTTAGGAGGGTTAAAGGAAGCATGGTACAATGCTGTTAGAATGAATCATGGGATGAGTGTGAAGTCTGTACATTCTTTGATAAATATATCGCAGCGTGCTAAGGCCCTACAGATTTCAAGAGTCATTTACCTGGTTTTGTGTCACTTGAAAATTTTCAGACAATTTCACCATCAAATCAAAAAGAAAAGCTGCTGGTTCTAAGAATTTGTACAGAAGTAGTAAAGTTTTGGATTTTCAGTTGACAAAGTTATTACTAACTGGATTTCTCTACTCTACAACACTGGATTTTTCCTGCATCTTATGAAGATTCTAACATTCATAATACAATCCTTCAAGAAGTCCTATATATTTTTAGACAATTTGTGCCTCAAATAGACTTAAGTGAGATCAAAACATTAACATATCTTTACTACGTGATGCTAAGGTACTTCCTTTCCTCTAACAGATGAAGTGAGAAAATTAAATCTGGAGAAAATGAACATAATATTTTATTTTTCTGCCAGTTATTTCTTCCCTACTTTTTTTTTTTTGGTTACAGATATACAAATGAATTAAAAGCTAACAAATTGAGTCAACAGGAAAACATTTGACTCTCTTATTCACAGTAAGGTCTAGCATTCTGAAGGCATTTTGAAGGCGTTTGTTCTGTATGAATAGGCATAAGAAATTTAGTCCAAGAATATGTCTACCTAGGTATCCTTAAACTTCACTGTCTACAGAGTCCTTGGCACAAGAGCTTACCCTAATATATAGTCAGAATCGTTATCATTCATTCAAATATTAACTTCTACAATTATTATGGAACAAAGAATAACAAGTAAATAACTAATTCCTTTATATTTCATTAAGTTTTACTAAAGTTGCTATGTTTGGATGTGGCTATGTGTACAGTTATGCACAGTTATGGTAATTTTAAACTAGCTTTTTTTCTACCTGTGTAGGATAACAGTAGAACTGATGACAACAAGGCATGGACTTTGGTGCTCATTATACACGTTTGCCTGAGCATTTACTTAGGTGACTAGACCCTGTGCCATCATGTCTTCACTGTTACTTTACATTACCAAGCTGACTCAAACAAAGCTAGCTCATCTATCCCTCTTCGTGTTGCAGTTATGCTGCCCTGATCAGTGGATAAAACGTTGGACAGGCTGACATTATGGGACATGGTAGGAGCATCTGCTCTCCTTGTTCCCTTTGGGAAGGCCACAAGTGCTGAACTTACCTTATTCTGTTAAGTGCCATGACTGCTTTTTATTGGCATCTACAGAGATAAAATCATCCCACTAAATAAATGTAAAGGCTTGGTTTACGGTTAATCCACCCTCTGCTTTCCTTCAGTGTGTAGCTCTTTATCTGTATACCACATGTTTCACCACATGCAATGGGCAATCCCAGAATAGCTGCCTTTCTCCACTGTAAGACTTACAGCAATAATTATGGAACTGTATAGCAGCAGTCTGTTGCCAGAATTACATCCTAATGAACTACCACCTCGCAGCACCCATACATACAGTGGTATGCTCCTATGCTTGTGTCCTTCCTTTACTGTTCCCACGCTAAATCTACTCACAAAATGTTTCATTTAACATCTGCTAGGTATGCACTGGAAAAAAAAAATAATTTTTTTAGATCAGATTTTTTTTCCACAAGATGCTGGTACTGTATCAAACAAGATTGATAACAGGATAGGTACAGTAGATTTTAGGAATTTTTCTCAGAATACTGTTGAGATGTTGGTTTCAATTTTGTAATCAGAAACGTTGCTCAGGAATCCAGTTTAAACAGTCTAGTCTCATGTTATCAGGAAACAAATGTATGTGAGTAGTGTAGCTAATACAAACAGATCATACCTTCTCATCTTTCTGGAGGTTATCTGCAATCAACTGTTTCACAATGGACTTAAAAGATTATCCAAATAAATTACCTGGCAGATAATTTTGCCTAGGGAATCAACTCAAGAAAACTGAAAATTATTTCGAAGCTATTTGTAAACACAAAAAAAGAAGGGGAAAAAAAAAGTTTATCAGCTCTTCAAATGATTGTGTAATAGGAATTCCTTTGAGTAACAGAGAAAGGGAAAAAGATGCTACCTGAATTTCTGCTTAGTTATCTGTCTTCACATGTGTAGTTAACTAGATTTTTCAACACAAGGTTTGATAATCCTGTATAATCCATTGTGTTTCAGATTAAATGGTATCCTAGTTTGCTATGGTCTTTGCCTCACAAATACCATGGCCCATGCAAAGCCAAAGACAATGCTCTAAGCAATCTCAAGAAGTAATAGCACCATTTTACTATGAAAATATAGCAAAATATTTAATAACGTAACTCCTGAAGAAAAGAAATGGGTCTGCCACGGTTTCTGTCCAAGGACCTTCCTGTAAACAGCCTTGTCTTCCCATCTACCATATAAAGTTTTCAGAAAGAAACGGTGACAATAATTTGCTCACCTGAACTTTTCTTATCCAGTGTTTCTTACCTACAGTGGAACCAGGAACAAAACAGGGTAACGGAATTATGAATTTCCACCACACTTTCCAACAGGTAATATGTCCTAATCCTGACCTGAAGAGACCATTGATAGGGTAACAATTCAGTCACCAGTGTTAACTACATTTTATCAACTTCTGCATACAGTATGCCAGCAATTAGACAAGAGAAGGCCATCTTCTTGCATTAGCATGTTCCTTTAGAGAAGCATATGAAACTTCCACTCTAGAGGATAACAACACAGAGCACAAAATAGCTAGCTGGCAAGAGACTGCTTTAAGGATTTAAAAAAAAAAGAGAGATGAAAAAGGTCTCTAATAATCGTATTTCCTTTTAAGCATCTCATTGAATATTGAAGGCTTTTTTCAAGAGAAAAACAGCAAGTACTGCAAAAACTGTTTTTTTTCTTTGAGAAAAACTTTGAAAAGTATTGGCAGAAAGTACATTTTTTCGTATATAATTTTACACTTTCCCGTTTTACCCTTGAAGAAAAGGTTAAAGCATACAGATAAAGTAGATATTGCAAGATAACAGAACTAAGACAACAATAATAATCAAAATTAAATGTGTAAAATATTTAGCTTGCTTGAAATACTTTTCCCTTAAAAACATTATCTTAACCAGTAAATTCTTCTGGATTTTATTTGTCACCTCTAGAATGAAATCTCTTTATCATATTACCAGCCAGCTGAGCCATAAAATTCCTTAAATTGTCTATTCAAAAAAGTGAAAAAAAGACAAACCAAAAAGACCCAGAAAATCTCACACAATGTCTGCCAGTTTACTTCCTAAAGACAGAGAGCATATGTGATATTTTTAAAAAAGAAAAAAAAGGAAGACCTGAGGAACTACAGACCAGTCAGTCTCACCTCTGAGTCTGGGAAGACCATGAGCAGATCCTCCTGGAAATTATGCTAAGGCACATGGGGAATAAGGAGGTGACTGGTGACAGCCAACATGGCTTCACTAAGGGTAAATTGTGCCTGACTAATGTGGTGACCTTCTTTGATGGGGTTACAGCACTGGTGGATAAGAGAAGAGCAACTGACTTCATCTACCTGGACTTGTCCAAAGCATTTGATACTGTCCCACACGACATCCTTGTCTCTAAACTGAAGAGGCATGGGTTTGATGGATGGACCACTCAGTGGGTAAGGAATTGGCTGGATGGTCACACACAAGTGTTGCGATCAACAGCTCCATGTCCAAGTGGAGACCAGTGATGAGTGGTGTTCCTCAAGGGTCAGTATTGAGACTGACACTGTTTAACATCTTTGTCAGTGAATTGGACAATGGAATCGAGTGCACCCTCAGCCAGTTTGCTGATGATACCAAGCTGTGTAGTGTGGTCGACACCCTAGGGAAAAGGGATGCCATCCAGAGGGACCTTGACAGGTTAGAGAGGTGGGCCTGTGAGAACCTCATGCAGTTCAACAAGGCCAAGTGCAAGGTCCTGCACATGGGTTGAGGCAACCCCAAGTACAAATACAGGCTGGGAGGAGAATGGATTGAGAGCAGCCCCATGGAAAAGGACTTGGGGGATGTTGGTGGATAAGAATCTCAACATGAGCCAACAATGTGTGCTGGCAGCCCAGAAAGCCAACTATACCCTGGGGCTGCATCCACAGAAGTGTGGCCAGCAGGTCAAGGGAGGTAATTTTGCCCCTCTACTCTGCTCTTGTGAGACTCCATCTGGAGTACTGTGTTCAGCTCTGGGACCCCCAACATCAGAAGGACATGGAGCTGTTGGAGTGCATGCAGAGGAGGGCCACGAAGATGATCCGAGGGCTGGAGCACCTCTCCTATGAGGACAGGCTGACAGAGTTGGGGTTATTCAGCCTGGAGAAGAGAAGGCTCCAGGAAGATTTTAAAACAGCTTTCCAGTACTTAAAGGGGGCCTATAGGAAAGCTTTTTACAAGGGCGTATAGTGCTAGGACAAGGGGCAATGGCTTTAAACTGAAAGAGGGTAGATTTTTATTAGATCTAAGGAAGAAATTCTTCACTATGAGTGTGGTGAGGCAGTGGAACAGGTTGCCCAGAGAAGTTGTGGATGGCCCATTCCTGGAAGTGTTCAAGGCCAGGTTGGATAAGCAACCTGATCTAGTGGAAGGTGTTCCTGCCCATGGCAGGGAGGTTGGAACTAGATGATCTTAAAGGTTCCTTCTAATGTATATCACTCCCTGATTCTATGTTATGGATTATAAACTGGATATTCTCTGTCTAATCTTCCTATGTACTTTGATGGACAAGGATACTTCTCCATCTGCATTTGATTTGTCATGAAAACACAGCAGTTCCTGTTCAAGCACCAGCAAGTTGGACATTTCCATGCTAAAGTAATGGTTAACCATTATTAAAACTAATTCTGGGACTGATAGTCCTCCTCAGAGGAGGTAAACTCACTGTAAAGAGGAAAACAGTGGTCAGGTGAATGAAAGGTGAAAGTTCTAAGTCTGATCTTGAAATTATTTTTCATGAAAAATAAAAGTTTTAATTAGGGTAATTTGTAAAGTAAATATCTTTCCTCTCCCTTTCTCTAAATTGACCCTAGGAACAATAACAAAACCAGGTATCACAAATTGTCTGGACACAGAATGGTTAATTAGAGTATTGATGTAATTTCTCATTTTACATTACATTAGGGTTTCCAGATCACATGATCAAAGGATAATTCAGATTGGAAGGGATCTCAGGAAGTGTCTAGCCCAATCTCTTGCACTAAAGGGTCAGCTATAGGTCAAATCAGGTACTCAGAACTTTGTTCACTCAAATCTCAAAAACCTCCAAGGCTGGAGACAGGTCAAGCTGTCTGGGCAAGCTATTTCACTGCTTGACTGCTCTCATGGTTTCTCCTTATATCCAATCTGAATGTCTCTGGCTTCAATGTCCTTTCTTTCTTATCCTGCCCTCATGCACAACTGAACATACAGCCTGGCTCAATTTTCTTAATAACTTTCTTGTAGGTACTGGCAGGCTGCTGTTAGGTCCCTCAAAACTGTACCTCCTCCAGTCTTAACAAGCCCAATTCCCTCAGCTCTCGGTGGCTTTCTGCTGAACTTGCTGCAGTTTATTAATCTTTCTTGTACTGGAGGAGTCCAGAACTGGATTCAGGATCTAGATATGCTCTAGCAAGCGCTCTGAGTAGAGGGGTTATTCACTTCCCTTGCTCTCTCATTTCTCTTCCTGTCAATACAGCCCCAGTTGCTGTTGGCCATCTCTGTTGCCAGGGCACACTGTTGGCTCAAGTGCACTTTGCTGCCTGGCAAGACTCTGAGGTCCTTACAGAAAAGTAAGCCTCTTTTTCTTAAAGTCGGACTGCCTGTCTGCAGTAGATCTGTCCTTCATTCATTCATATGAAGGAACCTTTCACTTTTATCAAGCTTCCAAAGTCAAGATAGCAGCAGGTATGTTATCTAAATCGTAATCCATCATCAATGATGCTGTCATCTAAAATTTTTGACAGAGTCCTTACCACCAGTGATGATATAGGAAAGGTGTAAAAGCTAACTTTTTTCATCTGAGCTACCTTAACTCTCCTAATATTCTAAAGTTTAGTAGGCTGAGGTCACTGTTTGTAAACTGAGTTAATCTCAAAGGACAAAACAATGTAACTTTGTGGTCTTTTCAGAAAAGGAATTTTTGCAGAGCAAGTTATTTTCAAAAGCCTCAGAAGGAAAGGTGGAAATGCTGATACCCGTGAGGTAAGGTGAGAAGTTACATCATTATCTAGATGACTGAACCACTGCTTATAACTTTTTAAAAAATAGAAGCTCTTCAAATTCTTGTAACATCCTAGTAAAACAGCCTGAATAGGATACACTTAGATGCCTATTGAACAATATTCAACTGAAAAATAAAATAAACTATTGAAAGGAAATGTTGAGTCTTGAACTGCACCCTCCATTTTCTATTTCTACCTAATAGCCTGTAATGGCCTTTACCACTGCTGATAGAGACACTATGGCTTTTTTTCCCATGAAGGGAAGGATATTTCAAGGAATGGAAAGAGAAAATGATCCTTCAGAAATAAGGCATATCTATAGTAACTCAAATATTTGATTACTCATTTATACAGCTCCAGAATTAGGATCTAGGCATTGATAGGAAGCCTTCAGTCAGATACGACAGATTAATTCAATGATGGTACTCACAACTATACAGAAAATGATTCAGAAGTCTCTCTCCATAGTCTAACATGCAATAACTTTTACTAAGAAGGATCTATTTCAAGAAGCATAATATAAGATTGTCACAATTTGAATTATTGACTGGAACTAGGTTTGACACACTTCATAGGACGTACTGTTCTTTCTTCCTTAAGTTGTTTTGACATAAAAATATGATCATCTACTAAAATAAGGGAGATGCTTGGTGCCAAGGAATGCTAAAGCAATTCTGAGGTCTGAGGGGCGGGGGGGATATGGTGATAAGTATTCATGAAAGGATTTTAATTTCAAAATGATAGTTCTACCATACTAACTTGTAGGGTAAATGAATGATCTTGTCTTTTCCTGAATTTTCTACAATTCAGATTTGGTAAAAGGTTCCAATAGGTTTAATTTACATGCACGTGCAATACAAAGTTGCTGAATCCTTAAGTTTTAAGAATTCTATCTGGCAAGCCTCCTGCAATTTGAGATTAAATTGCCAACAGCTAACTGTGGCAGCTCTTGCTGCTTTAAGCACTGACATGAAAAACCAAGGAATGTATCTTCTGCCAGAAAAGGATCTTATCCTTTAATAATTGTTCATCGTTGTGGTATTTTTCTGCCACTGATTTTGGCATATTCTTTTTAATTAACACTTGGAATCCTGGTAGATAGTTTCAGTGTATGACTCATTTAAAACAATCACTCTATGTTAATAAAATAACATTCAGATTCAACCTGTATTAAATGTCTGCAGATAAAGCATTAAAACCTCCAGGCAATGAATAAAATTGGGATGGTAATAGAAATTACCTTGAACTTTATAATTTCAGATCTAGAGTCTCATCTGATGGAAAACAAGTTAGGATTATATCACACTACATTCAGCTGTGACTCTAGCTATTAGGCACAGTTTTGTCTAAAGTCAAGGTGAACAAGTAGCTGGTTTAGATAAAATAATGTCCAAATTGAGTTTTTGCTCAGTGTTAAACTTGAAAAATCTTCAAGTATCTTGTCTACTTCTGTGATCTCTAACTTTTACTGAAAATATCATGAGGAAAGGACGTTATGAAATTTTCTAAAATAATAATGAAGCAATCTTGTAGACAGTTCTAAGACTCCCACTCTTTCAAGTTAAAATCTTTTCATTTGGATTTATGGATATTTCCTTGAAGAAAATTTCTAAATTATTTTATGTCATATTCAGATTTACTTTAAATTAGAGATCTGTAAAAAACTCACAATTTAGTGTTTATTCTGTACTAACTCTAATTCATATTTTACTAATAGTGTTTACTGAAAAATGCCTGAAAAAAGTTGTTTCCTAATCTTACTTCTATATTCTTTTTCTTTCCATACAATGTATACTAGAAAGCGACAGTAGTTTTCTGTAAAAGCTGATATATTTGGTGGAAATGTCAGGACGTGAGCTCCTCAGTCTTTCTTAGTCTTAGTCCTTTCTCAGCCTTTCTTCTCTTCATGAAAGAACACATGTTCACCATTGTAATGCAATCTGCCTTGCTGCCGCTTATTCCATGACACCCTCAAAACTCCTAATAGAAAAGCTTAATAGAAAAGGAAGAAGTTTAGCCAACCTATTATTTTTTTTTAAAAAATTTTGGATGGCAAACTGTCATGATTTCTGCACCTCCATTCACAGAGCAAAACAACAAAGATGTTGCTGCTCAGGTAAATCAATGGCAAACTGGCAGCTGGACAACAAAGTCAAGAGGCAAAATGAACTTCTAATGCACTTCAGCAAAAAAACACTGTCAGAGTGGAAAAACGCTTCAATGTTCTGATTTCATGCGTCTTAACTTTGTATTTTTAATACTACAACATATCAATACTGATAATAGCTGAAGGAGAAGCGCACACTCTTTATAGAATATTGCTTATGCACTATATTACAATGGCCAAAAAAAAGGCAGTATTTTAGCATAATTTCCTGAAACAAAACTTACATCATCACGCTGTCCTGGTAACTTCTCTAAGATGATTTCAGCCAAAATTGACAGGCAGTAAAGACATCGTAAAGACATTGCATTTCTACAAGATTCACAGAGGTAGGCCAGTAGATAGAGAAAACAGGTTTTATTAACCCAATATTAAAAAACCTTCCATTTACATCAAGGGATTCAGATGTCACAAATAAATTACTAGTTTTGCTACTCATGTAACAACTTTCTGAAGTTTCATCATCAGACTTCAGTAAAGTGACACGAGAACATTAAATATCTCATTGCTTACATATACGAATGTTCGTATGCTGAAGTTCTCTTACATGTTAAGTTTAGAAATTCAGTGTAGTATTTTACAGGCCTAGTGTGACAGGTGTTTGATGTTGAATGAGGATGTTTAGTGCCATTCATAATATCTTAAAATATTATGTAGTTTATGAATCAATCAATAAAGCGAGGGAAACAGTCATCCTTTAAATAAATCCTCTTGTAGGGTATGCTGTACATTCAGAAATACATATCCCCATAATCTTTATCAGTTGAGAAACATAAATTAATCAAAATAAATAATAATAAACAATAATAAACAGGGGTGATGTATTCCCTCTTACATAATCATAATGCGTTTTCATGAACTTTCAGGAATGCAATGCTGTTTCTGTAGAACATTGTGATCATAGAACAGCAGGGAATGTACAGCTTCAGGGGCTTACTGACCATAGATATCAGGTTAGGATACTGTGGAGATCCTTCTGATGCATACATATGGCAGCCTTAAAGAAATTCAATGTGCAGAGAATTTAAATTAATAGAAAGAGCTTGCATATTGCAGTACTGAACCACACACAAGAAGAAAGTGAATTTTAGGCAGAGCAGATTCTACTCTCACTTATAGGTAGTCATATAGGAGGTAGTTATCATAAGTCTGTATTCAATCACTTCGTCTGCAACTGAAACCATCAATTAACTGCAACCTGTTTCTCTCAGAAGAGACCTTTATGTTTCTAGTTAAAACCAAAACCGATAGCCTGAGCTCAAGGGATAACCAGTGTTCAGATGTTTGCAAGCCACCACCCCAGAGTAAAAAGGCAAAATAAAAGTGAACTAATGGAATTTAAATAAACTTTCTTACTCCTTTCAAAGAAACATAAAGAATCCAGTTCCCTGAAATTTCTGATTGATAGATAAATTATGTATTAATAATTACAGCAGATAAGTAATAACCAGAAAGAAATTCGAGGCCTCAGAATGCAAGATATTTAAGAGGCTTGTCCCAATGTGAGCTACTGTTACAGGATGAAACTTCTCAAACATTTTTTCTGAGTCATATAGTAAATATTTCATCTGAGACAGAATTTACCAAAATATGGGATTATACGGAAAGTATGTGAAACATACACAAGGTAAGGCCACTAAAACATCAACCTCTTGTCTCAACAGGATTTTCCAGCCTGGCCTCAATCTGGTATCCTGACTATGATTCCGAAAGTGGAGTGGATCCAAAGGAGCTTCAAAAGCTGAGCTTCTGATTCAGTCAAAAGAGTAATAGACCAACCAAAGAATCATGAAAAAGTAGGTCGGAATGGATCTCAAGGAGTTATTAGTCTCTTCCCTGCCAAATGTCAAAGCATCTCCCAGACTTCAAGAACTAGCTTTGGGTTTTGAAAATGGGGATTGAGTGCATTTGTGTGTCATGATTTCAGCTGGGACAGAGTTCTTCTTTTTAACAGCTAGAAGAGCTCCTTGTTTTGGTTTTCGTCTGAGACTTGCTCTGAGAAGAATGTTGACAGCGCACTGATGTTTATAGTTGGAGTTCTCAAGGACTTTTTAGCTGACATGTTCTTGCCAGTGTGCAGGAGCACAACAGGATAGGGGGGAGCAGAGCCGGGACAGTGGGTCCACGACTCTCCTTATGATTTGAATTTAGACTTAGGATTGAGGGCCAAATTGGCCAATTAGTATTCCATATCATGCAGCGTCATGCTCAGTGTAAAAGTGAGGGACAGACGGAAAGAAGGGCCTTTGCTCTTCCGGGACTCTCACTTTTGGACTCTCGGAGTGCTCTCTCTGTCTCGCTCTCTATTTTCGGGCCTCTCACTCGTCCAGGATTGCGGTGTTGGGATTTATCTGTTTTGAGATCATTAGTTCGGGACGAGACAGGCCTCGGTCAAGGGGTGGTGAGCAATTACTCTGTACATCACTTGTTTGTATATATTATCATTGTACATATATGTGTGTCTATATATATATTAGTAGCAGTAGTATTAAATTGTTCTTATCTCAACCCATGGGTCTCTTTCCCTTTTCTCCTTTAATTCCCTTCTTCATCCCCTGGGGGTGGGGGAGGGTGAGTGAGCGGCTGTTTGGAGTTTAGTTGCCGAAGCAGCCTAAACCACAACATGTGGGAACAAAAGATCTTGAATCTACACAGAGGAAAATCTCTGCATCCTTCTTCAGAGAAAACTCAATCAACTCTAAAATGACACCTTTGTCAACAATTACCAGTTTATAAAGCAAGCTGAGAATACTGCTGAATATTGTATTTTTGTGTGAATGAGAATAACATGGACTAAGCTGACTAATGTAGAATTTAGAGTACTATTGATCATCAATAATAATTACAATTCTTACTAAAACTGCCAAAAGATGGGTGGCATCCACAAGTCATTGGGAGGTCTCCTTGTTCACTGTCTTCTGGAAAACTTCATATTCTCTGCATACACTTCTAAATGTCCTGTATGACATGAAATCCTGTGCGACTACTACCAACTAGTACTAGTTAAGGTACCAGTGGTATTTGTACCATGGCACTGTTTGTATTTATACCACTACATATGTAGGTTTATCTACTTATACCACTATGCATCCTGTAAGATGCTGTAGCTGTGCAAGTTTTGTTAGGTCTGATTTCATGCTCTCCTGACTTTAATAAAAAAATATTCAGAATGTGAGAGAAGCTTCATGGCTACAGCACTCCTAGTGATGAAACTGAGGGATTACAACACAATGAAAAAAAAAAAAAGACAAGTTATTGACCTATCTGATTTCAGTTCCATTTAGCAAAAACAGGTCAGAAAAATGTCATTGTGTTCTATGTGTGCAGGAACAGAAAATGTTTCTATGTTTCAGCTTGAAGAGAATAATAAGTGATATTCTGTGTCTGTTTCAGTGTTTAGCACAATGAGAAGTCGAATCTAAAACTTGGCTCAGGGATATAGAAAAAAATAAGTGACCCCTTCAGTGCAGACTTTCTTTCCATTTACACTAGGTGCAATACTAATATAAACATGGGAACAACAAAAAGAATTTGTCAGGATTTATAGAAAGAATTAGAAAGAATAGAAAGAATTTATCAGAATTTATTGTTTTTAGAAAAGAAAAGCCATTGCACACAACCAATGAGAATAAAGAGAAAGGAAGCATTTTGAAATTCCTCAATGTAGTAACCTCATTGTGCTGACCTATGAGAATCCAATCACGTAATAGTCATTATTTTCTAAATATTTGTTAACTTGTAAAGCTCTTAGAACATGTTCTGTAGTCTGCTATGAAAGCTGATTAATAGCCCAGCGGGACTGTGCACTGTGTTGTGACACGGTGGAAAATATGTAATGTTTAATAATGTTTAATAATGTGATTTTTAATACTTTGTAAGGAACCAGTCATTTAAAACCATAGCTTTCCATTCCTAATTTTTATAGATACTGTTATCCTAAGGGTAACAATAGTGTAATACAATTTATTTTATAGAATCTGATAGATCGACTGACATGTGCACAGACCTATGCTGTTTCTAATCATTGTATTAATCTCTGCCCTTCTAGACTACACAAAAATGAAATAAGGATTAAAAAAGAAAAAAAAAACCAAACCAACAAACCAACACCCAAAACAAAACAAACAAACAAACAAACAAAAACCCACAAAGGAAACCAAGTAAAGGAGACCAGTGATGTTCACTTGCATATAGGCATGAAGACAAAACAGTAATAAATTGAGTTTGACAAAATCAACAAAGAGAATGGCAGAGCTGCACATCTTCATCTTTACTCATCAAACATGCCTCTCCTTTAGCCCTGCATCACTCCACTACCAAAAGGCATTTTTGCCTTTGCTCTCCTTTCGGAGAGCATTTCAGCTGGATTTGAGCCAGCTTCTCTTAGGTGCTTGCAGGGTAGTCAGGAATTAGACCTAAATAGCTTAAATTTTGTTCAATACCAATCATTTTATTTTGCTCAACAATGATTATTTTACAACAACAACAACAAAAACTTAAAATTTTAAACTACGGCTGTACAACAGGGAAGACCAGCTTTAATTTTTGCTTGCACTTCTACAGTCTTCTGTATTTTTGGCCCTGTATTTCATGTGTATAGTTCTTCTTGTGATCTGATCTTTTTTGTTTTCCCCAAGATGAGACTTGAGATAACTTTAAGGAAGCAAAACAGAAGAAAACCTGGTGTGCACCTTCCTTTACAAAGATTTCATCTTCCCAGATGGTGAAATCATGTCTTTTGGAGAGCAGACAGCATAAGTTTATAATACTAAATCTAATGGGAAAATCATCTCTTTTACGCTTATTATTATACCCTTCCCTTAGTGATGGCTTAAGATGGCAACCAGGCAAATAAGCTACAAGCAGGGAAGAGTAAACATGAAAAATCATTCCTCTCAAGTGACACACTAAGCAAGCATTTACATGATGATAGTCTGGCTTATGTCGCAATGTTTTATCTGTACAAGCTTTCTACTATTAAATATTTTAACTGATAGAGCATTATCTGATCATACGTAAAACAAGTGGGACTATTGATTTTTGGAAGAGGAGATCAAGTCTGCATATTTTAAACTATGGATCATTCGAATCCCTTTTTAGTTTATACTCTGAGCAGTTTAACAAATAAATAGAAGGCAGTTGTGGAACTTTACAAGGTTTAGATAACAGGTAACAGGTTTAAATAGTTACCTTTTTCGTTGATTCTACTAAAGCAGATCTACTTAATGATCTAATAGCTGGCTGATACTTGTTTCTGATGAAAAGCAAGCTACTTTGCCTTTTGATGGAACTTTTTTATTTATTTATAATTTTACTGAGGTATCACTGCTATTGTAAGTAACTTTTATTTCATGTTTACAGTGATTTTCCAACAGTCATTTCCAGTTTATTCAAATTAAAAAAAAACAAAACACAACACCAGCCAAGTGACCTATGGCCTGCTGTCAACTAAAAATGCCTTTATTTAACTTGGCTGTAGGATCTGTGCATAAAAAAGCTTTCTCCACTGTTTTAACTGTGTGCATTGCAGCCTAACAGTAAACCAGCCCTAGGAATACAGGCTTGTAGGTTTTGATTCCCCTGATCCAGCAAATGGCATGTTACACAAACTTGCAGTGGCTATTGAGGGCCTGGGTTTTTTTGATCTGCTGTCTAGTAGAATTGTCTGGGATTGTGCTAGAAGTCTTGGAAAATTATAACTCTTGAAAACTTAACCTCTGATCTGTTCTTCCTAATCATTATCCTAGGTCTCCAGAAAATGCAGAGAAGGTGTACACCTTGCCACTTTGATGTTATGACATACACCTAATGCTAGTTAGAGCTGCCTCACAACTGTGACAGATTACTTCTAATTAAGATAGAAACATTTTGGGAAGTGAATTATTTTGCAGTATGACCAGGCCAAATAATACTAATAATTAATAATTATTAATATGCAGTAAGCTCCTTTTTGCTTCTGTTTATCTTGTTATAATGTACATGAAATATTGTTATAAAATAGTACTCAAAAGATACACCCATGCAATGAACATTGCCTAGACTTTTAGATCCAGATTAACTGAATATGACATCCATAAATACCAATGATTGTGCTTCAAAGAAATAATTTATTTTGGGAAGAAAAATAGTGTCCTGCTTTTGTTTTATCATGATGTGACAGCATTGAATTGTGTGTCCATTAATAACTAAAATTCCTCAGGAGGGTACGTAAAGAGACAGCATCCATTCACATTTATCATATTCCTTTTCTTCCCCATATGCCATGTTTTAAGCTCAACACATCCATGGGCAGATTGCATAATAGGATGGAGAAAAGCCAGATCTGTATCCACTCATCTAGCAAAAAGAAACCCAACAAACAATGCAACTTTCTGAAGCTACATGAGAAAAACTGAGAAAGTGTGTATGTTTGATTTTTTTCACAGAATCACTGAACGGTAAAGGGTGGAAGGGACCTTTGGAAGTCATCTGGTCCAACTCTACTCCTCAAGCAAGGTCACCTAGAGCCAGTTGTCCAGGACCAGCTTTTGACTATTTCCAACGAAGGAGACTCCACAATTTCCTTGGGCAACCTGTGCCAGTGTTTGGTCACTCTCACAGTGAAAATGTGTTTCTTGATGTTCAGATGGCACCTTCTATGTTTCAGTGTGTGACCATTGCCTCTCGTCCTGTCTGAAAAGAGCCTGACTCCATCATCCTCTTTGCAACCTCTCTTCAGGTATTTATATACATTGATAAGGTCTCCCCTGAGCCTTCTCTTCTCCAGGCTGAACAGTCCCAGCTCTCTCAGCCTTTCCTCGTAGGAGAGATGCTCCAGTCTCGTAATCATCTTCATGGCCCTTTGTTGGACTCTCTCCAGTATGTCCATGTCTCTCTTGAACTGGGGAGCCAAGAACTGGACACGGCACGCCAGATGTGGCTTCACCAGTGCTGGGGCCACACCTGGAGTACTTGATCTAAAATTGCGTTTTATTTATGTATTCTTTGCTGATTTACATTCCATAAAAATCTGTGTCCATAGAAATTGCACAGTTATGGCATTTTGAACCAGACAATTTTCATTTCCTCCTGTAACTAGTCAGCAACTTCTCTGTATTATTTTTCTTATCTAGAAACTTTTTAGATTGAATTTTATACTGACTTGTTGAACTCTTGACTGCAGAGAAGTTATATAACAGGTTTTAATCCTACAAGTGAAAAAGAAAAATCCTTCAAATCTACAAATATAACAATCCATCATTGCCTTTTCAACAGTAGGATTTAGGCCACAGATTTTAGTCTTTTTTTTCCTTTCTCTTCAATATAGAGAAATGTTATTCACTTATAAATCCCAGCTGTAAAGTGATTAAGACTCTAAAACCTGTACTAAAGATTCAGGCAAAGTTAGTCATTCAGTGGTATACAAAAGGAAGTCTTCACAAATTTCTTATGGAGTTTTTGAATACTGAATATAGACGACTGTGATTGATTTGATTTTATCTGTAAGCATATTTTCCATTCCTGAAAAAAAGAGGCTAACTCTAAAAAATTAAAAATTCTTTATGAATAATACAAAAGATATTCCGATTTTGAGGAGGTTTATATCATTAAAATACATCCTTTATAAAGACTATTAAAAAGTCCGTGCGCTAATTTTCTCCTTACCACTCTTATTATCTCTGGAAAAACATGCTGATTGACTCACCTGAAATATGCACCACTGACTATGCACCACATAAAGGTTTAAATGACATAATGCACTTCAAAACAGTTTAGACAGTTCTATTTTCTGCTTTGGCAAACACACCTATAATTAAATCTTGTGGGGTCTAATTTAACCTCATGTATTCAGACGCAGATGCATCAGAGAATGAAACGCACATTACAACTGGCAGAAGTGCACATCAGGGATAACAGAATTGTTTTAATTATGTTTATAATGATTCCTCATAAATCTCCCAATATTACTACCAAAAATATGTACCTTAATAAAGCTACAATCTGTTTTCATCTGAAAGAAAAACTGTTGTGATCAGTGCAAAACCAGGCTGCATTGCATATTTATCAATGGTCATTCACAAGAAAAACAACTAGGTCTTTCCTTCCAGTTGATTAGTTTTGGGGTATTTAAGGTTTTTCTAAATTTAAATAATCCTTTCAAAAAATCTTCATACTTCTCTGATTAATAGATAACTACATATTATTCCAAAGAACACGTATTAGAATACACACAGTTTCTTTAATCTTCTATAGTTTTGGGCCTGAACTCGCTCTCATTGAATTTAACATGATTCACCTAAAGAATTTTTCCTCCCATTTACTTAAATCGTCATTCTCATAACTCCCTGCATTTAGTTCAAATGTCTTCCTACTACTGACACTTAAATTGTAATCTCCATTGAAAAGTAGGGCTTGCAAATCAGGCTTTTTTTTTCTTTTTCTGTTTTTCTTTTCTTTAATTTTTACACCCCTGCAAGTCTTCCAGAGCTCACCAGACCTCTGTGGAGCAAATATAAGCCTAGCAGCAGTAGGCTTCTTTTTTTTTAATTGCCTTCTGTAGGCTGTAAGTCAAAAACAGTTCATGAGCCACAGGGTAAAAACTCCTGGTCTAAATTACTGATGGAGTGGGAGTCTGAGCCCATTCTCAGATACCAACTTGCCCAACAGGCAAGCGTGTTCTCACATCCGGATGCAGCCTGAACTTGTTAGAGGGGTCTCATGCGCCCAAGTTCTCTCTTGCATCCTTGCTGTGGGTCAGGCAAAGATTCTTGGGCATACCAAAGGCTACTACAACCCAGTTTACCAACAAATATAATGAACTAAAGCTTAGCTGATCACAAGCAAATAGTCAAGAGTACAGACGTTTGAAAAGTGTAATGCTAAGGACTCAGAGAGTATAAGCCTTCTTGCTGGCCCCTAGTTCCTCGCACAGGGTCAGGTTACATCTCTGTCTGTGCACGTGCATTCTGGATTTGTTGTGGTGGGGGAAGTTTTAGCAGATGGCAAACTCTGTCTTAAAGTGTCATCTATAACGATGTCTGCAGTCAAAAGGCTTCCTCCCACATAATGTTTGTGTTACACACTTCCTCACATGCACTCCAAATTTTTTTCTTTCAACGGATTACCTTTTATTAATCTCATTCTTTTGTATGTCAATATTTTTAAGTCCTTCAAACCTAAGGAAAACATCAATTGTAGCCATCACTTGAAAAGAGCAATTAACAGTTATAGTAAGAAAAAACAAGCGAGCTGAGAATATTCTCTGTGTGCTGCTATTACAGCATAACTCTTATTTACCTTGCTCTTTTGGCAGATAGACAGATAGACAAGCTCTTAGATGAAGTTAAAATAAACTACCAGCAGTCCTATCATTGAAATTAGAGAAATATTGTCAAGTAATCTTAGTCTCATTTTCTATTTTCCAATTACTGATTTTCGAGCTAATTTACACTCTCCCACTTCTTCATGTAGATACTTGTTTTTAAATATGTACCACCAATTGCCACATTTCCTTTGAAGCTTTAATTAGAACCTTATTGACTCAAAGTGTTGTTAAGAAATATTTACCACTTTAAAATCCCTTTCTTTACATAAATATAATGTTTCTGATGCTGCACATGTTTGTTTATTTCTGTGCTGAAGTATTTATAAAATTAGACCGCAAAAGTATGGATTATTCCAAATCCAACTTAAACTGAAGACAAAGTAGTTTGCCAAGGGAACACCCACAGTTCAGTTTCAGTGATGGACAGAGCCTGTTCCCACGTCTGCAGGTCTTCACTTCTCATTATCTTTTTTATAGTTAAAAATATTGCAAACTAGGAAATGAAGCACTAAACTATTTTCTCGTTTTTTTTAAATAAATTATCTAGCAAAATGTAAGGGTGCATGCAGTGATGCTACTGTGGATTGGTGAATTGCAAGAAATTGACGTTTTAGTTGCTTCTTCCCACCCCTTGCCACCATATGACAATGACATAAGATTTACTATTGGTGGGAGAAATAAGATAGCTATGGCCTCCCTACTTATTAGTTTCTCCCAGTGTGGCACATGAAGCCGACCCAAAAACCTTACAGCTATAACCACCTGACAGTGACAGTAGACAGGAATTAGACTTGCTGTCCAGTCACAGACCCAAGTACCACATGCGGGACCAACATTAACTTCCTCCAGCTTCTCTTTCCAACATGTTTCCATTAGGTTACACAGGCCTCACTTCCAAAAGGAATTTGAAAAGGTAATTCAAACTTCAGAACTTAACCTATGTTGGGCCTTTCTGCTGAGGTCACCAAGAACTGTGGCCATTAAAGAGCGTTATTTGATCATATGAAGACAGGGACCAGAAATAAGAGGTGAACCATCTCTTGTCTTCATTTCTAACTGAAATGGAATAATTCTTTTTTGCTGCACGCATCCAGACGTTAATCTTGAGCAAAACAAATTGGACCTAATAGACTATCCTCAGGTGACTTGATGATACATATACAGGATGAAGTTTGCTCTTGTATGCTCTTCGCCAGATCTCAGCTTTATTGACCTCCAGAATGCAACATAAATCAGTACATACTGTTTCGTTTTCATTTGCAGCTGTTTGAGAAGTTTGGTATTTCATCCCAAAGCATCTGCAGCAGGGCTCTGTGATGTGTATTGATATTATTGCTGTGTTATTTTTAAGCTATTTTAGTGCTTCTCAGCAGCAGCTGTCAAAAGTAGGATCTGGTATAAAAGTAATGAAACAAATAAGTAAATCTGATTTTTGCTACAAAATAGCAAGAATTTAGGAGTCAGTTGGACCACAGCACATCATCTAGCAGCTAATCTCTAAAATTCTGACTTTTTCTGCTAGAAGTTTGACCACTGTCAAGGCACGAACAAACACCTGCCAAAGCCTCTTTCCCTCCCCAGAACTCACAAAAATGATGGTAGGCAGCCTTACAACTACACATGCATAAGAAAAAATTTTGTTTATGACTGTGGTGTTTGCCAGTAGTCTATCATCAGCTCTTCATCCTGCATTAGTGTAGTATTTGAGTAAATCCAGCCCAGAGCTGGATTAATTTATTAAAGGAAAATCTTTTGAATTAAACTGGGTTTTTTTTGCCACAGAAGAACAGAGACTTTTGTTACAGAGCGGAGATACTCATTTGGTACAATAAACTTCTTACTTGCTACTCTTCTGTGCTTCCTTGTAGATACACAAAGAATATATAAATTATCTCCTTGCTGTTCTCAAAAATTTAATAATCTGGCCTCATTGGTTATCTTGCTCTGTAGTATTCAACAGAAAAGAGCTCTTGATATACAAGATAAAATAAAATGACAAAACCACAGTGGAATCCTTTCTAATCTAAGAACCATTGCTGTGGGCAGTAACAAACTGCAGTTTCTAGCACATCTCAGTGCTCTTCACCTAGATATACTGCAGAGTCACTAATATATCAGTATAATTCCACTACAAAATAGAGTTTGGAAGTTTCACTTGAGAGCCTTACATATCCTAATTAAAAAAATAAAATAAAATACTGCACTCTGTCAGAATTCAAGGCAAGCGTCCACTGCAGTAAACACAAGATGGGTGGACTCTTCAAGTAAAAAAGTGCAGTGCTCTCTTACAACAGAATAGGTGTTTCCAACAAGAGTGATCTTATCTTAAAGGCACCCTTTTATTTCTTTCATTTGGCCCTTATGGTGACCAGCCTTGGTCCACGTTTCAGGAAATGTCTTAATCTGGTCATTCACTATGCGAAGCAGAGGAAGGCTGCATCATTCAACCTTGCAACATTGCAACACTAAGAAACACAATGGCAGATTACACTTTGTTGTCAGTGCAGAATTCAGGCTGAAGAGATTCAGCCTTTCAACAAAACCTGGCCACGGATCTTAAAACAATCTTAATCTTATTTCACATCGTTGTAAGACTGCGCTGAATTGTACACATGAAATAAAATCCCTAACTGTGGCTTTTTGTTTGAGACTTCGCCTGGCAACCCCTATTATTTCATGTCTCTGTTTTTGCTCTTGAAGCTCAGGTAAGGAAATGGCCTTTAAAGGAAAAACTTCTGTAAGGTTCATCATTAGCTAGATATGAAGAAACTTTTTTTCTAAATCAGCACTAGTAGGCTGCAGTATGAAGTGAATATGGTCTGCAGGTTTTGAAACAGAGCACACTCATTCCCTCTGCCAGGATGCAAAATATTTTAGGTAAAGTCTTTAAAGGGATCTCAGGAAAAATAGAAGAGGACATCTGCCATAGGGAGCTTGTTATTTTGGGCTACTGGTATATTCTGAACTGCAGAGCTGATCTCCAGAAGGAAGAAAAGATGAGTTGTGAGGTGAGTTGCCTGTGAGCTTAGAATCAGGGCTGGCTGAGTTTCAGGAAAGAACTGAGGTGAAGATTTCTCATAATTTCAAACAATTTTTGTTGAGGTTTTTGGTTTTGTTTTTTTTTGTTGTTGTTGGTTTTGTTGTTGAGATTTTATCTAATCTGAACATGCAAAACAACTAAGAATAACTTGACTGTACCACTAGTTTTCATGCCCCAAAAGGCTTTTCATCACTAAATCTAGAAAATAGAATTATCCCAGTACTGGGACCTGTATTGTTCAACGTATTCATCGATGATTTGGATGAGGGAATAGAGTGCATGGTCAGCAAGTTTGCTGATGACACTAAACTGGGAGGAGTGGCTGACACACCTGAAGGCTGTGCTGCCATTCAGAGAGACCTGGACAGGCTGGAGAGTTGGGCGGGAAGAAATTCAATAAAACACAACAAGGGCAAGTGTAGAGTCTTGCATTTGAATAAAGTATGCTATATAAAAAGACAGATTCTGTACATTGCAAATATACATGCTTCAGTAACCATGTAAGGAGAAACATCATAGTGGTCTATCTCCCTCAAAGAGACCAGAAAAGTAGGTAGGGCTTGTTTTGCTCCTTCTCAGGTATAGGAGGACAAAATAATGTTGTCATACATACTACAGAAAACTACACCACACTGATGCTTTCAAATCTGAGCTTCAAGCTGAAGTTAAATTGTGCATTTAAGCAGCATTTGTCAATTGACTTCTTAAAAGATGCCTTAATGGAATTTGGTGATAAAAATGGCTCATAACATGAAAAGAAGATTTTAAGCAAATTGTTCTATATGTTGTATGGTAGAGGAAACATAAACTTGAGAGAAGTTTACTCCTGAGAGTCTCATTATTAATTATTAAAAAAAAGAAGAGTAAGCAATAGTGACTATCTATACATTTTTGTACAAATAATACACTTTTTCTTCATTCCTGACTGCTAAAAAGAAAACTTGGTTGCAACATTTCAGTTAGTTACGTAAATGTTTCTAGTTACTTTAGTATAAAGTAAGAGCAAATCACAATGCCTTTAAACTGAAAACCTGATCAGAGGCCATATCACATCTGAGTGATGCGGTGAGCTCTCTGCTGTACTCCGGCCTTCCAGACTGAAAATGCGAAATCAAACTCTTCATAGCCTAAAAGGAGTAAGATTTTCAAAGATGTGTAAGTAATTTGAAGATTTACAATCAGTAAAATTTGAATGACATAACCCGTACATGCATGGGTGTAAACAAGCGTGTTTATGACCCTATACGTCAGTCCAGACAAACTCAAGTCAGGTTCAGCCCAGGAGCCAGGTAGGTACATTAGCATTACACTGTGTTTGACCTAATATATTCTGTCAGCACATGCAAGCAGCCTTGGCCCACAACACCCCGAGATGCTGCATGTCTGTTCAGCTGCAAGCACAGACAGAGAAAGAAACTATCTGCATTCATCTGTGTCAGCACACACAATCGGCACTTCTGAAAACCCTAGCTAAGCCTCACACAGTTCCCACTTATCTTTCAAAATGCACCCCCACATGGTGCTTAAGTGCCTTCCCGGGCCCCTGTATGCCTTTTTGTCCAGCAGTGGACCAGTTATTTCGTAGGGATGAACTTAGCTCTCCCCAGACCTCCCATCAGTAAGGAAGGAGGCGAGTGGTAGCTATTTGGTGGGCTGTGGACAATCCAGGATTAGACTCACTCAGCATGTTCCAAGTTTGGAGTTATATAAGGTTTCTTTGTGTCGAAAAATATCTTCAGTAGGTTGTTATCATAACAATAATAATTTCTGAAAAGAATGTTGGCAAGTAATTTAGATATTTATGATCATTCATAAAAATCAAGAAAAAATCAAACCCATATGGATAATTCAATAAAGGGATGTTTTTCTCACACAGCATTTGTCAAGAAACAGATATAAGACCATGAAACCTGGACTGCATTAGAGATTGACGTTCATCTCTGTTTGAATGACTACTAACAGGCTTATATACCATACAGCAGTGAATGAAACCTTAGTAGAAGACCTCTAACTTTTCCTGACCTGCTCAAGAATTGTCCAGTCCTATGTTTAAAAAATATTCAGCTATAAACAAAGCACTCCTTTCTGTGATCTAAGATCTACGATGAAGGCACAAACTCATCAAGTGTAAATTGCTCTAGCATAAGGCACTAAGCAGGGAAGTAGGCATGTTCTTGGTTGTGATTTTGTGGCCCTGCACAGATACCATTCTATTAAACAGACCAGTTTCTCAGCTTATGGTTATTGTTCTGAGATAATATGATATGACAAGTCCAGATGTTTGAAATTGTTGCAGCAATTCACAGACTGGGAGCAATAAATTACAATAAAGGACATATTTAATTTAATTTATAGTGGATTTGGCACTGTCAGAGGTACGGAATTTCTAGCTGAGTATAATACAGAAACCATTACATGCTCTAGGGAACTTTGGAAGTGAAATAGTGCAAGGCAAAGGACATTGTTGTAAAGCTGGAATTCTTTCTATCTGTTGATCAACAATCTCTGTACTGCATTGCTATCACATGTTGTGTTATTCTAGATTTGCCTAGTCTTGAAATAATTACCAGAAAAATTCTTTAAGAAAAATTCTCCAGTGTTGTGTAGACTCAAGCTCTTTTCATTTCATTTTGAATTTCAGAAAGCCACGTAGCATGAACCTTTGAGAGCATGATATGGACCCAAGACCAAAGACATTATCTGTTGCCCTAAAAACAACTTTTCTAAAGAACATATTATGCATCGATTTCATATTTAGCCACCTTTAACATCAAGTTAACCCACAAAGACCATCCATCCATGTAACCATTGACCTAAGTATATTTTGTATACTTGTACACTGTGGGACAAGATGACAATTTAAGTTTCTTTGTTATTAAGGCTGTAGAGCCCTAAAAGTGAGCTGCTTGTGTTTTCTCCTGATTAAGAGGAATTTTCATTGCCACTGCTAGGACACGTAACTATATGGACATATATATATGTCTGTCTCAAGGTCTGTCAGAAATGAGGGTTTATGGAAATGCCTGATCCACACACATACCAGGAGACATGAGAAAGGAGTTTTAATTTTATGGTGATGATCCTGCCAACAATCATTCCAGATCTGCACTATTTCAGTGTCTGCATTCCCATCAGATGAAGGGCTCAATTCTATCATACAGTTGGGATGGTTAGCCACACTACTATACAGACTTGTTTATATTATTCTTCCTTCTGGAGGGATGGGTATTATTATAGAGTGAGACCAGACCTGTTCCATTACCTTTAGAACTGAAAAAAACATTCCATTGAACAACATCTCCTTGCCTTCATCTCCTTCCTCTGTGTATGAAATGGTATTTCTTCCTGTGATTTACGCTTCTTATTCACTAGCTATAAAATACAAGAAAGTGTGAATTGCAGAATGACAAATCTGATTTATTATTCTGCACAGCTTCTTAGCTGCAAACAGGTCTGCTGATATTTTTAAAGCACTGATGCATAAGGCCTTAATGCAGATCATTCAGAAGAGCACCGATACTAACCTGGCTCAGAATCAAACTGTTCTGTTTTCCTGAGGGATGAGCAAGTTAGGCATCATTGCAAGCCTATATCTTACCTCAGTTCCTTCAGTACCTTGTAATAAAAGGTTTGACATCAAGGACTAGGTTAGCAAAAGAGAAAGTACTCTTTAGTATTTAGAGTTATCCCAGAGGATGCGTTCTTTATCAACATTTTCTTCGTAAAGCAGTGCAAATATTCAAATCATCAGTGCCTTTCATTCCCTAGCCACTATCAAAAGAGCCTAGCTCGAGTTTAGTTTCTATTCCAAAATTTGAATCATTACATTAAAACATAGCTTAAAAATGGAGACTGATTCCCTGAAACACTCTCCCAGCTTGACAGCGAATCCTTAATAATTTCTCACTGAGGTAGTTGTGCAATAAAACTTGTGGCAAAAATGTTATACAGATCTGACTTCTCTAGCCTAATTCTGGGAATTGACGTGACAATACAGAAGTTGTACTAAGCTCAGGATTCATCATATCTGCAGCTCCATTAGCAATTTCCCTTTTCAAAAACAGAAAATAGATACATTTACTATATTTTTGACAAATTCATGTCGTTTATCAATTTATTATTATTCCTGTTGTTACTAAGAAATAATTTTTTTCAGCAATTCTCTTGGAATCCATGCTTACAAATGCCTGGCATTTCCTTTTTTAAAGCATCCAGATTTTCCAAGATGATTAATCACACTTCAGAGACCAGTTTTATTATTGGCTTAAGTACACTGCACTAATTTTTATTAGGCACATGCAATATGACCACATTTATTTTATCTAGGCATCCCTCGACCTATTACTTCTGTATTCAGGATTATTGTTCTGTCTCCTCTTAAAAATTCCTATATCATAAATTTTTAAACTACATACAATGCCTGAAAATGGAAACTGAGAAATCATTCACCACTTTTTCAGTATCAACTGCAGTTTGTCCTCTTGTCCTTGTAAATGAGCATTCCTTTTTTCTTCCTCTTTTCATGAATTTCTAAAACTTCATTACATCCTTTGCAGTTCCTTATTTTCACTTTCTGTGGAAATAGTTTATTATTATACCATTATGACAGCTGCTTTTTTTAGACAACAGTCCTTCACTCCTTTCTCTGTCAGTTTGCCTTCCCAAAGACCTTTACGTATCAGCTTCTCATGTTTTCTGAAGGCTGATTTCTCAAGGTTTTTTTTTCAGATATGTTTTCTTTATAACTTCCTTACTTTCAAACAACAAACTATTTCACTGTATAACCACTTCCACTCAGATTACCATCAATCCATTCCTAAAGGAGCGATCCCACTATTGGCATTAACATCATCTGCAGTACTTTGGAGTCCATGAGGTGCATCATTAAACACTGTGAGATTATTCAATGGGGAAGAATAAAGTACCTTGTATCATCCTGAAGTTGTAGAAAGAGTAACAACCTAAAGTGCAGTATGTTTCTATGAGCAGTCCCTATCTGGCATTCTTCTTACCAAACCGTGAAACTCGGTATTCCTCAGAAATTCACTGTGTTAAACACAAGGAATGAGATGAAGCTCAGTCTCCCCTCTGATATCCCCTGACTTATACCTCAAGGCAACTTCATAAGGAGTTTTCCTTCACTCCACATTCTTCCCACTGTTTATGAACAGTATGGGTGAAAAGGTCCTGCACATTGGTCGGGGCAATCCCAAGCACAAGTACAGGCTGGGCGGAGAATGGATTGAGAGAAGCCCTGAGGAAAAGGACCTGGGAGTGCTGGTGGATGAGAAGCTCAACATGAGCCGGCAATGTGCACTGGTAGCCCAGAAAGCCAACTGTATCCTGGGCTGCATCAAAAGAAAAGTGGCCAGCAGATCGAGGGAGGTGATTCTGCCCCTCTACTCTGCTCTCATGAGACCCCACCTGGAATACTGCATTCAGTTCTGGAGTCCCCAGCACAAGAAGGACATGGAGCTGTTGAAGTGGGTCCAGAGGAGTGCCATGAAGATGATCCGAGGGCTGGAACACCTCTGCTATGAAGACAGGCTGAGAGAGTTGGGGTTGTTCAACCTGGAGAAGAGAAGGCTCCAGGGTGATCTTATTGCAGCCTTCCAGTACTTAAAGGGGGCCTACAGGAAAGCTGGAGAGGGACTTTTTACAAGGGCATATAGTGCTAGGACAAGGGAAAATGGCTTTAAATTGAAAGAGGGCAGATTTCAATTAGATATAAGGAAGAAATTTTTCACTCAGAGGGTGGTGAGGTACTGGAACAGGTTGCCCAGAGAAGTTGTAAATGCCCCATCCCTGGAAGTGTTCAAGGCCAGGTTGGATGAGGCTTTGGGCAACCTGATGTAGTGGAGGGTGTGCCTGCCCATGGCAGGGGGGTTGGAACTAGATGATCTTTGAGGTCCCTTCCAACCCAAACCATTCTATGATTCTATGATTCTATAAAAGGGAATTTAAAAAATAAAGAGACTCTACAGCCATCAATGCACTAATTTTTACAGAAAGGTATGACTAGGAGCTCTGCTTGAGTTCCACAGCAAGGCTGACTGTTTTATCACCTTGCTATCTGTAGGGAAATCAGAAGTCATATCCAGTCTAAATGGCTATATTTCCACACCCATGGCTTACTAGTTCTGTCACATCAAGAGCTACCATTTCCTCTTTCACCAGGGAAAAGCTGCTTTCTAACTGACAGTTCAAGGACCATAACTTCAGCAGCAAAAGATTTTCTTTTCTCTAGAGGACTCTTTCCTCTAGTGCTAGCCGCTCTCCCCCTGCATACCTCACATCGCCTTTAGCAGTGCTTCTGAGACATAGGCTGAGCAAAGCTGCGAAAATAACACAACATCCCACTCACTGCCCTCATTTTGCTCTAGGCTACAGATTTCTTCATATCTTTTTCTAATGGGCAAGCTAACTCCAACTGGAGACGTAACTGTGCCCTTGATTAACCCTTTCTGGGCTAATTAGATGGAGTACGTGCATTGATGTGGGCATTTAAATAGATATACCTACCTATCTCCATATGAGTATACAAAAAGAAAGGAGACTTAAGCACCTTTTGTATTGCATAACTCCCTTTTGAATGCTAAAGTATTCTGCATTCTTAAATCAGCTCCACCACACAGCATTCACTGATGATAACTGATTCACTGATGATAGCCTTGTTTTACTGCTCTCTGCCGTTTGTACAGTTACATGGCGATGAGTTTTTCATTCTGCTTTGTGAGGTTGTTCCTTTGCAAAGCTCATAATATTATATCTGCTATTCTTTTCTACTTCATCTGCATGAAACGTACCAAAATTTGGTGTTTCAGACAGGAATTAGCTAATACAATGGAAGCAAACCAAACAACACCACTCTCTTTAAGCGTTGCTAAATTGACATTATTTGTTATGGACTGAACTGTTGCTGACAGCCTACTGTTAAAAGAATTTCTCTGCACCTCCCTGAAATGACCGTCTCTGTGACTGTAGACATGTTTCCCTGGGGTGTAGACACGTTTCCTAGATTCTTTGTTTGCAAATGTGAATTCAATATTCATAACGATAATGATTTGGTTTGACTTGCAGTTCAGCAATGCAAGATACAGCCACCTGCATTTGCAACTGCCTGCCTTTGGTGTCGCAAAACGGGTGGAATTCACCCTGTTCAGAATACCCTTTTCTTCTTCCAGATGTGCACATTATTACACAGTTTCATTAGGACTCTCTCAGACTTTAATAGACTTCTAGTTTCAAACCTTCTGACTAATATCCTCAACAAGCATCCTTTCAGACACCAATGACAGCCAGAGGAAACCCTGAGGAGGTTAAAGATGACTATTGGTTTTTGGAGACAAAGCTGAGGGGAACAAGGGCTCACATGGTGTTATTTTTAGTCTTTCTGGTCAAGGGTAAGAGCTCAGGAAGGAGCAGATGCGTTCAGCTGCCAATGAATGCACAGCTACACAGCTCATGTCAGCAGCAAAGATATGTCTTCTTTGATCACACTGCTATGTTTGAGACAGGAGAAGGCTTTCCAAAGGTGTTTATACACTAATGCGCAGAGCCTGGGCAACAAAGATGAACTGCAAGTCCAGGCCAGTTGTGGGGCTACCGTATGAGCAGAACCTGATGGGATAGTGCACAAACTGGGACAAGGTCATGGATAGACAAATACTGTTTGAGAAGGACAGGCAGCAAACAAGAGGAGGGGGAGTCACAGTCTTGTGTCATGTAGTTCCAATAAGAAAGTGAAGATGTGTCTCCTGCAAGCCGCTTAGTCAAGATCAAGAAGAAGGAGAAACATAGGATCCCAGGATTTGTTATAGATTACTTGATCAAGAGGGAGAGCATGAAGCTTTCTACAAATAACTAGTAGAAGTCTCCCAGTCACAGGATCTCATCCTTATAGATGATTCCACTCATACAGCCATCTACTGGGAGAGCAACAGCATTTTCTTGATGACATTCGTGGCAATTTCACAACACAAATGCTAGAGGGAACAAGCAAAGAACTGGTGACAAATGCAGTGACAAACACAAAGAGGAGGCTGAGAGGAATATAAATGCAACTCACGGCTACTTGAAGAGAGTTACAAAGTTGATGGAAATGAAATTTTTTCTAGTTGCAGCTGGTAAATCTAAGGAAAATGGGCACAAACTGTGATTTAGGAGTTTCAGACTGGACAGTAGAAACAATGTTTTCATCAGTGAAACAATTAACCAGAGGTGATGAAATCCTCTAAAGAGTTTTCAAGACTTGAGTAGATAAAGCTGATCTGATTGCTTTGGCAAGAGTCCAGCTCCAGTGGGATGCTGGAGTAGAGACTTCCAGGGGTCCTTTCTAATCAACCTTTCTGTGATTCTATAACTGTGCAAGTCTTGTACAGCTTTACAGATTTCTTCTGGAATTGTTATTTAAAAGTTTTTTCCTTTCTCCTCCAGCACATTCTATCCAAAACAGGTCATTAAGCATATCTGCTCATTCAATTTCTCAGCCAAGAGAATAAGAACTGATGAATTAATTTCTGCTAAATTTATACCTCATCATTGTTTGCTTGGATAAGAATAGAATTCTTTTTTTTTTTTAATTCTATTATTTTTTCTAACTGTTTCAGAAAGTAGTTACATCATAACAAAGTGAATTACACTGCTAACAAACTTTCCATGTACCAAACCCAAACATTTTGCTACTGGGCTATACTAAGTCTAGTTACATTAATGATTGATGTGAAGAGTGTATTTCTTTTTGTTGTTCCAGTATAGTAGAGAGTGTTTCTGCACAGATGTGTTGGACAGTGCTTTTCTCTAGGGAAACCCGGCTGATTTTATACTAGGCAAAATCAGAAATACGTTTAGAAAATGAGACAGGATAAATGTATGCGATTTATATTCTGCAGAAAGGAGAAGTCTGGAGCCTTTTTTCTGGCTTTGCTTTACATCAAGGACATAATAATGTAGAACAATCCTCATTAGTAATCTTAATAAAGCAGAGGAGATAATGACTTTTCAGTCAGCCAGCAGTATTGCCCTGAAAAGAATGTCATGCCACATATATGTTACATATATGTAACCTCATGCTACTGCTAGAGACCACGGATCTCTCTTTTGAAGCAGAGACATTCATGAGGTTGAAGTGACAGTCAGGCAATTTGGCTCTGAAAGAGCATGCTAAAGTCTGCCTAGGACAAACTACACAGAGGAAGTGTAAGTGGTGCATATTCTGTAATGGAAGCAGCAGATTTGAGAGTCTCTGATTTATCTGGTGGCTTAACTAACTGACGCTTTTGGTGCGGTATGTCCACTATGCAGGAAATTCCAGCTCACTGAGGCTGATACCAGTGGTGGTGTTGCATCAGATGTGTAAAAGGAACAACTGTTTATATGTTGTTTTGCATGAAAAAAAATGATCTACATACCAAATAGCAGCATGGACAGATTGTTCGAAAATTAAGGAAATAGAAGAGAGGTGGGTTTTACTGAAAGACCAACATAGGCACTACTGATTTAGAATCATCACTGAGTGGGTCTCAAATTTACAAAATCTGTTCAAAAGTCAGGAAAGCACTGGAAAGTGGATAAACCTATCTCTTTAAATTACTTTCAGTCAGAAACACCAATTTTATCAATCAAACTATAAAGCGCACACTTTACCTGAAAAATATGAGAACAAACAAAGAGCACTGCAAATTAAAGAAATGTGGAAGCAGCTTTCAGTTAAAGTTTATTATGCTCCTGCATTCCAAGTATCTTCTGCACCACAACCTGGGATCAATATCTAGACAGCAAAATCTTATTACAATTTTTTTTTCTTTAACCTCCGCTTAAGGGAGGGTTAAAAGGGACAGGCTAGGGTGCTGTGCAAAGGATCACTATCAAACACTGAAGCTGCAGAAATTATTCATATGGGCAAATTTGTGAGCACAATATGATTTTTATTGCATGTATTAATTAGTCTCCATTTTCCTGCCACTGAATGTGCAGTTCCTATTGAAGTTGATGATAACTGCAGATGTTCAGGCTCTTTAAAACTCAGGTTGTCTTATCTTAGATGTTTCTGTTTACCTCCGCTATAGTAATTAAGAGCTAGATCCTCAAAGATAATTCAGGCACCAACATGAAACTGATGGAATGTCAGTATCTAAATATTTTTGTAGATTTTATTCTAAAGTCAAGCCTACATGTTTCAAGAACATCTGTGCTTTCAGTAGTCATTTGACTTCCCACTTTCAGCCTACCAGCACCAATAGGCCATTCAAACATTCCTGGGGGGGGGAAAGAACATCAAAGAATTCATTTTCTGGAGGCCAGTAAAACCCAGTGTTTTAATATTGCATTATTAGTAAGGTAATAGATTTCAGAACCTGGAAATTCCCTCGGGAAATTCTGATACGTTTACCTTGGCTTTTGGATTGAAATGGATCTTGTCATTCATTAATACTTACTGTCATATTTCATTTGAACGAGCTTACCCCACCACCAACACACTGGCTTTGAAATGAGCGGATGTGAATACACCTAATTTATGATGGTAAATGAGATTCACCTAAGCGATTGCTGCTCCTACATAAGGGCCTATAGGTTGGCATGTACCACACTGCAGGGGCAGATGCCTCTGATCGTTGCTTGAAGTCCTGTTAATAAGCAGGCAAAAGATTCTTTGCCTCTCTCAGTAAGTCCATATTTGCATGATAGCCCCTCCTCAGATTTTTTTTTTTCCTCTCTATTTGATAGTCCTGTCTTCTCAGCCATGCTACTCCAGTCTGTATTACTCATTCACAGGTTCCACCACAGCAAAATACTTAGACAAGAAGGCTTTTCTCCTTAAGGTCTGCATGCACAACTTACATGTCTGTCCAGGACAGCTGAAGACAATGAAGAGTTACAAATTTAATGGTAAGATATTGTGGTAGGTTTGACCTTGGCTGGGCACCAGATGCCCACCACGCCACTCTATCCGTTCCCCTCCTCAGCTGGACAGAGGAAGAAAAAATACAATGAAAGACTCGTGAGTCGAGATAAGGGCAGAGAGGGAGATCACTCAGCAATTACCATCATGGGCAAAACAGACTCGACTTGGGGAAAATTAATTTAATTTACTACCAATCAAATCAGAGTAGGATAATGAGAAATAACATCAAACTTAAAACCACCTTCCCTCCATCCTTCTCTTCTTCTCGGCTTCACTCACAATTTCTCTACCTCTTCCCCACGAGCAATGCAAGGGGACAGGGAATGAGAGTTGCGGTCAGTTCATCACACACTGTCTCTGCTGCTCCCTCCTCCTCACGCTCTTCCCTTGCTCCACTGTGTGGTTCCTCTCATGGCAGACAGTTCTCCACAAACTTCTCCAACATGAGTCCTTCCCATGGGCTGCAGTCCTTCACAAACTGCTCCAGCATGGTTTCTTTCCACAGGGTGCAGTCCTTCAGGAACAGACTGCTCCAGCATGGGTCCCCCACAGGGTCACAAGTCCTGCCAGAAAACCTGCTTCAGCATGAGCTCCTCTCTCCACAGGGTCACAGGTCTTAGAAGGAGCCTGCTTCAGCACAGAGTCTCCACAGGGTCACAGTCTCCTTTGGGTGCATCCACCTGCTCTGGTGTGGGGTCCTCCACCGGCTTCAGGGGGATCTCTACTCCACCATTAATCTCCATAGGCTGCAGAAGGACAGCCTGCCTCACTATGGTCTTCACCACAGGCTGCTGGAGAATCTCTGCTCTGGTACCTGGAGCACCTCCTTCCCCTCCCTCTTCACTGACCTTGGGGTCCGCGGAGTTTTTTCTCTCACATATTCTCACTCTTCTCTTCCGGCTGCTGTTGTGCAGCAGTTTTTTCCCGCCTTCTTAAATATATTATCCCAGAGGCTCTACCATCATCACTGATGGGCTCAGCCTTGGCCAGCAGCTTCTCGCAGAACCCACCCCTGTAGCCTCTCCACTACCAAAACCTTGTTACGTCAACTCAATACAGGTATACCCTGCACCAGTTTTGTGACTGGGCCAAATTCTGCAAGTTCTGATTTGGGCAGATCTCAGTGGGAAATTTGCCTCCATGGACTGTGGAATTTTACTCACAATAAACTCGAGGTTTCTTTAATTTACAAATAAAGGTACCTGACTTTTTTAAGGTGATGACATTTCACTTGGCCCATGGAGGGCATTTGTACAGCCATAAGCCCTGTATATTTGCCAGTCAGATGGCTTGAATCATCTCTCAAAATTGCATTCAGCTTATATTATTTTGAAACAAGTACTTCTGGAAAAGCTGAGAAGACATAACTGAATACAGCTTTCTTAAAGATCTCTCATGCTCCATCTGCACACTTTCTCATCTCTTGAACCAGGATAGCAAACACTACAGAGGAAATTCATTGTTGATAACAAAGCTTCATAGCTTTCCTGCTTCTTGTGTCTCCTCCATCATTCCTTATAGATTGATCTTTACATCAGGTCTAATCCATTAATTTAGTCTCTCTTTAACTCTGCTAACCTCACTCATTTTTTTAAAAAAACTTCAGCAGCTACAGCTGCCACATTTTTGTATGTTTGGTTTTAAACATCCAACTAGATTAATATT
Organism: Tauraco erythrolophus; assembly: GCF_009769465.1. Classification (NCBI taxonomy): domain Eukaryota; kingdom Metazoa; phylum Chordata; class Aves; order Musophagiformes; family Musophagidae; genus Tauraco; species Tauraco erythrolophus. The sequence goes on along the minus strand of NC_141470.1, from coordinate 36,467,466 downwards.
TCCTGGAACTTCACTTATGTGTCAGAACTTCTTAAATATTTGCATAGTAAAAAGTGCTATCACTCATTACTACAAAAGGTTTTGTCATCTGCCAAAGAATTCAGAACTTCATGCAAGCTGGGAAAAATTTATGCAAAGACGGGAAATGATTAATAAAATATCACTGAGAATAATTAAAATATATTTACAATATTAATTAAAAAAATGTTTGATCATTCTTGTATATTGAGGGGTTTTTGAGTCATAACCTTCCCTATCCAGAAGATGACCTTTAAGTAGTCTTTTCTTGGATGGGTTCAATCACAGACAAGAATTTTGTAACAGGTAAGTATATCACACTGAGTTTCCACTGATCGTTGTTCTAAGTCAATGAGATAAATAGGATGACGTAACATGATTTTCCTTAATTGAGCAACCACCAAACCGTGTATTCCTTTTACAATATGAAAGTATTTAGTCAACACTAGATCCTATTAGATATAGCCTATCTCAATACTTGGTGTCATCACATGCAATGTCAGAAAGTATCAGCCATAGAAAATATACAGGTAGTATATATTATTGATAACTCAGATTGCCTGACTCTGGGACTAAAATTTTTGTGAAAAAATGTTAATTTGATAGCTTTTGTTCACCCTTTAGTAGTTTTGCCCTCTTCTAAGATCACCAGAACTGGAATATCACTGAATGAAAGCTGAGATTCTCCCATATGCAGCACATTTTGATATGGCACTGCATCTAACATCTGTAAAAAGGATCAGAAATTAGGCGAAGTACATTCTAGAACAAAGTATTGAATTTAAACTGAAAGAAAATCCCCAGATCAGAACCGTGTTTCTAGTTGCTAGGTCATTATCTCATGAAGATGAAAATGTCATTGGTTTTCAAGTGACAATTTTTTATGAAAACCAGAACCTGCTCGAAGTCTAGAATTTACTAAACAAATCCAGTGATAGCAATGAAAAGAATTAAACTTTAGTCCAGTTTCTTTCATAACTATTGGTAGTAAATAAAAACCTCAAAACCCTGAGGCAAGCCTTCAAAGTCACTGCTTTGAACTCAGCAGAGAAGAGACAAGGCCCTACACTTTAGGAGGAAGCCTCCAGAGCTCCTTTCAACAGGAGAAAAATGAAGACCCTCCTCAGGTCTGCTGGTGTTATCAGACCACTCAATGGTGCACATTCTGTCACTGTTTTTCGCGTGTACTGTCCATCTGTTGAATAGAATTCCATAGAAAAGAGAATCACAGAGTCCACCTCTCCTTACCTCACTACCCCACTCCCACTGCCCAGCACACTTACCTTTCCTTCTTTCCTACAGAATCCCATCTTCCCTTTTCTCCCCTGCTTCCACTTTAGTCCTATTCACTTTTCCCCTTAAAGCACTCCATTCCCAACTTTACTTTTGCCCATAGAAGATTCTGGAAAAATCTACACCTAGATTTGAGACCCGGTTCCTTCCAGATCCCTGGAATACTGTTTTCCCATTATGCTGACCAGGGATCTGCTGAAATATGGCCCCAGTTCCCTTCCAGCCCATGCACAGGACTCTATTTCCACAGGAATCAAGTGCAGGCACAGAGGGAAGGACTTGTGGACACATGGATCTGGTCTTGACATAAGGCTGGAAAATGGGATAGGTGATACTATAATAGTATCTAAAATAGATACTCCTGGATTGGAGAACTAAAAAGGATTCTCATAACTATACATTCAGACATTATTTAGAAAACAATTATGAGAATGAACATTCACAATGCAAACTCAATCTACATACTGCCCATCAAGCCTATTACATGGTACCTTCTACATGGAGAACAACATTACTGGTGAAGGGACGAATAAACTAGTGATGCCTGCTCAATTGTTCTATCTTCAACTCAGAACATTTTTCAGTTTTGAAGTTTCCAAAACTATTCACAAAAATAAGATTGCAATCAAAGTGATCCACAGTGTCCAACACCCTGTCATCATCCTGCCTTCAAGCTTGCATTCAAAAGTCAAGAGTAAAAAAGACTCCATGTCATTCCATTTTTCATCTATTTCATTTGCACCTAGAAACAGGAAGCAAAACAACATGTACAAGATGAGTCCTTGCTAAGAGAAAAGTTCACTGTTTGAGATCCCAGGTAAGTTCTGCTGTGTTCTTTTTCTCTCTCTTGGTTTGTCATCACTAGCTGAGACAGATGAGAATGAGTAAGCATGAATTATAAGTTTCTGGAATATGGAGAGTACAAAAAAGAGCAATTTTTCTTATCTTCTAGTGACGCACACTTATAAATAATCTTGCTTTACCTCAATTCCCACATTACTTACAGAATTTACGATAGAAAATAACTCAATACAACACATCACACGATATGTGATGTCTATTTCCAGTAATACTAATAGATAATTATAACATTACCATGTGTGTCTCAACATACTGAATTTTGGCTTGGACCAGAGCATAACTTCGGTTAGACAGAGACACACAAAAGGATGAAAATAAATCATGTGAGCAGCTGACATAAACTGCTGCCAACCTACCTCACATGTACCCTGAAACAGATCTGCGATAAAATAACAGCTACTACAGTAAACAAAAGGAGATATATCTACTACCTGCTATAAAAAGAGGCATTCAAGCCTAAAAGTGAAACACAATAATATACTTCTTAGAACCTTCCTCGCAAGAAAAATTTGGCATGAGGAATAAAAAGGCATTCCTATATAGGGCTGGGTTTTAACAACAGACCTTGAAACAGACATGACACCATTTACACAAATTTAGTGTTACCACGCCAGTAAAACCCGGGCTCAAAGGATGACACACACGGCAGGAGAACCTTTGTAACCTGCGGAGGCAGTCAGCTATATATTGACTTCCCATGCCAAGCAGGAATGCTTTAAAAGTTGTTTCTTTTTTACCTTCTGTCTTGTATAACCAACTCTGATTTATATTTGTCTTCTGGAAACAAGTGCGGGGAATAAACTCTGGGGCAAATACCAACATTTCTTTGCATCTGGATGTCCTGAAAATTAGTCTAAGAGCCTACGCCAAAACTCTTAATTGAAATGAAGCATTTTCAGTTCATTCTGTTTTGTGGCTAAATAAAAACTCTGACAATCAGAGACAAACATGAGCAGTCTCCAACAGAGACATTACTGACTTCTCACTGTGAAAAATCTAGACTCTGCAGCTTCATTAATTCTCACAAGCGTATGTACGCGTAAACACACACAGACAGCACTCTGAAAAAGCTGGAGGACAACAACATATTAAATCTGTCATCGCAAACCCTGCTAGTTCATTCCTAACCCATTCATGACTAACAGAAGAAAAACAAACAAACCAAATCCTTGATTACACAACCAGCATTTCAGCCAGAGCTCTGTAATAAGGTGGCTTCAAAGGTCAGGCACATAAACTGCATTTTCAGAGGAGGATCCTAAGTAAGGATATTCATTTTCAAAAGATTAATTCACCTTTCAGATTGCTAGTTTTCCATGAAATACATAACTAGTATCTTAGAAATGAACATATGAGTTCAGCTTCTTTTACGTTATTATAGCTGAATCTTTCTCAAGAAGAAAAGCTCAATTTTAGTAACATTTGTTAGCTTTGTTTAACTCGGTGGTGACAGAATACGAGCGTGTTCATGTTAAAGCCGCTAAATGTTATGGCTTCCGTAGGTCACAGACTGGAACATCTAAACTGGGAGTCCAGTCTGAGAACCACAAGTCTATGAAATCTATGAGGAAAAGTAAGTAGATGAGGAGTGGTCCTAACACTAGCACCTGTTGCTCAAAACTGAAAAAAATCTGTGCCATAGCTGAGGAAAATAACTCAGTCCCATTCCACATTATGCAGGCCTTCAGGGAATTAAAAACCTGAAGGGTTATGCTGGCTGAGTTAAGAAGGCACTCAAATGGACGATACTAGAAGCAGTTTGAGATAAGAATGTCTTATGAAGAGATTTACTATAGCCCAATTCAAATTTTAAATTCAGTCTAAAGTTATGGACTTTTTGGCACTCCCTACCGTACTGGCATCCACAACGCCTGCATGCAGTGTTAATATTGAGACTGTACATGAAACATAAGAATTTTGAGTTCTATTTCTTTACTTAATGGATAAATTCTCTCAGACCTCTCCAGTAGCATCTTGTATGAGGCTCATTTTGCCGGACTGGAGTCTAAATTTTATTCTTATATGGTACAGTTGAGGTTTGTAATAATTTTGTTTTATACATGCATGGCAATGGGGATGTATGGATCCATAGAAAAAACAGACAACAATTTGAGAAAGTTTACAGCTAGACTTAGATGTAAGTCCCAATCTGGATCTAAATTTAGATGTTCCTCAAAATGAGACATGCTACTGTTCTTGTGAAATGCATGTTAGCTGAGTTTCGCTGTCCCCTGTAGGTCTTCCTGACTTCTATAGTGTCCAAATGTCGCAATACAAAAAATATTTTCAAACTCTGTCACCTACAAATTTGTGCTAAGGAAAAGAAGGCTCTTTTAATAATTTGTCACCAAGGACTCTTCTGTCTTCCTGGGAATTTTAAAGAAAAAAATTCCCTGGAGAACTCATGAAAGTAAAACAAATAGAAATAAAAATGTATTGGAAATTCCCTTATGTGATGCTATTTTAAAGACTGACAAGTTCTATATTTGGTATGGCAGAACCTTCAGTGGAAAACCTTAGAAATGAATGAACAATCTCACCCACAACTTTTCCTTTTTTTCTGCTGCATCAGCACACAGAACTAAAAGTCAGGGTATCGAATTCTGCACAAGGTTTTATCACATATAGTTGTGTAACATCTTGTACAAATTACAATTTCTTCTGGGTTTTCTTGCCTGTGAAGAGGAGACTATGTTATCTTACTTGCAAACAGTGATATGATTCACCACAATTAGATTCAAATTACAGAGTCAATGGCACGGTACAAGGAATAATGCTGCCCTACTATTCCTTTTAAGAAGTATGAGTAGAAAAGATCACATTGGGATCACATCATTAAAGGACAATCTGGTATTTATTACATGTCAATGCTAGCCTTGCAATGCGTGAGGGATGCATGTGGATATCAACGCATCTGTAAAAGTTCAGCAGGTTGGATCCTTCTCAACATTTTTGCACATGATTTTTGTTGGATGCAATCTGCTCATTTGGAAGGTAAAAGCTAACTCCTGCTGGGAAATAAATCCAAGATGAAAATCTTTATTGTCATCTCTGACAGGGAGAGAGATGGAGCTGCTTCTGGGCAGAACTTCTTGAAGAGCACTGCAGGTATTATTCAGTGGTGCTCTGCATCTGTTCTCTTCAGGAACTACCTGAAGGAGCTATTCCACCAATGTAAGGGACTCCAAACATTAAAATTCTGACTCCTTCACCAAATCACTGTTTCAGTCAGAATAACAGCCGTCTGTATCCTTGTTAAGTTGAAAAGAATTTAATATACCTGAAGGTGTGCAAAGCAAAAGGGAGAAAGTGTTGATTTAACACATTTTCTCCTGCATCATCTATGACAAAAGTTCTGCATGTTTAGAGGGTGCCAGGACATAAAAACTTTTTAATTTTGTATTCTTAAGTCAAAAAGTACTATTATTAGCATGCTATAATTAGAATTACCACAGTTGTAGCCCTTTATCATTAACCAGGACACTATTTCTCTTGTGATTTCTTTGAAGGAAATTGTATACCTTTTCCAGAAGGTTCCTCACTCAGGGCAGGGCTTCTATACAGTCAGATCGATCTTGGCTCTTTTTTAAATCCAGTCTCTTCATATTTTTATTTAAGTGTTGGATGTGGGCAAAGGGAAGATCCATGTTCACTGTCCCTATTAATTGATTGTTTTCTCACAGATTCTCAAGGAGTTGTTCAGGAAAAAATAGAACTTTCTTAGAAAAGCCTAAAAGAACCATAGAAATAAAATCTTACCAGTACTTACTTACTTTTATACTGTAACATAAAATAGGTAACTTGGTAAATTGCAACCTCAGTAGTTATTCAAAACTAGGTTAATCAGAATTATTTTCCCTATAAAAACACCATAATAAAAAACTATTTTTAACATTTCCTCTCTACCTCTCTAGCATCTTTCTTCTTTAGCTTAAAATGTTATTGTTCCCTTTAAGCACAGCCTTCATTCATTTTCAGGTGTGTAAAATGCACATAAAAATAGTTGCTTACATGGTAAAATGTCCTGAGACTAGTGAATAAAGACTACTACGGACCCACTATTACTATGAACTTTACTGCCTGGCTCATTGCATCCTCTCTTGTTCATCCCATGAACATTCCTTGCAAAAATTTTAACTAACATTTAGAATATACTTACTGGCTTTCTTAACAGGGATATTCCATCTGACAGGATTTATCCTGACTGAACTTACCTACTAGCTGATGCACTTAAACGTCCTGTTCTGAGCACAGTCTGTGAGCCTACAATGCTTCATTGTTTGGCTTCTTATAGGTGATAATGAAACTGGCATTCAGTTCCTGCTTCTGAATGGTTTCCACGACACTTTGAAAAAGTTGTTTGCTACTCCTAGTATTATATAACCATCTTAGTTTCAGCATGCATGAAGGCATGTTCTTGTCAAATACCTTATCTCCAGGATTGTATTAACAGCTAAACATGAGTCATGCCGAGCATCAGACATGTTTGTGTTTATACACGATATATGGTTAGGACTTATTCTAAAAACCAAACTTAAATCTGTTAGCCAAATGCATTGTCAACACGTTGCCCTACAACATGGGTGGTGCTTCATTTACTATGCGAGTGGCCCTGATGCACTCCTGCCTATACCCAAGCTAAAGTTACACTGGAAACTGAAGAGAAGATCACAAGCAGATTGCATTACCTGATAGAAATCTTGCTCTGCCCAGCTAAGCTTTAAATTAAGATTTTAAAATTGCATTATCAGAGCTTGATAAACCAGGCTGCAAAGCACTGAGCACTCTGACCCCAGTCCAGCAAAATACTGAATCACATGCTTAACCTTAAGGACATAACTAGTCTCACAGATTTCCGTGGAATTAAGTGGTTTAATGCCTGCCTCTATAAGAAGCAGCATTCAGCACTTTGCAAACTCAGTCATCAAAGGAAGCTAATAAGCACTGAGAAAGTGACACAACGGCCTTGAGTGCATACTTACTGTAAGAATAACAAGTATCTACAACACAGTACTCTGTGAGATGTGAGTGGTTTCAAAATAGCAGATAATATTTTTTTAAGGCAGCTCGGTCAGAACTAGAATATTCTATTAGTGGAAAAAGAAAGGAGTCTTGTCCCAGTAAGCCAAAACAAGAGAAACAAATGTTAGGATAAGCAACTTAAAATATAGATGCATACTTCATTGCAAAACATCAGAGATAATTACAAATTTAGGCTGTCTCTGTCAACTTAACAGATAGAAGCTGTTTGTGTGGTCCCAGTGCACTGAACTGCAGCTATTGCAATCTCCTGGACAATCGCATTGACATTTTATTGCTCTTTTTAGTTACGTTTATAAGCTGGCAATATTAAGAAATGTAAAGTAGCTCCTATGAACATATTCACCCACAAATAAAAATCTTTGCTAGATATTTCTGCAGGTGATGAAATAAACTAAACCTACTAAACTTTAACTTATTTTAATCTATTACGTTTGATACAATATCTTATCAGAAAAAAAAAGAGTATAATGAGGGTTTTCTAATCAAGAAATATCTGGAACTATGAACAGCTTGTCTATCATCAGGCCTTCTCAAAAGGACCCTATTCTGCCAGTCTTTTGTAGTTTCTTATTTTATTTTAATATGATTTTTTTACCTGAATCCACGTATAAACTCATGCCCTTTGGTGCTTAAAACAGGATTTTAAACCTTTAGGTCCAGTAGTGTATCTCAGAATATGCCAGACACCGACCTCATGTTTGAAGGGTCTGAAAACACTAGCATATCCCTTCTTGACTCGAAATGTACCTTCATGACAGCAGTCTTGTGTCACTGGCATTCCTGAAATATTCTGGCCTGGGCAAGAGACATTACTCTCACCTGACATCTCCAGAAAACCAGTGACTAGACCACCTGGCACCTAAATCCAATAGTCGCACTAATGGTGCGTGGAATGACAGGATTAGGCTTCTTGCAGATACACAGTCAGGGTAGTGACTGACAGCACCTTGTTAACTAACTAGGTAAGAAAGCATTCACAAAGGATGTGGAAGATTTGGGATCAAATCACTCTTTTTTGAATTCAGTGTCTCGACTCTGAATTCATGTCTGAATTCAGCCTCAGACTTGTGTATGGATCAAGGCCTCCTACCTTTCAGGCATCCTTTCAGGAATCACTCGGGCCAAGTCTCTTTCAGCCTGCTTTGCTAAAGCTCTTCTAATCTGTAAAGTAAAATAACTAGACTTTAACCAGGATGGGGAGCAGAATGCGGGTCATTTCTCTTTCAAACAAGTCTCTAACTGGGCTGAGGAGCCATTCCCTACCTACACTCAATAAAATTAATACCTTCATTGAGACTAGGAAGTGGGTAGGATAGGTGTTTGGCTGAAGTTGAGCCTGGGGAAGGGGGAGGAAAGGTGGTTTGGTTATTTTTTTTTATGCTCTTTTCTTCTTAGTACACCAGATATTGATCAGAAGTTTCTGTTAAGGAGCAATAAATTCAGTAAAAATTCCCCAAATCTGTTTTGCCCATGGTGCCCACTCAAGCAAAGAAACCCAATTCCTCCACAATCGTAGGTCCAGTCCCAACCAATCTCCATGAAGTACCATCTCACGAAAGGTGACCACCAAATTAACCATCATTAAGACAGAAGCATTGATGCCCTCATTCCCGTCCATATTTGTGAGTTGACAAGTATTAGACTAAACACATCCCATAACAGAGATGTATAAGACATGTAGCTCACTGTGCTGTTCCACTGTGGTGTTTCCACACCACCAGCAACAGGAGGATAAAAGCAGTGTGCTGCCAGAAACATCTGTAAAGGAGGCAGGGCCACAATATCTGAACTTGTCTATCTCATTGATTCATACATGTATATCTCACCTTCTCTTCCAGAAAAGACCCTAATATTGAACCATTTTAGCTTTTTTGGGCCTATAAAACTAATCAGGCTTCTTGCTGAAATTCTTTAATCATGACTTTCTCAGCCAATGTTTAACCTTTACTGGGCCCTTTATTTTTTCTATAAAACAGGAATCAGTTATGTTTACTAGTTTGGTGCTAACAATCTCTGCCTGGTTTGTTTTATACTGCAGTCAGTATCTTCTTTTTTTTTAAAAAAAAAAGAAATACAAAAACAAACAGCATATTAAAATAAAAAAATAATTCAAATAGCTTTTCTACATTGACAGGACAGTTTAAAGTCATTGAGGCCAAACAGCGCCGACCCCCAGGGTTTTGGCTCCAGAAAGTGACTAACTCCTCTTGTGCAAATAAACAGACATCTATCTGTTCTTGCATCTATACCTCAATAAAATCTGTAAGCAGCACAGTTTAAAAGCTCCTGCGATATACAGCATGAAGTTGTGAAAAGAAACGTATTATTCTACTGCTTGCCGTAATTTCAGCTGCAGCATTCAGAAGCCCAGCAGTATTATAACAAACAAACCAGCTAAAATCCGTAATACCAAAACCATACAAGTCTGATCTGACTGAGCAGACAATAGGCAGGCATACAGTTTGTCCTAACGCATTTCAAAAATTCTTGGTACCCTAATGCAAACAGTCTGCAATGAAAAAATATCAGTAAGAGCAATCCTCCAAGTCCTGCTTGAGATTCCCTTATTTGCTTCACAATCAGTTTTCTTTGCTTCTTCTGCTGAAATGCATAGTTATTTATGTAGGTCTGAGACAAGGAGGAAAACAAAACTCTCTCTCTCTGAGAATATTTTGCAGCAGTTTGTCAGAAGTTCAATGTAAACACTGTACCAGCTCCCTTTGAATGACAATACTCATTATGTGCATCTGCAGCTATACACATGCTTTTGTATATCTTCGATGACTTCGAATGAACAATCGTATCAAACTTGGTAGCTACATGTTTGCTATTAGATTTTGAGTTGTCATTTTAATGAGTGAAACTCTCAGTCAGTCAAAACTGCCCTAGCTTAAATTTGCTAAGAGAAAATAGAGAGAATAACGATCTTCAGAAGAAAACTTTATTTTATATAGAATTTCTGTTTCATCTAGGGGGTGATTTTAGCAATGTATATTCTCTTTTAAGATTCACAGCTCTGAATGGCTCTGAGAACTGTAATAATGTCAGAAATGCTTTTACGTTTAAAGTTTAATTATGGACCTTATTTCTATCTTCTTATGCCAGACACAATTTTTGGTAGTCAGTGGGAGTACGTCTAAAGTCACTTCTGCAAAAGAACACACAACCGACTAAAGATATACTGCCAAGCAGATTTGAAATAGCATTTAAAACATTTATATAATTGGAACTGTAAATAAAACTTTATCTATCTAAAATACAGTTTCTATAAATGGCAGTTTGTTTCAAAAAAATGGTATTAACATCCTCAGTGTTGAAAATTGTAGCCTATGTCTTTATGGCAATAATTAGTTGGTAATTCCAGTTCACTCAAAATAAGATTTTTGCTGGCTACGTAGCAAACACTGCACTGAAGGCTCTGTTTCAGAAATCAATATTCCAGCTTTTTCAATCACATCTATTTAACTGTTGATTAAGCTGCCATCCTATCATGACTCCTCTTTCTTTCTCTTCAATTTCACTTAAAGCAATTTATCAAGTTACAAAACCAGTATAATTTAATTCCTTAATTTTTTTATTCTCTGGTTTTATATGACTAATCCAGTAAGCCCTGCTTCCCATAGGCAGGTGTATCAGATGACATGTTGTGGTCCCATCCAAACAAATTATTCTATGATTCCATAATTTTGTCTTCCCTGGATGAAAATTTGGATCAGAGACAAGATTCAGTAAAATATTCTGCATGTGTTCACAGTACATTTCTATATAATTTATCATTATATCACAATACATAGTAGACATTTAGTTTTTAAAACTAAACACTCAGTTGTGGTAAATGCAGATGGGAAGTTTGTTGCAGATAGTGCCGGAGAGTAATTTTCTGTTGATTTTGCTTATATGCAACACTTTTTACCATTAATGAAATCACGTTCTGTTTTAAGAACCTATTTTTCCCATGGCTATTCCTGGAAATATCATATTTACATGTAAAACGCATATTATATATAACCTAAAATTGAATATATAACATTTTTAATAGTCTTGTATGTCTGAAACGGACTCTTTCTTAGCCATAGTTTGGGGATAGAGCTTCTCTCTAAAAAAATATAGGAAACATGCCTATCTTGTAGCTTTCTGGCATCATTTTCCTCTGACATCAATCATGAGGATTTAAAATGCATAGCACATGTATACAGTTACAGTGAAATAAACTTGGCAACTTCTTTAATTCTTCCAGGAGTATGTAAATATTAACTATTTTGGCTGAAATTTTGGATGCTTGCTTCAGGATGATTAAATTGTTATCTTCTGAGAGATTCTGATGTCTGCAAAACTTCATTCTTCATTCAAATAAGGCCAGTCTAACCTCTGAAAAATATTAGTCCTCTGATACTGCAGAGGATTGCAGTAATACAGAATTACTGCACAGGACAGTGTACTCTATTTCAAGCTTTAATTAATTTGCTATAATTCCCACACTTACAGTTAGTTACCACTGAGGAGTGAGGACAAGCAAACCAAGGGCAACTAAGTTTTCATAATACACTACTCAAATCCTGCCAATCCTAAAGCCAATGAGACTTTACATCCTTTACTTCACATGTTTGATTTTTATCTTGACTAATACCTTTTTCTTTCCGCTCCTTCAAAACTCTACCTAGTGAAATATGGCCTATTTCTTCTACAACAGGCAAGTTACCACCATCATGAAGAATATTTACAGTGAATAAGAGAAAATTACATAATATTGCAGGAATAGTTTCAAGTTGACAAAAGAGTAGATTTGGCTCAAAAACAGAACACTGACTTAACTACTTAAAGCTGATCCATAAATAAAACAGTTCCCTAAGAAGCATTTAAGGTTGCCACATTCAGAAAGTCCCAAAACTCCCAGGAAATATTGCTAATATCACACAATGACTAAGCTTTCTAAAAATGGTCTCGAAAGAATGAAGGTCAAAAAGAATAGAAATAAGACACAAATATACTATGTGGTTTCCTTTCCTCATCAATCAGTAAGGCTATACAGGTCGTAGAATCATAGAACCATAGAATGGTTAGGGTTGGAAGGGACCTCAAAGATCATCTAGTTCCAAACCCCCTGCCACAGGCAGGGACAGCTTCCACTAGATCAGATTGCTCAAAGCCTCATCCAAACTGGCCTTGAACACTTCCAGGGATTGGGCATCCACAACTTCTCTGGGAAACCTGTTCCAGTGCCTCACCACCTTTGACAGATACATGCCCTGTCCCTTATATCTCACTGTATCAGCACAAGTTACAGCTACATCACTTTCTCACGGCCTTCCCATATCCTGTCCGAATTGTAATCCCTACACTGTGTGACCTCTTGAGGTAAACTCCATTCTGCTCACCAAACACACTCATTCTTGCCCCCTCTTCTGCATTTTTCCTGGTTCTTCTGCCAGAAAATCAATGCTTTTCCATGACCCAGCAGCTGGATTTAGAGGGAGATCAGTTCAAATCTAGCACTGTTTATAAGGGCAAATAATGATCTTCATACATTTCAAAATAACCTCTTGCAGCCTCTTAACCTTCTCCCAAAACATTAAATTGCATTTCTACTCAGCAAGGCCAACCTAACAAAACATGACCAAGTCATGTCAATGATATTATAAGCCAAGAACACGACAAGAATTTTGAAAAAAATAGAACTGCAATGACATTTTCAAAATGCTTAAATGTTTATTTTAATCTGTTGCTGACCAAATTTCCCAGGAAAGTCTAAGACCGTAGTGACATGAGGTGTACAAAGTCATCGGAAGTTCACTTTCTTTCTTATGACATTGGGGATTGTCTGAAAATTCCTGGCATTTGATAAGTCTTGCATTGAGAATTTCTCAAAGAAAGGACTGAAAGCAATCATGGGAGGAAGAACAGGCCTGAGGTTAAAGCAGTGTAATGAGTCTAAGGAGAAACAGGATCACTTTTGCATTTAGCAGACGTAAGGATGCCATTTTTGCAGATCATCTTTCCAATCTGTAGATTGAGGAATTGTGATTATTTTGTATCACAGTCATGTCAAGTACAAAGAGCTTACAATCTCCAAGACCTAGTGAAATACACACACACACACGATAAGAAAAGGTACTATTAACTGCCCAAGTAAAAATTAAATTATTGTACTCTGGTAATAATTTAATCAATTAAATTGCTAAGACAAACTTCTTTATATCCTCTTAGGATTGTCAAAATTTGAATTATTTCCTGAAGCTAACATTCCCCAGCATTTCATGTGTCTTTAATTCTTCCAGGAGTACATAAATATTAACTATTTTGGCTGAAATTTTGGATGCTTGCTTCAGGATGATTAAATTGTTATCTTCTGAGAGATTCTGATGTCTGCAAAACTTCATTCTTCATTCAAATAAGGCCAGTCTAACCTCTCAAAAATATTAGTCCTCTGATACTGCAGAGGATTGCAGTAATACAACAGATCCTTTGCTGAGGATTCAGTCTGCGCTGAGCATGCTCAGTCCCCACAGAGAATGCACCTGAATTACCGCACAGGACAGTGTACTCTATTTCAAGCTTTAATTAATTTGCTATAATTCCCACACTTACAGTTAGTTACCACTGAGGAGTGAGGACAAGCAAACCAAGGGCAACTAAGTTTTCATAATACACTACTCAAATCCTGCCAATCCTAAAGCCAATGAGACTTTACATCCCTTCTTCCTGCTAGGTTTAAACCCATTTTCCTGTTTTTTAATGATCTTCTCTAGGACAAGACAGAGTGTGCCAAATTTCAGAAATGCCAAGATTTCTCTTTCAGTAGGATATTGTGGGTGCAGGGGTGGAGATGCTGATCTAGTGTCAAAATTCAAATTTATAACAGAGTTGTGGTACAACTGCAGTTACTGAGTGATTACTGCCATTCCTTACTAACCCACTGTCCTCCTCATGCTATGCCATTAACATTCTGGAATATTAATTAGTGGCTTTGAGGTCATCTCCAGCACCTCAAGTATGTAAGGATTCCTCAAAATTTGGAAAGAAGAAACATGAACCTTGTAAGATCCTAGGACCAGCTGCAGAAATAGATCTGTTTTGATGCAACCACATCTGCAAAAAAAGGTATTACATTATTTGCACTCAAAATGTCTAAATTGTTACTAAAGACTTCAGCAAAACATATATTTATCCCTCAGGGGAAAGGAGTTAGAGAGGTGTCCTTTCTTGTAAAGAGATCATAATGTTCTCCACCTCACTGTGTGATCTTCAGGACAAGTATTAGATGAAGTGAGCGTAGCAAACCACAAACTCAAATATTCTGCTCTAGGAATATGTTCCTTAGAATGTCCTTCACGCAGATAGAGAGTTGCAGCATGGAAAGGGAGGGATGGGAGGTCTCTGTAAAGGACTCTTTGTGCCAACACTGAAAGAGCAATTCCTATGGCTGCTTCAACCTTCTGGGCCCTAGAGAAGATGCATTTTTCTTCCTAAAGAAGAAATGGTATGCTTGGTATGCTCCTGAGAACTTCACAATAATGCCTCTCCAAGCAGTTATTGATGGTGCATTGTCACTCTGTGAGTTTGACAACTTCAGAGATCAGAATTATTCTAAGTCCATTTTCTAGTAGCTGCTGCCTCCCACGTGTTGAAAAGCACCAGATACCATGTCTCCGCTAGTTCAGCTATTCATCCAAAAATCTAAGTTCTGCCTTTGGTACCTCTGCCAGAGATTGCTTACCCTCCAATCCGACTGGCATCACGCATTTGACTTCTGGAAATGAACATTATTCTGCTTGCAATTATTTGAGAAGTTTCCCAGGTTACAGCCAAAATATTCATGGATATTAAAAAAAAAATAGAAATAAACACCTTCTCAAAGGAAATTTTACTTGTCACCATTCTATTTACTCAGCCATGGCTTATCTGATCTAATTTGGTGAGATCTGAAAATGATTTCACTTTAGCATAATCTCGGCTGCTGAGTTACGTGTTAGACATTCTTCTGACAGGCTTAGCCACTTCGATTTCATGACAGTTATGTAAAGTAATCTGTTTTGCTATAGCCTTGTAAAGCTAAGTTCTCTTTTTGTAGAAATTCATGGGAGCCCAGTATGAATATTATAACAGTATAGTATGCAATTAAAATTCTGTAGAATTAAACAACATTAACTTGGTTTAAAAAACAATCACAATTTAGGACAAATTATTAATTGTAGTAACCTCTGGCACCTGTATAATAAGAAATGGCTGGAACCATGTGCTCTGATTTTAAGTATAAAACTAAAGAACCCTTTCTTAGCAGGAAGCTAGAGAGGAGAGATTTGTAACTAATTTAATCTATAAAAAAGCACAGCTGAAATAATCTCCAGGTAAGAGGATAAATTTGCATCTGACTGAGAATGAAAGGAATAACAGGTTTAGCTCTTCTACTTACTACTGAACACTTGCATAGCAGTGATAAACTGTGCTGGGGTTATCTCACAGCAAACCACTCTCAATTCAGTAAAACATTTATAGATATGCTTTATTTTTAGCATGAACTTAAACCACTCTGTTTCAATGAAAGCACTTGCATATATCCTTATCAGACTGAAAGACAGTGCTCTGCTGAATACAGACTCTAGTCCCTGTTAAGACTACATCTTAAATGACACGGGACATACACTGCTGCTACAAACTAAGTTTACAACCCCACCTTGCCCCCTATATCTTACATTTTAATAATCTGTTAAAAATAAAAGGTTTCATTGATGAGCTACCATCTCCAAGAGCTTGGAAGGAACTGCATTCTTAACCACTGATTTGACTCAAATTCTGGCAGGAGGATGTAGCATCACAGTTTTCAACCGCTTTTTTTTTCACTAAATTATTTGAAATAAAAACTCTCCTGAGCACAGAAAAAACTGAAATTTTTCCAAGTTACAAAGGAGCAGGATGATCCAGCTAAAGAATCTGTTGGGCATTTCACATTACACCTAGGTGCTAAGTGTAAAAGCAAGGCATACAGCTTTCTAGAATGAAGAATTGTAGGTAAGCTGCCTTAAGGGGCAAGAACAAACATTTATCTACTTAGAGAACTACGTCATATGCCAGAAGGCTGAAAAGACTCAGAGTGAGACTAAGATTCTTTGTACGATGTTCAGCATCATCAACAGAATTGTCTACTATGGAACAGATCCACAAGAGGGTTTAGCATCATTGTCACAACGCTTACCTTTCCACCACCTCAGAGAACTGATAGCTGTGAACAAGCCAATTCAGTTCCTGTTTCAAGGTGTTGCAGACTTAAGCAACTAAAAAGGAGTTCCACAAAAGCAGCACATCATTTGGAAGGCATTTAAACTAACGAGGAAATGCTCCCTTAAGCTACAACCCTTCTCCAGGACAGAGGCTTTTTTTCCTCAAAGGAGAACACAATTCACAGTTTTCCAAGATTTTTCTTGGAATACCAAGGGTTTTTTTTCTTGGAATTAACATGTACGTTAGTGGTTTCTCACAAACCACGGCTAGAGTAGGCAGCAGAGCAGCATGGCAGATTTTTTTTAAACGTTTGCACTTTGGGTGTCAAAATTTGGCTTTCCTACAGAACACAACATATAAATTGCAAATCACAGGGATTCTCACAGACCTGAATGAATTGACCTGTTTTTATGGAGAAACACTGTAAACTGAGCACACTCAAAACAACAGGGCAGTGGCAAAGATGCGTCAAACTATACCATTTTTACAGTAATTTTTTTAAGTAGAACCATACCATTTGAGAAAACCAGTGAAGCAGGTAAGTCGCCTGAATGTTTGGAAGGGAAAGTTATTGTAAATTAACTAGTCTTCAGTAAGTGTATGTTTTAGAAAAGGTTTTTTTTAACATTCTTCTAATCAATTAATTACTGTCAATTGCTTTTCACAACAGGCTGATTCTGGATCAGGAACAAGAATGTAGCTCTCAGTTACAATCAGTCAGTCTCCTTTATCAGTATATCAGATGCAATTATAAAAACATGTAACCTTCAGACACCTGATTAAAAGTCTCTTAACTAGTCACCCTCTCAAATCAAGACTTTAAAGATTATGGTCAGACAGGTTGTGAAATTACACTGGGAAATAGCCAGACTGTCACTCCTCCTTCTGTGTAGCCTGTGCAACTTCTACTGTGTGTGATGAATCATCCCACTAGAAGTCTGGAAACCTGCAGAAAAAAAAAAGAAAAAGATCACTAACCAAACTAAAGGCTGCAACCGACAGTGTTATCTTTAAGATGAGACATTGCGCGTAACTAGCTTGAGTGGCTGGAGTATTTACGCCCTGCTGCTCAACTACACATTTCCTGCAGCACTTCTTTCTATCACAGTCAATGGAATTTGGCAAAGATCAAAATCAGGTCACCTTCAGCTATGCCAAACCTGGCCAACTTGAGCAAAGAGTGACGAATGAAGGAAACTCAAAGAAATCACGTATGTCTCTCCCGAATCAGAACAACAAACATCCTCTTTGCTATCATTACTTCTTCACAGGCTGAGTACATGATTCAGTAAATGACACAACAGGTAGAATTAAACTTTGGAGTATGTATCAGCACGTCAGGGAGAACGGATACTGTGAGGACACCTGGACACATATGCTGTGACAGCACTTTCCCTTCAGTATTTCATTCCTATCAGCGGCATATACAAGCAGTACCTTTACTGGGAGCTGTATTTGGCCAGCACTACGTACTACAAAGATGTCTGAAAACATACCTAAGTCACAACATGGCAAGATATCATCTTGGAGAAGGAGAATAGGCTTCATTCTCTGGGTTACTTAACCTTTGATACCTCTCCCAAACCCACAACTGCATTTTGATTTAAAATATGTGCTATGCCAAGTGTTACTAAGTCAGAGTTGGTGATCTGGCAAGAAATATACAAGAAGGTCCAGCTGTAACCCCACAAAAATAATTCTAACTATATCTTCTAACTATATCCTTACATCTGTGTTCCTTCCCCCACCTCTTGCAAGTTACTGTGTCCTCCTCACAGGCTGGAAACAGAATGAATAACCTTTAGACTAAACAGATTTTCATCAGACTACCCAAAAATATGAGCAAGTCTTGCTAAAAATTATTTAGAGCATTTCATTATCCCAGTTACCCAAAATTTAACGTCTTATAGCTAGACGATATTTATGGTAGGTATTGTCACTATCTGGAGATTTTCATGTTGCACAATGAAAGGGATACAATCTAATCGTGGAGCAAGCGTGATCCAACACTGCTGTTTAAGGCATCTTATTTGAAGTAGGAAAGAACATTGTGCTGTAATCCCTTAGCATGGAAATCGGTCATCCCAGAGTACTTTTCGCCTCCCATTTCTTTCAGCAGCTGTTCCTACAGCTATGGTCACTCATTTCATGGGGCAAGAAAGATGGATTTAGAGTAAATAGTTCTTTTCCACAGGAAAATACTGAAAGGATAAGTAACTGGAAGTTTATAATGAGGACAAAAGAAAGTAAATGTGATAATTTTATACAAGATACACTTCTATACAAGATTAATAAGCATACCATAATATTAAATGACTCCCGCATATAACTTATATATCCCACAATATCACAGTATGCAACATCATGTAAGGCTCTATATGCAGAAATGCTATGCTTGGGGTCATTTCAGTGAAAAATAAGAGAGAAATACAAAACAATATTGAGTATTATTCAATTTAAAAACCATCACGTTTTTCATGGATTCACTGAAATGCATTAAATTATTGGTAATTCCTCTGGTTTCTGACAGCTAACATGAAGGAATGACTTTAGAGGTTAAATACTTCAAAACTGATTGCTTTTCCAGATATCTTAACTGTTGCCACGTATTTAATCAAATAAAGACACAAAAGAAAGATGATCAGAGAAGAAAAGAGATGGCAAATGTAAATAGTTATTCATATCCAGATTCCCCCACTCAGCTGCTTACACAGAATAGAAAACAACAGTAGCATCTCAGACACCAGGCTGGTTTGGAAAGAGTTAAAAAGGTGACTGGATATTTAACTTAGTCTCTTATTTTTTGGGTTGTAATAATATCAAAATAGATGCAGTCTACAAACTTTGTGAATTTCAGCATCAGAAAGCATTACCAGCTAGACCTTTTGAGAGTGACCTAATGATGTTATCTTCCCCTCTTCTTTCTGATAATGAAACGGAAAAGAAATCATGTTATATCTGACAACATGATGTATATTTTTTCAGATATCAAACTGCTTTTGAACTGAATTAGAGGCAAAGCAATTTGTGCTCATTTCAACAGGGCAATTGATGCTCTTTGCACTAAGAAAAATCAACATTTCTTTGATGTTTTCCAACAATAAGAAATGTTTTGTGCTTTGGTGCATGAACGTACAAGGAACAAATGTTTCATCCCATTCATACTACACACTGTTTCATTCCTATTTTTGGGCATCTGGGTCCCTTCATCACACAAACTACGAAGCGATAAGAACCAACAGAGATTGAAATAGACTGCGGGGATGGGAGAAATTTGTGCTGGTGAATTTGTTATATGAGCTGAGGTCTAACAAAGAAGTATACTAGAAATGAGTCACTACAGAAGTGAGCAGTTCAGCTTCTATGTGTGATTCATTCCAAAAGAAGCTGGATGCCTGTATATGCCAAGGCCTCCTTTGAGAGAATAATGTATTTTGTGATTTATATTGTTTCTCTATGTAAGTATTGGGCAATAGTTTAATCTCAAACAGATCAGTTTTCCAGATCTTAATTTATTAATAATACATTAATAGGTGAAAACATGTAATTCAGAAAGCTGTCCACCACATCACGTAACTTGAAAAAAGACTGTGAGATTATGAAGTACTCACATGATTTGAGTAATACTGCTTCTTTTAAAGTGTATGTGAGTTACGGCTGTTGGAAGCATCTGTTTACTCAAATACGGTGTTTGGTAACCTTAGCAATAGTTTATTTATTTAATGTCCCACAGGTCAACCCTTCAAGCTTATCAAGCTGAGGGCAGTTTCTTTAACAGTAGTAGAGTCCAGTAAAGAAAAACTGATCTATATTGTTGGGTCTTGCACGGTGCTATGTATGTTTGATAATAAGGAACTTCAGTTTCTAAAATGCTGTTAATCTGGGAGATTTCAGCAGCACTTAACAAAAATACAAAACAGAAACAAAACAAAACGCCCTTGGAAACAAAATTAATTAGTCTGGTTGCCTAACTGATTAATCTAGGAAATTCTTGCCAAACGTTCGTGTCTTACTGTGTCTTCCAAATTTTAAGAGTTTTTAATCTTTTTTAAATTACTTCATAAAGTGACAAAGCACAGCATTATGCTGGATACCTCATCAACAGAAGTGTGTTTTAGGAACCACAAAATTTAAAACTGTTGCACGGCACTTTGCCCTTGGCCAAGCTCGCACACATGACAGAGGGCTGGCAGTAAAAGAAACGCTGAGCAACATCTTGAAGAAAGCTGTCACGATGCGTGATTGACAAAAGCAGAACACCTGAAACTGCCTTCTCTTTGAGACACTCACTAAAGTGCTTGCACACTGCTAATTCCTGAAGTTTTGGTATCTTTCATTCACACACCGTGGAAAATAAAAGTAACAATTTATTGATTTGGTCTGCTTTCCTGATCAGGCAATCCTTCTCCCCTTCCCTGCAGTTATGATCTGGCTTCTGCTTTCTTTTAGGGCTTTGAAGTTTTCTTCGCTTTACAGCAACAGATTCTGAACCTCCTATGGTTTGAAAAACAGCAGCGCAAACGAGGTGTTTGCATTTCATTTAAAACGAACTCCGACACCGTTAATGAGAGCTTGCAGAACGGCCATCACCCGCAGGGGCAGGAAATGGTACTGGCTGGCTGGTTGGCTTAGCACGCAGACAACAGATCGAGCTGTAGCCCATGTCTCTGCCATGATGGGAAAAGCCAGGTCACTAATGCCGCCACGCTCCTCACAAGCCCGTACCCTCTGCACAAGCCCTAGGAGAGGACTTCTGGCAGGCTCCAGCTGCTGGAAGCTGCTACAGAGAAAACCAACTAGGGAGGCAAGACCTGTGCAGAGGTGTGGATTCCAACTCCAGCTTCTCCTACTACAGTAGTTCCTCCACTACACCCTGCTCTGACAGCCACGAGGCACAGGAGGCGTTTCTTTCACTTCCCTTCCTTACCAGCCCAGGAGAAGCCTGGTTGAACCACACTGCCCAAGGGCTCATGGAAAGGCAGAACCAGAAAACTGAACGCTCTCTCATTTATCAAGGTTTCTTTTATAAGACCCTTTTATTGTGACTTACAACCGCATTACTGCTAAGGATCTACCCAAACTTGGCTGAAAGAAAAATCCATATTTCACATTTCTTGAGCAGAATGCATAGCTCAGCAGATGCGCTCCCAGGTATAGTGCTCTCCTCTCAGAGCTCTGGACATCTTCCCTCCTCGTGGGACCTGACATTGCAAAGGCGGATAGTCACTGAATGCCTTCTGAATGCAAACTGGCAAGAAAGGTACAGATAACCTACTTTCATTCATCCCTGTCAAATGAGGACTATGTCCATCTGCAGGAGAAACAAAAACATATGCCACATTCTCAAACACTGTGCCCAAAATGAGTGGAAACATCTGATCTCAATGCTTCTGCATTTCAATTTCTTTTCTCTAATAATACCCTCCTCCCCTCTTACTCGGTAATTCTGAAAAACAATGAGGCATTCCAAGACTATAGTTGTGGACATCAGAAGAAATTCACTCTGAAAACAACCACTCTGTACACAGAATAGGATTTCAGTAGTGTATACTGAAATAACATGGGGCCACACATTCAGCCACAAAGAGCAAAACTAAATATGATCATCTTATTCAATGAAGGACACTTAGAATCATAGGATGATTTGTGCTGGAAGGGACCTTAAAGATCTTCCAGTTCTAATCCCCCTGCCATAGGCAGGGACACCTTCCACTAGACCAGGTGGTCATCCAACCTGACAAAGCTTCATCCAACCTGGCCTTGAACACCTGCAGCGATGGAGCAGACACAACTCTGCTGGGTGACCTGTTAAAGTGCCCCACCACACTTGGAGTGAAAAGTTTCTGCCTTAGATCTAACTGAAATCTATCCTCTTCCAGTTTAAAGTCATTACCCCTATTTACTACACGCCCTTGTAAAAAAGTCCCTCTCCAGCTTTCCGGTAGGCCCCCTCTAAGTACTGGAAGACTGCTACAAGGTCTCCCCAGAGACTTTTCTCCTCCAGGCTGCACAACCTCAACTCTCTCAGCCTCGCTTCATAGGAGATGTGCTCTGGCCTTTGAATCATCTTCTTGGCCTTTCTCTAGACCTGCTCCAACAACTCCACATCCTTCTTATGTTTGGAGCCCTAGAGCTGAACACAGTACTGCAGGTGGGGTCTCACAAGAAGAGAGTAAAGGGGTAGAATCACTTCCTTAGTCCTGCTGGCCGCACTCCTTTGGATGCAGTCCAGGATACAGTTGGCTTTCTGGGCTGCCAGCGTACATTGTCAGCTCCCATTGAGCTTCTCACCAACCAACACCCTCAAGTCCTCCACAGGGCTGCTCTCAATCCATTCTCTGCCCAGCCTGTTCTTGTGCTTGGGATTGTCCCAACCCATGTGCAGGACCCTGCACTTGGCCTTGTTGAACTTCATCAGGTCTGCAAAAGCCCATCTCTCCAGCCTGTCAAGGTCCCTCTGGAAGGCATCTCTTCCCTCCAGTGTGTCAACCACACCACACAGCTTTGTGTTGTCAGTAAATTTACTGAGGGTGCACTTGATCCCACTGTCCGTGTCACCAACAAAGATATTAATTAGCACCAGTCTCAATGCTGACCCCTGAGGAACATCACTCTTCACTGGTCTCCACTTTGACATCGAGCTGTTGACCACAACTCTGAGTGTGGCCATCCAGCCAATTCCATACCCACCGAGTGGTCCATTCATCAAACCCATGCCTCTCCAATTAAGAGACAAGGATGTCGTGTGGGACAGTGTCAAACGCTTTGCACAAGTCCAGGTAGATGGTGTCAGTTGCTCTTCACTTATCCCCCAACACTATAATCTCAAGGCCACCTACTTTGTCAGGCACTATTTGCCCTTAGTGAAGCCATGCTGGCTGTCACCAATCACCTCATTTTCTTATGTTCTTAAGTTTTACTGTGAATGAGACAGAAAGCTTCTGCAGAAAACATCCTGTTTCCATACGATAAAAAATAATGTGCGTATACCCACACATAAGGAGACTGAAGTTTATTTCTGGCATTCCCTAACTTTTTCCAATATCATACTGCTCCTTTAATATCAGATATCCTGCGTATGTGCACGTGTTTAGACTTAGATGGATGAGTGACTGCAAAAATTCATAATAAGCAACAAAAAGCTGAAATGTTAATCTTTCAAGTCCTTGTGAACAGCAATTTATATTACCTTTACATTTTCAAAAAAAAAAAAATCTTTATAAACAAGACAACCAAATGCTCAAAAATTTCAAGAAAACACACAATGCTGAAAAGGTTATGCTTCTAAGCAGATACAAACAACGTGTTTATAACACTTGTTGGAACCAAGTGACCTCTATTTGCTAGAAAACAAGTAACCTTTAACCACAAGCACTCATGCTGGACATTCAAACAATCTTTGGTTTTACCACATCATAACGATCTGCAGAGAGCTGGGAAAAAGTAGTCTTGAAGACAATGATTTATTTACCCAAGAAAAATATTAACTATTACGGAATAACAAAAATATCTATAAGGCAGCAGTTATTTTTGGCTTAAAACAATTCATTCTAAGGAAGTGGAACCAGATGTGCGTCAAAAAAGATAAATGGAATGGGTTTTTTTTGTGCACGATAAATGTGAAGCAAGGATTGTAGTCTGATAACAAGGGAAGAACAAATGATTATGTTTAGAGGTAAGTCCAGTACAGTTTCCTGTACATTAAATTTCAAAATCTTCTAAGGTCATCAACCTTGAAAAGACAAAGTGAGTATTTCAACATTTTCAGTAGTTGAAAAAATAACATGTATTAAAGAAATTCTTGCACCTGGTACAAATATCACTCCTGCAATGTAACATTTTTGATTAACACTGTCTTATAGAAGCCATTCAGATAAAACAGTATATGTAGCAATCTAGATATATCTGTATAGCATCCTACAATGTTGATATAATATATAATATTTTTCAAATTGATCTGCATTTTTTATTCATAGTGCATTTGTTTAAACACTTGAGCTCTAAAACATGACATTCAAACAGAAAGCTCGTGACTACATTGGAGTTAAATACATATTTTGTAATTCTTCTAACAAAAACGTGGTATGAACTTTTGTTATAGGGATAGTCCTATGAGGACTGTTACAATCATTTACAGACGAAGAAGTTGAGGTATCCTCCTGTAAAGTTACCCAGGGAGGGAGGGATGGAGTTAATTCCACATTCTGTGCTCTCATTTCTAAATAGTCCCATTAAAAAGAAATAGAATTAATTGAACTCAATCTTTGTAATAAACGTACTGTAAGGGCCTGGTTAAGGGCTGAGTTGTCCCAAAGCTGCCTCTCCAGCTGTGCCACAGACATGCCCCAGACTGGCAGCATGTAGCTTACTGGCATAGACCTCACCCCACCCTCAGGCTGATGTCCTGTCCCAGCCCCGGCTCATCCCTGCCCCCAGGGAAGCGCCCGATGCCCAGGGCTGGGGCTGCCCTCACTGTCCCACTCCTGGCTGGGGCAGTGGGACAGTCCTGGCTGCCAGGTCCTGCTGCTCCCATGGGGATGCAACTGTGGCCCCCAACTCTCTAGCCCATGGGGAGCAGCACCCCAAGAGCTTCCATATAACCACTAGTTCCTTTCTAGTTTTCTTTTTTGGAGGCATTTTGAAGGTGGATTCTTCCTAATACCAAATTAACACAAAACACCAAGCAAAGCAGATTATTTTTTTCAGATAAAGTCAATTTTAGTTCTAATCGAAAAGAAATATCCTTTTAAAAATACTTTGAAGAAGTAGCTGTTTCAGACCTCAGCCTCCCTTTCTCCTTTATGGCCCTGCTTGTTTTGTTTCCACAATACAAGCAGCATAAGAGAGTTTCTTTCCCCAGTATGAGCACCAACTCACCATGGGAAACGATAATTACAATCCATCATGAGAGATGCAGTTTCACAGGCAATTCTGGCCCAGCAGAGAAAATGGGGAGATGAACCCTTAGACCTTGATGAGAATTGTCCCATCTGACACAAATGTTGCATTTCTAGATTAATAACAACCAATTGATTATCATGTAATCTGAATTCTGGGACAGCTTACAGCTCTTTATTTAAAAACCTTAAAACCCTTTTCTTCTAGTATTGAAATAATTCAGGCTTAGCATGCAAATCCAGAGCCAGAATAGCTGCTCTGGTTAGCTGGTGTGAAGATGCACCGCATCTCCAAGGACAGTGAAAGCTCCAGAAGACAGAACAACAAAAAATTTTAAAAGCAAGTAAAAATAACCAACAGAAGAAAGCAAGAAGTTGTCTACAATAACCTAAAGATTGCTGCAGCTGTTTCTCCCTCCCACATAAAGATTTTAGCTAGCAAGCAAGTGCGCTTTCAAAACTCTTTTCCAGTGTAAGTCACAGAAGAGCAGTTAGTGGTAACCTAATGACTACAAAGAAGGCAGTGTGCAGGGAACAGCTGAATTTCCAGGCTCCTGCACGTCAGATATTTGGGTAGGACCTATTGGAGGCTTTTCAGAACTTTAACCTCAGTTACCTGAAACAACCGTGTCTACACGTTTTCTTCTGAAATCACAGGACTCTCTAGCCTTTGGTTCACCCTGAAAGGATTCCTTTAGGCTTCAGTGACAAAGATTTGCACTATTACAATTGAAAGGTAAAGCAGAACCTTTGACATATTACAAAAACATAGCTGGTTTTCAAATGTTAGGTGACTATGTTTGCATGCCAAAAGATTCCAAGCAAAATCACGTTGAAGTCATACTTAATTATGGTTATTAGCCAACATACCAACTTACCTGATAATAAATAGAAAGAAAATCATAACAATAATACCACCTCAGTTATTGATGATGATGATGATGATAATAGGAGCAATAATAATTCCCTACCCACATTTTTTGTTTCACTTTTCCCAGATTCCTATGTTTTATTTTTGTTTTTGTTAGAGGAGACGGTTTAGAGGACTTTTTCCCTTCTGTATGTCAGCCTCAGAAAATAAGGGTGAAAGGAAGAGTGGAAAAATGTTGGAATTGCTGATGACTTCTGTGGTGAGATGATGTTTGCATTTCTAGAAATTCCAACATCACCTTAAAGAACTGTAACTCTTCAGCCAAGCCTTCCCTCAAAAGTGCACCAAAATAGACCATGCATTTTTTAAAACATAAAGGAATCATCATATGTCTTTCAAAATACTGAAGTAAGTGTCCATGAATGAATCTAATAGGGGAGATGTGAGCAAAACAAAATTTTTTCCCTCTAAAAAAACATCTGCAGGGAGGGTCGTTTTTTGTTTTTTTTTTTTTGTGGAGAGGTTATGCAAAACAAAACATTTTTTCAGAAAAAGATACTTTAATATTCCTACAAAAATTAATCATTTTTCCTTAGAAAGTCTTATATTTTTCTTTTTGACAAACATTAAAAGGAAACGAATTCAAACAAACTTGACTTGCATTTCAGATTACATGTAATAAATACGTAGAATTTCCAGATATAGGCAGTAAGGTACCTGCAAAGGTCTGGTAATGCAAATTTTTGTCAGATAACGATGGATGATATTTCAACTTCTTTTAGTACCACTAAATTGACTTTGTCAATCTTCAGCTCCTTTGCTAATGTCTTTGTACACAATCTTGGACGGTGTGTTGTCTCAGTGGCATTATCACACCTTTTACAGTAACCATCATTCATCTGGAATTATTCCATGCTACTAGTCTCCATACAAATACAGCTTCTTTCCATTTATCAATTGCTACTATTAGAATGCATTGATGACATTAGTAATATTACTCTAAGTTATTATCCTCTATATTGTTTTTCTTGCTGAGAGATTACTTTCATTTATTTTCATTGCCTATGAATAGCAGCTATACAGTATCAAATATTTCCTTGCTTTTATAGGAGTATCTTCCTCCTGGACAATCAGAGTAAATTCTATTTATAAATGGATTTATTTTTAGAGAGAGCTAAAATACTAATAAGCAATCCATGATACCTGGTACCATCAATGAAGGAAGTTTGTCCCTCTATTACTTACTAATGAATGAATCATGAGAATAATAAAATCTTATCAGTTTCTTGCCACTGACTTACTAAATATACTTTTAATTCCTTGAATTCTACTTAATATTTGTGATACTCCAGTATTGTCCTTCAATTACTTATGTTGTCTACTTCTGCTATGTTTAAACTTTAGTCAAATTTTCATTTGTTTCATATTTTATTTCTTTCATTTTAATAATAGCATTGAAGCAAACTGATTGCCACTACCATTAACAGTTAGAATTTCCATTTGTGTCTTCATAATATATTTGGTCTTAATTTCTCAGCAATCACTCTAGGTTTTTTTTGCTTTCTTTTCCTAAGTTGTTGCTTTTTGTGTTTTTGTTTTTTTTTTTTTAAATCTTGAATATACTCTCATTTGAAGCTGTACTTGAGATCTGCTCTATAGAATATATAAAAACACAGGAGGAAATTTTATAAAACATGTTTGTGTCTTTACTCGGTTCTAATTGTACATCCATTCCACTTCAGATGAAATCTAGATGAACTACACTTCCAAGAGTTCTTTCACATTCTATATGTCATACGTCATTTTCTAAAGAACCATAAAGCAGTTAAGTCTCTGACAGCAGGTTTCACCTATAAAACATGAATCTGCTTTTGAAGGCAGCTGTACAGGATTGCAGCAAAGTGTATTTGCTCAGTTGGTAAATTTTTTCTCCTGAGTAGTGACAGGTGTCATCAGTCAGCAAAGCAAAGATATATTTATTTGTGGTGCTATAAAAGAAAATCTGTAACTTCTACAAACAGATTCTCAAATCTGCTTTGGAGAGAAGCAGTTTGAACAACTTTAAGTTTCTACCCCAGAAGTGAAAATACTACAATTCCAAAGCCCTCAAAAGGAGGGCTTGGTCCAAGCTGATCTTTAGCAAAAGCGAAGGAAATGTGCCTAGACATGTCAAGGGCCAGAACATATTAGCATCTTTTTTGTGTAGGAACTAAATCTGGCTTCAGTTCCTACCCCCGTCAGAACTTTGAACCCTGAATGGCATTGATCCACTAAATATGGCTTAATTAGAAAGACATGCAAAATACCACTTCTGAATTCCTGAAGGAAGACAACCATAAAAGTTGAGTAAATCAAATTAAAAAGTAGTAAGACCCAAGTGCTAGCAAGTCTGTGCGGATGGCCTACAATCTCAGCTGTGGTTTCTGCAGAGCAGGAAAAAGTTGTTCCAAAAGTCACACTTGGATTTCTTCAGTTCTGAACAGGCTCAAGAGCCAGGCAACCCCTGGGTATACAATAGCCTGAGCATCATTTGCTTCACAACAACGTTTACATTGAATCATTTGATTCTTTCTTACCATACATCACACACGTGCCTGTTTCTCTCTATCACCTAGAGAGAAAAAGTAGATAATTAGAAAGGCAAGATAATGATACAGTCTGGTTGTCCACAGCAGTATCATGTTTCTTTGAGAACAGCAGCTGTATAAAGAAGGGACCAGCAAAGAAGTTGACACAGCTATGTTTTTTTTGCAAATTAGCAAACAAGAGCTGAGCATCCTCAAGGTCCTAGATGGGTAGATTCATGTTCTGCAACATTCATCCATCCACTCTGATGTAGAAGATGCTGATGAACATAGAGCAAACTAAAAAAAGTTGTTTTTTCATTTTCCGAGTCAATGTAAAACTCACTCTTGCTTCTCTCAAGAGATCATCATATTTCCTAAATACTATTTTGAGTCTGAAATTCAATAAAATGTAAAAGTATGAGAAGTAAAAAGCACTCTCTTTTTATTTTCCTTCCAAGTTTTACACATTTTCCACATAAAAATATATGTGGACGTGATTCTGTTAAAAAAAAAAAAATAGTAGTCTCAAATCCTTACCAAAACTCAGCTTGGAGCTTTTAATTATGTCCAAAACTGGTTAAATCTCAAGTACTTTCAAATTTTGCATGTGATTGCTTTTCTCATGTCTGATATCAAACAACAAAGCAAAGATCTTCTTAAGCAATCTTACTCTTCATGCAATACACCATTCCAGTTACATAATTGAAAAAGCCATCTGAATATTTTACCAGAGACCAAAAATGCCCCAATCTTCTCCTCTTAGCAATAACCTTCTGATTTGAAAGCCTAAGGATTTTTCTGAAGCAATTGAGGATTTGCTTGGACTTAAGGGAAAAACAAAGGACACTCGTCCAGTGCTGCTCTGATATAAATGTGGTTGGATTTTTACTTTTGCAATCTGGTTGCACTTAGTATTATTCTTCCTATGTCCAAATTTAGGTTTATGGAACTAATCTATTTCCAATAAGATCATTCACTGAAGCCCCACCAAGAATCCTGCAGACTGGAACTTCTGGTGTTGTTTAAACTAGAGCCATCTTGTATATTATTCATTTCAAAAACCACAACTTTTCATCATGCACAAGAACTTGGAAAAACATGTTGAAAAAGCATTCTGCAAATCAAGTTTACTGACAATTCAAAATTTCTGTTAGCCAAAAAAGTTTTTTGAGTCTTTTCTAGATACGCTGATAATGTTACAGGAATTTAACATGTGGCTGCTCCCTATGACAATCTACATTTAAAATGTAGATTTCGAAATTCTACAGCCTATGGAGGCAGCTACATATTGGTGCACATTAACCAGGTCCACAGGTGTGATAGTACTAAGTATAGGGGAAATCAAAAAGCCACGTCACAAACTGCACTTAGCACATGGCTTTGACCACTTTGTCTGCCTTCTGCCAACAAATCCATTTTCCCTCGGACTACTTCTGACATTCCAGTCCTCTGAGCAATTCTAAACAACCATTGTTTTCCAAACATCGGCATGCCACAAAAATGCTTTCTACTTTCCCCTAAATACAAAATTTCTCTCAGAAAATAACCCTGGCCTGATGTCAACACTGAGCAATATTTAGTCTTGCAGATATAGATATCTATGATGCCTTTTTGTGACAGCAGAAACAGGAGGTTTAGACTATGAAAAGAATAATAACTCTCATTGGATGTCAAAGAAATTATGATTTATTTGGTTTTCAATTGAAAAGCTTTTTTTGGCTTTTTATTTTAGTTAACACATTTATCAATCAGGTTTTTGATTTGATTCTACAGGTCTTTAGGCTTGGACATCCATCTCCAGAACACAGATAGTCTAAGAAGGAGCTTTTAGGGTTTTTGAAAGGGGTGAATGCTCTAGCGCCTTGTCAAAGATGAAACTAGAGAATTCTTCAAGAGTCCTTGATTTTACTTATGTTCTCCCTAATTGGGTATAGTGAAGGAATGCCTACTCTAACTCAAATTTTCGTTGCTCTGAATGAGTTACTGCTTTCAGCAAAGCACACTGTTTTCTTTAATTTTATACTACTCATTTTGCAAAAAAATATACTTCGCAATTTTTTATTTTGCTTTGTATAATATTAATATTCTTTATACTCTCCAGAAACCTTTCTTCCTATCCGTACTCAGAGTCCTTTAGACTTTATAAAGGCATTCAAGTGTAAATGACAAGAAGGGTCTGGTTTTCCAATCTGAGAAGAAGAAAACTGAGTTTTCTATTAGAGTTCAGTTCCATTTGAAAATTATTACAATGACTTAAAATGAAAATAAATTCTCTGGTTTTGCTGGGGTTATTTTCCATCCAGGAGTCACAGTCCATTAGAAAACAAACCTTATTAACAATGGTTTAAATGACAAGCCTTTTCCACAATCTGAATTAACAGAGGATGTGGTAACTGCTCAAGAGGTTTTGTCTATTGATTTATTTAAGCAGTTTTCAGTTCCTTGCTTAATACTCTGTGGTTCTAAACTTAGTTCTAGCCTAACTCAGTCTTGTTGGAAACAGTCATCTAATTTACGCACATATAGAGAAAGATACACATTATTTATCTCACTGAGATTAAAATAGCTGTATAATCCGTCACACTTTTTAAAAAAAATCTGTAACTCATGTATAAATCCTGAAATTAAGTGTAGAAAAGAGGTGTCATAATTAGGAAATTCATATCTGCCAGTTTTATTACACTTGTAAATGTGAAATTGCAGACTACGACACAAAGAAAGAAGAACTAGAGTAAATGAATATGTTTTAAAGCATTTTTAAAAGACCTGAATGCTGAAAGAGCTCTACAACACAACCTAATGAGAAAAAAAAAAAAAAAAAAGGAAGATTAAGGACCATGAGAAATGAACAAACAGGTTTTGCTAAGCAGTATGGAACAATCTTAGGTAAAACAATTAGTGAGCGAGCAGCAAAGACCTTGTAGGATTGCTACTCGTATACTAACAGGGCTAGAAATATTAAAAAAAATAAGAAAACAAGTGGAGTATTTTCGTTCCAGACTGATGAAAATATATTCAGGTTTGGAGTCCTAGAAAAAAGGATAGCTCAATGTTAGGAATTTGGCAACAATAAATTCCCCAGGCAAAATAGCCTAAGATAAAGCAAAGTACTTTTAATTAAATACTTGTCCCTGAAAGAGTCATACAAACCCAGCAATGTTGGACTTTTGGTCTGCTTAGTCTAATGAAAATTGGCAAATAATAGTGTGAACATAAGAATTATAGAATATTATGGTCAGGCTAACTTTTATTTCTTCCAAAGTGTCCAGAATAAAAAAAAAAAAAATAGTAACTTCAATAACAGCACAAAGTGGTCCTTTTCTTTCAAAATATACCATTGATCCAAGCAAACATAGTAAAAAGGGCTGTGATTTATTAAAAATGTGCACTGGTGGGAGAATGTTCTTCAAAAATGGTTAGTTCAACAAAAAGTAGATGTAAAATACTTTAAAAAAGCCATGAGACATACTGTATTGGAGGTAGTACAATAAGAAGAGAAGCAGGAAAATGAGCTAGGAGGAATGTGCTTAATACACAGAAATTAAAATAATGAGAAATTTTTGCTCACATTTCTTACAAAGGTCACTCTGAAAAGCAAACCAACCATCAATCAAATTCAAACACAAAACCAGAAATCAAAATTAGAAAGATAAACATTTAATATAGACTGCAACCCATGGGATAGATTGACTTCTCTTTAATTGTCGCAGGATAAGCGCTAAGACCTCCAGTTTCAGGGCTCAATAAAGTATAGCCTTCAATTGACTTTAGAGAAGACCCAAAGAGCCTGAATTTTCAGAGTTGAGGAGCTATCCTCCCAACTAAAATTAGCAGGGGCAGGATGGGTTTAAGTACTTCCTAATAAAAATCTGCCTTTTTCACAAAGTGAAAAAATGGCTGAAAGTGGCTAAAAGAGGTGAAAGAGCTACTGCTCTCTAAATTAATTAGATGTTTTAAATATTAAAAATTATAAAACAGATAGTATAATCAAAATATTATTAAAGATAAGCCCTTGTGTGGTATTAGTGTATGAAAACAAACACATGTATTTAAGAGCAAAGTACTCTCAAGAGATTTAAAAAATATCAATATAAAATAACAGATTAGACCCTGAAGATCCTACTCCGTTTGTCCTGAGGGAAAACTTTGAACAAATTTAATTAGAAAGTCTTTAAAAATCCAACAGAGAGTTTAAGTAATAAGATTAAATCCTGGCTCAAAGTGAAGTAGTATTTTGAGAAAACTTCCATTTCAGAACAAGATGGAGTCCAAAAAGTGAAAAAAGAATATATTTTTTATGAACAGTTGCTTTTCATATTTTCTGATTTTCTCCTCTGTAGTAAAGACGCATACTTGCCTGCATTTTACAGATTAAGAACTGAGACCTATGGAGAAAACAGAGACAGTCATTTAACACTATTTAAATATTAAAAGAACAGACTGGCATATAAATAATATTAAAATCTGGCTCTACATGACTTGCTGTCAAATGGTTGTGAACATTGCAAGCACAAGACCACACTTGCTTACATGGCCTCATCTCTGAGAAAAAGGAAGGACAAGAAAAGGATAGTGATAGCCTTTCTTTGATTTTTTTTTTTTTTTGCAAGCAGATGTAACATGAACACCTGGAGTGCTCCTTCTCTCCTTCTATACATATCAGTGTAGAAGATATCCTGATGACTTCAGTGTTGAATTGTTAGATAGATAATCATTAGAGCAGCCAAACCAAGGCATGAGTAGTTGTGTAGCAAGAAAAGAAAAAAAAAATTAAAAAAAAAAAAAATCACACGTTAACGCACTTGAAATCCACCTAATACGGGTAAAACTTCTGGGAACATCCAGCTCTTCAGTAAAACAAGTGGCTTTAAAATCTCCACTAAATTCGTTTAGTAAGGGTTTCAAGACCTTCTCATGTTCAACACTTTTTGGACATGAGCCAGCAACGTGCCCTTGCAGCCAAGAGCCCCCGGGGCTGCATTAAGACCAGCATCTCCAGTAGACTGAAGGAGGTGATCCTTCCCCTCTAATCAGCACTGGTGAGGCCACATCAGGAGTGCTGAATTCAGTGTAAGAGGGACACAGAGTGGGTCCATCAAAGGGCCACAAAGATCACTAAGAAATCAGAGCATGTCTCATATAGCATCTCTCATACAAGGAGTGGTTGAGAGTGCTGGGACTGTTCAGTCTGGAAAAGAACAAACGTAGGAGGGAATTGTATCAATGTGTTACCTGATGGTGGGAACAAAGATGACAGAGTCACAGTGAAAGGACTTGAAGCAACTGTCACAAACTGCAATCTCCATCCGTGAATATATTAAGAAACAGACACAACCCTGAGTAACCTGCCTTAGTTGACCTCAATTTGAGCAGGAGAAGCTGGACTAGATGATCTCCAATGGTTCCTTCCAAACTCAGCTCTTTTATGATTATTCACGGAAAACAGCAGCAGGGAGGCAGCCAGACCACTATGAGTACATAAATGTCTCGGTCAGCTTCTTCATTAAAAATTATTATCCTATGTGAAATTAGTACTTAATCTCTAATTTACACTCCAAATCAAGTTAGCTAGTCCAAGTTTAAAGCACCACTGTGTTTAGGGAAGAGGGTTGTTCCCCTGTGAATAGGAGCTGTGTAAAGGGGAAACCTAAGTAAAAGCCAATCAGGAAAGATGCATGTATTTCTTCCCTGCAAATATGACTCAATTTAACTACCAATGTAAGCTAGTTAAGAGAAGTTATACTGCAAAATTTTGCTTGAGGCATGCTTCATGATGGTATTACTGCTGACAAACTGTCCTAATGTGATCTTACAGCCTGACCAGCTAATACCCTTTGTTCCCAAATAACCAGCCTATTCCTGTTACATGCAGCATTATACTCATAAGTGGTTGCCTAAGGACAACAGCTAATACTCGAGGAAATCTTTGGATCATAACCGCAGTCAACTCTGCAGTGAGAGCACCCCTGGTTAAAAAAAAAGCTTATACTGATGCCAAGGTTGTAATTTCATTATACGAGAGCGGGACATAGCAATTCTGTCTGAAGAACGTTTCAGTCTTAAGAGCATTCCTACACCACAGCCTGCAACCATAGATGTTAATGTTTTGTGGGTCTGACCTGTAAACTGTTCAGAGCACACCCAGCTGAAGAAACTGGCAAAAACTAGGTTAAGCTAATACTGGAGCTGAATTCTCCGCATTGCATACACTGGTTTCAGTCAGAAGTTAACAAAGTCACCACTGGTACACACTAGAAGATTTTCAGGTATAAAGAGGTATTATGTTCTTTAACATGAATGTTTTTGTGACGCTGAAACTGTTGTCTAGTGCCCTAAGGTTTAATTATGCACTTCCGCTTTTTCTCCTGTGATTAAAATACTGTCCCTCTTTTTTTCCCCTCCCTGCAGTGTATGGATCCCATGAACAGAATTTCGTAAACATTTGGAGGCATCTTGTCAAATTTAAGAATAATATTGTTATATACTACTTATAAATGGCGTAGGAAATATCTACTGAAGACATTTGAAATACTTAGTAACAGATATGTACAAATAGAGACCTTCACTAGCCTTTAGAGTCACTGAAGCTAACCCTTATTGCTGCAGCTGATTGCATGTGAACTACTTTCCATTAGTCATAACATCTTTACCCCAAAATATCAGAAGCTCAAGACTGCAAGAGTATCAACAGAAAAATAAAAAGGAGTATAATAATAAAGTGAAAAGCAAAGCTCTACCTTTCAAGTCAAAGTTAATTCTGGCTGCCTAGTGATACACCTGTGTACTTCTCACCAGTATGAATTGAGTAAAATTTCTCCAATTCAACCATCCTTATCTCAGAATTACTTAGCTTTTGCTAGTTTCAGTCAGACCCCATAATACTTTTTAAATTTTTAGAGTTCATTTTTTGTTTAAAGAAAAAGCAAACTGACTTTTGTCTACATTACACTGTCTTTAACTAAAAGCTTCTGCTGAAATAACAGCAGCTGTTGTGGATAGATTCTAAAACTGGCTTTGCATATCACTTCTTACATTTGTCTTTTTGCTGGAAGTGAGATAAAGGAAATGAAGATAAAACAGATTTATGTGTCAATTCCCAAGACGTTTAAGCAGGGCATTGTCTTACCTACTAAACAGAGCTGAAGTAAACAAGCTCAGTTCACCAGGAAGAGTTGCCAAATAAAAAAAAAAAAAAGCTCTGTGCTTTTTTAAATAAATAAATCAAAGCCCCATAGCTAGTTTCAGTAGTTTGCAGAATTACTAGGATGCTGCAGTCTGGTGTGTTTGAAAGTGTTTTTGCAGGGAGATTGCATTGATTTAATCTCAGATTTGAGGGTTAAGAAGATTGTTGGCTCTGAGAAATAAACACATTTAATACCACCTACTAAGTACGGTTTCACTTTCACAGGACTGCCTGCTTTTGCAGCATGAAGGCCCTGAGCAGAGCCTTGATGTTTTCAGCACTGCTCTTTGAGCAGCAGCTTTGAAAAAACTTACAGCTACCTCAACAGATGTTCCAACAGACCTGGCCAGAGACAAGCTAATGAAGACTATATGATCATGGAAACACACTCCAAAGCAACGTACTGGAAGAACTGTATTAACACATGTTTAGGAATTCCAAGTCCATGAAGGTTCACATTCAGCTATACAGGGCTTTTATGTATGGCACGCTCTATTTTCAACTCTGTAAATTCATGGATCCTTCTTATGAAAAGATTTAGGATAGAATATATCTTTCTGGTTTTATCAAAACCTTATCATTTAATGAAAATAGAATACTTAAGATGGAATATCAGAGCACTATTTGATGGAAAGACCAGGTAATTTAGCGAGGGGCAAAATAAACTTTGACACAACAATCTTAGACATCAAACCACTTGCACTCAATTTAAAAGAACAAATAGTTCATTCATGTGTCCCTTTAAAGTCATCAACATTAGATGATGGAGGCCATGAACTCCGGAGTTCCAGAGCTCTGATGAAATTAGAGCATGAGGAAGCAGAAAATGGTGATGGAGCCTTGGCTCTACCGACTGGACTAACTCAGAGGTAGAGGACTCTGATGATATCGCTAACAACAGCTTAAAGATCTTCATCTGTTACTCCACATTATCCTTTCTTTACAGTGGTTTTAAAAAGCCTCACCCAAGAATAACTGTTGTCTAGCTGTCTAATTAAACAAGTACATGATTTTTTAAAATTGGGTTAAATCTCCATTTCTCCCCACAATTTCAGTTTTCTTCAGTGCTAGCAGTACAGGGAAAAATCAGGACATTCCTGTCTCACGTAAGTAACTTATACATGGATAAAGGTATCAAACTTTAGATTCCTACTTTGGAACTGGGTTTTTCATAATCCCCTCATAATTTAAAATCCTAGTTAAGAATGAAAGCAGTAAATAGGAAAGAACTCCTACCCAAAGGACTTTTGTATACAAGGCAAGCAAAAAGAACTACCGTGAAGCAAAATGCAAGAAGGATATACATAAATAAAGCACAAGGGTCCTTTTAACAATATACCTCTTTCAAGAATTTTGCATTTCCTGAGCTATATCTATTTCTGTTCAAGACAGTCAAAAACTCCCCTTACTTCAGTAAGAGCTGGATTAGTCTCTTAATCAGGAGCTCAGAGCCACATTAAAAATACCAGTGTGAGATGGTTTTAAAAAAAAAAAAAGGTATTTTTTATTGTGAAATGTTCCTTTGGACTTATAAAAGGAAAATGCTTTGCATTTTTTTTCTTCTAAAAGAACGGGCCCCAGACATTTGGAAAGTATCTGCTCTGAGTCACAGAAGTTTGCGAAGTACCCCTTTATGCAATCAAAGGCACTCACCCTTCCAGTGTTATACGCGCGTCAGTACATCAGATGCACTATTTTGGTTGTTCCACAGGCCCTCTAAAATCAGACACGGTCTTGGCAAACTTTGCAAATCATGTCTCAGTCTGACTCAACACTTCAACCTCACAAAGCTGGAGCTTCTAAACGTTCCCATGTCACTGAGCAGGGGTCTCAGCATAGAGACTCAAACACATCAAAGAATCCTTTGACTGCTGAGTTATGAGGAGACTCCCTTCTCCCAAGCGAAGGGTCCAGGGAGAGAGACAACACATTTGCTGTGTTAGCTTTAGAAGTCACACACTGTTTGCAGAGGGGGTTATCTTGTGTCCACACTCTCTGATCTAAGCTAATGTTTGTTTACAGAGACTGTAAAGCAGGAGAGCAGGAATGTTTCTCAGTATTACTTGCAGTCTCCTCTATAAAGCAGTCTTTGAGAAAACCTTCAGGGGTGCAGAGGGAGAAGTCACCTGCAACAGCCACATCAGGAGATGCCTATTTCCAGGAAAAAGTCTAACTCCTTTTTCAGAGTCTGAGCAATCATTTGGATGTATATTCTGCTTTCAATGCTTTCATAGAAAGAGGAAAATAAACCATGAAGAGTATTATAGCTCAGTTCAATCATTTTTACAGTTGGTGAGCCTAACACCCAAAATTAAATGCTCCAAACCATCGACTGGTTCAGTGGCTCCCAATTAATATTTTTGCCTGCTACTACTCACCTTACATGGTGCCTGGAATTTTTTAGACCATGTTTTTAAAGAAAAATGATTCCCCAAAAGTCTTGAGTAAGAAAATGGTGATACTTAATTCAAACACTACTGGCATAAATGACTTCTCAACCACAAAAAAAAAAATAGAACCCTCTCCATTGCGATTTTCAGTTTCTACTTCTCTAAAATATTTTCAATTACTCCTTCTAAAAGCTAAATTATATTTACCAGTAGTATGGATACTGTTACATTGATTCTTGTTAAATTCTAACCAACAAAGCAAACTCCCAAAGCATAGGAACCCCTTGAGACGCTTTGGATCGCTCTGAATTGTATATAAAAATATACATTGAGTTCCTCAGATACTTACTATTTTATTACTGTTATCATCTCTGCTCAATACAGGAATTAGAAAAATCTGTTAAAAAAATCAGTAGCAATAGCAGCTAGTCAAGAATATTAGAGCATATCTCCACTATACTAACAGGTAACAAAAATTTTTGGAGTGGGCAGAAAATTTTTGTGACTCTAGGTTGCTTTCAGTTTCTGAAGTGTCTTCTGAGCATCCAGAAAATCTGTGACATGCACAGTCCATTCAGTTAGTCACCTGGAAAAGATACCGAGGAAATGCTGCTTGTCTTGATTTATCAGTGATCCTTTTTATCCTGAAGTGCAGCCAAAAATACAGGTCCAGTCATGTACCAGATGCATTAGGGCATGATGGTGCTCTCATATATATGATTGCTTATCTTGCCACTGTACAAATCACACCTGACAGCCCTCAAAACTGAGGAAAGATGACCATTTTTGCAGGCATATGTATTTGAATCAGGGCTTGGGGCTATCCTACTCAAAGGGTCAATCAATGCCGTTTTGTCCTGCAATTCTTTATGTCTGATTACAGCACACACACTACGCTTCTCACAGTATACTCTATTAGTCCATCAGCCTTAAACTTACAAAAGAGCAGGAGGTCTCAGTACTGTTTTAGCAATAGTATTATCAGCTGCTAACTGCTGTTTGGCTATCTGAAATTTTTCTGTGTTAACTTCACTGGTTGGTTCATGAAATATTCTATGTGTTTTTGTTGGGGTTTTTATTTGCATCGTTTACAATAAATGATAAGGAAACAAGAGCACTTTACTTTTAGTTCTCCATGTCTGTGAACACTGGGAAAGCACCCTTGCTTATAAAAAATATTGCTCTGAGAAAATAACACTACCTGAACTACTCCGATGCTATTGTACCATTTCCAGAAACACAAGAGAAAAGGTTTTTTAAAATGGTAAGGAAAGACTGCTTTAAATTTGATTTTACTTTTAATAGTTTAACAAAGAAGTTATGAAAAAATTTCAACCAAATCCCTCTAAAAACCATTATCAGGAGCTTCTACAGTGTCCTTTTTCAAGCACTATGCAGGCATCATGCCTGATTTGGGTACAACATGCTTGCAAGTCACTGAAAGGTTGAGAACACAGCTACATCCAAGAACACTTAATGCACTATGTGACCTCTTTATACTTGAAGCAATGCTTTTGTGATAGCTCCAACTCCAAGAACTGCAGACCACTCAGACCAGTGAGGTGTATGCCAGTATTTACAATAAACAGCTAATGTGTATGGAAGCTGGCACCACTGAAGACAGAGGGCTGAAGAGCTCCTCAGCATCTCCATCTCTGAAGCTACAGTCCCTGACTTCTGTTGATCTCAGGGCCTCTGCAGAGCTGTACATGTTCAAGTCACAGTTTTAATCAAACTTCGTCCATAGACAGTACTAAGTTTAAACATGGTACTCAGTTTCTCGTCAGAACAAGATGATTCAGATCCTAGTATTTTGGAGAAAGAGAGAGAACACAACAAAAAGCTGTTAAGATTTTCCTTGACAGCATGCTTCAATTTTAATTATATTATTAACATTTTATAACACGGTTGTTCGGAATGCCAGCTAATATAATGTGGAGTAAGTTTAGTGAAGTCAGGGGCCTGTACCAGTTTACACCAATGACTCCAAGTTTCATCATCTGTGGAGATTTTTATCATTTGTTCCCTACTGTCAGATGTAATTTAGCACAATAACTTCCTGAGGTACATTCAGCTTCACATATATTCTTTTGATTTGCTCTTTGTTTTTCTCTCCACTATTTTCAGTGTTCAACTATGTTTTCATATTCCTCTATCCATCTCATCACTTTAGAGTCTGAATAGTTTCTGTGCAGAATGTCCTGGTGGTTCATGGCACCCATTGCCTGAGTTTCAACCTATGGGCCAGGCTTCCTTTTACTGTAGCTTTTGACTTTCTTAAAACACTAACCCTCCTCCTAATCTGATAGTTGTGCCAGAGGCCCCACAAGTCCCTAAAGCTAAGGGCTGCTTGGACAAGATTTCTAGCAGAAATAAGCTTTTTTTAAGATATGAGAAAAATACTCCAGTAAACAATGTCAACATGGGAGAAGGCAAAGAAACATTAGGCATCAGGTTTTCATGAGACCCAAGGCCACCATTCTACAACTAGCTGATGCTGGTTTTAGCAGTCCTTGCAACTCTGCTCCACATATGAATCGTTTCCTTGACATGAGTATGGATGTCTAGATTACTTCACCTATTTGTCTTCTGGGTGAAAATCAACCTCTCCTGTGATCCTCTATTCCAAGGTTATTTTAACCTGCATCGGTTTGACGATCTGGCGCTCCACACATACGGTACGAAGAGCTGAGCAAGCCCAGTGGAAAGGTAACACAAGCTGAAAATAGCTTAGGTTAAGCTGTGCAGCTGAATAGCCACAACTTGTGTCAGAAAGTTTGGGCAAGAAGGTGAGAATTACATCAGACATACACTCAACAACAAATTTATTAATTGCTTTAAACTTTCATGGCAGGAGAGGGAGAAAGAGAGTCCCATGTATACCTTAGCCATTAACAGGTAGTCCTGGTACAACTAAAATTTCAGCAAATAATGAAAACAAACCGGCAAATGCCTAAATGATTTCTGGAGAGCACAAACTTATCATTCTTGAACTACAATTTACACACAAATTTGGGATATGGAGTAGAAAGTTCATAGTATATTCTTAATTCTAGCGTGCTTTGTGATGACTGTCTTTCATCAACGGAACCCATGCCAGACTGAATGAAACATTAACTCTATTACTAATAAACTAAAAAGCTCAGTTAACTAGCTTCCTCCTTCCATCACTCGTTCCCTCCATTCAAATAGCAATAGCTAAATATCTCTTGTTTTCTCAAGCGCAGAGCGGAATCCTTTACAAAGCAATGTTGAAGACCAAGGTGACTTAAATAGTTTCAAAGCCATAATTCACAAAGGAAACAAGTTTGTTCTCTTAAGAGGAAAGCCATGTTTTCCATCTGTGGGATAAAAAATAAGCCAAATGTATCCTTTAGAAAAGTAATTCCTGAAAAATCCTCATACAATATCAGAAGGCATTTAATTCTGCCTTGGATATGGCCAATTGACTCACAGATACATCTGATTTTTAGGGAAAAACGGAATCATATTTAATATGATTCCAGGAAAAACATGTCTGATGCTGTTTCCATCACTGAAGAT
This sequence comes from Tauraco erythrolophus, assembly GCF_009769465.1. Classification (NCBI taxonomy): domain Eukaryota; kingdom Metazoa; phylum Chordata; class Aves; order Musophagiformes; family Musophagidae; genus Tauraco; species Tauraco erythrolophus. The sequence goes on along the minus strand of NC_141470.1, from coordinate 36,425,584 downwards.
CAGTGATCTATATTTAGTTTATAGTTCTCTTCCATTTTTCCAGTATCCTACTCATTAAAGGTTTAATGTTATTCTAAGTGCAAGAATTCTTACACTGGTAAGCAAGTATCATTTTACATGCAGTGCAACATTTCAAAAAGGTTATGTATTTGTTAGCAGTTCTGGAAAATTTATCCTAACCTTTTGCTCTTTTTTATACTATAGTATTCTTGGCTTTTCTGCATGAAGAAGCAAAGTGATTATATCCATTTCCATGACACATAAAGTAGTTCTGGGACAGCGGTTTCTAAGGCTCAAACAATATGATAACTGAACCAAGTTTTTGCTGGGTCCACACATAGCTTCTCAGCTAGGGCTTCTCCCAACATTATATTTCCATTCCTGCAAAGCTTTTAAGCATGAGACCTGAAGAGATGTATTAACTCCAAAGAGATGTCCTTATGTCTAATGCTTTGCCCTTTTCTGTCAACGCAATTTATTTTAAAATAACCAATTCTTATTTCTCATTTTCTTCCAACCTCACTTAGTTTCCATTTTTTGCTTGGTAAAACTTCTATAAGAAGGCCTAGATCACAGCTCAGAAGCTTAAGATTTTTCTGCTTGTTTGACTCATAGCCTAGTAAGAATTGGAAAAGTACTCCAAATTCACTCCGAGTAATTGGTTTCCAGTGAAAACACTGGGGCTTAGCATAATCAAAACTTGCAATAAATTGTAATTACAACTTAAATATACTAGGAGACCAAGCTACACTTCTGCAATTCAACCTGAATTCATCCTGACAAGATTCAAGAAAAATATACAATGCTGACAGTGAGTTCAGATGTATTTTGCATTTTATCTAAGTGCAAGGTCCTGCACTTCAGTCAGGGAAACCCCCAGCATCAATACATGCTGAGGGATGAAGGGATTGAGAGCAGCCCTGAGGAGAAGGACTTGAGGGTTCTGGTGGATAAAAACCTTGACATGAGCCAACAGCCCAGAAAGCCAACCATATCCTGGGCTGCATCAAAAGTGTGGCCAGCAGGTCAAGGGAGGTGATTCTGCCCCTCTGCTCTGCTCTCGTGAGACCCCACCTGGAGTTCTGTGTTCAGCTCTGGGGCCCTCCAACACAAGAAGGACATGGAGCTGTTGGAGCAGGTCCAGAGGAGGGCCACAAAGACAATTGGAGGGCTGGAGCACATCTCCTATGAAGCGAGGCTGAGAGAGTTGGGGTTGTTCAGCCTGGAGAAGAGAAGGCTCTAGGAAGATCTTGTTGCAGTCTTGCAGCACTTAAAGGGGGCTTATAAGAAAGATAGAGACGAACTTTTTAGTAGAACCTGTAGCAATAGGGCAAGGGGTAATGGTTTTAAACTAAAAGAGGATAGATATAGGTTAGATATAAGGAAGAAATTTTTTACAATGATTGTGGTGAAACACTGGAACAGGTTGCCCAGAGAGGTGGTAGATGCTCCATCCCTGGAAACATTCAAGGTCAGGCTGGATGAGGCTTTGAGCAACCTGATCGACTAAAAGATGTCCCTGCTTACTGCAGGGGGGTTGGACTATATGATCTATAAAGGTCCCTTCCAACTCAACCATTCTGTGATTTTTATAAAATTTCAAAAATATTTGGCCCTTATACTCACTTGGAAAATTTCTTGTACTGCATTTCTGTTGGATTTTTCCAAAAACTTTGCAGTTTCCTTTAAAAAAAATATATCAAATTTCTAACAGCATTTTCATTGTAAATATTTTCTGGTTTTACAAAATACTTCCATTAAATATTTCCTACTTAAAAGCAACTGGATGCTAGATTCTGCAATATTTACTGAAGGTGAATTTTAATTTCTATCTTCAATTATTCTTTGGATCTCATAGGAACTACATCTAGATTCGGTCTCAAGTTCTTCCAAGACATATAAGTAACTGTAATACCTATTGAGCTGATTTTGCCTATCCATATCTGGAAAGCAAGATGAAAAGTCTGAGTGAGGTATACCACATCAGTAGCCTTGCAAGATTATAGCCTAGAAAATCTAAACATGTAAGGAAGTATTTTCTGCCATGCTGACAACATTTCTTAAAGTCAGCAATACAAGTTGTAGATGAGTATTCCCATAAAGGTCATGCAAGAAGCAAAGGTTCAAAGCACAAAGCAGTGTTTGCACAGTCTTCACCTTGACAAATGCGGGGTACATTGAATCCCACAGAGATGGTTGTATCAAAATCTGAAATCTTTTGTTCTTAAATCCATCATTTTGCTCAGAGGTTTTATTTTGCACTACATGAGATCTACTTTTATTTAGAGATACAGCCTAAAACAGTGCCTAGGGTTCAAGAAGCAAGCTCTAAAAAATAATGAATGAACAGTTATAGAAAAGTGTAGCTGTAACTGATGATGTTGTGAAATTAATAACAATGATTTTCATGATCCTATACTGTAGTAAGTTAACACTAAATAAAGGCAGCCACATGAGCCATTAACTGTATCCAAAAAAATAAGAGGTCATTTGTCAAATACAAAAGCCAAAATAACAAAAAAAATAGTTCCTGTTTCTAAGAGTACTACAAGCACAAGAAGGTTTTAAAGCAAAAGAATGGTCTAAAGATGGAATCTGAATAATTTAAAACATTACATGAAGGAGAATGCGGACAGTAACAAATGTGCTGATCACCATTTGTAAGAAGCATTGAAATGCTTGGAACTAGATGATCTTTGAGGTCCCTTGCAACCCTAACCATTCTATGACTCCATGATTCTATGAAATAAACAGATGTTTTCAGAAGTTTATAAAGTAGTAATTAGAAATGCATTAATGTATTCTGAAGACATTGTACATGGATTTAAAAACCTGTTTAAACCTGCATTATTCATGCTCTCCTCATTCACCTCAACAATCACTTTGGATTGTAAAAAAACCTCATGAGTAAAGTATTTCAAAAAGTTTCCATTATTTGCAAGTAGGTAGTTATTAGAATTTCCTAGACATAGAAAATTGTTAGAAAATTCAACAGGTCCAGCTTTCCATAGAGATCTCTGTAAACTGTTTTGGATTTTTTTTTTTTTTTGGCCTTCATCAGTGATTCAGGTAAAGTCTTTCTCACAGCGTTTCAGCTGTTCGTCATATTTCTTTGCATTTTTATGACAAATCACCTCTTAAAGAAAAGGCCTAGAAGTCCTTCTTTTTTTAAACAAATGCACGTTTCTTCAGGAGGCTTAAGTGAAACTGCAGTATTCAGAGATTTATCATTTACATAACGAATTCTAGATTATCAATATCCATTCTATTTTTCAAATATTTAAAATAGTTTCCATATAGACTTGCCCAAATTCTCTGGAAAAAAGGTGATCTCTTTCCTGTTGTATTCTGTAGTACAGGGCATTCCTGGAAAGGAAGAAACTAGAGTAAAGCAAAAAAAAAAAATATGTTTACTTCTCCTTAGTTCAAGAGACTAAATTAGAAAGAAGAAATTTTAGCTGCTCCTTAACTTTCCCAAACCAATTTGTTCTCACTTTGTACTTTGTAGTAATTTACACAATCTTGATGGAATATCTTTTTCCCTACCCCAATTTACAATTGGTACAGGTGGATGGTTATAAATTATTCTCTTGCTATGACTATTGCATGCTTAGGGCTAGCTCTCTATCTCAAGGAGGAGTCAGATGTTTCTAATCAGCTCTTTTTAGCCTTTTGCTTACAGCTCTTTGAGAACATCTTAAAATTTTTATTCTTTTGTAGTGTGATACTAAGTATTCAGAAGCTGTGATTCAGGAATTTTGTCAAATCCAGATTAAATGTTGTCTGTAGTATCACTGAGATCAGAAATGGAAAAGGAAAGTCTTAATTAAAATTTGTAAATTCATAATGCGTACATATTTGGCAAGGAATCACAAGATCTCTGTGTAAATTGCACTTTTCCCTCTTTACTCTCAGTATCTTCCTTTTTCAGTTCTTTGTTAGTGCTATTCTCATCTTTTTACTCAGATGATCAATAACAGGTTCTCAGAAAGGAGAACTGAAGACTCAGAGGCCTTTACATAAGTCATGAGAACCTACTGCTGCTAAAGTGCCAAAGCTCCATTAGTTCAACAAATTTTAAGTCTCATTTTTCAGCACATAGGGATAAGACCCGCAGAAAAACTTTACTTTGCTTCACTTCCCAGGTATGTGCTTCTTTTTCCTCTGCAGTATCTGGACCAGGTTTCCTGTATTTCACCCTCAGTAGCTGAGAGTGAAAGCACTCCAGACAGTCTAGCTGACAGCAAAAAGAGTTTCTCAGAAATGGCTTTGGTTTTGTGCTGGAGAGCAGCCAGAAACTGCTTCTCTTGCATTTGTTTCTAAAGGGCGACATTCATGCTGTAACATTGAAGCACAGTTAAATCACAAACGCTATTAAACTGCCTAAAGAAACATGTAAACACACAGTTAAAATGTAGAAAACCTATCTTTCCACAAAACTATGTTTTGCAGGCAGTAGAAAAGCTGGCCTCCAGAAGCTACGACACTTAGTATGACAAGCCATTGCTAACCTCCTACTCTACTGGGGCCTTTTCTCTGCCGATGCAACCCTAAAAAGACCTTCTCTAGGGGAAAGCAGTCTACAGTCTATGTTTTTGCCCATGACGTTTGTCAAGAATGCCAGCTGAAGTGTCAATACTTAATATTGTAGACTGTTGTGCTTGAAGACTGGACAGAGAATATCAGCTTAATCATTTCAAGTAGAATTCAGAAGGTCATTTCAGCCACCTAGTTTGAAGTCAACATTGCTCCCACATGAAGGAAAGTAAGTGTATATGTTGTGGTTTATCCCAGCTGGCCAGTAAACACCATGCAGCTGCTTGCTCACCCCCCCTCGCCCACCATCAGGCAATGAGGAAGAGAATTAAAGAGGGAAAATGGAAGCAGAGTCATGGGTTGAGATAAGAACAACTTAATAATAACAATATAAAATTAGAAGTTATAATGATAAAAATAATAATAATAATAGTAATAAATTATAACATATATAAGCAATAAGAATATATACAAACAAGTGATGCACAGTGTAAATTGCTCACCACCTGCTGACCAACATCCGTCCCGGCTAGCGCCAAAACAGAGAAGTCTTGAAACCGCAATCCCGGATGAGTGAGAACCCCAAAGAGAGCAAGAGAGAGACAGAGCAAGATCCAAACTTCCCAGCCAACCCTCATCTACATACTGGGCATGATGTTGCATGACATGGAATATTCTATTGGCCAATTTAGGTTTCAATCCTAAACCTAAACTAGGAGTTGTGGGTCCTTTGTTCCAGTCACGCTCCCCCCAGTCTGCCATGCACCTACACACTGGAAAAGCATGGGAAGCTGAAAAGTCCTTGATGTCTCAGTACTAACTATAAACATCAGTATGTTATCAACACTCTTCTCATAACAAATCCCACACTAAATCCAAAACATAGTGCTATTCTAGCTACTAAAAAGAAAACTAACTCTGTTCCAGCCGAAACCAGGACAGGAGCACACTGTAAGGAACGCTTCCAGAATCTTAAAGGTGGCATTCACAGACAAAGGTTATGTTCAATGTTTAGGGATCCCAAGTCGAAAGCATTTCTGTATCTTCTGCATTGCACAATGCTTGTTTCAAATACATTAGTTTGAATTACAACACATATAGACGGTTCAGAAGCGAGTATCCATACTACTATTTAATCTACATTGATTGCTTGAAATAGTTCAGACTGATCTCAGAGAAAGGGGTTTTGCAGTTTTTGTTCAAAGTACAGAATGTACTGTGTAGATCATCAAGTTCTGGTGTGTCATCCACCCTCCACACAATCCTTAGCCAAAAATAGGGAATGGCTTATAAAGGCATGAGGTTTCTGAATGACAGCATGACCGAAATATGCATACCCTTTTTTTACATCACAAAAAACCCAACTAAAATATAGCATATTAGTTCAAGCCACGCAAGGTCACAGCAGCAGCAAAATACTCAGTTATTAGCTTACATTTAGTAAGCAAATCCTACCTATGCTAGACCAGGTCTCTTATGAAGCCTGAGCCTGCAAGATTTTGTATGCATACTTTTATATGAATATACTATACCTCTTTTGCTCTTAAATCTTTTTCAGTTTCTAGACACTTCAACTTTTCTAGCAAAGGCAAAAAGCTTACTGCTACAGTAAATTTAAGCCTTCTAACAGCAGTCACACAAGCTCACTTACTCACTAAACAAAGCTCTTGCAGCATGAAGGACAATTTATAGGGACAAGCATTCACTCAGCATTATGCAGGGCAGCCACAGGAGTAGCAATGAAAGTCCTCACTTTATGACCCTGGAGTTTATCCTCTGTGTTCTCGACAGTTCTGGTAAGCTCAACATGACATCATGTAACACTGCCGAAATCAAGAAAACTAACTAGAGGGAAGTGGCACTAACTTGTGAACTCCAGCTGCGAACACACAGTGGTTCTGAGAATGGGACATTCACAGAGAAAACCGGATCCCAGACAAATGGGGTATCACAGCTGGCATGTGCGATAGCCAGCTAGCCTGATTTTCACAGTATTTCTATCATTGGAGTATCACAGTTCTTTCTAGAATAGAAGCATTGACTCTGGCAAAACGAGATAAAGCTAAGCAAATGCAGCAAAACAGAAATGAGCTGTACCTGGATGTAGACATGACATCATGAAAGGTGGTAAAAAGAGTGACTGTGGGGAAACATGAGGTAGTGACACCTTTAGAATCAAGCAGTTTGGGTTGCCAAGGAAGCTGACTCCAGACTTTAGAGGAATCTGCCTTAGAGTGCAAGTGCACTTGATGAGCCAGGGTTGATTGGCTGAGTTCTGCTTTGTGAAGGATCAGAAAGCTGGTCCATGTTCCACAGTTAGGCTTTATGATATGACATCACATGCACGATCCACATGAAGGTACTCAGTCCAGGCTTGTTCACAGGCTGACAAGGGTGAGAGGTTATTCAATTCCCACAAAGGTTTTCCCATCACTGCTGGTCAGTTAAGAATGCAGGACATGCACATCAGGAAGATGCCCTTACTATTAAAAAGTTACAAGCAAAGGACAGATCACTTGTGCGGATCCTGTAGACTGAGAGGAAAGAAGTGAAATTTTTCCGGAGAACCCTAAAACTATTTCTGGCAAGGGGAAAAATCAAGAAATGAGTAGAGTTATTTATTGTCATCTACATTCTCATGTAACACTGGCGTCTGTAAACCAACTATTAGATAATAGTAGATTTCGTGCCAGCTCTTCTCTTCATGCTTCTATGGTAGGGGGAGAAAAGAGCACAGCATTTCAAACTTTTAAGAGCTTTATCATCAGTCAATTTGTTGGTCAAAAACAAGAAAGGAAAAAGCAAGGACCTAAATAGGCATTAAACCAAAGAAAGCTTAAAAAAAAATAAAAGGAACAATTGTGCCCTTCGTCAGTAGAGAATAGGACAGACAAAACATAATTCCATGTAAACAAGGAACTAGTAAAGCATAGTCTCATTTTCTATTCTCCTTATGTAATATCTTTTGGGCTTCCAGTCCAGGAAAGACACTGATAAACTGCAACAAGTTCAGCAAAGAGCCACCAAGATGGTTGGGGGCTGGAGTACTTTCCCAGTGAGGAGAAGCTGAGGAAACTAGGCTTGTTCAGGCTGCACAAGAAACAGCTTTGGTGGAGGACCTAACAGCCACCTGCCAGAACCTGGAGGGAGAAGTCGGGTATCAAGAAGACAGAGCCTGTCTCTTCATGGTCATACATGGAGGGAAGACAAGAAGCATCATTTGAAAAAAGAGGGGTCCAGACTGGATACAAGGAAGATCATCTTCACCATGATGACAGTCAGGCAGTAGAGCAGGTTTCCCAGAGAGATTGTGTCATCTCCAGCCTCAGATGTTTTCAAGAAGAGAATGGATAAAGCCTTGAGCTACTTGGTTACTGACCTCATAGTCCACTCTATTTTGAGCAAAAGATTGGACTAGAGACTTACTGAGATCCTTTCCAATCTGAATTTTCCTACACATCCTTACAACACAAAGCTGCATTATTACACAGTTTCAATTTACTGAGTATGATTAAACATTTATACACAACACAGCCACCCATACTGTAGAAGCAAACTCTGAGCGATTAGCTTTATACAAATATCTAAAAATAATTATTCTTACATTATTCAAATATGCTATATTATTATTACATTTTTATACTACCTTATCCCCTCAAATAATTATTTTATAAGGACTATCTTTTTCTGACATCTTTCTAAGACTACATGGTAGCTACCTGTTCTATTGCTACTCAAACTAGATTCAAATGTTCCCTCGAACTACTAGTCCTCTGAAAGACTAAAACTTCTTTCCATGAAAAAAGACAAAACAGTCTCCATTCTGGTTTGAGGTTAGTTGGTTGGTTTGGGATTCTTTCCCAGCATTTGCTATTTCTCCCAAGCTATGTCCCCAGGTTTCTCACCACCCCATGCTTTGCCTATCAAAATCCTATTGAGCACACAGATGAAACTAGGGCTGCAAAAATGTGAAACTGAGCTGAATTTCCCATGACCTATGACAGTAGCTAGTTTTGGACACTAACATAGGAAAAGTGAAACAAATTAGGCAAGCAGAACAGGAGTCTTTTTTTTTTTCTCTCCCATTAGCTCCCCTTCACACCAGAACCTCCCTTCCCAGATCTCTTCTGAATAAATCCATTAATGAGTAAGATATTTACCCTCTGCAACACATAACCAGGAAATAGCAGCAATAGGAGAGAACAGCCAAAGCTTCAGCTTTAGACAAGGGATTCAAAAATTCCCTTGAGAGGAAAAAGGATAAATGACCATCTAGCCGGCTCACCTGACTCCCACACAGGACTGCAGCTTCCTTCAATGCATTTCCTCCCATCCACCTACACATAGAGTAGTTTTGGTTTGACCCTCTGTAGAAAGTTTGATATGAAAAAGACAAAGTTTATTTGCAATCCAGGTCCAGATTCCAATCTCATAGCCAACAAAAGGAGAAAGAAAAAGAAAAACCAAAAAAGAGTAGTTGCTGGTTAAGATTCATGTCTCTAGAATTAAGCAGGATGTAAACAGATTAAATTCTTTTGCAGAGTGGGATACAAGAAACCACAGGTTTAAATATAATTTGATGAGAAGGTTAATTGGCCAGCTTCTAGAAGGAAGGTATATTAAAAAAGCTCTAGATTTTTCTTCTTTCTTTCTTTCAGATTACCTGCCAGAGATTCTTTTCCCTGAAATTCCTCAAAACACAGCAAGTAGCTAGATGCTATGCATGCAGTATGGCTGTTAATTTTGCAAGGAACAGACAAAAGAGAGGAGTTACCAACTCCATTACTGTAATTGTTTCCATTTAATGTCAGAGGCATAACGTGACCTTGAATATAAAAGCAAAGTTATCAGCCTGAATGAAGAAGAGACACCAGCTAAGGCCTCAGTCCAGCTGTACTGATCCACATTTGTAGAGAAATTAGACCAATAGTATCCAGTTCTGAAGTTGCTGTAGGGTTTGCCACCATCATATGCACCTTACAGAGGCTGAAGAACATCTGATCCTGCAAACTGTCATAATGGGACCACTCAGACTGGAAATGAGCACAGTTGAGCTTTTAATATATGGCCTGGAGTGAATCAGTTAACATCTATGCCATGTACAATTTGTAGAATAGGAATAAAAATAGCAGTCTACCTGATAAGGATTGTTGTAAAGCGATCTCAGATCTGTAACATGAAGGAAAGCCAAAAGACTACTGAAATGTTTGGCTTTATATCCAGCGGAGCTGGCTGCTGCTGTTACTTAAAAATGCTGGAGTTTCTCTTCGATTGATTATTTGAGGAACATTCTTTGTAGTATGCAGGGAGTTTTTGGAGTGACTGAGTACTACAAAGTACTGAGTAAACAGAAGGCATGGATCACTTGTTTGATGAATGCTCTGACATCTGATTGAATGTAACATAAATTGCATCTACATTAAGCTGTATCCTCTCACTTCTTTTGTATGAAGATTTATAAGTAACATCCTTACTTTTTTAGTGAGTGAGTTATGATATAGACAGAGATAGTTGGAGGAGATTGTCCCATGGTGTAAGCTGGCACAGAATCACTGAAGGCAATGAAATAATGACAGTTTATTACTTCTGGTTATCTGGCCGTCTAGAGTCACAAGCACATTTCTTCAGCTATTTAAAATTCAGACTGCAATCATCTTCAATCGACAGCACTAGTGCCCTGTCTACCTACAAGAGTTCCCTGTACCTCCTGCACAAATACTACTCAAAGTCTACATTGATTTATATTAACAATTTTGGCAAAGTGCTTGTTTCTATAGGAGAGTAAATGATGAAATTTGAAAGACAGCTATTCTGAGACATTTGATTCCTTTCAAGGAATGAATTCAATTTCATAACTACAAGAAACACCATTTAAATGTGAATCCCCCTTCTTCCAGTTCTATGTTTTCAAACACCAATTTCATAAAATTCATGGGCTTACCCAAAAAAAAAAAAAAAAGACCGCAGTAGTTTCCTACCAGCCCAACATTTTTATTCAAGTTTTCAAGGCCCCTTAGATAGCAGGCAAAACATATCCTGGATATCAGTGTGGTTTTAGTAACAATCCTGGCAAAACAATGACTTCTCCCTCACACTGCAAAACAAGAAACACTTCAACTAAACACAGGCCAAGCCTGTTGCCACCAGAGCAAATATGACTTTCATTACTCTTTTCAAAAGACTGGACTCTTTCGCAAGAATAGCATTCACATCACCTTTAGTTAAATCTCTTAACACACAAGAGCTAAACTCGCAGAACAAGAAAGGAGCGAAAGAAGGAGAGTTGAGATCAAAGTTCCAGCTTCCTTTCATAGATTAAAACCTTTCTCCTAAAGTCTTTCCAAATAATCCCTTTCACCAAATTATTTGTAAAGGCACATGAAAGAACATCTGACACAATCTCATATGGTGAGAGCATGTGTAAGACATCTTTGAGATGTTTGGTCCACTCATCCTGCTTTGTCATTCTTTCTAGACTCTCTTGCCCTCCTTGCTATCTGTCTGACAAAGCCCTGCGCCACACCATCTGCCTGCCAGACTTCTTCAACCACGCCGAACCACAAACAGGGAAGGACTGCAAGTTCTCCAGCAAGTGTGCTAAGGCACTGTTCCTCTGATGACCTTCTTTAATGAGTTGCTCCCGGAATTTATTTTTTTTAAACAAGGCAGTGGAATCATAATGTCGTTCATACAACTGGATTAAAGAACATTTCACTTCTGGGAAACAGCTACTTTACTCTTTGGTTTGGCAAGAAAAAAGGAGGAGTTGAATACTAGAAAGAGTTTGACCTGTTTATCACAGCCTCAGTTTACTACAGGTCACAGACAGAAGACTGAGTGGTTTTAACCATCACCCACCTGGTTAGAAAGGCTTATTTCCTATGAGATAAAAAAAAATTTCCAGCATACAATTCCTGTAGGAATACTGGCTTTTGTCTATGCCTTCGGAAGGTGTTGGTTTGTTTGTTGGGTTTTTTTTCAGTAAATCTTACTGACAGAAAATTAATCGACAGACTGAAATCAAACATATCCCAATGCAAAGGCAAGAACAGCCATTAAAAGGCAAAAGTCACCTTGGATATCATCTCAACCATCTGTCACAATGTCAAGCCAAACAAGATTGATATAGTTAGTGGAGGGAGAAGTTACCAGTTGTGGGAAAATGACTGAAATTGGAGGGGAATGGGAGAACATTGTTCCCCAGAATTCAGCTAATATTAGAGCAGCTCTGACATGAAGCACAGCTGCTGCTCTCAGGAACAAACAAGGCCTCAATATCCTTGAAATGGGGAGTAGAGTGATACAAAGGTATCACGGTTCATCCCTGTTATCAGGGATGAGAGGCGCCTGGTAAAGATAACCATAAAAATGCCATCGAGGGAAGTGAATCACAACCGCTGCCTCAGCAGTGATGGCGAAATTGTGTCCTTCAGCTACTAAGTCACACCTCCACCCGCCTCCGAGCTGCGACCACCCCTCAAACGAGCAATTTACACCAATCCTAATTCGTGAACACCCCTCACGAGAGAAATTTACACCAATCTTAATAAAAGTTATGTATGACTAGAGTCACTCGAGCTCCACCTAAAAGATATGAAAAAAGTATAAAATAGCGGCAAACAAAGGGGATGTTAGGGAGAAGCCCCCCCATCGGAACGTCTGGGATCAGTCGACGGGCTGAACCTCTCTTCTCCCCCCATAGGGACGCCTATTGGGTAAGAACTCTGTGTTATGTGCACTTACTTAATTACTTACTAACATCTTGCTAGCTATTTAGTATTATCACTGATCAGTAATCATTTTATATTATCACTGCAGTATTTCAATTAAAGTTGTTTTTGTAGTCAGTCACTATCACCGGCTATCCTCGAACCTGTATTCTGTCACAAATAAAATATATATGCATGTTTCCGGAAACTTTTGAATTATTATAAGGAGTTGGCCCATAGTACTACTAGTGACGATCCCTTAATAAGTGGGCGAATCACCCTCCGACCTACTGAGCTGCCAAGAGAGGGCAGGGGGAGTCGGACCCAAGGGTCTCGTCTAACTTGGGAGCTGGTATACTGGCCAAATTACCTCCTGTTTGTCTATTAGTGACGGATCCCACGATAAGTCAGACGAATCACCCTCCGACCTACCGAGCTGCCAAGAGAAGGCAGGGGGAGTCGGACCCAAGGGTCTCGCCTGACTTGGGAGATGATAGACTGGTCTTTTGACCTCAAAACGTGACAGTAAAATTGGCGTAGTCGGCAGGATAGCCATGGATAAACTGCTACGAAAACATAAATGTGCCCCTTCCCCAGTTGGGAAGGAGTGGGCTCAAAAGTATTGGAAGGATAAAAAGAAAGTGGCAGAATGCATTGAAAAATGTCAGGCTGAGCAGCAATTTAAAGAGGGTAAAGCAGTCGTTTGTGCAGTGCTTGGAGCCTGTTTGTCTTGTGTACAGCAAGAAGCTAAAGATTTTTCTGCCCCCTCCACACAAATTGCAGATGGAGAATACACTGCTTTAAAATCAGAAAATGAGACATTGAAATCATCATTAGCTTTTGAGAGGGAGACAAAAGAAAAACTGAAAAACCAAAATGATCATCTTAAATCAGAATTGGACCACCTTAAAACTCTGCTTGCTGAAGCACAGCGCAGAGAGAGAGAGGTGCTGGAAAAACAATCCTCTGTTTTGATCGAACAAGTCCGTAAGTCTGTTCAGTACACAGGCGCTGAGACTTGGGACGGAGAAATCACAGAGACCCCCGATCCCAACTCTCAGCCACTTTCTTTAAGACCGTTAATTAAGATCGAAACTGCTCTTGATAACAGTGAAGAAATTCACGCCACTGTGCAAACAGTCCCCCGGTCCCCTGCTGAATCGGCAAAACTAAAACAAAAATACTCCAAACATCTCGAGGAGTCAGAAACTGAATATGTGTGGCGAGTCTCCCTTACAGGGGGAGTCGGACCCAAGGGTCTCGCCTAACTTGGGAGCTGGTATACTGGCCAAATTACCTCCTGTTTGTCTGTTAGTGATGGATCCCACGATAAGCCAGACGAATCACCCTCCGACCTACTGAGCTGCCAAGGGAAGGCAGGGGGAGTCGGACCCAAGGGTCTCGCCTGACTTGGGAGCTGATAGACTGGTCTTTTGACCTCAAAACGTGACACCAGTAACCAAGCTGTGTGCTGTAAGTTGGTATGTGAGGCACTTCATTCGCAGGTGAAGTTCAGGTCCTACAGACAATAACTGGGACGTTTCCTTTCCACAGCTATGACCTTCAGTTATAAGGAATTCATCAACGATTATTCATGCAGCAGGAATCCCAAATATATATCTACATATGACATGGATAAGTCCTGGCATGATGCATTCAACACAGATGAGTCAACATATTAAACTTAAATCATGTATGGGGAAGTTCTTCCTGTTCGTTAATGACTAACATTAGTCAGTTCTACAAGCAGAACCAAGGGGAAAAGAAATGTTTGTGACAATTCATTGCCTTGTCTTTTATTTATTTATCAAACAAAGGTTTCTTGAGTTCATGCTGTCTGCACAACATTATTTTAGCCTCGGGTACAGATTTGAGGTTTTGGGTTTTGTTTCTTTAAAATCGTAGCTGTAATAATCCAGACTGCAGAATTCACCAAGTCATGTTATCATACCTATCACTTAAATACAATATCCTACTAAAGAAAGCTGCAAGCAAAAAGACCTGATTTATCACAGCATATTACTACTAAGTCATATTTTAATACACCACTATGAACCTTTTCATCAAGCAGCTCTATATTAGCAAGATTATGCAAAGATACCTGATGAACTAATTACTAGATCCTGTTCACCATGCTACTCTTCTGAAATGCAGAAATTGTAGTAATTAGCTATCAGAGAACAAAGATAAATGTAGTCTGAAGATTCCAATTTTCAGTAGAAAAGTAGCTCTTCACTATCTCATGACTATATCACAGCTGCTTGTTTTTCACAAATCCAGGCTGACACAGACATTTTAAAACTTCAAACAGTCAGTCAAAACTTTTACTACTTAAGGTCATTCCACATCTTGAGCTGCTGTATATTTGTACACTCAAGTTCTATGAATTCGTTTTCAATTTACAAACTGAATTATATTTTAGGATGTTTGGTAAGATTTCTATTTCTAGAGGGTGATTTCCCATCAAAGTTGCATTGTAAAATATCCATGAAACCGTTAAACGACGCAGCTGTGCGACTCAGAAGAATCTTACTTTATTTAGTCACTGGTATTACTAACATATAAAGGTAAATTTCAGGCTCTGTGTCAGACAAGCACTTAAGCCTGACTTTGATTAAATATACAATACCACCAAACTGATTCAAACAGGATAGGGTAGTAGCTGGAGTATCATTTTAATCAGGAGTGCTTTCCTCAATCAGATCTTAACACAGAATGACAAATATCCAACTAATGACAGTAAGGGTTTTTTTAGTCTTAAAACACAAACAGGTGAGTTCTGTCAAACGGATCTCCAGTCTCACCGCAGTACTCCTTCCACAGCAAGTAGTGGGACAGAGCACATGTTTCAGCCTTCCCAGTACAAAGTCTGGCTGTTTCCTCCAAACTGCAGAACTAGATCATTCTCTCCCACTGACCCTATTATGGAAACAGCAACCTCCAGTAGGCAATGGGAGCACTAGGGCTTAAATTTTTCAAACCACCAAGCAAGACTTTCTGCAGTTCATCTGTCAACACACTTATTCCTGTGACATTTGGGATGACAAATGTGGTGGCCAAGAATTTACCGCAGCCTATTTCCGCTGCTAGTCCATTCACTTGGCTTCAGCTAAAACACTTAAATTCAAGGGCGCCACCACTAATATTCTGTTTTAAAAGAGTAATCTCTTACTTAATTGATTGTTAATTAAAGGTTCTAGAATACTAACAGTGCAGACCAAAGTCCTCTCTAGAGGCAGCATAGTAAGTCACAACACAGTTTTTCCCATGGCATCTCCTTGCATTTTTTATCTCTAAGTAGACAGGTTTTTGCCTCTGGGGTAAGAGCAGAGTTCAACAACTGTTTGGTCATCCCCTTCGTCTGAGCCTGACGTGAAGAACAACAATTACTTCCAGCTGAGAATAGACTGAGAGCTAAGCAGAGGTCATCAGTTTATTAGCTCAGCTCTAGGAAAAAAGATTTAAGATGATCAGACTGCACTAAGATGGGATTTAACTAGCTCTTTTGGAAAACAACACACATCACTGAAGGAAAAGGAAATACAGCTGCTACTTATAAATGACAAGCAGTCATCAAATCATTACTGTTCTCCTTTTATTCTTGCCAATTCCTCAGTCACTAATCATTTTCGATCCAGTACAACAGCTGTAGTATTGTATACAAATGCATTAATGCTCTAGGGAGATGTTCTGTTTGGGAGATCACGTATTTTTACATAGCTAACTTAAATAATCTTTTTAGGTTTTCTTTTTGTTATCTCAGTACTGATGATTTGCAGATTTCACAGGAAGCCTCCTATTAGCCAAGGCATGACTGCACAAGCAAAGAATTTCCATATTTCAGGGAAACGTGTAGGCCAATTGTTTGCTGGAAAATGTACAGATGTAATCTGGGAATGCTCAAAGATTCAATGATGTGTTATGTTTTTGTGATGTTTTTCTGCAGATACTCTGCTTCCACCGGAACTGTGGCCTTATATGTAGAAACATGGGCTGTAACTTCCTATGATGTGCAACCTGCTACCATACATGCTTTCCCTTTAACTCATCAAGTTTTCCAGGCTACTGCCCACACTCTGATGAAAAGAATGTCACTATGCATACTACGCTAATTCATTCCAGTGCTTGAGACCTCAGCAAATTTCACACCTACAAAGGCTAACACTTCAGCGTGTACTGCAGGGCAAATATTGCCATGATTTGGGCTAGGGGAAACACTTCAACTAAACACAAGCCAATCGCTTCTCTTTTTAAAGAGCTGATGTCTTAATGAGTTGTTTAAACACACTGTCCCAGAGTATGTGTGTCTCTGAAGGCTTCTTCTTGACTATGCTACACTTGAAATAATGACACAAGAAAGCCCAGGATATATCTATCATGATGATCAAATTATTCCAGAAGGGGACTAATGACAAAGAGTCTTAAAAATAAAATCAAGAGCTTGCTATTTTTCACAAAGTCAGTCTATAGTATAGTATATAATTGTCAGTCTTTGCTCATTATCATAATAAATGCAATATTTCATCATATTCTGCTTTGGTAAATATTAACATGGACATTCTAATAATATATTGCAGTGGGTTGCTGTTTTAATACAATGCAGAAACAATCAACCTGTGCTGAACACTCATCTACTATGCAACTGTTATCTACTTCTAAAGACAAAGAAAGTAATCAGGTATACCTCAGACTACTTTATTACAGTATAATACTTAAACTATTCAACACAGCAGGGGTGAACAGTTCTCAAATTATGGACTTCAAAACTGTGCAACCTCACTGGAATTTCACTATACTAATTAAAATCGCACTGGAAACCTGAACCTGTGAAAGAGACATTCACATACAAGAAACAAGGTATGACAAATTCCACTAGTGAAATAGACAATAGAACACACACTTTCCTCTCCTGTTTGTTTCCTCTCCAGACAGGATTCTTACCAATCCTCCTTCTGTCTCCTATTTATCTGTTTTCCTTTCCAGATTACCATGTCCAGACTAGAGGTTTTATTTCAATCATAGTGCAGGGTACTGGCAGTTCATGAACTAATAGGTCAAGCAAACAATCTTTCATGATTCAGATCTTTGGGTTATGTATTTTGTTAAATCAGTGTTCTGCAACCTGATTTTCTTTTTTCTCCTATGGCTTCTACTGGTTACTTTATTCCATATTAGTGAGACAAAACAAAAGGGCAGGTAAAACATAATGTCTTTGTCATTCTAAAATAGTGAACTACTACAGCCTCTCAAGTGCTGAGGACAAACTCTGAAAACATAACACCCAATAATTACTTCTGCAAGTCTATTGCAGCTTCATTAAGCAGATTAGAGGAGGACAGTCTCTCTGATAACAAATAGGTGAAAGAAGGAAGAATATACAGCTTTGGCTTTTTTCCTGAAAGTGAGGGAGGCACTAATCAACGCAACAAACCAATCCATCTCTCTATTTGATCCTCAGTCATTTGTCACATGCAACAAAGGAAAAGTAAAGAAACCCAAAATATCAAAACACATACTGTTTTACTGCAAATGTAACTATTGCTTGTTAAGTAATAATTATTATCAAGTAGTAATAACCATTTATTATTTATTGTCACAATTCTTTCTGTCCCCAGTGCCTCTGTTGCTGGTTGCATGTCAGAGGTGAAAGAATCTCAGGGTGAAGGCTAGTTCAGATTACCCCATAACTTCTCATAGAGACAAAACAGCTGTTGCAGATTTAATCTAATAATCCTCCCACCACCATTTCACAGAGTTCTGGCCTTATTACTTATAAGGATAGTATTAGTTTATTTGTTTTTAAAAATCTATTACAAGAGTAGAAGATCATGGAGAAGCAATTAATAAGGTATAAATTTTGTTTACTGAGTATTCTGTAATTAAATCATATAAAGTTTCACTCAAAATTAAACAAGTCTTAGATCTGAATGCCATAAGAAAATTGACTACAAATGAACTCAAAAACAAGAGATAACAAATAAGCCGTATAGTAGAAAGGCAGGTAAATATCCAAAATTAATTCTTGATTGCAATTTTTTTTCTTACTCATCTTTAAGCCTGTCTGAACACCATTATGACTCATCACCTGCATCTGCTGTATATTCAAGATAAAGGTAGAGTCTTGTCTAGTCCTAATGAGTGAATCATAGAATGGTTTGGGTTGGAAGGGACCTCAAAGATCATCTAGTTCCAACCTCCCTGCCATGCGCAGGAAAACCCTCCACTACACCAGGTTGCCCAAAGCCTCATCCAACCTGGCTTTGAACACTTCCAGGGATGGGGCATCTACAACTTCTCTGGGCAACCTGTTCCAGTGCCTCAACACCCTCACAGTGAAGCATTCCAACAGCAATGTGTCCACACTGTTTGGACTCTCAGTAATACTTTCAGATTTGAGTAGTAAAGAACCAAAGCCAGGACATTCTTTGTCTTTAAATCTAGGATGTGGCGCTCTGGCTGATTTGATACAGATAGGTTTGGTGATTTTAGGCAGGCCACATGAAAGCCAGTAATAAAAAGTCAATCATTCGCCACATGTTTAGTTTTCCTTTTCTTGCTGTTTTTCATAACATAATCCAAGATCAAAGCTTTTTTTATTTTCTGGCAATTAAAACACTTTTTAAATAATGAAAATATCAATCATATTATGAAAAGTTTTCAGAGTTCATTTTTTAAATAAAGAGGGAGTGGACTTTCATTTTGGTTTAAAACCATTTTATTTCGAAAAGTTTTATATATTTATATATATCTCCTCCTTTCTCTGTACCTACAGGGAAAGATGTAACCATAAGTTCAGTAAGATGAAATATTCATTACAAGTACATGAGAGGGTACCTTTTTTTTATGTTTTTTAAGCAAGAAAGAAAGAACTAGGAGAGAAAGAGAGCATCTACTCCAAAACATGATTAGAGAAACCATGCAACTCCCAGAAAACACAATGGAAAGAACATTAATAGAAACGATTTTTTAGAAATAATATCACTGGTTATTATGCCTGTTACTCTATGAGTTTCTTTGGGCTGGATGCTGAAGGGACCATACAAGATGGCAGACTGTGATCAAGGACATGGAATCAAAGTTGCTGCAGCCTTTGTGCAGTCATACAAAAGCTGCCAGAATCTGATGTTTGTTTGAGAAGAAGAGACAAGTTGGCAGTCACAAAGCTGAGAGCAAAGGATGATCAATGAAGCATTGGTTAGAGAAAAAAACACCGCAGGGCTGCTTCAGGGCCCGTGACACATAACAAGTTACTTAGCACACACATCCCAAACCTAGATAGAGCATATGTATGTCCCTGAAGTGCTCCCCTTTGTGCTATTTATCATTCTTATTGCACACTTTATGAGGCTTTAAATACATTAACTTCTGTTTGTGTACTTTTCCATGAAGCAAGAACCTCCTTGTTTGGATGCCATTCAATGCATCTCAGGGTGTACTATCTTTTATGTAGCGAAATCACAGTTTCAACAGTTTATGTTGAAGGAAAAGAGAACCTTCCAAAAACTGTGAAATGACTATTTCCTTCACTTAGTACACAGATACCTGAACGATGAGAACCTTGTAGGAAGTAAATTGGCATACTTCAAACTCCCAGAAAACTCTTTGGGCAGAGATTATTACTTTCTGTTTAGCACATCACATAACGAACAGATATAGGGTATCTAACCACAAAGCTTGTCAGGTTCTGCAATGGCATAAAGAAACCTCTTTCTCTTGCATGCACTTACATACCATTTCCTTGAAAACACTAAAACTTTCTTTTACATGTTAAAGAGGAGTTATTTCCACTCTTCCAAAAAAAAATAAAAAAGGAAAAAAAAGAGCTGTAAGCCCGTTGTTTTCAAAAGCACTCTGACAAAGTGCTATCTAGCACTTGATTCCACTTGTACTCAAAATCCAAACTTTCCTTAAGGTTTGGTTCACAGCCTACTGCTATGAATGCAGGTAACCGATTCATTAATGTCTGCCTGAAGCTGCATTAAGCCTGAAACAGCTCCCTACAGGATACTTGCAACTTTATGAACAATCATCACAGGATAATCATAACACTGAAGTGACTGAGCAGTTTAAAATACATAAAACCAGCTTCTCTCCTCTCTTAAAACTGGTATAAACTCCCTTCAGTTACTTGACTACTTCTTTTGGATGCCCCATCCCTAGAAACGTTCTATGATTCTACCTGTGAACAGGCAAAGGCATGGATTTACCAGTGGTGAATAATGCCTGACCCATCTGATTGTCTTCCATGATAAGATGACTGGATTTGTGGATGAGGCGGAGCAGGGAATACCTGATCCTTCAACTTTAGTAAGGCTTTCAAGCACTCTCTCACAATGTATTTGTGCCCAAGTAAGGACATTACTGTCCAAGTAAGTGGATCACTAGATGGGTGACAAGCAGGAGTCTATCCCGGGATCATCTTGTTTAACATCTTCATCAACAACCTGGAGGACATGGTGGAACAAATAGGTTTTTGACAAGCTTGCAGATGGCACCAAACTGGCAGAAAGCAGTCAAGACACTTAAGTGCAGGGCTGTAATCTTGAGAGATCTCAGCAGGCTGGAGGAAAGGACCGACAGAAACTTCATAAAATTTGACAATGACAAAAGCAAAGACCTGCAACTGGGAAAGAAGAGAGTCTTGCACAGATGGAGGCAGGGACTGACTGACTGAGAACCAGCGCTGCTGAAAAGGACCTGGTGGACAGAGAGGGGGTCAAGCAGCACACGAGACAGCAGTGCCATGCCAGCAGAGGCAGCCAACAGCATCCTGGGCTGTATTCACAGGAGCAGAGCCAGAAGAGCAAGGGAAGTGATCACACCCTCTACTCAGAGCACTTGTTAGACTGTATCTAGATCCTGCATCCAGTTCTGGGTCCCCCAGTATATGAAAGACATCAATAAACTGCAGCGAGTTCAGCAGAGAGCCACCAAGATGGATGGGGTCCTTGTTCAGTCTGCACAATGATGGCTTTGGGAGGACCAAAGAGCAGCCTGCCAGGAGGAGGAAGATGGAGTAAGAAGTGCTATTAGCTACCAACACACATATGTAAACATTTAAAGTAAAAGTGAGAACCTTGACCTCTCTCCAGAGGCAGCAATGCTTCTCTGCTGTACAGCAGCCATTCTGCTCTCTGCAACACAACTGAGGTGGAATATCCAAGACAGCAAATCACACAAGAGTGTCTTGGAAGTACGGCTTGACTTGGTCACGCACTGTGTGCTTATCTCCTGTGAAATCAAGCTGATAAAAGGCTTGCGATAAAGACTCCAAAACAACAACAACAAAAAACCACATCAGCAATTAACAATAAGATTCATATTGGTCCTACAAAGAGCCACAAACATTTTTGTATTCCAATTATCAGCTCCTAACACCCTGCTGAATCCTCATGGATTCACAGCCAGACATGCACAGGTCCACCTTCAGACAACAATAGACTCCAAAGTTTCTTACCAGAATTTTTTCCTTTTTCTTCTAAAGTAATTTGCTGTTCCCCCACATCCCACAGTCCAAGTTCAAACTGAGACTGGGAATCCTTGCCCATACGGCTACCTGAAAAAGCAGGTACTAGTTGTGTTTAGCTCTGCCGAGCCCCTAGAAGGTTGTGTGGCAGAACTTGAACTAGTTGTACCTGTGAGTAGTAACAGGTCAGCTGCTCCCCATTTACAACAGCCGTGAGACACGTGGCCTGCAGTTCCTGCAGCCCCCACAGTCCAGCTCCAGTACAGGACCTGGCACAAGCATCCTGTGAGTTTCCTCAAAAGCTGTGCTCTGTTCAATTGACTGGGCTGACTGCAACTGCTTGGATTCCTCCACTTCTACACACAAGTCCATCTCCCTCCTATCATGAGGGTCACATCACAAATTTCACTTTTCCATGACCAGGGAACACAAGAGATGGGCAAAGCTATTCCAGTCCATCTATGGCTCAGTGAAAGCATTGCTGCAGCTTTTCCACTCACCCTGTGCTGTGGGGCATGACATCAGAAGACACAGACATTCCTTGAAGACTTCCAGGTGTAGCCAAGATTCCTCCTTCCCTCAGAAACAAGGTCCCATTTCAGCTTACCCAGAGAGAAGCTCTCCTGAGCACTGGATGTCCTCGCTGCTGGAGAAGACAGTAACTCATCCCTCTAAGCACAGCCACACCGGCTTCCAGCAGGCTCAGCTCCCTCCTGCCCCTCCAGCAACCACAGCAGCCAGCTGGGGATCATTAGGGCTCACCTTTTAGCCCATCTCTTGCCACTCACTGCATGCACACCATCTGTACAACAGCCAGCCACAAAAATTTAGTCAGAGACAAGAGCTGAAGTGAAATCACCAATATTTATTAAATTCTGCCATTCCTGTCTTTGGCATAGAAAATTAACCTTAAATCAGGCAAAAGTTTCTCCCTGCTGTGATTTGTCCTTACTTACCATTTTAAATAATAAAAAGAATACTTCAGCAAAATTTGTGCAAACCACTTATGAATGTACAATAGACAAAGGATAAAATGTAGAGATCAGTAGCAATCAAGGCCCGTGTTTGGGCTCATGATTGCCACCTGTTCTGCATGCATTGTATTAAACCAAGAGAAAAAAACATTTTCACTGGTCCAGAGGACAAAAGGAGGCTTGGGGCAGAGTGAGGGGAAGGCTCAGAGGATTGTTAGATTGAAGAGATTTTTGCATATGTTTGCATCTGTACCTGCTAGAGAAATGCTCTTTTGTTTCCCAAAAATGTCTTAATATATCATAGATACTGACGTTTGGTACAGCAATCCAGCTCTTGGGGCACTGTGTATCTTTTAATGCTAACTAGGGTAGGGCTTTGCCACCTGGATTGTTTAAACCACTTGTTGGCCTGCTGTTACTGTGTGCACTACAGTGAAATGTGCTTTTCTTACCAGGTCATATGCAAATTTGCAACAGCATGCTACAAGCTTAAGCAAGGGCATACAGAAATAAGCATGTCCTACAGATACGAGCTGTTTCTGTCTTGGTTCTGCCCATGTGCATAGTATTTTAGTAAGGTTCCTGTAAGGAACCAGAGGACTCTGAAGCACGCTTTCATGTTGTAATGACCTCTCAGAATTAAATCCTAGTGATCAGATTTTTGAGAATTCATGGGAGGGATCTTCAGCTACTCTCTATCCCCGTGGCTCCACTGAGCTCTACAGAAAGCCTCTGAGTCCTCAAGAAACAATTTGAAAAGCTGTTAGGATCACACAAGACAGGATGGAAGCTCAGCATGCTGATGAAAATAGCTTTAGAAAACACAGGTGCTTTGGCAGACCAGTGTTGCTGGTGCTCTGTTAGTCTTTTTTAGTTTGATCCATCTTTTTCCCCTTTTCCATCTATCTTTTAATTCCCTCCTCTCCTTTTTTAGCCTTTCCAGTTATTTCTTTCTCCATTCCCTTGTTCACTGCTTTCTCATAGCCTTTCCTCTACTACCAGCTGCTTGGCAGTGAAAAGTGACCCAAGATGGGAATCTTGGATGACAGAGGCATCTTAGATCCTTCTTTTGCTAATTCATTGAACTACCCAGAAAGAAAAATCCCCACTGGTGTTCTTGCTACAAATTGTCTAACTTTGAAGGAACGCTAGATCTTATATAATCTCAATAGACCTACTCATTCATTCTTTGTGCTTACTACCATGTTTATACAGTTAAGATAAAGGGTTTGGTCCTGCTTTCTATCAGCAGAAATAAGATCAGAGATTTCCTTCCATTTTTATTTCCTGCTGAAGAACATTCTCAACACCTTTCACCTTAGCCTTTAGCCAAGGTATTTTGCATTCTTTTTACAAAGATTTAAAAAAAAAACAAAACCAACAACTAACCAACCGCTTTGTTCAACTCTGTAGACACCACTATTTAGATGTAACATAAAATGTTTTCCTAGAGTTCAAAAGCTTGCCGTTCCTAGACATGCAATGATGCAACATCATGGATAACTCATTTTCAGTCTCTCTCCCTTAACGTTTTCAGAACAGTCTGGCAACTGTAACTGGCATGATCTGAGATGACTAAATTTAAACGAAAGCTCTGTCATTTCTTCTTTATAGTTCTCTTTGCTTCTTTGGTCAACAAGGGCAAGACATATGCAGTAAATGCTGAATCTCCATTACCATACCTTACAGCTTTGCCAGCCAAACCTGCAACTCGTGTGGTAAATGGTGAAAGAACAGCTGTTGTAAACAGCTCCTGAATAACCCACCAGCTATGGGTGTCACATAAGTAGTTGACCACTCAGCTGAAGTCTCTCATTAGTACTGGATGCAGTCTTTGTTGAAGAGCTGTAAACAGTTCACTAATTTAGAAAAATCAGCCTGTTCATAGCAAGCTGGCAAGCAGGAAACAGGCCTAAATTCCCTACATGATGAACCTATGTGAGGCTCACTGTTCGCAGGATGAAATCACAGTCAGAAGAGCAAGATTTCTTCTGCCCTCCTCTGTGGTCCTGGTTGTTTTCGACTAGTAGAGTTTAAGATCTTAGCAATGTCTGGTCACCTATTACATTTGTGCAAAGATACCATTTACCACTGTTTTCTCTCAGTTAATGGAAACGCGGTTGGAAGCAGTAGGAGACAAACTAAGAACATCTAGCAAGAAGATTTCTCTCTTCTCTCCTTTACACTTTCTTTTCTGCCAATACAGGTGTCTCAATGGAGCCAGAGCATAGGTGTAGGAAAGGGCTATGTTACACACTTGTGCAATCAAGTCATGTCACACTCCAGAAAGAACGTCATCCACACTGGTGTAACTGCTTAGATCAGAAAGCTCTTAAGACATGGACTATTTAATTTCTCAGTGTTTGTAAAACATGTAATAAAGCAGGGACCCAAGTGGTGCTACATTTTAGCAGTTTCGTGAAGCTTGCAACATAGTAGTGTGTTATATTCTTTGTTGCTATCACTTTCATGCAACTCTATGACTTTTTTTTCTTGAACACTGTTACAAGAGTGAAGCATCAAATCAATTAACTTAAATAAGCTGAACAAGAGTTTCAATTATCTGATGCTACATGTTCAGTCCTAAGATATTCATGTGTCCAACCTACAACACAAATAGGGGTTTTCAATATTCGTGATTATGTTGATGGAAGCTTTGCTGTGATTACTCTGTGCTGCTGCATTACAGAGGAAACTGTTTTCACCAGAATACCTTGTCTTAACCTCTTTAGTGTCCCTTTTTATCAGCTATGGCTCCAAATCCCCATCAAATTTGAGGATTATTTCCAGAGAGACTTTCAAAACCTACAAAGGAAGTCATAATGAAATAAGGAATTATCCAGCAATTAGGGTTCTTGATACCTAATATTATTGGTCAAAACAGTAATTTCCTGTGTGAAAACAAACTGCTGAACTTTGCTTCCCTGAAGACTCAAAACAGGTTTTATCCTAAGGTGATGGTTTAAATTGCAGTTATCACAGTAGTCAAAACAAACATACAGGAACACTGGAGTCCTGTTCTCCTCTATAGCTGATTCATGTTAAAAAATAGTTAATAAAATACAGAAATTATACCATTCGAATTTGCATTATCATATATATTTTAATGCAAGGACCCTTTTGTTATTTGTCATCTATTAAAAGAGAACAACACTACTATATTCCAATGAAAGCATATAAAATTTGGAATGCTTTGCTTATATTTTTGTTTATTCATTTTAGTATCAATCTGGGATATTTGCTTTTAAAAATTGTCATCCTTTTTTTCATATATAGCCAGTTATATCACTGCACAGAACAGGAGTCCCTGCACAGGAAGACTGGATTAATCTGTGGCCCAAGAATGATTGCCAGAATTTTCAAGCCCATTAGCAGTATCTACTGAAATTCCCTGTAACCCATGCTCAAGATCACCTGCAAACTTGCAATATAAATGTTTTATAAGCAGGCCCAAGGTGAGACTGGAGGCCCCTATGCATGACACAAACATGGTGATTTTAGCAGTCAATAGAAGGAAAACAGACAAAGAGTGATCACAGGAGACAGAGCTGGAAATCTAATCCAGAGCTCTTGGGTCCCTTCCAGCATCTTGCTCACTAGAACATGTTGCTTCCAACAAACATGGACCAAGATGTGATTAAAACGCTATTAGCAAGGGAATTGTTGGGCATTTGTGGAAGCAAGCATAAAGTTCAATGTTATTTATCATGAATAAAATTTATAGTTTTGAGATTAAAACCAATCTATTGGTTTAATCTTGTCTAGTGTTTATGACAGATTGATGAATGCTCATGAATTGTTTTCTATCAACAGCCACAGCTAACCAATAGTCTCCAGAGTGAACAATAACCTGACATTATCCTTGGTCTGGTTTTCTATAGAAGGGACAACTAAGTGATTAAGATATTTCACTGTCTGTCTGCACTCGCCCCAGGAACTTTTGATCCTTCTGGCCATCTTCAGCCAAGTTTGAACATGAAGTGGACATCTTAAAGACAGATGAATTTTTACAAAATTAATTTAAGTGGGTAGAATACAGAGACTCAAATTAGTGCCCTGGAAGACACCGGCAAGCAGAATTCAGTTATTTTATATTCTGGTTGGCAGTGGTAAATGAGCCAGTCAGCAGAGGGTTTGAGAACAAAATATTCAGCACATGTGCTGTCACTAGCCTGTGGGATGCTGTAAGGAATGCAGGAGAATCCAAGATTATTTTGGTGTTGAGGATTAGGTTATAAACATAAACCAGAACATAAAACTACATGAAACTGTACTTCCCTAATTTCACTGCTGATATCGAGCTTTATATTCCTTTCATAGTGGCAAGACTGTGCTAAGCAATTTTTCCGAGAGGAAAAAAAAAAAAAAAAGAAGGTCTCAACCTCAAGGATTTCCTAAGCTAGAAAATAACAGCAACATCACAGATATTACTGTCTGGGTTAGAATGAGATAAATAGCAAAAGAGTAAAGATTGTCAGTAACAATTATTATTGAAATTGCTATTTCTATTATATCACTGTACATTTTACCTCCTTTTTTTTTTCACATTTCATTCTGTTTTACACAAACCACTACAAAGCTTATTTACTTTTCTTTTTTTACACTTCTCTTTTTTATTCTGTGTAAATAAACTTGAACTTTAGCCACAGCAACTTTCACCTTATTTGGCCTTCAGAGAATTTTTTTTCAGTTTTCTCAACTCACTCCAAGATGACCTTTGCAGTCAGTCAGGAAATGTCTAGAGATTACAAGACGTCAGTTGCTTTGATGCCCTGTAGAGATGGTGCAGTGGCAAAAACCACTAGTTTTTAATTTTTTTTAATCAATTTTCATGGAAAAAAAGAACATTTTTTAAAGGGAGATTACATACCCAGTCTTGGCTTTTTTACAGGCTTGACTTCCAGTGACTACAACAGGATCCTGCATGAGCATAGGACTGAATCCTCACATATAATTCACACTACACGGATGTTTTTTCAACAGCTTCATACAGGAAACTCCTAAGAGATGGATAGAAACCAAACTGGAAATAAAGCAGTACAAGTCTGCCCTTACATATCATACCTCTCTTACTATTGTTGCTCTCTTACTAGAGCAATGATAGAAGCCTTTCCAAGCCTGTCATCTCTCCCACATCTCACAGATCCACATTTACTGCCTTGTGTTCTTTGCCTTACATCACAACAGTTACAGATTTGCAGTTAGGGCAATGTCAGTTTTTCTCCAGTTATTAACGCTGCTGTTTCAAAATCTCCTTCACTACAGCCCTTGTGTCCTATACGTTGGAACAGATTGTGCAGTTGCTCCATGTGTAGAGCTCCCATTGGCATCACAGGGACTATCACATAGTTCATACACAGGAACAGCTTGCTAATCCTAAGGAAAATGAGAAGTAGTCCTGTATCTATATGATTTTTTTACTGCTGGACAACAGCCAAAATAAAAATCTTGCTGCTGCTACTGTTTTATTTATCTATTCAATACTATTTCAGGATATAAAAATCTGGAATATTTTAACAGCTCTACCAAAAGCAAGTTTTCACTTCTGATGTGAGGAAGCCTTCTTTCTCACAGATGTGGCTGGTTAGTTTACCTAATGCACACCTTTAAATATAGAAGTGGTACAAATTCTGAAAACAATTTGTGGAGAAATCTTATGAACCAGCAGAAATGCTTTAAACTTACCATTGGTATCTGGGTTCTGATAGCTTTGCTCTTGAATGAAAACAGCAGAGTTGTTAATAAAAACATCGGTCTTGATGGGCAATGAATAGCTCTTGGTATAAATAAAGCATATGGCACACATTCAGCTTTTTCAGAAAATAAGTCAAGGGGACCACTAACGTGATGAAAAGCCTGACCTTTCTCAGCTTCCACTTCTAGTCCTGACTATAGGGATTTGCTAATCTCCCACCTGCATTTGAAATATTCTGCATCAGAGATTTGTCCTCCTATCATTCCAGGGTTTTTCTGTTTAGCAGGTTTTGGTTTTTTACCCTAATTTCACACCAATATCTTCCCTTCTTACCAAGGCCAGTCCGTTACTCTGTTTCATATACTGAAGAAATACTTGGCATGAGTCTGGAACTGACCTACTTGTAAGGAGGCTCTTAGTCCTTATCATTTATACTCGCATGCCCCTCTGCTGACACTCAGGTCTCTGCTCTGTCCTCATGGGTAAGACAGTATAGAAAGTGCTGATAAGAGGATTAGCTGATGAAAAAATTCCCAGCCAGCGATTTGCAGGCATGCAGCATTCATGCATACCACCATGAAGGCTGGGTGCCTGGAGAGGGATGTATCTCACCTAGATACTGCTATCTCAAAGTGGGCCAATTAGCCTAGGTTTGTCATCTAGGCTCCCTCTGTGTCAATGGGGAGAGCAACCAAAGTCATGTGAGAGAGGCAAATATGTCCATCTATCTTAGACGGCTGCCTTAGGAGGATATCTCATCCACCTCCCTCCACCGACAACGGATGTCTGGTGGTAATATAGCTAAAATTAGTCACCACGAGTTTGAAAACAGAACAAGTGGAGACTTCCACACGTCCAAGAGGGAGAAGAATAAGCATCTCGGGAAAAGAGCAGGTTGTGTTAAGGATCGTCCCTGCACTTAGTGTCAGTGATTGCCTCCCTAGACCTAAACCTTCAGAGCTGGACAGCAGAGGAAATAAACAACACATTCTTCGCTGGAACTGCATGGGGTGGGTGTACACACATTAAAAGGAACTGAAAAAACATATGGTCCATGGGAGCCAGGAAAGCCATCTGCAAAGGAAGCGTTCAAGAGAGTATGCAGAGCAGCAAGCGGGGAACGCCGCTGAAGAGCCGCGCGTGTCTCGCACAGCCCCACATGTGACACAAACCACATGAAAGAGGCCCGGCGTTCTCTGCCGTCAGAACTGCCAAAACAAGCAGGCGCAGGGCAAGCGGGAGCAACAGCATGGTCATAAGCACACATTGCAGATATGCTGGTAGGAAGGGAATGTCTGAACTGCAACAAGCAGACAGAAAATCATAGTGGAGCTTTCTTTGAACTCCAAAAGCAGGTTTTTCTACCCAAAGCTAGAGTCATTTCTGTCGTCTTCTATTTGCTGATGTCTGAACTACATCGTAAGATCTTTGCGTTTGGTTCATGGATGGGAGTTCCAAGCAGAGCCTAACAAATCCAATGTGATAATAATGCTCTTTACTGAGATAGGAACCTTGCAAAGTCAAGCTAGAAATAATGTTAGAAGCAATGTTTCCATGCTAGCTCAGCACATCTAATAGTTCCATTTGAAAAGAAAACAAACAAAATGATCTTGCTTTTGAAAGCATAGGAAAAAAGCAGCAAGTTTTTGTTTTGGTTTGGTTTTGGTTTTGGTTTTGCAGAGGTGGGAAGGGTGTCAGTTTTTATGTTGAATGCTATTTCATCTGATCCTGCTCACCCATCAGAAAGTACTGCTGCTGTTGTTGCCCTGGTGTTACCATGGAAGTAGAACTGGTATCAAGGTGAGGTTTTAATCACTAAGGCTCTGACCAGAACTTTTGAAATAAACTCAAAATAGTACAACTAGGTGGTATTTAGAAGATACAGTACCTTTCTTCCTAAAGTCTTCAAGCACTTTAGGATTTGATATTAAAATCCCTGTGTGACTCGACAATAAAATGATCTCTCAGAATACTCCAATTAAGTTCCAGCACAAATAAATCTGGCACATAGAGTGAAGTTAAAACACACTAGCACTAGGGAAGAAATCTTTGCAACAGCCTCTACTGCTATTTTTGCACAGAATTGGCTCCTGTACGTTTCCTTTCCTGATCCTACATTCTCTCATGGCAGAACAGAATTAGTTCACAGAAGTACTCCTGGAAAGTCTCTGCCAAGATCCCACACAATGAGTTGAGAGCATGTCCTTAGCCTGTCTTTATGGAAAGTCCCTTGTAATTCATTCTGCTCATATATTAATATGAGGAAACTTCAGTGTTCAATAACTCCTCATCTGAACGCAGCTTTGTTTTGTGACATGATACTAGATGGGAAATTATACCTTTACAAGTAATAAAAGAAATTCTAAAGACAAATGAGTACTTGCTTTTGTGCTTATTTTACGAAGATATGTCATAAAGCTAAAAGAAAGTCTTAATTCTTACTTCTCTTTAAAGCTTAATTGTGAGACAATTTTTCTCATTAAGGTTTAAAAGAAATATTATACCAGTCTGCTCAGTTGCATTTCCCTCTGTTTGTGCTGCCTACTCTTCCAGTCATTGCATAGGTAGGAACCAGTGCACCTGATGCTCAAAGAGAAGGATGTCTTCAAGAAGAGTTTAAGAGTTGTACTCAGACTGTAAAGACAAGTAGCATTTAAAACTGAATGCAGAGCTTAAATATAGAAGAATGTAGGGCTTAGAACACTCCAGAATATATTTCTCCCTTTTGAAATCAAAGAAATAAGACATTATGTTTACTTGTGTTGGCTGCCAAACTGAATAAAGGCCGAGGTGCCTGTTTCTATCCCTTATACAAACAGGTACTATTCAGTACACACAAACGTTCATGTTAACTACAGATCTCTGCAGCTCCTGAGTAAAACTCTTACCCCTTACTATGACAATGTCAAGCTTGACACGCTGTGGTGACAGCAGAGCACTCCCCTCAGCATCCCAGCTCTGTCTCCACTGTGGGATCCTCTCAGCAGCCTTGCCCCAGGCTTCAAGAGAGGCTACAGTAAGACCAGCCTCTGGCTGTGACTGCTACTGTAATGATTTCCCAGGAAAAAAACTTTCTTTCTTTCTTTCTTTTAAACATTATTCATTTGTCATAGAGGAGTCCACTAAGCAACACCAAAAGGATTAGGATCAATACAAATACATAAAAAACCCTTGGATCTCAAAAAAAAAATACATAAGAACAACCAGTGATAGGGTTAAAAAGTAAAATGAGTTGGTGGGGAGGGACATTAGAGTGATATAAAGAACATATTTCATTGAATAGATATCGAGTAGCCATTGCTTGGCTTACAATGCTTACAATGTACATCTGTCCTAAGAAGTGACTGAATCCTTGCCATGGCCTTACACAGTAAATTGGTTATGGGAGCATATTAACTGTCCTTTCTGTTTACTTTGCTGACTCTCAGAAATAGTCAAAAGTAACCCTAACCAATAAACAACTTTCCACTCATCTTTGTAACCACAGTGAAAAACACATATTTCAGTATCTCTTAGAATATACTATAGAGATAAAATCTGTTCGTGCACCTGGTTTGGCCAGTCACTGCTCCTTTCACTGTTTATACGCGTATATCTTTTGGGAAAAGAGAATCTTTTTTTGAAAGAACCTGGGCAGCCCTATGTCTGACTGACTGTCAGTAAACATTTTCTTCTAGCTTCAAAAGTTAATAGATTTTAGTTAGAAGAACTATCAGCTCTTTCAATTGGCACAAAACCACTCCAAAAAAACCCAAACCTCAACATACAAAAAGAAACCAACTCAAAAAAAAATCAAATCAATGTGGTTCTCAGGTTCTCAAATGCATTCATGTCTGTCTATGGTCAATGAGATAAGTATCATTAACATCTGAGTGGAGGAGTAAAACAAAAAAGGTCTTGTATGCTGTAGATTGTGTACACAGGAGAAGACTGTATACTGTAGATTGTAGCTCAGTTTATACCATTTAACAACCTAACCTCAATCCAGTTATGTTTTTCTAATGAAGAGCTATTACGAGTTTTATTTAGATTTTCCAGTTTCAGATTCTCCTCATGCAACATTGCCTGTCAAAGAGCCAAGTAGAACAAAATGGCCAATATGAAAGCATCATTCTACAAGGAGCTGCTTCATCATCTCATGAATTATGAGGGCGTTAATGACTGAATGGGATAGTGAGCAACCAGTGAGAGCACGTCAAAGGGGAAGTTTACACTGCTGAGAAACCTGACAGAGTGATTCAAGTCCCTGCTTCATTAGATGTCCTCTAGCATCACTACCCAGGAGTGGAGTAAAATTCAGGCCAGTATAAATAGGATGCTGAACTAGGATGAAGCTGTATAGAACCACTATTGATGTGCCTTTGCAACACTAGTTCTCCTTTTCCATCCATGGTAGCCAGATGCTGGGCCCATATTTTCAACAGGCTTTGTAAGTTCTCTGGAGTAAACATTGTCACAACTCATGCAGAGAATATTTCCTAGGCCAGTGATATTTTTCAGAATTGTTAGCTGCTTCTGAAAACACTGTAATGTTAGTCCTAACTTAGGAAGCAACACACTGGTGTGCATCTATTTTCACAAGTCCTCTTAAGTTCCTTTCCTCTTCCACAGTTGATGACAGAATTTAGCTTGCATCTTTAATGCTAGTTTTCTATATGTACAGTAGACCACTCTAACACCAGCTTCTGCATGCATGCATGCTTACATTTATTTGTCCTCAAGATAAATCCTTTGTGGCTTGCACCTAGGATGCAGCAACTGGTCTCTCACCCCATATGAGGTTGTTGATCTCTTTACAACGATCTAAATAATGCAGGTTTGTTCTTGTTGGCATACCAACATGTATCTCCCTAGATCTCTCTCTCTCCAGTCAGTTCCTCCATCTCTTCCCTAGACACTCAGACAGAGTCAGGCTGGCTTTGCCCAGAATATGTCCACATCCTCTGTGCCTCTACTTTGACTTCCTTGAACAGCACAAGAGCTGGTCCTGCATTCTGCTCCCCCTCTGTGTTTACGTACTTAACTCAATGCCCTGACAATGCTGTGGTAACACCCTGCTCCCACCACAGCCCAGAGAGAAGCACCTTGCAGAGCTACTGGATCCATTCCTCTGTGACAGGTGCGCTTATGCCTATATGGGTCATTTTCAGAGACATACCTTTTGGACAGATACAGGGAAGGTTAGATGAGATTCAGATGGATTTTACAGCACCATAGGAGACTTGGACCTCTTCAGGGGTGGATAAGAGTAAAACTGCAGTCAAGGATTTCTGCCCCAAATTCAGAGTCTTCCTCCCTGTTTTGTAGCAGCTGACCTAAAGGAATGCCTCTTTACTCAATCTTATATTAAAAAATTAGTCCTGAATGGTTAAAATAGTATCTATTATGTTTGCAGCAATATGTTGCATGCTGCTTTGAAAGATTAAAAATAAATAAAATTTGAGTAAAACCTTTGAAAGCAAAATATCTGCACAACATTAAGATTCTGCAGTGGAACAATAACCATTTTCATTGTCAGAAGTCCCTTCTCATGAAACAAACAAGGAATCTCCTTTCAGCCTTTGCCATTGGCAATGAAAAAATAGCATTTTTCAAATAAATATGCACAAAATGGCCACACTGTGGTCTGACCCAAAATCCGAGGCAGATTTGAATCTACATTTTTGAAAGACTTCCAGCTACATCTACTCCTAAAATATCCAGTTTGCAAGAAAAAAAAACAACTACCAGTTTCAAAGGAAGTGCTGTGTGTATGATTTAGTTCTAGAATAAAAGTTTTTTAAAACAGCACTCATTGATGTTGGCCTATTAGAGAAGAAATATAGTCAAGATAGAACTCATTATGACTTCTCATATTTGACTAATAAATCATATTTCTGCAATTATTTGTTTTGCATGTAGGTGCTACAATCTTATACAGGACTATTGGGCTTCAGACACTCTACAAAAACTTGAAGACAGTCAATACATTAGGCATCTTCATAACCATAAAACGTTCTATCCCTTACATGTTCACGTAGCTATACAGTTACAGGGAATCAGCCATAAAGCCCTGTCCCAATGTCATCAGGTCAAAGTTTCTGAATGAAGGGTACTGAAATCTCAGTTGAGAAGCTTAAATGCAGTTTAACTAACTTCTCACATTAGAAAATGCATTATCATCACTATTCAGGCAATATTAAACATATATTTAGACGCAATAGATGAGGCTAAAACATATCTATAAGCTACATAGTATTTGTTGAGCTAAGAAACAGCAGAGGAAAAGAGGAAAATGGAGAGGGAAACTGAGAGAGAGAGAGAGGAAAATAACTAAAAGAAGGAACAGAGAAAGGAGAGAGAGAGACAGACAGACAGAAAGACAGACCACGCTACTTCTGCAAGAAAGCAAAGTACTTCAGAAAGGGAAAGAGTAAGACATTATTTACAACAAGACATTTTCATAGATAAGAAAAAATAAATGAGTCACAGTGACACAACAGGATGGAATTTAATCCAGCTGTTTGTGTCCTATGGCAACCCCAGATAAGCAATATCAGAAAAATGAATTAGGAAATCCAGATGGCAATAAATATTATTCTCATCAATAAAGAACAGATGCCAAAAGTACTTTTGACATACAAATATTATTTCACTGTGTTTCTGTCCTTTGGCTATTACACTTTAAAGTGAAGGTTGGACAAGACACTCTTGATCTCTTTTTCTAAGTTACTTCACGTGCTACTCTTAATTTTTCATATACTTGTGTTACTGCGTTAATCTCCTCCTCCAGATTAACTAACATACGTATGTACATCCTTTATTTTATAACAAATCCTCAAAACCAGTGGCTTTAAAATGCTACAAAGAAGCAATTTTCAACAAATACTGTCTTTTGTAAAGTGCTAATAGCATGGTAATTGTGTAGCACTATTCTGGAATCCAAACACTTTAATGAACACTTTGGTCATTTTTTGGTCTCTTTGGAGCCCTCAAAACATCTCTCTGGAAAAGACAAATTTCCTCGAAATTATGCAAGAAACTAAGGAAATATTTTCTGTTGTGAAATCTAAAAAGTACAAGCTAAATTGAAAAAAAGAATGGTTCCAATTTAATCAAAATCATAATTTATAGTTTTATAAAATGATATTTAATGAGCATTTTAATAATAAAATAAAAACCAGCTCTGACCAAATTCAGAACTAGCAATGATGTTTTCCATTATGGAAAGGAGGAAAATTCCTTTCTTTATCAGCTACTGGAAAAGTATACCCTGAGCTAAGATAATATCTATTCATAT
Source organism: Tauraco erythrolophus (assembly GCF_009769465.1). Classification (NCBI taxonomy): domain Eukaryota; kingdom Metazoa; phylum Chordata; class Aves; order Musophagiformes; family Musophagidae; genus Tauraco; species Tauraco erythrolophus. The sequence goes on along the minus strand of NC_141470.1, from coordinate 36,389,925 downwards.
TTGCTTCAGAAATAGCATTGGAAATTTTCTTCCCTGCAATTTTATTCAAGTGCTTTTTGTTTATTATTTTGTTAGCAGTAAAATTAAAGGATAACTAGTAATTATGAAAAACTTCCTAAGTGTATATGAAAAAAAAAAAAAAAAGCACAAATTAAGACTAAAGTGCCAACCTAAACTCTGGTGTTTCCTAACAGGTATTCAACTTCATAGCTCTAACAGTGTTGATTTATGAGCAAGAGGCAGTTATGCATAAAAATAAGTAGACTAGTAGCTAACCTGTGGATAGCTTCTTCACTCTGAGGGTGGTGAGGCACTCGAACAGATTGCCCAGAGAAGTTGTGGATGCCCCATCCCTGGAGGAGTTCAAGGCCAGGCTGGGTGAGGCTTTGGGCAACCTGGTGTAGTGGAGGGTGTTCCTGCCCATGGCAGCGGGGTTGGAACTAGATGATCTTTAAGGTCCCTTCCAACCCAACCCATTCTATGATTCTATGAAGAGGTGCTCAGATTCAGCATCAAATATAAAAATTCAGTATAGGGAAAAATAGCTGCCTGTACCATCCGTGCCACTAGAGAAGAGGAAAAGTACTTCTATTCGTAAATTCCAGCTCCTATAGGAGACATAGGTGTGCCTGGTAGTTATGAGAAAATATTACTGTGGAAAGCCAAAAGACTTTCAGTGGAGGCTACCAAAGCTAGCATGCTGTACAAGTCAAAATGAAACAAGACACCCCACCGCTCTCACTGGCAGTGTGCTGGCATGCTTATTTAAAGACAGGTGAAACAATAAATTGCAAACAGACATTACATCTGCATCAGAAACACTTGTTTAAACAATAAATCAAAACAGAAATAATTTTAGGCTTGTTGTCTCTTCTCTACTGGAAATTCTCTAAAGGGAGGTACCTACCTTTGAAATATGTACGTAAGACTGAGAACTTTCCAGTGACAGCAAGCACTACATTACCATCTTACCTCTAACATCTGTAGGTTACTCTTTCTGCCTTGAAATTCCGCCTAGCTACTGCGTAGCTAAGATAAAACAGTTGAGGCATGCATCATGGAGATGTACCGCAGAGGTGGCAGTTCAGATCCAGCTACAGAACATGCCACACACTAGTATTTGCCAAGTCCTGGTCTTCACAGAAAAAAAAAAAAAATAAGAAATTAGTTGAGGGGGGAGTGCACAAAACTAGTATAAGCTTGTCTTTGTTTTGGCTATATTAAAGGTGCTGAGGGATAAACATAGAGCTCTGTATGGTACCTGAAGATGTAAGAGGTCTGTAGATGGCTTCCAGCAAACTCATCCAGCACGTCGGCTTCTGGACAAAAACAAGATGAACTAAAGGATATTCTCAAGATCGGGCCATGTCTGATGTTGGTATGAATCCATACTGTTCTGCTGAGATCAGCTAAAGTACGCTGATACTCGTAGAGGAAAATTTGGTTAGATTTAATCTGATGGGTATGTCACATCAGTTATTTTCTCCATACAGACAAAACTGGTGTCTAAAAGCAATCTCCTTGATGAAGGCCAAGCTATATAATCAACTTTAGAGGAGGAAATGCAAAGTATTTTCTAGGGGAAAAAAAATGGTAACATGACAATGCGTCCCTGCAATTTCCTACCTTTCCCAGCTGGATATTTTGTATTTGGAAGCTTTCCCTTCACACTGGTGAGCTATTTAATTGCATTTAGAATCATATATTCCTTTTAAATTAGAGTATATTTATCTCTCACTCTTAATGCTATATTACTGGCCATCTGCATGTAACAAACTCTGTATGTTTGTGTGATACCTCCTGCAGTATATGCAAAGGGGCTTCAAAGCATTCACCAAAATTACCCTTAGTTTTGCCTGAGAAATTCTACTTTCTATCTCAAATTCCTGACTTTGCCAGCAGGAAACTTTACTTGCCTAAGCATAGCAGATAGTATTTAATTCATATATGACAAAGGTAGCAGGATGCACAGACAGAATTCTGTACAAACAGAAATCTAAATGCAAAATCATCAGTGCGTATTTATGCGCTGCCTTTCAAACTCTGTTCTAAGAATGCAAATAATCAAAATGAGGGGAAAACGGTTTCCTTAGCTTAAACATAATGTAGAATATGCAAGACAGCTCAACTCCATTCTCAGAACATGATAGATCAAGAAGATATATGCAAGTATATGAAGACTGGTAGAGGTTTGCAGGTTGAAATACGTAGCTGAGCATTATTTATTTGCATTTTGTGCAATATCTTCATAAGACAGGTTCTGAGTGCTATAGTGTTGATAAGCCTTTCGACTGCAGCAGTTCAAAGCTGCTGTAATTTTTAGGCAGGTATAACAGAGCAGATGCACTAGAAACTTATAAGAGGCCTGTATACACACTGTATTACTTCTTTGCTGAATTTAGATGGCTATCTGGAATATTTGGCAGCAAAGAAAGTATCAATTAGAGCCAGGTCACTGTAGCATGAGTGAAGTTGGCTCTGGCCAAAAGGGAACTGTTCCAACTTCTCTTCTTTCTAACTGCTTCTGACATCTCATGAAGGAAATAAAACAACCGAAAAAAAGCATTCTGCAAAAAAAGTTGATTCTGTTTATATTTCGATTACTCTGGGAGAAAGGGAGGGATGAATTCTCACCTGTTGCTTATTACCAAGAAATACAAAAAAGTCAAGAAAATCAGTCTCTTCAGTATCTATCTTTTCTTGGCCTTTACATTCCAAAGCTGCATAAAGCAGCTGAGCTCTGCATAAATGCCCTGCTCATTGAGACAATGTTGTGGATAGGCCCTGAAGTTGGTGACTTATGGCAGTTAGTGTCCACCAAGGGGACATGGGTGACAATATTACAAGCTCAACAAACAAAAAAAAAAACATCAAAAGCATAACACAAAAGTATTGTAGGTAGTTTAGAAATCAAGATATCTAAAATTCTTAGTCTTAAATGACATGGGATTGCTTTTAACCATTACACTTGTAAGAGGGGCACGGCTCAGAGGAATTTTAAGTGGTCAGATAACGTTCCTGTTGCTCAGACAGGAGTGCGTTTCATACTTTAGTATGGCATTGTTTGCTTACCTCTTCTGACTTTTTAGGTTAAATATACAGTGTCACAGACTTTGATGCACAAACATTTAGATCACCACTCCTGAATAATCTGGTTCGACTTAATATCTTCCACAGCATCTGTATCAACTGAAGCACTGCCTCGCTACACCACAACGGGAAAAAATATAGGGACGGATTCAGTTCATCTAAAATCTAGGTGTCTAGCCCATAATAGTTTTCTATGTTACCTCTATAATCACTGGAAAGAGATAAGACCACCCAGAAGGTGAATTCTTCCAGCTATCTTAGGCACTATTCTTTCAAAGAGATGAGTCACTTGCCTGAAGTGTCCATCTCTCTCTACTGTACAGAAGAGATGCCAAGGCAACTAGATTAGATTAGATGCCCAACTTTCAGTTGCCTAAAACTAGATATGATGAATCCCACTTACAATGCAATACTAACAATTTCCTAACACACCAGTAGACTACCTGCTTATGTTTTTGTATTTGAAGCTCTTCTCCAGAATCTATTTTCTCTCTGCGGTCATGAGCAGATGAACACATGGCCTAGCAAATGTACTTTTAAAGAGACCGTGCTCTCCCAGATGGAGGGATGCTATCAGTGGTCTCTAAGCACTAAACTTGTAATATCAAAATCAGATCTCCATCTGACTGAAAACACCAGGATTGTGTGTCTCATAAAGGATCTTTAAACTTCCTTTTTAGATGATGTTTTCATGTTTCCAAATAACTACCAGAAAGAACTTGTCTGACCTCAATCTGATCTTTCATATTACTGTACTGGTATTCTTTAGTAAGACTGCTTCTTTGTGCTTGTAATGCCATCCCTTTAGAAACTCCTGACATGTAGAAAGAGACTTCTTAGCTTGGTAACATCCACTGGGGAAAACGATGTTTGTGTCTCTGCTCTTCCTCAAAAGGGATTGTTTCATGAACAACCACAAATGTCTATGCATTAACATCCATCACAACCTTAACCTTTAGGAGGCTGCAAATAATTGTTGTTCTCCAGGCATGGAGATTTCTGCACAGAATGACCATTATTATTCAGAGTTCTTCCTCTTCTGTTATTTTCTGCCTTATACTACAGCGGGAACTTTCATTTCCCTAAGAACTCCAAGAGAAGAAAAAGGAGAGCAAATGTCACATATTTGCTATATCAACTCATAAAACCACAACACAGACAAGAAATGGGTTTGAGCCAAAAAGGCTGGAGCCACATCCCGATCTGAGCCCTCCCACAGAATGAGCAGACTGAGATCCTCTGTTCTGGTCTGGATTCAATTCGGCTCTAGATGGAAATCATTTATACTGATTAAGAAAAGACTTGCCAGAAAAACACAACAATGCCGCTAAGTTCGAATTCACTGTTTTCATGTCTCTCCAAGTCTATAATGTGTCTAAGAACATGCAAAGCTGACTGGACTCCTTGCAAGTAAATCTCTGGGGTAGAAGGCAGGAACAGGCCGACCTCCCTGTAGAACTCCTTAGCTATCCATTCAGTTGACAAATCAACTTATTGACACCACCCTACACACTACTTCTGTCCTCAACTTTGCCTTCTTAACCTTGTGCTACACCTGGTTCTCAGACTGGAGGTCTGGCTGCTGATGGTGTGATGGTGCTGATGTTACAGACTCTGAAGGCTCCTTCTCCAGCCAGCCAGTCATTGGCTACAGTTGTATTTTGCTTCTCAGACCTTGAACCTTCGGAGGGAAAAGAATTTGTGTTGGCCTGTTCAGCCTCCCATTTGCAACAACTCCAGGCAGTTCAAAATTACATCACCTCCCAGCATGCTGTCCATTCAAATGAGGGCTTGTGCAGCCATCTTTAGAAAGATCAATGACTAGTCTTATTTCTACCATTTGGTGATAACTGATCTATGCCAAGGGAAAAAACATTATTCATATCATAACAGTCATCAGATGTCTTCCTTTATTAAAATTTGCTTGTGCTTATTCAGAGGTTCCATATGTGAGATCCTCAAACACTGCCTTGGATGAAAGTCGATATTCTAGAAGACACTTGAGTTAAAAGTTTGTGTTTCTCCTGATGCTTTCTCTTCTAGCATCAACTGCTTTCCTTAGGACAAGGAAAAGAGTTGGGCCAAGAACCCTGAGGGAGCCCAGAACGTAGCCTAGAGACTCTTTTACCATCAGGTAAAATTCCACCTCTGACATGCAGGTACTTTCCGATAGCATCAAGGAATTAGTAACACCAAGGTCTGTGACACAGCAAACATCAAAGCTATCGGACTCTAAGTCTTTGGCTCAAAACAGGCAAAAATCAATGAGAACAAATGCAGGGGAATTTTTCTTCAGCAAACATTTACTCACATGCTAAACTAGTGCTGGTTCTACCATTGTTTAGGTTGTCACTCTTATTTTTTAAATTGTTTGTATAGCTTTTTCATAGTTTTGAGTTTGTGGGTGGGAGTATTTAATGAATTTAGATCCAGACCACTAGATCTGATTGGATTCCCTAAAACATCTAGCACCACTATGAGGGATATTCACAGAAAATGAAGATAAAATTAAGAGGCTCCAGCATTATCTAGTATCAGATTTTAAATTACTTTAATCTTAAAAATTGGAAAATCACAATGCATGGGTAGGTACCACAATTAATACTTCAGGGAACACAACAAATATCTCCTGCCTTAAGTTACCAACTCAGAAAAGACTGAATAGTCACATCACTCACCCTCCACATTAAGCCTCAAAATTAAATCCATATGCAAAACTGTAATATTGGTGGTGTATGTTTTACTCTCAACTGATTCAACTGGAGTCTCAGTGGAAATTGCAGGAACCTAGATCCATGACAAGGGAAAGAGTATCTTGGCTTATTTATTTGTACGAACATCTTCTGATTGAAATAATAATGAAAATATTGACTCACTTGATGTTATAGTCAGATTTAATGGAGCAAATGGTGACAAATACAGAAAATATACCTGCAATTATTTTTTTCCATACACCTGTGAAAACAATTGTAACATCTAAAATGGTTACTTCAGTCGTACAAATTGATCTCAAGTTCCTATATCTCCTCTGTTGAAATCATGTAGCTTTCTAGTGTTAACATACTGTGCAACAGACACTGAGATATCTCCAGTCATTCTTCTGCTTTAGACATAGAATATGTATGGGGAAGCCATAAAACAACAACCAGACGTTCTTTACAGAAAATAGGCACTGGTGCAAGCAGATGTTGTTCATTGATAGCTTTTCCAGAAATATGAGGCCTTACAAAAGATTGGGTTGACTCTAGCACAAGGAGGAATTTACCATGCCAGAAAAGTGTTGGGATTTCTTGAAATTCCTGTGGGAACTTTTCATGAGCCTCTTGATTTTGAATGTCCTCAAGGAAACCTGTAACCTCACCTCCTTCTTTATGATAGCGTAGATATTCATGTCTTGGAATTGTAAGCTGATACAAGGGCTGGGGTAAAACTGCAAATGCCAAAGCAGTACATGGAAATATTTACATGCCCTATTAATACTTTGTTTTTTTAAAAAAAAAAAATTAAAAAAATAGTCAAAAATTAAAAAAAAAAAGGAAAAAAAAAAAAAAGACACTACCAAGCCAAATCTTTTAACATAAAAACAAGCAGCTACTATGGCAATTGGATTAAACTAAAACTTGGAATTGGCTTGTTTGTTTTCATCTTCTGCCCTCCATCAAAAACAGCCCTACAGCCTCTTAGCATTATAAAGGCTGGAAGTCAAATGCAGGTCTGATGGAAAGATCATCAACAAGCTGGCTATGGTTTTGCACTGCCATATGGGGAATCAAACCCAGTTTGCCCAGCCAGAGCTCCAACAATCAGTCTGCTGCTACGTTTTGCTTCTCTAAGGACTCTGAATCATCCTATCCTTTTGTGTACTCCTCCCACATGCAAGGTCTCATATGAGGCAGTCTATCCTTCCTAGCAATAAAAGCTGCACAGAGATTCCCTCGTGAGCGTGCGTAATACTGCTGCTGAATTGGCTACGGATGTAACGCAGAGCACCAAGAGACTGAGCAGGAAGCCAGCCTGGGAGCAAAGAGCAGATCTTTAAACTGCAGTTCCACCAAGCCCTATACGGTAGCATGGGACTAGGTCAGCTGTATATCAGATTACTGCCGCGCTCTACAGACGATGGAATGCTAAGCAGGCAAACAGCCTCGATTTCTTGCATTATGTTTTTCTGTCCTTCAGGGGCGGGAGGAGAATCTAGTTTAGCTCAAAACATGCTAGTTTTCCAATCAGCATTTAATGCTGATTTCAGTGATTCTTCACTTGTTCAAAATAATTCTGGATGACTTTTAGAAAAAGTTTCTGAAATTATATCTGAAATGAGTAGTGAGGAAGGTCTGCAGATAGTTTTATTCAATTTTCTAAAAGTAATTTTGAGCATGTCAACAAATTATGACAAAATAAATGTGTTTATACTATCATTACTTACACCATACTTACATTTCTTCTAAGATGGCACAAGCTTCTCTATAAAGCATCTTTAAATCATTCAGGAATTGATTCACTAAGCTGTGAGAGCAGACAAGACCATACAGAAGATGGTAGCACTGCCTAAAAATGCACAGTAACGGCATTTTCCATGACACAGGAGTATTGAAAAATAACGCATTCTACTGAGCGTCAACGTTTCATGCAGGGATTATGCTCAGAAGTTAGTAATGGTAAACTGCAGAAAAAAACCACCAGAATTATTACCCTCTCAAGTGTAGAATAACATCTTTAAGGGCTTGCCAAATAATTGAGATCATGCTTTTGTTTAAAATCAGAAGAAAAAATGTTTTAGCACCATGGAAAAAACATATTTTAGCCCCACAAGAGGCACTGTTGTAAGCCAGTGTCAATGGACAGGGCAGCACCCACTGGATTCCTGCACCATTTTGGTTTCATGCCTGTGGTCTCCGACACTGCTAACCGAATCACTCATCTGGAATTGAAGGTCATTAACAATTTTCAGAGGGCAAAGTCAAATTATTTTCAGAATGTTTGCTTTAAACCAGACTGTATTTAAAGGTGATGTGATGCCCACGCATTTTCAGTCCCAGGTATATAATAAAAGATGGTCTTGAATTTTCATGTTTTATAGAACTAGGAAGTTTAAAATTAAGAACAGAAGCAGCTAAGACTTTGCATCCTGGAGGGAAGTAAACATAACAATCCATTTAGTGTGGATCTTTAACAGAAAACATTTTCACACGTCCCTTCAAAAGATACTTCAATTGGAAGAGTAGTTGCTTCTGCAACATTCAAGTAAACCAGAAAAGTTTCTTATGGAAAAAAATTTTAGAATTATTTGCTACATTAAGTTTGTGGGAAGCTGAGGTGGGAGGATTTTTGGCAGGCAGAAGGATCTTTAGGGGTTTAGGGAAGGTTCTTTTAGTTATCAGATTTGTTGAAAACCTCCTGTTTTAGGAAAGCTTAGTTTTGTTGGGTTCATTTGGTTTTCCAAAGGCTTGTCCCTACTTAAGGGAGTACCAAACTTCAGGGACATCTGTTGAGCGTTCGGTAACTCATTGTCCGGGTTTTTTTATATATAATGTAGTATTCTAAAGAAGAGAAAATGAATGATCTCAGCATTATGGTGACATGTTGAAGGATGATCTTGTGCCATGCTAATGGAAGAACTCAGAGATCTATTAAGTCATTTCCATCTGTCATTTCTATGACTCTTGCATTTTCAATGTGATGTAGTTCAAATGTTGCTGTCATACAGAGAAAATGTAATCCAGAAATAACTTTATTAGCTCTTTGGGGAGTGAGGATTCATGAATATGCTCTGAAGACTTGCATTAATCCATTCTGGAAGGCCTTTATATGACACGAGAAGAAAAACATTTTTGCCTTCAGGATTTAAAAAAATGTTAGTTAAATATCAGAATGGAATAATATTAATTTTTCTTTCATAGATTTCTTTTACTTCTTATACCCGCAGAGATTTTGCAATGAGTTCATCAGTTCCCAATAATTCTCTATGTATCAAAGTACCTAGCTAACACTTGGGCATAATGCTACAGCTGAAGCACATGGTCATTTCAGTTCTGGATGAGAGTACAGGATATGACAACCTCATTTTGTGTATGTCAATGTATACACAATTAAACTTAACAAGCCAAAGAGTCTGATACTGAAAGGAAATTAACTTTAAAATAGCTGCCATCTAATGTACTGTCAGGGCAACATTTCTTCTGAGCCTTACTCAACACATCTGAATGCTTTCGGGTTTTTAAAGCTTCACTGAGAAACAGCAGTAACAAACTATAGACTTCCTCAGTCCACCTAAAGTGACAATAGACATTTCAAGACTTGAACTTTTGCACTGGAGTCTGACTGATCATTAACAGCTTTCACATTTGTTTAAAAGTAAGCAGACACATACCATAGATTGGGAAACCGAAAAAATATCCTGGGTGAGTAATCTAACCTGAAGGGTACCACAAAAGCTGTGAAAGAAAAACATGATAAGCAACATTTCAGAGCAGTGTGCTAGATTATTTAAACCTTCAGCCAGTGTTTGGTGTAGACGCAAACTTACTGATGATTTGCAAGGGATCTGTCCTAGCTACATATGATACACTGCATACATGAAAAGCAAATTAAAAACTAAATTCTATCAGATGTTATTGTCAACAGCGTCACTTCTTGTCCCTATACCACCCACCTCAGCGACTAAATTACCAATGGACCATCATGTGCAAATGCTTTCTCCCAGCGTCTCTTCTTAGGTACGTGTGAGTTTGACTTTGTGAAAACTCAGGGAAGTCTGTCCAACTGAAGAGCAAGGAAAAGGAAGCTGTGGGAAAGAGACAAATGCCTGAAGCCAGATGGACCTGGTTCCCTTCAGTGTCTGACTGAAGTACCTGGAAGATGTCGATGGCTCACTGGAGGTTTACAAGATGCTGTCTGTAGAAAGTTTTCTTTGGTTTTGTTTCAAAACCAAATTTTTGCATTGTTTTTGGTACCTGCATACAAAATTGGCACAGGACACATGTTGGTGCAGATGGGCCAGGCTATACTTCATAGAATCATAGAATCATAGAATGGCATAGGCTGGAAGGGACCTTAGAGATCATCTAATCCAACCTCCCTGTCATGGGCAGGGACGCCTCTCAACTAGATCAGGCTACTCAAGGCTCTGTCCAACTTGGCCTTGAACACCTCCAGGGAGGGGGCATCCACAACTTCTCTGGGCAATTTATTCCAAAGTCTCACCACCCTCGTACTGAAGAATTTCTTCCTAAAATCTAATCTAAATCTGTTCTCCTTCAACTTAAACCCATTTCCCCTTGTCCTATCAGTGGACACTTGTAAAAAGTCCCTCCCCAGCTTTCCTGTAGGTTCCCTTCAGATATTGGAAGGCAGCTATTAGGTCCCCCTGAAGTCTTCTCTTTTCAAGGCTGAACAATCCCAGCTCCCGCAACCTGTCCTCGTAGCAGAGGTGCTCCAGTCCCTGGATCATCTTTGTGGCCCTCCTCTGAACACGCTCCAACAGACCTATGTCTCTCTTATGGCAGGGACACCAGAACTGGACACAGTATTTGAGGTGGAGTCTCACAAGAGCAGAGTAAAGGGGGAGAATCACCTCTCTTGACCTGCTGATCACGCTTCTCTTGATACATCCCAGGATGTGGTTGGCCTTCTGGGCTGCATGAGCGCACTGCCAGCTCATGTTGAGCTTCTCATCTATAAACACCCCAAATCCTTCTCTTTAGGGCTACTCTCAACCCACTCTGTGCCCAGTTTGTATTTGTGCCTGGGATTGGTCCGATTTCTACCATGGAATGACTTAGCTTGAAGGGACAATGTGCCCTGATCCTGTCACACAAAAATTTTATCTCTTCCAGCTCTTCGCAAATTCTGAGGCCAATTTTCTGTTACTTTGCCAAGAAGAAAATTTAGCAGATTTCACTGAAATAAAATATGTGAGCTAGTTGCTGCTGATAAAAAATGTTGATCTCACAGAGAGAAATCACAAATAAGCAAGACATTAATCAAGCCAGCTACATGTAAGGTCAGAAGAGTACAAGAAGAGACAAAGCACTGTCAAACCTTTTATCAATCTAAGGTTTGTTCACAGATGCCATATACTGTAGCAGTTGCTTGGAAAAGGACAGCACTGAAACCACACTGGTTTTTACTATATACTTGGTAACTTTTTCTTCGCCTTGTTCTTTCATAAATGCATTGGCTGAGAATCATTATTTTGCAGCTGCCAGATGCACTAAATCTCCCAGCACACTCACACTCCCAGCTTTAGCTTGTTCTCAAAGAAAAGGCAAACACTGTAAGATTTAGTAAACAACCAGCCTGCAAACTGAAAACGCCCCGAAGTCCTGTCTGGTAAAGTCACTCACACAGGATCGAAATCAATTTGAGACAGAAGTTCAAAATCAGACTTTTTAGCCAGGGGAAGAAGGGGTAAAGTGTGTTTCTTGGTTTCATTTTCTTGGGTTAAATGAAGACTCTCCAAAATTAGACTTCTGAGTTTGTCAGCTTTCCCTGCAATACACACAATGGCAGTGCAAGTCAATAGGATCGCTCCTCTAGAGAGGGGGACAGGTACTGGTTATGGCAAAAGTGTAGGGATTTGGTGCAGCCACGGGATGAGAACACCCCTGAACTTTAGGAAAGGCTGAATCTGGATCTGGCATTTGGGGTTTAGGCTCATTCCTGGAATAAACAGTTTTGCTGTGCACACTGCAACAAACGGATGAATGATTCACTGCAACGCACTGGCCTAAAACAAAGCCATCTATTCTGTTTGGAAGTGGAGGTTCACTCAGGAGCCTGCAGTAGGGCAGAGTCCAGATTAAAAGCTCTTTGAAGCCAGTGGGAGATTTCCAGTGGCTGTGAGTGGCTTTGAACCCAGACAAATTCCTCTCCATGTTTCATCTACTCCTCACCCTCCCTCCAGACTCACATATCAGCAAGGAGAAATGTTGGAGAAGCCCAGAGGAGCAGGCTGGGACTTGTAGGGCTCAGCAAAAGCTCTGGGAGAGTCCAGTCCTCTTCTTCATCTTGCTTTCTCTTTTCCTCAGTCTTGATTTTCCCCCTTGTCTTCCAGACTTTTCTTTGGTTATGTTATTTGGATTTAAAACATTGTGGAACTGCAATCCTTCCATATTTTTGTCTTGTAGACAATTATATATATATAAAAAAAGATATGTTAATAAGATTCATACTCAAATGGATTATATGGGGAAATCATGGGCAAACTGTGACAGTGATGCAAAACCCACTGTGTGAAAATCCACTGTGTAAGATGACTTTCAGAATTTTCTATGAATACCCTGAAACTATTCTTTAAACTAATGCTTTCATCCAACAGCCACTTACAACTGGGGAGTTTATAGGTCTATTATAAGCCTGCCAAGAGTACTGTGGTCACAGTCAAATCCAAATAGCCTCTCAGAAAAAATCCACATTGGGACAAAATGTAATAAGTTTGGTTCCTAAGACATTTGGAGGGAGAAGAGTGGAAGAAAATTCAGTGCATAACTAACAATTGCCATCTGCCATGCTAGGAATTGGTATTTTCACTTCCCAAGATAAAAAACAATAGGCTGATACAAGGCTCTTACTCATGACTGCAAGTGGCTATTTTGAGGGAGAGGCTGGTCGTGAATTTAAAAATTAAAATCTAACTTTCAATTAGCTCACAAATCACAACTCTTAGAGTAAGCATTCAAAGACATTAAGGAAAGAGGATGCAAGATCCTGACTCTGAACTGTAGGCCTTTTGCACAGTTTCAAGTGAACAAAAAAACATAAAAACACAAAAACAAAAAAAAACAAAAAAACAAAAAAAACAAAAAACAAAAAAGAAAAAGGAAAAAAGAAAAAAGAAAAAGGAAAAAAGAAAAAAAAAAAAAAACAAAGGATCAAGAACCACGCTATGAGCACAGGCAATGATTCAGCACAAGGATAAAATTATACGCAGAACAGAAATGGGATAAATGTGCCAAACAGACATCCATATTTCTGCAGTTGCTATCTGCTATCAGAACTTCAAATATAAACCTCACTCCATACTGAGGTCTCCACAGTGAAAACTGTCCATGATCTAAATTTTCAGTGATGTCCTCCAGGCCCAGGAGCTGAGAACTGGCAGAACAGGAGGGGGTTCACCTAAGTAAAGAGCTTTATATTGATCTCTATTGTTCTGAAGACCGTTTCTCCCGGGACCATCATTGGACGGTGTAAACTGAAGAGCTATTTTCTTCTGCTCTTCAAAACCAATTGTACTGGTCTTTGAGATCACTCCCAGTACCTATCAGAGCACAGATGCACACAATAGTTTCCTCAGGCAGACCATTCTCATCTTTTGCAGAAATCAGTCTCTGCTGTGTTTTTGGCAGCAGCTCTCAATCTCTTGCCAGCTCAAATAACCTGTCAGCAGCATTTCACCGCTGCCGTTTCGTATGCTGGGCTAATAATCCTGAGTTTTTGTGCCTACTGCTCATGCCAGGCCATTGTGCTCTGTGACATTGCTATGGGACTCAGCTCAGGCTCAGTGATTCTTGCAAGGTAAACAGGGCCATAGACAATATGCTAAAGAGCTCAACTAATCCAGGAATAAACCCTCTATTAGAGCTGTTTCTTTACAACAAAAATTAAAGGAGAGGGAGTGAGTAGAGGTCAGGAGCAAAAATGAACATCTAATGAACATAATCCTGCCAGACTGATGTGACATGCTGTGTTGATTCTTCTGGAGCACGTGGGTATGTGTGTGTGCGTACGCGTGTGTGTGAGAGAACGCACATCCAGAAGAATTGTGGCATACAGAAACTTTATGGCTCCAGAAATTTCACCATAAAATCTGTATACATTGAAAACAAACAAAATGCCACATGACTGAATTTCACCTTTTTCTGGACATCTCAGCCATGACATCTTTGGCACCTCACCAAGAAAACCTTTACTTCATGCATGGCATTTTGTGATCCTAATTCTTTAAACCTAATTTTGACCAGTGTAAGATCCTGCATCAGTCTTCTCTGTCTATGCCAAGAGACAGCAAATGCCTAGCTGAGGTCATCTTTCTTTTGAGTCTATCATCAGAATATATCACTTCCTTTAACAGGGATAAAAGCCACATTTCTTTGCTGGCCAATGACAAAAGCTGCATGTAATTTTCAGACACTTCAAGCATAAATGCTCAGTTGGTTCAGTGTCATATAGACCTCCTCTCTAAAATCCAGTATAGGAAACAGATTAAGATATCTTGTCAGTTCACATACAGAAAATATTTACAAGGAGCACTTGTTGGTGTTAACACATTAAGAAATCCTAGAGTGAGCAGCAGTTAGGAAGAGTCCTTTACTGCAAGGAGATTTTCCAGTGGCAATATGATGACTGAATTGAAAGATGGCCTTTTAACCATTGACTATCCCATCACAAGATTATCAAAAAGTACCTCGCTGGAGAAAAAATCGAAAATTATTCCTCTTTGCCTCATTGAGTGATAAGTCATACCATTTGAAATTTTTATAAGTGTCAGTGTGCATTTATCAGTTTATGTCTCGCTAAGCAAGGTAGATGACATTGTAAAAGACATGGCAAAGACCTGCCTTGGGGACAGGATACAAGTCTGATCATTTACATCCAGGACATACAAACAACGTATCAGTAAGTGTGGCTCTCTAGACCCCAGGGAACATATGCCAAAACCACCTGGAAGGACTTTAGAGCAAAATTTCCATCTCCAAAAAATATTTTGACCTTCAGTTTCTATATGCTTTTGCAAGTCATTGGACTGAAGCTGTAAGTCACATTAGACCATCAATGCTACAGCGAAACGTCACCAAAAAACAAGGTCAAGCAATGTTTGAAGTTTTCTTATATCAAAAGGTAGAGGTGAAAAAATTAGAGGAGGTTTCACTTACCCAAACCCTTTGTGAGCCTAAGGCACTGCAAGCATTTTAAAGAATTTTACTCATAACTATCTCTCCTCATTTTATGTGTTCCCATCTCTTTTGAATGAATACCAACTTCTGACACAAATGGAACTTCAAAACAGACTTTTATTTGGAACAATAACCTTGCCTCAAAAAGCATAATACTATCTTGCTCAATTTACTAACAGCAACAAAACCCAATTAATGATTGAATCTGTGCCAAAATGAAAAGCTGGGTTGGTTGAGGTTTTTTGTAGAAAAACCTGTTAGGGATTTCATACAACTGCAAAGAGTCTTGCTCTTTGCAGCTATATTTACTCCTCAAACAAATTATCAGAGATAGTATCAGACAAACAAAAAAAAAAAGAGAGAGAAAACAAAAAAGACCACCACCAGAGTCAAAATAACCAGTATTGTTCTCTAGCAACACAGCAACTGTTCGTTATTCTGGCCATTGCAACACACAAGTAACCACTCTACTCTTCATGTGATATGACACACTCATACTGCCAGTGATACTCCTCCCATCCCAAGAGGATTATTTTGTGTTTCTTTCTGAGGCCTTTTCAAAAACAAATATTTGTTCCCATTCTGCACATCCTGAGTGCTGATCCCAAACTCTTTTGCTAGGAAAGCATGTTCTAGTGTATGTACTTTTGTATGAATAATTTCTACAGTAATCTACTTTCCTTTCCCCACATGACTGGATTAAAGTTTTATGGGGGCCAGGGTGAAACCAAACAATAAGAATAATCTTACTGTCATCATCACCAAGTTTCACAGCGATTCTGTTCTCATGTTTTCCTCATTCCATCCTTTTCCTCCTCCCTTTTTTAGACAATTAATTTCTCTACTTGCTGTCCCTCAGTCTGAAGTCTTCCCTGCTGCTCACATGAAAGAGTGTAAGTTACTGACTGTTGAAAACTTCAGCTGAAATGCAGCCAGGTCAAGATGAGGTTATATAAAAGTCTAAAGGCAGCATTTTAGGTCACATTCTCAGCAGCACAGATTCCAAATGTTTCAGTAAGCAGACTGCACTTAACACTCCAGCTGAAAGTATTCATTAAATTAATACTGTGTCTATAGACAGTTCTTAAAGTGCATTTCTACCATGCACACCCCATAAGCACATGCTGTACTTGTACCATTCCCAGACTACCTATACAGCCAGACATTTATTTGTACTCATGCACAGAAAGGAAGAAACTTAAAAGTAGTTGTTTTTCCCAAAATAATTTTATAACAAAACCATGGCTTTTCTTTTTCTTTTCCTCTCTGTATGGAGATTAGCTCATCTTTGAAATGATAAACAAAATGGAAAGCCCAGTCATTCTAAATACTTTATATTGTGCATGCTTTTTTTCCCTTCCTAACACCATCGCATGTGCTGACTCTCATCACTGAGAGGCATCTCCAATACACAAAAGTAGTTTTCTTTGGTTTTTTCTTTAGTAAAATGGCCTTTACAGTACTTTGCTTAAGCATTCTTATGACTGGAGATTTATTTGAACATTTGAGACATGAAATCTCTCGGGAACTCTTTGGAATGCATTCAGTGTGGTTGCAAATCCTAAGAAAACGTGTATTTGCTCATAGCTTCAATAAATTAAACAGAGCCGATGACTATAGGCATGAATGGACCAGAAAAGAGCAACAGTATAGCTCTAAAACTAGCTTCAAAACTTATGCTTCAGAAAAAACTACCACATTTTCCTTGTGCATTTCTTTACATAATTTATATAATCCCATATCACATGGCTGAAGGTAGATACTCTTTTTTATCTAATGATCAGTTTGTTCAGAAGAACATTACAGCATTTTATGAGTTTAGAGTGCATAGTGTCTCACCCCAGGCCCGACTGTACATCGCTTACTGGTCTGTGCTAGGTTTTTCAGATAAATTGGTTACACCAATGACTACAGTTTCACATCATACATCTAGCCATACTCTTTGCTAGAGTTTCAATAATGAGTTCCATCTCCAGTCAAAAACTAAGCTCTGAGGAACAAATGCTTCTCTCACTTGAAAACTTGGAAAGAGAACACAACCCAAAGCAAAATACAAATGACAGAAAAAAAGTTAATTCTGTCACTTGACCACCAGGCCAAAAAACTTCACTACACTCACACATATCAGGGTTCCGATCTTACTAGACTAACACTCCAGTATCATTCTCCGTGACTTTCTTAGCATCACATCCTATATGAACACTCAGAAAGGAGGAGACAATGACAAAGAGCCCCTGTAAGCATGATTCAGATTGTCATTCAGGATCAGAGTCCAGGCTGTTGGTAACAGCTTGCTATTTCTGTCCTCACTGGTGACTCCCTATACTGCTGAAGACACACCCCAGGAGGGGCACAGTTAGTAGCCTGGCAGTTAGAGACAGGTTATACTGTTTAAATGGACCCTGGCAAGATGCTGAACAAGGAATGTAGAATCAGAAGCCTGCAAAGACCCAGTTAAATTCTGGACCAAGGATAGTAACTAATTTCTGCCTTAAAAATATGAAGAGCACAAAAAGCAGCAGGCCCATCATTGTTGTTAAATCCTTAATCAAAAGCAATTCCTTTTGCAAGGTTTTTGTGCAAAAGACATAAAGCATTCCAAAGCATAAAGAAGCTTACATACAAATAAAATTAAAACAAAAAAAAAGGAAAAAAAGAAAAAAAGCCCAGCCCTCTTCTACCCAGTCCTGATCTCTCAGAGTCATCTTCAACTATCCCACCCTCCAGAAACCTCCCTGACCCTCAGTTCTTGGCCGTGTCTCACTACCCCACTCCAGACACCTGCATAAGTTTTAAACTTTGCTAATGCAGTACAGCTGAAGCCTCCTCACCCCCTTCCAATGCCAATAGCATTGTTTTTTAAAGCAGTTTTGCAAGGAACTAGTACAACTCATTGCCCTCTTTTTTCCTGCTGGCTTTTGACTGAAATGGGTAAATAGTCTGGTGGAATCTGTAAAAGCAATGTATTATTTAACAGAAATAGAATTTTTTCAAGCTCTTTGAATACATAACAGCATCTTGTCCTCGATATGCTATATGTATTTCATGACTATCCTACTGTTTGTGCTATGGTCCTCAAAGAAGAGATGGGTGATCTGAGGTATGGAAAATTGATTTGGCTTCCCACATGGCAGGCAAAGCAAGTGAATGGCAAGGCTTGGACATGTAGGCTCTTCATCCTTTTTACTCCCACCGAATGTTCCCATAAATGTTCTCTTCTCTTCCTTTTTCCCACTCAAGTTCAAATTTTGCACTTCCTACCTGACTCTACAGTTACTCATCTTTATGTGGAAACCTCTGTGGTTGGTTGGCTGCTAGACAAGTTTACCTTTGAATAATTGCCTATGCAGAATCACACAAGCTGGGAAGGTAAAGAATTAAGTGCAAAACCAACATTCCAAAACAGGGTGAGCTTCCCACTGTAGAAGTAACAATGGTAATTAAAGAGGAGTTTTGCAATTATAAAAAATTTTTAACAATGAAAAGGGAATAAATTAAAATACTCTTGGTGTCACTAACATCCTGGTATGATGAAACAACTACATGCTAGTGTTCTTAAAGCATCATTTACAGGGAGAGAGTAATAAGCCAACAGGCTCTAAAAGCAGACGAATTACATGAGTTAGCATTCCTCCCATAAACATATCAATGCATGCATTATAAATACTGTCAAAATTTCCCTTTTGTGGTTGCAAGTGGTATGCCAATTAAAAACCCCATAACCTTTATATACATACTTTCTGCATTTCAGTTGTATGTATTCAGTTATACGGTCTTCTTTACCCTATTAATGTGCTCAGTATCTTATTTATATATGAAGAAGTTCAACACACAGAATGTCTTTTTTGAATGAAGAAAAATTCTCGTGTTTCCTTTCCATCAGAATAAGATGTGGCTAGCAATCTGTTCCCCTTAATAAGAATGTCATTAAAGAAGAAAAAGACTGTTTTGACTGACAATCTGCTATGCATGAAGAACATGCAGATGATGATCCTCTCTCACAACCTTAGGGTCACGCACGTTGAGATGCAAAAAGGTGTGCAGAATTCTCTGTTTCTAGTTCAAGTTCATATACTTAGTTGCTTGTTTCCAAAATCCAGACACAAGTTGCTCAGAGAATTTGTCCACAAACACACCTTTCCTTAACATATCACAGGCAATGGGGTTTGGATTTATGGGTTTTTTTTTCCTTCAGCCTACATGGGCTACCTGACCTCAAATAACATCTTCCAACAGAGAAAAAAGGAAGGTGTGAAGGAAAATGCCTACTTTTTCATGCCAATCACACATTCCACTGCCTTTTTAGTTTCTGTCTCCTGAAAACTCTGATTAAACATGACTTCCTACTTGTTCATAGAGTGGTTATTTTGTATGGAGTATCACTGGCTCAGAAATAAACACCTTGTCAAACACAAGCAACAAGACTGATTTATTCAGCGATACAGGGGCAGTTTCCAGCATATGATGAACTGAAAAGCTACACGTAGATTTATTAACCACATAAACTAAACGTCTTCCTGATTTTAATCTTTTTCATCTATTTTCATGTAAAAGCAGAAATACTCTGTTTATCTCTTGCTGAGGGTATATACTTTATTGAATGCAATACATACATACTTTATCTGCTTATGTTTCTGCCAGTGAATTGGAGGCTGTACTTTATCCGTGGCTTTTGACGATTGTTCATGTTCTGAAATATGTTCTAGCAGTTCTGTTTTTCTTGCTTCTGTATGTTAAATAATATTCTCTCTTTAGCATGGCAAAAAAAAAGTTGTCCACAGCCACAAAGCCAGCATTTGACCTTGTTAGGGCTGTTAGCATATAGAGTATGTATGTAGGAAGGGCCGTAAGAGGAAAATAAGTATACTGGATTTCACACAGTGCCTACAGTTATTTCTCAGTAAGTACGTTTAGTGAGGAGAGAGAAAAGCAGAAAGGTAGAATTAAAAATGTCCAAAAAGTATAGGCACTTTGGATCAAGAGTGATGTCTTTTAAATCTGTACATGGCTGAGAACGTGAGCAAGGATACCGGATGTGCACACATGTATGCAATAGTTAGCAATCTATAGGAGTATCTCCACATCAATGAATCGGTTCTTCTAATATGTACATTTAGCACCACTCTGCACAGGGAAACTACAGATAGGTAAAAGCACATAAGAGAAAACTGCAGTTGGTATGCTCAAATCTTGACTTTTATCGCTCGTGAAAAATGCTAGGCTGCCAGTGTGAGTAGTACAGTGCTTCACTTACCCATTGAGGATAAGACTGAAAACAAAGATTCAGTGTTTGCCTAAATGGACAATGGAGATAGGCTTGTGTTAACTCCAGCCAGCTAGACATGCACCAGCTGTGGTATAGAGACACTGCCGGTTAGCGCCGTGCCTGAGTTAACAAGCATAGCTGCAAGGCTGTATGTTTTACTTCAGACTCTTTGCCAAGACATAAGATAGTGTGTACTCGTAGATACAGACACTCAAATTACACTTCAATTTCTGCCTGGCTTGATGTTTCCAGATAGATCCCTTTGGTCAAAATTTTCTAAACAGCCTTTAAGTTTGGATGCCTTCACCATTGCAGGAAATCAGGCTTATTCTTAGGAAGCAAATTGCTTACATTTGGCTGATACCTCTAAGGCTGTTTCGCAGGAATACAAAACTTGCACTGGTTGTTTTTGAATATGTTACTGTCAAAACCTTCATGCCTCTAATTTCCACCCCTGCAACTGAATAATATAATTCTCTACAAATATTTCAAGAATATTCTTGAATATTACTGAAAAAAATACTGTAATAGTGATAATAATTTCCAAACAGAAGATAAGCTTTCCTGGCTTGCTCTGTGCAGGTGTATCAGATTCTTGGTCTTCACTTACCTTAGCGAAGTTGGCTACCTCGGCAAAGTTGGCTCAAACCGTGTTCAGATACAAAGAGCTCTGCCCTAGAAGCAGTCTTGTATGCAAAATAGCTAAGGTGAAATTCATCATAGTGAAGACCAAGTCCTGTACTTAGGAACAAGAAAAAAAATACTATGTGAAAATAACTGGCAAGACAACAAAAAGCATTGACAGGACTTGAGGCCTGTGTTATACCACAGGCAAAATACAGATTAATGATATGACACTGTTGCAAAACTAAAATTAAAGGAAAGAAAAAGTAGACCACTGCCATGCCAGCATATGCCACCAGGAATATTCTATATAAAAGACAGTAATTATTTTTCTTCACTAAGTCTTATTAAGTCTTCAGCTGGAACATTGAATTGTGTAAGAGTTTTGCTTACCATGCTTTTCAGAAAGCTAAAGAAAAGTTGGATAAAGTCCAAAGTGGAGAAGAAGAGGTTCAGAAAATATGAGCTATGAAGAGAGAGTGAAGAAATTGGGTTTGTTTAGTCTAGAGACTGAGGGGAGACATGATAGCAGGCTTTCATGTGTGAAAGATTGCTTGTAAGGGGACAGCAACCAATCTCTCTCTATGTTCACTGAAGGAAGGCCAAGAAGAAATCAGAGAAATTTGCAATAAAGAAAACTGTATTATGAAAGCACTTCTACAAGCAGAGAGGTATAAGTAAACTGCATGGGAAATCTGTAGAATTTTATTGAACAAAAAGTTTACAAACACAGGTTGTGCAATTATCCCTTTGGGATAGTCTGCTATACTTGAGCTGGTTTATTGTAGAAGACTGGATTAGACAGACAATCATTTGAGATCTCAATCCCTTTTTCCTATTCTTCTCCCTCACATCGCTCCTATCATTCTAGAATACTGCCTACAACACAGAATTTTTACAAAAACAAGTAGTAGTTTAGGTTCCTTTTTATTTGCATACCATGTTGCGTATCTTCTCATCTCACCTAGCGCTCTGTGCTCTGAGATGCCATTTGACAGCCTCAGTTCCTTCTCATATTGACAAACTCATTTATCTACTCTATGTCCTCAGTTCCCTGCTTACTTCATCTGCGTATTGTCTGGGAATAAAGAAGCAAACACCGGGGCTGGTTAAGAGTGCTTGCAAATAAAACGCATGGACGGAGCAGCTGAGTGGCCATCCGACAGCTGAAGTGGTTCATAGAAGCAGCTGACTGACACCTTTACCTGTGTAATTTGGGTTGTCTTTCTTTACCCAGCTGCCAACGTTCATGTGACTTGTTAAAACTTCCTTAAGATTTCTGCTCATATTTCTGGTAAGTTTGTGCTTGATTGCGTTTGAAAACAGATTTAAAGTTAACAGGCAGAGAGGGAGAGAGTGGTCTGTTACATAGATATAGACAGACAGACATAGAGCATTTGCCTTACAAAATTAGGAAAAAAAAAAATCTATCCCTACTCACTCTGCTTCATTTGAATCAAAGATAAAGTAATTTCGATGTCTACAGTTCCTAGCAACTATTTCCACTGCAGTGTCCATCAGACAGAGGTGCTTGTTAACAAAGGGAGGCTATAAAAGAATAAGCTAGGCTGTGAATTTAAGGCCTACATGTCCCACACTCATTTCCTAGATGACTTACCTAACATTAAGGGAAAGCATCCCTAAACAGAACTGTTGTAAAGGACTGCTTGTGCTTTAGTTCTTTTTTGTAGACCAAGCTTTTAGGCTCAAAAGGGCTATAAGAAGTTTTCCCTCACTAAAGATCAAATGATTTGGTTTCTCTAATGTTACTGGGAGTTGCCAGATTGTCCTGAAATAGGATATTCTAAGAAGTTTTGTTTCAGTGAATGCAGAGGTGGCTGGATAGTGGGAAAGATTAGGTTGGGGGTTTTTTCAGGGAAGAGAGGGAGGTATGTGCTACACATCACGCTTGTTTATTTCCCGGATGACTCTCTCCAGAACAGCTCACTTTACTCCACATGTTGTGCAACCAGGCAACACTCTGGTATCAAACAAACTGCAAAGACAACTTTCTCAAAATTTCCTCCTGTTCCCTATAGCGATTCATGTGGCACAATGTGGGACATGACTGTAATTGCTATAGGTATTACGCTATATGTGATTTGAATTTAGAAGGCATGAGTCACAGCAGGCTGCACTTCTAATAAGGCAGTGTAAGAACCTGATCCTGAAGAATTTTATTCATGCCAGTAGTCCTTATTCAATGTAAGCAAGTCAACAGGGTTAATGATGTATCTAAAAAGTAAGCTATGAGAGAGGCTTTGCAGGATTCAACACTGCTGTTATGACCTCTGGGATAATGAAAAGGCTAGACACATCTGAAATTGCAAGAAATGCACCCAAATTTTCTATGCACTTTTCATGTATGTACATTATGCAGCTTGCAGTTCCATTAAGTAGCAGACTGCATGGGAGTTTCAGCTGGGGCGTGTCAAGGATTCTTAGTCATAAACTTCATAGATCGCTTTATTTGCTCAAAATAATCTCTTGGCAAGACACCTTACTTCCCTGCCCCCAAGGCATTGTTTGCAATAAAAGCCTGCAAATAACTATATCAGGCAATTTTGTTATTCAGTCTCCTTCCTCAACATGAAATAGAATCTCTTCCAGTCTGTGTTCTTCCTAAAGTGTCTACTGTTGCTCTGTATATGCACATTGTGCAACAGCTGCTGCATCAAACTGCTGCAAATACTCATGCAGAATAAGGGAATGACTAAATGCCAATACTTTTTATTTCACAGGTCAACAGTGAAGTTCAGCACTTGCCTTATCTTGTTAATCTAGACCAAGTTCATAACACAAATAAACTGCAATATAGGACACTGTATCAGTTTTTGTGAAAGCAGAAAAAAACAGACAACTACATATGTTGTGATAACATGGAGAGGACTTTGGAAATTACAAAACAGGCTCTTTATTTTATATTTCAGTCCCTTCTAGACTACATTTTAAGCAATCGGCCTTTAAGCAACTCCCAGGCACATCACTTCCTAGCACAAAGCTAATCTTCCTTCTCAGGAGCACTTTACTGTTTATTCATCACTTCTCTTAGTTATTTTAAATGCATATCTTTCAAGTTGTGTAATGACAGCACAGTCCTTTTTTAATATACATGTTATTCACTTTCTCTACCATAGGACTACCAGAAACACCCAGCTATGTATTGCACACATCTTTCAATACCTTTTTCCCTGATGCTTAAAAGATACTATGCAATATTAAGTAATGGCATTATTTAGAGTGTTCTATTAGACTCATGCATAATTGATTGCTTCTGCCTCATTAAAAGAAGAAAAGAACAGAGTAAAGGTTTGTATATGATACGGCATTTTGTTCAAATGTGGTTCCACGTTGTGGTAAAATGTACGTGTTCTGTCTTGTGTATAATCGAGTCTCGCCTGATTGTGCAATATGAAGTTAATGTTGGAGATGAGAGATGCTCTGTTCAATAGGTGAACAGAAACTTAAGTCTCTTTTTTACCTCATCTGTGATTATCTTGAGAGGAATATAAGCTCTGCGGATGCTTGTTTACAACACACAAAAACACCCTGGGACACAGACTGCTAACAGATGCAGATGAACAGCTTTTATTCACTTCATGGGATCAAAGGTCCCAGTATATAAACGTACAAACGTATGTATTTATGCTCACCTCTTCTGAGAAAAACATTTGAAAACACATGTCCACAAGTATGCTCTGAATTCTAATGAAAACCGTGGAAACCCTGCCATGCCATTCAGTTTGAATACATGCCCTACTGATTCACTGACTAGACATACTTTACCGAGGCAGAGACTAGGTGCCTATATCTAAGGTTACCTTTGATCCACTGCTGACAAAGGAAGTACATGAAAAAGCCTTTTGATAGGGAATACTAGGTTTTTCCTCTTTATTCCTTCATAGACAAAGGAAACTCACTTGAACTTTGAAATACAGTAAACGCTTTTAGTTTCAGGAATGGAGTGGAAGGGTATTTTTTGCTTCATATTGCGAATTCTATTTCTTAAAAATAAATACTTTTTCCTTCTAGGAAAAAAAGCTTAAAAATTATTGAATGGCTTCACTTTTTCTCTGGTATTACAATAGTACAAAACTGTGAGCAACTCTTGTAAGAAAATCTTATCGTTACAGTTAATTCCTTTAAATCATATTCTTCTCATCAAACTGGAGTACCTTTTGCCAACCCCAAAATGTGACTAACAGTAAACAAATGCGCTGTGCATCCATTATAACGCAGAAGAAATTCAGCCACAAATATCCTTACTTATTAAGGGGTTAAGGCTCAGCTCAATAAGCTAGCTATGCATTAATCAGACATTGCAATTTCCCACACGTTTTTAGATATGGGAACAGGTCTGCATTTGATGCAAGAACTTCAAAGACAAAAAATATCCAGTCTGATTTGTGTATGCAGGCAACTTACGGTTGTGGTTTGCACAGCGAATATGCCTGCAAAGAAAGAGTACTGATAAGCAGGGCATCCTTGTCAAGCACATAGACACCAACAGATTTTTTAAGTGTAATTTATGAAGAGTGACTCTTTCACAGACATGACATAGATTTGCTGAAAATCAATGTCCTGAATTCCACCCCAGAGGGGAAGGGTTATGCCCTGCACTGAAATCTGCACTATTCCAACAGCTATTTGTCTCCTCTGGAAGCTAACCATTAGCTTCCCTACTGATAGCACATTAAACGCCAAGGGAGGATACGCCACAGAAAGTCGTATGGCGAGATCCTTCTCATCTGACTTTAGCCACCAAAACTAAACTAGTTAGCTGTCTCTTTAGGAAACACAGAGCACCTCTAGGAGGGGTTTAACAGCATCCTAAAATAAATCAGATCTTCTGAAGACTATTTAGCAGAGGAAGGACCTAAGCAGCAAAACTGGCCTAAAAGTCAACCTTACAGATGGTAGGCAAAATGAATGGCAAAATGAATTGCAAAAGAGAATCTTGTGCATCATCAAAACTTTTTAGATCTCGCTAAATAGTAAAATGATAATAGCAATAAACAATCCAACTCTCTGTATCTTCAGTGTCGTGCCATGAAGTTGAAATGTATATATTTATACATTTATATTCATATACTTTATATCTTTATAAAAAGGTATATTGTCTGTTTTTAAAGCTTTCCTTCTATGTCAGATGAAGTGGTGTGAATTGTTTTAATACCATGCATTTCAGTAGCATCATTCCAGTGTACATTGTCTGTCTATTACCCTTGAATTACAGCTTCAACGTAGGTTATCAAGATTCCTTTTTGTATTTGTGTAACTTCAAATGAAAAAAAAAAAAATCTCTTTCTGTTTGCCTGGGGTAACATTTTTCTAAACAGATTCTAGACAGAAGGTCTTACCTAGAGAAAAGTTCACTTCTAGGATGGAAAAGTTCACTTCTTCCATTGTAGCAACTTTGTATTTCTTTGTGGTTTGCCCTAGAATCAAACCATACTCGAAACCACAGATTGTTTCACATCCATAAGCATAATGGTAAAGTACAACAAAGAATAGCAGATCTGCTATGATAATAATAAGCAAATTTTTAAAAAAGAATCATCCTGTGATATGATACAATATGATACAATATGATATGATATTTCATTCACTTTGCTCTTCAGCTTTCTGCTGAGACGAAGGATACTGACTGCAAGAAGGGAGCAAAATAATCTCAACTAGTATAAAATGTGAGCTACTATAGAGCTCAGACAAGTTGAAGATGCAGCTCTACATTTCCTCAGTTTTTGTTTCCAACATCAGCGCTTCAGAAGCCATACTCTTATCATACTTCAGTCCCACCCCTCCCACTGAAAAGTAATCTGTTTGTTCAAGTCAATAAAGATTTTATAAAAAGCTCTTAACATTTTTCACTGAAGGCTTTATGCAGTGAGCAAAATTATTCTGTGTACCATAACTGCAAGGGTTCAAATTGATTCTCTGTGTGTGTGTATCACCAATTAAATGAATGGTACTGCAATAGAAATTAATTACTCAAATTCTGAGGGTATCATGAACATATTAACTAAGTCTGAGCCAATGACTACAATGGAGTGAGACCACATTTACACTCACAGAAGTGAAATCATTATCAATGTTCTCCCAAATACATACTGTATAGCCATTACTTTTTTCCAACTACTTTTTTTTTTACAGTCTCAAATGAAGCAATACTAAGAACCTTTGGACTTGTAAATATATTCTGCAATGAATATTCAAAGAAAATATAAAAGGACCCTGAACTCAAGTGAAAGTAAGGAAAAGGGTGTGACTCCAGGGTTAATGGCAAGTGAGTAAACGTCAGATTAATCACATAAAACATCCATGCCCTCCCAAGACCTGGCTAACAGTTTTAACAGAGCTCACATTCTTGAACACATCCAAATGACAACTGGTAAATTCCACTAAAAGTACAAGTCAGTCATCTCTTGCCTACTAGAGCAGAGCTAAGTGTCAAATTAAAATTCTGGCAGGAGCTTTAAGGGTGTAAATCGGTATTAGCTCCATAGAAGTCAAAAAAGCTAGGTTTACACATCGTGGTAAGAATTTGAACGTAGAAGTGTAGGATGTGCTGAAATTATGGGTCAGATTTTTACCTCAATCATTGTGGTGTGTTTCTGGTGTAATCAGATAGCTCAAAGTTGAATTCATGTTTTAAATTCATTTAAAATTTAGACCCATGTTTTAAAATTTAAAGATGGGTCTAAATTACAAAAATCTCACACTACTCATCTGTCGTGGTTTAGACCCAGGTGGCAACTAAACACCATGCTTAGGGTGGGATGGGGAGGAGAAAACAGAACAAAGGGCTCAAGGGTCGAGATAAGGACAGGGAGGGATCACTCACCAGTTATAGTCATGGGCAAAACAGACTCGACTTGGGGAAAAATCAATTTAATTTTTTACCAATCACATCAAAGAGGATAATGGGAAATAAAACCTAATCTTAAAAATACTTTCCCCCACTCCCTCCCTTCTTCCCAGGCTCAACCATGCTCCTGATTTTCTCTACCTCCTCCCCTCAAGCAGCACAGTGGATGGGGAATGGAGGTTGCAGTGAGTTCATCTCACAGTCGTCTCTGCTGCTCTTTCCTCCTCAGGGGGAGGACTCCTCACACTTTTCCCCTGCTCCACTGTGGGTTCCCTTCCCATGGGAGAGAGTTCTCCATTAACTTCTCCAATGTGAGTCCTTCCCAGGGGCTGCAGTTCTTCGTGAACTGCTGCAGCGCGGGTCTCTCCCCAAGGGTGCAGTCCTTCACCAACAGACTGCTCCAGCCTGGGCTGGAGTCAAGGCTGGATGGAGTCAAGGCCTACTTCGGGCACAAACACCTGCTCTGGTGTGGGGTCCTCCACAGCTGCGGGTCTTCACCGCTAACTTCCATGGGTAGCAAAGGGGCAGCCTGCCATCTCACCACGGGCAGCAGAGGAATCTCAGCTCCAGCACACCTCTTCCCACTTCATCTTCACTGATCTCAGTGTTTGCAGAGTTGTTTCTCTCACATCTCATTCCTCTCTCAGCTGCCGCTGCACTGGGCCCAACTGGCCTAACCAACTCTGATGGCCCTGGTGGGATGAGCTCCGCGTAGTGTGCAGCCTGGGAGTGGGGCGCTCTGAAGCGCTCCAAGCCACAGCCAACCTCTCCTTGTGTCGTGGTTTTAGGCTGATCCAGCAACTAAAACTCACACAGTCTCTCCTTCTCCAGTAAAGTAGAGAGGAGAGAAAAAAAAAAAACAAAAGGACTGAGGGTTGAGACAAGAACAGAGGGAGCACCCACCAACCATGGTCCTGGGCAAAACAGGCAGAGCTTTTCTCAAAGCAAAACAGTTTATTAATGATTACTTAGAAGGACAAAGGGAAACAAAAACCGATTACTTGAGAGGATAGAAAGAAACAAAACCAGATCTTAAAACCGACACCTTCCCCCCCCCCTTCCTTTTCCTCCCGGCTCTACCTCCTCCCCCCAGCAGCACAGGGGGCAGGGACTGGGGGAGTGCAGGTCAGTTCATTCCATGCTGTTACTGCTGCTTCTTTCTTAAAGGAGAAGGAGTCCTTACACTCTTTTCCCCTGCTCCAATGGATCCCCTACCCATGAGGAAAAATCCACAAACTTCTCCAGCGTGAGTCCAGCCCACTGGAAACAATCCTTCCCCACAGATTGCTCCGGTGTGGGCTTTACCACAGTCTCGGGTACTTAGGGAGCTGTAGCCACTCGCTCCGGCGTGGGTCGTCACGAAGACTCCAGATGCCTCTCTGCCTTGCCGTGCACCCCAACACGACCATCCTCGGGCTCAGGCATCTTCTCCCCACGGGCTGCGAGTGAGTCTCTGCTCCACCGAGGCCGTCCTGGTTGCAGGGGGGCCGCCTGCTATCTCACCATCAGCCGCAGGGGAAACTCGGCTCCGGCACACCTCCTCCCGCTCCATCCTCACTGACCTGCTGTCGATGCAGCTGTTTCTCTCAGATCTCAGTCCTCTCCAGGTGAACTGAGCCCAGTGGGCACCCCGGGAGTGGGGTGCCCCCGAGTTCCCCAGCTGGCTCCGCCGCCGCCATTCTCCGTGGGCGGCGCCGGCCCGACGCAGGCAGCCGCCCGGCCGGGAGCCAGGGAGTGGGGGCAGTGCCCTCCTCCCTTCTCTGCTTGATCCTGGGCGAAGCACCTTTTCTGGTCCCTTTGTCCTGACTTAAATAGGGCAAGAGGCGCCCTATTGGCTCAATCCCAAGGGGGATGGCAGTCTGATCTGGTGGCCGGAACTAAGCCTAACCCAGTTCCAAAACCGGGGAGGTCGCAGGGAGCAAAACCCCTCTCCTGTCACCAGAACCACCCCCCCCTCCACATCAAACCATGACACCTTGCTAGGCGAGGGTGGGGGCGGGGTGGCCCAGCGCAGGCACCCACCAGCGCCTTCCCCCTCTCTCCACTGAAGGTCCTGCATGGCGCACGTTTCTTTATCCCTTCTTACAATATGATATTCACAGAGGTGCTGGTCGGCTCAGCCCTGGCCAGAGGTGGGTCCCCCTTGGCCAGAGGTGGGTCTGACATGGAGCCAGGGAAGCTTCTAGCAGCTTCTCACAGGAGCCATCCCTGTAGCCCCTTCTCCCACTACCAAAACGCGCCACACAAACCCCATACACTGTCAAGCAGGATTATTCTGACAAAAGAGTACATATTCATACACATACTTTTAGATGAAATAAGAGATAAATTTTGGACATTATTTTTCAATTTGAAGTGGACAGTTCCTGGTTGCTGGTCCCAATCCTCCCTCTTGATGTAAAAACACTTTTGAGGTTCTCTTGCCGCCTTTCAAATCTAACCTCAGCTTGACTTACTGCCACATGAAGAAAAGCTTGACCATAACACCCCATTCTCCCAGACACAAGCTCACATACGCAGCAGCCCCTTTGGTTTACACGAGACAATCAATCAGAGGAACTCACTGGTATATAAAAGGCTTAGTGGGCTGACCACTAAGAATTGCAACTACCTGTCAATTAAATTAATTAAACCTGTCCAAGTAGGACCAGTCAGCGTCTCCTTCTTGCTCTCTCTCTTGCTGATTTCTTTTTTCCTGGCAGGGCTCTCATCATCACCATCATCTCTCTTCTCTCTCAGTTTTATATCTTGAGAAACTTGAGGTTTTTCTTCTATGAATCATTATACAATAATGAGGCCTACTTCAGATGGTATATTCTATCTCTTCAGTTAAAAGGGCAGACAATCATTTTGGCTTTACCCTAATATACACAACTCTGCAGCTATCTCATTCTTTGGGTCAAGAATTTCCCAAGGCATTTCCTGGGATAATCTGCAGAGCAGTAATGCCTCCTCATACATTAGCCAGTCCGATTGCCTGATGCGTTTTACACAGTTCAGTTTAGAGTCCAACTCAGTCAGTGCTCCGGGTTGCCAAGCTCACTCCAATTTTCCCTCACCACACACGCAATTGCCTGACGAGATCCTTCTCGTTCACTGACACTCAGCTTTCCACAGGAAGACATGCCAAGCATACAAAGGCCATGGAATGCAGAGGAACTAACCATTTTTGGAATTTGATCACTTCAAAGCCATTTCACACACTCAAGTCACTTTTTGGTCATACAAAGTATGATGTGACATAGAGAACCTGCCTTTTTAACCTTTAAAAGCTTCCCCCTTACCTGAAATCTGGATTACGTGGGAAATTCTTGGCTGAAGCAGCATTAGTCATTTTGTTCATTAAACAAAGCTGCTGCGGGAGATTCTCAGCCGCAGTACAGCCTTAGTCATTTCATTCCTTAAGTGAAGTTGTTAACCGAGGGTCATCCCCATGGACTCTTCTCCAGTGACAAGGAGAAGTGGGGTGGAAGGGAGAAGGCGCCAGACTCCCCCGTTCCTCCCGCCCGCCTTCCTCCCCCTCCATCGTTCCCCTCCTTCCCCCACCCGACCTGCCCTGCGTCCTTTCCAAGGGCGGACATCGGGAGCTAGCGAGAATTTACTTTATTACCCCTTTTGTGGACCCAATGTCCCGTGTGCTGTGTATTGCGACCAGTGGGCAGGAAGAGAAGCTTTTCATTAAGTTAATTAAGTTAATTAAGTGAAGATTGCTTTCCTTAAGTGACTCAAGACAGGCGGAGGTAGCGGCGTTTAGGCACACGTCTCCTCTACGTCCCAGCCGGCCCGCCGGTACACACCTCCGGCGGGGAGGGTGCCCGCCGGCCGCAGGGGGCACGCCGGGCCGGCGGACAGAGCGAGGCCAGGACACCCCCACCCCGCAGCGCGGGGCCAAAGCTGGGAGCCGAGGGGCCGGCGGGCACGGCCGAGACTCCGGGCGGGCACGGGACAGGCGCGCAGCGGCGGGGACCGGGTGCCAGGCGCGGGTCACTGCAGGTTCGGGGCACAAGGGCCCCCGACGGCCTCGCCGCGGCTCCCGCTGCCGTCGGGGAAGGCGACACGGAGCCGAGCCGGCGGCGTCGCGCCCGGCGCGGGCCCCAGGAGCGGCGGACGGGCCCTGACGGCCAAACGCCGTTCGAGCTCGCGGGGCGCCCCCAAGCGGCGCGGCCGCCCGCGGCACCGCCCGTCAGGAGCGGCGCGGCGGCCGCCCTTTCCCCGGCCGGCGAGCAACGGCGGCGGCGGCGGCGGCGGCGGGCTCGTCCCCGCCCCCGGCCCCTGTGGAAAGTTGTCTCTGGCCGCGGAGCCACCCGGCACCCGCCTCCCGCTTCCTGCCCCGCCGCCGCTGATTGGCCCGCCGCGCGCCGAGGAATGCGAGCCACCCGTTAAAGGCGCGCGCGGCGCCCGGCGCCCGCAGTGTCCCGGCAGCGCCGCTCCCGTCGCCCACCGCCGCCTCGCCCGGGACCCGCCGCTCCGCCCGCCCCGACGAGGCGCCGCTGTTCGACCTCCCCCGCCAGGACAGACGAGGGCTGCCCGAGGATATAAGTCGCCGGTACCCGGAGGTGCGGAAGGCCGGCGCAGCCCGCCCGGATCGCTCTCCCCGGAGGTAAGTGCTGAAGCGGCTCCCGCCGCGCTCCCTGTCCCCTTCGAGGGCGGCGGGGGCACCTGCCGTGTCCCCGCTGCCTGCCGCCGCGCAGCCTTCCTGCCCCCGGGGAGCCTCGGGAGCCCCTGGTGCTGCCGCGCTGGGCGGCAGGTCCTGGGTGCGACGGCAGCGCCGTGACCTTCTTCCTTGTGCCTGTCCCGCAGGCTGGTTCAGAGACAGACCTTTGCCATGGGGCCGACGGCTGTTCTCTTCCTCCTCCTCGTGCTCGGCGTCTCGGAGGCCAAGCGCGCTGCAGGTAAGACCAGCTCTGTGCTGGTACTCAGAGCTGTCAGGGAAGGGGAAAACAAAAAGGAAAAAAACCCCAAACATTTCTTGGTGTCTGGTGTGGGCAACTGAAATCGTGCTCGGTGGTGAAGAGCTCCAAAGCTTTCAATGAACAAAAAACTTCTTAACCTGAGCATCAGCTAGTTGGGAACAGGAAGCTTTCCCTGGTGTTGAATTCGTGTAACCGTCAGAAATAGAAATGCGGAGTCTCCAGGAC
Organism: Tauraco erythrolophus; assembly: GCF_009769465.1. Taxonomy (NCBI): domain Eukaryota; kingdom Metazoa; phylum Chordata; class Aves; order Musophagiformes; family Musophagidae; genus Tauraco; species Tauraco erythrolophus. Next base: position 36,357,042 of record NC_141470.1, on the reverse strand, counting down.
TTGAGCACATAGCTTGTCCACCTCTGCGTCAGGCAGGGGAAAGGGGGGACATGATGTGGGAACTGGCTGAAGAAGGCATGGGGCAGCATGCTGCCGTCATGGTACTATAGAGAAGCGGCTACTGGGCTTGCTGTCACCCAGCTGGAGTAAGCAAGCTCACTTTGCTGTATCCTAGCGTAGGAATATTGCAGTCTGAGCTTCTGCTGTCTATTTCTCCTCTACTGGAGTCTAATGAGGTGCCAGAACGGCTGCTACCTTTGTGTGTCAGTCAGCAGGTCCCTGGCACTCCTGTGCCGGCTGGCTCCTGTACAAGAATGCACATGTACTGCTGCACAGCAGCTCCTGGTGGGACTGCTGCACCATCAGAGCTGCTGTCAGTGCTCTAACGTGAGGCACCATACCTTGCACGATATGTCCTGCGAGACAATACATTAAGCAATCCTGGGAGATACACACCTACTCAGCCTCTTCTTGTCCCTTGCTCATGATGCTTGTCTGATTTCTCTGCAGAGTCCAGGAGTGATGATAACAGCGTCTTCGATCTCTTTGAACTCATCGGCTTCATTCGGAAGGGAGCTGGGCGCCGGGCACCCGGGGTGCACCTGGTGAAGGGACCAGAATCCTCCAGCCCTGCATACCGCATTGAAGATGCCAGTCGCATCCCTGCTGTCCCTGACTCCAAGTTCCAAGACTTATTAGATGCCATCCATGCTGAGAAGGGCTTCATCCTCCTGGCCACTCTCCGGCAAGCCAAGAAGAGCAGAGGCACGCTGCTGTCTGTGGAACAGAAGGATGGCTCTGGTCATGTCTTCAGTCTAATATCAAATGGCAAGGCAGGCACTCTGGACCTGAGCCTTTCTGGTGAAGGCAAGCAGCAAGTAGTGTCAGTAGAGGATGCCTTGCTAGCTACAGGACATTGGAAGAATATCACCCTGTTTGTGCAGGAGGACCGGGCTCAGCTCTATGTGGGGTGTGAGAAAATGGAGAATGCTGAACTGGACATCCCCATACAGAACATCTTCACTAGGGACCTGGCCAGCAGTGCCAGGCTCCGTATTGCCAAAGGGGGAGTCAATGACAACTTCCAGGTAAGACTTTTGCTTACGTTTTTGCCTGGTGTTTTCAGTCATCTGCTTTGAAGGTGCATTAGCTACTCAACTAGCCTGAACAGCTACAAAGACATGGGTAGTCTTTGGGAGGGAGAAAGGGTTCCAGCACTGACTAGTTTGTGTACATCTGATATGGACCAACTCTAAATCTACTAAGCTTTAATAATGGAGTTTGAAGGGTAAAGCATTAGATTTGCAGGGATAGAACTTTCTGCAGCACTAAGAAGGTACTGAAGCTTCCGAACAGGCAGTTGCAGCTTCATTGCTCAGCTTCTTACACGAGATTCAGAAATTCATGGGTATTTTCCTTCCAGCCTGGAGAGCTGCCAGGTTCTTGAGGTCAAGGATGGGAGTGTTAGGAGCATGGCTTGTTATCATTAAGGAGAATAAAGCAACGTGTTTCACTTTGCCATCTGTCATGAAATTATTCTTGATGATCTTATGTGACCTTAAGTGCCTTCAAGCTCTCTCCATGCAAGTTGTACTTCTTTCCCTTGCAGTCGCTGCAAGTTGCTGTAATTCTTCCTCTGTCCACAGGGACTGCTGCAGAATGTGCGGTTTGTGTTTGGAACAACTCTGGAAACTATCCTGAGGAACAAAGGCTGCTCCAGCTGTAAGTTTGCAATCTTCTGAATCCAATGACCTATTGAAAATAAGATTGCTCATTACATTAGAAAGACAAGTTGAAACAGAACTCAGAAGTATGCTGACATGCAAATCCATGTTGCATAAGAAATAAGATTATATTTCTGCGGGCACCCTAATGAATCTGGTGGCAGCTGTTTAGCAGGTGTTACCCTGGAATGATAAATGCACATGGTAAAAAATGCATTTACTTTATGTGTGTTTTTCTCTTAGCCACTAGTGCAATCATTACTTTGGACAACCCCATCAATGGTTCCAGCCCAGCCATCCGCACTAATTACATTGGCCATAAAACAAAGGACATCCAAGCAGTCTGTGGTTTTTCCTGTGATGAACTAACAAATATGTTTGTGGAACTGCAAGGGCTCCGGTCCATGGTTACAACACTTCAAGACAGAGTTCGCAAAGTGGTGAGTGTTTCTTAAATTCATGGTACCTTTCATTAACTGGAACTTAGTGAATTAATTCTAATCTGCCCTTTGAGAGCCTGGATAAACAGTAATAACTTTGACTTCTCTGGAAGGGGGTGTTAACATCTAAATATCTTCTCTCTGCTTCTCTCCCCTGCCCCCTGCCTTTTAACCTCAAGACTGAAGAAAATGAACTCATTGCCAAAGTAGTCCAGATCACTCCTGGAGTATGCATTCATAATGGAATCTTGCACAAAAATAAAGAAGAGTGGACTATTGACAGCTGCACTGAATGTACCTGCCAGGTAAGATTCCTTACATTCATATATAATCTGTATAGAAATTCATGAGTTGAAATTAACAGATATTTCTAAATGACATTCTTTGTTAGGAAGAGCGAATCCTATACAGAACTGGGCATGCTACAGTAGCCAGAGAATTATCCAGTTTATTTCATCCTACTAGATCTCTGGTATAAAGGCAGCTTTCATACAGTGTTACAACAGCAACATTTTAGAAAATTATACAAAACGTCACTCAGATACAACTGTTAACACACTTTTGGTTCCTTAATTTGGGGAATGCCTGTATTCTTTACATAAATCCATGAGTAAACTGGAAGTCAGCATCAACAGAACGAATTTATAGTACTATCAGCTTTGCTCCCTGGAATACTTTAGATCCACCTTCTGGCCACACTGAACTTCCTACCAGCTTAGTAGGAAAAGACATTCTAGCACTCCGTAAAGGCTCTTAACGAACTTACAGGGTTTTTCTTTATCTGATGAATGCTTTTAGTTCTGTCCTATTATATGGAACAGCAATCTCTTCCAGATCTTCCTGTTTAAATCCCAGGATCATCTGACAAGATATTTATACTTTGTGTTTCGCTTCTATGGAATGTTGTAAAAGTACACCAAAACATACAGTTTTCAGAGTTTCTTTAAACTCTTTGCTTGCTCCCTTTAACTGTAAGTATGTTTTAGCAAAAGCATCTTGGAGTACCTGTCTAGCAAAGAGTGGGTTAACTCGCCTGCTGCTATTTAGAAACTAAAGGCTGAGTATTTGTACATGTGCAATCCAAGGCATCTCACCAAGTTCTGCATCTGCTTCTATAGGTCTTTATATCTTTTGTCTTGCAGAAGTCTCAGTATCATTTGCTGACTACATTTGCCTCTTTCCTACCAGCCCTCTTACTCAACGTTAGCTGTAATTGCCTTAATGTAGTCATTTGCTGGGGCAGATTAAAATAGTAATCATGAGAGCATTGTTCTGACCAAGCTACTACGTTCAAGAAGCAAAACTACAGGCTGCCCTTTAGCTCTCATTGAGAGTGGAGGTGGGTGTTCTTACCCTGCCTGCTTGGCTTAAAGATCAAAGACCTCTAAGTATAAGTTATAGACTTCATGGCTCTTGAGCAGAGTCCACTAAACTCATTTTATCTTTACCATATAATCAGCTTAAATCCATATTAACTGAAAAGAAAGCTGGCTTCTCATTCTTGTTTCATTCCCTTGAAGTCTGACCTTATACTTTGGTTATCACGTGATAGTCTTTTACTCTAGTCAGCATCTGGTAGCTACTCTTGATCAGCTTCTGCAAAACCATAATGCTTCTGCTCTTGACTGAAAAATAATGTGTGAGAATGGGAATGAGATCAAGTTTGACTAAAAATACCTGGGACTACTCTTGGGTTGTATTAGCCCTGAATACAGGGGTCTCTGCTTTAGATGTGCTATTGAATCTTTAAGTGCTGCAGAGAAGATCTCTCTATCATTTAACCAGACTCCAGGAGTTGTTTATATTCCACTTGCTTATGGCAATTCTTACAATTCTTTATAGAACTCTGCCACCATATGCCGGAAAGTGTCCTGTCCTCTCATGCCTTGTTCCAATGCCACTGTGCCTGATGGCGAGTGCTGCCCCCGATGCTGGCGTAAGTACTTAACACCTTCACCCTTGTATAGCAGTTGGCTTCATCTAGCTAGACACATGCTGCTCTAAAGTGTACCACAACTGGATATAGCCTTGCACCACTGGAGTGAGGTTAGCCTGATGCCTCTTTGAGGTTAATCACTTAACTGATGCATGTGAGCACTGACACATTGGAGTTCATGGCCTTTATCTTGTACAAGAAAGGAAGATGCACGTGGCTTTTGAGGACAGTTTTGTCCTTTTTTGCGGAGAGAGGGGTGGGAGAAAAGACTATGGAAAAACAGATACTTGGAATGTTATTCAGAGCTGTATCCCTCTGCAGCTAGCGACTATGCAGATGATGGATGGTCTCCTTGGTCTGAATGGACTTCATGTTCTGTGACCTGTGGGAATGGGATTCAGCAGAGAGGGCGATCCTGTGACAGTCTCAATAACCGCTGTGAAGGGTCTTCTGTACAGACTCGGACTTGCCACCTTCAGGAATGCGATAAGAGATGTAAGTACTTAATCTAATCACACTGGTAATAAAACAAAGGCTGCTTTTATTGGCATAATGTTAACAGCAAAGATTACCATGTAGCCCTGTCACTACAGCATTGGCTGGAGCATTGGCTTGTAGCTTTAAGGTGCTGTGCAGCTGAAGTCTATTCATCAGAAACTATTAATAACAGACATCCCTCTCTTGTAGTTAAACAGGATGGTGGCTGGAGTCACTGGTCTCCATGGTCATCATGTTCTGTTACTTGCGGCACGGGCATCATCACTAGAATTCGTCTCTGCAACTCTCCAGTACCCCAGCTGAATGGCAAACCTTGTGAGGGTGAGGCAAGAGAAAACAAATCCTGCCAGAAAGATCCTTGCCCAAGTAAGTGTGTTCAGGTGGTAACTACTATTTGGTAGCTTAAACAGTGAACTCCATGACTAGTTGCTATATAATCTAGTAATATTCTCTCTTTAAACTTAGTGGTGGGCTAGATAAAACCCCACAGGTTAGTTTCAGGTGAAACTAAACTGTTTAGATGAAATGAAACTTTTCTCTGGCTCTTCCATGGAGTTCATTAATTCTGTCATGTATGTCTGAACAATGTCTTCAGTGCTCTCAATACAAAAGTAGTAGTCCTTAGTCAGGTAGAAACTAATTGTATCACTGAATTTAAATCTATACATGTCTCCTAACTTTCTATCTCCCTTTAGTTAATGGCAACTGGGGACCATGGTCTCCATGGGACGCTTGCACAGTGACATGTGGAGGAGGTCTTCAGAAACGTAGCCGTCTCTGCAATAACCCTGAGCCTCAGTACGGTGGGAAGACTTGTGTAGGTGAAGCTAGAGGGACTCAGGTCTGCAACAAACAGGACTGTCCAATTGGTGAGTATCCATTTTCCCGTAAACATCTCAGTGTTGTGGACGATCATGAAAATACTGGTTAAAAAATTTGACATGAGTCTGTAAAACACAAGTGCTAGAATTTTAAACCAGCATATCAGCCAAATACAGTACTGTAGCAGCATGGTAAGCATCTCTCATCTTAATGCTTTCTCATTTGTTTCTCAGACGGATGCCTGTCTAATCCCTGCTTTGCGGGGACTACATGTACCAGCTCCCCTGATGGTTCCTGGAAGTGCGGTGCCTGTCCAGCTGGCTACCATGGTGATGGTGTCCACTGCCAAGATATTGATGAGGTGAGAAGACTAGAGTTTGCTCCTTGAAAGGCAGTGAAAGAAAATGGGAAGGGAGAACGAAGTCTGTGTTCTATAACGCTAATTGTTGTTCTCTTCCATCTCAAATTTGTATTTCAGTGCAAAGAGGTTCCTGATGCCTGCTTTGTCTTCAATGGAGTGCACAGGTGTGAGAATACTGAACCTGGGTACAACTGTCTGCCTTGCCCACCACGTTTCACTGGGACACAGCCATTTGGTCGCAGTGTTGAGGATGCCATGGCTAACAAACAGGTATTGTCAACTTGAGAACTGTTGCGGGTTTTTATGTTTCTAAACAACAGAAAACAACTATGCATGTAAGGAAGAATGACTTGGTACATTTAATAAAACACCATCTCTGTGATTCAGAACAGGAGGAGCATTAAGCAGTTTCTACTGGAGTTCAAAATGAGTTTTAAAAATCACTGTCCTCCTCAGCCATGGAGGGTTCAGATATTATACATAATTTTAGGAGAGAATTTAATCAGTATTCACTTATGATCCAACAATATGTGCCTTAGAGATATTTTAGTGCTTGGTTGCATCTGAAAATAAATAAAGTTTGAACAATAAAAATAATAATTAGTGCTAGGACTGCTATTGGAGTTGGGGAGTGGAAGAAAGTAATGTATGAAGCTTTTGAGTTTTTTCTGATTGAAGGATCTCTGATCAAAACAAGCATGTGTTCTCTACGTTTCATTTGAATCTCTGGGGGGGGGAAAATAGGGCTAAAAAGATGTTTCCAGTGGATTTAATTTCTGTGTGGTCTTCTAGGTCTGCAAGCCACGTAACCCATGCACAGATGGAACACATGACTGCAACAAGAATGCCAAATGCAATTACCTTGGCCACTTCAGTGACCCCATGTATCGCTGTGAATGTAAACCAGGCTATGCTGGCAATGGTATAATCTGTGGGGAAGATACTGACTTGGATGGATGGCCAAATGAGAACCTTGTTTGTGTTGCCAATGCCACTTACCACTGTAAAAAAGTAAGTTTGTGCTGTTTTTCCATCTACCTTTATAACAGCCTGTCTATTTGAGAAATATACCAAATATGTTAGGTTTGAGGTATAAAGCAAGTCTCTATCTAGTTAGAGCTATTAAACTGTCCTCTTGGCAAATAAAACTGGTAAAATATCCCTCAGTGTAGGGATACCATTGTCAAGGTATTGCTAGGAGGCTCTTGCTGTTGCTTTAGATATTCCTGCAATATGGGAAAAAATGAAGCCTGACACAATTATTAATGTTTGTTATAAATGTTCTAGGAAGACTCTAGTTTAGGCTATATAGGTATATTAGCTTTCCTCTGACAGATATCTATCTCTGGGAGAAGAAAAAGAGGGTAAGATTGTTGAAATCAGACAGATCTTTGTTTTAAAAATTACTTGAACTATGGCTTTCTAAGACTTATCCTCACAGTAGTGACTAGCTAAAATTGAGATAATTACAGTGAGATAACACCTACCTGATAGAAGTATTATGATTTTGCCTAATGATTAGATCTTACCTGCCAAAATCTCTGATATAATCATGCCAGGAGTAAAAACATCTGTGTACTTTCTCCTTTATAGGATAACTGCCCTAATCTGCCCAACTCTGGGCAGGAAGACTATGATAAGGATGGGATTGGTGATGCCTGTGACAATGATGATGATGATGATGGTATTCCTGATGACCGGGTATGACAACACAAAAGAACAGCCTTTGAAAATGTATCTCTCCCATTCCCCTTCTTAAGGCTGGGGTCTAGCTTCTGACCTTAATCTTAAGGGAGGACCATAGGAAATTGCTGGCACCGACAGCTATCCTAGAAACCTTTAGATATGCATAACTATGCAGACAAACTTTCTGCAGCTGGTTGAGCTTTGGAAGTGAATCTTCATTTTTATTCAGCCATTCCTACACTCATGCAAGCAACAGGGTTTTGAGATAGAAGCATTCCAGTTTTAACCGTTTCCCTGCCTTTACCTTTCCTTTCATATAGCATTACAAGTGTAAGCAGAATCTAGTTAAAGCTTTAATTTGACTCTTTTCAAAGCTTGACTTCTTGCTCTCGCAGGACAACTGTCCCTTCATCTACAACCCACAGCAGTATGACTATGACAGGGATGATGTTGGTGACCGCTGTGATAACTGCCCCTACAATCACAACCCTGATCAAACTGACACTGACAACAATGGAGAAGGAGATGCATGTGCAGTGGATATTGATGGAGATGGTAGGCGGCCTCTAATCACTCTTTTAGATGGTTTTCTAGATTGATCAAATGCACCCAATATACCTCTGATTCCATACCTGAACACAAAAAAAATACTCCTCTGGTGGTTTCAGGACATAAAGACAACTGAAGTAAGTTATAGCTAATGGAAATTTGCTTTGAAATGTACACATTTTGGCACAGTTAAATTCTAGCTCTGCTCTTGCAGGCAGTAGGAATAGAAGTGTGTGGCAGAGCTAGTGATGAGTCAAGTTTCAAAGCTTTCAAATGCCACTCAAAATGCTTTCAAAAATATATCAAATATGTGGTGGTTTTATACAGTCCTTTGCAGGATTTAGATGTCTGACTTCCATTCATGAACTCTCCTTAATTTTGCAGGGGTCCTTAATGAAAGGGACAACTGCCAATATGTCTACAATGTAGACCAGAGGGATACAGACTTGGATGGTGTTGGAGATCAGTGTGATAACTGTCCACTGGAACACAATCCTGACCAGGTAAGGGATTTACATGATATAAATAGAAGACTGGTATTATAAAAAATAATAGTATGTTATGCATTGTAGAAAACGTTGAACGACAAGTTACAGCTTAAATTTGACTTGTCACAGATCATTCTTATTAATTTGACAGATGGTGCCTTTATCAAATAACATGCCCTCACAGTTCAAATAGCTGCTAGGTATTTTCTGGAAAGTAACTCTAGTGGAAATCTGTGAGACTACTGCATGTACTCCTAAACATTTCTTAGGTTTGTCAGTTGCAATGATTCTCATAGTGAGGATATGAAATTCCTGGGAGCATTATATGAAATCTAGGTAGGCAGGAACCACCTTCTCCATAGCCTGTAGTGCTGTGTTCACTTAGGCAGAAAGTTGCTCTTCAGTCTTTGTCCTTCAGTTCAAAACAGCTGCATTTCAAAAGACAACTTTTCTACCAGTAAGTTGAAGGCAGCACAGGTTGCTTTTCTCTAGGGAAGAGGCAAATTCTGACACTTTTAACCTTCCCCTTCATAAAAATCTAGGGGGATCCAGCCTTTCGCACAACTTACTGGTTCAAAAATGTTTGAAAGCAAAAGTAGATAAAGCCTGTGCCATCCTGTCAAGTACAAGGCTGTAAGTTTAATAGCTTCAGGGACATAACTGGAATGTTTGAAGGGTTAGAAAAGCTGTTGCAAATCACTAGAATCTAGTGTAGTATGGTCATGTAGCCTAAAAGCAGTGTTACTTGAATGATTTAAACAGATAATATAAAATTTCTTAGACTCTGTTGCTTGCTTTACTACTTCCCCACCTGAGGGTGGAAAGTGCCTGAAGATCCTTTTAGGCAATGTTTCTCTTTGAAATCTTAAGATAAGACTCTCATGGTTTTTCAAAAACTTTTTTAATGAAGTTCTAGAAGTGGAGATATTAGATTTCAAATGGCAGAATTAGTAGCTATTCAAACTGTGTGGTATGCCTTCTGTCTGCACCAACACCAGGGTCGTTGACAAGGCTACTAGACTAAATCTTGAGGCAGCCTCAGGGATGGCCAGATTGTTTTTCTTATTTCAGAAGCTGACTAAGCAAATGACTGGCTAAAGTATGTGATCAGCAAGCATGGCAGTTCATGCAGTCTTTGACCACTAAGGGAATAATTGTCTTAACTGATGAGTCAGGAGGCATGAAGACTGTTACAGGCTTTTATGATAAAGAAAATTATGATATAGTGTGGAAGCTGTAAAACCAAGACTTAGTAGACTAATGTTACAGTCTTTACTGGCGAGGTACAGAGTAGTCCTACCCATCTGGCCCTCGGAACCAGGGAGCTGCCAGAGAAAGTGGGAGGTAAAGCACCCTGTGTCCAGTGTGGTAGACTAGTGACAGAAGAGTCACATGGCAGCAGGGACAAGAAGAGAAGCTGATGATCACACTGTTTTCTGCTGCTGTGGATTCAAATTAAAACCAGGGCAACACTAAAGCAGACCAAAAGCAGTTAGCACAGGCAGCTTTAAGTAAGCATGTATTAATCCTAATATCTCACTACATCTATTTTAGCTCTTGCTAGAGCAAGCAGAAATCCCAATTAATTCTAGCTATTGACTCCTATTTCAGCCTTTTTTTAAGTGGCTTTTTAAAATGTTCTTTTTTTTTTCCCTCTTTGTTAGGAAGATGCTGATTCTGACCGCATAGGTGATCAGTGCGACAACAACCAGGACATAGATGAAGATGGCCATCAAAATAATCTTGATAACTGCCCCTATGTGCCTAATGCAAATCAAGCTGACCATGACAAGGATGGAAAAGGTGACGCCTGTGACCATGATGATGACAACGATGGTATCCCTGATGACAAAGATAACTGCAGATTGGTTGCCAACCCAGATCAAGCTGATTCTGATGGTAAGATAGCCAGTATCACAGTAACGTTTTAAGAGTATCTTCCAATAGTTTGATGCTTTTTTTTTTTTTTCCCCACACTATTTAGGGTTGGACAAAACTTCCAAGTAACAAAAAGATAGAATGTCTGTACTGTCGTTGTAGTGCTCCTTAGGAGTAAGAAGCAATGTAAAAATGACGACATATCCAATTTATTCCTTAGTCACTATCAGGTTGGAGTGAAAGGATATTTATACAGTAGCTGTTGTGGCTTCTGTAGCGTGTCTGCCAGCAGTACCTGAGCACTCAGAGATCTGCAATTAAGATTTCAACTCCAAGTTGTAAGACTCAGAAGCAAACAACAATGGTGATATAATGGTGAAATTACTTGTGTCCTGCAGGTGATGGACGTGGAGATGCTTGCAAAGATGACTTTGACCAAGACAGTGTGCCAGACATTGATGATATCTGCCCTGAAAATGTGGACATTAGTGAGACTGACTTCCGAAGATTTCAGATGATTCCCCTGGATCCCAAAGGAACATCCCAAAATGATCCAAACTGGGTGGTTCGTCACCAGGGTAAAGAACTGGTTCAGACAGTCAACTGTGATCCTGGCCTTGCAGTCGGTAAGAGGAAAATTTTAACTCTAACAGGCATTACACTGTTGTTTGGGTATTTTTTGGGAGGAGCAGAACTTGAGAAACTATTAAGGAGTTGTGTAAGAATCACAAAAGAGCAGCACCTAAAACTTTCTCCTTTAATGCCCCCATAGGTTTTGATGAATTCAATGCTGTGGACTTCAGTGGCACCTTCTTCATCAATACAGAAAGGGATGATGATTATGCTGGCTTTGTATTTGGCTACCAATCTAGCAGTCGTTTCTATGTTGTCATGTGGAAGCAGATCACTCAGTCTTACTGGGACTCCACACCAACCAAAGCTCAGGGCTACTCAGGTCTCTCCATCAAGGTTGTGAATTCCACCACTGGTCCCGGAGAGCACCTTCGTAATGCTCTGTGGCACACAGGAAACACTCCTGGCCAGGTAAGAGTGGCACTTTGCCCTCCTCTTTCACGCTGTAAGGCAGGCTGTTCTTCCAACAAGTTAAGACACTTACAAGAGGTCTGTACATGCTGATCAGAATGGCATGGTCTTGGCAAAGACCAATAACCTTGTAATAATCCCCAATCGTGCAAAATCTTGTATAAAATCAACAAGATTGCATGCTGCAGACAGGCATTCCAACAGCAGTGAATCAATTATTTCTGGAATTGTGGAGCAGCTTCCTATTTGTGTATTTGAAAGTAAATTTAAATGCAGTTGATTTCAAAAGACCCCATTACAGAGCCTAATGACTTACTTTAAGTCTTTACTAGTCACTATGATCATCAAGGCACCTTCATGTCAATATAATGGCTATGTTACCTCAGGCCTTTGATTAATAAAAAAGTATTCTTTCGTAGGTGAGAACTTTGTGGCATGACCCTCGTCACATAGGCTGGAAAGACTTCACTGCATACAGGTGGCGTCTTAGCCACAGACCGAAGACTGGTTACATCAGGTGAGCATCATCCTTTTATTTTAAGTAATTATACCAGGAAAGTGGATGTCTGTAAAGATGAACCTAACAGAAGCTTGTCATAAACAGCTGACCTATTGTCTCTTTGTAGGGTTGTAATGTACGAAGGAAAGAAAATCATGGCAGACTCAGGACCAATCTATGATAAAACCTATGCTGGTGGTCGGCTAGGATTATTTGTCTTCTCTCAAGAAATGGTGTTCTTCTCAGATCTTAAATATGAATGCAGAGGTAAGGAAGACACTGTATTTAAGAGATACCATATAAATGAATTGGTTCAAGAAAGCTTCTCTCAAGAAAAATAGAATGGATTAAGAAATAAGAGCTAAGAGGGAAAGTTCACCCATGATCTTTCATGGCTCAATTTCAAGCAAGTTCTGCAGGCAGGAATGGGATACCTTCTTGATAAGCTCTTCACACCTAAAAGTGTAAATGTATAAAATCTAAATGTATAAAATTTCTGTCCTGTTATTTCAAAGTATCAGAAATCCATGTTAAGTTTCAGATATGAAGTATATCTTGAATCTCCTTTAAAATGTTGACTAGAATAAATCAATACAGCTGATAAAGTCCAAGGTGAAAATGCAAAGTATTAACTTCAGCAAGCAAGAGAGTAGTGTCTGACAGGCAAAAAAACCCTGATTTTCTTAAAAGCAAGCAAAGTAGAAAGTTGTCCATATATTGCACTCTTGTAGTTCAGTGGAGGTAGGAGCGTATGACTAGTTCCAGGTGCCCTAGTCTTCTCAAATTGTGACTTCATTATGTAATGGTCACATAGACTAGATTCTGAAGACTAACTCAAGAAAGTACCTAAGCACTTTCAGTTTTCTTTACCAATATGTTCTTTACAAGTGTCTCTAGGGATTACTGTCTTAGACATAATCATGCATAATACACAGAATTTTTTTTTCCCACAGATCCATAATCACAAGGTTATTGGATCCAGAGACTATTTAAAAATGCTGGTATTGCACCTTCTGAAACTTTTAGCCTTACAAATCCTGGGACCATTATATTATTCCTTCCTTTCTTCTTTCTGCGTTAATGTGGACTCGAAACACATGACCTGCCTCAAGAGAATGCTTTTGAGAGAATGAAAGTGAGAACATACTTGGTATCTGACCTCTGCTGAAGTGGAAGGAAACAAATGTGTCTTGCAAATGAAAATTGTCTTCACTGAACAAGCACACTTCTTTCAGTAGGAAAGATATTTGTTTGCTGTTTATCACAGTGCAGTGTCACTGCCTCTCTAAACTGGAGGTCCCATGGAGTAGCATTTTGTAAAAAGAACATCTTTGGATGTGCTATGGACTACTTAAACTGAAGACCTTTCATTGTGTGGGGAAAAGGGGTTTTGGGTGGGAGGGTAAACTCTAAGTCTTTTTTTCTTTATGGGGGAGAGGAATTTTTTTAATGACGGCTGCGCTACCTTGGTTTACATCCATTTAACTAGGAGAAAGGATTATCGTTTTATATGTTACGTCTTTCAGAGGAAAACACAGCCTTTTACTCCATTTGTGGTGAGCTAGATCAGCTGCTGTATTACACAGGACAAAACAGATATCCTAAAACTGATTTCCATGGTGGGAGTGGGAAAGAGGATAAAACCAGGCACACTGGATCACACGAGCTTTGGGAGAAGTAGGGTTTACAAACAGATTCTGTTTTTTCCTGGTTAGATGCAGATCTTTCTTACCATATCTGAAAGAAAATGTTTAAAGGTGTCAGAAAGCACCGCCATCTCAGCTAGCACTGTGCTGTCCTTCAGGAAACCAGCACGTGCTTCACTTTTTATGGTTAAAAAGGCACAAAAGCAATAGTAATGAAAACATTCCTTTTCTACATGCCATAGACGCTTTAAACCCCTCGCTTCTTCAGAGAGGAGGGGAAGGGGCCTGTAGATAGAATACTGAAATTGTAAAATATTTATTTTTACCTATCCTTGATGTTATAATGACTGAGGGATTGTTGATTAAAACAACAAGAAATGCGTCAAGACTATCCACCTAATCATTGTTACAAGTCTTCACGACTGTAAGATTGTAAATACAGATTATTTATTAACTCTGTTCTATATTGAAACTAGAGGGGTTTTAGTTGAGAAAAAAGATCTTGTTTGGAGCAGATAGATAGTGGTGATATATTTGTTACAAAGAGTGATTTTTCCCATAAAGGCTTTGAGGCGCAGGGAAAAGTGGTGGGGTGGGGAACGGGATGTTTGTTTTTCTCAGTCTGAGCTCAGTGTTGGCTTTTCCTTTCTTTGTGCAAGGCAGTTGGTAGCCTGGCAGGCCACTGTGCCGCGGCGCTGAAACTCAAGCCCCTTCAGAGGGTGGCACTTCCTGTCTCATCCACAGTGTTAGAGACGGGGAATGCCGTTGGCCATCTGGTGCGTTACTTAGTGCAGGGAAATGTCTGCAGTGCTTTACCACTGGTCAGTGGGCCTGACACCTAACCAGAATACCTGCCCTGAGGAGCCTGCAGAGAGAGGCAGGATGACCAAGTCCGTGACCATTCCAACTGGCTATTTGTGCCGCTGCACGCTAATTATTGTACCTAGTGATGTGCAGTGACAAAAGAAGGAATTCTTCACAGACTAGACAGAACTTCAGGAGCTCCTTACAAAAGAGGGAGAGGGCGTGATGTATATTAACAGAAGACTGTTTTCCCCAACAGAAGGGGCAGCATCCTTATACCTATATTTCCTTGTCTTTTCAAAAAAGGAAAAGAAATTAACACAGTGAAAGTTTTACGTACAAATATTACCTCATTGTTGTGTGGCTGAGAAAAACCTTTGGATTAAGCAGAGTTCAAATGTCTAACAAACTTTAAAGCTACTGTAGTACTAAAAAGTTAATGCTGTACATAGTCAAAATTTCTTTGCAGAAAATGTATTCCCAGTAAAGAAATGGCATTGGAAAAAGAAATGTCAAATACAATTTCTAATGTTGTGTTATATTTTTTTCCCGTCATCTTGTATACCAGTGCTTGTATTTTTATAAATTATTTTTCTCATTGCCATTGTAATAGTTAATCACATAATTGTGTAGATACGCTATTTAAATAATTTATCATGAAATGCTACCTGTAGAGTTAGTATTTCTATTTTTATAAAATGTTTGCACACTGAACTGAAGATTTTTTTTTTTGCTTCCCTCCTCCCAATGTTTTTGCTAGCATAATTTTCTAAGAACGTGCTTTTTTGTAAACATTTTTAACCATTTTCCATTTTAAAGTTGGGTAAGTTGTACAATAAAGCTTCTTACGTACAAAGAACAATAAACCAACAAGGACATTTATATTTACACCTTTGTGCTCTAGTTTTATTCATGTTTTGTAATAATTCTATGGGTCACTGATGTTATTCATGCCAAATTGGGCTTCAAAGTGAGGCATCTCTACACTCTTTACATTAAAACTATGATGAGGGGATGCCCCTGAGCTTTCACCCCAGGTGTAAAAGCTTGTCTACCTGAAGGCACTTCTGCAGTTAAGTAGCATGGACAGCTGGCAAATTTGATTCTGAAGGCTTCACTGAAGACTTCTCTAAGTGCAGACAGGCTTTCCAGCAGCAGTGAAAACTAGACCAAAACTAGACCAAAACTGCCAATGTGATCAAAAAGCTATGACGTGGCACTGTATCTACTGCTGGAACACACTGCCAAACATAAGAGCAGTTATGCTCAATCTTTACTTCCAGCAGCAGTGTGCCTCATGAGCCCTTTAGCGGAGCCAGGTGCTAACACGGAGTGCTAGACATACACAGGAGGAGGAGTGTATTCAGGGGGTCCTGCAGGTATGCAAAATCAATCTTTACATCTCCTTTTCCAGAGGATGAAGAGTTCTGTTCTATGGAGTTTTTTTTCCTTTTTTCTGTCACTAAACTTTTGGGGACAGTTCTATAAATTTTGTTTTTATCCCACAGAGAACAGGGAGAACAAAGACAAAGAACTCTTGACCTGTTGCTTCCAAAATATGAGCAGCTGCTGAATTTCTGCCCTCACTAGTTACAGGAATGTCTGCTTCACTTCTCTGGAGTGAGACGTGGTAGTCTCCTGTCTCCTGTGGGAGTGCACCGTGAGTGTAACTCATCTGACCTTACCTGGGCCTGCTGTACCAAATGTTCTGCAGTTCTGGGCTCAAATTCTCTTCTTGCCTTCCCAGGGTCACCAAGAGCCAAAACTACAAAAAAAAAAAAAAAAAGTTCCTAACTGGGGAAATCTCTTTGCTATACTCGCAGGAAGTATGAGATGCTCTGGATTTAGAAAGCCAATTAGGTGTATGAACAGATATATCTATATACGGCTATATGTAGACATCAGTTTAGAAAAAGAGCCCTGCTGATGATGTGGGGGAACATAGCCTTGGCAGCCCATTCCAATGACCTTGTCTGAGCCCAAGCCAAACTTTCATACTCATTTATTGCATGCATTTATGTAGCTTGTATCAGTGTAGTATCTGAATCGGGGATGAGATATACCTTAGAATAATAAAGGCACACCACATGCCTTGTGTTAAGCCATAGGTTCAGTCCACCCACTTGTTGAGTTCAGAGTATGAATACAATAGGACACAGATGAGGTAAGTTAGGCCTGTACTCACCCAAAGAAACAACAGTCAAAGAAAAACTAAACAGGAAGAGCATGGAAAATGGCCATGCTCCACAGGGCAAAAACTCTGTACGTGAAGCCTGTGGGAAATAAGATGTTCCCAGCTCCCTGGACGCTCATCAGCAGGAGACGTAACTACAACTACTGTGTGCCACTTCACTTCTAGTGTTATTGGGTACCTGGCCAACTTTTTTGCATAAATAATCTTTGAGTTTCATGCTAGTGCAGAGAGTGTAATGTTTGCTTACCATAGCATGCTCTTCTCAGAGCCCATGCAAATAAAGTAGCTTAAGTTTTCAAGTGGTTATCTATCTGCACCAAACCTATGTTCAAGAGGTATAGTAGTTCAAACTGGTAGACTGAGATAATCGTAGCAAGATCTGCATCTTACTGACAACAGTGCACTTTTTACTGTTATTACCATGATTTTGTAGTGAAGTATGGTAATCAGTTGATTTACAACACAAATCGATTTTGGAAAGGCTTGCTGAGATTATAGAAGAGAGCATCTTAACATAACCACAAGGGGATTTCTGGATCTTAGTTCTCATCTTTTCCAAGAGAGAAAGAACAGGTGCACAAAGTTGTATGAATATTTAAGCAGAGTTATGATGAGAGGAAGAGAACTCATTAGCGAAAAGTGTTCGGCAAGCAAAAGTCTTAAAGATAAAATCTTCCATAGGAAATCCATAAAATTAGGCAAGTACCAAAGAGAAACTTGGATTTTCAAATTTAGACAAATCCCAGGAATCCCAGCCATGATTTGTCTTTAATTTTCCAACTGCTTTCAAATTCAAGAACTGCCAGCCTAGGCAACGCATACAACAGCTAAACTGAGTGCCGCTTAGATTTTGTGTCAGTCTCTCTAGACGACTCCACTCACAAAATGTGTATGGAGAGACCATCTTAGTGTTATTGTAAAATTAGGGTAGAATGCCTCTGGCAATACCCTTCCCACCAAAACTATGCATACCAAATACACAAAGCAAACAATAGGAAAATAATGGCATAGAACAGTATTTCCACAAGAAGACGGCAAATTTTTAAGTGGAAAAAAAAGTTCTAAATACAGAATACGTGCCTGTAAATCAAAATTATTCATGCACTCAAGCACTCTAGAAATTAATACATACTTGTGAGCATTTTAGTTTGCTTTTTTTTAAAAGCATAATAGATAAGGTACTGCAGATTCAATTGCAAGCAGTGAACTATTTCACATAGACTTCAATGACAGAGAGCCTTTTATTCTAACTACTGCACCTGGATTCCAGCCAATCCCTCAATGAAATGTATAATTGGATAACTGTAGGTTATAGCATTAGTAGTATTCAAGCGCCTCTATTCTATTTAAAAAGGAAACAGTTTTCCTGACCTTTAAATCTAGCTACAAATAAAAGAGCAATTATTTCTCAATAAATAAATCTGTTGAAAATTTAAAAAAATTTATCAGTTATTATTTTTCCTAGATTTCAAAAATCTTCCTAATTCAACTACTTCCCAAGCATCTGTCAAACCACCTTGTCTTCTGTGTCTACCTTTCAAACTCCGAGATTCCCAGAAGTGGACTCTTTTTTTGTAACTGGGGGAGGAAGCACTCTTGAACATGAAAACAATGTAGCAGATTTTGCACTTAAAAAGCAAAAGACAGAGATCTCATTTAAAGCTGTAGTTAGAATGCCTTTCCAAGAAGTGAAACAAAGACAAGAGGTGCATTCTCATATTATTTGCTGAGATTTTATCTAGAAAATAAGGGGTTTTAATAAAATATAAAAATCCTTATCATTATTGAAATTACAGAAATTGAGCTGCAAACAACAGCCTCTCACCTATCCCTTCCTGCTTGGGAAGTAAACTTGTACCGTTTCTAGCAGATGAATTACTGGCATACTTTTTCGCACTTCTAGACTAGTCCTTGCTACTCCTGATGACATGTTTAAGCAGCCCTTTCCTCTGGGATCTATGCAGCAGATCATTTTTGCACAGCCTGTTTTCACTCTGTGCTCAGCATGTCCACTGGCTCTGCAGGAGTTCTACTCGGAAAGTGAGAGGGAAAGCAGGCACTACAGAGACACAGAGTAGATACCAGCCATCGTCTGGCTTGGAAAAAAGCATTTGGCTGAGAATTTTGGGGGGGCCTTTTCCTCTCTCTTTTTTTTTTTTTTTTAATGTTGAAGCTTGAAGTTTTTTCACCCCTTGATAGAATTACTTTAATTTAAACTTGAATTCTGGACATAGAAGAAGAATTCACTCCTTTTATCACTGTTACCTATAGCCAACAAACTTTTCCTTTTTTTTTTTTTTTCTTAAATCAGGATATTTAGTCTGTCAATTCTCTTTGAAATGGAAAAGCTCCTCAACTGCCCTAAATCTGCAAAATAACTGTAAATCTGGACTGAACTTCTTGTACCATTACATTACACTGAAATCAACATCATAGGTCTTTAAATCATCCTACTCAAATATACCTATGTGTATTATATATTATATATGATCTATAGTAAATTAATACATATAATTTATATATACTTATATACATACATATATGGTTAATGAAAATTATTGAATTACCCTTATTTTTCTCTTTCAGAGGAAAACACTATGGAGTTTGTAATCTAAAAGGCCAAACCATGCAGCATCAAAACATACCCACTGGACTAAACCAGTATCAACAGCTGAGCGCTGGCCACCACGAACACCAGCACTGCACATATATTACTGAGGAGTCTCCGTGACAGTGGCAGAATGGTTTGGTCCTATATTGCTCAGCAAATAGACACAAGCACACCAACATCTCCTTTTCATGGGTATGTTGCTTTCACCAATATTTAATTTTTGGAACAAAATTATCTATCTTATCTTGTGCTGTAAAATCATAGTGGGAAGTAAGATAAGGAGCGCAAAACAGTACAAACCTACCTGCACACACAAAATTTCTTCTTCCTCAATATAAAACAGATCTCAAAGCCCAAAAGTCAGAAGGATAACTTTAAAAGTCTCCTGTTCTCTGCTGTGTTTTGGGGTGAATGAAGGTAGGAAAGACTGTAAAGAAGCTAGTTGTCTGACTCTTTTACCAAACACAACTTACGCTGAAGAAGGTATTTCTTTTGGAAAACCTGTTACCAAATCCCGAGTTAGGATGCAAATTAAAATTCATTTAAATATCTTAATTATCACTGCTGCATCACTCCCCAAGGAGAAGCCGCCGCATTCCAATGCAGCTGGAATTGCAGCGGCAAGCCCGACGGAGGGGTTATTGCAGGTCACAACGGAGAGACACCAGAAAAACAAAGAAAAACCCAGGAATCCTCCTGGGCTCCACTTTCCTTTTACCCCGATACTGGTGATGTTTCAGCAAATGACCTCATCACTATATTTTATATAATATCTCTGTTATTCTGTATGTCATACCAGTAACCATGTTTTACCAAATAATTTTTTTTCCTACAGTTTTACTTAAAACTGAAAATAAAGAAATGAGGGCTTGAATTGATATTTCACCTGTGCCATCAACAAGAAATGAAACCTTCCCAAAGAACCTGTTAGTTAATATAATCCAGTGGCAACCAAGCACAGATAAATATCAGGTCACTAATTTTTGACACAGGCTCCGAGTTTGGGTACCGACCCTACACACCTTTGGAGCAGCATTTCAGGAGCACTAGGTCCCTGCGGTTTGCAGTGACTGCGACCAGTGAAGGGTGCTCCGCACTTCCCAAGACCTGACGTGAAGTAACAGAGTTCCTGTTGGAATACACACTTCAAGTCAATAGTTATTCAAACATACCCACTTATCCCTGAAATGCCAAATGTGAATAAAAAGTTGTATTCATGGCTTCAGGAATGCTGTAAGGCTTGGGCAGCGACAGAGTCTTCCTTAAGGGCATTAGGAAAAGCTTTTCCATAACTGTGAGAGATTTAAGATACTAAAATACACCAGAAGAACAAGAATTAACTAGTATTTCTCTTAATATACATTGTAGATATTCTACATATAAATTTGAAACAGAACTTAGTTTTCTCAAAAACTACCAGAGCCCTTTAACAATGTTTTTCAGAAGGACTCTGTAAAACACAAGTTCCATTGAAAATAACTGGACCGTGGAAAGAATACAGCCAGTGGATAGTCCTGAATGAATATCATACAGGCACATAAAATACTCTTGAAAAAACTTGTCAGTATTGCTTTGACTATATTTATGGTAAAGAGAATATCACATAGGCTTAAAATTTTTAAGGAAGATAAGAAATATATCTACGTGAGATTTGCAAAACTCCGTGAAACATGCTTACAGTAAGCCTATGCAGAGCAATGGGACTACGCAGAATGCCCAACATCCATGGTTTTGTTATTGCTGTTGCAGAACAAGCAAAAATATCAGAAAATAAAACAATATGTAGCACTTGCTTGGCACAAGTACAATGTTCCATTTACATTTTTAATCAAAAGAAAGTACGTTAGATTCTGATCTCTGTTATATACACACAATTACCACTTCCTCAGGAGTGTACATCCACTCAGACTGGCAAGTCTAGAAATGCGATTAAAATCTGGGCTAGTATGTGCACGAATTTAAACACTTAGATTAGTTCTAGTAAGCCCTATGCCATAACACAGCCATTGTTCACTTAACATTCTATCTATAGATATTTTCTTGTTGAAAGTCAAATGGCTAGTACAGTACCTGAGAAAGAATTTATCCTTTTAGTTTGTGTCAAATGAGAGCTTGTCAATGGGAAAATGCATTGAGTTTTAGAATATCTTTCCTCTCTCAAAAAAAAAACTTTTAAAGGAGAACCATGTTTTTTTAAAAATGTCTTCTTATTCTGACACTACACTGCATGAAATGAAAAACTAACCATCAGGTCAGTAAATAAGTACAAAATTCAGGAGAAATAGTAGTTAAAGAGTAGAGAAGCAAAAATTTGTAATCAATTTTTATTACTATCACAAACACAAAAGAGCTCTTTTACCCGCCCACCCCCGCCTCAGCTGGCCGTTACTATAAGGTTTCACGATCCAGTAACCGCTAGGGCAAACTTCTGAACTCCTTCACTTTTATCCACACCAAGCCTTCACAAGGGACTGTGATCTTTCATTACCTAGTTACATTTCTTAACTAGAGGATAAGACTGTTTGCTATACGGTTACACTTTTCCCAGGCTCAGGAATTGGACACAGCTGAGCAGACTAGCGCTGACGTTCTGATCCAGCAAGGGACTCGTGCAAGTCTTTACCTGCAATCAAAGCTGCAGTCCAGCAGGTAGCCCCAGGGCAGCAAACTGAGTAGCATTTGGGTCCTTCACTGGCTCAAGGCTCAGCAGGCAGACAGGCTGCAAGCTCCAGCAAACTGCACTGGCATAGTGGAGGCCAGGTTTCAGTTAACTTCATGGAAAAAGTAGACTGTATGTAAAGGAAGAGAAACAGAATTATCATATGCATTTCACATCTGCTCCAGAAACTGAACTTTGCAAGTTTTATTTTACATTTTTCATGAACAAAGACATGTATTTCTATCAGACACACAGCTACACAAATGTGTATGTATATTTATTTATTAGATAGAACACTCCCAGGAAACTTAATGAAATGCAAGAGTTTATTTTTAAATCAAACTGCAACAATATATGATAAAGACAGCAATAATTATCTCCTAAGAATAAATCAGCTCACGGAACAGTTTTCAATGATGATAATTCATTCCCTTCAGGTTGTCTGAAATGATACTGTATCAGTAAAATATCACTGACGGAGGTTTAAGCACACTTTCAGAAAAACAGTTGTGTAAAGAAGCATATAATCACTCTCCTCTCAACTTTCAATCATCGTATCATCTGTAAAAAAGAAAAGAATCATATGCTGAACTACCGGAAGCACAATATTGTTTGCAAGAGGAAAAAGAAACAGTAGTTTGTGATACATCTTCTACTTAAAACTTAATATAGCCCCCCCCCAAAAAAGAGCTGGAAATAATTACCAATTGGCTCATACAACTGAGAAATACCCACATACAGATATGAAAACGTTGTTAAGTCTGGCTTCTGTTTATCTTAGTAAACACCACCTATATTTATATGCATATGACCCTAATGTAGATTACTGCCTCTTTCGAGAAGCAGGAATTACTTATCTCAGAAGGCACAAGAGTTTCCTTCAGATATATATACACACAAGTATATATATGAATTATGTTAATAACTATGCTTTCATTAAAAGATATACAATTTAATATATTACACTCAATCTATATCACAGATTAAAGTTCCATAATGACTGCAAAACCAAAATTCTGCTAAACCAGTTTCACAGAAACGCAGTTTTGTTTGCTTACACCACAGTTTAAAACACGTATGGCAGGCCAGAAAATCAAACTATTTACAGAAGATTATGCATACATACTTAAATGTCCTTTCAAATTAAGACCATAACAAAGCTCAACTACATAAATATCTCTTAAAAATAAAAATACACCTGACACTTCTCACAACTTCATCTGCAGATATATTTGCCTTAAACTGGACTCCACTGGCATCTCCATTCCTCAATACAACTAGCACATCTAATTATGAGTGAACTAACAACCAGCTTACCTATAGAACACATTAGGCAACTTTACAAATTTGGTAATCACAACCTTTTGCTCACAGCCAGGAATAATTGCTTAAGAGAGAACTGAGTCACCTTTGTGGGAAACAAATTAATTCTATGGAAAGGTATCAAGGTTTTCTGTCTTATGCTCTACACTTTCTCATAAGCAGTACATTGACAAAAACAGTAAGAATGTCTATTTAAATGCTAATTTTGGAGGAATGTTTCAGCACTAGAGTAATAATAAAGGAATACAGTAAATCTGAATATAATTAGTTTAAAAAACTCACGGATAACTGCGAAATATTTAGCACTGTATGTAAAAACAATTACAAACTTCTGAAGTGGGTTTTATTTTGCACTTTTATTGTGCCTAAAGATTACCTGTTTACACCATTTTTAAAATTCAGACACTGACACAAGACTCAAAGCCTGATGAGATTAGGATATCTGTGATTATATCCTTGAATTTGTTTTTAGGTTTTTAGTAAAAACGACAAGATTTAGAGACTCGTAAAATTCACAACACTTCTCCCCATCCACCCCAAAAAATATTTGGTAAGCAAAATGACCATAAAACCACGATAACGCAGATTTGAGGTCTATATGGTTGAACGTTACTCAGCCGCTACTGAAATAGATGATCAAAACAACCCATTGCGTTGCTCTGACACAATGCATGATTATGAGTCAAAGATATTTACATTATTATGTGACAAACATTAATATTTACTTTAAAGACTTTTACCATGAGACGTCCCATATGGAAATTTACTTAATAGCTGAAATCTCCTTTCCCTCTTGTGCAATAAAATTACCTCATAGCGACTATGTCTACCGTAACAGGTATAAACAGTTACCTAGTAGCTACAGCGCATGGTGTTTTGCTTGATTTAACACATTCCCTCTTAAAATACACTAATAGAGATGGTAGTAGGGGCTGAGTCACACTTCACTCCGACTGTACTACATCTATTCAGACTAAAGGAGAACTTTAATTCATGTGAAGGCAGCAAGTTAAACTTGAGTTTTTCTCGCTGTTGGTTGCTGAAGAAGACTGGTAGTGTAGTATATAGTCATGTTAATCCTGCACGACATCAGGTTGCCCCTGGCAGAGGCAGTTCTCTGTGGTGTTCCCCATCACCATCTCTGCCACCCTGCTCTCCTCCGTGCTAGATCACTTCCTTCTTCCCTTGCTCCACTCTTCTGACGCGTGCATCTATGTGAAGAGCAAAGCTGGTACGTGAAGTTAGCTGAAAACTAACCTACAAAAAAAACCCCTCAAAACCCCCAACCTTTTCTGCAGGTATTGTATTTTCTTCCTATTGCAGCTATGGCCTAAATCTCGTAACAGGCAAATATGGCAGATGAGTCTGCATATCAAGTTTGTCTGGCAGTGTAAAAACAGCAATAACAAGCCTTCTTACTTTCTGATAGGTGGAATCACTTTAAAAAAATATTAACATTCCCTTCATTGCAGAAAGGTTAAATACAAACAAATAAATAGTTGTGATCATAAATAAGAAATGATAACACATTAAAGAGGTATTAGAATGTCCTAAATCACCGGATATTTATGTGAATTGTTATAACAACTACTGGGAGAATATTTGCTCTCCACACAACAGTGAACATGACTTTCTACTACCAAAAAGATAATCAATATGTGTTGTCAACACTGATTTCCAGTTGACAGAATAAATCAACATCAATATTATATTTCATAAGAGTCCTAGTCTTATATTCAATTATGCCAGGGCAAGAATTTTAATAAACATTCTGTTACTCTGCGCATGTTATTTTTGGCACAGTTTTATGTTCTGTAAAAGTACATCCTTGCCCCACCATAATAATCAGTGTCTATTGGTGCATACCTTTGGTGGGAATCTGCTTGGGTTTTTTTCATCATAATCAAAAGCCTATTCTACAGGGTTGTTAAGAGTCTCACCTCCTTTGGTTTGCAGTGGTATGCTGAGAATGTCAGCCTCTGTGGATGGCTCATTGTTCATGCTGATGCAATATAATGGTTCACCCAAGAAAGAAGGTTTCTTCAACCTTTTTGTGTTGAGTGCTCTTGACATAAAGTAACCTTCAGTAATACTCTTATCTCCCATCTCCTGTAAACCTTCTAAGTCATCCAGTTCCTCTGTCTGGGCCAGTGAATCTTTTGATAAGCTACGCTCAGCCGATGCTTTGCTGATATAGGAGCCAGAGATTTCACTCTCTGCATTAACACATAAGCTTTTGTCTTCGAGTCCAGCCTTTTCCTGAGCCGTTAACATCCCTACAATATGGTCTTCAACTAACATTTTGGAAAGAGTAGATGTGGAGTGAAAAGTAGAGTCTTGACTTGTGTAACAAGGGGGACTTAATCCCCAAGAAAGAGATTCCTGAGACTTTGGCATGGTAACGTTGCTTATTGTTCTCTGAGGCTGCATACATTCTTCCAGAAGGGTCTTAAGCTGCTCTTCAGAGAGGCCCGTTTGTTCTTCAGTCTGAAAAAAAAAAAAGAGGAAGAATTTCTTCTGTCAAAATATAATTAATAAAAAGCAGCACCATAAAACAGTTTGAGAGATACAAAAGCACTGGCAGAACTCTAATTGAATTTAAATATACAATTACATAGCTGTATCATTTATGTAACATCTTCACTAGGTTCTAGATAGATTAGATGCTGAAAGTTAGGAAAGAAATCTGATGTTCACAGGGCACTGAGAGGCCGTTGGCTTTGCTTAGTCTTCGACTAGGTATCACTGCTTTTTAATTACCAAAACACATATTTTTTCATATATCTTGGTTTGTTGTGTATACATACAGACATACTTTCAAATTTTAGTTACTGAAAGCAAAACAGCACATTGCTAAAAGACTTTCAGCTGTTGGGGCGATGCAACTGGGGTCAAAATTGGTTTTGGACAGCACCAGCCCACATAGATTGTCACATATTGACTGAAGTATTCCCAGCCGCTCACTGTAGAAATACAACACAGCCTCTCTCAACCACGTGACAAAAAGCTTATCAGTTACTCATCTACAGGACCTACCATGTCAAGCACATCCCATGTGACAGAAGAAAGCTGCTTCTTCTGTATGATGGTTTTACGGCTTTATCCTGTCACTGCTTGGATATCTCACAGATGTATCTTTTCAGTAAACTTCTTATTCAGACAGTGGCACACTGTCTTTTTTATCATGCAGGTTTCCTTTACTGGACATTTCTTAAAATTTGATATTAAAGATAATGACTGATACTAGCTGGCAATGGTGAAGAATAGCATAGGACATTTTGTTTAGAGAGGTTTGCAATGGGGAGTTAATTCTAGCCTTTACAGCCCTTTATGCTCCCTGGTAATAGAGAAGCACAGTACTCCCTGACAACTTAAAGATAATAATGAAAAGTACAAGACATATTTTAGATATGCATAATAGATTTGCCCATGCAATATAAGATATAGAAGATATAATAATATATATTATAAATGTTACAAACACTATGCAACATTTAATGGGAAAAAATGCTTTTTACAATCAAAACCTCAGCTTTACCCAGCCTCCAAGAGACAAAAGATCAGTTGACAGTCTGATGAATTCCCTAAGGCTGCAGTGATTTATGTCAAACAATGATTTTATTCACTGTGCAATGACTATTATACAGGATTTACTTTACATTGTGCTAGAGCACGGAGCTACTGTCATTTCGGAGGAAAGATCAGTATCAGATGTCTAGCTGATTTTTTTTCCTGAAGATCTCTTATTCAACTACAGGTGTGATATGACCCTGTTTCATGCATATGCCCTGTTGAGATCACAGCCTAGGTAGCACATGGTGTGTGGATTATGCCTGAAAACTGATCATTCGTGTTCATGAATGGGGACAGTTTTCGCTTATGAAGAAAATAGTCTTTATTTGTAAAACTTGTTTGGGCTATTAAAAATTACAAGATGACACTACAAAGTGAACAAGAAAGTCATTTTAGGTTACTTTCAGTCACCACTGTTTTTGCATGTTTAAACATTAATAATAGCTAATAACTGCTACTATAGACTGATTACAGCTCAGGCACTAGCTGATGTACTTAAACTCAATTTCATAGATTTATTCAACCTCTTTTGCACTGGCTTTTTCCTGCACAGACCAATTTCCTTCCCAATGACACTTTCCAACGCACAAAAGAAGACAACTGCATTAAAGAAATGGAGATGTTAAGGGCTTTCAAACAACAACAAAAAAAGCATCAACAGACTATCACAATGAGTAGAGACCTTTATTTAGGTGAACATAAAATCAAGTAAATATATTGGGATTCAGCTAATCCTGGTATCAATCAATGTACTTTTGATAGCTAAAATCAAACTACAATCTTAAGCACTTATTTAGATAACAAATGAAAAACTGTGACCTCTTCAAACTTTTCTCAGGCTTTTAAATTCTAAACCTAGTGCAGAAAGTATTCACTGATGAAAAATAGGTCAGACAGGGAAAAACAATTAGTAGCAAAACACATGACAAATCAAAATAAAACATGGAATTTTTCAAATTTTCACTCAATCTAATCCACTAGCCCATGCTGAATTCCTTACATTTCTTGGAGGAGTATTTTAACTTGCAGGACAATGTCTGTTTACAAGTAGTCATTATTAGAATTGACTCACTATAAGAAACAAAATGCATTCATTCAGGCAGAGCACCACAGTAACGTAGTTATACCACAACTGGAAGCACAGCTGCATCTGGAGTATATCCACAGAGAAGAATATTATGCTATGTAAATATAACTGCATTTGCATCAAAGAAGATTCTCACATCTGCAAACCCACATGGATTCCCACATGTTTTTAAGTGTTTGGTTCTGTACTAACATATTTCAAAGCTCTTGGCCAAGATCATTTGGAGCTAATTTTATGTTAATGACAGAGCAATTCACTCACTGCAGAAAGGAATTCTGCATCTGGTGTAAATGAATGACTGAGTATAAAATTAACATAGTGAGGAAGATCATCCTGTCCTGCCTTTCTTTTGTCCTTTTATTCCCCCCATTCCCACCCCATTTATCTGCAATCTTCTTCTCCTTGTCCAAATTTAATTTTTCCTTTTTTTCCTTTCAGGAAAACCATGTGGCTTGTATTGACAATTAGCTCACAGGTTACCTCGATCATTACCAGAGGGCTCGGTGGGGAGATTTAGAGCCTAAGGCAAATGGGGAGGGAAACAAGTACAACAGCTATAGAGTGAAAAAGTTTGGTAACTTGTGGGCTTGTTTTCCTCCAGAGTGGCAGGCTTGCAGGCAAAGCAGACGGTGTAAAACAGTACTCATTTTTTGTTCTTTCTTTATCTCTTCCTACCTTTGGATTGTTTTATGAGATAGGCTTGCAAAGACGCAAAGATAAGGAAAGATAAAGTATTTAACATATCTCTTCAAAAATTACATTTTTAAATAATAAAGGCTCACTGTTTGCAATTTTCTTGTGCCAAAGTCATTCTAGGGTTAAAGAAAAACATACAGTAGATGAGAAAAAAGCTCTTAAATAGCCATCAGTCATCCACTCAGCAGCAAGAAATTTATACTGAAATAAAAGCAGACAGGCTGCTGTTGAAATCAGAAAACTGTGTAAACATGTAATATCCTAAAGAAAGACACCTCACACAAAAAAAGGCTGTGCATTTGCAACCAAATGAGCATTTTAACTCCTGAGATCGCATAATACAGCAACTGTATTATGAATTTGCAAAGTTTAAGTTTGCACACATCCGAAGAAATCCTTTCACAGCTAACTGTACTAGTTTAGAGTCACAAGACATTGAATCAGCAACACAGCCTTAGGGAGGCACTAGATTCTACTTCTCCCAAGCTTTCACTGCCCTCACTGTAAATAATTTCCATCTCCTATACAGAAAAAATACTTCAAAATATTTCTTTAAAAATACAAGGACATAAAATTAATGTCATTCAAAATGCAGAAACAGCCCACTAGACAAGAGAAAATACGCTATTAGTTCTGGTTCCCATCAGAAATAGGAAAACCTTTCCATTGTTCTGGCTAATTTTTAATAGGACACAGTCCTATTCATTTCCTAGGCTTTTTACCGTTAATGATCCAAAAAACTAATTCCTAGCCAGGAGTCTAGGAGCCTGCTAACGACCTTTACTGTTTATGTGTGGCTAGTTTTTCACACACTTGTGGCCCTTCCCTGACTGAAGATTTCTTGTTCCTTGCTGAATTCCTCGGTGACACGGGTCTATAGAGAAAACCTTACTGCATGTGGTAGGAATGCAAACGTGTAGATTGCTGTGGACAGACCTGCTGTGACTACAGGCTTGCAAGTTCAAAGCTTTAGGCTTATTTTCCACACCTACACAGCAACAGAGACAGATTAACACTGCAAGGCCTTATCAGATTTTAGCATGAGGAGAAAGCTAGAACTTCAGGATTATTTATCATTATGGTAAATAATCATAAAATGGCACATAGTAAATGAAGAAGCACTACAAAGTCAGGACTATTTACGGACTCATGTAGCTGGCTTATGTGTATAAACATATATTTTGTTGCTTGATCTGAAAGTATTACAATCAACCGTTCTCATGATACTTTATCTGCTTGAACTAGTTTACTTCAATGGTCTAATTTACTTACATTTTTACTGATAGGTAGGACTGCTACAGTCAATTCTAAAGTAACTAACTGCCCCCTTCCTGATCAAAAGACTCCATTTTAAGAGTACACTGATCTATTGCAACGGATTTTTGACATATCAGCACAGGAGGTTTTTGGAAGCTTTAGTTATTTCCTGACTTATTAATATTTTCTGAAACAGCTCTATTCTGCTTTGAAAAGGCAATGCTTGCCTTGTATCTCAACACTGCTCAGCTCAACGTGCACCATCAACTCCAAGGTTTCACCTTTATGCATCACACCAAAGCACCATGCACTTGTTGTCTATGAATAGTACCGGTCAGTGCTACTGTGGAATATTATTAGTATGCTGTATACATGTCATTGTGGAAGAGCTGCTACAATTTCCAGAAACACTAAAAGCCCAAAGTTTTTTGCACCAAAAAAATCAGGATTGGTGTCCATAACTTGTAAACTAATTTAAATTACGGGAATATGTCCTTGTGAGACTGCTGTGGGTTAACCCCAGTAGGCAGCTATGCACCACACATGCTCCCTGGCACGCTCCACCTCCTGCTTCAGTAGGACAGAGGAGGAGAAAAGGAAGAGTAAAAGCAATAAAACTTGTGGGTCAAAATAAAAATGCTTTAATAAGCAAAGGAGAAGGGGAAGAAGAGAGAAAGAAAACGAAACAACTGATGCAAAGGCAATCATGCACTATCTCCCATGGGCAGACCAATGTCAGTTCCTGAGCAAAAGATGAGTAACTTCCTAGAATCTCCTCTTTTCCCTGTTAATTGCTGTGCCTGATGCTATACAGTATGGAATATCCCTTCAGTTAGTTCAGTTCATCTGCCTCATCGTGTCCCCACCCAGTCTGTTGCGTACCCCCAATCTATTCCCTGCAGGGGCAGAGCGAGAAACAGAGAAAGCCTTGACACTGTGCAAACACTGCTCAGGAACAGCAAAAACATGAGTGGTTGTCAGCATTGCTTCGCTCACAAATCCAAAACACAGCAGCTATGAAGCTGCTATGAAGAAAATGAACACCATCCCAGCCAGACCCAGTACAGAGATCCATACATTTACTTCAACAAAGAAATTCTTAAGTGTCGAGCATGCTATGCTACAGCTTCTAGCGCTTGCTTGTTTGTTTTAAAAGCACTATGTTACGAGAAAGAGCTTAAAGAACGTAAAAGAAAAAAAAAGTTGATCTCTCCTCTGTAAGGCTATTTCAGAAAAGTTATTTCAGAATGTAATGAGAAAAAATGTAACTAGAGTAGATCAAAAAAGTTACAATTCAGTGAGCATGTTTCTGGGGAGGACAGTAATGTGTATTGATTTGACGGTGTTAAAAATTCAGACTGGAAGCTAAATAATGGATTCAGAAATTAAGAGCTCCTGGTGCTGCAATCATGATTCACCACCTGGTGGTCCTGTGCTTATGTCTAGTTTGGGTGGGTTTGGGGAATCCTGCACTGCTTCAGGAAAGACATAAATCTTTAAGAATGAAGAGAATTACTGATCCATAGGAGAAAATCTCCTGCTTTTGCTTTTTTTCCTCTTTCTGCTACCTTCCCTTCTGTTGGTCACATCCTCCCTTCTCTTCTTTTCCCACCATTTCTGTTTGTGTAAGGGCAGAATGAAAAGGTCTGGTAGTCAATTTTCTGTAGCTGCTGCTGCTGCTAAGAGACAGAAAGCAGAAAGGAGAGAAATATCTAAGCGTCATGGTTTAGGCCCAGGCGGCAACTAAGCACCACGCAGCCGCTTGCTCACTTCTCCTCTGCCCCGGTGGGATGGGGAGGAGAAAATAGAACAAAAGGCTCAAGGGTTGAGACAAGGACAGGGAGGGATCACTCACCAGTTATAGTCATGGGCAAAACAGACTCGACTTCGGGGAAAATCAATTTAATTCGTTACCGATCACATCAAAGAGGATAACGAGAAATAAAACCTAATCTTAAAAACACTTTTCCCCACTCCCTCCCTTCTTTCCAGGCTCAACTGTGCTCCTGATTTCTCTACCTCTTTCTCCTGAGTGGCACAGGGAATGGGGTTCGCAGTCAGTTGGTCCCACGACATCTCTGCCACTCTTTCCTCCTCAGGGGAGGACTCCTCACACTCTTCCCTTGCTCCAGCATGGGGTCCCTCCCACGGAAGACAGATCTTCACAAACTTCTCTGACATGAATCCTTCCCACAGGCTGCAGCTCTTCACAAACTGCCGCAGTGGCAGTCCCTCCCATGGGCTGCAGTCCTTCACCAACAGACTGCTCCAGCGTGGGCTTTCGCACGCAGTCATGGGATACTTTGGGCACAGCCACCTGCTCTGGTGTGGGGTCCTCCACGGGCTGAGGGTGGATCTCTGCTCCACTGTTAACCATTAACTTCCACAGGCTGCAGAGGAATCTCAGCTCCGGCATACTTCCTCCCTCTCCATCTTCACTGACCTCAGTGTCTGCGTAGTACTTTCTCCCACATACCACTCCTCTCTCCCCACAGCCACACTGGGCCTGAGGAGTTTGATGAACCCTGATGGCCCCAACTGCAGACAGCTGTTTGTGCGGAAAGCTGAAAGCAAGACCCCACCTCCTTCCACTTCAGAGGAAGGACCTCCTTCCTCTTTCCACTGCAGATTCCACCTGCAGCTGTTTTTTTTTAATTCCCTTCTTGAAATGTGTTATCACAGAGGCGCTACCACTGTTGCTGACTGGCTCAGCCTTGTCCAGAAGCAGGTCCCACTTGGCAAGAGGCAGGTCCGACTTGGAGCCAGGGAAGCTTCTAGCAGCTTCTCACAAGAGCCATCCCTGTGGACCCTCCCCCAGTACCAAAACCCCACCACAAAAACCCAATACACCAGGCAAGAAAACAGGAGCACCAGAAAAAAACAGGAGGAGATTCGTGAGCATCTGGTCACATCACTGTCTGAAAAGCAAATTCAACTTGTAATGTCCTGAGCCATCAGAATCACAACATCAAAGCCATTATCTATCTCATGGAATCATATAAAATCTCCATTAAAAAAAAAAAATTAAAATAGTATAAAAATTCAGAAGAGAAGATGAAGTTCAGTAATAAATTGTAAATAAAATACCCTAAAGGATTTTCTCCCCTTTCTCAAAGAGAAATCTTAACAGACATCAAATGGGGACACGAGTTTATACAATTTTCCTCTAATTATTTAGAGTAGCTAGATACGCAACTAAAAGTAGGCGAAAATTGTGAAGAAGAGACATGGAATTGCAGCAGTTCATTTCTTTGTGATTTTGAAGAAAGCCTACAGGTTACACAAGTAAAAATAATTATGACAAGTTCTTGCAGGTAAAACTAATTTAAACACGCATATTTTAGTCATTACAAAGAGACATAATACTTGTTTTTATTTTGTCTTTCGCAAAAGCATCCAGTCAATTGCTTGTGGTTTGAATGTGCAAATAATGAAAAACTGTGCTTCATCATCTATGCCACATGCTGTAGACTTGAGAAAGAGAAAGCAACTGGTTGCCAGAGGTTACAGAAGCATTAAAAAAAAAAAAAAAAAAGGAAGCTAAAATATCCTTATATCTTTTACAACCATTTTCTTCTCATTTGATACCATAGATGCTACACTACATTACTCACAGCTGCAGAATTTGCGTGGTACACTAGGATATAATGAAGAGGTTTCAGTGGCTGCAAGTGTGAATTTATTCTTGGAAGCATATGGAAATAATTCTGTAACTTTTAAAGATCCAAAAGGGTTTATTTCTGAGTTGCTACAAGTCACAGTTTTTACCCTTCATTTTCTGAAGCTTACTTTCAAGTTTAGTTTCATTTCATGGCAGCTTTTGATCTACAGGCCGTATAACGTTTTCTAGGTGCTGGCGTATTAGCAATGAAGTTTTCTCCCATGGACACCAAAATCTAAATTTCTACGGCCTCACCAAACTTTTAAGAAGGTAACTTTAGGAAACAAAATTCAAAAATGTCACACAGGTCTAAAATACCTAACATTCCTAACAGGCATGTATTTATTAATAAGAGTAATATTTTTAAAGTAGTTGAAAGTTACTGTACATAATTATTTTCCTCAGTTATCAATATATGCATATATGCATTAGAGGAAGATTATTACTTTGAAGCTGCATTTTCATTAACGGAACCAAATATAGTATTTGCAAACTTTAGAACCTAAACAGTACTGGATTCAGTTAAAATATCAACTATAACTCATGAAAATCTCTATTTCCATTAGCATGCTGACTTTTGCTGTCATTTTAGGAGCTTACATAACATAAGACTTGTGTATCATGTCAAAAAGAAAAGTCTGAAGAGTTTTGATTTACTGTTACAAAATAGTAAAACTGTTACGAAAACTCCTATATTTTATTACTCAATTAACTTACGAATAGTAGGTTTTAGACAACAAAACAAATGTATGACAAAGGAATATCAAACAAAATTCTGGATATATTGTATATAATACCTATATACAAAAGCAAATAAAGGGTAACAGAAATTATTTTAAAATAAATTAGAGCTATTTTTTCCCATTTAACTAATCTTTTCTAAAATACTGGTAAGTGTGAAACCATAGCTAAATTGTGTAACGTCTGAGCTTCCTAAAACATAAACTAATATTATACATTAAATAAAAAATTATATTCAAATAAAAACAAGGTATAGCAAGTTTTATTAGTGGCTGGGAATTGTTACTACCTAAGCAGCTGAGTCTGATGACTTAAATGAACTGATAAGCCAAATTTTGATAATTATAGACTCTTTCAGAGTTACTAAAAGATATTTTATGCATTTGAATTTACTCTGTTTTCTGGAGTTCAATTTTGTTTCATCTGAATTTGAGAAACCAAACAGGAGCTGGCAGAACAAGCAACCAGTTTTGGTCTTCTAATGATGCATAAAAACAACAGCAAAAAGAGTTCTAGTATTCTAAAATCACAGAGACCTTTCAAGCAATAGGATAAATCCACTATCCTCAGGTAATACTTCCTTTCAAAAAAAAACCCAAGTAGCTTTAAACAGAGGTTACTGTGTTTGGGGTTTTTTTTAAACATTTCCACCATCATAAGGAAATCTGGTTCTGTCCAAGAGATATCCTAAAATGTTATAATGTTATTCTGTTCTCCTCCCTCACTGCAACCAGTGTTTGTAGTGTTCTTGTACCTCTTGCCTTCAGATCCAAATCCTGGCTGTAACTGTAGAGCATATTTGACTTTCGTATATATTGTATAATAAAAATTTTCATTAGCTAAGCTTCAATAGTTTTTAAATATTGTTGCCTTGCTATTGAATTATATTCCAGCTTCTATCATAAGCAGTAAGGCTCAAATTCCTAGTAAGCAGGAATCAATCAAAATTTTATTCAGCATCTTTAATAGAACAAAAGGTAAAAACTACAATTCTAAGTAAACATACATTAAACTCTGCAATTAAATGTGCATAGAGTATATTTTCATGGCTAGGGCAAAGAAGTACTGATTTAATGTAACGGGTAACTGAAAATCAACATATCCTAGTAGTCACTAAACAGTAAGAGTCAACTGTTCATTAGAAAAATAATTTTAAAAGTCTAAGAATTTTAAAAGCTGCATAAATCCTGATGTAAACCTCTCCTTGATTTAAATACTAATCTATGATAAAAGTCTCTTATTTAAATCACTTTGAATTTAAAATCTATCTACTCCAGGGTTGTTAACAGATGTTTTGCAAGAATTCAGCTCTTCTGACTTCAGATTAGTTCAATATTTAGCTCATCTAATCTACTGCATTTGTCAACAGAAAAAACTAAGTACTGTACTATGTATGAGTGAGTCACTATACAAGTTTTTCTCTCATTTCTAAAATCTTTTTCAACAAATGGATTGCTCCCTGGTTTTAGAGCACTTGTTTTCCTGCACTTTCAAGTATTCTTAGGTTAGAAAGCAAGCTGTTTTTATCTGAGTGCACTGAACATATGTGCAAAAATATAAGACAAATTCCTGAACTGGTATTTTATACCAGTTTACTATTCTGAATAAGACTTTCATTTTCTAGCCCCTACTGAAGAAACAGAACTTCTTCAATCTAGGCTATTTAGCAGCCAAAACAGTCCTAAACATCCCGTTTTGTATTTTTAGCTGTTTGTTATTAAGCATTTAACAGATTTCATTCCATAGAAATATCTCCCTTGAATATTATAAGTTGTGGCTTTAATTTTCAGCAAAGCCAGTAGAGTAGACAAAAATGCCTTGATGTGGTTGCAGCTGTTTTCTGTTACAAAACCCCATTTATTTTTCTTTTTTTGGTCATGTTAGCTTTTATTTTTCCAAGAAATAGTGTCGCATACTGGTACCACAGCATCTTATTACAGCAATTTTAAAACTCTGCAACGAAGTATCTTGAGATTTTATGAATACTTACAGGTCTATAATCTATTGGGGGAACATAAAATATAAATAGCAATAAAACTTAGAGCACAGAGATTTATTTCTTCATAATGTAAGAAAATTCACTGCAAGTACTAAACCACCAATAAAACTAACAAAATACCTCCGTCCAATAAGAAGGAAAAGAGGGCAGCCACAAACACATGATCTAGATGATCTACGTAGTTAGGTGCACTTTAGTCTCACTAAAATCAAGAAGGATTGGCCGAAGGAGCAGTAAAGCCTAAAAGTTCATCAAAAGCAACTACAGACGGAAGCTTAAAAAAGAACAAAATAATAGTTTATGCACTCTAGGAGTTGAGACCATATTTTCTGATATTCTTTAGGGATATCTTTTAAAGTGACTCCTTAATTTGCCCTGTGTATCAATAGCAACAGGCACCTCTGAATACTGACTTTTTCTATATAACATATATATGTATATGGTAAACCTGACCTGTGAGATACAGTTTGGAGATGGAAATATTCTCTCCCAGTAGCGGAAGTATGATATGAAGGAAGTTCTGCTATATGTGGAATAACACACCCGCAGTGTTCTTTAGTGAAGTAATACAGGAAGTGCACAATCTCAATCATCCAAATTCAGGAAAAAAAGCACAGTTTTTTTATAAATATGGTTTTCTTACAGAGTTTTTGACTCTGCAGATGATAGTATTCCTCTTTGTTTCACATTCATGTCAGCTAAATCAAGAGCCTCAGTCAAGTACTCATGTTAACTGTAGTTCCTCAAGATCGTCACAGGCAGAAGAGAGACACTGGCACTTCAGATTGTAATTCAACTCAGCTAAAATCTAAAGAAAAGAACACGTGGAGTTTTGCTTATAAATTACTGTTTTAAAACGGAAACCTTTCCGACAATACCATTCAAAGCATATTAAGCAAAAGAGAATAAATGGGAAGACGTAGAGATCAATATTACAAGAGAAATTTGGTAAATCACAGAGGATTAGAAAAATGTATATAAAACACTACTTTTCAAAAACTTGTTTCTGAGAAATATATCAAAGCCCAGAATTGTAAAGACACCTAGTTTTAAATAAATGGACCCATAATGTATCACATTGGCTTAGCTTTCACTGTCATGTTGTTGTAATTCATCCCACAAGCTCAATAAAAGCATGTACAGTATTGCCATGTATTGGCAAATGCAGGCACTCAAACACTGACAGCCAGGGCATGTTTCCAAAACTACCAGGTCTGGTATATCTGAAACTGTAATTTTTTTCTTGTTTTGATCTTTTAATTGTTAGTTTTAAAGAAAGGGTTGGTTTTGTCTCTTTTTTAATAGCAGCAAAGATTCTAGTGCAATTATGGCACTGCAAAAATCTAGAGCTTTAACTGTACCAAAAAATACACAACTTGTGGGAAAAAGAAAGAGAAGTTGGCAATATTTGTAGCTATGTGAATATGCCTGTAATGGCAGGACTATTAAGTCTTTTTAAAAAAAAAAAAAAAGAAAGAAAGAAAATCAAGTTCCCATTTACTTCTCCTGAAATGTTTCTGACCCTTTCAATTCACAGCATGAATAATTACACTCAATAAGGAACGTCCCATTTAAAATCAATGAAATTGTTGCTGCCTTTTAGAGAAAAATCACTGTACATGAGTGCAGATAAATGAGTAAGGGTAGGGATAGTTTTGCCACATCTCACTCACTACTTAGGAGAGGTCAGAGAAAGAACTGCTGAAGAATTTTATTTTCTTTTTGTGTATGGTGAGGCTTGTTGCCACAGGGTAAGTGCAAAGTTTCTATAGGGAATATCAGGTTGCAGCTGTGCTTGTCAATGTGGGCATATATTTCATGGAGCGCTGAAAAAATATTTTTTAAGAAGAAGGGGAATAATGAAGAATCTTTTTTCTTTTCTAAAGAATGGAAGGGTATTTTGAAATGAGATACCTGCATCTGGCTCTTCTGTTTCCATTCAAAACGAAAAACCAAAAGCCTTTAGGAAGAATGTGATGAACAATATTGCTCCAGGGAAAACATTTTATTTGGAGCTTCAAGCCCGCCTGCACCCATTCTTGATTTTGAGGATGGGGAGGTAGATCCTTTTGGTAAGTACGAGAACACAAGTTAAATATTGAAATATTCAAATATACATTACCAGAAAATTTACATTTACCATGTAACAATAAGAAAAGTTAAGACTGAGATGAAATAAGTTATTATTAAAACAATTATTATTACTTCATGTTTGACAGCTGTTTTTTAAAAAAAATAAAAATGCAAAATGACAATATTATTCATTTTTTGTCTGACTACAAAGGTTACTCTTTTGTAGGTCTAGTTGTTAAAGTAAACTTCAGTTTTGATCATTTATTAAAACCCTTATAGTTTTTCCTCAGACTCATCTAACACACATAGTAAATGTGCAACAGTACTAATGACTGTATTCTTGCTGGTAGGATAAATTTCCTCTATTATTATCACTAAAATCCACATATTTTATGTCCTTGCCAAACTAGATGCAGCATAAGCATTATATATATATATATATATATATAAGACTGGGTAGGAAAGCTAAACTCCTCCTTCTTCTTCTGGGGCAGATGAGGTAAAACCTCACAATTACTTTCTGCCACTAAATTTATGATAGTTTTTAATTCTCTAGACCTTAGAAATAAAAAAACCCTTTCATCATCTTCCGCTGTTCTCTCTCTCAGTCACAGATTCTTTCTCATGTCCCAGAACAAAGACATCTAGAAAACCACGTGCATTCAAAAAGCTGCAGTTCCTTGCTGTTATTATCCTGGTTTGTATAATCAGAAGCACAGGTCTACATATCTGCATACAGATAAAAAGCAAGAAAGCCTTTACTCACTTTACAGAGACAGCATGATGATTTGACCATGGAACCTCTGGGCCAACAGGTACACAACACATCGTTGTAGTACACATCTCCTTCCCTCCACTTACTCATTTCCTGGTAAACCCATGCCTGATAAATAAGAGATGGGTACGTGTTTGTAACTAGAAGCAACACCACACTGGGCAGGGTCCTGTACTTATTCCTCATGATCAGAAAGAATGCCGCAAGCCAAGTGACAAATGTAGAGTAAACCAGATATCCCAAATAGCATATACCAATCATTAGCATACCAGTTTTCCTGCACTAGGGACAAAAAATAATTATGCTCATGTAGAAATCTAAAAGCTTTATACTAAAAAGACTCACAGTCTAAAAAAGAATGTCTTGATGACATAGGAATATTTTAGTGAATTTTTCACCCATTTTCTGCCAAACAGGCTCATGTATAAAATGCAATTCAAACCAGTTGTGTAACCACAGATTCTAAGAAATTTTACTTTTAGGGAAATGAATACAATTCTAGAAAGAAAAAAAAAAATTACCAAAAGGTTAAATGGTACAGCCGTATGTAGCTCACAGAAAAGTTCATGTTTTGCACTTTGAAACACATAATTGCTACAGGAATAGTCAAAATAAATTTTACATGAAGCTTGGGATAATCCCATTTATGCTCAGTGATATACACCACTGCACAAGAAGGCAAAAAAGTCTAATATTTCCCCTTATAAAAGACATGAAAGCACCGAATGACTCATGTTTTTCAAAAGAAAGTTATGTAAATTTATCATGCATTTGGGATATAGGTGACTCTACTGGTGCTGGAGTCTGTCTTTTGCCCATGAAGTCAAAGTTCACGTCACTCATAAGATATGAAAGATTAATTTACAAAAAGTCTGTGTGATCACATTACAAGGTCAATGGCTTAAACACAGAGCGCTGTGCACTCCAGTTGCTTGGAACTTTCTTTACGGCACATCGGAATGTTTTTGCCCGCTCGCTTTGGTAAAAAAAAACAACCAAAGTTCACAGCTGTGTTTCTGATGAATTAATGATGACATTGTTGTTTTTTGAGGACACTACACTACTCTCAGTTATGTGAAATCACAGCTTCCAAATCAGAAGGCAATGACACAGTCAAGTGTTTTGTGTGCATCTTCCAGGCAGTTAGCAGAAAGCTACTTATTCATTACGCTAGTTCAGATGAGAGAGTTCTTGTTGAAACACATTGAGAAAAGAACAGATCATATTTTTTTTTAAACAAAACGTAGAAGCTTAAGGTAGATGATAAATATTTAAAAGTCATAACTTCTCTAACTAAGGAGATATAATCAAGCTAAGAAAAAACATAACAGCTATTCATAGAAAGATATACACCTCTGAAAACACAGTTTAGCAGTAGTTTCTAGCATTACCATAATGCATAAGATGCAGTAAGAGCATACTAGAAGAGATGGAAGTTCTAAGTATCTGATTTTTTTAATGCTAATGACAATAATAAAACATAAATATCTAACCTGTCATCGTTAGAGACATAAAAATCTATATAAATATCAAGATTAGATACAGCTGCAATCTGGAAGGATGATGCTGTGTAGGAGCATAGCCTCTACAGTATGATTACATGTGTGCATAGCAGCCTGGCCAGCATGATTCGAGAGCTGCATCTAATTGCTGAAATGAATGTTTTAATTAAGAAAGACACATCACGGTTGTGAGACACACAATAATATTCTATCCTCTTCAGAGACATCAGAACTCCATTCCTTCTGGAATATTAAGAATGAACTTTTGCAGATCTCACTGGTCTGCCTTGTAGAACCTGTTCATGTATGTATACCCTTATGGTACTAAGCATCACTTGATACGGGAGTTCATTTAATACATCTGATGCATTTGGTGCAGTCTGTGTTTTACTTTAGTCACTATTGGAAGTATATTCTTTACATGGGTCACTCATTTGTAGTTCTATGTGAGCCAGCTTAATATTGTCTAGCAGGAGCAATAGGCTGAAAGTCCCGATACTAAAAAGCCATAAAATGGACTAGGGAGAGAATAACAAGGCCAGGGATGTTACATGAGTATTTTTGTATTTTATCCTCAAATCACTCTTGGGAAAGGGAATTAAGGCACTTCAGTCTTCCTACTCAGAGCTGGATGTGCTAAGCACTAGGTTAAATGTCTTGCACCTTTTCAGTCATGCTCTCTTTGGCTTGACTTTCCTCACATAACAGAGCCCAGTTTCAACGACGGCGGTGAATAATAATGCAGTGAATCTATTCTATAGCCTATTGAGCATGGATGGTTTTCTCCTGGATCACAGATCTAGTTTGAAACAGCAGGCTTGCAAACAACTAAATTTAGTTCTACCATTGCTAGGCAAATGTTTGAACCATATGACATATGGAGTAATTAGAAGAGCTCTTTCTTGTTTGAAACAAAAATGTTTGAAATCTGCCTAGCTTTACAAAGTTCCTCCAGGTTTCAGATCTTAAGAATTCAAAGACACCTGACTGGAGCTCACATAAAATACCCAAGCTCCAGAAAGGGTGAGAGTCCAAACAGGTTTGGGTTTTGGGGTGAGTTTTTTTTTCTTTTATAAATTAGCCTTAGGCTATTCGCAGCTCAGTAAACTGGCTGCTCTGAATATTTTTCTAAACCGCATAATCCTCATCCTGAACTGCAGAGAAAGCCCAGGAATTAACATACATTCACTCAATACAGCTTTAACTGACTTGCCCACAGTGGGAGGGCAGAGAGTTAGCTGAGCCACTGTACTCACCTTTCTCTCACGATGTTCCTAGGGCTTACTTGGTAGAAATTCATATCTTCTTTAAACAAACAAAAAATAGTCTCACTAACAAAAAGGAATCAGTAATTTAAATTTCTCTACCGTGCTTGATTTACATATATATATGTGTGTGTGGAGTGGGGTTGAGGGTGTTCATGTATGCATATACCTGCCATACACCTTGATGAATTAATTCTAATAATTTACTGATTTATTCACAAAACCAGAAATCATCGGGATGGGCACAGGAAGATTCTGCAAATGAAAGCAGTACAAAATAATAAAGCATTAAGAATAAGTGAAGTGGATGCCTATAATGCAAATTCCTATTCTGCAGTATTAGGTAGTCAATTATATAATTTTTGAAAAATCCCAATATTTGACTCTAGGATATGCAGAAAAAATCTGGATCACTGCATCTCCCAAAACCACAAAACAGACTCATATGCTCATGAAACAAACCATATGGTAAAAATCCATCTTTTAAAAATATCTAGGAATAATAACAAGACTCATCAAAGAATTCTGATACTTTCTATAACAAGGAACTTAAGATTTATTTTTCTCATGACACAAGAAAAAAGTTCACACTGAAAATGTTAATAGGTTACTCGAGGGGGTGAGGTGGGAAGGAGTGGTGGATATTTGTTAATATAACAAATAAATTGAAACAGATCTACAAGGGCAGCTTCCCTTCTCCAACTGAAGCCTCTTTATTTCTAATGAGCAGTACTCTGTTGAGAGTTCTACCAGGAGAGAATTAGGGAATCTTCTGGCTTTTGGACAGCCCCAAGGACCAAGAACTCTACTGCCTGTGCAGAAAGGGGCATACTGTAACAAAGATGGGAGGAAAAGCCTTGCCCTGCTCCGAGCATTTACATCTGTTTATAGCTAGAGTATAAAACCATGCCTGCCTGAAGTTAGAGTAGTTTGAAAGTCAGGGAATTAATGATCCATTTTATTCTATCTCTTGTCCTAATACAAAAGTGAACTTGATCCTAAATTTAAAAAACACCTGTGGCTATTCTGAAGATGCTGCAAAGTAAACAAGAGTTTAACCAGCTAAACATCATTTGCTACTAAAAGTGCTATATACAGTTTCTATTGTGTATGAAATAAAGATCAAAGACAGCGTACGCATAAGAGGATAAATTGTGTTTTCTATCTAATTTCTATTCCTGGCTTTTCTATTGAAGTTTTTTTGTTCAGCCATTTACTGTATCTCAGATTATCTATTTGAAAAAAAATGCTATTTAAGGGACAAAATTGTTCAGTCAAAAAGCTTGACTGAAGAGCTCTGAGTTCCTTGAACAAAAAATATTACAAGATGGCAAGAAAGAAAATGAATATGGGCAAACTATGTAATATTGTATAGGCTCAGAAGGAGAACTCAGACCTCCAAATCACTTCACAGAACGTTGTGTTTTTATTTATACAGATGATTGCAAAATTGAGATTACAGGAAAAAAAAAAGACTTTGAGAAAGGTAACCACAAAAAAGTAAAACAATTTAGAGAAAACTCCATTATATATTTTTTCTGAAACAGAAATTAGAAAGTGAGACACTGCAATGGATTAAATGTTGCATTACTTGAACATTAAAGCAAAATATCTTTTGACAACCATATAATGGTAAGATTACTAAAAAACAATGGAAAGAG
The DNA here is from genome assembly GCF_009769465.1 of Tauraco erythrolophus. Classification (NCBI taxonomy): domain Eukaryota; kingdom Metazoa; phylum Chordata; class Aves; order Musophagiformes; family Musophagidae; genus Tauraco; species Tauraco erythrolophus. Next base: position 36,313,590 of record NC_141470.1, on the reverse strand, counting down.
GAAAACATATTGATGAACAAAGCTAAAAACAAGAGGTGACATACATCATAAATTGAAGGAATGTTTAATTCAAGCTCCTCAATTATTACTGCCTTCATAAAATATTTCATATAATTTAGGACCATATACTATCACTTTCTCTTCACTTACCTCACACAAAGAAAAATAATATAAGGAACAGACTACAGCCTATTCATCAACACACATCTTCTAATCTCTGCATATGCATTGACACAGACTGTAACCATGTCTGATTTGTTAGTGCAGTTCAGTGAATCCTTTATTGCTATTTAATCCTGACTACTTTATATCCTACAATTGCCAACTATCTACACAGCCTCTTTTGCACAGCGTCTCTGACATTATAAAAGTACGGAACTGTAATTAAAATTACAGAATTAATAAACATACTAAAACCATTCCTAAAGATAAGTGCCAAAGGCAGCTTTCTGAATGCAGTTAGCTTGCACATCTTAGAGTACTATCTGAAAAGAACATTACATTTTGAACATAGGAAGAATTCAGATGATAGAAAATACAAAGTAACACCATGGCATATTGATAGGCTCTTTGCACCTGCATATTTCAGTATTCTTGTCATGTAACTACAAGAAGCTTGAGTAGAGCCACAGGCAATATCCAGATATGAGATTAAATGACGGGCCTTTTAATAGCAGCAAGGAACTCTCAGCCTACAGAAGGTAAAGGAAAAAGGTTTTTAAAAACTTCTTTTCCTTTCAAATTTTGGCTTGTTCAGGGGGTTGCTTGGGGGCAAGGTCCTTCAGAACCATGACAGAGTGGCCCACTGCAGTTTGACCCTCTTGCTCATCACCTCCCTTGACATCTACATATAAGAGAAATTCTTGTAAAGCAGTATTAAATACCTACTTGTATTTCTCTGATTGAGAGGATTTCTTTTCCTGTAAAACATAAGACCTTTAGGGTTCCTATATATCCTCTAGCACTTTCACCTAGGGTATTTTCCCCAAAAAAGATAAACATGCTCAGACAAAATTCCACTCCTAGAATTTTCAGACATGCACCTTATGCCAACCTTGCCAAAAGTAAAAGACTACTATCATTAGACACTACCATGATATAATTTGTAGAAATTAGATGTGACGTATGTTGTTCATACACATGGCAACCAAAAGCCTCATATACACGCTTTTAAAGCATTTCCTCCTTTCTTGATAAACATTAAGAATACTAGGCTTATCTGTTTTTATTCAGCATGAAACAGACAAACAATATAGTTCATCTCTCCAGCTGTCCCATGAAATAATAAAAAAGTATTAAAAAAAAAGAAAAATACAAAAATAATTTGTTTCAAAGAAGCTAATGTAAATAGATATCTTCAAAGATATGAACACATTTTATCAGATATAGAATCATAGATTCATAGCATAGTTGATGTTGGAAGGGACCTCAGGAGATTACCTAGCCCAAACACCCTGCTCAAAGTCGAGTCAACTACAGTGGGTTGCTCAGAGCTGTGTCCAGTCAGGTTCTGACTCTGTGAGGACAGAGACTCCACAACCTCTTAGCCACCTGTTCCAGTGTTCCATCACTCTTACAGTCGTTTTTTTTTTTTTTTCCCCTTATTTTTAAAGGAAACATCTTGTATTTCAATTTGTACTCATATCATTTTTTTTTTTTTTTTCTGGAGGAAAAGACACGAAAAAAATGCTTGTGAAGCATGATTTGTGAGCTGGTTTCCACCAATTGCATTCTGATTCTAGTTAAACTACAATAAACTTGAAATACTTACAAAGGAGTGTCTGAAAAAAATTCACACAATGCCAAGAATTTAATACTGTTAAGCAACAGAAGATTTTAAAGCTCTTTCTTAAAAAACTAAAACAATATGTGCCACCATCAATAAGCACAAGGAAGTCTCTCTATCTCACATTTCATCTAATGCCAAGTAAATTAATTTTCCTTTAACAGTCTCAGTAAATCATCGTAACAGTTTAACAACACATTGTTCACAAACTTTCACATCCTTTTCTGAGCTTGCTGAAGTTGATATTTGCTTGACTACTCTTAAAAAAACAAAATCATCAGCCAATAGTTGGGTTACATAAGATGGCTAGCAAAACAAAGTTCAGAAAAAACCCAGACATCTTAAATTTTAAGTACATGAAAAAATGAATGAAATTCATCTGAGTTTTACACTGAAATTTGTTGTCAAGTTAAACATTTACCAAGAACTTTTTAGTACAAAACTGCTCTGTGTCAAATATATCAAATGCATATTCAAGTCTAAAGTTGTGTCTGGATTGCCATCCAGTGGGATGGTGGCTGTTTGCCAGGCCATACATAAACCATCTTGAAAATAGCTGTTAGCAGGAAAACCATGGCAACAGAGGACTCAACCCGGGCCACCTACTATGGAATCTATTTAGGATCTCCTGGATAGCATTTGCAGTCCACAGTAAATCCATTCTAATGACAGTTCCATTATCAGCACCAGTACCACTGCTGCAGTCATACTTCTGGACTCTCTAGAATGAGAGACGGCACAGAGCAAGACAATACTCATATTCTTAATGTTGCATTAATCCATACAGAAATTGCATATTTCTGCTTTATCTCACAGCCTTTGCTGGACAAGAAGTCCTCTCTGTCAGTTTTACTGATCGCTACCCTCAAATATACTTTTTTTTTCTTCCTTCAGATAGTTTTAATGGCAGCTGATTTACCAAGCACTTACCGAATTTGTGCTAAATATCATGTCTATTCCCACAGTGTGCAGGCAAGTGACTTAAGAGCCGCAACCTCCTCCAGTTCACAGTGTTTCTTGCTTCAACCACAAAGAACAAGCCCCAGACTGCATGCTAGGAAAAACTCCAGAGATTTCTAGTAAAAAAAAGTCTAGACGTATGACATCTGCACAATAAAATTAAATTGATGCTTGCTATATCTCCTCATGAAATCCACGTGAATCATATAGCTCAAAAATTATTTTAAGCCTCTCAGCCTTGGCTGAAAGCTCCTATTTTAGTCACAAAACTATAAATTAATACTAACACTCAGTAGACTTCATCAAAGTCATTGTCCCTATTGCTCTTCTCCCTTTGTCCCTTTTAAATATTAGTACAAATTAGTACAAAAATGAGAAGTTTGTCTCACTGATTACTGATTCGATGAGTTTTCTTTGACAATGAGATATTTATCAGATGTGCCTTAGTGGACCAATAATTCTATTTAATGAATTGGGAAACACTGTTCTGTACCAGGGTCACATTTTTTTCCTAAGTGATTCATTATATAGCAATAAGGTATTCATATCACAAAACCAATTCCAGGTCTTGAGTTAAGTTAATGCTGCGTATCCTGAGATGCGAAGCATTTTAACTTTTATTGAGGTTTCACGACTGCTCAAAGAATCAAATCCATACTTAGTGCTTTCAAACACAACAGAATTCAAAATAGAATAAAAGATAAAATACATCAAAGAAAACATTTACTTGCTAATGTTATATAGACTGTTAACACACCATGGAAAATAAGTTACATTACACAGTACATGTTGATCTATCTTCTTCTAGTGAAAGAATCATAGAATCATAGAATGGTTAGGGTTGGAAGAGACATGAAGATAAGAATGCTTATCTTCATTCTCTTATTTACTACCTGAGGATGTTTTATATGCCCTTCATAGGTGACTGTTATTGGATTGCCTTCAGATGTACAATAGCTTGTATTCAGCATTTTACAGGTACAGATGTATGGCACTAATCATTCTTATCCAGCTGGACTGAGTTGAGCTAATGAACTACTAATTAACTACTCAACTCAAGGTACCTATCCTGCCCACAAGAGGCAGGCCATTTCCTCCTGGCTGTGGAAGATGCAACAGTGTCCCTGGTGCCGCAGCCCAGGCTGGTGAGCAACAACTGGTGACCCCGACGTGATACATCGATGAGACCCTGGGAAGCCCCGACTCCCTCGCCAAGCCGAGAGCCCTGGCTGCAAAAGAGCTGGAGCCAGAGCCGGAGCCGGGAGCTCAAGCGAGAGTCCTTCGGAGAAGAAGGTAAAGCCGCAAGCCCCGACGTGGTATTCGCGGGAGGGAAGCATGCTGGAGTTGGATGAATGGGCTGGGTCTCTGCTCACCCATAAAGCCTTTGTGAAAACAGAAAAAATGGTAAAACAAAAAGGGGGAATTATGGCACTAATCATTCTTATCCAGCTGGACTGAGTTGAGCTAATGAACTACTAATTAACTACTCAACTCAAGGTACCTATCCTGCCCACAAGAGGCAGGCCATTTCCTCCTGGCTGCGGAAGATGCAACAGCGTCCCTGGTGCCGCAGCCCAGGCTGGTGAGCAACACAGATGCACTGAGAACCTGAGAAAACTGTAGCCTCCCCATAGTAAGCCTTATGCAGCTTATTCACTCCAGGTCTTGAATTGAGGATTGCAGTTTCTCTGTTACTACTGTTTGCCATGTTGTGAGCGCATCTAGCTCTAACTTGTAAGAAATTCTCTGACATCTCCTTTCGCTCATATAGAAAATCAGAAATTTTGAAAACAAACATGAAAGATCAACCAGAAGACACCACAAGAGATTACCTATTCCAAGTCCTCCAGAAATATTTAACCATCCTCATGCCATTTCCAATACAACTTTTGCCTAATCTCTTTTCAGGCCTCTACGAGATGAAGGTTACAAAAAAACCCTAGCTCTATTTTTTCTTAATATCTAATTTGAAATTTTTCTTCTTCAAATCAACCACAATTTCTCTTTCGTCTTTTTACTACGGAAATAATTTCTTCCCTTCCTCTTTGCAGAAGCACATACTTGAAGACTGAGTTCTCTCATTCATGCCAACTCACTCCAATTCCTTCCATATTGATTTAGGTACTTTCTAGGTCTGTGATCTAGGCACCTACACATTGTTTGTTGCTCTCTGCACTCTCATTGAATGGTCCACAGCTCTTTTACTAAGGTTCACTTAACAGAATGTGAGATTCTAACTGAGACCTAAAAAACCTGCATAGAGCAGAAATATAACTTAATTTTCATACACCACAGTACGATGTTTCACATTTTTTGCATCATGATACGACTCATGCAGTTCATGATCTGTTATTAACCTGAGAAACTTTCCACCTAAACAGTTATTCTCTTTTGTATCTGTCCTGTTATTTCTAATCACAGCACCTTGCTGAACTGCATCCTAACTTTTTCTAGTTCGCTTCTATACAATCCTTATTTTTTAAGATATTGACACGTCAACTTCACGCTACCAAAAATTAATAAGCACACTGCTCATTTCAATTTGCAGGTCATAAAAGAAAATTCAGGATAAAACTGAGCCAAAGACAAATCCCTCCAGAGCTACATTTCACTGACATTTTGGCGGAGAACCATCAATATTTCTAGCTTGCTTGTGTAAATAGATTTGAATCCAACTTCAATCTATTGTTTCTGTCTAAATGGCCTCTGTCTGCTACCCTGTCATAGGAAGAAGTCCTTTATCTTGATACTATTTCTCTTGACAAATCTGTCTGCTGCTGCATCTTTTTTTTCCCCTCATTTTTAAAAAATAAGCACTAATTTTGCCATTTCCAGTTTCTCAAGTAACCACTCTTGCGGTCATCTTTAATTTTGACAATTAATTTGACTATTTCTGAGGTTTCTTCATGCAGTAATTTAAGTTTGATGAGATTCATCAAACAGCTAATTTGAAAATGCACAGTCTATGTACAGAATCTACCCTGGGGTTTTTTTTAGTTATGGATAGAGATACTAGTCAACTGATACTAGAAATAGTAAGGATAGCACTTGTAGGAAATTATTTTAGCAAAGCTTGATGCAAGAAGGAAGTATTACAAACTTTGTTCTTAGCATGACTTAGAAGAGGACCTTACCGATTGGTGGGTTTCAGTCCTCCTTTTAGTACCAGGAATTTCTAAAATATGTGTCACTTTCCTTGATATATCTTGCTCATTTTAGCTCATATGAGCCTTAGCCTTTTTGAAATTATCTCTCTAAACTGATGTTTTTCTTTTATATTCACCCTTATTACTTTATTAATGCAACATTATTAGCCCTTTTTTATATGCTATCTTAGTGTGTTTGAAGTCAACAAGTAAGTCCCAATTCTTCCTTTGCAATTGGATTACCTTCACTTGTGACCTTTCCATTTTCAAATAAGTTCGAAAGTTAGCAGGGGTGGGAGGGTGGTTGTTTTTTAAAAAGCTTTCCTTTCAATCCTTATTCCCCTGAGATCTTTAGTTCTGTTAGTTCTCAGAGTCTGCTTCTTGACATCCACTGTTTCTATTTTGTTTTCTTTGCTAAACATTGTGAGTACCATCATTTCACTGTCACATCAATCAAGTTGCCTTTCACTTACCCATTCCTAGCTGGTTTCTCACTATTTAAAATTACATCTATAGAAACTTTCCAGCAAGTTTCTTTCTTTTGCTTTATAATAAAAAAAAAAAAGGAGCACTATAACATTACTAAAAGGAAAAAAAAAAGTCACCAGTGAATGCTTGTTAAATTTCCTCTATTATATCTGTCTCAAATTAAAAATCTCTTCATACCACCAAATTCTAGATTGTTTTGCTAACTGCTCACAAAATGCTGCATCCGTTTATTCACTTTCTGTTGTGGTCTTATCATTTTGACTTTTATCTTATTCTCCCTTCAGACTTTACCAGATCATAGAATGGTTAGGGTTGGAAGGGACCTTAAAGATCGTCTAGTTCCAACTCCCCTGCCATGGGCAGGGAAACTCTCCACTACACCAAGTTGCTCAAAGCCTCATCCAACCTGGCCTTGAACACTTCCAGGGATGGGGCATCCACAACTCCTCTGGGCAACCTGTTCCAGTGCCTCACCACCCTCATTGTAAAGAATTTCTTCCTTATATCTAATCTAAATCTACTCTCTTTCAGTTTAAATCCATTGCCCCTTGTCCTATCGCTACACGCCCTTGTAAAAAGTCTCTCTCCAGCTTTCCTGTAGGGCCCCTTTAGGTACTGGAAGGCTGCTACAAGATCACCCTGGAGCCTTCTCATAACTCCAGATTCCTCTAAATTTTCAATACATGCACTTTTCCCTCCCGATTCTTTGGCTTGTCTTTGAAAAGGCTTTAATTCATTACAGTAATATTCCACTCATATGAGTTCCCACTAAGTCATGTCAATTGTGTCACATACCTTAATCATATATTAAGACTTCCAATTATATGATTTATTCAGCATAATTCTTGCAACAGTACACTTATCTCACATCCACCTACCTATCCACGTATTGTTCCTGCACCCCTCGACCCCAACAGTTCTCAAGATACATATCCTCTTTAGTTTTGAGACCAATCCCTAATTTGCCATTTCTGTTTAGCTGTGGACTTCTACCGCTCGTTCTGCCTCTCATTACTTTATGTATAGCTTATGAAACATCATCCTATGGTCAAAAATTAAAAGCAATCTTGCAAACAGCAACCTATATGGATAAGCACAGAGCAGGAGTCATTTGATGACTCTCAACAGCCTTTTCAGCAATACCTCACATTAAGAATTTCAGAAAGAAGCAGTTCCCCTGCCAGACGAGTACTGGAGGCTGGTGAGTCTCCTAACCGCTTTCAGGATGGAAGCATCAACCACCACTGCCTTTTGATTGATGCTTCTGCAATGCAGATTCAAGATCCTCACTGTGTTTGTCAAGGTATAACTCCTCTTTCTCAAATGCTGGGTATTCATCTTCACTTCCTGCCTGGACAGCATACGTATTGTTAATCTCAACAGGTGGTTAATTAGAGGTGCAACACAATCTGCCTTCTGATGACATCAGACATTACAGCAGCTAGTTTCTCCTGTTAATGCTGATATTACAAACTTTTCTAACCAGCTGGAATCTTTGTTCTCTGAATATACTGTGCCAGTGGATGTACTCAGGAATATAATGCAATCTGATTAACTCCTCTCATAACTCTCTCACTAGTTTGTAGGCATACAGAAGAATAGACCAGAATTAATGTTTTAACAAGTGTTCCACTTTGTCATGTTCAAGATGGCTTAAAATTTGGCAGTTTATTTTAAATTTCTCTTTAAAACATCAGCCATACCTTGGCTTTTTCTGTGCTGACATTCACATCATCTAGTACTAATAAGAAAGATGTCAAAATGGTTAGAAAGACATAAAGGGTTGAAGTGATAGAAAATTATACCGGAATTTTTTTCCTAAAGGAAGTTAAAGATAGATATCACAAACATGAGGATACCATCAGAAGGAATATTGAAATTCAAAGATTTAATATAGTTTGACATAAATACATCAGAAAAGAAACCTACCATCTGTGTGATCTTGCATGCTATAAGCAGAATCAGCTTCAGTTCAGAATTTGTACAAGAGAGATCTGATTAACTCCTAGTTTATGACTCAGCTGCCCTTTTGAATAAATAATGGATCTTTGTCCTACAGAGACATATGGAGACCCTATAATATGACCAGCCTTATTTGGAATGAGATCTACAATTGGGGTTTTTAACTGCACTAGAGAGATCCCTTGGCACTTTAAGCATACAGGTTTTAGGTTTACCACCTAAAAAACCAAGTTCTAGTTCAGGTAATATTCTTTATAACTAAATTCTTCCCATAGTTTTCACTGGAAGAGATATTTGCCCTCATTTCCTGCAACAAAGGTGTTGCTGTGCTCTACTAAAACAACTGTGCTATAACCCTAACATCTGTGAAGGGTTACGTTTAGTGGTTGGTTGTTTTTTTGTTAAATGTAGTAAGAGACAATAAAAGTGATTTAAAAGTGCCAGGCAATAAGCCTAAGCAAAAGAGGTCAGCAGGGCTTAGAAGTATTAAAAATTGGATGGAGGGGGTAAATATATATAAAAACATCGATAAACGTGTGAATGTAGTAGTGAGAGGAAAGCTGTTCCCATCCAACTTGGCTCTCATTTGCTAGATATGTTTTCACCTTTGTAATGCCCTAGGCTGACAGTCACTAGCAGGGCAACTAGCAAGTCTGATGAGTTTAAATCAACTAGCAAGTTTGATTTGAGTTTAAATAAGGGAAGAGTTGATTATAATTGCAGAATACCCAATACAGGTTTCAAATACCTGTAGTATCTTTTCCTTTTTCAAAAAACACCTGCAGAGCCTTGCAGCATTCCTCAGCAACTACTTACTGAGAGATAAATGGGTAAGCATTAAAATACGAAGCTTTTTCTTTGCAAAACACAAAATGAAGTACCATGGTGGACTGACACCTTGTAAACACATCTTCCCTTAAATTAAGATGTAGAAATTTAGAGCAATACAAATTATTTCTGGGAGAAAGCCAATAATTGCCTGTGAAGTATTCCCAACTTCCAGTGAACGTGCTGAAATGCAGCAATACATTTCATACATATACAAGACTGCCCTTAAAAAAAGACAGAAATTTGCCCAAAGTTGGAGAAGCAAAAATCTGTAAAGTGGATAGTAACATACATGGTAGCAGACAATGCTCTCAGTGTTTATAAATACAAAAACGAGATAGAAAATTGAGATAAAACTAATCATATGCAGATAATTTAACAATTATTGGAAACTTTAAAATTACTTTCACATGAAATTAAACCTCCAAATAAGTAGATAAAGAAATGAACTTTCATTTCAGAAATAAGTTGAAGAACTTCAAACTTTTAGTGATTTAATGGATTTTAAGACTATACATTTATTCATATCCAGATGATGTGAACACATGAAGAACTGAATACTCCAAAAGGCAAATCCAAGACAATTACGGAAGTGGTTGTTCAGTTCCTCGGTTGGCATTTAATATATACTCAGAGTCTTAACCTCTTGTTTCTAATTTTAGCATTGTCATATTACAGGAGCTCTCAATTCAACTTGATCTTCATCTAGCTAGCAGAAGTGGTCTGTTAGCCCTCATTTACTCCTCAGGATATCCAGAATCATCTTTCTTCTTTGCTCCTGCTGAAACGAAGTTTATGACCAGGTTACTTAGGATTTTATCCACTTGGGTCTTGAAAACCTCCAAGGATGGAGATGGAACAACCTCTCTGGACAACCTGTTTATGAAAATTCTTTCTTTCATCCAGTCTGAATCTCTTGTTTCACATTATGCTCATGGTCTTTTGTCCTACTATCATGAAGAGCATGGATTCTCGTAAGTGTTGGAAAGTTGCTATCAGTAGCCATCTCTTCTCCAGGCTGAACGAGACCAGTTACCTCAGCCTCTCCTCACAGGGCAAGTGCTCCAGCCCCTAGATTTCTCTCTGTTGCAGATTAGTGATTTCTTTCTTGAACTAGGGTGTCCAGAACTGTATAGAAAATCCAGATGTGGCCTAACAAGTGTTGAACTGAGGTGTTAATCACTTCCCTCACTCTCCTGGCTCTGCTCCTGTAAATACAGTCCAGGATGCTGTTGGCCTTCTTTGCTGCCAAGGCACACTGCTGGCTCCCCTGCAGCTTGACACCCCTGCCCACCAGGACCCCTACTTCCCAGCCTATACTGTTGTTGGCAGTTCTTTTTTCCCAGGTGAAGGACTTTGCTTTTACCCTAGCTGAATTTCATAAAGTGTCTGTTGGCCCATTCCTCCAGCTTGCTGGATTTTCTCTGGATGGCAGCCCTGCCCTCAAGTGTCTTGACTGGTGTCACCCCCACCCCCAATTTGGCATCATCTTCAGACTTGACGAGAACACTTTACTTTATACACAGTACTTATACTGTACTTTATAATCACTACAAACAAAAGTAGGTCACCTATGCAAATAACGCTTCCCAATTTCATACTATTCTCTGGAAATACATTATCCAAGCTAAGAAGCCCACAACTGAGTAAAATCTAAATTCTCAGGAAAGCATCCATATCCCCTCCCATCTCCAATTACTAGCTAAATCATATTCAGTTTTCTAAAGTGATGGAATTTTATGCACTAACCAAAGCTTTATATCCAGCTTAAACCAACTCTGACTATTACAACAAAAGAACCTGAAGTTACATGCCTTCTGCGACTGGCTGAATTTCTGCCATTCATGCTTACCATACAACACAATACCATTAATTGATGTCACAGTAGAGGAATTTTCCTCCCCCAGAGTCACATATTCTACAGAGGCGAGCTTTCAGGACAAATACCAATTTCAGTACCCAATTGCAGGTTCATGCTGATAAAAACTGAAGAGAAGCAAGAAAAAATACAGCTATATTAACAATCACAATAGTACTCCAAATAAGAAAAAAAATATCTCTGTAGTTCATACTCACAATACTTCCCCACAATATGAAGTTAGAAGTGACAATGGGCCAAGCCTTTCTCATTGAAGGGAACTTGGGCAGAAATAACAATGTGTGGTGCATTGAGAGCAATAATGCAAGAAACAACAGGGGTTGAAGGATTAAAACCAGTTTGAATTTAGACAACAAAGAAACAGACAAAGATACCAAAAGAATAACTTCACATATTTTTTTTTAATATTTCTTAAAGCATTATTCAGTGATCCACTGTGCACTATTTAATACTTATTTCAGTATGAAGAAAAGAATCTCATCAGGGTAGGTATTGTGATGTGGAATTCAACAAAGCATTGTTCATAGACATTGTCTATTCATCTCTGCCACCTGATTTGAATCCAGTCTCATTAATGGCCACTAAAAGCTTCTTGAATCTAAAAGCTTTACAGACTACAAGTGGAATAAATGTATACAGCCTCAGTGGAGCTTTAACCACACAGGGATTTTTGCTGTGTTTTAAAGAAGTACGGAAAGTGGCATGCTTGGATTGACCTGAAGTGAGGATTTTAAATTTCAAGAACTGCAGAAAGAGTATTGTACTATTCTCAGAAATCTAGTAGTAAACCAACTACATAAACCACAGTCATAATAGATAATCACTCTGATTTATTAGATATGAACGCTTTTATATCTTGTTAAAATATTCAGTAATCATAACTTCTATTTTTAAACAATTTTTTTTATTTCAAGCCTTCTGTTAACTCTCTTCCCCTTTTCACCACACTCACAAATATGTCATCACTTATAATTTCAAATAAATAAAGATCTCCAATGTTAATGACCATTAAGAAAATCATCCAATTGAATAGCAGTAATAAATTTTGAAAGAAGTATTTATAAAAATCATTGCATAATCTGCATGATCAAAGCAAATTTTTTCATAAAATAGTTTATGATCTCTTATTCCTTACTAATAAGTAATCTGGATACTGATTTGAAGACACAAATCCATGAAACAGAATTCTAACACTTATTTTTTTAATGGCTCAGAAAAGATAATCAAGCCTGCTCATTTGGTCTGGAAACAGATTGTCAAGCTGTTTCCATACCAGGGAAAAATTGTTTCTAAGAAGGTATTGAGAGTAGGGAAGGAATTTCCCATTCTGATTCTATCTCCTTCACTGCAACAAGGGGAGAAAAATAGCTCAAAGGAGATTCTATTTATTCTATTTTCTCATCTATTCTTACCCTCCCCTGTCAATGTTCTCTACAAAGACTAGTTTCTAGAGTGATTAGAAATCAGAAATTTCTTGCAGGAGACAGGGACTACAAGGAGCATGCAGAGATCAAGGAAAGAGGCTACATACAAAGGAGACAACACCAAAGCATGAGACAGTGCTAATGATGGAAAGATATTGTAAGAAATGAAGGGCTGAGTGGGTTGCAACCTCCATAACAGTTTGAAAACAACTGAAAAGAGACCATCGCTATTGTGGGGAAAACAGAGAAAGAGAGGGAGAGGAAAAGAATATGAGATCAGGATAGGCAAACAGAAGTTGATGTGGGAAGTACTAAGAAACATAACAGAACTCAAGTTTGAGAAACAAGAGAAGTGGGGAAAAATCCAAAAACTATTTTCCACTTCATCAAAACAGTTGATTTGCCTCAAAATTCTATCAAGAGCTGTGAATCAGAAGCCACAGCTCTCCCCACCTCACTGACTGCCCTGCTAATTTACCACCTGAAATAACCTGTGGGGAAAAACAACAAAGCGCAAGAGGCAACCCTGCACTAAAAAAAAAAAAGGCAAGCCATGCGACACACAAACTTTCAGAAAGCAGTATGAATGCTGAACGTTTCCTATAACAGTATAACAGTGTCATTGACACCAAAGGCTGCTTTGAGTCTCTTGTTACTGGTGTGCACTACCTAGTATAAGAAATAATATGACAAATGGATAGAGATGTATTTGCATCTCTTCTCACTCTGGCTAGTACTACAGTGATTTTAACATGCCAATGTTATATTTAATAATCAGAGTTAGTAGTATAACTATATTTATTATGGCTTCCTTTATGGCATAGTATTTTTTGGATGACTTCCAATCCCAAACTTCTGATAGACATTTCATACCTAGAATGACTTCTAACCCAAACAACCCACCACATTTTCTCTTGACTAGTTCTCTGTGGTTGTTTGGGTTGGGGTTTTTTTTTCCCCAATATGGCAGCATTCTCTCCAAAAGTCTCATTCTTTATATAAGGACACCTACACAGTACTCCTCCTTCTGGGTCACCGGAAATTATTGAGCATGATTTACTGACATGGTAATATACTCATGGTTTAAAGACAGAAATAAAATAGTAAAATAAACTTATTTCCCTGGAATAGTCTAAAAACCCAAAATCTAAAATCTATGGAAGCAAAGGAAGATAAATCAACCTACAAAAAGGAGGCAAACTGGTTATCAGTTAAGTAATCATGTTCTGAGATTTAAAAAAAACAATTCGGAAATCAAATTCCAATTACTTCAGCATGAGCTGTGTGTTTTAATTACTCTAAAAAATCTCCAGCCCCAAAATTATATTTCCCCCTTTGAAACAGTGTATACATCTCATTGCTGCTTTTTCAGAGTCATGAAGTGTTTGACTTTAGATATATATAATTGGCACAAGTATTGTTCTCCCACACTCACTCCTGATGTTTGTAAAAATTCCAGATGTTAATAAAAGGATTCCTAAAAATGTAAACAATAATAGAAGGCAGAGGTTTTAAGTACTCAAATGTTATTAGAAATTTGATGCAATACATATTGCAGTGTACCATGATCGTATACTAGTACTTTGTACTCAGAGTTTACAAATAATAATACTGTAAATTTGAAAGTTCTCTTAACATGAAAAAAATGTATTTGCTGACTCTGTTTCCTAGAGACCTAGGATTTTTCCAACTGCAAGATGTCCTTAACAGATTAGCACTGTGATTTCTACAATCAGAGGGTTGTAGATAAAATGAGAGCGAGTATTCCTGTGCTTATCCAAAATCTAAACTATTTCTGAAGATGTTCTTCTGAATTTAAAAAATGTCTTTATGGACTGTATATTTATATGATGCACTTCTGAACAGTAGCCAATAACTCGTCCCTCTTATTCTTTGTCTCTATTTGTAATAATATTAAAAAAAAAACACAAACAAGTGCTCAAAAGATTTTATCTAGGACTTCAAGTTTAAAATTGGGCACCTGCTAACATAAAAATAGTGTTCAATTAAATATTTTTATTAGTAGTAAACTCAACATAAGCCGGCAATGTGTGCTGGCAGCCTAGAAAGCCAACCGTATCCTGGGCTGCATCAAAAGAAGTGTGGCCAGCAGGTCGAGGGAGGTGATTCTGCTCCTCTGCTCCGCTCTTGTGAGACCCCACCTGGAATACTGTGTTCAGATCTGGAGTCCCCAGCACAAGAAGGACATGGAGCTGCTGAAGCGGGTCCAGAGGAGGGCCACGAAGATGATCAGAGGGCTGGAACAACTCTGCTATGAAGACAGGCTGAGAGTCGGGGCTGTTCAGCCTGGAGAAGAGAAGGCTCCGGGGTGATCTTATAGCAGCTTTCCAGTACCTAAAGGGGGCCTACAGGAAAGCTGGAGAGGGACTTTTTACAAGGGCATGTAATGATAGGACAAGGGGCAATGGATTTAAACTGAAAGAGGGTAGATTTAGGTTGGATATAAGGAAGAAATTTTTCACTCAGAGGGTGGTGAGGCAGTGGAACAGGTTGCCCAGAGAAGTTGTGGATGCCCCATCCCTGGAGGTGTTCAAGGCCAGGTTGGATGAGGCTTTGGGCAACCTGGTGTAGTGGAGGGTTTCCCTGCTCATGGCAGGGGGGTTGGAACTAGATGATCTTTGAGGTCCCTTCCAACTCTAACCATTCTATGATTCTAATTTAAAAACTGGTTGCATCTCTTCACCTGCCAACCCAATTATTTTATTAAAGAAGAAAATGAAGTTAAATTCATTATAAAAATAACAATGATTTGCTCAAATTTTCAAATCCAAGGGATGCAGTCACAGACTTCATATTAATTTTATTCAAAATTCACATGACTTTGAAAATATGAGCAAGTATTAACTACAGGGTAATTGCTGTTTTCACCACAGCATGTCTGCTTCACATTGAGTAATGCCTTCCAGTTCTTTTAATGTAGTATTTCCAACATCTTCATCTTACTACCGTATTTTTCCCTCTGAAAGGAGGCTGAAAACTAGGAAATCATACCAACAAAATACTAACGATGAAAAAGATGTCAGGGATTTTGCTGGGTAAACACAAACTATCATCTTAAAACAATGACAGATGTTGAGTTCATCAGAAGACATTATATATGCACTGCTTATTTACATCACAGTTAGTGATGCTAGTAGATCTACATTTTTGGCTTACTGTTGTTTTCATAAATGCCTGACATTTAAGTCTTAAGAATAATGTATTTAAATTTCTTAAGAATGTGATAAACTTACATCTTTCAACAAGTTTCTGAGCATCTCCAGTTTCTGCTGTCATCAACACAAGCAAAACACATCCAGCAATGTGCTGTAATTTTATTTGCACTACATACCTAAACTTGGTAAACTCACAGAAAGTACGCATGAATGTAACAGATGCTTATAAACAGCAACAAATACATGAAAACAAAAATGCTAATATATAAGCAATTTAAAAATTTAAATTTATTACTTTTATTTCTTCCTTTTAGAAATATATTTCTGCAACAAAAGATTAAGCTACATCTCTTGAAATTAATCCTGCAGCCAGATATACTCCTTATAGCTATGTAATTTAAGAAACAATATTAAATCTTAGCAGTAAATCACCTTCAATATTTTGCATGCCTTTGGTATTGAATTTTACATCTGCAGTTAGGAAAAAAAAAAAGACAACCATCTTGCTGTTACTCAGCAGGATACAGATTCCTTTTTGTAAGTAGAATTCCAGACATTCCGTCTGTTTCCCATAAAAGCAGAAAACAGTTGGTCTTAAAGCAGATCAGTAATAGTACTCTAAACAGTGTAGGTAGAAACCACATTCAGCCAAACAATACACCTATAGCGAAAAAGTTTCTTAGCCCTTTATACAAAATTCATGTATATGAACCGTTGCTTAAGCAATGATACAATTTACATACCAGAAGACTGACGTTTCTTGACTAGTAGAGAGATAAACCAAACTTTTTAAAGTCAGATTTACAAAATGACTGAATATAACAGACAACTACCAAAAGCGAAACCAAAGGAATATCTATCCTGTTTTCACTGGCTGTTTTCACAGCCAGCCATCTCAGGGGGCTATAGCTACCTCGCAATGTCTCATCTGATCATGCAAAAACTCTTTTTCCATGATGAGAGTTATGCATCTAATTTATTATGCATACAGAATAAGCACTTTCCTATTGTGAAAGCAAAACTCCACGTTACTATGTTAAAAGCAGTAACTACATATGCAAACATTAATTTGCATGAGAGAATGACTCTGCACACAGCATATGTGCGCTATGCACAGTTTAGTGGTATGATAGTGTTTTGAAAATTTAGCCCTGGTTCGTGTTGCCTGACTAGGCAAGACAGCATTCTAAGCAAACATAAACATCTAAATACACACTTATGTCTATAAAGCTCATCTAACAATAATTTTAAAATCACACAAAACTCAAACTTCACACATAGGACCATCATAATATTTCTGTCCAGTTTTTAATGTAACAGGAACAAGCTCATAATTAAGCTATTGTCATAAAGAAAATGTAAAAATCAAAGTATTCCACTTACTACACACAACCAGAAAATGGTACTTTTCTCCTAGAAGTATGCATTTTTGCTATGTTAAGAAATCTCTGAAATAGTCTAAACCTTTTGTTGAATTATCTTTAATTTTTTTCTCCTTGGCATAGCCCACAATAATGAATTATGTTATTTTTCTGTCTCTTCCAGTAATGCAAATTACAGGCCTAACCCTAAATACACACAGGACAAAACTCAATCATAAATATTTCTTTGAATTCATATTACAAGCATGGACCTGCAGGATCAGGCTGTTTAATACCGATTTAAGCAGCGAAGACAGAATGACAAACCCTGAAGATATGAAATAAGTAAAGCTTCCTTTGCATACTTGAACGATCTTAAGCACATGCACATAATTAAGACAAAACCACTTGTTTTACTGCTTCACAGTAAATGCAAGTACATCATGGAAAAATCTGTGAAACTTATCTACACCACAGAAGCATTCAAATACACAAATCCTGACTGACCACATATTTTAAACAGAGCTATTACATTTGTTCAGAAGAAGGAAAACAATTGAAAACAAATGTGAGAAAAAAGTTATGTCTAGAAATATTATTATATGTCTTTCACATATGACATGAAAGAGAATTCAGTAACATTCCTCTGAAGTAAAACACCTTGAAATCCAATGTTCTTAACACTTAACCACTTTCACTGTTTCGTCTACTTGTCACACTAACAAAACCTCACTCATACCAAGGTTTCCCATTTTATTAAAGACTGTTGTGCAGATACATGTCAATAAACTACAGTCATAATTAACAGATGCCAAAAGCTAGAGATGAACTATTGACATTTCAGACACTCTGAGCCAAACCTGCTTTTATAAACACTAACATAAGAGTAATGTGTTTGTGACTTGTATACATTGTTATCTCTTCCACAGAAAATAAGTCCAGGACATTTCCTACTACTTTATTTTTTATATGAATGGTCCTGATAGATCTGTCAGAATGAAAAGAGAATTATGGTAACTTGAGAGGAAAACTATTTCTAACATTATCTATATAATAATAACTTTAATAGTTTTGTGACCAATATTCCCTTTTTCCAAACAAAACCAGTAACCTAAGTATTAACTCTGAAAAAATTAAAATATACCAAGTAGGTACTTTCCTGAGCTAAACAGACGTAATTCATTGTGGTCTGCATTGTACCGCTGTTTCAGCCTAACTATTATATTTCGAACAGCTAGTTCTTTTTTCTTACTGCTTTGCACGATTGAGGTATTAGTAATGTTCAAACACTACATATGCCTTTTGACTCATCACAGTATTTTATTTTACTGATAACTTAACTATTTAAGAGAAGTAATTCAGAATCAAAGAAGATCAATGAAGCTGGTGAAGGGTCTGGAAGAATAAGTCCTGTGAGAAGCGGCTGAGGGAACTGAGGTTGTTTAGCCTGGAGAAAAGGAGGCTTATCACTCTCTACAACTCCCTGAAAGGAGGGTGTAGTGAGATGGGGGATGGTCTCTTCTACCAAGTAACAAGTGATAGGATAAAAGAAAACGGCCTCAGGTTTCATGAGGGGAGGTTTAGACTGGCTATTAGGAAAAATTTCTTCACTGAAAGTGATGTCAAGCATTGGAACAGGCTGCCCAGGGAAGTGGTGGAGTCACCATCCTTGGAGGTATCTAAAAGACATGCAGATGCGGCACTTAGGGACATGGTTTAGTGCTGGATTTGTTAGTCCAGTGTTAGGTTTACAGTTGGACTTGATGATCTTAAAGGTCTTTTCCAATCGAAATGATCCTATGATTTCATGAAAACCTTCTAAGTCAAAACCATACTACATGGAAAAAGAATCAATTTTTTAAAATATTTATTTCCATTTATTTAAAAACTGTGTATCAGATACTTTCTACGTTGAACTAAAATATTTGTGATGTTTAGATAAATGTTTTGAACAACTTGTACATTAACAGCTCACTAGAGAAGTCCAAGATACAAGGCCGTTGTTTCTATTATCGCTGTTTTCTGTTCCAGAATTCATTGTAAAGGCTACTGCACTCAAACACAAAATATCTACGAAGAGGAAGAAGATAAATGTTTACAAGAAAATTAATTTTGTTTGGAATCTTCTTTTTCAAAAAGATATTTCGCTCTTTCTCTGTCAATAATAACAAAAACGTAACAAAGAATAAGACTCTTGATTCTCCAGCTTGAACATTTATGATAAACACTGTTCTAAAACCCACAAAGATTATAGCTAATTAAACTATTACCTTGTTTACCTGTAAAGATTATTATGCATGTATGTGTATATCTAAATTCATATCTAAATTCCTGGTTTTCAAAAGAAGCAGTAATTCTGAAAGACTAATTTACAAAGTTTTAAGAAAGCATAAGAAGCAGCAGAGTATCTGGCTATCCCCCTTGCCCCAAGAGATATTCAAGATGATCTTATTTTAAAATCTATGCCACAGGTAATATATTCCATTTGATCCATTCAAGATTTAGACAGGCAATAAATGCTGAAGGAAATTACCACATAAATGACATTCCTTGAAACTAGATGGGCTTGAGAATGAAAGAGTTGTTATTTTATCCAAGCAATAATACTCATCCTGTACTAGAAATATGAACAGTGTTCTGCTCAAGATGAAAGGACAACTCTCTACTTTCTAGTTCTTCAGAAAGTAAATTGGTTAAAATCAGTCTAACCGACTTTTTAATGTCATGAGCATAGACTATGACTAGCTTTATCTTAAAACTCTAAACTGACTTAGACTTTAGCATGTCCCTTAAACATTTCAAGTACAAACTAAGAAACTGCATAAGGTGGGTTTGGGTTTTTTTAATAACTTTTAGGCAACCTGATGCCCAAGCACAAACAGCATTCACAGACAGCACATGAATGCACATGCAGGACTATGGCTACATTAAACTAAATTAATTCCACTTTCTTGCATTGTGCACTTGTTTATATAACATTGAGATTTGCTACAGTGATTGTTCTTGTAATGATTTAAGCGCTTATATGTATCTTATCTGAAACAGATAAAGTGTTTAATAGAATTTGAATTATCAGATTATTCAGGACAAATTCTTAATTACCTATGGGAAAAAAAAATGATCTTATAAATGACTTTTTGCAAGGAATCTCCCTCTCTGAACTTATCTAACATTTACCTAACTCTCTGTATCTAAAGTTAAAACCTTCAAAGTAGAGCAATACGCATAAACCACTTTGCTTTCTGTATATAGGGATTCTGTGAAGGATCTGGCAGTATAGAGAACTTTGGGCAGACCTCCCCTTTCTTGACAAAAAGAAACTCAAAAGGCTGAGAGAACATCAGCTTTCAAAAACATGATCTTAGTACTAAAAGAAACCTAGTTTATTCTTGTTTTAATTATTGTTTAATTATTTACAGGCTGCATTTTTTGTGCCAATGTAATACTAGTTCACCAAGTTGAAATATTCATGTTAACTACTTGAAAGCATTTTACACTAGACAACTATGCAAGAATGATTCAAAGAACATTCTTGCAATTTCAGTCCAAATTAATATTTAAGCGTGATTTTAAGAAGTTTTCTCTCTTTTTTCTTGCAATAACGAGTAACCAAGAATTGAATGTTTTGCTTCAAAGCAGAAACTATCTACAATTTTCAGCTGTGGCTTACAATAGCTGTTGTGTAGATGAAGCAAACTCATTGCAGGGGGCATTCATTTCACAACATTGTGTTAATGATTAATTAGAGTGCACTTGACATGCTATCCTATAGACAATGTTTAGCTAGTTCAGCCAGACCAATTGTTAAGATAACTAAATTCAAAATTTAGCTTTCTATACCATAAAACCCACAAGAATGGGTATTTTTCAATCTTGCATATTATTCTTACACTATATTGTTTTATTTGCTTCTACCGTCTTTTAAAACTTTTATTAAAGACATTATCAATTTCATTGTATTAAAGAGCTCAACATCATTCTCATCTTTCCTTTGTGAAGTTTGTTTCCTTTTGTCTACATCAAATCTGGTCACATAAGAGGAGTGTAGGCTATTTTAAGGCAACAATTTTTCTTTTAGAGAAAAATGACCTAGTAAGGTCTAAAGATGATTAACACATAACTTGCCTGTTTTCTCCAGCTTTCATCAAAACATGAATAAGTTCACTATATTTCCGCATGAGATTCTGGTATCCTGTATCAAAAGTGTGTATCAACACTACTTAATTCAACCTAACCTTAAGGTTTATATAGTTAGTGAATTTGCACATCACCTGGCAGCTTGTAGTTTCAAATAGGTCATTACTAGGTAAACCACAGAACTGGTCTAAAATGAAAAAGATTACGAACAAATTGAATTAGAAAGTGTTTGCTGTATACTATGTTCAAGAAAGAAAATGAGGGAAAATTATAAATCGAGATTAAAATTGCACATTAAAATCTGTTGTCCTCACAGTGAAATTTGTTTTCAGTTATTTACATGCTCAATGGAATTTATAAAAGTAAACAATATTACTCCATATTGAAAACTGACTAAACATAAGAACAACATAGAACGATAGGTGATAGCATCCTAACTCTACAAGTAGAGGCTGAGATTTACCATTGTCCTGCTTAGTATGGTTAGTCCACTCACACACTATGAAAAGCAAAAAGAAGGGCTACAAATAACAATAAACAGGATACAAACAGAAAGCCTGAGAGATAGTAGAGAAGGAAAAGCAACAGTGAAAGCTCTTGACAGCATTTTCCAAATAATCCAGTCTCTGGAGTTACTGTAATAGGTTCTATCAACATCTTGGATACCCGCATCAAATAGTGCCACAGTGTCAGAGGTAACAAGTATTTCACTTGTATTTACAAGGCTTTTTGGTAAGGATGGACAAGTAAAGTTTTGAATTAATAACACTTAAGAGGGAAAGATGGTGGTGGAATGCAGTCTATCCACAAGTAATATTAAGTTTGCCAAAATTCAAACATGTCTTTCCCCATGAAATATTATTTCTCATGTTTTTAGGGGTTTGTTTGTTGGGGTTTTTTTTTCCTCTTCCATGGGATTATAGGGAAGTCAACTGTGAAAGTACAAGTAAGATTTAGCCTAATAATTTTCTGCCTGGCAAGAATCCAGATAATAAGTCGAGTAGTTTAACATAATTAGTAGCTTGGAATTGTTTTATTGTATGTATTTGCTTGTGGAGCAAGCTTAACAACGTATAAAACTTTAACCGTGAAACATCTAAGGGTTAACCAAGGTCTTCCCTTCCCATATTCTCAGCATCAATTCATTGTTTTTATCCACTGTTAGCTGTGTTCTCAGATGATTTCTGTCAAGCATAGAGAATGCTTTCATAAAGATCTTACCAAACCAGACATTCCAAGCATGGCTGCTAAACCTAAGCATGTACTGAAAGGTCTGAGTATCAAAATCAAGTAATAACTTCAGCATTAAATTTTAAAATTACTCTGCCCAGGCAGATCTCTCTGACCACTCATACTCTTCTGTGAATTCTCTAAATATTCTGTGTGATTATGGCCTGTCTTAATTGACTTAATCTCTAAGAAAATGCAAACATAAAAGATCCTTAATGAAGGTAATTATATAGTAAGAATTAATAACAATGCATAGAGCAGATACACATATAGAAAATAATTATTTAAACCATTTTATTTACTTTTCTCTTCTTCTCAGAAAGGACTTACAAAAATGAGAAAAAGATAGGATCGTCCAAAACAGAAGTAGTATCCTAATGTAATGTACCACCTGTCTGGTAGATTGGAGGTGCCTTTTCTTGTTGTTTAACAATATAAAAGTGTATTCAATATGCTCACATAAAGATTACCCTAATATTTAACAATTCAAATATTTAACAATTCAAAAATCAAGCTATTCAAATAACAGCTTATTTTTATGTAACACTTTTGTTTCTAAAGGACATTGAAGTGCTGCATGAAACTACCTAAATTGCCAGTTAGAAAAATAAGTTGCTCAACTGTCGAGCAATGCATATCATCAAAAAGGAAGAAAGGAAGAAAGGAAGAAAGGAAGAAAGGAAGAAAGGAAGAAAGGAAGAAAGGAAGAAAGGAAGAAAGGAAGAAAGGAAGAAAGGAAGAAAGGAAGAAAGGAAGAAAGGAAGAAAGGAAGAAAGGAAGAAAGGAAGAAAGGAAAGAAAAAAAAAAAAACTGACAGAAAAAGAAATACCTGACACCAAAGAGGAGTTTAAGTAGGAATAATAAAAATTAGCTGAGCTGGAATTGGTTCTGACATGGGCGTTTATTTCTACTATAGTTAAATACAATTCTGATATTTAAAGATTAAAAATCCTATTATTTCAGTTGTGTTTCACTATTTACATTGCCAGTTCCATGTCAAGAATGTTAAGGGAAATCCAAATCCTATACTTGAAGAAAATCACCAAAACAGAGAAAACAGGGTTTATTCCAAAAGTACCTTGAAAATTGAGAAGATAGTAACTCTAATTTTATTCTGTTTTGATTATAATAAAGATACTTTTTATAAATGTAATAACTTCAAATAATATCTTTTAACTTATCCCTCAGAGGTGAAAAGTAAGCACAAGAATCAAAATCTCAAATTCCACTCTCCATCTTATTAAAAGATCAGAAGTTATCTCTGAAGCAGCAGTTTCGCAGATTTATGTTTTATCTATAGAGAAAATAGTCCAGTAAAGCAAAAGATAATTAACTGTAGCCTAACACTGATGGCATGAGCTTCTGCTTTAATTTGCTTCACAACACCAAATTTAAAAGAAGGATTTAAATCAAAAAATTGCAGTTACATCATCAGCTTTGTCACCAGCTCACTGAGACTCTGGCCATGTTACATGTGTCCACTACATTATTCATAACATATCCAGTTCTCTAAAATGCTTTGACTTCTGCAATACAATACTGGGGGGGGGGGGGGGGGGGGCGGGGGGCGGGGAGCAAGAAAGATTATGTAACACACTATTTTCCTTTGAAACTTTTATTTTCCATCACGATTCTTCTGATTTTAAAAAGCATCAGCCGCTCACATCACCTTTATTTTCTTTGCCCACTCTTGACACATGCAGTTACTTATCACACGGAGGAAAACTTCTGGTTTATCCCTTATCATCTGAGGAATCTGCACTGAGACTTTTGATTTAAAAATTTCCAAGGCTTCTCAAATAAGCAGAATTAACTGAATTAGGAGAAAAACACAAAGCAAAAGAAAACAAATCCATCACTCATTTCAGCTCACTTTCCTAGACTTTCCATAGTAGTTTAATCCCATAAAATCCAAAGGAAAGCCTGTTAGATATAAAAGAAAAGTGCAAAGCTCCCAATTTAAGGACTAGTTACAACTCATTAAAGTAAGGACACATATAATTTGAAGCATTAGAATGTATGCTGAAATATAATTAGTGGCTATGAATCAAACCTGGATGGATTAAACTAATTCCTGGAATGCTATTATGGAGAGTACCTTGTGTAGAAAGAATGATCCTTCTGTTTGCACAGCAACTAAACAGCTTCAATTTACTTTTAAAATTGACTTGAATAGAGATAAAGGCCCAGCATTTCAACATGTGGCCTTCTAAATATAATCAGCCTGAATTATGCCTGTTTCACACTGCGGTACTTGCAACCTGGTTACAGGCAGCAGGGATAAGGCTGCACTCAGCTTATTTCACTGCTTAATTTATATGGTAATTACCACACCACAGCCAGAATGGAGAGCATCTGCCAAAACTGAAGGCCCCAGAATAATAAAACTGACATGTGCTGTGATATTGTTGAAGTGCTGACTAAGAAACTTCTTTTATCTCCTCTTGAAGCTATAAAATGGTATTCGTGTTATTACTAGCAGGGAATTTTAACAGCCTTGCATTGACAGCAATTATGTAACACATGCACAAAACAATAGAGTTTCACATCACTTAATAAATCCTTGAGCTCTCTTAGCTCCAGATCTCTCGCTGGCTGGATTTTATGGTCTGGTAGTTCTATCCGACCTTCAGAACACTGAAGTATACAAACCACAAAAGCACTAGAAAATTATTAAAAACAACTGGCTTTTCTCCCTGTTAGATCTATTTAATAAAGAGAGCATGATGCATAATCATGGAGGTTAATTAAAATATTTGCTCACTCACTTTTCTCTTTAGCTAAATGCTGTTCTGAACCCCTGGCATTAAAACAAGCAAGATACAGATATGACTTTTCCTACTAAGAACATCCTCTTATGAAGCAACACTTGCATTCACAAAACAAAACAAACCCCAAACCAATTCCCATAGCATGTAACAATTAAAGAAATTCAATCTAATTTATCATCTGTTGATTTTTATGAGAATAAAAAAAATGTCATTAATGTAAGGAACCTAAATTTGCAGCTGATTTTCCTGCTGATATTACCAACTCAGTTTCCAATACGATGCTTTTTTTTTCAGCTTTAATATATTGCACCTGAAACTCCTAGCTTCAGTACAAAAGCTTCATAAACTAGAAACATTCTATTATAAAGGTTTAAAAAGCAAATTGTCAGTAAGGAAGTTCGAGTAATTGAAAAAAAAAAAGAATACAAAGTAAAAGGCCATTTCTGTTTCGAAACTTAAAGATTTATTCATATGGCACAAATCCTCCCTCCTCCTTCTCCAATCAAAAATTGTTTCATAGTTGTATCCATTCAAAAACAAGCAGTATTGTTTCATCTGCGGAAACTAGACAGTCACTGAAAGTCACTTGTTGATGAGAAAAAGAATAAACCAGCTATTAAAGTTATTAATACAATAATTTCAAATACTAAGAATTCTTGTTTCTTACTATTTACAGCTGGAAAGATTTGTTTGCATAACAATTGTTTGCACAAATTCATTATGCACCACTTATTTCTCTCCACTCTTCATATCTATACTCCTGATCGATTTACAGGTTGCACTCTATGTGTATCATTCACAGTTTGATTAATATATGCATAATTAACATTTCTAATATTTCTCCACAAATCAGCCCATACTCTCTACATTCTATACAAGACGTACTTTTGCCATTTCTTGATTTCACATAATTCAAAGTTATTATCATTATTATTATTACATAAGCTCCAGTTAAAGACATACCTTTCTGAGAAAGTATCCTGAATCCATTATTGCACTGTACTTAAAATTACTCATACGTAGGCCACAATGCCTTCCTTTGTATACAATACTAAGAAGGTCACTGTTATTTTGTTATTACACTAAAAATCTTAATTACTTCTTGATATTACTTTGGAGTCACTTTCCTTTGTCCATAAAAATATCAGCAATAAAAACACTTGTCAGTATTTACATTGGATTTTATTTCCCCAGTCAATTACCTTGAATGAAAAATTAGTACAGGATATTGCATATGAGTGATAATTCTAGCAATAAACAACTCTAATTACTTTCCCAATTATATAGGCATATCTGTTAAATATATGATAAATTAAAAACTTTTAAAATGTGCTATATTTATACGTAAACCTTCTTATCCTACTACATGAATCTTTGGGATTTTTTTAATAGAAAGAGCACTAACTGCAAAAGCCTGCATTGTCACGAGTGTCTTCAATAAGAAGATTCTATGAAAATGAGAAAGTAATACATACAGCTTCAACAAAAAGGGTGAATTCCTGTAAACTGCTCCTCACAAACCAGGAGCTTCCAGCACACTCTTAATAAGCTTCTATTACATTTAAGCCTATAGCAGAGGACAGGCACAAAATGTTTGTTTCCTGTAGAATGAAGACTCCCTGCTGAGAGACATCACTTGTCCTTGAGATTTCTTTGAAGGAAAGCTTTGATTTACAGAAAGAAAAGCAGCTAGGAAAAAAAAAAAGGTCTGCTACAACCACATGTTCGTGTTTGTATAAGAAGTTATCCAGTTTTAATCTTTTTCTCCATGAACATCTCAGAAAGTGCAACTTGTCAGAACATTTAAATATTTGTCTTAGCAACAAATAGTTTAGTATTCAATACAGATGTATACATTGCAGTTTAATTGAACTGCTTTGCAGTAAGGCATTACAGAAGATTAATTCACTCCGAAGAAAAGTACATACCCTCTAACCAAAGACTATGAATAGTCCAGGCAAAAAAGACTGTATGACCAAGATATGAACAACAACTAGAAACTAAGACAACAACAGAAAACTAAGACAACCACATGAAGAATGTGGAGGTGCTCTAAAAAAATGGGCAGTGACAGAGAGATAAAGGCATATAAAGGGAGATTCTTAGTATGGAAGGGTGTTTAATTTACTGCTTTTTGCATTTGGGAAAACTAAATGACTACATTATTTGGTTTACTCTCTAAATTTTTTTTTTTAAAAAAAAGGAAAAAACTGCTTGTGAAGATATAGTGCAAGTCTTGCAGCAGTAATATGAAAGCGCAGGACTTCTTCTATGGAAGGAATTCAAATAAACCTATTCTCTCCTAAATATAATTGGCAGAGTAGAAAAATAGGAATCGATCATGTTAAAAAGTAGAGGAAACATTTCTTACAAAGTCCAGTCATTATCTTCAGTCTTCCAATGTCAACTTATTATAATGGGCTTCTTATTCAGGTACTACCTGAATAACACAACACTTCTTTATGGAGATATGCTTATTAAGTACTCCAGGAGCAAAAACTTGTAAAGAATGATCACTATGACACAGTATTATGTACTATTGTACATTTCTCAATATTTGTAAGCAGAACAGTGCCAAAACAGAGATAACAGGGGGAAGGGGAAATCAAAACCAAACTAAATCAGGCAACAGAAAGGAACCAAAAGAGAAGAAACTACAACCCTGCATCTTTCAGAATCAGAGGACTGTGTTAAAGATCAGGATTTATCACAAAGCATGTGGCCATGCCTCTTAAGTACACGCAATCAGTTTGTGTGATGATAATCACACTTGACCTTCATAGATACAGAAGTACATGCCCAGAAAGTGATTTCCAAGTCTCAACGTACTTCCCTTTTTCACGAGAGACGTTGATGACAAGGATATAGGCAAGTGTGAATTAAAACTCTTTTCACCACAGCTCTCAAGCAAAGCACTAGGAAAAACAAAATTCATGGTGTTAGAAACCATTATTCTAGATCAATGATGAGACTGTCATCTGCAAAAAGGAAGTTCCTAGTCCTCACACAATAATCTTAATAATATTTAGATTAGATATAAGGAAGAAATTTTTCACTCAGAGGGTGGTGAGGTACTGGAACAGGTTGCCCAGAGAAGTTGTAGATGCCCCATCCCTGGAAGCGTTCAAGGCCAGGTTGGATGAGGCTTTGGGCAACCTGGTGTAGTGGAGGGTTTTCCTGCCCATGGCAGGGGAGTTGGAACTAGATGATCTTTGAGGTTCCTTCCAACCCAAACCATTCTATGATTCTATGAATCTGTTCATGTATTTTGCATGAGAGAATCAAAGTCTGTACAAGCAGTGCTCAGAACATCATCTTGTTTTCTTCCAGCGGAGCATCCTGCCCATCATTGGGCTAGAGAAATATCGTCCTTCTAATTTTCGCTGGTTTGGCCCTGAATTTTGTGTTCCTGGATAAATATCTTAATTTCACCACTGGAGAGATGATGTCCTTCCTCCTTTCAAATATATAAAAAATTTTTGTAGGGTTAGGTCACTTTCTTGTATGAAGGAAAATGGAGACAAAGCTACTGAGATGAAATTGCTGAGGTTGAAGAAACTGGAGGAGTACTCTGAAACAGACAATAACTTCCTAGGTAGAGTTTCTGAAAGAAAAGGGACATAATCTTGATCATGACTGGTGACATGCTTTGTATTTACAGCTGCTTGGGTGTATTGGCACGCTCTGAGCACGTCTAGCAAACAGAGCCCACAGACAAAGGAATGCTCAGTGTGGGAATCAAAAACCAGACCTAGGCATGAGACAGGCCACAAGATGCCCAACTCTGCCAAGCTTGCAATCAGTATGAATACTCAGTAGCAGAATGTTAGGTATCTACCTTATTTTTCCATCAAAAGTTTATATGCCCTTAGCTCTTCAGATTTCTAATGAGAGCGAATATTTTAAGTGAAGATTTTCTGGAAAAGGGACATCCCAACTTCCTAAGTATTTTTTGATACTAGCCTGCACTGTGGAGCATAACTAAAAAATATGCTGTGCAATTAGACTGTTTAGATAAATGAGATAAAACTTATGAAGTTTTTCTCAAACCAACTTTGTTTGACTCTGTAAACAGGATTACAGTGTTTTTCTGAAAAGAAAATTACTGCATTCATGCTAGAAATACTGCTGTTGTCACCTCAGGAAACTGTTTCCAGAAGCCAAAAATCCATCAGAAATACTTCTAGCTTTCAATTAAGCTTTGTTGTAAAACTCTGATTATCAGATTTATCACAGTATGCCATCAGTTTGTGTTAATATATTAATCGCAATATCCATCTTATCTACAGATTTAATGGAATTTGTATTTGCTTAGGAATCACACCGAAAATAACTTTTTTCTTTAATACTGTTGCCTTTTGTAGGTGAAAATCCATAAACGATTATATAGTTTAAACTGAAATATCTGAGATGTCAACACCAATATTACACACATGTATAAGATAAATTTACACCGAAAATAAATCCATGTTAACATTTATTGCAGACTCTAAATTACATAACCATCAACCCTAAGATGGAAAGATGCACATATATGCTACTTATCAAAAGATCAAGATGTTAATACTCACAAACTACACCTAAGTACATGTAACAGGTTTTCTCCACAGCAGCCCTGTTGTTTTTCTTCTCTCATTTTGAATGTGACATCTTAGGGCAAAGTAGAAACGCAGCCTTCCCCTACAACACTTGCAAAGAAACAGACACTTTTTCCTGACTATTTCTCTTTAGGGTACAGAGTGCAAGGAGGCCAACAGAAACAAGGTTTCTTTCCTACAGAGATTAAAGAACAGTGTTAACTGGTAGCAAGCAATGAGGCACGCCTAAGTTTGCCAATAGAGATGTGTAACAACAAGTAAACACCTTCTTAAAAGGATACGCACACTTCAATGATTAAAATCTTACCCTGTGGATACCTATACTAACCAGAGAAATTGTTTAATCACTATCTTAATACCATCGCAGCTAGAAACCATGGTCATTGCCTTCACCTGTGATGCTAGATGTTGTATAAACACAGGAAGAGAAAGGAGAAAAGAAAATCCCAAACAAATCTGTAAGTATATCCATACAAAAGCTACATATACATAGGTAGTCAAGTACCAGGAAAACATTGAATTTCCACTGATCAATATGCTCAGCTGTCTTAAACCAGAAATACAATCCTCATCAATTCACTGGAAAGTGTTTTGAAAAGGCTTTAGGCATGAGGGAAGCAGAGCAATACACAATTGTTAGAAAATGTAACAACTGGGTGATGAATGGCATCATCCTGCTTTGAATCCAAGTATTTCTCTCAATCATAAACTAAAGATGTCAGGTTGAGAGAAAGTGGAGTTAAGAAGGAATGAAAAAGGCCCTTGCAAGCGGATACATGCGACCTGGTTTAGATATGGTGGTCAGAGAGGCCAGGGGCAGACAAATGGATGGCATAGTGAAAAAAAGCAATAGGCAAATACAAGAACACCGTTATACTTGTTGGGAGGACAGAGGGTGTGACAAAGGATATGCTGAAGGAATAATATAAAAGCATTGAAGCAAATCAGTTTTCATGAATTCTGTCATCGTCTATCCAATAAGACTCTGATTGTGTTGAATGTCATTTTCTTTACAGAAGAAAAACAAGAAAGTAGTTACAGTTAGATTTAAATCATGTTAAAAACACAAAACAGAAGGAGATTGAACAATGACTATAAATAGCACTACATGAATTTAGAATAGGTGTTTAGTCAAAGATGGTTTGTTTGTTATTTTTAGATGGCAAACACCATTACATACAGGAGAAAAAAAGATGAGAAAGCTCAACTCTACAGTAAATGAGATCATATGCAAGATATGGGGAAAGAGAATGCGAACAAATATAGTGGGGTTAGAGGAACAACAACAAAAAAAGACAAAAGGCTTCCTTTGTTCAAAATTGCCTGAGAGAAGTACAGGAATAGAGATGCTTCTCAGTTTTCTCCTATGCATTCTGAGGCAAACGATCAGCAGAGTTGTCATCTTAACTGGAAACTTTACATTTTGGGAGACAGAGGATCAGCACATTGAATCAGCAGAGAATATGATCATTCTCATCTAGAAATCCATTATGTCTAAAACAGGTCTCATGGCAGGTATCAAATTCCAGCAATGGTTTCTCATACATGGTATCAACACATAACTAATACGTATGATGCCAGTTGGCAATGTTACTTACCATCATATGGATGTAGTTCAATTCAACTGGTTCCAGTATCTACATGAATACTTTCTTAATCAATTTTCCATATAAACTAGAAGCATCATTAAGTGATTAATGTTTTAATATAATGAAGTATTAAAAAACAACATTTATACAAAAAATATTGAATTATTCCTAGAGATGTATGGCCATCTGATGATAAATTTAAACTTAAGATTAGGCAAACTAGACTTAGCTTGTGTTTTAAAAGTACTTACTGCAAGTAAGCAGACTCTTTTTTTTTCAAACTAAGTATCCATACCTCAGTCATGCTAAGAGATAACACTTTATCCATATATGTGTGCGTACACACAAGCATATGTATTCAATATGCATTTGAAATATTTTTTTAATTTATATTTTTAACCAAAACCCCAAAACAGGCATCTGTGGCTAGATTTTGGCAGGAAAGAATCAGCTTCCAGTGTTGGACAATTGAAATAAACATACATATAGCCAGCAAAGGTGAAACTATCTAACTTAACAGCTTGCTTGGATTTAAACCTACTGTCTGCCATGAAGAAATTCAACACATCCTCAAACATGCTACTGGATTAATGCAAATGGCCAACTAGTAGAAGGCACAATTGAAAAATAACTACATTTATTATTCTTTCTATATAAAATTCTTTTCATTAATGCTCAGCAACACGCATTTGGCAGCTGAACACTTTTTTTGAAGCAGCAGTTAACAATGCAATTCACAAAACAAAGATAAGCTCAATGGTTTCCAGGAAACTGAAAGATGAAAGAATGCGGAGAGAGTCAGCCATGGTTTCAAATGAAGAACAAGTGAACTAAGGTCAAACTAAAACCTAAAAGAAATTCAGCAAGGGCCCAGAAACCACAGTATGGATACATTTCAGTTGGATTGAAAATTTCACAATGCATTTCAACAATGCATATAATACATTCTTTGGTATATTAATTCACTGGTGACAATTTTTTCAAAATAAAGGAGGAACTCAGATTCCAAAGCCTTTAGTTTCATTACTTCAAGTATAATACTTAGCAGACCTTCTGGTTTTTACATTGATCGTAAAGTAGGTTAAAATCTTATCTTCCAGCTTTGTTTTGTTTGCTCAGTCCCAGATTTAGCTGAAACCATGAAGTCTCAAAGCATATATGAGGTAAAGTGTAGTGGAAGAATCCATAAATGTTATAATTTCAGAAGCCAGCACCTACTAAATAGCCTGCTCCAGAAATATGACGAATGTATTCCTCTCCCTTGAAAAGAAGGTCAGAGTAAAGCTACCATTATATGAATCCATTTGAATAACTCATTTTACAGTAGTGGAAGAAATACAGCATTCTACATACAGAAAAAAAAAGTATTAATAAAGTTACTTTTATACCTACTGCAAGTTACTCCTTAACACACAGAGATAAATTCTGCTTAGTTAAACTACGCATAATTTCCACGTAGGAAACAAAAACAAAGAAACAAAAGAAACAACAACAACAAAATATTTTACCTGAGGGATTTTTTAAAGTATATTTTAAAAAGTAATTTCTCAGACATTAAATTTGTAAAATATTATATTTTAAAATTATAAAGCCCAGTTTAACCACACATTCAGAAATAACATTCCTAACTGCTGACAAATCACTGCCTCTACTAAGAGCAGAGAACTTATTTCCAATTTTACACACTGAATTACAGCGGTTTAGGAAAGACTAAAAGAGAAATTTAAATGCAATGTGAATTTTAAAAACGTGAATTTTAAATAGACAATTTAATTAGCTAAGCTAGAAAAATGACTGAACATTAAAAGCTGCACACCTGGAATCTTGCCAAAAGTGAGAGGCAATCTCTTGCAACCTTTGTTTTATATCATAGAAATGACAACATTTTCACCAGTAATAATATCCCCTAGAACCATGTCTAGGCATTCTTCCTCTGATACACAGTGAGAGTGCCACCTATTGAATAACAAACAGTATTTCCAGAAATCATTAAATTATTCTGGAAACGTGCCATCTACCTACTCCCCCTCAAGGATTCAGTTTAGCTTTTCATCACGCAGTTTCCTGGCAGACAGCAGTTTTGCTGCTAACATTTTTACAGAATTGATGGCCAAAATATTACTTTGGTATAGAAACAAGGCGCTCAATCCACATTGCATAGGAGTTATCTCATTTTTAGATATTCCCACACCAAATAAGTAAAAAAACATTCAATTATGTATGGTGCATCAGGAGGAGATGTCATGCTGTTTTGTCCAACCTTCTCTAGCAAGAACTGTATTTTCCAGAAATAAGATTAGAAGGTATCAAGGACATGAAACTAAAAAATAAAAATAAAAGCAGTATTTTCTGAAAACTGTTCACACAAAAATGTGTACCTTTTCTATATATTTTACTTTCCTGTTAGAAACCTACTTTCATTCAGAATGGAATACTTTATTTACACTGGCAACCAAACTATCTCGCAGAGGACCTAATACACAAAAATTTCATACCCATACACCGCGATCTCAGAGTCATGCTGCAGAGCTGCAACTGATAAGAAGACACAATATATCCCCCCTGAAGAAGCCTTGCCAGGTGCTGCACAGCACGCAGCAGTGCTAGTGCGGCCATGAGTCACACATTGGTAACAATATATGTTTATAAACACTGTAAATTAACATTACAGTCTATCTATTTAGAGTTCTAAATACACACAATCTAGCCACGGAAAAACCTGTGGTATGTTGCAAGAGTCTGCGTGTAATGTGATACCAAACAATGCTGCTATAACCCAACCAAGACTTGGAACTGACCCATTTATATACAAAATATTTGAATGAGTCAGCAGCCCACCGCATTTCCCAGGCCTGCTGTAGACTATCATACAGTTCCCAGACGCACTTCCTCGGATTGTGTTTGCCTCACAAACAAGATCAGTAGTGACAAAAAGTGATGTAAAGGTCAACGACTAGGAAAAGATGACAATACACAGACTTAGTTTATCTGTTTGTCCATTAACTTATTTGATATACTGAATTTCCACAGAATTCCTCTTTTTATTTGCCTCTCATCTTTCAACTGTTTAATATAATAAAGCAGTGTATTAAAATTAAGTTCAACTACTGTTTTGGTACTGTGAACAGATAAGAGCTAAATATGCTGCCTTACTGTGGTCACACACACACACACACAAGTGAACAGCCTCTAAAGCCGCCACTGCCTCTGTCTGAAATCTTTGTTCCCATACTCCACGAGTACTCTGTATCGGCTGTGCAGTTCCAGCACTGCCAGCGCAAACCCTGCATATGTAGGTAGCAGCTGAAGTTTTTGCAACTGCAGTGACAGTGCCATCAGCAATTGAGATCATACCGCTGCGGTTATGCTGCTATCTGAATCACAAAGCTTTTGATCCGCACTGAAGATCCCTTTTTGAGAGCGATAAAAGATAACTGGAAGAGTATTTGTCCTAACTCTGATTACTGCAGAAAGTAAGCCTACTGCTGAATACACACCTCCACAAACCAAAGGTAGACTACATGGAGTTTTGGTCTGACACAACAAACTCACATATTTATGTTTCTATGACTACATGAAAACCACCAAAATCAGCTACACACAAGAAAAACTCCTACCATGCACAGCCATGACAAATTAATATTTTTCCTTCAATGTAGTGATAACAATGAAAGACTGCCACCTGAGAAACGCATAAAAATTCTTGATCCTTTTCCTTGTAGAATCAAAAATCATCAGACGGGGAGGGGGAGGTCTCTGTCCAACCTCTTGCTAAAAGCAGAGTCAGCTATCAGATAAGATCAAAACACCTTATGGCTTTGTCCAGCCAGATGTGCGAAATTTTTAAGGATGGAGATTTCACAGTCTCTCCATGCAACCTGCTTCACATTCTTAATTACCCTCAGAGATTATTTTTTTTCTTTAAATCCAGTTGGAACCTCCCCGTTTCAATTTATGAATATTGTCTCTTGTTCTCTCACCATGTAACTCAGTAAAGATACTCCAGCTTTGTCTTCTCTGTAACAACGTCTTTGCTATAGGAAAGCTACTGTTAGGTCTGCCTGAGTCATCTCTTCTTCAGGCTAAACAAACCAAGTCTCCTCAGCCTCGCAGGTCAAGTGCTTTAGCCCCAAATCATCTCAGTGGCCCTCTGCTGAACTTGCTTAGGTGTGTCAGCACCCTTCTTTACTGGGAAACCCAAAACTGGATGCAACACTCTAGAAACAGTCTAATGAGTACCAGGTAAAGGGGAGTAATTACTTCCCTTAATCTATTGGCTGTGCTCATGTTGATACAGCCAAGTACACTGTTAACCTTCGTCACTGCAGGGCACACTGTTGGCTCATGTGTAGTCTATTGCCCCCAACTATGCCAGGTCCTTTTCATCAGGGCTGCTCCCTCTGTCAAGCCAGGCTCCACCTGGCACTGTTGGAAGGAGTTACTCCTCTCTGATGCAGAACTCTGGACATCTGTCCTTGATGAATTTCATATGGTTCCTGTCAGCCCTCTCCTCCAGCCTAACTCCCAGTAAGTGGCAGCCCTGCCCTCCAGCTTACGGAGCAGATCTAGTCATTTCATCAAAGGTGGCAATCAGGTTGGTCAAGCATGACTTACCCTCAGTAAATCCTTGCTCGCTATTCCCGATCACCACTTTCTTCATTTGCAAACCTCTTTGACGTCAATTACCTACACTGATGCCTCTTGCTAATGTACCAAAATGCTTTGGGTTTCCTAGTAAAGATAGGAATATCTTATCCACACAGCACATTCTATGGAGAAATAAAAGTTTTCTTATCTCAAAGCTGCCAGCTCAGTAAGGCACTAATGTTCTTTTGAGTCTTCAGCAGTTTCATTCTTGACTTCACTTGAGCAAGACAAACATTCAAAGTTTTGTACAAAGTTATTAAAAATAAAGTAAAATAAAAAGAAATATTTTCTTTCTGTGCTCTTAAGAAGATCTATGAGAGATCTGACATAAAAACAAATACCAATACTGGCTTTCAGGCCAAACAAATGACAACTGTACCATCTTAGGACTCTCTATTTGAATTTAGCTGCTTTTTAATGTTTTATATATTTTCTCCCTAATTCTCTTCTGCATAGGCTGTGCTTTGTAGCTCTTTCAGCACAGACCAAACAGCACATTTACAACGTATATTTAAAAACGAGTTAAAAGTTTCCTGAAGGCCGAGGCTCCTCTGACACTAGTTTTTAGTTAAATGTCCTTATTGTAACTTGAGAGTAATGTAATAAATTATACTTACTGAAAGAGAAAAGAATAGTAATATATTACTTGAGAGAGGAACATAAGTTTTGGTTTGTCAGTCCTGGCTCTATGACTTAAAAATAAACATAATTTCTGCCTACTAGGTTAACAATAGGATCCTCCTCCTGGATTTTAAATTGCCTTTTCCCTACCTGCTTTTACTCAAAGCAGTAAAAAGAATGAGATGTGATGTACTTATTTGAAAACAGTAATGATTTTTTACTACCATTTTACTTACAAGCTCCCATTTTAAAGGCCCTTGCACCTACAAAATTCATTTATTAGATGAAAACTGAGTTACAAAAATATACTAAATGAATTCAGCAAAACTAAATGACACAATAACTTAGTGTATACAACATTCCCACCAGACCTGATCCTTCGAAGAACACTGAATTATATGAGCCATAAAAAACACTTTTAGGATGTATTTATATATGATTGTTTATGCCATCTCCCTCTGGGGAGGAAGAGAGGAGAATAATTTCTTTCATTTTGAAAGACATTTTGTTAATAGGAAACATGCATTACGACTGAAAAATATGTTTCCCAGATTAAGAAAAAATATTTGAGACTTTTGCTTGTATATTTCTCTGGGGATTACTTCAGGAATTTACATAAGGTTGCAGAATTTGATTTTATTTTAAGACACACAGAAAAGTAAACTCCAAAATTTTCAGTTGAGGGGGAAAAAATACAACAAAAATAGGAGACTTACGAGATTTTTCTCTAGGGATTTCAGTTGATAATCTATTTCTTTCAGACGATTTTGTTGATCACGTTGTTCCTTGTTCTCTCGCAGAACCTTTTCACCTGGAACTGCTTCTAGGCTTCTGTTTGCATAAACCAGAGACTCCTGACAAAAGGAAGAATAGGCAGAAATTAAACATATAACTTCATATTGCTTCAAAGCCAGAAGATTGTTATTTTGGTTTCTATCAGGAAAACATTGAAATGTTTAGAAAAATGTGTCAATTTCAAATTTGGCAAATGTATAATTTTCATTATGCATGACTTCAAATACAATAGCTAACATCGGGATGGACGTGTTTCAATAAAAGAATTCTTTCCCCTTGCATTTTAAGAGGAATTTCTTAGTGTCCAGAGCTAACACTTTTGACGTTCAAATTCTACAATAAAAATGCACTGAGAATTGGGAAGACTGAATGAG
The DNA here is from genome assembly GCF_009769465.1 of Tauraco erythrolophus. Taxonomy (NCBI): domain Eukaryota; kingdom Metazoa; phylum Chordata; class Aves; order Musophagiformes; family Musophagidae; genus Tauraco; species Tauraco erythrolophus. Next base: position 36,275,817 of record NC_141470.1, on the reverse strand, counting down.
GGGTTCAAAGCTCGTTCCTATTAACCATACTGGTATCAGAATTAGGCAGAAGAGAAAGGAAAAACTGAACTGAAATGACTGTAGGCTTTGTTTACTAGGTATCATGGTAAATGAGAAATAAACCTCTCTAAGTTGGAGTTGGATGCATAATGATTATTAAAGTTTTCGGTTACACGTTTTCACATACTTCAGTTAGTTTTGGACCAGATTCTGAAGTTTGTATTAGTCCTGAACACATTCAAGTTTCAATATTACAAGTAATTTAAACCATTAAGAATTACAAGTATTGGCAAAATAGCAAAGTTATGCTGTAATTGGAAAAAAAATGGGCTTTCTCTTGCACACCAAAGATCATATAGAAGAATCCAAGGAATCTAAATAATAGAAATAATAGTAGAGGGCAAAAAAAACAGACAAAAAAAACCCCCACCCTTGTTAGTCAATTCAACTCAAAGGAACGTGAGCAACCATCTAATAAAAACATACTCTATTCATTCTTATTTTCAGAAGCAGTTCAAGCAATCTTAATAAACACACACAAGGAAAAGAATTTCAAGTAGCGTGTCTAATTTAGAAAGAAAAACAACCTTTGCAATTTAACATTCAATGGAAAATTTCTTAACTACAATATTTTAAAAATTCCGAGCATTTGTAACTTTTTCTAAACTTCAAACAAACCTATAAGTTCTGACATTTAAACCAAACTATTAGTTGCCCAAAACCAAACTTATTTTAACACAATACAAATCTTTGAATATATATTTACAATCAGCAACAGTTAGCAGTACCACACCACCAGTAAATTTCCCTACAACAGATAGAGATATAAGTGGCACCATCTGTTAATGACTAGAATCTCTCCAAACTGGACTAAAGTTTAATGCGGGCCACCTAAAGCCAAATTGTTAATACTGAACATCTAAAGCTAGGGTTCTAAATACAAAGAGAGGGTTTATAATTAAGTATGATGCCCAATGGCAAGAAATCTGCATGACTGACATCTATACAGAACACAAAAAAACAAAGGACTTATTTAAACTTGTGTTTATTAATACATGAAACAAGAATATGACCTTTATATCTGCAATATAAATATAGAGTTCACAAAGCAGCCCAAAGATAACAACTGAAGCTCCCTCTAAAAAGAGGAATTGCTTTTACATGGCTTTGTTCTTCCAGCGATTTTAATGCAAGTTAAATTGTTCATGGAAGGGCAAAGAGGAAGATGATGGCATCGTATTCATTTTTCTTTTTTTAAAAAAAAATATGTAGCTATTTTGGCAATTACATTTCCAAACCCAATCTTTTGGTCTGTGCACATATAGAGACATCAGCATCTGAGCAGTTACTACTCAGCATGGATCAGAGCTGGAGTTAAGATTTGTTTTAAAACACAATGTTATGAATACACCTGTAAGAATGCGCAACTGGTGGCACTGAGAAGTCACTAAATACTGCATTACACTTCCCAGTATTTTATTTTGGGGGTGGTATGCATGGACTGCCTGTTGATACTTTTATATGAACTCAGCCTTCAAGAAAGAACAGAGCTCAAATTGCAAACAGCATCTCTGAAAACATTATTGCTGCAATACCAGACAGAGTTAAAAAGGTGACAGTGAGAGGAGGCATAATATCAAAAAAGTTACTACCTTCAAATTTGTTTACTTTCTTTTCCACACACATTTCTGAAGCACAGCTTTATGCAGATCTCTGTCCCAGCCTTCCAAATAGTTTCAGACATAAAAGTTTCATTTTAAAGACAGCGCTTTATGAGCAAACTCTTCAAATTTTATCAAAACTATGTAACATAAGTTATTTTTCCTTTTATCACACTCAGTATGATTTTTAAGCCTGATAGCTTCTCTAGTAAGACAATATTATTCTATCAAAAGAAATTCTTAACTAGGATAAACATGACTACTTTATTCTCCATAAACTTTTCTTCAATACTGATCTCTGCCATGATACCTAACCAATTCTTATCAGAGACTGCTGAATAAAACTTCATCTATGGACATTTATCAGAAAACAAAATTAAAAAGTACCTGTTTCAACATTTATCCAACATCAACATCCACAACTGATACAATTCTACTTAGATGAGATGGTAAAAAAAAAAATTGTTACCATGTAATCTCTCTTTGATCAGCATGATTTTTCACACTTCAATCACATTCCCTCTTACTCCTTTTTTCTAAATTGAAGAATATCTCTGTGTAAGTCACTCCTTGCATAGAAGCCATTCTACACTTCTGGGCATGCTGGTAACCAGTTTTCCATTTTTTCTGTACTGGTTATGAGATCTGGGGACCACAACTGCACAATAGTCAAGCTATATGGTGCACTATGGATGTGTACAGCAGCACAGTGATATTTTCTGTTTCATTCTGTGTTCCTTTCATAGTTGTTCCTAATAATCTATTTGATCTGACCACTATGGAGCACTAAGCTGCTGCTTTCACAGAAGTATTCTTACAGTCTCACTTCTCTCATCCCCAAATAGTAACTGATCACAACTCATACCATATGAGCAAAGTCAAGACTTTTCCCCACTTAACTAATTTTTTTAATATTTTTCACAAGATATCATGAAATAAATGTAGGAAGTAGTATATCACAGAAAACATTTTATTGTCAATGTTTCAAATGCTCCAAAACGTTTTATGTTTCAATCATATAGCACACGTATGTAGTGAAAGTGCATTTGAGATTAATAAAGATCTAAAATCTTAAAGATGAGGTAGAAAGCAAAACTGATATGTTACCTAAGGGAACACATAAGTATTTGGCAACAGCCAAAGCTGTAACAATCATAATGCAAAACAGATATATCCAGTATCTGAAATGGCTAAAATTATTTGTTGCACTCTCTTTTCTCCAAAATTCTATGAATAAATAAAAATCAAATCCTATCTAATGAAAGATATTAGTGTCATACAATCTTCTTGAGCCACAAAACTGGCTGATCAGCTTATTAACCTGCTTCTAACCATGCCCTGAAATAGAGATCCCTGTCAAATCATCTGATTGGTGAAGTGCAGGCATAGAGTATAGGCTATCAAAGAGTTCATTAATTGAAACATTAGTATACCTTCAGAATTTTTTTTCATTTTGAGTATTTATTTAGTTTTCAGCTTTTAACTATAGTCTACTGCTATAATTGAAAAATGGAATATTTTTCTGATAAAGGAAATCCAATCAGGTATGAAAGAACTCATCAAGGTAATACATAACATTAAAGTAATTATCTTTATAAGACAACCAAGCAGACAGACATTACTGCTTCTTTAAACATCATCTCCATTTCCCTTTATTTTCAGGTAGCTTTCTAGTTTTTCAAGCTCATAAATGCACTCATTACACACAGTCTTACACTTCATATTCTTCATCCTACCATTTTCCTATCTCTTCCAGGACTGCATTCAACTTAATTTGTTCTTCCCCAAAAATATTAAGGAAGACAGTAGCATTTTTAAATATTTAATTAAGATGGCACCATAACAAAGAAATGTTTTAGAGAGAAATACAGTTCTGACAAGAAACATTTCCATGTGAAAGAGAACATTAGTCATGGAAAAGCCTTCTGAATCCAGCTGGACTCATTGCACAAAAAGATGAATCTGTATGCTCCTTTGTAACAGCTCAGCTATGGTACTGTAGGATAACTAAAGCCAGTTGTTAGAGATTTCAGAGTCAGAGCCTAGATCCTATATCCTGCCAAAGTATCTACCAGTGGCAGAAAGCAGAGTTCTCCCATTGAGCCAGTGGTGATTAAGGGTTTGCATTTTGAAAGCTATATCTAATCCAATTCTTGGAAGAAAAGAATGTGTAGCTTTATGATACGCAACTCTAAGCTAATTTTGGTTTAATTACTTCTAAAATTCTAAATGAAAATCCAAGCAGATGATTTACACATGAACAATTTTTCCCAATGTTCCCCATCACTAATGCATTATACCCTACTCAACCACAATAGATGAAATCCATATCTCGTGGAAATCAGAAAGAATTCCAGCACTGATTTTTAAAAGAAAGATTAATGTCACTGAAATCAGCCTCTTCTCTAAAGGAATGGACATCTACATTCCAAATCAGATTTGTGTCCCATAACAATTAGACTCCTTCAAAATAAATTCTGCATGTTCAGGATTTTTTTTAGGCCTCTCTTAGCATCTTAATTTAAAAAACTAAACTCCTAAAAAACAAATATCACAATGCATTCAAATTTGCATTCCATAGCATCTGTGCCAACATCTTTATCCAGCAATTAAGTTTACAGAATTGACCTCTGTTATGGGAGAAGTACTGATACAATCTAAATTGAAGCTCTGAATAAAAGAAATCAATAGAAACTTATCTGAGACTTCAACAATACCAGGTTATCATTTTTGGTTTTGAATACTACAGATCCCCAGTCTCACCAACAAATATTTTGCCTCTGACAATGTTCAGAGAATATGTGTGAGGGTTAATAAGTAAGGTAATTCCTGCATATTTAATTCACTCTATTAGTAAGTTAAATGTGTCCCACTTCTGACTGGTTTTACAGAAGATAACAGCCTTCCAGTGATGATAGCTAGTTTATTTCCTCATTTAGTTGCTGTGGTCAACTGAAGAAGCAATTGAAAATCTTGTCATTAAACACTTGAAATTAAACCCAACAAGAGGCAGACAATCAGAACTCTTACTGCCATTGTCTTGCATGTGGCATTCATTCTAACATATCACAAAATAAGATCTTCTTTTAGAAAAAGCATAATTCAATTAATTGCTTCAGACCCTTTCTGGGAAGGTATCGGTTGCCTTTGTCAGGTTCCAAAAGACATTCAGAACAAAGAATTCTGATATTGCTCTGTGACCCACCTATTTTCTGATATCAGAAGTGATGCTTCACGAATAGTTAAGTTTTTTTTAAAAGCAAATTCATTAAAACTTCCAGTTTATAATAATATTAGGGGACATTGATTGTAATAAACATGGCTGTTTTTAAAAGACCATGAGGAGCAATAAACTTAAAACAACTACTTGTAAAAAAAAACCAAACAAAACAAACAAAACAGAAACACCAGACATTTTTCATGCCTTTTGCCAGGAAGCTCTCTAAACTCAAATTAGTCACTAATTTCTCAGCTACTGCTGCATATTACTTCCTGTTTTTTCGAAAAAGCAACTGTTAAAGGAATTTGAAAACAAAAGGTGTTGAGAATGAACTCTCATAACCAAATTCAGAACTTGACCTGTTGTTATTGCTCTATGTATGCATTGAAGAGTGATTCTTTACTTACCAAAACAAAAAAAAAATAACCATAACCAAGAACATAGGACTAAAGGCCATACCTCATACAAAGCTGCCACAGTAAGAAGTCAAGTCCCTGAAAGTTAAGACAACTATTTTTTCCTCCACTTACCATAAAAAAAAACGGAGTAGTTGAACTTCTATGTAAATATAAACCAGCCCAGTCATGTCACAGTGCCAGATACAAACGGACTGTACCTACCAAATCAGCCTTCACGAACAACTTTAACATTCACTTGCCTAAAGTCTGGATCACGATGCAACTAAGGCAGCCACTGCACACCCTGTCCTCTGCTGAGAGCAGCAGCTCTGGACAGCCAGCAAAGCAGAAATGAAGGCACCTACCTAGAGGATTTTCGAGTCAAAGGCAAGGCACCTGGAAATCAAGACACTTCTGGAATTAGCTAGCCGCAGAGTGGGATGGTTTGCTTTAGTTGTTTGTTGTGTTGTGTTGGGGTTTTTTAATTAGTTTTGGATTTATGCAATTAGTGTCCTTCTAAGTCTGTTTTTAAATAACTAAAGCCTCCTACTCACTTCAACTTATATTTATTCTGTTCAGCTCTCTCTCTGAATTTATAAAACCACCTTTAAATAGTCCCACGCTTTGGTAGCTTTCCTTGAAATGACTCACATGTTTAAGTTTATCTGAACAAAACAAAAAACATGACAAATGTAATCCTGTATTTTCCAGAACTACATCATCTAAAAACCTTTTATTATTCCGCAAAACAAAGTTGAAGGGCAGCTGCCTTTCACTAATGAAGGGTAATTTATGGAATTAACTATCTCTTTTTGGTTCTTAACTTTAGTATTATTCAAAAAGATAATGCATTACTTTTCAATAGGCATACACAAAAATGCATGTTTCTGTTCAAACACCTCTGAGCTTTTACCCGAAAAGGAAGCAACCACCACCGCCTGGACAAACGCTCCCAAACAGAGTGTTCATTATCATGGGCAGTCGCACTAACTTCAAGCTGATGTCTGGTAACAGTGGGCACCAGATCCAGCGATCACTGGCAAGCTCAGCTCCACACCCGAAGTTACGGGTAACGACTGCATTTGCACAACCGGTTACCCACTAGAGGGAGTCGCTGTTTCACACACTAAATCCCAGTCGGTCAACATCGGACCGACATCGAAACGCGACTCCTCTGGAATTGTCAGAGCAACAGAAAATACTACTATAGCTAAAACAAAACCTGAAGTTCAGAAACAACTCAATACAAAAAAATCACATTAAAGTGCTCTTTAGAAAAAGAAAAAACAAAACATGGTTATTTTATGCTTCTCATACAGTGGTAACTGGAAACAGTTTTGCCAAGGTACACTCTTACAGAGCCTCTGATATATGTGTTCTGGCTATACACTGTAACTCAAGTTTTGTGCAAATTAGTGCGAAATAGGAATTATGGTATTTTATGGTGTATTTCCTCCATTATATCATGGGCAACATTACTGGGGCATGGGATAAATTGGAGTCTTCTACTTACAAAATTCAAACAATCATTTCTAAAGGCTGAGACCCCAAAGGTTCTTAATACTGCTGGCAAGGAAAAAGACAAAGGCCATTAAAATCAAGGGACATACCATTTCAATCAACTTTCTACAGTCTTTAACATCACTTACTGACAACTTTTTAACTTTCAGACATAAATGAAGAGGCACTTTTGGAATCCTGAGATAAGAAGAAACCTTATTCTAATTCCCAAAGATGAATTATCATGGGTAATGTGTTACTATGCTGACAAAACCACTGAGGCCCTCACATAGTTAAAAACATCTGAGTTACCAATTCCTGCATATGAAATTTCTTGAAGAGTGGAATCAACGAAGGTTAAAAACAAGACAGTCCTTATATACCACTCAAAATAGTAACATTTTTCCATATTATTTCTGTAGCCAAATATTTCACTTCATTCTTTAACACATATATTTTGAGAACAAATGGAAGATAACTAAAGAAAAATGCAAAAACCACAAATACAGATGCACGCTGTATTTTCATTTACATCAGATCTCAACACTTCAAAAAAAGAAATCTGCAACACAAGCTCTGTTCTGTAACATACCTGATAAATCTGGCTTGGAGGTTTTGAGCAAGAGCTGGAAATCACAGAAAAATCCCCATCAGATAGTAGTACTTGCAGCTTAATGTCTATCTCATTCAGGTGATGAAATTCCATCGGTTCAGGTGTGTACCCTTCTCCCGGTGCTAGCCAGCCAGATACATCCTCCTATTGAAATATACAGAAAACATTCAATCCTCATTCCCAAAGGAAACAGACTTTAAAGGCAGTTTACACATCAAGTGTACTTATTTTTAAAACAAATCGTACTTTAGAATAAAATGTAAGTTTTCATTCAACACGGTATATAGCTGAAATCTGCCAATATTCACATACCAAGCACATTCAAAAGCAGATATGGACAGAACAATTAGATGCATGAATTTTTGATTTTTAAATATAGCCAAGCAGCAACTTAAATGGGCTTTAAAAATATATATATATTTAATTTTATTTTTAGAGAACACATACATCTACACGCACTGTTAACATGTAATAGCAAAAAACGTGTTGTGTTAACCTAAATAGACATCTGCTATTATTTTACTTATTTCCATAAAAATCTGAAGCCTATATCCTCAATGACTAGCCACTCAGAAGCCCTGAAATAAAATTCCTCACAGCCAGACACCCCACCTCCATGCCAATTGGCCAAAGAGCAATCAGACAGCTCTCAAGTTCCCCATCCATTCTCCTGAAGCAACTCCCTTGATCAAGTTCTCTTAAGAGAAGCGGTTTGGATAGCTAACTCCTTTTCCTTAATGATGCATCTCATGCTATAGCCTCTTAGCCAAGTTAGTCAAACCTTTAAAACAGTCTCATGCCATGCCTATTGCAGCTCCCTTCCATGGATGCAAACTCTTCCCATGTTGCAGTTTCTGTAACTGTTCAATATAGTAGTCTCAGCTCCCTTTTGAAGGAATAATTGCTTGTCACAGTCTAACTTGCATATAGATCTTGCTGTCCAGTGCTGCACAGTAAGCATCACTTTATGATGCCACTGACATGGAAATTACTCTTATGAGTGCTGTGCTCCTTTGCAAGATAGTGCAGAGGACAGAGGTGAAGAGGAAAGTGTCTGGCAGACATAGATCCACCAGTGCTAAGACAGAAGAACATGCTATAAGCTCACTTTTTCAATGCTAACATTGAAGTGGAAAAGCACAGCCCTCAGAAATTGCACTAGAACTGTCCTCAACATTATCCTAAACCATTTCTGTTATGCCTTGCATCTCAGCGCGCTTTGTTTGCACGATTATTCTGGAGACAACGCATTACAGCTTAAGTCCAACGAACTGTACAGAGAGTCGACCATATAGCAAACTTGAGACAGCAAGATATTTTTTGCTTTTAAAAAAGACAAATGCAAGTCAACAGGCATAAAAATGAGATGTTCTCAACTATACTGAACCCATCTTGTCAAACTCCCTCAATGAACTTGCATCTCAAAGTCTGGCAGCAAATGCAGAGACACATCTGTTCTGGTACACACTCCATCACACCTGCAGAGCAGCACATTAGAAGTCCAAATAAAGTGGAATATAATACACTACTCTACTGTCTTCTGAAGGAAGGGGAAGCAACAGACTCCTGAGTAAGTCAAAGGAGGAAATACAATCAGCAGCTATGTCTAAAAGGGCAACCACTTTCCATCCAATAAGGAGTCAAGAAGAGAGGAAGCTCGACCAAAAACAGGCTTGGAATGAAACTGCAGAGGTTGATGGTATGGCAGAAACCGCCTAGAGCCAAATCTCAAAACGAGGGTATGAGGTGTAGTGTGACACTTGCAACGTATCACCAAAGAAGAAAACAAGGCATCCATAGGAAAAGCAAAGGAACTCCTCTGAGGTGAGTAGCTGCCACTCTTCGAGAGCCCCTGTATGTTATCACAGAAACACTGAGAAAGACAGAGAGCACAGAGTTCTTTTCCTGATTGCGATTTACATGACTTTTTCCTCTTGAGAGCAGTAACACCTGACTGACCAATATGAATATGTGCTCCTAGTATAGACATATCATGAGTGAGCGTGGCCCACTTAACTCAAACAAATGAGCTCACATTCACAAACAGATGCAGGTCCTCCACAGCCACCTGGCACTCCTGTCTCACACTTAGGGAAGCAAGTCTGTACAACCACCATTCATTGGGAATGACAGCAGATTACATCTCTGTCCTGACCACAAAGAAACACCAGGTGAGACCTTAGAAGGGCAGGGCAGGGATGTGAGAGAGGACATGAGTGTATTTCTGGTTTCCTTTCTTTTTCCTAACAGAAGAGGGCCAGCACCTTGTCCTAAGACTTCAACATCTGTCTTGCAAGGGATTCACGTCCACCGCTCCTTTACAGCTTCCAGATTAGTCCTCTGGCTATTCAAGCAGCCACATCCACACAAGAGGAGGAAATATCAGCTTCCAATTACAATACCACTGCTATGAGGTCATCCCTGGTTCATCCTTGTTACCCTAAAGCACACTGCAAAAAGGAAAAAAGCATACCCCAAACACTTGTCAGAAATTACCTCCATACTAAATTGAAAAAAAAAAAAAACAGAGTCATCTCTTTCGTGAAACTAAATCAGTTCTTCTAATGCTTTCTCATACAAGTATGATGACACAACTAAGAAGTCTGACTGGACATGACCCGACTCCAGAAAAGCCACTCAGAAATGTCTCTAGAAGCTTGCCAGCTTTGTGAAAGCGTCTGTTCAGATGAGACAGTGACCATCGTAACGTAAGTATCCAGTGTGGTACTATGCTTGTGCCATGTTAACCACCTCTTAATGAGACACTGAAGAGCACAGTGCAAACACACAGAAATGACTCTACAGGAGTCAGTTGAGCTGCAACTGGGCTTATTAGCTACAGCTCAGTGTCTATATCCCATGCTCTCATATCCCATGCTCCAAGTATCCAAATTACTTCAGTAGTCACTTTACTCCAGGGTTAAACGGACTTAACATATTCTCTTTTGTATTTTCAAAATGGCTTTGCTTGGAAGATAAGCTTCTGTCCTGTCAATGTTTCCCGTGTGTTGACTCAGAACAATACTTTTATAACAGCACAGTCAGTTCTTATTACTGTGGAACATCTGAAACAAATCATACTCCTGCAGCTTTGACAATTGGACTAGCATGAATATGTACTTCTAAAATATTTTAAATACTCATAAAACACTTTTTTAAAAAGTGAGAAGTGCTGTTTGGACATTTGACATATTTAGTAGTATGAGTCAAGTGAAGTTATTGAATCCACATTACGTTATACAGAGGAATTCATACAGCATAGCCAGTTCTGCCTTGATCGATAACCTCCAAAACATTACTTTAGCCAATGTGGTTGCATCAGCTTTTTAAAAGTCAGAATGAAATAAAATTAAAGTGGCCATCAGTTGGACTGTTACCTGGGCCAGCTTGAAGCAGTCTAGATTACTCATTAGCTGATAATTTCCTCATGATCTTTTTTATAAAGCAGCCACAGGAAATGCCTCACCCACAATATAATTCAAATGTGGGAGAGGAAGAACCCATCTCCAGACTAGACAGGTTTAAGTAACTATTATCCTTTCTTTTATTCTACTTGGCAGTAGTTTAGTAGCTGTTTAAAGACAGATGATCTAGTACACACTAGACTAACCCACAAATTACCATTCCCACTCTTGTCCACTGTATGAAGAACATACAGCAACACGTCCTGTGTAGTGATCTATTTAATATCTGATATAAATAGTAAAATCTCTACAGATACATGCCCACAAGATAGTGACATGTGCCAAATACAAAATTCTAAAAGAAGCCACTAGTCTGTAGGTCAGAAAGCTATGATGTTTACTAACAGAAGGCTGTGTAAAACATCTTCACACATTTAAATGCTGATGTTTATCACATGAAGGACCATCTCCTCAAATTGAAACATATCCTTGATCAGAAAAGAAGAACAGAAAACATGGTATTGTTAATCAAACACCAACCTTTTCAGCTAGAGAGGAAAAACAAAAAAAACAAGCAAAAACCCCACAACCCTCTCCCCTACAGTTTCTTCCTATTCAAAGGCCGGATAAAGTACTGTTTCAGCTGAACATTTTGTCACCCTTACGTGGGATTATAATGCCAAACCTGTTGCTGGCATATCCAATAGAATACCTTGAATCTTTTCCTAAAAGCACAGACAAAAGGTCAATTAAACAATGATCCAGTGAGCTTTGTGTTTTTTTCTTCTACTAATATGCAACAAATTAAAAGTACAATAAAAATCAACTTTCCTAACCAGCAGATCAACATTAGACCAAAGAGCCTTCCGCTGCACTTTTTTAACACTAAACTATGTCAGCTAAGTCAAATATCTTTGTGTAACATCACTAACTGATGCGTATTTTACACAGATAAATAAGTCAATCTGCAAGCTTGGTGTTCATGTCCAAAAAAATTAAATAAGCCTTCTATGTAAAGCAAGAGAATGAAAACCAGGTCAACAGGAAGACTGGTACAAGTTACAGAAGTTTTTCATCTCATGAACACAGGTAGTTAGTGTGGCTGATATTTTCAAACATTTGGATACCAATGATCAGCAAAGGTTATGTTTTCTGTGCTTCTGCCTTAGCTTACTAACTGTGAAAGGACAGTTACTGTCAAAATACTGCACATTTATATAATCATAGCCATTTGGCCATCAGGTTTTCCTGACTAATACGGAATCCTTCACTTAACATTTGCCACACAAAGCTCTGAAAATGCCAAAACACAGTGTATATTTACTAGTTTCCTTAGAGTAAAAAGAAAAGTTTTGGACCCTGGACCAAATGAGTTTCAACCTAGAAATCACACCAAAACTAGGAAAATTACAGATTTGTTTAATGTCACAAACCATGGGGGTAGGTTAGTTCTCTGTTTGCATAACTAGTTTGGACTCAGATGAAGAAAACTCTGAGCTTACCTCATATTCTGAAACAGTAATTTATGAAGACTGATTTTAGATACATTTTATAAAAGAGTAATGAAGAGCATCACCTCTTGGATGTCTTCACCATCCTTAGTAGAAAATAACTCAAAGTAAAATACGGGAAGAGAGAATTAAAAAAAACAAAAAAAAAACCAAACAAACAAAAAAAACATTGCATTTGTTTTTGTTTCTTTCACACCTAAGTTGTTATTTAATCTACTGAAAAATAATTTACTCTAGATCATTTTTAGCTATATAAATTAAACAAAATCTGGACCTTGGATATATTTTGTTCATTCCACACAAAGTTCACGTCTTTCTTCTTAGGTACTGTGATTCAGTGTATACTTACAAATGTTGTGAAAAAGTTTAGAACATTACTATAGACTTAACATAATGTACATTTTAATGTAAAATAAATTAGAAAGGTCACCTAATTTCTTCACACAAAGCACTTTCCCAGTATTTCTTATTTATTAAAATGCAAGTTTCTTGAAGTGTTATATCAAGTTTACATAGTTTCATGAGGTTCATTCTATAAAAACACATCTTTAGCATGTTTAATACCATATATAGTTGAAAAGTGCTGTAAGTTTCTAGTATGAATCATTTTTCAAACCAAATTTTATCTTCCCATCTAGCAGCCTTATGATTACTCCTGTAAAACAACGGAGCTCCTGAGAACTCCTTCACTGTGACATTCCTCTCAAAGCAGTAAGAAAAAAAGGCCATCTCCTAGTAATGGAGAGATCAAAAGACTATTTGATATCTTCATTTTACTGGGAATCATTTTGTGGCACAGACTCTCCTAGAAGTAGTGACTGGTGAGACAATCAAACACTTTATTTTTACTCTCCATGAGGAAAGGCATTTCTATCTACTTCAGCTCTTGCTATCCACTGCAGTATGCAGACTGCACGCTCTTTAACAGTATTACATTAAAGCAAAAATATCTAATACTTAAGCAGACTTTGGCCCCTCTGTATACTTTTAAGACAGAGTGAGTTGGAAGCCACTCAAAGATGTCATGTTATCTTTTTAAACGGACACATAAACTTCATCAATGTATAGGTCCCCAACTGTTGCATTCTGAAGTTCATGTCCTCAAAAAACTCTCTTTTTGAAGTAGATACTGGCCCTACTACCAGAGATTACAGCACTAGCCCCTCAGATTGATAGGCGAAACTCCACATTTTTTGAGGAGAAAATAGGTCATCATCTTCTCCGAGTATGCTTCTAAGGCTGCTTCCACACATGTCTAACTTTTCTTTTAAGTTCTGCTGTTTTTCTGAGGCCAGGCATGACCAAGTGTTAGTAAAACGAACAAAGAAGCCAATGAAAATTCATTCTTGGAGATAAAGCCAACTGGATTTGTCCAGCTTTGCTCTCATATCTCAGTGGGCTACTTCATGGTAGGATTAAAACCAAATCAAATTTAGATTTACCTTAAAAATAAGCCAAATATAACAGGACAGTACGAATTAAAGTTGCCATACCTCAAGATCGTACAATTCAATTCCATCTTCTGTATCTTTCAATAGCTCAATTAGCCTTTTTCTTTCTCCCTCAAGCATAACAATCTGGTTTCCTGAATCCTTTGCTAGCTGAAATATTTACAAAAAGAAAAAAATTAACAAACTTTAGAACTCCATTAGTTCGAACAGCACCAAAACAAAATTTTTAAACTTTAATAAATTAAGATCCAAATCTTGCTTATTGCCATAATACAAATTATCACCTTGACAGAAAAATCTAGCAGCCTACACATAATAAATCAATAATCTTACAATAGTCTTCGACATAGTAGGGGGGCAGATATTTTTCATTAGATGAAAAATCATTATAGCTACTAGGTCTTCACAAAAAAAAAAAAAAAAGGCATGAAAATCAAGGCATTTATTTTCTGACAGAAAGAATTCTTCTGTAAATAAAGGTCCCATGCAGGCTACACATGAACAATCTGTGTAACTATTCCTTCTCTATGAATAAGAATATCTTCCTTTAACTTAACAGTAAATACATTTAAACAAAGCATTAGGAAATACTTGCCCTCAAAACAAGCCATGTCCAGGAACAAACAGAACAATTCAGTTTCCAGTACTCTTTAGCAAACACACAGAAGCAGTATTATCCCCACCAATCTGAGCATCCAAGATCAGAACTATCTTATACAGTACTCTGCCATGAACAACACTTTTACAGCAAGATTTTTTTCATTTATGCCTAATAAGCTTTTTTTCCTGATAAAAAACCACAACTGTCTCAAGAATACTTATACACTATTTTTTAGTTAACATTTAACAAAATGTTAATGATTTTATCCTTTAATGCTTACCTCGATGTTCTTTTTAATGAAATCCTGATCGTTTTTACTTTTGCTATGCATTTTTTCTGCTCGATTAAGAAATTCATTTGTTTCTAATTCACTTGGATAATCTGAAATTTGAGGAAGAGAAATTGCTAAATTATGATCATTCTTTTTCTGATTAAATGAGAGCAATCCTATTTAAATCTTTAACAAATATAAAGTGGATAGACAAAATTTTTATATGCTGTTTTCATTATTTATATATATTATATTGCTATATTTAAAACATAACTGTTGTCAAAATCTAATCTCATTTTTAAGCTTTTATTATATGAGATCATTTAATGTTGCAAAGCCTAAAATTCTTTTGGATTTCTGACCTCAAAAATGTTAAACATGGTGGCTTAAAAAGCCACGGCATTCCTTCAAACCCTATCATTGTTTCAGTTTTATCATCAGTACAAAACCAGACAATAATTTTTTTGAAAACCGCAGAACTATTTGGAGACATATCAAGTACATTTTTTAAAATAAAACAGCTGAAGAACAGATGATATAGTTGATACTATTATAACACAACTTATAAAACGAATTTTGTTTAAAAATATAACTCATCATAGAGCTGTAAAGCTATTAAAGAGCCACATGATATTCTGACAAGATCACACATGTTTTTTTCAACAATGGGTTTCTATCCATCGTACAAAAATGGGCACATATTCTGTTTTCCAGAGTCTTTTACCAGTTTTAAAACAGCAATTCCTTTACAAACAGTGAATATTTATCACGTTAAATAACGAGTGTAAGCAAATACAACCAACTTCTAAGTCTCAAAAACTACTTCAAAAGTACTTTTTTGCTTTTCTGGAAATTAGAGATTTGAAAAATAGGTGGGCTGTTTGCCTACAAAAAAAACTCAACAATTTAACGCGTTAGATAACAGAAAATAGGCTATCGAAGTTTACATGGAAGGAACTCTTTTTCAGTGTGAGTAGATTGAAAGCAAACTCCCAAAGACACAAAATAAATTCCGTGCACTCTTTTACACACTATGGACAAAAAAAAAAACCAAACCAAACAACACTCTGCAACATTCTCACCAATCAGACGTACTCTCAAATTGCAAGTAAACGTTAAAGGACTGAGGTGTTGGACCTGATCAAGAAAACCCTGTCACAGTTCAAATGCACAACTGTTTACTGAAAGCATCCCAAACTATCTTTAACATTACCGGGTAACATCTTGAATGTACCAAGGAACTGGATCATATAAGAATTTACCAATCAATATAAACATGCTAAGTTGTACCCTGAAATGAGCAAAACACACCAAACACCAACACAACATGCAACGTATATGAAACATTACTTTTAAGCGACAACTTTCTGTAACTGCAGAATAAGCATTTTCAAGAGGAAGCTATCATACAGAACATCTCAGAACATTCAAGTAAAGAAGAAACAGACATGGATCACTGGAACAAAGAACACGCTGAAGATTGCCAAGGATAAGTAAAAGAGAGTCTGCAGCTCAACCAGTTTTGCATACAAGTTTTGGTAGATTTCGTACAAATTTCAAAGATTTGGTAGAAATCTTGATGAGACTGCTAAAGTAATATTACAAAACCAACACATATATTCTTCCTCACAATTTAAGCTCCTCTTGTTCAGGGTCTGCGTTATGACAACTGTTACACAGTAATCCAAAAGCAACCAAACCAATAAGTCTTAGCCATTCAGAAACCACATCAAAAGCCTCCAGCAGAAATAGTAAAAATCAGTTCAGTAATTTATTGCTCATAAGTTGTAAGTGACCTCTATTTCATGTGTTCCCAAACTAGGAGAATGAACATCTCAATACAGCACAAGTAACAGCAGCTCCCAACCATGCCTGTCCTGAATACTGGTAATGAAACCTGCCATTGCCCCTATTCAGGCACACTCAAGTGCAACTCAGAAATTGTGACGGTGGAAGCTGAGGGTCAGGCTTCATTTTAAGGGAGGAAAGAAGACACATGGTAGGAAGACAGAGAAATCCAAAGCACAGCACTGCTCTATCCCGGTGTGAAAAAACATTTAATAACACAAAGTTAAGGTCACAATCTGGTGGACTAAGACAAGTGATTAAATGATAAGGAAGCTGAAGTCCAGGTTAAAAAAGTTTCAATATGCAGTCATATTCTAAAAAGTGCAGAGATTCTGCTGCCAGCAGTAGTTCAACCTTGAGGAACATCCATTTATTATATCCTTGTCATCTTTGCCAGTCACCAGGAAGATAGATTCCTTCTGTTTACATAGAATGGTAGATGACAAAGAAATAAACAATTGCAGCTGATAGCAATGGCAGCTGAAGCTATTCTTCTTATGTCCCAACACATGTGAGAAGTTACTTAACCATACAAATTTGAATTTCAAACAGGGAAAGAACAGAGGCACAAAAGCATAATTTCATTTATTTTGAAGCATTGGACACACTACACTACTACTAGCATTTGAACTCCTACACAGTGCACATAAACAAGTGATGTCTAAAATAATCAGCACAGATGTTTGGTT
This sequence comes from Tauraco erythrolophus, assembly GCF_009769465.1. Lineage (NCBI taxonomy): Eukaryota > Metazoa > Chordata > Aves > Musophagiformes > Musophagidae > Tauraco > Tauraco erythrolophus. The sequence goes on along the minus strand of NC_141470.1, from coordinate 36,258,650 downwards.
TTCGCCAGAAAATACTTTATCTATAAAAGCAATGCAGAATGCAGCCCTTACAATAATCTGTGTAACAAAATATAAAATGAGTTGTCTGAAGATTTAGGTTTGTCACAACATCCATATAATTTCTCCTGAAAACAAAAAAAATACAGAACAGCTGAAACTGTATACAGCATCACTCTTCATTTTTACATGGTTTCTTGAATATAAGCCTATTAATGAAAGTTACTGTACCTTAGAATAACAGCAAATACAAGTTTCTAAAGAAATTCCATTAAGAACCAATGGTACATTTTACAATGAATCAGTTACACACTTCATCATTTTGCAATGAAAGAAAAAAGTTTTATAACCCAAAAGTAAACATTTTCTTAGCAAGTTGAGCAAAATGTTTTATACGTCACAAACAAAATTATTCTCTTCTATAATTTGCAAAAAAAAATAAGAACTGTCGCTGTTCCACTAAGCAACCTTGTTTTTTCTGATGTCATTGGCCTAGCCACAAAGGCCAAGTCTTCATTACCCACCCACTGTACATGCTGTTTTGCCATATCTAGAAATATAAACTATACGATTAATAAAGCTTACCCTGGTTATGTTGGGTTTTATGGCAATCATATTCTTCTGGATTCATTTGTGTGTGAAATACTGAAGTACATATTTCATCTTCTTTAGCATGGGAGGGATCTGTAAGGAATTTTTTCAGTAAAATTTAATTGAAATGTATTTAAAGAAGATCCAGTTTCATGTGTATCATACTATAAGATCGCACGCATGAACGTTACAGACACTTGGATAAATTACATAACCACCGTATTCCTCAATAAATAAAGAAGGGAGAAAAGTGTAAGGTGTGTCTCATGAATAATTATGCTATTTCATATGGCTGTTTTTATTTTTAATAACTACAGCCCATGTAGGACAAATAATTACATTCTAGAAGATGCAGCCCAAGGCTGTAAAGTTCAAAAGCCTCTGCAGACATCATGTGGTAAGTCATCTAGAACTTTGAATGAAAATAAAGTATCCAGGTTTTTGCAGCTGGTGTCTGCCTGCAAACGAATTATTAGACTTCCAAATGGCTTAGGTCAAGGGTATAGTCTAGAGACAAGGATTCAAACATCCTAGCATGCAAGAGTTGTTTCAGTTACTTAAAGAAAAAAAAAAATCAGTTATGGTATGGTCATACATCAACTGGAAGTGTAAGTTAGAGTATTAACTTTCAGTCTATACACTTAGCACTTACAGAAAAGGATGTGTTTTGCAAAGAACCATATATATCACATATGAAAAATGTGTTTTTCACAATGAAAAAAACAACCAACATCCTGTAATAATGGAGTTTAATGGACTCAACTGAAAGTACGATTTTGTTACATAGACCACAGGGGAATGAATTTAAGGCTGTTTAATTAACTCCTGATATACATTTCTGCCATGAGCGTGTCAGAGGTTTTTTTGTGCTGAAGAGGCTAGGACACATAAGTTATTAACGAGTTTGTACCCAAAACTTGTGCCTGATTTCACAGCCACATTAAAAGCTACAATTAAATAGCTCTCATATATAATTTATTTAATAAAGCTCTTTATCTAATTCAAGGTCCAAAAAGAAAAATACATGAATTGCACTCCATTTCGGTATCAACCAGGGCAGCTATCAGGGCATTCATTTAAATAAATAAATAAATAAGTGAGACCTGAAAAGTAAGGCACGTGCATGTCATAGAAAATTCAAGATAAAGATCAAGCTGAAGGAAAAATATAAATCTAAACTATGCAGAATGTTGTCAGTACGGTATGCTAGAACCCATATGATGCACCTGATCGCTACAGCAAGGAGTTACCTTTGAAATAAAAGGGGAATTGAAGCATGGAGCTCATTAACAACCATATAGTCTTGCCTCCCTGTTTTTTTACTATATCCTGACATCTACTGGAGACTTTTTAAATATTGCTGTATCAAATGTTCTTCCCTTAATACCCCAAACTTTAGCAATCAAAATAAAAGCCAGTCACCTTGCAATAATAAGTTTTGTTGAAATGTTTTAACCACCCAGCATTATTACGCACATACTTCCAACATTTAATCTCAGAGTTTTGCTCAGCAATAAACATTCAGACTTCAAATGCTTTTTCTCAATAAGAAAGAAGACAGGATGAACCACAATTCTGTTTCCTTTCCACCAACAAATCCTTTCAACCAGGGTAGGCAGATGAAGGACAGGATGCAAAATGTGCATATAATTTACATATCTGTGAGAACTCCAGCACCGAGACAGAGTATTCAAACAGCAATTTTTTAAAAACTACTCTTGAGCAGTTTTGACATGGTATATTCTTAACAAATACAGTCTGGTTTTGTTCCTCCTGCCCCTCCCAATACAGACATTGCGAGCAAAATGCCTACAGTTTGTTTCAGCGTCTCCCCCGGTCAAAGTCTAGTCACAGAAATAAAAAGGAGGACATTTTAAAATACTCAATATTTTCTTTTTCCACGTCGCTGCAAGCATGCACATCCTCTGTGCATTCCTGAAGAAAACTACCAATGCTTCAGAACTTGCTTCAACCAATTGCTTCAGAATTCCAACAGAATTGCGTCCTTCTGATTCAGTATGGAAAACGTTTCTAAATAGTTTTTTAAATTTTCTTTCCCTATTCTACCTATAGTTTTTTATTATTGGCATTCACTGTAATTTTGATCATAGTCTTTTTTTATGTAGCATATTGCACATTTCTCTCTATCATTAAGTATTTGTTTACCTTTCCTGTTAAAGAATTCAATCCTTCCTTAGTCATTTGTCTACTTTTAAGGCAGCTATAGATTTTGATGCTTTAAATGCTACTTAAGATGGAAATTTGTTTTACTAAAAAAACCTAAAAGCCAAACATTTATTCTTATCAGTGTGTTCACTTCCACTTTGAATATTTTTGTCTTCCTCATCACTTCACAATGAAACTCAGAAATTATCTCATCAGACAGATCAGATCTTACCTTCCTGAAAATAGTCTGCTGTCATGTCTTTAACATAGTTTCACTTTTTAAAACTGCCACCTATTCTAAATGTTCTTCTCCAGAATTCTCAGAAAAAAAGCCTATTAAGAAAACTAAGTTCATGTTTCATATTCACATATTTTCCTTAGAATCACACTCTATATTATTTCATGATCCCTTTTACTGACATTCTTTCTCATGTTTAGAATCTTAAGATCTTTTAGAAGTGAATTAAATGTAACTCAATCAGTATCAAATTCAATGTAAAAGACTCATACTCCCTTTTGGACCATGTTCCAAGATCTGGGCTGTTTACGCATTTTCCTGTGTTGTTTTCCAACATATAACTCAGTAGTTAGTGTCATAATTTGGTCTCGTTCTTTTGGTTCTTCTGTTAACAATTCCTAAAAAGGCTCAGGATTTCCCTCCCTCTGGACCTGTCATATTATGAAATCTTTACCGTGGCATTGCCATTGCTTCCTTCTCACTCCCACATGAAAATTTTCTCCAAGATACATGTGTGGCAAGGCTCACATCCCTAGAGCTTCTAGGTAACATTTCTAGGCCTAATACTTTTTAATTTCCTGCCCTTCCTACACCAAGTACTCCAATCTGGTGAACTTTCTCACTAAGACCACCAGTAACCACACATTAGTAGCTTCATCATTTTATTTGTTTACTGAAGAAATTTTGAACTCCTTGCTTATTGCCCAGATATTCCAAAATGATAAAGACATCCAAGTTTTTCAATAGGTTTCCACTTTTCATTTTCCCTGTATCTGCTGTCATAACTTTAATTTACCAGTGTTACCAGTTATGTGTACTTCCTGAAACCATCTGTGTTTGCCACCATCTTGAAAAATGCAAGTTTTAATTATCTTGGATTTCTACCCTTCTAGAGTAGCCAGTTCTTTGAAAAAATGCAGTCTCTATAAACAAAATTAATGTTAAAGTACAGCTTCTACCTTTGTGATAACGCAAAAATTATTTCAGTTAATTTTCCAAATATTCCCTTCATATACTTTTATAGGCAAATATTATTTTATTGTAAAAGTTTGAAAGCTTTATTTTTATAGTATCCAACAAAAATATTAAAAATACAGAATAATTATATCAGGGTATTTACCTCTCTTTTACTTACCAGCTGTATCCTGCCATGATGAGATCAAAGCTAAAAAAAGTTTTGTGTTTTCTATCTCCTCATGGCTTCCAGTGGTACTGATAGACTATTCAAAAGAAATGAAGCATAAATATACAGATACATGCAAATATTTACTTTAAAGTAAATACTTTAAAGCAAAACACATTGTCGGCTTATCAGGTCTAACAAACTTCAGACCCTATTCAAAATTTCTTGTTCAGTGGCAATATTTACTTACTGCTTTATTTTCTTCTTGAGGCTATCTGAACGTTTCCTAAAGTTATGATGAAGACATGGTGGACCTTTAAAGCCTCTGTTACGTATTGTCTCTTACATGGAGACACATTTCACAAGACAAAATAGTTCTGTAACATATATTTGGCTCTCAATCCAAATCCATTGAAATTATGAAATGTACTCAAACCGACCGCAACCATATCTTTTCAGCAATGGACTCTTGTATTCATGTAAATTATACAATACTAAATTGAGGAAATACTAAATCTCATGTTTCAAGGTTTAAAGTGACATTTAACTGCTAGAGACCAGGATAGGAATAACGTGAAGGAATCTGTGCTGTAGTGTTCTCGTGCCTTCTTCAGGGGACATCTCTAATTCCATCAATAATAAACAGTACTGAAATAGATGGGCCTAAGAACGGTCACACTGGACCAGAAAAATGCTTTTAGGTCTGGGTTCACAGACATTACCTCATGTCACACCTTATCATACCTGCAAGTGGTGAGCTCAAACACAAGACTGCTAGCAAAACACACCTAGACAGCTGCATATTTGGTTATTGGTCAGACCAATTTTTAAGGACCAAGGCCTTCTTTCAAAGCCTGCCTAGCCAGTATATACTAAAACCTATTTGAAGTTACTTTTTAAGATCAATTTCTTCACTTTAATCAGCCAACTGTGAGCTATTTAATAAAAAAAAGCATCTGTGAAATATGATCATTCTGTAAGACAGTACTCTAAGATATTCTACTTACAAAATAAGCAGAATACTTCTAACCTGAAGTTCTTCCCAGAGCTTTGTCCTCATTTCGTTGCCTTGTTTTTTAATTGCTCTCTCCTTAAACTTTTTTTTGGCCAGTATTGTGTCAAGTTTATTCATTTGCTTTATAGCTGCTTGAATCTGAGGATCTACAGCTGTTTCTTCAGAATCTTCCAAGTTGGAAGAGTTTGCTGCAGAACAGATTTAAAACTAATGTTAGCTTGAAGCATTTCAACTTAAAAAAAAACCAAAAACAAAAACAAACTAAAAAGCAGTACAACTAACTTGATAACAACCACAGATAAGCGTACAATTATTCTCAAGCATATCTATCATGTTCATTTCAAGATCTGTTTGTAGCAGGGAAAAATATAAAAGTTGTAACAGAACACTGAATCAAACTCTTAGCTGTAGCAGTTAGATAACAGGGTGTGGAGGAGGAAGAGCCCCTCATTTTGGGCAAGTGATTTGATTCAAATTCATAATGGAAGAATGACAACATCTCCACAGTATCAGCAAAAATCACAGACAAAATAAGCTTAAAAATAAAAAATTTATTCAGACTGACTAGTAGAATAAATGTCAAAATGTCATTCATTAAATAAATAATTTTGAGGTTAAGAGAGACTGTAATGTGTCTACTTTTAAACATTATAGAAGTTTCAGTCTTGACTTATATCTCAGTCAAACCAGGTTCTGATACTTGTTCTAGAAAAATGTGGTTTTGAAAAATAGAAATGGTGAAACATCGAAACTACCATTATTTAATTAAAATAGATTTCTGTACTGTCTCTTTTCTTCCTAAACACACAGATTACAATTTCTGATGACTTTTAGCTTTTCCCCCTCCTATAGCATCCTCATGCTCTGCCCTCTTTTTGGGTAACACTTAGCTTCCACAGCAAGAGTAGAGGAAACACTTGTAGCACTGTCTCTATTCCACAGACTTCCAAGTTTTGGAGTCCTCCAATACTTTTTCATTTTCTAATCTTTTGAGGTCCAATGCTTTACACACTTACTGATGTCAAGCATTTACTGTGATGCATTGGTCAACTTTATGCCATAAAAAGAGATAAGTAATACAACAAGGGGTGAGCTATAACAATCTAACTGAGCTCCAGGGAAGTCTCAAGGACAGAAGATAAAAAAAAGCACTTATTTCAACTGGCTGGAACTCAGCAAATGGATTTGAACCTAAAACTACTGAGTCAAGCTTTGAAGTTAAGTTCTGTCCAATGTCTGTTCTGAAGAAATGAGTATTATGTTAGATGATCACCACTGCTGCACTGGATAGAATCACCACCGGATTCTGCCTTATTAGATTGACCAAATCTATGTAAAACTATCATATGTAATATATGTAAGATAATATATGTAATATAGTAATGTAATATCCTATGTAATACTATATCATTAAAGAAAGCTAATATCCTTTAATAAAATAATCTTCAAATAAAGAACTCATCCAACACCTCTTGAATATCACAATGCATATACATTTTCAATTTGTAATATTTCTTTATAACTATATAATAAACACCCAAATACACTATGGTCCCAAACTCTCCTAGAAGCATTAATAAGGGAAAAAGAAAAAAAAAAAAAAAAAAAAGGTGTTATTTATTGCACTGTTCACTTTATACACCTGAAAAGTAATACCTGCTTCTGCATTACTTAGTTTTCCTTGGCAAGGTTCACAGCATTTTGAAGTCTGTGTTTCAGTGCTATCATCTCCAGAATCTGAATTAGAAATACATCCTGAAAAACACAGGAAAAAGCCTTTCACATTAAAATAGATGTGAAATAAACTTTTGAAGATATTGTTTGACGTGTTAACAATTAACAGACCAAAATACATTTTCATCAGTTAGGGATCACTACAGAGCCTCTGCAGTGGATTACTGTTTTAAAAATGGTATGTGCTACTACACCCGGACTCGTGTTAAGCATAGGAGCGGGAATCAAGGGATTTCTTTTGACCTTAATTCTGTCATGAAATCTTACCTAAACTTGAAGAAGGTATCCAAACTTTCTGCTTCACATATTGGCCTTTGCTTCTCTATTTTTAAATATTCAGAAGCTCTAGAAAGTTTATTACCCTTTATAGCCTGCCAAAAGAATGCCATCTGAAGCACTTGTAGAAGTGCTTTCATTAAAATGAGATATTGGATATTTATTTTTAAAGTACATTATTAGTATTAGTACTGTTCAGTTTTTAAATACTATAACTTACAACCATAATTTCTAATTTTTCAGACTGGTGGAACATTATTAGGATACAAAATTTCTAACAGATGATCATGATATTTGTGAAAAGTTTGACAAAAACTCCTTATTGAAAACACTTTCTAACACGGTTCCATGGAACACAGGCAGATGGTTTCTATCGATCTTTTAGGCCATAACCAAGGTGCAGGTCACAGCTTAGTTGCCACAAGACACAAGTTGTAGTGGCAATGGCAGTGATAACACATTTCCTTCAAAGATGGATTCAAAATAGTGAAGAGAAGTGAAGGTATGAATTTGGACACCTCCTAGAACTTTACCTGTTTGCATCCTCTTCCCTCCACCAATAGAATTTTACCCAAACTATACAAACATGGTATTTGGTCCATCCACAACATAAGAAAGCTTTAGGCATTCTCACACCTGGCAACTTGTTGGGATTCAGTATACACTTCTGAAGAAAAGACGTCGTACTCTCCACTGAGGTTTGCTGATCTGCTCTCACTTCCCTGACATCAGATTTCTCTCTGTCATCACGTTTGTTTTCTTCTGGACAGCAGTATTCTAGACTGCCTCTTTGATGACTACCAGTCAAACCAACAGGTGAATCAACCTATAAAATGCAAATCAATTACTACCACAAAACCAGAAATCTTTGAGGGGAAAAAAAAAACAATCACAATAATCACATACTATCACAAAGGTTAACAACGCTTCTACAGAAGACTGCAGAGCACTTCTTAAATAAACAAACAAGGTTCAGATCTGATACAGAGTTCTGTTTCTTCGATATCACACTGATGAGCCTTTTTTCTCAGGGTCATCATTCCACATACTGCCAGATTTGGGATTGCCAGACTAGGAAATGATTCCAAAAGTTTATGCCATTTCTGCTGCAGCAGAGGGTACAGCCAACCAGTTAAGGGTCTGTGCGTATAACAGCCTCATGCATTTCCTGACACTGTGGGTGCTCTGAGCCAGGTAGAATCCCAGTCTCTTGCTCATAGTATAGAGCTTTCTACAGTCTTTGAAGGGCTGAAAAGTTTATGCCTAATTTATTAATCTCAAGAAATTGCAATTTTCACGCAATACTCTACAATGTTTAGGTCAGAATTTGGATTCAAAGTTATCTGATGTTAACCTTAATACGTGATTGTGAACCTATAAAAAATTTTTTCATACTTCTGTGAAGCATCTAGGTATGATCCCATTCTATAGACAGGTGAACAGAGGTACAATACAATTGGATGAATTTTAAGTAAATCAATCTAAATTTCTAATTCCCAAATCCTAGTTCCTACATCTCAACATATCAGATATCCCATTCCCAAAATTAAGTTAATCCCCAAGATCAATTTCTCCCAGAGGATGGATGAACACCTTCTTCCAATGGACTTTGTTGAATTCCTGGAGCTGACACATTTCTTCGAATATCAGGAAAATTATTTAAAACTTGATTTAAACATAGCCTGAGATAGCCTTGTAGTCAAAAATTCAACTTGTGAGGACTGCTCAAATGCTTTCTTTTAATAAGCAAAATAATTTTTATTCCCACTTAAGTTTAAAAGCACAAATGGAATGGAAGTGAAATTATGCACATCCTGGCTCCTGCACCAACAGTGTATAGCTGTGTGTCTACACATTACTGACAGAATTTCAAATATTTTTTCTTAAAATTTATTTAATAATCTGATTAAATATAAAGAGGAAGACAACCAAGTTTTCCAGGTTTTAGTCCTGAATAGCCCTTTCTGTGGCAAACATAAAAGTAACACAGATGCAGAAAAGGAAATTAAACATCAATCTACGCATACATAACGAGTAAATCATATTCATGATCTTTCACATAACCCCTTAGCACATCTGCAGAGCCCAGAACTCTATCCAAAGTTAAAAACCAGAATCTTATTTCTTTGGCATTCTACTAAGAAGAATTAGGCACAGAGTTTCTAAGTCACTGAAGGTGAAAAGAATTACCTTTGGCAAACATGGTTCTGGTGTTAATAACTCCATAGATGTACTTAAAGATCTACAATTAGGATAAGCTTTTGAGCTAGACGCAGGCCTAGAAATTCTATCCAAGCTCCTCCTTGTAATACCCATTGTGACCTAAAATTGAGAAAAAAAAAAAAAACACAAAAAGCACCTTCTAAACTATCAGTTTATTAATAAAGCAACGCAAGCCCAGTAATATTGCAGATGTAGATTAAACAAGTTTCAAATCCTTTCTAGCAAATCAATGTTGAGAGGTCTTTCCAGTATAGACTAGCTTGCCACTCAAGCACATGCGTTTTAGTATATGTACACATATATATTTATATCATCAAGCCATTCAAAATATTCAAGTGTGCTTACTGTCAAAGAAACTTCAAATGGATTTAATCTTAAAAGTACTGTCACAACAAAGGAAATGTCATGGACCTTTTTTTTAAAAAAAAACAAACATGGGACTGATAAAGTTAGCATCAACAAAAGAATGAGGGTATTTCGCAGACAACTCAAACATATCAAATAGAGCAGTTGAAAGTTTTTTTTATATTCAGCAGTTCCAAACAAGAGGAGTTCCCAAAGTGAAATTGATCACATTCCCAGTCCCAATTCCATTTTGAGTTTAAACAACAGAAATGCACGGCTCCCTGCAAAAACTGCTTGACTTCACAGGAATTAGACATCCGAGCAGGTGACATGCACTGGTAATTTTCAGAAGGCCCAAGCGAACGCAACTTTTGATTTCAGCACAAGAAACGGGACCCACCGAGCCACGCGCGCAGGTCAGTGGCACCAGCACACGGTATAAAAAAGCGGGTAGGGAAGAACGAGAGTAGTTTATATTCATTCACCCATTTCACCGCTTGCGCCCCTCAGGCTCCGTCACTGAAGAGGCCGCTTGGCATCGCTCCCCGCTCGCGAGCGGGACCCGCGCAGCCGCCGCGGCGGGAGGCGCCGGGGGAGCCCGCGGGGGCGGCGGCGCGGGGGGAGGCTCCCGAACGGGCCCCGAACGGCCGCCGCCCGCAGGGCCGCCCGCAACGGCCAGCCTGGAAACCCGCCCACCCTTGGACGGGTTCTGGCCACCTCCGGGCCTCTGCCAACGGTGGGTGGGCGTCCCACGGCATCTGAGGACTTGTTGAGCGCTTCTTCCATTGTCCCGGGGTGGGTAGCACAGCCAGTGCAAAAGACCCAAAATAACATAAACGGAGAAGGCAAAGATAAGCCACAGCTGGGACCCAAATGATTCCAGAACAAAACCCCAAACACACAAACAAGAAACCATTTCGCAAGAGGCTCCAACGAGCAGGCAGGCGGCCCTGAGGGAGCCCCATCCTTACCGCGGGAGGGCAGCAGCACGAAGACCACCGGAGGCAACGCGGCCGCCGCCGCCGCCGTTCCCATGACGACCGAACTCTCGCGATGATTGCAGATTCCGCCTTGAATTGGGACGGCACCATCGTTGGGACGGGGGTGGAGGAGTTGTTTGTTATCTGTTCTTACAGGTGAAAATGTAATCCAGCTCTCGCTCGCTCACGGAGTCTGAATCAGCAGATAGGGCCCCTGAAGCCTGTCTTTTCCGCCCCGATAGAGAGAAGTGCTGTATGGGGAGCGTCCTTCTCCCTGTCCCCCCCCCCCGAAGGCAGTTGGGCTGTGCCGGACCCGTTGCCGGGGCGGCGGGATCGCGGCGCCGGAGCTGGACTGTCCGTGTCTCTGTGGAGCGGCCCGGCTGGGCTGAGCTGGGCAGCGCCGAGGAGTGGAAGGCCGGGCTATGGGAAAGGGATAGCCGGTGTCCGAGCTCGGCTGAGACTGTCGTCGGGTCGCAGGGCGGCGGCGGTGGTGGTCGTGGTGGGTGTCCTTCCCTGGCGGCGATGCCCGCGGCTCCCGAGGCCCTCAGTGCCTGGGCACGATTAACGGGAGCGGCCTCTTAAAAGATGAGTCGCTTTTAGTAAGCGTGTGCTGCCTGCGGAGTAAGTGGCTTGCAGATACAGAGCTTAAAACCTGGCTTTTCCAGAATCCCGGTGGGAAGCGGTGGGTGCCGGTGTGACCGGCAGGCCGCGCCGCGCCCCTTCCCGAGCGGCGCCGAGTGGGGCGATGTGCGGGGTCTCGGTAAGGCGGATGCGGGGGGGTGGGGAATCCCTTCAAATCGCTTCAGAGTCAGCGCTAAAGCCTGTCAGCCAGGGTGTTGTAGGGGAGGGAGTTGGTTGGCAACCGTTTTCATGACAGCATAATTCTCGTAGCTACTGTCTTCCCCGCTTCGGTAAAAACAATTTCTGAAGTGTCGAATCCAACAAAAATGTTACTGTATTAAGCCTCTTAAACAATATATCCATGCTGTGAATTATCATTGTTTCTTTTGGTAGTCTGTTTGCCTGGTCTCCTGCATAAATTGTGTCATGTCTACTTGTAAACAAGGATAGCTGAATGACTTCTAAATAAAATCCTTAAAAACAATAACGTGGTCACGATTCTTTACCTGAGTGTTCACTGCTAATAAAAAATTTGATCAGGAGAGTGTAATTACCCTCCTAATCCCATCCGTTTTTATTTCTTTTCTACATTTAAATAGGATGTGAGGATTAATTCCTGTGTTCCGATTAACCTGTAAAAACTGTAGAGAGTTACTGGCCCCTACAACTTCCTTTGACACCAATATATGTTAAAATCAGGTTTTCATTGGCAGTAAAAATTTACAAGGAGCAGTTTGAAGAAACAAACTGCACCTTGTTCAAAGTAAGGTTTTGATTGTCAAATTTCGTTGCCAAAACAAATTTGTCGTGAGCTTATATTTGCTGTCTACAGTAGAGTTTTTATCAGCGCTTACAGTGTGTGGCATTTTACTGTCCCATTACTGGAAGTGCAAGTAAGAGAAAAACATTTTTTTCCTGGTATTTAGTGTAGTAAAGATGGAACGTGGTTTACAGTTAAGAGCTGAAGACATACAGAAAATACACTTAGCAAACCATGTGTATTTCGGCCTCCTTGCTAAGCATGCTGAGCTCCAGGTATTTTAAAAATCTAACATAAATCCTGCAATTGCTAATGCAATACCATAGTGGTGTTTGGAATGTGTGGTGCTTTCCAGATGGGGCAGGTCACGATTTGAAGCAAAAACAGAAGACTGAATGTTTACATCCACAATTTGAGTATTTAAGGCCAGTAACAACAATGAGAAAGCAGCAGAATGGACAATATAGTGCAGAACTAGCTAAACTAAAATCCGGCTTTTGCTGTGTTAGGAATTATATTGCCTATGAATAGTGAGGTAAGGAAAGTAGCTAGGTATAGCTACCCCACTGTTTATTTCCTTCTGCAGTAGAATGTATACGCTTAACAGCTGACAGTTTGACTTGCTGACAGCTTCCATGTTACAGATTGCCTACAACCTCAGAAGAGTCTGTGAAAGGAGAATGTCAGCTCTCAAATGGACATAAAACTCCTTCGAAAGTGACGCAGGAATAGGCTCCTTACTGCTGCTTGTCCACATAGAATCAGTGAAGGTTTTCAGTGAGGCTGTCACACCGGAGTTAGTAATAATGGCTTAGCAGGGATGTCTCAAACCACAGCTGATCTCATGACCTGTGAGTGTTACAGGCCCTAGAACCCTAACCCAGAGAGGAAAAGAGGAGCTTCCATAGAGTTCATCTCAAATCCTGCAAATTGGGCCATAGGAGTCTTCACCTCCGATAAGAGGTGTGAACTTTGTAAACATCATTAAATATTACAGAATCTCTAATACTATTACAGGTGGCAGGTCTATTTATCATAAATTTTGAACTAGAAAAGCGAAACAAAGGGTGTGGTTTTCTTTTTTGCCTTTCTGGGAGTAAGTCCATTTTGTTCCATGACAAACTAGATACTTCTCTGAAGTATGATGATTAAAAAAAAAAACGGGGAGGTTGAATTGGAGAAAACTCTTGTGTCTAGGAAGGACACAGCAAGAAAAACACTCCAAGATGTGCTTTTCATCCTAAAAGACAGGTTACAACATGATGAAGACACACTTAGAGAAGCTGTCTCGATACTCAGAACACAGTCGCCATAGTAACAGATCCATTTGTCTCTTTAATCCCATCAAGAAGAAACACGAGGAGGGAAAATAAAGGGAACTTGTTCCCATTACTAGTGCTTATCTTCATATTCCTCTGCTGAACAGCGTTTCAATACACAAATAGGTAGCCAAAACACTTCCATTGCCTCATACAGGTTGGAGGGCAAATTATCAATACTTTGTTTAATGCCTATTAGTTATTTGGGTTTGATAGTTTTAATATCCTCCTCTGTATTCAACTGAAGTAGCTTTTCTTATATTAATTTCCCTAAACGTTTGGGGAATAAACAATCCCTTTTCTTGCAAAGGACAAGTAGATTATGTATTAATATCTTTTGATTGGTGTGTGCCAAGTCGAGGGCAAAAAGCTGGGAATTTTTGGGCCATATTTCAACTTTTCCAGAATGCCAAGCCCACAGCCAATGATAAAATTTCCATTGCATTTAATAAAGTCAGGTTTTCGTTCTTAGACTTGCATTGGGAGAGGTCCTGTCTTGACAAGACTGTCTTCCACACTGCCACACCACCTTCTGCTGGCAAACAGCAGAGTTTAGGAAGCAGAAGCTCACAACAGATTGTGTTGTGCTGAAATGTCTCAGTGCCATGGGGTGCAGCGTGTTGGAATTTGCTACCCTACAGGTGCAAGGGCACCAGAATAATGAGTTCCTCCAAGCGTCTAAGGACCTTCTTCCATGTCTTAGGACAGGATCCAGGCAAAAAGTAGATGTCGGGGAAGTTTCCTGGCTGCTACAATAGAAAGTACCTGTGCCTCGTCAGGACAGGTGCTGTGAGTCACGTTGGTCAGCCGGAGACCACGTGACTCATGGATGGTTAAAGGTGGGGCATTCCCAGAAAACAGTGGGGCAGTTCCCTCCTGGAGACTGGAGTGGTAGGAGCCCCTGGAGAGTGTGAGTTGGAGCTCTCTGTTGGATTGAGATAGCAGCGAATTTGGATCAGCCTTCTGATCGTGAGATACGTCGTGGTCACAACAGCCATTTGGTTGCGACCCACTGTGAGAAGATACAGGCAGTCCGCGACAAGTAGAGACTTTAATTTTACAGAAAATGGAGGCAAAGAAAACAGAATACTGCTTAGGCAAGTACTATGCACAAAGGAGTCTTTGGAGTAAATTACCATCTCAGTGCGTTATATTTAGCCATAGGGAACCTCAGGATGCAGAAGAACAGCTGTGTAGGGAAACTCTGGTTTGAGTAACCCAAGGTGTATTCAGGAATTGGATCTGATTTGATATTTCTTATGCTTTCTTCAAAAAATAGTCCACTTTCTCTTCACAGGGAAGAAATAAAAGAACTGTTCCTATGCATACACAGAGGGGCTTTCGCTGAGACGAAGAACGCTTCTGCATCCCACTCCTGTATTGTCGTCCCTGAAGAAAGCAATTAGAAAAATCAGCCTCTGCATACTTGGCACCACCGTTGGCTGGTTTAGCAGCTTAAAAACAGGCTGGAACAAAGATCGCTTTGGGCTGGTTTCTGTGGTTCCCCCTGTATGTACTCCAGGGGAAGGGAAGAAATAAACTTGCTCAGGAGGGCAATCATCTGGAGTTCTGCCACTTTCTACAAGATGTGGGGGTTTTTATTTGTTTTCCTAAACTGTCCTTGAATGACAAATTACTGCAGATTGCAGTGACTAATTAACCTTGAAGCCCAAGTTTGATAGTCAAAGACATCATTATAACTTGTTCAGAAATCCTGGCACAGAGAAAGTCACTTCAACTAAAATAAAAATCAGTCTTTTGAAGAGGTAAGAGAGCTTTAAATTTGAAAGCAATGACTTCATATCTTTTTGAGAGAGGGGAGTCCTTTATGGCCAAAAAAAAAAAAAAGAAAAAAACCCTAAACCCATTGATTATCTCATGCTGACTCCTATGTAGGTTACAATCACACAGTAACAATTACACAATCACACAGTAACTTACACCAAACAAGATTAGAAGGCAGGGATTTTGCTTTTTTAGGTTTACATTCCTTATCAAATTATGCAGTGCAAGGTCAGGTGCCATGAATGAGAGGAACTACCTGAGTTCCGTGGGACATGTAACTACCTCCAGAGCTGGTTACCTACATGGCCGCTTATGGGACAGCTCCTGTTTAGCTGGAACTAGCTGCTAAGTCCCAGTACTACTAATCTGGAACCACAGCCTGACATTTTGTTCTCCAAGATATAGCCCATTGGTATAGGAATCTTTTCCCAGGAGACAGGGAGCAAAATATAAGAAAACTCACAATAGAAATCCAGCCAGCCTTTTCTGCAAAACATTATCTATAGGTGTATTTTAAAGTATTTTTAAAAACAGAATAAATGCATTCATTAAATTACTGCAGCTTAATAACCATTTGTCAAGGTTTTAGGCCAATCCAGCAACTAAAACTCACACAGTCTCTCCTTCTCCAGTAAAGCGGAGAGGAGAAAAAATATAATAAAGGGACTGAGGGTTGAGACAAGAACAGAGGGAGCACCCACCAACCATGGTCCCTGGCAAAACAGACAGGGCTTTCTTAAAGCAAAACAATTTATTAACCGTTACTTAGAAAGACAAAGGGAAACAAAACCGGTTACTTGAGAGGATAAAAAGAAACAAAGCCAGATCTTAAAACCAACACCTTCCCCCCTCCCCCTTTCCTTTTCCTCCCGGCTCTACCTCCTCCCCCTAGTGGATCCCCTACTCACGAGGAAAAATCCACAAACTTCTCCAGCATGAGTCCAGACCACAGGATGCAATCCTTCCCCATCGGATTGCTCCAGTGTGGGCTTTACACAAGTCTCAGATTCTTAGGGAGTTGTAGCCACTCGCTCCGGCGTGGGTCGTCACGCAGACTCCAGATGCCTCTCTGCCTTGTCGTGTGTCCCAACATGACCGTCCTCAGGCTCAGGCATCTTCTCTCCACGGGCTGCAAGTGGGTCTCTACTCCACCGAGGCCGTCCTGGTTGCAGGGGGGCCGCCTGCCATCTTGCCACCAGCTGCAGGGGAAACTCAGCTCCGGCACACCTCCTCCCGCTCCATCCTCACTGACCTGGTGTTGATGCAGCTGTTTCTCTCAGATCTCAGTCCTCTCCAGGTGAACTCAGCCCAGTGGGCACCCCGGGAGTGGGGTGCTCCCCGAGTTCCCCAGCTGGCTCCGCCGCCGCCATCCTCCGTGGGCAGCGCTGGCCCGACGCAGGCAGCCGCCCGGCTGGGAGCCAGGGAGTGGGGGCAGTGCCCTCCTCCCTTCTCTCCTCGCTCCCGGGCAAAGCACCTTTTCCGGTTCCTTTGTCCCGACTTAAATAGGGCAATTCGCAGAGGCGCTGATTGGCTCAAGCCTGAGGGGGATGGGAATCCGATCTGGTGGCCAGAACCAAGTCTAATCCGGTTCCAAAACCAGGGAGGTCACAGGGAGCAAAGCCCCTCTCCTGCCACCAGAACCCCCACCCCCCCACACATCAAACCATGACACCATTAGATCTGTTATAGAGTAGAATATACTTGGGCTGTTTCTAGAAAACAATTGCTTTTCTCTGGAAGTTTATCCCATTGTGCAAAACACTATTGCCAAGTAGACAACCAATTATTGGTGCTGGAGGACAGTGTGGACTTTTTTTCTTTTTTTTTATTTTTACATCATGTTTATTTGAATTTAACAATATTTCCTGAGGATATCTAGGAATAGTAAATTGACATTGTCCCCATAGTCTTTTCCTCCTTTTTAAAGTATTCCTTCCTTTGTTTAATAAGAGCTCTGTTTTCTATTTTTCTTCCTGAAGTGCCAGAATAATGAGTTTTAGCTTTCCTTCCTTCGAGTTTATTCTCCAGTAGTAAGATTTATACTTTAAATTTATTTGCAGAGGCCAAAGTACCCTAGGCTTTCACTTCTTCAATTCCCACAGCTTTGCTTTGTACTTCACTTTCATCAATAATCTAGAGAGAAAAATGTAGTTTACAAACACCTGTGGTGGTTAAAAACAACCACCATAACAAAAAAAAACCCACACTTTTGCTTATCGTTAATGTGATGATAAAGAAGAAAACAAGCCTTAATTATTTTTTCTTTCATATTGGATGCTGGAGAACATTTTGCCCAGTAGAAATCATTTGAACAACAAGCCAACAGACAGCAGTAATGACTCAAAGTTACCACTGTCTTAGATGAAGTTAAAAATCAAACTGTACAAGTGAAATATTCCATCTTGCATAAAGAGTCTCCTGAATTACTGTTTTCCGATGACAATTCTAGCACAGAGGCTGTATTGTTAATTTTACACAGATTATTTTTTCTGTTCAAAAAGGTGCTTTTGTGTATTTTTTTCACTTCCCTCAAACATTCACATGGATAAACTGTTGAAAGAGGGATTAAAATAAAACATTCCCAAGTAATTCTTCAGGTATTGAAAATCACCTTAGTTAATTTCTTGGTGAAAGGTTTCAACATCTTCAGATACAACCTCCTAAAAAAAATATAAGCAAGTTTTTCCATGTGTCCCTTTTGAAGACAAAAATATTTGGTCTCAGCAGTCAAAACCCACCACAAACCTCTTACTTTCCAGGTATGATAAAACTAAATTCTATGGAGTTTGGCTCTTTTAATTTATCATTGGCATTTCATTCAACATGAGAGTTGATAAGGGCAAAACTAAGACTAAGTTTGCTTTACTCAAAGGGAATTCAGACCTGAGTAACCATTTTTCCACATTTGTTAATCACAGATATTTTAACCAGTATCTATGTGTAAGTCAGCTGTCAATATTAGATTTAACTCATATTCACAAGGAAACTGTAACTCCTACTTTGCTTTTGAGATTTTTGGATTTTTTGAATGGTATCTGCCTTTTCACTGACTTTAGAAAAATAAATACTCCGTTAAATTACTTTTTATCAACACATTAAAAAAAATGTCTGCTGTGGTGCTTGTCTACCTCTGCCACAGAAGGAACACCTTTTCTTGGAATATTTCTTCTGTCTGACTTCAGGCAAGCTATGTCTGCCTTCTCATCTCTGTATCATCTCTGTATCTAAGAAGCAGAGCAGCTGGAGTTCCCACCACCCATCTGGACCCACTGAAGACTGCTCCTCACTCCCAAGCTGAAAAGTTCTTGAAATAGCAAGAAGTGAAGAGCACTGAAACCAAAGAGGAAATGGAGAAAAACATCATTTACATAGTAATTGATGAACTTTTTTTTAAATACATTTTTATTAAAACATTTGCTTTTAATGCCTCGTAAAAATCCATCACCCTGGAGCCACTGGAAGGTGCTGACTTTCTTCAAACACATCAAAGGAAGAACAGGTACATCTCCAAATTCTGCTTTAGCAGAATTTTTTCTCACTTTTGACATTAACTGGTTGGATTTAGTAAATTACTGTGAACCTGGCAAGATTCTTCACCTTGTCCTTTTAAAAGTATGTTTTAAAGAAAACTACTTTCATAAACAGCAGTAACTACAGGTAAAGTTCAGCATGCACCAAAGGGCTAAAGTACAGGAGAACCACAAGGAGTACACAGATGTTACTAGATTGTGCTTTTAAGAAACTACCCACAGAGACAACAGTGAATGCAGACATGGAAGAAGGAAAGACAACTTGAAACTGAACAAGGATTAAAATGCCTGATTACAATAGTTTCAGGTCATCTAACAGACCGATACAGTTTAAAATTCACACTCAGTATAAACGAGACAATATGCCTGTGATGATGCAAGGGGGCAAGCTGCACTACAGTGCCTGAACTCTCATAGAAAGGCTGGTGTGCTGATATCAGGGATGGCACGATTCCGATTCATTCAGGAATTAGGCACCAGATTTGAAAGTCTCATGTTCATACATGGGTTGGTCTAGTCTGTGAGACAGGTGAAGTAGGGTGGTTGGTATCTCTGTCTGTGGAGGTAGAAGGAAAACCTCCCTACCTCTGACAACCGTAGAGCAATGGCGTTAACAAACTTTGCCTTTTGAGGGTCTGTTACCAACTTCCTCACTCTGCGGTTCAGCACAAGGCTTCCAGCATTTCTGACCCATTTCTTTCATTTGCTAGCTTTCCCATAAGAAAACAGCAGAGTGCATCAGCAGATGAGTCTTTTAAGGTTGACCCCTTGGTTACTTACGCAATACATACATTACACTATTGGGACATTTGTATATGCCCTTTATCACAGGATCAAAGTGTTCTATTTATGCCCTTGGCACGTACATACTTGTTTACTGGAGTCAGGATTTGTCCTGCATGGTCTCCAATCCAGTTTTTACTTAAAGCTACAAGAACATTTTTTTTTTTTAAAAAAGGTCTTTCTCAAGTTTGACACACATGATGATTTGTGTATCCTTGGCTTTGCTGAAGTTTTAAGCCAAAAAATAGTGGTTTAAGTTAGATGTTTGGCAGATACTTGGCAACTAATTTTTGCAAAAAGTCCAGCAAGTTTTATTTTTAACACTGATTTAAGAAATGGGCTTAACAGAAAATAGATCTACTTGATAGTCCATCTTAATTCATTAATGAAATGTGCAGAACCTTGCTGTGTCCATTTACAGGAGGTTAGGACTTACTCATTTTGCATCTGTCTTCTGCTCCCTACAACCTTTCCTATTAAGTTACTTTGATATCCAGTCCATTTTAATAGAACATGAGGTCTCCCAGCAAACTGACTGCCATATTTCCATACTGCAGCCATACAAAGTGTTCCCAAAGCCGTATGTACTTGTTAAAAGTTAATCAGGCAGGTATCATTGTAGGGATTTCACAGACAAAACTAAGAATCACCATCTTTTGATATATTATTTTCATGGAAACAAATCAACAAGGAATACTTGTATATATGTTTCCCTTCTGTTTGTATGTTTAAGTTACATTTGGCACAAAAAAATCAGCCTGTAACAAATTTCAGCATAACAAAGATCCATGGGATCACACATATAATAGAAGGTGACCTTTCTCTGTCACGTAAAGCTCCTTCTCTTACTAAGAATCCACCTTGGGAAAGATACTGACTTTATTGTTCCTGCTGATTTTTCTTTCTGCTTTACACTTAGGCTGTTTCGTCTGGATTAGTTCTTCAGGGGTATTCCCCAAAGGAGGCAAGAGTCGCTTCTTACTGTTTCGGTTTTCTGAGAGCCACTGTGGAGGCAGCTCAAAGGGTCCAAAACCAAACTGCATGGAATATTTGTCATTTACCATATCAGCTTCTGTGGGCACAGCTGGTGCCACCTGAGCTGCAGAGTCTGCAATCATCTGTGGTATAAATTTGTGAACCAAAGTCTCTCCTACTTCTAAACTGGCAGTAGGAATTTCTTTCTGTTTAAAGTCACCAGAGCCAATGGATTTTGTCTCATTCTCTTCATCTTCCGTTGGCTTGAAGATTTGCTGTTGCCCAATATGAAACATCTCCAGAAGCTGGCTCCCCGAACGGACACTGGTCTCCAGATTAGCATCTGCAACACCACCCGAGCTGACAATGTTTCTCCTGCTATACCTTCGGTGCAGCTGTATTATTGTCGCCACTAAGCACTTCCGTACTGATTTGTTAACAGTTAAAAATAACAAAGGATTGGCCAGCAAAGAGACTTTGGGCAACCAAATGGCAGTGAGGAGCAAGAAGACTGAAATATCTGAAATATTGAGTATGGTGCGATAAATCACC
Source organism: Tauraco erythrolophus (assembly GCF_009769465.1). Lineage (NCBI taxonomy): Eukaryota > Metazoa > Chordata > Aves > Musophagiformes > Musophagidae > Tauraco > Tauraco erythrolophus. Next base: position 36,237,637 of record NC_141470.1, on the reverse strand, counting down.
AAAGTCACATAGGGGACGCTGCAGAAAATAAATACCATAACCATGGAAAGCAGCATGGCATGAAGCTCAGCTTCTCGTTGGGAGGCATAAGGGATAGAAATTGTATTCTGAGGAGTCCTTAAGGCAGCTATGATGACTTTTTTCTTCTGGCTGGCACTCAGTGCCCTGCGAATAAGAATCATGAAGAGAAATACCACAGCCACTGGTACAATCACAGTGGTGATGTTATAGATGATGACGTATATCAGGTGGCCAAGGGAGTAACTCCAAGATTCAGAACAGGTGGACATGGCATAAATATCAGACACATTGGTCACAACAAATGCTGGAATGCTGGCCACTATTGCATGGGCCCAGATATAGATAACCAGGTCTCGGGATTTTGCATCAGATATTTTTCTTTCCAGAGGGTATAAAACAGAGTAGTACCTGTCAAAAAAGAAAAGAAAAAAAGAAAAAAAATTACAACTGATACATTGGAAATGGTGACGTTTATAATGAGCATAATGCTTATGAGAAGCCTCTCAGGAGCTGTCTGAGCATAATGCCCCAAATCCCTAATTGGTTTGCCAGCTGACTACCTGCTTGTGAGAGAAAAAAAAACTCCAAAGGTCTGCCTTTGCAGATCTGTCTGTAGAAAAAATTGAATTAAACTGAATGAATATTCAAACTTCAGGATCATATTATTGGTGGTGAACAATTCTTTCAATAATTGGGACTATATCACTTTGGCTGACGTGTATGAACACTATTTTGAAGATTTCATCATTTACTTACTCATAAACTAGACACTATATTGCACACAGCACAAAATTTCAGAAAACATTATGGAGGCATAGACATGTTGCATTGAAAGGCCAGACTCATATTAATTTGAAAAGCTGCTTTATGATAGATTTTTTCCTCTGGGTATTGCGAAAAAGCTGTTGGTCACAAATTACATGTACTCATCCACTGGAAGTACACGGGGGTTTTGTTTTACAGAAGCTCTGGTTGGCAAGGCCCTGAGCAAAAGAGCAGTCAAACACTGAACATTCTGTGTGCACTAAAAAAAAAAAAAAAGGCGCATCTCTGACACGCACTTCAAATTTCAGGCACTGATTCATTGTTTGCTTACTACTGTGGACTTCTAAGCTCACAGAATGTTCATGAGAGACCTATCCTTTTACACTTCTCATTATAGGCAGCAGCAGTTTGTGCTTTTTGTGAGTAAGATCACAAGTCTTACTGATGAAGGGCAAATGATATGCTGTTCCAGTGGCAATGCTGGTGTGCATTACAGATAGTGATACTGCATTTAGCAAGACATTAACATTAGAGACATACCACTTTATTAGGTATATAGTCTGGTTTTGTAGAGCTAATGTATTCTGTGGTGATACACTATAACAGACTAATAATAATTTTATCTAACATGTATAAGTCCACTGGTTTAGTAAAGTAACCTGCATTAAACCAGTATCTATGCTTCCTTAAAAATATCTAACTTACAGTCACTGTTAAGATGATAGAGCTGTTCATTTAGGTGGGATCAATGACTGCTAATAATAATAAGCAAAATCAACAGAATCCAAAAACTTAAGACAGTCCAAAGGGCCACTTTTCTTTTAGACTGATCTTCTACATACAAAACCTCTCTGAATTAATTCTAGTTGTATTAATATTGTTTGGGTTTAAAAAAAAAAAAATCTACATTTGAAATCGATGGAGAATCCACCTGAAGCATTGGTAAATTCTTCTAACAGGCAATGGCTTTCAACTTCCACAGTTAAAAATGTGCACCTTGTCTATAGTCTGAAGTTGTCTGTTTTCAAGTTCCATTAGTGAACAAGAATTATTAACAGGAAGAAAGAAAGAATAAAAACTTCTCTGAAGACAAATCTGTAGACTCAAAGTTCTTTATAAATGTTCAGTAAACTGAAAAATAAAGGTTTTCAATGTTACAGAGAAGAATATTTATCCCAATATGTTCTAGAAAGAAGCTGTACACTGTGAGCAAAGCACTGGAACAACAGCAAGACCAGTATGAAAGGGAGAAAAGGGTTTCGAAGGGAGAAAGAAGAAAGAAAAATCAAGGATCCTGGCAAATTTGCTCTCTTACCTGTCAAGAGCAATGGCTGGAAAACTAAGGATGGTCACTGAGCAGAAGACTTTGTGTAGAAACTTGGCAATTCTGCAGAAGAGCATCGTATAGATCCACCAGCAGCAGTGTGGACTGGCACTAAGAGCGATGTCAAAAGGCACACAGACTAGGCTGGCACAGATCCCCGAGCAGGCCAAATTCTTAATGAATCGGTTTGTTACAGATTTAAGTACTGATGTTCTGCAAGTTGACCACAGCACCATGATGTTACCTGTGAGTAGAGACAGGAAGGATAAACAAAGCAAAGCAAAAAAAAAAAGCCCAAACAAACAAACATACCACCAGCCCCAAAGCCCAACAACGGTAATTTCAACAGATCTGCATATTCCTTAGTATTGCAAATAAAAATACTTGTTTCGAGTTTGCCAGGAATCACTGATTTGCACCACCACCCTGCACAAACTAAAAAGTCTGCAATGGCTAGTGGCTTTATAAATCAGATTACTGAAAACAATTACTCCCCAGCTATCTCCTCCCAGCTTCTAGTAACGAACAAATTAGGGCATTTCAGAAGCAAATGCCTAAGTAGGATATCCAAACCATGTTTTTAGATGCTTATGTTGACTCCTGCATTAAATGAGCCCTCCTGAGTATTCAAATATAGAAATTTGCTGAATTGCTCATATTTTAATAACTAGTGCATAATTATTTTTAAATACAAAAATACACTGTAAGTAAATATAAATATAATTAAAATATAAATAAAAAAATATGGGTTTAATCTGTTTGTGTGTAAGCGGATCATAGCAGCTTGCTTTTCTTTCCACTGGCCACTTCAATGGCACAGACAGGCCTGTGTGAAGCCACATCCAGAAGAAATTTGTCTCTTTTTTTTCCCAAGAGATTCTATATATACATAATAACATGTAATTAAATAAACGAGATAGGTTAAAAAAAAAAAGACTTGATGCCCATAACTTCACAAAAGTACACAAAGAATGCAAGCCACTGTTTTGGATATTCAAGCCCTGCTCATTTGTTTCAAATAGAGTGAGTGGATGGCAGTGAAGCAGAAGTACAGAGAGAAACCAGCATTAGCTAAGACTATTTTTCACTTATCATTGTATCTTACTCTAACCAGATCTCAGACAGAAATATCATATCATAGAAACAAATTTTCCATCATGCATTTCCCTGTGATTCTAATTCACACAGCAACAGCACAAGAGTAAATGAAGCAATCTATTCTTACTGCATGCAGCTCTGGACCCCTTCTAATGCATACCAAGATGCCAGAAAACTCACATTCAGAATATAGGATTTTATTTCTCCTTTAAAAACCTCTCTTTAGCAAGATGTTTGCTTTTTTTAAAAAATAACTTTTTTTTTTTAAAAAAAGAGTGCTACTGGGAAAAAAAGGCTTACTAGAACTGTGCAAAAATGAAGATGAATTTAATATTAAAGTCTTACCTTGCAAGCCATAAAACATCCATAATTCCCAAAGCTTTTGCCACTTCCAGTTAATACAAGTTAAAGACAATATTATAGGTGAAGGAAATGCAGACACTCACTATATGACCACAGAAATGCTTACTTGCCCAAAGTGCATTTTATGCACACAGGACACCCAAAGGCAGATCAGCCCATAGTGGCTGGCAGTGAAAAATCACACATCTGTACTTAACCACTTGCTGCAAACTGCCTGGAGTGCATTCAGCTCCACAGACCCGACATACATGGAACTACACCACACATTGTCTCAGCACTAGCTCCTTCTTGTTCTGCCTTGGTCTGCTCAGACTAAGAAGTCCCCTTCCCCTGCGTCCATATGGGCAGAGGTGAGTGATCTTAGGGAGGGAGAGGGTGTTGAGAGGCAGACAGACCGTTCAGGCTTCCCTGCTCCCCATCTTCTTGGCTCTGGTTTTACCCTCCCAGGGTAGGTGACACACAAGAGGCAGTAAACTCTTGTGCTGATCACTGTGGCAGATGCTTTCTGTGGCACCCAAGCAGATGGAGATGTTCTAGTGCAGAGCTAAGGAGGCAGGAGGGGCTCTGCTGGCACAGCTGAGCGGAGTACACACATTCTACATCACGTAACCTGGTCTCGGCTTTCCACCCATGCCTGCACAGACTCCGTTTTGGCTCAGGCTCCAGCACCTAACCCTTGAGCATTTTAGTGCCATCTTCAGACAGAGCATTTGGAGGCTCACTGACAGCAACAGGAAATACAAATGTTCCAAGTGTGTTAAAACTGGAAGGCAGCAGATGAATGGGCAAGGCAATAAGAGCAAGTTAGAAGCACACATTTTTAAAGATACATGCAGACTATATGTTTCTAAGCAAGTTATCCAATTGAAACTGAAAGGTGCCTAATGTTTCATCTAAATGTTTGTCACATATACATCATAAAAACAGCACAAAACCATGCAGTTTTCTTGGGAGATTCACAAGCATTCTTTGTAAACTTACGAGACATTACGAGTTATTTTCAGAAAGCATTCACCCTTTTATGAAATGATCTGACAAAAAATGAAAGCAAACATACTTTATACAATTGCCCCTAGTAATTCTTCATAGTAGTTTTAATGGAGAAAAATCTTTCGTGGAGCATACATCTCTTGATGATACTATCCCACAGTTAATCAATTCTAATGGAGTTTGTTAAATATCTCGCTTTCCGTAAGACACTAAGCAATAAAAAGTCATTAAATCATCTTACCAGACAGCAAATCCAAGACAAAACTAAAATGTAATAGCTCAGTGCATGAGACTGATTAAACTATGTTCAAATTTTCATACCGAAGAAATACTGCAATCATTCTTTGTTATCCAATTCACTTGCACCAAGCAAAAAATGTCCTGAATGACAGGTATTAGTGAACTAGCAAATTTCTCGGTGTTGGCCAAATCACGCAGCTGTGCTCAGTGCATAGCTCGTGTGTGAGCTACTTGTTTTGCACAAGCAGTAACTACATGGTAAAGGCCGGTATCATCTTAATAAAATGTGATTCCTCTTTATTTTATTTCTCCTGGAGACACAGTGTGCCATACCACCAGATCAATCAAAGCATAGCTACCAGCATAAAAATACGGCTTGACAACTCCATTTACTCTGCTGCAGCTGGACAGCATGAAAGGTAGAGTTTAGCTTCCTGCCTCCAAGAACAGTTAAGTTGTTCTTACTGCAGACTGTATCTACAACAGCATGTTGTAGATACTATACATCGTTGACACTTACTAGAAGCTCTTTTGAGTTGAAGTGTAATTGAGTTATGAGGCAGTCAGATTTGTTAGTGTTTTTGTAGGGTACCTACAAATCTACACAATGAGAGGAAAGATCATCTTAAGCTGCTGATTGAGAAGTAAAAAAAGCAGCTGCAGTCCTCCACGTTTCTTTCTGTTGACACTGCCATCCTTTGGCTTGATTTTTCCTTTAACCAATAAAAAAATCCCAAGCTTTTATTTGCCAAGTAGTATTCCTATGGTTGCCCACATAAAATTCCAGCAAGATCATATTCCTGTTCACACGGCCAATATGTATACCAAACAGCAAGTACTAAGAAATACCAGAAAGTCAAGCTTAGCTTCTTGATAAAACAGTGCACCGTTTCAATAGAAGCAGACATACTATTTAAGTCTGCTGTACTTGAATGTCATTTGGAATTCAATTTTCTATATATTGTGTCATATCTTATGCAAATTCCTTTTTGGTAGCTGACAAAATACTGAGTTATGTATTTACTATCTGATGCGTTTTAAAGAATGGAGTCATCATCTGGTTTTGGCAGGTGCTTTGGGCTTGACAATATATTCCACAGGCAGTATTCAACCAATTGTATTTAAAGCTTCCTAAGTTGCTAGGAGATATTCAATCAAAATGACTTGCTTTCAAAATATCTCTGCAGTTATTAAATAAATACTTCTCATATAGCAATAATATATTATTGCAATGTCTTGGAGTATGGGAGATGCTTGGGGTTTTTGTTGTGAGTTTTGTGGGGTTTTTTAATTTAAATCTTTCATCTAGTTTGAATTGCATTGATTTTATAACATTACTTCCAAAGCAAGTTTCAACTCTGTTAGAATGAATATAAATGAAGAATGGAAAAATAAAATAAATTAGAGGGTTTTTCATTAATACTTCAGTAGCTGCTAGAGAACTCCTGAACTATTCTTCAGGGTCCTACACAGGAGCACCATTCAAGACCCCAGACTCTCAACTGTTGAATTACTTCTACAAATTATGTCATATTCTCATTTATACATCAGAGAGTCACAAGGAAATGAAATTAGCTCTGGTGCTGCCTGATCCTAAACAGAAGTGGAAAGAATAAAGCATTAAAAGAAATACTGGTCCTAAGATGACGAAGAACTCTTTAGACAGACAAAATAAAGTCAGAGCCTGAAAGGGGAAAAAAGGATAAGTAGACAGAAGGGTCCACTTGGGACACTAGAAAATTGGTGAGCGAATATCCCTCAGGGAAACATTCTTTTTCTGCTTGGAACTAAAAGTAACTTGTATATTACTAAGCTGCTCTGATGAACCACATCAGCTTCATAGAGACTGGTAGATCTTTCTGCTGATGCCTTCAAATCAAGTATTTCCCTTCATGCATCTCAAAGGCACCCACTCAGAGAAAAAATTACACTAGAAACTTTGCACAGCACCAACTATTAAGAAGTTTCGGAGCAAAACTGCATGCATTTCCTATTCCATCACTCCTCACCTTTCCCCAGCAACTCCTTTCCATGGAAGAGGATAACAACCTTCCAGGCAACAAGATAATTCAACAAGCATTATAGCAATTGCGCTTTGAATCTTTTCCCAATGTCTAGAAGCACTTTGCTGTTCTGTATGTATTAGTCATTCACTGTTGAACCCGTGAGAGGCACTGGCCACCAGCCTCTCACCAGTATTCTGCTTGGCTTACAACTGCACTAGGCTGATGCACATCGTCACAGTGGGCAAAGCTGCCATTTTCTACCATGGGTTAGTTTTTGGGGTGTCTCTGCTGGAAACTGGTCTAGGGCTACATAACCTTGGATTCAAATTACATAAATTACCTGGAATTGTACTGGTTAGCTGGGAGGCATCTAGGGAAAGTCAGAGTGAACAAGCAGCTTGAAAATGTAGCAACTTGCTGTTTCCTATAAGTCAATACTGCTTGGGACATGAGTGTCACAAACAATCACACGTGACAAAGCTTATCCCATACTGGTTGCACAGAATTCCACCACTAAAAGAAAAAGAGAAAATGTTTTTCATTTGAAAAGGAAAAGCGTATCTTTAGTCTTTTAGGAGAATGAGCTATGTCTACATAAAACCCTTACTACATCTGACGTTAGTCAACAACCCTGTCAGCGCAGAGACTGAATGAGCAGGTGGTAAGCATCCAGCTTGTCTGTGCCTTTGAAAATTTCTCCAGGTAAAAAAGAGAAATAGGAAATACTAAAGGTAACTACTGCATGAGAAGCAGCTCTTTTCACATTAGAAACAAACATATGTATAAAGTTTGCCAAACAAGGTCAAAAAGGGTTCATTTTATCCTCTTATATTATAAGTATCAATATTCTGTAAAATCTCCAAGTACTATATACCAGTTCCACTGTATTTAGTTTGAAAGGATGGTTGTTTCCAGTCACCTCCTATTTTTTCTTTAATTTAGAAATATCACAGATAAGCAGCCATACAGTACATGAAGTTGCACAGAAGTACACTGAGAAAGTAAATACAAGAATGGTCCAACACAGCGTTCTGGCCAGACAACATCCTTTAAGTCTTTATAGTGTTTCAGGTTCACTGTATCTGCAACAAGTAACATTCTCTGAGCTTGACATGTTACCAGAGTGCAGTAGTCTTGATTCAAAGCAGCAAAAAATGTTCTTGCTCCTCTTCCAAGTTGTACTCTCCTCGGATTTCACTGCCAGACACAATGCGTTGATGCAGGCATCAACAGCTGGGATAGATAGTTTTGAAATAATAGCTCTTAGCAATAATTCAAATACTGTGAAAGATCCTTAATAGTACCTTAACAAGCAGAAGGACAATCCCCATGGAAACCAGAGACTGTTATCCAAAACAAATGCATTTGCCATGCAGTCATCAAAAAAAAAAGAAGAAATATTGCTGTTTGTCAATTAACTCATGGAACCTAATCCATTAGCGGGGTATGATATTCATCTTACATTTTTGTTAACATTAATCAGCGTGTAATTGAATCAAAATAAAGTCCACTCTCTAGCAAAATCCTCCTCCTCACAGCTTGCCTTCATCTGCTTGCTGATTTCCCTCTCATCCAGAGCAGGGTTCTGGAGATCCAGCTGTCCTTCCCAGCAGAGATCCTCTGTGTACCACACCCACGCTCGGTGCAGTGTCACAGGGAAGGAGCTAGGAGCCCTCTTTATAAAAAAAAACAAAGCAGGAAGCAATGAAAAAGCTTAGAAATTGGGCTTTAGCCATTAAAACCTGCCATTAAAAACAATTAACTGAAAAGTCACAGGTTCTGTCAACATGATGAACAGGAAAAACTTCTGCTGAAACACCAGAATGGTTACATTCCCAACCTTCAAACTCTTTTATTTTCTATTATTTTCTGAGGCATTTCGAGGAATCTGCTATCCACAGAACTCATTATGTTAAAATACACACTTCACTCAAAAGGCAGTTCACTGGAAACATTTTTGGCAATCCATGATAGGTAGCTACCAAATATCCTTATTATGTTAAAACGTATGTTGTTTACTTATTCATCTCCAGAGGGAACAGGGATGTATCAGGATACATGTTGGCTTACCTAGCTTCAAGAAACACATAACTTGTTTCATAACATATCACAGAATCACAGAATGATTGAGGCTGGAAGGGACCTCTGGAAGATCATCAGAATCAAACGCCTGCTCAAGCAGGGACAAATTCTTGTAATTCGTTATAATTCTTGTATATTTTAGTTTAAAAAAAGTATAGTCATCAGACTGACACAATTGCCTTTATAGATAGAAAAACCCATAAAACAAATAGAAACCAAAGGCAACCTTTTTTAACATTCTAGCTACCAACTTAAAAATTCAGTGATAAAATAACAACTGCACTCCAGCTAAAAACAGTGGGCAATAACTTAATTTGTTTTTCTAACATATTTCTTTCATTTTCAGTTTGGGCACATGTGCAAGCAAATGTTTTATATCCAAGACGAAGTGTCTGCTGCAAGAGAACCTTGGAACAAGGTTTGCTGTACAACGAACCTAGTTTTTCCTTCATAAAACAGGTAATCTCATTAATTTTAAGATAACGTATTTCACTCCTGTTCTTAGAATTCTCATTCACATGTTCCTACTTAGATCATAAGTATTGATTTAGAAGTATAATTATGTAGGAGATTTATCAGCGTGGTGCTCTGGTCGCCAAGCTCAGCTCAACTGAACTACATCAAGCATGAATTTGCCCAGTATAGCGTAGTTACCTGCAGAGCATTTCAGCATAGATGTAAATTATTTTGGAAGCCCTTTAATTTAGAGTGTGATACTTTTTCTACATGGCTTCTATTCCCAAGCAAGTGTATAGTTACAAGGTAGAAAAGATTTTAGGAAAGGAGTTAGTTCATAGCAGCTTAGTCCCAGGAAATGAACATAAGATTTTCTTGCAGGAACAGGTAAGTCGTTGCTGAGTTTTGTTGCGGTACCGCCTAGGACTAGTCCGAGGCCAACACCTTCCTACACAATCCACTGGCAGCAGCTACTGTGACTTGTTGTGAAGACTGTTGTAAAGATGGAGTAAAGTTAGAAAACGTATATGAAGAAATTTAAAATTGTGCTTATAGCAAGCAAAACTTCTGTGATATGATGGTATTTGTAATGTCAAAATCATGGTTGATTGTTAATATAATTCCATTTGTGACTTTTTTTGATGTTGTGCTTAGTATTTGATAAATTTATCGTCTGTAGACAGATTATAAAGTAACTGCATCACGCTAAAGGTCTTAGATACCCACTTGTATTTCTTTCAGATATACCCATCTGAAAGGAGATAAGAAAGCGCTGCACTGATAACTCTCTTGTTCTTCATACTCACTGCCACTTTTTCCCACCTCATTTTTTGTACTTACTGTCCCATTAAATGGACAGAGTTTCTGAGCAGGGACAATAATTTTCTCCCTTTCAATAAACTACAGTCCTTCAACAACCACCACGATCATTTCAGTCAATCAAGAAAATAACCAAAACCGCTTATTTTTCTGAAGTACACTTGACTTGTCTGAATTTCTTGCCTCTATTTTAAAACGGATGTCCTCAAAGAACCTGAAACTCTTCAAGATCCTTGGAAGGAAAAAAGTTTAAAGAATATTGTGCCTGAAACTTCAGAACCTTGGATTGTTCCCACTTCAAGAAAATATGACAAATCTATAGCATTACCTTCGAAACCTAAGCTAGGAAATTAAAAACCTGAAAAAAGAATGTCCAGATTTACTACTCTAAGCATAATAGGAATATAAATCTTTTCAAAATTATTAACTTTTTAAATCACAGTGCCTAAGGGACCAGCTTGTTTCACTTATTGCAAAAGTAATACTTTTGTACTCAGCACTGGTGAGGCCGCACCTAGAATATTGTGTCCAATTTTGGGCCCCTCGCTTTCAGAGAGATATTGAGCTCCTGGAGCGAGTCCAGAGAAGGGCGACTAAACTGGTCAAGGGGCTGGAAAATAAAACTTATGGGGAGTGGCTGAGGGAGTTGGGGCTGTTTAGCCTAGAGAAGAGGAGGCTGAGGGGAGACCTGATTCCGGCCTACAAGTACTTGAGAAGGGATGGTGGGGAGGTGGAGGAAGGGCTCTTTACATTAGTGATGGGTGATAGGACAAGAGGAAATGGGTATAAGCTTAGTCAGGGGAGGTTCAGGTTGGATGTTAGAAAGAATTTCTTCTCTGAAAGGGTTGTTAGCCACTGGAATAGGCTGCCCAGGGAGGTGGTTGAGTCCCCATCCCTGAATGTGTTTAAGAAAAGGGTGGATGAACTACTTAAGGATATGGTTTAATGGGAGATTAGGGGCAGTTGGACTGGATGATCTCTAAGGTCTTTTCCAACCTAGAAATCTATGAAAAATATAACCAAAAATGTTTAAACCCAAGGACTTTACATGACCCTCATGAGAGACCCCCATGACAAGGGGACCAATGTTTTTACCTCTTGTATAGAGGAAGGAAATAGAAATAGAAATAAAAAAAAGAAATAGATATAGAAGAGTTAAAAATATTGGTGTCGACATCACCAGGACACATTAAATCATTAGCAGAAGTACTGGATCCTACATCTTCTTTGCCAACCAAGTATCACATCTAGCGATCCATCTGGCCTTTCTTACACCAGGCTTTGTGCCAGTCACCTTCAGAGAGCAAATCTGATGTTGTTAACTGAAACACTACAAGGTCTGGGATGCAAGCAAAACAGGTGATTTTTCTGAACAGCCAATCTGTCTGCTTTTCATCATTCATGGTACAAGAGGAACACCTTTTGACCCTTTGTTTTATAAAGAACTCAGAAAAGGGCCATTTTGAACACATGCATCATAAAACAACTGAGGGGATGCAATAGTACTACTTCTTATGCAAGGTGATGTCAAGCAACATAGCAGTTTACTTGAGCTCCCTTGACCGCTGAATCTAATTGTAAACATCAGTCTTAACACAGGTAGCAAGTACATTTAAGATTTGTTTTTAAGTAACAATCCTATCTGCCAGTAGCTCTTTGTACAGAGCCTGTAGCCACTTCTGTTGGTAACCTTGCTATGTACGTCCAGTCACGTCTTTTCAGATGCTCCTTTTTGTCTGACTTCACCCACATGCACCTGCAATTCATATTCAGGCATGTGGCTGCTGTCAAGGAGATGTGGTCACTAAGACACGACTTTTCACATCACAGATGTGGCTCAACTTTGCTTCAATTACAGGGCCAGCCCCAGTCCCTACTAGGTTCTTCCAGGAGAAACCTGCAGGACCTCTGTCCTCTCTATGCAAGATGCCAAGGTCAGATCCAGAAGGAGACTTGACAGCTTTGCCCTTGTGAGGCTGTGGAAAAACTCAGGTCTTTTAGAGCAACTCCAGCATGTGGCCTGGGCTGTAAGCAGCTCCAGCATCGACAGCAGACAGGAGCAACTTTCTACCTCCCATTCTGGACCTGACATCCTCCTGTGCTATTCAGAGTCTTACTCCCTCCTGCCTTCACCCTCATATCTGTACAAAATGTTACCAGACCAGAACACAACACAGACATGGTCCAACAACATTGCGCTTATGCAAAATTATTTTTTCTGTATCTAATAATTTTCCAGTTGTTCACTCAAGATATTAAGACAAAACTTACAAAAGAAATTAGCTGCTGTACCATATTGTAGTATAGTGGATATGTGAGATCTATACTGTCTAACAGTATACAACTGACTGGACAATTTGACTAAATTACTGGTTAGCTCATTTTCCCTGGCTTGTTTATTGAGGAAAAAAGTAGAAACACACACAATTTAAAATGAATGATACTTAACAGAGAAGCACAATTTTAAAAGCCTGCAGATAATTACTAGTAGTTGGAAGACAGACTGTATTCTCCTTGGTAATTGAGGCTATCTGCACTCTTGATTAAAAAAAATAATTCCTACCCATTAGCATCCATTTTCATCCTCTGTTGCAGCTGAAATGATAAGAGTTTGTAGCTGAAAGACACCATCGTAACAGCTATTTCATAGAGCAGAAGTTATTTTCTGGCCTACCCGAGTCTTCAATCATAGAATCACAGAATACCAGGTTGATACCAGAGACCTCAAGGATCATGTGGTCCATCCTTTCTTGGAAAACACACGGTCTAGACAAGATGGCCCAGCACCCTGTCCTGCTGAATCTTAAATGTTGAGGAATCCGCCACTTCCCTGGGGAGATTATTCCAATGGTTGGTTGTTCTCATTGTTAAAAATTTTCCTCGTGTCCAATGGAATCTCCCCAGGAGTAATTTGTACCCATTACCCCTCATCTTTTTCATGGGACTCCCTGTAAAAAGGGAGTCTCCACCTCCTTTGTAGCCACCCTTCAAATACTGGAACATTGTGATAAGGTCTCCCCTAAGCCCTCTTTTCTCAAGGCTGAACAAACCCAGTTCTCTCCGCCTTTCCTCATGTGGCAGGCTTACAGTCCTTTGATCATCTTTGTGGCCCTTCTCTGGACCCTCTCCAGCCTGTCCACATCTGTTTTGTATAGCGGGGACCAAAACTGAATACAGTATTCCAGGTGTGGCCTGACAAGCACTGAACAGAGTGGGATAATGACATCTCTGCTAGTGATGCCCTTGTTGATGCAACCCAGCATCCTGTTGGCTTTCTTTGCCACAGCAAAAGCCACAGCAAAACACTGTTCGCTCATATTGTTCTTACTGTCTACCAGGACCCTCAGGTCCCTTTCCACAAAGCTGCTCTCCAACTGGGTAGATCCTAGCCTGTGCTGTGCTCCTGGATTATTTTTTCCCAGGTTCAAGACCTACCACTTGTTGAGCTTCATAAGGTTCTTCTTAGCCCACTATTTCCATCTACCCAGGTCTTAGTGCAGGGTGGTACTCCATTCCAAAGCATCCACTTCCCTTCTCAGTTTGCTATCATCAGCAAACTTCATCAGGGTACACTTGATCCCCTCATCCAGGTCACTTACAAAGATATTAAGGGCCCAATATGGAACCCTGGGAGACCCCACTTGTGATAGGTTGCCAGTTTGAAAAACAACTATTCACCACCACTCTCTGGGTGCATCCTGTCAGCCAGTTCCCCACCCACTGCCCAGATGACTTGTCTAGACCATAACACATCAGTTTGTCCAGGAGGAGGCTGTGGGAAATTGTATCAAAACCATATTGAAAAGTCTTGTGACTCTTTTTTTTTGCTTTCTACAACTAGGAAAGATGTGATGTCATTTTTGCATTAGTTTGACTGTGTTTCCCTTTCTCCAAACTGCCAGGTTACGAGAAACAAAATTTTATTCTTTATACAGTCTTGCCATGCAGCAATTCACCAGGTCACCAGCTGGACATATTTGCTCTTGATTCTTTACACACAGATGCTTTCAGACAGAAATTACATATGCTTAATACGTCCTGTGCAGTGGGACTAATTTGCATTTATTTAGAAACAAACATTTTTCCTTTCTCCATAGCTGACTGTAAAATGAATGGTTCTCTCTGCTCCTCCCAGCCCTGTGAATGGACTCAGACAATACTCATTAGAAAAAAGAAAGTAGAGCTGGGGACCCTGACACAGATGTTTGAAACACCGTGAGTTATAAACTGAAAAAGTCAGTATGACTCTACATCAAATATTGCCCCCCCAAAAAAAATCACATGGAAAAATGTTCTGTCCAGTTACCAGAGTGAGGTATTTCACTGAAAAAATATGAATTTACAGAGACAAATCAGATTTATTCTGACTTGCCAAAGGGAAGAGATGTGTTCTCATGAGATATAAACTGTGTCAGGTGTCATGGTTTAGCCCAGCCAGCAACTAAGCACCACGCAGTCGCTCACTCCTCCTCCTCTGGTGAGATGGGGAGGAGAAAATAGAACAAAAGCCTCGAGGGTTAAGACAAGTCAGGGAGAGATCGCTCATCAGTTATGGTCATGGGCAAAACAGACTCGACTCGAGGAAAAAATCAGTTTAATTTATTATCCATCACACAGAGAGGATAATAAGAAACAAAGTCAGACCTTAAAAACACCTTCCCCCCACTCCTCCCTTCTTCCCAGCTCTACCTCCTCCTCCCCAGCATTGCTCATTCCCCTGCAATGGGGAATGAGGCATTGCAGGTCAGTTCATCACATTTTGTTTCTGCTGCTCTTTCCTCTTCAGGAGGAGGACTCCTCACGCTCTTCCCCTGCTCCACCGTGGGGTCTCTTCTCACAGGAGACAGATCTCCACAAACTTCTCTGACATGAGTGCTTCCCATGGGATGCAGCTCTTCACGAACTGCTGCAGCATGGGTCTCTCCCATGGGCTGCAGTACTTCAGGAACACACTGCTCCAGCAGGGGCTTTCCCACAGAGTCACGGCCTTCTTCAGGCACAGCCATCCACTCCAGCGTGGGGTCCTCCACAGGCTGTGAGTGGATCTCAGCTCCACTGTTAATCTCTACAGGCTGCGGGGGAATCTCATCTCCGGCACACTTCCTCCCACTCCATCTTCACTGACCTCGGTGTCTGTGTAGCCATTTCTCTCAGATCTCACTCCTCTCTCTGCTGCAGCTGCACTGGGCCCGACTGCCCTGATGAATTCCGGCAGCCTCAGCGGGACAAGCTCTGCCCAGCAGGCGTCCCGGGAGCGGGGGGCTTTGGAGCACCCCGAGCTGTGGCTGCTGCCCAGACCCACCAGGCGAGATCGGGGGGGCAGCCACCAGCGCCTTCCCCCTCTCTCCGCTGAAGGTCCCGCATGGCGCACGTTTCTTTATCCCTTCTTACAATATGTTATTCACAGAGGTGCTGGTCGGCTCGGCCCTGGCCAGAGGCAGGTCCCCCTTGGCCAGAGGTGGGTCTGACATGGAGCCAGGGAAGCTTCTAGCAGCTTCTCACAGGAGCCATCCCTGTAGCCCCTTCTCCCACTACCAAACCCCGACACAGCAAGCCAAGTGCTTCACTGCCGAGATCACGGTGACATTTCTGGCCTGACTGAATGCAAGAGGTGGGGTTTGGGTTTTTTTTCCTTAAAACTTACAAAGCCCTAAAGTAAAATTTGAGATTTTGTTGATTAAGCATTTCATTTACAAAAACCATTCTTGATTCACACTCTCCTTAAATTTCCTCTTTCATTTTTCTACAGTCCCCCGTCTGCAAACACAACTCCAGTATAGGACTTCTGTAGTGTTTACTCTCCAGTCTGCTTGCTTTTACTCTTTTAATAACTGAGTTCCCTTTTCTTTGCTCAAAATCCTCGCAGCAAGAGACAGTTGCTGTTCCCAGGTCCATCCTCTGCAAGACAGCACTGTTAAACCCAGAATAAATTTGGGCTTAGTGACATGGGCCACAATCATTCGTTCTTCAAATGACTTCACAGAAAATACTATGAAAAAAAATAGTATTATTGCTTACCACTTCCCTTTTATTAAAAAAAGCCAGAAATTCAGCTTGATCCACATTTTATATCTCTTCGGCAAGGCTAATGGGTAGTAGATTGATCTAATCAGGACTGATGACTCAAAATCCAGAGAGACATTCAAGTGCCCAGGATTGACTGAAGTAAAGGGAACCAGGTTCAGTTACACAAACTGAAGAAATACTGAATTTTTTCCTGACCTTAAGAATAAGAAAAGTTTTTAATATTCTAGGTCTGGACATCCCCTAGCCAACAAAATAGTCCTGAGGGCAAGGTGAGCTGTAAAATTGCGTAATATTCACCCCAAATACACCCCTGATGTGTTGAAGGAATTTTAAAGTTTTCTTTTAACCTTCCAAGAATCCAGATGACTGCCCTACTGGAAATGGAAGAATAGTATGGTCATTTTTACTGTAAATCTCCTTTTCTTTTCTAGTGTTACAATCAGCCATCTATATTTGGACTTCATAAGTTGCTGGGCACAGCAGAATATATTCTACACTGAAATGTGCTGTAACACTGCCAAAACCTTGCCATGTGTTTCCTTGCACTAACATGGGCTTATGACCTAGCATGAGCTGATGACACAAACTGTCTCATCAACCATCCACATGCAGTATAAAATTTTAAACTTGTGTTTTGCTGATAGATGCAACTGAAGAGAATCTGTTTTGCTGATATATGGAATTTTTAGGTCTATTAGTGTATTAAAATAAAAGTGATTTCAATATGAATTTTTAATATGAAAAATAAACATACAAAGCTGGAACAATGTAACCTAAAATTAGTTTCTAGTTTTATTTTCTGAAAGTAGAAAATTGTTGCTCACCAGCCTGGGCTGCGGCACCAGGGACGCTGTTGCATCCTCCGCAGCCAGGAGGAAATGGCCTGCCTCTTGTGGGCAGGATAGGTACCCTGAGTTGAGTGGTTAATTAGTAGTTCATTAGCTCAACTCAGTCCAGCTGGATAAGAATGATTAGTGCCATAGAAAACTATTTCATTGTCTTGCTACATATGTACAACCTGACAAGGTCTACCATGAAAGGTCTAGCCATATGCATGTAAAAATTAAACGAACCTAAGACACATGTAGCATACAACTAACCCTATAAAAGACGGCAGTCGCCATCAGAAATGAGAGAGAAGAACCATATATGCATATCCTACCTCTTCCGCCAAAAAGGATTGTACCCAGGCAGTGACTTGTTTGATTGGGGCGAAACAGCAAGTGGGTGCATCAAATCACTTATAGCTTGCAGTGTTTTCCTATACACATACACAAATACATGCTCATTAGCAAAGCTTTCCAGGGTTCTTGCATCTGTTCTCTGCAGTCATCTGTAAAACAACATTTCTTGTTGTGATGCAGGCAGTAAAGCCACAAATAACCAAGATGTTAGTTGCTGGATCGTAGATCTCTGCTTATTAAACATTCAACCCACCTATCACTACAAAATGAGGTATGTATTATTTATATATCAGCAGTTGTCTTTTGTATTTCTACATTTCTCACCCACTTCTTCCCTTTTGCTTTCCTACAGAAATTACCATGTCACAATGGTTGGGAATGCTTGCATGATATATTTGTGTAATTGCTTCTCTCTTGTACTGAATCATCCATTATCAGCAGGTGAAGACGTTTCAGATATCTCTATACCATATGGAAACAAACAAACAGAAAATTAAAACAATCCAGCAATTTCTCTTGCTTTCTGCAGACAAAGTAGCAACAGAAACGTATGCCAAATATCTATAGCACTTTCGGCTCTTCCGTAAAGGAACTAACAGGTGTCTGTTTACAGAAGAAACCCCTTCAGCTTTGTAACTCCATTGCCTGGATGCAAAACTTTATAAATTTCAAGTAACAACTATATAATTAGTCTTGTTACCTTAAAAAGAAACATGCACACATTTTGCACTATTCAGGGTGAATATGAAGAGCAAATTTGAGTTTGCATATTTCACTAGTCCCTGCAAAATTGCTATTGCAAATTCAAGATGGCAGAGCCAAGGAAAAAGCTCTTGTTAATTTATCTACAGGTGTTTCACATACTTCAACTAGTGACCTAAATACATGAAAAATGCGTGGATTCTTTCCTGAGGCATTTAGAGATTTGCCTCTAGAGATTTGCAACATAAAGACTAAGATCAGTCTGCATGAAACATGGATGGAAGTAAATGTTGCGAAAGGATCAGAAGAAACAACAGAGCAAGGGTGAAAAGAATGTCGTGTATTGATAAAATAAGGACACCACTGACACAAATAAAACCTGTAAACTGGGAGTAACGTGCTGTTTGCATCAAGACCAGGAGGCCTGTGCTCTGAAACAGCCACAGCAGAGATGACATGTCAGCAGAGGACTCATGCTGTAATACAGGAGGATGGCGAGGAGGTTGCAGTACAGCAGTATAGTCACTGCTCCCCTCCCTGTTCCAGCAGGAAGACAAACTGCGGCTATAACGATTCCCAGAAGGATGGAACAAAGACAAGGGACAGCAACCTTGCCAAGAAATTACAGAGGGTAATTAAGAATCACAATAAACAGGATTCTGAGGCAGAAGATCCTCCTATAGTAACTGCTGACTCCTAACAAGTTTAAAAGACCTGTTCAAAAACCATTTCATTGTCTTCCCGCCCATTGCACAGAAATAATCCAGACCACTTGAACACACACGTGTTGGTGCTTGTGAGCATGTGCAAGAGAATAAGGGCTGAAATCAGTGGTTTTTAAAAAATAAAGTACTTCTCTTTCATAAGGTTTCACATCGATTTTTGTTACACTAAATTCTTGTAGAATTTAAGATACCAATTTAAATTCAATTTTACTTTTTTATTTCGTTAAGCAGCAACCTCCTTCTAAGAAATACTGGTATTATCCAATACCAATCCCAAAACGTGTCAATGCCTGGTTAACTTGGACATAATTCCCACTGATCGGGTTTGAATGAACAAATTAAGAAAAAGGCATGTTCCAGTTTTAGCTGGGACAGTGTTAGCTCTTCTTTTTTTTAACAGCTAGAAGAGCTCCGTGTTTTGGTTTTACTCAGAGGCTCACTCTGAGAAAAATGCTGATAGCAAGCTGCCAAGGACTTTTCAGTGTGCCGGAGTGCAAAAACACGGCAGGATAAGGGGGGAGCATAGTTGGGACAAGGGGGACACGATTCCCCTTGTGATTTGTGGCGAACTTAAGATTGAGGGCCAAACTGGCCAATTAGTATTCCATATCATGCAGCGTCATGCCCAGTATAAAAGTGAGGGGCAGCCGGGAAGAAGGGCTTTTGCACTTTGGCTTTTGCGCTTTGGCTTTTGCCGCTTTTGCTCTTTTGCGCTTGCTGTGTTTTTCGCTCTATTGCTTTTCTTTCTTTTTTTTCTTTCCTCTCTCTCTCCCAGTACTCCCACTCTCGGAGTACTCTCTCTCCCTCTCTGCCCCTCTCTATTTCGGGGCCTCGCGTTAGTCCGGGATTGCAGTTTCGGGACGAGACGGGCTTCGCATACGAGGGGGTGGTGAGCACCTACATTGTATTAAATCATCTGTATTAAATCACTCTTATCTCAACCCACGGGTTTCACGTTTATCCTTTAATTCTCTCCCTCATTCCTGGGGGTGGGGGAGGGGGAGTGACCGGCTGGGGGGGGGGGGGGGGGGCGGTTCAACCTAACCCACGACAAGGCATTACAGAAATTCTCTTTTTCTATGAGACATTCTAATAAGCCCTTCAGGTGCTAAAGTGCCAGTGCAAGCGTAAGTAATGCTTAATGAGGAGGCACTCAAATAACAGCACCATCTACTATCAGAGGTTACCTCGTTTCACTCCTGTTTTCCAGTGGGAAACAACTCATCAGCAGTAACTGTTTTAAATAGTTTGCTACTAGATGTGCACTGGGGAAAACCACATTAGAATCACTCTGTAAGCTGTAAAGACAAGTTTAATATAAACAAACAGAGGGCTTCACAGTGATGGTCATTTTTGATTGCATATTTGTAATAACCTCTCTTTCGACATTTGAAAAGGATATAAATATAGCAGGAAAAATAGTGACCTGTGTTCCAAAGTGTCTTCATTAAAACGTCTTTATTTTAGCAAACTAGCATATCGACTTCTTGCAGATTCTATCAAGGTGATCTCGTTTTGTTGGTTTTTTGTGTGGTTTTTTTTTATTTATTTAAAGTAATTATTACTGACAGACTGCAAATGCTCCAGTGCTCTCCTAGAAGTAGAAAAATATTCAGCACAGGGAACTATATGACAACCTGTCCTGCCAACCCACTGCTACGTATGGAGAAACCTGTGGATGATCTATATATCCATGATCCATTTGGATCTTTGTGCTAACACTGTAAGAGTGCCACAAACTGTGACGCCGCTTTAAAAGCTTTAATTTATGACAAGTGCCTTCAGAAGAAGTCTCTTTTTGAAAAGCATAGTAGAGGAAGATATCATTGCTAAAGTAACAAACTTGGAATTAAAACAGTAGATGGTCTAGATTGGAAGTAAAGAAAGAAAAAGCAAAAAGCCCGCAGCATTTTACTGAGAGTCCACAGTCGCCTCTGGAGCTTACTCAATAAAAATTTAACTTCAAAAATCAGCACTGTAATGATGCAAAAAGAATCATTACATAGGAACTCAAAGACATGTTGTTAACCCCGAGTAATTCTACCATCGCTGATGTGAGTAGCTCAACAGACCACAGCAGAACTTGCTCACTGTGGAGAGCAAGGGTGTCCCACCTGCACCCTAAAGCAGAAATTACATGATATAGCACTTCACTGCCTCTATAAAATAATTTTCAGTGGAGATTATTCCTTTTTTGTTCATGCCTCAGTGTTCCAACAGTAAATAAATCAAAACCTCCTGGTATTTCAAGGATGGAAAAGTTAATTTACCATTTCAAGCCTTATTGGTAAAATACGCTAATAGAGAGATGTAACTGACAACTATGATGGTCAAATAAATATTTCACAAAGCATCTACCGTATACATAAATGATAAAACATTAATGCAATATTAATGTTTGAGTTGTATATACATTCATAATTACTGTTATTGAATGGCTGTTTAATTGCCTACTTATAAGTCTTAATCTGGCAGTGCAGAGCAGCAAATACTGCCAGTATGTCAGTAGCCTTTTCTGAGTTTAAATAGTTTAAATAATGCATCGATCATGTTGTATCTAATTTGCAAAATGTCTGGGTTTGTTGTTTTTTTAAAAAATAAAAGCATCTCTCTTCCAGGCCAAATCTTGGCCAGTGATTTCTGCCACATGGCTCAGTACAATACTAATGGCAGTCATGCAGCTTTATCTTCTGCAATGTTTTGAAACCACATACCACAGATGTGCCTGCCCGCGTACAGAGAGCTCCCTTACAAACGTCAGTGGAAGGCACTACTCTCTCAAGGCTGTGACTTGGTAACGATACTCTGCAAAAAAAATGGAAATTAAAAACAAATTTTATAATGCCAAACACTAAGAGAATTGTGGAATGACCCAAAGGACTATTTCCATTCCTTGGAAATGAGCAGACTTAATTGGGAAGCATTTTTATGTATTCTTTTTTTTTATCATTTCACTGATCCCAGGCTGCCTGATTTATGAATTAGTTGTAAAATATTTCATAACTAGGTTTCCTTTGCTGAGATGATGGAGTCTCAGTAGGGCACGCAAGGAGACTTACGTTATAAACAAACCTACTTAGAAAAGCTAAAATCAAAACAAAATGCAAAACTGAGACCTGAAGCCACTTTTCATCCTTCACACAGGCCACTGTCAATGATTTTGGCTGTCCCAATCTTATGTAGATGAACATGATCATAAAGCTACCTTACTGCCTTCTCAACCCTGCTAAGATTGTGACACAAGCAGTGACGGGAAAGCAGGACTCACAGGTCATCTCTAATTCTCTCTGCTATAGGCAACGGAATGAAGAGGAGAAGATGGACAGTTTTCCTTTCGACCCTTTCATCAGGTTAGTAAGTAAGAGTAACGCCACCCACAAAAGGAGGCGGCAGATTTTTTCTCTGGAATACAAAGGGGAAAAAAAGGAAGAGAGGAGGAGACTACTGCCTATGTGAGCATCACACATACCAAGTTCAAATTCTACCAAGAGTATAAAAGTATAGCTTTAGCCTCCCAGAGGCACAAACGCAGAGATTGATCTGGATTGGTCTCATCATAATTTTTTAATTCCCTCTGCAACAAAGGACCCAGCCCAAACCACCAGCAGACTCTTCTTGTGTCGACAGTTCATTCCTCACATACCTAACATCACCTGGGTGTGATCAGCATTAACATACCACAGTGTTCCTCTCCGCAGTCTACCAGAGGAACCAGAAGGCATTACCTCGTTAAATTCCTATTTCCCTCAAACATCACATTTAGATGAGCACTGATAATACAATTACCGGATTCACACTGCTCTGAAAATACATTAAAACTGTAATTCAATGCAACTGGCACTAAAATTATCATAGAATCATAGAATCGTTAGGGCTGGAAGGAACCTTCAAAGGTCATCTAGTCCAACACCCCTGCAAGGAACAGGGATATCTCCAACTAGATCAGGTTGCTCAGGGCCTCGTCCAACCTGGCCTTGAACGTCTCCAGGGATGGAGCATCCACCACCTCTCTGGGCAACCTGTTCCAGTGTTCTACAACTCTCATGGTAAAAAATTTTTTCCTAATATCCAACCTGAATCTACCTCCCTCTATTTTAAAACCATTACCCCTTGTCCTATCACAACAGGCCCTCTTGAACAGCCTCTCCCCATCTTTCTTGTAGGCCCCCTTGAGGTACTGGAAGACCGCTATAAGGTCACCCTGGAGCCTCCTCTTCTCCAGGCTGAACAGCCCCAACTCTTTCAGCCTGTCCTCATAGGAAAGGTGCTTCAGCCCTCTTATCATCTTCGTGGCCCTCCTCTGGACCCTCTCCAACTGGTCCATGTCCTTCTTATGTTGGGGACTCCAGAACTGGACGCAATACTCCAAGTGAGGTCTCACAAGGGCAGAGTAGAGGGGGAGAATCACCTCCCTCGACCTGCTGGCCACGCTCCTCTTGATGCAGCCCAGGACGCGGTTGGCCTTCTGGGCCGCAAGAGCACATTGCCGGCTCATATTGAGCTTCTCGTCCACCAGTACTCCCAAGTCCTTCTCCTCAGGGCTGCTCTCGATCCATTCTCCGCCCAGTCTGTATTTGTGCTTGAGATTGCCACGACCCAGATGTAGGACCTTGCACTTGGCCTGGTTAAACTTCATGAGGTTGGTACGGGCCCACCTCTCCAGCCCTTTCCTCTACTCTAACTTTTGCATTTTAACTTATTAATTGTTTACCAATTTCAAGTTGCTGGGAAGCAGAACAAATGTTGAAGAAATGCATGCCTCTTCCTCTTTGTCCTCATATATACTCTTAGGATAATTTTTTGTTTCTAAGAATTCTTTATTACATTTAAAACCATCAAGATTTACAATGACTGTTTCCATGCTGTGTCTGTTGGCTACAATAGATAATAGGAGGTAATTTTTTTCTCTGATTTTATCCTTTTTCTGCCAAGTGCTGTTTGTGAATATTATTAATTCAATTTACTTTCTAATTTTCCATTTTTACCCTATTTGAATTGTTCATGGTTGTGTGGTTTCTTAAACACATTTTCAATATCTATTACTAAAGCTATATTGGAGTAGTCATGTACATTTCATGGAATTACTCTACAGGTGAGGTCTTTGCGTCTGTTCAGAAGACAAAGCAGAAAAAAAATCTAATCTCAAGTTACCATTTCAGTACAACAAACACCAACAAGAACCACAGCTCTGCTAAGTACTGAGAGGCAAAACGGTACAGGAGGCAATATCTTTTATTAAACCAAGTGCAAAAGTTGAGGAGGAAGACAAGAAGCTTTCAGGTGAAAGACAGACCCCTCTTGGATGCAAGATGTTCAGTACCCTTTGGTCTGTATTGTTGTTTACAAGAGCTCTGTATGGTTTAGCACAAACCTGGTAGGATATTTCTTACATTTACCAAAATGCAAGTAAACAAAATGCAAAATAAAGCAGAGGTTATGACAAATGTGAATACTAAGTAATCTTCAAAGCTAAGTTTTGTGACTCTAATGATGTTGTCATTAAGACAAATACTGCATTAACACTGTAGTCTGTACACAGCTCGCCTCTTCATACAGATGGAATAATAGTACTTAGCTATTTTCATTGGCACTTCACAGTGTATTTACCTAAAAACCCTTACTCATGTGTCTTCAAATTTAATTTTATCTATTCAGATTATCATTGCACTTGCTCCACACAATATCACACAACCTGCAATCAGAGCAGGTGGTGGTAAAACTCCAGTATAACTGCATTTTTTTTTGTTTGGTACCAGTGGCAGGATCATCTAGAGTCCTCTATTTTGCTTTTTGTGGACAAAACTGATTTACACTTTTGTGATCTTGAGAAAAATAAATACAGTAAAAAAACACAGAGGAGTATATAAAAATCAAATACATTAGGGAAATCTCTCATATTCTTCACTCCACACCTTTCAAAATAAAATCTTGCCATATTTACCGGGCCAAGAGAGGCTCAGTTTTAATCACACTAACTCAACTGAATTAAGGATAAGACACTGAAAATAAACTAGCTTGATTAAAGACAACCTCTTTTTTACCCTGGAGAAGTTGAAAATTTACAAATTTACAGCTTTAACAATGTTTCCTAAACAATAAAATTTCCTTGATCATGAAAAACCTTTAGATGCAAAGGATGACAAACACTTCAGCGCACTTCCACTCTTACCTTGAGTCCACACAGATGGGACAGAGCAGTCCCATTGCTCCAGCCCTGACACTGAGTTTCCTGACACCTACTCATTTGTGCAAGGAAAACCAAGGCAAACTACAACTTTGTTGTAGTTCTGAGGTCCAAGTTGGACCCATAAAGGAAAATTCAGATCTGCCAACAGTTCTTAGTTGTTACAAGAAACACAGGCTGCTGTCCTTGTTAGCAGCAGTAAACAAATAAAAGTTTAGCCAGTTATAAAGTCACGTCTATAACTTTTGAGCACCTTTTCTATTCATTTTGAAAACATTTTACTCTGGTGACTGAATTCCCTATAAATCTTCCTATCGAAACTTTCATGAAAAGTAACTAAGGCCTTCAGCATGAACTAGATCAACACATGCAAGAGCATATGACATGATATAATATCCCATAAAACAGAGAGGCCAGCAGCTTTATTTATCTAAGACAGTGATTCATGGTAATAGCTGATAGTCAACCAGCAAAACGTTTCTTTTCCAGACAGAGTGAAATACAGGAAACTCCCTCTTTCCTGCCAAAACATCACCAATACATCAGTGCTTTGAATAACAACCCCATCTGCTTTCCTCCTACCCTACTTCTATGCAGAAGGAGCCTCTTCCGCTCCAACACCCTTTCCCTCTGCACCTCACTATGACACTGCCTTTCCGTGTCACCTGTTACCTGGTGTAAGACTTTGCTTCTTAGGTAACGGAGCACAGAAATCTCTCCCAGCCCTTGCCGTGACAAACGGCCTATACAGGTCTATAAACAGTGAGGAATCGAGCCAGGCGGCAGGCACCGGTCTCCTCACCCACGCAGAGGGGATTCGGCACCCGCATCGCCTCACCAGCCGCGCCGGCCCCAGGCTTGGTGGTGCAGCTCGTGCCAACAGCCGCATGCACCAGGATTTCAGTCGCTTTCTCTTACCAGCTACCGGAGGGTGCCAGATCTGCAGAGCACAGAGCATCCCTTTTTCCCTCGTTGTGCCTGAGTGACTGGAGCAGGGAGAGGGAAGCATATTACACATCTGGTTGCGCTGCCTGACGGGTTTTTAGCAAACTACTGCACCTATCATTTTTCTTAGCTTTTTAAGTGGGGACGTAGGTTGGGCAAGATTGGGCAAGAAAGGCAGAAGGCAGGCCGTCCTCTATCAGCCAGAAGGGTGTTCAGAGAAGCACTAACCACTGCCACTAACGCTCCAAGCAGGGTTACAGACATACCTTCACACGACATAATGTCATGTGTTAACATGAATCTTGCACGCACGCTTTTTAGAATTTTGCGCAAAAGCAAATTTCACACAGGCTGACTATGAGGGCGTTAGTGGCCCCAACTGGCCACATCTGAGACCCCCAGTCCCTGCCCATGGCTCCAGCAGCTGCGTTCAAGCTCTGGCCTGGGCACAGTACTGGCATCAGCTGCTGTACAGGTGTGCCTGTCTCCTGTCTCTTGGGTCATCTCAGACCTGTGTCACTTTATTCTCCAGTTAAAGAGATTAAACATTGTGTGCTGTCACTTTCCTCCTCCTTAAGAGAGAGAACATTAAAAAGATGGCAAATATCTCACACAGGATCTACTCTTAACATCTATGTAGCTGCTTTTTTTATCTTGACCAAAGAAGCTCCCTCTCTATTCCAGCTGGAGTAGCTATCTCTATGGCTGGTTTCCTAATACGAAAAAAAGTTAAATACAACAAATCAAAAGCTCTCATTTATACTTAAGATCAAACCAAGGTTCCCCACTGCTTCACTGAAATATATGGCACTTTCTAGCATGCGTTTCATGGGTAAGTATTGCTGCAGTACAGGTCTATAATTTAATACTCCCTGCTGACTACTAGCACACTACTAGTATCTGTGACTGCTACTACATGCTGCTGTTGCAGTAGTTACCATGCCAAAATGACAATTTTCAAAAAAATATCTCTGATTGCACTCAGGAGGTTCAGCAACAAAACAGAGTCAAAAGATTACAGGAAAAAGGAGCTGTGAGGAAACTCTTCAGTCTGACTGTGGTCTTCTCCATAGACCAAAGTAATTTTCTGTAACTCACTTCCAAATCTACAGTCAGATTTCAGTCTTTGTTCCAGTTCTTTACAGGCTTTGCAACTGTTAGACTTAAAACAGCACAGAATTATTTTTTTTTATTGCATGCTCCTACGATGGTCTCAGTTTATAATCAATCTTTCTGGAACCCCCGAGCAGCAGCAAATTGTTCAAAAGACTCCCCAGCTCGCGGCAGAATTATTCCACACAGTGGTAGTATCCGATTAATCAGAACAACTGAAAGCACTGAACGGCCAGCAGGGATTTTCTAATTAAGACTCTTCCAATGTAGTGAATCATTTTTCAAATCAAAATTTATTTTAAAAATAACTTACTTGAAGCAAAATAGAAGTGGAGTTTTTTCTGTGCGGTTTGGGTTTTTTTTAAGACAAAAGTATATGAAAATTTGATTTCTAGAGCTTCCAAAGGTACAGCCTGGCCACTGCCTAGAATGAGAGGCCAGAAATAGGAGTACTGAGGCAAGATCACCAAGTAGCCATGTTACCTTTGGAAGTCACTTATGGCCCAATTTTGCAAGAGCAGATAATGATTCTGCTGGGTGACATCACAACTCTGATATTCAGGAGATGGTGAACATCTATCTGTATGGCTTCTCAGGACTGACAGCCAAAACTCACTCCTAATTCTGACAATTTCAGCTGTATGGACATATATGCACATCACAACCATTGCTCCCTCTGCTACTACCTTCACACACTCTAGCTTCTTTTACTATTTCCTTTGCTCTTTGGACTTTTGAAATCTAAATTCTAAACTCTTCAGATAATTTCAGGCAAATGGAGAGTGACTTACACAGACATGTTGAAGGCTTCCAAATGCTGGGGAAGCACAATTCCAAATATTGATCCATAATGCACAATACAAGCTCATGTTGAGTTTAAAACTGAAGTATTAAGTCAGGGAAAAAGAAAAGAGCAGTAAATTAGTTCAAGAGATAGCTAAAGAAACCACTCTAGAAATCAGAAGCATTATAGACATTAAATAAATTGTTATAGTAAAAAGCAGAATTACATGATCTTGACTAGTCTGAGCCTGGCCACTGTCTAGAATAAGAGACCAGAAATAGATTCAGAAACTTTGTGGTGTCTGAGCACTTTCCATTCCTTGCCCAAAGGATGTTGACAATGGCTTAAATGCACAAAAATTTATTCATGGGGTCTATAGCTGATGGCATACATGGACTTCAAAGTTAATTTAGAGAATAAAAAAAAAAAAAACAACAACAAAACGAAGGAGAGAAAGAGAGAGAGAGGGAGAAAGGAAACAGGAATAACTCTGCCCCACGGTGACAGAGAGGGGAAGAAAGGGGTTCTCAAGACAAATGTCCTCCCCTTGGTGTCCTTGCCAGTGCAGCAGGTGGTGATGGTGAAGATGATCAGGCTGATGATGACTTTCGCTATGCTTTTCCCTAGTTAAAATAGTACTTTTCATCAGGACCCACTCAAATGCCCTGTTTCCCACACACACGCTGATGACATTCAGTGCTGCCTGGAGCACACGTCATCAGGTGTAAGAGCTGCACAGCACTCATTGCTAAGCTTTGTGTACAATGTATGATTGGGAGATGTTTATCAGATATTTAAATGGCTATTACCTACTTCAATACTCACTAAGTCTGTTCTTCCCCTAGTATTAAACTAAAGGTTACAATACAAGAGCTTACAGAAGGCAAATAAAAACAGGGGAGATTTTTTTCCATTGGTGGCAATCACTTCATTGTTTAGTTTAATCTCATAGCACAATTGTTAAAGCACCTGTCAGTTAGTAAGGCCAGGCACCAAAAAACCTCAGCTCACTATGCCCACATGCTTGTCCCTGGGGTGTGGTAGTTCAATTCAAGTGCCACCCAGCACACGATGGCTGGTACTCCATTACCAGGTGCAAAAGGCCATTTGAACATTAATTTCATTTTAATCCGAACAGAGGTGCTGACACTGAATAAGAGTGATCGTTTAAAGCAGGTGTCCTGTTTCTGGCTAGGATAGAGCTTATTTTCTTCTTAGTAGCTGGTATAGTGCTATGTTTTCTGATGTAGTATGAGATCAATACTGAGACTACACTGACGTTTTCAGTTGTTGCTAAGTGGTCAAGGACTTTCAGCTTCCCATGCTCTACCAGTTGCACAAGAAGATGAGAGGGAGCATAGCCAGGACAGCTGACCCAAACTGACCAAAGGGATATTCCGTACCATATAACATCATGCTTGGTATATAAACTGGGGGAGGTGGCCACGGGAGGTCTGATCGCTGCTCAGGAACAGGCTGTACATCAGTCAGTCGGTGGTGAGCAATTGTATTGTGCATCACTTGTTTTGTATATTCTCTTATTATTATTGTTGTTGTTATTATTATTGTTCTCTTTTTTTTTTCTGTCCTATTAAACTGTCTTTATCTCAACCTATAAGGGGTTTTTTTCTGATTCTCCTCCCCATCCCATCAGGGGCAGGAGGAGTGATTGAGCATGTGCATAGCAGGTTTATGGAAACAAATGCAAGTTGTGTGTAAACACAGTTTACAAATGATAAGGTATAAATTAGCTAGTATTTTGCTGGAATAAGAAGAGACATCAGATAAAAACTTTGCTCTTAGATATGAGAGATAATGTGTTAGGTAAATAGCCTCAACTACTACTTAGCAAAGCAAAATGTGTACAAAGACGGATATTGCTTTTTTTGTTGTTTTTAAACAGGAAGGCTGGCCTTTTGGGATCATTTGCTATCTCTCTCAGAAAACCCATCTTTAAATGATGACTAGATGAATAGATTTCATTTGTTGCACAGTAAAAGCAGGTTCTTCTTTAGCATGCATGGATAAGTCAGTGATAAGGCCAAATGCATCAAGTTCATGTCTAAAATTTAAAAAAAAAAAAAAGATATTTGAGAAATTCTATTCCTTACAAGCAAGCAATTGGACAAAAAATACTTTATTTATAGAGCTGCTGCTACCTCATACTGATCATGCTGTACTTTATGCTAGCAACTGGGAATATATGGAAATGCAGTAGCGTTTTGCCACCTGAGGCTCCAATACAGACTGCATAGAGCCATTTACTTGCAGTATGATATGTGTAGAATCAGTTCACGTTCAGGCTATTCTTATCGCTCGAGTTTACGTGTTCTTTCTAACCTGCAGCAACATAAGATAGCCATCTCACCCCAAGCAGCCACACCAGTCTTGGACATAATCTGCTTTCGCCCTAGAGCACAGAAAGTCTATACAGTCAGTTTTCAACAATTTAAAAAAGGAGCGGTCTTGTTCTTCCAGACTAGTATTGACAGAAGACTGAAGCAGACTCAAAGCCTTCCTGTCTCCCAGTCCACAGGGAAGCCTTGCAAACAGCCCGCAAGCAGCCTAAGTCACCCTAATCCACCTACAGACAGACCTGAACAGACCTGAACCGGGTCTCCCTTCACCACTCCAAACAAAAATCAGAGAAACTCTCTTTCAGGTATAAGATTCTCAGGACTGTGAAGTTACCTGCTCTCTGAAAACAGTAGAATGCACAGACAGAGACTGTTAAAACACTTCATCAATTATTCTAAGATACATATAATTGGAACACTATTAAGAGACTACTATGCAAACAGCTACCATCTTTGTTAGCTCTCTACCTGATATTAAATGAAGAAAAGACCACTTACTAGCAGCATATATAGATACTGGATGTTCAAGGGCTCCATTTGCTCTTTGTAGACATTTTCACATACACTTTCTTTGTTTTAGACCCTATCACATAGAAATGTCTTTGACCTTGTAACCCGCGTTTTTGGTTGCAAAGCGACCACCTCTGACCATTGGATTAGCCCCAGCAAATATAAGGTACTCTGAGACAACTGCTTATTCAGATTTATCTATGTTACTGGAGAAGCAGAATACAAAGAGTAGTTTAGTGTTTTTCAGCTCCTTTGGAACCTGAAGTGCAATTTTGCTTTCTTAAATGCTTAAAATAATCAAAATAAGTCTCCAGAGGCTGGTGCCACATCATGCAGTATCAGCCTTTGCCAATCGCATGGTGTTTTAGTATCTCCTTTGGCTAGATGAATTTACTCTCCTGATCGTGTTGTAAAAACTGAATAAAACAAAAGGATGTCTTTGCTGTCCTATTACAGAGGCCTGTTACAGTCAGAAAATTTTTAGTGTTGTAGTAATTTATTTCTTTTTCCAAATTAAATTGCAGACATAGAATACTGAACTTAGCCAAATTTAGCAAGAACACTAGAGAACTGTACTGGATGAAAATAAGGATAATAGATAAAAATTTTTATAGGTGAAGTAAAAGAACATTCTGTAATACACTATTGAATTCTGCAGCTTTTTCTGTAAGTATTATAGTAATTCTGCTGACCTGTACATGATGTTCCTTGCAATGTTCCCTTTTTCTATTAATGCATCAATGTTTGGATGAAGCGGGCAAAATAAGAACTGTATCTTTTAAAACGTGCTCCAAAAAATATGGACATGTTAAAGAGAAGCATATGTGGCAACATTCCACTATAATCTCCTGATGATCAGCAGTCATATACACAATGTCACTGTACACATATGTGTAGTGTCTCATACTTAACCTATACAAGATCGAGACACAATATATCTGGAAGAAACAGATGGATGCTACATCCAGCAATCACAGGGTATTTGTGCACTCCAAACAAAATGGGATGAATGCTTATCTCTCTGTAGTCGGAGTACATGTAGCAAACAAAGGGCAATCAAACAGGGCAGGTAGCACAGGAAAAGACAGGAACAGTGGGAAGGCAAGTAAGATTGGTGAGTTTGGGGCTGGCCCGCTTCCTTTGATGGCCACATGCTTTGAGTAAGTGGGAGTTTGCTGAGGCTGCTCTGAGCGTTTGCCAAGTGACTGCTGTAGAGGATGTGAAAAGGTCTGCAAGGCGGTCCCTTGGTCCTGACACAGGGACTGAGCGTATCTGGGGCAGAAGGCACAACACGACAAAAGGCAGAAGCTAAATGACCAGAGGAGCATAGTGAACATGGGCAGCAAAGATGGAAGAGCGTCCCGGGAGCCTGCACTGGCAAAGGCACAGATGAGCTTGCTTCTCCACACACTCTCGCTCACATGTGCATGCACTCACTCCTCAGTTTATCTCATCTAGGCTACATCTTACTCCACTGCTATGCATCTTAAAAAGGGTACAGTACAGTAGGAGGAGAGTAATCTTAATCACTGAAGCAAAAGACAAGCTAAACTAGTAAAACTTTTTAAAACATGTTAAGCTGAACATGCCACTCAAAGTCCAGAAACAGATAGTGCTACTGCCCAGAGCACAGCACGTGTAACTACCTACTCAGGGGCAGGTTTTGTGTGTGTGTGTACAGTGCAAGGAGCTCCTGGCCCTCATCCTCTTCAGGTGGAAATGGCTAAACTCGAATAGCTACAAGGAATAAAAAGGTCCCATACGAGGCCTACAGGGACACTGCTGCATAGTCTCACCTCCACTGTAGCAGCTGTTGTGCTGGGGACATGAGTCTCAGGGACGGACAATATCCATCTGGGCAAGATCCTCTTGCACACTGGATGCACCTGCAGTAGAATGGACTCCAAGGACAGGAAGCAGCAATGGCAGGAGGTTGCTTTACTAGGCACAGAACTAGCTGGCTTTGAGACATCAGAGAGGAAGGACTGCACAGTAACTGGCCTGTCAGGTGCAAAGGGAGTGAAACGGGATGAATGGTCAGTCCGTATCAGTACCAGTGACACAGGGAAGTTTCAGAGGCAAGTTCTGGAGGTTTAATCCAGGTGACCAACCAGATTACTGAAACCCAGGACGATGATAACCACTGTCATTAAGAGACTCATTAAGAGCTTCATATGCTAAGGGCAGGCAGAGATCTGTACTCTCAATGCATGAATGAGATGGCGATGCTGAGAAGGGAGTTTTTGGTATGTTAAGAAATGAGGTACCTTTCAGGACACAAGAGACCTGCAAAAGGACAGGCTGCCTGCACCTTAACCAAACTGGAGTCTGGGTGAAAATTGCAGGAAAGCATTTAAACTAAAAGCTGGGGAAAGCCAAAAGGCACAAAAGAACTCCTGATTCAGACTGACACAGTCCCAAAGGGGCTGCTGGCTAATGATCCTCTGTAAAGGTTAAGGGAAATAAACAGTCTAATACAACAAATAGAAAAGGCAAATCAGACTACCCTCTCTGTTCTAGACACTCCTTAAAACTACGGGTACTAAATCGAAACAACGAAAAACACTCTACCTCAATATTATCCACTTTTTCCAATTAATTCATGCAATAGCAATAGAGAATGTATTTTAGCCCCTTGTATGACTGACTTCGTTGTTTGTTCTATGGTATCAGAGAAATGGTCCATAATAACCATAACATGCCATAATACAGATACACAACAAAAGTAAGGCCTGCTGGAGTCTGAACACAAGCCAACTGACACAAGGTTTGTAGAGACAGATACAAGAGGTTACATGAGAAGCCAGATCACTTCATATTTTATCAGTCTCCTGGAAGAAGTTGTTAAGTTCTTACATGGAATTGTTTTGACAGACAAGAGAGTAAGTCAAAGGTGGTAGAAAAAAGCAGACCAAAACCAGAGCCTCTGTCCCCCCAAAATTACAAGCTTTTTTCTCCCCCCAAGAGAATTGGCAGAACAGAAGGACAGACCACATCTGTCAGTAAGTAAGCCAGACTACTGATGATGGAGAAGAATGTAAATTACAGTATTGAATATCATAACTAACAAAGCATTTCAAAAGGCAGCAGTCCACAGCAATCCCCAACGACAGCAAAAGACCATGAGCAGAGAATAAGGCAAGTAGAGGCCTCCCTGCCATCACCGTCTCAGCTTCACTATTGCTTTTGTTACTACCATAATTGCCATTTGCATTGTCTGGCCGATCTAATGCCTTACCATGAGAGGTCATGAGATTTCTTACCCAACCTGCCTTCCAATCCAGGATATTCTCCCTATTGCAATGTTTCTATGGAAGCTGGCTAACTACAAGGCACCAGTTCTTGTCCCTGCTTCCAGCTGCTAAATCTAATTTAAAGATGCTAAAAATAAAAAAGGTTTACATGTAACAGTACTGCTTGGAAAGCAAGAGGCTGTACTTCCTACAGGGATAGCATTTAATCTGCAGTGAAACGAAGGGAGGTACAATAAAGTAATTGTTTCACTGGTATTTCTGCCATTTGCAAACTTAATAATAGCAGTACCTAGCCGACTCTCAGAACATTTCGAGGGTCCTTCCTTGTTAGATATTGTGACAGCAAGTATAGGAAACATAACACAGAGAAGTCTCAAGCCTTTGGACTTCCAGTTCAGCCGTTGCCCCAGTGATCATATATACTGGACACCCAAGAATGCAGAGTCATTTACAAACTCTGTGACAGGCTGAGTGGACGGGTGGGGGCGATCGAAAGTACAGCAGGAAAACAAAACATTATCTCGATCATTTGGGAATTTTTCCTTAAATATATACAGGATGTGTATAAAATCCACTCTTGTATTTCTCTGCAAAACACTTCACATTGATATTCCCACTAGTACACAAACAATTTACTGCATGATCTCAGAGCCTCATCATACCCAAATCATCGAAAAGAAGTGCAGTTTGTCGCTTATATTAGGAAATGTGATTATAGGCTCATCTCCATGAAGACAAAAGAGCAGAAAGGCACAACAGCAGGCGTGGGAATCCCAATAACGTATTCAGAGAAAGAAGCCTCTGCTACAATCCCTTGCCAGGCTGTCACAGGGGCCCCCTGGGCCAGAGGTGACCTCCATCCCAGAGTATGTGGGAGAGGCTCTCCGGGTCTCATTTCAAACTGAGGAGGTTTAGCCCAGCAGTATGAGAGTCATTGTGGGACGCAGCAAATGGCATTCTGGGATGTACAAAACTTACTACGAGATGTTTATGGTAGGGGAGAAAAGGTGGGGAAAGGGACAGTTCAAGGTTTGGGGAGGAACAAGTGTGTGAGACTAGAGAAAAAAGGGGTCATAATTCGAGGCCAGTAACTGGAGAGACCCATCTACTTCTGTGTCTTGTGTGTGAGACAACTGAGAAACCAAGGGATCCTGGGCCAGCTACTGGGTAGACTGGTGTCTAAGACCAGCTACTACAGAGAGATCCATATTGATATGTGTGTGTGTATACGTATATATGCTTATGTATTTTATACTAATGGGCTTTCATCCTGAGCAGTAAGAGAGGGGAAGAGGACAAGGGCATTGGTGCTATCTGTGTTTGCATAAGTGCTGCATTTTCTTTCTGCGTCAGTCTGTGTGGCTGCTCGTGCATACCTGTACATAGGTGTTGTGTGCATACATGCCTCTTGTGAATGTGTGCTCAGCCTTGCTATGGCTGGACCTGAAGACATGGAGCTGCAGCCTATGAGATTCCGCAGCACCTAAACAGTTACCAGCATCTTTTCTGAGTGGGAGAAAAGTATACAACTTCCTAGATCTTGAAAAATGTCCCAAATAAGTGGCAAACCTGGTTTTCTTAACACCACACAAATAAGAAGTTAATTATTAAAGATTAATAGAAAAGAATAAAAACCTCATTTAAGTGCTCCTGGTGCCTGCTCAACAGCAAGCCAATAAATGAGATCAGAACAGAACTAACACCATTTAAAATTCTTCTTAAGTGCTTGGGTTCATTCATGCATGAAACACTAACTTACCATCCCTAATATTCAGTACAAAATCTTGATGTATCTAAACGTTCACCGAAGCTCAGAACAGTCAGTGATATATACACCACCTGGCATTTGAGCAAACGTGACTCACAATGACAAGCAAAACACGACATCCCATCACTTAGTTAAATAGCTCTGGTTCATAGCAGTCATTAAAGTGTTCACATGGGGACTACAGACAGTAAAACAACTGGCATCAATCACTTTCACTCTAAATAGGGATCAATTTTAACATCCTCAACATATGGTGCTTAAAGGTATCGGCTAACCCCCCCAGCACATGTCTGAGGAACGCTCTAGCATATGGTATCTCCAGAGGATCAGGCACTTCCATCACACATTTCCTGACTGGGTAAATCATCATTTTCCCAACATCTCTCTTTTAAAATGCAGCGGTGCTATCCGAGCAGCCCCTCAGCCAAAGCCAGACAAGGAGCCTCTGCTGAAGCACAGGAAGAAGAGAGGTCTCCATAGCAACGGGGACCGCAGAGGCTCTCACAACCCCTCTTCTTCATCCACTCCCCAAACTCAATTTTCTTTCCGAAGAGAATTGCTTAGCAGTTCACCTGAAAACATATAAAAAGCAAAAGCATAATATCTATTCCAGACAGACTTTATCATCGGTGCAACCTGAACCGGGCTTACTGCAGCAGGGTCCTTTATTCCTGAGGCTTGGAACCACCCATACAAAACTGCCACGGAAAATTATTACTGTAATGTTATGATACTGTCATACGTTATTACTACGCAATTATTATGACATGCAAATATTACCACTTACATCATTACATTCGCCTGGTGCTTCTTACCAGACTTGATTTTCAGTCACTTTTTGCTCTGTCAAACTTTAACTATTCCAGTGAATCAGCAACAAAGTTAACCTATGCACAGTGTCCCGTTTAGAAGATTTAATCTAAAACAACTCCAACTTTCCTAAGAGTGACACTGGTAGAAACAAAACATCGTCCTTCCCAGACCCAAACCTTTGATGCACCTTTTTTTTTTTTTTCTTTCGCTCCTAATATGGTTCTACTCTTTTAGGGGGCACGGCTACAAATCTTTGCTGGATCTATTGCAGACGTGCCCTTGTTCTTTAAAAATGCTCTTTGTCTAGCCTTTAATCATGTACCTGCAGTATTTTTTACTGCAAGATTCCCTGCTTCATTATTTATAGGAGATGCCTGTGGCAAACTTCACTGGTAGCTATTCCAGGATGCAAACATTTATTCCTTGTGCTAGCATACATTCGCCTTTACAAACATGTTACCTTAACTGGCAGTTACTTTAGGATTGTATCCCAGAAGAGATCTATCCCTTTATAAAGTAGGTGCTGTAACAATTCCATTTTACATCTGCTGTGCACTGATGTCAAGACAGGGAGATGAAACATCAGTTTCAGGGGCAGGGAGAGGCTGGAGCCAAACAGCTCACAGGAAAATCTCAGGAAAAGGGGTGAGCCTGAAGCTTTGCCTCTTCTTGTCCTGCAGGACACTGGGAAGGCAGCAGGGTTCACTTCTCACTTGGAAGTCACGTATCTGTTTCAAAGAGCACTGTTTTCTTTCAATAGACATGTTGACATCCTCTTTGATATCATCACAGTGTGGTTAGAAACCAGGAGGTAACCCATCTAACCCACAGCTTCCAAAAAACTGCTATAACCACTCGATTAGAGTTCAAACTGTTTTCAGAGCATCCTCAGCCTTTCCAATGAAATTTCTTTCTGTACAAGACAGATTTGGGAAGACAAAAGAGCAAGTAACAAAGAGCCTCATTCCCCAAACCCCAATTAAGGCACTGATCTACAAGGTCTGGAAAAATTTCCTGAATTTAGTATTAACTGGGATGCTTTCTGTGCATTTTTTACTAGTTGTAAGATGCATATTCAGTCTGGGGAGTAGGCAGTGGCACTGAGGACATATCTTTCTCATTATAATTTTCATCAGTTGTCTAGTGTGGGTTTTTTTTTCCTAAATGCCTGAAAAGAATTGGTTTTTTAAAGAAGAAATCCATGCAGTTTTATCCACATGGCTAATGTGAAAATTGTGAATGGATTCAAATAACCTCAGGAGCACATGCAGATTCTCAGACATGGGAAATATGAAAAGAAGAGAAACTACAAACTGTGATAATGGGATATAATCTCACCTAAGCCTAACGCAACACGAACATTCAGCTACATCCATGTTACGATCAGTAACACATATAAGCACATATAAGCACATATAAGTAACACATATAACACATATAAGCACAACTCATATAAGCTCCCCCATTTAACTGCAGCTATATTAGTATGTAAATGTATATGGAAATAAGTGAACTGTGGAAAAATTTGTGTAAGAGTGACAGAGCCCATATCCCAATCTCCCTCACAATTGTTATTCCTGGTCTTCCTTTCCCTTTTCCTGAAAATAACAGAAGGTGCGACTGTCCAGTGCATTTCACTTATCAATTTTGTCTCCCTTTCAAGCTAAGCTCACTATGCATGCTGGCTACAAGTGCTCTTTGGAGATCCTCTTCTTCACTTCCAAGATCATCTCCCACTGCTTGCACTCAACTGAAGGCAGCCACAGCCACCTCCAGCAACCGCTCCCACACAGAGCTCAGAAGTAATATTCCCTCTTCCTTCTTTCAAAGGTCTGGTTGCTGTTCGCAAGCAATAAGTGGTCTCTGCAGATTGATTACCTCTAATGGCAAGACAGAAATATTCTTTGTAGAGCAATATTGCTCTATTCCTATATTCAGGGCAAATCTGATCTCAAGAATCTCCTTTGGCAAAAAGGAAGCTGTAAAAATTTACTCACTTTGAAAAGGAGCCCTATGTCATCCCAAGCCTTAAAAAAAAAAAGCATCTTTGATTTGCCATTCATCAGTTAAGCTCAAACCAGTGACAGCGACAAGAGTAAAAGCAGTAACTCCATATTCTTCTGAATCAAATAGTTAGTATTTTTTCCACAGTTACCATGTTCAAATACTCTATTTTCATAAACTGCTAATTGATTTTTGAACAGCAGCCAAGAATATACTAGAGCTTTTTACTGTTCTCTTGTCATGTTGGAGGAAAGAAATTATCTGAATTAAAAAACACTATACATTTCAGGTTACAAATTTATATTATTAAATCCAACAAAAAACAACCTATAGACTTTGCTCTTCCCCTTTGAGCTCAGACTGAAAGATCTGAAGCCTCTATTTCTTCTGACTGCAAGTGTGCGACGAGTAACACCAACAGCATTGGTGATCCCAATGCCTGGCTGTCTTGCTGTGCATTACAGAAACACACTGCAGTGCTAGATGCAGTCCTACCATGCTGTAGTTAACCCTCACAGCATGCTCTGTATATCAGAACCCAAACAGCCTGAGATATGCCCCAAAAAATGGAAGAGTGGGATGACTGCATGAGCTCTATTTCACTGTATGGTCTTCATGGCGAAAGAACAAGCAAGAGAAAATCTAGAACGCACCCAGTTTACACAGGTCTCAGAAGGGAGAGAATGGAAAACAAAAACCAGGAAGCACTTTCCTAGGGTAATATAACAGAATTGCTGCACAGCATGCTTCTCAAATTTCTTTACCTTAGGGTCCTCTTATCTGTAAAGCAAATGCAGATACATCTACACAGGCAGATGTAGCTCCCAGGCTATTAGTCACTATGGGAGAAGCCAGTAGAGTCTCACTTTCCTAGCCCATTGATCCCAATCAGTCAAATCGTAGTTTTCTCTTCACCGCAGTAGCGTGCAACAAAAACTGGTCTCCCCTTAAAAGGCTCCTGAACTTCCTAGTTCCTCAACTTGCCCTGTGAGAACAAGCCCTATCCATTCACTGCAAAGGTACAGACAAGCTAGCAAAATGAGAGTCATGGGCACAACCACCAGTGCCCTGCATTGCTCTGGGACATGCCGACCACTATGATGACAACAAATCATACAAAAGCTGAAGCCTCGCTATTCTCCAGCAAGAGGAACCAATTTCCCATGGACATGTAAAAACTACAAATTTTCCTTCTCTACCATTCAAATGGTACTTGCCAGTCCTCTTCCAAATAAATCCCTACACAATCAGCAAAACTCAAATCTCTTTTTTCAATTTAAAGAAGGGAAACACAAAAAACCCAAGCAGAACTTTACTCCTGCCCCAAGAGGGGCAACTTTAGAAACTCCACGAAAAACTGTGCTTTTCTTATGAATTTGTATCACTGACAGCACTCTGCTACTATGACAATAGGTGGCAGAACAACATTGTTAAGTGGACAGACTCAAAAGAAAGACTCTGGAACGAGAACCCAGAGACAGACAAACAGGGTAACATGCCAAAAAAAAATCATGAGGATGGAGAATATGGTCTCCATCTTCAAAACTTCAGTAATTTGACAAGGCAGTAGTTCTAAATCTAAATTTTATTTTATCATTCCTTTTATCAACTTCATATGAACACCATACCTTCAATAGTAGCCATTTGAATTTGCCAGTTAAAGACCCTAGCCAGTATTACCACGGGTGCAAATCATCATTCACTTCCACAAGTAATTCCGACTTCAACGTGTCAGCCTCATCCGTTTTGTGGCAGGTGGAGGGAACTGGCCTGAAACACAGGTCAAACAAAATAAAACCGTTCCTACGGTGCTTACAAGGCAGTAAAACATTATCTAACCTGAGTCAGGCAGAATACACAGGGAACCGCAGAGCAGATAGATCTGTGCAGGATTAGTGGAAGTGAAACCATCAATCTCGAAGCAAATCTCTATCATTCTTGTTCATCCACTGACGTCTTCTACATCCTTTCAAAACAAGTTAGGACGTGCAAAGCTCGAATCTCTTGACGCCTTTTACCACACAGGAGTAAGTCAACCAAAAGGAATCAGTACTGACAGCATGTGTTGCTTCTCATGTCACACTGTTCCTGTCTGCATCATTCCAGTGGCCAGTAAAATGAGCAAGTTCTTCCCATTGGTGCCTTTCACTTTCTCTCATATTTAAGGTAATGAAAGTTGCAGCACTACACTCAGAAATTCAACACGTTTCCTTTTGCTAAGCCAATTAGGGGCAATCAAGGGGTCGAAAAAACAGTCATTCATACGAGAGTTGACAGAAGCAGCATAATATAGTCACTTTTCTTAGAAGCAACGGATTTAATCATAGTGTACCTGTACAGCTATGGCCTAAGCAGACTACTAAGGGCAACTCACCTGACCCCACACCAGAAACACATCTCTACATATCATGATTCCACAGCACCTGAGGCACCCAGTCTCTTGTTTTCAGGGAGTACCAAGTACATGTGTGGATCAGAAAAGGAAAGTAGTAATGAGAGGCATGGGTCTCTTCCTAGTTCTTCTGCTGATGCTCAGCATACTTGTATTTTCTTGTGCAGTATGTTCCACACTCCCTGATCCAAGTACAGCTGAAACAGCAGAACAAGAAACGCTGGCAGCAAGCGTTTTCATTGTTTCATTCTAGCTCTGCCCTGACTTGATAGCTTACAGGCTAGGAAATGCCACTACCATAAAAACTGCCATTACAAGCCACGGAGCTGCACAGGAAGATGGCATTAACAAGGCCTTCTAGTCTCATACATGCTTGGTACCTCAGCTTGTGCATTTGGTAAATAAGTTTATCAACATGTGCAAATCATTTAAAGCTCCCCAGATGAATTCCGCAGGTCATGCACTCAGCCAAGCATCGCAGACAGAAACGGCTTGCAAGTCTTTAAT
Source organism: Tauraco erythrolophus (assembly GCF_009769465.1). NCBI lineage: Eukaryota > Metazoa > Chordata > Aves > Musophagiformes > Musophagidae > Tauraco > Tauraco erythrolophus. The sequence goes on along the minus strand of NC_141470.1, from coordinate 36,196,204 downwards.
AGACTGTAGACGTTTCCTTCATAGGGGTAAACTGAGCTGCTGATCAGGCTATCTAAATCAACCAAATTCCTCCCTCCAACAGGTCCTGCCTTGTGCTGAAATCTCATGGTAGGCTACAGCCTGAGGAGTGCATAACGGGTAGTATCGGTTGGGTTTCAAGTATGGAGACGAAGATTTACCCCGTCCTATTCTTCAGTCCTTGAATACTAAAATCTTAGGTAGTCTGCTAAGCAAGAACTTCCACATAAGCAAAGGAACAGCAACAGTAGGAAGTTTGTGCAAACAGACTCAGTGTCACATGAACAGCTATTTAAAACTGCAACATTTAAGCACGTTACAGATTCATTAACTCAGTAACTCATGATCAAGTTATGTGAAGAACTCTCATCTCTAACTGCCCTAAATTATAAGTGATTTCTAGACTAATAATTATGTTTTGTCCATTCCAAACATGGAATAATCTGATTCTTTACAAAACCAGAAATTTTTAACAATGCAAACTTTCTACAAATTAGGATAAAAAACAATAGGAAAAAAAAATCTGCCAAACTGCTACAAGGACAGGTTGTGGGAGCTGGGATTGTTCAGCCTTGAAAAGAGAAGACTTCGGGGGGACCTAATAGCTGCCTTCCAATACCTGAAGGGAACCTACAGGAAGGCTGGGGAGGGACTTTTTACAAGAGTGTCCACTGATAGGACAAGGGGAAATGGGTTTAAATCGAAGGAGAACAGATTTAGATTAGATTTTAGGAAGAAATTCTTCAGTACCAGGGTGGTAAGACTTTGGAATAAATCGCCCAGAGAAGTTGTGGATGCCCCCTCCCTGGAGGTGTTCAAGGCCAGGTTGGACGGAGCCTTGAATAGCCTGGCCTAGTTGAGAGGCATCCCTGCTCATGACAGGGAGGTTGGATTAGATGATCTCTAAGGTCCCTTCCAGCCTATGCCATTCTATGATTCTATGACTCTATGATTCTTGATACTTCTTGTTGGTTCTACCAGTTAGATCCTCTGATGTACATGTTAAGGTCACATCCAGGTCCAAGCTTTGGCAAGATTGTGACAACTATATAATTCCTTTTAAAGACAAACAAAACCTCTAGAATCTAGTATCATTGTTATTGCTACCTAAAGTAAATACATAAATTGAGGATGTGCTTTCAATGTATTGTAAAGTAACCATAAAGAAGAACAGTGTTACTCTTTCTTGCCCTTAGCAGGTATCATGAAACACTCACTATAGCACTGTCCTTTCGCAACACAGGGAAAACTAACAGAAGAACTTCTCCTGCTGTTACAAGTTTCCCCACAGGTCTCAAATAAGAGTCTTAAACAGGAGAGAAAAACATATTGTACATCTCTCTCACAACATACTATCACTATCACATTTTTCTGCACAGCAGGAACCCAAATTAAATTCACAACCCCAACTGTGATTCTTCCCCTCTGTAGGACCTGGACCTCTCCGTGCTGTAGACTGCTGCTTATGTCAGACCCCACTATTCATTATCAAGAATGAGGCATATACGTTTGGTCCCTCTCAAGCTGGAAACAGAAATAATTTCTTCCTTTTAAAAGGGTAGTGCTGTTCTATCCAATAGCAAAGTGGCTTGGGCATGCACTGACATTGTGGGAGGTACAAGCTGCGCATCCTCCTAAACCAGAAAGGACTAAAACCCATACATCCTGCCTTGGAGCAGAATGCTTCCCATCTCATGCTTTAGGGAGAAGGACAGTTGTAATCCCCCTTGAAGGGTTTCCCGTCTACTAAGAGGAACCTGAGACTCATTGGACCAAAGAACTGCTATTCTGTAGCTCAACTGAGGGGTTCACCTGAGGAAGAAAAGAGCTGAACGCCATCCAGGTTCTAAGGACCATGGCAGAGAACAAACAAAGAGGAAAATTTAATTACAGCTTTTGTGCAAGCATAAGTGTGAGGTAAGTATCAAGTTCTCCCCTGCTAACGCAGAGATAGTGTGCAGCACATGCACAAGCAAAACTTCTGGGACGTATAAGGGTTGAGCACACAGGTACTGAAAATCTGAGATCTGGAGATCTGAGCTTCAGCTTATTTGTGGCTTTGTTTCCATTCACTGAGAGGGAATAACAGTACATTCATAGCGATGATATGGGAAGACATTTTTAAAGATTCTCAAGTTTTCAGCTGTTACGACAGCATGTGTCATAAATGTTGAAATAGTATTTCGGGGCAGCAGAGAGACCGGAAAAGAAGGCAGTTTCAAAAAAATACTTAAAATTGGTTACTATCACTGTAAATGCATGAGGCCTATTGATAACATTTGTCATTGGACTATTGTATTTTCATATTTTAAAAATATGTGACTTCCTCTCCTGTTTTGCTCTTTGATAGACCTGGAGAACTTACTGATCTGGAAGCTTCGTCAGCCTCCCAGCCATCCAATCTGCAGATAAGCCCCTTATAACAGGTTCAAATCTTTCCAGGAGTGTCAAACCATGACTTACAGCAGTCTTGCAAAATTTGTAGCTACGGCGTTTTTCAGTTGGTTGGTTGATTTTCAAAACCTCCTAGCTGCTGAAGGCATGATTACATGAGAGTGTCTGTTTTCTTCTTAAAATGAAATTTGAGGATCCATGCTCATGAAAGTAAGTCTGAACATATGACTTAAATGTACACTCTTAAGGCTCAAAACCCAAAAGATAAAGAACTAAAAGTCTAACTTTTCTCATCCAAATTTGTTATTTTTAGGACACTATTTGCTGGCTATCATTTTGTGCCAGGTACTATCCAACATATAGAAAAAGAGTTCTTTCCCCACACTATATATGTGCTGAACAGAAAAAAAAAGCAAGAAGCAAGAGGATTATCCCCACTGGACAGAGGAATAATTGAGGTGAAAAGACTCAGTGATTTATGGCAATAACCAGTAAGTGTATCACTGACTAAGCCCAGAGCTCAATGCTGTTTCAAGACTATGCTTACCATCTTCTTAGAAATTGATATTAAATATCGTCAAGAAGAAATTTGTATTAGAATTAATTACCATGACCGCAGAAATGGATTTTAGGATTACTCAAGATCAGGAAAACCAAAAACAAATCCTTGATAATAAGAGCCAATGATCATCAGCAAAGTCCTACTGAACTCACCTAAGAAAGACTGAGACTTTCTCAGTCAAGCCTTATGTGAAATGCCTCATCATCATTTCCAGTAACTAGCTTTGAAGACTTAGAAAGTAGTGGCATTTTACTGAAATCCAGCTTACTGATCTCCCAAGCAGTGCTAAATTGACTCACTAAAACGCTTATTTTGACTTTTTTTTTGGTAAGAAATTCACTTGTATTCCTAACAAAACAATGTACTATAAGCACCTAGAAAGCAAACGTACACACATTTGTGAAGTTATACAGCCATATATTATTCATTTACTACCACACACGTACAGTGTATGATTCCGAATTTAAGTACAAGTAGGCAAGATTGCACATGGTTTTATACATGTTTACAGCACAAAGTACTTCCAAAGGATTAATCTGAAATCTGCAGGACAAAATACGAAATTACTGCAATGTGAAATAGAAATTCAGTAAAATTGTTTAAAACACTCCACATTCTTTTCTATGGTAAAGAGAACAGATCTCATTACAGTTGAAAATGAGAGTATAATCAACCCATTAAATTTCGACCATTTGAATTCTGATAGAAAAGTTTACTAAGTAATATATACATATAATGTACCGGTTCTCATCTGTGATAACAGCTAACTTTTTATAGTAATAGCTTTTACACATCAGAAACCCACAAGGAACACGAAATCATACACCTGAGGACCTAAAATGCAAAAAGAAGAGTCACTAAGGCAGCAGACGACCTTAGTTACCGTTTGGTTTGCAGTCCCTGCCCATAAGGATAAACAAACCACAACAACAAAAAAACTTACCCAGCAAAGAGCCTACGAAGATGACAATTTGCACCGTGGTAGTGAAATGCCTGTAGGTCTGCTCTTCACCGTGCTCCTCGCTCTCCACCATGCCAGCCTCGCTGCTGTTCCCGCCCTGCCACACCATCTGCCCAGCCGAGGTGTTCCTCAACTCCAGCGCTCTGGTGACAGCCTGGTACGGGCCATGCTCGCTTTCGTTCCTCGAGATCCAGCTTTTGTCGTACCCCATGGCGAAGTTCCTGCCTTCCTTGCTGCCTCCTAATAACCGCAGGTTATTGAGCCCCTGCCTTTAATGACTGAAGGGAATCCACAGGCAAAACAGCGCTTCTGAGGATAAAGCCCCGTCTCCGACACTCTGAGGCATCTTCACCACGTTTTCTGTGTCCGGGAAAGCAGGGTTGGCTTTTCACGTTTCCACCTTGTAAATCATGACAGCCAGTAAAGAAAAGCAGGAAGCAAAGCGGGCTCTTCCTTGCGATTAGCTGTCTCATAACTCATGCTTCACGATACTACAGTGTTTCCTCAGCATGTTTTACTGCAATAAACGTGAACGAGGAAATTACCACGGCTCATCTTCCTAACCCCGCCAGAAGGTCACCTCGCGCCCACCACGTACACGGACTTACTATACATCAGGATCGGTTTGGAAAAGTTGATGGATCACAAGCACCGTCCCCCCACTCCACTCCCAGCCTTGGCATTAGCTGCTCTCACAACTCCGAGAGGGCAAGGACATCTCTTTCCCTGTGGCACATCTCCTAGCGCTCTCTTCTCTCCTGCCCGCTCCTCCTGCGGTGAGGCACGGCTCCGTCCCGCATCCCTCCTTGCTCTGCACGACACCGGACACCGAAAGACCCTTAGACAGCGTCCAGAGAAGTAAATGACTGCTCAATGGCTTCCACTGCACTCCGGCTATTTCTCGGGGTGAATTAATTTGGTTCTGAATCCCCCGGCGGGGGGCACTCGAGCCTCCAATGAACCAAAAAGCCTCCGTATGATCCTGCGCGGCTCCCTCTGAGCGCGTCCCGCACCGAGCGCGGCTGGCGGTGACAGCCCTGCTCGTACGTGCGCCAACATCCCGGCCGGGCGCCGAGCTGCCCTGCCGCCACCGCGGACTGCCGCCCAGCCCCGCCGCCCGCGGGAGGCAGCGGCCCGGCGGGGCGGGCGGGGCGGGCCGGGCCGGGCCGCCGAGCTCCCGCCTCCGCCGCGCTCCGGCGGGGCGCCGGGCGCCGCCATCACGTGGCCGCGGCGCTCGGCGGCGCCCGCCGGGCCGCCATTTTGCTCGGGATCGCCGGGAGAGGCGGGAAGTGCCTGTGGTGCCGGCTGCGCAGCCACAGGCCGGTGGGGCGGCACTGCTCCGGCATCGTCTCGGGAGGTGGAAGCTAGAATTTCTAAACCAGTGTTTTAAAACAGGTCCGTAACTCCTGAGGACAGAATTTCAAAAGATAGTATTATATATTCTATATATACGTATTATTTGTTAAAACAGATATTTGTTTAATACTTAATTTGCCAGGAAAGCTCCCGATAAGCATAATAAGTTTGGGGTTCAGGCAAGAAGCTTGCCTCCATATAGTGGGTGCGCATTTGCCTTTAACTTGAAGATTCTAGGAGGACAGCTAGTTAAAAATCCAGCTGAAACAGGTTTCTCAGCCATTGGCCAGCAGACGTGGAAGTGCCCCCTGGAAGAACAGCTGCCCATGAGCATAACACCTGCACAGCAGGGCTTTTTCAGGGACTCCAAACCGACAAAATGTGTTTCTGTGATCTACATCCTGTCTCCCATGAACTCAGGTGATACAGAAAGGACTGGAGCGCTTGCCATGGGTTCAGAGACGTGGGCTGACTACAGGGAAAGGCGAACTGCCACCACCCCATCCCACCGCAGGCCACGGAGGCTGTTGGTGCAATCTCTGTTTCTGCCTGCCTGCATTCGGGCCTTACCCTTTGCAGCCTCCTCGTGCTCCTCTGAGAGTGTGAGTCTTCCAGATCATTGCTTCAGTTTCTTTTCTAGTCATTTATGTTTCTTTCCCCACTCCCAGCCTGGCCCTGGGCTCACTCACCCTCCTCCCCTTTCATCTCACCCCTACTCCCAACTCATTCACCTTGTCCAGCCAGTCCCAGTTTTTTCCCACCTTCCCAGGCAGTTTCCACTGTGCCTTCCTCTCATCTTTGTTTCCTGGGACTCCTGAATTGGCTTCTTCCTCCTTTTGGTCACCTAACATTCCTGTGGCCCTTTTGGCCAGTCTCTGTGACCAGACTGTGACCTCCCCACCACCTGCAAGGCACCTTTCCTCACACAGCTCCTCCCTCCAGGACCCTTCCCAGACCCTTCCCCTCTCTCCTGTGCTTCACCTGGGGAGACTCCTCTTCCGCTCACCTCCCTTCACCATGCTTAGGGGGAAGTGAAACCACACTATCACATCCCACAACACTAACATTTAATTCTAGTGATTAAAATTTAATGTTGTGGGATGTGAGAGTCTTAAATTTTGGAAAGAAACCTTCTGTCCAGATGCAATCTGGCACACGTTTGGAGCAGGTGAACTCTTCAGTGATGATCCTTGTACTCAGTAAATCTTGCAGACAATGTGAATACTTCCCCACACACACCCCTCAATAATATAATTTAGTTTACTTTTGCGCAGGTTTTCACACGGCTAGCTAGCAAATCCACAGTGCTGAAAAGGGTTGTCTCTTACCCCTCACCCATCAAATTTTCACACTCCTGCTGGAGTAGAAGACTTTTTAAAATGAATTCTCAGAATGTTTGTATTACAATGTCGTTTTTTTTTTCTGCCTTTCTTCTTGGAAACAATGAATCATTGTAGAAAAAAAATAAGAGAAAAAAAATTAGCCTGAGGTAGACATCTGGTCTAGAACATTTCATTCCAACTGGTTGAAATTTTGCCAGGTCACAAAAAACAGGAGGAACAGTTGGGCAGCTTTAACAATGCATAATGTTACCTGGCCCGCCCGTCATTACACACTGTAACATGGGAGAAGTTTCCCATGTGCTGGGCTGTATGCGCCACACAAAGTGGTTGGAAAGTGTAAACCCGTAATTTCTGTTAAAGAAAATGTTACTGAAGTTTCTTAATTACTTACTGTGTCATATCTTCAAATCAGCCATTCTGCTGTGTCTTTGTGTGGAACAGAAGATGAATCTATGGCCTAGAAACTTTTATTTCTAGCCCTTAACACAGGGAGACTATCTATACAAATGGATAGATGAGCATACCCAACTGCACCAGTGGTTCAGATCCAGCAGTTACTTTTAAGAAGGTGCAAGAAACTCTAGTGGACAATTACAGTGCCTCAAGCCACATCTGACTGTGCAAAAGATCTCGGCTGTTCTGAGATAAACACTACCCAGCTGTGGTCATGCATTTCCAAAAAAAAAAAAAAAAAAAAAAAAAAGAGAGAGACAGAAAAAGGCTGCCACTAAAGGCACATTCCAGGCATTCTCAGTCATGGTAAGGAACAGAGAACATCAGAAGAGTGATACAATTTAAAATCTGGTTTTGGTTAGATCCTAAGAATATTATGCAACTGCCAGTCATTAAATAAGTTATAATGCCAGCTGGGACCGTAAGAATTTAGTTTAAGTGAAACGGAAAGATAGAAGTATGCATGTCACAAGTTTTCAATTTCAGAGGGACAAATTGAGGGCTACAGAAACTATTCATTAGAATAAGTCCCTCCTTAAGTGGTCTATTTATAACAAAAAGTCTGTATTCAAAGGTCGGGGAGTAAAATGAAGTTCACCAAAACTTCATTGATATAAACCTTGCAAGTACAATACGAAGAAGCATCAGAAGATTTTTCATACAATTATAAAAGTAAAGAAAAATTGAGTCCATTATACTGCAACTATAGAGGTTTAAAATAATGCAGGTGTGGCTCTGAAAGGTCTTATTTGTTTTCGGTTCAGATGCTGGAATTTGATCTTTAGGGAAAAGATGATATAACTAATGGGGATCCTGGTATGAACAGGACTAGGTCTAAGGCAGAAGGAAAACTCGGAGATTCAGTTCATTCAATGTCGGTGCGGCACACTCCTTTCCCACATTTCCTAACAAAGGGAATCACCTTAGTCAATGGGTGCATGGTAGCAAGCTACAGCCTACTGCAGCGTTTCTCTTTGACTGGGGATTGCACACCTAATAGATACGCTTGTATGTATGAATTTACTTGGGGAGCGTTTGCTCCCAAAACTTTTAACAGTTCCATCAACTTGTGGCTGCGGGCCCGGCAGCGGCCCCTCCCGCTGCCGCGCCACCAGGCCCCGGCCCCCCGGCTCCTCCTCCCCTCGCCGCCGCGGAGGCGGTGCCGGGGAGCGGCCGCCGCTGGGCAGCGCCACTTCCAGGGCTGCAGCGCCCCGGGGCCGTCCGCGATGGCGACTGCCTGGCCCCGGCCGGGGCGCTGACATGGCCCGGCTGAGCGGCGCGCAGCAGCTGCCGGCGGAGGTCCCCGCGGAGCCGCCGGAGAGCTACCAGCTGCGGCAGGAGAACGAGCTCCAGGTGCTGGAGTCCATTTACGGGCAGGACTTCCAGGATCTGCGGCAGAGCCAGGCTTGGAAGGTAGCGAGCGGGTTTGCTACGGCCGGCCTGCGTGGAGCCGGCCGGGCGCTGGTGCCGGGGTGCGGGGAGGCCGCCCGGGCCGGGGCGCGGAGCGCTGTGCTGTGCCGCGGCTGCGCTGTCCGCCGGCGCCGGCCTGGCCTCGCCTGGCTCCTGCGAGCCTCGTCCTGCTCTGCTCCGGCGCTTCCCGGGCCCGGTAATGGCCCGAGAGGCCGAGCCGCGTTGGCGGCGGGCGGGCGGCGGGAGCGTGGCTGGTGCTGTCTCGCTGGTGTCAGGTCCCTTTATTTCTTGCTCGGCGCGTTTTGCCTCTTGCTGCTTGCCCGTTGTCCTCCCCCGCCCCGGTAAGCAGCCGTGTAACTGACCGCCTGTGCAATTAATCCTCTAGATCCATGCCTTAGCACTATAATTAATGCTCTGTATATGACTTGCGCTTTAATTAATCGTCTTTTTTTTTTAAAAAAAAAAGTCTCTTAGTTGATCCCTCAACCGACTAATTACATACCTGCTTAATTAATTCATTTCATCAGCATACATGTTGCTGATCTTTGCATAGTTATATGCTGTGGTTTACTCAAACTGTGGCAGTTACCATGAAAACTTGATACTTTAACTTCAGTTTTTATAGTAGGATTTTTTTTTTTTTAATTACAACTAATTAATGCTCAGGTCTAGTACTCACTGCTCTTTGCCATTTCTCTTTTATGTCTGCAATGTCTAATAGAGAATTTTTTTCCAGCTGCATCTGTGGCACTGTTTTCCTGTACCTGGAGGTACTGGTCACTCTTCTCAGTTCCCCAAGTTCACTGTTACTGTCATCTGTGTTTACTTTCTTTGGTCTTTTAGTTTCTACAGAATGTTGTAGCCCCTGCTGTCGTTTTCTGCCATAAACTTGAACTTAAAATTCTTGCCGAAACCTATGACCTCTTGTTGTTGTTGGCTTTGGTTTTTTTTGTTTGTTTGTTTGTTTATTTGGGTGGTGTGGGTTTTTTTGCATGGAGTTTGATGCAAATGTTGTTAGTAATTTGCTGGGTTTTCAGAAGTGTGGTGGATCTGACTCCCTATTAAATTCGTACCTGGCATCCTTTACACATAATTTGTTCTTTTCCCTGATGGAAATGCAAAAGGAAAATACAGGGGACAGTGACCATTTTTTAACCTGTTTCTGTATTTGTTATTCTGGGTGGTCATATTTCCCTGCCTGTTTGTCATGTTACTAAGGTCTGGGTTGTTTGTTTTGTTTTTGTTTTGTTTTGTTTTGTTTTTTCCCCCCCAAAAAAAATTCTAATTGAAAAGAAAAAGTTTAGAGTGTTTATTTGGGCATGTTTTATTTTATTCTGATTTTGATTAGGCAATTTGAACAGGATGAGGGGAAGGACAGTACTTGTTAAAATGCTGTTTTAGCCCGAAACCAAAAATATAAATACAAAAAAATTACTATCCACTTGTTTGACCATACAAGGTGTATATAGATGTGATGTTATAGTCTGTTGCCATGTCAGAAAATAAAATACTATTGTTCGTTACTGATCTAAAACACACACAAAGGAAACAATACTGTTCTTGCAGTGAATGCTTTAATTTGTGATATTCCATAAGTAACCTGTGTTACATCTATTTAATTTTTTTCTACTACTAGCCTACAGAAAGCAGAATGCAAGGGTTTTATTATAAAACCTCTTGTTTTACTCGGTCTGAATCATCTTTCTCACAACTGTAACTACACTTATCTGAAGAAGTTAGATGGCCGGGGGTTGGAACTAGATAATCTTTGAGGCCTCTTCCAACTCAAGCCATTTTATGATTTTAAGTTCTAAAAATATACTGTATAGACTGTGATAGTGAACCAGTTCACTCTGTTTGAGCAATGTCAATACATTAATGTATTTTTTCCATGGTTTGGATGTTCTAACCTGAATTGTGCCATAATATAGGTTGTGAGAGTTGTATGCTTTCATTAAAACAAACCCAAAAAAACCTTTTAAATAAAGTTTTTTTTGCGTTTTAGGTACGACAGCCTCCTGAAATTAATTTAGTTCTGCGTCCTCAGGGATTGACTGGTGATAATGAAGTATATGCCAAAGTTGATCTGTGGGTCAAGTGCCCACATACTTACCCTGACACGTGAGTGAACATTAAAATATAGCTTTTCTCTGAACGTTTTTCTCTGCTTTACACAGTAAAGTGTAAGTTGAAAAAACATGTAGTTTTATTCACCACTCTTGTGTTCTGCATGTTAGTATTTGTTAAGCCTGTGTTTTTTATAATAAGTGACTATAAAATTTGGCACCTGAATTGGATGTAGTCTCTTATGCAATGGAGAATAATAGAGGTGCACTTGTCAGTGCAAGACTGCAGCCCCAGTTTGAACCTTGCAGCGGTGTGAACACAGGTGTACCTGATAGCAGCTTAGTGCCCTTTTGAAACTTTTTCAGCTTGTGACCTGCTGAGAGAGGGAGTGAATCTTCATTTTTATTAAAGCAATCTGCTGTCTTAGTTGTGTCTGCTGTTCTTGTTTTTTCCTGCGTTAGCCTTTTGGAAGAGTTCTCCATAGAGAATGTAAAACGAATTGCAGCCCCCACCAGTGTTTTGGGTTGGCACGTGATTTCTGGCTTAAATGTTGCTCTGCGAGCACAGTTTTGTCCCGTCCTTATGTCACTGGTTGTGTCCACAGCATAACTCCCCTTAAATTATCTGTTTAAGCTGTGGCATGAGCAGTGTGCAAGGGAAGTGCTGTTCCTTACCAAGTGATAGCTTGGTTATACCCTGTAACGCGAGACATAACAGCAAAAGATGGCATAGCTACATATGTTTTACTTGTTTACTTTTATTATAAACATTTTTTTCAATTCAGCTGTTCTTTATCGCATGGTTCTCTAGGTTTGTGTAACCTACATAGTGATAATAGATTTTAATCACCTAAATGTTATGCTAGTAATATATTTAAAGGACTGTTACGTAAATTACTGTTTAAGAGCTGAATTATAAGAGTCTACAGGGTTTCTGTGGTAGTTCATATGTTAAGTATAACTGACAGATAACTTGCAGCCAGAAAATTTAATGGCAGAGAATACAAAACAATATTTCTGGCTCTATTCTATATTATATGTGTAATATTTATGTATTGCTTATTTGAGCATTGATGGATTGCCAAGTGACTATGAACTCCATTCTTTTTCCCTCACCCACCATTTTTGTCAACATACTGTGTCTTACACAATTGTTTCTTACGCTGAACTTTTCTAATGAGAACTTTTTTTATGTTTTGTTGCTCTCCCCCAGAGTCCCTGAAATACAACTAAAAAATTCAAAAGGCTTGTCAAATGAGAAAATAAATGAGTTAAAATCCAGACTAGCTGAACTGGCAAAACAGTGCTGTGGAGAGGTAAGGGCTTTTCACTTCCTTGAGAAATATACTCTGGAACTAAATAGTTCTAAAAAACTATGTAGTATAATATAATGAAATACGTCCACATTGGAAATACAAGTTGCATTGCTCCTAAGAGAGGAGAGACTTACCTTCTTTCTTATGAATGTTTCTAATAATGAAGGTTTGGAGTATGCATGCACTTAAAAGAGTGCATATGTAAATAATGTGAGCTTTGTCCCTGCTTAAAGGCAGATTTGAAGGTTCATGTTATTCTTGGGAGTTATTTCACAGTATGAAAGGCAATACTAACTCTAAAATCGAGAACTTTCTGCACTTCTCAGATTAATTTGAATATTGTAAGTGGCTATACCTGTTTAAGCAAACAGCAATTATCTAGGGAGCTTTTCAGTGTGATCTTGTTCATCTACTGATGAACTAAAGAGCACAAGACCTCAGTTGTAACACCAGCTCAATGGTTCACTTCTGTGGCTATAGCACAGTCACTCTGTGCCATTATGCCTTTTTTCCTACTGTGTTTAGGAATGGTGATACTTGACTTCCTCCCAAATAGGATAAAAAGAGAAAGGTGAAGAAATACGTGAAGCTTAGAGCTTGTATTTATTTTAAGGGATTTCGTGAGTTCCCAGATATGTTTGGTATTAACAATCAGTACCTTTCCATTGTTGCTGAAGGCTGAAGTGATTCAAAGACTTACTAGCAAACATTGGATTCTTGGCAAAAGCAGGGGTTATGGTATGTTTCTTATCACTGTTTGGAAATGTTACAGGTGGACATACTTGATTTGCTCAATTTGCCTTTTTAAAAGTGAGAAGTACACAGCTGTGGAAGTTATTATACGATGAAATGAGATAGTATTCTGTTTCCAGTTTCCTAAGCCTGTCAACTTTACAGGTTTGGCAGGGGTTGCCCATTGTTCAGTCTTGCCACATCAAGCCTTTTTTTCCATCTGCATACTGTACTTTTATTTTGATTGCCAATTTTTATGCAAGTACTTTCAAAATAACTGTTTCAGCCAGATACTGTTTAGTTCATTCTCTTCAATAACCAAGAATTTCTTCTTTTTTTTTTTGGAAATTAGCAGTTTAACAGTATATTCTGGATTTTTTTTCTTTTTTATAGTGGCTGTGCTATGGACAATTGGTAGGAAATGCAAGGTTCAAATTCTCTAAGTGACAACTAAACCATGCAATATATACTTAGTCTGCACCCATCTGATGCCAGGAGAGCTACTGGCCTGTAGGGCTTTAAATCGCAGTTTGATTTCTGATCTCATTAAAAGGAAATACAAACATGTCATAGGTTTTCTTAATGCTGATTTTCCACAGCAGGAACCGTGCTTCAGCAATGTGTAGATACAGTTGTGAGTTACATGTATGATACATGTTCTTGATGAATGACGTACCCAATGCAGTCTTGAATTACTTTCTCTGTAGGGAAAGGGAGATAACTGTTCTCTCTGCCTTGACAGGTATTAAGTGTATTCTGCAATTTGGAAAATTTAAAAATACCTTGGTTACCTGTCAAACTGAGCAGCAGATTGTTTGTGGGTTTTTAATTATTGAGATTTATCCTTTTTTTAATACGTGTGTGCGTGCGTGATCGCCTTGCATTCTGAAGAGTAACCTGGGAAAGATATTTTAATTTGCACGTGTCAGATACACATGCATGTTGTACTATTCTTTCTATTCTCAATTGCTTCCTGGCTTCATTCTTACTTTCAAGCAGAGGATTCAGTGTTTGAGAAGCTTCTAAATGTCAGCCTGTTGCAGACAGATGGTACAATTTAGTTTGGCTGTTCTCCTACCCGTACATGCAAATCCGGCTCAGCGCTGCTACTGACTGCTGGATGCATCTTTCTAATGTACTGTTCTTTAATTGTGAAGATAGGACAGTCTATTAGCACTATCAATTGCTTGAATTAATGCAGGGATGCTACTAGACTGATGAAAGCCTATGCCCTGACAGGTCAATAGATGATCAGTACATACTCAGTTCAAGTAAACAATAACTTAAAACTGATTCCAACCTTGCAAACCATGTAGCAGAATTCAGCTGAGTTTTCAGTGCAGTTCTTATTTTAGTGGTTGTGGTTATATGAATGCAGAAGTTCTTAAGTGGCTTTACGGTTCTAACTGGGGGGGGGCTAGTTTGCAGAGGAAGGATTGGATTTCCTGTTAGCGGTGAAATAAGTGACTATTTCATAGCAGTAGATACAGTAATAGATAATTGCAAAGGATTTATTCTGTTGCGGCTCATATGTCATAAACACATGTCTTTGTGAATAGAAAAACATGCCTCAAAGAAGATGAGAAAAGGAATTCTTTTAATTTGATGATGTTTGAAGTTGCCTTTCACTAATTTTTTCCGTCTTTGCTACTGTGGTCAGGGATTTTTCATGTTATAGTTTTTAATAAGTAGTTCTGACAAAAAATACTGAAATATGGTAAATTATCCCTGATAAGTAACAAAATCATCAATCACGCTGCTGCTGTATTGCTTTTTTGAATTGGGTATCACTTCACTATGTGATCTTCTTTGAACTCTGCATGTCATTCATATTTATTTTCTTTCAGGTGATGATATTTGAACTTGCTGACTACGTACAGTCATTTCTCAGTGAGTATAATAAACCACCTTCCAAGTCTTTTCATGAAGAAATGCTAAAAAATCATCAGAAAGAACAAGAAAGACTGGCTCAGGAGGAATTGCGTAGGGCACAAGAAGTTAAGAGAAGAGAAGAGCAGGAGGTAAGAGAAATTAAAGTGTGAATAACCCTGTATTCTTAAAATAGCATAAACAATCATGATTCTGTAAATCATCCTGCATAGCAGTGGGTTTTAGGGAATTATTAACTTGTTGGACCTGTCAGTATGAGTCAATCAATATGTACTATATGAACTATCTGCTACTGCAATTGTAATATTTTAATTATGTGGTTTTAACCCTGAGAAATATTTATGCCTGAAACAACATAGATGTTGATTCCTGATCCTATGAAAATCACTTATACAGAGGACCTTATACAAAAGTGTAAGCAAATGTATATAGCAAGTTCATTTCATCTTAAACAAGGAAGTATTAGCCAGACAGATAGGTAATCATGCTTACTTTCAACCATAGGGTGACTGGAACATTCACTATGAAAAATTTCTCTGGAGCACAATAAATTCAATCTAAAGACACCTTGGACCCACGTACATTCTTCACTAGAAAGAAGGGGATTCATTTAAGTCTCTCAGAGATTAGTACTGTGGAGTCTCCACACTGTGGGAATATGGATAGAATAGCTCTTTTTATGAAAGAATATTTTTAGCTTATTCCTCTGTCTTTTTTGTGTATGAAACTTTATTGTTGGGTCCATGAGTAGAAGTAATTTTCTTTTTTCTGGAACTCCATTCTTCTATATCATACAATTGATGCTGTTCACTTCCTTAGCAGAGCTAATTTGACTACTTTTTTTTTTATTCTTGTGAAATCCCCAAGTCCTCTTTAACACTTTTGAAAAATCAGCATCATAGCTTTTTTTTTTAACCAAAGTAAGTTGAGCAGTTGCATTGCATGTACTGTTGCATCTCTAACACTACTGAAATTCGTTACAGCAACGGGAAATCCTTAACGAGATTCAGAGAAGGGAGGAAGAGAAAAGAGAAGAAAGAAAAAAGAAAGAGATTGCCAAACAGGTATTCTTTCTAAGCGGTTGTGCAAAAACCATTGCAGTAACTTCTTCCCAGTCCTGTAGCATAGACTTAAAAAATTTGAGATATTTACATGACTGAATTGTCCTGGATATCTTTTCTCATCCAGTGCTTCTAATACATCTAGGTTAAAATAGGTTCTTGATTATATGGGGTCTATTTTTGGAATAAAACCAACTGTAAGGGGAAATAGTTTAAAATATTAGCATCTTAAGTGTACTGAGAGATATATTTTCAAACAGGCATTGGAAAAAGCTAGTGTGTTAGTATTTCCAGTTTCATTGTAAAGAATCTTTACCTTCTTGCCCATGGACAGTGCTGAAAGGCACTTTTTGAATCTCAGCACTTCTTCCTCAGCCTCGTATGTACATTTATTATAAAACCTTATTTCTTCTGTGATCTGGGTGACTTTATATAATAATAGTCAAGTACTCATATGTTTTGAGAATAGAAGCAGTTTCTGTACTTATTTATTGTTTTCCTGGATTTATAGGAACGTTTGGAAATAGCTGCTCTGACAAATCAAGAAAATTCTCACAGGAGAGATGCTGCAGGATATAAAGTTGCTCCCAATTTAAATGGGAGCTGTTTGGAACATGGAGTGAATAATAAACATCGACCAAATTCAGCTGGACGTTCGAAGTATGTCAGTTTGCATGTGGATATTTTTTTTTTGGCAAACATTAGATTTCAAAGTGAAATTTGAAGGCAAGAGTAATGTGCCATGTTGCTTAGCTGTTTGTTTTGGTCTCCCCACCATTCCTCCCCCTCTTCGTTTGGTGTGGTTTAATTCATGTGCTATGGATAACTTGGGAACTTTCCAATTAAGATAGTCAGCTTGGCTGTTCGTTTTACTTCGAAGGTATTTGGCAATCATTGGAAGGTATGTTCAGGGCTTACTTAGTTTTCTAAAAGTATGCAATATGTTGGCAATTGCAGAAAAAAATATTTTATATCTGCTAATGAAGGTTTTGGAGTAGCACAATAAATTAAAGCTTATATTAGTCTCAAAACATTTGCTGTAAAGATACATTGGTGTGAAGTTCCCTGTTGGAAAATGGGATAGTGCATTTACAGAGCAACTTACTGGAGGGAAGATGAGAATTATTGGATGATTCTTTTGCTGATACGTAACTCATCTAGGTGAGAACTGTTGATGATATAGGTAGGTTGGGGTTTTTGTTTTTCTTTTCCCTGCCTCCCCTTTCCCTGTGTTCATAGCTGATATAACTGTCAAAGACAGTGGAGATATCCTAGTGTTAATTTTCCTAGTTTTGATTCAGATGGTGCCAGTGAGTTGTTATTTAGACTGTTGTTTTAATGGAAATAGTGTATTCCTGTTTTTTTCTTGTCTATAGACTTCAGAATTGATTTCTCATTATTTATTAGCAACACTAGATACATGAAGCAGTTCTTCCTTGATCTATCCAACTTTGACTCTTGCTGCCATTTTTACCCTTTGCCTGTCCCACGTCATATTTGGCAGTTGTGTCTGTAGAGTGTTTAATAGTCCATAAATCTCTCTTCCTGTCCTCTTGCTGATCTTGATACATGGACACCTGTGCTTGTGGAACAAGACAAGTGTTTCACAGGTTTGTTGCTGTGCTTTAAAGCAGAACACATACAATGGACTTAGAATTTGTGTGGAAAATTAACCGTACATTATTAAAGAAATATAACCAAAAAGGTAAAGTTAATTGTTTTAACAATGGGGAAAATAATAAAAAAAGATTTTGAAACGTTGAGAGTTCTCATGATGCCGTGTTTGTAGAGTTAAGCAAAAGCTAGACCTTTCGTTTTCTGAGGTGTCTTGTGATTGCATTTATTTAGAGGATACTCTTGCAGTGGTGATAGTTCTATTAATTTTCAAATAAATTGTACCAAGAAGTAATGGAGGCTGATTTGGGTTAGTGGTCTTGAGTTCTTTCTGATCTCGCGTACAGCTCCGTACATGCATGTGGGAAGAAACACTCTAATCATACTTGTTTTGAAAGTTTTTGCAAAACTTCTTGAAGGAGGAGTTTAGAGTAGTAAAGGAGGCAAATGGGAAACCCATTTTAAGTTAGGAAAAGTAATAAAGCTAAAGCTGGAATGAACTTCCAAAATTGCATATATTTCCTTTTTGTAATGTTTTGAAAGAGAATGCAAATCAGGTCAAATTTCCTTATTTTTTAGAGCTGTAGTATGTTTAACTTTTTTTTTTTTTTAGTATTCTGCTGCCCACCCCCTCCCCGCCCCCTCCCAAACTTGGAGTGTCATCTTAAGATGCAGAAATGTTAAGGTTTGGATTCAACTCCTGGCTTTGAATGTAGAAACTCAGCGCAGCATGATGTTGCTGCTGAAATACTCATTTCTAATCAGACACATATCTTTGCACTCACTCAGTATTTTTTAAATTAATGGATATTACCGTTGGATGCAGAAGCCTTGGAAAGCTAAAGTTCTTGCAGAATTGATCTCTGTAGGGACTAGGGACTGCAACAACACTATCTTTTTTTTGAGTTGGAGAAAAATGTGCTGTTCACATTGCAGACGAGAACGCCAGCTTTCTGTTAGCAATAACGAAGAGTCCCCTGGAAATTACGAAGTTTTGAACTTCAGCACAAGTGGTGCTGGACAACTTATTGTCCATAAAGGAAAATGTCTCGGTAAGCAAAATTACAATGGCAACTTGAAATACTGGGTTTTGGGCTGGTGTTTTTCTGGGTTTTTTTTGAGGAAGAGCTTAAACAATGTTAACAGGTACAAGCAGCAAGGGTGGAGAGAATATTGTTGTGGAGCATGAAATGTCACAGGCAAAAGTGAAAGAGAGTTTTAGGAAAAGTTACTTTGTGGTAAATATATTCTCTTAGGACTACTTTAAGTAAAAATTTGCTTCTCCAGATGCAGTTACATAACTGAATAGCCATACCAAAAAAAAAAAAATCCATCTTCTCAAGATTTTATATTCTCTATGTAACTAAAATAATACTGAAAACTATTTGCTTTTAAATTTAAATAGCTAGCTTGTCAAATACACATGACTACCAAGCGAGAAGTCATTTAGCTTTCAGTAACATGTGAAACCATGATAAGCACAGGGTTAGAAATGCATGCTTGCTCTCCTTCCATTGCTGCTGATAGCAATGGCATAAAAGCAGCACTTTTAGCAAAAACATAAATACAGGCAACACTAGGAGACTTGCAGAGTTGAAAGGCCTCCATGAAATGGCCATACGGACGGACCATCAAATGTTTTCATTGTTCATTTTCAACATAGCACTTCGTCAGTGTTAGGATGAACCACCCAAAAGACTTCTGGAGGAAAGAGATTTTTATTATTTTGCAGTTTGAGGATGAACGATTATGTTACTGTTTGTAGAGCTCGGCATGTGCTCAGCAGGAAGAGTGTTTGTTTATTAAAACCTGACGTTCTTCAAAATGTGCAGCGTTTTTTTGCCAATGTGCTATTGCTTTCATTTGATTACTGCTACATAGCATTCAGTCTCATCAGACCTGATGTTTTCCATACCTACCATGTAGGTATGGATCTTGTTTATTTGTAAGTAGCTTTGTGTTTCTGAAACTGTAGAAAGCAGGCTTACTGGTGTTTGTTTAGCATTTGCAGGAGCTAAGCTCTTGTCAAGACCTTAGAAACAAAGGAAGCCATGTTTCTCTTCTCTCCCTTTATATTCAGGCAAGGATGAACAGCTTGGTAAATCAGTCTACAATGCCTTGGAAATTCGCAGTGGAGACTTTGTTTTAGTATATGAGTGGGTTCTGCACTGGCAAAAAAAGATGGGAAGGTTTCTTACATCGCATGAAATAGAAAAGATTGAGAAGTGTAAGAAACAGGTAATGCCCATATTTTGCATTTGGCTTAATAAAGGCTAGGTGGGGTTCAGTGTTTTTCTTGAGGCTGCTAGTTTAATAGAAACTTGAGAGGGTGGTGATGAGCTTGAAAACGCTTGTGTTTAGAGTATCTGCGCCACAGAACAAGATGGGTGTGTTGGGGTATTCAGGGATTCATTTGCAATAATATAAATGCAAGAAAGTGTATTTGCAAGCATGCATAAATAAAATAACAAAATATTGAAGTTCTGAAGGAAGAGGGAATGAAGCTTACCTGGTAGAAACCAAAGTTGTTCTTGCCCCTTCTGTACAATACTTCCTTTTCATGAAAGGATGAGAATGTCTTATATTTTGTATGTATTTTGTATATGCTATATATTTTAGTAGTGGTGTGTTCATGAGATATGACACAATGCATGTTATGTTGTGTTTCTCTAACAGCTTCAGGGTGCAGAAACAGAGTTCAGCTCACTGATGAAGCTAAGTCACCCAAACATAGTGCGTTATAAATGTATGAATCTTAAAGAACAGGACGATTCAATTGTGGTGGACATTTTAGTGGAGCACATAAGTGGTTGCAGCCTTTCTACGTACTTACAGAAAGAGACTCCAGTTCCAATTGAGCAGTTGCGTCATTATGTGACCCAGATCTTGTCAGCTCTCGACTACTTGCACAATAATTCAGTAGTGCACAAAGTTCTTTGTGCTTCCAGTATTCTGGTAGATGCTGAAGGACACATCAAGGTGACAGACTACAGCATTTCCAAGCGCTTAGCTGGTATCTGCAAAGCAGATGTTTTTGAGCAAACCAAAGTTCATTTTAGTGAGGATGGTCTTCCCAGCAAACCTGGAAAAAAAGGAGATGTATGGAGTCTGGGCTTGCTTCTGCTTTCACTCAGCCAGGGCCAAGTAACCAAGGAATATCCAGTTGCTGTTCCTACCAGTTTACCTGCTGACTTCCAAGACTTTCTGGAAAAGTATGTTTGTTGCATTCCTGTATCTTTTTGTCTTTTTTTTTTGTATTTTTTTTAAAGACTTGAACAGTTTTTTGAAAGAACAGCTAAATCCCCCTGTGTTGCTAGTCGTAGTTTTTAGAGAAGAGGTGATTGCTCACTCATGAGCAATCTGGCTGCTCATCTGGGATTTGGGAGAACAGCTCTGGTGCCCTCTTCTCTGCCCTGCCACCAACTTTGTGTGTCACTGGAAAAGTCATTTAGTCTGTCTTTGCTTCTGAATGATAAAGGTGTTAATTTCTTAAATATGAGGAGACCTCTTCGAACAGTTAGGCTTGATATCGAATGGATTTTTCAACAGTTTGCTTCCTGATTTGCTAACAGGTGTGTTTGCTTGGAAGATAAGGAAAGATGGACCCCTCAGCAGTTGTTACAACATAGTTTTATAAACGTTCCACGAATGAAAACACCTGTAGCTGAAGAAAATCTGGATGGTAAGAAACTTGGATCTTTCTGTATGCTGCTAAATAAGTGGACTACATGCCTGCACTAACAGAAAAACTGAGCTGTGCTAGAGCTTCACAAGACTGCACAAGTGCTTTGCATTGACTAACCTAGAAGTTAAAAACCATACTAGCTTTTGTATCCATGACTAGATGGGGTAGACTGTCTGTTGTTATCTCATCAGTAGAAGCAGCTGATGCTTTAATTAAGCCTATAAATTCATCCACCTCCTGCATGGTGTAAATGTCAGACTTAACTTTGTCCTTGGAAGATATTGTTCCAATGAGACTTCTTCCCTCGTTATGTTCTTGTTAGATTCAGTTCCTTTGTCCAGCATAATTAATGTTAGTAATCAAAAGTTGTGTTAAGGTTTATGTTTGTACCAGCGCTTAACTCTATGCAGAAGAGCACTTCTTATTTTACGTTTTAGTTGTATTTAAAGTTCTTTAGATTTTAACTTCTTCCGGATGCTTATTTGACAGTCCCTTGTGCCTTATCCCCATGCTGCCAGTGATGGTAATTTTGATGTCCTTGTTACAGATTCAGCAGGTACAGATTGCATCGAGACAGTTGTACCCAGCAGTCAGATATCCAGCGCTTCATTCTTCACAGGAACACAGAGGCAATTTTCACGGTACTACAATGAGTTTGAAGAACTAAAATTACTTGGCAAAGGGGCTTTTGGAGCAGTCATCAAGGTATGGTATAAAAATTGTTTTCCTCTATGGAATCATTTTTGGGAGTGTGTTTGTTTGCTCTGAAGCAAAACCATATATTCAATGTTTGCATGATTTTATTTATTATTTTCTAGTGTGCTGTGCCTGTGTTTTGGTTTTTATCTGGAGTTGAATAGGCTGATTAAGTTTTGTGAGAGATTGCTGGGAGTCTAGGGAGAAGCCTGTCAGTACAGGGAAGCTTGTATTTGAATTGTCGTTTCCCAGGTGGAAGGAAAACTTCCTCTCCCATGAAATCCTTCTACCTCAGACTCTACTTGGTAAGGCATTTAGAAGCTTTTGACTCGAGATTTTTTTGCATTTTGCAGGTGAGAAATAAGCTTGATGGTTGTTATTATGCTGTGAAACGTATCCGTGTAAACCCTGCCAGCAGGCAATTTCGGAGGATTAAGGGAGAAGTAACCTTACTTTCCCGCTTGAACCATGAGAATATTGTGAGATATTACAATGCTTGGATAGAAAAACAGGAAAGTCCTGTTCCCACTGTGTCAGCTGAAATAAGTGAAGAGAAAAGAATGCCCACCAAAGCCGGTCTCTTCATCCTTAACACTGAGGAGACAAATGATGTGGAAGCTAATGCTCCTCCTCCAGTTTTGACAAGTTCAGTGGAGTGGAGTACTTCATGCGAAAGATCCCCCAACAACAAATTCAGTGGAGTTGATCAGGAGTCCAGTGATGACGACGATGATGGTGATGGGGTGTTCTCGCATTCGTTTTTGTAAGTAGGCTTCAGTATTGGCACTGTAGGGAGCATGAACAGAGTTGGCTTTTCCAAGTTCGTGTCTTTTATCATTCTCGCTTTTTTTTGTTAGAGGTAATTCACTGCATTTTCATTCTCTCCCTTGGTTCAATAACAGTGTATCTGCCAGCAGTCAGGTAGCTACAAATTTTCTGTACCTGGCTAAAAACTGCCAGTTTACAAGGAAAATTTTGGTTTAGGTTTCTGTAAGTATCTTATCATTTGTGTCAGACTGCATGACCGTTTACTTTATGTTGAACTGTCTTTTCCAACCTGGAGAGTAAAGTTTTTAATAAACTATAACAGAGAAGTATTAGAAATCCAGAAAAATACCATACTTGTCCTTTTCTTTTTTTTATTTTTACTAACATAATCCATACCTGCCTCTGTGTATGGAGTAGTTCTTTCACTCATGGTGTTTTTTTGTTTAAGCAAGTAAGTAAACTTATCCCAGTTTTGCTTGCTGAATATAGCAATTGAATTTTACCGATGCAAATATATAATTTCCCTTTACGAGGCTGGGCTGTCAAAGGAAGTGTTGCTTTGCAAGCAAGATGCTTTTTTCAGGTTTTGTTTTGCTTTTTTGTGTAAGATGTGTAGAAGGTCTTGCAACAGAAGCTTGGATTTTCTTTTTTTTTTCAGAAATGGTTTCCAGATTTCGTAGAAATATTTTTTGGTAATATTATTGAGGAAAACCAAAACTTTCAGGTTTCTTTCTTTCTCTTCTTTAAACAGGCCAACCACAGATTCTGAAAGCGAAGTAATTTTCGATAACGAGGATGAAAACAGTAAAGGTCATCCTCCAGTAAGTATAAAGATAAAGCTAGTCAAAATGAAAAGATCATAAAATAGTATTTAACAAGCAAACAGGTCAGTTGGAAAGTTTTGTTTCACTTCTGGTGTAAGTACGGAACCATATAAGGTTATGTTCTGTCAGAGTAGATGTACCATCATGAGCTGCATTCCATAGAATCATAGTCTGATGCAGCTAATCTGGATTCTGTTTCCCATAGTGTTCATTGAGCTAAATGTGAGTTGCACTTTATAATCATGATCCTGATTATTGCAAGTTTAACACTTCAGTATATACATGATTTATCAGTTAGTCATAGGGATTACCTTACATCATCTGAAAGTTGAAATTGTGTTCTGCTTTTGGGTGATATAAACCTGTATATTTTCTCATACTAGCCACTGTTTGAAAGTGTTGACAATAGATGTTGCTAGCAGTGAAAAAGAGATGGGAAGTCGAATAATGTGTAAGGCTTTAGCTGATTTTAAGATTTTGTATCGCAGCAGTTGCTGTGAACAGTTAGTGCACTGTATCACTAGAAAGCTAATGCAGTTTTCTGTGGCATCTATAATCTGTCGTTGCCAATCCTGATGATCTGTGAAATGCTTTTATTAAAGCTTCATCTCCTTCCTCTTTCTATTGTAGTGTACATTAGCATGAAAAAGCTTTCAATACATCATTTAATAATATGGCAGTGCATTTTTTTGTCACTATTATCTATATATACACTACATCAAAATTGTTGGCTGGGGGCAAGGGTTGCATTATTAATTGTATTAAGTAAGCTTTGTACATTTTAGTTTCAATTTTTCTTTTTTTTTAAACGTGACAAACTTTGAGATTTAGGTTTCATCCAGATATGCTGGAATGTTTTTCTTCCAGGGTCTAATGATGGCAAAATGTTACTTGTTCTCACTTTGAAAGTGAGAGTTGCATCACACCTGTTTTTTCTAGTTCATTCAGAAGCAGCGGCATTATGAAATTGTCAATATATTAATTTTCTGTTATTCAAACCTAGCCATAGAAGGGGAGTTCTCATCAATGTGTTCCAGCCATTAAAAAATAGTAGTATGCATAAAAAACAGCTAGGCAGCTTCCTGTAGCTAACTGTTCTGTTACTTTTATTGTGATAAAGGATGAAGAAGTCAATGAAAAGAATAGCCATGGAGGAGAAGACAGGGCACCGGTCATTCAGACGGTGCATTACCTGTACATTCAGGTACAAACCTGCTTGCGTTTTCAGATAAAAGGATACCCTTTATTCCAACCCGCAGAGATTAATTGCTGAGAAAATTAATGAGCTTTCGAAAAATGCAAATTTGACCGAGTTCAATGTTGGTTTTGCAATAAACTGGTTTTCTGAAAGGCTTGGCTGGTGGAAGGCACTGTGCAGCGCACATGGCTTATTATGCCTTCTGAGGCTTTATAGTTGTACCTGAAGAGGGCAAAGTTTTGTAGTGCTGTAGTGTGTAATGGGATCACCGTTGTTGCTTGTGTACAAGTAAAAGTGTGGCAACTCCTGAACTAACCTTAGAACAACCCAACCTACTAACCTTTTTGAGTTCCTGGCTTCCAAAGCATTGTTTTGCCTTGTGCTTGTTATTTGTTTAGAATAGCCCCTCCAACCCCTAACACTGTAGCTGGTGCTCTTGAGTTTGGTTATGTTGTTAATTAATAGAATAGTTTGGGTTGGAAAGGACCTCAAAGATCATCTAGTTCCAACCCTCTGCCATGGGCAGGGACACCATCCCCTAGACCAGATTGCTCAACGACTCACCCAACCTGGTCTTGAACAATTCCAGGGATGGGGCATCCACAGCTTCCCTGGACAACCTGTTCCAGTGCCTCATCACCCTTATACTGAAGAATTTCTTCCTTATATCCAATTCTAAATCTATCCTCTTTCAGTTTAAAGCCATTGCCCCTTGTCTTATCACTACATGACCTTGTATTTTGAATTACCGATGTGGAGTTGAAGTGTCCTGTGTTAACTTCCAGAAGTGAAATTGATTTTCACAGATGTGAAAACTTCCTAATTCTTTTCAAAGGCACTATATTGTGTATGCACTTTCTTTTAACAGAAAACAGCTATCTGCAAAGCCATTGTATAGCCCAAACAGTAGACACAAAATAAAACTCCTGCAGGTTTGCAACTTCAGGCTTTACTACTGACAACATCAATTTTGTGTTACGAGTTTCTGAGAGAAGTCGACTATCAGAGCTAACTGTTCTGTGGTGATGTGCAGTTTTCTATAATGCGCTTAATGCTAGAGCTTGTCTGGAAGGAAGATATACAATTAGTTAGAATTAGATTTTATTAAGCTTTTTTGCATGTGTTTTGTATACTCATAATATAAGCAGTTAAGACACCAATAGAGCCAGAGATTCTTTGTTGTTTGGCTTGAACATACATTATGCCTTTGCTGATTTCACCTCTTTTAACATTTATGTTAGAAAATATACTACTGCACAAGCTTGGACCGTTGTCCCATAAAATGGGATAGAACCTATAAGCTAATGCATGTTTTCTGTCTAAAGAGACAGCTTTCAGGAAAATTCCAAACAGCTAAATGTTTTGGTGATGCTAGTTGCTCCTGAACTGTGTTACAGAACCAGGCATTAATATGTACACAGACACAAGTTTCTGATGGTCTCTTTTCTTGACAAAACTGCTCTTTCTTATCTCGTTCCCCTACCTATGCACAACTGAAGATGGAGTATTGTGAAAAAAGCACATTAAGGGATACCATTGACCAAGGATTATATGAAGACACCAGTCGGCTTTGGAGGCTTTTCCGAGAAATTTTAGATGGTTTAGCTTACATCCATGAAAAGGTCAGTAAATATGACAGTTGTGACCTGTCCGTAATATCTATGTTATGCCTCTTTGTGTATGGATTTCTTCATAATCTGTTCGGTTTTGGGCATTTATTAGCAAGGTTTGTTCCTTGCCCTTTCCATTATTAACCTGTTCTAGGGGTTAAGATTATTTTAGCATAAACTTGAATTTTATAATGAACCACTTCAGATTTTTTCCCTTTGTCACAAAAATTTGACCATTTTTTAAAAAATCTGGTAGCACTGAAAATTGTTTCTAGCTTCTGGGCTACACTGTAGTCTTACTTCAAAATGAATCATCAGTGACTTAATACAGTAGATTTCCCACTGTAATGAAAGTATGTAATATGATTTTCCAGTCTATTATAAAGAGAGTTTTATTCTGAGTTGTGTTTAATAATCTGTGAGACTTTTTTTTTTGTTGTTGTTCTCCTGCTGTAACAGGGAATGATCCACAGAGACTTGAAACCTGTGAACATCTTTTTAGATTCAGATGATCATGTCAAAATTGGTGATTTTGGTTTAGCTACAGATCATCCAGCAAATGCAGTAAGTACAGCTGAAAGTGAATGGAAAAACTTGAATTTGGTGTTGTAATAACATGACAGAAGAAAATAAAACATAAAATCAGAGTGCTTATTGGACTTTATATAGTGAATGCCATAAACTTTTTTATTTCTACGGTTCTAGAATTAAACCATGTACTGTCAACCAAAGTGGCAAGAAAAGCCAACAGAAGCATTTCAAGTGCCATTTACAGTATGTCTGTTTTCCTGATTTCAGATGGTCTCTAAACAAGAAGAAAATCACTCAGATAGTTCTGCCATGTCTGACCCATCAGGTTAGTTTACTTAGTAGTTTGTTCTAAATGGTTTTGAGCAAACACTTAGTCTTGTACACTGTTAGAACTTCCATTGATTCTTTGAAAATCAAACCTTTTTTGTTGAAGAGGGGGAAACCAACCACCAACTTTGGGTAGATATATTACATATAATCTGGCAGTTTTGACTATTATCAAAAAAATAGATCTGCTTCCACTGCGAGCTTTCTACTATAGAACAGTGCTTTTCTCATGGTGAGGTATATAGAGATCTTGTATATCTGTTCAATCGGCACTTCTGTTCTCTTGCCTCTACAGGACAATTTCAAGACTTCAGGGTTTTTTGCTTGGTTGATGTGGGCTTTCTGTTTGTGGGGTTTTTTTTAACACTATCTGTAACAGGCTGAATTTTGTGTTTTGAGAAAACTTTAGTACATTATGTGTCTTAAGATGAGTGTAATGGAAGTGAAATTTAGTTGTGTCATTTGTGTGCTGACCTACTATAATTCTGTAAAGCAATAGATATGTTTAGATACTATAGATAAACACAGATACTTGATGTGAAGGTAAGAACTGTTCTGCAAACAGTTCTCGACTGAGTCTGTCTCAATAAGGATTGCATTCCAACCTAGAATAAATGAGGGCAGAAGACGAATGAGCTTTTTCTTGACTCTGATGCTGCATTCCTCTCCTGGTTTCTTGAAGCCTCTCATCTTTTGCCATGTAGGTAATTTGACAGGAATGATTGGCACCGCACTGTATGTCAGCCCAGAGGTCCAAGGAAGCACCAAGTCTACGTACAATCAGGTATGATTAGAATAGACTTAATAAAAAGGTAGCATGGAATCTAAGGTACCAGATACAACTTAGGTCATTCCTGCTCAAGAAAGGTGAATTCAAGGTGGGACTGCTGCGATAAGCAAGGGAATGAGAAATACTCTTTTGAGAGGAGACCAAGGGTAGAAGGATGTGAGTGAGTTAGTTTTTCTGCCTGTGCTATGACTATGACAAGATGCAAGCAACTTCAAGTTGAAAGCAGGTAATCATGTAGGACCTTTATAAATGAACAGGATAGAAATCTTACAGTCTTCAGTTAAGGTAAAATGTCATCATCAGAAGTATATATTGCTTTTGTGGATTCCTAGACTGTGACTTTGGGAGGTGAGGGTACATTTTTTCGTCAGAGGATTCTCTTCATACGCAGAGACAAGCTGAATTTCCAAGCAAGAGTGTTTTCAAAGTGGGAGTCCTTTAAGCCATAGCAGTGCAGTGATGATAGAGGACACTGAAGTCTACCAGATCTTAATGGATTGTGTCATTTATAAAAAAAAAAAAAACAAACGCCAAACCAACATAAAACAAACAAACAAAACTACAAAAAACCCACCCTTGTCTCCAGCTGTAATATACTGTGAAATTTAACCAAAATATTATTTTTTTCCTCTGCTATCATCTGCTGCAGAGAATTCAGAGGTATTACATTTATGTTTCAAATTTTTTTTCTTCCTTAGAAAGTAGACCTGTTCAGTCTGGGTATAATATTCTTTGAAATGTCTTACCATCCCATGAGTACTGCATCAGAAAGGATCTTTGTTCTTAGTCAACTAAGACTGGTAAGTACACAGATATAAAAGATGCTAATTCTGTGCTAAGAAACAAATCGTTTCTGAAGAGAAGTAAAAGGGTGCAAAACATAGCAAAAATGTTTCCACAGGGATTGATTTAAAAAAAAAAAATTACATAATGAAAAGTAAAGAATAAAATTAGAGCTGGTACTGACATTCCCTTAACGCACTGTGGATTCTCTAATGGTATTGCCATCAGTCAGTGTTCTATCTGTGAAGTTAAGTTTTATAATGCAAAACATGAGAAGTGTACACGTCAGATAAAGACGTCATGGCTTTAGTACACCTAGGTTTAGACCCAGTGTGTGTCACTTGGGAACGAGTTGGTATTTGTAGTTGGTAAATGCTTGTGATTGCGTTTTATCTTCATTGTACAAAACATCATAAAAGCATTTAAGTTATATTCTTTTTCCTTTTAGCTCTTCAAACTAAATTTGCCATGTGGTGTTTTTTTCTCTGTGGTTTGTTTTGTTGTTTTTTTTTCCCCATGGGCAATAAAAATGCTTAGTTTCTATGTTTAAGTATGTAGAACTTAAAAATAAGACTAGCCTGAGCAAGTTGGACTGCCTGTTATAATTCAAATGTGGTCTTTTGTTTTTGTTTTGTCTTTTGTGGTTTTTTTTCAATTATAGCCCACTATTGTATTTCCTAAAGACTTTGATGAAGTCAAGCATGCAAAGCAGGTAATTTTGAAGTCATTTTAACTATTAGGTATTCCCTGTCAAGAAATGTTCGCTATCATTTTCCCACTTAATTTTAAATTAATAATCTCTGCCGAGTTGTTATTACAAGACATTAGAACAAAGTAAAGGGGGGGAAAAAAAAAATCTCAAAAGAATGTACTAAGTTGACATGGAAATTTACTTACCCACAAAAATCCCTGAGCACAGTCGTAAAGAAAGGCAGAGTTCACTGGCATACCTGTTAAGCTCTGAGGGACAGTTTTGATGTTTTAGGTTCAGATGAGTGGCAACTATATTGTTTAACTCTTAACTTAAAACTTTCGAAAGAAATCTGTGTCGTAGAACAGAAAGAGGTGTGCAAGCTAAATTGACTGCTCTGAGTTTGAAAAGAGCAGCCAAGAGCTGTTCTGGATGCCTCCATGGCAGAGAAGCAAAGCGATAACGAGCAGTGTTATCTTTTTTGGGATCATCATCTTGGTATTTTTTTTTTCTCCCTAGTACTAGTGGACTCTCTTGTTGACCCTTAGCGTTAATTTTTGTCTGTTAGGCCTATGAAATAGAAATATGCCTGTTACGAGTTCCATAAAAATGTTTCCATCTTGTTTATGGTTTACCGAAACATGCCAAGAATATTCCCCTTTCTTTTCTATCTGTAATTCTCAAGTCTTCGTTGTTATGCATAGGATTCTGTTTTCTCTTAACCTTATTACTAAAGACATGCCAGAGCTAGCATAACAGAGAACAACAAAGGATACTACGTATTCTATCATCCAAGGAGGCACATTTCTAATATTTGTTGTGTTTTATTAAATTTTATTCAGATAACACAGTAGAAGATATTTTGAATTTAATAAGCAAAGAATATCCACTCGAGATTCAGATCCTGCTTTTTATTTGTCCTCTGTAGAGTCTCATATTTTTTTTATTAGTGATGTGACTCAAGTTTGATGTATTAGCAGTATTTACAACAATTTTTCTGAACTATAAAATTTTGATTTAATTTGTAGAGATCAGTTATTACATGGCTCCTGAACCATGATCCTGCAGCACGACCAACAGCTGTGGAGCTGTTAAAAAGCGAACATCTTCCACCACCGCAAATGGAAGAGTCTGAACTTCATGAAGTACTCCACCATACTTTGGCAAACGTGGATGGAAAGGCCTACCGGACTATGATGAGCCAGATATTTTCACAGCGTATATCTCCAGCTATAGACTATACCTATGACAGTGATATACTGAAGGTTTGTAAGTGTTTAGGGGGTGCAGAGGGTTTTTTCCTGTGTTGGATTTTAAAAAAATGTTTGAGAGAATTGCATTACCTCTTGAGATTAACCTTCACATTAGTTCCCATTTAAAGCTACAAATCTGTACAATGTGGGCTTGAGTAACCACTTCCTTTTGAATCTTATGCTCATTCTTCAGTGAAGAAACGAGGACTGTTTGACTGTAGCAGCTAAAGCTTTAAGCTTATGTCCAGAAGATTACTTTCTTTACTCAGAATTTCTGTCGAACTAATGGTACTTTCATCTGATTGCCAACAGAATATATTGCTTCTGATTGTTTTCTTGCCTTTGAAATCATGGCAATCTAAGTAATCCTTTTAGGTTTCTCAACTCTTAAATCTCTATAAATCTAAAGAAATACAAGGTAACACAGTACAATAATGCTTTCTATAGCTGTAGTTATTTTTTATTATGTAAGCATTACAATTTATTGTAGTGGGACGAGCTAGCAGAATGCTTATTGCTTATATTACATGAAATGATTGCCTATATTACATGGAGTGTTCATGACATATGAATTATATATGTACTTTTTATTTATGATGGTTTCAGGGTAGTTTTTCTATTTGGGCAGCCAAGATACAGCAGCATGTATGTGAGGTTGTCAGCCGGATATTTAAAAGACACGGTAAGTGTGTTTACAGAAGTAATTTATTTCTTTTTTTTTTTTTCTGTGATTGAATGGATTTAAGAGAATGGAATGGTCTTACTGCTGTCATACGTGTCAGAAAGTATGTTCAGTGGTTGTATATCATTTTAAGTTTGACATTGGTTTTTGCTCTTATTTCAGCATCCCAGTAATAGCTGTTAACTTCAAATCTGAATTATTTAAATTTTCTATAGAAAGAATGGTAAAAATCTTAATTATATCTTCAAATGTATTTGATTGTTCTGATAAGTCTGTATAAGCTTTTAGAAGTAGGGAGTGTGAGTAAAACGTAGATCTGAATATAAGGATAGCTCTATAGTAAAAGGCCAAGCATCCATGTAGCACAATAATCTTTTTCTGAACATAGCCAGAATTGGAATGGCCTAGGAAAGAACGTGGAAACAGAGCAAGTGTGTAGTGGTACTTTCAGTGATACTGCGCTTAGCAATGATTTGCTGCTCAAGAGCTTCCTGAGCCAGAGCTGGTGTCAGGTGTTTAATAGTCTTTGATGGTTTCTCTTTCCAGGACTCTATCCAGTCATTAGTAATAGTATTTGCTTAAAATTAGTTTTTAAGAGAGGAAGACAAGTTAGCACACACCGTCACACTTGAAATGTTATAAATTGTATGGGTTTATAGTTGTTCATGATATTATTTTACATAAAACCAGAGAATTTTAAAATAGAGACTGGGAGATTTCCTAATATATTATAATCTGATTAAGCATGATCAGGATTTGGTAATACAAAAGAATGAGAAACTGACAAATGCAAAGTCAAGTAAGGAGAAGTAACTCCCCCTCCCCCTTTATAGCTTGACAGACTTTGGAAAGTGTTTGTCAGCCTTTTAGAGATTGAAATGTTTTATTTCTTTTGGAAAATAAAGGGAAGTGTTGGATACATATTTTTTTTCTGTTAGATTGTGTCTGCTGTCGATAATGGTTAGAAGCATTTCCTTGCATTTTTTTTTCCTGATCTAAATGTTTGTGTTGAAATCTAATTGACAACATGAGAGAAGCTTCTATACTAAAACAGCTGTTTGAGAATCAGTAGAGAGTTTAAAACAGGCAAGTATTTTTCACTGATTAGTGATATTATTGTTAATAGTAAGATTTCAGTGAAGATTGGATTCATGTAGCCAGGAGAAAAAAAAAGGTGTTTATGAGCTTTTATAGCAAACCATAAACACTCCAAGTATTGTTTTGAGACACAGGATGAAACAGGTCTGCAACAATATTTGTTCTCTGTGGAAGTGCCTCTAGACTGAAACAGTACTACTGGTGTCTGTAGAGTTTCTTACCTGTTTTGTATGCATGCTTTTGTGAAAGGTGGTGTTTAAAGAGGGGAGGGCAAGGTGAGGATTCTGCTGGGGCTGTGGAATTGGCATTTCTCCTCTGTCTCACTGTGGGCTGCCTGCTGAGCCCAAGCAACGTGCTAGATAGAACATCAGAGTTTGTTTGATGAATTTTCTTTTCCACCACTTAAAGAAAGCCTGTTAAGAATAATTAAAATAATGTAATTTTAAAAAAGTATTGGTTGAGATTATCATGCTCTACAAGGTGGTTCATGAGCTTGTAAAAAGCAGATGTTACTTCTGAAATGGGAGATAATAATGTTTTACTATTTTTGTGCAGGAGCCATCAAACTGCATACTCCACTGCTAATGCCCAGAAATAAAAAACTATATGAACATAATGAAGCTTCATATTTCATGGACCACAGTGGGATGCTGGTAATGCTTCCTTATGACCTCAGAGTAAGTAGTGTCATCTCTGCAGGCAAAGCTGGGTTTGAAGAATGCTGTGGTGTTTGTAGATACTTTTTATTCACTAGTCACTATTTGGTTTAAGCTTATACTTCTGACTGTTCAAGTAGTGTATCTTTCAAAGTGACTCTTCCTGTATTCCTTAGTGCTGTCCTGGTTTTGACAGCTGGAGCCATGATGACATAGGGAAGAAATACACTTTTTTTTTTTGTCTTCTTAACATAGGTGAAAATAATGCTATATTATAAATGTGGTAAATGTGACTACTGGGTTGGGTTTTTTCTTGCACATATGAGACTTTTCCAATGACCAGTGAAAATTCTAATATTGCCATCCCTTTCTCATGTCTTTATAGAGGATGTGGGTAACAGTCTGTCCAGTTTTATGTTCCTCAAACAGATGTTGTCAAGGACCATTCTACTCTTGAGAGGAATTGCTGTTTGCACAGTTCAAGTTTTAATGTCTGGAATTCCTCTATGAGTAATACCCAACTACATGTAATGTTGGCCTAGTTAATTACCTTGCACTCAATTTAACACCTGAATGCTTTAAGTTATGTTTTTTTTATTGTTATTGATGGTTAAAGAACCTGACTTTTTATATTCCATTTTATTAATTTAGGGTCAGTTTGACTCACCCTTCCTTTGCATTTTTAACATCAAGTTATACAGTATGATTCACA
This sequence comes from Tauraco erythrolophus, assembly GCF_009769465.1. Taxonomy (NCBI): domain Eukaryota; kingdom Metazoa; phylum Chordata; class Aves; order Musophagiformes; family Musophagidae; genus Tauraco; species Tauraco erythrolophus. The sequence continues at coordinate 36,162,724 of NC_141470.1, read as the reverse complement.
GTTAAGGATTTGTGCAAGATCTACAAAACTGATCTTTCTGTTAGAATTACTTTTTTTGGAAAATGTATTGACCGAAGACTTATTAAAAATACTCCTTTATATCTTTATAAAATCAGCAAAATACCTTTTGTACACTTTAATGTACTCATAGTTGATTTATGATGCGTTTTGCATGCATTAGGGTAATTAAGAAATGTCCTTGTGGTCCCTGTCCAGGATCTTCTAGGAACTTGGCAGGAGGGCGGAATGTTTTTATATAAAAGTTGCAGCAAGGATTATTAGATTAATATTACTTCACTATGGCAAATATTTAAGGCATTATTACATGTGTGAGAGTACAAGTGTTACTGCACAGTAGTAATTCATCTCCAGTTTCAGAGCCTAGTCAGACTGAATGTTTTGTTTCAACAATTTTAATGTATTTTGTTTTTTAGATTCCTTTTGCAAGATTTGTAGCTAGAAATAACATATCCAACTTGAAAAGGTAAGGGACATAGAGGTGACATTTTGCACGGGTACCATGCTTTATGACAGTGATCACCGAAGATGCTGATTCACTCTTCAATGTTTCCTTCAGGTACTGTATAGAGCGAGTTTTCAGACCTCGGAAGTTAGACCGCTGTCATCCCAAAGAACTCCTAGAATGTGCATTTGACATCATTACATCTACTGGAAATAGCTTTTTGCCTGTAGCAGAAACAATTTATGCCATTTCAGAAATCATTCAAGAGTTTCCAGTGCTACAGGTAGACTCTCAAATAATTCCCTTTGCTCTCTTTTCCATCCTAAAATCTTAATATAAGTAAATATTTCATCTAATGTGTTTAAAAAGCATAGTTCCTTTAACCTTAAGTACAGAACTGTTTTCACGTTTTATCTATGGTCAGTTATAGAACACTCTCATTTAAATCAAAAATATGTTTCGTAGGTAAACTTAAAATGAAACATAGGTTTGCGTGCAAAGAAAATATTAATTGAATCCTTAACGTGCCATTGAAATAACATGTCTTCTGTCAGGCGAATGATTATTGTAGAATGGGACAAGCCTTGCCATTCTTTTAAGTCTAGGTGGAAAATAAGTTGTGGAAGGAGAAGTCTGAAGTTAGTTGTGAACTATGACAAAATGTTTGGGAAACATCTTTCTCTTTTTTTTTTTTTAATGAAATGGAATGCAAGTAGAACTTTTTTTTTCTCTTTCTTTCTTACTTTATTTACCTTTCATTAGGAAAGAAATTACAGTATTTACTTGAACCACACTGCCTTACTGAAAGCTATACTTCTGCACTGTGGGATACCAGAGGATAAACTCAATCAAGTTTACATCATTCTGTATGATGCTGTGGTAAGATATTAGTTATTAATCTAATCTCTGTAACCATCACTGTAGAGTATCTTATTTTGTGGAGCTATCTCTAAAAATGAGTAACAGCACATTGCCAGCATAACAAGGAATATCCTGTTGATACATGAAAAGGCTGGGTTTCTTTGGGCTGTAAAATTAAATTAATTGCACAGAATCACAGAATGTTAGGGATTGGAAGGGACCTCAAAGGATCATCTAGTCCAATCCCCCTGCTGGAGCAGGACCACCTAGATCAGATCACACAAGAAAGCATCCAGGCAGGTTTTGAACATCTCCAGAGAAGGAGACTCCACAACCTCTCTGGGCAGGCTGTTCCAGTGTTCTGTTACCCTTACTGGGAAGAAGTTCTTCCTCATGTTTAAGCGGAGCCTCCTATGTTCCAGCTTATATCCATTTCCCCTTGTCCTGTCATTGGATGCCACTGAGAAGAGCCTGGCTCCATCCTCATGACAGTCACCCTTTACATATTTATAAACATTAATGAGGTCCCCCCTCAGTTTCCTCTTCTCCAAGCTAAAGAGACCCAGCTCCCTCAGCCTTTCCTCATAAGGGAGATGCTCCACTAATTACTAATGATAAGTAATCACAATTACTAATGATAGTGGAGAGCACTAGATGCTCTCTAATTACTGATTAGATCAATCACTTTTCTGTTATTTCTGGATTGGGATGTTTTAAGATTATTTTTAAATGTGTATTTATGAGAGAATTATTCACCTGTATAATTAAGACCTGGTAGGCTATTCAATAAAAACTTTAAAATGTATCTTAATATTATGTTGGTCTTTTCTACATTATAAGCAGAGAAAATTGAGGAAATTTGGGTTGAATAATTAAGGTAGTTTGTAAATCCCAACAAAATGACTTTTTTATTTCCTGTCATTTTATTCTTTTTTTTGTTGTTTATTAATTTACGTAAGTATTTCAGTATTTATGCAGAAATACTTTTCAACAAAGTTGGGTTTTTTTCTGCTTTTTATTGCTTCCTGAAACCAAGCCAAATATGGCCTCACTGGAAGATAGGTGAAAAATGTGTTATTTATTGGTTTTGTTCTTTTATAGTATTACTGCAGTTTGTAAATGCAACCTTTAATTAAAGGTCTTGGAAAATTGTTTTTTAATTCTTCTCAGCAATAGTAGGGCATTTTTTTGGTAACTCAGTTGTCCAAAACATTTGAATCTGTTTCTCTTGTAGACTGAAAAGCTAACTAAAAGAGAAGTAGAAGCCAAATTCTGTAATCTTTCTCTCACATCAAATAGTGTAAGTAATTTTAATTCAGTGTTAATTTCCCTGTAACTTGCCATAAGTCAGTAATATTTTATTTACTTTGCAATTTAATCAACCAGAGTAAGAAAAATAAACTGTTAACATCCACTTGTCAAAATAGATCAGTCTCTTTGGACGTGATCTGATTTTGTTCTGTTCTCTCTGGAAGTCAGTATTGCAGCTGTCTAAGTTTCTTCTTTTCAAAGAATCACACAGAATCACAGAGTGTTAGGGATTGGAAGGGACCTCAAAGGGTCATCTAGTTTTTAAATGTATGTTTCAGACTGTGGAAACAATTAAAGGGTAGATGGAATATTGTACAGTGGTATTTAGTAAAACAAACTGAGAAACTTTAAAAAAAAAAAATAATGGCTGCAAAAGTCGATGAATGTGAATAAAGAGTTGAGGTTAACTTCTGGACACCCTCATGAGACTTGTACTTGTCCATTCCTTTCCTCAACTCCCTAGGTAGGAACAGGCTGCTGGGCAAAAAGGCAGATGTTTTAGTCACACTAAGTGAAATTTTTTTTTTTTTTTCAGATGTGACCTATTATGAGTGCTGTCAGTGGTGCTACCTATGTTTCATATGAGATTTTTGTTTTTTAGCTTTCTCGACTCTACAGATTCATTGAGCAGAAGGGAGATGCAAGTAACCTGTTTCCGTTTTTAAATACAATGATAAAACAAAAGCCAAGTGTGACTCAGCTGTTGAAGCACGGCATGAAGGATTTAGAGGAGATCATTGGTCTGTTAAAGCAACTTGGAATAAAACTTCAGGTTTGTAAAATACTCTGCTGATAAATTAATGGATTTTTAGGCTGTTGGGCCTTGTAATCTGCCAGGAAACAAAGTAATGATATTTTTAGAATAGAAAAAGCACATCATAGTGTCTTTTGATGGCAAATAATGATACCGGCACTGATTTATTTATTATTTTTTTTAAAGACATGTTTTAAGAATAAGACCTCTTCCAGTCAGAAGTCTCTGGCTTAATTTCCATCTAATGACACGCGGATTTTTTTTTGCCCCCAACCAAGATTGAAGGCATTACCTAGAGCATAAAGGAATTTTAAATTTTAAAACAAACTATAAATATTTTAAAAATACAGAAAGCTGATGACTACTCGTCCACGTTGCTGTTTGGGTTTTGTGCTGTAAGTCTCTTGGGATGCTCTAAGATGGAAGCATCATTTCCTTATTTTTAACTGTATTTTAAATATTTTAAGATAAGGAGTATTTCCGTATGTCTTCCTTATGTGAGAACAGTGTTTTCAATCCATATTGCTAATAGGAAACTAATTCCATTAACTGGTAATACTGGTACAAGTCTTGTACACATATTCATTTTTATTTTACAGGTTTCTATAAATCTGGGATTAGTTTACAAAATACAGCAGCACAACGGTATTATCTTCCAGTTTATAGCGTACATCAAAAGAAGACAAAGAACTGTGCCTGAAATTCTTGCTGCAGGGGGCAGATATGATCATCTGGTATGTGCTCATCTCTTTTAATGAATTTAGATTATTTTTTTTTAAACTATGAAAAAAAGAAAAACTTTTTTAACATATTGCAAAGATAACTATTTGAGTCTTCTGTTTTGTTTTTTTGTCTTGTTTTGAGATTCCACAATTTAGAGGGCCACAGGCAGTAGGACCAGTTCCTTCAGCTGTTGGAGTCAGCATAGCTATAGATAAAATAACTGCTGCTGTTTCCAGCGTGGAGGATTCTGTAAGTGTTTTTCGGGAGGTGGGGGTTTTTGTTTACTCCTGACGGTTCAGTAACCTAATTGTAGCCACAGATGGGTGAAAAATAAGATATTCAGATGTGTTCCAAAATAACACCATACTGAAATAGACAGAACACATCAAGATGACCCGTTTTTCTTCTATGTTTCTCTATATAGAATTATTTAGTAAAAAAAGAATTACGGAAGAGAGAATCATCAGGCTTATACTCTTTTATTTTTAATTTAAATGAGACATTTTCCTCGGCCTGTGGATTGTTTCAGGTAGAATAGTACAACTGTAGATATTTAACTAATAAGTGTTAACTTTGCCCCTATCACTTTTTTCGTTATAATAAAGTATAGAAGGTGGAGATGAAAGGAAACTTAAGAAAATAGACTACTCTGTACAGTGTCACACAATTTCACTTGGTTGTGGAATATATATTTTATTAACTTTTCTTTATAAGGATAAATAAACATTGCTAAGCAGAGTGAGAAGGAAGGAACAAAATAGGCTAGTATACTTTGCAAGCTGAGGCTGTGCGGATGCTTTTCATGAAAGATCAAGCTTCAGTGACTTTCAGACGTGCTTAGGTAGATTGTGGCTCTAAAAAGAGGTGGATCTAACCTCTTTTTTTAGCTTGATGCATTTTGAAAAACATTAGTATATTTATCTATCTTTGTTACTTTAACTGCCTTATGAGGGGGAAAAGATGGTCTCGTGGCTAATATTGTCTCCTTTGTTTTCACTTCAGGTTTCTGTCAGCTCGTGTGACCTGCTGGTTGTAAGTGTTGGTCAGATGTCAATGGGTAGAGCTATCAATATTGTTCAGAAACTTTGGACTGCAGGAATTCCAGCCGAAATAATGTATGACTGGTCCCAGGTAGAATTTCTATCTCCATGTGTTAAATACATTGTTCTCTAAGATTAGTGCAGCCTGAGACTATCCTTTTTCTTTTTTTTCTAGTTTTTATTGAGTTACAGACTCATAAAACTGAGTACGTAGGGTGCTATTCAGATACAGTAATGCTAAGAAAGTCTCTCTGGCCTTGCAGCATTCTTCTTCTCTACCTCCTAGCCTATTTAAAAATGCTGTGGAGGATCTTTATGTGCTCCTCAGAGCACAGGGGAATTAATTCCCCAATTATACACAGAGTGTGGAGTCTAAGGCCTACTGAAATCAAGGGGGAAACTCGCATATTGAATTTAAAATGAGGCCAGTTAGCTCCAATTAAGTGAAGTGAGGATGTTTCAAAGCAGAAACATTTTGTACTAGTGAAGGCAATAAATTTTGCTTTCAATGAGGGCTGCAAGTAGGATCCCTGAATTCATTAGTTAATCCTTAATAAAGGGCACGTCTGGAACACAATAGTAACATCACCTTTTAATATATTCAGGTGGCTGAAGACTATCAGATACAGAAGGAATATTGATACCATTCTACTGTCAGAAAAACAGCTTAATAAACTGAGCTATTAGCTAAGCTGCAGGGTCCCCATGTAGTCCCTAGAGAGATGTGTGGTAGGAAGGAGAGAGAGGCAAGCTGAGTTGTGCCCTCTTCTCTCTCCAGTTGAAACCAAGCAGATCTCTAGCCACTACTACCTCACTGGAGTAGTGAGTTACATGGCAGTGCTGAAGTCTATGTTAATAGTGGTGGCAGTTATCTGAGGATCGTTGAGTCTGGTTCACTTTTAAGTATGCTGGTTGGTGACTAACAAAAGAAACAACTGTGCAGTTGTCCATTCTGAGTCATGTGCTGTTGAGCAGACAGTTTTGAGCTTACTCCCTTAATTGCCTGACTCTTTTGTAGTCTTTTGCCATAATGTTTCCAACAGTTTTGATCCCTCAGAATTTAAAAAAATCCAGATCATTCATTATGCTTTTCCTATGATCACCCTAGGTTCTCTCCTTTTTGCAATTCTTAAGGAAGGGAGATTTGGGTAGTTATTGCCTCTGTCTAACACTGTCCTGCAACCCACTGCTAAGTCAGCATAGCAACCCCTTCAGTAGGCTCAGCACTGGGAATGCTGTAAGTGAGCCTCAGGTTTACATGAAACCCAGCTGCAGTCAGCTTTCATGAGAGTACCAGTCGTGCAGGACTGAGCTGTTAGTGAAAGCTGCAGGCAGTGGTGATTGACATTACACTCAATGTTTTTACAGTTATGTAGACCCTGCAGTTCTAGATCCAGCTAGGCCTTGCATGTGGGAACTAGGACTGCAGGCCAAGGCATTCTGTCTGTCTAGTGTAGACTTAAAACACGTTTCAGTTTTTAAGGATCATTAGGTGGATAAATAAACACATAATGAAGTTTCACCTCCTGGACTTGTTAATAAAGCTTTCCTCTCTCAGCAGCTTGTAATCAGTGTAACTGCTGCATATCAAGTAATTTTAGTTAAGGACAGGAGACTTTGATTACTTCAGTGATCACTTTATAGTCTGTCAAATTTCTATCCCATTCTCCTTCCTCTGTTCCCGTTTTAGTCCCAGGAAGAACTGCAGGAATATTGCAGATGCTCTGGGATTACATATGTGGCTCTCGTGTCAGATAAAGAAGGTAGTCATGTGAAGGTAAGTGTGGGACCGAGGATGCTCAGTCATATTTCATATGTATAATCTGTTGTTCTACTTTTTTATTATTTTTTTTTATTTTTAAAGATAATTGTTATTCAGTAAAGTATTTAAGTAGATGGAATTCGGGTAAATACAGTTTCAGTTGCTAAGTAGTAGAAAGTTCTTCTGAAGAAGCATGCTTTTTATCCCACCATAACACTGTTACTCATAGACCTCCTTTCCTCTAGGAAAGTCTGAAAATTAGTGCAAACATTGTTTGACTCTTATGTCATTGATGCCTTTACATGGAAAAAGGTTTCTGTTGCCTCTGATTTCTTTGAATCTACAAAATGAATTAGTTGACTCGGTGATCTTTGCAGTTGGCAGATTTCCATGTTACAAAAGAAATACAATTAAAACATAAATCTAAAAAAAAATCCACGTAGTTAACACAGGCAGAGTCTGAACCTACACTCCTCATCTCTCTAAGCTAAGGTTAAGATGGAAAGTCTGGACCGTGTCACAACATGAATTACCACCTTCTGTGCTCCGCAGCCTGTGGTTCTGGTACCTTTTCAGAAGTTATAAAATATTCTTGATTCTGGATTGTTAGAAAAAAGATGATTATCCTTTGAATAAAGCTTCACTCTTTGACCGAAAAAGAAGTAATCATTTGACAGTATCTGTCGTGGCCATGTTACCTAACCAATGTGCATTACTGAAATATTTTTCACTTATTATTCACTCTCCTTGTCACTGTAACAGAGAGAGCAAATAGCTGTGCAATAACAGTATGAAAAAATAGATTTTGGTGATGAGAATGCAATATATCAATGTCTTCCACAAGACTGTTAGAGTGTTCTTTTAAGTATGGCTATATTGAAGCAAAACCAACAAAGAACATGCTAATGAGGTGAATGGTGGTGTTACTGATGAATCTCTTCCCCATATAAAAAATGGAGCAAATATTCTATGTTATGAATGTTTGGGTCTAACTGTTGCAAACTGAAAGACAAGCCTTATTCTAACATAATTCCTTAACTAGAAAACAAAAAAAAAGCTCAAACCAAATATGCCATTATTAATATGGTATTTACACCTATAAACCATTCTGTTTAAAAAAATAATTATCACATATTAAATACAAGTAGCTAAGCTAGTTTAAGGTTTGGGAATGCACAGGAAGTTAGATGTTTGAGGACGGTGGGGAAATCTATTCAAAGATTTAATTGGTAGTGATCATATGATGATCATGATGATAGCTTCCTACCTGTGAGTGCTTCACCTTTAACAAGTGAATAATCTAGTTTGGTTTTGACTAAATTTGATAAGTTTATTCATATGCCATTTTAAGAATCAACAATCTTAAGAACCACTGAACCTACATCATAGGTGAAATCCTTTGAGAAAGACAGACAGACGGAGAAAAGGATTTTAGAATCTGACTTAATAGATCACCTGATGCAGAAACTGAAAACTAAAATCTGTGACGAAAGATGTAGTAGGTAAGTAGCATAACATGTAAACATGAATAGTCAAAATCAGACGTGAATGTATGCTTGTTTTAATGAAATAATTTTAAGATATGCTCGGTTAAATCTTGATTTTATTTGATAAAGAATAAGAGCTTTGCTGAGTTCCTTTTGAAACGAAAAGAAAGCAAAAGGCTTGTTATATAATTTAATTGAGATTAAGAAAGAGGCTGATTTCCCTAGCTGCTGTTACATTCAAATATCCATAGTGCTTCATGAATTAAGGGGCACGCCGTTACCCAGCTCAAGTGCTACTAGAACACCAGTATTGTTTGTTTGGCAGGACTGCCTGCGAGTCCCTGTTCCTGATTAGAAGTCCATTACGTTCGCGTACCGTGTAATCAAAGGATTAAAGCAGCAAGTCCCTTTTGTTCTAACGCAGTGTTGATATGGTAAAACTGAAGGTGTAATTGTAGCACACCTGTACACTTTGGCTGGCACAAGTGAAAGTAACACCTGGCAAAGACTCAGGGTACACAGCAACACCCCGTCATCCTATCTTTGAAATTACTATTTATTGTCACCAGTAGACGTCAGTACAGACATCACAGGAGAGGCTACAGTTCCTGTGTGCATAAGCTGTATCACTGTGATTCACACATATCCCTTTGTAAATATATAATTCCACACACACATATATGTATGTGTTTTTATATGTGTGTGTATGTAGTGACAGCAGGAACAGACATGGTTTATTCACACAAACTTGAATTCAGAAACTAACAGATTGGACATCCGTAGTATTTCTGAATAGACTTAACAATAAAGGAAATCATTAAGCTGGGAAATGCTTAACTCGAACAGGAGTTTGTGCAAGTGGCTGACATCTCCTGCTACCCACCTCTTCCATCTCTTTTGTCTGGCCCCAGCATTTAACTTTGCAACTAACCTGATTCTCGTGTGTTTTGTGATGTGTCTACAGGTTCTATTAGAAGCTGTGAACGAAAATAATTCTTTGTAAAAGTTACCTTATTTCTAGATCCTGAGAACAGAATAGAGAAAAACACATATTTGGTAATACTAAACAGAGAAATGCAATAATTATGATTGTAACACTGGCAAATTTCTTTGTTAATGAACCCTGAATGAGGAAAGTAAAGGGATCCAAATTAGTAATTGAAAGCTTCTTTGAATGTGTGTGATCTTAAGTATAAATATTGCTTGGATACTTTAGTGTTATCTCGCATATAAGAAGTTGTAGATTAAATTAACAACTTAGAATATTCTCATCATATATTCTAGTATTAGGACCTAAATCAGTCTTGCATGAATGGGGAGCATGTTTTTTTTGTATCCATAGGAAACATAAAGATTGCTTCTAGATCAGATTTTGTACTCTAATTTTGTATGATTTCCTGTCTGTTCCAGAATAGAATTTAATCTGCGGATATGTTCTGGGAAGTCTCTGTAAATTTCTTTATCTGTTAAAATGAAATAAGTATGTTTTTACGATAATCTGAAACCATGTCTTATTACAAATATTTCTTTTGTTATTGTAAATTCATTTACCTAACTGTCTTTGTTTATTTTTAGAGAAACCTCAGATAATCTTTCACTATCAAATCAAAAGGGATCATTTACTAACATTTCAGGTATTTAGTCTCTAGTTATCGAGCATACAAACTATTTCTGCTTAAAACTGTATTATAAGAAAATATTGCTGGAACATAAACTTTAAACGTATTACCAAAGTCAGAGCAAGAAAATGTTTTCTAGCAGTGCTTCTGGTTAGGCACTTCCTCCTAATCTCAAATGTAGTTCTAAATTATCTAAAACTGAAATTTTCTCCAAACTAACAAATAAGTTCTTAGGCCAGCAGACAGAATATTGCCCATATGAGCATTCATTGATGCAGTGATTCAGGAGGGGGGAAAAATCAAAAATCGTAAACATTTCCTATGTGAGGAGAAGTTAAATCTTATCTTGATGAAAAATTACATGACCTGAGATTGTTACAGTGTAGAGACCCATGTACATGGACCTACTGTTCTACTAAGATTTTTTTTTCTTAAATGAAAACACCTTTACAAGCTTGTAGATAAAAAAAATATTATTAAGTACTTGTGTGGATAGTTTGGCATTTTTGATAATTATTAAGTACTTGTATAGTTGGCCATAGGGGTTTGTTTGGCGTTTGGTTTTTTTTTTAAAGAAACACTTTTTTCTCACCCTTTGCATAACAACAAGGGAGAGAGGGCGGCCATGCTTACCTGGATATTTGGATTTCAAAATAAGCCATTTCAGATTCAGTTATTGTTATTTGGTGGAGCTGAGGGCTGGGGTTTATTGTTTGCTTTGTCATTGACTCTGCTATGGGACTGACCATTAAATAGTTGCCTCATTCTTGTAATAGCTTTTCTTTTTTCTTTTTTTTTTTTTTTGTTTTAGTATTATGTATGCTACATTCCTCTGTAAAATTCTGAAAGCCATTTTCAAACTTTTATTATTTTCAGGGAACAGTGATGTAAAATACCAGACGACTTATTCTTACAAACCAGTCTTTCAAAGTCCTAAGTTAACATTTGAGAATTTATGTGAACACATTTCATCATCCTGTGTACTTGACTTGACTTTGGTTTTTTTTAGCAACTTTTCAAACCTTAGCTTATTAATATTTGTGAATTTTCTGTTTCTTGCTACTTCTTTTATAAAGAAAGAATATAATCTAAAACTGTATGTTTGCATTTCAGGTGTGTTTGAATCACATGGAACTCTTGTAGTGCCTAATGTTAGTGTTATAGCTCCTGAAAAATTATCTGCCAGTGCCAGGCGTCGTCAAGAAATTCAGGTACACACACATCAAATAAATATTAAGAAATGGCCCTTAGAAGTTAGAATGGTAGAATTCACATTTTTATTATCACCTAACTTACACACATATGTCCTGTTGGTTCTTTAGTCACAAAGCAGACTAATAAGAACACAAAAGGTTTAAGGCAAAGACCATCTCTTTTTAACGTTTTGGATCTTGGAGATTATCTGTAATGATGTGGATCAGCCATCATTGCACATATATAGTAGAAATGTTATTTTGGCAGGAACCGTGGCTCTGGAATTTTCCTTTTTTTTTCTTTTGTTTTTATAAATGCTGAACTGTGTTAAAGGTGCAAGTTCAGCTTACTTTTAATTTGCAATATGTTTGTAACACATACTTTTATGTATCTCATTATGTTGTCTCAAACTAAAGGCCTGAGAAAAAATAGCAGATTTTAAAAAAAAAAAACAAACAACAAACAAAAAACTGCCTAAAATATGGTATTATAATAAGGTAGAAAAGAATAAATTATTTTAGAAACAACTGTCAGTTTGCTCATTTAGGATTATTGGCTTCAAGATATTTAGAGTACATGGTAAACCAGAACTGTAATCTTACCCCCTTTTCAGTCCAAATTTGGGTGTGCAACAAAAAATGTCCACTATAAATAGTTCTCGGAACCCACATAAAGAAGCAGATGTTATTCTCTGAGCTTTGAGCTAAACAGGCTTTCTGTTTTCAATATACAAAAGCATCTTTCTAAGGTACAAAAGACAACGTAGTGCAGGGCTGCCACTACATTTGTGAAGTACTGCCTTTGCAGGTTTACTAGTTAGCTCTGGAAAAAAGTGTTACAAGGCATGACAGTAATTTGGTTTGGCTTTCAAGTCAATCCTCCTTCTTCAGCTAGAGATAATTCCCTGTATCCAGTCACAGGTTCTCACATTGCTCTGGGAAGTTACCGAACACTCAGAAACAGAAAGGCAGTTTTTAACTACACATGCAGGAATTCACATTGTAACATGCAGTTCTATCTGCTTTAGTACAACACCAGTATTACCAAATCTTTACTATTGCTGCAAGAGTGACTCAGCCCCAGTCTCCTTCCTGTCTACTCATCGAGGATTATTGTGGAATTGTTACTGAAAATTATATTAAATGGGAATTTTACTTTAATTACGATGTAGTGCTACATCTTCTGTTAGAAGCAGCCTGTTCTGTTCTTAGCACCTATGAAATAGAAAATAAGTGTTCCCAACCTGTGTCACAGAAGCAGTGTATTTTACTTTTGCTCATCTTTTTTTGGCAGGTACAAACAAGACTTCAGACATTCGTTTCTAGCCTGCAACAGAAAACAAGTGAGATTGAGATTTTAGCAGTAAGTATTTGGCAGAAGCCTGAAGTAATTTAAAATTCTTAATTGAACTGGATGATGCAGTTGCTATCTGGAACAAACTACTGACAATAGCCTTGCTTTAGAGATACCAAGTGAACCAAACTGCTGGTTAAATAAGATCCATGGCATGTTTCTGTAATACTTGAAAAGTATCTCAAATCATGTATATTGGATAGTTGCATAGAACAAAATTTAACAAGTATTTATTGTAAATTCTTAAGCTGTCCTTATGGGTAACTACTGTGGTAGATTTGGTAACTTGTTTCTGCTAGATTTGCTCTTGTGTTTTAACTAACATAGCTGCTGTTTGTAGATAGCTTTCAGACTTTGCTGACCATGTTACAAAGGACTTTAAAATGGTGTATACTTTTCAGGAAACATATTGCCTATTTGCCTACGCCTGTTTAGAACTTTCCATAGTCAAATCTGTTATGAAGAGATCAAGCTTAAAACTTTGGTAAATTCCAGTTCTATCAGCACGAGTCCTTCTTTGGAAATCAAAAAGTCTGACTCCCTTCAGTATAGCTAATCTCTAATTGGCAAACTGGTAACAGAAGAACTGTTAAATACCGATTTCTTGATGACGTTTTTACAGGTAGATCTGCCAAAAGCAACTGTGATACATTTCTTATCATTAGAGGTAAGCAATTAAGTATTGTTGCTGAAACTCTAATTGAATGGTAGATGATTCTCTTCCTAATGAAGTAGCATGTAAAATTCACCCATTGTAGTTTTTTCTCCTCAAGGAGTTTGAATTGGGTTTTAAAACTTGAAAGGATTTTTTTTTTTTAAACTAAAAGAGCTTGACTGTGGCTAGAAAAATCTTTTTGTCAAATGCCCAAGTTATACAAGACACGATTAAGAAGTCCTAATCCACAGCTCTGTTTTTCTCAAGAATAGTTAACTGAAATTAAGTCTTACTGCTTATTTTCAGAAACCAATAAGCATTAGTAGCCATTTCAACAAAGGTGTTTCTTGAAGCTGTCCATGAAGGAGGATCTAAACCAGAGGCAATTGTTTCAAGTACAGTAGCTGAAACATATCTTAGTGAAGCTGAGATAAAAAGGGGATGTATAAGTATTATACTGACACCTTTAACAACTCAAAAACTGCTTGATAAAGGGTAAAAAACCACCAAAGACAAAGCTCTTTTCTTTCCTCCAATGACAGCAGAAGTTTTAAAGTCAGAAGTCCTTATTATAGAGATAGACACCTTCCCACCTCCAAAAAAAGCAAACTCAGGAATGGCCTGGAGGGGATTTAGTACTTTCATACCTTGTATCTGCCGCTCTGAAGTGGTGCTTGTCTGGTAGTCAGACCCCAGTGAAACCATTTGAAAAGTATTTTGAAAATACAGTTCATCCAGTCTATACAAATCATGCAGATGGGGTGTGCAGGTTTTTTTACGGTGATAAAGTATCAGCTCATATTACTCACTTTTGACCACCCTTACACCACAGTTCTCATTCTGTCCAGCGTTGCTAAACTGATAGAGCCTCTTTTATTGCTTATGCCTTTTTAATGCTGAACTATCTGTGTTAATAAACTGATGACAATTCTTTGTACGTTTTCTTAAAAAAAAAAAAAATCAAGTTGCACACGTTGCTTGCATGAATTTTGTTTGAAACCTTTTTAATAACCTGTTTAATTAAGGAGAAGTAACATTACACAACGTTCAGAAAACTGAATCCTAGCCAGAGAAGTATTTCCTAGATGAGAGAATGTAAGACTATCATAGTTCCTTGTCAATTTTTTTTCTTAGTTTGATGGAGACAGACAAGCCTTTGATGCTACTGTGAGACAACTGATGTCACGATGGCCAAAACAGAGATGTTCATACTTACAAGCAATTTGTGATGATATTTACAGTATCAAAATGGAAAAGAGGTAAATTTGTTAAGCTCTTACAGGTACATAACATCTCAGTTATTTCTGCATTCAAACTTTACTAAATAAGCTGCTCTTAACTTGTCTTCCCCTTTCCCTCTCCTTGAGAGGGAGAAATAAGAAATACTTGGGAAATGTGTGTACTTCCTTGACTGCTATTTTTCACTAACATGAAACAAACGGGGAAGAGTTTTTGGCCATGTAAATTCTTCACTTTTATAAGCCTTTTCAAGAAATTCTAAAATGTATTCCCACTGTTACCTTATTTGCTGTTTGGTTCATAAAACTTAATAGCAAACTACTACATACATTCAGGTATACTGCTATTCTACTACGTAGTTACCCTCTTTTCTCATGGGAGGGACTCCAGCTTGCCTTTTGAAGCTGATGAGTGCATTTAATTCCTCCTGCTTTGAGGGAATACGATGGGAATCTGGCACAGCTGACAGACAACCCAGCTTTAAGCAAACACAATGCATGCTCTCACACCATGTACAGTAAAGCTCATTTCTGTCGACCAAGTATAAAAACATTTATGTTCAACTCAGCCTCCTTGTTGGATTCTGGCAAGGCTGAAACAGATAGTCTGAGCACATCCAGTTTTAAGCCTCAAGTTTTCAACTCTTGCATGTACTGGTCCAGCTGAGTGAGATGTGGGTGTTTATGTCCTATTTTCTTAAACCTCTGTTTAGCTTGAAGGTACTAATTAACCTTAAAATGAGACTAAAAATTGGCTTTGCACCTCTAAGAAAAAGGAATCACTGAAATTGCTTCAGGTTTGCTAACCTTTAGTAAGGCAACTAAGTATCAAGTGAAACATTTTTTCCTTCCTGTGGCTTGCAAGGCTGTGAGCAACAGACCCCAATCAGTACATGCAAATGTTCTATATAGTGCTGGGTGTGAATATAATGCAGTCCCTGAGAAAGTCTTCCTTTCCCATTTGAGCCGTGCACACAACACACTGCTTAGCCATAAGCCTTCAGATCACTGAATGAAAACTAAACAGGCTAGATAAATTGAAAGAACGGGGAAAACGGCAGTCACAGCCAAAGGAACGAAGACTTCCTGCTTTTCTGCTGAATCTTTGCTGTTAGCTTATTGCTAAGATTTGCCACAGGCTTTGTAGCTTTTGAACCTGCAGTTTCAAAGTTTAAAAATCCTCTTTTCCTCCCCTCCACAGGGTTCCAGCACTTATCCTGTACAGTTACCGAGACGACTACAAGGTTTTGTTTTAGTGCTTAGAGCATCTTTTATGGGATGCTTTTATCAGCAGACAGCAGTGTTTTGTCAAAAGGAGTTTCAAAAAGCTGCAGTAATGCAAGACAGGCAACTAATGCCTTTTTATGTGTCCAGATTGAATTTCATGTAATATAAAACTGTAAATTTACGTCAAAAAGTAGAAATAAATGTTTTATAGGTACTTAAGGAGCAAGTCTGACTACAGCCAGAGACGTGTATTATCATTTAATTCTTGCCTCTTTATGCCACAAAAGAGATTGTCAGCTGTGCAGGCGTAAAACTGCTTTTTCTTTTTAAATACAGTTTCAGAATGCCTTTTATGTCAATATGCAACAGTAACACTGAAATGAGAAACTCGGTTCAAGGATGAGGGAAGATGAATTATCTTCAGCTCTAACAAACTGTTTTAAACTTTTTTGAAGAAGTGTTTTTATGTAATAAAAAGTTTGGCTACTGAGCCTTCTTGAAGCTCTTTGTGTGGTGTTTTTTTAAAAAACCTGTTGTTTTCATTTCTATATAAAAGATGGTATATTTCAAGCTGAGAGAGTTGTTGCAAGCCTGGCTGCCTGTGCTTGTCCTGCAGCAGCTTCCTGGGAGGTGAAGTAAGACCTGATACAGGAAAAACTTGTTTCAGACCTAAACCTAAGACTTTTAAAGAGAAACAGTAACCTGCATGTGCTCGAGGCATAACTAAAGTCTTGAACTAGCTTTCTTCACAGGGGTGGTCAGATTAAGTTTGAAGTTAAAGTCATAGTAATGGTGGGAATCCTATAATTATCTTCTTGAAGCTAGAAGGGTAACAGCCCCATCAGTAAAAGTGAAGCTGAGCAAATCTGAAGATGGGTTACAGCAGCCATAGTTAACTATGCATTGTATTTCACATCCAGCTACTTATAATATGGGAACATATATGCAAAAGTTAGGAATTTCGGGAAATACTGTTTATCCTCCCTCCCCACCTGCTACCTTCTGTTTAAACAGCTTACTCGTGTTTCTCCAACTCAACTGATTGCCTTTAGCGCTGGAGGCTCATTGCCTTAAGAAATACCTACTTCCTTTTTCTGCTCTTTTCTTGTAGTAAAGAGCACGGCGAAGTTAAAATACGTGAAGAGGTAACTTTAAAAACCCAAGAACTTCTGAGAACTGTGAAAGTTGTAACAGCAACACACAACGTAGTACCAGGGGAGTCAGTCCTAAAGCCACAGATAACCATACCCTTCCTGGCCATTTACCAAGACAAGTCACATCAGTCATTAACAACCAAATCCATTTCTCATTTGTGTTTTAATAGGAACAATTAAGTATTCACCTTTTACATCTGCTCATAGGAAGGATCTACTTTAAGATGTCAAGTATGGGGAAATTCAGATCACTGAATATACTGAAGGATGAAGCTTGGGGAAGGAGTTTAGGTGACATGAGCATTTTTAAGCCATGTCTGAAGGGAACGTGATGCAGAGTCCTGCCGTCCCCCCACCCTTCGCCAGGGTCAGCACAGCTCAATCAGCACAGAGCAAAGGCACAGCTGCCTGGCTCTGCAAGAGCTCGAGCCCTGTGCTGGCTGCCTCAGGGGTATCTGCACTGCAGCATGTAGACCTGTTCCCCCTCAAAATAAAAGACAGAAACAGGAAGTCAGCTGTTCCTGATAATACGTTGGCACCCGCTTTCCCTAGTACTGCTGAGGCTTATCTACAGAACTGGGCATCTGTCGCTCCTGCTCCAGTCTTACTTTGCTCATGGTACAGCGCATTTCTCTTCATCCTGTTACCCTCCGAACAGGTTTTACAGTGCCCCTTGTATAATACAAAACAAACAGCAGTACAAGTACAAAATTAGTTGGCAGCTGAGTGTAAAGCTGTTTCAGTAAAAGCCTGTAAATAGTCCTGCCATACAACAACCCACAGAAAGCACCTTCTGCTTTCAGTTTAAACAAAAGTACTGATCACATTCCAGTATCCTGCTGGAAGGAAAGCCAAAGACACGTAGTAACTCAAAAAGAAATGGACTTTGCTTTGAGCAAGGGTCAAGTCTGTTACAGTGGTGGCAGGACACTGTTCCATCACTGTGTTGCTTTACTCTTCTTGGTTTTGCTTTTCTTGTCTTTTTTCTTCAGGCCATCCATGTTAGCTCTCAGCAAATTTGAATATGCCTGAAACAACAATAGGAACCATTAAAAGAACAAATACTTAAGTGACAGTGTACTAGAGGTAGCGTTTTACATATTGCTAATGGATAGGAATCTGCATTTTCTCAGAGAATCAGGGTCTTACACCCTACACTGGGAAACTACTGTTTCTAAACCAATGCAAAAAGCTAGATAAAATACAACGGGATTTTTTTTTTAAACAAATACAGATAGATGAAGAGTCTAAGGTTAATCCGTATGCCAGTTCAGCATGAATCAACCCGTTAACAGCTGTCCAGTGCTTCCTACTGGCCACTCCCCAATACCTACAGAATAGGAAGACAAAAGGCATATAAAACTTACCATCTGGAATTTATTTACTTCCTTTGAGCTCACCTACAAAAGTAATACTGGAGGTTAACCAAGACAACACAGGCTTCTACTACAAACCAAGTATCAATATGTTTTTACCCACCAGTGACCATCTAGTCTTTTCAGCAGCAGTTGGGTCAACTCGTCACGTTGAATGGTAGGTAGGCTGTACTGACATGTCACAGGACTTGACTGATTTAGAAAACTGAAAACACTCCTCACTCAATTAACAAAATCCTCTGCAGACCATTCATCCCAAATCCATGTGTTGTCAAATGGGAAGAATGCGAAGAAACAAACTCAAAACACAACAGCCAAGGTTGCTGAGAGCAGACAGAGTCCCTTTCTGCTGTCTTGCAATACCACTCTGATGCAAAATCCGGCATACAGAGCAAAACTGTGAACTACTGTCCCATCTGTAATACTGAGTGTAAGCATTAAGACTTCAGGTAAGTGTAACACTTTAGCATCCCAACTTCAGCTGTGTGTTTAGCTACCACGTGGTTTCTCTGGAATTACGAGGGCACTTCTCATGAAATTCATGTGAAGGCAAATTTCACTTAAAATGTGGTCGTTAAATAAAAGACAAGTAGGGCTGCTAATCTTTCTAACCCAAAGTTGTCACTTACCACTGTGCTAATTTTCTTCTTGCCATCAGTTGCCCTTAGAAGACACTTATTGTCTGCTGGTTCAAAACTTTCTACGTGGCCTTTGCGTGGGACTGGTTTTGTTCGGCCATCATCTGTATTGAAAGACAGAGAATGTTTATTCGTATTTCACTAAAAGTCACCAGATGTCTCCTGACAGGAGATGTTAAAAATTGCTCGTGGCAAGATCTGTAAAACACCTTGGAATTTAGGGCCAGCTGAACTCACATTGCTGCCCCATTGTTCACAGACCCCTTCCCCTGTAAGCCCAGAAGGATCTCTTCCATAAACTACATCTGCTGGGGGGAGAAAAAAAAAAGGAAATCCTTGCCCTGACACGCTGCTGAGCTGCCTGCTTCAGCAGCAGCATGTTTTAAATGCACGTCAAACGTCAGCTGAGGACACCTGACTTCTCGAGTAGTGCCAGCTAGCCAGAAACCAGAGAAAAAGAAACACACAAAAGCAAAACTGTAATTCTCATTTATAGAAACGTATGGATTTCGAAATATTGTTTAATAATTAGAAAGTCCAAATATTTCCTCCAGTTTTGAAACAGTCTTACTTCAAGGGTACTAGTACTGCACCACCTAAGAGGATGGATTTGTCCGTGCGACTGCTCTGTTTTCAGATACTCTGGATTACAACCGCATCTTTTAAAACACACGCTAGCGACACTAAGTTTGACTCAGATTAACGCCTTTTTAATCCAGTAACACACTTAAAACTTACATTTCTTCAGCGTTATGAAAACGCTCCCCGAAGTTCTGCACTTTTGAAAGAGTCTGGTAAGCTCTGTCAGGAACTGCAAGAGAAAGAGACCTCATCCTTGGCTGGCGGCCACTGCACAGGCGTTTATTCCTTCTCCCTGCGCAGCCCAGCGACTCGCTGCCCCAGGAGCAGCCCCTGCCTCACCCCGGCGAGGCCGGTACCACATGCCGGGCTCTCCCAGTTCCGCAGGAATAAGCACCAAGCAAAAGAGAACTCCCGGTTTTCCCCGCGCAGAAGCTGTAAGACACGAGGTCCCAGCCCGAGGCTCCGACTCCGGAAAACGAGGTCCAGCCCCTCCGAGACCTGCTGCGGCCCCAGCTCTGCCGGCCTCCCCTCCCTCCGTCGCCCGAGCCACCGGGTACAGGGATGCTCGCTCCCCTCCCCCGCCGCCGCTTCCACGCCGCCGGGGCAGGCGAGGGCCGCGCGCGGGCCTGGCGCACCCCGGGCCCTTGCGGGGCCTCGCTCCCCCCGCAGCCGGCACAGGGCGCGCCCCGCGCGGCCGGAGACCGGCCGCCTCCCCGGGGCCCGGCGGCGGCCCCCGCCGGGCAGCCCCACCTGCTCGCTCTCCAGCAGCACCATCCTGCAGCGCCGGCCGGAAACGCCTCGCGCGCGCACGAACCCGGGGGCGCACGCGCACCACGGCACGGGGCCGGCCCTGCACACGCGGCCACGCCCCCCCCCCCCCAACCGCTCGCGCCGCTGGAAGGACGGGGCGGGCGGAGCGCGCCTCGCGCTGCGGGGGGTGGCGCGCGGCGGCGAGGCCCCGCCCCACCCGCCGAGGGGAACGCCACGTCAGCGCCGCGCGGCCGCGGCGCGCCCCCGCGCCGGCGCCTGGTGTTCGCAGCGGGGCGGCCGACGTGGCCCCGGGGCCGGGCTGGAGCCGTCGGCCGCCCCGCTGCGCTCCCTGGGAGCAGCTCCCGGAGGAGCAGCCCGTCCCCGATCCGAGGCGAGGATCAGGCCCCTGTGGGGCCCAGCTCCGTCCGCCGCCGCCGTTGCACGGGCCGCCCCTGCCCCCTCACAGCCCCCCGCGGTGCCCGGTAACAGCCGCCGCGCGGAGCGTTCCCCGGGCTGAGCAGCTCGCGCGCACGCAGCCTGCAGGAGCGGCGCCGCCGTTCCGGCTCCTCCTCACACTCCGCATCGCCGCGGCAGGCCCGTGGCTGCCTCACGCAGGCGGCCGCGTCCCTGCGGCCCCGCGTAACCCGCTGGGCCTGCGAGCGGGCCTCGGCGTGTCGAGGAGCGGGGCGCTTGCCCGGGTGCCGCGCAGCTGGTGCGGGTGGGAGGCCGCAAGCTAGCTCTGACTCCCTGCTTCTCGTTCGTTGGAGCAGGTGTTTCCAGTCGCCTGTGCCTTGGCATCCCCAGGCACCAGGAACAGCTCGGGAGCCGCCACGTTAGCTTCCTGTGAGAAACAGCGGCAGCTGGCTGTGGTTTGCAGTGAGGTGCGAAAACGGCTGGTGCAAAGGGTCCTGGTGACAGAGCGTGAGTGGCTGAAGGCTTGGAGGGTGAGGAGTGGGATTTGAGATTAGCTGAACGAGACCTCGCGATTTTTAGAGGAAACAGCAATGAGGAAAAAGACATCTTCACACTCATGATCCTTAAAGCTCCTGAGGGGCAGATTCTGGAAATGGGTGGTTTTCTGTCAATCCCAGCTTAGTTCATCTGGGAACATACACAAGTAGCATTTGATCTAGTGCCTTTTGACGTTTCTCACTAAGGAAATTGAAATTTTTTTTGCCTCCGTGGACCTAACAGAGGTGGAAGACAATGCCTTACATACAGACAAAAAGGAAAAACTGCTCTCAGACTGCTCATAGGTGCTTAAGCCCCTGAGGAATTCATACTGTTCACTTAGGAGCTCAGGACTGCGTGCGAGACAGAACTGAAATACCCTCTTGCGTTATCATTCTCATTGGTGGAGGTGTTGCTTCATAGATAAACTCTTCAGAGAGTCCAGTCACTCCGGAAGTCCTTTTTAGAGTTGATATTGCTGTCCTTTTGCAGGTTAACCAAGAGGCAGTAGAGGGTGCTGTGATTGCACACACAGAGGTGAAACAGCCTAGAGAACAAGGAGACAAGTACCCAAGCAGCAGGTCATCACAACACGGCTATGGTTTATCAAAATCTATCGGTTTATTAAATTAACTCTGTTATGTTGGAGTCAAAGCAAGTGTAGAGATCCAACACTGCCTTTCCCTAACTGTGGATGGTATTATCCTCCTGATGTTTTTGCACTGGTATTATTATGTGCAGTTGAGGAGGAAAGACTTCAGAAAAATAAATGTCATCATTTCTTATAGCATTAAAAACTCATAAAAACTGAAGTGAGGAATATATGTTATTTAAGTCTTCTGAAAAGAGGCATTCTAAGGGAACGTCATCAGTGCTGTGGTCGAAAGTACTGACAGGCCAAAGCCTTGTACAACTGTAGAAACTGATGGGCCTTGCCCCCTAAAGCTCACAGTGTCCACAAGAAGTGAAGACAGGTGGGTGCAAGGCGTCATTGCTGATAGGTACTTCCTCTAACCCTGCCTGTCGCAGGAGCAGTCATAACAAGCTCCTGCTAATTACCAGAGGTTGTTTTGTCAGAAATCAGAGTAGGGTTGTGTTTTCAAGGGAGCTCTGAATGACAACGATGCCATAGTGTTGGAGATTTTCATAATCAACTTGTGAACGAAGAGCAGAAATGGAAAAAACCCAAAACAATTGCAATGTACTCCTCCTTGGAAACTACCATGGTCACAGACCCTACCCTGTCTGGGTAGATGCCTTGCAGGAACCTGCAGCACCAAAGCTTCTGGTATTGCTGCATGCTGGAAGAAGGGACAAGGGGGAAACCACTGTGAAGAACTCCAGAGAGTTGTAGAAAGTTTACATTTCTCAAATCTATTGTTTTATCGGCAATTTTTCTGAAAATATATTTGTCTCACTGCTAAAAAAGAAGTGGCTCCGCTGAATTGCTAAATTTCTTTCCATAAGAAATAAGGATGATTGATTTTGTGTGTGTGTGTGAGAGAGAGCTTATCTTCCTGATCTTGAAGTTGTTATTCAAGCCAGAATGTCACAATTTAATTGGGGGAGAATATTCCATCACAACTTGCAAACAAGGTGAAAATAGAATATTTTTAACGATTCTTTTCCAAAAAAGAGATGGAACAGGGGAATGCTGACATTGCTTTACTTTTGCCAAAGGCTGCCAACACTTAGAGGGAATAAGCTATTCAGCTGGCGAAAAAGTGCTGAACAAACACTGAAGGAGCTAAAGGGATACTCCCAATCATGATATACATGCTTTTCACTCCATCTCCTGCCCCAGTCCAATGCCTTCCCCCTCACCTTTTGCCCTTAGAAAAAAAAAAGGGAGGAAAAAAAAAGAAAAAAAAAAAAAAGACAGGTTGGATTAAAACAGTAGCAAGAGGAATTAATTGGTGGATCCTGAGAGCTGGCAGGGGTATTAGTATTTTGTAACTTGATCTGTCATGTGACTAGAGCCAGGCAATAAAAATAAGTCTCCTACCAGCCCTCCTGTTTGCTCAACTTTATTATATGGTGTCAGTAGAGAACTACTTCTTTTTTTTTTTTTTGGCAAAAATTTAGCAAATGCAGCCACCTGAATCATTAAATCCTGAAGGAAATCTGGCAGAGAACTGGAGAGGTTGTTGCTGCGCTTCCAAGTTTTCCTGGAAGCAAGCATGTACTGAAGAGAAACAGAGAACGTGAAACCTTCTCCTCTCCTAAATGTGGTGGGAGGGGCAGGAAGCAGAAAAACAAAATAATTAGAAGTAAATTAAATTCTCGATCAGCCTTAGTAGAGGTTGGCAAAGATGTATTTGATTTAGCTAGGAAAGATTACTTCTCGTTATGGACGATCACCCACACAACCTCAGCTGCTGCACACCGCAGCGAGCAGAAACATAATCACACACTGTAAATTACGGTTTGCTCACCACAGTGCTCAAGATGAGTTAATAACAGATAATGGCCCACAATTCACCAGTGGATCGTTCTGGTAACTCTCTTTGATCTGTCAGTTCAAGCATACCACGTCAAAGTAGAGCCACGCACGGGAAGAAGAGTCAGTGTAACAGCAAAACCCCACTAACAGCCTCCCCCCTGCCCCGCCTTTACGAGTCCATCGTTAGCACCGTAAAACCAGAGATGCACACCTCACTGCCTTACTGGCCTCACCAGACCTCAGATTAATGGGCAAAGGAAAAGCCTTCCAGAGCCAACGTTTAACAGCGGCTGGTTGGCCAGAAAGACAATTAACCCTGGAATAGCTACCAAAACATCCCCATGCTCTGTGCCAGGGAAATGAAGGAGAAAAGTTCTGACTCCAGCAGTGAACAGTTACTCTTTTTTCTTGTGCTAAGTAGAGTTCCAACAAAGCAATTAGCAGGTTGCGTGGGTACAGGAGAACATCAGTCCCCAGATCAGGTCTTAACCTTCTTTATAAGTGTCCTTTGCGAAAAGAAATAAAGGACGTGCGAGGGGATGATGATCAGAGAGATGTTGAACAAGGCAGATATACGGGCACGAAGCGGTATCTTTGCCTGATCAGCCAGTGACCATGAAAAAGAGAGAAATTCTAAATTCCTTATGGATTCAGACAGAGAATTAAACAAAGCATTTCAGAAAGATCTTTCTGAGACCAGGATATGCCACCAGAAAGCTGCTGAGCCCCTGATGAGAAGGCCAACTTCCAAAGAGAAGCTCTCCACGAGAAACAGGAGATCTTCTTTCATGTCTTAGGAACCAGTTCATGTACCCTGAGCTTTTTCCTAAACATTTCTGTTCATCTTAGTGAATTCTCTCTATTTTATTTAATATGATATTTACATGAAATGAGTTTCAAAGATAGGTTAAGTGTAACCTTGAGTTCAACAGGCACTGACTTTCCTTGTGTAATAGCAATGTTAACGATGATTTATATTTTGCGAGGGAGACCAGGAAATAGATACAGATACGTTTCTTAAAACTCTAATGCGCCGCATTACTATTGTAGTGCAAACCAAAGCCTATCTGGAGTGAGACACAGAAAGATTGTTTGTTGGAAAAGGGCTTCATGGTTTTGAAGTACCGTCCAGATTTTAGAAAGCTTCTCTGTCAGGGAAGATAAGGGATGTATATTTACCGTACTGTGAAGTGTCTCACACATGCTCAAAATGGTTTTGTGACAAGCCCTCATCTCACAAAAAAATGGAAAAATAAAAAGGCCAAAAGAAAGACAGCCCTGATGTTGTATTGGTTGTCTGTACAACTGATCGTAGAACCATAGAATGGTTAGGGTTGGAAGGGACCTTAAAGATCATCTAGTTCCAACTCCCCTGCCATGGGACACCTTCCCCTAGATCAAGTTGCTCAAAGCCTCATCCAACCTGGCCTTAAACAGTTCCAGGGATGAGGCAGCCACAACTTCTCTGGGCAACCTGTTCCAGTGATTCACCACTCTCATTGTAAAGAATTTCTTGCTAATATCTAAATCTACCCTGATGGTGTCATCTGTGCTCTCTAGGGAAACCCTGTGGCACAGCTCACCCTGGGGACATACAGCAGAGAGCGAGTCCCCGCAGTGATGTGTGTAATGAATCCATGAATAATGCTGCAGTGCACCACACACTTCTGGGAACAGTGAAATTAGAGAGGCAATTCTGTTAACTCCCTCAGTACGAGGAAGGGCCCAGGGAGAAGCAGCAACATGTCACCATATG
The DNA here is from genome assembly GCF_009769465.1 of Tauraco erythrolophus. Taxonomy (NCBI): domain Eukaryota; kingdom Metazoa; phylum Chordata; class Aves; order Musophagiformes; family Musophagidae; genus Tauraco; species Tauraco erythrolophus. Next base: position 36,137,387 of record NC_141470.1, on the reverse strand, counting down.
TGTTTATTGTTGAAGGACAGGGCAAACGAAATGCAGTCTCACAGACCTCCCAAGCCAATGTACAACACTGCAGTGAAACGGTCAGATAGACAGAGATACCCAATATGGGCGTCCACGCTGTGTTTCAAAGGCACGTTTGTCCCGATAACTTTCAGCTGCGAGCAGAGCAGAGGGAATTGTTAAGAACAGCCCGTGCTGAAGGAGCGCACCTGCGTGGTGACACAGCTGAGCCCTCCTGTCCGCGCTGCCGCGCTCTGCTGCAGCCTCCCTGGTTCTCGGTCGGCAGCTGCCTGCCACTGCCACTGCCACTGCCGCTGCCAAGAGACACTATGCAATCCACAGATGCCTGGGCTGGAGATCGCATGGTCAAGAGCGCTGCACCACGTGGCAGAAGGAGTCTTTAGAAGTGACCTAACAATAACATCAGTTTTGAGTCCAGATAAATGAGACACTCATCTAGAAACAAACAAAAACGTATGAGAATGTGCTCATGTCCTTACAACACGGAGATGTATACTGTGGTTGAGTTCCCATCTATCTTCTCCGTGGCCAAAATTATAATATCTTGGTAGTTATACCTCATATTATTTATTGCTCTTAAAACTAACATATTTTAATTTTTTAGAGATGTGAAATTAATTTTCAGTGTGTATCTCATTTAATTTTTTCAGGGTTACAGGGCTACTTGAATGGCAGACCTCGGTCTGTGTTTGAACCAGGAGTGAGTTTTAAGAGGGGTTTAGACATGTTCCCTCCACTTTGAGGTATGAACTTTCACACAAGGGACTCAAAGACTTTCTGAAAATAAACCACCAAATTCTTCTTCCCTGCAATCCCACTGGCATCAATACAGCCATATTGGTGTACAGGACGTCAGAATTTGGGAGCTGTTAACATAACTCTGTCTTTGGAGCTGTAAGCTATAAACCACAAATTCATTGGGGTTAAAATTTTGCTATTATCTTTAAACCAATTTCTCAAGACAAGCTTTCAGCGTGGTTTCGGTGGGTCTTTGTAAGTCATCTGTGAACTCCACTGGTGCAAGGTCAGACCTTTACCATAAAATGCACCTTCTGGGTGCTCTTGCTTATACATAAGGATATGTAGTCATCGCTTCATTGCGCATGGCAGATTTCTAAGCAGACACAGAATATCTGGTTAAGAGCTGTACAAAGCATCAGGGAGGTAATTAAGTTGGAGCTCAAGAGTAATGAGGTGACAGAGATCGGATTGAGCATCATTTCTTTCACGTCGATGTGTCCTACTTTCAGAAGCACAGAAATGCAGTTGTGAAAAATTTCCACCAGACATTTCCAGTGAGGTTACAGAATTTTTTTTTTTCTATGTAAGTATTTAAGAGACAGAATGAAGAATATCACACCATGTTAAAAAAAAAGCCAAACAAACAAACAAGTCAATGGGAATTCTAGGTCAGCAGAATGTCACCAGGGAGGATGACATTGTCCTTGATATCAGGGAACACCAGGGAATGTATAATTAGAAAAGGAGCCACAAAGTCTTTGCTATTCTCCATTTGCAGTCTCCTCAAAAGGACAGAAATCCAAGCAGCATATATTCTCTTGATACCATGGGCTGTTGCTTTCTCAGGAAGAAAAGGGTCACCTACCACCTCACCAGCATTGTTTCCTGCCTCAGCTGAGGCCGCCCAGCAAAGCGAGACCTGGCTGGACTTCTGAGATTTAAGAATCACAACACAAGCTGCGGTGCCTGTAAAACAATAGATTCTTCACAGTCCGAGTGAGGATGTCTGACACAAGAGCTGCACGGCACAACAAAGAGACAATTAATTAGTTACCAGACAAGTGAGGTGACAGAGATTGGTTTAGACGCTATTGCTCTCACTTCCATAAGCCCTAATTTTGGAAAAACAGACAGCTTTGACCGTTACCACCAGATATTTCCAGTACAACTCCCTTCTTGTAAGAGCTGCCAAGTGTACCTGCTTATTCAAGCTTTTCTTGTATTTCTTGCTCTTCCCTAAGGCTCCTCCAAATGTCCAGACACTTTCTAGGAACAGGGTGGTGTGGGGAGGCCGCACTGGGCAGCCACCAGCTGCCCTGGCTTCACTGGGTCAGCAGCTGGAGGAAGCCGCTTCCTGTTTTGCTGGTGCTCAATGCCACTTAACAATAGGGGGAAAGAAAAACCAGCAGGATCTAAGCATAGTAAAACTGTTTTCTACATGAGCTGTCTGCCTGCCTCCCCGCTCTGCCCCGGCCACCCCCAAGCCCCTGCGCCCAGCCTGGCCAGTGGACGGCAGTGGAGGAGAGTGGTTGGAGGCACCAGAGGCTGAGGTAATGAGGGCATCTGTCCCATATCAACAGTCCAGACCCCTTGGCAGCGAGTGTCTGAAATGGCAGGCTGAATATTACTAGTTTGTATCCTTCCTCCTACTTCCCGTGAGAGAGAAAATGAGATTCACATGCAGTGCTTCTGGAGCGTCGGTGTCAGCAAGAGTCGCTCATGCCTTCTTACAACACCTCAAACATCTCATCCGTCCTAGCAGATGGTTTTCAGCACCGTCCTGAGATAACCGTTTCCAGCAGCGGTCAGCTCGTTAGGGTGGGAACAGCACTGGCAGAGATTCCTCGCTCTGCCTTTCCGAACAACGTCCTTCTCCTCTAATGGTTTGCTCAGTGCCAAATCTTTAATCCACTCTTATCAGCTCACAGTGTGCTCTTACTCTCCTGCTCTCCTCCTACTGCCTACACGCTCAGGCAACATCCCTTGCTACCATGCCAGAGTTTGGCTCTCGCCATCCCCAACCATACTTACTGGCCTTGTTTTCCAAAAGCACCTTCGGAGATTAAGGCTTGCAGAGGGTAGCTCTGTAAAGCAGATTAAACTAAGCATTGTAACGAGACTGGAATCGCTCAGAAACAGGAAATGCAGATACCCAAACTGTAATCTGAGTTCGTTGCTATCCCCGTCCCTTTATTTCTGCCTCCCTCTCTCTTTTCTGAATACATGTTGTCTTCAAAGGCACACAGAGCAGCAGACAGGAGCCCCAGGCAGATTGAAAGTCACAGGCTCTTTGTTAGTGCTCAGGCTACAGAAATCCCAGGTGAGTCACCCCTGCTTGCAGTAGCAGGTAACCCAGCCATTGCTGATCAGGCTCACGGAGCTTTAAATGCAACCCTGCCAAGGAAATTCTCAGAATCAATGCAGATATTATAAATGCAATTCCTTTGTTCTTGCTTGTAGCCTTAAAAAACGATGACAATTGAGTCCTCCAGCTTTTAAAGTTCTGGAGTGGCATTTCTTGAAGATATGGCATGTGATATTGAACTGAGTTTACAGAATAGTGTGCCAGAAGCCTCCACATCGAAGGATTTCTTTTGTTAAGGGTTTTAGTTGTTGGTGTTTTTTTAAGGGAAAATTCACCTAAGAATCCTACCTGTTGGGTTTGGTTTGGTGGTTTGTTTTTTTTTTCAGACAAGTTGTGATTGGGTTATAGTGCCAGCAAAAAGCAGGAAAAGTTCCAGGACTTAAATTGCAAAGCACAGAGTGAAGTTTTGTAGACAGCCCAGTCAGTGAGACATAGTAATGTAGGGCATCCATCATGCTAAATGTTATAATGACCAACGGTGTCTTATCATCATCTGAACACAGCAGGAGAGCTAGAACTCCATCAGACTCCATTGGAGGAAGAGTGCTCTAGGTCTTTATGAAGCCCATCACAAAAAGGATGTGTTCAAGACCAAAAAATCCCTCCCACAAATCCGAGGATGAAACTGGCTTCATCACACTAAGGGTTTACCTAACGTTATTTTGCAATCGAGGTGTGATATTCTCTTACCTTCGCCTTTTCTTTCTTTGTTTTCCCAGACAAGATTGAAGAGTATCATGAACACAAGTTTCTCAGACGGCATTTATCATCTGTCATACCCATTTATATATTCATGCCTACTGTGTGCAGTCTGGGAAAACCCCGTAGTGCACTTGAGGGAGGATAGACAGCACAAGGATGAGCAGTGGCATGACACCAGCTACACATGGAGCAGCAGTGTCTTGAATGTTCTGCTGCACTCAGTGCTGTTAGGACAAGTTAATTACCAGGTTAAAGGAAGATAATCAGCATAGGAAACAACGTCATTAGTCAGCAAGACATCAAATGCTATCTCAGGTGCCTGTTACTCCTGCTCGACCAGTTCGGTTGTTACCAGTGTATTAGTCATCTGACCGCACTGAACATCAATCTTTCACTCCTCATTACGCACTCAACTACAAGCTACAGTATAGGCTTGCTCTATCCTGTAATTACAATATATAGCTGTGCTATAAAATCTATTATGTCTAGAGGTCAGACTCAGAAACAAATTAATTGATTGCACTTTCTCCACTTCTAGGCTAAGATAAGATTTTTTTGCTACCTTTCAGTAGAAGGCTTCACTTTTTCTGTAACACAAACAGTTTGCTATAATAAGCAGCTTGTCAGCAAGAAACTCTTCATACAGAGGCAAGCAACAGGCGTTTTATCATCACAGGGCACCTGGTTATCAGTATTATAAAGTTATCTTTTGGCAGAGAAGTCTTGGCAGTGAACAGCCTCTTCAATCTGAAAAAGATTAGCAGTTCTGCCCCAGGCCAGTGCCAAAGTGACAAGGCAGCCCCTCGGTGCGTGCTGCGGCGAAGTGCTGCGGGGGAGACGCACCCCTCTCCACGAGTCGAGCGCTTTTCCATTCGGCTTGGCGACGAGGGTAGAACTTCATGCCTTTCAAAGGCATACAAGTTGAAATGCTGGATTTGAATCGGATTACGTGATTTGTCGATGGCAGGTGTCAAGGTGGCCTTTGGACTGTTTGAACACAAGAGTCTGGAGAAAGCTAGTGTTTTGGTAGCTCTGTAAGTGAGGATTTCCCTGCTCTGTGGAGAACAGAACTCCAAAACTGGTGCCCCAAATTCTCACTGCTTGGAGATCAATAGCGTGATCCTCCTAGGGAGCGGGAATGCAGCGTGGCAGGAGAATGTGTCCTGGGACAGGTCTTGTGCTCAGGGGTGCTGTGGGGGTCAGGGAGGAACCAGAGAGACAACCCTGCCCCCGCTGAGGAAGGTGCTTGTTCTCTCAAGAATGATATTGCCTTTTGTCTTTCTGTTTTCCCACATATGCTTTTTCTGGGGCGTGTTACAATTCCTTTTTTCCTGCAATTTTTTTCCCTCTCTCTCATCGCTCTCCTCCCCAGCACTCACTTCTCCGTCACCAGTTGCCGTTCTTCATTATCCCCTGTTGTGTACCTGCCTGTCACCTGGGATGGTTTTCGCCAAGCAAGGCAGTGACTTCATTCACGGGGGATCTCACCCACCCCTGCCCCTGGTGCAAGCCATGGCACTAATGCCAGAGTTGGGGTAGCCATGGCATGACCGAGCTTGGGAAGTGAATGTTTTTGCTGCTCAAGACAGGACAGTTCTTACATCTCATTACTGTGAGAAGAAACAGCCGTTGCCGAAGGGAGAGCTGTTGTGCTGCATATGGTGCAGCGCAGTGTTCTGGTGCGGTGGCCCTGGGTTGCTGTAGGAGTTAGGCACACCCATACAAAACAACGGTTCCCTTCCCAAAGCGCTGACAGTTTGACTTTCCTAAGCTAAGCTTGCTCAAAATCTCTAGTGAAAGCTGCCGTGCATTCAAAGAGCAAGTTGGGGAAGTCCCGCTCTCTGCAGAACGAAAGTCCCGTCTCCCCGCGTGAGGAAGAAGACGTGTATCACTTTCTCTCCTTTTCTCCACTGTTTTGCTGCTGGTCCTAAGCTACAAAACAAACCCAGGGTTTCAGGGAACACTCAATCTGCAGCTTGTTCTCAGCTGATCCTGTTGCAGGGAGCAAGTTCCTGGCTGATTCACGAGCAGTAAAAATAAACACAGTCTGGGGAAGGCAGGGAGGAGGGAGGGAGACTGGTGGGTACAGAGGAAAAAGTAGGAGCTACAGCAGCTGGTGTTTTCTTTGCTGGTTCTTTTCAGAGGATTTAGGCAGGTTGGAGATGTAAGTGATTAATGGAGAATGATAACACCTCACCCCCCTCCTCCTCCTGGAAGGAACACGAGTCTTTATGCGTATCGCTGGTCTCTCAGCTTTAACCTTTCCAAGATTTACACACGCCATCCACTCCGATGCAGCGCTGTGGGGCTGACAGCACATCTGGGTGTATTAACTGTACGCTCTGCGGTTTTCACAAATGCTTAGGGTTTGTTCTCAACGTTTGGAAACGCTGCACTCAAAGCCTTGAGACTTCCCCCATGGAGCTGACCAGACTGAAGACGATGAACTGCCACAAAAACTCAAGACTGCTTTTTTATTTTCTAGCCTCTTCTGTGCCTGGAGTAAAGGGCACAGCTAGATATCACCAAAACCCAGTAGCACATGCCTCCACAATGGCTCCCAAAGCACATCTGGGAATCATAGAATGGTTTGGGTTGGAACGGATCTTAAAGATCATCTAGTTCCAACCCCTCTGCCATGGGCAGCGACACCTTCCACTAGATCAGGTTGCTCAAAACCTCATCCAGCCTGGCCTTGAACACTTCCAGGGATGAGGCAGCCACAAGTTCTCTGGGCAACCTGTTCCAGTGCCTCACCACCCTCAATGTAAAAAATTTCTTCCTTAGATCTAATCTAAATCTATCCTCTTTCAGTTTAAAGCCATTTCCCTTTGTCCTTTCACTACATGCCCTGTAAAAAGCCCCTCTCCAGCTTTCTCATAGGTCCCCTTTAAGTACTGGAAGACTGCTATAAGATCTCCCCAGAGCTCTTATACTCCAACTCTCCAGCCTGTCTTCACAGGAGAGGTCCTGCAGCCCTCAAATCATCTCTGTGGCCCTCCTCTGGATTCACTCCAACAGAAGCACAAGAATGTGTAAGTAGCAGAAATCCTTTTCTGTCCCCCTCCACAGATATGTCAACTGCTTGGCCAAGTACATCTAGGGATCCCACCTTCAGCTGTACTCAAGGCAGATCACATTACGGCACACTTCTGTTCCCTGCTGTGTGGTTAAGAAGTCTGCTTTCCTCTTGCCTTTCTTGCACTGGAGAAAAGCATCCGGCAGAAATAGATGGGCAAAGGCACATGCATAGATTCTGCCATTGATGAAAAGGAGTTGCAACAGAAGATTTGTGTTGTGACTTAAGGAATGAGGTTCCCACCATGACCAACGTAAGACAAAAGTTAAGGAGCTTTTATTATCATTTGTCTTAAGCAGGGCTGATGGAGGGATAATAATAATAGTAATGTGCTAATGAAATTTACTGAAGATGAGATGTCTCATCAACAGAGAGGACGAGCAGAATATCAGAAAAAAATCTTATTACTTCAGGAATTCACAGCGCAAAAGGTCATACACCTAGGCAGGAAGGATTCCTGCTGTAAAGACAGAGACACAGCATTTGGAAGAAACAATGGTGGAGAAAGACCAAAATGTAATCATCGACTTCAGGGAATGAAGCCACCAGCATGATACAGCCATGAAAGAGGTAAATGCAGTCACAGGATGTATTAGACAAGATACTTTAGCTGATTAGAAAAGCATTACCACCATTGTGTAAGGCAGTACCAAAATGTCATCCAGAACAACATATACGGCACTTGTCTTTCATATTTACAAAAAAGATAGACCAGAACAACTGAAGATTAGGGAAACGAAGAGTCTGTCTTAGAGGACCGGAAAAGAAACCGATTTATATAGCAACAAGAATGGATGAGCAGGAACTGGAGCCTTTCAATATGTCAGTGAAGAAAACAAAAGAGAGGGAAAAGTAATTATTTAAACTAAAGCATGACCTTAACACAAGAACAAGATGGTATAAAATAATGACATGGGGGACAATCTTGTATAAATAATTTCCATTAAATTTAACAAGGGGAAAATAGAGAGCATACTTAGGATGGAGCTTCAGAAATTATTAACAACATTTTATGATTTGGAAGGCCCAGTCAGACCCTTTCCATCCGAAGTCCTGACATGGACTTTATAGATGCATATGTATTAAGAACAGCATGGTTGTTTATTCACTGAGTGATTTAATTTTTAATGAGGACGACAAGATACTGTGAGGTACTGGGGATTAGAATTGAAACCTGTCATATCTCAATCCCTGGTTCAAATCCAGTCCAGGCTGAATGTGGCTGAAGGAGAAATAGTGCTTTATCACCCGACTGTTGGTTGGTAGCTTCTTTGGAAAAGGAGCTGCTGTGCATCCCCTAACGCGTGGTTTTCTGTGCCATGAAATCACCACTGCCTAAAGCGGTGATGGTGGTAAGTTTTGCAGGCAACCTTTCCAGAAACACCAAAGATTGCCTGGATTCGGAAAGCAAACATGCTGGTAGCCAGGTGTGACATAGCAAAGGGTGGTAGGTGGAAATCAAGCAGCCATCAGCTGATGTTACCTGCCCTGAGCACAGAGAAGGACCCAGGTCTCTACAACCGCCAGCAAAGCAAAGCCCTTCTTCATTTGACTTCCCCACTGAAAACACAGACCAAGACCAGCCTGAGTGGCAGTGCCCTCTTATTGTCCCACGGCTGGTGGTGTCTGCCATGATCTGTCTGTGGGGCACATGCATTTACACACACCTCCCATTGCAGGACCCTGATTTACAAGAGCACGAGCTATGTGCTTGCAAGGCAGCCACGCGGTGCTGGGCATGGATGCCCCTCTCTCGCGGCTGCCCGGAGCACACCACCACCATGTACTCTCCTCATGGTATGGGCTGGGGCGGGAGGAGAGGAGGCCTGGTAAAGGCTGAGCTAGTCACGAACACACTGGAGTTTCCTTCAGTTTTAAGATCCAAGAGTGGCTTTTGCCAAGACAAGTGCTGGCACATCCCGCAGCAAAAGTGAGTGGGAGCGCAAGGGAGATGAGGGAGCGAGGTGGAGAGGGAGACCAAGAGACACAACTGATTATCTTTTTTTCTACTATGCTGGTCCTGTGAGATAGAGGGAATTTATAATGCACGTACATACTCCAGGTTTTTCAAGGGCTGTCTTTAGCTGTATATCATATTTCCAGAGGTCAAATGTTTATGCGTTTTGTCTACAAGAGTAAAAATGTGTAGTTTTAATAGGGAGTGACTGATCACATGAGCGAGCCAGAGTGCAATACATGAAACCAAAGGCAAGACACTTCGCTTCCGCTGCGAGGTTAGCTAAGTGGTGCAGGCTTTGTGCCTCATCTTGACCAGAACTGGTTTATCATTCAAACCACAACACCTTGACTGTGTTGCATTCTTACTTCCGAACAAAACCAAACCACCTTGAACAACACCTGATGAGACTTGTTTGTTAGGTTTATACCAAGTTTTGAGAATTCTTACATCTTCTGATAAGTAAACGCTTTCCCCGACTCAGTCTGCCCACATCACTTGTTTAACCCACAAGATGCTGCCGTTGCAAGCAGCGCGTATCCCTACAACATACATGTAAGTGATGCTGTAGCCATACTGGTGGACTCTGTCTGGAAGGGCACTCTGCAGAGGAGGTCTTGAACACAATTGAACTTACTGGCTATCTACAAAAAGTGATGTAGCCTTTCTAAATAAGATTTGAAGGAGTAATGTAGTCAGATCTTTACTGTTGAGAGGAAGAGGGGAAATTAGAAGATGACTGCATAGAAAGCTCTTTACTTACTTTTAGAAAATGAGAACTCCCAAGCACCATTTGGATGCACACCACTATGAGGCTATTGCTACAGGCCACTGGACACAGAGTGTTATCCAAATAGGTTTTTATCTAGTTCCTTTTCAGGAGTCACCCCACCATTGCTACATAGGGTGAAGAAAGGATCACCACTTCGAAATACAGACATTGCTTATGACTCATCTTTATTGAGCAAGTTTTAGGGAACGAGGTGGGATTTCTTATGCTAAAGTCAGAAGTCCTATTAACAGCCTCCAGGGAGAATGAATAAACACTTCCTACAGGGTGACTGGCTGCTTCTCACTGGTCCTGCTTTAGTCACCACCTCCAAGGTATACAAAGACAATTTTGTTAATGATTGTTAACAGCCTGTCCCAGAGTTGATGGGAAGATGCTTCCCATGGGACGGTGAGCTCTGCAGCCTTTCAGGCTGCTCAGTTATCCTGCACAGATCAAGCACGTAGCAGACCCAACAAGCCTTGTACCATTGCCTATGCTGGCTCAGCTCTATCTCCTCCTGACTCCCGAGTTGCCTAGTGCTAGACGCTTGTTTTCCACGCTCAGCCAGTTCAAGCTCTCTCCGCTCAGAACTGCAATACATGGAGTCTTTTTGTAGCTGCCCTTAAAATAGGCTCGTGTGATCTGTCCCATCTTGGCCTAAAGTATCTTTTTGGGTAACCTACTGCATGCTACGCAAACATGGGAACTTGTCAAATTACCAATTCAGCAAAGAGCAGGCTGAGGTGTGGGCTGCTAGATACAGAGGATTTGCTGGAGCTGACAACGTGCCTGGCACAGCACAAGGCACTAAGGAAGACAAAGCCCAACCTCAGCGTGAAACCGTACCCGACTCCCATGTGCGTTTGTACAAGGCAGGCAGCTCTTGAGGACAGTGTCATGTTTTCATGTGTGTTTATATAGTGCCTAGCACAACAGAATCCTAATCCAAACCGGAGCTCTTAAGTATCACAGTAATGCAAATTGAATAACACTAATAATACGCTTTCCCTCTGTACTCACCAGGTCAGGCACGAGGGAACAACCCTTGTTGTCCTTGTTGGGAAGGACCGGGGCTTCACACCAAGCTGAGATGCATCTTCAGGCTAACCTCAGTTAGGGAGTTACTGCCCATCAGCTGAGCTGCACTGCCTGACCTGCAATCACACCTCCTCCTGAGGGGTGAAACACGTGAGTTTATACCCGAGAGAAAAATTAATGTCATTTATCTTGCATTTGCCCCAGCTAAAAGCACGTGTTTGTACAATTACTAGGGTTCAGCTAACACTGGTATTTTAGCAAGCCACAGCAACTTGGCTGTGTCAGAGTCTATAGGGCCTTTTTTTAGAAAACAGATAAAATGGAGTTGGTAAAGCTTTCTGCAGACATTTGCTGAAAGTGTTTTCCCTAGTACTTTATAAAAACAGTGTGAGTTGCTGCCACAAAATGTAATGAAAATTCTAGAACTTCTAGCAAAATATTTCTGACTCCAAAAGAAAATATGTTTCAGTCATTTCCATCTATTCTTTAATCCAACATTATTAGTTGGCCCATTTCCCACAAGCAGAGTGCTCTATGTACAGCAGGTAATCCTGCAGATGTAAAGCTTGTAAGAGAGTTCACCTCTTGCCATGAAACTGCATTGTAGTGAATCAAAGCTGAGTATTTGTACATGAGTGTGCATTTCACCTCTTCTAGTTACAGGAGGCAGGGAAGAATTATTAAAATAATTAAACATGCACATCTACATCATTAATTGATAACAAAATTTCACTAGAAGTTTGACAAATGGTATTTGACCACTCACTGAACTTGGTTGACAGCAGAAAACCACCTTCGCAAATAACATCACTGTCAGAAAAACCATAATTAGATACATTATCCTCAACTAATATGGAAAAAAATATGTATAAACCAAACATGCAGCGTTCAGATAATTGCATCCAACAGATGTCTTCAGTTAGCTGATCATATAAGAGGGATATCGTCTGAGAAGAGGAGGCTCCGGACGCTGTACAAGATCAGTGTTGCTCCTCTTAGCACTGCGAAGTTGTAAATAGCTTTAAGAAGGGAAGCGAGATTGTAATTTTGCTTATCAGTAACAGCTTTTTTGAAAGCAAACGTTAGGAAAGATGAGCAATCCTAGGATGAGATTAAAAGTATGTCTTTTGGTAGGACATTTGTTGATAAGTTCTGTAGGTAAATGCACTGGGTTGATGGTGTCTCTCACATCATAACAGTATCCTCAGTGGGATTTGCCTCCTCGACTGCTCTCGGTCCCCTCCCCCGGCACTGCGCAGTGAGAAGTGCAGCGTTTTTAATGACAGGAGCAAGAGGGATCTTGTTATTGTGGCTGCATCACCCCTCCAGGACACAGTTCAGTAGAAGTTTGTCATGTGGCTGAGCAGAAATGATGAATGCAGGTTTTATGAAGTTCATTCCCCAAATACAAAGGAACGGGGCAGGGAGGAGGGGGATGGGGAAGAAACCCACCACATTCATGGCTACAGGCTGTGAGAGCACACAGTTCACAGCCTGAGCTCTGCATTGATCACTGTCAAGCTCCCGGGCTGCGATGCACCTGCGAGCTCTCCCCCACCCCCTGGCAGCAAGCCCTCACCTGCACTTCCAACCTCCATCCACCACATCTCCCCCCTTACGCATCTCCTCCTGTCTCACCCCTCTGCTCATCTACCTGGGGGCACTCAGTGCTTCAGCATCCCTCTGATACCCAGCTTGGATGTGGGAAGAACTAAATCACCCCTTAGAGGCAAGTGGGGATCCACTAGTCAATACCACTCCCCTCCTTGTTTCTTCGCAGCCTGGCTGCCCGTGTCCTCCCTTACCTCAGGCATTGCTTCATTTCCTGTTTGCTCCCAGCAGCCACCTCCTTTGCTTCAGCTCTGGGCCATTATACAGGCTAATATCAAACAGGTGGAAGAGGTAAACATTAAAAAAAACCCCACCGACCCAACATGTCCTTCCTCTCCTCAATGGGTACGATGATATTGTCAGGAAATGGGTAACAGCTGCAGGTGCTAGAAAAGAACTACACATGCATAGGAAGGCCTGGAGTTTGTGTGTTGAAAACATATAGGCAGATAATATTTACTGTGAGAAGGTTCTTTTAGATGGGTAAGCACTAATGCAATGTCTCCTTGAGAAAACACCCTGTGCACGCTCCTGCTGTAACAGCAGCTGCCACGCACTGACCGAGCCCCCTGAAATGAGGGTCTGGGGGCAGCCGAGCTCCAGCCTGGGCGCAACGGAGCAGGAGGGATGGGGCCAGCACAGATCCCCCGTACGCCAGGAACTGCCACACCACCACCTCCCTGTCTCTATCTCTCCCCAGTGTGTTTCTCTCTGCGGGATTTTGGAGCTTGGGTGCAGGAAGGAGGTGGTGGTACTGGGGGAAAGCAAATTCTCTCCTGCCGCAGTGGGTCCATACACATGCCTGCATGTACCTACATCTGCATGTACCTACATCTGCATGAGCCAGTCCCATCTCACCATTTGAGGTTCATGAATCCATCAGATGCTGGGCTTCATAGGTTAGGTGCTCGGCTTCATGGTTTTGCTACATGAGCTGGATTGTTTAGTTTGTTGACATCTATGTGAAAATAACCGAAGTCATTCTCTTCCCTAGGAGGAAGGCAACCAGGGCATGGCGATCTAAGGAGTCGTTCCCTTGGCTTTACTCGTTTGCTCGAGTCTGGGAAACCATATCCTTGAGCCCATTTCACCGGCTTTCTTTTGGAAATCAGTATCATCGTCAGCTGTCAATAACTTACTCCATTTACTGCTCTCAGCTGCTCAGGAGGACACAGCAGAGCCTAAGCCGGGTAAGGTTACTGTGTGATAACAGCAATTCTTAAGTCAAAGGGTATAACAAGGCTCTCCCTGGACAGTGACAAGTTTTGGGTTTCTTATAGAAACGGGCGATTGTGCCTGTGTCTGTCTGTGCCTGCTGCGTTGCGGACTCTCCCCCTCTTCTCCTCTGCAGGTCTGGCGCCCCAGCCCCAGCCCCAGCCCGGCGGTGGTGGAGCTGAGCGGCTGTGGGCACTTGATGCTGATTAAATTCTGCTGACTGAGGAAGATGTCAAATTCTACCCAAAGCAGAGAGCCGCCAAGGAAAAGCTGCTTTTCTTTGCTTTTGACAGCTGGAGCCATGAATTTAAGCAGAGGTCTCACCTTCAGGCAAGTCAACAGCTGGGCAGGGAGCAGTCTTTCTTAAAGAGAGAGTGTGCTGTATTTTCTGGAGTTCAGTGTTGCCAGGAGGTGAACAAATTGAAGTGCAAGAGAACATTTATGTAAAAACCCAGGTGCAGCTGGGTTTTTGTTTTTGTATTATTTTTTTTCTCTTTTACTAGAGAAGGACCAAGTAACAAACAAGAAAGAGGAAATGAAAACAGTGTCTTAATTCCCACCCTTGGTGTTTCTCATCTTCCATTTCCCCTGCGGTATGTACAAGGAGGAGACGCAGCTCATGTCTGAACGGGAAGTTCCTGAAATCCTTTCCCTGAGAAGACCGTGCGCTGCGTCACATTTACTTTTACGTTTGTGTGCCAGCCACACTGCAGGAATCGGTGGCTCTGTTGTCCAGTAGTGGGGTCTGTAAGACCTTTCCCTGTTTTTAAGCCTGTCTGTGTGCAAGAGCCATCCCAAGCTCTTACTACTGAGGAACTGCTCGCTCGCCTTTACAATGTGACACCTATGGTCTCAGTTCAGTGGGCAGTGGATGGGAGTTCCCATAACAAAATATCACCGCCATAACTAAATGCCCATCGCTGCCAGTTATCGCTGGAAGTATCACCTAAACGAACGAGGACTGAATGGTACCAAAATATAATTAGGCTTCACTCCCACACAATACTTGTTGGGTCCGAAAGAGGAACTTTGTCACTGCAGGGCCAGGCTGTGCGATACCAAATTTTTAGCCCATGGAGCAGAAGCCAGGACCTTGAGGAGGTTCAGACCTCCTAGGAGGCAGGGACAGACACAGCTCTGATCCGAGTGCAGAGGGAACTATGTAGCGCAGTCACATGGCCACTGTCATGTCACGTAATTCATGAGTGTGTGATATCTCGGCAGGTGCAATTGGCCAAAAGTGTGAAATGCAGTGAAGCCCTGCTATTGCCCTTTCCTACCTCTCTGCCCTCCGTAAATCCACAGCTGTTTAGAGTGCTCTGGCCACTAGACGAGAGATTTGGGGGTACTCCCAAGCTCTCTTGTTGGAAAGACAACTTTAGGAAAGAATTAGAAATGAGTTGGACCAAACTGTTTAGTTTGCACTCAGGTGGTAAGGGACATCCTAGGCTCCACATGCTGATCTCAGGGCTGTTTGGGTGCTTTGTGCAACAGCTGCTTAGTGCAAAATGCAGAAGCAATTCTGAGGCATGGCGAGGAAGCCAAGGCTGTGGCTTGGCGAGACCACTCTTCTTCCCTCTGACATAGTGAATCCATTTTTCTTTCTCATCCCTGCTGGAAAACCTACAAGAGGAGAAATGTCTCACCTCAGTCTCTCCTCTGATCATTATAACACTTTCTAGGGAGGCAGAGAATGTGAATTTCAAGCCCTTCAGATGGGAATTATGTCATCTCCCAAGTACCTTGGGAATATGAAATGAGAGCAGGACAGCACTCCCCTTGGTTAGGATAGAAGAAGTCCTAATGGACTTTTAATCATTTTTAAGACTGTCACATACTTTGCGGCATCTAACATATAACCTGGGAAGACTGCTGCAACTGCAAAGCTCTTGGCTCTCTTGATGACAGGATTGTCATCATCGTCACTGTTGCTTTGGGGGGCGAAAAAAAAAAGCAGCAGGCATCATCATCCAGCCCAACAGGTCAAAAGAGGCAAGGGTGGAGAGAAGAAATGTTTTGTGTCTGGATCTCCATTGACCTTTGATGAGGGGTAGAAGTTGTACTTCTCTGACCTAGAAACACTAAAGCGCTAGCAAGCATGCGTAGGTATAGAACTTTAAAAGTGCTTAAAGAGAATTTTTTGATGTTAAGAGTTGAAGCACCTATTGAAAGTAGGTATTTGCAGAGTTAAGCAGTAGCTGAAGTTATCAAAGTTAAAATTTAGGGTACAGGCACCAAAACTGCATCCAGGCCTCAACCTAAATACAGGCGGGCCTTCTTTGAATTTAGCCTGATCTATTCAAGCAATTTTTCCTAAAATTTTTCATCTTTACTGTAGCCCCACCAGTAGTAGGAAAAGTGGAAGCTCTTCAAGGTGAGTGATTGTGAATGTGTTGTCTTATTTATTAAACAGACAAGAAGGCAAACATTAAAAAAGTTTTTATAACTATCTTGTTATCATGTCATAGAGGGAAGATAACATTCCACTTCTGCCATCATTCCAATTAACTACTACACTAAACCTTTGCTGAAACTTTTGCCAAATCTAAGCTTTCAAACATTTGTAAGTGCAAAGGCATTTGGAAAACCTGTAGAAGTTGTATTTCAAGTAGAATTGAAAGACAGAGGCTACTTTCTGCTCTGCTTGAAAGCAAGAAGGCACAAGAATCTGGTGCCAGACTTCTTTCTTACCAGATTTTCTGCCTAGTTTTACAGCCTCCTACTGCTCAGGTGGAACTCTGTACTAGCAGAAACTTGGATGGCTAAGTATTTTTCTGAATCCCATTTTTAAATGCTGAAGGAGCATCCATCATTACCGTCTCAAGTAAGAAAGATCATGGGTACAATTGAAACCAGCCAAAGACATGAAACAAAAAAGCAGAGTTTGTTGTGAGCGTTGCAACTAGAACTGCCAGCTTCGTGATTTTAGAAGAGAAACTTAACCATCAGCACATCGTGGCATTTTTGGTGTGATGCATGATGATGTGTGGGTGGATTGCAATGCCACGTTGTTATTTCAATGCATTATCATCATCAGGGTTTATTGAAGCATTGCGGTGTTTCAGCAGAACGTCATTGTCTGCTGCAGAAGCTTCAGCTCAGCCAATCCTACTAGGTTCATAGGTATTAAGTGTATTAAAAAAAACGTACTTTGCATAGATTTGCATCTTAATATTCTAGCAAACCAGATAACTGGAAGCAATTTCATAGAAAATTATTTTTAAATGTAGTTTATGTATACATTCATACCAGAGGCTTGATTCTCACTTCAGCCTTTCAGAGAAGGGTAACATACCCTGTTACTTTTGCAAATAATCATGCAGTTTCCATTTCAGACAATAATTGGAATTAAAGAATATATTAGAAGAATCAAAACAGACAATTTTCTTCCAAAAAGATAAAACTCTTCTAAAGAAGTATCAATTATGAATTATTCCTCTAATTCCCAGGTACCTTATGGGCACAAAGAATGATCCTGCTGCAACTTTTGTCAAGAAGAGATGCTAATAATATGATGAGCTTGTTAAAAAAAATGGATCCAATCTCAACGTACTGGAATAAATATCAACTATGCCTTCCAGACACAAAGCTTTAAACCAATGCTTATGGAAGTCATAGGATGGAAGCTTTCCCTGCCACACTGAAAATATGGGGCACACAATGCACAAACTTGGCTGAATTTGAAAGAGAACCCCAAATATTTAGTCTGTAGTCATTTAAGGTAGGATCTGTTAAGTGCAGTTGTGTATTCTTTTGGAGAGTAGCTTCTCACGGAGGCTGTGTCCTGGAACAGTGCTGAGATTAGTTTATCTACATGAAGGACCTCTGTGTCCCTATTACCAGGAAATGGTTAATATTCTTTCCCGGTGGGGCCCACATGCACCTGCACGACTGTGGTGTGTGGTTTCTTCTTGCAGCTGCATCTGTGACTCCGCTGCTGCCTTCGTAGAGGTTTTAAAGTGTAAATGGAGAGTTGGTGAGGCTACCCTTCAGTGGTAACGCAGCCTCAAGGGCTGCCGCAGGAGCAGTGAAACCATGCTCTGAGCAAAGAAGCAGCTTCAGCAAAGCGTGTTTCTCAGCTGTTAATACTACATCCCATCTTACTCTGGAAAATTTAGCGCATATCAGAAATACCAGTTAATGATGTATCCCCACAATGCCATTCTGGAGTTGCTGTCTTATTATCTTGATCTTTCCAGAGGAAGAAAATGAGGCTGTGAGACCTGAGCTAACTTCCTAAGGTCACCGAGAGCAAGCCTGTGGCAGAGCCAGATACACGATGCAGACCTTTCCCAGCCCCGAGGCTGGGCTGCTCAGCCACTCTGCTGCTCCCTTAGTTTGCTATCTGAATTCCTTGAGCAAAAGGAGGACTATTTTTGTCCCAATTGCTAAAACCCATCGTTCACAATATCTGCTCCTTCTCAGGAATGAGAAGATTATGAGGGTCAGTAGTCAGAGGAGAGAGTTATCAGCTAGCCCTGGGCTCCAGGAGCAGTGATTAGGATCATCTGTTATTAACCACAGACGCATGCTCTGGAGCAGAAGTGCTCAATTCTCCTCTGAGTTCGAGATCTGTCTGGTGCGAGGGTGATATATGGGAGGGAAGAGATTGTGCTCACTGTTTCTACAAGGTGATGTGATTTAGAGGAGCTAGATGCTTGTTTTACTCTATTCCTGTCATGTGATCCCCTTAGGACTCATATACCACTGAAGGATCGCCAGAGCCAAAGGACTGCTTGCCCTTTGCACTCCTTTTTTGCACCGTTCCTTCTCCCAGCGTGTTCCCCATGGTGCGGTGGGAGAGTGACAATTGGCACACGAGCCAAATCTGCTGCTTTTGGGCTAATGGAGATTTTTCTCCTCCAGGCAACGTTTTTAAGCCAAAGATTTCAGGGTCAACCTCACTTTTAAGAGAGTGTGTGCTGTTATCTTTAGGTTTACAACTCTCTGAAAAGAAAAAGAGATTTACAGGAAGAAAATGAGAGTGCATGTGGGCACCTTATCATGCAAGACAGGCGGACAAACATAGCTACGCAAAGAAATACTGTGTGCGGGTGTTGGTGCGTGGTTGCACAGGGAATTTTACTTGGTGTTCATGCACAAAGCTTCTCGTTTCAAGCAAAAAGACTACTGGGGTGAGAGATCATGTAAGTGGAAAGAGATGCTGGCTGTGTTTTCTGTGTGTATCTTTTGGTGTAAAAATTCTCCCTGCCTGCTCTAACAGTAGCTGTATTTAGGTTAAAAACACAAAATGTCTCAGCATAAATCACTGAGGTTTTTCTTTCTTTCAGAGGCTTGATTTTCCCCCTCCCCCCTCTGCTTCTTGGCTTTGTTTTATTTAACCTAAAATAAGAGTCTCCTGAATTTTTTTGTGAGTAAGAAAAACCTATCCCTCTGTTGCACAGCAAGTGACCCTGATTTTATCTGGTTTAGAAGAACAAATTTTAAGGAAAGATTCCTGGGAAATGTCTTATTACTGCCAGAGCCCTAAAGCCTTGATAAGAACCCCATTGAGCTGATATACTCACACATATGTATGTAACAGGTGGCCCCTGCTCCCAAACAACCTGCTCCCAAAGAGAACAAGGCATTTTCTCACAATATTTAGGTGCTATAATAATTTTGAAACTCCTGCTGAGTCTTCATGCACACAAACCCCTGTGGCCGCCCTCCCATGCCATCTGAATGGCCGGGCCACATTGCAGCAAGTGGGCGAAAGAAAACTGGGGGATAAGGCTTCAAGGTCACCTGCCCTTTATCACACCCAGCATTCACGCAACAGAGCTTCCCTTAATGAAACGAAGGATGCACCTCTGAACTTCTGTTCTGGTATCTGGCACCTCTGAGGAGAGAAGCTTCATCATTAGGCTAATAGACGTCCTGGGCACGTCACTCGTCTGTGGAAGCTTCACCACTTGTTATAACTTATGCAGAGAGACTCAACACTCTTGCAACTCTCCTGCAAATAAATATGCTCTGTGGAAAGCAAGAGAATTTGAGGGGTTTTCTCCCCTTCCATTCTATGTCTGGCCCATTTTAGGGAGAAGACAAGAGCTTCCACTGGAGAGCAGATGCTAGTCAACCTTTTGCCTCAACTGTGGAGCACCAGGATCCAACGTCTGTTACTAACCAGGCAGAATACGTGTTAAAAAAGGAGGAAGACTGCCCTACTAATGACTCAAATCACAGTGGGAGACACCCAGCTTCGACACCTAGCTCAAGGAGAGCCTCACGTGAGCTGTAAGGGAACAGCAATCCCTTCCTCTGCTCTGGAGCTAAGGCACTCAAATACTTTTGCAAGACTTGAGGCTGGCTTGGTGGCTCCTCAGGCCTTTGCTGGGCTCTGAGGTTCCTCCTCTCTAGCAAGGAGAAGCAGCTCTCCCATTGCCTGGGAGGGAAAGCCTTGATGCTTGAAAGTTGTGCCTCATCCCGGGCGGCCCCTGAGCTCTACCTGGAGGTGAGGTGCTGCAGCAGAGCAGCCTCCACCCTTTGCATCCGTAGACTGACGGTCACCTGCTTGCTCCACTACACCTCAGCCGGTGTCACTTTTTGTCTGTGCCTGATGCATTTCGGATCTGATATTAAATGCAATGAAGCCATCTGCCTCTGGCCATACTGAAGAAATCTATACTACTACCAGTAACTCCAAATAAGGCAATAAAAGACATTGCTTAGTTTGCACAACTTTTTATTTTCCTCCCTAGAACTATTTTTAGTTAAACAATTTTCTGCCAAAAAAGCTCCGTCTGTGTCCAGAACTGCCCTGGTCATCGGCGCTGTTACCAGGGACTTGAGCTTTATGGCCCTCATAACTCCGGAGGGCGAAAGGTCGAGCCGTGGAGCCTTTGTGTCAGCTCCACATTTCTCTTTAAACACATGTGAGAGACAAAGCTCCCCTGAGACCCCCATGGAAACTGCCTCCGGGGGCGGGGAGAGGGTGAGAGAGCACTGGCCTGGCAGATAAAAGCAACATCAAAAGGAGCAGGGAGCAGCTGTCCATCTGGAGAAGCAAACTTTTTTTTCTTCTTCTTCTTTTAGGAGAAAGAGACTGTCTCAAAGGATAGTCTCAAAAAATTTTTCATGGAAGGAGAGAAAAAAAAAACATCAACAACCAACCCACTGGCGAGGGGGAGGGCAGAAAAGCCCCCGCAGCAAACAGAAGGAGGTGCTGCTTGGCAAAAATCCCAGGCTGAATCATTTAAATCACTTTTAGTGCCTCCAAATGCAAGTCGCTGCCTCTGTTTATAGAGTCACAGCGAGAGACCTGAAGAGAATACGTTTCCCAAAGCAACATCTGAGCTTGGGAATGAATCAAAACTCACTTCATACACTGCAAACCCCCTTCCCTCTGACCAGGCTTTTGTTTTGTTCCTGGATTCTGTGTCAACCTCAATCCCCACAAAACAAAACCCACAGCTTGATGACCAGATAGCTGAGCGTGTTTATGATAGGGAACATTTCACTACACAGGCTTTCCAGTACCCATAATTGCCAATAATAACCAGCCTGTATACAGGTAGCTGTTGATTAACACACCAATATAGGTATAATCCCTCAGTTTCAAACTGACAAATTCCACATCCTTACCATTGGATTTACAGACACAGAAAGCTCCTCTCCTAGGCTCTAACTATTAAAATAGTTACTCAAACACAACACATACCCACCCCAAAATTAAAAGAAAACTATAGTCACACTCAACAAATTCAGAAGCAAATCCCAGTCTGCATCACAACGGGGTTGATGGGGCTACCTCCCCCTCCTTGTAGGAAGCTTGTTCAAGGCTTCCCATCACATCTACTTGAACCTGAAGTCACTTAAGAAGATGCTGACAATATACTTTGCCTTTCAATATAGATTGAAAATACCTTTATCAAAAACAGACAGTGAGCAATATAAAAATTTTGAAAGCCTATGTCTCATTTTTCACCAGCCCAACTCTCTCAGTATCATGAAACTGCAGGTTTGAATTTATTTGGGTACCCGAGATGATGCCAGACTGCAACTGCTGGAAAACGTCTGAAACTCTGCTTCAGTGAAGTAAAGATGTTGCCAGTGGCCTGTAACACGTTTGTCTATCCTGTGTGATTCCTGACACGAGAATACCTGACGGCTTCCCGCACATCCAGGAACGTACCCCATACTGAAGGGAGAAGGGATGAAGGGATGGTTACAATAGCCCTGTGCCCCTGTGAGGTGGATGGCACCTCGAGCTGTGAGCCGGGGAGCTCCCTGCCCGCAGAGTCCAGATGCAGGAACGAGATCTTCCTTCCTCTCCACAGCAGGGGTACGAGCCATGGCCAGAGGCTGGCACCACGCTAACTGGATCGGCACTCTGCCCCGCAATGGCAGGCCCTGGCACCCCATGGGGTGCTTCATGCCTGTGCCTTAAAACAGCTAAGCCTGTGCCATAGCATTTATGGAAGGCTTCTGCCAGCCTGGGGGAAGAGAGCAGGAGCCGTGGGGAGATCTCCTGGGAACCAGGCTGAGACGTCATCCTAAGCAGCGCTGGGAGAGCACGATGCTCCCGCCCCATGCTGGCAGGGATTATTTTAGCTGACTTTCAATAGCAGGCACCCGTGGGACCCTGGCACACCTCGAGGAGAGGGACGTCTCTGTCCACGGTGCCATGGCTCCCATGGCATCCTCCTGCCCCCGGCTCAGGCGTCCCGTGCTCCAAGGGCAGAGCCAGTCCCCACGTTCCTCGTAGATCCGACTCCCGCCTCACGCCTCCCCGCTGCCGAGATAATAAATCCCTCACGCCCAAGCACAGCGCGCGGCCAGGCTGCTCTCCCGCTCCCCGACGGCACGTCCAGGGGCGGCAGATTGGCAGGTTGCTGGAGGAGGCGAAACCTCGTGGGCTGGCGGGCGGCCAGGCTGCCGTGGCCTCCTGCCACAGCCCCTGCATTGCGCGGGGCCAGCCTGCCAGACACGTCCCTCCGTCGCGTGACGGGCCACTGGGCTGTCTCACGCACTGGAGAAGATTTGAGAGGTCTGCCTCATCACTGAGAGGCCCGTGCAGGGTCCCCTTTGCTGTCCTCATCCAGTCTGGGGGATGTTCAGAGGAGCTGGCAGGTAAGCTTGCTGCTGGTTTTGGTCCAGAATTGGTGCCCAGAGTACTGCAGATGGCTTCAGCTCTTCATCTTCCCTTCTTTCTGACGGGGATACTCTGTGATTACTCTTGTTTGTGTTTTGCAATCCGCTGCCGACATTTCCAGGGCAGAGACGTTCCTGTCCCATTGCCCACCGGTGCAGAAGGGCCTGCAGCCCGGGAGAGCCCAGGACCCACACCGACCCACCCACAGGGACAGTGGTATAGGTGAGCTCCTGTCAAATTTGGATGCAGAAAGCCAGCGGTTCTTCACTCCTGAGGTGTGCCCGTAGTTGCTGGCTCATCCAAACATCTTTTACCCAAAAGTTGGGTTGTGTGTGAGTCCCCACATGTCAAACTGCTACTTCCAGCCCCACTATCCTGGCATGTCTCCAGTCCCAGTTTCCACAGTGGGAATAAGGACAGAGCTTCTCCTTCCAAGTGGCTCCGGCACCTGGTCCGCTCACAGCCCCACAAACCCAAAAGTTGGCTCTGATGGCCTTGGTGAAGAAGAGAGTGCTATTTTTTCCTCAAGAGTGGGCTATCTGCCATGAACCACAGATTCAACTTGTGGTGAAGACTAAGGCTGCCCATACATCTGCATTTTCAGATATGTCCTCTTTTTCCACGCGTAAATATTTCCAGTTGGATCTTTTGGGATTTTTTTGTTTGTTTGTTTGTTTAAGCTTTATAGATTTCTCATGGTTTTCTGAATATCTGAATGGCCCATCAGGTCAAAAGCCCCTTGCTATGCTGCAGCACATCTCAGAGTCTCAGACAGGTGCCCAGGAGTCACCCCAAGGTACCTGAGACAGGCAGCAGCCCAAACCACGCTGTTGTGCACATGTGCTCTGCTAAACCAGCCACATGAACTAAGTCCCATGCACAGACCTATGGCGTGTGTACTGCCCGATACAGCTAAATGTCAATCTAAAAGGCAAAGAATAACAGTACAGGGCATGTGAAGCACATCTGATGATACTTCCTGGAAGGACCAGACTTACTTCTACCATGCACTTACTGTGCATCTGTCCGCAAAATCTTGCAGACAGGAAAGAGACTGGAAAGAAATATGGGAGCCCTAGAGGAGAATTCTCCTAGAGGAGAATTTGCTGCAAACACATTGCTCAAGCCTACTTGGTCTATCGTTAGTGTCTTCCCATCCGTAGTAACGGGTCACGTTAACAGGTTGGTACTTGCGTGATGTCTTTGATTCCTCACGATTATCTCCCACCTGTGTCTAGAGCAGAAGTTTCTGACATTGCCCACTGCTGTTGTGACCACTTCTGCTCATATGGTGCACACCATACTGAGTCTACTTGTCTAGTTTCCCCGTGACCCCGTGGCACAGGACTTGCACCCCACAGCTCCAATGGCTTAGATGGAATTATTCCAGACATAGCTGAACATAATTTTCATCAGAATCTGGCCTTTATTTTAACTGCATTTAGCCCTTGACTGTGTTTCAAGTACTCTCATCTTTTACAGACCTTTAGAACACTCTTGTATTTGCGCGCTGTTGTAATGAGTGCAGCCCAGGAGCTGCTCTGGTCAGCCGAGCAGAATGTGTGGATGTAAGACGAGGTGTTTCTGATGGCTGGACCGAAGCTGAGACACATGCCTCTACTGGATAGCCATCTGGGTCTGAATCTTGCCCTTTTTAGCAAGCTTCATCTGAGCACGTAAAAAAATTGCTTGCAAAAACAACTGAAAAAAATCCTTCCAATTTTCAGGGTAACTGTCCAGAACGTTAATTTATTAAAGAAAGTCCCACCAGACCATGCACAGGCTCTGAAGGAAAGGTCCAGAGGAGCACAGCGGGCTGAGAGGAAAGCCTGGGAGTTTGTCAGAGCTCTTGTAAGAGTCACTTTCTTGCCCTTTCCTCACCAAGCACCCTGTGTGCTCTGTGGGATTTGAAAGACCCTGAGGAAGATTTTATGGCCTGCCTCTGCGTAATGAAAGCGCTAGTGTTAACGCGGCACCCTCGTCAAGCACGTGCGGCTTTCCCCAGGGCCTCGAGAAGCCCCTTCCCTGGCTCTTTGTTTTGTTTCGCTGAAGCTCTGCCTGCACTGAAGGGGTTACTGTCTCGTACAACACAACAGCGGGGCTGACTTGGCTGGAACAGACATTAACTTCCACAGTAAATCTGGCAGGAGCTGGTAATTACAGAAAAAGCAGCCAGGGGTCATGGCCAGCCAATGCTCTGGAGTAACAGAGCAGAAAATCAAAACAGAGGGGGAAGGGAAATCATATTCATCATAGTCTTAGGGCTGAGGTCGGTCTCCTCCAAACTATCAGGAGCCTGTCGTCAATTGTTATGTTTAGAAGGAGCCTCTGGAAGATGAGGTAATAATAATGTTAAACATTAACTTGTTAGTGCTCCCGCTGCACTGGAAATTCACCTCCACCCCAGCACAGCTGGGAAGGGGGAACGCACGCTCCCTGGAAACAGGCAGGGAATACGGTTTGCTAATTGCACTCCTGCGTTTGTCCCGTTTCTGGCAGGTTTCTAGTGCTAACACGCGACCCAAAGGTTCCTGCTTCGTGGGCCCTGCGCTCTCCCGGCAAAGTCCTGCATTGCTTCAAAATCCTCCAGCACGCGCTTCTCCCCTGCCACCACCCTGGGGTGCAAGCAGCGGGATGAGGAAGGGCTGGAAGAAAAGAAAACTGGTGGCATTGCTGCTGTCCCATAGCTCCTCACAGCTCTGCACTCCAGTATCTCTTTTCACAGCCTGAGTAGAATCAGTTGTTGCCCTGTAGCTGTGGCTGTAGGTGAGCTAACACTACCTGAGAGCCCATCCGTGAAGGAGGGAGGTCATGGCAGGATGGGAAGAGCTGTAAAATGCAGAGCAACTTAAAGGTAAAATAGGTACTTTGCTACTGGAGAAGTCAGAAGCACTTGAATGTTCGTGTGGGCTTCTGCTTGGGCTCTCACGTGCACACAAACCATCATACCATCCTTCTGGGAAACCCCATCCCTTGACACAGTTGCCTGGATTAAACAGACATCTCATTGCGGAAACAAAAACAAGAACAGGGCTTTAGGCCTGGCTGTGACACAGCTTGGCATGTGCCCTCCAAGGGCTGCCTGGCCTCGCCCAGCCCTTCTGTAAAATTGCGGGTATAAAACCTGCCGTAAAGATATGCCGAGGCTTAAATAATTCACAATTACAGAGCACTGCTGACATCTCCAGAAGATGACAGACACTAAAATGGAAAATTCAACTATCAGTGGTAATATAAAAGAACTTGGGGGCTAATGCACAGAAAACATGGATTAACAGACACAGGTTGAGCTGGCCTCTGGAAAGAGTCATTGGCACAGGTGGTCCCACGTGCTCTGTACACAGTGGGCTTGCTTTTGTGGCAGCCTTCCTCTGCTTCGAGGGACAAGCCCCTTGCCAGCTGCTGTGGAGGGGGGTCAGACCAAGAGCCCCTTTACTGCCAGGCTGGCGTCCCGGCTCAGGCTGAGTGATCCTGGATGATGCTGGAGAAATGGTTTGTTTACTCATTAAATGACCAATGAGGTGGCCCCTATCTGCCTTTCCTGTATGTTGGGTGCTGCTGGGTGCAGCAGAGATGCAGCAGGCAAGTGGCTGCCGCTGTTAGGATGTGGTGGGCTACTGACTGTCTGGGAGAAGATGATGGGGCAGGAGCCTTGCGTGACGGCCTGAGGCCACAGCTCAGGGCAGCAATTTCATCAGCCAGCACCGAGGCAGTGGTTTTATCTTGACACGGTTTACTCTCGAAGTAGCGCCAGTGTTGCAGTAATCCCATAGACAGTGCGCAGGGTGCTAAACAGACACCTGTAAGCAGATAGAACACACCAAAGTGTAAATTATGGGTTTTTTACATGCACACTGTCTTCCACCTGCCCGGCTGCATCTTTTCTCTGTGTTTGTAAAAACATGGGAGAAAAAGGGATACTGGGCTTAGACTGGTTTTTATCTGCCAGTAGCCGCTCACTGCTGTACTGCACACACCGCCTTGCAGGTCACCCTGCCTCAAGTCTCTCATTCTCTCTGGCCATCTGACGCACAAACAAGTTATCAATTTAATTTGTGACTGCACACGGAGGGAGCCTGCGTCGCTGCCTGTCGCTAGATGACAGGTAACCAGTGCATGTCTTTGCTTAGAGCAGATGTGACTCAGCCAGCGGGACGTAGCTCACGGTGAGGAGCACGGACGAGAGGCAGCCCTTGCACCGGTGGGCCAGGGTTGCAGCTGGTTACTAATGAAGCCATGATCCCAGACCATGATGTACTTCCAGGCTACTCGTCTGAGTGTCTGGCTCCCTTTCCTAGTGATTCTGGTCAAATAAGAATTGGGAACTACAAATATCTTTATTCAGAAGATTTCTAGCCTGGTTTTTTGCAAGCCCAAGGTGTTAAAAAAGCTTCAGGAGTTCACACAAACTCTGGAGCACTTCTCTGAATTGCATCCTGCCTCTGATCAGGTGCCAACATTGCAGCCCATGCAGCTTCAGCCCGGGACCCACCGGTGCTCTGCCACCCAGGCTTCGAGGAGGCCAGCTGGCAGCGGTGCAGGCGGGGACACTCCGGGGCGGTCTTAAGGAAGCCGGCCCCGTGACTGCCCATGCAGCTCTCCGTTGTCTAGGCACAGTTCCTCCCACGTAGAGTTTGCAAGCATCGTTTGCTAGAATTAAATATCTGTGGGGTAAAAGGTCCAGTGTCCTCCCCTCTGAGGAGGGCCAAACCAAGTGCCACTTGAACTTTTTTAAACCGTAAAACGTAAGAACACACAAAAATAATAGTCCAGGAATCTTCAGAAGTTGTGGGAACAAATCTTACTTTAAATAAAAGTGCAATTTGCTCTAACCTCAGTGTCATGATTCAGCATTTCTAAAGTAAATAATTTGCAATAACAAAAGCAAGAAACTAAGAGGTTTGTGTGGGATCAAGGTAAAAATGAATTTTGCAACGTGAGAGAGATGAAAGGTAGATTATCATGAAAACAGGACATCTTGATCCTACCACTAAGGAAAAGCTGAATCCTCCACCACAAAACCTACTCTGAGTCATTGTTTAATGAACCGAGCATTGCTCACAAAAACTCAGCTCCGAGCTCTTTTTTTTTTCAGATAATAAAAACAGTGCTGATATTTTTATATTGAGTTAATGGTTTTGAAGAAGAGCCACAAAATTGTACTTTGCTGTACAAACTCCTGCTGAAGAGGAGAAGTGAATCTGGAGGGTAACAAAAAGATTCTGGATGCATTGTTTACTTAAACCCCTGAACCTCTTCCCACACAAGCACCTAAACCCACATGTGTGCTTGTTGGAAATTACGAGGTCCGTTCTCAGGGTTGAGGGGTTTTAAGTAGGATTCAAAGCAAAGTAGAAACCGTCCCACTCTCTCCTTGTGTCTGCCAGCTCTACTGACACTGAGGAGGAGGAGGATGCCAACATAGCTTAAACCTCAGTAGACCTTTATAGAGCTGGCTCGGTGTTTCCATCCACATTTTACAGCTGGAGAAACACGTTCAGAGGCAGGACCTTGACAGTGCCAGTGTGCTTTTACAAAACTGCTTCAGCTGCCCTAAACGAGATGAGCCCTGGCATAGGCAGGTCTCCTTTCCTGGCAGCAGAGTCCTAAAGACAGCTGAAAGTCCGGCTGTTTGCAACCGTCTCCTCGCAGCCCTTACACTGCTACTCCAGCACTAGCAGGAAGGGATTTCTATCAAAATTTTGGCCAAGTAGGGTAAAGCTTAAGCGAGCTGCCCAGGACCAATGTACAGGTTAGTGTCTGAACCAGGGCAGGTAGCTAAATTTCTGGCTCCCTGTGGTGAAGGATGTGTGTAGACAATTGGGCTGGGAGCTTGTCATCACCTCTTATGAGGAAAGTGAAAGGGGGAGGCCTCTTGGAGAGCATTAGTGCTTTTATTGCAGAGAGATATTACAAAAGATTGCACAGTGGAACGTGTTCCAGACTCAGGAGGGAACTCAACCCTAAATCTTTTGATTCCTTTTGCAGCTGGAAACATGTCACAGCAGGATCCACTGCAGGTCCTAGTGCTGGAAAACAATGGAGATAAACGGAACAAGAAGGTTTTTCTCATATAAAACCAGCACTTTTTTTTTCTAACATGAAATTGTTTTCACACCAGGCCTCTCCCTGACACGAGGAGAAGGACCGTGGCAGGCTGAGAGATGAGTGGATGTGGCACGTGACGTGAAGGTGGAATTCAGCAGTCGATCAAAGAGATGTTGATCTAAATTATACTTCACTTTACTGCTGTGTGACCCTTTTCCTTACCCTTTGACGGGACTTTCTGAATGCTTCCGACACAGATTTCCATACTTGGACTGCAATATTTCAGATACCTGCAACTGTAAAACTCAGTGAGGAACAGCCTAAGAGCTTGACTCCCTCACCTTGAACCTCCTTGGATGTGGTCAGGGCGTAGCCAGCCACTGATGTGTGAAAGCCAGCATTTGCTTGCTCACTGGTTTGCTTTCAACCTCCACCCCCCATAGCTATTGAAATGTTGCTTTTGGCAAGAACTGGGGCACAGGGGAGGGACAATTACCACGAGCACTCATTGTTTGCAGAATGTTTTTCTTAATGCCTTAGAAAAAAAAAGAAAAGGGTCAGGTTGAAAGGTCAGCCGACCTCTTTGTTTTCTTTGGAATGAGAGATTCAAACCCTTCAGAAAATGTTTTATTAGCTCTTCTGAATTTCACTTTCCGCAGAGGTTTTCTCTCCAGGCAATGTTTAGAGGCACCAGCAAGGAGTGCCCACGCTCATCAAGCTGAAGGTGATTTAAGGAGAAGAACAAAATCTGCGCCTTGGCTAATGGAAAGCAATACTTTGCTTCAAATTTTGTTATGAAAGAAAAAAAAAACCACTTGCTTGCTGAGGAAGAAGGAGCTCGGGGAGTGAGCAAAGGGCTGTGGAGTCACTTTTACCTCAGCCCTGGTCAGCATTAACTGGAAGACTCCTCCATTTGACCCAACTGTCAGCTACGCGCAGCAGGAGCATTTATCTATGGGACAAGTCGGCACAAGTGGCATTTCAGCATTTCGGCCTCTGTGGAGCAGGGCTGGCCGGCCGGGCACAGCGGTGTCCCGGGGAGGTGGCCTGGCAGCAGGCTGGCACTGAGCAGAGCGGGGCTCAGCCTACACCCGCGTGACCCCCTTTCTCTGTGTGGAAAAACATAGAAAATGAGATTCCTCTCCTTTGTGAAGGGCTTTCAAACCTCCTGACAAAAGGCAGTATTCAGAGCTGGAAACTATTATTGTTTTTCTTTAGGGGCATTCAGTCCAGGACAGGTTGGAGATTCAGCAGTAAATGAGGATAAGAAATGTCATTTACTATAGCATATATGTGAAATAAAAGACTTCATTCTCTTCATTTTGGTAACTTTACGGACCACTGTGTATTTGATAAAGTGTGTTTTTGAAGGAATCCAGGTAGTTCCATTCATGGTAAGGTACTAAGACAGACTGATTTCTTCCTCTTTTTCATTTCCAGGGTGTCAGTCATTGAGATGCAAAAGACATGGGCTCCAAACAGAGAAGTTCCTGCAGTTAGGGCCATCAAAATGGTGGGGGGACCCCTCAGGGACAGAGTTCAGACTGCAGTCTTCTCACCATGTATGAATGAGAAGGGAGTGGTTTAGCATACAGCCTCCCTTCTTCAGCAGACACTGAAAAAGCTGGAGTTTTTCATTCATACTTCTCAAACCACTTCCCAGCAGGAGCAGGTATCGCTTCCCCCTCCACCTGTACTCTAGTGCACAAGTGCCAAGCCCACCTGACATTGCTAACATGTTTATAGCTTATCGTGGGGATGTGAGTTGCAAACACAGGCATGTCTGTGCGTGGCGACGAGCAGACCTGTGTTAGGGATCCAAGAAATAGGTCTAAATAAACTGGTACAACATCGAGTGAAGAAAGTAGCTCAGCTCTTGGAAGCAGGAGAGCTGTGTCAGCAGGGTATCCATCCTCACTGGAGGTAGCCCAGCTGATAAACCTGCTACCTGAAGTTGCTGCAGCCCTCATCCAGCATGGCTGCTGGCCTTCCAAGCTCCAAGGCAGTGTTTCGTCTGGTTTGGGCGAGAGCTCAGAGGCTGCTGCACCACAGTCCAGGCAGCAACGCAGCCACCATTTCTTTGGATGTGGAAACTGGGGGGATGACTTTTACCAGCTGTCCTCAGTCCCTTCCCATTTACACCTCCTTCTTTAATGCGTCTGAGTGACAACTTCTATCCAGCTCGGGAAGAGGCTGGCTTAGCAGTGGCTCCCCACAGGTGTCAGCCCCCACCGCGCAATGTGAGCCATTAGGAGGGCTTTCCTTCCTCAGCAGACCTCCTGCCTCTGGATCCAACCCCCAGCTCAAAAGACAAGCCTAGATAAGGCTTTTCTTTACTGAAGCAATCTTGCTCCCTCACCCGAAATAGGGCTGCCCCGCTCCGTGGCCAGGCTGTCCCCTTTGCAGCGCCACCAGACCCCGTTTCACCCAAGGACACCAGAGCCTCTGGGTGGTGGAGAGGACAGGGATGGTCTGCTGTACTTTCACCCAGGCAGGTGTTTTGGTCGACTGCCTCAGTTTGGGGTGGCAATCTGATCCTGCAGAATAAATCTATGGATTACAAGCCGGAGCATCAGTGTAAGTTTTGGGGAAAGGCACCCTACGTGAATATGAGCTACAAGCCCAGCGCCCTGACCCTCTCCTCGGGCAGGGAGACCAACGCCCTGGCAGCTCGGCGAGTGCTCGGACTCTGTTACCTAATCTCCAGCTGTGGGCTCCGCGCCGTGCCAAGTCTCCTTTGGCTCTGTCTAGTAATAATCGTTTCTGGAGTCCCGCCAGGGCCTCCTGCCAGTTCCAGTCACACTCTGCTAATGCGAGAGGCAGAGTTTATTAATTCATCGCCAAGGCCCATTGTCTGGGACACTGCCTGGCTGTTTATTTACTCCAATATGGTCTGTATTTACTCAGACAGAGCAAGCGAGGGGACTTTGTTTAACTTTGCAAGACCTTCTGCTGGAGGAGACATGTGACCTTATGCAGAACTTCAGATAAATGTTCAGAGCTCGGGAAGGACCTTTGCTTTTTTTTTTAAGTGTGGCCTCAAATAACACCGGTAGCCAGTATTGACAAATTGTAGCAAAGTGTAATAAAGGAAAGGAAAACATAATAGACTTCTCATTTGAAATACATTTGCGAGTGTTTTGAAGATAACAGGAGAAAAACAAGCGCGTACCCTAGGACTGAGGCCACAAGAGACGGATTTGCAGCAAAGGCAAAGGGCTTTGCTTAAAGACAGGGACAAGTCGAGACATGTTACCCTGAGGCCACCCTCCCCTTCCCACTGACCTCCAGCAGCGTGCGGCTGCGATTGCAGGTGGGAAGAGGCTTCTGCAGAGGGCATGTAATGTCACCTGATGGCAGCATGCTGGCTGGCATATGCAAGGGCACACAAGGAGACCAGTTGCAAAGCCCAGTCAAGCTTTGCCCATCAGGAGAGTATTTCTTTCCAGGCAATGCTGCTGCACTGGCTTAACCCTCGGTGTGCAGTTCTGTTGGAGTAAAGGTGCCTCCTGCTAATGCAATTGAAGCTGAAGATTAAGTATTATGTTTTCTTCCGTAGTAAAACCTATTTAAGGAACTCCTGCTTTCACCTTTGCACTGTTCTCAGTTGCACGTTCATTTGTTGTGAAATTGTGCTGTAGACTGAATCTTTGCTAGGGCCTCAGTTGAGGAAAGAAGAAATCTTTTTCAAATGACAACAAACTTTTCCTCCATAACATATGTTATTTGCAGTCCTGGCTAAAGCACCTGCATGTGCATGTGTACTGGGTAAGCTCAGGCCAGAGAAAGGCTACTGTATTATTTTAATTCTACTGGTTTATTTAATGTGGTAGAAGTTGTGCATGCATGTACGTGTGTATACAAACACACTCTATTTACATGCGTGTGTGTATTTGTAAGGACGATCCCTCTGGGAGTGGGGGTATGGAAAAACAGTGATCTGAACAGTGCATGCTCTTGTCTGGCTTGTTTTAAGTCAGATCCTCAATGCTATTGTAACATGGTTTTGTATTTAATTTCCTGTGTTTGTAACTCTAGCCAACTTCCAGTGTTGCTTGTGTGAGTGTTTGTTTGGGTTTCTCTGAGGGCCTTTCTTTTGTTGGAAAGTGTGAGGATTTTAACATAGCTGTTAACACGCACTAAAAAGCCTGATCTTGTTTTCATTGGGGCGACTGCTAAAACACCTGTCTGTTGGGCGGTGGTTCCCCAATCCAGCATCCGCATCTCCACACACTGGCCGTACTGCTGTCTGAGGACACTGTACAGCCGGCACCAGGGAGGTTTTTCCTCCCACTTTGCGCTGATATGGAAGACCTGTTCCCCTCCAGGGCAGCAGCAAGCCCGGGCTGCGACTGACGCAGCAGGTGGATTTAGTTCCCGCAGCTC
Source organism: Tauraco erythrolophus (assembly GCF_009769465.1). NCBI lineage: Eukaryota > Metazoa > Chordata > Aves > Musophagiformes > Musophagidae > Tauraco > Tauraco erythrolophus. The sequence goes on along the minus strand of NC_141470.1, from coordinate 36,104,355 downwards.
CAGAAGTTTCCTTACCTTTCCTGGATGTGCCCTCACCTCTGCAGGGAAGTGAGTGGCAGAACACGCTGCGCTGGCCACCCCCTGCCACTGCGTCACGCGTTCCTGCAAACCAACTGAACGCACCCCGTTGGCAAGCTGGCGCGTCGAAGCCTGCGCTCTGTGTGCTCTTCTCTTTGGCCTGGCCAGCGAGGCACCCCTGAGCATGACCAAGGGTTCCACTGCCTCCCCGCTGCCTCAAGCCACCCCCTAGTCTCCACGCACACTTTACGCAGGGACAAGTGACCTGACAGCATTGATGGCACGAGCTGCGGGACCCCACGTTTGCCAGGGGGTGCTGTATCTGTGGCTGCTGGCTGGCCACCACAATGGCTTCACTTTGAGTGACGCCATGGCTCGGTCCCGTTGCCCTGCCACACCACAGGCGGCTGAGCAGGGCTGCGGCACGGCCGCCCCTCCAGCCTGCTGCCAACGGGGCTGTTTATGCACCGCGCTCCCTCCTGAGGGCTTCTGCTCCTGCCTGTCCTCCTCTGCAAGCCAAAGCCACCTCTCCAAATATGCACAGTGGTCGATACCACCTGTTTGTTTACTGGAGAAGTTTTGCAATGGAGTGTGAATAGAGGGATGTAACTGTCAGAGTACCGCACATGGGGTAGTGCCAAAACAGGTGGGGGGGAGGCGATGGGTGGGTTTGTGTCTCTGCAGAACAGCACACGCTGCCTGCTGCTGGCTTTCCTTTTCAATGGGAAACAGCAGCCTCCTCCGTGGAACAGGGAAGGTGCAGCACAAGTTTGGGACCCTCTGGTCTCCTGACCTGTGTTGTATGGAGCACATGATACTTATTATCATTTAAGCTGCGCTCTCTCAAAACACCTAGCAGTGAGAGGATCAGTTCTTGGGAGGTGGACACCTGGGCTGAGCAGAGCCTAGTGTTTCTCTGCCGTACCCCAGCATTGCCCTCACTCCTCCCAAGGGCTCATGCTAACACCTGCTGGCTTAATCAGAAGAGTGGACGGTGCTATCAGTGAAGAGTCTTCATATATATTTTCTATACTAGCCCATTTCAGTCCAGATTAGTGAATTTTCTATGCTTTCGGGGCCTGGGGCTGGTGTTCCCCGGTGGTTTATTTGGAGTAGCATGCGAATCCTCGAGGATGTGTAATCTTATGTTGACCATTGGGCCTCATTTGTGTATTTTATTAGTTAATTTTTAAACACTGACCTAGAGCTCTGGATCCATTTTAAAATAATCCAAAATATAAATAAACAGACTGCCTAGCACGGGCTTGGAACAATAAATCAGGAGAAAAACAATTAAACACAACAGAAAAAAATCGGTCTTGAGAGAAAACAGACACTGAAAGAAGAAAAGGCACACCAACATATATTCTAGAGGGAGAGGCAGAAATAGTACAAGACTGAAAGAAAAAGAAAGAAAGGTAAAGAGACTTCACATGCTTTTTTTTTTAAAGAGAAAAGAAAGATTGCATTCAGGCAATAAATAACACGGCATTAGCACGAACATCTCTGTTAGGCTTAATTACAACAGATTCATCTTAATGAAAAATCAATCCTCTGAGCAGCTCTTAATAATCACCTTTGCTGCTTGTACCTGCTAAATGAGCCCATGTGTAACAAGAAGAGCCTGTGCTCGTATCACATTAGAGATTACAGGCAGTGGAGCTGAACGCTCCCCGCCGGGGTGCTGAAGGCAGCCCCACGGTGCAAGGTGACCCGGGAGCGAGGGGAGCTGGGGGGCTGCAGAGGGGAGCAGGGGGGTTCGCCGCCCTCCCGCGGCAGTAGCCCGGGCTGTTGGCTGCAGAGCCAGGAGGGAAAAAGCGAGGGCAGCTTTTCGCATACCTGACTCATCTTTATTATCCCCGAGTTTGGTGACGCAGGAAATGGTGTTTTGTTCTCGTTTGAGGAAACCTGCTTAGCAGTGCAGCGGGCGACAGCAATTTGTTGCCACTGTGGCCTATTCGCTCATGGGCCTGAAATGTCGTACCTACACACAGACTGTTTATTCTGGTATCGTCTCTCGGGCAGTAGCCAACATTTCTTTTTCCAGAAGATACAAGAAATCTTTTGCAGTAATCTATCCAGGGGAAAACTGCTTCTCTGTTGGCAACAGCAAGAGTTTGATTTATGTTCTTCATATCACATCTCTTCTTTAATTTAATGTTGAAAGTCTACGTTCTTGCACAGATCCATCTAGTTTCATTTATTCACTCTTGGATGCAGTGATATGGCAGTGAGTCCCACTGATTAATTACATACTGCATTTGAAAAATAAAGGCAGTGCTTAGATGTCCCAGCATACCACTGGACCAGCAGCAGCGTGGTGCAAAATGGACTGCCACCACAGCACCGAAGGGAGCAAAGTCACCACCGTCCCTCCTGAGACACATATACTCACCGCACATCTGCAGACACAATGCCAAACTCTAGGCATTTTTCTAGATCAGTTGGGTCAGAAAACACAGGGCATCCCTCACATCCCCACCAGGACTGGCATTTTCAAAGCACTCATTAAACCCCTTGTAAAAGAGCAGAGAGGACTTGCTTCTCCTCTTAAGCAAGGCATGCTTGGCATCTGCTGCTGCTGCAGTAAGAGCAGAAGAGGGCCTGGTGGCTGTATTGGTCCCTAACCCACTAAATTTATGAATCCTGCCGTTTAAGTGGGCTACAGCACTGTGTCTTCCTTCAGTTTTCCATCCCTTCCCTTCTCACAGGCAGAAAGACTGACACATCCAGCTGTGCTGAGCTCCAAGGACAAGCCCAACTCTCGAGAGACCCACGGCAGCTCCAACACACCCTGCCCCAAAGCTCCAGGCTTCCATCAGGGAAGGGTTTAAATCTTCATGGGACATGCACTGGTCACAGCACGTAACATGCAGACTTTCCCCAGAACCCTAAAACAAGTAATCTCTCCTCTTGATAGCACAATATGTAGACTTTGGCGATGGCATTTCCCCACCTCGGCTCCTCTGCACTGCAGAACGAGCTCCAAGCTGGGCTCAAGGAGGAGGAGGGGGTCTAGACCTTTTCCCGGCAATTCATAGCTTGGCCTAGGAATCACAGAGCCTTTCCGCACGCTGGTCCCACAGCTACACGTACTCTGAATCAAGTTCCTCTCTTCCTGACTCATTTCCCAACCTTCCTGCATGGGCTGGTGGGTTTACTCAGCCCATGCTCATCTCCACACCTTCCACCAGCAGCACCTCTGAGCTCTCCCTCTGCAGTGAGGGCTTTCCCCAGCTTCCTGCGAAGGAGCAACTTGCTTCTCCCAGCTTTGGCTAAGCAAACCGACATCCCAGGGTGTTCCCATCTCTAAGAACAGCCATTTCAGAGGAACACATGCTGTTTTGTGTTAGATCACATCTGATAGGGACGTGAAGCAGCTGAGGCCAGCAGACAGAGGGGTTTGCCCATATCCCAGGCACTCCATAAGACACCACCTCCCCCCTCCACCCACCCCGCTGTAAGCAGGGAAATTCCCAGTGGGACAAAGACAGATGCCTCCTGGTCTCCAGCCTCTTGGCACAGGATGGAAGTGGTGTTTCAGGCTGAGGAAACAGCACTCCCGTAGTGGGTACAGGATCACCAGCAGCTAGACAACTTGCTCTGGATGATAGGAACTAAATCAAAGTGCCAAAGCTTCAATGTAAATATTCCAGCTGAACCCCTTAAATTAGATGGGATGAACCGTGAGTTAAATACCATTTGTAAAACACTTGGAGATCCCTCCTGCATTGCAGTGACCTGCATGGTACAGCTGCCTTTCCCGAATGTTTAACCAACAGGACAGAGAGGAGCAAACATCCAAAGATTTGCTCACGTGACATCTGCAGCCGTGAGGCCACTGAAACCCTCGGCAGGCTGAAGGGCAAATGAAAGGGATAAATTGCGCGTGCAGGGCATTCATGGTGGCTTCCTTCTGGGAAGCAGTGACCTGCCTGCCGCAGCACAGTGCAGCACCTTGGAGCATGATATCCCAAAGCTGGTATAGCAGCGATTTGCATCAAGGAGCGCTCTCCACTGTATCCACAGGGATATTTATGTCTGACTGAAACCCACCACACAATGCCCTTAGCATGTTAAATAATTATGAAGGGAGGCTCGAAGCCAATGTTTTCAGACACCAGAGGTATGCCTACGCTGCAACGTAAAGGCATGACCAAAGACTCTGTAGCTGTGCAAGAGCTAGCTTCAATTACCTAGCTCAGGTACTGATAATGTAGCACAGATTAGCTGCTCAAATATTTAGTTTTCTCGGGCCAGTTTTCCATCCTAGGCTGAATCTCACATTGCTACGGATAGACTGCTGGTTCTGGCAGACCCTGCTGAAGCTGTAGTCCACCATCTTCCTTAAACAGAAAGGCTGCTCAGCCTTTCATTTCTAGATCAATGATTGGAATCTGGTACACCACAGGAGCAAGCACAAAGCAATCCGAAAGTCCCACCATGCCACCAAGCTCTTCCTATTATCCCTTTTTTTCCTGAGGATGCTCCATAAGAACCTTGGGTAAAGTTTGGTGAAAGGCAAGCGCAGGCAGACCACCCCTTCCGTCCTCAGCCTTGTGGATAACTTAACGCCTCTGCCTGTGGCGTGACGCGTTGATGTCTTCCACAGGTTCTGCATGTATGGCCAGCACGTCATCCGCAGATGTTCGTGCAGGCTGAGGGGCTGTGGTCCCAGCAATGCCTGGCTGGATGCATCGCTGGAGCAGCCCTTGCACAAGGGGCGGGGTGCTGCGGGTGGCAAAGGCAGAGGGTGCAGCTCTGCCATGGGACAGTTAGTGAGAAAAAAATGCCACTTCAGCATTCACAGACCAAACCAGAGTAATAAATAACTACTCTAAAGGGTTGAACCGGGGACTCCAAGTACCTGTAACATGATAATGTTTGGAAACGAACGGCCTCTGGAAGCACTGAGTAAACAGGTCAGGAGATCCGGTGACTTCACGTATTGGAGAGACTAAAAATCACACATTACAGAACGAGGAGGAGCCAGGTACGGCGCCTTGCTGACAACCAAGCCAGGGCCAACATGGCAGTGCGAGCTTCACGCTAGAGGGATTGAACACCAAGCCTTTCACAGTGGCCTCTGAGCACCTGCTATTGCTTCCTTATCTTCTTAGAGGAAAGGATCAGTGCTTATCTTTTCTGGATTTCCAGCTACCTTTGCTGAGGATCCAACTGCCTCAGCTTTCTTGCACAGGCAGCGAGAAGCAGTTATTTGCTGGGTCAGCTTTAGATCCCTGGCTTCTCTATGAGTCTCTCACTGGGCTACTTCTATTCTCAAAGAGCCTTCTAAGTAACATATACAGTTTCAAGCCAAAAGGGAATTATGCTGTCCAGGCAGCTGTGGTTTATTTGTGTCAAGGTGGGGGCACTAATGTGTATTTGGCCATTCGGAATCACAATTCTTTCAACGTCTTCTAAATCTCAGCTTCATCATTCCTACAGAAATAGTGTCTGGTAACTATTCCAACAGCTTAACTATTCAATTGCTGGAATCGGTTTCCTCTTTCCCTGCCTTTGTGTATGCATTTTTTTCTCCTAACAGGTTAAAAAAAAAAAGCATGCACATAATTTCCTGCCCCAGAATCAATATGACAACACTTACCATTTTCATGCAGTGATGAACTTTGATGTTGAAAAGTTGGGTGCAAGATTATTTCTTTGAAAAGTTGATGTTTCTGTGCTGCTATCGTTTCTCCAACTAATATTTCCTTCTGTTCTCTGAATTTTCTTTCCTTAAAGCTTTCATTTTGTGGCCCTGCCAAGCTGTCTATATTTTCTTAAATTCTCATTTCCTCTGGCACGTGTTTCTTGCTTATAGTTACAGTAACCAAAAAAAAAGAAGAAGACAGAAAAAAAGGATTTTGCTCTGAGCCCAATTTCCAGTCTGTAATCTTTTTTAATATTGCTTTACCACCCTCTTTATTCTCATGTTTCTGCTTGCTGTAAATTTACCTGCTAGGTTTGGAAACTATTAATTCACTTCACTTTCAGAGCTGTTAAAAAAGAGCTAAAGCATTCTGGTCTGACTCCTTTTACGAATTTCAGTTTGCTGTGCAAAGGCTTGATTTGTACTTTGTTCTTGCTGGTTTCTCCGGGTGTCGCATCTCTTCCCCCTTACACTTCACTCTGTTTTTCACAGCACCAGCATTTTTGTGTTACTCCGTCTCTTACTTCTGTCCTCCTTCCCCAATATAAGTATGGGGGAAGGTGTGTCACCAGCACTTAAGGCTAATTCCTGCAATGGATGTCGAGCTTTCTGGGAGAATTGATCACCACCTGCATCAGGTGAGATAGAAAGATGGTTTGTGCCTCAAGATTTTTTGGGGCTCCATGAGTATTCCCTGCTCATGTAGGACATGGCAGAAAAACAGTACTAGGAAAAAAGCAATAAAAGTAGCACTCCTTTCTTATGGAGCGTTAACACCATGAATGGGGTGAATGACCAAAGATTTGATTTATAATAGTACCAGGAGCAGCAATTTCCCCCAAAACACTTTATGAAGTATTCCAAATCTTCACAATACTATGAAGAAATGTGTATTTTTCAGCCATTATTTACAGAGATAAAGTGAGTCATCAACATATTATTTCCCAGGCTTTCAAAACAACGAGTTCACACTTTGTGCACTGAGTTCTCCATGTGTTTACCATAACTGCAGACTTCATCGCAGTAAGGATACACACACGAACATGGGAAGCACAGTCAGGGACACTCCCGTTTCCCTGAAAACACTGTACCCATACCAGTGGTGGAGCTGGGAAGGACCCTGGCATCCAGATCCCTCTGGCATCCAGCTCCCTCTGGCATCCAGCTCCCTCAGGCCTCACAGAGGAGCGGCGCTGCCTTCACTAACATAATCTGCAGCCAGGACTTGTAGAGGAAGACTTCGCTTGTGTCGGTCTCTTTCAGCACCCAGGGAAAAATAGTGGTAAGACAACGTTATTTTCCCAGGAAAAGTAAGAGGAGGGACATGACAAAACCAGCTGCACCAAAGGAAGGTTACCTGTGACAGAGCTGAGCACAGGGAAGGACGTCCTTCAAGGGCAGCAGTGAGATGAGCAACAGGAGGAGAAACAGGAGACCATACTTCTTACACTTCACCTAAAATTGTGACTCTCCCCCTCCTTTAAACATTAAAAAAGTCCGGCATCTACCACGCGCTTCCTTCAGCCGTGGCTGCTCCCCCTCCTGGGTCCTGTGCCGGGAGGTGGAAGAGCAGGTGGCGGGGGGCTGCCGGGCACCCCTGTCAACACCAGGGCTTGCTGCCCTGCGAAACCAAAGCATGCAGGGAGCATCCCTTCACTCCTGGCGTCTTTTAGGTGAGTGTCACGGCTTGTTCCGGCAACCGATCCTTCCGAGCTGCTGCCGCTTGGCTGCTGCCTTCTCCGTGCCACTGTGCGGAGTGGTGCTCGTCCGGCCTGCCCCAGGCTCGCTCGCTTCCCCTCAGAAGGGGCTGCTTCTGTTAGGAAAGTCTCCTCACCAGCCATCTCCAGTATTCTCAGTAAGCTTTTCTGATCAAGAAATATTAGGAAACAGGTCCAAAAGCCAGAGGTAAATCAAACCTCTCTACCTAAAAGCAAAGGACGTTCATTTTTGTCTCCATCTTAATGTCTTTTGCTCTGGTGATGAAGGAACTGATTCTGTTTTCAATTTTATGTGTTCTTACCATCTTGCGGACTTGAACTATTGCAGGGAGAAGGAAAGGCTAAGCTCCCAGCCGGGAATTACTTAGCAACAGCATCTTTTTTCGGAGACAAAGCAGGAAATCCCTTTAGGGTTGGGTTAGGAAAAGGTGGTAAAGCATAAAGAGAAGGCAAACATACTCAGCAAAGACCCCCAAGGTGAATCCTCCTTGGCTACAAGCCTACAATACGAAGCTAGGCTCTGATGAAAACTACTACTTTATGAGCGTGGTACCTTTAAATATTTCGGAATCAAACATCCTAAAGCCGTTTCCCTCTAACCTTGTGATTTTTCTGTGTATACTCAACACACTGCAAAGGAAGATCGAAATTCCAGTATGCAGAAGGCTTGTGAGGGCACTTACAAGGATGTCTCAGGAGATACCACTGGGAGTTGAGAGGCACTCTCCTGGGCAGAAACGCTTTGGTGGCTTTTGCAGGAAGAGCTATAGTGCCTACGCAGAGCTCTTCCTGAGAAGATCAGGTTACTGGTATATTCAAAGATCTTGATGGGGAGTGAAAGCTTTTGATAACTCTATAGGAACTTGGCGTCAGTGCGTTTTTCTCTCTCTCTCTGGATAAAGTCTTGGCAGCCCCTCCGAGTCTATTTTAAACAAAGCCAGTGATTTCTGGAGAGATGGAAAACACATGAAGGGCACAATGAAAAACAAGCAGAAAACCTGACTGCAGGACAGGGGGAAATAAGAGTAATAAAGAACATTGCTTCCTCCTCTTCCGTCAGGCAGACAGGCAGGGCAAAGTCCCCTTCACCACACACCACCGCGCCAGGGCTTCTCCCTATGCTGCTGTCACGGGTCTTGCTCAAAACTCAGAGCTTTTCCTTGCTGAAGTCCCCTCCCCTTGCTGGTGACCCACGGCTGCGTGTCCCTTGTCCTGAGCACCTATGCTACTGGTGGCAGGAGGTGGCAGCTGTGGCAGAAAAAGGGAGCTGGAGACACAAACAGCAATGCAAAGGCCAGGTCCATTACAAAAAACTCTGGTACCCAAACCAAAAATAAGTTATCTACAAGGAATGTAATTATGGTCAAAGCCATACATCTGGCCTAGGGCCAAGAAAGGGCTGTTTATAACTGTCAGTACATAGAGAGATGAACCTGTAATTTATGTATGCCGAAACATTATAATTTCTGATCCAGAAACCTTCTTTCCTGTTGAAAAGCTTGGTAACTAAGCCTTGGTCACTCGGATCATGTGGGATATCCATGCAAATCCTTTTACTAAGCTCAGTTTAAAGCATTACGTATTTGTATAGTGCAACCAGTGGGAAACATCTTGGCTCGGTGACCTGTCCTGGGCCGTGTCCCTCCTGCCCCTGACATAAAGAACTCACAGGTTCCTCCTCATTGTACCTAGTGTCCAAGGCAGCCTCGATTCAACCCAGACTTGGGTTGCCTAAAAATCCTTGCCGCTTGCCCTTGGGACAAGCAGTGTGTGCAAAGGACCCTTATGTCCTTTCCTGCCCCCTGTCTCATGCAGAAGGGCAGGCAGGAGCCACAGGCAGTGGGCTGGCCTCAGGTTGGGCAGCACATCCTCCAAGACTCCCCTCTCCTGGGGGCACCCGGGCCACGCACCGGGGAACTCCAACAGGCCAGTAACACAGGCAAACAGCTAATACAGCCTCACGTCTGTCTGTAGGTTCTGCCTACACAATCCGTCTGATCAACTGCCTCCGTTGCTTCCCGTACACACGGAAGATTGCTATTACATGCTAGGTAGTCTCTGTTTGCACTGTAACCTCTCTGGGACAGGGAGGCTATCTTTGCTTTGTTTTGGAAGGCACCCAACTCGCTCTCAAGCATTCAACAAGCAGTCAAGAAATGATTCAGATGGAGAAGCAGAAACATAACTTGCCTGGGCTTGACAGTGTTTTTTTATCAGTTCCCTGTTCGAATCAACTTAGGCTGGCAATGACCGAAAGTAGCAACTGTCTGGAGGGTGTTTGGTAGCTCCCGAAAGCTGTTGCTGTTTTGTTATTTTGGTGCAATTCTTTTAGGAGACATCCACAATACAACAAAAAAACCCTCTATCACATCTGCTACTGGTTGGTATCCTTAGAAGCCATCCCAAAAGACAGATCAAGGACTGAATAAGCATGCAGACTTTGGAGAGAGGATTAGATGAAGGATAAGATATATTAGGTTTTGGCAACACTATAACCTACCACAAATCTAAAAATTGTGAGTCAGGCTCAAAAAAAAACCCAAACAAAACCTACACTAAAAACAAGACTGGAAAATGCTTTAAAAAAAATTTTTTTTTTGGTTTTGCCTTTTCATTTCCAGTTCTACCTGCCGACTCCTAGGGTCCCTGTCAATTCACTACCATTGCTGACACTCCAGAATGTCTTGCAAGTGAGACAGCTTTATTGAAAGTCGAACATCAGAAATCTTCCTGCTATTCTTGGCCCTGGGAGCAGATTGTGGTCTAGTGGTTACAAGCATCATGGCCAGATGAAACACACCCATGTTTGGGTCATCTGCAAGACATGAACTATGGATGTCTGGTCGCAAAAGCATGAATTTCCAACCTTAGGGCTAACGAATCAGATGCTAACGCAGAAGTAGGAGCAAGGTCAAATTGCTTCACGAAGTTCTCTTGCAGAAGGTGATAACAAGGATTGTAGAAGGTCCTAATTTGGCATTTCCTTTTAAAAGGCTAAGTAGCAAGTAGCTGAGACCTAGTTCTGTCAATTAGAATGCTGGATCCCATTCCAAGGTTTGCTCAAAGTGTCCTGGAGTCTCCTAGCTGCAAAGTGGACCATTAACCCTCCAAAGTCTTAATATATGACTCAGCATGCTGAAAGACATGTCGGTCAGCATAGGTACTGTAACTGAAACTATGGCTGACAAAGCTCTGCCCAGGCCAACCTCTTTTAATATTTTTTCTTCCTTTGAACTGTCAGGAGGTGAAAATTGTATCATCATCATGGAAATTCCTGCAGCTAGGGACAAAACCACATGCTTTATGACAGCTGACAACATTGGGGTAGGACAAGGAGGTTAGTGCTTGAGCTGTCTGTAGTGTGTTTACCTGAAGATAAACAGAAGTCTCCTATCTTTTCACTGAGATTCCCACTCATCATTACATTGAAAAACAAATGATACCGAAAAGGTAGGGCACCTTTCCTTGTGTGCTTTAAGGGCATTGATTCTAAAATGAGCAAGTGATGACCCATTTTTAAACCCACTTAGGGCATGCTTTTACTCTATATAGAGCACACATTCCTCTACCTCTTCTGGTAAACGTACAGAAAAGTGTTGAACCTTTCAGTACAGCCAATTAATCACTAGTTGGCAAGATGAAGAAGTGCTCTGGACAAGGACCAACTCAAAAAAAATGAGACATTAGAAACCGTATCTTATCGCAGACAAAGAAGTGCAGTGCACAGAAGTAATGTCCCATTATAGAACTGTGTCTATTCTGAGATTAACAAAACGCACTACCCTGTTTCGCACAGTAATGAGCAAGCAGCAGCACAAAGACAAAGGGAAGTTAGAATCGTAACTTTGAACTCTGCAACACCCAACTTCCAGGTGCCTGGCCACTCCATGGGCTCCACCACCCTGAACCTGGCACCTGAGCTGCCCCTCAGGCAATGTAAGAAACAGCAGATGTCTAAAAGCAGAGGCCACCCAGGCTGGTGTCCTCAGCGGGGAGCCAGCTGGGAGGGTCACTGAGGCACAAAGAAAATTAGAAGAGCATCCAGTAAAACACTTGTCTCCAGACTTTGAATACCTCACATGGAAGCCTCCCTCAATCTGGGTAAAAGAGAGTGAACTCTCAAAATCTACTGATTGTAAAAAGGAACAACACAGATTTTACATTCGCAGCATGCTTTTGCTAGCCCTAAGATGGATGTAATCACTCTCTTTCTCTGCTCTCTGGTCCCCAAAATATCTGAAGAGTTATAGCTTCAATAGAAGGAGTTCAGAGCAACCCATCCTGACCAGTCACGTGTGTACGGCACTCCTCTGGGAGCAGGGAGCACCAGGCTCAGATCCCATCTGGCAGCAGACGGTGACTCTGGTTGAGTGCTCAAATGTGAGTTATTGGCTGACAGTGGAGAAAGAATCACCTTCCCCTGCATCTTTTGTGAACCCCGCTTTGGTGGCATGCTCTGAAACAGGCTGCCCCAACAGATACCTGAAATGAGAAAGGTGGAAAAGAACCAGCTTAGTAGATCACGCATGACTTTGGCATGAAGTGGTCCTGAGGCATTCAGCAGCTCCAGCAGAATTTTAGGCTTTTGGGGAACTTGAATGTGAACAGCCCTTCCGGGGTTAGGCAGCGGCTGGATGAGACTGTGGGTGTGGACTTCAATACCAAAAGGGATAGGTAAGTACCTATGACCCTTGCTGGATCTAATTTTGCACCTTATGTTACAAGAGAGCTTAACAACCAGGAGTAATAATTCCTTTGCCCGTTTTCCTCCCTTTTCTGTCGTATTCACGCTGATGAAGTGCCAAACTGGCTGACTGACTCTGAGCACCTTTAAAGATCACAACACAGTGGGATATTAGCAATTGCAAGCCACATCTACCACGTCAAGGAGAGATCTGCTGTAGATGTGGGCTGTGGTGACCCACCTCCAGCAAGGGAGACTCACCCAGACCTCCTTCATGGGCAAGTGGTGCAAAGCCAGGTGCTCTGCTTTGATTCTTCTTTTCCGAAGGGCAAGTGAACTGCTGCAGTGGGAGAGAGGATGGTTTTGTTTCCATGGGTGAGGCTACCTGAAGGAAAAGTGCATAGTACAGGGAGAGGCATAAGGACCACATAATGTCAGCTCCAATTAACAGCTTACATCATTAATAATTTCTTTTTCTGATAAATCCCTGATTGATTAAGTATTTGTTCATGTTTGGGCACAACTGGAAGCACTGCTTGGTTTCCCCTGTTAACTGCTCCCAAGAACCATGACTCACGGTCATACAGGGAAGGAAATGAAGTGAAATGCTTTACTACATCTGACTTTGCAGCAACGAACATCATGTTGTTTTTACTAGCGTAACTCCAAGCACGGATATCGCCATGCAGGGACACAGCTGTGGTTGCCAGACCAGTGGCACGTGGGTGGTGGAGCCAGGTTGCTGCTCCCAGGTTTTCAGCTCCCAGGAGACATGTACCAAACTGTCCTGCTGGAGCCTCGACCCCAAATCCCACAGGCTGCTGGTGCCGCTGGGGGAGCCAGTGCCTGCAGGCAGGGGTGCTGGGCGCCTTCAAAAGCCCAGAAAATATCCTGGGTTAATACATCTTGGTTTCCATTTTTGGACCCTCACTGAAGTCTTTGGTGGTTTGTGATAGTTTGATGTGGGGGGGTGTTCTGGTGGCAGGGGAGGGGATTTGCTCCCTGTGCCACCAGATCTGAGTCCCATCCCCCCCCGGGGGAGGTTGAGCCAAATCGGCGCCTCTGCGAATTGCCCTATTTAAGTTGGGACAAAGGGGCGGGAAAGGGCTTTTTGCTCAGGAGCGAGGAGAGAGCAGGAGGGCGCTGCCCTCGCTCCCGGCTCCCGGCCGGGGACTGCCCGGGCCCGGGCCGGCGCCATGTGCTCAAGATGGCGCCGGGGGAGCCGCATGGGGGGGGGGGCTTGGGAAGCGCCTCGCTCCCGGCGTGCCCGCCGGGCCGAGCTCCTCTAGAGGAGATTAAGATCTAAGAGAAAACAACCACAACGACCGGGTCAGTCAAGATGGAGCAGGAGGAGGTGTACTGGAGCTGAGGTTTTCCCTTGCAATCGGTGTGAAGATGGCAGGCGGCCCCCCTGCAGCCAAGGTGTACTCGGCGGAGCAGAGACCCACTCATGGCCCGTGGAGAAACCCATGTCGGGAAGGAGATGCCTGAGCCCAGGAGAGGTCGTGGAGCAGGGGATGCGCGACCAGGTACTGTTAATAATGGGGCATGGAATGCACGACGAGGTCGTGGAGGCATCTGGGATCCGTGGGATGACCCACGCCGACACGAGTGGCAGCAGCTCCCTAAGAGGCCGAGACTGGTAAAGCCTGAACTGGTAAAATCCATGGGGAAGGATTGCAATCCTGCGGGCAGGACTCACGTTGGAAAAGTTTGGGGACTTTTTTCTTCATGAGTAGGGGATCCACCGAAGCAAGGGAAAAATGGTGTAAAGACTCCTCCTCCTTTAAGAAAGGAGCGGTAGTTAACAACATGGATGAACTGACCTGCACTCCCCATTCCCTGTCCCCCTGCGCCGCCCGGGGGGGGGGTTGAGCCAGGAACGAAAGGAAACGGGGTGGGGAGGTGTTGTTTTAAGATCTGGCCTTGTTTTTCTCTTTTCTCCTCTCAAGTAACCGGTTTCGTTCCCTTGTGTCTCTTGTTTAGTAACTGTTAATAAATTGTTTTGTTTTATGAAGAAAGCCTGAGTCATGTTTTGCCCGGGACCATGTTTGGTGGGTGCTCCCTTTCGGTTCTTGTCTCGACCCTCAGTCCAAAAACCACGACATGGTTCCAGGCAGAAAGGGGATGGGGGCAGCAGTGAAAGGTCTGGATGGAAACACTAAACAAGCCTTGCTGTGCCGCACCACACTGGCTCCAGGGATATCGGCTCATACTGAGGGAGAAGGCAGAACTTTCCCTGAAAGTCATCTGCAAGTACACTGAAGTCAGCAGGAGCTTTTGCCGAGGAGTTCAGTGAATTCTGGGATGCATTAGTTACAGCAATGACTTTGGTAAGGTTTCCTTGCAAAGTGGCACAAGGACGTACAACTAGGGTACTGGAATATAATGAAGTGAGAAAGAAGTTAGGATGGATATCGGGGAAAACCTTTTGTCAGTGAGATTTATTAGTAGCTACAGCAGTCTCCCAGGGGAAATAGTAGAAAGACATTCACTTGGGATATTTAAAATTAGACTAATGAAAGTGCCAGCAAATATTCTATGGGGAATATGCTCACACTGACAGGCAAAACGAGCTCTGTGACCCCGTCCTGTCGGAGGAGGGCTGTGTGCGAGCGCCGAGGAGACTGAGTGAGCTGGCTGCCAGCTGCAGAGCCCTGGGCTTCCCTGCGGGAAGGGGAGCAGTGCAGGGAGCACCGGCAAGCTGCGGCCCCAGCACTCGAAATGATGGGCAGGGTGACAGGGAAGACACTGAATCTTTTTTATAGTAACAGCATCTCAGTACCCTCTGGCCACATGATGAAAGGAAAGGGGGAACGCAGCAGGTGACCAAGGGTAGGGCAGGGCGTCAGAGTGGCCATGCTCTCCCAGGACTGCTCTGCCTCCAGCAGCACCTGCTGAGACCAGCCAGGAGAGCAGCAGCCCCTCATGGAGAACTGCACCTGGCTCCTAGCACGCTCTTCAGCCAGTTGCACTTGCAGAGAAGTAAACCTGGCTCCAGCTTGACAGCCTGTTTCGGCCACCTGAAAAAAAAGTTGTCCCACACGGTGAGTTAGCAGTGTTCCTGCCCCTTTCCTCTGTGTTCCCAAACCCACCGCTGCTCACTCTGTCTCCTACAGGTTGGTGGTCTCCTTAGGAAGAGCCATCGTCAACCAGCCCTCCACTTAGCAGTCGTGGCAGTAAGGCTGGTAGCAAAGGCATCCAAAAATGGGGATTTCTCAGCGGTGTGGGTGACCCTGCTGTTCCGCGCTCACTGCTGGCACAGCGGAGAGTAGTGTTCCAGGCCGATCACCATGCCCAGCCCTGAAACGTTAACGTAAGCCCCACTCCCCTACCTGTGCCCTTGCTGTCTCGGATTGAGTTGGCGTGTCCCAAAACCACAGTGGCCTGCTACAACGAATGATCTACAACAATTTTAAAAGGTGGTGAAGTGAAATGACTGAAACAAGCCATTTCTTTACAGATTCCATTAACTTTTCCCCACTATTTATTTCTGTTGAAATTTTTGCAAAAACTCACAGTGTTATAAGAAGTTAAGCCTCATTGTCCTCTTACCAAGAGCTAACTGTCTCCACGAAAACTTAAGTTTCATGACTGTTGCTGTCGTGATTTGAGCAGCAGACGTAAACAGGGTCATCTCCAGCCATAGTGGGTGGATGTTTAGTTTATAGCACTGAGGTTAAGAGTGAAAGCGTGTGACTAAGAGCAGAAAACAGAGGAGCCTTTGTATACATCAAGAGCCCCGAGGCAAAACACAGAGAAGGAGAATGCTGACACAGACTTTAATGGAGAAAGAAAAGAGTCCATTATGAACGTTACAGAGAACATAATTCATTTAAGAGAAATCAAGATTTAAAGGACTTATAGAGGGGAATATGAATACTGACGTCAGCGGGTCACTTCTGGCAGTTTGTTGTCAGACTCTGTACGTGTGTTAGGGCACCATACATCATGTCAGGTGGAAGACAACCCACTGCCAGAAATTACCGTCTCCTCTTTGTCAGATTCCTGTTGGAAACAGGTTCTTTCAGTTCAAGTCTTTCAGCAGGAATCAGTGATATGCATAACGAAGCAACCGCGGCTCTTGTATTTTAACAGCAATCTCCCGAAACTGTCAAAAATTGCTTTTGGGACACCTTTTCCTTCCCAAACCCCATCTCTCCATAAATGGAAAGGGGAGGGAGGCAAAAGGAGGAAAAAGGGCTGGGTTATTTCTGAATTACTCAGGTATGAGAGCACAAAGAAAAAGCTGGTTAGTAGAGCTGCTTCCAAACTTGCATATACATTGCAGAGACTAAAGGACCAGCACATCTACTGCATCGTAAAACAATGCTATGCGTGCTTGAAAAATATTCCCCAATCCATACACTATAGTGGCTTCTAAACTTCAGCAGCCAGAGCCATGAAAATAGAGTGCTTTGTGCAGTAGCTTGCGCAACCAAAGAACTTTCTCGTCCTCAGAGTGCTTTATTATTTTTAACGAGACAGGCTGAGCACTTCTTCATAAACATTTTTTCCTTGAAGCAGTAATCCTACTTAAACTTTTTACCTTGTCCCTACAGCATACTGCTAGGAACTTAATAACAAAACTCATTTTCCCTTAAAGTGCTAGTCATGTTAGTACAGAAAGTGAGGGACATGTTGTGATTGCCATGAAAGGGGCCATGGCTGGAAATAAATTGACAGTGCCCTGTTCGTATGCAGGCTTAGGATTATACGAAGAAAGCTTTTCTGAAGTACATTTTCTAGGATATCCAGTTTCTTTCAAACTACCAAAAAAGAGAAATGTATTAATGTCTGTTGTAATAGGAATGCTCCAGCCTGTAGTGTTTGGTCCTGATGCCTAGTCCTGACAATGTTTCCATGCATCCTGAGTCTACTTTGCCACTGCCCAGTGAGAGACAACAGATCATGACAGAGCCAAAACAAAGAGCCAAGACCTATCCAGGAGATCTCGGAGGAAGGGAGGCTGTCCATGCATCCGTGCACTTGCCTTTGCTTTGAGCAAGGTGCAACACATCCTGCTGCTTTGGTAAATGCTTCTGGGGTAGCATTACAAGCTGTTCATTTTTAAAAGCCATTCTTCTCTTAGATACAAGAATTCTTAAAGCTTTTAAGAGCAAGAGTTTAATCAACGGTGAGAGTTTAACCACACAAGAATGAGGAAATTCAGAGCCAACCCTCCGCTCTAAGTCAATCTCATTTCTGTCCCTTCGTATCAGTGTGTTACAACAGGCTCTTTCACGGTCACATGAGGCTGGCCAGGGGACACACTTCTCACTAGATCTAATACAATGAAAAGAAAAACTGTCTTTTTCCCCCTGTGGTCTTAGATGCACATGTGGCTTTTCACACCACACACATCATGTGTTCTTGGAATGAAAGGCCCTTTTATAAGATGCACACACCAGCCGAGGCAACTTAACATCGGGTAGGATTGTTAACCGGGGTCCCTAAAGCCTCCCAAGAACACTGTACCAGTAGCGTTGCACTGGAGGAGGAATGTGGTTGAAGGAGTTTGACCAGCCATATTATAAATGATTCGCAATATACACATCACCATTTCTGCTCCATCCAGGTTAACTACTGTTACTTAACAGAAGTAGTTTTCCTCTATAAGAACAGAGTAAGACTTAAGGACAGGCCTGATGAGTACCAAAACACGTGTCTTGCATCTTGCTTGGGATGGCCAAGACGTTCTCACGTCTGTGTCTGAGGGAGTCGTTACCACTTTACAGGCCCTCTCAAAGCCATGGCCACCTTTCTCTGCTGCCTTTACGTCAGAAGACCAGTGAGATGCGTATCTCCCTAGTAGGATTGCCAAGCAACGAGTCTTTATCCTCAAGGCCTGAGTGCCTTCAAATGTACTTGCGTAGGCAGTAGGTAACCAGCCATCAATCAAAGGTTACATTCTGCAAATTTGGAGGATGCATCCCACATATGTCTTAAGAGGTCTTCCTGATTTGAAGCAGCGAGTTAACCGTGCAGCTCCAAGTAGCAGCAGTTCTCTGTCCAAGTGTGGGAATATACCTCCTTGAAAGACTATTTCATAAATTAAATTATACCCAAGGAGAGCAGTCCAATCTGGAAAGAAAATCTTGTCTTTGTTGCAGGGCCTGGTATTAGGGTGCATATAAAAGGATCTATCAGGTATTTTCAAAGTTGAACAACCCAAATGGTATCACTGATTTGAGTAACTCCAGAATGGGCCAGCTGTGTAAATGCGTTCCATCTCTTAAAAATTAAAAAAAAGTACACAGACAAAGAATTTAACAATTTTATTAAAAATTGTACCAGTTATTAGAAAAAAAAAATCCAAGTATTAAAGTATTAAAAAGCACCAAAGAAAGAAAGCACAAAGCAAATATACTGCACAGATACAAAAAAAAGGAGCTCTGCCCAGTCACCATTGGTACAGGCAGGTGTCCTGGAGGCACACAACCAGGATAAACAAAATGCTACATTCTCACTGGGTCTCAGTCCATGGCAAAGACGGTGTGTGCACTTCAGGACTAATCCAGACAGAAATCTCACAGGAGAGCATCGGGTTTACTTCTGCAGCAGGACAGTATCATATTCTGATGAATTCATGGGGAAACTCGCCATCAAGGGAAAGTTTCTTAAGTACATTGCAAATTCTAGCTCACCTTACCCTTTTTGTTTCCCAGATGAAGGACTCTGAAGTTTTAAAAAAAAAAAAAAAAAAAAAAGTAGTATCCCACCAAAGTAGAAAAATTGGGCAGGAAGAGGAGGGAGAAAATGTGAATCCACATTTCACAGTACTCTCATCGATTAATTTTATCTAGAAACATGGGAGACGGTACTACATACCATTGAAGAGAACAGAAGAAGAGATACATGATTACTTTTACAAAAAACCCCAACAATCTAGATACTCAAACTCAAATTTAGTGGCAGGACTTTCAAATGTACCCAGTGGAAACAGACATACGAATCCCCCGGGCCATTTTAAAATTTCCCTTTTACAGCCCTAACTTGTGGCATTTATTTAAGGAGATACTGACAATGTCATATTTCCATCACACTAGTCCTTCCCCCTATTGTCATCAAATTTTCCTTTCGGAATATTCTGATCAAAACTGGAGCTGAGGAATCTGTGACGATGCTCTCCTGGAGCTGTGTCCACAAATCAGGGAGACTCCTTTAGATTTAAGAATAACTTTATACATGCAAAATTTCCATAATAGATTTTAAAAACAGTTAAGAATCTACCCTTCCCACCCCTCCGTTCCCCAAAGGCAGCAAAGAGTCTGAAGACAGAACTGAAACATGGCTTTAAAAAACAGCCCACAGACATTAGGTTTCGCTTCCCAGAAACCAACTTCCAGCATGGGATTCACAGGAAGAGACCCTCCTTTCTGTGGCTAAGGGGGAAGGTGAGGCACGTGGAAGAAAGAAGGGGAAGGGGATGTCAGACTGCATTCAGTTTAAGAACACACACGCGCACGTGCGCACACGCACACTCACACACACACACACACACAATTACATTCCAGTGCATTTGATGTGTTTGGTCTTTTCTGCTTTTCCTGGTGGAGAAGAACTGAGCTGTGTAACACCTGCGTGAACACATGCAAACCAAAGAAACAGAGACCACTGAAATCTTTAGGAACTGTAAAAGATTGTCCTAGAATCTTTTATCAATTCCTTGAGGTATTTCTTCTTGCTAAAACAATCAAAGGCAACAGGTAGGCATTTTTGCAAGTGATCACAAATGCCAGTTTGAAAGACAGGCTCTTTTGAAGGACATTATTAAAAACCTTTGTTGTCAAATTACTCTAATACTTGATAGTGCTTGGTCCATGTGCAGAGCTCCCATGAATAAGAATGGGTGTTCCATGGTCCCTTTACTTATAATCCCACAGTAAATATTGCTGGTAAAACAAGGTAAGACCTCCACATATCTGCGTTCTCATTTGATCCTAGCACATATGCTGAGTGGTCTCCCTGTTTTTCCCTTTAAAAATACGCTCAATAGCACACCATTCAGCATGTCACAGTCTCACCATTCCCACAGCTTCAGCAGAGATATGGGTCAGGACCGGCAGCGGAAGGGTGGAATTCATTGTAGAGTTGAGGGGGTCACAATGCAACAAGTAATTTTACTTTTTCTTAAGAAAAACAACTTTTCTCCCCAGTCTACTAATGGACAGAATCTGCAGTTTCCCAGAAGAGTTCCAAGCCCCACACTGAATGAAGTTCAACCTTCGGTACAGCTCCAGCGACCGCTATGGAGCAACTCCAGAACTGTAGTAAACTCACATGCACACATCGCCTATATCCTTAAATCAGGCTTGAGGGACAAAGTAAATGGCCAGTAGGAAGAAAGACATCTTTGCAGTCACCCTTTCTACATCCAGAAGGACTGGGTTCCTCGCCTCTATTCCCTTGTTGATACACAGCTCCAAAGCAAAGGCTGATAAGAAAGTTTCTTTCAGGACTCCTCTAATGAGAGAGTATAGCCAACAAACATTTAGTAACAACTAGCTATTTAAACTGAGATATGTGATCAGCTACAGAGGAATTCAGTGCTACCAGGGATTATCAGCACCTTGGGAGAAGGCTGCAGTCCAGCACACAGATCCAACGGCAACCCTTCCCATGCAAATTCAACCTCTACCCTGCCTTTGTTGTATCCTATTTACGGCAGTTTGCAGTTATCCCTGGGCAGTCACTTTGTGATTACTGGCTCAGCTTTCCAGAGTTGCAGGAAACAAAAGTAAAACTATTCCCTACTAGCACCAGGCTTGCTGGAACCAGGGATGGGCAGGATAAAAGATATTCGGAAGGGCAGGAAGTTGGGAAGGAACAGGAAGAACTCCGTCCCTCAAGGAAAGAGAGCTGAGGTCTGAAGCCGTTTTGGAGATCTGGGGAAGGCAAGCAAGATACTTCGAGGCTGCTGGTAGCAGCAGCAGCAGCTATAGCTCTTCTTAAGAACTGCTCATTAAAAAGAGGAATTTCTTTTAGGAGAAAGATCCAACTACTCTTTCTAAATTGTTTGACTGTAGCTTTACAACACAGGGAGAAACACCGTCCCATTCCTTTCACCAAGATAAACCAATATCTAAAAACCTGAGCTTACTCCTTCACCAACAGGACTTAAACCATGTTCCTTGGAACCATCTCCCCAATCAACGTATGTCATGGCCATGCTGCAACAGCTACTCTACAGGGAAGATCTTCTCAGCGTGTGACAAGGAGCCTTACTAACGCGGAATGGGGGACAAATACACAGGTGCTGTGCATCTGTGTATTCATTGATAAACGTCTGAAATATTCCCACTGTTTCCTCAAGTAGGTGAGACTATAAGTATGAAGCTGCTGCTTCTCCCTAAGCGAATAACCAGCCTGCCCCTCCAAATCTACATGAAGCAAAATAAGACTTTTGGGTTGACAGAGCATATTTCCTTTCTCCAAGATATGCCGATATGGAATATAATTAAAATATATTATCAGTGGTTGTAAATCTCTGGCACCAGTCACCAACACACATATTGCAGGAAGTCGGCCTTTGTCTAGCATTAGCTCTATGTCTCCAATGAAGTATTGTTGTTCAAGGAGATTTTAACTTGAGACCCTGGCATGACCAATTTTGATAAGTCTGTTGTTACAGCGGGAAATATGGACTGGCAAAGATGTGTCTTTCCCTGAGCCAAATGACTCTACTGAGGCAGGCAGCCTGACCGAGGAATGGTTTCAGATACTTGTTGCTCCATGTTAAGAAGAGTCTTACCCTAGACAAATTGGTTGGGTCGCAACACCAGAAAGCACCAGTACCAGACCTATCTTTCCAGCTTATGCATCCAGAGAACAGGCCTTATTGGCCAGTTTGGCAGCCCAGTCAAGGCAGAGGGGAAGGGGAAAGCTCACCATGGTTTTTAAGTGTCACATGCACTTGCTGAATTTTTCATAGTGTGTAAGGCTGTTATGATGTAGCTTTGACTGTTCCTGATAAAGAGGTCCTGGCAACCAGTGGGAAACACAAGCATCACATCCTAGAGCACGCCGTGCGGGCAGGCAGTGTCACTGCATTGCTTCTTGAGCCTTGGCGCTTCCACTCCTGCCTCTTCAAGAGCTTCTGATTTAAGAGTCTTCACCTTAACATCTAGCTCCTGAGGAGTCCCCCAGTTCAGTCCGAGCTTGCACTATGCCTCAGGCTTTTCCCTCGTTTAAGTCCTTGTTCTCCAATGACCTGTATTTACTCCAAGCAGACTGTGCAAAGCAGGGTATGGAAAGCCTCGTCTTCATCCACATGGGCAGAGAGTGGCTTCCCATACTGCTGCAGCATAGTCAGCAACAGCTACCACTTGTATCCCTCTGGGTAACTCTGTAGTGCATGTGCTTAAAGAAACAACACAAAACCAAAACCAAAGCCAATCCCCCCTCCTAAAAAACCCTCCCACCCTCCCTCTCTAGAAAGCCTAACTCCCAAAATATTACTTGAGATTCATTTGTATGAATTATTAACCATCATGGACAAACTTACTACTCTAGCTCTAGCTAGAAAAATAACGTAAGAGGAGAAAAAAAAGCTTTTCTCACATAAACTCTCCTTATGTTGAAAGAGAGTAACTGTGAATATATGAAAATGAAAAAGGCCTGGGGACCTCTTTCAGGGAGCTAAAGCACATTTTGCCACAGTAGAGCACGATGCAAATCAAGAGAACGGGGGTGGGAGAGAGGGACAAAGTCCAAATTTAACTGTGTTCAGCAAATTGTTACCAGACACTACAGTGCAATGATGAGATTATACAAATACCAGAGAAAGTATGAATTAGAGAAGGATCTGCAGAGAGGGGTGCAGGAGAAAGCGTTATGTGCAAGCAAACTACTCTTCCCATACAGTAATGCTTATTTTTCAGAGTGGACCAAGAGCAGAAGAATTCCTCAACACCTGAAGTCAACGTTTGTAACAGGGCTGAAGAGCAATTCTCTGGACAGCTCTTCCTCACGCTGGTTGTATCATGTGAGAACTACCACAAGGTGCAGTGGCAATATGGGAACGGTCTGAAGAAAATAGCTTGTATTGCTTTTCTGTTCATGTTTTACCCTAGTTGTCACTGGGTTTGTGAACTAACAATATTTAAGGCTACAGAGAAGTAGCCATCTATATTTAAGGCTACTTCCTTTTGGTAGGGTAATTTTCCTGTGCTGATCCAATTGTGTCAGTCATATGGACAAACTTCTGAGTGCATACAAACCGGGAACTCTTAGAAAATCTCCCTTGAAGTAATATCACTGCTGCTAGTCAACATATGCTTACAGCAATCTCCAAACATTACATACTAGAGTCATGGACAGACTTCTTGTACGGTGTTCATGTCAGATCAGTTGCTAATTAATTTCCCTGTCAATTCCTGAAGCAAAACTATCAGATGCCTGGGACCTAAGCCTTCTTGACCAACCACATTATAGTAAAGGAATAGAAAAACAAAACAAAATTAACACCCATCATAAAACTAATCAAAACATATACATTAGCATTCTAGAACGACGCTTGAGTCATATTCAATGGTTTTTGGCTTCATGCTGGCTCACGGGCACTGCGAACACTGAACTGGAAGCAAACGGTGGCAGAAGCTAATAGCCACCAGCAACCCCAGAAGGTTTAATTTTAAGACTGTTCTACTGAAATGATTTTGTGTATTGATGGCAATGACAAAGAACAACTTCATGTGAGAGAGCTGCAACTGGTGCCCAATGGAAAGATTGAAGAGATCAGATTTCTTTCTTGATTTTATCTCACACAGAGTGCAAGGAAATAAACAGTAACCCATGCAGAAAACAAGTAACGTGCTGGATATAAGCTACTTGAATGTCTTCATTGCTAAAAAGAACTTTCTTTGTGGAGGAATCGAGCATCTCCGCTCTGGAAGATACTCCAAGTATGTTTAGAGTCGTTAATCCCAGACATCATTTTTAACTAGCAGCCAAAATGACACTCCTGCATTCTACCACTGACTAACACACAGGGCAGGGGATGCCGTTAGTCTAATACCTGCCTCCCTTGCACAGAGGTCACCGGTGCGGGGAACCAGCAGCAAGCTTTACCAAACACACCCACATTCTGGCTTTCCTTCGACAGTGTTGGACAAGAGCTCCCTGCCTCGCGAGGCAGGCAGCAGCAAAGAAGAGTCCGTAAAAAACCCCAAACTTGAAGACGAGTATCAGAAATTCAGAGTCCTCACATCCGGCCGGCGGTGTGCAACGTCTCGCCCCCGAACCAGTGTTTGTTCCGTGCTCCCTGCAGACTGGATGCGGCCTGAAACAGGCGGGCGAAGCTCACCTCTGCCCAGTGTGGTTCCTGTTCGCCTCCGCATTTAAGGCCAAGTTGTGTAGGAAGAGAAAAAGCTGCCACCACACTTGATTTCTGTTCTGCTGATGCTGTAGAGGAGAACAGTTGAAGCAAGGTTATTTATATTTCTAAAATTGCAACATACCACTTCTCTTTTCCAATAACAACTCAGTTACACTTTTCAAGAGCAGACACTTTAATCCCATCAGCATAACAAGGGGGTGCAGCAAGGGATGAGGGAAGAGAGTGAAATGATAAGTTCTCCAGAAATAATTGTAGCTCTAACATTACAAAAAGAAAAGAGCAGACCCTTTATGCATTGTGCACAAGAGGATTAAACTTTTTTTTGCTTGTAGGATTTTGCAGAGTTTAGCCAAGTGCTGTTTTTAATCAGATTGGCTTCTGAGCCTTTCAAAAGCCCCAGCTGCATGAACAAACAACCTTTTTTTTTTTTTTTAAAAAAAAAAAGCCCCCCTTCACCCCAAAAGTAAAAAAAAAAGAAAAAAATATAACTGGTGATCCATCTGTAAGTGATTTGACACCGTGAAGGTCAAAGGGTTAATCTTCAATTTAAACCACACTGCTGAGACAGCAAAACTCTGATTTCATCTAGTACAAGAAAACACATTCGTGCACACACACACTCCCCCACCCTCCCCCCCACCACATTTTCCTTCCCAGCATCTCCAAGATAATACTGCCCTTTTTATAGCCACTTTTGACAGTAAGCCATAAATAATCAGCCTTGGAGCCCTTTCCTACTGACTGGAGCCAATTAAACCTTAAGCAAGAACATACTTGAAAACACACAAAAAACCAAAACCAAGAGGTTATTTCAGGTCCCATTGTCAAGGAAGAAACATGGGAGTTGAGTTTCAGGGGGACACCAGACTATATAATGCAGCTTTGGGGCAGGGACACTGTTCCTTCTTTTGTTATATGTAATCACCTCTGTAAAAGTGGCTCCGATTATACCCCCACCTTCCTGCACTTTAATGGCATCTCATACAAACAGGTGGGTTTCTCTTTACATTGCCCAGCCTGGGATACTATTTCACCTCAATAACCGACCCTCTATTAGAAGTCAGTCTTTGTTTTCTCATCCAGAATTCCATATTTGCTAAGCAGCACTGATCATTTCTGGAAAACAAAACAAACCAGCCCCAATCTCTCCCCCTCCCCCTCCCCCCCACCCCCCCCCCCCATCCCCAGCAGATGAGGAAACAGAAGACTGGCTTCCAACAACTTTGCCTCAGTACACAGGAGTTCATAAAAGAGCACTGAAGCACATTATATGAACAAGATGTTTCAACTCAGATTAGCCCAACAGGGCAGAACAACACGGTTGCAAGGCATTTTTTACATAATCACCAATAAGAAAGAGTTGCAACCGGAGTTGGTGTATTGGAGATGTGTCAATAGACAGCTCTTCAAAGCCCTCCCACATAGTCATTAAATTATGTTTGCATTTCAGCGCGAGTAGATCTGTGCCATTTGAATCACAAGTACACACAAAACAGGCTTCAGAAAACCTGTGCTCATCTCGTATCTTAGCAGTGGGTCACTCTTCTTAGCCTCCAGACTTAAGAGTTATCTCCCGCATTTGGAAGATCCAGGTGCTCACAGATCCCATCACACATTTCAACACTGCTGTCTGTGTTTGGAGCACAACCCACAGACAGTGACTCCAGAGCCTCGTATTTATTTCAAAGTAACCAGCCCTGAGTTCAGTCCGAACTGATTGTTCAGACATTGGTAGGTGGTTTACAGGTGAAAACAGCGTTTTATAAACTATGCCCTAGGGCTGAATTTAAAAAAAACTGATTTGGTCTCAAAAAGCAAGACGTTTTTTGGTTTGCCACTCATCTCTTGGTTTTACCAGGCTTGTCCTTCCTTGTCAAACGCCAGAGATTCTTCTCACCCTCCTCCTTGGAGCCACATCCAAACCAGCTCAAACATGCATGTGGAACCAGTGTCCTGATGACATCTAGACACCATGCTTTTATCAAGCTATT
The DNA here is from genome assembly GCF_009769465.1 of Tauraco erythrolophus. Classification (NCBI taxonomy): domain Eukaryota; kingdom Metazoa; phylum Chordata; class Aves; order Musophagiformes; family Musophagidae; genus Tauraco; species Tauraco erythrolophus. The sequence goes on along the minus strand of NC_141470.1, from coordinate 36,077,951 downwards.
ATACCTTAATAGCTCCTTAAACAGAGACCTTCAGGTAGCATGTCAAAGTAGTGGCACGCAAGCAGAATGCTGCCTTCTGCAGATTCCAAAGTAGGAAACTATGGTAGGAGAGCATGGTGGACCAACATACTACAGATGCTCTGCTTTGAAGACAATCTGCTTTGGCAGATAATTTTATTTTGTTGGCAGTCAAGAGGGTAAAGAAGTGTCTTATAGGGACGTAGTATGGGAAATGCAAAAGAATATTCAAAAATTGGTATCGAAATCCTAAACATGAAATATATCTCTGCTTCACTGGTAGACCCTCTTTAATGGAAACTCTCATAAAATTTTCTAAAGTGGGTTAATCTGGGGGCAGACGAGAGGAGGTGTGCTGATCCGGCATATGCAATTTCAACTATTCCACACTGTCAGGACAAACAGATGTAACAATCCCCATATTAATGTCCCGTTTCATGTAGGAGGCTGCTTTGCGCTTCTCACACACCGTAACATGTTTCTAAATATTCCGTCTCCTCCTTAAGTTTTATATGTCACCTCAGAAGAAAAGGATTACTTGTTCTTTGCAGTGATAGGCAGAGAAGGCCATGTTCAGGGAAAAACAGTGGAAGAATTGAGCTTGTTCTCTTCTTTCTTTTTAAGGGGGGGAGCTTTTTGAGGAAGGTGTTGGGTTTTGGTTTTGTTTGGTAAATAAAGAGTTTCAGAGCTCTAATTTAAGAAGGGTTACAGAGCTGCAAGAGAACCAGTGGGATGTGGTATCACAAATACTGAGAAAAACTCTATTTTTTTTTTAGTTTATATTCTGTTGTGCTTATTTCACTGCCTCTTGAAGCCACTTTTTTGGTACAGCACTCTTGTCCTTCTCCAGTTAAAAATGTTTCCCACGCAAGGAGATTTCCATGCAAGAGTAGAATAGGAATTATTTTACCCTCATTTCCCTCTGCTTATAAGAAACATAAGATCTCAAATCACTTTATGAATGACGTTGACGCCATTAATTTTGTTTTGAAGTGAAAAAATAGAGCGCTAGGCTGAGGGCAGCTTTCCAGGCTTTATTCCCAGACCTAAGGCTTGTATTTCCCTGGGTTCATATTCAGCCAGCATTTCCTTCCACGGTGGTGTAGTCCCACGCACACTTTCACTGGCTTGCGCACTGAAGCAGCCTGCTCGCACTGTCCTCCCCTCGCACTGCTGCAGGAAAGTGAAGTAGAGCGGGACGGCGATCAAGGCCAGAACTAATCTGGCAAAGAAGTTGCCTTCCCTATTGACCAGGTCATCCTAATCCATCTGATCCATGGCATCGGGTAGTCAAGCTGATGTTTGTGCCAGCACAACAGAAAGGTGACCTGAGAAGAGGCGCAAGCTGGGACTGGTTCCTTCAGTGGCAAGCCTAGCTAACAGGGTTTACAGAGTTACGGCTTCACTTCTGGGCTGATCTGCTTTCCGTGGTACTAATTCAGTGTGGGACAAGAGCCACGGAATGGAAATGGCAGATATTCTTTCCAATACAGACAGAGAAAACAATTTATAGAAAGGACTGTCCCAGCCTAAAAATGTCCTTTTCACAAGTTTCAGTAGCTTTTCCCTAGATACGCCTCTGCCATGACCAAAATACTCAAATATTTCAGACTGAGGGCTTTTTGGTGTGGTACAGTTCAGCTGCCAGGAAGGACGGAAAACCCAGGAGAGTGACTCCATGAATTTGGCATCTAATCTTTTCAGATGTGATGCATTTCAAGTCAATTCTTACAGTCTTCTAAGACTCAGAACTATCGTGGAACAGGTTTATAATTTTCCTAAGCTTCAGTACGCTGATTTGTCCCTCACCAAAACAATTCAATGCTCAGAGTCACTACTGCACAGAAGTATTGGGATGAATGCTTTGCCACCTCCATGTGGTAGCAACACAATGAACATTTTGAAGCTCCTTTCCCAAGACGGAAAGAAGCCTCTTTTGCCCTCTACGCTAACTGTAACTAACGAAGACTAGACTTGTGAATACAGTAAGTCAACAAAAAGCTGGAAACACATAAAACCATTTCCTATTGCAGCTGCTGCTTTTTAAAAGGGATATCCTTAAGAGACTGTCTGTCTGAGACGTTAGCATGAATGCTTCAATGAGTCAGAAGGAAAAGCCATTTTACAGGAAAAGTGTCCTCTGCAGCAACAGCACATTAGCGAAGCCAATTCCATGAACTGTATTGAACTAAAAGCCAGAATACTGGTAAACAAACACAAAAAAACAGCAAGACTTTTACTGGAAGCAAATGAAACAGGGACAGGATTGACCCGACGTTTACTCCTGCCCCATAATTAATATTCCTAATACATGTTTCGCACTGTAAGTATACAGCTATGTATCTGTCAAAGAACACCTCAGATGTCAAAAGATTTTTACTCCTACCAAGCCCTTGCACGGGGTGATCGAGGGAAGATCAGTACAGGTAATACACCTTAAAGAAAATGTTGTTCCTCTGACACAGCTCCTTGAATCCTTGAGCATAAATGTTTAACAGATTAATAGGATTCACTTTTCCACCTGAAACATATGTGCCATTTACACCCCTCCTTAAAAAAATAAAGACGAGTGTGTTCATCATATGCACGTGTCGTAAGTGGGCCTGGTACATTCCTATCGCATATACAGAAGGACACACCTGTCTACCCTCTTTATCTCATGGGCAAGTTTTGACTTTGCTTCATGGCTTCCAGATGGTTAAGGGTCAAATTCTGATCCCATCTTAACTAGAGGGATTAAAACATAGCCATAAATGGCACTATTATAGCAAAAGAAGAAGAATGGCATATGTGCACATAAAAACATCATTCTTGCTTTAATGACTAATACAAGTATTAGCAATAAGTTGTTGCGATTTTATTTATTCACTGAACACAAAAATACTTGCACACCGGGAGCAGTTGCTGACTCATCGCTGAAGGCTGTTTTGGCTGCCAGGTGGCTGGAGGCATATTGTGCTACCACAAAATATGCTTCAGCTTAGAAAGACTAGAAAGTCACAGTCCCCAAGGCAACAGAGGTTACAGAAGGTGTCCCCCGCTGGAGCGAGAAATGCAGGCCAATGGAAGTCAAATACAAATCTTTCCAGCTGTGATTCCTAATGACCAAAGAATAATGCATGTGTAAAAGCAGCAGGGAAAAAACGGAGACAGTAACAGAGGAAAACCAAAAGAGGAGCTTAGTGGTGCCATTTCTCATGGTGACACAGAGATGAAGACAAGGACATCCCTTGGGGATCTGCATCCTCAGCCCCGCAGCTCTCTCACGTGGGACCAAACTTGTGGTCGAGGGAGGTGTCATTTCAAACACCGCTTCCTTTCTCAAAGCCTCCGGTCAGGCTTTGCGGAGCAAGATAAGCAACACGTGTGTTTATGGAGAGAGGAAGTACAGGAGCGGCCGCGGCAGGAGGGATGTGGGGTGCAGGAGACCCCCAAAACCCATTTACGGGCCACTCAGCCCAAGCAAGGGGGACGGCGCTGACCCTTGCCGAGGCGCTGGTCCGAGCAGCAAATGGCGTCGCTCGTTGCCCCAAGCCTGCTGCAGGCACAGCTGCGCAGGTGAGCCCTTTCTCAACTTTCTTGTAGTTCAAAAACAAACACGCAGCCACTCGCGCCTTCCTCTCCGGAGCAGGCAGGAAGGGGAAGCAGACAGACGCCATGGCAACAGCCAGCTGACGGCAACCTGGGAAGGGCAACCACCGGCCACCGCGTTCCCAGGCCCCCAGCCTTCCCCTCCGGCACCCCTGGGGGGCACACCGCCTTCTTTTCCACAAATACAGTAAATAAGGGTCTTGCATTTCCATAGAGCCGCACTCGATACCGCTCCCCACCTGCGCCACGGGGTCCGGGGGGCGATTCACCCCCATGCTGTGGGGGGGTACGGGGGTGCAGGAAGAGGTGCCCAGACCTCGCCTCCGCGCCGGGGAGAGGACACCCACCCCTTCCCGCAGCCGCAGCCTCAGGCAGCGAGCGCGGGCAGGTTTGCTCAGCGAGACCCCGGGCGTGAGCGGACAGAGAGCCCTTCCCCGCCTTCCCCTGTGTGTCACCGAACCGGCGCAGGCCGTGGGACGGGTTGACCTTTACCGCGCGTCGGTTCCCTCACCGCCAGAAGGGCGGTGCTCCCGAGCGGCTCGGTGCGCGGGAGACACCCCCTAGAGATTAAAGCGTCCCTCGGGGGTTCGTTAAAACAACACTTTGAAAGTTTTTACAGGGAAATATCCCGGCGGAGGGCCGGGGGGGGGAGTGGAAGGGGCGCAGGGCCGGGGGGCAGCGCGGCCCCGCCGTGCGGGGGGCCCGCGGGCGGGCAGGTGCAGCGCCGGAGCCTGCGGGCAGAGCGGCCTCTCGTCAGCAGTTCTGATGACTCAGAAGCTAAATTTAGAGCGCGATATAAACACGGCAGCCGCAGCGCAAACACTGCCCGGCAGAGCCGCTCTCCTCTCGGCCCGCTCCTCCGCGCCGGCCGGGGCCCGCGGGGGCTCTGCGGGGCGGGCGGCTGCAGCAGCCCCCATCGCCAGCGTCCTGGCAGGCGTTACGTCAGGAAAAACCTAATTGGGGTTAATAGAAGTTGCCTCACTGCTGTTATTTTTAGATCGCTATTCTTTCTGCTGTGGTACGGTCCTCGGAAAGATTCCTTTGCCAGTGGCGAGGGTAGCCACCGAGGAGAAATAAAAAAAAACCCCAAACAGAGACTATAAAAGGCTAGCGGGACATTCCTTCTCAGTGGCTTGAAACAAAGGAGGACGCTGCAGTTGGGCACTGGCTTTCCTGCCTCTCCACCGTAAAATTTAATTGAGTAACACGCACACTCCTCACCATGAATAATCAGTCCGAACATCTCATCATCCCCCTCAGGGATGGTAGTATCTTAATAAGATCAACCAGCCTAAGCGGAGGACTGGAGGCAGAGCAACTGGGTTCCAATCGGTGATCCCTGCATGATCTCAGACAAGTTGTAACCTGCATTTCTTAGTCTCCCACACTAAAAAAGAAGTGAGCTATTACTGCAATTATTTCTTAATTGAAAAATAATTTCTCAGCCGTCGCACTGCTACAAGCAGAAAGCACGTTACCACTGTCACAGCCAGCACGGTGCTGCGAGAGCCAAGGAAATGCAGAAGAGCCTGCGGAGACTACTGGGGTTATACGGGAGAAGCAGCAGCACTGAACACTATTCAAATCACACAGCGATACTGCAGGTGATGTTAGAAATATTGCAAAACAATTCACTTGTACTGTCCCAAAGAATTACTTCGTACTCTTTAAAGCAGGCAGTCTTGGCATTCTGAGGTTGTGGCCCCACTGCCTTAAGACACTGCAGTCCTCCGTCCAGCGGGGCGAAGGATTCACGGCGCGTCGTAGCAGAGAGCTTGTACTGCTCTGCTGCCAGCAGGCTCCCTTATCCTCTGCCCACTTCCTCTACCAGAGCTAGGCAGGAAGTTTTGCTTTTTAACATTATCCTCTATTTTAAGCAGGAATAAACCCATAATATATTTAAATCTTTCGTCAGCTGAAAGCGTAGAGAAGGAGGATAGATTAAGCTGATGCAAAAGTGTTGTGTTTTTTATTAAACCGATATACAGTGGTCGTATGTGAGTGTTGCATCAAGAGTTCTCATAGCCCAGCCTCCAACAGCAGCCTTATGTGGCTGCCTGAGGAAAAGCAGAAGGCAAATACATGCAATAGCTCCCCCTAATACTCTTTCAGCATCTAACTAGTTTGAGCTCAGGACTTCCTGAGTCAGATCTGGTTTCTATTTATTTAATGTCTCCTTCAATGGCCATAAACTTGCCCCAATTCCCCTTGAAGTCAGATAAAGCACTGGGATGCACACTCGCCTTGACAAGGAGTTCCACAGAGCGACCTATTTCATGAAAAACTACCTCATCTACTTTGAGCTGGCTCCTGCTAGCTTGACTTGATTTTGCCTAGTTCTTGTACTGGGAGAAATTAGTCTATCCATCTCCTTCATGTCACTTTTCATTTCTGTTTAATATCGCTAGCCCCTTGCTTTGTGTCTTTTGTAGGCTTAGCAGTAGTCCTAGCCCATTTTTTCATTTTTCATATGGAAGTTTCATTATCCTTCTTGCCTTTCTCTGAAAGTTTTCCAGTTCTGCTGCATCATCTTTGGAAGAAGGAAACCAGAACTGTATGTAACATTCAACATGGATTTATACAGCGGCATAACTGTGTTCTTGTTCTCAGTTTCTTTTCTTAACATACCAAAGGATATAATTTCAGATCAGATATGAACGGGTCTAGCAAGTTTCTGTTAACCTAAATGTCAAGTAATTAGCTCCACAGGCGGCAGGGTTTCAGAACAGGTGCTAGACAAGGGGCAACAAGTTGCTGTGTCATGTGTATGCATAGGGGAACGTGCGCTTCCAAGCCCACCTCTTTCTTCATTGTCATTTGTCAAAACAGAAAAAAATCTAACAACAATAAGAAAAAAAATCTGTCTCCACTTCCTCATATCAAGTTCCTGATGCCACTGACTGTGAGAATCCCTCTTCCCTCTATAGCACCCTGCTTTCCTCAAGCCTAGGATCCCAATTCCATAGCCTTGCAAGAACTTTGCTTTACATCTCAATCTTCCCAACCTCACACCCACCCTACCCCTTGCCCTCTAAACCAGGCTCACTCCCTTCAGGAGTTTTCTATCTGGTACTCTCCCTCACCACGGTCCTGCATCCTCAGCTGGAAATTCAAGTCCTGCACTGATGGGCAACCCACAGACAGCAGAGCCGAAGAGGAGACTCACTGCTTGGCACAGCAGCAGCAGCAGGGACCAGCAAGCACTAGCCAGCAGAGAAGATCCCAAAACGTACTGACCTACTCAGGAAACAAATGAATGAAAGCACTTACCCCAAGTCTCAAAGAGACTGTAGGTACAAGTACAGTATGGAGCTGCCAGTGCTACAGGCTCAGCTGCAGGACAGTTTGAGAGTCTCTGCATTACATTATTAGGAAGCTTTTCTGAACATTTTTCCTAAAAATGTAAAGTCATCATAAAGGACAGTTTCCTGCAAACAATTCCAGTTTAAAAAAGCAACTGTTAAAAAATTCCCTGAGTGTCCTCAATAAGTGATGGAGAAAAGCCTGACGGAGTTTGGGATAAATAATGCATACAAAGCGCTGCACACCCACTCTCTCACACCAACAGGTTTACGAGAAGAGACACGGGCTCCCTGTTGCATAAGCAGAAGTGTCTCAGAGGAGGCCTCGATAAGTCTCAGGAGAGACAGAGGGGAAAAAATATGCAAAATGTAACAAGTTTCACTTTCAAAGGAAAACAACATTTCCTCCTGGACATTTTCAGTGTCATTAACTTGAGGCAAACAGGTACATGCCTAGCTGGCTGTCCACAGCCAGTGTGGATGCCGGCATTCGTGCTCCACAGGCTGCTCGAGCCCGTTGCAGTGATGGCGAGAGTTACTTGCTGAAGCAATGAGGGAATTTAGAGAAACAAAGTTTTCTATAGCTAGATCCACGGAGGCTTTTTGAGCATGGTCAGCATATCTAGATCAACTGCAGGATTCCTGATGTGTTGGAAAGGGTCTTTGTTGTTGTTTGTAATGCACTTATTTACTCAAGAAAGCTCAGCTCTGATTCAGCATCTGGTTCTCATTGAGGCTCAGCTTTTTTTAAACTGAGCTTTCCAGATGGGTTGACTGAAGCACAAGGAGGTCAAGAGACTTGTCTGAGGTCATACAGCAAGTCAGTGGCTCTGCTTGGACCCGAGCCCAGAACTGTTCAAGGCTACCACTCCTTGGCTCTTAAAGAGACAATTTTATCCCCTGTGAAGTGATCTTATCACCATGAAGAAGAGATGTGATAAAAGCAGTCCCCTCAAAGCTGCAGCCTGCTTAGAAAGAGTTATTTTATTTGGAAAAAGCCATAGCGTTCCAGTGTCTCAATGGAGCAAGTCAAGCCAAAGGGGTGTGATACTGGTATACAGCGTCATCCACTCCACTCTTGTATAACCCTGTGCTTCTATGGAGTGGCTTTACACTTCTGCTGCCTCTGACCCTGGTTGTCTGCTCACATCCCATCTAGCAGTGCATCATGTCCTGAAACACACTGTCGGTTCAGCACAGGTTGAAGGCCCTTCTCAAGGTGAGGAAACTGAAGCGCACTCAGGACCCAAAGCAGAGCCCGAGCACTTGTTGCCACAGCCTTGACCTGTGGGGTGCAGGCATCCCAGCTGACCGACCAGCAGATCCCCTAAACTCAGCTCTGTTCTCCATAACCTCAGAGTGCACTCTTTAAGCTCAGCCACAGGCCGGACTACAGCAAGCAGTTCACAGATCCCACAGCAAAAGCACATTTGCTCCAAACCAAGGAGGTGCCAGGTACTGCGTTCTTCTGCAGAAAGCATGGCTTGGCTCTGCCCTTGTTTTCCAGGGGCAGAGTGAGAAAAGCACAACAGAAGGAACATCACCAGAAGCTACATGGCCTCAGACAGGTAACAGGTACTTAAGAGCTCAAGAAAACATAGAAGGGTGTTGCATGTCATTTTGCAGAGCCCTTTGCAAACCAGAGCCTGTAGCAGCCTCTGCTACTTAGGAACACGGAGCGTTCCTCAAGTCCTTCCTATAATAAATTCAGCATCTGAAGGAGACGAAAGCTGCAGAGTGCTAGGGAATGTTGCGTTGTGCTCTAGCACTGTTCTAAGGATGAAAAAGCTAGGTTTTAAACTACTGTATTCTGTTTAATATATTAATAGGAAACAAAGCCCTGAAAATGGTGTACATGCCAAAAGCAAGCATAGGTGCGGCCAACTTTCTTATTCTTACAAGATGCATACCCAAAAATCTTTTGTATAGCCAAGAACCACAGAATAAATACCACATAGCTCTGGGAGCCCAGGGAAGAGATAACAGTGACTCTCCAGGGTTCCCAGTGTGGAATGGGGTTGGGTTAGACCATGCGTGCAGCTGAGTCAAGTGACAACTCAGTGACGTCAACCTCAGCAGCTATTGCCTGCTCAGTTCCTCTCGGCCAGGGATGTACAATAACCAGCAGCCTTTGTGTCAACACTGCCTTGCTGCTGCGGCAGCAGAATGGGAGCTGTACCTGAACTGCTGGAGTCTCGCAGAACTCCAGAAGAGCCATGCAAGGGCAACTCTTGAGCTAGCTGGATGCACTACTCCAATGCTGAAAGACTTTCCTGACTCCCACTGAAAGGGCACATACATTTTCTTTCCACAGGTTCACAGACAAGATGTTTCATAGGCTCCGAAAAGAGGCGCAGCTTGTTGAAAACCGGGCTTGCTTTCTCTCAGGGCTTCATGAGGCCACACTGGTGTGACTAACTCTGTGGTATTCTAAATCTGATTCAAGACACCACTCTGGAAAGTTGGTTTTGACCAAACGTTTGAGACAAGCTGGAACAGGGCATCCAAATCAGGGGTTAGTTTCACAGCAAGAGAAACGACGGCCCAGTTTTCCACATCTCAGAGACTGCGCCTTCCAAACCACAACACATTGCGTACGAGTCCACGTGTCTCCAGCGGCAGACTGCTTGCTTCTTCAGCAACAGCCTGGGAGGTCATTGAACACAGGACAGAGGGGCTTCTGCACAGGAGATCTATGCCGAAAGGCAGAGGAAGTCCTCCACTCAGGACTGGGAGGGAAGGGATTGGGCACAACAACAAAACACTCCACGGGGGAACGGTGCTTTGGACACTAATATGTGGCTCAGTACTCAGTTTTCCTGACAAACAAGAAAGAAACTCGTAACAGATCCAAACGCCAAGGCCTATCCCAGGGTCAGGCTGTGGAGAACCACTGGCTGAACTACTCAGTTCTCGGGTTAAGTTTTCGGGTTGGGTTTTTGTTGTTTTGGTGGTTTGTTTTGTTTTGTTTTGTTTTTTTTCTGTTTTGTTTTCAAATGTAAATGGCTGAACGGCTCCACCCCCCCACCCCCTTTACAACTTGTTGCCGTTCCAGTTCAAACAAAGCCAGCAGAGCTCCTCCTCCGCTGGCCGCGCCGCCGGCTAGCGCAGCCGGACGCCTTTGTTTACTAACTCTCCCACCGGCCTGGCGGGCGGGAGCCGGGCTGGGCCCGCAGCCCGGTGCGTGGCGCTGGGAGCCCCCGCGGCTGGCAGCGCGCCCCGGGCCACGGGGGCGGCCAAGAGCCCGACCCGGGGCGGCTTCGGCGGGGCCGGCTTGGGTGGGCATTGCTGGACGCGTTTCCAAGGCGCAGAGATGAGATAGGTAACGCTCCCCCGAGACGAAAGGGGTCAAGTTACAACCAGTTCCACCACTTCGCTCCAGGGCTCCTCCACCGAGGTGGTTAACCTTCGCTTTCCTGGGAGAAGCTGGCTGGAGAGAGTGGGGTCTTCAGCTATGGCTGGTGAAAAGGTGGCACTGGGGAGGACCACCTTCCACCACACATACCACTTGTTAAAAATTCTCCTGGTGGCTCCTTGTTCTTGCAATTCGCTAAATGACATTCATAGCCCCATCTACATTTCTACTGGCTAATCTTCCTGTTACAGCTTCTTTAATCCTCCTGCTGTTTGGTGATGAAGCTCCCAGAATTCCCTCGTCTCTCCGATGACATAGAGAGGACCAAAGCTTTGCCCAGCCACAAGCCACATTCTCTGACCCAGACAGAGGTCCTCACTTACCTTTGAGAAGAATCACAAGACATGCCACCGTTAACAGAGCACCAACTCACTTGGAGTGAGATAAGCTTTCTGTCCCTCTCTGAAGTTAGCCAGAGCGTCAGCTTCTTCATAGGCAAGTGGATACACACTCTCCTTGTTGGACTTGCACAGAAGTGGCAAAGTGCTGCTTCTGCCAAACCTCTGCCACCTCTGACAAACTGCCTGGACTGGGATTTCTGTTTCATCCCTACTCAACAGGGGAAGGAGGGCAAGGAAGAAAGAATCTGGGGTTTTAGGGACGCTGGTTTTGTTTCTTTGAAGAGCAGAGTCTCTTTTTTTTTTTAAAAAAAAAAAAAAAGAAAACAAAATCAAGATTCTGGAGTGTGGTTTTCAGACCTGATGGCATCTAACAGCTGTCTTTTGTTGTGAGGAAGTTAGTCACAAGTCTGAGACACTAGCTAGGACTGTCTGACAGAAGAGTTGCTACCAAGTCTAGCATGATCTAAATATACTCCACAACATTTCAGACAACTACCCCTAGACAACAAGGAGTGTCAGAACAGACTCCAGGCTTCTTGTCATCTCCAAGATGAGGAGCTGATATAAGCCACAGATGGCCACTTGTGCCACAGAAGACACTGGTGGTGAGGAGAGTGGAGAAGAGTAAAAGCTGTAATAAAAAGCAAGGGGGAGTTCTCTGGAGAAAGCCTCAGTGACCCTGTTGCTGATGAACTGGAAGGGCTGGCATAGCAGCAGCTAACGTAGAACAGCTATCTCCCCAGGCCGTAAATGCAGCCCCACACACTCTCTTCCCTCCACTTGCCAATCTTTAGGAAGACCCAGCAATCTAGCATAAGCAAAATCCACCAGGATACTGCTGCCGTTTTATCGCTGCTGGCAGTCTGCTGCCTCAGACAACAGACCGCTTAGCTGGTGCCTGGAGCTGGTCTTCAAGAGCACCACTCCCGGATAGCTAAACCCCCACCTCCCCTCGCGAGACATCCTACCCTCTGTATGTGGAGGCGGTGGAACTGGTCGGCAATGCACTGCAACTTCCGTGCAATCTGCACCTCGGCACGTGCTTCCCGCTGACCTTCCTGAGGCTCCTCTTGGAGGTGCGGATCCAACGCAAAGCCAACTGGAGGGACGTGTAAACGGTAACCAGCATGCCCTACAAAACAGAGATCAGAAGAGTCATTCTTTGAGCACAAAGAATAGCTCTTCTACTCAGTACACTTTACAGAGGGAAGAGTTGCCCATAATCCTAAATTTTTGACTCATGTTAAAGTCCAGTTCCTGAAGCCCAAACAATGACTGCGTACCATAAGCATGCAGTAAAACATTTGCTCAGTTTCTAAGTAGATTTATATCGATTAAGCAGAGCATTGTGTTGCTTCCCATAATCAAAAGACTGGCAGGATCTTAGACTTGGTTCTTTTTGCTTGTTTATAGTTCAGCCAAGTGCTGATTATTTTTTTTTTTTAACGATGATTTTGCAGTTTTACAAGATCTGTGCCTCAAGTTGTCTCCCATTAAAGGTTGCTGTATCTTTTCTGTCAGATTTTTGTCAGTTCTCTGGCATTCAGAGGGACTGATTTGAATTAAAGCTAAATCAGGTACACAAAGCTGAGTGGTGTCCCATCAGTTACTAGTAAAATACTGGATAGACATGCTACTTATTCAACAACTTTAACTCCAGTAAAGAGCCTAAAAGCTGTCCCACTAAGTGTAAATTTTTCTATTTCCCTCTCTCCACTGAAAACCAGGAGTCTTCCTGTACGGATGAGGCAGCACTAGAAGTTAAAAAATGTAGGCAAATGGTAGGTTACAAAGTATCGCTTAAACGTCTAGCAGAATAAAGCCAAAAAGAAAAAGATTGAGAGTATCAAGGACAGTGGAAGCAATGAGCAAGTGCCTAGCTCCTGCAGTGGACAAGCAAGGGTAAGAAAATACAAGCTGTCTTTCCTGAGGGAGTAGGACCAAAGCAAAATAATTTCAGTCCTTTAATTCAATGCCCTAATGAAAGAAACCTTGCTTGACTGGGGAAGTGCTAAAGGGACAGTTCCCTTGCTGCAAAGCTGGTGACACTGGAGTGCTCTTACCATAGAAGAGTCTCCGGGGCTCTTCAGTGACTCCACAAGGCAACATAACATCCTGACTGGAAGAGGACGGGCTGAGTGTTTGAGTTGCCTTGTCCTGCTGCTCAGGATGCCTGATACCGGGACCACAGCAGTGTGTGAGGGGGAATAGTTGAAACCTCCCCAGAAGGCAGCTGTAGGACTGGTTCTGTGTGAAAATGCCAGTTGCAGTCATCTCACCAGGCTGACCTGCAAGTCCAAAGTCATCAGAGTGAAACACGTCATCGTCCAGCCCATCCAGGCTAGAATAGTCCTCTTCCAGGTAGCTGGGGCGATCCATTGCTCCTGCAATAAAGGGACATTTGAGGAAACAGCTAAAACACAAGAACCTTGTCCAGGAGAGAATGCCTTCTGCTTCAACAATAAAACACAGCTTTTTTTTTTTTCCACGCCTCCCTCCCTCCCAGTGCTGCCCATCTGCATGGGCAGGAAAGGCGAGTGACTCAGTAGTGAGGGTCAGGGCTTTCTGGAATGTCCTTGAGTGCTGGGCCAGAGGGAGACAAAGTTCACATGTGTCTAAGAGTCCACCCACTGCTCCAGTTCCACAACTGGTCACAAGGAGAGAGTCAACCCTCAAACTCAGCACATGGAAACTGAAAAAAGCAACCCCAATCCTTCAAATTGCCCCATGGCCAGTCAGCTTCTCTGGGGTCTGCTTTGCTTTGGCCTGCCATATTTGAACTTTATGGTATGCCCCATTCACTTTTTCCCCATCTACTACTTATTGATGAAGAAAAGCTCTTGTAATCACAAGGCTGCAAGGCCAGACTTTTAAGAAATCCCAGTGATTGCAAAACTCAAGAGCTGGCAAAGCCATTTCTGTGAAGCTCTCCGTAACTTCTCCCTGTAAGGGCCAACTTGCCTTTCAACTTCTCATTTCTTCCCTCAGCTCATCTTAAGATGTGGCCCAAACTTGGCAACACTGTCACTTCATTACCCCTCTTACCTTAAAGCCTACACGCACTGTCAGTGCATTAGTTCACCCTACTACTACAGAAAAAACATTGCTGGTGTCAGTGTCAGAAGCAGGACTTCTGTAGCTGCCATAGTAAACACTCCTGAGCTCTGTTGCAGCACAAAGCTGGACAAAGATGTTGGAGGAAAAAAACCCACAACAATAAACCCTAAATTACTACTTCAGAGCTCTTTGCAAACATATAGCAATTAGAAGCAGATTTACCAAAAAAGCCACAAGTCCCTTTACTGTTACCTGTGCATCTAACCCAATTGGAAGACAGTCTCCTAAGAGATCCATCTCCAGGATTTCCACCCAGTTCCAAACAAGGCAGTGAAATTCAACTCTTCACGTCTCTTCCTTTGCTCTGGTTTGCGAAGCATTTAACAGAACGGAAGACTAGCAAGAGGAATTTCAGGCCTGAAGGAGACATTAATAATAATTTTATGAGGATGTGTTCAGCGCTCCCCTTGGTACTCCCATCTCCCCCCAGGTGAGCAGCACTCACACCACCAACATGCTAGAGGAGACAAAGGGACGGAGCAGTGTAAGAACTGTTTGTGCAGGGCTCTAACTCAGGGCTGCTACAGTTATTTAAGTTGTTGCATCTCAGCCTGGCCACCACTCCCAAAGAAGAGTCTGAAGACCAGAACAAGGTACCAGCCCTGCAGCTGGTCCATCTCTGCCGGCTGACAGCAGTGCTGTCTTGACACAGCACTCGTAAGGGTCTCATCCATGGCTTAAAGTAGCACACCAAGAGGAGCGAGAGGTCCCGAGCTGCCAGCAGAGACCATCTTCTGGCAGCCCTGCTGCTGGGTCGCCGTCACCTGACAGAGAGGCAGCGCGATAACGCACTTCGTCTTTGCAGCAGGATTTGCCAGATCGCGTCCGTCAAAGCCCCACCGGGACACGGGCGTTCAGCGCAAGAAAGCGCCACAAAGGCACGAAGCGAGCAGGCAGAGCAAACCCCGAACAAAAGGGGGTTTAGAAAGCACGAAGTTTTTACTCGGCCTCCCGCGATACGGTCCGACTTTTTTGCAGAGCTCTTAGGAAACGCTGAAGAGAGAAAGCCGAAGCAGCCGACAGGATAACTCGTCCTACAACTCGCTGAAGTTCCTTCCACAATCTTAAAAGGCAACCCGTGCTGGGAGCCCCAGCTTCCGAGAGCCGCCGCGTCTCGCCTGGCAGAGACGCCGCACACACAGCTCGGGCTCCGGGGGCTCTGCCAGCCGGCGGGCGCACGGACACGCTTCCACAAGAGAAAGCCACCAAAGCCTGGGAGCCGAGGCAGCCGCCGCGAAACGCCGGCGCGCCGCCGCCACACGCCCGCTCTGACAGGCGGAGGGGCCGGCAGCCGGAGGGAGGGCTCAGCGCACACGTGCGTGCCAGCTTCCCAAAACAAAGCTGGCCGGCCTCGCTTCCACAGCGCCAACTGCTTTTAACTCTGCCCTTTCCGAGCTCCAACCCCGCAGATTTACCCCCGGCCGAGAGGTTTAAACGCGGCTCCTCCGGGCAGCGCCGGGGGACGACACACCCGAGCCCGGCGGGGCGACCCGGCAGCGCTGGCTACCGGTAATTAGCCATTACATCAGCAAATCGCTGCCGTCTCGGTGCCCACTCGGCTCATTCCCAGCGCGCCAGACTCCCCTTCTCCCCGCCCCTCCGGACGCCGCGGGACCCCGAGCAGGAGCCGCTCCGTGCCGGGGCTGCCCCAGAGCGACCCCCCCCTTTCCTGTCACGGTCCCGCCTGGCCTCGGCGCCGCGCTGACCGGACACTTGGATCAGACCAGCCGGCCCCTGTGGCGAAAGGGCTTCCCGGGCACTTACCGAGAAGCGGGACAAGCGTCCCGCGGCGCCGGGGCGTCCCGGGAGCCGCCGCCGCGCCTCCCCACCGCCAAACTGCCGCCGCCGCCGCCGGGCGGACCGCGAACAGCTGACGGCGGCCCCGCCCCCGCCGCGCCGCGCCCCGCCCCCGCCCGCCGGCCAATGGGCGGAGAGGGGCGGGGCGGGGCGCGCCGCGAGGGGCGGTGGCTGCTGCTGCTGCTGCTGCTGCTGCTGCGAGAGGGGCAGGCCCGGCCCGTAGAGCGGTGGGGCGGACGGGTTTGCCGCCCCGGGCTGAGCTCGGCCCGGCCCCCTCGGGGGCCGGCCGTACCGTGTGTCACCGCGCTAACTCCCCGCTCGTAGGCGCTGGGCGAGCGAGCGAGCGCTGCGGGGAGCCCCGGGTACTCGCGTCGCCGCTCTCCTCATCGGTGCCGGATGTGGGAAGGAGGCGGCGGAGAGGGCCCAGCCCGACCTCCGGGGCCCGCCAGCCCGGCCTGCGGCCCAGAGACAGGACTGTGTAACAAGGAGAGCAGCCTTGGCTTAAATACTCCTTTTCCATCCCTCGTCTTTGCAGGAAAATAAATCGCTCAGTCCCGTTTCGTGTGGGAGCAGGGAGGAAGTAGGTGTCTTTGTCAGCCTTCGGCGGGACTCACTGCTGGGACCAGGGCCTCCTGGAGCCACGCTCAGCCTGATGCTACTGCCACAGCCATCATCCCAAGCCAAGAGCAGAGCTACTGGCACGGCTGGGCTAAGTGCAAAGCTGATGGGAGTTTGACTTCAGCTAGTTATTTTCCAATAAAGCTCGTATTCCTTGGCTTTAAACAGCTTAGAAAGTTTTCATTGGCTTTTGAAGTCTGAACGTTGAGGTATGAGGGTCAAGGAGTGCTTTGCAGCATATCATGCTTGTTCCTTGTGTATGAGCAATGCAGGACTAAAGAACTAAGCTAGTAAGTTCTCAATAGTGCTTTCTGTGAAGCCTCCTCACTTAAAAGATTAAGAAAAATACTAGCCTCACACTCTGAAAAACAGCTCAGTGGATTTTACCCTTACTCTGCCATTGATTTATCAGCTCCCTCTGAAATCAATAACAAAATCTCATCAGGTTAAGATGCAGGATCCAGCTCCTCAGCACAGAGCAGCACTCTGTCAGGCTGTTTTTAAAACCTACGTAACAAGATCATTTGGAAGGGAGATTTTAAAATCCAGCTGGCAGCTGAGTAATGTTAATTGCTGTCAAGTCTGCCACACAGTTATTGAGGTTTGTAACTTAAACTCAGGGGAGGGGTTAGATTGGAAACCGATGACTAGCAAGGTGAGGTGAATTACTGAGGGTTCCTCGTATCACATTCTCCTGGCAAGTCTCTGTGAGCCTCTCCAGTTAAATGCTTCAAAGTCACCGTGATTTTGGGTGAGGTATTTACAGTTGCCATTGATAGATCAACAGGCTAATAATGTGCATCCTTTCCAAGAGCCCATTTCTTTATGGTTCTTGTCCAAGAGTTCATTTCTACTCTTTTTATTTGCTGGAAGGTTTGAGCCTTTGCTTTGTTACAAGAAGATCAGCACATGTCTGACTTGCACCTCATCACTCAGTGAAAAAGGACTATTTCCTTTCATTTTCAGTAAGGGCCAGGGTCCTAAATTAATTAAGCTTCGTTATCTGCTTTTGATAGTCAAAGGACTTGAGAATAGAAGGGGAGGGGATTACTATTAAAAAAAAAAAAAGGGGGGGAACAAAAGGCATTCTATATCTTCAAGATGTTCAAATTTTATCACACTGATGGTCAGGCCCTGACAAAATGCCAGCTGCTGGAGGGCTACTTCTAATTTGAACGTGCATCGCTATAAATAAAAAATGAATGCACTACGATTCCAACCACTTATGTCTTCCAGACTGAGTAATAACTGCCTGCTGGTTAGGCTCATTAACAGTAAAAACAGTACCTGATCGGCTTTGTTTTCATCTCGTTGAGCTGCAGTTGGGGCCACACTTTATATCCCCAGAGGCTGTGTTTTGGGAACTCCTACTGTGTAGAAAATGTATGGAAACTGAAATCTATGTATATAATCAGGCTGGATGGTAAGGGAGCTCAGGAAGGATATTTGTGCCTTTCAGTGATTAGAAAAAAAGATATGGCAGCATTTCTAAGAGAGGGGACTCAGAGGGATTCCTTGAGGAAATTAGACATTGTTAAGAAATGGCTCCGAGTAAATAGACCGAAACCAAGACAGAGACAGCGAGTCTGAAATGGAAAATTGTGAACCGAGGGCAAGTTATACCACCAACCTCACCGCACTCTGCTGAGAGAGTTTCTACAACAGCATGGAGACAAGCTTCTTACCTGGGAGTGGGAGCCCCAGGGACAGATACTCTGCCAGGGTTTTTGCTCATTAGTGTACATGGTGGCATTTTGATTCAAGAGATTAATCTTAAATCACGTGCAGTAGTGCCCCAGTGACATCTGTGGAGGGAAATACCGTGCCATCCCATAACCCTTCTGTCAGCCTGTTCTACTGCTCAAAAGACTAGCGAACAAAATTGCTTCTTTTATTTAGCTAGCCCCCCCCCCCCCCCCCATATCCCCTATGTGTCCTCAGAACTATTTCTTCTTATTTTACTGACAAAATGCTATTGTCAGCATTGTGCTGTAATTGCAGAGTACATTGTGATCTTAGGCACAGGTCTTGCAAGCTGCTCTGCCTGGGTGGGCTCCGAAACCCACACAGGGCTCACTTGACTTTGGTGGGGGTAGTCTTGTCTCATGAGTTCAGTTTTCCTTTCTATTTTTCTAGCCCTCATGGTTGGAATAGGGAAATTAAGGGTAGGCCCATGGATCACAAGGCAAAGGACAAACAAGAAAATCGCTCGGGGTTGATTCTGTTTATTTTGTTATCTTAAGGACATTTGGTCAAGTTGATTTTTCAGGGGGCTCAATCCGAGTGCTGAGGAGTGGAAAGTACTGTCTTCTGCCCTGACACATATCAACAGACCTACTGACTGTGTTGTGCCACATTTTACTGTTCTTGTGTGAGGCAGAAAAAGCCCAGCTTGAATTTCAGGTTTTGACCGTCCTTGCGCATTCCTCATACAAGCAGTCCTTGCAGAGAAGGCTGGTCTCTGTTCAGCACCCAGTGCTGGTAGGAGAAAGTGTTGCACATTTTAAAAGGTGTATTTGGGGGCAGGATCACTCTCTGACTATAAGTAATAGTGAGACAATATTGCTGTTGGAGTTTTCTTCTGAAAGGAGAAAATTTAAGGCAGCTTACTGGGGTTGCTCTGTTTCACTTTTCTGAAACCAAAACTGAAACACACTTTTCTCCTCAGATAATGGCACTGCCTTGGGAAGACGCTTCATCCTCTCTCAAAGTGCTGCGCTTGACTTCTACTGCAAACACTGAAGGCAGGAGTTTGCATTTTCCAGTCAGTGTTTCTACTCTCAGCCCTGCAAATTTGCTCATGACCTTAGAGGCAACAGGCAGAAGGAAATGCTGACAGCCAGGCTTGAGGTGTGTACAGTTCTGTGTATCACTGAACATGCTCTTGGATGCTGGGGTCATACTGGATTTTTCATCCCTGCCTTTTCTCTTTCTTTCCTTCCTTTCTTTCTTTCTTTCTTTCTCTTCTTTCTTTCTTTCTTTCTTTCTTTCTTTCTTTCTTTCTTTCTTCTTTCTTTCTTTCTTTCTTTCTTTCTTTCTTTCTTTCTTTCTTTCTTTCTTTCTTTCTTTCTTTCTTTCTTTCTTTTCTTTCTTTCTTTCTTTCTTTCTTTTCTTCCTTTTTTCCTTTCTTCCTTTTCTTTCTTCCTTCCTTCCTTTCTTCCTTTCTTCCTTTCTTCCTTTTTCTTTCTTCCTTCCTTCCTTTCTTCCTTTCTTCCTTTCTTTTTCTTTCTTTCTTCCTTCCTATCTTTCTTTCTTCCTATCTTTTTTTCTTACTGTCTGTTTTTCCCCTTGTCTCACAAAGACTTCCTATACAATTTCACTTTCTCTAAGGAATTGTACAGTTCTACAGAGACTTTTCACAGAACAGAATTTCTGATGATTTAGGGGAAAGTTCCCATAAAGGTTTCTCTTCCATTAAAAAAAAAAAAAGAGACAAAAAAAGAATTTGTTCTCATGTGTTTTATTACTAACGTTAAATAAACTTGATTTTTTTTCTTATCTCTGCCCATCTTTTCCTCCTGATTCTGTACTCCTACCCTGTCTCTTCTGTTATTTCTCATCTCAGGAGTTTGCTTCTCCTTCCTTTGTCATCTATTTCCCTCTTGTATTCTGGACCAACTCCTGCAGCATAAACTCCCTCAGATGTTTGACTCTGCTACTGGGATTTCATGAAGACGCTATGCTAGATATTAAAGTAAAATCTTTATATGATGTTTACAGAGTTGCAGCCTCGTTCTGTAAAGGCCTGATCCACTCCTTGCCAAAGGCAAAGGAAAACTGCCTTCAGAGAGGTGAGATCAGGCTCTAAAATACCAAGAACATTTTTGACTGGATTACAAGGACTGGTAACAGACACTGAAGATCCTCAGAACTCACCGGATATACTCAGTGCTGGGCAGAATTAGATCTTTCCCTGCATCACTGCATGAAAAGTTAATGGTGCTGTTAAATGTCACAGCTGGCTAATATGTAACCTTGGGGCTTGACACCATGCTCCTTGCTGCTTGCAAGGGCTCCCTGCCTGTATAAGGCTATTTGATTCTGGAAATCTGTTATCACACAATCACAGAATGGCTGAGACTGGAAGGGACCTCTGGAGGTCATCTGGTCCCAACCCTCCTGCTCAAGCAGGGCTATCTAGAGTCCAGATGACTTTTGAGTATCTGTGAGGAAGGAGACTCCACAACCTCTCTGGGCAACCTGTGCCGGTGTGAATCAGCTTGGGTGGAAAATTCTTTGGAAATAACAACTTCAAAATATCAAAGTGATACCTTTTTATTACATTTTTGAAAAATTCCCCAGTCTATTTTTCCATTGTTTCTTGGTCTAATGATGGTAATCAATGCCATCTTGGGGCACATACACAGATTCTAAATTCCCTGATCTTTTATTATTCTCAGTGCTACTCACAGGATATAAAATAGAGAAGTCCTTGCAGAATCAGGTCCTGACAAAGTATGTTGCATGTGGTCCCAGTAGAATACAGATTGTCATTTTGCAGAAGAGGAACATCGCACTAGTGTGTCGTGTTTTGGCAAAGAGCTGCCAAAGTCTGCGCATTGGGCTACGTGGACCTTTGGCTGGACCCAGCAGAGAGTATTGCATTTATTTTGATAAATGCTCAGTGTTACTTCTTGAGATTTGACCTCAAAAACATTCATATTTGGATGGAAAATGGTGGAAAAATAAAGCTCGACTATCCTGAATGTGTAGATAAAGGAGAGAAACTTGACCCCTAAAGCTGAGTGTTTATGGTTTCTTTTGCAATACAGGACCATTGAGGGTGTTCAGCACAGTGGAGCATTACGTCCTAGGTGCAATAAAATTGAAAGTAAAGCTAGAAAGTAAAAGTAGAAATAAAACCAGAATTGCCTAATTCTGCCAATTGTTCAAAAGGAACATCTAGTGCTAGAACCTGTTGAGTGCTTCTCATTTTTATCAATTTATGAAAATATATATAAAAAGAAAAACATTAAAACTATATAATAGAAAAATACAAAAGAAGTTAATTTTGTTGCTTCAATTGTAGCTTTTCCTATCAGTTTCATAAGGGCTTACAGTATGTTGAATATTCTTTCAGCTCAGAATACCTTTGAGCAGAGTCTGTGGCTGGGGACACCATTGTTTGTAAATTTGGGCCATCCATATTCGTATGTAAATCTATCTCCTCTATGTCACCACCCACGGAATATTCTTAACATACTTTCTGATGTTTGTCTTTATTTTATGCATATATATATATATGTATCAGCTAATCATGTTAGTAAACTCTCCTTGTATTACAAGTTTTTTTATAAAACGCAGAAGTTAAAGATCGGTATGAAGGCAAAAATATCCACTTTTTGTAGAAAAATTTCCTTTTGCTTCCTTGACTTTTTTTTTTTTCACTGTATTCACTGTAAATGTAGTATTTTTTATATATATACTCATGAGGACTAACATGAAACTGAGGACCTTGTTCTCCCAGTGAATCCAATGGTAAATCATCTCCAAATTCCAGTAAAACTAGGATGGATAGACTTTACAGATTGGGTAGGAAAAAACAAATAACTTTCTGAAAAATCTCAAAACCTGAACAAGTCTGAAAATAATTTGGCAGAACAGGTCATCTTATAATTTTCCTGAAGGAATGTTTGCAGCTAACGATTCACCAGTTCATCCCAGTACCTCTAATGCTCGTGAAAACCCATGTCCCACACCAGCCTGGAAAGGTGCACCAAGCAGTTTTGGGAAGAGCGTTTTCTTTGGATTTGAATTGTGAGCGTGCAGCTCAACACTCCAGGTATGCAGCAGCTAAGAGGAAACGCAGCATTTTCTGTGTGATATGTAACAAGCATCATAGCTCACCTCTTCTCCTCTGTGTGGCCGGATGTTGCCGTCCTGGTACCAGGATCGCAGGAAAGCTTTATCTGGAGAGGGTCCCTCAGTTTGGCTCCTTTTTAACTCTCCTCTTTTTAACAGCTGGTGTTTCCAAGATCTGAGTTGAAAGGCTGAGACAGATTTTCATTTTTAATAACTGAGCTTCAGGTTCCCCGGGGAAAAAATGTCCTCCACTGGAGACAAGAAGGTCCTGTGTCACCCAAATTCTTTACTTATTAAAGAGATAGATGAGATCCTCTTACAAAACTACAGTAAAGTCTTTCCTTAAATCTGGAGAGATGTTTCACTGTTTCTTTCTAACAATCTTTGTTTTATTTTTACCTCACGAAAATCCAGCAGGTCACCCACTGCCAGGACTGCCAGGGCAGGGAGAGCTGCAGAGGGCAGGGAAACCAGGAGGTGACACCTGCATCCCAGCTCTGCCAGGGGCACAGTACTACAGTGGGATCCACTCGCTTGGCTTGTGCTTCAGGTTCTACAGGTGTACGGTATGGACAATACTGTGGTGGAAAACATACTGAGCTCCTTCAAAAGGTGCCAGCAGGTGGCAAGTAGTATTTTTGTCCATTCTGTTAAAGGGAGATTGTCTTCCTTCAAACTCCTGCTCTCCCTCCCTGCCTGGTGCTGAGGGCGTGCAGAGGCAGAGCAGATTGACACGTGGAAAACTCATAATAGAACATGAAACTCTCTGGACCAATTTTCATTATTTGCTTCCAATTTTTTAAATGTTCTACTTTTGTGAAAAGAAAAGAAAATTGGGGGTTTGCTCGCTGAAAAGGGAGCAGTCTGGAACAAAAAACCCAGCGAGGCACAAGAGTTGTCTCCTCTTTAAAGGGAGACATAAACATAATGGCTTCAAAAAATTCCATGGAAAAGCAGTTTGCAATTGAGTAAATAGCACACTTCATTTCAAAGAGCCGCATTATTGGAAAATATCGTACCCCAAATGGCTGTCTTTTCAAATGTTGGTGTGTACCTTCGGTACAGAAGTCACAACCGACCATTGCCACAGATTTAAAAATTCTGCCCAGAACTTCTAGTTAGTGGAAAATAAAGTGGGGAAACCAAAACAGGAAGGTTGAAAGCCAATCAGGTACCCACAAACTTGGGGCAATTAAAGCTTTCGTGAGGGTTTCACATAGACAGCAGGCTAATTGCTGGTTTCAGAGGGATGGCAGGAGGAGAGAGCAGAGGAGGGAGGAGAAACCAGGGTGAGCAGAGCCAGGCAG
This sequence comes from Tauraco erythrolophus, assembly GCF_009769465.1. Classification (NCBI taxonomy): domain Eukaryota; kingdom Metazoa; phylum Chordata; class Aves; order Musophagiformes; family Musophagidae; genus Tauraco; species Tauraco erythrolophus. The sequence goes on along the minus strand of NC_141470.1, from coordinate 36,054,643 downwards.
CTGGCCGAGAGCTGTGTGTCCCACCACTCCGTGGCTGTAATGTGTGGGGCATGGAGGAGCAGTAACGGGATGGGCAGGCAGCACCCTCCCTCTCTGCGTTTATGACTCAGGGTTTGTTTGTTCCCCTTGGGGAAGCACCCTGCCTTCCCCACTGGTGCTGCACAGCCTCACTGTGCCTGGCCTGACTCATCGCTCCCTTCCCACGGGACTAACCAGAAGGGCTATTTCTTGTTAAGTCAACTTTCGTATTCTTTTTCCCCTTTCCTTCCCTTTTGTTACGGTTTTCTACTATTGTTTCTTTCACACATCTCTGCTTCTATCTCCTACTGCTGTCTCTCTTCTTGTTTTTCTTCCTCTCCTCTCCTTTGCTGCTCTACAAGTCCCCTTGCTTTCTACCACCTGGTCTCGTTTTTCAGCTGTCTTTCCCTTATTCTCTCCTGCCAAGGAAGGAGACCAGTGACTCTGGACCCCAGCACTGCTGTGGAGTGTTACTAGCTGTAGTTACTAGCTGTAGTTGGTGCTTTCTGTTGTCAAAGCACTTTGCAAATAGTTATGGTAACTGAGAGAGAGGCAGGCAAGCTGGTGTCTGACCTGCTTTATTGACAAGGAAGCTGAGATTGCTGCCTCCTCTGCCTGCCTAATGATTTCTGGTATCCAGTCCAAGATGGTAGCTGGCCTCCCAAAATCACATGGCAGGTTTGGCAACGATATTATTTCTGTCTATGTTTTCCCTCAACGCCTATCATTTTGGCATCTTGCAGTAGCTGATACATCTGCCCGAGGACATCCAGCAGCTCGGTGTCAGCACTGGCGTGAGATTGTTGCACTCCTTTGCTGAAGATGGGCTGTGAAGTGAGGTTCAGAAACAGGTGGTACTGGAATTGCTCCTCTTTCGGTCACAAGCAATGGTACCTTTACAGATCGGGCTTGGTAGCCTGCAGATCCAAACTGCTGAGTCACACTATTGTGTTTTGGACTTTTTGTAAAGCACTAGACTATTTTCGAAGGGAAATCACAATGGAGGGATATGGCAGCTCCTGCACGGGGTCCCCCGGGACCTCTGGCTCCCTGCAGAGCCATGCTCGCCTTTGTGCGGTGCAGGACTCGAGGAAGCCCTCGCAGCCCCATGCCAGAAGAATGAGCAGCTTGCTTCAATATTTCCTTTCAATTCACTGCAGCCACTTAGGGAAGGAGTGGATTACAATATAGGAGAAAGGTTACGTCTCGTGCCTTTTTGTGTATTGCTGTGCTGCGATAGCAAGTTTTGAAAGGGTCTTGGCCTCCACATGCCCACACGGACTTTCTGCTATAGCATGTTGGGTGATTCTCTGAGAGTTCCCCATCCCCATCCCCAAACTTCTACTGTAATCAGCTGATTTCTGCATGCAAGCTCCAATCCTTAGTAATTTATTATGTTTTACAGCAGATAGCACTTGGGAAGTTTTTCTGAAGAACTACAAGTAAATTCAGTGGATAAGTGAAAGTAAAATCAGATCTGGCATGAGCAGAAGGCAAGACAAAGGATTGAAAGATGGCTTGAAATGAATCTGTAGGGGATCTTAAGCAAAGCATCTTGCCTGGCTCAGGATGCATAGTTTCTATTGCTAAAACAAAGACATAATTTTATGCGTCACCTTTATAACTCTTTGAGATCTGAAGAGAAAGCAAATTAAAGAAGTGAAAAATGTTATTACTGTATTATAGAAAAGGTGACTTTTCTCAATTTGAAATTGAGCTCTAGATTATATGCTTGTTTACCCTAGTTTTATGCCCATGTAACACTACTAGCTTAAGTGAATTTAATATTAAGCTATGCTTAGTGAAGAACAGAGGTGATGTTTTTATCAATAAGTTCCATGCCATAATAATGTCTATGGTCTCAGTTTACCCACTTCACAAAAAGCTGTCTCTCCTTAACCTGTAAAGTATTTATGCAAATAGAATCGTTGCCTAAATTCCAGCAGGATGTGAGAGCTTCTAAGCTTAAACAGCCTAGCAGCAGCTGTTGCAGCCCACCTCTATCTTCTTTTAGAAATTTTCTGTTGAAGTCTAGTTTTTTCTCCAGGGTGCCCCAGATTTAGAAGCATCCTACAAAAGATTCTGAGTGTATTTAATGTATTAAAATGTCAAAACAAGCATAATCCAGCCATGCTGATCCACTTGTGTAGTGAATTTCTACTAGTATGAAAGCTTACAAAGATAAATTTGAAGCCCTTGTATTTGACTATTCATGAAAAGTAGGTAGCTAGAAGATAACTGGAGGTTAGATAACTACTAGAAGTTAGGTAACTACTAGATAAGACAGATAACTGTGTTTTTCTGAGTACTTACAGAAGAAGTCTGACTAGGTGACCTACAGGAATAGAAATAATACGATCTTTGAAAGCAAGCACACCTACCTACAGGTTAAATGGAATACTCCTCAGCATGGAAAAGAGGGAATTTGAGGGAAAAAAAAGCCATTGGAAAATTTCAATAGAAAATCACTTCAACTAAAGATTGAAAAATTGGCTTTGGAAGATTTCAACTAAAAATCGCTTGTAGCTATTGTCAGATGACGTTGTATGCAAAGGGCAAAGGCTAATTTTCCTTGCATTAATTTGTGATGACCGCCTCTCTACTGTTCAGCACTCATAGGATTGAGGGAGGGCTGTCACCAGCCCTGCGCGGTGAGGAGGGGTTTTGTTTTGCTGTCTGACGTGCCAGCCCCCTCCAGCACGAACCAGGGGGCTGGGAAGACCCCTCAGGGAAGCTAAAGAAACAGACGTCCTGGTTCGTGGGTTGGAGGCGGATCAGCATGCACCTGGTCGAAGTCTTCTAACTATGAGGAATATGATTACACGAGGGATAAACAGGATTTGTGAAAACAAACATAACTACAGGCAGGCACATTAAGCCAAATTCATTCCTAGTAAACCTTGCCTGGCTCATGCTGCAGGGGTGAGTTGGGCTCCGTGGGTGACCTTATCTAAGGCTGGAGCCATGACATCTAATACGCACGGATATTAACGCTGTACATACTTGGAGCCTTTCATTTATAAATGGATCGACAGACAAATTCAGTCTGGCGTAGAGAAGTCAGGATTCCCTGAATTCACCCGCGCGCGTACGTGCCGCGTGGCACAACCTATACTCTCCGTTTGTGCCTATATATAGAAAGTAAATCTACGCGGCGGGGCCGTGGGGGCGGGGGAGGCTTTGGCCCTGATCCATTACACCTGGCCTTTCTCGCGCACCATGAAAATTTCATGTTGTTTTCCTCCAGTTTCTCCCGCGGTCTTTGTTCCTCTGGCCAGCGCTGACCAGCAGCCCCCCGGCCAGGCGGGCGGCGAGCCCGGCGGGCTGCCCGCACGCTCCCTCTTGCTGCTCTTGCAGCTTCTAATGAGCCGTCAATCAACGGCCTTGTTTCTTCGAAGCTTATCTTGTGACTGCTGAGAGGGGCCAGGGCTAGGGATAACGTGCAAGCTGGAAGAAAAGACACCAAGAGCAAATTTAAAGTGCTTTTTCAGTTTTACGACCAAGATTTTTCTCCAAATTATTGTCACGTTCAAGCTCTCACCATGAAAATAGTGACTCGGGATTACAGTGCATAAACAAACCGGTACTTTAGTATGAAGGAAGAGCAGTAATCCGTACACCTTATCAAAGCCATCAGATAAACAGGACAAATTACCTTGCGTCAGACTGGCTGGCAGGTCACCTTTTTTGGCAGAAAGAAAGGAAGCTCATTTCTAGAGATGAGTCAAAATGGAACCATGTTGCTAACCCACAAAAGCTTTGGAGGGTTAATTACGAGACAAGTTTTAGTTCTTCTTTAGGTACATCTTTACCGCGTTCGTAACTCGGCTTCGTTACAGACCTGTGGGGAAAAGTGAAAGAGGCTTAAGGGAGCTGCGGTGGGCTCCAAGGCAGCTGGGGACAGAGTCACTGGAGGAGGCCTGGGGTCCCTGGCCCCAGCTCAGTTCAGACAGAGCCGCTCGAGTTGAGGTTTGCAAGGCAAAGTCTCGCTGGCAGAGCCTGGCTGCTCTTTTCTGCAAGGCGACCAGACAGACTGTTTGAAGGCATCACTGAAACGACTCATCTGAACTTAGGGGGCACCGAAGACTTGCAGAGCTTTTTGCGTTGAAGTGCAAAGACCTGAAAGGATCTTCCCACAAATTCATTCAATTTGATAAATTCCTAAGCCAAGCTCCTCTTTGTATCCTACTCGGCAGGAACTTTCTAACCTTTTTCATTGCTGTCCCTAAGAGAGACGATTGAGAACTAAACTGGAGTCCGACCAATTAATGTTAACCAAGCAGCTTTGTTTTATACCTAGATGAAGATGATCATGCAGCTTTAATTTCAGAATAAAATGAGAAAAAAACCACTCATATTTCAGAGTAGCTGAAGATGGGATCTTGTCTTTCTAGACAAGTGAGGTTTTTTTACAAGCTGTTGTAGCAGAATCAAGATGTAGGGGATTTTTTGAGGGGAGGGAAAATATTTTACTTAGTATCTTAGTTTCCTGAAACAATTTTAACATAATAAACAATTTCCATTTCTGAATCCAGGATAACCCTGATTTTCTATTATTTTGACCTTGTAGAACAAATCTTAGAAACCTTTCCGCCCCATCCCATCTCCCTTGTAACATACATATCTCCTTTGTAACCTACATATCTCCCCAGCACCTCTGTGCAGTGAGGGGAAACGCCCCACTGTTTACAATGGCAAGAAGCTGAGGCTCAGGGAAGCTAAATGTCTTGCCCAAGGCCACATGGGAAGTCTGTGGCAGGTGAGAGACTGCGCAGGCAGCTGGCACCACTCCACCACCCTTTACACCACCAAAGTCAGCCACCATTCCAGTCCAACAACATTTTCTACCCACTTCAGATTTTTTTGTGCACCAGGTTTACATGCCAGATAAACAGCTGAACAGCATTGTCAATTCAAACAATTCATTGTGAACCTCAAGATACCTAGTGGTTTCTGGCACGCCCAGCTCATGAACCAAAATATTGTTTCTAACCATGGTGATGGAGGAGAAAACTTGAAAGCAAGAGTCTCAATACTGAAATGCAAGAAGTCAGGTAGAATGCCAGATACTTGGTGTTGCTAATACTGATACTCCCTCGTACAACCACGGTGAAAACATACTGCTAGCAAAGCTGGTGCTGTGATTCAACTGGAACACCAGGAGATGGCCAGGGAGGAGGCATGAGGAGGCAGTGAGGTTATGTGATCAGACAGGTGTGCGGTAAACAAATATGAAGTGTTACAAATGAATCTGTGCTTTTTTATGTATGACCCAAATTCTTGAAGGGCTGGAAATTTGGCAAAAGTTGCTCTAAGAATTCCATTTTTCGTATACATGCCTTTTTTCAAGGCGCAACCTACTTACAAGTGTCCAGGAAGAGATTTGAACATGGGTTTTGTGCAGTGTTTGCTTTTACAGTGTTTTGTGTCTTGCTGTAATAGTTACGTTGGTTATGACAAGCACGTGCCTGATGAGCCAGTTACTTGTGCCCAAAGGGATGACTACGCTTAGGAAATAACCCGGGGCTCGTGAATCCCCTTTGTACCCGTGTACCTAACTCAAGGCCAGAGGTAAATAGCCAAGGCGTAGGGAAGGGTGAGGCTCCACACGTGCCCCAGACTTCCCGGTTTCCTTCAGCGTTCCCCTGCTGAGCACCGTGGCTGCTGTAAATCTCATTCCCAATACCAGCCGCTCCAGGGCATCAGTCAGGTAATTGGGACTCACAAATCACTGTGGAGATGTTTGGCAAAACCAAGCCTTACCATGTCTTGGCCTTGGGATACAAAAATGCACCTTTTTGTCAGCTAATGTATAGCACCCGCTCTTCGACAGTATGAACAATACCTCACTTCACAGAAAAAAGCCAGCCAATGCTATTAGCGCTGGTAGAGCTAATGCCAGACCACCCTTTTTTATCCTTCAAAGGTCTGTAGGATTTGAACACAGTTAAAAGCTGTATGATCTACTGTCTCGCTGACCCTGTCTGACCTGACAGTCTAGTGTAAAACAAACTGAGGGCTCCCCGCCACGTGCTAGCCCTCCGTAGGACAATGCAGCCTTTCCAGGCGATTCTGGCTAAACCCCTCCGCAACCCATTTCCCCACAACCTGTCTTGCAGGTCATGTAGATGCAACAGTGTCAGGTCCTGGCTCTTCATAATGCATAGGCACCGCAGAGGCCATTCAGCTGCTGGGCCTTGTGTGCAGCCCTAGCAGCTGTTCCCCATTTCCAGCAAAGCAAAGGAATTTTCTGTGGGCAAAGCGTGGCCCTTGGGCTGCCAGTCAGATCACCCCATTTATAGGTGAAATCTGAGACTTTCTGGGACTAAAATGGAAAATCCCTTTCTAAATATCATCTCGAATTAGTCTATCGCATAATTCTTAGTAGTGCACAAGACTCTCCGACCATTTGTACATTTTGAAACCCCAGATACGCCAGCTGCGCTGCACAGAGCTGGCTACTGCCCCCCGGGTTCCAGCAGAGTGGTGCCAATGGTTGATCTTCTCTGAGATGTGTGAGCACAAGAGCAAAGTGCTTCTGACAGGTCACAAGCAACCAACAGCAGCCCTAGGACCAGGCTTTGAACAGTTCTGTTTGGATTCTCAGGGTCAGGGACAGCAAATCCTTCAGCACAAAAAGCAGCTCTACAGGTACAGGGGTTTTGTGTTTTAAAATAGAAAACACAGTGTTTTAAACTTACAGAACATCAGTGCCTCAAAGCTCAGGTGCAGGCCCTAAGGTCCCCAATGCTTGAGGGACAGAGACCTGGAGTTTCGCTCTTGTTTAATTGCCAAATCAATTCAAATGGTGCAGTGTCTCCTAATGTGCATGTCATCTCCCAAGATCTTTCTCTGTGCTTAGAGGAGAGCATGTCTTATTTAAAAGAAAAGTGAGAGAGAGAGGCTGTCTGAGTGGCAGGTAGCGCGCTGCAGCCCCGTGTGAATAATTGAAGTGGAATCTGGAATGCACACCACTGTGTCGGGGACTTCTGGAGACCTCATCTCGTCGGAAGAACTGACTCTTACTGGAGAGGTAATGGAGAAGTTGCTGGCCCAAATGTCTGTAGTCGCAGCCCAAGGTGGAACAGAGACACCAGGGTCAGAAGGGGCACCCCTCGTAGCACAAAGTATATGGGATTTGAAAACCGGGCACTGGTCCAGTGCCTAAACACAAGCTCGCAAAGAGATCACTCAGTGATGCCAAGGGCAGCCAGAAGCTTCCTCCTAAGAAAAGGATGCTAGGATTTCTGAAACAGTGATGCCATGGGAGATGAGGCTCTAGAAATCTCCTCTTACCCACTCCAGGCGTGCTCAGTAGACTAGTTCTGAGTTGAACACAGGACAGTTTGCCTCTCACACCCACTGCACAACCCCAGTTGCTAAATTTGAAGCACAGAACCAAAGCACAAAACTCTTCTTACTTTTCACATCATGGGAAGAGTCTCTGAACCAGCAGGCATAGAAGACCAGGAGGAAAGTAGTCCCAGGAAGGTGATGGAAACTGTATTTACGTGGATCCCATGGTCCTAAATCCTCTACAAGTTTTGCTGGAGGGAGTGCAAATGGTCTGTCAGAATACGGGAGGAACAGAACAGAAGAGGAGGATGACCTGGGATGTCTCCAGATGAAAATTCTTGGAATTCTTCTCTAATATTTTGTCTTCATCTGGGAAGATTTGATTCTTCCTCTTTTCCCCACATCTCTCCCAAAAATGCTTCCAAGCGTTTCAGCAAAAAATAATTCCCATGGCAGCTTCTGCAAAAGTTTTTCTGGAAGCTAGTTATGCTTTTCTGACTATTGATCAAAATTAGACGGCAAGTATTACCACTGAGATAAAGATTTAAATCCCAATAGAGCAGTACTCTTCTGAACTTATTTAATGCTAACAGGCTACTGACAACTTGTGTTCTGCGGAACGCATTCATTGAGACAAAATATGTATCAAAGCCTTTCCAAGGCATAGGATTAGTTCACAAAACATTGTCAAGTTCAATCTGCTAGTAAAAGTATACTCTGCAAACTTCCTAGCTTTCTAATGAAACATCATGGGAATTAGAATCCTCATTCTTGCTAACTTTAAAAAGGGATAGCATTTTTGCTAAGGAGGTCTTGAAGTTTCATATGTACAAATTTGCATTTTGCTACAGACTCTTCTTTAAACTCAGTTTTCCAACAGCCACTGCAGGCAGACAAAAAGAGCCCGAAATGTTGTACCTATAGAGACCCACACTGCCGCCTCTTGGGAACAGAGAAGAGTTTAATGGGATGGAGGAAAGCATCTGTATAGCTACAATTGTAGGGGGAGAGAATGGTTTATTTAGTTGCTTCTCAATGATCTATCTTTCTTAGGATGCCCATCGCATCAGTATCTGAGTTCCATCTCAACTGTCTGGAAGTTAGTAACAGAAAACTGCTATTTGATCTCACTCCGTCTTTATCTAATCTCATCTACCAAGAGTACGCTCAGCAGCTCGGTATCTGAGCACCTCAGAGGAATTACATGAAGTCAACAACCTTCTTTGGCATCTCCTTTTTGGACTGGAAAAAAAGCAGTGCTTAGAACAAGGAAATCCAGACCAGTATCATGTGATTCAGCTACGCACACCCACAGGGAACGCACAGGGGATGAATAGGGGGAGCAGAGCTGTGGTGGATAAAGAAGCTCCACTTTCTGTGGAAGTCTTCCAACAGCCACATCATAACCACTCATTAATTATAATCCAGCCAATACAGAACTCGGCATGTTCGATGTTCAGCACAGATGTCTTAAGATGTTTAACAGATGCTGAAAAGTGAACTACAGGTAAAATGTTGGTCCCAGACCACTCAGATAGCAGCAGAGCTAGAGCTGCAGTCCTTGGGCCTGGATCCAGGACAATAAATTCTCTGTGCTGGACCTGAGGTAGCCTGGCAAGGAAGGTTTTATGCCTCAGTGGACTCCCTCAACCCACAGATCTACTATGGAGGACAATTGCTTGTCACCTCCTCTCATTCCCTGCCCTCCAAGCATGCATTAACAAAACCCTTATTGACTGTCTATGTTTTACTTGGGTGCAGCACATCCCCACCCCACTGGACCCACTCCCTGCTCACATGCCAGGGACTGGGAAGGTGGATGAAGTGCACCTGGAAATCCCCAGCTCAACACTTGAGCAAGCTTCAAAGTTGTTTGTGGGCAGAAAAGGAGCAAAGATTCCAGGGCTTCAAGCTGCTAGGACCTTGTCTGACAAGGAAGGCTGTTAGCAGCAGCGCTAGCTCAGGCAGCCCTTGCACCCCCTCCCTGTGCCAACGCCTCCTTGGTTTGCCATCCTAGCTGTTTGTGGGGTTGAATGGTGGCCCAGATTGACTGAGTGGCCCTGCTTCACTCCAAGGCACATCTGAAAGAGCAGCTCAGGGATAAGAACGGGTGGTTTGGGCTGTTTAAATCAGCAGTCCTACCAGAAGAAACATTTGTCAACTTCTGCCACAGTCTAGTGCTTAAATATAAGCCCATCTACTGATGAGGCTGCTTGTCTCAGCTGCTGTTGCTGAAGCTTCTGCTACGTGGCCTGTTGACAATAAGTCATTTGGTACGTAAATTCTCATAATTTCTATGCTTCGAATTCATTTTAAGGTCTGCTGTGATAAATGTTGCCCTCCTGAGGAATAACAGAATCGTTGATTTATGCTCTTACAATTACCTCTGTTAAGTAGTCACAGCACTTAAAAAAGAGATCGTAGAGTGGCCAAAGGCTATTTTGTGCACCTCCAGGTCCACAGTTCAAATGCCACATAAAGTTTAATTGCTTTCCTGATCTAGGCTGATCAGTCCCGCTCTCTGCAGCGTGGCCCTTAGTACCCCGCTCGCTGTCAGTGCCAGCTGAGAGGGGCTGGAGCCTCCGCCGCTTTATCTCCGGTCAGGCTGAGCCAACCGTGCCTGCAATTAATAAGGGATCATGTGCTCAACTTCTATAAATAAATGAAAGGGACAGAGTCATCCCTAGGAGCCTCGTCACCTTTTAGGCACTCATGCATACTGTAAGTGCACTGGGGCAGCAAAACAGCTCAGGAACAAAATGAGCAATTAATTAAACAAATGTACAGTAACAGAGGTAACGGAGTAGCTATCTCCACAGTGGGAAAGCTTCCCAGAGCCATCTCACCTGACTGAAGCCTGGGCTAAGCCAGCAAGGTGGAAAGGAAACGAGTAAAGAAGAGCTAAGGGAGTTTTAAAGAGATTGGAGGTTGCGACTGAAAACCAGGAATCTGGTTTTGAGTCCTGTCCTCAGGGTACAGACACATTAAATCATCAAAGGCTGTGAAACTTCCAGTGCAGAGACACGCTCCTACCCACAGCAAGCGTGGAGTAACTTGAGACTGGCCTGGGGAGGAGGAGAGACAGGCAGCCGCCTCAGGAGCAGGACAGCCAGCCACCTCACCTTTATGTTGGGCTACGCTGGGTGACGGCTTATCAGGTAAGCTGGTGCTGGTGCCCTTTGCTTTGTAGCCGAGTTTATCATGTCGTAAGCAGGTGTGTCCCTATGCTTATTTACACCAGAAAGCTGATGAAAACATTGGCTGGGGCTTTATGCTGCAGTCACAGTTTTCTGCGAAAAGGGGGATAGTTCTGTTGATGAGCTTTATTCTGCACCTCAGGTGCAGCATCTCCTGTCAAACAAGGCTGACAGTAATGTGTCATGGCTCTCTGCAAAATTTGAACCAGAAGATGGAAATGTCCTAGAGAAGTATTAAGAGGTCCTGCTGTGTGAGTGTAAGAGCTTCTTCTGTCTTTAAAACAAAGATGTCCAAGTATCATTCACCAAGAATCAGTGCTAGTAGCTTCAGAACAGCTCTGGAAGTCTCAGAGCTAAAATGAAGTGTGAGAAAACATCCAGAGTCTTTCAGCCTGAGATGAATAACAGCATTGACTTGGAAAAAGATGTTCTAGCATTGGTAGCAACAACATCTAAGTCCCTCCAACATGCTCAGTTTGGCAGAAGACTGATCTTTGAAGCCACATGGCTAGAGACGATTTGATTGAGTAATCCAGAATTGCTGAGTGCAAATGTTCATTTAAAGTTATTGATAACTGTTTTATGAAACTCTCTGGGAAACACTGATTTTAACAAATCTGTTACAAAACAGCACTGACCAGCAGCTCTAGTGCAAAAGCATTACCTGAAGTGCTAAAAGGATCCATGGAATTAAGTTATTTCCAGTGTAGATGTGAATGCAGGACACATGTATGTTTTCATACATACGTAACCTCAAACGAAGATGCAAAACTAAGGAAATACGTGATGAAGCAAGCGGTTCCTAAAAATATCTGATGGGAAGAATTAAATACCTGTTCAAATAGCCAGCATTGCACTCTTCAGCTGGTGATAGGTGGATTAATGGTCAGTCTTCAGGAAAATGCTAATTAGCGTAACTGGGAACAGGTATGAGAGCCAGAATAAGACCAAGAGTTTTCATCTCCAGTCATGTAAGTGTAATTCCGTAGTGATGCTCTTGACTTCGTTGGCATAGATCATGGTTCACAGTGCTGTGACTCTGTGGGCTGTCAGTCCCTAGGCATGATATTAATAAAGGAGTTTTTTCTTTCATCTAGTAATAATGCTAATCTTTGTTCTAGAGCTATAGAAACTGATTGGACCTTATCTCTCATGGTGGGATGTAACCAGTGATGCAAGTGAAACACTTTTCCCTCTCCAATACAGGAGAGAAGACAGACAGGTTAGAAACACACACACACACACACACACACACTCCCCAATGGTGGTATTTCAAAATAAAATGTTGTGATTTCTTGTTTACCTGAATATTATAATTTCTTTGGGAAAAAAATCTGTGTGTTATTTCTCCTATTTTTCTATCGGTGAACTAAAACCTGATTTTGACTAGGTCTTTTCATGATGGCAGTAACTAAGAATTTTAAAATATTTGTATGTTTTTCATACCTTCAGCTAGTGCCTACGTTTCATCAGGTACAGCATGTTTGGTTGGCTGAATATGGCATATCTAATTGTGCCAGCTTGTGACAGGGCAAGGCTTTTCCTAGGAACATCCCCAGGACGTGTTATACCACACTCAGCTGCCTTTTATACCGATAGAAGAAACTAAGCTCAACCTAACAAAGTAATATACAAAGCAGAGGACACATGCTGATACTGTGATCTTCTCCATAGTTAACAGCATCTTGACTAACCTTGACTAATTTACAGCAAACAGTATTGCTGCTGCTCTTTATCTCAGGCTTATAAAGGGAACATGTGGCTCTGATTTACCTTTTCCCCACACAAATTACTGCATGGGGGAGTAGCAGGGGAAATAGGAGGCTAGACATAAAAATTACCAAGGAGTCTTTGCTATGTCTAAAGAAGCCCTCTAAGGGAAAAATTATAAGAATGGCAGAAAAATTGAGCAAGAAGGTTACAGTGTTATGTTAGGTACATGCAAAAGCAAGAAAACATTAGGGCAGGTCCTTGGCTGCTGTAAGCAGCTGTAGCTTCATTAAATAAATGGGGCCAGGTTGATTTACACTATAGGGGATCTGTTATGGTGTTCAGTGCCATTATAATTTCTAATGAGCGGTTTTCACTGCTATTAATTCAGCTGGTATTAATAATTTAGCTTTTGGACTGGCCAAAATAAGCTATTTTAATCAGTAAGAATAAGATTCCAAATTACCATCTGAAGTTGTCTTTTGAGCCTCTGAAAGGTACTTTTGAGCACTGCCCTGACAAGATGCCTGAAGGCAGATCTGCATGTCTGCTTGAAAGGTCTGTCTAGACTAGGGAAATGAGCAGCCCTTACAATGTGCTAATGGGTACATATTGGTTAGCACATTTTGAAACACCGAAGAAAAGGAAGAAGATGCTCGTTCAGGGTGTAGTGCCTTGTACACTGAGCGAGGTTAAAGTCCTGTCTCTGACAAGGGGCTGGGGGGAAATTGTGCTCCCTGCTCCCTTCACCTCCACTATCCCGTGCCCAGCTGTTCAGTCCTGCTCCCTGCTTTAAAAGGGATGCTCTCTGAACCTTTCTGTGAACTAATTCACTTACTAAGCCAGCAGAAAATTGATCACAAAAAAAGACGTGAATACTATTGTGGTGGTTTAGTGAGTAGGATCAGCTGATGGAAGGGTGCAAATAAGTGCCAGAGCTGAATAAGTGGCATGACGATGCTGCTGGGAGACAGGATAGGAAGGACCAGAAAATCTCCACCTTTCTTCAGCAGTGAGCTGTTTGGTTGGCTCACCCTGTCTGGCAAAACTACAGTCTATCCTTAGCATCTATGCTGAGCCTAGCAAGGAGGAGTCTAGAGGACTATGTGGGTAGACGACCACTTCAGTTTCACACGAGCCATTGAGACAGGTATACAGACACCAGCTGGCTGCCTCAGAAAATGTAAATTGGAAATGAAGCTTTAGTATCCATCTTAATTCCCTTCAGCTGAATAATTTTCCGATACTTTCCCTTTTTTTTTTGCAGTGCTGTTCAACATCTTTGTCAGTGACATGGATGACAGCATTGAGTGCACCCTCAGTAAGTTTGCCCATGACACCAAGTTGTGTGGTGCCGTGGACTCACTTGAGGGAAGAGATGCCATACAGCGGGACCTTGATAGGCTTGAGAAATGGGCCAGTGCTAACTGCATGAGCTTCAACAAGTCAAAATGCAAGGTCCTTCACCTGGGTCAGGCCAATCCTAGACACAAATACAAACTGGGCACAGAGTGGGTTGAGAGTAGCCCTGAAGAGAAGGATTTGGGAGTGTTTACAGATGAGAAGCTCAACATGAGCCGGCAGTGCGCTCATGCGGCCCAGAAGGCCAACCGCATCCTGGGATGTATCAAGAGAAGCGTGGTCAGCAGGTCAAGAGAGGTGATACTTCCCCTTTACTCTGCTCTAGTGAGACCCCACCTCGAATACTGTGTCCAGTTCTGGTGTCCCCACCATAAGAGAGACATAGATTTGTTGGAGCGTGTTCAGAGGAGGGCCACAAAGATCATCCAGGGGCTGGAGCACCTCTGCTACGAGGACAGGTTGTGGGAGCTGGGATTGTTCAGCCTTGAAAAGAGAAGACTTCGGGGGGACCTAATAGCTGCCTTCCAATACCTGAAGGGAACTTACAGGAAGGCTGGGGAGGGACTTTTTACAAGAGTGTCCACTGATAGGACAAGGGGAAATGGGTTTAAGTTGAAGGAGAACAGATTTAGATTAGATCTTAGGAAGAAATTCTTCAGTACGAGAGTAGTAAGACTTTGGAATAAATCGCCCAGAGAAGTTGTGGATGCCCCCTCCCTGGAGATGTTCAAGGCCAAGTTGGACAGAGCCTTGAGTAGCCTGATCTAGTTGAGAGGCGTCCCTGCCCATGACAGGGAGGTTGAATTAGATGATCTCTAAGGTCCCTTCTAGCCTATGCCATTCTATGATTCTATGATACTTAGTCAAAAGACAGTCTTTGCCCTAAAATATGAGCCTCTTCACAGTTGGCTTCAGTCAATCCCAAAGTTCTTTGAGCTGACTGCCTGTGTGGGGTGTGCTCTCCTTTGGCACCACTCAGCCCATCTCATCCCACTGCAGGTCACCTAATGCACCTCAGCCCACGTCCAGCTGCTCAAACCCTGCCCCTGCCCCTCTCCCTTCCATACAGCCCGTCACATTTCCTCCCTTTCTTTTGTGCTACCTAAACTCAGTGTCTCTCGTTTTTCCACTCTCCGTGAGCTTAATGTTTTTCTCCTCTACCTCCTGGGTTCACACCCCTCCCTCTTCATCCAAACTTACTCATTTTGGGCCTTATTCACCTATTTCAGATCACTGTCCCCCCTCCAGCAGCTCAGATTCATTCAGCCCCTAGCTCACAGGCTGTTGACACAACTGTACAAGTATCGTTCTTTCAGATGGATAAAAACCGATCAAGATTTGGCCCTTGGTGAACTTTTGTAAGGCACGTGGCCAATTTTTCATTATGGTAAGTGTGTTTGTTCTGCTCCTTCTGGGTACAACGGGAGCTTGCTTACTTGGATGCACAGCCCTGTGTATTATGGGGGTGTCCCTGTTCATTTTGACCTCACTATCTGTATCCAACTCTTCTTTGCAATAGGCAGCGAAGGAAGGGTAAAAACACCTAGCCCGGGGCGCAAGCTGTTAGTTCAATATAAAGAGATTTAAGTGGGAGCAATGGGAGAAGGAAACAGGCTGAATATCAGGAAAAGCTCCTGCCAGTGAGACGTGTTTGGCTGTGAAATCTTCTCCCAGGGGAAAGAGGTCAAAGCTTCATTGTTTGGAAGTAGAGCTGGTCAAAACTGTTTTTGGAGTAGCAGCAGCAGCGGGAGTGGTGGAGGTGGGGAGAAGAGCAGCAGCTGTGCATGGCTGAGCGGCAGATAGATGAGGGGAAGTGGCTGGATGCACAGCGAGCAGAAGCAGGAGGAGCTGAAGGAGGAGTGGGGCACACACCGGCACAAGTGGCACAACAAAAGGAGTAACAGAGGCGCAGTGGGGAGCAGCGGACAAAAGCAGCAGAGAAAGCAGGGAAAGCAGGAGAGAAAAGAGGCAGGGGCAGAAGAGATGCAGGACAGGAAAGAATGGTGGAAAATGCTGGGAGAAGCACTGCAAGGAGCAAGTGTGCCAGGATGAGTGACAACAGCAAGGTCTCGTTTTGGTTTTGTGAACTCAGTGGCCTTGGCTAAGCAAAGCTAGAAAGTGTTAAAGGGTAGAGACAAAGACATCAGATTTGTTGATGACATTGTTTGAACAAATCTCCCATCCTGGGGCACTTTGTACAGTTTTCTCATTCTGTACCAGGATGAAATCAAAGTGTTTCAATGCATTCCTTGACAAAGCCCAGGACAGACAGACTCAAGAAGCCCCCAGCCCAGAGTTTTGGCAGTACCTTAGAAGACAAAGGATAGGCACAGGCAACACCCTGACACTTCCCCTTTTCTTGATGATAGTTGCTTGATGATATGAGCTGAAGGAGACTGCCAGTGTTAATATTGCACGGTAGTCTCTCTGCTGCTAACTATTTTTTGTTCTGAAATTCCACATGTTCAGTGACATTTCGTTCCTCTCGCTGGAGTGAGTCCCCCACCAAGCAAATCCTATTATGATCTAAATTAGCTGAGGTTCTTCAGCTGTTCCTGCCACATACTCTATTAAAACTCATCATTAGTTATATGGTGAAGCTCTTCATTATTGCAAAGAAGGAATAATGAAGCTCAGTTTCTTACTCTGTAATATTATTAATGTTTCCTTCGCTCTAAACCAGGCTACTCATTTAATTTTGCTGAGGTAGGCTGCATAGTTTCTATGCAGTTTCTTCTGCAAAGCAGAAGGCAGTGCATAAGATCCAGTTTTGGCTTTTGTGCCAAAAACTTCATGTGCTTAACTTTTAACTTTTCCCTGAGAGATGAGGAGAATAGAGAAAAAATACAGGATCTCCCCAGGACCAAGTGACGTATCGTACAGCTAGAGCTGCAGGGGAGTCCTGATGGAATTTACCCAAAGTCCAAATCCAGACTATATTTCTGCTGCCCTGCTCTAAAGAGTTATTTTTAATTCTTACAAATCTTTTCAAATGCCAATCCACAGTGAATATTGCACGCTGAATACAAGACTTGCCAACTTAATTTGAAGAAATTGCTGATAATGACAACATCGATTGCCTTCTCATTCTGTCCTTTGTCTTCATTGTTAATCCTTTCTCAGAAACAAAACCCTACTTGGATTACTAATGACAGTCTCTTTGTTCTCCTTATTGTTTTGTTTTTCTTAATTGCCTTTGGAGGACTATTTTAAAAGAATATTCATGACAGAAGTACAAGCTGGCAGAAATGCTGTTAAAAGGAAAAGCCTTCTGTAATCTTATCTCTGGTGCAGTGACCAGGACCTTCACAGTAATGTAACTAAGCTGCCAGTTCCAAGGCTAAAACAATTTTGTGGTAGTTCAGCACAAATGGAACCAATCTAATATAAAACTGTTGAAGCTACTGGTGTTTGTTCACTCCTAGTTCACAGCAACCGAGATCGGGATCTGATGCCTTAGGTTGTCTGCGGCGTTCATGGAAGGAGTTTGAAATTAAACAGAGAAATCAGTTTTATTAAATTTAAAGTTTGGAGTCTTTTTGAGAAATGAATGAATCAGGGCCCGGGAATGAGATGCTGCTGTTGCCTCTACCTTAATTCAGGTCAGCTGAATCACACTGAGTGGTCACTGCCCGAATGCAGAGTGTCTCGGACTCTCTTAGTTCCCAGTGGATCTTCAAGACAATTTCACAGCCGGTAGTAAGAGTTAATCTCATCCAAAAGCCCAAGTAGTAGGCAACAGGGTCACTTTTTGATCTCTAATTCTGAAATATCCCTGCATGTCAGGGTAGGGCGATCTTGGTGGAGCAGGGCAGCTTGTCTGGGTAGCGCCAGGGCTGCGTACAGAGATCCTTTCACATCAAACCATCATTTTCCAGGCCTGGTATTTTAACCCAAGACAACAGTGCCCCTCGGTGATGTGATCGTGGTGTAGCATAGGGCTGAATCTGTACTCGCTTTCCCACATTTGGTATACAGCTCGGTTGGAACAAGAACTCAAAATTAGGTAAGGAGGGCAGCCGTTGTGCCAGGAATGTGTCATATACTTTATTTGTTGCAGAAAGGCCAAAACAGACAGGATAGGCCAGGGGTGTCAGGGAAAGAGAGAAGGAGCTGCCCATGGCAGCTGAGGGCTGTTTGGAGAATCAGATTCCACACATCTGTTCAGCATCATACAGGGACAGGTTTGTGTTTCTTCTGGCTCCCAAATTTGGGATGCATCCTGCAAAGGTATTGAGCATTTACAGTAACCAAAGCCAGTTTGGGCTTGGAATATAAAACGTATTACAAGATGCTCAAGATCCACAAAAGTTTGTAGAACTGATTTCATGTACAAGGTATGAGATTAATTAAATTAATTGAAAAATGCTGATTTTACCCTCTGTGACTCAGCCTCTTATCCGCAAAATAAGAATATGATCATCTGGCCTTCTAGGTGCTGTAAGGAAAAGTTCCAAAGCAGGTAGAAAATGAGGATACTATGAACACAGAGGATGCTATGGAGAGATAAACAACAATTCTATATTGAAAGCATAGCTTATATGGTTTGTACAGAAAATAATGCAGAGGGGTATGTATATACGTGATGAAGTGGAGAAAAGTAACTAATAGGTAACAACCATTCATGTGCTCTGAATGAGGTCTCCAGTCTTTAGAAAAAGCACAGTATGGTTATTATTTAATGATTGTCATCGTGTATGCACACATGGACCAAATCTTGATAACATAAACATCTTGATTCTGGCAATTCCTGACTTTCAGGCTTTTGAATTTTTAAGTTTTCTGGTATTCTTCTGGCTTATTTTTTTTTGTCTTTAATGCAAAAAAAGCCTTAAACTTATAAATAACACATTTTATTTTTTTTTAATTTATTATTTATTCTCGAAACAACCTGAAATCACAACTGTTAAAGAAATCCCAATAATGTTAAAGAAATCCCAATACCAGTACCAAATACCTTCTAAATAGCAGAACTTCTAAATTAATGAAACTTCACTAAGATATGCCTCTATATATGTGTATATATATAATGCTTCACATCTCCCTTCACTCCAGAAAAATCTTTTTAAGCTTCTTTTCTCTAGTATATGTTTCATTTTGGTTCCTGAATCTGATCTTCTAAAATCCTCAAAGAATTGTTTTGCAACTAGGATTGTTGAGGTTTTATTCATTTATATGTATATATATATATTCATGTTGTTTCATAATGCAATAAACCTGCACCAGAATATTTGTGTATGTAACTGAGTCGATCAGCTAAAACTCCGAAGTGCTGCTCAAACCGTCCCATGTGTTCGCATTCTTCCCTCGAGCACTAAGTATTGCTTTTGATACAGTGGTCTTTTTGAAGAAATGCAACATGACAGTGAGCTGTGTTTTTGTACGAAGGTAACTGCCAGCCTGTTAATGGGTATCAAGTGCTCTGGTTGCTGGGGCATTGTGAGCTGCCATGGCACGGTGTCGCCCAGGATGGCAGCCCCTGCCCGGCGGCTGAAAATGGCCCAGGCTGGGCTGTGCCAGCGTCTAGTGGCCTGAGGCTTCAACATCACCAAGGGTTTCCCTCAAAGAGAAAGTAAAATTTGCAACTGCAGAAGCAAATGAGCAAACTTTAGTCAGGCATTTGGCTCCAAGAATAAAGAAATTATTAGTCTGTAAGAACAATTAAAAGGAAGTGTTAGAATAAGGTTGTATCTGTGTCTGTTTTCTGTTTCACCCTGTATACCTTGCCGTGCACATGCTGTAACTATCTCTTTGGTTTTCTGCTTTAGACCAAAAAGCTTAGAAGTTGCTAAGGGAATACTGCTTTATTTACATGTTTCATGTAGTTTACCTGCCACATGGTAAAGCTCAGTTTTCTTCATTTCTGAGTCAGTCACTAGTGTGTTCTCAGAAGGTTGCAGTGGACAGTCGAAAACAGAAAGAACAGCTACAACGTGTTTCTACCATACTAAAGCCATGCAATATTTTCTTAAAGGAGACTTGGTTATGAACTGTGATGTATTAATTTTATCCATAAACATCATTTCAGGTTTGGATTTGTAGGAGCTTGGCAACGTAACTCGAGCTAAATTTCCGGAGAAGAGAGTAACGCAGAAGCAGAGACCCAGTATAAATACAAATCATTCCTCATTCTGAACAGGCACATCTTCAGCAGGATTTTCAAACACACTGGGCACAACCTTACACTGTTTTCCTGAAAGTGAAAGATCTTGTTCCGATGATCAGAACTAACACTGACTGTCTCTGGTAATATTAAAGATAATTAGATAATGTCACTTGCCCGTAACAAAAATAGCTATTCTTTTCTAATGCCAGTTTTTGCATTAAGACAATGCCACAGATTTCAACTGAAGTTCTCCTGTTTGTATTACTGTCGGACTACGGGACTAAACAGGGAGTTCAGTTGATTCACCTAGACACATGAGGTCCATGAAGATCCACATATTAGGCTCAGAATTAAACAGAGAATAAAATTAGTCCTCCCATAAGAAGTAAAGTGGCCTTAGTTCTTCACTTTACATGTCAAGTATCCCTAAGCTTTCTTTTTTCTCCCCTGAGTCAGAGCATCCAGAGAGGTTTTATTTGATGTTCATCACCTTTGATGCATTAGCTCCTTCACTTTTAGTAACTATAACAAAGTAGACAAGCCTTGTGTGAGGAAGCATCAGGGTGCCAGGTAGCAGGTTTATATCAGATGCCATGAACCTCTAGGCACAGAAAACTTCTAACTTCTGCTGATATACTACCAGTGGCAGCATTTCTCTATCTTTTGTTTTGTGTGCTCTTTAAAAAAATATCAAATGTTAGACAGAAGTTATTTTAGGATCCTTATGAATGCTGTATCATAAGTCAGGCAGTCAGCTGGACTCAGATGCATGTACTGGAAAAAAAAAAACAACAGCAAGGATCTCAGTATCAGGCAGCACTCATCCAGGATGTATGGATTAGTATTCTCACCTCCCAACAAGGCTTTTCCAAAACAGTGCAAGGCCGTGTATCAAAGGCTTAACTCACTAATAAATGTCACTGAATACTCACTAATTAAACTGTCAAACTTGGATTCCTAAAAAAGTTATCCCGATTTTGCTTTTCTACATTTTATTTTACTTGTGAGTAGCAACCTTCCGCTATACAACTGATGATTGTCGTTGACAAAAGACAGGCAGAAACATTTGTGTATAGATCTTGAATAAACACACTGTGGAACACATCTGTAGATGTGTGTACGTGTATACATACGTGTTCACACGTTTAACATGACATGAGCTTTCAAGCTGTTTTGGGGTGCGTTTTTGTCATTTTTAATGTACAGTAAAATGTTGCTTCATAGTAATGAATTACAATGCTGTAGTAGAAGGAATTAAACCAAAGAGCACATTTACTATGGTAAGACTTCCCAGAGACAGGCAATTTCCATAGACAATCCCTATCAGTTACACAGATATTTAGTTTGCATATTTTGTGAAACGAGATAATCACAGAGGTTTTGTCTCAGCCACAATCTGATGTTGGTATAATAGGCATGCAAACTCAGGATGTACAACAAAAGGACTGTATAAAATGTAGTTCAATTTAAATCTGCTTACTTTAGAGGATCCCCACTTTTATCTGAGCATTGTTATTTTTAAAGTCAATAGGAATGATTTACATTCTTTGATCCAATGTAGGGAAAACTTTGATCCATAAGGGAGCTCTAAGCTTCAGTCTCAGGGATGGGAATGTAACTAAAATCAGGAGTTACTCAGCCAACTTGTATTAAATTCCATTGATTGAACTAAAAAGCAGCCTGGCTCCTGGCAAGTAGGATGGGATTATAATGGAAACACATGCATGGTGTGCAGTGCTCTTCATGAGAAAAGGGATGATCTGATTTGATTAAACTCTAGAGAAATTACTATTCAGAATATAGAGTGAGATGGTCACCTCCTATTACTCTTGAGGGATGAGAACAGAGTCTAAACATTATTTCTCTCCTCACTGTTTCTTATTAGGCTGGTTAGACAACTTTCTGCTCTGTTTGTTTGTTCCTTTAGTGAATTCTGATGTAATTGAATCACAGCCTGGGTGTCCAATGCAAGGTTAAGTGTTGCTAATGAACAACAAAATTCTGACAAAATCCTCATTGCATCTTTCAAGTGCTTGTGACTGCAAGATATGGAGATGCTTGGTGTGTCCCATGGTTGCAGTCTCTAACTGTGCTTTGGTCTTGCAGTAATTCTGTATTGAACATGGGGAGGGAGACCAAACAGCAGGTCATTGGCCCAGATGTCTGAGTTTCCTCTGAAAGAAAAATGTAATTGTAGACAAGAAGGAAACTGGTATTTACCCAGTGGTGACAACTGAGAAACCAGGACTGCACCCACTTGAACCTCAGTCCGAGATGTTTTTCATATTTCTTATATTGTCTAACCTTGAGATCAACCTAATTCCAGATTTTTGGGAGAAATTCCATAAACAGGAGTGATAACTCCTTTTCTTTCTATTTATAGCTAAGACATCCTGTTCACTGCAGCACATGGTACAGCATGGCAATATCTTAAGCAGGACCACTGTTCTGATGGAAGTTACACATGGAAAAGTCAGATAGACAGGAAATGTTAATCTGCACTAACAGAGTTTTAAAATCAAATAAAACTGATGCACTATGATGTGAAAGTAAATAAAAAATTTAGTCACTTCTTTGTCAACAGAATAACTTTTTCCCATGAATTTCACATACAATTTAGAAGTATGATGATATTTTATGCAGTATGTAATCTACAACTTCTCATTTAAATTGTTTTTTGGGGGAGAGGAGCTTTAAAGCTTTAGACATATTTTGTGTATGTTTCTATTGTAAAGTGCATATGTCAGCTACTTCTGCCAAACTGAAGCTAACTTGATAAACATCCTCACAAGACCTCCTCATTAAATGACATCCTATAACGTGTGGAGCAGTACAAGATGTGGTTGAACACACATCAGCTGTGTTTATGTCAAGGCGCTGATCCACAAGTTAATAAGGAACCAAAATATTCATTAACTTCAATGAGCGCTTCCCTTCTTTAGAAGTGCATAATCAAAGCTGTATGAACTATGGCCCAGATTTTTCTGAGCAGTTGTGTGTACCTATCTTCCAGTCTTATTTTAAGTCCTTCTATTTAAATCTTTTGGATTGTTTTGAAAGGCTAAGCTGTTTGTTATATTTTATCTGAGAATATATCCATAGTAATAAAACTACAGAAAGACATTTTTCTTTATAAATAATCAGTAATTATGGTTGTCCAACCACTGAGACCAGGCTGCTGTACATATCTGCTGATGTATGTATGAAAAATATGGAATCTGGATTCAATAGGCAATCTGCTGATTTTTTTTTTCTTTGCTGTCATGTACTGTGAAGACAAAGAAACTCCACAGCCACTATAACTAGCCATAGGATTGCTTTGGACGTATTTTCCAGGAGTACCTAAATGGAAAAACAGACGCATTAGACTCTTCTCCCCTGCTCTTCACAATGCTGGCAGGGAAGGCAATGAGCAGCTAGCAAGCGTAGACAGGACTCCCTAAGCTCCAGTGTCACTGGGCTACTGTTAGAGCAAGCCAGTGCCACTGGTGCACATACGGCGAGCATACGGACAGCGGCAAGCTAGGAGGAATAAACCAGCTTGAAGAAAACATGTTTTTAAGAGAACAAAAAAGGCCACAGTTAGACTCTAACTCAAGGAGTCCTACTTCAGTGAGACAGCAAGGTCGTCACCTGCAACAATGGCCAGGAGTTTTCCAGCCTGCACAGCCTGTCCTGGAGTCCAGACTGGCGCACCCTTTACAAGAAATCCATGGATCACCTGGAAGAATCCACAAGGGAGGGGTAAAAATGAAGTTACAGAGTTTCCAACTCTGTTTTGTGGACATGCAAGTATGTGCTATTTAATGATCTTTAGCACGCTTTCTAGTGTAAAGGCCATTAAATTTTAACCAGTGCAACTTTCTTTATCAATGCCTTATGACTGCACCTGCCACAAAGGCCAAGTGTCTGAATAATGGGCACCAAAGATGTTCTGTGAAATTATGTACCCCACAGGCACAACTTTCAGAGATGTTAAATTACAAATGCAACTTTCCTCTCTTATGTATTCTGTACCCACTTTGCCTACATAGAAATAGAGCGTATCTATTGGTATGTGTAGGGATAGAGAATGAAAATGGTGTTATGATGTTTTTAGGGGATTAAAATACATTTTAATTGGTGGTATAACAGCAGATGTAATGCTGCTTTCTGCATCATTCAATACACTTGTGGCAAGAGCAGAGTCTTCAATTCTAGCAGAAATTACAATAACTGAGAGAGGTGATGGCTAGCTCAAATTGAATATAATTGTAGAAGGCTGATTCATTTGATATGGATAAATTTGGATTCAGTCTCTAAAATTAGTGTACTACCCATTCAAACCCAAAGAAGAATATAATTGCATATCCCTAGCTAAATCAGAGTACTTTATCCCAGAAGACAAGTGTACCTTGTTATTTTCAATAAGAATCAGTTGTGGAACTAATTGGCAATATTTAACTGCAGACTAAATCTATATTTCTGATCTATATTCAGCTGCAGATCAGAAATGGCATCCGACATTTGGAAAGAAATTAAATCTTGTAATTATGTTGTAGGTCTTCCAAGTCTACTTATTTAGATTTAGGATTCAATATATAACATTGGGAGTCTGTAGAAAGTACACAATATACACAAAACATCTGATGAAGTCCTTTTATTTCTGAATAGGGAATGTTGATCTGTACTTCCAGGATACCGCCACAAAAGTTACACTCTAAAACTGTGGAGATAGTTAACATGTGATTTCACTTTTTCCTAACTGATGTTTCTCTCATTGTAGCACAATTCTGCCCAGAAAACTCACACTCTAGACTCTGACACGTGCTTTAAAACCAGTCTGACCAAACTAAAATGCGTAAGTACTAGCTGAACTGTAGCCTGTCCTTAATTAAAACGAGTGATTGCTATTCTAGTAGCATGACCACGAGAGGGCATATCACCAGTTGTGATAGTAATATCTCACTGGTGCTATACTGCTTCATACAAGACTTTTATTTCTACTTTTCCTGTCTTTTCCAATCACATTGGGAATTTTGTATCCTTCTGTGTTAATTAAATGACATACGTCTACAGGCAGGTTCTTATTCATCCCATAATTGCTAGCTCAAAGCAACGAAAACGAAGGGTGGACATTAGAGATCATCAAACTAAGATATATTGAGCCTGTGTTCACTTAGAAAAGGAAGCAAGGGATAGGAGGCAAACAGATAAGGAGGACAGAAAGTATTTGTGGAATAAATAAGATAAAAGCATGGGAAAAGCAGGGGAAAAGTATAATAGGTAAAATTCTAAACTGAAAAAGTATAAATTGTATTATCACAAAAGTGGACATTTCTAAGCTTTTTAAAAGTACAAAAAAAAAAAAGCACCATAGCATGAGGATGAAAGATGAAAAAAGGTAAATGAATGAATGCAATGTTGATTTTCCCTAAGTATCACACATGATTTTAGTTCACCAGAGGCCACAACAACAGAGCTGGAGAGATGCATTCAAGTGTCAGCTTCATCTGGCAATTTTAAAACTTCTCGTCTCTGGCCTCCCCTCCCAGTTCGCACAGAACACAGGTTAGAAGCTGTGTTTTCCATGCAGATGTGCAGACCTGACTGATTAAATTGTGGAACATTTTACCTGCTCCTGAAGTGTTTATTCCCTACAATTATTACCTTCCTCTCTTTTTTGACAAGGGCACGTTGCTTGAATTAAATTGTTGGAAGATCTATTATTATTTTGATTACGGTCATATTATCCTGTGGAGTTGTCTTGCAACAGTGAGAAAATGGCTTTTGTCACTTTAGAAATAAAATAACTACTGCTAGTGCTTACTTAAGTAGGAGTTAGGATTTTGTAAGTAAGGGGCAGCATAGAGTATTATATGCAGAAGTAAAATTGAGTCAGCTATTCGGCATATTTATAATCTTATTTAAAATGAGATTTATGCTTGACCAAGGGATTCTCCTCTGTCTTCTTTCCTGTGGGACAGTAGGCCTTTATAACTCTTGGGATGTTACTGAAGCTCATCAGAGATACTTAATATTTTGGGGTCTCTTCTGAATTACTCTCTCAGAGCAGGTGTTCAAACCAGAGGATAATGGTTGCTTTACCTGATATTCGTTAGGGATGATGCAATTTGCAGTAGCAAATTGCTATATTCTCCCATTGCACTCAAAATCAGGAGAAGTAAGAATAGATCTACTTTACCCACACTAATAACATTTTTTAACAGTATTTTTACTTAAGCATGATGTTACTCAGCATCATTCAATAGAAACCCAAGTTCCTTTTAGGGTCAGACAAGGCAAGTGTTCTGAGAAAAACCCACAAGGTAAGGTAACTGTACATTGTCACATCTATATCGTAATGCATATGCCCCAATGCTAAATCAGACTTGCATACGTAGCTTGAATTCTCAAATATCCTAAGATTTGACATCTGAACTTTGAAACCATGAGGTTATTTTGATGCGGTATTTTTTTTAATCTATATTGAAGAGTCATACATGTAGGTAGATGGATATAGATACATACACATATAACCAAATTATCTAAATAAGGGATAAGAGATTCACAGTTTTCAGTCTCTAGTTGATCCAGTTTGCAGCTTTGGGAAGGGAATACTGTGCCACTTTGCAATGAGTGTACATCTAAAAGACTATTTTTTCAGTGACCAAAAAGAAAATTTTTCTCTTAAATGAAATTGTGAATGTTCTATGTGGACTATTTAAACATACCCAATACCCGGCCTATAGGCCATTCAATCACTTGACATCTCTAATTCAGATCATTAATTCTAGGGGCAAGCCTGCACATCTAAAAGGAGAGTTTTCTTCTCTTGACTGGGGTTTCTTTGAGCTACTGCTATAAAAAGATTTAATAACAAACAGGAATTTACTGTCTGTGCAAGCCTGTCCTACATCCTTCCCTGTATCATGCTTCTTTTATTAGGAAAAATATTTCCATGAATCCTCATCTGCCTACTAAGTTGGAAAAACAGCATTTCGAGATTGTCACCCATTTATAACCCCCTTCAAAGACAGAGCCAAGAAGCTGCTATTCCGGCTGATGCTTTCGCTGCTGACACAAAGACAGCGCAGGTTTGCCAGACAGCCTTGTGAGAGGGCAATTAGCAAGCAGCCCTCGCCTCAGTGCAACTCAAGCCATCGCTTGCTCAGATGAAGGGAAGCTGTCAAAAGCCAAATCACTTTCTAGCAATCGACACCTGAAATCAGGTCAGCGACTTCACAGTGTAAGGCATTTCTTGCTGTGCCCAAGAAAATGCAGTTTGCCTTGCTTGCCGGTCTCTCTTGACAGTCTTAATAGGACTTCTTGCAATCTTGTTACCTCCTTTGCAAGCAAAATGCTAGAGGAGGGAGGTTGAGGTGTTCCAGTTTCCTCCAAAGATGGAGCCATAGCCGTGAACTTTTATACACTCAAATTTCAAAAGGTTTCTGATAAGCCAGGGATGATGTGTCAGTCCTTACATGAAGACATTCAACATCCTTTATGATGTTTCATGATTGTCTCAATCTTGTCTTGTAGTTAGTATTATGCCTCCAGCTAGACTATTAGACATAATGCCTTGCAAGCACAAGGTGGTTCAAATCTAGCTTGAATCATCTTACTTGGTAAAATCATAGAATCATAGAATGGTTAGGGCTGGAAGGGACCTTCAAAGGTCATCTAGTCCAACCCCCCTGCAAGGAACAGGGATATCTCCAACTAGATCAGGTTGCTCAGGGCCTCATCCAACCTGGCCTTGAACGTCTCCAGGGATGGAGCATCCACCACCTCTCTGGGCAACCTGTTCCAGTGTTCTACAACTCTCATGGTAAAAAATTTTTTTCTAATATCCAATCTGAATCTACCTCCCTCTATTTTAAAACCATTACCCCTTGTCCTATCACAACTGGTCCTCCTGAACAGCCTCTCCCCATCTTTCCTGTAGGCCCTCTTGAGGTACTGGAAGACCGCTATAAGGTCACCCCGGAGCCTCCTCTTCTCCAGGCTGAACAGCCCCAACTCTTTCAGCCTGTCCTCATAGGAAAGGTGCTCCAGCCCTCTTATCATCTTCGTGGCCCTCCTCTGGACCCTCTCCAACTGGTCCATGTCCTTCTTATGTTGGGGGCTCCAGAACTGGACGCAGTACTCCAGGTGAGGTCTCACGAGGGCAGAGTAGAGGGGAAGAATCACCTCTCTCGACCTGCTGGCCACACTCCTCTTGATGCAGCCCAGGACGCGGTTGGCCTTCTGGGCCGCAAGAGCACATTGCCGGCTCATATTGAGCTTCTCGTCCACCAGTACTCCCAAGTCCTTCTCCTCAGGGCTGCTCTCGATCCATTCTCCGCCCAGTCTGTATTTGTGCCTGGGATTGCCACGACCCAGATGTAGGACCTTGCATTTGGCCTGGTTGAACTTCATGAGGTTGGTACGGGCCCACCTCTCCAGCCTGTCGAGGTCCCTCTGGATGGCATCCCTCCCTTCCAGCGTGTCGACGGCACCACACAGCTTGGTGTCATCGGCGAACTTGCTGAGGGTGCACTCCATGCCACTGTCCACGTCACCGACAAAGATGTTGAAGAGGGCCGGGCCCAACATGGACCCCTGAGGGACGCCACTCGTGACCGGTCTCCACTTGGACATTGAGCCGTTGACCACTACTCTCTGAGTGCGGCCATTGAGCCAATTCCTTATCCACCGAGTGGTCCATCCATCAAACCCATGCCTCTCTAGTTTAGAGAGAAGAATGTCGTGCGGGACAGTGTGAAAAGCTTTGCACAAGTCCAGGTAGATGATATCCATTGGTCGACCCTTGTCCACCGATGCTGTCACCCCATCATAAAAGGCCACCAAGTTGGTCAGGCACGATCTGCCTTTGGTGAAGCCATGTTGGCTGTCACCCACCACCTCCTTGCTCTCCATGTGCCTTAGCATGGTTCCCAGGAGAATCTGCTCCATGACCTTGCCAGGCACAGAGGTGAGGCTGACCGGCCTGTAGTTGCCCGGGTCCTCCTTGTTCCCCTTTTTAAAAATGGGGGTTATGTTCCCTCTCTTCCAGTCATCGGGGACCTTGCCAGACCGCCACGACTTCTCAAATACAATAGCCAGTGGCTTGGCAACTTCATCCGCCAGTTCCTTCAGGACCCGCGGATGGATCTCATCAGGTCCCATGGACTTGTGCACCTTCAAGTTCCTCAGATATTCCCGAACCTGCTCTTCAAGTACAGTGGGCGGTGGTTCATCCTCAGTACAGGATAAACAAATAAACAAACCAATAAGAGCACAAACCTTCCTATCAGCCTTTGCAAGACTTTCTAGATAGTTTTAAACAGAACAAGACACTTGATTGCCATTGCCTATGGTAGGATTGTCAGAGTAGTGTGGTATATCATTCCTCTTCAGACGCTTGATAATACAGCGACTTTACCAGAGTTTGAAGGATTGAAGGTGCATCAGCTGCTAGAATGTATAAAACCCATCACCCAGCAGATTCCTGACTTTCTTACTCAGCACACAGGTCTTACAAAAGGATGAGTTAGTAGATTGATTGTCCGAACAATATCAGATGAGCTCAGTAGTGTAAATGGTTTCAGTGAAGACAAAAACCCGAGTAATTTCTAATTGCTTTCCTAGATGTAGACATTAGAGGATTCATGCAGATAGAAAGAGGTAGAAATTCTTGTATACAGGATATTCTCTGCAGCATTCTCACTTCAAGCTGCCAACCACTGCTCTGAAGATGCTTCCAAACAGAATTTATTACAATTTTTCTATATCTAGATCTATATCTCTCTTACTATAGAGATCTTTAGCTCTCTCTATATCTAAATATAAAATAGATCTCTATAGAGATTATTGGTATTATATCTACATATTATTATATAGAATAGTGTTATTGATCTACATTGTTATTATCTATATATCTATTATCAAATATATCTGAATAAATATATATTACACATTATTATATATTTATATGATTTATCTCTATATTATTATAACTATTATTACTAACCAGCAACTATTATTACTAACCAGCAACTATCTCTAAGGAAGAAAACAAGGATCAGCTGGTGTTCACAATGCTCTTCAAAGCAGTGAACAAAGATTATTACAAGCTACAGCAAACTCCTTTGAGGTTACCAAGGCAAATGGGGTATGTTTCAAGTTAACTTGTGGGAACAGCAGTATTTCAGCCCAGAAGAGCACTTGGTCAATAAAGTTTCAACCAGAAAAGTCAACAACAGTATGCCACACAGGACTGTAATTCCTTTTCCAAGTAAGTTAAGACTAAATAGGTGAACCAGGTCATAGATAAATCTCTGATTTTTTTCAAACCCTGTCAAACATTTTATCATCAAGCAGCTGTTTACTGGATGCTGCACAAGCACCAACATACGCTCTATAGAGCTGGATAGCTTCAGAAAGGTCTGGAGAACCTGGTAATATACGGCAGGCAGCTAGTAACTCACCCTTCACATCCCAGGGCTAGCTGCCTACCTTTGCATGACATTTTTTCCCCCGTGCTTAGTATTTTCTGTGTCTATGGCAGATCATAACCTACGCCAGGGAGACTGGCATGTGAAAACTACAGTCAGTAGAAGAATCATAGAATCATAGAATGACATAGGCTGGAAGGGACCTTAGAGATCATCTAATTCAACCTCCCTGTCATGGGCAGGGATGCGTCTCAACTAGACCAGGCCACTGAAGGCTCCGTCCAACCTGGCCTTGAACACCTCCAGGGAGGGGGCATCCACAACTTCTCTGGGCAATTTATTCCAAAGTCTTACCACCCTCGTACTGAAGAATTTCTTCCTAAAATCTAATCTAAATCTGTTCTCCTTCAACTTAAATCCATTTCCCCTTGTCCTATCAGTGGACACTTGTAAAAAGTCCCTCCCCAGCCTTCCTGTAAGTTCCCTTCAGGTATTGGAAGGCAGCTATTAGGTCCCCCCGAAGTCTTCTCTTTTCAAGGCTGAACAATCCCAGCTCCCACAACCTGTCCTCGTAGCAGAGGTGCTCCAGCCCCTGGATCATCTTTGTGGCCCTCCTCTGAACACGCTCCAACAGATCTATGTCTCTCTTATGGTGGGAACACCAGAACTGGACGCAGTATTCGAGGTGGGGTCTCACAAGAGCAGAGTAAAAGGGGAGAATCACCTCTCTTGGCCTGCATCTAAATATTTTCAGCTTTTGAATGTGTCATTAATTTCTGATTTTTCCTCACTTATGAGGCGCAGCACACCAATAACATCCCAGAGTATATTTATATAGGGATACATCAAAAATGTCGGTTGCGCCCCAGCTGTGCTAAAGCGTGAACATGCTGCATTGGCTCCCTTCAGACCTGGACGTGCTCTTTCCTCCCCACAGAAAGAAGAGGAGGACCAGTGCGTGGCTTTTCCAGGGGCCTGAGCAGGTCAGCAGGCATTAATTACCCTCATCGGCCTCAGGTGGGGCCTCCACCCGTGCATCATCCACCCATTGGTCCTGCCGCTGCATTTCAGCCCAGGCTGGGGCTGTGTGTGAGGGTTAGGGGCTCCTGGTGCTGTTTTGCTCTTGGACCTGCCTTATTTCTGTGGATGTGGTTGCTGGCTGTGGTTACCCTGGCTCCTCTTGCTCAGGTACTGTGTGACTGTGCCTTTGTTTGGGGGTGGGGGGTGCAAAGGGGTCACTGCCTTGTTGCCACCCGGGCTGCTGCTGTTTCCTGGCAGGAAATATGAGTCTTGTAATTGAAATAGACTTGGGCTGCTGCTGTTGTGAAAGTGAAATACCAGTTCTGGAGCAACTTGAGCCTTCAATCCCTTGCTGAAAAGGGGCTTGGTTTGTGCTAATTCCTGTGGTGGTTGCAAAGGGAGAGAAACACTGGACTAACTGTGAAAATGGGTGTTTAAGCTGCGGTGATAGACCAAAGAAGGGAAGGAAGCTACCTTGGAGAAAGCACAGTGGCTCACTTAATACTGCTTACTATCTATTTTCTAGAATAAGTAAAAGCACTTTCTGTGTGGATTCTGAGAAAACACATTGCAACAATAAAATTGTCCTGCATGCCTTGCCTCAGTGGCCTATATTAGGCCCCGAACTGCGATAAAGCAGGTCTGGTCTTTGTCTGATTTCTTTAAGTAAATGCTAGTTCAATCGATGTACTGGGGTCTGTTTCAGAGCCAAGTACCTGTAGGTGGTTTATCTGATATGCACGCATTGCATAAAGCAAGCCCACAGGGCTGTGACATTTAATGTTTTTTCTACAAACAGTGACAGTTTGTGGCTCTGCAGTTAAAGCCTCCTCTGCCCCAAACAAAAAAAAAAACCCACACAACAACTGATGTAGCTTTTTAGATGGGAGAGTTGCAATAATCTTGTTATACTTTGTTTAATATAGTCTTCTGAATCTTATTAATCAATTCTTCTGGAAAACCTACAACTTCTACCAGAACTTGAATCTCTTCCACACAAAGTTCTTGTCTTGATTCAAGGAATTCAGATGGAGAGGAATCTGCTGTGTTGGATCTAATGTCTGTCTTTGTTACAGCTTTGATAGATGGAAGAGACCTCTTGTCCTAACTGATAACTGTCTTTATCTTCTTCTCCCTGTTTTGTGATAGTAACAACATCATAACTATGTTTGGTGGTCCATGGTTACTTTTGGTCTCTTTCAGGCTATGCCGTACAACCCTGAGTTTATTCAGTCAGTTTTCCAAAATAGCTCTTCCCATTCTAGTAGTATGTCCTGCCTCTTTGGGTTGAAGACTTATTGTGTCCTCTATAACTGTATTCAATTTTGAATATAAGAGGATGCTATTTACATGCTATTTACTGGGACAGACAGAAAACTGTAGAATTTCCCTGTCTCTATAACTTGCTATGTCACAGCTTTGTCTTCTGTAACCTTTTACAATGGTTGTTTTATTTTCTCCTTTAAACTCCGTAGCTAAGATGTAAGTAATCTATCAATCTTAAAAATAAAAATAGATGTAAATTAGTAGTCATATTAAGACTTGTTCTTTCACTATGCAACACAACTTAGGCCCTGCAAAATCACTCAGCAATTTTTTCTTTCTTACTGTTTCAGCAGCCTCTCTCAAAAAAAACACTTTAGATTTCAGTTAAATGTGAGTACTGCACTCCTACACTTATTTTTCTATCCTAACTTTCCTTTGATATCTACCCGTACTACTGCTTCTTTTATCCACTGCAGCCAAAATGGTCTGGGCTAGCATAAGTATGTTTAACTTTGCATCATTCTAGTTGGACCAGGCTAGGAAGAAAATTCATGTGTGGCTTTGTGGCCTGTCAGAACGGATGGCAGTCTCTTGTAACTTGAAGTGAAGCTGCAAGCAGTTAAAGACAGGCTGAGGCTGCTTCAACTGCAACCAGAGTAAGTTATGACTGCAGCTCAGCCTCTACAACTCATTCTTCTGATTTATATTTGACTTTTTCCAAAAAGTGCATGAAAAATCAGGTGGTGTAGCACTCTAAGAATATCAAAGCCATCAAACAGCATAGCGCTGGCACAAGTATAGTTTAACCTATTGGGGTCAAGTTTATATTGCCGGATAAGGTCAGCCACTGAGAACAGGTCAGGCATTAACAAACAACTCAAGGCTTTATGGTGTCACAGAAATGCTTTTTCCACCCTTCTGTAGTTAAAGGGCCAAAGAGATGCCAAAGCCCTTCCTCAGGAGGTATTTTAAGCTTGAGCAACCTATAAGCTACTTGCACTTCTACACATTCCTTATCTGACTTTAGAAACTCCCTGCTCAACTGTGGGAACCTGAGCTTTACACCTGGGATAATTCTGTAGGATTGATCTATGTTACTTACTAGAGACTTTGCAGCACAGCTCAAAAGTGAGAAACACTCATATGACGTTTAATATCTGAATTGAGGAATATTGAAGATTTTTATTTTTACTGCTTTGTATAAGTATGCAGGTCTAGGCTTGAATTTGCTGAAATGAGAAGTTAAAACAAAACTCTGCATTTATCAGAAGGTCTTGTTCTGGAATTTGCTCAGTATTTCTGAAGAGTGAAATATGTTAAAAATAGCGGGACATCTTGAGTTTCTTCTGTAGGTAAATGTCTTCATGGTTTAATTAGTGAAAATGGAATATTCCCTCAGGTAAAGAGGAGTTTGAGTATCCCAAAATATAAAGCTAGACAAAAAAATGGTTAACATTATGGTAGGGAACAATCCTTCACTAATTTGGGTGCAAAACTGAATAATTAAATAGGTCTTGCCTTTCCCTGGTTTCTGTGATTAAAAATCACGCTTTGTACTGGGAGAAAATCCTGGGGACAGAAGAGCTCTACAAAGATCCATCTGAGGAAACAAACTCTCTGGAGGATGTTAACTCTAGAGACTTTGCCTCTTTTCTTCCAGGCATCCCTGTACCTGGAGTGTCTTTTCTCAATCAGGTTTCCTTCGGTAAACCCTGAGACTTCAGTGTAGGATGAGGAAGGTGATGTGCTTTCCCAGCTTGTTCTCCTGTTTTTAGCCTTAGTCTTCTGTCTCCTCACCTCTCTGAACTGTGAGATGGGAAGACAGGCTGTATGAGGACCACATCTGTTCCAGTGAACCCGTATCAGCTGCTGAAGAACAACATAGTGGGCATTCTCCTCTTTCTCCAATGCTATATTGCAAGGTAACTTCCTACTCTGCCCTGTAGGAGTTTTAGCAGAAAAGTGGCAAAACTGTTGGCTGATCAATAAGGGTGAGAGTAAACGAGCTAGAGCCCTGAAATGTCAGATTAAAGCTGTGTAGTGCTGGATTATTTCAAATTGAAGTCTCTCCCATAACATCAGAAGGAATAAGGTATTGTGTAACTCTTGGATTATACCTTGGACATTTTTGAGTGATAGAATATTAACACGTTACTGATAGATGCTTCTCTCGTTTCCATCCAAATAAATTCGTCAAGAGATTTGTAGGACAGCAACAAGTCTGTATTGATTGTGTCTTCCAGGTATCCTTAAAGGTAGTAAGAAAGCAAATAAATCTTTTCCTCTAAGACTAAATATACAGGAATCTGAATCTTCACTGGGAGAAGAAAAGCATTCAGTGTAGAATGTAGGTTCCTGTTGTGCAAGGATGTGTTTACTTTGACTAATTGTTTGTGGGCAAGATTTTTCCTCTTCCAGGAGACCTGCATGGTTCTACACCATACTCTTGCGTTAATATTTCTTGACACGTTGAAACTGAAAGGAAGTCAACACACTTGGATAACACACAACAGTACAAGCTGTAGGTGTCTTATTATTGGCACCAAACTTCTAGGCAGAGACTAATCTTTCATAAGTAGGAGTTTATAAGACTTCAGCTACTGCCCCATAGCCAAGGGCTTAGGCAACAAAGCTTCATCAGGAAGCTGCATGTACAGATGTACAAAGTAGTATGATCAGTTTGTTCTGTCCTGTATGGCTTTTACTGGTGATGGAGCAGCCATAAAGGTGACCCAGTCACCATGGAAACATACTGACAAAGAAGGATATCTGCTCAACTGGAAGCCTGAGATATCCATGATAAGCTTAGCTGGGAGCAGAGAAGTCTTTAATCACAGTTTTTTATTCTGTGCTTATCAAAAACCTGACCTTCCAGAAAAGCAGAAGCTGGTAACAAATGCTTCAGGAACTGGTGTCCTGCACTTTCTTATAAAAGGACACAAAAATAACTTGCTGTCTACCTGAGATGAGCTTCTCTGCACAAATCTCTCTGTGTGAGAACTCCTGGACAGACCAGACCCCCACTAAGGGCACCTGGCTGACTATGGACTCTGTGATGCCGATCA
Source organism: Tauraco erythrolophus (assembly GCF_009769465.1). Classification (NCBI taxonomy): domain Eukaryota; kingdom Metazoa; phylum Chordata; class Aves; order Musophagiformes; family Musophagidae; genus Tauraco; species Tauraco erythrolophus. Next base: position 36,019,185 of record NC_141470.1, on the reverse strand, counting down.
TCCATGAAGAGAGGCTTTCCTATCCTCAGTTAGCCCTGCTCCTGGGAGCAGCTTGTGTTGCACCAGTAACATCTCAAAATAATAAATATGCATGTCTATAAGTAAATAATCATAAGTATATACTTGAATTTCGTTATTACAAATTACTACTAGTAAAGCAGAGAACGAAACCTCCACATCCTTCTGTGTTATGGATGCCTGTGAACCCACTGTTGCAGTCTCTAAACTTCTGTGGCTTGGGTAACTCTCATAGCAAGAAAGCCAGTTGTAATGTCACAATCTATATCCAAATGCAGTGGGATACTGCCCATTATGGGACATGCTTTTCTTATGAATCCTCCAAGTTGTTTCATGAACATCAAAGCCCTTTTTTTCCTACTCCCAGCTTCCAGGTATAACCTTTCAGACCTTTCCTTCCTCTAGAAGCACAGCCTCCTTCTTTAGCTCCTATCTTCTGAGATATGTTTCCTTATTTAAAGCTCAGCTGAAATGAGAAAGCTTTGTAATTAAGTACTTTCAAGCTCCACCTCCTCAAGACTGATTTGTTGCAATAAACCTTGAAAAGTATCCATTCACTGCAGCATTCAGCGTGGGGGCACAGCAAGTACCATGGTAATCATTGAAGGACAGTAGAGAGATGATTTGGTATAAGGACCAAAACTAAGCCTGGCATCAAAAGGCAAAGAGGAGTTCAGTTGCAAGGCAAGCCCACCTGTGCATGGAGAAAATTATGAGAGTCTCAGTGCCTGTATCCCAAGAAAACAAATTCTGAAGTGTCATATATGATAACCCAGTCTATTTGCATCCACTGGCTGCTTGAGGGCGCCAGACGAGTTACTACCACTTGAGCCTAGAGCTCAAGGAGATGGGAAGGCTTAGTGGCATGACTTCAGGGACATCTTTTTTGCCTTCAGGTTAGCAGCCCTGCCCTGCTGAGGAGGCAGCTGGGCTTAGAGAGGCGGCATGCTGGAAAGGGAACAAAATGGACAGACTAGTAAGAAACTGTCGGAGATGCCACTTACATCAGGTAAATATATCGTTTTGAAAATACATGTAGGTAAACTACACTTGGAAGATTATCCTTGAAACAATAGTTGAGGTTACGTAACTAGGATATAAATACTTGCTAATCTGTACAAACATCACTGCCAAGTAACAGTGTTTCTCTAGAAGTGAAAATGCTACTGTAATTTCCTTAAACAGCTTTTCTTTATCTGTGTGTAATGACATTTAATTTTTCTCAACTAGAATTTTCCATCGTTGCTAACAGCAGCTCACCTCAGAGGAGGGAGCATTACTGTAAACAGTGCTCCAGGCAGCAACTAACATTTAAAGCAATCCAGCTCAAAGTGGGGCTCTGTGACCTCCTATGTAAAACACCAGCAGCTGTCAGCACCCTGTTTACTCCAGCACATTCGCTGCTGCTTCTGGCTGAGCTACTGCTACAGTTTGTCTGTGCTTAAAATAATCAGGACAAGCATTAGGGAATAACTGTTCTGGTATAAGCCTAGAGCTATTGCAAGCCTAGATTCACACCAAGAGCCCTTTCAGAATGTCCAAGAGTAGTAAATTTCCACTCATAGACAAGCCCTTAGCATGGGGAGGGAACTTCAGCAAATGCTTCTTGATGTGGATGGTCTCTGCAGTGTTCTTGTTGCTTGGAGTCAACTCAGTCAGGAGGATTTTGTTAGACGGATGCACACTGACAAGCTACCACTGAGGAGAGCAGAAGCTGAAATAACTAGGAGTTGCTACGTATTTATTGGTGTGGGTTTTTTGTGTACTCCTCTAACGCAAGTGCAGTAGGGTGCAAAGCTCTGCCTGGTTCACAAGCAGGCAGGCTGTTAGTGTGTGCCTCAGATCTCGGAGGGGTGAGTGAAATAATAAAATGAGACAATCAATAGACCTGATCAGGATCTCAGAAGGGACCCAGGAAGCTTTTTGTAAATCAGATGCCTCTAACAGTTTCTGGGGTAAGAAAGGCCTTGGTGGCAGCAAAATCCAGAGACCTGTGCTTGGGGCTAGCTTGTGAGGAACTGACTATTTTAGCAGTAGTTTTGTGCCCATATTAACCTTGTTTGCTAAAAACTGTGAAGGGTAATGCTTAAAGTAGAATAAAACAACACAAATAAAAGCTATATTTTAAATGTAGTCTTTAAATTTCACAACCACTTGGCTTATCCTATTAATTTACACATATTATTTTATTTGGCATTAACAACTTGCCATCTGGGTGCAATAAAACACATCAGGTATGTAAGAAGCCCATAGGAAGTGTGGAATATCTATAAACATGGAGAGCTATTCCTGAAAGCTGTGTGTTTCAGGTATTCCTTCAGCGGAAGGACTTGAAGGAAGCTTTCCTGTAGAAAGAATAACTTGGGAAGAAATAGGACAAGGTCAGGGATGTGTCTAGTACATCCAGGCAGTGCCAGGGGACAGTAGAGTTTTTCTTCCTACTTAACAGATGCCAAAGGAAATATGAGTAGCTTAGCACTGAATCAAGTGGTGTGGCAGGGGGAAACAAAGATCAGTTGGAAAGCTGCGTAGCAGGAATGTGTATATAGCATTATATAGGATTTAATTCGTCATTGCAACGTTAAAGTTTGATTTAAAAGAAGTATAAAAGAGGAAATAAAGCAGGAGAGCAGGATCTTGTTGCTCATTTTTAATTAAAAATTTCATTATGTATATGACTAGTTTTGGTGGAAAGAGCAGTGAATTAGTTGAACCTGAGTTTGTGCTGCATATTGGGAGTAGTAACTCATCTTAGGCCTGTCATTAGCCTCTGCTACAGTTGTGGTGCTTCACGTGACAAAACAAAGGCTGATCACCTTCTCTGGACTAGTTTTTTTTTCTCACATAATGACTATATTGACCACAAATTTGAACTAATATCTAAGTGATTTATGTTTGTATTTTAGTTAGGCACAATTTCCATTTCACTGAGCGTAACTGAGCCGAAGGTACCTGGAATGGAAAGAAAAACTTGTAGTTAGATGGGATATAAACAAGCTGAAGCAAACCTAGGAAGGTTATTGGGGCAGGAAGAAGTCTGCTACTGCAGACTCATGATATAGTACTGGATGCTGGTTTGTCCAAGGGTCATATTTAGTTGTAAGCCAAATAAGAGAGATTAGTAGGCAAGTTTGAGTGGCCATTCTATAGTAACTAAAGCTGTTAGATCTTTAAAATTTAGCTTCATTGGTAGCATTCACTAACTAAAGCTGTCTTGTGTATACCTGTACCAGGTACACTGTAAAACTGGAATGAATTCTTCTTGAGACTGCCTACTGTGATTGTCCTAAAGCCTTCTTCAACAAATGGGGAAAAATGTGTGTGTTCCCCAGGACAGCTGTCCCCTGAAAATGGAAGAGAAGGATAAGATGTGCACAAAAGCATGTAAATAGCTGATCTGAGTTCTAAGAACATCAGCAAGGAAATACATCTTTCTTTGAGGATTCACCATAGCATCCACTGCAGTGGACTCTAATGCTTCACTTAAGAATTATCTGCTTAAGAGGTGACAAAATGTCAGTGCTTCTCAGTTCCAGGCAGTAATATCCGTGCTTTCACAAAAACAAATTCCAAGTTCTGCTTTGTGTGAGAGAACCTTTCCATGAAGCTCCAGAACTAGTCTGTCAGCTAAAATTGGCACTCGCTGTTCCCATCAGCATCCATGATCATCCCACAGAGAAAGCTGCAGTGAGCATACCCCGCCAGTCTCCAGACGTGCTTGAGTTAAGACATGCCTGTCTTCCCTACCATGCACTCTTGTAGCAGATTAGCAGACAATGAACGAGGTCAGGAGGCAGCTTGAACCTCTGTTACTTATAGAGGGTCTGGCACATCCCAGAGCACTAGACTCTACTGGAGAACACACTTCAAGACCAAAAAGCACGTTTTCCAGTTTACTGCTGCATAGTACAAAGGGAATATGGTTCTTTACTTGTTACTGTCCTGCTATCCTGAAATCCCTTCTTAGGGCTCTGGGAAGAGATTAGCTAGATCTTAGCCTTATATGTAAGATCTTCCACAAGTTTTAAAGGAACTGTGGTAAACTCGTATAAGGACAGTATGCCATATTCTTCCCTGCTTCCTGTACTGTGTACTTGCTTAGAGTTGTCCAAAGCAGTGTGAGGCTTTAAAATAGATTGTGTGTTTTTTTTAAACATACACTCTCTACTTGCACGTATTCCACTCACATTGCATCAGACCCTTCTAGCAAAACTTTCTGTGGAAAAGTGCAATGAAAGGCTGAGAGGCAAGGGTCACGCTTGCAAGAGAAATTCTGGTGTTCTTTGCAATAAGGGTGATCAAATATTGCACAGCCTCTTTGGGCATGTGGTCCAATCTCCCTTGTTAGAGACTGGAGAGGTCTTTGAGCAACTTCACCAAAGTAGCCCTGGTTTGAGCAAGAGGTCGAACCTGATGACCTCTGCAAATCCCTTCCAGCCAAAATTCTTCTATCATCTATGATTCTGTTCCTAAAAAAGGTTAGGTCAATGGCTGGCAGGTAGAGATAAGAGTGAATGAAAGAATACAGCCAAGAGGAAATCTCTGGGCCGGGCAAGGAAACTGAAAAGGACTGAGAAAGCAAGAGAAGATCGCATGCGAAACTGGGAAAGGCGAAGAGCAGAAGGAGCTCATAGCTGCAATAAATGTTCCTGCATCCCCCAAGGAGCCTCGGGACAGCAAGACACTGAGGAACGGGTGAGCACCTAAGAGCTGTGGGCAGCAGAGCTCCCAGGGGTCTCGAACTCCTACAGCTCCTGTCTCCTGTGCTGTCTGGCCAGAGCTTTCTCAGCACCACTTTCCCTCCCAGTCTTTCAGCAACCTTTCTCACTCTGTGCCCTGCTCCATTCTCGGTGGCTATCGGCACGCTTGTGCCTGCACTGCCCCACTCCACCTTCTCAGTGTCCCTTACTTAGGATCATGTTGACGTACGACATAACATCTCAGTATTTAAACCTCATTTGTACCTGCCTGCACAAGTTTAACTGATTATACTTCGTGCAAGACAGAGTGAATCGAGCCCTCTGCCTCTAGTTGTGTAGTAATAGCTTCTCCCTGAGAAATCCCCAGCAACAACATTTGTCAGACACACTGTGGCCTCCCTATGACCACTACCAGATTTCTCCTCAATAACTTCGAGGCTAGTTAGGTATTATCTATCACTTTGGCATGCTGAGTTCTTTCCCTCAGGAATAATTTCTGCTCAGTCACTCAAATTATTTCCCAACCTGTTCACTCTTCTCTACATGCCCTTGCTTCTTCCTCTCCAGAGAAGATGGTACAACATGTATATTATTTGTTCTAGTATGAAGTATTTGGGAATCCTAGCAGTGCTGATGTGGGGAAGGTATGGAAAATGAGTACTTCATGCTGGATGAGAGCAGCACTTTGACTATGTGAGTCAGACAAACCCTGCTGCCTCAGATTTGACCAATAACAGCTTCAAAAAATACGAGTTGGGTGTCCATCAGATTTCCAACTTTGACCATTATCACATCTGGGAAAAACTTGGATTCCAATGTTAAACTACTTCTGTTTTGATGAATGTGGGTTCATTCTGCAGCCTGAAGCCCAACAACTTTGAGAAAATTCAAGTGAGGCAATTTGACAACAGTTGAGCAATGGGATTTTTTACCCTGTACTTGGTGGGAAGCCGTTTGCACCTTCAGAAGGTATAACTGTCCCCCAGATGCACAGTTTTCTTTAATGATGTTTGCAATTCTTGTAACAGACCAGATGGTCTGTATCAGGCTCATCTGTGTTTCTTGGCTTGGAAACGTACACTGTAAACAACTTCATCAAGGGATTTTTCTTTCTTATTCCTAAAGCAGGTTATCCTTTGGCTGTAAGTTCTGTTTCTGGACTAACTCATCAGCCAAAATATAATTGTACATGCAGTCTCTGCACCAAGCAAAATAAATTCTTAATATCAATTTAAAAAGAAATCCCAACCGATCAACCTGTACTGCTGCTTCCCTTCTATGAATAATTTTCAAAATATCTGTGGCAAAACACAGTAATTAATGCTATTCATCCAGAGAAGCAACTGTAATTTAAGTGCAAGATGCTCTTTTAAAAACTCTGAAAATGTCAGGTAGAAAGCTACGCCCTCAAGCATAGCCCTCTTCTGCTTTATTTCTTGACTGCAGTCAATAAATCCAAGTGCAGGGGCTTTTAGGGCTACTCCCAGCTATCCTATGGCGAGTACCAGTCAGGACAATATACGTATGTAATTGTGAATAACCACATATACACCAGTCTGCAAAATTTGACTGCTGAGGCTTTTGAAAAGCCTGTCTCGGATCTTGCTGTGTTTAATCACTCTTGCCCATAATGACAAGTGGTTTCACAAGAATACCTTCAGATCTTGCATTGCTACGGGGTATGCTTGCCAGGTTTTTTCATTCTATCACAACTAAGAGAAACTGTTTGGTTGTTCAGAGACAGTGAAAGTTATTTTGGTTTCCTCTTATGACTCTTGCTTTGATGCAGTGGGAATTTCTCATTACCTTTGATACACAAGTCTACTCGCATCCATAATGTAATAACCAGTGTAGAGCCACCCAGCCCATGTAAGCTCCCTGTCTGTCCTTTCCATCCTTGTTGGCTGAAAAGGGTTTTACCTTTACTGGGACAACTTTTCAGCTCTGGCAGCTGTCATTAGGTTTCTTGATTACAGCACAGTTTTACTTTGCAGGAGGTCCTGGATTTCGTGGTTCATCTAGTTCTATACTTGCAGACTGGCTAGTGTGGACAGTACATAGGTTTGCCTGGAATTAGTTTTTGCAGGTGGATGTTGAAGTCTTCTGTTGGGTTGTACTGCTAGTCCCATGTATATTTCCAATGTTATTGTTGTTCTTGCCTTTATTAATTTTTTTTCTGTCGAACTTTCCATCACGGTAGGTAGTTACAGTGCAGTTCTCTCTCCGTTTCTGACTTCCAGAATGGAAATAGACTGGAAACAGTGTTCTGAATCAGATTCTCAGAACATCTAGGCTCCTAAGCTTCAGTTTTCTTTATTTATATCCCCTTTCTTAGTAGTTCAGCAGCAGAATGGCACATTGCTTTTGACAGCTCCTCCCTTCCTCTTTGTCCTGTGGCTTACACAGTTGTAAAAAGGGAAAAAAAAGGTGGCAATGCTAAAGAAAGCCTGAGCAGCAACCTACCACTATGGGAGGGGAACTGGAGGGATTTTGCTGCAGGGGAAACAGACCTACGGCAGGAATGAGTCCATGTGCTTCAGTGATGATGGCTGGAGTTATTTTCAGCAGAGTTGTTTGTCACATTACTTCTCCTTAGCTATTTAGCCATCAGGGGGTAGCAGCCTGTCAGAGTCAGCATTCTCCTGGGTTGTTGTGAAAACAGCAAATGCCATCATTGGTTTTCCACTGTGGGTGAATGAAGTGTTCAGTAAACAGTGTTCCCACCTAAGGCAAACTTTATATTATGTTGAGAGGTAACCATCACTCCCTTGCTGTCTTTCATCAGTTCACACTATATTAAACAGCAGAATTGGTAATAACTTACATAACACCTTCATCTTGACAATCTCAAGGCTTTACAGGGATGGTTTCCCCTGCTATTGAAGCACAATCTTTAAAAGCACCCAGCAATGTTATAAATAGTACAGGGCAGGGGGTGGAACACAAAAATGCTGAGCCCAAACTAAGCTAGCAGATACCTATTTGTTTCTTGAACAGATCTTAGCAGTGGGTAAAAGTTTACAGCCTCAGACATAAATCTTCTGAACAGCCCAACCAATCTGTCCTATCCAACTTGGAAATTGCCCTAAACAAATCCACACATCGATCAAAAGTTCAGACCTCCCAGTCCATGTTTTACTTAGGAAATCATTTGCTAGCAGGCTGTTTACTGCATCTGTGTTGTTTCTCTGATTTCTGTTGGGAAACAGTATGAATCTCAGTAACGATGTTGAAATGCGCAACTACCTACTAAGGATTAGCCATGCCATCGTGCTTGCTGCGCAAAGACTTCAGGCCTGAAGTAAAAAGGCACTAAACTCACCCTAGATACATTACAATATAAGTAGGTACATGAAGCAATGCTAGTGAAAACGGTAGCTCACTACTACTGGTAGCAGAGGTAGAGAAGGAAAACCAAAGATTACATCTATTATTTTTTTATCTATTCAAGATTTGGGCTGTAATTAGGTTCTAATCCTTGCCTTAAAGGTAGAAGAATTACCATGAATGAAATGGTAAGTTTGCCTGAATAGGTTAACTTGTACGAGGTTGGTTGCTCATTCTGGATTGTTTGTAGCTTAGTAAAATTTACTGTTAGAACTGCAGAGATGATGAAGAGGTAAAGGTAGAAAATAAAAACTACAAATGAATTATTGCTAGTGAGATAGAAGGACAAAAAGAAGAGAGACATAAGAGTGAGGAAGAGCCCATGTAACTGTACAAGCTGAAGAAGTCAGCTTAGGTCAACAGAGCTAGAAAAAGGAAGGGAAACTACATGTTTAGTTAGCTAAGTAGGGATATCTTGTCAGGGATGCAGAGTTGAAACTCTGATTTTTTTTTTTTCCTGTTTTGTACTGCTCTGCAGGGTCTCCTTTATCTGTAGCTGAATGAGAGCTAATATCTTTGTAGGTCCCTTCCAACTGAAATAGTCTATTCTAATAGCAACAGACAGCTGTGAAATCTGCCCATGGCAGTTTTAGGAGAATGAAATGGTTGTTTCCAAGATGTGCGTCACAGGCTGCTGGAACTCAGAAAGCTTGCATATATAGATAACTACCACTAACTTCAGGGCGTTTGAACTGTTTTTCACATCATATCTTATAGGTAATTCATACAGGAGTTCTTGGTCCTGCTCCAGAATCATTGCAGAAATTGGCATTTGTCTCTCCTTAATGGCATCTTTCTGTTTGTAGGCAGTCCGAGTGGGCACTTGGGTAAGGATGGTGGGTCTCTTTCTGACAGACTCCTGTGGCTGAGGACCATGTTGTTCAGGTGAAGTCTCTACATGTCACTGAGAAGAAGCAAGCCTGGGAGTCCCACTTTTTCTCAGGCTTAAATGTTTGGCAGACCTTTCAGGCTTGGACTGGGAAGCTGTCAAGGGTGGACCTGAGCAGTATCTATTAGCATTTTAGACAGATTGAGGATTTTTAAGCAATTGTTTGCCAGATTTGTAGGGAGAGTACAGTTCTTTGCTTGTCTGTTGAGTTGTTTAGAGAGAAGGTCATGAGACTAGATAGCTGGTTCAGACCTTGCCAAAAGAGATATTGCAGCATGCTCTGCTGGTCCTCCTTTTGCTTCTGCTGGCAGGGAAGAAGAGTATGGCTCTATTCAAACCTCTTCCATTATCAAAACCCCAATCCATTATTAATTGGATGTTTAGGCTGAAAATTGTTACTGTTAACATTAATCTTGAGGGGTTTTGTTTATCTCTAAATTCAGACCCTGTAGGATCCATGCAGAATCAAAGTGAGCAGGGCACAGAAAATTCCAGATGGCTGAATTACAGCACTTCAAACTTTTTACTCGTAGCATACAAAAAAAGAGGTATTCTGGTCTGTTTGATCACTCTGTCTCTCATGCGATCTTTAGGACTAACTGTCTTCTACTGAAAGGATTTTTGTTAAGCAATCATTAACATCTTGCTACAAACTGAATTTGCTATTGAAGTGTTACTATGCTGTGCTGCTCCAAGCCAACAAAGTCAAATGCTGTTGCAAGCCTGAAGAAGGTAAGTTGTTTCAAAAATAACACCTTTGGTACTGAGATAAAGCAGATTAAGAGCTGATTATGCTGGGAACCAAGAGGGATTCCACAAGGCTCGGGAACATCTTTCTACTACTTGGCAAATACTAAAATTTTCCCCTTACGACTGAAAAAACATCAGTATTCTGCTGATGAGTAGCAACACATTCCACTTCAAGAGAGTCTGACAGTCAACAGTACCTTCACTATGGGAATCTGGCTCAGCTTCCACCACACTGAGTGCTGTGGCACTGAAATATGAAGTACTGCTGCCATCTGCAGGGGCTCAACTTGATGTCATGGCCATGTTTTATTGCTGAGCTTGCCAGAAGAAAAATATTCTTCAGAAACTTGCCCATGAGGTGTGTTAGATTCCATAATGATTGCTTTTTGCTGTGTACCACCCTTTCTCAGACCCCAAAGGCCCAAACACCTCCAAACAAAAGTTTCAAACATGTTTCAAGGGACTTTTTTGGGTCTGTACTCAGAATAATGTATAGCAATTTCATTATGATTCCCCGCTTTTAAGGTGTGTCCTTCCTGGAATCTTATTTCTAGTACTACTGCTACTAGCCCAAAGTGAAAGCATGTAAATATGATGAAACATCAAATTTATCCCAACTGCTTCTCCACGATGGAAGGTGTGATTGCTTATTAACATGTACCCATACTGCTCTGCAGCTTAATGCTAGTCTTGTATGTGCTTATGGATTTACATGTGTATATTTTATAGAAAGCACATTAGATAATAAAGAAGAATCTGTGTTGAGGGAGGGAGAAAAGTTGACTGGAATAGACTGTAGTAAGATTGTGTTTGGTGGACACTTGTAGGCTATGTGAGCTAATCTAAGTCCAGCTTCACAGAAAGGTTGATACTGGTGGTGTGTGGAGCTAGGTGCAATTCATACTGCTGATACCAAAAGCAATGGGAAACATTGGTGTGGGAGTTGTGACTGTGGTCGTGTTAAGGCAGAGGGAACATGATAATTGAGGGGAATACTGTCTATTTGGTGTTGGAGTTGCATGTAAATCAGTTGTGGAGTTAGGTGTAAATCTGTAGGGTACTAGAATGAGACGAACTGTACATACTGGAAAGGCACAAAAACCAGTGACCCTGGTACAGACTCAGTAGCACAATTCAGGAGTATAAGATGTAGCACAGGGTTAAAGACTAGTAGGAGTCAGCTAGGTGAGGGGTCGTGAAGTTCTTCAGATCCTGGGATTACAGAACTTGGCAAAACTTGCTTGTCAAGAATTTTTCTAGGTGTTTATGACAAAAGTGAAAAATAATGAGGTCAAACACTTGGGAAAGGATGAGTTTCAGATATGACCCCATTATATCTGAGGTCCAAAGACAAAATAAATGATGGAGAGCCTCCACTTGTGCGGCAGTTGAGAACATTTCTAGCTCTGTATCTGTTATGCTGTGAAAGTGCTGGCTGCCGAGATCCCATTTTTCCTTTTCTGAACAACAAGCGTAGAAGACAAATGAACTACTGACTTCATGTAGACTTCTCCTTAGTATCTAACAGATTGTTTTGCTTCTCACTTGAAGAGTTCAGTTTGAGGTCATTTTCTGTCTGTTTTTGATATTTTTGACAGGATTCTCTACCTACTGTACATTTAGTACAAGCTCACTTTCACCTCAGAGATAACTATTTAGGATAGGCGGAAGAAGACTTTTCTTTGCATGAACTGAAGATGGGATTAAAACGCAATTCTCACTTCAGTATTTGTTTTATTTCATAACTGTTTTGCTTCTCTAAATGGCCTAATTTTATAAACAGCAGCTTGTGACTGTGGTGAACTTTAGCTACAAGAATGTTTGAAGTTAAAAAGCCTTAGAAGCTCATGTTAAGGAGTAATTTCCAGTTCTCTATCTGTGTGATATAATCACTAGGCAACGCAATCTTGAACCTGCTGAACAAACCATAACAAACCTCATAATCCTTCCTCATTTGCTGGAAATACGGTCAGTAGGGTTCTTAAGTGATGGAAATAAATGCAGCAATGTTACTGTGCCTTCATCAGGCATAAAAAGTTACCTGAGTCCAAAGCAGAGCTGGACCCGTTTGTCTCCCTTAGTTACAGGTAAGCAGAATATTATTTAAAAAAATGTATGTACTTGCCACTGTATGTGTTTAGATACCTGCCTAGTAAATTTCCAAGCAAAGATGGATGTGTTACAATTGCACTCAGAAGTGTCTGAAAACAGATCAGATGTATATGGTGTTTGTCTTGATCCTGCAGTCCTCTTGTGCACTCAGCCCTCACTGAAGTGCTGCATGAAGACAGATGGGGTTAATTCCCGAATGGGAATAAAAGCCACTACTGTAGTGCAGCTGAAATACAGCTTTCATTTGTCAGCAGGAATGCCGTTGTAACTATGCAAATTCAGTGCTAGCTCAGGACAAATGACAAAGAACCATTTTCAATCAAATGAAATTTATGGCAAATAGAGAAACAAATCACCAACTGCCTTATCTGTTATGTAAAATGAAAGGGAATTATTAGTGATTCTTAGTCTAGAAGCCATATTAATTTTACCTCTTGTCCAGAAGATGCATTGTCTCCTACTTCCAGAAGATAGTGCTCTCTAGACCAACACTATATGTTGATTTTTGTCATCATCTGAGGGGATAAGTCGTTCTTATCTGAGCTACCAAAGCAACACTCAGGGGCTTCTTCCATGCATAAGCACTTATCTATGCTAGTCCTGCTACAGAGGAAGAGAAAATTCTTTCTTGCTCTTAGAGAAAAAAATGTGTTCATTCTTCTTATCTGTTTTATATATACAGAAGAATCTAACTAAAGCTCAAGACATCTGCTTCAACCAGCTGAATAGATAAAACAAGGGCTCTAGAGACCTGAGAACAGAAAGAGCTGTGGAAGGTAGGAACTAGCTCCACCTGGTAGTTCTCTAGTGCCTACCCTAGCACTGTGATATTGCTGAGCACATCTTTACCTTGAGAATCCAAGGTGAAGATTTAAGAAGCAGGATGGGGAAATTAGAGCAAAATAGGTACCAGGACAGAAATGTGAGAGAACGCTAGTGTTTGCAGTCCTGCTATGTACACCTTGTTTTCAGTAGCTGCCTTCACTCTCTGGATGGTAGTATCATCTCCAAAGATTTTGTTACCCTTTCCAGAGCAACTGTGCAGTTCAGTTTTGTTTTCCAGCCTGCAAGTCTTTGCAAGTTTTCTTGCTCTGAGCTAAATTAATGCCTTCTGCTGTACAAAGTGAGAACCCCTCATTGGCAAGGGCTTTTTCACAATGTTGGGACCTTGGGACTGAGCATTTGAAATCCCTAAAAATAACTGAGAGTACCTAAGAACAATGACTGGAGTAGAAGGCTGGGAGTACTAGGAGTGTTGGAAGGTTATTAGTTAGACACATTAATAGGGATTTATGAATCCAAGTGCTGCCCCTTGATTTGACCAGTTGCCCAGCGTTCAGGGCCTTCCCGGCTTGTTTCTCTGGAGCAGTAAATCTCAAGAATGTAAAAGCTTTGCTTCCCTGAGGAAACAAGGAACAGCAGTAAGGCATATTGTTCATAAATTCAGCAAGGCTTTTCTACATAGTACTTAAGAAAAAAAAAACACAAACAGAAAAACCACCCCTCTTGCAAAGTTTTCATCGTTGTAATGAAGTGCCATTTCACTGCTTTCATTTATACTGGAGGAGAGGTGACTTCTGTGCATGCTGGAGTACTAGAATGGCCAACAGGCACCACAGACCTCAGTATGCTCCAGTGGGGTTCAGAGAGCTTGGGGATGCCAGCCAAAGGGGTGATGATGATGCCTGACAAGTCTGCTGGTGTCTGGAGCACTGGATGCCTTCTGACCTCCCGCAGATGGGAAATTCAAAGCTGCTCCCAGTTTCCATCAGGTCACAACAGTCATCAGGAACTTGTGAAGCAGGAGAGAGCTGCTGCCTGTCTTTACTTCTGAGACAATCAGCAGCACAAGAACCCCTGTCACTTGTGCTTGCTACTACAGGGGCTGACACACTAGCTCAAGAGACTTGTAAATGTCAGGGGCAATTGTGGGTCGGGGCAATCCCATGCACAAGTACAGGCTGGGTGGAGAATAGATTGAGAGCAGCCCTGAGGAAAAGGACTTGGGAGAGCTGGTGGATGAGAAGCTCAACATGAGCTGGCAATGTGCGCTGGCAGCCCAGAAAGCCAGCCGTATCCTGGGCTGTATTGAAAGGAGCGTGGCCAGCAGGTTGAGGGAGGTGATTCTGCCCCTCTACTCAGCTCTCGTGAGACCCCACCTGGAATACTGTGTTCAGCTCTGGAGTTCCCAACACAAGAAGGACATGGAGCTACTGGAACGAGTCCAGAGAAGGGCCACGAAGATGATCAGAGGGCTGGAACACCTCTGCTATCAAGATAGGCTGAGAGAGTTGGGCCTGTTCAGCCTGGAGAAGAGAAGGCTCTGGGGTGATCTTATAGCAGCTTTCCAGTACCTAAAGGGGGCCTACAGGAAAGCTGGAGAGGGACTTTTTACCAGGGTGTGTAGTGATAGGACAAGGGGCAATGGATTTAAACTGAGACAGGGCAGATTTAGGTTAGATATAAGAAAGAAATTCTTTACATTGAGGGTGGTGAGGTACTGGAACAGGTTGCCCAGAGAAGTTGTAGATGCCCCATCCCTGGCAGTATTCAAGGCCAGGTTGGATAAGGCTTTGGGCAACCTGGTGTAGTGGAGGGTTTCCCTGCCCATGGCAGGGGGGTTGGAACTAGATGATCTTTGAGGTCCCTTCCAATCCTAACCATTCTGTGATTCTATGTATAAGCTAGAACTATCTGAATGTGTACACACATACAAACATGTGGAAAAAGATAATTGATTTCTATAATATTCTTTCCCCTGACAGGACTCACAAATCAGGCTTGCCATGAGTATGGCTAGAGCAGTCTTGTGTTCAAAGCAGGCTCCATTCCTGCCAAGCTGCTGGTTAAATTGCTGCTGCTACTGCAGCACTGTCACCGACTTCCCCTGGGCTTGGCAAGCACTATCACTTGGAAGGCAGCAGGCAAATGTCACCGCTATCCCATGACAGGATTCCTTTAATCCTTGGCATCCCTTCACATGGTTGCTTGCTACTTAATGAGTTGCTCCTAAGCAGACAGTTAAATGGAGTTGTAAGAAACTGAAAGCTCTCATTGCTTCAGCTGTTGCTTTGGCAGGTTTTTTTCAGCAGTTTTCTGCCTTTGACAGTGTCGGGAACACATGCTGTTCTCCGGATACGACTGAGGCCAGCCTTAAACTGCAAACGTTTTAAACACAGATCCTGAATCCAGGCTTCTGCCAGTCAGTTCAGCTTTTTCCAAGTGCTGGGCCATGGGCATTTAGTTTAAATCCATGATTAAATTCACTTCAGCTATACATAAAACATGCAAATACATGTCTGCAAAATAAATTGCATAAAATTAATTTATGCCTAGTTTTCTGTTCATGGGCACTTTTGCTCTGGAGAGAATGCAGTTATATAGTGGAAGGAGCACTGTCTGGAGGACACTGAGTCTATCATCTCAGAGAAAAAGAAGGCAAAGTGTGATGGAAATAACCTGAAGAAGTAATAGCTTCATCGTTAGGCAGTTAATATATTATGCTGGAGAAATGGATTGAATCTCTACAGTAGAGTTACTAAGTGGTACTCATCAAGCACTGGGGTGTGGGCCACAGCTGTGTGTATTCATCTGGTGCTGGTGGGAGCTAGCCCACCCCACGGACCTGGGCTGGCTCTGCCTGGAGTCAGCCCTGACGCCTTTGAATCTGTGCTTTAATTAGCAGTTCAAGTAAATTGTACATGGACAGCTGACATCTGAACTTCTAGTCCAGGGATGATGAACAGCTTGAGTGTCTATTGTCAGTATTCCCATATCTGTGTCCATTTTCTCAGACCACTCCTCCCTCCCACTCTGTGCTGCAACCCCCCCACTACCTTTAACTGCTATTTTATATTTCCTCATATAAAGGAACAATTAAGACTTGCTTGTTCAACTGTCATGTACTTTTCCATATCCTTTTCAAGTTCAGATTTAGGTATCTCCCTGTTGCTCTGCAGAATTTGCCCAAGGCTTTCACTGTGTTCTTTAAAATCTCTAAGCCAAACAAAATATCATCCCTTTTACAAGTCAGCAGGCAGGATAACCTGTAAATATTAAGTGTTTTAATTAAATAATAATGTCATTAAAGCTTTGTACCAGAATTACAAGAAATAATATAACTCAGGTCAAAAGATTCAAACATTTGGGGTCCCCAGTTCTATTTTTTTTTCAAGCCTTCAGACTATTTAGTAATCATTTTCTTCTGAAAATGAAGTTGTTGTATTTTTGCCATCCATGTAGTGTCAGCACCAGCTGTGCAAGAGAAAATAAATCTCTTTCCAATCTTTGGAGCTTTAAAGAACAATCTATTTCAGGCAGAAATGGTTTGATACTTCATGTTAGGCAGGCTTCCTAAATTTTCTGTTGAAATAATATCACGCGTTTGCTCTTAACAGAACATTGGAACAGTGTTATTTACAACATCATTTTCAAATGCAAATGACAATGTCTGCAGCTGAAAAGTGGTTCCAGCTCCGGATTAATGTACTATTTTCCAGTCAACTAAAACATGCATGCTTTCCAGTAAATCCAAATGTTTATGCAAGTCCTAGGCCTAGTTTAATGAGCTTGGGAAGGTTCCCAGTACATGGCTGCTAACACTCAGATACTTGCTAATGACACAACTCATAAGCGAGCCAATTCCATCCTCCTACAGCCACAAGAAAAGCAAAATGGTCAGCTTTCTGTTAACCTACATTGCCTCTATGTGTCTGGCAGGATGGGCCATGGACCTCGAGTGCACTGCCTCTCTCTGCCATACGCCCAAGCTTACTGTATGGGTACCACAGGCACTGCTTTTGGTACGTGCAACCATTACTATGTGTGTGCTCAACAACGCCCTGCCCAGCCCAGCGAGAAGAGGTGAGAGGAGGTTTCATGACTCTTTGCCTTTTGTGGCTGCTCTCTGATCTGGAGGCAGAGACTAAAGCCGTACCCGTGTACTGCACCGCTTGCGTGCAGCGAGTCCAGTGTGCTGGGGAAAGCATCTGGCAAAATAAGAGCTGGGAGCAGGCTGGCACCACCAGCCACAATAACCTGCTCTCAAGCCACTTCCCTAGTAACAGAAAAGAGGGAAAAAAAGAAACCAAGAGCCAAGGGAATTGTTCTGCTGACTGCTTACAGCTCTGGGAGCTAGAGTGAGCTCCTTCAGCTGGTGAGGACAGCCCTCACGGTCAAAGTACAACAGAGGAGCTCTTACTTTGCTTGTTATCTTTGCGAGTCACCATGGAAATTAATTCTAATTTTTTTTTTTATTTTCTGGTTTCTGTTAGAATCAAAGCCGTGAGGACAAAATAGATGAGAGCTATGCTAGGACAGCAGATGTTTGCAGAGGGAACAGCTCTACTTTTACGCTCTTATGCGTTTTCCCAATGAGGTGAATACGGGTTATCAATATCACTTCCATCTCTCAGCAGCTGAGGTAGAGCAAGTCTCCAGGAAACAGAAGACAGGAGGGTACAGCTGGGAAATTATTTCAGTATTGCTAGACTCGAGAGAACAAAGGTCCTTAGTCGTACTGTAAAGGAATTGCATAAGTACCATTAATCAGAAGGCTGAACAAGTACAGTTAAGGAGATGCATAGCACTTTCCTGGTTTGTCTTTTGGTATGTTTTTATTCCATGCAGAGAGGGGCATGGGATGCTCTGGGGAGACGCGTGCATGAGAGAGTGAACTAGTGTTTCTCACTCACAGATGTATTCAGGAATCCATTCATTCACATCAGTGTTTCTTTCCTAGTTATGGTACTGATCCTGCTTTAGACCCGTAGGCTTCCTCACTTCCCCCTCACCTGTCTCCAGGAGGCTGTGTTCCCAGTGAGCTGCGTACCTCCTGTTCGTCACACTGTGGCTCAAGAAGCTGCTGTGTCCTGCGAACCTGGCCCTGCTTCCTCTCTCCTTACCTTGTATGTGCCAAGGCAAGCTCCTCCACTTCTGCATCTGTCAGACTCAGGCACAACTATGTGGTAAGCATTACTGGCCCTGTGCCATCACCAGCTGTCCATTAATAAAAACCAGCATCACGACCGTCTGTTTTAGGACTTTCCCAAAAGCAAACTTTCTCAACCAAATCTGCTCTTAGCTGCCAGTCTCTCTCATCTGCCCTGGATGTAGATACATCTAGAGCATCCCAGCTGATTCTTGTATGTTTCTTTGCCAGCAGTTTCCAAATTTCAAAAATCAAACCCTTCTAATCTTGCATGCCTGACACTATTCAAATGCCTTTGCAGGAGTAATGCTTCAGTCCTAATAGCACTGCACCAGTTTCCACTTACCGTTTCTTCCTCAAATTTTCCAAGAATTTGCCAGGTCGCACGTGAAATCACTCTGCGAAATAGCAAAGCATGCACATTTCTTCCCTTTCTGTGACCCAAAAGGCACACCAAAAAGGTACTACTTAGGAAACACAGTTAGTGCCCGTTTTGCTGTGCTGTAACCATGGTGCCCCTGGCCACAGCTGTGCCTGCTGCTCTCCTAGCAAAAGCTTTGCTGACTCACCAGCTGATTCATGCAGGCAGCAGCTTTATCTGGCTTCTGAGGAGCATCACCGTGCTTGTGTGCAGTCCTCCTGTACGCCGCAGGCCTCACCTATATATAGCTGCTCTGTCTCCATCCACAGAGCAATTGGCTGTAGGATGGGCACAGCCTTCAGAGAGTGAAATCAGGGTCTCTTGTTCGCTTTGCCAAACATGTGCTGCCATGGGGCTGGGGATGATAGTTAAGATGGAGCACCTGAATGGATGTGATCTGTAGAGTTAACAACCTGAAAAGAATTCCTTGCTTCTGTTTCATTGCTAATAGCTGCCAGTCTGTTCTCCCCTTCAATGAACATGCATGGTTCCCATGAACCTTGTACAGGTCAGACCAAGCACCCATAACTACACATGCTGTTATTTAAATAGAATAAGTGGCCATAAAATATTCTAAAATAATTTGTATGCATTTTGGTAAAAATAACATGAGTTTGTGCTGTAATTTGTGGGGGCAAGCACTGTCTTAGTTCAACTTCGTAGAATACTGATGTTGGTTCAGGGTTATTTTTCATACTACATCAGTCACAAAAAGAGAAGATAAACCTCTTTGCCAGATGGACTGCTATTCTGTAAACAAAAATAAAGCAGCAAGGGAAAACTATACAGTATAGAAGCAGAAAATGAGTGGCTTGTATATGTTATTTCCATTTTCTTTCGTTTTCTTTTTAGTTTCTTCTTCTGCTTTTCCCTGTTTGTAGTGTTTCTGCTACCTGCAGCGCTTCTACTGTTTCTTTTAATCTTCAACTCAATTACTTTTCTTAACTTAATAAATTCAACATCTATGCAGTCAATGGAAATGTTAATGAAAAACAATGCAGAGCTTGGTCCAAAATAGACTGAACCAAATTAGAGCAATGGTAGAGTTAGGAGGTTAACTGTTCCCCTTTGCCTTTTACTTGTTTTAATTTTGTAAATTTAATTTGTTGAATGGCTTCCGCATCTGTGCATCAGCTGACATTGATCAGTTCTAGCAGGGTAACTTGACAAGATGCGCTAATTCAGCTGTCAGCTTTTTTCCATGTGATCTGGGTTTATCTCGTAACATAGAGGCTGATACAAATGTCTGGCATATCTCCTCATCCACTTGAGAAACGTGGGGGTTGTTCTCTCAAGTTACAACCCTAAACTGCCCAGCAATATCAAGCATTTGGCTGGGATTGCCCCAGGACAAACTGAACTAGGAAGATGCTGCAGTTCTTCTCATCTCTGCAAATGGAGAAACAAAAATCTGATCTAGTTGGAGATATCCCTGTTCCTTGCAGGGGGGTTGGACTAGATGACCTTTGAAGGTCCCTTCCAGCCCTAACGATTCTATGATTCTATGAAAAAGGCAGGGAAAAGCTGATATTTGTAATATGGGAATTAAATTCCATTAAATTTCCTTAAATTAAAGGAAAACAAAATGGAAACATAGGTGCATGTAAGGAAAAGCTATCAAACACAGAAGTACACATTTTTGCATTTGTTCTTAAAAGCAGTGTATTGGGTTGGACTCTGGCATTCAAAACTGGATTTGAAACAGTACTGGAAGTAGTGACATGGGAGTGATGTTGCATAAAGTACTCATAAGAAGAGGTATACAAATGCTATATAAATGAGCTATAGATGTATTGAACACTGCATATTAATATTTAGTATCTGGAGAGTCAGCTTCTGGATGTCAGGTCCTCATAGGGATGTTCCACAAACTCCCCCATGACATTGCATACAGATTCAGACTCAAAGGTGTGGAGAAACATCTAGGGTGAAGCTGTGTGTAAAAGACTGCAGGGTCACAGAATGACTCACAGTGAAAGTCTTAACACTCAAAAACATCATTAAAAATTTCCACTGTATTATTCTCTATGCACCAAATAAAATGAGCCACCTGAATAACTTCTTGCAAGGACCATGGATGTACTCACACAGAAAAATTCTGTCATGAGAATATAATTTGCTTCCATATCTTCTGCAGTCTCTCTTCTGAACACTAAGCAACTTTGGTGTGCACGATGGACTCGTGGCTTAGTTAGCGATTCATTCAATGTGAATGTTCTGGCAGCGGAAATGATGTTTGGTCATACAAGTGATGATGGATTGTGTTTCTTTGTGTAGCCCTTTTCTCCCATGCTTTTTACTGCCAAGTTGTCTATGGGTGTGAAAAATCCTCAGAGGTTAGGCTTTTCTAAGGTGGCCTGAACATGATCAGTTTGTGGATTACCAGAGTCAGCTCCTTGGCTAAGAGGAAGGAAAAACATTTTCTAGGGAAACAAAAAATGTTGATAATGGTTAGCAACAATTCCATTTTGCCCAGGCTGAACTGGATTTAGGTGCTTCTCCTCCCAAGACTGTTCCTTTTCAGGCACTGTGGCACCCTTGCAGTGAGCTTGGCTGTGGCTCTGGATGAGTGCAGGAGGGTGTCATCAGCAAAGACCTGGCAATGTCCAGGAGGAGAACACCCAACTGTTA
Organism: Tauraco erythrolophus; assembly: GCF_009769465.1. Lineage (NCBI taxonomy): Eukaryota > Metazoa > Chordata > Aves > Musophagiformes > Musophagidae > Tauraco > Tauraco erythrolophus. The sequence continues at coordinate 35,998,348 of NC_141470.1, read as the reverse complement.
CAGATAAAAAGTCTGTCAGAGAGAAAAACTGCTGCTGCAGTTGTGAAATAAATAGTACGACAACCAAAAGGAGTGAAATCACACATTTGTGTGTGGGGGGGGGAAAAAAAATCCTGGCAAGATGCCCCAATCTCCTGTAGATGTATGAGATAAATGCTGAATCATAAATGGATTTTTCATCAAAATGGCATAATCCTCCTATATGACAAGAAAAGGCAGTGAATATGTCAACTGAGAGTGCCAGAAAAAGAGACTTTATTCACATCTACAAAATATTCAGTGACTCTACAACAGAGCTGTTAATATTTATTCTCCGATGCTTTTGCTGACAAAATTTCAAATGTGAAGTAATCAGTAACTCCAGATTACATTATTTAGAGGGAATATTTATTCTTGATGCCTGAGTCCTCTTCTGTATCCTGAGGTACTTTAGACTTCAAATCCCAAGCTCTCTTTTTCCATCTCAGTTTTGCTTTCATGGAAGCCTTCCATTTAAACTAGAAACGCCAGATTTTTCCTCCTCTTCAACACTCTTCTCACTCCCTTTTGCTCCTAAATTCCTTCCTCTGCCCTCCCTGATGGTTCCTCCAATGGATGGAGGATACCTCCAAGGCTCTGCTGTTTTTGTTTCCCACACGAAGAGATGGATCTCTTAACTGCACAGAGATAGAATAAACTAGTAGTGCTGGCTAGCATTAGGGACTTTCGCTACATGGGAAGTGAGACAGTTCATCACTAGAGAGTCTGTTGTTCCACATTGTCTTCGGTGGAAAACATTCACAGATATCCAAGTACCACTATCCTGCATTTCCCATCCATAATCCCTAGGAACAAACTTTTTTTCAGATACTAACAATTCAATTAAAGTTCAAAGTAGATTAATTGAATCTACTTTGAACTTTAATTGAATCTACTTTGAACTTTAATTGAAAGTTTAAAGTAGATTGAATTAAAGTTTATTAAAGACATTGTCCATGAAAAAATATTATAACACAGCCTCTGATCAATATTTAGAGAAATGACATTAAAATGCCTTGCACTCTTGTTACTGTCTTTCCCTTGATTATCTCAAAGCACTTTATAAACAGTTACGTAACCCTCACAGCACCTTGTAAGGAAAGAAATGTAGTGTTTACAATTAGGCAAACGCATAGGCACTAACAAGCCAAAACCAAAATTATCAAGTGTCAATGCCTACATACAGCAATTAGAAGCCCTATTTATGTTAGTAAGTGTTAAAGATATGTCTGTCATTGACTTTACAGAAACCAGAAGATGACCACAAGGCTTGAGAAATAAAACTATTTCGTTTGACCATATAAATACTTAAGTAAATGCCTGACTTTAAGCAATACCTTCTTAGGTTTGATAGTGGTTAATTGTATTCTGCAATTGCAAAGCACTTGAAAGAAATTTTACATCTTGGGGCCCTACATCGAAGGATCCCAAAGGATTTAATAAATGCATTTCACTGCAATGAAGCTATTTTTGGAGTGGACTGTGACAACTGCTTCACAGCCCATAGGGACTTCACACAACAGTGTAAAAGACTGAGTGAAGAAGGCTGTATTGACCTGAGTCTGCAGGGAGTATCTGGGTCAGGAGAATGCAATTACTTGAGCTGACTGAGCAATGGGAGAAATGCCACTAATATTCATCTGAGCTCAAAACCAATCAAGGTTTACTTTCACTTGCAATAGTGAATTTAAGCAAAAGCTTAATTAGCAGCAAAATATATGTTGAGCTTGATTATTCACGAGACTTTAAATATGAAATGTATTTGTAAGATGCAAAAGTAACTCAGTACAGAAACTATCGCTTAAATGACTAACCAACACTGAAATAATGTAGAAGTTAGATAACAAGTATTCACAACAAACTGTTCACAAAATATTCATGTAGTGAAAACATCCAAATAAATTCACAAATATATACCATAAGTTAATGTGAAAAATTCCTGAGCTTTTTGTGACCAGAAGAAAGAAAAGAATATGCTGACTAACCTAGAAACGGCTTTTTATTTTGTGATCAAATTCTTGCAGAAAGTATCATGGGATTAAGTACAAGAATCGGATATCACTCGTGTAATTGATTTAAAGTGAAACATTACGTGATCTAAAAATCATTATAAAAGATAAACTTATCTCATTTTGTCTAGTTGACTAGCATCCACTAATATCCGAAGATGTCCTAAATTACTACTCTAGTGAGAGAACTGCATAGCCAGTGAGGGAAGGGGCTGTTTCCTTCTGTTCTGGAAAGAGCTTAAACACTATTACCACAACTGAAAGAGCTTTCACAAAATAGGTCAGACAAGATCCTCTACTATGTGAAACTTAATAGTTGGCAGGTCTGGTAGCAACGGAGCCAGGTACAGGCTTCACACATGAGCAAACTACAGAATCCTTTTCATCTTGTGAAGTGACTTATTTGGTAATAGCTGACATCTGTATGTTTCTTAAGGAAAGAAAAACAAGAATTCCAGATTTGTGATAAAAATTGTATGTTTTAAAAATAATGAAAAAGATCTTCTGGAATAAAGTCAAAGAGGAGCCTGCATCTCATTGTATCAAATGTAGTTAGTGTCACATCTGTTAAAACATCTTGCCACTCACTTTACTGTTAAAAACAGGTTAAATTTAATGGCTACTTATTTTATTTTTAAAATAAAGTATATAGATTATTTTACTGCTGGTGAATAGTAAGCAGATGTAAACCACGTAGCAGGTACTCCTTCTGTAAGAGAAGGGGACTATTCAAGCATTCTGACTGACAGCTATTTTAGTTCAGTGGGTATTACACAGTTCTGCCACAGGCCTTTGACCAAACTTTCCAAGTCAGGACAGCAAAAGCTAAAATTAGGATTTCTACTTCTATTTTTAGGCAGCTCTGTCAGAAAATGTACGATCTCATAAGATTCTGTACCCCGTTTTTCCCAGACAAGAGCAGCAACAACCAGTTTAGCCATTTTGAGACTGAGATCATCTCCTCCCTGGTCACAAAGGATGGATTAAAAATCTGAAATTTGAAAGTTTAAGCGTAACCTATAGCAGCCATTACTTCTTACTTGCAGGGATTACAAAATTGCATCTTAAATTTACAGCAATCTCTGGTCTTCCAGTCCTGCGCCCTGGGGCTCCTTGCAGCTGTGCTACTTAGTGCTCTTCACATGTTTCTGCTGCGGTGCTTCAGAAACCTTCCACTTCAGAAACCGCAGCTGCTGCCTGCTGCTTGTCAAGTTCTGGTGTCTCCAGACTTGCTTGTCAATGCTCCTCCGTCCCACCTATCCTTACTTACTGTAGAAGTTATAGACCATATTTTGATAACGAACCTCAATCCTAACTTGCAGTATTCTCCATTATTCAAGACCTGGGGTCTCATAAAGCTTTAGTTGTCCATTTAAGCAGCCTTTCTCCTTTTATACCTGCTACATATTACAATCCTGAATCTGAAGTCCAATTGCAGTATTGAATTTGGGTTTCTATAGGTCAAGTCTACCAGTTAGCCCAATCTTAATGATTTTACTCCATAGGTCTAAGCCTTTATCACTTTTTACCTTAAGCAGTAATTTGTGACTGTTCTAAAAACCATCTGTTAGGAAATTTAGTTAGTAATACTCATACATGCATTTCACAGCTGGACCTATAAACACAAGTGAAGGATTTGTACATGGTAATGAAGAATCAGTTTTGTGAGATTTCGAAGTTGGGGCTGACCCACAACAAAGGGCTTTAAGTAGTTTTGCACTATCTTCTACACTAGAAAATTATTTCTGAATTTCCATAACAATATTTTAATGTAACTTCCTAAAATGCATAAGATTCATAAGGCCTTTTGGCTATACCCAGAGTATAAGCTTCTGTAAGACTGCTGTATGCAAAAGGAATAATTACGTAGATTGCAAATGGAGGCTTCAAAATCGACAGAAGAATAAACTACCCTGTGTGCATCTCCTCTCACGGATTCCAATTTAAATAAACTACACACAAGATGATATGACTTAACTCATCAAAGCCCTATAACGCAACAGTATAATATCCAAGCTGCAATGGAATGCAGGTCGTGTGAAACAGCTACGCGTTAAAGACAGCAGAAGAGACTAAGCTCTAGAAGACAGCTATGTACTAGAAACAGACAGGTTACATGCAGAAGAATAGGAAGGCAAGGACTAGAAAGAAAAGAAAAAGCTTTTGCCATCAACTGGCTTGACATAGGAGGGTAAAAAGAAGTAAAGCTGTTAGGACTATAAAAGGTCAACAAGAGAAGGTGGCAGTAAAAGCACAACAGCAAATCCCCCATTAACAGCAATAACACAAACTGGCGAGTTCCTTGAAAATCACCATACCTAAAAGAGTCATTCAAAGGTGAAATTCGTATTAGTGACTTCTGAACCCAGCACATCAAAGACTTTCAGGAAGGACACAAAAAAGACAGACTGGCGACCCAGTTTACATGAAGTGTGCACTGAAAAGTATAGGTTGTAAGAAGAAAAGCTTTGGAGTCAGGCCACAAAGCCAGCTGCACTTCCATCATCCTTGCAAATAATTTTTACCATAAAGTACCTGTTAGGCTTTATGAAGAGTGAATTTTGCAGGACTGTAATACTAGAGTTACCCTGCCTCTCTAGGCCTATTAGGGTTTCAGCGAAGTCTGAAGGTGTAAGCTGGTATACACAGGCCTCCCACTGGAGTAAGAAAGAACAAACCTATTAATGTTGCATGTGCAATAAGGGAATATACCTGCCAATAAGCTGCAGAGGAAGGAGAGAAAGAAAGGGAAGGGTGTCATGAGAAAATTTGTAGAAAACATCTTTCTAGTTAATGACTACAACACTGAGAAAAGAAAAGAAGGTTCAAAGTATAAAAAGAAATCAGAGAAGGCAGCCACAAAGCATGAACAATGACTGCAGTGTAATGCTTTTCTCTTTCCCATCAGGCGCACCTGCAATTTGTCAGCACTTAGGTACCAATTTCCTTGCACCTGAGACCATGTAGATCGTTAACCCAGTATAAGCAAAATGTTGGATCTGTAAAAGCAATAGCTGACTTTGTACCTTGTGGACTTTTAGTTCTATTTTTTTCCAAAAAACTTGTTGCTGAGTCTGTCTCTTGCCATGTGTAGAAATAATAAGCAGAAAAATCTATGAGGAAAGGGAGGGGAAAGTGCCATGGACTTGGTCCATAGCCATCTCTGCTTCTACACAGAAGATCAGCCTTAAGGCAAACCGCCTACCAGGTTCCTTACATCCACTTACATTACACACACACAGAGTACATTTGCCGAACAATGCATTTCAAAACAGTTCCATAGGTTTAGTTCCAGAATAAACTACATGCTAGTTTATGTTTTGGTATGATCTTTTTTCCTCCACGTTTTCTTGAAGCAGGGTTTCAAAGACTGTTGAGACTTAGATCCGAAATAGGAATAGACCACATGGCACACTGTTATTCCAAAACCGCCAACATCAGTAATAGCCTTAGTCCAATAAAGGAAAGTCTCGCAGAAAACATATATAATGGTGATAGTATGTTATTCTCCTACTGTCGCACTAGAAATCATGCAGCCTTTCATCATGAAATGACAAAAATAGACAAAACGTAGCATGCTTAAAAATATTACTATTTCAAGGAATGCACAAGAAGTGTGTGATGCTGTGCTGGGAAAGCAAATCAAAGTGTTAAAAGGAAATACCTCTCCTCCATGTCCCAAAAATGTCATGCAGAAGTATTCTGCCATTTCAGCTGCACATCTTTCAGCTACACATCTTTACTTATATTGTTATTAAATAGATACATTTTTTAATTAAACACACACACACGTATCTATGATTCCAAGCAGCACTGTAAATTTAATCTAAACATTGGTTTTCCTTTCAGGTAGCATTATAAATCTATTAAAGGGTTAAAAGGAGAAGTCATTTTGATGTACCTGGCAGAAGAGAAATAGTTTACGTGCAAACAAAACGTGCAGTAAAAAATGTAACAGAAGGAATGAAAAAAACAGAAAACAAAAAACATTCAAACCTCATTCAAAAATTTTAGCTACAGGCAAACTTTTTCCAAATACAGATTCAGGGAGTCTGCCTATGCTGAAAGAGTCAATTACAGGGATTGTTTTCAGACTGCCTCATGTCTGTGAGGTACAGCCTATCCTATTTTCTTATTAAAATCTTTTCTAACTCTTTCCTGGGTAAGGGAGTCTGTTCTGTGTGCGTGCGTGAGCTAGAGAGCCTGTGCAGTCTTCAGTAAAGAAGATTTCAATCCAGTCTTTAGTAAAATACAAAGGGAAACCAAACAATTCAGCTCTTGACCAATTTATGAAATATCAAGAAATACAGACCAGATGATCTCTCTGTGTTCTTATTCAGTGCACGTTCCTTCCTCCCTCTTCAATAGTCACTGGCATTTTAGCTATACAGATGCTGCAGCATTTAATCAATGATTCAGTACACAGCCCATGAGATGTGCCACAACACTTCAACAAGCAAGTTGTATCTCTCCGTGGGGACAGAGGATCTGCGCTTGTGTCAGTCTCTTCTTGTCAGTTATAATTAACCATACACCCATTTACATACATAAATATTTATACACAAAGAGAAACCTTCCTAGTGCTTTATCAGATCTTGCTTTATCACAGCGGATTCTGATGGCAGCAAACAAAATTTAGTTTTGTTAAAAACTCAGAGAGAATTTTGAATCTCATAAATATAGAAATCATGGCCCAGATTTTGAGATGTTAAGTACTTGCAGCTCCTGGGGACACCTGGTAATTGTAGATGCACAGTATCCCTTTCATTTTAAATATCTGCCCACAGTCTTAACACAGACCCAGGAAAATGAATGACAGATTGCATAGAACTTTAAAAAAAAAAAAAAAAAAAGGATGAACCTGTCAGGTAATGAGAGTGGCAAGGAAGAAAATGTATCATGGATCTTCAGAACAGCCCAGAGTTACTGCCTGTGTTGTGCTGGGGTGAGACCAGCTCAAGACAAACCATCTAAATAGTGTATGTCACTCCAAGTCACTGGCTAAGCCGGATGACACCTACCATAGAAAGAATTCAACTGTTCTAATGACCTTCCTTTCCCTGCTAACCACATAGATGGTGTATGAACTTGTCAAAAAGAAGTGTCAAATGTATAATGGGCTTCATTTAGAGAAAAGGCCTATTTTTACAACGTAATAAAATAACTTCCATCTGATAAGTTTGGGGGGCTTGTACTCAGTGACTTGTTAACATGTACCTAGTTACTGGAAAAATAGTGACAATGTAAAACAGAGTACCAAGATTACCAAAATGACAGCGCTTATTGGCCACTTTTTATAGCAGTCTCAGTGGAAGCATTTAAGGACCAAAGAGACTAATTTCTGACTTACGCTCACCTTGCACCAGAATCCTCAGGCTTTATAACCTGCAAAAGTCCACTCTTGCTAAAAAGGAACGATCCCTCCTGTCAGTTCTTTTCATCACCTAGATGCAGTGTTCATGCAGCTTCGTGCTTAGCCAAATCAGAAAATGGATCTAGACAAATACTAGTGACTTGTGACAGCAGCCAGCCTTCCTCTTCCTTCTACCAGACAGCTTACACCACGACAATCTCTTTGTCTGCTTAAATATTTCTATTCACTACTAGAAAGACAGTGAGATGCTGGAGCATGTCCAAAGAAGGGCAATGAAGCTGGTGAAGGGTCTATAGACAAGTCCTATGAGGAGCAGCTGAGGGAACTGGGATTGTTCAGTCTGAAGAAAAAGAGGCTGAGTGGAGACCTTATCACTGTCAATCTCTTCTCCCAAGTAACAAGCGATAGGACAAGAGGAAATGGCCTCAAGTTGCACCAGAGGAGGTTTAGCTTGGCTATTAAGAAAAAATTTTTCACTGAAAGGGTTATCAAGCATTGGGTCATGCTGCTCAGGGAAGTGGTTGAGTCATCGTCCCTGGAAGTAGATGTGGTGCGTAGGGACATGGTTCAGTGGTGGACTTGGCAGTGTTAGGTTTCAGGTTGGATTCAGTGATCTTCAAGGTCTTTTCCAACCTAAATGATTCTGATTCTATTCGTCTGCATATCCAATTGTTTTGCTTAGCTCCAGCTCTTCTTGACAGTGATGAGAACTATCTTTGACATTGGCATAGCTGCCATATTCCTGCCTGAGTAAGAAAGATCTGGAGGAGGAATCTGTCCAGGTGCCTGGCTCCAGGTACCGCCATCTAGGTCAGTTGCATTTTTTTTCCAAAGACTGAATCCACAAACTGAAATGGAAGTTATTAAGAACTGAAATTAAGAACTTGAAAACGTACTGTTCTTGAACAGTCCCTCACTTGGAGAAGACCTGGAGCACACATCAGGAATTCTTGGAGAGAGGCTAAGCAGGTTGAAAGGAACATGAGTGCCAAACTGAATGAAGCTCTCATTTAATTTTCTAGCATGTTTTACTGTTTGAATGTTTGGCTCCCAAAGTTGTGAAATGGTTCCCAAAGCTAGACTTCTAATTACTAAATTGCGTGGTCTAAAGTCCATCTGTTTTTTCCAGCTATTTCACATGACCTAATAAAAGATATTCTTTCTCTTCACAAGTTAGACCACAACGACCCCCATAACACTGTAACTAAAAAAATACTTACTGTTTTGTTTTGTCATTGAAATGCCATGTCTCTGATGATGAGCTAGGAATGCCTGTCTCACCTGTCTCTCTCGTGCTAGTGAATCCCAGTGAAGTGCTATGTACAGGGACAGGAAGCTTTGAGAGAGCCATACTCCCACTTCCTCCAGGGCATGTCCTTACAGGTGACACAACAGGTGACTCAGGTAATAAAATATTTACTGTAAGGGAAAGTGGGGTCCCTTTTACTGGAAGGAGCTGGAGGGAAAGCAATTGAGCAAAGCCTCTTGTAACAATTACATCATTTATATTGCTAACGCATAATGTGTGATCTTTGCAGAAAACTGGTAGGTGATCATTAATTTAACAGAATATATGTTTAAAATATATGAAATTAAGTAGTCAGAAATAGATCTCTAAGAAAGGATTAGATATATAAACTCTAGAAACTCTCTGATAAGGGATGATTTAAAATTAGAAGGGAAAGAGAATGTAATCACCCTTAAGGTCACAGCTAATGGCAAAACAAGAACTCTCTGTCCCTGCTGTGTGCACAATGGCCAGCCAGCAGATGACAGGGACAGCAGTTTGACAGGGAGCAGAAAAAAAGACCTACTTGGAAGAAAATTTTAGAGGCACACAAGAAATAACTTAAGGAAGTGAAAGATGACGATAAAATTAAACTGATTTGGTTTGAAATGCAAAATATTTCTGACAGTTCAGAGGTATCAGTTCTTCCTGACATAACTCTTCCATATGAACGTTTGTCTGTATGTACTGTATGACCAGAACATAAAGAAAGGAAATGGTTTCCCTAATGATCTCTTGGCTGTTCTGCAGCTCACTCTGTCATACCACCACTTTTTGGGCTTCTTTAGGATTGTAGGTGCTATGGAAAGGGAAGGTATTGGTAGTAGCACTAACAGGCAGCAATCAGTCTTCAAGGGACTGAAACCGACTGGGGACTTAGAGCCATTACCAGGCACTTGTATCATCTTTAAGAAGCTCTTTTAAATTACCATCCTGACCTTCTTCCAAGTTACTTTCAATACTGGGTATTCTCTTCATTTCAGGAAGGGATGATTAACATGAGACCTCAGCCAGTGCATTCTGAGATTTTTGTAGAAGAAGCCTTGATCTGCAATTTTTGGTATGTGAGTAGTCACCCACAGGTATGTGATACATGCCAATCTCTGAAGCATGAGTGTAGTCAAGCTTCTGCAGAAAAATTGTCCACACATTCCATTAAAGTCTTACACTGAGATTTGCAAGTGAAGTGGGCTGGCAATTTCAGAAAAACTTAGCCAAAATCACACAGCTTTTCATCAGAGAGTCAGTAGGCTCCTTTAAGATTCCTGTTCTAGAGCTTTCAAGTAATTTTGCACAGTGACACATAATTGGTTCCAGTTCAGTGGACCGATTGCATTGGATTCAACTGCTAATTGCAGTTAGTGTTGCAGAATCAAGATGCAGTTCACCTCTTTGTGAAGTGCAAGAGACATCTCTCATATGAAATAAAAAGAGCAAGTATTTTTCATCTGGAAAGCAACAGTTATTTTTAGGAGATAAAAACGTAAAAAAGAAGAATGAAAAGACAAATCGAAAGAGAAATCATGGCATCTATGACAGACGGACTTAGTTGCCTAAGCTGAAAACTACAATCTGCAGCTATGCTGGCTCCATGGATGCCTCCTTTTTATCCTAAACACTCCTCAGGTGGCCATAGTTCTGCTTTTCAGCATGCCCAGGACTGTTCCAGCTCAAATAACTAGTCATCTAGTTCTCCTCTAAGGCTGTTGCAGTCTGGAAACCAAGTAGAGCATCACCTACGTCCCCAAGGAGTCTGTAGTACCCTGTGATAGTTTGATGTGTGGGGGGGTGTTCTGGTGGCAGGGGAGGGGATTTGCTCCCTGTGCCACCAGATCTGAGTCCCATCCCCCCCGGGGGAGGTTGAGCCAAGGCGGCGCCTCTGCGAATTGCCCTATTTAAGTTGGGACAAAGGGGCGGGAAAGGGCTTTTTGCTCAGGAGCGAGGAGAGAGCAGGAGGGCGCTGCCCTCGCTCCCGGCTCCCGGCCGAGCGGCCGCTCGGGCCCGGGCCGGCGCCATGTGCTCAAGATGGCGCCGGGGGAGCCGCATGGGGGACTCGGTAAGCGCCCCACTCCCGGGGTGCCCGCCGGGCCGAGCTTCCCCAGAGAGGATTAATATCTAAGAGAAGACAACCACAACGACCGGGTCAGCAAAGATGGAGCAGGAGGAGGTGTACTGGAGCTGAGGCTTCCCTTGCAAATCGGTGTGAGATGGCAGGCGGCCCCCCTGCAGCCAGGGTGTACTCGGCGGAGCAGCGACCCACTCGTGGCCCGTGGAGAAACCCACGTCGGGAAGGAGATGCCTGAGCCCAGGAGAGGTCGTGGAGCAGGGGATGCGCGACCAGGTACTGTTGATAATGGGGCATGGAATGCACGACGAGGTCGTGGAGGCATCTGGAGACCGTGGGACGACCCACGCCGACGCGAGTGGCAGCAGCTCCCTAAGAGGCCGAGACTGGTAAAGCCCGAACTGGTGCGATCCATGGGGAGGATTGCAATCCTGCGGGCAGGACTTACTTTGGAAAAGTTTGGGGACTTTTTCTTTGTGAGTAGGGGATCCACCGAAGCAAGGGAAAAATGGTGTAAAGACTCCTCCTCCTTTAAGAAAGGAGCGGCAGTGAACAACATGGATGAACTGACCTGTACTCCCCCATTCCCTGTCTCCCTGCGCCGCTGGGGGGAAGGCAGAGCCAGGAACGGAAGGAAAATAGGGGGTGGGGAGGTGTTGTTTTAAGATCGGGCCCTGTTTTCTCTTTCTCCTCTCAAGTAACCGGTTTCGTTCCCTTTTGTCTTTTGTTTAGTAACTGTTAATAAATTGTTTTGTTTTATTAAGAAAGCCTGAGTCATGTTTTGCCCGAGACCATGGTTGGTGGGTGCTCCCTTTTTCGGTTCTTGTCTCGACCCTCAGTCCAAAAACCACGACATACCCCTAAAGTACACTTCACGTGCATTCAGAGGACTGGCTCACTCAGTGTCTTCAGCCAAAGCAGTAACAACGTGCCCAATTTTTATATAGTTAGTCTAGTGACTAAAACACTCACCCAAGCAGCAGGAGTTTTATACCCTTCAACCTGCGAGTATTCAAACTACCAGCTCCTACCTTCCAGGACATCTCCCTAACGATCCTGGCTATCCCTCCACTTCTGCTGAAGAGAGGAACGTAAAAAGGAGTGAATGAGCACTTAGCCTAGTGGTGGGGCAAAGAGAAGGAGAGAAATGTTTCTGATCTCTGTTCACCACCTACTGCATTTTAGAAGTGAATGGGGATCTCTGCTTTGTTAATGTAAAGAACACTCGTAGGCACTTGACTCAGGCATGTATGCTCCAGAAAGGACTGGGAGAGCAGATGTACTTATGTGCCTGTAGAAGTGCTCCAGCTCCACTTACGCAAGAGATGCCAGCGCGGGAACAGGGAAGTGAAAGACAGCAGCTAAAGCTGGGCATAGAGTGCCTTTTCCCTTTCCTAAAAATCCAAATCCATATCGGCTACCTGCAGGCAGCTCCCCACTCCAGCCACTGCATCTTTGGTCTCCCGTCTACCTTCCCTACAGAGAATTGAGGATCTACGTCTGACCTGTAATTCCCAAGATACAGCACCTTAGAAACACAACTTCTAACTTCCAGCCCCTCACCACTATTCGGATCTAGCTTTTAGCCAGGACAATGCCTCACTTCTTAGGCTGGGTGAATCTTTAAGGACCACAACAGTCAAATCACCCAACAGTTTCAAAGTGTTATTCTTATGACAGCTTGCCTGAATTCTTGGTAAATCAACGCACAAGCTAATTCCACTTTTTTCAGAAAAATTGCTACTCCTTAACTTCTTTTAGATCACTGAGCCCTTTTTAAAAAGCCGTCAGACAGCGCCTGAATGTGCACTTGCTGCACTAGAGGGAGTAAGAACCTCATCTCTGCAATGGGCAGCTTTGCCAGACACAGGCTTCTATAGAAAACATGCTGTTTGGAGGCTGAGTGATCAGGTTCCTGGTTATTGCATACAGAACTGAGAAACAGGGACATCCCTGAAGATCAAAGCTAACGCTCTGTGTAGGAACAAGGCTTTCCGACTTTCTAAATAGTCTCCTCTTTGAACACTGCTAGCTCTTTCAGAATATTTCATCAAAAATCACCCGTATTTATAATTACTTGCTTCAGATCTGAGATCCAGGTCTGTGCTGTATATATGCCTTGCTAAGATAAGGACTTCCTCACCTTATCATGATTTTGATTTTATGTCTTAGAACAAAATTAGTTTCCAGTGTCAAACACCCTCTGACTTTACTTCTTCGTATAGCAAACAGTTCTCCACACCAGAGACTTGTTACGAATTCCTCTTCTAAAGATAAAAAAAAGCACTAAATGGATAGTATAATCTCTTTCTGTCTGTAAATTACAGGCAAAATGACCTATGCTACATCAAAGAGGCTTTTCTTAGCTGACGGGCATGGTTTAATCACTACTAAATACCATCCATACACTTCCATCTAAAATGCTCTAACAAGGGTTTTTCTTAACAAAGAAAAATCCATCAAAATTCTTGAAGGAATCAGTGAAGGATGAATTCTTGTGTATGTCTTTTTCCTTTACTGTGTCAAATGGTTGCATGCATCTGTAAAATTGTAAATGTTAAAAAGAGGCAGAGCATAAAAAAGGGAAGGGTTAACTTATAAAACTACTTCTCATATATTTCTACAGTAGCTGTAGAAAAAAATCCCCTATGCCATCAATAGGAAAAAATGTACTTTCACTCACAGAAGCAATATATATTGTTTACAACTTGCAAGGCCAAAGTTAAAATTACTGCTCCTATAAAATTCCTGTGTCTTGAGCCATAGTAGCCTCTTTTACAATTTGAAATCTTTTCTATGTTTTAATCCCCTTCCTTTGTCTGCTTTCCTTTTATATTATGTTCTGGCCAGAAGGAGATAGCAGAACTCTCCACTTTGACCTAGTTGCCATCTCTCCACCTCTCCCTTCACTCCATTTTTCAGTTGTGATAGAGCTGTCTTTTTCTCTTGCTCAGTCTTTTCACTGTCAGACTGTACTATCTCTATATTATCCTCACTACTTCCTTTCCTCTCACTCATTCTTAATCCTCTCCTCTTCCTCTGGTTCTTTTCTTTCTACCTTGAACCAGATCACAGGTTGCGTTATTACAGAGCAATCATCTCGTAATTTCTGTTCTCTTTCCATGGCTCCCCATCTCCTCCTTCGGGATACACAAGGCATATAGTCTGTTTCCTCGCTTCTAATTCTTCATGATCCATAAACTTCTGGGGAAAAAATTAAAAATGTCATTAGACTAATTAGTTTGGAGACTCAAAACTTTGAAATCTTAACCAGTGGGAATAATTCACCAGGAAAACCTGAAGGGGAATATGTCTGCTGAAGAAGAACAAGAACACCTAGAAAACGAAACCTCTCATAAAAATATAGAAGTGGTCTTGACCACTGTGCTTGACCAGATAAAAGAAAGAAGCAGCCATTCCACCATTTCCCTCTTCTCTCGAGATGAGTAAAAATAGTCAGAGACAGCTAACCTGTGTTATAACACTTGAGGGAAAGGACATCCTACATCTTTGTGGGACATATAATCAATCTTTTCATTTGCCTACATTACTCAAATCCATTCAATTCAAGCTCTGATTTGGGAAGCCTCTTCTTCTCTTATGACTACAGGGCATATTTAAAAACCATTTTTTTAATAAATGTGGAATATTTCTATTGTCTATACAAACAAGTCTATAGGCAAGAAAATGGAACAGAAGAGTTTTGAGAGTATTCAGCTGGTTCCAAAGCTCATTATTTCTATGTCCTTGAATAAGGCACCTGATCTTTCCCTTCCTAGTTTCCTCAACTGTAAAATGAAATGAATACAGCTTGCTTACATTTGAGATGACTGGAGAATGCTAATATCCAAAACTTTCTATGAAAAACTCTGCCTCGTTTTCCTTCAATTGTTTTATCAGCTGTACCTACCACTTAGGAGTAAGTGAAGCTTCTGTAACTAAAGTGCACACAACTCTTTGAGACTTTGCATAAACAAAAGAACTAATCGATGATGTGGAATTTCTTTTACCTCTTTTAGAGAAGCAAGGTGAATTTAGCTTCTCATTTGGCACACACTAGGTCCTTTGAGATCTATCAGAACTGTCACTCGTGCATAGTAATGCGTTATCATATATGGATATGTAATGCAAAGCAAGGAAGAAAATGCAAAAATAAAGGATCTGCCAACCAACAATCTTGTTAAAATAGAAAACGCAGCTTTAAGAAACAAGAAGTTTATTTTGCTTTCAGTCTTACTTTGAATTATGCTGGCAACCTCTTTTGAGTACCAGTCTTACTGCATGTCTTAGATTTCCCTTTCTCAGAGCCATAAATCTTAATCTTGACTGCAAATGTGCTCTGAGCCCAAGACCAGTTACTCTGCCACATATCCAGGCCAGCTAGTGCTGCGGGAAGAATTCCCCTCAAATAACAGTGTGATCCCCAGTGATCTCCATTCTCACTCTGTGTCTCAGATTATGTTTTCTTGGTACTCTCATCCCAACTCAAACTCCATCCCAAGACTGAGATTTACACCACAGGACAGCAGGAGCACGCTGGCTAAGGTCTGCTCAGGGTGCAGCAGTCCTTGTCCGTCTTCAGCAGCTTCTACTGAAGCCCCTAATTTGCCACGTGTCTCATTTCTTGTTCTCAGAGCTATAAACCTAACTGTCCTTAACTCTGGAATAAGCCCAAGGTGAGGAACCCAGCACCCTCCTCAGGAGCACTTCCTGCCATCCCACTTCTCTGACTGGAGGTGCTGGCCCTGTTGTTTCCTTTGGTTTTTTATAACACAGTTTTCCTGGCTCACTCCAGGAGTTTCTCTGGTAAGCTGTGACAACAACCTCTATTCAGAGACATGCATGTTGCTGGTCACCTTACAAAAAGTGTGCTCTGTAGAGCGCACTCATCTCCATGGGGAGACAAGAATGCCACACTCTGCTCCTGCTATAAGCATATCTTATTGCAGCCTTCCAGTACCTAAAGGGGGCCTACAGGAAAGCTGGAGAGGGACTTTTTACAAGGGTGTGTAGTGATAGGACAAGGGGAAATGGCTTTAAATTGAAAGAGGGCAGATTTAGATTAGATCTAAGGAAGAAATTTTTCACTCAGAGGGTGGAGAGGCACTGGAACAGGTTTGCCCAGAGAAGTTGTAGATGCCCCATCCCTGGAAGTGTTCAAGGCCAGGTTGGATGAGGCTTTGGGCAACCTGGTGTAGTGGAGGGTTTCCCTGCCCATGGTAGGGGGGTTGAAACTAGATGATCTTTGAGGTCCCTTCCAACCCTAACCATTCTATGATTCTATGATTCTATATCCAGAAGAAGAAGGTGATAACATCCCAGCAATGGAAATATTAGGATGGTATTGAGCATGGCACCTATTTCTCTAGGAACAGAGTGTAGTTTAGCTCAGCTGGCGACCGAGCTACCACGCTGCCGCTCGCTCACTCCTCCCCCTGGCAGGATGGAAGGAGAAAATCAGAACGAGAAGGGTGAGACCAGTAGGTTGGGATAAGGATAATTTAATAGAACAATATCAGGAAAAGGAAAGAACAGGGTAAACAACTATAAACGTACAAACGCGAGAACAAAACGAACCGAACCGCCACGCGAAACACAACAAACCGCCCGCTCCTGATCGCCGAAGTGAACCCCCTCCCCCAGCTGCTCCCCCAGTATATACTCTGAGCATGATGCCTCATGGTATTGAATAGCCGTTGGCCAGGCTGGGTCAGCTGCCTGAACCGTGTCCCTTTCAACTTCCCGCGAAAAAAGAAAGTTAACTCTTTCCCAGCCCAACCCAAGACACTAGGTTTGCTGACCAACAGACCGGCTTTTGGAATACAACACAAGGATGCTCTCAGAGGTGGGATCCAAGGAGTGCTGAGACTGGTGTGCCAAGGCCTAACACATGGAAGATACTATACATGATATGTCATGATAGTTAAAGCGTTCCTGTGGTGCTGTCTGGGATCAGATAATTTGGCCACAGAGTGCTGTTGTGGGTGGTCCTACAGAACTGGGCAGAGGTAACCTTTCAATCTGATTCCAGTAGTACCAGTCTGAATATTTCAAAGCTGAGAAATCAAGATCTGAGAAATAGTTTGGCTTAGATACCTTGAAGGAAAAATGAAGCTGTTTTTGTCTTTTGGTTAAGTTTTCAAAATGTCATTTCAACTTTTAGATATTTTTTTCCAGTCAAGAATGCTGGAAGTAAAACTGAGATTCTGTTTCCAGGAGCTTGGAATCTAATAAAATATCAGAAGATTCGTGATGAAACAACCATAGTTGCCATCTCTGCTGCTCTACAGCCTTCCCTAAAAATGAATAGCATTTATTCATATGAACTGCTGCATTGAGATCAGTTGGATTATTCATGAAAGTGTTCTCGGTCCTGTACAGTGTATATGTATCAGACAGGTTTTCCCTCTGAGACCAAGTGTATTTATATCTATTTGCGAGCTACAGAAATACAAAGTGCTATTGAATATTTATTAGGCAGAAAGCATTCTTGCCTAAAAAGCCTCCAGAACTTATGTATAATATATTCCAAAATGTATTTAGTGAATAATTTTTGTGAGAAATGGCTAAGTTCTGAGATACAGAACAGCTAACTGCTGCTGTTAGTCTGCTTTTCAGTGTAACTTGTTAGTATTTATAGAAGTACGCGTTTGCCTCCAGAGTATCACCATCATGCGTGTAACTCTATTTCAACGGCACAAAGAATAAGGAAAAAAAACAACTTAATTGTTAAATATTTGACCTTATCTTTGAAATAAAAACTTGCCTGAAGTTTTCAGCTAACCCTAGGCACCAGGACAGGCTGTGAGCTGAATGACTGGAAAGCAGCTTGGCAGAAAATCCTCTGGGAGACCTGAAGCACAACTAAATGAACATAGTCAGCAATAAGCTCCTGCAGCGAAGAAGGACAACAGCATCCTGGGCTGCACTAGGCAGAGCATCGCCAGCAGGCCAAGGGAGGTGATCCTTCCCCTCTACTCAGCACTGATGAGACACACCTGGAGTGCTGTGCCCAGTTCTGGGCTCTCCTGTACAAGAGAGACAGTGACATACTGGAGAGAGTCCAGCACAGAGCCATGAAGATCATTAAGGGACTGGAGCATCTCTCATACAAGGGAGAGGGGATGTTGTTAAGAAGACGGAGCCAGACTCTTCTCAGTTGTACCCAGCGAAAGGACAAGAAGCAATGGACACAAATTGAAGTACAGGATGATTAAATCTACGAAAAATATGTTTTACTGTGAGGGTGACCGAGCACGGGAAGAGGTTCCCCAGGGAGGCTGTGAAGTCTCCATCCTTGGAGATACTCAAAACCTGACTGGATACATTCCTGAGCAAACTGCCCTAGTTGACCTTGCTTTGAGCTGGGAAGTTGGACCAGATATCTCCATAGAATCATAGAATGGTTTGGGTTGGAAGGGACCTTAAAAATCACCTAGTTTTAACCCCCTGCAATGGACAGAGCAGATCCCTTCCAACTTCAACCATTCTGTGGTTCCAAGAGTCAGAAGAGTGGAGAACAGATTTCTAGTTCACTGAAGTGAGCCTTACTGACTTAGGAAGGCAGATGGTGACTGTTCTGTTCAAAGGTGTAAAGAGGTGTAAAGAACCTCATTTTAGAGTTTGAATTAAGGGAGAGTAAGGAGGCCAAGTGTTTACCAAGATCTTCCATTTATAGGGTCTGTGGAGTCAAAAGAGTTACAGCTTCGAAGTCATAACAGAATTAAATTAGAAGTCCCACAACAAGGGGAAAGCGGGCACTTAGGAAAGAAAGCGGTTAATCCAAAAAGGGTCTTAGGAACTGTATGTTTGGGAGGACATAGCGAGAATGCAGTTTCACATTACAGCAATAATTCTCTCACAGTCCTAAGTTTAAAAATAACACCGCTGCCACAAGGTTTACTTAGAGGTAAAGTTTCACATTATGCTGCCAATGAAGGGGCCAAGCCTATTCTTCCTCTCCTCCCAATATTTTTTTTTTCTTTCTATGCACTCATTTCCTAATGGCTGTGGTCATGAATTAGACCAACTCACTGATGCAACAGAATATTGAACCACCAAAAGAAAAATATGATTACTCCATTGGTGCAGGTCAGTGACTCTGATGCTCCCTGTGGACGTCCAGTTGCTAGAGCCAATGCAAGAGAGAGAATGGGGAAACACAACCGGGGGAGGCGAAAAAAGTAGGATCATACTTGGGCCATATGCTCAATTGGATGCCATTGAAATTTACTAAACATAAAAATGTTATTTTAAATGCTCTTGACTACGAGTGAGTTATTGGTGTAATCAGGAGCTGCAGTACTGCCGCATTCCCTAAGGTAGTGTGCTCTAATCCACACTGTGCAACAGGATCACTGACTATATCTACCAAAACTTAAGAGCTTCCCTAAAAGTCCTAGGCAATGAAGGGCACAAAAGTACTTCCAAACTGTTGCAAATTTCAACCCGTCATTACAAAAATCTGTTCCATAATCAAGATCAGCATTATATGAACTTAACACAACTTGATGGCCAAAAAAAAATATCAATATCTCCAAATCGTAATAACAGCGGAAACTCAAAATCCCACACAGCATTTGCTCTCACCAGAACCTGTTGTGTCAAATAAAACATTAGCTTATAAAACTTTACTTGAGTTCTAGTATAAATTGCATTTTGTATCAATATATGGAGTATATTTTAGAGGGTGTCTTATGTGAACATCTCTACAGGGATCTTATTTGTAAAACTGATGACACAGTGAGGAAATACAACGAGTTTTTCTACCTGAAAGACTACCTACCTTATTCCTACCTTCCTTGTTCTTACTATAACAGTAACAGGAAAAAATAAAATCAGTTTGCTTCTACAAATCTAGGCTGAAAATCTTTCAGAGGTCTCATCCACTAAACAGATATTTTTCTATACTTAGCAGCTTTTTCAGTTATACTGCAGCCTGACCACTGGAGACAGAAAAGGTGTTCCGGAGACATAAAGATATTCTCTTGAAATACACATACAGAAAATGAACAGTAAACAATCTCTTCCAAAACCAAATACAAGAAAGAATTACACAAGAAAGAATTACACTCAAGTCACATTTAAGAAAAGTGTATTTTCAAATAGTGAGGTGAGACCCTAAGTAAAACAAATATGTACTACTCGGCTATATTTAAATACTGAATTCAAAGCTATAGGTCAACCGGATTTACTTACTGGTGGAAAGGATGGTTGGAAAGGATGAAATTCTAATGTACCTGCAGAGAGTTTTTCAGTCAGTTCCCTGGAAAATCACTACTTAATTAATCTACAAAGAGAAATGAACACATCTCGGGTGAAGAACTGTAGAAAATTCTACACTAAAGGTATCAAGGGAATATCTGTTCAACTAAAACAGACAGTATTGTGTAAATGGTTGAAACAAATAATGGTCGTCAGAAGATCAGAACGCTTATCCTGCTTCCTGCTCTAAGATATTATGTGATCTTGGGCAAATCACAGTTTCTAAATATGTCTGCTGATACTGAGAGCCTCAAAGCCAAAAACGTGTTTACACATTTGATGGGCAGGTTTTCAGCATCTCCTAAAGTCATTCATGTTTCAAGGTGATCAGCTTGCATCAAAATTGGTAAGAGTTAGTGAAAATTTTGACCACAGCTCCTGACTCCTCAAGTTCAGTATTTGGACAATAAGCAATAACAGAAATGGAAAAAAAAAAAAATTTGAATTCACACACATGCACACACAGAGTCATGCTTTTAGATATGTCCATATATAGACAGAGACATTGTTATAACTGAAAATGAGATTTGAGAACTCAACATAGTATTTCATATTTCACATTTCACGAAACTGCTGTCATATTAAAAAGTAAGACAGTATTTTTGTTATAGTTTGGAGAAAACATCTAGATTTCTGCTCAAGATAATGTCACCCTCGAAATTAATGACACTTGAAATCTGAGTATAGTCTAAGAACAGCAACGAAAGTAAAAGGATACCATGCTCCCACAACAAGTTGATTTGCCAGCTATGAGCAACTTCAAAAGGTCAGCTAGATAAAAAAGGGCTTTCTAAGTAGTAGTCATACAGTGTGACACATTTGTTTGTGGTATCCAAATTTAGGACTTCCAAGATTTTGTGTCTTAAGCCCTGAACATAAGAAAGGCAATGCTGTGTGAATGGGAATGTGGTTGTTTTTTTTTTTTGTGATGACGATTTAAAACTTTCAGCAGTTTAGAAATAATGTTGAACTCATTAGGCAGAGCCCCTGTAAAGCTCTTTTAGGAGATAAGAAGGTCCACGTCCAAGATGGAACTAAAGCAAAGGGGATTTCTTGCTCTAGGAGACTAATCCACTAGATTGATAGGTGTCGAGATGCTAATACTGTAATCAGAGGGGAAGCTACCTGGCAGAAGCAGACTACACTGTTACAGAGTGAGCATTTTGAAATTGCAGGACCAAAGTTGTAGGACAGGCTGAGCTTTCTACTGTTGAGACATAAGAAAACGCTTTATTTTGATAGTATGTAAATGTCTCAATAAATTATTTTTAGCCAAAATGGAAATTGGAAATGACACTGCAGTTTCTATGATGTCAGAGAGACAATGTAGTAAAATATTCAGAAAGGTGTTCTTAGTACCAATGTATTGCCTACTTATGAGCTACACATTGAAAAAATTATGTGTTTGGATAAGAAGAAATCAAGTTAACAACAGTAAACAGCAGAATACAAGACAAATTGGTGTTATCTGATATCAGTTTGTCATTGCTGGTCTGTAACCAGTTAGCACGTTTTACTGAGTCAGAGTAAACAGTGTAGTCGATATCCTAGGAAAAGGATGTAAATGATAGGAAGGTATTTCTACCAGTTGCTACTTTGATAGAAGTGTATTTGTGCTGCTAAGTTATAAATTTTAAACACTGATCTAAAGTTACTTCAAGAATATCTTAATGTCATCTATTCCAGAGTTACTGGAAAACTGATGGAATAAAATTACCAATTACCTTGTTTTCTCATTCAAGTAATTCTGTAAAGTGAGCAGCAGCTACTGGATATACATTAAATCAGTATGCTACTGTCTAGATGAACAGCCCTTTACACAGTATAGTGGTGAGCCCATGCCTGAGCATGGAGCAATACTCAGCCTCACAGATTCAGGTATGCTAAAGAGAATGGTGGACCCCAAGAAAATAGCAAAATACAGATGACTACAAGTACAGTATAGTGAGGCATTAGAAAAATTGTATATATGCAAGATGTTTGTTCCAGAGTCAGCTTGCCTAAACAGCTACTGGACTGGGATTGAAGATTTCTGGACAGATGTGGTTTTGACTCAGTTTCCTAATCTTTAAAAGATGGGTAACAGATCTTAATTAATTTCTGAGTATTTCAAAACATACAGGCAAATGCTGATGTATCCGAACGATACAACATTGCTATAAACGTACACATTGTTAACTAACGTCTTGTCACTCCTGTTGCTAGACGAAACTTCCCAGAGGATAAGTTATTACTTACTGGAAAATCTAATTTCAAGTGATCAAATTTGAATAGTAATTACAGCCACAGAAAATAGACATAAATCTAGAAATATTACAATTAAATATGAGACAAGGTTTGTACAAAGTGGTAAAATAACAGTTTTTCTAATAAAATTGGAACAAAGGAACAAGAATTTGACTACCAAAACTGTTGGTGTAGTCAGAAATACCACCTTTTTTCCCAGAATTTGTCTCTTTCGGGATGCCATTCCATGAGGTGTGATAAGCCAATAAAACAGACCAAAGAGGAAGCTCTTTTCGCATTTTTCCAAGCTTCCACTGACCCTTGCCTCCCATTCACATGAATTGCTGTGCTGTCCCTGGCACTCCTCAGGCCCATCTGTGAGTGAGTTTCCTGCCAGACCGTATTAAAATCCTACACAGATTTCTGCCATAGGAGTGAAATGCATTGGCTGACAGAGGAGTCTGATGAGTGCAGTGCCAGAGAGGAGTAAGGATCAGGTGTGGAAAGAGAGTGTGGGGGACGAGAAGAGTGGAGTAGGATGATGCAGTGATGCACCTGCAACTTGAAATCTACAGTTTTAGGTACAGAAACACTAGGACATGAAATGCTAACATTTTCAAAAGACGTTTTATTTTTTTTTCCGCATAATTTTTTTTCTCTTTGGAAATTGCCAGTATGCTTTAATAAATGTCAATCAAATAAGATTAAATTAAAATCAAAGAGAGAAATAATATTTCATTTGGAGTTGAACTGAATGTTCAGTACAAAATAACTTTCTAGTATTTCTTATTTTGCCCAGAAACTTCTGCATTGGTCCAACAATCTACTAAAACCTTTTCTGTTTGGCTGGAAAACAAAAATTCAATTTTTTTCAGATGGGATTGATTCTGTGAGAATGTTTAGCTTCATTTATCTAACTGTCTTCATTAATGACAATAAAATTTAATGTGAGTAAATTTATTTACATAGGTTGGACTTAAAACTTCAGTATTGACGGAGTAAAAGGGAAAAGAAAGATTTCAGCTAAGCAGAGGAGAGAGAAAAAAAAAATAATTTCGATCACGAATGTGATTCTCTTACTTAGAATCAAGGATCTGGACACAGGAACACTACACTTCCAGTCTCTGTTCCAGATTTAGATTAAAAGTTGATTAAAATCCTGAGTAGAACCCAGGTCTCCCTTTTCCCAGGTGAGGTCCTTAATACCGTGAATAGTCAGTCACGCTTGGGTATTCACTCTCTGGCTTAAGAATAATTATTTATTTACTCAAAGTACAAACCCTGTAAACAAGAGGGACTTGAAAGACTTAACTCATCCAGAATAGCTGACAGCTTGCTGCCTAGCACACTCAGAGGTGTAGATTTAAATCCAGATTTCAGGCCAGTACTTAACTGGAGATCTGAAGCACTTTTGAACTTTCAGGTCCCAGCTGAATGCCCTGTCCAGGTTTGTCTTTCTATCTAGGTAAGACCCAAGTGTGTGCCCATATGCTGCTTCAGCAGAAGCTAAGGAGGCTGTGACAGGTCCTTAATCAAGAAACCATAATACCACAGCATCCATCAGCAAGTCGGCTGTAATGCAGCCAGCAGCTGTTACCCCTATGTGATGAGCACGCTCGACCCCTTGACCAGACTGGTAGTGGTTTGGTGCAGGCTCTGGAGGAGGTCTAAAGCCCTGAGCCGTAGTCGGGCCGTGAACTTATCTAGTTTCAATCTGTTCTCTGAAAACCCACAAAGGAGCAGAGTGACATCGTGAGCATCGATGCATAAGAGCTTGGAACATCGATTGTGTGATTAACGCGTGAATAGTGGGTGGCTTTTCCAAGACTCATTTATCAAGACACAAAGTTGTGGGTACAAGGAGTCTCGTGCATACCTTTTCCATCACATGCAATTTGACTACAAGCCAACAACTTTATGCTGTAAATATGACAGCCTAAGTGAGCCACCTTTGAGCTCTCCCCGCTAGGCAGTGTGGTTGCATGGCAATGATCTCTCTTTCAGCTGGAACACCTCTCAAGGTTGCTCCTCGAGGCAAAGAGACCTTTTACCAATGGCAGATCTTTGGTAAGTGACTGATATTGCGCAAAACATTGTAGTAGAGTAACTTTGATTTTGCCTTTGTAACTTTGATTGCATGCTGAATTGATGCTAACGAAACATTATAAACTTTGCATATATAATTCTTTGGCCATAAACCATTGACCGAGTCTGGGACTAAGTCTGGATCCAGTTGCACCTAGACTCCTCTCTGAGAAGGAGTTTAGAAACCAAGGGGGTCTAGCCTGAACCTCATGACTCAACTGGCGGGTCTTCCTTACCCTTTGTGTCCCCAGTCTCTCTGTGAATCATTCTAACTCAAGTCTAACTCAGTTTTTTGTTGTGTGTTTCTTCCATGCAGTAATTAATAGAGTGAATCTTGCCATTGTACTTTGTTAAGTCGCACTTTTACAACATCATGTTAAAAACACTTTTGCTAATACCTTTGATGGTGATCCTTTAAGCAATCTAAATCACCTATTCACAACAACCTCTCTCACTAAAAAAAAAGAGTAACAGTAGCTAATCTCTCAGACTTTGTCAGGATAAATACTTTGATTGTGATCTACTTGGATATTAAGGTGATGGCTGTTACATTAGCATTATAAATAACCAGTGCAGAAGGGCAGATGGAAGTTAAGCCTATATAGGACTAAAGAGAGTCATGGAAATGAAAAGACATAAAGAAAAGTCTGTTAATGGAAAACTTGTTTTTCTACATGTTTTTCTGCTTGAACTTGGATTAACTGTGGAAGAGGTAAATTTTTGATACCAACAGTTGGATTATGTCAGGAGTTAAAGAAGTATCTGAGATGAAGCTGAGGTAACAAAGAGTTCTGGTGCAAAACTAAATAAGCTACTACAAAACACATCCAACAAATTATAGCCTTGTCTAAACAGAAATATATAAAGCCCTAATAATACACAGGGGCTGCGTATTAAAATATTCCTGCATTTATATGACTACACATAATGACTAGAAACGTGCCATGTCATTTGGGTCATCTGGTAATCTTATATGTGCACAGGTGGCAAGCCTCTTCTACTGGTCTACAATGCAAAGATGTATATGCAGAAACAGTAAATAAGGTACTGATTGTATTCTTGAGGAGCAGAAAACCAAGCAAACTCACAGAAAATGAACAGAGACTAAACCTTCTCACATCATCACTGACTAGGCATCGAAGACAGTACACACGACTAATAGAGGCATAGTCTATAGATCACAATAAAAAAATATTTCTGGGGAAGGCATGGCTACTCGCTTTTTGCCTGAATTTTATTTGTTGATATAGTTTTTTATGTCTGAAGGCTGAGAAGCCCTTTGAAATCCACTAGCGTGTAGTTCAGAGCTGAAACACAGTATTTTTTCAATGAATGTTGAAGAATTTGCCTTCAGTCAAGCTGGCAGGAGGTCGCAGATGCCTTCTCCATACAGTATCCTCTTCTTCCTTAGTGGATCTAGTATGTTTAATGCTTCTATGAAGTCAAACCAAACAACACAATGAGGTTTCCTGCAGAAGCAAGTTGTCATTTGTTCACTTTTGGCCACAATATGTGATGACCATTTGTGGCTAATTCATTCTAAGATACTAGAATTTAATTGCGAGTTCAAAATACTTACCTTCTGTTTCCTCTTTCTGTCTTATTTCATACAGTTTGGAGTTGTCTTGCTTATTAATCAAGAACAAGACTTGCTAAAGATTTATTTCATCTCTTATATGGAAACAAGGGGAAATACAGATAAATGAAAATAATGTATGGGAAGAACTGATTCAGCTCATCAGAATTCTGAATTTAGTTTACATGAGATCCAAAAGCACTTTCCTGCTTTTCATATCCAAGTTTTAATGAGGCAGTTTTGTCAAAGTGAAATTTCAAAAATAGAATGTTCCAGTAAGATGTCTTTTAAATCTGTCTACTCTTTGTATATGCTAAACTCATCAACTGCTTTTCTAAAATAGCTACTGTTTTGCAGCAAACGAAGCACAGACAATTGAATGTGTCAACACCACTCATGTGGAGTCACGCTAAGATTCATTTATTTTTGTCAGGCACCCATACTAGTAGTGAATTAACTGAACTGCATTTGTAGTCAGATGTCACTCAAATTGCATACCTATCTTAAAGACCTTGGTTCTGCTCTCGGACAAGTTCTGTGCAGGAGAGTTGTCAGTAAGGGCTGCAGAGACCCAGAAGAATTGACATCGGGGAGCATCAATCTTCTCATTATCCCTGCAAAAGTCCCTGAAGATTACCTTTGGTTGGCACCATTTCCAAATTATTCTGAAAGACTGGAAGCCCTCGTTTAGTGTACTGTTCTTCAAGAAAGGCCTGCTTTGGCAGATTAGAATAGCTACGGCAAAATGTCAGATGTATCTTTTCTAGGGTGGTACAGAGACATAAGACTTGTAGTGGTTGCTGCTCAACAGATGATGGACAAAAACATAATGATGATAAACCAAAAGACAGTCCTTTGTATGGGATCTTCAGGACCTCCACTGCTCTTAAGTGATGGGTTCAAACCCTTGGTACCTGAGGGTATAATTCTATTTGGAACTTCCCTGGCACTGCTTGAATTCTGTCTGAGAACGTCTGGACAGAGATATGCATGTCCACATAATGCAGCACAAACACACTGGTCCAACATGTCCTGGACGAAGACCTACAGAACATTCATTGCCAAAGGCTCATAAAGACAGAAACTTTTCTTCAACTGAGCAGCAAAACAGCAACATCTGAAATCTCAGATAAAGAAGAGACAAGCTGTGTAGATCAGCTTTGTGCATTAAACGATTAGAAGATATAGTTTTACTATAACATTTTTCCAAGGCAGGATGACAGAGAAGGAAGAACTTTTGCTTTTATGGTCTGACCAGAGTAGGAGAGTTAAAAAAAAAGACTGCAAGGGAACTGGATTGGAGACAACTCACATGGTTGTCACTATCCCAGAGCCATCAAAGTTATACCATACAAGCTCAGTAAACTTCACTCTTCCAGATGTTGTTGTTTCTGAGAATATATGTGAGGCTGCAACCTCGAGCATATGGTGCCATTTCAAAAGTTACACCACAGTAGGTAGCTGAGTAGGAGGAGGCAGTGAGGGAAAGAGGTCGTATGCATGGATGTCTGTCAGGGCCACCTTTCCTTTGGAGTTTTCCACAAGCCTGTCATTGCTGCAAATACCCATATTGCAATTAGGCATGAGCTAAATCGTGATGTAGTTTGTTACCAAGTGGAAGAGTTAACAGCTTATGTCATTTCATAATCTCACAGACATGAGCTATTTGCTTAATAGACAAATCTGAGCTTGCAAATGGGAGTGCAGCACGAGGAGTAATGCAGTTTTACTCTAAGCAAAACACATTTTCCGTCCCACTAATAATTAGGACAGTCACTGAAGCTGGGTTCCTACTCCTGACTGGAGGTGTAAATCCAGAGAGGGTTCTCAGGAGGCCTCTGGCAAAGATGGTGTAGCAAGGATGGACTATGGTCTGGGCCACTAGGACATTCAGATGGTTTGCTAGCCTTACATAGCTAAAATATGGTGCACATTCTGTCTTTGCCCTAGACACTTGCCTAAGGGAAGGGTTTGTTTGAAGAAATCACCTCTTGTGCCTTCTTTTAGAGTGAAGTATGTTGTGCTGTATCAGTGGCCACATAGAAAATGTTTATACTATCCTTTTTCAAAATTTATAGATCAATACAGACTATTGAAATACATCAGAAAGTAATCGTGTATAACAGACTGACTTTAAACCAATGGCTGCATTGGAAAAGCTTTATATTTTAATGTCTCAAAACTTACAGTTTCCTGACCCTTTATAGACACATCAATAAGCTAGAGGTAGAAGTCTGTTTCCTAGTAGTGAACCACTGAGCCAGCTAGTCTCTTGACCTTACTTGGATTTCCACCAGAAATAAAATGTTCTGAATTCCATTAATGATTCATTAAGCCAGCTATTTCATGACTTCAGCTGGATCTGTACCAATGGCACACAGTTGAAGAGCTGTGTCCCACTGCTGATCCAGCTAGCAGTGGTTAAGACAATACATTTAAGGAGCCACTGCAAAAAAAAATCAGTCTGTGTGATAAAAAAAAATCATAAAAATTACGTTGAACACCTATTCTAAATACAAAGTGTCTCTGATAACTTTCAATGAGTTTTAAATCATCCTTGCCCACACTATAATCAACAGAACAAACCGGTATCTTCCCATAATCATACTGAAGTCTTTTTTTTTTTTCATCAAGATTTCTACAGAGAGTAACTAAACAAGTGCTTCCTGTACACTCAAACTGTTTCACCCAAATGAGTAATTAAAATATGTCATTCTATAGTGCTCATGGTAAAATAAGAAAGACTACTATGCCAGCCAGTGGATTAAGACTATATGGAACAAACATGGCTGGAAAAGCCAGCTTAATGAAAGGGCGGTGCATTGTTAATGGACAGATAATTGATAATTAACAGCTGGCAGAAAAAGTAATGTAAAAAATTTCCGGAGAGTTACTAATTTGGGTTATAGTTTAGCACTGACATGACCAGGACAAAATGTGGCTATCATCAGTCGTGTATTGACTTTGATAAGGAAAACTTGTTTTTCTCTGGACACTCAACATGAACTCGCGTACAGACTGCCAGCATATTTCCTGGAACATCTCCCTGCAGTGAAAAGTTTCTTCCTCACACACACTTGTTTCCTTACTCTGTCAAAAACTTGACTGCAGGACATCATCCCATTTACAACCTTCTCTTCAGCTATTATGGATCTAGCATTATATTAACCACCTAGTTTACAAGGACTTTCATACCACGATAATAAAGCCCCTTCTATTGATTTCAGCTTCGTCTTGACTCAGTCTTTTAAAAATTTGTAAACTTACACTATTTCATTACATTAATGCAGTCCTCTACTACATTTCTATGCAAAAAATCCCACACAAATCTCACTAGTAGGCACTTATAAGCCAAAAGTACTAAAGCTAATGTTGCCAGTGAAATCCGAATTCTGCCCCTCCTTCATACCATCCACAAGAGCAACAAATCAACAGGCTACACAGGGAGATTGTGAGATGCTCTGAATAAACAATGCTGTTTTTAGTGTAGGGTGTGAGAATCCCCTGCAGGAAGCTACAAAATGTCAAGCTACTTGCTTGTACTTAAGATAATTTCAGACACGTTTGAGAAAAAAAACCACAACTTTTTGCCTTGTCTACAGCAGAATTTTCAACACATAGTGGCTGAACCTGTGAGGGAACAGCAGTATGAGCACCAGCGATGCAGTATATCTTCAGTAACCGTGCTGTTTTGGGTTCAGGCTTACACCCACCCACATATGTTGTATTATACCATTGCATAACCAGAGATCTCTGGAGCCTGAATTCTCAGTCTCTATGGCTGCACACACTGTAACTGCTGTGCCAATATAGAAATACTGATACCGTGTGCTGGTGCACCACCCCATCGAAGTGCTACTAGTGTGACTTTCTCTCAGGCATAGGATGTTTCTTCAGGCCTTTGTTCTTGCGCTGGTAGTCCACCTAAGAAAATGATATGCTGAAGAGGAAACTCCTGAAATGGTTCATTAATGTCTACGCAAATTACAAATGCTTTCAATAGTTGCTTGTTAGTAGACAGTCAAAGGAGAATAATCTGGAGTCTGAAATATCTGAAAATATAAATATCTACTAGAGTCACCGGGCTTCAACTTTGAAAGTGGGTTATCATTTGCAGTTGATGATTACCATCCTTGCTACCTATCTTTCCCTGTTATTAGAGATCTGAAGAATTGAACTGTTAACTCAGTGTAAGCAGATGATAAAAACGACTTTGGATTCCGGGGACCAAGAGCAACTTGGCTGCCAGCTCCATTCCAGACTGGAAGAGTGACTGACCACGTATTTCACAGCTGGTTTCTGCTAACCTAAATCCACACGCTAGCTGAACCCAGGGGTCCTGCCCTCCTCCGGCCTCGGAGTGGGTTTCGGTAGCAGCTCCCAAGCCCTGGCACTAGCCCTGCAACGGCAGGGCCGTCACCTGGGTGAAGGAGCTGCTCCAGGTGACAAATGTAAGAAAAACGCGTTGGTATTGAGTGGTACTGAGGGGTACCGAGGGGTACTGAGGGGTATTGAGTGGTACCGAGGGGTACCGAGTGGTACTGAGGGGTACTGAGCGGCAGCAGAGGGTGATGCCGCGTGAAGCTGGGGGCGAAAGCAGGCGAGGAGCAGCTAAGATTCAGCCGGCGCACCGGCTGAGCCGGCGATCTCCCCGGGGAGCCGGCGGGGGGGCCAGCTCGCCGCTGGGCCACACAGCCGGGCCGGCTGTCCCGCGGCACCGCTGCCGGGCAAGCGGCCGGGGCCGGCCCCTTGCCAGCACTGCCGGCGTCGGGGCTGTCGGGTGTGAGACGACACGGCGCCACAACGGGAGGGCTGCAGCCCGCCAAAGGGGCCGTAAGGGCAGGCGCGCCGCACGGGCTCCACAGCCGACGGCGACACCGACGGCGACACCAACGCTGCCACCAACGCTGCCGCCTCCGCCGCGCCGCCCCCGGCGCCAGTCGGCAGCAACCGGCACCCAGCACGGCGCTCTCGGCACTGGATTGGTGCTGCCTGTGCCGCGCGCAGCACTCTAGCCTGGCTAGCTCGCCCGCGCCGCGCCGCGCAGTTGTACCCGCTCGCAGAAGCCGGCTCTCGCCTCGCCCCGCCCCTCCCGCTGTTGGCCCCGCCCCCGCCCCTCGCCCCGCCCCGCTCGCCGCTGCTCCTCCCCCTTTGCGCTCGCGCCGCTCTCGCGCTCCTGCCCCCTCCCCTCGCTCGCTCCCTGTCAGTGCGGTGGCTGCGCCGGGAAACATGGCGTCGGAGGGGATGATTTTAACGAACCACGACCACCAAATCCGCGTCGGGGTCCTCACAGGTAACGGGCCGCGGCCGGGGACGGCGCTGGGGGGAGGCGGGGGGAGAGGCGGGGAGGCGGCCGCGGGTCGGTGCGCGTCGTCAGGCCACCCCGCGGGCTGCCCGGGTGGCCGTCTCCGGTGGCGGCACCGCCGCCGCTGCGCAGGGAGCCGCCGCTCCCCCGTGCGTGCGGGAGCCGAGGCCTCGGTCCGGGCCCGGGGACCGGGACGTGGGGGCGGCGCTCCGGCCGCCGGCGCCGCCGCGGGCAGCGTGTGCGGGAGGCCGGGCGGCGTTGGGCGCCGCTGCCGCAGGCGGGCAAGCGAGCGAGCGGGCTGCTGGGCGCCGCAGCCTGGGGGGCTGGCCCGGGAATAACCCACCTGGAGGGGACGGAGCGCGGGGGTGGGCGTCTGCCGGAGGGGACGGGGGGTCGCGGCGTGCCGGGCTTCCAACAGGCGCGGCGGAGCTGTGAGTGCGAAGGCGTTTGAGAAGGGTGCCTGCAGCCTGCGGGCCGGCGGGAGCCGGGCCTGCCTTCCCCGGGCGGCGGCGGCGGGAGGCGGCCTGAGCTCCTTGCCCCGGGGGATGCCTTTGAGCGTGGCACGCTCCGCACGGCAGACACCTTTAGGATGACTCCTTCCCCTCCCCCTCCCTGGCCTTTACTTTCGGGGGGGGGTGTGGGGGGATGCGTGTGCCTGTGTGCTTTCTGCTGGGAGGGGGAGGAGGGCATGTATGATGCTGCTGCTCGTAGCGAATGGGTGATCCTGTAATAAACCCCTGGCAGATGACATGTGATGGTTGCACAGAACGGTTCCCAGAGCCGTAGCCGGTACGTGTGTTGCGGACTTCGGGGTTCCTTCGGCCTTCGGGGGGGGCTTTGCGGTCATTCCGGTGTACCGTGGAGCTCGGCACTCCGGTGGAAGCGCGGTGCGCCCAGAAACGAAGCCCCGAGGGGTTCGAGTGTATAAGGGCGTGAATAGCGTTTCTGGTGAAAGAAGAGGCGAGAGATTTTGGTGCAGTTTTGGCCCGTAGCTTTTATAGGGAGTCTGGGAGGATATGACTGCTCGCGGAAGGCAGCGTTATGAGCAAGCTTAGGAGTCGGGGGACGTTTGGAGGGAACGAGAGAGCAGGCCTGGAGTTAACGCCGAAGTTATTTATTAAACCGGGCGATAGTTAACCCGAACGCCTCCGTCTTACGCCGCCTTGGGAAGCGGGTCGGTGCCCGCGGTGCTGGGGAAGCCCGCGGCAGCGGCCGGGGAGCCCGGTGGCGGGAGCGCGGCGGCGGGAGCCCCGCGTTCGGCGTGCGCTGTCCCCCTGCCGGGTGCTGAACCCCCGCGCCGCCGCCGGGGCGGGGAAGTGCGGCGCGGCGGGGCAGGAGTTCAGCCCGTCCTCAGGAGCGTTTCGCGGCGAGGTTACTTTGACTGGAAGAGCACGGCATAGTAGAAGTGGAAACCCTTAGCGTTGCTTTCAAATTTCAGGGAGTCAAGTCCGTAGTAAGGACAGAGCAGGTTTGGCCAGATGCAGAAGACAAATTGCGGGATTTTGTACCTTTTGTTCCTGAAAGCTAGGACATGCATGTAATTATGTATTATGGTAAAAGCTAAAGTGAGAAGGTGTCTGCTAGCAGAATGCGCTTTGCCTATTTTGTCAACTTCCTGCTGTGTAACTTGGGTGATTGTTTTATGTTCATCAGTGCGTTGAAATGATTTTCACCTGTAAGTGCTCCCAGAATGCAGTACCAGATATGTATGGCGTTACAATCATTTAAATAATTATTAAGTCCCACAATAGATTCAGATAATCTTTCAGAATACGTAGGTTTTTATTTTGTACTATAATTCCTGTTTGAGCAATATTAAACTTTTTTAACTTTGCAATTTCATTGAGAAGAGCATGTGGCCTGATTTTAATTTTTTGTTTTTAAAGGAAAACCAAAAGGCGTAAGTGAACAGAACAGTTTTAACTCTTTTCCCCTTAATGCCATTGTTCTGAATTGCAGGCAGAAAAATTTTGAAAATAACTATTTTGCCATTTTGAAAGGGGACACTTCAATTTCTAACAATTTTCCTAGCCCCCTTTTTGTGTATGTCTGTAGACACAAAATAAAATTTTATATAAATGTGTTACTTTAATATTACATATTTGGTCAAACTTTATTATTTTCCTCTCTGACATTTCCCTTAACCCCCGAAAGACAATATTTGTACTTTGGAAGGTTTGTTTCCGCTGTTTCAGCTGTGGAAGGACAGCAAATTTAAAAATTCCCTCTCCTGAATTTTTCTCGTAGAAATGAACTAATAATTGCTTCTTGGCTGGTGTATGAAGGAATAAGTGTAGGAATGGAAAGGTTAGGTATGAGCACTGTTTTTTTAGTTTAATCATTTAGAATAGCTCAGTGATCAGACGTTAGAGAATTAACATAACATGACTTCTTTAGCTTTTCTAATTAAGATCATAGCCATATGTTTGTTTTGTTAGGAGTATATACTTGTGGGCTTATCAGCACAGGCATAGAAATTTATGTTCCCATTAGACCTGATATACTCAGTTTAGAAGGTACCATCATTGCACCTTATGGTAGTATTCAGATGGAATTTAAATTTATTTAGGATTAACTCTTTTTAATTAATTTGGAGTAAAGTCGTATGTTTATTTTTAAATGAGGACATTAACAACATACCCAAATAATTTTTTGGTCTTGTCTGATATTGAGATTGATGCACACGACTCTAGAGTATGTTAATAGAAAGTGAATAATGTTTGTCCTGTAGCTTAGTTTCATTGCTTTCAATTTGGTTTTGACTAAGTTATTGTATTTAGTTTTGCTTAGTAGACCTTTGTGTTTGTGTGTGTGTATTGCTAGTTTCCTATCTAGAAATAAATGTGTATTTCTTCAGTTGTGACAAATTAAGACAGTTACAATGGATTAGAGAAATAGGAAGTTGGCTTATTGTATAGCCAAAGTAACGTACTGTGTTCAAATGCACAATTATGCCGAAGGCAGCACTACCTTTTTTTTTTTTAAAAAAAAAGTTAACTTGTTAGCTTCTCTTATATCCATACTGTCAAGGTCTTTTAGTTAAGACTCAATGAAAATAATGGAGTCCATACTTAGGACATTTTCTCAGTGTGAAAGAACTGTCTTCCTGAAGTCTGGAAAAGTACTTTAGTGTATACAGCATCTGCTGTCTTGCAGATGTCATTCATGTTTATTTTTGAGTCTCTATACAGAAAGTTGTAGACTTAAGCTTATTTACTGAAACAAGAGGAAATATAAACAGTGACAGATTACAAAACTGTCAAACTTTTTGTAAACTAGAGGGTTATGTCTTATGCAAATAGGAAGTTTCGCTAGTTTGTGGATAGAAAATTGCGTTAATCTTTGTACATTATCATTTCGGGACGTTTTGCAACATGTGAAAAGGATGCCACCATGAAATCGTTATATTCAGCCCTATTGATAATGAAATGTTCAGATTAAAGATACTGCTTACTTAAGTTCCAGACCAAGGTTTTCTCTCTTTTATGATTGATGTGTAGTGCAGGCACATAAACTAATAGAGCTTCAGTGTTACGTTGTCATGAGGTTATGGTAAAATACATTTGAAAAGAACTGTGATGCTAACTGTCAGACTGGGAGCTTTTTGTGATGGAGAATGAGATAGCAGAGTTGGGCTAACAATGGCCAAAAGTTAGTTATTTAAGTGTTGTGGATATCTTATTTTAAAAAAGAAACACACACAGAGGAACAGGAAACGTGGTAGACAAACTAGTGAAAAAGAGGAAAAATATCTACGTTTATGGTAAAGGTTCGATTGCACACATGCTCTGTCTGCTTCCTCAGTAAAACACAAATCTTGATGCGGAATTATTCTGGTTGCCCCTTGCAAACCCTTCGTGTTTGGGATATCTCTAACAGAATAGTTAATCAGTTACCATTGGTGTCAGGGTATTGAACCTAGATTAGTAAGTACAGAGTTTTGTAATGCTGAAGTTGGCTAGAAAAGAGAAGAAAATGTGCACGGTGCCCAGAGTTGAATCAATATTAGGTCATCCTGCACTGGTGGTGATATTGGTAAAAGTTACATAATCTATGACCTTTCTTCTTGTGTGAGGGACTAAGCAGACCCTTGACTAGAACCGTCCAGAGAGATCTAAATGATGTTGCAATCTCCACCTGCCTGATGGAAAAAAAAGACTCTGGTTGCTCTTTTGTTTTGTCCTTTTTCCTCTCCATCCCCATTCTTTTATTTACCTTTCTCCTTGTTTTCTGTCCAGGAAGCATCTAGTGTAGCTGGTCAAAACTTGACGTTTTGTTACATGTTTTTTTTCAGAATATTCCTGATTTGGGGTTGGCTAATAAAGTTTCATTCAGTGTTTGTCTACTCTTGAAGGTGGGTCTGTGAGAGAGAGTTATCACCAGCACAAACAGTATTTTCTGTCTTTGCTCTGCTTTTTGTATTGTTTCTTACTTGTGTAGAAAAAATAATCTCAGACTAACTTTCTTTTTTGGAATGGCTTTACTGTATTTAGTATTGCTTGTGAAGTAGTGATACAGCTTTTCACCTTTATGAAACATTGTTACAATTCAAGGGAATAAGGGGTTTTGGCAAAATGCAACCCTTCACTAATGATTTATTATTCAGGTACTTTAGTCTTCCTTTCTTCCTCTAAGTGGAGATGAAAACATTTTGAATGATAGTTGTTGCCATGGGCCTACGCAATAAAGCAGACAAAGGTTTCTGAATGTGTAACCTCAGACATTATTTAGCCTCTCAACACTACAGCGTGAAAGATAACAGTAGCATCTTTAAGTGCCTGAGACCATTTAGTTTGTTGAAATAACACAACATGTACATACCGTGTCTGTGTTTATCACTTTGAAGCAAGCATTCTTCTCAGTGAGGGCATTGTCTGCTTGAGAACATCATCCAAGCAACGAGATTACCTGGGCAGATCTGAAGTTCACCAATGTAAAAGTTTTGTAAAAATTATCTGTGAGAAATGTGAGGAATAAAATACTTAGTGTATCACTATTTGGTTAGACTGTTTTAGAAGTATATATGCTGTTGGTTTTCCAGCTGGAAATTCACATGCCTCTCTCCTACTGTGAGGTACCTTCTCACGACTTTCCTCTAAGACTCCAGAGGAAAGCATCCAGGTTGTGAGATCTTTTCTCAGTGGTGATGCTATTCACGTTTTGTTCTGTTCTTTCAAAAACTGCATCTTATTGGGCACTTATTTTCAAAACGTAGATTCAAGTCAGTAGCTTTTCCTAGGAGCCTTTGTTTTCTTCCAAAAGCTTAGTTCAGCAAATCAATTCGGGAAGTAGAGAAATGCTGTACTTCCATTAAGAGTAAAACATTCTAGACTCTGAGCAACATTGATTGTCATCTTTCCCAACTGTAAGGCTGCCATAATGTTGAGTTTATCCATAGAAACTAGGAGATCTCCCTCTACCATTTGTAGCCATAAGTTTTCACAAAAGCATTTATTTCTGATTTTTTTTTTATATGACTATGATGAAAAGCTTTTATGTCTAGTGAATGTGATTCATACGATTGTCTGGTTTACTTTTTATAGTTTAACAGTGCTGAATAGGAATCTGTACCTTTTATAGTTAAAGAGGAAGAAAGTCCTGGATTTTTTCCTCGTTTTTAATGCGTGGTGTGGAACAAAAATTGGTGACTGGAATCTCACTGCTAAAGCAGACTCTTTTACTTACAATTTAATTTGCTTGCTATGATACTGTTTCTTTTGAACTGAAAGATGTGGAAACACTGAAGTTAAATGCATGTGCAGCCAGAGATTATTTCCCAACTATACATAGATGTTTTAAGTAGTACCTACTTATGTAAGAAATGGCCATCAATTTGGGGACTTATGTCTTCTTGTAGAGCAGGGTTGAGAAGACTTGTCTAATCACTGTTTCTTGATTTGGAGATTACTTACCCAAATGCAGCTGAACGACTTCCATCTTCGACCATGCTCTGTGTCTGTAGTTCATACTCAGCAGTACAGAGCTTATCCATTGCATTAAGCTTTCATTTACTTTTCTAGGTTTGTGTTTGTCCCCTTTTCCAGTACTGCGGGAAAACTTTCTGTGCTACTTACAGTAAAAATTAGTGAGTGTGGATTTCATGAGAATTAACTTAGTTCTGGGATAACCTTTAGTTGGTTTGCTGGTTTTGTCCATGCTTTGGAGAGTCTATCATACCAAAACCTGATATGCAGACACAGAATTTCTCGCCTTTAATGTTGGTTTAGTTATATCTGTTTGTTTGTTTGTTTGTTTGTTTGTTTGTTTTCAAGTAAGAGACTAGGGTATCTCTTTTTGAGAGGTACTTTTATATTATATTAGGATTTCACCCATAGCTTTTCTGAAAACATATGTATTGAAATTTATAACACTTTAAAAACAAAGAATGCTGTGCAGTGCCTTTGTGAAGTGAAAGTTAAGATTTTCATTTTGATTTTTCAATTGTTCAAGCTAAAAAGGTTTATTTTGAGTATGTAGGAAATCTTTTTTCTCTTATTCCAATGGTTGGAACAGTTTTGCTAATAGGGTTTAAAAAATTTTGCTTTGAGATAAGCAAATATAGTTGTCTGCAATTTGTGAGATTGATATTATGCAATAGGAGGACATGATAACTAAAGATGAGAACACATTGTAGCTCTCATTAGAATATTTATAAGATCTTGAAGTGTGGATTAAATTAAAGAAATAATTTACGTTCTGTTCCTGTGTGTAGATGTAGAATGCAACTCTTTACCTCTTGTGTTGAAATGTTCTTATATTAGTAGTCTTGTGTATGACAGAATTCTTCTTGAAAGTTTAGCAGAACGACAACAAAAAGTTGTTCCTGGAGAATAGGAGGATCATAAATAACCATATGGGAAATGAGCAGGTAGCAGCTTTTTTATGTGGGATGTTTTTAATTAATAGAAAAGTAGCATAGCCTTTTAGGTTGGGGTTTTTTTACTCACAAAACAGTTAAGTAAGTTGAAGTTCACAAGGAACAGTAATTGCACAAGAATTGCTTGGGGAAAATTGGCTTAATTAGGCAGTTATCTTAGAAAATCTCATTTTGCAAGTAAAAGATTTGTGTATGATGTGTTGTGTACTTGTTTTGTTTTCATACTAATTTACTGAGGCCTATTTTATGCCTAACATACTTGTCAAGTGCAAAAAAAATTTAGCATCAACCCTTAAGAATAATCTACATACATGTCGTGGTTTAGGCTGGCTGGCAACTAAATGCCATGCAGCCGCTCGCTCACCCTCCCCCATTCGCTGGGGAATGGGAAAGAGAATTTAAGGGGGAAAGGGAAAGAGACTCATGGATTAAGATAAGAACAATTTAATACTATTACTACTAATATATGCATATATATATGTATAATGATAATAATATATAAAAAGGTGATGCACAGTGTAATTGCTCACCACCCAGTGACCAAGGCCCATCCCGTCCTGACCTAATGATCCTGAAACAGATGAGTCCCGACACCGCAATCATGGACGAGTGGGAGGCCTGAAAAGGGAGAGAGAGAGAGAGAGCACTCCGAGAGTGAGAGCCCCAGAAGAGCAAAGGCCCTTCTTTCTGGTCAACCCTCATTTTTATACTGGACATGGCGCTGCATGGTATGGAATACTTCATTGGCCAGTTTGGCCCTCAATCCTAAGTCTAAGTTTAAATCATAAGGGGAGTTGTGGACCCTTTGTCCCAGCCTTGCTCCCCCACAGCCTGTTGTGCTCCTGCAGACTGGCAAGAACACGGGAAGCTGAAAAGTCCTTGAGGTCTCAGTGCCAACTATAAACATCAGTGCACTATCAGCATTCTGCTTATAAGGAATCCCAGACTAAAACCAAACCACGGAGCTCTTCTAGCTGCTAAAAAGAAGAGCTAACTCTGTCCCAGCTGAAACCAGGACAGTACATTTTGCAAAATACTGCAAAACAAGGCTCCGTGCTACTATTACAAGGTAGGTGAATGATATTAATGGTATTTTGTAAGGAACAAAATGCGTTGCTGTTCATCGTACTATGAGATAAGTAGCAAAACTTCCACTGGCTGACTTGAGTGGTTTAGTGAATAGCTATGTA
This sequence comes from Tauraco erythrolophus, assembly GCF_009769465.1. Lineage (NCBI taxonomy): Eukaryota > Metazoa > Chordata > Aves > Musophagiformes > Musophagidae > Tauraco > Tauraco erythrolophus. The sequence goes on along the minus strand of NC_141470.1, from coordinate 35,959,071 downwards.
TTACAAAATCTGTTTTTGAGCAGTAAAGTGTTTTTTGATGTATACCAAGACCTGAAAGAACTGACTCAATGTTAATTTAGCTCCACATGCAAATGTGTTATGGAGAACAGTAATCTTTAGTAGCTTTATACTTAACATGAGGCTTCCTTATGTATTCAACATACAAATTGTATTAGTAGACCAATATAATACTATATTAAGTTTTGCATATGTATCTAGAACCACAACTATAGAAATACATTTTCTCAGATGTACTTTTTCCTTTTCTAATTACATTATATCACATATTATGTAGTAGAGTGAAGAAGTAGAATGCATGTGGGCTCTGAACTATAATATATTTTGGGCTTTGAGTACTTACTGTGTGGTTATGAAATTCTTAGTTTTCTTCATTGTACTGTGTATTGTAGGGAATTTAAAATCCATGTGAAATATTTTTCATTTGAAAAATTCTTCTTGTATTTACTTTGTTGCTTTTCCTCTATATCATATGTGATTTTCAAGACCTAAAAGTGGGAAGTAGAAATTTTAAGTGTATGGTGTGTTTTTTTTTTTTTTTCTTTTCCCTGCTGGTGTTATGGGTTTGGTTTTTTTTGGGAAGATTGTTTTGTTTTGTTTGTTTGTTTGTTTTTTAAATGTATGCTGTGGGCGATTTAAATTTATACTGAAATCTAAGAAATGACTGTTACTCAGAAACATTTTATGGGAAGCTCTATGGATGAAGAACAATATACATTCTTCAGGAATTGAAATGAATTGCTGTGAAATATCCTGCAAGTCGGACTCAGAAGGGGAAGTTTCCTAGGATCTCTGCAAATGATGGAATAGACAGAGATTGCCATTAAAAAAATTAACCCCCCTCTTTTCTCTTAGCAAGCTGCTTTTAATGCCCTGGGATAGGCCATTTAGGGAGGGATTGATAGCAAGGCCTGAGATGAAGTCTGTAAAGCCTTCATCCAGTAATTCTTCAAGAGACACTGAAGGTGGCACTAGTTAAGAATTTGAAAAACCAGTACACTTCAACTCTGCTATTTCTTACCCTTTCCTGAAACAATTTTCATGGGATTATGAAGAAAGATCAAACTGTAAAAGAGAAGATGCTGATGTCAGGCAGATATGTATCCTTTTACCTAGGTATGTGCAAATCTTGTCTTAGGAAAGTTTGAGTGGCAGTGTATGTTTCTGGAATAAGAAAATTTCCAGGAATTCAAATAGATATTAGGTAGGTTCCCCCTGATATGATTCCTTCGTATGCGTAGTAGAGTAGATGGTGAGAAGCCAAAGGCTTACTATGTACTCCCTGTCAGAATCTTCATCTCAGAAAAAAATCAGGAGAAAGCAGCAAGATGCCCATAAGTAAGTACATATCTGATGAGAAAAAACAGAAAAACAAAAGATTAAATGGAATAGGTACTTCTCATTTCTTCTTCTTTTTATCTTCATTTTCCTTTTTGGTTGTCTGAATACTCAAGGGGAAACATTAAATAAGCCTACAGCAAATCAAGGATCCTCAAAATCAGCTTCCTCGGAAAAATAAGCTGTAAATTAAGCATACTGAGGAAAAGTGTTGTGAAACATACCTTTAAAAGATAGTGCAGGGACGAACTGTTTCTGTAGATAATACTCAGAAAACTCCAGAGATGCTGGGAAGAAGTTGCAACAGATGGTAGTATGTGTGTAACTCCCTCTGGTTAAAGCTTCAGCATTGCTGTTACCCTCTGATTTAGTACTCCAAGAAAATTTAGAGAATATTTTAGAACAAATGATATATGGAGTGGAGTTTGTGAGGAATGTTTTTTGTAATCTCCAGGTTTTTCTCCTACTGTCATTACCATGTCCTGAAAGAATTGCTTCTCAGATAGGCAGTCTAATGATGTTCCTTTGCCTTCATAGGTGCATATAGTAGATCAGCGAGGTATAATTTCCTAGCTACTAGCTTTAGCTAAATCTAAATGAAAGTACTTCTAGTGACTGTAAAATATACTAGATGGTATGCTTTTTTAATGATCACTTTGATCAAACACACTGAAAAGTCTGGGGGTGGAATTTCCTTCCCTTCCAGCCTCCCATTGTGAGGGATTCCAAACCATTCTGGACATGCAAACGTTTGTTCTGGCATTTATTTAGCAAAATAAAGAAAAGAAGAAACCAGTAAAAGAGATATAGAATAAACCAGGAGATTTAACAGAGTGTTGAGATTTTTGAAAGAAATCTTACAATTTTTTCAAGTAAATGTGACTACAAGGTAGCCCTGTGTGGCATAATTCTTTGGTCGGAAGGCATGACACAGAGATTCAAGAAGTTGGGAACGGTCATGTTAGTAAGATGTATATGGTTCAAGTTAGGTATACTTAATCTGCTCCAGAATCTAATGCTATTCTGACATCTATTTTTTAGGAACATGCTCTGTCCACAGCAGGGAGGTAAGCTGTAAAACCTTAAGATCTGATCTTGCCAGTTAAATTCCAGTAGGGTAAGAATTAAAACTATTACTAGTGTCTCCAATGTGCAGGACTTTCTTATCTGAGTGAGACTCAGGCTTTTTTTCTAAGCATTGAAGATCAAAACGGAAGCTCTAAAGTTCATGTTAAAAGCAACTGCTGAAGAATTTCCTATGATCGCTAAGCTTCAAGGATGCTCACCTGCCTGTTCCTCTTTCTTTATAGGGTGTAGCTCTAGTTTATGCACAATGGTTTCAGTACATGACTTTTCTCTTTGGCTTGGCAGTTGATCAAAGAGAATTAGTGAAAATACTAGTTGTCATTTCACCATTGTTTTGGCAGAAAAGGGTTCAAGTACACTTTTTTTGAGTGCTTTGCTGAACAGAACATTTTTCTGGAAAAGGTGTCTGAGGCACATTTCAGTATAGCATTAAACTGGGACATAATGGATTATCCTTAATATTAGAAAAATCTCTTAATTCCTTGATAGTGTGTCTTATATTTGGTTATTGTTATGTACAAGATGCTGTGAGGGCTCATCAAGTCATAAGGGAGATTTTAGATGTGAAATAGTAATAACTTTCAGTATTTCTTTCCAGAATAGTCGCAGCTTCTGGTACCCTCCCAATAATTTTAGCAAGTCTTCATATTCAGAGTATTCCTATTATCCCTTTTCTGCACCAAACAAACACCTGCTAAAAATGTTCTACCTGTACTTCAGCCCCTAGAAAGTAAATTCAGCTGTGTATATGAACAATGTGCAGACAAAAAACACTTTAAAGTGAATGGTTGAGATCTCATTAGCATCTAGAACGTATCTAACAATTAGGGCACATTCAAGAGCTTCCTCTGTGATTAAGATATTGTAACAACATCAGCCTGGAGCCATTTGAGGTGATAGCAAAATATATATGGTAATTCATTCAAAACATAAATTTAAACTTAAACCCCTAGATGCTGACATTCCAAGTAGCAGCCATTGCTAGAAAAAACAGATAGATGCAGAAATTCTTTATACTTGGATAATTAAGTGCTCTCTCAGTTCTGCAACGATAAGTAGACCATTTAAAAAAAATAATCTTTGCTTTCGTGCTGTACCTACATAAGTCTTTTGACTGTAATTCAGAGAGTTAACTTACCTTTTGTGATTTCGTTCCATTTAAGTAAAGTCTATGTTAGCAAGTAGCTCGACCTAAGAAAGGCAGATTTGTAGAGCAAACCACTTAGTACTGGTGGCTCCACATCCACATTGTTCACGATGTTTTGCTTCACTCTAGCTCAAATCCCATGGAGTGAACTCCAAGTAATGGTTGGATTGCATTAGGTGTACTCTTGGAGTACATCTTGTCTAGTTTTGTCCAAAATGAGTTCAGCGTTCGTGCTTTGATCCTTCTCTTCGGTGTGAATCAATGTACGGGGATTGGGGACCATCAGGAGATAGCTTGAAAGCCGCACTCTTGAACCGAACAGAGAAGATACTGAAAGATAAAAGATACTTGTTTGGAAAGATGCTGACTCGTGAGCTCTTCCTGTGCATTTTGTGAGGGTGATGTGGGTGAGGGCATATCCTTTGAATCTTTGAATTCTCTGGAGAAAGTACCTAAAGAGTTGTGAGATATGCCTTTTATTAACTAGCCTTGAAATTACTTTTAACTTGAGCTAGCTTAAAGTAAAATTCGGTAGTAAGTAAAAGTATTTTAAATGTCCAAAATAAGTGCCACAATTACAAATTTGTATAAAAGCTATAGGTGAAGAAATGACAGAAAAAGTATGTTTACATTAATGCTTAGTTTGAAGAGGCCCTCTCTGTACCTAGCTGACTTGTCTGTTAAGAAAATATATGCAGCACTATGTCAGGGATTTTATCTTCCTACATTCGCTATGTCTCAAGCTGTATTATTCAGAGATGATTTTCTCCTGCTGTACCACACATTCTGCTATAACTGGTCACTGCTTTAGAGCCCAACGGGACTCTGTCCAGGTTTAATCTCATGTCCTGTGGAATTTTGGGCATGGTTCTGTCATCACTGTTGCTTGTTTTCTCCCATGCTATGCTGGCATAACCTGTTGTGTGGCTGTGCAGACAGGTAACCAAAACAGCCAAAACTTAACTTGCCAGAGAAAAGGGATCCTTTCCAGCTGAAGTGGCTGCGTGATCTGGTTCAGCACTGACCTCTGCATACTTCTGCTCCAGTAGGTAAATGGTGAACAGGGCTCACAATTTGTCACTTCTACTGTCAAATTTTAGGCTCTGTTCTTTCTTTACTACTCTTCTATCTTGCCATTTTTCACTCTGTGCAAAACAAATTTAACTGGTAAACCTAACGGAACACTACTGTTCTTTTTGAGAGATTAGTTTTCTGCAGCCTGGACAAATGCCATCAGCTCAGCAAGGGACCTCAGGAATGCCAGTGTGAGAGAGGGGCTGGATTGCACAGGTGGGATAGGTAAGGGTGGGAGATGGGATTCCTGCTTTCTGATCACAGCTCAAATGGATGTAACCATGTGTTGGTTTTGGTAGTTCACTTGCATTAATTCAGTCTTGACACTCCTTTATGTAACTAAGTGTGGTCTCCTTTCCTGCTAGTGTTGCTTTGTCAGGCCAGGTCCCTTCTCAGTGGAATTTGCTCGTTGGTCCTGATTGACAAGCAAAGACACTGCCTCCACTGAATAACAAGCAGGAGAAAACTATAGTGAAAGGAGGGAAGGATTTGCCTGTTATAGGAAATTATTTTGAGGAGAGGGTAAGTCAAGATATATTTTCCCATTTTGTATATAACCTTTGATTCGTGCAGGTGGTAGCTAGGTGAGCATAAAGGCTATACTAGGCGTTTGCGCTTAACGAAGAGCTGAACGTTTGGTAACTCGCATATGTTTGGTAACTAGAGAAGCAGAACGTTAGACTTCTGCAGTGTTAAATTTGGGAAAAAGGTGAACACTACATTATACATTTACAGGCAAGTAGGGTCTCTTTTTATTAATGTGTTATTTTTAATAGGAATAGTTAATAGTAATACTTAATTTTAACTTATTATCTTGACTATAGTATGCCTGACAAAACTGATTTGAAGACTATATACATATTATTTATATATATATATGCATATAAACATTTATTATGTATAAGACAATAATTAAGAAAAAAAAATGGCGAGTTACCCATTTCCACCAGATCTCATTTGCCTTCTGCTTGATGGACTTCTTTGTCACCATTCAATCTGTCATCTTACTTGTGCTTGCTATAGTTTTTCTAAGCACATCTTTACCAGTCAAATTAGCTCATATGCTAGCTTCGAGGATGCTAACCTGATAGGTACTAAATGGCAGCTGATATACTATTGACTTATTCTTCTTTCGTTGGACACCTGCCTGTACACCAATGATTTAAAACATCTGCATGCAAGATCATTTCCTAATTTCACTTTTGTCCTGCATACCTTCTTCTTGCTGACCTGAACGGAGTCATTACCTTTCTCTTGAGTGGACTGTCATCCATATAATGGAGGTAACTGGAACAACCAGTGACAGGCATCAGCTAGTTGGGTAAGTCAGGCTTTGAGATTCATGATATTTCCTTAAAAAGAGGGAGGGATTGGGATGAAGAAGGAGGATAGATAGTTTAGTTATGTAATTGTGGTCAGTGGACCATGTACGTTTATTTAAGGTCTTATTTCACTGAAAATCAGAAGCCTGCTGGTCCATGCCTTTGTCCAGTATTGTATGTTTCCATGGTCTCCAAGGCTACTGATTATGTATTGACCATGGTTTTGACATCCAAATTCAGTGCTTGGACTAAAAAGTAGCTAGCTAAACTGAATTTTCTAAGTTGCAGTGTAAGTAACATCTTCAGTATTAAAATACATCTATAGTGGAAGTGTGATTTTTAAAATAGCGAAAAATATTGAAATGCTGTAGTCACTGAAAAAGCAATCCTAATATTGAAAAACCCACTCCTTTTAGAAGAAAAAGTTAAAGATTAATAATAAAAATGGAACTTTATGGGAAGTAGGAGAAAAAGAAGGTATAGAGGAGACTGATAGCCACATTATATAAATCAAAACCATATCATAAAGTATAACTTCTAGCAAAGAATATAGAGACTGAGGTTACAGGAATGAGACATGTTCTTAATGGAAAGCAGACTACCTAAACAGGGAAAAGGATTTGTGTGCTTAATGATTATGCCTCTGTAGGTGTCTTCAAGCATCCCATTCACTAGAAAAGTTTAACACTTTGTAGCAAGGGCAAAATAGAGAAATAAGAGAAATGTACCAAATGCTTGTAATCCCAATAGTCTCTCCTTAAAAATCCCTCACTGAGCCTTATTCAAAGTTGACAAGAATTGAATCTTTCAGCAATTGTTCATGATAAATTCATATTTTACTCTGTTTTATTAATGGTGAAATTAATCCCACCTAGGGAAGTTATCCTGTCCATGAGCTCTCATCTATCCCAGCAAAATAGTTCATATATGTGGTGAACGAAATGTGAACTGATCCAGGTGATAGTATTTTGCTAAGCTAGTTTTCAATCAATTTCTTTCAGTTTATTATGAGTAAATGCTTGTGCTGGCACAGTAGAGATGGGAACAAATTGCTGCTAGTAGAAAGAAGATGGGAATTTTTCTTTTGGTAATAATGCATGAGAAAAACTGGTCTTTGGCCAAGGCATTAGTGCCCCATTTTCTTAGGGAATATACTGTTGTCAAGCCCTCAAAATTTGTGTTATTACTGCAGTGCACTTTTATTGAACTTCAGTTGGAAAAATCAAAAGTCACACTCTTTTAAAAAGACTGAATGGATACCATCATGTTTGGTAGCCTTCTGCACCACTCATTGTCCACTGATTGCGATTTGAGAGTCGGTGACCTGAGGCTACAGCCCAAAACTCAGTTGCCTTCCATTCACTTAGTTATGCTTACAGAAGCATATACTGTTTGTTTGTGGGATAATTCGTTTTTTCTGGGATACTGAATGATTGGCTTCCTGTTTTTAAAGTGATTGTGCTACTTCTCGTGATGTCTGGTTGATCTGTGAATCTGCTCCTACTTTACTAATGTCTTGTCTTCTTTTAGGAGATCATTCAATTCTGTTTATTTCAATCACTTTTCTCTATTAACCTGTATAGAACTATTGGGTATTTGACAAGGTTTCAGAATTTAATTATGGCTCCTACTACAACCAATGTAAAAAAGAGAAGTTTTGAAAAAAGGAGAGGGCTAAAAAAAAAAAAAGTACTCCCCAGATTTTCAGCAGTTCCTCTTTCCCCTCACCTCCTCACCATTAAGCAAAATGCTTGACCACACTACTTTCCTAATGCTTGCAAGAGAATAAAGCATTAAAAACCCACAACTTAGCTCTTCTTTAAAAACAGTGGCTGAAGTAAGGACAACAGATTCCATTGCCGTCATCTTCTTCCATGTCTGACTTTTCATCTTTGCATTTGGTTTAAATTGTGCTAGCTAAATATTGGAAATGGCTTTTCATTGCTTTTCTGCTATTTTTGTATTGAAAATACTTTGCAGTTACTGTTATTTCTGTTCTTGTGTCTTTTTCTTTGTGAATTGACAAAGGTATACTTCCTTTGGGACTGACAGTAATTTCTTTTGTTGCCTGCAATGTGACAAGTTATACTGAAATCTTTCTTAGCAGTGTTGTTTACTTTTTATTTTTTTTTCCTTTAGGTGTATGTGCCTTGATACAGTTTGTTGATCAAATATATCATATATCTTATTCAGATTATTTTCCTTATTAGGTGAAAAATTCAACCTCTTAAATGCAACTAGATTGAGAGTTTTCTTACAGAATAGCTACTAAATGTCAAGTGCTTGTTTTCTAGGAACTTTTTTGTTTGGAACTGCTTTGAGTTGATGTCTCCTGGAATCTTAGAATTTCATTATCAGGTCAATGTTTGTAATTACCTTTGTTTTCTCATGTCATTGCTTTTTTTTCCCCCCTTTTTTCTTTTTTTTTTTTTTTAAATCTGACAGATGACAAGGCATCTTTTCTGCTTCGCCTTGAGTCCCTGAATGACTTCTCAGGCAACTTGATGAAATACTTTTATTTCCTTCACTCCATCTTTCCTTTCTTAGCATAGTTCTGAGAAGAATGTGTTTTCTGTACATAACCGCTTGTAAATGTTACCATTTTTGACCTTGGTGTTAATGTTGATTCTTTGAAGACTTCATTTTTTTCCCTGTATTTCATTCATTTTGCAGCCAATGAACTTTCAAGTAGTCTGTCCAGGAGTATATATCTGGAATATGTATTGCTTTAATGCAGTACAAAGGAAGTCATTGAAAGAAATCACTGAAGGCGGTTGTGGTGGGTTGATGTTGTCCAGCAGCTAAGCCCCCACCCAGATGCTCGCTCACTGTGCCCAAGCACGATGAAGGAGAGAATCAGAAAGGCAAAAGAGAAAACTTGTGAGTTGAGATGATAGCTTAATAAGTGAAACGAAGCTGTGTGTGCCTTTCTGTGGCCAAGGTAGACAATATCCACTGCCTTCCCTCTACAAGCCCGTCATTTCCTTGTAGAAAACAAGTTTTGTTAGTCTGGGTTCTATGTTCTGCTGCATTTTCTTATCTATCTTTTAGACAGGTAGAAAAGTCTAATTTGCCTTTGTGTGGGACCTTCTGCCAGGCAAAAAGTAGCTATAAGAATTTTAATAGCTTGTTCCACTAATCCCTTTCTAAAGGAATACAGGGATTTTATAGATCTGTACAAGGAAGCAATGTTCCACTGTATGGCTTTACTGTAGATTCTGGTACACAAGTTGTAGGATGAGGAAAGACTTATAAACATCTATTGTCTGTTTAGATTGTTGGCTAATTGTTTTCCTACAATTGGTGAATAGCATTTTTACCTCACATGTGTTAGGTCTTTATAGTTGTTTGGGAGCCTTTGGGAGATTCGTCTTCTTTTCTTGTTGTCATGGTTTAGCCTCAGCTGGCAACTAAGCACCACGCAGCTGCTTGCTCACTGCTCCTCCCTGGTGAGATGGAGAGGAGAAAATAAAATAAAAGGCTCAAGGGTTGAGACAAGGACAGGGAGGGATCACTCACCAATTATGGTCATGGGCAAAACAGACTCGACTTGGGGAAAAAGTCAATTTAATTTGTTACTAGTCACATCAGAACATAATGAGGAACAAAGCCAGAAGACCTTAAAAACACCTTCCTCTACCTCTCCCTTCTTCCTGGCTCTACCTCCTCACGCCCAGCAGCGCAGAGGGACAGGGAATGGCGGTTGCGGTCAGTTTGTCACGTGTTGTTTCTGCCACTTCTTTTTCCTTAAGAGGAGGACTCCTTACACTCTTCCTCTGCTCCAGTGTAGGGTCCCTTCCCCTGGGAGACAGCTTTCCATGAACTTCTGCAACATGAGTCCTTCCCATGGGCTGCAGTCCTTACTCATCAGACTGCTCCAGCACAGGCTTTCCTGAGTCATGGCCTCCTAGGGTGCAGCCGTCCGATCCTGCGCGGGGTCCCTTCCCACGGGCTGCGGGTGGATCTCTGCTCTACCATTAATCTCCATGGGTGGCAGGGGGGCCGCCCGCCATCTCACCACAGGCTGCATGGGAATCCCAGCTCCAGCACACCTCCTCCTGTTCCATCTTCACTGACCTCGGTGTCTGCATAGCCATTTCTCTCAGATCTCAGCCCTCTCTTTGCTGCAGCTGTTCTGGGCCTGACTGGCCCGATGAACCTCGGCAGTTCCCACAGGATGCCCTCTGCCCAGCGGGCACGCCAGGAGTGGGTCGCTTTGGAGCTCTCCAAGCCGTGCTGCCATGGCCATCTCCAGTTGAGTGGAAGTGGGGGGCCATGCCTACCCCCACCTCCCTCCTCTCTCTACTGCGAGTCCTGCATGGCACGGGTTCCTTTGTCCCTTCTTAAACGTGTTATTCCCAGAGGTGCTGATTTGGCTCGGCGCTGGCTAGAGGTGGGTCCCACTTGGAGCTGGGGAAGCTTCTCACAGCTCCTTACAGGGGCTGTCCCTGTAGCCACTCCCCTGCTACCAAAACCCTACACGTAAACCCATTGAAGTCCTTTCAACAAATCAGAAACGGAAATTCAGCTTCCACACTTCCAAGGAGTTTCCTTTATGGAGGGGCGGGGTGTGAAGTGTACATTTTAACTGCATTAGTTCCATTTAAGTCAATGTAATACATTTGGAATGCTCCTCTGGGCTGTTACACTGCTATCTAGTGTCAATTACTGAGCATTGATGATGCATCTTCAGATACAGACTGGGTTTTTAACCGTGTTAGTGAATGTAATTGAAGAAAATCCTTTTATTGGGTGCCCAGATGAGATCATTTGAGTAAGGACACGGTTTAAAGATGTTCAAAGCTCACAGTACTGCATGGCTTGTCACTGTTCTGTGGTTTGTTCTGTATTGCATGTAGTTTCAGATACTGGATTGTGAATGATAATGTTGCTTGCCGTGTAAGTCTGTATGAAGTTCTTTCTGCCAGCGTACGTTATTTTTCATATATACATTTTGCAGATTTCTTTTATGTAAGTACTTTGCAAATTCCCAGGTAAAAAGGAAGTCTTGAAGCTTATATGTGAGGTAGACTACATGCTAAAAAAATGCTTTTTTAAGTCTCTGAGGACAAGAACTGATACTAAACTGATATGTGAGGTTCTTGAATAAACTTGAATTCTTGTATTAGCTTGGATTCACTCTCGTAGTTAGCTTTGACTGCTCCACCCTGACTTTTAAAATATGGCTTACTAGTAAAACACACTTGTTGGTTATTTAGGAGTTACTGATAGAACTATTATAATGTAATATGTAAGTTAGAGATCCCTAGAGGCCGCAGTCAATTTGAGTTTTAAATGACATGCCATTTATTAAATATTTATATAACAGCCCCTGCATCAAGGGCCTACAGGTCATTTTTAAAAACAAAATTTAGCAGTTGAGACATGCTCTTAGAACACGCATAATAATTTTGTTTCACTTTAGATTTTCTACGTTGGAAGAAAGTGAGTGTTATTTTAGGATTTTTCTGTGCTTGAATATTGTTTCTTACTAAACCTTTTCACATTGAGTAACCAGAAGCAGAGGTCTTTGAAGCATTACATGGACAGGGCTTTGTCCTTGGTTTCATTCTCTTTGGTTCATTGTTTTTTTAACTGAATACTTTAGTATAGAATTTGTTAGCTGAATAGCTAAAATTCTGTAGAAATAGTTTGTCTATTCTGTAGTAAACAAAGGTCTGCATCAATTCATCAGTCTGTTCAAATTAGTTAATTCAGAGAAATACAGTTCCATATATTAGAAGTATGTAATGTATATTTTTGTTGTGTAATTTGACACAGAGTTGACAGAGTCAAGAGGCTTTTTATTTTCCTTCTAGTCTGCCATGATCAATATCACCAAAGTTTTACCTTTCTGGATGAGGGCTAAATTGCAGTCACTAAAATTAAAGGACAGACTCGTGGTAAAAATAGTATTCTAAGAGTAATAACTATATATTTCTGTAATAATTAAGGTTTACAAATGTCTATAATTTACTGAGGCACTGCCAATCCACTGGAAATGGCATACACGGAGTGATAAATTTTTCGTTCCTCTTACATCTGAGGTTTCACTTCTGGCTGCATCCCTGCTTGCTCCAGGGCATAAGAATTTGAGATGAGAAGTGGAAGCTGCAAAGCACCATTAGTAGTTTTAACTTAATGTAGTATTAGAAGAGTAAAAGAAGAACACGAGAAGGTTAGTGTTAATATATAATGTGATGATGGATGTCGGGGGCAGAAGAAGGTGTTGAGTCACTGTTTTAGACTTGTGGGGTGGATTTACTGGGGTTTCTATGCTCCAGAGAGCAGAAAATATTCTGTTGATGCAGTTCTGCGAATACTCATTTAGGGATGTCCTGGTTTCAGCCGGGACAGAATTAGTTTTTCCTTTTAGCAGCTAGAATAGCTCTGTGTTTTGGATTCAGTTTGGGATTTGTTATGAGAAAAATATTGATAGAGAACTGGTGTTTATAGTTGGTGCTGAGACATCAAAGACCTTTCAGCTTCCCATGTTTTGCCAGTGTGCTGGAGCACAACAGGCTGGGGAGGGAGGGGAGCATAGCCAGAGCAAAGGGCCCACAAGTCCTCTTATGATTGGAATTTAGACTTTAAATTAAGGGCCAGATTAGCTAATGGAATATTCCATATCATGCAACGTCGTGCGCGGTATATAGATGAGGGTTTACCGGAAAGTTTGGAATCTCGCTTCTGAGTGGACTGTCTCGGTCTCTTCATGCACTCTTGGTTTCTCAGAGTTCTGTCTCTCTCCCACTCTATTTCCTCGCCTCTCACTCGTCTGGGATTGTGGTTTCAGGATTTACCTGTTTCAGGATTGCTTGCTGGGATGGGACAGGTGTTGGTCACCAGGTGGTGAGCAATTACACTGTGCATCACTTGTTCGTATATATTATTACCATTATATATATATTTTCATATATTAGTATTATTGTCTCATTATTACTTTTAATTTTGTATTGTTATTATTAAATTGTTCTTATCTCAACCCATGAGTTTCCTTCTCTTTTCCCCTTTAATTCTCTTTCCCAGTGAGCAGCTGCATGGAGTTAAGTTACTGGCTGGATTAAACCATGGCAGGAGTTATTACGGTTGCTCCAGTGAATGCTGCATTAAAAGTAGAAGAAGCTTTAAATATTCTTTAAAATGGAATGCATTGACTTTATTCTCTCTGTGGAGCAGGGCTATTAAGACCTACATCCCTAGCCACATACTTCTGAAATTGAAAAAGTTTCATGGCTGAAGAGGTGCCCAAATTCGAAGAAGTCTTATGTTTCTGGAGAGAGATATAAATAGTCAATCAAACAAGTTTCTGTAACACTTGATAGGCTGGATCCAAAAAGAGACATAGATGTGGTGATGCTTCAGTATCTTAAAATTAGCAGTTTGGACAATGCAGTGGGAGGGAAGAGAACAGGGTTCAAATCTTTGCGTTCTGAACGATTGTTGCATTTTCTTTTCTGTTAGAAGGCAAGTAACAAAACAGAAAAGTCCATGGAGCAAGGACTAGAATCTAGGTCTTCTCTCCCAGTTGAGAGCCCCAGCTCTTAGGCTACAGTGTGGTCCTTGTTGCTGATTGTCCAGATGCCGTAGCATTTTAATTTTTAGCTGGGTAGTTACCTGGCTTTAGCAGATAAGAGGCTTGTCACCATCCAGCCTTTTAGTTTCAATTTTAATTAAAGCACTCTTCTGGGAAGTGAGTGAGTGCTTGAATCTCCATGGGCTAACAAGGAATTAAACCCAAGTTCCTTCCCTCTGTGATACTTGCTGTAATCCAGTATGGATCTACAGGAAAAGTTCTGGGTTGGTAGTCCCAAGCCATTTGTAGACCCTTGTGCAGCAGCAGCCTGCAGTGCTCTTACATGGCATCTACCACAGTCCTTTCACAGGGTTTGTGTGTGCTGCCTTAGGTTTAGCCTCTGTGTTGCCTTGCGTGTGAGCTTCTTAGCGGATGTCTTGGTGGAGCTTTAATCTTCTATAAGTTTCCACCAGAAAATTTAAATGCATGTGTTACCTCTATTTCTATGGAAATAGTATGGTGTTTGTTGGATTGCTTTGTATAGGACTTGATGGCCTAAATTTTACTTCTGTGCAAAGCTGCATTTATTACATGCTACCATGGATTCAGAAGCCACATAGATGAGGAGAAAACATCAAGACTGTTTATGTTATTCAAATAGTATAACAGCAGTAGAACTGGTTTTTGTTGCCATTTAAATGAAAATATCTTAGCATTTAGAAAGTTCTGGGAGCACTCAGCCTGGAGGCTTTATTAGTACACCTGAAGAGGTGAAGTTGCTGGACAAGCAGGTTTTCCTTTCAGTTGGTCAAGTTAAATAATAGCAAATGTTTTTTGAAAGAAAATAAAAGTAACTGCCTGTTTTACTTAGAAAGGTTTTACTTCCATGGTTTCTCTGGTGTAGTCTTATTCGGTATCTTCTCATAACAAAAATTTTGTGTAGGCCTTAAGAAGATTGTCGCAGGCAGGAGAAAAAGTTTGGGAGAGCTCTCCCTAGCCTGCTTCTCCAAACCCTTATCTACATACCATATGATTATAAAAAGAATAAAGAAATCAAATATGAAGTCTGTTCTCCTCATCTCAGTTTTTTGCTTTACTTGATAAATAAATCCTTGGTGTAGTTCACGACATTTAAAAATTAGTATTAGTTTATTAATTATTTAAGAATTTGTTATTATTTAATAATTTAATAGTAGTTTATTAATTATTATTAATCTAGTATTTTCACAATTATCATTTTGTATCTTAATTTTTTGGAAGTGGCGCTTCTATGCAAAATTGAAATTGAAGTTACTCAAAGTGATTGGTGTCAAGTTCTTTTTGTTTCTTCTTGAAAAAACACACTGTGTCTTTGTTTGGTGGATTTCTTTTAATCTGATGAGGAAAACAGTCTTTTCTTATGAAAAACAGAAGAAGTGCTAATATGACCTTGACCATATCTTAGCTAGCAGGTGCCTTTAGAATAAGACGGTACTGCATCATAATTTCCTGATGAGTTACAGCATCATGATGGCATGTGCTCCCACTCAGAATCTATTTTAAGAAATGACAGAAGCGCTTTCTTATAATTAATCTTGTGCTCAAAAATACTGGATTAGAGTGAAGAAAGTCTACAAAGTAATGATGTTCTGGAGATCAAAAGAGAACTAATAGAAAAGTAATTATTTAGTCTGTATAGTAAAAAAAATTGGCAGAAAAAAAAAGAAAACAAGATAATATCTGGGTTTTGTGTTTGTCTATACATCTGTCCATGTAACAGATTCATACAATAGAAGTAATACTAAAGACTTCCTCAAAGAAACATGCGGCCCGCTTTGTTAGGCAGAGGTTTTAAAGACTATTTCAGTTTTAACGCTGTAATAGCTGCTAGAAATTGCAATGTGCGTTTTGAAAATTTATGATCAAATCTTCTGAATAACACAGCATCTGATCTCTTTGCTGAAGGCTCCAATTTTGACACTGGTTTCAGTTTGTCAAGAAAATGTAGTTCGTTTCAGGCACAATGATTGTAAGGGGCAAGTCTTAAAATAACTCTTCAATGTGCTGCAAATACTGACCTGCTCTGGACAGCTCTGTATTTTCCCAGAAGGTAAGGGTCCTGAAAGTGTGTGTGAGGATACTCCGTACAATTAATGTTTGTTGACTTTACCTTAATAAGATGAGTACAGCTTTTTATAAACCTGTTAGTTCAGATTAGCTGTCTTTTAACTCAAGATATAAAACACTCAGCTACATACACTGTAAATTATTTGATTCTAGAAAAGCTTTTGTAATAGCTTTATATTGCACTTAGAAAACAGGACAGCTGTGCACTACCGTAATACAGGTACTAATATAAGAAGAAAAGCCTAGTACGAAGCCAAATATTTTAAGTCATGAGCCATAACGCTTTCTGGTGGAGTAGAGTATTTTTGCCTTCTTTCTGTGCTGCTTTCCTACAGGCTTCCCGTTCTCTTAATATAACTAATTCCGGTGTGCTATTAACGTATCAGTATTTCTTGTGTGGCCTGTGGGAATAATCAGAATTCGGGAGATAGAGCACAGAGTGGATTGATTTCACCTTGCTTGCTTATTTTTACATTAACAAAGTGTAGGTAAGAAATCTTTAGGTCTCTACAGTCCTGTTACTAAATTAGGACGCTGTATTTAATGAATAAGTGCAATGAATGTGTGTGTAGCTAGAATTGCATGATTAAATAATTTGCTATGATAAGTTTAAAAGGCTATTACCCCAACGTATCAGAGTCTTCCAGCCTTTGACATATGAAAATAACTGATTTTGAGAAACACAGAAACTTCCTAAAGAAATTTGACCTATAGAGCAATGCAGTGTTTTTAAGGTTTGATAAATGGAGATCTACTGTCAGTAAAACTGAGGTCTCTCTCCAGTTGGAAGTTGATATGTTGGTTTTGCAAATCATTCTGTTCTATACATGAAGATCATAAAAGTAATACAATCATCCCTCTGTAAGTACTGGAATTCTGTGTTTTACAGAGAAGGAATATTTTTTGTCAAGGTCCTTCCTAGCAGCAGGCTTGGCATGTTAAGAATAATTCTGGTGGAGGTAGCGTGTGGATTCAAATCCAACCAAGGAATTCAGAATTACTCAGAAGATGCAGTTTCTCATGGGTCTCCAAATAGTATAGTGTTTTGGTCATGTTTACTTGTGAACGAATAGCCTACAGGGTAATTCTTGGGTGTCTTGTTGAAAGATGTAATGTATACAGAATACTCACTTCACGGAGTGGGAGGTAGGGGGGAAACAACAAAAGAAAAAGCATGAAGAGAAACATTTCCTTCATGTCTGAATACTCTTAAGTGAAATAACTTGCTTTCCTTAATGTACTCAATATTGTTTTTTTGTTCTGTTAAGCAGTTAATCCATTAGGGTTTACTTAAGGGGTGGAAATGTCCTTGTTTTGGTCTTCAGTACCAGTGTAGCTTGAGGAACTGTGCTTGTTTACTGACTTTGTGTGTGGGGTGCATTTCTGAAGCTCAGTTTCAGACAAATCTGAGCATTGTGTGATAAACTGTAGTGTGAAATGGGACTTATCTGAACTAGTGAATCCTTATGAGGTCAACTCGTTAACCTGTACCTGGTGAATGGGTTGCCTGAAATGTGAGTGAACAGTGATGTTTGCCTGACTCTGTGGCATCTCAATCAAGCCACAGCCTGTTTAGTCCACTTTATTTCAGAGTTTCTTATTTTCTTCTGTCTTTCTGAATTGGTATTATACTGATTATATCGCTGTCACTTTTTCTGTAAATGCTGTGTATAGAAAATTATTTAATCTTTTTCTGAAGTTAACTATTGGTTTAGGAGCTGTAAAGCTTAAAAATCCTGGAGGCGAACTGCATGTTACATTAATGCTTTTTAGTTTCAGTCAGTTAAAACGTGTGCTATTGGCATTAGAAATCACTTAGTGCAATATTCCAGAACTATTTCATTTTTAATTAAAGGCATGTGTAATTTGTTTAGAAAAATGTTCCAGTATGTGTTTTGAAATTGCTCAGCTAATTCAAAAATGCTAAATCAGTGTGTTGTGGTTGCAGTGTAGGCTACTTTGCTGAAATGTTAGAAAGAAAGTGTAACTTGGCAACAGGCCTGTATAAGTTAACATATCTCCATAGCTATGTTGAGTTCTTTTTATAAAATGTTTTTCTTAATTTCTAGCTTTTGAGACTTGGGATACTGGGAATTCAGTTTTGATAATGTAATTTATCAGCATTTTCTGTAGCTTGCTTGTTTTTTTTATGAAGTTTTTCTTTAGCATTAATAGAATCACTTAAATTTCTCTGCTGTAAAGTAATAAATTAAGAATCTGTTATCTTCAAAGAGAAAGTGGATTGATAAAAAGCAAGTAACTGTCCCACGACTGCCTGGCTGGCATAGCTATACTTGCAGAGACCCTAATATGTCCTAACAGGAGGTTTCTACTTGTATAGCTGTGTGCAGCCTCCTGAAATGACAGATGGGGACAAAAGTTTCCTTTTGTCTATATCCACTCCCAGGTTTTTCATGGGTTATGTATGGTTCTTTGAAGGGAATTTTTTTCTCTCCTCCTCTTCCTTCCACTTGACATAAAACCTAAGTTTCCTGAACTTCAGATACTCTTTAAACTTGTTAAAAAAAGACTATTTGTTCTTAGAATGTGTTTGAAATTTTTGAGGAATAAATGCTCATGATATAAAGAGGTGTTGGTATTTGCAATTCAATATGACTTTTCTGCTTTTTATTCTTTTGGCATTAGCCCACAGTGTGACAAAGCCCTGTGTATATGTTGTGCATACTTAAAGAGAAGTTCTTATAGCACAAGATTTTGTGAGATTACGAAATTTTAAATTAAGTTAGCAGTATCTTTTTTAGGTTGGTTCAGCTTCTTAATGAGCCTATGTGAGTGGTTGGGGTTTCTTTTACTTCAGTTATACAACTCCCAAACTTGGCTTTGTTCATGTTATATACCGCAAAGGTAGTTGTCTGGCCTTATGGGAACTTCTCATGTACTAATGTATTTTGAATCCATTATATTTGTGTTTGAAAAATATAATTGCATAACAGGGGAAAAATCTCTGTGTAGTTTTTGTTGTTTGGTTGATTTGTTTGTTTTTTTTTCCCAGTAGATATCTTCTGGATTTGGACTCACTTGAGGGGTTAAAATGCAAATACTGGCTCATTAAGTTGTACGGAGATCATGAGTATCTTGTAGCATCATATTTCTGTACTAATATCAAATGATGATAAGTCAATGCTGTTGTATTTACAGTTTTTTAATGTGAAAAAGGATATTGACTTCTGACAAGTCTCACTCTTCATTTTAAAAAAAATTGAGCATGCATTTCAACTTGCTAGTTCAGTTTCCACAGATAGGATAAATTTCCTATTTTGCAGCCTGTCATTTGTAAAGTGTATAATATGAGTAATCTTCGCATTGGGTGGTCATGGCGTGGTTTAACATCCATGTGACGCATTTTCTATTTCTCTACTTAGACTAGAAAAATAAAACGCAATATCCAGGGGTGGTGAACATTTTTTTTTTTTTTTTCCCCTGTCTTTGTCTGTGTTCAGTAGGAAAATGTGATTACCATACTGTCTCAGACTGGAATCCATATGGTGTAATATCACATTGTAATAGGCATTAGAGTTAGTGACTTAGTATTTTTATTTTTCCTTTTCTTGCATGTCAGTTTAACTTCTTACTGAAACATAAACAAGACGTATTTTCAGGATTTTCTTTGTCAAATCCAGCAATTCTGTTATTGCTCTTAATTTGATGATTCTTGATCATCTTTAATTAGAAAATATCACTTAAGTGATATTTGTAAAGAAACCTGAAAAAGTATTTACAGTCTTTATTTTTTCTATAGGGTTTATCCTGGAAGTTATTACAAAATCTTTCAGCATGTGTATAATATACAAACTTCTACAAACAGATTGCTTCTGTTATGTGTGGTGTAATGCATTGAAAGTTTTTGTTCTGATAAAACTGCACAAATATTTATGGATTAGAATTTTACATTAAGTTTTAGATGTTGCATTTATAGTTTGATATAATTTAATGCTTTTATGGACATCACTTCATTTTCTGGTGTTTCAAAGGTGATGTTTTGATCAACTAGGAGGCCTCAGATGTATATTTGTGCATATATTTAAAAAATAAAATCTCGCTATGTGTCTACTTAGCAGAATGTCTTCCCTTTTTCAGTTGAGTTTCCTATGGCAGAGAATCCTATGCAATCATGAACTGTCACCTTATTTTTGAGCTTTTTAGTTATTTTTGACCAAATTTATTAGAGGTATAGCAGTATTGAAAATTTTAGGAGCCTATAAAACATCTTGCTTGGTAGAAGAAATGCTCACAGAGGAAAAGTCTTTTGTGTGAGTTCATCCCTTCTCAGGCAGCAGCAAATTCCGCTAAACGTACCTGGAAATGACACTTTATTAGTTCCATCACTCATGGAAATTCTGTTTAGTAAATGAACAGAACCGAATGTAGAGACACAGATGATGCAAATAGGTATTTTTTGTGCCTCTTCTTTTCCTTCTTGCGTCTTGTTAGGATATCATGTAAGCCATATAAATTTATCTTTTTTATAATTTACTTGTTGACAGTGACCAGTACAAAATGTTTCAAAGTTACTGACGGTTCACCTGCAGGGAAGGTGTTCTTCTGAAATACAGGAAGTTGTTGCAGGGTGTAAGCATGCACATGCGATATTTGATATAGTTTTGTTCCCTTTATTCATAGTAATGGCTTGCCTGTTTCAGTCCTACTGAGCTTTTGATCTCTGTGGTACATTCTGTCCGTCAGGTTTTTTTGGAACAGGATGTGCAGTTGCGGGATGCTGTGCTGTCGAAAGATACGTGACTGAGACTATGAATGCATTTCATTGGTTCGCAATATAGGATGAGAAATGAAAATGGGTTGTAAATGAAGACACATTGCACCATGAAGCAAGAGGCAACCACATCTCTGTACAAATGGTGAGATTTAACTTTAAAAAAAAAAAATTCCTATTAAAAATTTAATTTGGTACTTAAGCACAAGCCAGCTGGAAGTAAGCAGTTAAATTTCTTTTCTCCAAAACTAAATGTCAGGTTTGATCTATGGTTTTGCAGTACAGGATTATAAGCCACGGTCTGGGATTGCGCTCTCTTACTATTGTAAGGAAATTTCATGAGCAAATACAGGATTATACTCTGTGTGTTCCAGCTCTTGTCTCTCCTTGCACAATTAGTTATTCATGAGTTTTTGCTGAAGATGCCTAGATATGGAACTGACACTTTTTCCCTCCCAATATGTTGTACTTTAAAAACTTAGAAGACAAAATAGTGACGGAAGGTTTGCCTGACTTGCTTAATTTACTGCTCTTGTTACTATGACAAACATGTAGATTTTATTTTTGTAACCAACACTCTTAAAATTTATTTGCCATGCAATGTCCATGGTCAAAAATTAGGTTAAGATGGAATAGCAGCTGGCAGGTGCTAGAGCTGCTTATTATGCAATTCATAATGCTGTATTCTCTGTAGATGATGTTCTAAAAATCCCCTTTGTATTCTAAAAAGCGTTATAGAAGTTTGATAACATTAAACAGGAGTGATACAAACATCAGGCTTTTATCTTGCTTTTCTTCTTTCTTACCTTATTGTAATAACTTCTCCAAATCACTCCCATGCTCACAGCCATTATTCTCTCTCTCACCCAACCTCAGCAATAATGTGCTGTTTCACTCACATCCTTTTTCTCAGCCACTGCAATCACTCTTGGGGCAAAAATGCAGAAAAAGCAGTCATAAAAGGAAATTGGATTATTCCCATGCAATATGAATTAAGATTACATTGGTGCAGAATGCAAAGACCAAAGTTCTAGATGTGAGTGCTTCTAGGAAAAAGTAGTTTGACAAACTGTAGGAGGAGAAGAAACTTCTCACTTGGGATCTGCTAACTACGGAATATGTATTCTGTAGTTTTTACCATAGTGTAGTCAATTTCAGCTTGCATAAAAGGGGAAAAAAAAAACCCCAGAAATCAGAGTAAAAGAGAGGCAACTGGCTAAAGAAAAGTCAGAAAGAGCAGCTGAATGGTTTGTGATACTGCACTAGGTCTTTAAAATCATTGTATTAGACTCAGAACTAAATCGTGCTGTGAATGAAAAGGCTTCAATTAGCTGACCTCTAGCTACTTCAGATGGTGCAGTGTATTAGTCTCAGTTTTATCTAGATCAGAAGACTGTTGCAGTGCCTTCCACCTTCCATTCAGCCTGCATACCTTTATTTCCATTCTGTGGAAACCAAGCTGTGAGGGTGGTCCTGTGATTCCCCCACTATAGAACTGGTAAGTAGCCATCATATGAGCCACTTCTAAGAACTACAAAGTAGACTTCTCTTTCCCCAGAATTTGATACAGTATCAGAAGACCAAAAAATAAATGCTAACTTGTTGAAACTTCAAGAGAAGGGAAGTTATGAGTAATAAGAAGACGTAGTACAAAAGGAGAAAATAGATCAGAGATACTATTGAGTTAAATGCAAAATTAAAAAAGACAAGCCTAAAAAAGGCTGTTAAAAATCAACTTGGTAAAGACACAATGCCTAATAATAACCATCATAGAATCATAGAACAATTTGGGTTGGAAGGGACCTTAAAGATCATCTAGGTCCAACCCCCCTGCCATGGGCAGGGACACCTTCCACTAGAGCAGATTGCTCAAAGCCTCATCCAACCTGGCCTTGAACACTTCCAGGGATGGGACATCCACAGCTTCTCTGGGCAGCCTGTTCCAGTGCCTCACCACCCTCAGAGTGAAAAATTTCTTCCT
This sequence comes from Tauraco erythrolophus, assembly GCF_009769465.1. Taxonomy (NCBI): domain Eukaryota; kingdom Metazoa; phylum Chordata; class Aves; order Musophagiformes; family Musophagidae; genus Tauraco; species Tauraco erythrolophus. Next base: position 35,936,751 of record NC_141470.1, on the reverse strand, counting down.
TAGATTTAATCTCAATCTATTCTCCGAGTTTAAAGCCACTACTGCTTGTCTCATCACTACACACCCTTGTAAAAAGTCCCTCTCCAGCTTTCTTGTAGGCCCCCTTTAGGTACTGGAAAGCTGCTACAAGGTGTCCCCAGAGCCTTCTCTATTCCAGGCTGAACAGCCCCAACTCTCTCAGCCTGTCTTCACAGGAGAGCTGCTCCAACCCTCAGATCATCTTCATGGCCCTCCTCTGGACCCACTTCAACAGCTCCGTGTCCTTATGTTGGGGGCCCGAGAGCTGAACACAGTACTCCAGATGGGGTCTCATGAGAGCAGAGAGGCAGAATCACTTCCCTAGACCTCCTGGCCACACTCATTTGAATGCAGCCCAGGACATGATTGGCTTTCTGGGCTGCCAGCGCACGTTGCCGGCTCATGTTGAGCTTCCCATCTACCAACACCCCCAGGTCCTTCACCTCAGGGCTGCTCTCAATCCATTCCCTGCCCAGCTTGTCTTTGTGCTTGGGATTGCCCTGACCCATGTGCAGCACCTTGCACTTGGTCTTGTTGAACTTCATGAGATTTGCACAGGCTTACCTCTCCATCCTGTCAAGGTCCCTCTGGATGACATCCCTTACTTCCAGCGTGTCAACCACACTACACAGCTTGATGTCATTGGCAAACTTGCTAAGGGTGCACTTGATCCCACTGTCCATGTCACTGACAAAGATTTTGAACAGCACCAGCCCCAGTGCTGACCACTGAGGAATGCCACTCGTCACTGGTCTCCACTTGAACATCGAGTCATTGACTGCCACTCTTTCAGTGCGACCATCCAGCCAATTCCTTGTCCACTGAGTGGTCCATCCGTCAAATCCATGTCTCTCCAATTTACAGACAAGGATGTCGTGTGGGACCACATCACGTGTCAAGGTACATGACGTCAGTTGCTCTTCTCTTATCCACCAATGCTGTAACCCCATCATAGAAGGCCACCAAATTTGTCAGCCATGATTTGCCCTTAGTTGGCTGTCACCAATCACTTCCTTATTTTCCATGTGTTTTAGCGTAGTTTCCAGGAGGATCTGCTCCATGATTTTGCTGAGCACAGAGGTGAGACTGACTGGTCTGTGGTTCCCCAAGTCTTTCTTTTTTCCCCTTTTTAAAAATGAGAGCTATGTTTTCCCTTTTCCAGTTGGTGGAAACTTCTCCAGACTGCCACAGCTTCTCAAATATGATGGATAGTGGCTTAGCAACTTCATCTGCCAGTTCTCTGAGGACCCGTGGGTGCATCTCATCAGGTCGCATGGACTTGTTCACCTTCAGGTTCCTTAGATGGTCTCGAGCCTGATCTTCTCCTACAGTGGGCGGTTCTTCATTCTCCCAGTCCCTGCCTTTGCCTTCTGTGACTTGGGCAGTGTGGCTAGAGCACTTGCCAGTGAAGACTAAGGCAAAAAAGTCATTGAGTACCTTAGCCTTCTCCACATCCGGGGTAACCAGGTCTCCTTTTTCTTTCTGGAGAGGGCCCACGTTTTCCCTACTCCTCTTTTTATCACTGACGTACCTATAGAAGTTTTTCTTGTTGCCCTTGATGTCCCTGGCCAGATTTAATTCTGTCAGGGCTTTAGCTTTCCTAACATGATCCTTGGCTGCTGAGACAATTTCTCTGTATTCCTCCCAGGCTACCTGTCCCTGCTTCCACCCTCTGTAGGCTTCCTTTTTGTGTTTGAGTTTTTCCAGGAGCTCCTTGTTCATCCATGCAGTCCTCCTGATGTTTCAGCTGACCTCTGCTTTGTTGGGATGCATTGCTTCTGAGCTTGGAGAAGGTGATCCTTGAATATTATCCAGCTTTCTTGGGCTCCTCTTCTCTCCAGGGCTTTATCCCATGGTACTCTACCAAGCAAATCACTGAAGAGGGATATGTTGTTCATGTATATAAGGGAGCAGGAAACTTACCAGAGTGTTGGTGGGGCCAGTAGATGGTCAAGATATAAAAGAGGCAGTTGAGTGAAATAAAACCATCATGTAAATGCTCAATGTATTTTTTGTACTAGTGGTCTATACAGAGAGGATGAAGGAGCTTACCATGCTAAAGCGTGGGTGTTTTTTCCTGTCTTTTATTGTTTGTTTGGTTTTTGTTTTGTTTTTTTTTCCTGACATGGAGTGAATCTCACATTGAAAGTTTTTAGCAGAAGTCACTAATTCTGAAGTAACAGAACTCTGAAAGGAATTATTGTTTGGTTGTTTCTTTTTAAGGGAATACTTGTGGTCATTCTAGCAACTGCAGACCAGGAGATGAGAATTTTGCATTGACCACACTTCAGAAGCTGTAGGAGAGACTATATCTACTAGTATATTGAGGAAGAGCTGAAAAAGCTTTTTCTGAGATTATTTCTCTTCAGTGTGCTGGAGGGTTTTTTAAATATCTCATGATGCCTTCAATATGAGTGATATGATATAATAAATTCCCACTTTCAATGCTTAAAAAAACTTAAAGAAATTAACTTGTCCTGCAATAAGAAGCAAAGTCCTTCCACTTTTTAGTAATTGGTTCATAATTAGAAAAGTGTAGGAATCAATTGTCAGACTTCTCTGTAGAGACATTTACCAACAGAATCATGTAGAGATCTGCTCTGCAAGCTGTCATGGTTAACAGAGGAGAATGCAAAACAGCTTCTGTGCCACTTACTGCTTCTCATATTGGAAGTAGTAGGAGGCATAAATGAAATTACGAGTTAGTAGTTTTAATTATACATATCATTACAATGGCTTTAAAGTTAACTGATACTCAGATAAAATTTGTACTTTTAGTCTCTGTAGTAATACTATGTAGTAGTGATCAAGTAATTTTTTCCAGTAGATATCAAAAGACTTTGCTTGCCATTTTGAGAATCAGTGTAGCATGTGCCTTTTATATTTTTACATAGTTTCATAGAAATTACCACCTGTATTTGCCAGGATATGAAAAAAAGAAATCAGCAAGTGGCAAATATTTAGGAGTTCTACTGGTTTCTTTTTGAGATCTTGAAAAAGACTTTCTTACTCTATAAAATACATTTGATATTGTTTACCAGTAAAACTGAGGATTCCCCATTGTTCTTAATGATGCCAAAAGCTCTGTGGCCTTACTGATAGTCCTAGTTTTAAACTCAAGTTTATTGATTGGAGGTCAGGAAGAAATTTTCTTACAGGTTAGGTTAAAACCAGTTGGACTGTTTTTGTCTGTAGTTGCGGATGTGGTTCACTTTCCTAGGATTGTCTGAATCACTGGATGTGCTTCTGTGTGAGAACAGGCTGCATGCTTGGTGCTAGTCAAAGATGGAAATAGAATGTAAGGACCTGGGAGGGATTGAATGGTGAGTGTTATGCTGCTTTCGAAGCTCCTTGTAGAAGAATCTCCTAATAAACACCAACTGCTACTGTCTCCAAATTGGAATTGATATGAATGCAAAACATCACACTCTTTATTCAGTCTTATTTATGTAATGCAACCCTTTTTGCTTAATTGTCTGCCTCGTCTGGTTTTTTAGATTACAAATCCTAAGCTAACTTGGGACCACCAACTGCTATTGCAAGTCATATTCAGAATCAGGAAGCATTATCACTGTCTAATTTGTTTTAAGGATGCTTAAATACTGTTATAACTATATTTACACTAGAAAAATTCTACTGAAATGTTTCTAAATTTAGGAGTGGAAGAGCTTTGCGAAGACTTAGTACTTGCACATATTTAACATTGTGTCATGAATTTTCCCATTAAGTTCAATTAAACAGGTTGGTGCTTTCAGGGGAAATGAATATGCAAGTCTTCATAGGCTTGCGCTTTAAGTGGTGAGGCAACAAGCCATCACAGTTGGCAGAGCGCAAATGGCACGTGTTTATCTGTGCAACTGTCAGTGGTCAGAGCATGCAAGTATTTTGTCTGCATTGCAAGACCTACGGAGCTAACTGCATCTTTGTACTTTAAACTGTAAATAAACTTCAGTTTCAGATCATAACAGATGTGCGTCTTCTGACTTCAGTACAAATACAGATATGCACTGGAACAGGTCGCCCAGAGAAGTTGTAGATGCCCCACCCCTGGAAGTGTTCAAGGCCAGGCTGGATGAGGCTTTGGGCAACCTGGTGTAGTGGAGGGTTTCCCTGCCCATGGCATTGGGGTTGGAACTAGATGATCTTTGAAGTCCCTTCCAGCCCAAACCATTCTATGTAACTTCAGTTGCAAATCACTTATGCTAAGATTTTGTTGATGTTTTAAAAGCTACTGAGAATTACATACAGGTCTGAAAATATTTCAGCAGTGAACTATTTTAAGATGAAGAACTTGTAAACTTTTTAGGCTTATTTACCTCCTATGCTAATTTCTCATAGAGCGTTACTCTGCTGTCTTACGCTGTGCTGCTTGTTTATGATTGGTATTGATATTATTTATACTCAGTAACCTTTACAAATCAAAAGTATGCATATGTTTTTTTAGAACCAGAGTCATATATCGATATGGGTCGAAAATCAGGAGTAGCAAACAGAAAGCATGCCTGGCTGCAGAGCAGCTGGAGAAATTAAACCTGGGAACTGTGTTCCACAGATGAAAGATTTGATTTGAATATGAAACTCTTTTCAGTAAAGGTGAGGAAAAAAGTACAGTCAGTGTGAGGATGGAATGTGATGATGGATGCAAAAAGTATCACCTGCATCTCCTGCATATTCTTTTGCGTTTAGAGTTGAAGGCAGAATCTGTGCCATAACTAGCCCAGGTGTGGAATGCTGATAAGGCATTTGACTCAGTTGGATCTGATGAGAGGCCTGGCTTGTAGGCTGGTGTGTGCATAGGGTGTATTCAGCAACCTCAGACCTGTTGTAGGTTTCATGTGGTCTGAAATGCCTGTAAATAAGTAATAACCCAGACTACTGTATTTTTTTTAGCTATGCGTTTCAGAACTCTAGGGTAGACCTTGGTTCATGCAGTCCATCTGTAGCATCATTCTTTAATAGGTTTGTGGAGGAAAATGTGAATCTTAACCAGATAAGGGTTTGCACAGCATGTTGGCCATCTGTAAACACTGGCTTTTTGCCTTCTGCTATGACTTCACTCTAATTTTGGCAAGGAAGTATAAGAGTTCAGTTTTATTTTTATCAAGTAGTAGAAATTCTTGCCAGTTTAGTAATAGATGGATAGAAGACTTGGCACTATTCTTGATGCCCATTCCCCTGCTTTCAATCTTGGCCTTGAGATTTTGGCAGTATAAGCTTGCCATGTTGTACATAACCATCATTCTACTACAGGTTGGTCTCTAGGCATGGGAAAAAATTTCTTAGGGTACATATCAATTATTCAATGGGCAACAGGTTGAAGTATTTTCAAAATAAAACATTTTATCAAAAAACCTCCAGCGTTTTTTACTTGAACATCACTCTCCAGAATCCTATCAATTCAGATTACTTGTGCAGGTATGGTTTTCCCTTCAGAGATAACGAAGTCAGTCTGTTTCTTACTCTGTAAGAAATTTTGCCATCATAAATTTGGCGGAGTATGAGTAGTTTTATGAAAAGAAGCTGTTGTTTTTCAAGAAGAGTTGCAGCTTGGAGTTCTGTGCAAGAGACTGACTGAACAAATTGACTTTATTTTGCTTTATAGTCTATTTTAAAGGTTTGGGTTTATTTTGCAAGTTTTTTCTTACTGGTGTGGGGTAGTGCTGCCATGGAGATCTTTAACATACCGAACAGGTCTAGAGTGTATACAATCAGAGAATCACCTATGCTTTCTTGACATCAAAAATGTGTTCATATTTAATGAAAGACAGTTTGGACACTGTACTTGCTTGGGATGCTTTTTTGTGAGACTCATTTTAGTGTCTGCATTCTGCAGATGATGAAGGGCCTTGGTTTAAAAAAATATAACCCTTGTTCTGCTTATTTTCTGTTCAGGATTTTACAGTTAGCCTAAGAGGTGATATTAAAAGACAGTTTTGAGAGATGTACATGTGTGAACTTACAATGCTAGGCATGCCTTTGGCATGTTTTAGATTTTTGAAGTGATAATTTTCGGAAAAAACTTTATAAATACACAGGCATTTTGCAATGTCTTTGTATGTAATATGGAATACTATCAAAACAGTGTAAAGGTGACAGGACACAAAGGTGGAATACTGTTTGTGAGAAAGAATGAATGACAGTTGTACATTTCTGTTACTTTGTTCCTTCAACTTTCTTAGAGTTACTGAAGGTGGAACTGCATGCTGTTTTCAGTAGCTTTTCAGGGCAAGGAGCATGTCTGCTCGAGGAATGCAACAGTGCTGAATTTTTGCTCAAACTGCTGGATTGTTAACCCTCTGGCCAGTTGATGCAATACTTGCCCGTGATTTGACTGTAAGCAGTTTCTTCTAAAAAACATTAGTAATAAAAGTTGATTACTATAAATTATGGAAAATCCTGTCTAAGTGTGCTGAGTACCTCTTCTGTGTTGCTAATGAAGTTATTTTTTTTGCTACAACATGGCTTTGCATGTTTGAAAGTCATTTTAAGGTCAGTAGTTACGGAAAGGTGTCAGTGGAGTTTTGTTCATGCTGTAACACAAAATACTCATGCTTCTTACAGATCTCAGACTTGAATGTCTAACAAAATACCATATAATGAACTTTTAACAAGAGAAGAGTAAGAAAAATGCTTCTTGGCTCTTTAAAAAAATCTCTTTGTAGTCTCCTGAGCTCAAGTTTTGTTTATGTATTTAACTAGGATGACCGAGTTCCTGAACAATGGGTGCATTTTTTACATACCTTATACACCAGTATACATTTGTAGAGGCGAAAATCTTGCCCACCTTAAAAATGAGTCATCATTGTCTCTAGCTTTTGTAGAACAATGGGCTCTCCTATGGAACCATAGAGATTGTTTGAATGGAACCTCTGGAGGTCTTAACGATCAATCCGAACAGCCAAGCCGCATTTTTATTGCCATTTCTCCATCAAGTTTGTAATTCTATTTTGGATAGCTGTAAATTTCTATTAGGTAACATCTTGGCTTCCTCTTTGCCAGACTGAATAAGCTTAACTCCCTCAATCTGTCTTCTTTGTGCAGGTGATCTGGACCTTTGACCATCTTGGTGCTATGGGACCCTCTCTGTTTTTTCAACATTGCTTTTAAGCTAGGGGCTCCAAAACTGAACACTGTTCCAGGTGCAGTGTCACGAGTGCTGAGTAGAAAAGAACAGCAACTTGCCTGGATCTACTGGGAACCCTTCTAATTTTGCCCAGTTCTCAAGACTCTCAAAGTCTCTGGGTTAAATCTCTGAAATTCATCAGTTCAGTTACTTCCTCCAACTTGCTGTCATCCACAGATTTCCTAGAGTTTAGGTTGTCACATCATTCAGGTTGCTAATTAAAATAAAAATAAAAAAAATACTGAGCCCCAATATTGACTCCTATGGTATTCTGGTCTTAACAAGCTGCTAAGTGAATCTTGAGTTGTTTATTATTACTTTTTGATCTAGGTGGACTGACTAATTTTCAGTCTACCTAATAGTCCATTCTTCCAGCCTGTGCTTCTCAGCTTTCAGACAACCTACTGCTGGTTTCCCCACTCTTTCCCAAACCCAGTTGGTACCTGCAGTCATCTGGGAGCAAGCTTTGCCTGTATGGAATAGGGCAAAAAAGGCATCGAGTATTTCAGTCTTTTTTGTATCATCTGTCACTGGGTTGTCTTTACTCATCCACCAGAAGACTCTTGTTTTCCTGAACTTCCTTTTGCACTAATAATACCTGTAGTTTTTTTTCTTGTCACTTATGTTCCGGAAAACAAAAGTCTTCCTTGACTCCCTTCCTTGACTTCAGTCACTGAGCAATGCTTTTATTCTTCTCCTTTGTTGCCTGTTTTTGTTTCTACTTATATGTTGTGTTCTTGTTGAGAGAGAGTATCCTGTCCCTAAATACATGAACAAGCAAATTTCAAATGGATGTGAAGGGTAGAAGAGAAAATGTTTTTAGATTATGCTTTGTTAATGAAACTATTACTGGTACAGAGTTTTTCTTTCAGTTATCTATGATTAAACATACAAGATATGACAAAGTGAAAGGGATTAAAAAAAGTATGCCCAATAGCCCATAGTACTCATATAAATGTGTAGGGCGTATTTCAAGCTATTTACGTTTGTGTTTCTAGTCAGTTGTGGGCATCATTTTGCCTCTGCTAACTAGGAGAAATCTGAACTTATTGTTTGAGTGAATAGTACCAGTAATAATTAGACTTTAAAACGTGGTATTTGAGAAAAATCAATTAAGGATGAAGTTTCAGCTTTAAGTGACAATGTATTACTGCCTGTTAATAAAATCTAAATACTCCGTGTTTGACTGTTGGATCCTGTTTCAGGATCAGTGGTTTTAGTAGTCAGTCTTTCCGAGAATGGAAATGTTTGATCTTAAAAACATGAACTCTTTCCTTATACAGGACTGTTATCTATCCTTTAAAAAAACCTGGAATACTTACTATTGAATTGTCTTCCTACAACATAACAGTAGGCAACTAGATCTTTGTTTTCCGAAGTAGACCTTGTGTTTCTGTAACGAGTATTGCCTGCTTCCCGTCATTGCCTGGGGCACCTGCAGAACAAGCATACTTTATATGCGAAAGCACTGAAACTTGCAGTGGACCAAACTGAAGAGGTTCTATTTGTTTTGTGCTGTCTGGCCGCAATGGACAAGGAAGTTTCGGAGGAATTGCTGTGTTTCAGATAAGTAAGAGGGAGATCTGCCCAGCCAGAAATTGGGCTGTCTCTCTAGTGGTGTTTACATGGCTAGAATACGTACTACATGGAAGAAAATGAAGAATGCCAAAACCGCACTCTTTCAATACCATTGCTAACAACGCAACTCCTTTGATCTTCTTTCCAGCAAAGGGGTTAGTTAAACATAACTTTCAGTCATCAGTAGTGGTAGTTGTCCTTTTTTCTTAACATAGCATTTAGTTTGAATTTTACCTTTCTTAGTATATTTTACTGCTTAAATCCCACTGGTGATACCCATATACTGTGGGTTTTTTTCTGAGAAAAATAAAATATCTACTTGAAAAGTTCTTTCATGTATGTATGAAAGACAGCCATTTATGTAGCCCTCAAGGGACAGGCTTTGAGAGAGTTTTAGTTTCTATTTTGCTAAGTGAAAGAAAAAAATTATTTTCAGGGAGTTAGTTTGCTGTAATGAAGTTCTTAAATCAGCTGTAACATGGGTTGGTTATACTGAGTAGCTATTTAATGGCACTTGTGGAAAATATTTTTTAAAACCTGGCATGTTTAGTGGTCAGGCAACTCGATTTCCTACTGATAAAGTCTTATTTTTAATGATATGTAATAGATTGATCTGCAGTTACAGATGTACTTGTCTTCATGATATAAATAATTTTGAATAACATTTTTTTCCCCTGTCAAATAACTTTGTTTTATTTTTGACATGTTTTTACCATCTTTATTTTCACTATGTTCTGCCTCTATATCTTGTACTGTTCTTGATGTACATAAAACATTGGAATTCCCAGATGCCTTCTGCAGCAGACAGACTCCCGTAGTTCTATTTCTCAATTTCTAGTGCTAAAAAAAAAAAAAGTAGTCCAGATATTTTGCTTTTTCATTCATTGAAATGTTGATGAGGACAGAAATGGACTTCTGATCTGTGGAGCATTACTTTGGAAAATTTTTAAGGCAGGAGCAGAGACAGGAGTGACTGGCTGTTGGATGCTAGGCTCTCGAGGGAGCTGTTAAGAGTCCAGAGCAGCCTTTGCTACTTTCTCTGGCTGGTTCAGATTGACTTTTTTCTGAAGTAACTACAGTTTTCACAGATGCAGCTTTCCCTTATGTAATATTTGAAGTGGATCTTTTCCTTCTGGAGATCTTTACAAGTGAAGTTTTATATTCCAAGATCGTTTTCCAATGCCTGGTGTCACATCTTGACTAATATGGGTAAAGCTCTAATTACAGATAGTAAATTAGACTTCACAACCTGCAAACTGTTCCAGAGACATGACTAATTTTTTAATGGCAATGCTACTAGAAATCACACAACAGGGATGTGAACCAGGCTCAGTGAATGTTAGTATAGAGATTAGTATTTCTGCTCTGAATTTCCAAGCATACATGACATACCGTATACAGAATATCCCCTGGGTCATTGAGTCATGTTTTAATAATAAGCCCTGCTTCTCACATCTCACAGTGGGTTAAGTCAGCTTTAGAACTCCATATTCTTCCTTTTTTTTTTTTTAATTACAAGGATTATGGACTATTGACTGTATCCTGTATTACTAATTTCATTAAAGTGTATTCTTTCTTGCTTGCAATTTGATAAGGAGTTGTCTCACAAGATAAATCAACATTATCTGCAAAGATTGAACTTGAAACTATGACATACGAAATTTGTTTCCTTTTTTAGCGATTGCTGTTCTCCCTACCCTTTATTAGATGTTTGTTCCCATACCAAGGCCACCTCCTTGTCTGTGCCAGCACAGCAGTTTGTGGAGCTGCAGTGTGTGGCGAAAAGAGACTCGACTGCATGGTTCAAGCAAACAATTTATTTGAACTGCGCTTACAGATTTAACTGCAAAGTTCAAGCCAACAGTTTATTTGAACTACACTTGCAGATTCAATACGCTGCTATTGCAGATTTTATACTTACAGTGGAGAAGTGCACTATCGCAATTTAAAACCAAGGACACACTATTACAACACACAAGAGATTCATGGATGTCCTGGTTTCAGCTGGGACAGTTAGTTCTTTTTCATAGCTAGAAGAGCTCTGTGTTTTAGTTTTAGTCTGGGATTTGTTATGAGCAGAATGTTGATAGCCACTGATGTTTATAGCTGGCACTGAGGCCTCAAAGACTATTCAGCTTTCCATGTTCTTGCCAGTCTGCAGGAGCACAACAGGCTGGTGGGTAGCAGAGCCGGGACAAAGGGTCCACAACTCCCCTTATAATTTGAACTTAGACTAAGGAGTGAGGGTCAAATTGGCATTTCATATCATGCAGCATCATGCCCAGTATAAAAATGAGGGTTGACCAGAAAGAAGGGCTTTTGCTTTTCTAGGGGCTTTCACTCTTGGACTCTTGGAATGCTATCTCTCTCTCTCTTACTTCATGTGACCTAATTTTAGAAGTCTTTTTTCCTGCACGTATTCTGAGAGAAAGTGAGTTGAGCTCTGGGGTACATATGTGATACGAAGTTTCACCTCAATGTGATGTGTGCCTGACCGTCCTGAATCTCTTAATCTGAGAGCTGAATCTTGCTTGTTAATGTGGACATGAAAAACATGTCAAGAAAAGTGTCTCTGGAATGCTGATGTCCCTTCTGTCCTGCTGGATGAGTACCTTGGCAAAGCTCTTAGAAGAAGCATTATCTGATATGAAGAGATAACCTCCTTGTAGAAGTTCTTTCTGTTCTAGAAAGTCTGTAGTGTCTTCTGTTTCCTACTTTTCTCTCTATGTATTAGAGGAATATGCCTGAGATTATTGTGTTCCAGTAATGCCTGGCTGTTGTAAATGGCCCCTGGAAGTACACTGGCAGTCCCAGGATGCATCAAAATTGCTCCTTGAGTGGTGCTAGGAACTGATGCTTAATTACATGACTTGATACAAAGGCTGTAGTGGCTGTTGTGTGTCTTAGTGTAGAATGGATTTATCCCCCCCCCCCCCCCCCCCCCCCCCTTCCCTTTTGATGTGGAAGAAGTGCTATCATGACACCTGTAGGCTTCTGCCAGTTAATCAGGGCTGCATACAATGGGTAGAGGTACAGTAATAGAAAATACGTTTGAAACAAACTGCTTATTCAGAAGCTAAAATAGCTTCTGAAGGTTTCTTATTTTCCCATTGGGAATGCTTAACACTTTTACACCATTATTTCAAGAAACAAGTCTCAAGAAAACAGTAAATAAAAGTAAATAGAAGAGTAAGTAACAAATGGTAAATAAAATGGCGAAATAATTAGCCATAGGTCGATAGGACCAGACTTGAGAGTTGGCCTGAGATTTTTAAAGAAACTCAATAACACATTGAGAAGTTAATTTTAGAAATGTCAGTTTGCAAAACCTAAACTAAATATACGATGCTTTGTCTCCCTCTTAGGTCTGAAATATAGACAAGTCAAGTCTCTCTTTAGTTAATTCTTTCAATTTGAAAATCTCCACTGTAGAATAATGTCCACTAATTCATTAATGATGGTGAATCTTGAGAACATTTTTAGTGTCTAAGAATCTCACAGTGTGTGCCAAATTTTGTGTGTCTTTATTAAAATGGCACTTGCTATCCTCTCTCTTTTCTCTTGAGAAAATATCCTAAGGTGGCAGATCTGCTGCCCACCAAAGGTAAACTGTCTCTGAACTGTAAATGGGAAAAATATATATCTGTTCTTTTCTGTTGGATACAATTGTGGGTAGTTGCTGAATGTGCTTGTCTGTAAGCTGTGAGTACTTAGTGATTATTTCAAGGATATGTGTTCCACATAAATAAGCATGCTGGATCTGAGGGCTTTTTATCAGAAACAAGGGGAAGCAGAACAGAATCAAGCTATAATAAGTAAACTACAAATGAACTGGGGTTTGCCACATGGTTGCTGCCAGAAACTTTATTTGTATCTTGATGTTTGAGAACATCTGCCAAAGAAAAAGATAGCTGCTCATGTGAGTTTCTTTCCACATCCCGTGGAAACTTTTTTAATATTAAAACGTTTGCTTTCTGCTCTTCTAAATTCACTTTTGAGATATGCCTTTTTAGTCTGACATTCTAGATGTTTTACCTTTTTGTTCAAATAATTGTACTTCCTTCCCTTCTTCCCTCACGTGGCATGGCCTAATGTTGTGATTAGAAGTTATGTGCTTGTAGTATTCATGACTTCTCTGCTTTGTCTGTCTCCCCAAAACCAGGGGATTTTTTTTAATCTCTTGCTTTGCTCAAAGAGTCCTCTGAGGAAAAAGTATTTCATTACATTATGCTATTTCTTTCCAGAATGTGTTTAGTTTTCGCCATTGCTTTGTTTTCCTAAACCTCCCTGATCCCTAGAACTAAAAGGCTCTTTCAGTTGGGTAGCACTTGTTTTATAAAAATGCGGGAAATGAAACCTTCGTTCCTGAACATTACCCAAAATACCCAGGTGCTATTTGGGTACCATTTTCTCTCCATTCTTTGGCCATAATAGGGGTTCATCGATTGACAGTTTTTTTGGAGTGGATGGTCTGAAAAGGAAGTTAATATCATTTCTTTCCCCTTAAACAGTTCAGAACTGGAAGTGAGGGAGATGACAGGTCAGTCTTATTTCCTATCTAGTTTATGTAGTGTCATAATTTTTTCTTTCCTTGCTAAGCGACTTCATCATCCATCTCTACATTCCTCTGATCCATAGAATTTTTTTTTAAGCAAGCAGTACGTACGTTGGCATCAGCTAAAATAAACGTTTCACATTGTTGAGATATTTAGTGATGGTATGTATTCCGCTCACTGACATATGTAACGTGGAACAGGTCTTGGATAAAGAGGATGTAGGATAATACTTTGTTTCACTTTCTTTGCAATTTTGAAAGATGTTAAGGGGCAGAGAACCTACAAGATTACCACAAAAAAAATTGGATGTGATTTTGTTTTGGTTTAGTTTTGCATCATCTTACCATAGCATGGCAGCAAATACAAATCAATGTTGTTTACATACTACGTAGGCATATCCTTGGGTACCCAGATAATGCAATATGAGAATTTGCAAGGTAGATGTGAGTTGCTGTATTTCTACAGAAGCTATATGGTTGCCACTGACAGGACGTTACTTAACTGATAACAGGAAATATTCCTTGCTGGATGTCTTACGAATTGAGTCATTTGTGATTATTAACACAAGGACTACAAAAAATATATATGGTTTATTATATTTGAAAAATGGATTACTTGTGAAAGGTACAGTTATCTATTTTTATATATGTATTTCTACATGTTTTTGAGAAGTGACTGAAAAAGCTTTAGTTGCAGTTCAAAATAACCAAAATCCTTTAGCTGATTGTAGATCATTAAACTTGCCCCAAACTCTCTCGCTTGTGAAATATTGAGAGAGTTCTCTGTGTATATAGTTTATGTATACACATGTATTTACATTTAGATTTTGTTTGTTTGCTTTAAGTAAGCTGTAGGTATGTCAGATGTCAGAATTCTGGCATGGAGAGAATTCTTGAAAGTTGGTACTGGTACTAACTTGCATACTGTGAAATTTGGGATACTGTGTGATCGTATGAATGCCTTTATCCCATAATGTATGTAGGTTTTATGTATCAAGAAAAGAGCACTCAAGAAATCAGGATGGAATATGTATCCTATTAGGGATTAAGGAGGATACTGCATAGGATCCCCCTTCTACTTGTCCAAAATGAAGTAATAAAGGTAGTTGCTGACCTGAAGACCCTATGTGATCTCTATAAACAATGAGATGGAGATATGATTATATTTGGGACAGTTCAGTGTTGCAGTGGCCTACTAACATGGCTGATCTCTTAGGGCCTACTTCTTACATAGGCAAACTAATACAGATTTTCAGGTAGAGAGAAGGGCACGATTCACTGGCTGTTCACAGTTCTTTACCTTGAAAATCACTGTTGTGTGTTCTAAATGAGCTGCTTGATTTTGAGATTATAGTGGTATATCTCAAGTTTCTGAATGTGCAGGAAATGATTTTTTTTTTTTAAATTATGTTCAGATACAGTTAATTAGAATTTGCCACTTTTCTTCCTTAGGCTTCTGATTTTTGTATCTGTTGATTTATGCAAATGTTTACCAAAAATGGAACTCCATACAAATCCTGCCGAACAGCTAAAAAGAGATTACGAGTGCAACTGTGATGAGACTCATCATTAAAGCTACAGTGATGCATCATTACATTGTATTGTGCATGGCTTGTAGTAATGTCTTTTTTTTGGTTGTGGTGGTGGTTGTTTTTTTTTTCTTTGTAGAATCAGCTTTTCAGGTATATAAAATAATTGAAATTTTTTTTGCAAGGAACACTTTGTGTCAAAATGCCTAAGCTTTTTGGAAAAATAAGCATTAGGGTTGTAAAGCAAAGGTTCTTTAACTTTTATATAAATTCATACTTTGTGTCAAGTGAAAGATGGCTCTTAGGTTGTTAGTGTTTTTATGTTTTCTTAAAAATAAGATACATTTGCATGACTATCCCAAAATAGATGACATCTGTTAGGATAGCAAAGTCATAAACTGCTTTCTGCACACCGTTGTTGTGATTGATTTTGTTTGTATGTTTGTTTGGTTTTTTAAAATGTGCCAATGTTTCATTGTGAAATGAAACAATGAAAGAGTTTTGTTTTATGACTATACAGACCAACTCTTTTGAGTCTTACATTCATGTTAGATTGTAGTGCATAGTAAATACGCGTAAGGTTTCATGTTAGAAAATACAGAGAATAAAAAAACGTATAGGTTGTAGAAAAGCTTGTCTACTTCTGGAATAAACTTCCGTGCTGTGTGCTTCAGAACAGTGTGTGTAAAAGGCTTAGTGAAACAAAATCAGAAGATATTTATTAGAAAATTCAATGTATTAACATCAAAATAGTTAAGTATTAGAAGTCAGAATTAAATGAGCTAATTTTGTTAGTGATGCAAAACTACTGTCAGTTGAACACAATTTGGTGTTAAATAGGAACATAGAATTGTCGTATTTTATCAAATGTTACATCTTTCTACTTTACTGTCCTGGTCTTGATAGTGATTAGTTACAAGAATTTGACATGTCAGCAGAAGTGTTCCAGAACAGGAAGGTCGTTTACTTCCTCAGTTCTTCACAAACTTGATCTTTTTATAGGACATTGCCATATGTTTTGAAACATCTTCCAAAATTACTTGTGTTAATTTTGAGACCTATATATTAACTGGCTCTTGCAAGAAAAATATAAGCTACTTCTGAATTGCTTTTCTTTTTGGTTAGTGGTGCCTTGCTGTGATAAGCTTTCACCCTTTGCATCATATTGCATATTGATATGTCTTGTTTCTGTGCTTATGAATTTTCTGTCTTCCTGAATATATCTTGCATCTTCTTTTGCAATAGTTGGGAAGCACCCGAGATGCTAGTTATTCTGTTCTGTGTTTTATTCATATGCAGATTTATTAGTTTTCTTCTCAGTAGATATGATATCTTCATAATAATTTGGACACATTTTTGCAGAGATAACCTATGCAGAGTACTTAAGTGTCTAAAAGGGGCATGTTTCTGCTGGTGTTGCATAATAGTTGCACCTGTCATTGGTAATTGCTTTGAATTTTACTTAGGTTAGGAAATTCGGGGTTTTTTTTGCATAACTGTATACATTGTATTATTTATAAAGAGTGCATGTTTTTGAGCTGATAAAAACCCCCTTTAAATTAGTGGAATTAAAAATTTTGAAGAGAGGATAGTAAATCATGCAGAAAAGGTTTAAACTCCTTCTGTCACAGAAGCAGGAAAAAAGATTTTTCTTCCCAGTAGTCTTTTCTTCTCACTGTCAAATTTGAAGCATGTTTATTACTTTAACAACTTGCTCGCATTTACACTTGATCTGTACCGCGTTACTGTGCATACAGAAATTTAGTGTCTTGCATCAAACTAACATGTCAGATTCCAAATACTATAAATTTGTCAATAATTAGTACATCCATGGTATCATCTCTATTAATACGAAACCCATAAGTGAATTTTTGGTAGCACATAATTCGAATTGGAGTTGGCTTTTCATTTTGCTACTATGAATACATCTAAAATACTTGATTTTCTTAGAGCCTGTCTAAAATTGCTATAGGCATGCAACGACATGTTCATGTTGTACAATGAGGCATGATGCAGAAGGTGGCAAAGAGCGGAGTCCAAGTTAGCACCAGAGCTGGGACCAGTACAGTTGCATTAGAGTGCCTGGGATAAGAAGCCCTATCCAGAAGACATAATGGCATGTGCTTGAAGGTACTCTATCAAAGTCCTGCTGCATCCAAGAAATAAGCCACATTAATAGTGTGGGGTTTTTTTTTTGTATGACACCTCCCCTGTCTCTCAACTTTATACATTACGTGTTGGACCTTGAAATGTCATGTAACTTTGATGTCATTTTCAGTTTAAGTGAAGATATTATTTTTTCTTGCTCTACATTAATGTTCATATTCATTAAAAAATCAAATACATAATTTATATTGTTTTTTAATTTATCCTGATTAACATGGAAACAAAGATAGGAGCTGAATGCTTACAGAGCTATTGGGGAATTGACTGTCTGCCTGAAACTCTGGGATACCTTTCATCATTAAGTAAACCCTTAATATGTAGAGTGACTACTTAGACTGAAAATCAGATACTGTGATAGAAGAAATCCATAGTGGATTTTTGGGTTTAGTTCATGCCCTTTCATATTTGGTGAGTTTTATGGATGTATATGAATACCACAGGAAGTGGTAAGTGAATGACTTAACAGTCAGTTAGCCGTGAAAATACCTTAAGAGAAAAGCTGGGATGGCTGTATGGAGGGCACTTCATGGCAGCACTCTCTTGTAATTACACAGAGGTACACACAGGGCCTACTTTCTGTTTGTGATTGTGTTTCTGCAGTACATTTGCAATCTTTATTAGTGGTAAATGTCATGGGATGCCTGCAAGCATTGGAAAAAATGTGGGAATCTCAGTGTATGTGGAAAGTTTACATGGTACATTGTATATGTAGTTATTTACAAGTTTGCAGTGATTAATTGGTATTTCTTGCCAGCTGTCATTTAAAAATATATATAATAGACATTCTGTCAGCAAGAATTTTTGAACTGTTTTGGTTAAAGGAGATTTTTGATGAATGTACTCTCTACTGTAAACCTGTGCATCTGTCCATGAAACTGTCATAATAGTTTTAATAAAACTCTGCCCATGTTTTAAGACTGTTTAAAAATATTTTATTAGTATTGCTGGTTTACAAGCTGTGTGTATATTTAGAAAGAGTCTTCTTTAATTAGTCTTCTTGTCTGATTCACTCGGTGATACAATGTACCAGTGCGTTTTCCCCATCACAACTGTTTCCATGGAGATGAATAGTGACAATACTCAACAAATGAAATGTGAAATTCATGGTGAGTTTAGAGGGAGAACACTCACTCTCACATCTTGTTGATTGGCATGATTAATGAGAAACTGAAATCATGAATCTTAACAACATAGTATTAAAACGTTTGAATGATTGCTTGAATTCTCTGATTCTTTCATGACATTTGCCTATTTTCATCCTTGCTGGTGTGACTAAGACCTGACCCACAGTGTTCCGTGTAAAATTTTTTGGACCTGCAAGTGGCTGGGTTATTGCACATGAAGCTCATGATGTCATTGGTAATGTCAGTAGTTGATGGGGAGAGGAGGTGGGAGGCTAGGGAGGAAAACTAATAGGGGAATTTCAAGTCATCTCTTGATGCTTAGTAGAGGATATAGTCACTCTAGTTTTAATACTTGTGAGAACAAGGACAACCAGCCTCTTTTCTTCTTGTTTATTCCTGTTACCCAGACTATGCACAGTTTCGGGCCTTAGCTGGATGCCTAGCAATTTACAATTTCTAAAACTGAAGTTAGTCCGTATTACTCAGAATACTAGAATTCTTGTTTCTGAATATCATACTTCTATTTTCACTTACTATTCAAGATCCTTCAAGCCATATCAGGAGTTATTTTTACAAGCTGGACTATACAGCTGGGCCATTTCACCAATTTGTAGATAAATATTCATAACTATTATTGGGGGGAATAATTTTTAAAAGGTTATATTTATATCCATTTTTATGTGGAGTGAGTTTAGCAGAGGTGAAATGTAAAACAGATAAGGAGAATTTATATTTCCACCACTATAGGCCTGGCTTTCCTGTAAGACTAGCTGTCATTTTCCGCATATGATTGTCAACAGCAGGTACATTGAATCTGGTAACACATTTCTTAAGCAGGCTTGGCATTTGTACAATTTAGAAGGACAAACTATTCTCTCAGTCTGCTGTATAGACAATGCATTGCACTCATCAGCACTCATGCTGGTTTCACCTTGCTTGCTTAGAGGTTTAGGATGCTTTTGTGGATCTCGTGATTCAGTTCCTGGTATTTTTTGCTAGAGTGTGTTGCAACTGCTAATGTTTTATGTGACTTGAGATATCAGACAAATTCATGGAAGAAAAGTCCCTGAGTGCTGTTAAATACATAGATGCCACTTCTTGCACAGGAAGTCCTTAAACCAGAAGACTGGGAAGCAGGGAGAGTGTTCTTGAAGCGTTAGGATGTGGTGAGTAGGCGCTCATGCCCATCAGATATGGCCTGAGGACTGAGACAGTGATGCTGAGATACTCCATTAACCCTGCCAGCCAGGGAAAGCTCCCATTCCCTCCTTCCTGACCACAGAAGCAGGTTTCACAAATGTGTGGAATACTCAGGACAACAGGTTTGGTTTGTCCTGGTTGAGACTGCAGTGTTCAAGTGCAGAGCCACCCAGCATATATTCCCAAACAGCAGTGATCATATGATTTACATACCTTGATACAGCTTTTCCAGTTTTCTGACCCTCTGTTTCACTTCCTTGTACCTCTCATTCTCTAATTTGGTCTTCTTCCAAGTAAATGACCCACCCCTAATTACTTTCTAATTACTTTCTCACATAGGTACTCAAATAAGTATTTCTGATACTGTTGTCTGGGGAAGATTAAGTTTATATGGTATTACTGATACTATTAGCTAGCAACTGCTGGCGTGGCAAGGTGCTGCTTCACGAAAGATCCCCAGTCCCCCCCTCCATTAGCTGTGAAGGTTGGCAGTTTCTCATGTAACTTGGCTGTGAAATCCAACTGTTCCTCGTGGCACCGTCTGTGATTTCTGTCACTTCTCATGTTGTTATCTGTTGCATCCAGCAGTTTCTGCGTCCTTCTCAGTCGGCTTAAGCTCAGTCCTGGGCCCAGTTGGCAGCCTAGCTGCCTGCAGCCCTGACAGGAGGTGCGGGGGTACCCTGGGAAAGGTCTGCGTGATTTTGCTGTTCACACCTTCATAGGTGCTTGTTATGAGTGAGGTCCTGAGGAGTCGTAGAATCACACAGAATTGCAGACAAGCCTTTGCTCTGACCACTACAGCTCTGCTTAGTAAAAAAATCTTGCTATGATGGAAGCCAGAGGCTATGGTTGCATGACCACTTTAATTCAGTGTGCTTCTGGGCCATTGCTGAACAGCTTTCTTCTCCTCTTGCAAGTCTTCCAGTCTGTTTGCCTGCTGCAGGCACCCTCCTTGGCTCCCTGCAGGCACGTAGACACTTTCCTCACTGCCTTGCAGCTCTCCTCACCTACTGAGAAGGTCCTGCAGATCTTACCAGGCCCAATTGTTCTTGGAGAGCTTGGAATCGAGCCGGAGTGCAGCAGCCGAGACGTGGTAAACATACAACCTTCTTCTCAGTTGTGCAATATTTTAAACAAAATATACAATATAGAGAGCTGGAGTAAACTGTGACCAAAGAAAATAATTTTAAGATCAGGTGGAGTTGCAAGTGTTAATGACTAGATAGTAATATTTTAATGCTTCCACTTCACCCTGTAATTCAAAGTTTTATTCAGAACACCAGACTGTCAGTGAATGTGCCTTCCAGATGTACTCTCTCTTGGTTCTTGCTTTTATTTACTTTGTAGGGAGTAGAGCAGGAAGGCAGCCTTCTCAGTTGTATACAGTAGCGGTAAGGTGAAATAGGAGGGGATTTCAGTAAGAATAATGATAATTTTGAAAATAAATATCACTTATGTATGGAATGTCATCAAAGTTTTTATGTCGTGAAAAATGGATAATGTAGTTTATTTCAGGAAAACTGATGAGTAGGGCTGTTCAAATATTTGGGAAGGGATGATGACAGCAGAAACAGGAACTGACTTAAACCTTTACTCCCAGTGCAAGTTGTGGATCCAGCTGCTAGGAATTGTGGCTGCTAGGAATTGTGGAATTTGTAATCAATTAATCAATTACCTTGAAGTTAAGGCCCTTCTTACAAAACGCAGGCCATTTCCTCCTGGCTGTGGGAGAAGTGATAACTTGCTTTGGAGTTGCAGTCTGAAGTCCTCTTCTGGTGAGTAACACAAGCTGATCTTTAAATGAGAAAAAAAAAAAATCTAAATCTTTCCTTTGGCTTCACCATGCCTAGAGCCACAGGTGATACATGAACCCTAATAATTAAAAATTATGTCAGGATTTAGAAAGCAAGCCTACTGATCTGCAGGCTTCTTTAATTTAACAGGTGTGGTTTTGTGTTTGAAATGCAAGTTACGCATCATGCAATGTTCGCTTGTGGAATATAACTGTTTTGATCACATACAAGGTGAATCAGATTTTAGGCATAATTGTTCTTTTTTCTGCGTTTTTCAGCAAAACTGTTGGTTAGTGAAGTCAATAGATAAGGATTTTATCACAAGGTGCTGATGGTGGAAGTAATAGTTTCCAAAAAATGCAATCTTAACCAGTGATTTTATTATGGAGGACCAGTTAGTATACTGTTTTACAACAAATGAATCCCGGCATTGTGCTTTTATTATTGTTTTAATATGTTCAAAAGAATTTTACTGAGTATAGGGGAAAAAAGAGAAACCCCAAGGAAGAGAAAAAGGAAATCCCCTGTGAGCATGTGGTTTTTTTTGTCATTGTTTTTTGTTTGTTTGTTTTTTAAACTAGTCAAAACTTTGATGTTTGGAAAACAGTTCAATATTTTGTTAATGGATACTAGAACTGTTATAATTCTTAACTGGAGTGCTGCTTTAGTTACGGTGACATGTAAGAGGGAAGTAACAGTAGAGATCAAAGGGATTTTTTTGTTTGATTGTTTATTTGAACTGTTATCAGCACCAGCAGAAAGCTTTTTGTAGTGTTTCTGTACTGCTAATAAATTGTTTTTGAGATGGAGAGGGCAAATGATATTTTAGTGCTGTGAACTATGAATTCTGAGTAACCAGTTTACTGTCAGCAGTGGTAGGTTACCAACATCTCATGAAAAGAAAAATGATGAAGTAAATCCTGCTATGCTGCATATTACGTCAACAGCGTTCATGCGTTATTAATTTTTATGATGCCTGTTGTAAAGCTTTATTCTATTAATAGTAGCTTATAAAAAGTTAAGGAATAATTGTATTGTGATTTGTTTTGACTCCCCTCATGCCTAGATGAAACTTGCTGATTGTGAGTAGATGCTGTGTCTGTATGTTTTTATTTATTACTGAAATAAAGCCCTTAAGGACTTAAAAACAAACTATCTGGATTGTCATGGAACTGAAGTGGGTCTTGCTATGCTAGGTTGAGATGAAAGGATAACCTCGTAAATGTGTAGTTCAGAATCCAGCAACTGTATGGACTGTTTCCTTACCTGCTTGCTGCAGGAGATCCGAGAATGCCAGTAACATTTTATTTATTGCAGTGAACAAGTTGCATGCCAATGAGTGACTGCTGGTGTGGCTCAGAAAAGTACCTCAAATCTTCACTTGGCTACTAAGATGTGATGAATTTCTGGAACATCTCAAGGAACCGTGTGATGCTTGTTTCAATCCATGAATCGGATAGAAGTTGCCAAACTGCAAGAAAGTCTGAAAGGAAGATCCCATCCCTTCAAAGGCATGGGCTATGATTTTTGTTTTCAAACCCTTTGCTTTTAAAAGGTTTCATCCAGCAGATCTGAGTTTCTGTATTTCAAAGTTTCCTTGTTATAGTTTATATTCTCAAAGAAAGGAGGCTTTAGAGATGCAGAGCTCTTGCTGTGGTTTTGGTGTTCTTATTTCAAGGAGAAAATTCAGAAACATGTCTTAAAGCGTTGACTGACTTGTGGTGCTGACATCATAGTTCTGAGGCTTTTTTTATCAGATTCTTTAGAATAACAAATGTTGAAAATCTCAAATTGTACATTCCTGTGTATTTTTAAAGGTGACTTAATGTCATCTGAATTCCAAGTTTTTTGCATGCGTTTGTAGTGGACATCATACATCTCCCTGTTGTGTATCTTGGCTTTTAGCTAGTTGAATTTCTTTGGATGTTATGATGGCTGTCATGGTGTATTTCTCAAACATTGATATTCTCTTCAGCGCATGGAATAAAACTGCAGTATACGTTTGTTGTGTAACTTAGTTGCTAAAAGTCACAGCTGTGTCATAAGCAGAGAAGATCCGTCTTAGATTTGTAGAACTGATTTTTGTGGTGTTTTTTTTTTTACATTCTATTGGGAGAGAAGGGTTAGCCATTGCAGCAGTGTAAACATTTTCTGTTTAGTGTTTGTACTGAGAAGTTTTCTAATTAGTCATCTTGCTGCTTTTGAAGAAGAAATCTTTAAAATTTCACTGCAGGGAAAGGAATCGCTGTTGTAGTAGCAGATGCTCTGCCTTGTTAGTAAAGGCAGAGGCCTTTCAGATACATTTGCTAGCTCTTGACTGAAAAAGCAGGACCGAGACAGAGTATGACACAAGGGGTGACATGGGGGAAGGAACAGTGCTATCTGTCGTTGGTTCTTATTGCAGACTTTAGCTCCAACTGCAGCCCGCTGTCTTCCTACAGCCTGTTACCTTCCTACATTGCAGAATGTTGTTTACTAATTTGGCCAGGAGCGTTTGAGGTTGTGGCTTCTAATGTGACTCTTTCCTTTCAGAAACAGTAATTACAACTAACATAGCGTTTATTCCACATAGTACTCTTCATTGTGTGTGTGTCCACAAATAGCATGACTGTGATTTGTGTGCAGAACTGCCACCATCCATCCATCAGGCAGATCAGGCACTTGAAATAGTTTGAGAGTGAGCAACCTGTGTCTTCACTTGTTCAGTTGGAGTAATTTTGGGTCCTTACTGTATGAGAGAATTTGTCTAGGAGAAGACTCATCAATTCCAGGGCTTCTAGCATGTCAGAAGAGCAGTCAATATGTAACAGGTGTGCCAGGTATATGCTTTGAGACTTTTGAGGTGGCAAGAAGTCGGGTGCCCCTCGTTTTTAGGCTAGTGTAGAACTGGTGGACGTGGGTTTGGCAAGACTTGGAACAAGTAATGTAAATGTTTTAGTCTGACCAACTCACATATTTCCTGATCCTGATGAGAAACACAACTGCTTCAGGAAACCTCTTTAGTTCTGTTTCTCTCAAAAGTGAATTGAAGAATTAAAATGTCACGTAATGGCTGCGTGTCCATAAATGGCGTATAAAGAAATGTCTTACATTTAAACTTCATAGCAACAAAGATAATCTGTGGACATTAAGCAAACTCTGCAATATATGTAATTGTAGAAGCATTCTGTTAATCTATCTTTGGCTAAGTTGTTACATGTTTGTTTTTCCTCAGTTTACGGAATGTACGTCAGGTTCAGTAGGTTTGATCTGAAGTTCCTTTGTGGTACAACAGTTGTAGAAAAAGCAGTAAGATTTTTGGGGACAGATTGCATGAGGATTCCCCCACAATTGATGCATTTTGTACTACCTAAACAATTTTGCTTATTTACTTTTATAAAGTAAATTTCACTATGTTGGCAGAAGCACAGTTTTGATGATATAACTGCATATGTGCTTCATGTGTTTTCTAGCACAGCCTGGCAGTTGCAAACCGCACTACTACCCATTCACACCAGGAAAAAGCGTAAGCTATCAAACTGTGCTCAACATTCCAGTGTTGGAATGTAACAACTGTTTGCATTTCAGAACAAAAAAAACCAACCCATAATGCTTAATGCTTAGTATTCTTCATTAAGGAAACTCAATTATTCATTTTCTCTCATCCTTTCATACTTTTTACCTTTCCCTGGAGGATAAGAAAGAGTCACATCATCCTAGGTTTGTTAATTACTTAATACTTGAGGCTTTGCTATTCAATATCTTTGTAAAACTCTTAAACCAGGGGAAACAAAAAAGTAATCCCAATTGTCCTGTTCCGCTCTTATGTGAAAGAGGAAAACGAGAGCCAGAACTCACTTCATTCCTTTAGCTTTTTCACTCATCAAAAATCAGTCAGTTATCCTGCAAAATTTCACTTGCAATTGTTTAGGTATTGCAAGTTCTGAAAGAAATTCGGCAAAACAATTTGCTCAAAAACTCTGGCCTCTTTTCAGTGAAATTTCAAGCCTTTTCTTGTCTGTGAGGTCTCTGCATCTGATAATTTTGATAATTTTCTGCTTTCTGAACTGTCATCTTTCCTTTGTGTGTTTGATTATCTTCTGCTTAGAATATTTGCAGGTGATTTGTTGATCTCTTTTACCTCTTCACTGGGTTTGTATTCCTTTCTTTGCATTTTTTTCCTCTTCACAGTGGCTGTTCTTAGGCGGTGGCAGGGAGGATGTTCAAATAATTATCTGTAACTATTATCTTATGCTGCCAATTTTTAAAATACTTCACTGCTGATGAACCGGCTTCTTCATCTAAACTAATAACCCAGTGCCTCTAATATCTCCGTGGCTGTCCAGTCATCATTTTAAACACATGCTTAAGGTCTGACAGGTAAGGGAGAGGTTGGACAGTATTTAATTTAACATGTTACTGTTGCTAGGCTGGACTGATGACCAGTTTCGCTAGAGTTACTACAAAATGTCACAGGTTATTTAAGCAGAAACCAAAATTAGAGCTCACATTCTAAATTTCTAAAATCAAAGCAGACTATTTCTAGCTAATTAATGTATTTTTCATAATATCTAGCCAGAAAAGATAAACAGACTTTCAAAAGCGTTATGTTGAGGAAGACGAACATTTCTGAAGCATATTGCTGTATAAGCAAAATAGTCTCATTTACATATTCTTTCATAATAGATTTGGAGTTCCTACCCCCTTCAGTTGTAATTTATTCCAAAACCGACTCCCATGTTGTCTGTGCCACCCTACCATTTTTTTGTTTCTCAACTGTCAGATTCTCTCAAACACCTTTTATATATTTTATCTGCTACCAGTTATGCATGGGAGGAAAATCTAATCACTGCCTTTACTTTTTAAAATTTCTCTTCAAAAATTGCTTGAATATCTGAAGCTCAGAATACTGTTTTGGTTTAAGTGAAAACTACTTTGATTTTGTTAGGTGATGTCAAATGCTTCCTTCAGTTTTCTTCCTGACTTTACAATTCAAACAGGATATTTTTAGCTTAATTTTTCCTATGTCTGTAGGCTAGCCTTGCTTACTGTATGGAGATGAATATTGGAGGGCCTAATAAAAATGCCAGTGCTTTTGAAATATTCTAAGCAATGAAGTGATTTCCTTCTGGGAAACAAAAAAGCTTCCTATCATGGGTTTGTGTGTATACTTGCTTTAGCATTGTTCCTTGGAAACGATGTGGTGAAGGTGATCATAAAACACATGGGCTGAATATAATGTGTTGTTGCAGCTTATTCACCTAGTGGTTTCTCACCTGCAGTTCTTTCTTTGATGATGCTCTTAGCAGGAGTATATTCGTGGTGTAGATGAGTCAAAGGAGAAAGTGTTTAAGACATGCTGCTCTGTCTGGGATGCATGTTGTTCCTCTTAGATGTTTCAGCAGAAACTCTAGCCATGGTGCCTTAACCTTCTACATATCCAGAGTCTCAGAGACTTTCTATTTTCACATGGACCTTGAGGATTAGTTAATCTCTGGTTTTCCTAGAAGATGCTCAATCTTCTACCTGCTGTCTCAGATCTCTGTATTTGCAGTATTTGGAAAGCATATTCGGGTCACCTATATGAGAATTTCCACTCTTAACTCTCTCAGAAGATGCAAGTTTTATTTTAAATAAGTCAATAAAAGAAATAATAATTTCCAGTTATTAAATAATCAGTTTTAGTTCAGCATTCAAAACCATGCTTACTAGTTATGTTTTCCTGGCTCCTTTGGGCTATAATCATTTTATTGCAGGCTGCCAATTTATTATACTGTTTCCTGATGATTTCTTAGTGACACAAGAAAGTGGTCTTGCTGCTGCTTTTAGTACAGGAGCCCTGGCTGTAAGAACAGCTTCTGCACCCACTCCAGGCCTGGCTACCTGTAGTTAAGGCCAGCTGGACTAGATGCAGATGGCTGGATTGTGCCTAACCCTGGTTGTTCTCAATAGACATGTTCTGCTCTAACTTGGGTACTACAGGCCTGCCTCCTGAGTTGGGGAGGCCATTGTCCTGCCCGAGTTGCAAGATCTCTTTCACTTCAGGAAGTACTGGGTTCAGCTCTGGGGTCCCCAACATAAGAAAGGCATGGAGCTGTTGGAGTGAGTCCAGAGGAGGGCCACGAAAATGATCCGAGGGCTGGAGCAGCTCTCCTATGAAGACAGGCTGAGAGAGTTGGGGCTGTTGAGCCTGGAGAAGAGAAGGCTCCAGGGTTATCTTATAGCAGCCTTCTAGTACTTAAAGGGGGCCTACAGGAAAGCTGGAGAGGGACTTTTTACAAGGGTATGTAGTGATAGGACAAGGGGCAATGGCTTTAAACTGAAAGAGGGGAGATTTAGATCAGACGTAAAGAGGAAGTTTTTTGTAGTGAGGGTGGCTGAGGCACTGGAACAGGTTGCCCAGAGAAGTTGTGGATGTCCCATCCCTAGAGGTGTTCAAGGCCAGGCTGGATGAGGCTTTGAGCAACCTGATCTAGTGGAAGGTGTCCCTGACCATGGTAAGGGAGTTGGAACTAGATGATCTTTTAAGGTCCCTTCCAACCCAAACCATTCTATGATTTTAAGTAGGGATTATCGATTGAAATGGGTATTTCTTGTGCTCAAACAAATGGTTCTCCACATACAGTGCAGTATGTAACTTCTTGCAGTACAGTGTCGTGGATGCCATGTGGTTTGTTTACGAACTTAATGAAAGAAGCATTCACTGGATAAAATAAGGATAAATATTGCTTTAAGTCTTAAGGGTCTCTGGAAAGTTGGAGCCTGACAGAGCGTTCTGTAGAAATATCACTACATGCTTGGCTGAATACTTCTTAGGTGTCTTCTGTTTGCCACTGTGAGAGAGTCTGAGCTCAACAGTTGTCTGACCCAGCCGATTGTGCTCTTCTGTTCTTAATGTAAGGTTATTTAAATACATGGGGAACAGAGATGGCATTGATGTTATGAAATGCTCTTGATCTGACGTTAAGAAGAATTACAAAAAGTTACCGCTATCATTATCATACTATTCTCCGTACAGTTCATTTAGCAACAGCAATTGAATTTTTTTTCCCTGCAACTAGCAGGTAATGATCCTTCATTCTGTTCAGTTACAACACTGTGACAGCAAACTAAGAGATGACATGCAGGGTTAGCTGGGGAGCTACATCACATTCTTCCTGACCGTTTATGGGGATTTTTTTCTTCAGTGCTTTTTCCCATTATGTTTTCTACATATGCAGTGTTAAAAATACCAGCATTTTTAAATTTAAAAGTAAACCATTACTTAACCTTTGTTGACTGGAATAAGAGGTACAAGAACAAGGCAAACAATGCAGTGTTTGTTTCAAGATAACTGGTCTCCATCAGAAGTAAACATCAATATGTTTGCTCTGCTCCTACAAATGTGTCTGGTTTACATGGCCAAACATTCAAAAAGCAATAACAAGCCATAATAAAGATGAATGTGAAAAGGAGAGATGAAATCTTCAGTCAGCTTACAGGGGAATTTACAGTTCCATTAGGTGAAGCGGAACCTGACTCTTCTTGAAATACGTTTCCAACAATGTAGTTTTTCATTTGAAATCCATTTTTTCCTTTTTTCTGCTTTGTCCTTTGAGGCTTGACCAGGAGAAACAGTTACGTATAGTTGATGTGCTATTTACATAAACTTAAGCTTGGAAAGAAAGCTCTGGAGTCCCCAACACAAGAAGGACATGGAGCTGCTGGAGCGGGTCCAGAGGAGGGCCACGAAGATGATCCGAGGCCTGGAACACCTCTGCTATGAAGACAGACTGAGAGAGTTGGGGCTGTTCAGCCTGGAGAAGAGAAGGCTCTGGGGTGATCTTATCACAACCTTCCTGTACTTAAAGGGGGCTTACAGGAAAGCTGGAGAGGGACTTTTTACAAGGGCGTGTAGTGATAGGACAAGGGGCAATGGCTTTAAACTGAAAGAGGGGAGATTTAGATAAGCTATAAGGAAGAAATTCTTCGCTGTGAGGGTGGTGAGGCACTGGAACAGGTTGCCCAGAGAAGCTGTGGCTGCCCCATCCCTGGAAGTGTTCAAGGCCAGGTTGGATGAGGCTTTGGGTAACCTGGTGTAGTGGAGGGTTTCCCTGCCCATGTCAAGGGGGTTGGAACTAGATGATCTTTGAGGTCCCTTCCAACCCTAACCATTCTATGATTCTATGATAAATCTACTTTCTAACACTGCTTGGGCAATTCAAGAGATAGATCACACCCTTAATCTAGTATTTTTAAGGCAGCTAAAACTAAATTTGGCATAAAAGCTATGGTTAGACCAGTGAAAAGCTCATTGTAACCCTCTGGGTTTAATAACTGAAATGTCCAATTTATAGATAACACTTTTTTAAAAATCCAATAAACTAGTTACATCTTAGTTACTGACAAGACAATATTTTCTTTTTTGTTTTTTTTTTTTTTTCTAAGTCATTTATCAACTTGGAAGGTTGATATATCTCCCCAGCACACATACCCTTTCCTGAATTCAACAAATTCAAGGTGGAGGGACTAGGGGAAAATAACTTTTTTGGAAAATCTTCCTGCATTCTTTCCCATCTAGAATGCTTTGTGTGTTGTACATTGTGATCTACCTGTCCAATAGCAGTAGGCTATTTTGAGGAATGAAGTTTATTTGTTTCCTTACACATAGTTTTGCTATTTCTGAAGCAAATGCCAGCTGCTTTGTCAAAACTCATGTTCTCATTTCTTTTTCCTGTTTGTTAAACTGGCTGAGTTTGCAAGTGGTTTGATATATTATTTTGCATTTAAGATGTGCTTTAGAAAGAGAGAATGAGAATTTTTGAGTCCATGTGGTTTTTATGTTCACATTTTTTTAGTGTATCCCACTTCCAACCATTCAGCAAATTACTAAAAAAAAAAAAATGTTATTCAGCTTCAATAAACATGTATTAGTGATTTTGTAATCATGTTAACTTTTTAAACCATGGAATTTTGCTAGAGATATAACTATTGGTTTTGTCTTTCATATTGAAAAGACTGGAAGCTAGGAGGATGTCATGATGGTGCTGGTGAAGCAGAGTCTTTGTGCTAAAACAAATACGCAAGTCTCTTGAATTGAGAAACTATTCAGTTCATGGGGGAAAAAAATAAAATGTTGTTTAGACAAGCTAATTTTATTATGGGTACTGTTTGTTAGTTGTAGGATTTAATTAAGTTTTTAGGAACAAATACATATATATCTTAATTGAACTGTGCTTCTTGGAGTGAAATTTCAGAATTATAGAAAAATAAAATATATAAATAAGATAATAAAAATAAAATTATATATATAATTTAAAGATTTAATTATTTTTATATGTAAAAGTTTGCTTTGTTTTGTGAAAATAAGTACTTGAAATGGGGACTGGAAGTTTAGTTTCCAGTGTCTTACTCAGGATAGGAGGGATTGCCGTTAGGTAGCCTCTGAGCACATGCGCCGATAAATATTTAACCACTAGCACAGAACTATGTGCTTACAATGGGAGAGGTAAAAGGATAGTGTCGTGGGTTAGGCCGCTCTGGCAACCAAACCCCCCCCCTCCAATTGTTCACTCACCCTCCCCCAGCTCCAGGGATGAGGGAGAGAATTAAAGGATAAATGGGATACCTGTGGGTTGAGATAAGAACAATTTAATACAGATGATTTAATACAATGTAGGTGCTCACCACCCCCTTGTATGCGAAGCCCGTCTCGTCCCAAAGCTGCAATCCCGGACGAACGTGAGGCCCCGAAATAGAGAGGGGGGGGAGAGAGAGATAGTACTCCGAGAGTGGGAGTACTGGGAGAGAGAGGAAAAAAAGGCAATAGAGCAAAAGTGCAGCAAGCGCGAAAGAGCAGAAGTGGCAAAAGAGCCAAAGCGCAAAAAGCCCTTCTTTCCAGCTGTCCCTCACCTTTATACTGGGCATGACGCTGCATGATATGGAATACTAATTGGCCAGTTTGGCCCTCAATCTTAAGTCCAAGTACAAATCGTAAGGAGAGTCGTGGACCCCTTGTCCTGGCTATGCTCCCCACTTATCCTGTTTTGCTCCTGCACACTGGCAAGAACACGGCAGCTGAAAAGTCCTTGAGACCTCAGCTGCCTCAGTGTATAAACATCAACTTGCTATCAACATTCTTCTCAGAGCGAGCCTCTGAGTAAAACCAAAACACGGAGCTCTTCTAGCTGCTAAAAAGAAGAGCTAACTCTGTCCCAGCTAAAACCAGGACAGATAGTAAAGGGTAAAGCTAAAGGGTGGTATATACAGCTGTCCTAGCTTGGGAAGCAAAAGACTATTTTGTGTATTCAGGTTCCTTCTGATTATGAATTGTATGTGCAGTCCTAAACTAAATCTTGTCTCCAGCTTGCGTCTACCTCAATATAGGCCAATATTTCTAAATAGACAATATTTCCTGTTGTCATTGAGAGTTCTAAGAAGGAATTGTTCCTGCATGTGGAACTGACCTCTGCAGCCTGTAGTATCTGAGAGGCTGTCATTTTTAAGATGCCATCTCCATCTTCCTGATCGGTTAGTAAAGCCACGAGGAGGACTTCAACTACACAATATTTACATGTGTTTATTAGATATTTAAAAAATAGCCAAGCGGGTATATAACTAGAAAGGAGAATGTCAACATTCATAATTAATTATTTCAAGTATCCTTCCTGTCAGCATAGAATCCCTTCGTAGGCAAAATCTGACCGTTTAGCATAGTATTAGCAAGAGATAAATTTGATGAAAGTTCTTGTAAGTGGCAACGCTGATCCATCTCATGCAATGGAAAAGGTGTATACCCCTGCTGTTTCAACAAGTGCTTCCCTTCCGGATTGTAAATGGCGTCTTCCAGGGCGAAGGTGTAAGATAAGTTAAATCTCCTACAATTGCATTCTGACCCTAGCTTAACAGCTCTGCCATTTTCTTTTTGTTCATGTCATGAAGAGAAATAAAATGTATTGTGAACATAGCTGAACCCTTTGCAAAAAAGTCCTACTTCGTTATTCAGAAGTACTCTTAATGTAAAGGAAACATCAAAATGCAATGACTTTCTCTTTCTTCTTGTCAAAAAATGCAGCATACACACAGAGTGGCTGACTCTGCTCATATATACTCATCCAGTGTTAAAGTATCAATGAGGAGCAAGGTGGTGGAGAGCTATCTACTTTATCTCTGTTACGTTTTTGAAATTACTGAGATGATAGTATTTTTTTCCCTGAGTGATCACAACACTTTCTATTATTTAGAAGAAAACTTGTATGTCTATGTCCAATTCACTGAATGTGTTCATGTGTGTCTTAACTGTGCTCAGCAAGGGCTCAGTGGAGTCTAGGATGGAACGTTTTGCTAGGGCTTTAGCTACCTCCTAACTAGAAAGATGTATTTCTGTCACCATGCTGAGTGATGTTTTCATAGATGATATGGTATTTAATTCACAGAGTTCCTCTTCATGTAAATTAAACTGGGATGTAAGTATACAACAGGTAAACAATTTAGTATTGTCTCGTAACAGAGGATTTTCATTTAACAGGATGCAGTCACTTATTTTTGTTTTCACAGATTGAGGAGGGCAGGGTTACACATGCGTGCATATGTCTGATTGCATCTCCACAGTGCAGACAGAGTTTACTTATGGAACCATTGCATCGTGGAAGCAAACGTATGCAAGGAAAATGGAAACAGCATCTTGGCATTCAGGAATGTTTTCTTCCTGTGGGTTCATTGCTTTTTCATACCTCTTTGAGCTGAAGAAACCTTACAAGGATTTTTAGAGCAGGAGTGATGTGGTGGTTGTGTTCCCTTAGAAAAAGTTATTGCCTATTATTTGTAATTCTTCCTCTCTAAAGACTTAGAATTGCTCTCCTGTCTCAGCTGTCTCCTCCAGAGAATTCTGATGTTGCCAAGAACCCTTTTTGTAGTAGGATGTGTGGTATTTTGAAACTTATACCTTGCTTTTACAGTGGACTTTATTAATGTGCTGAAAACAGCACCATTTGAAGGGAAGAGGAATTTTAAAAAGGCAAGACTTTTGTAGGTGCTGGCTTTTTTTCTGATTGAAAAAAATCTACTTTCCATCTCAAAGAGGACAGCTTTTCAATATCTGTTGTGTTTTGGAATAACAGTTTGTGTGGAAAACCTCTGAAATGTTTTAATTCTGTTATTTTGAATAATAGAGATTGATGTTTAGTTTCTTCCATAGTAATACAACAATAGTTAATATAAAAATTATTAATGTTTTCTTAGCATTTTGTTAACATAGAGCACATGTTCTACATTAGAAGAATGGTTACTCTTTAACACAAAGGAGATGTCTCAACTGAATGAAACATTATTTTATTTCATTTTTGAAAGACTCAGTAACTGGTCATAGCAAGTTTCATTTGCGTGACTGTTCAGAATTGCTGGATAGAATTTTAAATTCTCAGTGAGAGAGAGCTTTTATGTGGGTCTGTAATTTATTTATTTATTTTTAGTAAAGCGTTTTCAGAATATACAAATGACTGCAGATAGAAGACATTTCTAGCTCTCTTATTTTCTTTCAAAGATAGATGTTAATGTCTATTATAGCATCCCTCAAAGTCCAAACTTGAACCTGTTTTCCCCCTTACCAATCAAAAGTTATGGATTTTGGTTGTAGTTGGCCCTAATAAAAATCCAGTGATAAACTGCATACATTGATCTGACCTGTAGGTTTGCATGAAGTGTGGTTGTTAATTTACACGACATGCAAGGTTTTATATGAAATATATAAAATTTTAGGAAATGTAACCCTGAAAAACTTTGCACTGAGATTTGGATATTGCCATAGTAGACAAGAAAACTGTTTTCTCTCACTGTGAAGCAACTATTTGCTTATAGTTGCATCTAGCTGGGTGTCAAGATATTTATTAAAAGGTTCTGATAGCTGTTGGGACAGGAGGCAATTGCATTTAGACTTCCAAAAGGTAATCATTCTTTCCAGAACAGTTCAGTCACTCAGTAATCCAGGAGAGGAGAACTACAAGGATGTTGTGAGGTTATGCAGGGAAAAAATTAGAAGGGCCTAAGCCCAACTAGCACTGAATCTGCTGCTGCTGAAAAAGACAATAAAAAATGTTTCTGTAAATACATTAGCAACAAAAGGACGGTAAAGGAGAATCTCCATCCTTTACTGAATGTGCAGGGAAAGTGACAAAGGATGAAGAAAAGGCTGGGGTACTTAATGCCGCCTTTGTCGCAGTCCTTAATAGTAAGACCAGTTGTTCTCTGGGTACCCAGCTCCCTGAGCTGGAAGACAGGGATGAGGAGCAGAATGAAATCCTCATAGTTCAAGGGGAAATTGTTAGCGATCTGCTACACCACTTAGACACATACAAGTCCATGTGGCTGGGTGGGATCCACCCAAGGGTACTGAGGGAGCTGGCGGAAGTGCTCACCAAACCACTTTCCATCATTTATCACCAGTCCTGGCTAACTGGGGAGGTCCCAGTTGACTGGAGGTTAGCAAATGTGATGTCCATTTGCAAGGAGGGCCAGAAAGAGGATCTGGGGAACTACAGGCCTGTCAGTCTGACCTCGGTGCTGGGGAAGGTTATGGAGCAGATCATCTTGAGTGCCATCACGTGGCAGGTACAGGACAACCAGGTGATCGGGCCCAGTCAGCATGGGTTTATGAAAGGCGGGTCCTGCTTGACTAATCTGATTCCTTCTATGACAAGGTGACTTGCTTAGTGGATGAGGGAAAGGCTGTGGATGTTGTCTACCTAGACTTTAGTAAAGCCTTTGGCACCGTTTCCCACAGCATTTTCACAGAGAAACTGGCTGCTCATGGCTTGGACAGGTGTACACTTCACTGGGTAAAAAACTGGCCCAATGACTGGGCCCAAAGAGTTGTGAATGGAGTTCAATCCAGTTCGTCGCCAGTCACAAGAGGTGTTCCCCAGGGCTCAGTATTGGGGCCAGTTCTGTTTACCATCTTTATCAATGATCTGGATGAGGGGATCGAGTGTCCCCTCAGTAAGTTTGCAGATGACACCAAGCTGGATGGGAGTGTTGATCAGCTTGAGGATAGGAAGGCTCTACAGAGGGATCGGGACAGGCTGAATTGATGGGCCAAGGCCAATTGCATGAGGTTGAACCAGGCAAAGAGCTGGGTCCTGAACTTGGGTCACAACAACCCCACGCAACACTACAGGCTTGGGGAAGAGTGGCTGGAAAGCTGCCCGGTGAAAAAGAACCAGGGCCTATTAGTCAACTGCTGGCTGAATGTGAGTTGGCAGTGTGCCCAGGTGGCCAAGAAGGCCAACAGCATGCTGGCTTGTGTCAGAAATATTGTGGCCAGCAGGACTAGGGAAGTGATTGTCCCCCTGTACTCAGCACTCGTGAGGCTGCACCTTGAATACTGTGTTCAGTGTTGGGCTCCTCACTACAAGAAAGATGTTGAGGTGCTGGAGCGTGTCCAAAGAAGGCAACAAAGCTGGTGAGCGTTCTGGAGCACAAGTCTTACAAGGAGTGGCTGAGAGAACTGAGGTTGTTTAGCCTGCAGAATAGGAGGCTGAGTGGAGACCTTATTGCTCTCTACAAGTACATGAAAGGAGGTTGTAGTGAGGTGGGTGTCAATCTCTTCTCTCAAGTAACAAGCAATGGAGTGAAATAGCCTCAGGTTACACCAGGGGAGGTTTAGATTGGACATTAGAAAAAATTTCTTCACTGAAGGGATTGTCAAGCGTTGGAACAGACTGCCCAGGGAAGTTGTTGTGTCACCATCCCTGGAGGTATTTAAAAAGATATGTAGATGTGGTGCTGAGGGACATGGTTTAGTGGTGGACTTGGCAGTGTTAGGTTTATGATTGGACTGGATGATCTTTAAGGTCTTTTCCAACCTAAATGGTTCTATGATTCTGTGTACATCCAGAATGAGGGTTTGGATCCAAATGAAAAAGAAGAGAAACTTGTGTGTGTGTTTATCACAATCCCCCAAATCCTTTTCTCACCTTTTCTCAGTAAGGGTGCAAGTTGTGCATAAGAAAGTGTCATGGTTTGATGTGGAGGGGGGGGTGGTTCTGGTGGCAGGAGAGGGATTTTGCTCCCTGCGACCTCCCCGGTTTTGGATCCGGGTTAGGCTTAGTTCTGGCCACCGGATCAGACTGCCATCCCCCTCGGGGTTGAGCCAATAGGGCGCCTCTGCGAATTGCCCTATTTAAGTCAGGACAAGGGAACCGGAAAAGGTGCTTCGCCCAGGATCGACCAGAGAAGGGAGGAGGGCACTGCCCCCGCTCCCTGGCTCCTGGCCGGGCGGCTGCCTGCGTTGGGCCGGCGCCGCCCACGGAGAATGGCGGCGGCGGAGCCAGCTGGGGAACTCGGGGGCACCCCACTCCCAGGGTGCCCACTGGGCTGAGTTCACCTGGAGAGGACTGAGATCTGAGAGAAACAGCCGCATCGACAGCAGGTCAGTGAGGATGGAGCGGGAGGAGGTGTGCCGGAGCCGAGTTTCCCCTGCGGCTGATGGTGAGATAGCAGGCTGCCCCCCTGCAACCAGGACGGCCTCGGTGGAGCAGCGACCCACTCGCAGCCCGTGGGGAGAAGATGCCTGAGCCCGAGGATGGTCGTGTTGGGGGCACGGCAAGGCAGAGAGGCATCTGGAGTCTTCGTGACGACCCACGCCGGAGCGAGTGGCTACAGCTCCCTAAGTACCCGAGACTGTGGTAAAGCCCACACCGGAGCAATCTGTGGGGGAGGATTGTTTCCAGTGGGCTGGACTCACGTTGGAGAAATTTGTGGATTTTTCCTCGTGGGTAGGGGATCCATTGGAGCAGGGGAAAAGGGTGTAAGGACTCCTTCTCCTTTAAGAAAGAAGCAGCAGTAACAGCACGGAATGAACTGACCTGCACTCCCCCAGTCCCTGCCCCCTGTGCTGCTGGGGGGAGGAGGTAGAGCCGGGAGGGAAAGGAAGGTGGGGGGGGGGAAGGTGTCGGTTTTAAGATCTGGTTTTGTTTCTTTCTGTCCTCTCAAGTAATCGGTTTTTATTTCCCTTTGTCCTTCTAAGTAATCATTAATAAACTGTTTTGCTTTGAGAAAAGCGCTGCCTGTTTTGCCCAGGACCATGGTTGGTGGGTGCTCCCTCTGTTCTTGCCTCAACCCTCAGTCCTTTTGTTTTTTTTTCCTCTCCTCTCTACTTTATTGGAGAAGGAGAGACTGTGTGAGTTTTAGTTGCTGGATCAGCCTAAAACCACTACAGAAAGGCTCATGGATTCCATGGATGGGAAGTGTCTTGACATTTGACTCATTGTGCAGACGATGAGATTTGCTTTAAGATTAAGAACAGTCTTAAATGCAACTTTATGTCAGAGACATAAACATCTTTTTAGAATTTCTGTTAATCTCTCTTTGTAACCCTTGGAATTGGGGATATTTTTAATTGGAATAGTGCAAGTAAGTGGTTTACTTTGACTTGTGTTGAGAGTTTTCAGACAGGACAATATGTTTTCTTTGAGGGACGTCCTGTTGCAGCAGTCTTTAAAACAAAAATACTGCACTGCTCCTGCTGTGTTTGCCCTTGCAGTACTGTTCTCCAGGGCTGTATGCATGAGATAGAAGGTGGAGCTGCAAAAAGTTGCTCGTGATGGTGATGGAGCTGATAAGTAGAGTTCTCTGTGGAATGAAAGATTCTGGTGGTTGCTTTTAGGAAAACTCTTAGGCGTTTAGGAAAGCTCATAGGCATTTAGGAAGATAATAGGGAACAAGGTTTTTACCTGTTTGTAACAATAGCTTTTAATTGTTGTTCTTTTGATATGAATATCTGTTTTAAGACATGGATAGGTACTTAGAAAATTTGTACTCCAGGAAATTAACATTTCTAATAAACATTCTAATAGATGTGTAGGCATATGGGGAAAATAATAGTATAGTGATAGATAAGAGGTGTTTCGCAAACACTTTAATTTCCACACCACACCCTCCCCTCCCCCCTTTGCTGTTCGTTCATCTGTCTTTTGTAGACTTTGAATGGGAATTTTTGTGCTAAGGCTACCCACAGTCTTGTTCTCCTTCCCCTCCAAAAGTCGCATTATTTGACTTCTAAAGCTGAAGCCAGTTCTAACAGATAATGTGAAAGTGAGTATTAAATTCCAGTTTTCTTCAGGACAAAATGAAAGTACCTGTTGCTATAGAGTATCTTATAAGGAGTATCCATAAAAATAGAATTATGGTAGGTGTCAAAAATTTATTTACCTAGAAGAATGTTAGCCGACGCAGTAAGGCTTCTTTGGATTCTTTTCTGTTCATAATAGCAAAAGATAATGCGGAGTATATTTCCCTAATTAGACAAAAAAATTAAACTATGCTATAAAACTTATACCAAGCTTACTTGACATATTACTGAATATAGGGACCTTATTCAGCCTTTAATTGTGCATTTAAAAACTATGTTAAATATTGTAGAGGTTATAAACCTTAGCACATCAAATTTAGTAAGAGCCTGGCTTTAAAATGCCTGTCTTCTTAAGTCTGAACGTCTTGTTAGTGAGTAATCCTCAAATTTTTCCTTTCATATGGGGAGCTTCTTTCATCAATGCTGTAAATATGTAGCTATACATTTCTTTAATTTCATCATTTTTTGTGAGAAATAAGCCTTCTTTGCCATCCCAGGAGAACAGTGGATAAAAAGTAAGTAGTTTTTCTGCCAGGTTTTCTGTAATTTGTCATCTCAGCATATTAGTTTGTCTGAAAGTGGAGTTTATATATCTTCTTTGATAAAGATATTCCTTTCCACAAATGGCAAACGGAGGAATGGAGATTTAAAGTTTATCTGGTAGAAGTGTCGTATTGTTTTGATATGTGCTTTGAGACCTCCTAGTTTTCTAAATTCTTCATATTAATAGTGTATTTCAGTTCTTCAGGGTGCCTTGGTGACTATAGCTGGAAGTGCACAGCCATTTAGGACTGGTTTACAAGGGTGCCCATGTCAGGACATACGTGAAAGAGACTTGGCTCGGTGATTCATAGCAAGTTGATGGCAAGGATAGAAACAAATGCTCCAAGAAAGCCACTTTTCTCTGATCCAGGAGAGCTCTTCTGCCCTAATGAAGTGGTGTTGATTCACATTTAGAAGCTTAGCATTTTAGACAAAAATAAAGAAGTTAATGAAAGAGGCACTTAAGACTCAAATGTTAATTGCAGTCTGCAGCGTAAGCATAGGAATTCTGTCCCAGGAGTTTCTTTCGAGGTGGAGTAGAGAAGGAATCCTTTTTCTGCATAGTTCAGTATTTTGAGTAGGTAGCAGGGATTTTAATTAAGTTGGACAGACTGCTAAATAACTACAAAATAGCAAATTTTTTATGCCTATCTTTAGATAGGGATGGAATTACTGGGCATTTTAGTTTGTCTGAAGGGCAGTAGTATTCAAATATTAATGAAAAAAATAATTCAAAGTAGGGAGGCAAACAAAAAATAGCATGATATTCAGCATTGACAAGTAGATTTTGCTAACACTAAGCTTTCTTTTGTTAAGTAGACTGTATTTTCTTTTTCCTGCAAAGTAAATGTAGATTTAATTTGGTTGATCTTCAGTCAAACAAGTAGTAATGGTAGTACATGGGAACTTAGTTAAATTGGTTGGATTTAGACCACTGCCGCTTATCCTACAGGACTCCTTGGTTACAGTGTCTTTACAATGGTTAAATACAAAACTTAGAAGTTTATATGATGACTGAATGTGTTTGTAAGATTTATCTTGTCCTGTAGAAAATTATTTAAACATGACACAAATAGAAGAGAATCATAGAATCATAGAATGGTTAGGGCTGGAAGGGACCTTCAAAGGTCATCTAGTCCAACCCCCCTGCAAGGAACAGGGATATCTCCAACTAGATCAGGTTGCTCAGGGCCTCATCCAACCTGGTCTTGAACGTCTCCAGGGATGGAGCATCCACCACCTCTCTGGGCAACCTGTTCCAGTGTTCTACCACTCTCATAGTAAAAAATTTTTTCCTAATATCCAACCTGAACCTACCTCCCTCTATTTTAAAACCATTACCCCTTGTCCTACCATAACTGGCCCTCCTGAACAGCCTCTCCCCATCTTTCCTGTAGGCCCCCTTGAAGTACTGGAAGACCGCTGTAAGGTCACCCCGGAGCCTCCTCTTCTCCAGGCTGAACAGCCCCAACTCTTTCAGCCTGTCCTCATAGGAAAGGTGCTCCAGCCCTCTTATCATCTTCGTGGCCCTCCTCTGGACCCTCTCCAACTGGTCCATGTCCTTCTTATGTTGGGGGCTCCAGAACTGGACGCAGTACTCCAGGTGAGGTCTCACGAGGGCAGAGTAGAGGGGGAGAATCACCTCCCTCGACCTGCTGGCCACGCTCCTCTTGATGCAGCCCAGGACGCGGTTGGCCTTCTGGGCCGCAAGAGCACATTGCCGGCTCATATTGAGCTTCTCGTCCACCAGTACTCCCAAGTCCTTCTCCTCAGGGCTGCTCACGATCCATTCACCACCCAGTCTGTATTTGTGCCTGGGATTGCCACGACCCAGATGTAGGACCTTGCATTTGGCCTGGTTGAACTTCATGAGGTTGGTACGGGCCCACCTCTCCAGCCTGTCGAGGTCCCTCTGGATGGCATCCCTCCCTTCCAGCGTGTCGACAGCACCACACAGCTTGGTGTCATCGGTGAACTTGCTGAGGGTGCACTCCATGCCACTGTCCACGTCACCGACAAAGATGTTGAAGAGGGCCGGGCCCAACACGGACCCCTGAGGGACACCACTCGTGACCGGTCTCCACTTGGACATTGAGCCGTTGACCGCTACTCTCTGAGTGCGGCCATTGAGCCAATTCCTTATCCACCGAGTGGTCCATCCATCAAACCCATGCCTCTCTAGTTTAGAGAGAAGAATGTCGTGCGGGACAGTGTCAAAAGCTTTGCACAAGTCCAGGTAGATGATATCCATTGGTCGACCCTTGTCCACCGATGCTGTCACCCCATCATAAAAGGCCACCAAGTTGGTCAGGCACGATCTGCCTTTGGTGAAGCCATGTTGGCTGTCACCCACCACCTCCTTGCTCTCCATGTGCCTTAGCATGGTTCCCAGGAGAATCTGCTCCATGACCTTGCCAGGCACAGAGGTGAGGCTGACCGGCCTGTAATTGCCCGGGTCCTCCTTGTTCCCCTTTTTAAATATGGGGGTTATGTTCCCTCTCTTCCAGTCATCGGGGACCTCGCCAGACCGCCAAATGGACTTATTGGAACATTGGAAAAATATCCTTCTAGTTCTGCCTAATAATAGTGTTGTCATTGGGACAATAAGAGCTGGAACGCATCAGTGATATAGGTCAGAATATTATGTAAAAGAAAGTGAGTCGTCTTGGAGTGACATAAAAGGTAAAGGTCTTACAATGCACAGTGCAAGTTTATATACTTGATATATAGAAAAATATTGCAATAAATTTCTTCTATGAGCTGAAAATGGCGGAGAAGAGTGAGTTTGAGGAGTACATGTTGATTGTGAGATAACTGTAGACTGTCAATGTGATGAGACTATGTTATGGTTTGAAATGGGGGGGGAGGTCCGGGTGGCAGAAGCTGCCCATCAGACCGGACTCCCGTCCCCCTTGGGGCTTGAGCCAATCGGCGCCTCTGCGAATTGCCCTATTTACGTTGGACAAAGGAACCTGAAAGGTGTGCTTTTGCCCAGGAGCGAGGCGACGGGGGGGGGGGGGGGGGGGGGGTGGGGCGGGGCACGGCCTCTGCTCCCGGCTCCTGGCCGGGCCAGCGGCCTGGGCCGGGCCGGGCCCGCCCCGTCGAGGATGGCGGCGGCAGAGCCGCTTGGGGAACTCGGGGAGAGCCCCGCTCCTGGGGCGCCCACCGGGCCGAGTTCACCCAGAAAGGACTGAAATCTAAGAGAAACGGCCACACAGATAAGAGGTCAGTGAAGATGGAACAGAACAACGTGTGCCGTGGCTGAGTCCCCCTTGCGAGCGGCCCGTTGTAACAGCCCTCGGTGGAGCAAGCAGAGACCCTCTCGCAACCAGTGGATGACCCACGTCGGGAAGAGATGCCTGAGCCTGAGACTATTGTGAATCATGGGCGCAGGTAGAGACACATTTACGCATTTTACGCATTTAAAGTCTGTACGGAGACGCATTTAAGGTCGGTATGACGACCCATGCCGGAGCACATTTAAAGTTTGTTGATGACCCACGCCAGAGCGAGTGGCTACAGCTCCTTAAAAGCCCAGGACTGGTAAAGCCCGCACTTGGGGCAAATCCGATGGGGTAAGGATTTGCCCCTCAGCGGGTAGGATTCACGCTTTTGCCGTGAGTAGGGGATCCACTGGAGCAAGGGACAATGGTGTAAGGACTCTTTTTCCTTTAAGAGAAGCGGCAGTAACAACTTGGAATGAACTGACCTGCACTCCCCCATTCCCTGCCCCCCCTGCGCCGCTGGGGGGAGGAGGTAGAGCCAGAAAGAAGAAGCAAAGGGGGGGAGGAGTGGTGTTGTTTTTAAGACCTGGCCTTGTTTTCTTATTATTCTCTCAAGTAACCGTTTTTGTGTGCTTTTCTCTTTTGTAGGTAGCTGTTAATAAATAGTTTTGCATTAAGAAAAAGCCTCTTTTGCCCGGGACCGTGGTTGGTGGGTGCTCCTCTGTTCCTGTCTCGATCCTCAGCTCTTTTATTACATTTTTCTCTCCTCTCCATTTTACTGGACTGGGAGAGCTGCGTGGGTTTGGTTGCCGGACTCAGCCTAACCCACGACAGACTAAGAAAAAGAAACTTAAAGAATTAGGTCATGGTAAGCCTTTTGTTAAAGCTGTAGGAAATAGTCTCCGTTTCAGGTCACCATTGTTTATTTTGTCCCAGAGTCTTGGAAGGCAAAAAGCCCAGCCCCAAACCAGACAGTTGGCAGTTATACTGAGCATAGCAGTCAAGCATTTGATCAGTGTATCCAAATTCCTTCCAGGATTCCTTTAGAAGAGATACAATGTGGACCAGGAGTGTACCTAAGCATGTACCGGTCAAATTTGTGTCAGGAGTGAGATGCAGAAGACTTAGAGTAATTGGCAGTAGGAGTAACTTTTGTCAGGACTCCCAAGAAAAGGGTTGGTTGAAAGCGTGATCCTTCTTCAGCAGCCATAAGAGCCAGACCGAGGATGCAGGAGGAAATTTTCGTTTATTCAGGCTACATCAATTATTGTTTAAACAGCTATTCCCTGCCTGTTCTGGGAAGAAACCTGTGGACCAGATTCTGCAGACTGGTCAATTGATCCCTGCTGGCAGATGAATTGAATTACTGGGCGAGATTGTTTGGATTGTATCGTAAAATGGTTAAACTAAATTATATAAATTGATACAGAGTCAGAAATGACAATTGACTTCAAGTCCTCCTGTGCAGAATCATTTCTGTCGGAAGCAGAAAAGATCAGAGACGTGTTTCAGCTATCACTTAAACCTAAAGGTTTATGCAGCACTTGAGTCGGTCAACCACCTTTTACTGATGGTTTTCCTATGTCCCCTTCTATGTAGGGAGGCTGGCAGGATCTTTGATAGCGTGGTTAGATGACTGTGCACTTTTTCACTGGCATATAAGAGAAGGTTTCAAAGCAAAATCCCCATATGTGTTCCCTTTTTTTCAAGAATGATTTTGGGTTTCTTGGTAGCAGCAGTAAAGAGTTTAATCCCTCCTAAACAAGAAATTCATGTAGTCCATGATATTATGAGGAAACTAAGAGCACTCTTACTCACATTTAAGTTAGAAAACTGTTTCATCCCAGACCTCCAGAGATTCAATCAAAATTGGATGACAAAAGGAATTTAACATTGGTGACGGTCAGCTAGAGAATGGCAGGCTTTTTCTGTATCCTGTTTATATGCTCACAGACAACTATTTAAAACATTACTGATATTTATGATTGTTAAAGGCAACAGCTCTTACCGTTAGTGGTGGTGTTATTTGTCTTTCTGAAAAGAGCTGATAATGTGACTCACTATATAGAATGGAAATCTATATATTTCCTTTCTTCTATTTTTTTGTTTGGAGAACAGATGTCTGGAAAGTGTCAGCACTATGTGTTATAGAACTGAAAGAGTCAACTTAATGTTTTTAATTTGTCTCC
The DNA here is from genome assembly GCF_009769465.1 of Tauraco erythrolophus. Lineage (NCBI taxonomy): Eukaryota > Metazoa > Chordata > Aves > Musophagiformes > Musophagidae > Tauraco > Tauraco erythrolophus. Next base: position 35,892,626 of record NC_141470.1, on the reverse strand, counting down.
CACAGAAGACATGAGTTTATTTCTAATTCAATTTGGAATACAACTCTTCTGGCAAAAAGAGAAGCAGAAATTAAAAACTAATAGTTTGAAATTGTGTGAGCATAGTCTTTAACAGTTACAACTGTATTTGTTGTTCACGAATCTTAGTAACGTACTGGTTATGCTAACATCATAATGTTTCTGTCAAATCCTGCCAATGTCTTGGAGAGACCAGTCTGGTAGTGACAGTCCAGTCTCCATTTGTTAGTGGATTTTTAAACTTGCTAACAAGCAGATACACCTGATGTGGTGTCACGTCCCGCCTGGATGGTTGTGTGCAGTGTATGACTTAGATTTTTCAAATCCCCTCGCTATCGTCAAAGGTGAGATAACACTCAGGGTCCAAAACCAAACATCAACTTTAATGGAGAACTTCTGTAGAACACAGGCTTGGAACACGTGGGCCCTCACACGGTTATATTGGCCCTCTCTGTTATGTCCACCCAAGCCATCCAGCTTTACAGAAAATCAGGGTAAAACCCTTATGTTACTTAACAACTTTAAGTGAAAAGAGAGAGAGGGGAAGAAAGATAGATAGATCACCAGTCCTAGATCCAGCGTTTGAACTACCAAAGGGGAAAGAGAGTCCCTAATTGGAGGGGAGGAGGGTTGCCCCTATTTATTGGCCCCTGTTCCTGGTGTTCTGGAACCTTCCCTGATAGCTGTTCCAGAAGTGGTTGAGACAAGAGAAGAGGCACTCGGCCCCTCTCCTTAACTCAACCCTGTCTCCAGGCGGTCACAGCACAGACACCTGGGGCTCAGCCCTTACATATGCCCTAAGGGAATGCAAACAGAACTCCTTGTCCTGGGTCTTCTTGTCCTGGGACTTGTGATAAGCTAGTAATGCTTGTAAATGTTCTGTCAGGGAAGAGTTGAGATAGGTAGGGTTTCTCAGAGATTGGACATCCAAAGGAAGAGTCCTGGCTGATGGCCAGGCTACCAGCATTTTACCTTGACGAGCAAGTATGCACCATGTTACTTGCTACACAGTCTGCTGGAAACTTTTCTGAGAGTGAGCATGTTTCATGACATGTTTCTGGCCATTATATACTTAGCTTAGAAGGAGAGCACAACAGCAGAAAGACTGATCTATGCTCAGTTTTCAGGCGTGGCTTTTGAATCACAGATCGGTGAATAAAGCTTGTAGTCCAAGAAAAAACAGAACATCACTCCCCAGACTGGAAATGCTCATTTTCTATTGCAGCATGGCAAAAGGATGACATTTCTTATGTCATAGGAGTTCTCATGTACTGCTTTAAGGTCAGTCTTGTCACGTACAGTGTAGATCCCAGATTATGTTATGGGACAGTTTATGCTGTGATTATTTATTGTCTGTGTTGCAGCAGCACCTAGTGGTTCAAATTAAGATCAGGAACGAACTTTCATGGCACATGATCTCTGCTGGAAGAGCTTACATTGAAAATAGACAGAATGGAAGGAGTAGGGTGCAGGAAGCCAAGGCAGAGAGCAGGGAGGTGACTTACTAGTCACTACAGGAGAGCTAAGGTGCAGCCAACAAAAGACACCTTAGCCTCTGTAAAGGGTCTCACTTACTTTTTATGTAGAAACATGCTCTTTCCTAGCAGCAGCTCTTGGTAGCTCACTGCCTTTGGAAACTAGGTTTCTTGCATATGAACATACCCATTTACTTCTGTTGTTGGGTAGAAGTCTGTAGTCCTTATGCTTTGTTGACTTTGAACAAGTACTGCAGCCCAGTTACCTGTTGCCACGTGTTAACCTTTGAAATTCAGAGCATGACATTAGGATTGCTCACTGCGTCCCAGTGCATGGTGCTTTTCTCACTTGGGTGCTCTGAAGATAGAGCTTCACAGGTGTATGTTGTACATTAGTATTCAAACTGCACTGACTTCCTGGAAGAGGATCTGTAAAGAGGGTTTAGTCGAAATTTCCAGGCATATGAAGGACAGGAAAGTCATGAGGAGTAGCAGCATGGATTTACCAAGGGGAAGTCATGCTTGACCTGTGATAAACTTCTATGATGAAATGGCTGGATTGAAAACTGGTAGAACATCCAGTGATCATGAAGTCTAGTTGGCAATTCACACAAACTGAAACACAGAAGATTCCCTCTGAACATCAGGAAACACTTTTTCTTACTGTGAGGAGAACTGAGCACTGGCACAGGCTGCCCAGGCAGGTTGTGGTGTCTCCCGCTTTGGAAAGAGTCAGAAGCCATCTTGACATGGTCCTGGGCAACCAGCTCTAGGTGGCCCTGCTTTAGCAAGGGGGTTCACCAGATGACCTCCAAAGGTCCCTTTGAGCCTCAGACATTCTGTGATATAATATGATCTTCTATAATTGGCTTTTTGTTATTATGAGGCATTTTTCTCATTCATTCAAATAGGAAGTTCTTAGGGCAATGTTTTTAATCCTATGAAAATCTGAGCAGCTTTTAGAGATTTTTTGGGTCAGAGCCTTGAATCTCACTCCTCTCCCAACAATATTTAATGCTTTAAAAAAAAATACAATAAAAATGTTAGCAGACTTTAGTTGTGATTCATTGGTCTTGGTGTTTGGACGCTTGGAAAACAGAATAGAAAATCTTGTAAAAAAATTACTTTGAAGCAGTGGAATTGCAGGTGATTAAGAAGCCCTTAACATGGAAAGTTTAGGAGACTATTTAACTTAGTTTCTGTTAAAAAAAAAAAAAGTGTTAAAGGTGTTTGGAGCCACTTTAGATATTTTTGGTAAGTTAATTGATTAGACATACAAATTTAAGCAAAAATGTGTCAAGCAAGAAGGAGAAATTAAGGACAGAAAACGCGAGTCTTTACTTGTCACACAAACCTGGTATTCGTTGCAGCTCCTTTCTGCTGATGTTCTGAGGGTCTTGGACAGTTGTTTTGCTTTGTGAAAACCTTATATGTAAAATATCATTCACTGTGTAGAATGATAACAATGCTTGTGTAACCCTCAACCTGTTAAATTTGCAAAAAGCAGTGGAGAAAAATAAGATACAAATTTAACTTCTGTTTCCAGTCTCAAAGCAAGGACTATATTTTAAGTCCGGCATGTTCTCCAAAGGATATCCTCAATGAAGGAAACAGAATAGCCTTTCTGTTGAAATAACCATTTTTGTGTGGGTGAGATGGAAGAAACTAATGTTTTGATAATATTGACAGAACCCAAGTGATTTGATTAGAAAAGCCCTAGTAGCATAATAAGAAGAATTACTGAGAAGCTAAGAAATGGCAGAAGTTAAACTAGAACATGAAAGACAATATGTAACTGACCTTGTGCATGTATTTCTGTTGTCAAGCTTCCTACTTGCTTGTTTGTCAGCTTTTTTCCACTCTCAACTTTGCTTCCTACTGTGCAGCATCAATGCATGGCACAATGTAGAAGAATTCATCTGCTGGTTCTTCCCCTTCAGCCGTCACCCTTTTAGCTTGTCACATTCACGACTTACAGGTCAATTTTGGACGTGATACCGATAGTGAATCTAGTTGTTTTGTTTGACTTTTTATTTTGTTTTCCCTGACTCCTGCCTTCTGAGTTTGAGCTCTCTGAAGCATGGACCATCTCATCTCGACTGTCTGGAAAATGCTAGCACATTGTGACTACTACCATTTGCACAAAATAATCTCTGGCAAGCAAAGAGGGAGAGGAAGACTGAGATGAATAACTGTATGGAAGATGTGAACTTGGTTGGTCAATCCTGTTAAACTATCGGAGCGTTTTGTGTATTAAGGGCAGGAAGAAGCTCTAATTTTTACCTTCTTAATATAGCTCTCATAACTGTATGCTCTCTTCTGGGATGATTACTAGATGTAGAATATGTATTCGAAATAATTTTCTCGTGTTATTTCTTGCAGAATCGCTGCCATATATAATGAAGTAGGCTTTGTAGCAGGAGAGATAGAGATACATGCAGTAATATATTTATGTATGTTGCTTTTGCAGAAGCTTTTTCAAAATATTGCACAACAGGCTATTTTTTTTTTCAAGTTCGTACTCTAGTGTAAATGGAAAAGATAAATTTTGTCAAAGCTTGGGAAAATGTGTTAATTTCATCAAAATCAAGCATGTGATGTATATGAGCTTGTGAGTAAAGGACTTGCAGTGACAATTATCTACACTGCCATTGAAAGAGAGAAGTATTTTGAGCTTGTGTTGCTCTTGCAGTTCCTTTCTCCATAATGTGCATTTCTATTGCTCAAAGTATAGGATATACCTAAAGTTACGCAGTATCCTACAACAGGAACTGAAAAAGGTGTATGTTGGACTTAGTTGTTTGGAGCTTTTTTGTGTGATGTAGTTCTGCATTCAACCCCTATTCTTACATAATCTTTGGCTACCTCTTAAAATTTTGAAGACTCTTGTATGAAAGTTTCATTTTTATATGATTTAATCTTTTTTCTTTAAATCTGGGTTTGAAATGTGAAATCATCAGATGCCTGATTGTGGACAAAGTTATGAGAAGCAGAAGCACGTAGGTTTCTTAACACCACTAACCAGTGCACATAGTGAGCTGTTGCCGTGGTTGGAAATAATTCTTATCTCCAATTTGAATATGAATTCTATAAGTCAAACTCTGTTTCTTGCTTTTTCTGTCATTCCTACAGAGAATTAATTTGCAAATTCTTAAAAATACTCTATTAGGAACAACATCCGTATATAATAAAAAGATTTATTACAGATACTGAATTGGAAAAAAATTTGGTGTTGCAAACTGTTTCACATTGGTGTATTGGAAACATGTACTTACTAAATTGTGCTTACAATAAAGCTGAAATAAATACATAATTAACTTTCATTGAACAGTAACCATGTTTTTATCAGTTTGATTTGTAGATTGCTTCTTTTTAACCCTTACTGTCTGAATAAGTTTATCACATAGCTGGAGATAGTCTGATATATCTATTAGCTTTAATAACTGTTACTGTTAAGTTATTAAGAAGTAAACTTATCTGCTAATCTTAATAACTTTTAGGGAGTTATTAATCAAAAGATTTCAGCTCATTAAAGGTGGCTATTCTCCTTTCAAAGACGAAATTGAGGTAGACTTCGTTATAAGCATATGAATATACAGACTGTAGGCTGAAAATGCAAACATTTTCATTATGAAATACTGAAAACTGCAGTGGAGCTAAAACAACTCTACATATATTTTCTTTGCATTCGGTTTGTTGTCGAGACATTGATTTCACTATATTTGGAGATAGTGCTATGTGGACCAAAATCTGGATCTGATAAATTGCTTTCCTGGTTGTTTAATTGTTGAGGCTTATATGAAAAGACTGAAAACAGTAAGACAGATGCTGAATCATTTTAAATTAAATGGGCATAATAAGCTTATTAAATCTCGGATTGATGTAGTTGTTTTTCTGGTTATGTTACTACACCAGACATCGGGTATTACACTCAGTGCAATAAACTGTTGAAATATTGGAATTTCCTTCTCTAACTACCTATGTCTGGAGTTGCATTATTACAGGGGAATTTGTAAAGTTGCAATATTTCTAGCCATTAGTACTGTGAAGAACAAAAATTGATCTATAAAGCCCAAAGGGCTCAAACCCCAAGGAAATACAAGTATTTGTAATTAAAAAAAAAAAGAGGATGAAGAGTGGCTGGTTTGAATAATTAAGCACTAAGGGGCTGTATCACTGGCCTTGTATCTGCAAGGATTATTGTTGGGCTGTTATGCTATAGCTAACGGAGACAATCCTGTCTTTCATGTGAGTTCAAACTGCACAAGGTGTGGCTTGGGAGTCACTCTGAAGCAGGCTGCAGTATATACAGTCAGGATTTTGGTTGATTATTTTGGGAGTGGGTCCAAATGAATTAATTCCTTCACCGTCTTTGTGATCCCCCTTAGGCATGAAAGTACCAGAAGACGAAGCAATTGGCAGTGGTTGGGTGGGAGACAAGGAAGGAATGGAATTCTTGAAAGCAGCTTTTTCTTCTTTTTCAGAAAAAACAGACAGGATTGACTTTGCCTGCAGTATTGTTGGTTTTGGCTGGTTTTACTCCACGCCAATCGCTTGGGCTTTTTACTACATTGAGGTTTTACCAGGTGACTATCAATGCAGTCAGAATCTTTTTTTCCTGAAAATTTATCTACTATTTTATTTTACATTTATGCTTCGCCTTAAGTTGAGTTAACTTCCACTTCTGAAGCAATTACATGTTGTTACCATTATTTCAGGCTTTGCCTGAATGCCCCTGAATTGTTCTGTTGTTCAGGATTTTTAGTGGAAAACAACACCTACTGCCTGGGTGGGAACAGACGGAGTGGCCACGCAGCGGTATGGTGGAATACACTGATTGTAACCAAATGAGAGATTGGAAACCTCCACCCGCTTTTTCCTGCCAAGTTCTAAGAAATAAATATACTGTAAAATTAGAACAGAAATATACTACAGAGGTGCAACGTTTTTGTTTGTAGAGAGTTGGTGAAGGTGTGTCTATGTGAATCCTTAGTCCCTTCTGAGTGATCTTATATATATCAACCTGTAATACTGGGTTTTGTGACTCATTTTACAGAGTGAAATAGAGATGTTACCATTGACTTCAGTGGGGTATTCATGTAAATGAAGACTATAAGTGCTGTTGTTCATACACAGTATGAGAAGAGCAGCTCTGATGTTATTTTAAGATGAGGAGGTTTAGAATGGGAGAGTTTTCTCTGGAAAAACAGCCTCTGGTGCTGATGTACCCACTTTTTACTTTTCTCCTGCTTCTCCTCTATCTCCATCTCTTCTTACTGGAATGTTTTTTTAGGAACTCGCTTACTGCCACTGTTTTTCCTTTTGATTTTTTTTTTTACCCCTTTACCAGTTTAAAAGATGTATAAATATTGATTATTTTCCTGAAAATTGTATTCTAATGGCTTTCATGACACAGGTTGTAACCATAGTTCTGGTTGCAGATTTCACTTCTGTCAGGTTAACGTTAACTTAATTTTTGAAGAGTCTGTAAATCCTGAAACTTTAATCTGAAATGTGCCCTTTACTTTTACAGTTGCTGCTCTACTGAAATTTTTTCTTTTGTGGTGCATTCCAATTTCCTGTTATAGTTAAACAAAGGTGCTAATTCCTCCTTTCCACCAATATTTTAGATTTTTTGCTGTAATGGTAGGTGATTTAGATCTTCTGATGAGCATTCTTAAGTTGAGAAAACTAAATTTGTTTGTGATCACTAATTGTCTCCAATTAGTTGCAGGGGAATGAATAAACAACTTGATTTCAAGGTTTAACATATCTTTCAGATTACTCTCAAAATTTTGTTTACGTTTAGTATTGCAAGTAGCTGTTTGCAACATGTGGCTTTACAGAAGGAGAGCGGAGTGCCTGTTGGAATTCTGGCTGTGAAGTGTTACAGCACTGTCTTGAATTTATCCTTTCAGTTTTCATAGTCTATATGCTTTGGCAGAATTTATACTTGTCATGAATTCTATGTACAGAATTCATTAAGCATTTTGAGATTGGAAGTGTTAGAATTTCTTATTAGTGATTTCTATTCTCTTATCTCCCGTTAGTGTTGTCTAGCATACCCCATTGGTAAGTTTTGCTCAATCCATTTGGTAAGGATTGCTCAGTCCTGGCAACCAGTAATGTGGCTTTTGTGTAATTCATTAACTTTTAATCTAAATAACGAGATTGCCTTAATAATACCTGGACAAGTTTGACATAAGCCCTAAAGAGAATTTGCTTTAAAGCATTTTGATAATGCAGTGAAGGCTGTGAGGGACAGTCATTCTTTTCTGTCTATTCTCTGTACAAGTCTCCAAATAAAAAATCAAATGCAAGGTCTTAACAACTTGAAGGTGCTAGACAGAGTGAGCTCAGCATACCTTGCTTGTCATCTAGGATGTGTCACAAGGATAACGTGGTCAATAACTGATCCTTTGACACAGTGGAGTGTCTGTAGCAAGGATAAAATCTATTTGTGCACACAGGCTTTTCTCTGGTGCTTGTCCAAGGCTGTGAAGCAGAATCTCAGATGAGAAAGATTAACATCTCCATTCTCTGTTTCAACTGGAAAGTGTTTTTTATTCTTTTGTAACGAGGAATACAAGGAGCATGGTGGTCTTAAAAAATAGTTAAAACCAGCTAATGTCTGAGGAGAAAAAGGGAATTTTGCATTAAAAGAGGAAGAATCTAAAGCATGTCACTTAATCACCTTTTGGAAGGTGACTAGGTGTTACGGTAATCGAGATGTTATAACAAGTTTTTTATTTTTTTTTTTCCAGCTTAGAATTTGTACTCAGTCATCTTTTCTCCTTGTGTCTAAATGACTGTTTTAATGATTCCAGGCTTCCCAGGGTGTCTGGCTTCACAGCATGCTGCAATCACCTTGCCTTTGGCCCTAAAGGCTGAGGAGCTCTCCAAAAATAAATGGGAAAAGCCAGAAGCTGTCTCCTCGGCTTAGCATTTTCTTTTAGCTCTACTTAACCGTGGATTTTTGTTGGGTTTGGTCTCAGAATGGTGTCTTTCCAGTGAGAGCTTCTTCTGGCAGCCACTGTCTGCTGCCTTCTGCTTAGGAGCATCAGCTGGGACGTTGATCACAGCCGTCTCCCTCAGAACCGCCTGCCAATACTTGCTGTAAGAGCTTTTTAATTGCTTGTCATGTATAATATTGGCTTTTCAGCTAACCATAGCATCAGAAAGTGTTGAGAGCATGGTAATTCTGATAACTATTCTGAAGAAGTATATATTTTTTTTTCTTACAGTTCTATATTTAAAATAAAAACACAGGAAATAGGCTGGTAGTTGGGAAACCCATAAAACTCTGAAAACGCATAGGTGAATAATAAGTAGAGGTGTTTTTCATTCTTTCCAAGTATGAATGTGCCACTGAAATCACAAGGCTGAGATAAACATATTGTTTGTTTCTAAAAGGCAAAGAGAAACGCTTTGTTGCATGAGAAAATTGTTGGATGGGAAAAATACAGTGCTTCGTTACTTTAGGACTATGGAACACACGTCTGATTAGTGTCACTCTAATTCTCAATGTTTGTAACGGAGATATTTAGGTTTTTATTTGTAGACACATCTGAGTTGTTTTGCCCATACTTCAGTCTAGGTAGCTGGTGTCGGTGTTGGATGAGAAGCCGTGTGAACATGGTAGTTCAGTTCTAGAGCTGACCTTGGCAGACCTGTCAGCTCAGCTCAGTTGTAGCACTGCTTCAGCAGAGATGGCTGCCTTTTGGAGGAGGTCTGGTTTGTGTCCAGCCAGTTCAATGTACAAGTACAGTGTGTTTGTATAGTTGTTCACATACATTCATTAATCTTTTCTGTTAGATTTTTGAATTATCAACAGGGAGCTAGTAGTTTAATCCTGTATGCACTGCTTTAGAACTGCAGAGTGTATGAGTGCAAAAATGTCATCTTTTAGTTTATTTAATATGTCATGACATGCTCATTTTTTTCATTGGAATCATAAGGGAAAACCTTCCTTCTCCATGGAATATGTAGTACAGTGCAGATTGTCAATGGTTTCAGAAGACATCTTTCAAAAAGTAAATAGGCTTCATAATCTGTTTCTGCCTCACAGAGCTTTGATTGTCCCTTTTCCAGATTATAAATTAGCTTTATTATTTAATAATCATAACCCATGGATTAGGATTATTGATTTTGGACCTATGTGCCAGAAGCAATTTTCCATTTAGTCACATGAAAACATTTGTTTGAATACATTTCTTATGTCTCTTCCATTCTGTACTGAAGTTATAGTGAGATTTCGAAAAAAGCCATTTTCTCTTGCTTGTTTCTGTTCTTTCAAAAAAAGAGAAAGAAAATAAATAATCTTTTAGAGGCCATCTGAAGATTTGTAGAACCTCTCCTCACACAAACTTAAAACGGAAACACAGAAGCTAATGTCCTTAATACATGGAAATTACTGGCTGAATGGCTGAGGCCCGAGAGTAGTCATCAGTGGCATGGAGTCTACCTGAAAGCCAGTGACTAGTGGTGTACCCCAGGTGTCAATATTGGGTCCAGTCATGTTTAACGTCTTCATGAACCATCTGGATGATGGCAGCATGTTTCCAGATGACACAGAAAACTGGGATGAGTGGCTGATACGTTAGAGGGTTGTGCTGTTATCCAGAGGGACCTTGACAGGCTGGAGAAATAAGCCATCCAACTTGTCTCTGATGCCAAGGCCTCCTGGTTTTGGATAAAAACTTCCTTCAACCTAATGCAACTCTTACTTCTTGTTTCCATTTTACAGGTATGAACAAAGAAGCCATTGTTAAGGTTACAGTAATAACCAACACAAAACAAGAAAGATCATTGACTCTCCCAGGGAAATGTAAATTTGAATTAATGGGATTTTAAATTAAATCCATTGAGATATCCTATACTCTAAAGCTGAAGTCATGGCTGAGTCTCATGCTTGGGAAGAAGAGGAAGTAGTCCCTTTTTTTTTCTTGCAAATGTGAGATGAGATTATTGAGATACATTTTTTTACATTTCTTTGATTTTCCTAGCTTTTACAAATTTTGAAGGTCTACAATTACAGATGTGACAGTGGAGTAAAAATTTGGTATTCTTTAAAAGCTTGTATGTACTGTTTTGGCTTTAGCAAATTCTTTAAAAGTTTGTAATGCAAATATTTGTATAGAAATATTTTAAAGTAAATAAGGTACATTTTGGACTCTAATTTCTAGTTTCACAGTTATGTCTAGCATCGTAGAAAAAGTATATGAAAGTTTTGCAAAGTAGTGAGAGTTTCTAAATGATTTCATATGAATGCTTGTGTGTACAGGGGGGAGGGGGAAATAGCCAAAACTACTCAGCAAGTCACATGCTGGAAATGTAATTAATATTTTTTCTATTGTAGATTCGTTGTATCTTGAGCTTATCAGCAAGTGTATGCAGTAAAATAAGAAAAGCAAGTTCTCCAGTTATACTGCTCCAACACCCCTGCTCTGACTACCTATATTGTTCTTGCTTTCTGGGTCTGCTCTTCTATATCCATCTGTTCATTTCCCAAAATAGCACTGCTTGTCTCTCAGTTTAGAATTTTCGTTGTTATCCATAATACATTTTAACTTCCCTTTGAATGAAACTCGTTTTAATACAGACTTTTTTAATACCTTATTGAATTGCCATACATTAAATAGTTTAACACCAACACTGACGTTCATAGTTATGCCAACACGTTTTGGGATATTGAACATTAGAAGTAATTCTTGGTTTTCTGTGTTTTCTGTTTGCTTAGTTGTTTTGCATTGTTCTAAGTATTACTTTGTTTGGAACTAGTCAAATACTAAATTATAAATACACTAGCAAGCTGAAAAGTGATACCACACAGTCATACAGTAGGTAATTCCAGATTCATCCTATGTTTGCTGTGATTCAAGGCGGTGTGCGTGTTGCTTGATTGACTGGCTGCTGATGGACCAGAATGGATAAGAGCCTTATCTTCGTAAGGGCACTAATTTGCCTCCTCTCTTCATCCATTGATTTTCCCATGCTTTCTATCTTACTATCTTTGATGTCTATAATTTTCTGTAATGGCTTATGAGCTTTGACATCTCTAATTTTGTAAAATTCACTTGAAGTGGGTCATCAGGTTAAAAAACAGTTCTTGGAAAGAAACCTGAGGGAAGAGAAAAAGGGAGATGGGCACAGTGAGAAGAATGGGCAGCATTTAAGTAATTTTCATAGGCAAAAGCAGGCATCTTCACTGAAGAATGCAAAAACTGTTGTGGTTAGCATGTATGTCTGGCAGTCAAGAGTTCTTCTGTCACAGCAATACTGAAGACTTTATGCACTTCTAAAACTTATAAATGTTGATGCTTTTAAAAGTTTACTTGCTTACCTGGACCATACTCATGGAAAAATTCTTCAGAGGAGCAAAATGGCCTTTCTCAATGAACTGGTGAAGTTGCAAACGTGAGCTTTAGTTGTTTAACAGTGATTATGTTGACGGTTTTAATTAAGGCATTAAGGTGATTTTATTTTTTTTTAAGGTACTTAGGAACATGTTCTGTATAAGTTTAAAGGTGATTGCCTTTAAAGTGTTTAGGTGTATTAAAAGGATTAGGCTTCTCTTCATGCACCTTCATATTTAGGTTTTGGGGGTTCTTAAATTACTATTTTCTTTGTTCTCCTCAATCCTGTATTCCTCAAAACTAGAAGAGAAAGCCAAATATAGCCCAGCATTTCAAACAGTACTCTGCACCACTACCATTTAATGTATGGGTTTTTTCTTTCATTTTTTCCCCCTCTCAGTTGTAATGCTAGCTTATCTGATATGATGGGATTTCATTGACCTTCTGTGCCAGAATAGGTATGAGCTAATTTGTGGAAGAAGTATGAAGTTGTTCGGATTTCAAACCTTGCAAGACAAAATGAGAAAGGAGGAGGAATTTAGTTGATCATAAGTATAACTGCATTACATAAATTCTGCAGAGCGGTCCGTTGGCTCCCGTGAATCCATTCAGAATGTTGATATTGAGAACTAATGAGCAGCATCTTATGTACGAGCACGTCCTAAGAACTTTGTCAGCCAGAATAACTGACAGCAGCTGATGCTGCTCACAGAGTTACAGAAAGGCTGAGGTTGGAATGGACCTCTGGAGGTCATCTTGTCCAGCTCCTCTGTTCCCTGACCCGTCTCTCCCAGATGCCAGGACTACCTTACTCTGTGCTAGTCCATCGTTGCTGAGTGACACCATGAGATAATGCTTGAGAGGTGGCCGGTAGAGCAGTGAGGCAGTTCCTCTGCAGGGATATTCTGGAATCTAGCAAAATTTGAAGAGAGCTTTGGTGTTTGTGTGCAACTCTGAAGTCTTAAAATCTTGTAACTGATTCTAAGAAGGTATTGGAAGACTTAAAAATGCTTCTATTATGATAATATTTAAGTAGTAGAAACTGAGACACAGCTTTCACATAGGGCAGACTATTTTAAAGCCTCATCCTGCACCTTTTTCTCGATTGTCTTGCACAGTCTACTGCTGGAAGCAGGATATTGACTACATATGTCACCAGCGTGAGCCGTTATGGTAATATTTTTATGAATCTGCAAAATTCAGAATTGATACAATTTTCCGTGTGATCTTGCATGGTTAAAGCAAACAAAGGTTTTACGGGTAAGGAAAGAGGGATGGCTCAACTGAGATGGTTGTAGCCCATCACCGTCTCAGTCCCCAGTATCTTTTTTGATTCTAGACACTCCTTTTTGACTCTAGACACTCATGCGTTTTCTGTCACTCAATACATGAGTTTTTGATTTGTAATTATTTTAAATAAATTTACTAAGATGCTTCAGAAAATAATGTTATAGTATCCCATTTATGATAAAGCACATTATGAATGTTTTCTTATGTATTCTGATAAAAGCACTGCTATTTATAGAATCTTAATTTAATTGGCAGTTTACCATTCACCTGTTTTTTACATCTGGCAATATTTCTATATTTTCATTCTGTAGGACTTACTGCTTAGTTTGTGACACTGCAGCACTATAAAATGTGATGGTTACCTGAAAACAGCAATCCTGAAAGGAAGGCAGTGCTTCTGCTGGCAGTTTTAAATGCAAGGAGGGTCTTACAAATTATTTTAATAGGATGTTCATAGGAGTTTTTAGCTTGCTGCTGCTCTTGCAAAATGTAACTAGAGGCTACTGAAGTTAATGTCATCTAATGTTAACGGCCTTCTTTTCTCCGTTTTGGAAGCCAAGTTTTTACATTAAAATCACGAGAAGTAAATTTTAAAATATGAAACAGAAGCCTTTTTATAGAATCACAGAATAATTTAGTTTGGAAAGGGAGCTGTGAAGGTCGGCTAGGCCAGTCCCCTACACAAAGCAAGTCTAATAAGATCAACTTGTTCAGGGAGACCTCCAGAGTCTTGAACACCACAAAAAATGGAGAGTCCAAAACTTACTGGGCAGCTTTTTCCAGTATTTGAACAAAACTATTTTTGAAACGTATATGTAATTTATCTATAAAAATTATATTTTTAATATACTTACATAGATAAAATATATAATTTTACATATATAATTGATATGTATGTATATAATATAAATTTAAAGAACAAAGGATAGAGCACAAAGCTCTTTCTTTGGAAAAGTCAGTATTTTGTGGAAAAAGTTAAATTAGGATTTATTTACAAATGTGAGATGTAATCACAGTTTTAGGATTCCTGCAGTCAACAGTAACAAAAAAAAAAAATTCTCCAATGATGACAAGTATAAGTTGATGAATGAGAGTAATTTGCAAAAATTCAGCACCATTGATTCACAATATCTGTTATGATTTCTTAACACTTCTGTAAATACACAGAAGTCAATAGTGGAATTCAGGAAATCTGCATACCAAAAATGCATACCTAAAAATTTTAAGACCTTTTTTTGGTGAGTACTCTCCTCAAGATGAGGAACTCCAGAATAAACTAGTGAATTGCGTGATGCATTCAGTTTCCCATCCACTCAACAGCCCATTTGAAAAGGAATTCATTAATATTGCAGATCTCAGAATACACTGTAAAAAAAAAAAAAAAAAAATAAATTTGGCAGAGAAGTGTTTCCTTCTTTCCCAATTAATATAACTTTGATATCCATTCCCAGCTTTATAATCTTCACGTCTGGTTTAAAACACCACAGCTCAAAGGTTTCAGTAAGAAGAAAAGTCATTTTATAATGACGGAAGAGACACCAGACTTTTCAGTAGCATATACCATTTACATCTGATTTTGTTGGCCATTTGTGAACTATGGGAATCACTAATGGTGCAGTAAATAATAAAGCCAATAATAACAACAGTAATCCTATCATTCTCATCCTCATCCTCCTTGTTGATCAAGCAGGGAGGACCAAGAGCAAATGAGGAAAACCAGTATACATACAGGACTTGGAGTTTCAGGAGGGCCACAAGAACATGTTATTCTCGATAGGGCTGTAAGAGTGGGAAGAAATGAGCCTAGACTATGGGTAATAACCTATTTAGGCTTCCTAACTGAGAGTGTCATACACACACAGCTTGAGAATGTATTTCAGAGCGTGTAATGCCAAGTGCCATAGCATGCCAGCAGGCAGAGACACCAAACCCGGTGAGTCAGACAGGAGGGATCTGTGATTGCCAGGGAATACTGTCTCTGTGAGTTTCGTCAACGGGAACCTCTCAGTGTTCCTCTGCGGCTCCTTGTTGCAATTCCAGGACGTTGCCTTGGCTGGATGTGTAGGGCAGAAGCTAGTGAGGGGGAACCCTTGGCTGGATGCTCCACGTTGCCATGTTACAAATGTGGCGACTGCTGGGTTTCTTTTGAGCTGTGAGAAATTTAAATGGAGAGGAGCAAGTGTTTATATGGAGTGTCATTCTTCTACAAATGCCAGAATGTCTCGGTATGGTCCTGACAGCTGATTGATTCATTTGATTCATTGCTGTATAAGCAAACATATGAGAGATGACAGGCTGTCTAGGCTTTAAAGACTTCTCCCATTTTGTTGCTTGCTGTAGGCTTAGAGTTAAATATTGTTAAAGATTTGGAATCGTCCAAGAGAGGGAACTAATGGTTAAGAATAAGCAGTCAAATATCAGCGTAACAAGATTATCTCCAGAAGATATATTTTTTTCTGTTCAGGAGGGGAAAAAAGATGTTGTATTTATTCACATTACACGGGGAAAGCAGTAAGATTGACAACATTTGTACCTTGCAAAGGTGTTTAGGAATAGAAATGACTGTGAGTCCTTGAGATGAGACAAAGTAAGTTAATGAGTGACATGATTATGATAGAAATCATGTTTAGGTAGCTAAAATAGATGTAATCTAGGCTACTTATTGCATTAGTGATTCTAATTTCATTGTAACTAATAAGAAATGCAATTTTGAGCATGGCTAAAATACAGTAGCTCAAAAAAGGATATAGTACAAATAGAAGGGTAGGAGTGAACATCCTTAAACACATGGAGGAACATTCATAGGACAAGACAATGGACTAGAGCTTTCTGGTCCTTTGTCAGATGAGGATTGTACCTAGCTAGAAAGCGCTCCTGTTTACCGTCTCATGCATTGAGCTGAAGACCTACAATAAAAGTAAGCAAATTTTAAGCTAATAAAGTATTTTGTATACAATTTATGATTTGTCTCCTAAAATTGTTGTTTTAAAATACCTCATTGTAAGAGCATAGCAAGATTCCAGAAAGGGAATGTACAGTAAACTCAAGTAACTGGTGTATTTTCACCCTATAATCAGGACCTGAAATCAAGGACTGGCAATCAAGACTCCATAAAGAGTCTTGAGTGTTGCAAGTCAGTAAGTAAATATAAACAACAGTATGCAATTGTAAAGCTTACTTCTGTTACAATTTCTTAGAATATTTTTAGTCTCCATATTATTATTCTTTTATGTGTCAGATTTGGTGGAGCATATGTTTCAAGTGATATGTGAAGCATGACTTCTAGTACTCTGGAATAATTTGAGATTGTAATTTTAATAATTAATTGAATTAGTGAGTGATGAGCGGTAAAGTTATAAACACTTAGCTTTTTAACTCATTTTCATATTTCTCCCAGCTAGATAAATGGCTCAGTTCCAACTATTTGAAGCTTTTTCAGAGTCCTCCCATTAGAAGAAATGATAAGAGACATTGGATCATGTCTTCAAAGTTTATTCATAACCGTTAGGAAAAGACACATGGAAACAAAAGAATAATGAGACTAAGGAGTCAATATTCTAGGTACCAGTTCAGTGAAAAATGCTTAGCTCCAGAGCTGTATAGGATAGGGACAGTTTACACATGTAATGTTAGAATAAAGAAAACATTGGGGAACAGTTAAAAATCTTTCATTTTCTTTGAATTAGAGATTGGGCGTAAGGAATAAATCTTTATTTCTTTGGAGTTCTTTGTTTCATAAAATATAGGCTTTGTGGTGAGATATCCTCTCCTCCCATGGCCTTGATGCTGCTGCAAGTCTGAGCTAATAAACCCTGCCATGGCTGAGTTAGCACCATGTAAAGTTGGCACCATGTAAAGTTAGCTTAAGTGTATCTGTCTTGGTGTTTCCTGACCTACGGTTACATAGTGCCGTTAGAGTGTATAAAGTCAGTGAAGGTTGATCAGGAGTTAATATATGTGCCTCTATGCTAGTCCTGCTTTATCCAAGCTGGTGCTGGTGGTGCTGCTGATGGGGTGTCTCTGCCCTATGGTCCAGATTTAGCAGGGCTCATCAGTTCAGACTGAGCTCTTGCCAGTTAAATAAGTCCATGTGCAGTGCTGCGTCTGGGCAAGCAAGTCCTACCAGAAACAGTGTGCGACAGCCTGGGTTGAACCCAGTGAACTCTAATGGGCTGTCTTGTTTTGTGTGTTACACTGCGTGCTCAGTAGGTTTTTCCTCCGTTATCTGAGGTATTCTTTTACTTTTGATAATGGAAAGTTGATTGTAAAAATGAAACTGTATGGTGGTAGTTGCTTTTTAAACAAGTTACAGGATTTATCTTAATGCTGTTTGTTTTTATTGACCACTTCCACTATTGCTTTTATTTGTTTTATTTCTAGTGTTGAAAATTTCTCCTTAAAGGTTTCTATTTCGAAACAGTGTGTTTTGTACTACCACTTGTTTTAAGGAGGCTTAACAGTACCAGTAAAAAAAAGTTATCTAAAGAAAATACTTACGTTTTGGACAAAGAGGAATTGTCCTATTTTTAAGGTTCATTGCAGGCACTTTTGATAATACTGTTTTTCCCACTTCCATAAAGAAATCCACCATAAGCTATCAAGAATTCACATTCAGTGAAATGGAATTTCTAAACATACGAATATAATTTACTGCATAAAAACTAGATTTAGGGAAAAGTAGTTAATGTAAAATAGCTAAATACTGGTTAGATGATAATGTATTTATACTAAATATATGAGTATTTTAATTGAATTTAAGTTTTAACTCATATCCTAGCTTTACATTATTAAATTATACTGATTTGTTTAAAGATTTCATCTTCTAATGATTAAGGAGAATAGTTTAAAGATTCCTCTGGATGAATGGACATCCTTATACCCAATAAAGTAGATAGCTACAACTGAATTTTAATCTCAACATCTTTTCATCTCTCCTACTAGAAGAAAATAATGCTTTTTTGTAGCTCAGTATGGTGCTTGCTGGGCCTCAGTTCAGAGCTTTGCATATAGAGCTGTGGTAAATAAATTATTATTGTGTAATTGCTTGCAGGAGATTCTTCTGTCCCAGGTGATTCATTAGGCACACAAACCAAGAGGGGCAGGTACACCAGACTGAGTTCAGGTGCTAATTTTACTTAGAAAATAAAGGAGAGAATGTGTTTTTCTTCAAGTCCTTGCCGATAGTGGAGTTGTTTGTCCACAGTATGTTTTTATATCCTGGCTTATGTGTTGACTGACATTATTTTGCGATGATGACACCTTCAGGCTCTGAAATCTTAGAGCTGCATAGGATTTAACACTCTTCATTTAGGCAGCGGTTGCGCTTGGTTATCATTGGGATTGCTGCAGTGTTATTAGCTCATTAACACATTTAGTAATGGCAGCTCTGCTTCCTCCTTATTTCTGTCCTTATTTGTTTTCAGTTGAACTCAGAAGACGAACCCAAAATACTCAGTAAGACATCTGGCTTTGTGGTCTGGTCCTGGACCTCCTCCAGCTCTGTGCGTTGTCTTAGTGTTTCCCTTACCCCTTCCTGTGATCTACAATTCATACTGTCCTGCCTTGGGAGTCCTGTTGTATGTGGTTGTAGGTCTGGATTCAGGGAAAGCATCTTCTCAAACTATAGATACAATGACTAGGGGAATGACTAGTTGTCGCCACCTGCTACGATAGAGTTTTAGGTACTTCGAGTGCTGGACAATGGCCCAAATAACACTAAACAAAGTAACTTCTTTTCACTGTCCTTTTTTACTGTGTGTTTTTGAGGTGGTTTCTTTTGACAGAGTTTGGCAGACTATGTTGAACTGTGCAGAAAACACAAGTTCCTTGAGGATGACAAGTTTCTGGTGTCTGGGGCTGTATGAGACGTGAGCAGAGGGAAGACAGGACACTGAGGGCCTGGGGTCTGTGGGTGAGTCCTGGAGGATTACCTAAGGATCAGCAGGTCTGTATGCATTTAGCTGTCCAGCAACGCAAAGGAGGGTGTTGCTGTGTGCCATAATGTGAAGTGTGGTTTCTTAAATCCTGATCGTGTAAAAGTAGGCTCACAGATCCATAGTAAGTTTCATTAACTGATCATGTAAAACTAGGCTCACAGATCCATAGTAAGATGTTTGTGTTTTGAGGACAGGAGAAATGGATGGGTCACTGGAGGGGTTTACATAAGAAACGCAGTGTTTATAGATGGGATGATTCATTAGGAAAGTAGTGAAGTGTAGTTTTTCTTGTGTTTCTCAATCAAGCTGGCAGATAAGATGTGAAACCCGCTAGCATCTGGCATAGGCATACTTTAGCATCTTTAAAAGTGCGTCTAGCTGATATTGATTGCAGACTTGATTAGTGTACATTGCAACCAAGAATCCATGTAAGCTGTTAAACTGGGCCTGTATAAGATGCTGTGAATTGTTTTAGGTGTTGTTAGCTAAGAAGCTAAACGTTCTCTTCTTGAACTAAATAAAATACAAGAAAACGAAGATTAGGGTTAAGAATACGATGTTTTTTTCAGAGTAATGGAAAAAACTGAGACATCCCCTAAAGAAATAAGCAAAGCTGAAATTCAAAACCTCCTTGTAAAGACTGCCCTTTAAAGGAATGGTTCTCGGCAACTGCTGTGAAGTACAGCTGTTCTAATCTGTGATAGGACTAATAATTTCGGAGAAGTCTAAAAGGAGGTTTTACTCTTCAAAAGTACTTAGCTTTTTTTTTATTGTTGTTTTAACTCTTGTACTATCTTAGATGTGCTTACTTACTATCCTTTTCCTTTTCATCCTAGAATTTTTTATGATTTTACTGTAAAAGAAGGTGCAACAAAAACTTCTTATTGGAAATATTTGTTGAAAATAAAACCCCAAAAACCCAAGCTTGCTTATTTCTGATGAAAGTAATCAGAGTCCAAAGGAAACGTTCCATCAGACATTTAGTATTTGTAGCTTTAAGGAATTTTAATTTTTTTATCAGGTAGAAACAATTAGAAGTATTGCTAATGCTACATCTCCAAAGATTTCCATGTCTTTAATGGCTTGATGTTTTTCGTCCTGAAGTTCACCTGATCACTGCAGTGGTCCTGCTGACAGTGTGATTGAGTTGAAACTCAAGCTTGATAGAGTGTTAGATTAAAACCCAGTACAGAATTTTTAGCCTAAGGCCACACAAATACTGTAAAATTTAAATGAGAAATCATTTGAAAGAGGTGTAACCCACTAGACTAATGGATACACAGAGAAAAATGGTTCGTTTAATTGCTGTTAGAAAATGTGAGAAAACTTGGGGGGGGTAGATGTTAGAAGTTCATAGCCTCTAACATAATTCTAACATAAATTTTACAGCATTAGCAACTGTGTCACAGACGACCTCCTGTGTTCAAGAACAATTCCTGTATCTTTTAATGTATTCTTAAATCTGTCAAGAACCAACCTGTGCACTTTCCTTGCCCTCACTGTTGTTACAGAAAGATTATTTGTGAGGTTTCACCCCTCTAGCTCTTAGAAAATTTGCTCTTTATTTATTATGATTTTCTCAGTTATTTTTCTTGAGCAACACTATCTTTTCTCTATCTGATATTTATTTTGCTGGTATATTTATATAAACACACCAGCAGCAACTATATAGTGCTTTCTTTTTGCTAAGCTAATCAAAAAAGTGCTTTTCACCTCCTCTAAGACATCTTCCTTTTCTTTATCATTGCAATAGCCCTCCTTCACATTTGGCTTACGGGTAGCATTATTGCTTCCTTCTGTTTTCTGTAAAAAAGCATAGATTCACATATCTAAATTGTATTTCTTGTTTATGATCACTTCATTTTTCACTAGGTGACCTGAACTTTACTCCTGTTTTTCTAGTAGATTAGCTCTTTTCTTACAGTAGTACTTTGTCAATCTTTGAGGGTACCATTCTGGCACTTCATAGCATTGCGTCTGAAGAGAAAGGGAGAGAAAACTTGCTCTGCTCTGAGATGCAGTAAAGCACAGTTTGAAGAGCTTGCTACGAGGTGTTCTTAAATGTGGATTTTAATTCTGCTGTCTTGAAAAAATATGCTTAGAATTTCCCTATATTTTAGTGTATGACAAAAAACATGTGAAAAACAAAGCAGATGACAGAAACATTTGTCAGGTGTGAGGGGCAGATGTATGCAGGGAGTCAAACTAATAACTGCAGTCTTGTCTTTAAAATCTGTGAAGTTGTGGTTGATAGGTTGTCTCCTGTGCCAAGCTTTACCTGGTCAGAGAAAATAGGGACAAACACATTGTACTGATGGTTACTGGTGGGACAGAGAAAGCACAAGAACACTCTTGCGTGGTGGGTGAGAAAGAAGCTACTTAGGGGATTTTGGTGAATGGAAATAACTGGAATGAAGTAAATGTGTTCTTTTTCTTGTCTGCTGAGAACTTATATTTGGGAGTGAATGAATACATGAATTGAAACTACAGCTAGTCCTGATACTATGACTAGCTCTGAATGCCCAATGAATACAAATTTTATCAAGTAAATTGAAGTTACTGATTTACTCTTTTGTTTCAAACAGGTTAATCTCAGCAGTGTGTTTTCTTTGATCTGCAGGCTTCATCTGATAGCTTGCAGAAGCAGCCTTTGTCTTCCTTTGTTTTCCTACCAGACTTTCACATTACTTCTTACAATAGAGATTCCCACTAGTGGATACATTCTGTAACTTGTTCCAAACTGTTGCACCTTGGCCTCTGTATTTCTAATGACAACTTTTCAAAGATAAAAGGGAAAATGAGTTCACAGTGATGTGATCAGGACCTTTGGGGCTACTTTCACTTCTCTGAAACTGTTGCCGTTCATGGTATGTACTTTGGCAGTATAAGTTAAGTGGTTATGTAAATAGAAAGGATAAAACACTGACTTAAAAAGGCCTTGCTTGTTTTTGGAATGGAGTTTTCTTTGCTCTCTTGGGGTAAAAAAATAATTTGTATCTGGACTTGTATGAAGAGTATTAACCATCTCTGATACTGCATATCCTGTACGCTTTCATTTCACCAGCACGATATTTTGAACTTATTAATGCTACTTTTCACTAATTTAATGAGGTTTATACTTAAAGAAAAAATACAATCCACATAAGAGAGACTCTTTTCTTCATGTGGCTATTTTAGCTCTTTTAATGCTCCGTTTAAATAAAATGTTTTGTTACTTTTTTTGCTTGTTTGTGTCAGAGCTGTCAGGTCAGAATATGTGAACCTGTGGAGGGGGTGGTATGTTTTTCTGTTGTCTGATCCTGCTCATACCTAAACAAATCTTTGACTGCTGTTTATTTGTGTGCTGTAAATACCACTGTGCTTTAACTCAATTTTTAAAATTGTTGCCACTGTGACATGTTTTCCCAGATACTGCGCAACCTACCTATTAGTAACTATGGTAAGGTGCTGCAACTACTTTTGTTGTTAAATAGTTGGTTAAAACTGAAAGTGTTGCCATTTTATGATTTGATTCTCTTATGTGCATTTTTAGCAGAATGAAGTTTAAAATAGAAATGAAAAGGGAGGGAAACTTGAAATTTGGTGTGCATCTATGCCTTGCAATTTTTAAAATGTTCTTTTGATTATCTGCCATGGGAAAACAAGGCTTACATGATTGAAAGATAGACAGTGTCATCCTTCAGTCTTTCCATTGGTCTTTCAGGTCCCCCCTTTTAAACCTGTTTAACTCACATATGAAAAAATACTGATAACAGGATAATAGAAAAGTAACCACAATGTGATAAAAAGAGAACTTTAAAGGATACTGTTATCTATAAGTTAAGTGAAAATTGGCAGCTGGGGAAAAAGGTGACTCAGATTATTACTCCCACTGAGGAAAAGGCAGTTTGGTATCAACTGGTGCTTTCAATACTTGGCTTTTTATTAGCTTCAGTTCTCTTCCTTCTGTGGGTATCAAAGGGAATCTGGTTTTATTATGATGATAGCGCATGGCATTTAGGGAACAAAGATCACAAGTTCCTGGGAAACCAGCCTGCATCATTTCTGCTAGTCACAGACGTTTTTTCTTAGCAGTTATGAGCATTTGCATGCAGACTTGTAGTTCTTTTTATTCTGAAAATACGTCAGAGAAATTTGTGTGCAGATATGCAAATAGTGTAAGTGCTCTTCTTACAATTAATTTGCTGTCTTCTGTAATAGATCTGGTGAAGGTGCTACAAGATTTCTGTAATATGCCATCTGTTTTATGTATGTTTTCTGGTTGACATGCAGTCATTTGAAAAATATGGCAATAGCAGAGAAAAGAGGCAGGATATTTATCTCTGATGTTACTGTTCATGGGACAGGCAAAATACTTTAAAACAGTTTTAATAGTAAGAGAATCAATCTTTACATTCTGGTACTATCCCATTCCTTTGCCTTCTTTAAAGTATGCCAATAGGTCAGGAGTTCTGTGTCTGCAGGAAAATAGGATTTGAAAGAGAGATGTTTTGAAGTCTGAGGAAAAAATTCTGTTACTTTGTTATATCCTAAAACCTAAGCTTCCTGAGCAATGTTTGCCATGTCTTGAAGTAAACAATATGTGCAAGTACAATAGGTGAAAGTGGGCACTTGCTACAGTGTGTATAAGGTTGGGCCCGTAAAAACAAAATACTTGAATCCTGCTACATTTGCATGCAATGCGTGGAACAGAACTACCTGAATCTGAAATTAGACTTCTAAATAATGCATTACTGCAAGCAAAACCAGAGTAGAATACAATGCTGTGCCACACCAGTACTTTCCAGAACATCCGAAGTGTATTAAATATTTTTTGTATTTATCAGCTGCTGAATGAATCTGGTATAAAAACCTAAACATATAAATGATCCTATAAAAAGAGGGATAAGGAAGAGAGATCTGCTATGGGAAGTCTGTGAAAAATACTATAGTCCGATGAAGAAGTCCTGAGAAAAAGAACTGAATTTACAAGATGTTGCCACTAAAAGTAAAAAATGTATAAGAAATGGGTATCTTATACTTCAGTGCATACTGTTCAAAGTTGTAGTAGTCCATAGTGCATCAATTATCAGTGACTGTCTGTGTGTAGTGTTTTTGTTGTCAGGATGGTTTTTGTCAATAGGTAACCACAACTAGCATCAGGTAATAGTAGTTTCCAGTTTTCTGGAATTGCGTATTTTGATATTGGGGAGATAAACATTATTATTCATTTTCTTTACCAAACTATAGATAACCCTTCATTTTTTGAGGGTAATGATTGCCTTTTTTCCTAAAGCATATGATATGAAAATGACCATTAACAGGTGTAGAATTGGAAGTGCTTTGATCTAAAGAGGGCTTTTGTTTACTGAGAGTAGACTGTGCGGGATAAGAGATTAAGTGGCGTTTTTAAAGGGCTGTATTGTTTTCAAAAGGTAGGACATAAAAAAAATAAAGTTCATAGCAGACTATATCCTGCCTCCACTTGAAGAAAATATTAATTTACCTTCGGAGTTGAAGAACTTCTCTTCTACTTCTCATTTTGGAAATTAACAGGCTCATAATCCATTTTCCTTCAGTATGGTCTCGTTTAAAACTGTTAAAAGAAAGCAAAGGAAAAAAAATAATTGTATGGACAGATTTAACAGTTCATAAATGCCAGGCTTCACAACTGTTGTAAACTGGATATTTGCACATTAGAGTGTGAATGCTGATTTTAACCTTTTCATATGGAATTTTGTATGCTGTGTAAATGACAGGTGAGAACTGTGTTCCCTTATTGGCTTCCTGTCGCCGCTGCTTCCTAGGCACAAGACTAGACAGGGGTCAGAAACAGAACATCGGTAATAGAAACCAAGGGCTGAAAGTAGGATGAATGTTGGGAGAATTGGAGCTATTACTAAAACCTCTTCACTTTTGGTACATGTAACAGCTCACTTGAAAGTCAGATTGTTTCCAGGGTTTTTAGGGATTTCTCTGTTTTTCAGACTGTGTTTCCATGATAGGAGTGAGTTCAGTCTATGCCCGTATTTGCTACGTACCAATATTTAATTTCTTAAAACATTTACAGTACCTTATAGACTGTACAATACTCCAAGGAGAAAATGCGTTTTAGACAGGTCTGTTTATTATGATTCTCCTTTTCATAGCCTTGAGCCAATTCTGAGTTACTTTTTCAACAGCAACAACAGATCCTACACTCTCCATGTTTTTCCCACAGCTCAGAGTGAAAGCTACCTTCTTACTGAATGTGCTCACATGTAGGGAGGTGTTCACCTCTGAAGAAGAGTAGACGTTTGGTTTCACGAAACTTGGAAACATCTCTATAACTGTTTGCATGGCCAGGGGAATGAGAGGAAAAAATTCTTTGGTGTCCTTATTCCAAACACATGAGGTTCACAGTATTTCCTGGGAAAATTACAGGCTAATTGGGCCCTAATAAATGGTGTGTGCAAAGTGCTAATTCTGAGCTGTGTTCAGCAGCAGGAGCAGCTGAGAAGTTCAGTGAGACCATGGCCCGTGGTCCTGGGGAGTATTTGCTGGGCAGTGTAAGAGATGTTTTGTTTGAAGTTTGGAATGCATACCAAACATTTAAAATGAACAAACAACCAAAAAAAACCCTACACAGCAGATTCTTTTCCCTTGATTTTCTGATTTTTTTGTTGTTGCTGCTGAAATGATGTTGTGTTCTGAACTTCCTTCAGATGCTTCCACCAACTTTATATTTACCTCCAAAGTTGCCTTGAGTCCAGACAGTTCATCATGGAAGAAGCCCAGCCATTGCAGAGCTCTAGGGATGAGTTGGGGCTTCGAAGTTCTCTGTGATGACTGTTCCAGACTTACTCTGGGGACCTAGGAGAGTCTGGTTGCAGAGCAATCTACCTTTCCAAGTCCAAGGTCCTGCACACGGGTCGGGACTATCCCAAGCACAAGTACAGGCTGGGCAGAGAATAGATTGAGAGCAGCCCTGAGGAAAAGGGCTTGGGAGTGCTGGTCGATGAGAAGCTCAACATGAGCCGGCAATGTGCGCTGGCAGCCCAGAAAGCCAATCATATCCTGGGCTGCATCCACAGAAGCATGGCCAGCAGGTCGAGGGAAGTGATTCTGCCCCTCTACTCAGCTCTCGTGAGACCCCACCTGGAATACTGTGTTCAGCTCTGGAGTCCCCAGCACAAGAAGGATGTGGAGCTGCTGGAACGGGTCCAGAGGAGGGCCACGAAGATGATCAGAGGGCTGGAACACCTCTCCTATGAAGACAGGCTGAGAGAGTTGGGGCTGTTCAGCCTGGAGAAGAGAAGGCTCCAGGGTGATCTTATAGCAGCTTTCCAGTACCTAAAGGGGGCCTACAGGAAAGCTGGAGAGGGACTTTTTACAAGGGCGTGTAATGATAGCACAAGGGGCAATGGATTTAAACTGAAAGAGGGCAGATTTAGGTTAGATATAAGGAATAAATTTTTTACTCAGAGGGTGGTGAGGCAGTGGAACAGGTTGCCCAGAGAAGTTGTAGATGCCCCATCCCTGAAGTGTTCAAGGCCAGGTTAGATGAGGCTTTGGGCAACCTGGTGTAGTGGAGGGTGTCCCTGCCCATGGTAGGGGGGTTGGAACTAGATGATCTTTAAGGTCCCTTCCAAGCCTAACCATTCCATGATTCTATGATTCCTTGTCTATAAGGAAGTATATGGGGGGAGTGTAATATAGATCAGAGACTCAGCCATTTGGTATATATGCGGAGGGGAGCAGCTAACAATTCTGTATGTCTCCTTAAACCATGCACTCGTCACTGCTTAAAACACTACCTTTTCTAAACTTTTGGGAAGTTAAAAAAAAATAAATTAAATTTTGAAACAACACAATAAAATCCTACTTGGGGAGTGTGTTCTTATAGATGTCCTATGCAAAAGTTAAAGACAAGAAGTTAGGCATGGCCTTTGTATGTGTAGTACAATTTGTGGCTGTGATGCAAAGTTTTCTTCTGTCTTTTCTTCTCTCAAACCTTAAAGCACCATTGATCATCCTGATCTTTCTGCCATACCATCAAAACATAGCTTCACCCCGTGTCCTGTTTAAAATAAATAGCTTGCTTTTCAATTGGAGTATACCGTTTTTAAAATACATGCAGTTTTGATTTATGGTTTTCTAAGCTGAGAGAAATGTAGTACCTACTCTGCTTGATTGCTTCCACCCCATGTTTACTGCTGAACATTTGTTTTCTTTCCTGGGCTAGACTTTGTAAGGATGTGAGGGAACATGGCTGTGCTCGCGTGCAGGTCAGTAAAGTGCACCAAAGTCTTCCCGTAAGAGGCTGTATTCCAGCCTATTCCACTAAATTATTTCCTCTTCCTGGGAGATCTCCTCTTGCTATCAATGCTAGTAATTTAATTGACAATTATAGTCAAATATTAATTTTCAAAAATTTTGTTTTGGTGAATATTAACTGTTGGAATTCTCGGTTGTTAAAACTGTGTTTGAGATTTTTCACATTTATCTGAGTTTCTATGTTTTCTGATTTGGGTTAGAACAGTAACCTAAGCGACTTGCTTGCAAATTTGCAGCTTTCAAGTATTCTGACTCTCCTATGATCAAAACAAACAAACAAACAAAAACAATAAAACAAACAAAAAAAAACAAAACTAAAAACCTACACCACCATCCTCCCTCCCCCCCCCCAAAAAAAAGGGGGAGGTGGGAGAAGGGAGAGAGAGGGGAAATGAAGTTGATACCTTTTTCAAAGTTTGTAGATACTTGACTGGTGTTGAGTTAGTCTTGTTAGCAAAAGCTTATATTACCCAGCTCTGCTAACTAGAGGGAAGGTTTACAGTTTTCAACTTCATTCATAAAAAGAGTGTTGTAATATTAGAGTTATGTTGAGACAAGTAAGAGAAAGACAGTCTCTAGCAAGTCTAGGCTTTCATTTTAAACCTTTATTTCAAACACGTTTTGTTTAATAAACTTAATGAGTTATACAGATAATGGCCAGTTTTACTGATAAAAAATTTTATGTTATTTTTTGGTTTCCCTTTTAAAACTTTTGAACAGTTGCAATATTTTCTTCAGTTATAATTGTGATTGCTTTCAATGAGGAGATTGGAGAAGACAGTAGAAAAAATACAGCTTATTTAGATAAAATATTTAATACTTAAGAAATGTTTGATTTGTCAGTAATGAAAAAACATTATTGACCATCATTTTTGTTCATGATATATAATGTTGGCAGAGGAGATATGTCGATACATCATTAGAGTAGGATTTTTGGTAAGACAGTAGGTAAAATGTTGTGTTTATTGTTTTGTTGCCAAACTTGACAGGAGGCAAATATAAACTATCAAATATCAACCTAGCTTGGATTTTTTTTCTTCCATAAAATCTAGAGTGTAGGTTGTTTGCAAGTCAGCTGATCTTGGAATTGCTCCTTCAGCTCAGGAGTTAGAGACTGCAAATTCAAGGGTCTTGGGTTCAGTGCGATAGGTGTGCATGCAAATGAAAAAGTTCCCAAAGCCCAGGATGCTCAAGGTGACCTTACCCTGGTGAGGTAGGTAGCTCTTGCGAACTCAGGGCAGTTAAATTTTAGTTTATTATTGAGGTGATGATTAAGCTGTCTCGGGAGGAACAAGCCAGGAGTTTTGGACTTTGTTAGCAGGAGTGACTGCTGTTTAAACTGAAGATTGTGGCAATTACCTCAAAGACAAGAGGCTCCTTGTGATACACTGCCTGACTCTCAGGGATCCTGTGCGACTATTGGGTAACGTTTTCAGAGACAGCAGATAAGAGAAGCTGAGAGTATCAACTGGTTTTTACAGTGTTGAGGTGCAAAGTAAGCAAACTTAAATGTTATCAACACTTGACAAATACTGCCCTTATTGTCGTATACTGTTAGCTGTCAGGCTTTGCCTGAGGGCCCAGAACAGTACCTGTTCCATCAGCTCCCCCAGCCCCTTCTTCTGGGACCCTTTCTTCCAGTACTTGTCTTTCCCAGCAGACTAACAGGCTTCATGCTTGTGAGATGCGTTGACAACAAGGGGTGGTAGTAGACATGTTTTGCGTTTTTGTAGTGTTAGGTAGGTCTGTCACAGTATGTATCATAATCTGTGAAAATAACATATTTTGGGAATGATTTGCATTTTTTCGATGCTGATGATGCACATGAATACTCATAGATGTAAATTTAAAAGAGTCCTGCATTTAGAGAGAGAAGTAGGAACACTTAACTTTTTTTTTTTGCCTTTCACCAAATATGAGGCCTTATTCTGTGTTGGAAGATGAGCAGTAATGCATTTCTTCATAAACTCTCTTCTATCTGGCAGATTTCCTTGCTAGTTACAGCAAATTGATACTTATGCTGATTTTGCCATTTCACAGCCTCTGTGTCCTTCGGAAAGTTTGCTGTAGCCCGAAATAACTGTAATTCCTTTGAACTGATGGTGATTTTTTTTTTTAAGTGTTTGTGCCATTACTCTTTTTCCACCTCTCAAATTGACTGTAGTGTTGTTTAAGAGAAATGAGCCCACTTGTGGAAATGGGGTACATATGCTGAGAATTAGCCAAGAGAACAGATTTGAAGTTTCAGATTTATATCACATTGTCATCTTTCTTTTTTTAATGTAGTGAAGAAAATAAAAGCACACTAATACTCTTCTAAAATTCTGTGAAATTTACTATATGGTAATTTCAATTATTATAGTAACTAGCTTCTTTACATGCACTTTATAAGTTAATTATAAACTATTTGAAGACATTTTTGCTCTTAATTGTCTGTTTCGCTATTGCTTATATTACACATCTTTCCTAATCCATGATCAACTGTGAACTTAAATACATAGCAACTCTTGTTGTCTGAGTAGGTAAAGAATACTGACTGGTGCATGATTAAAGACTCTGCTGTTAAGTATGTGGGTATCTGTGTACACTTGCTCATCCATGTTTGTGTTTGAGACTTCCTGTAGCCACAGGTGGAGAAGTAGTAAGGACACCAGCTGAAACTGATTGTTTCCCCAAAATCTGTGATGCAGTGTTTATCACTTTCCGTTGAGTTGACTTATCTTTAAATTAGGTAAAACCTCACCGAAAATCAGACTTTATAAACAGAACATTCAAATTAAAACAAAAAGCATTTCTAGTTAATCTAAAGAACTGTTTCTGTTCTTAATTTTCCACCTCTTTTGTTTCTCTGTTTTTGTTTTGTTTTAATTTTATTTCTGGTTTTTTTTTTTTTTTTTTTTCAGTGAGTGACAGTTGCTTCAGGAACCTTGCCGAGGATCGTAGTGGGATAAACCTTAAAGATCTGGTTCAAGACCCTTCTTTGTGAGTATCTGGCTCTTATTGCTAAGCAAAGAAAAGCTTCTTCATGATATCCTTGTGAGTAGTTTTGTAATTATATAAAGAAATAGTATGATGAAGTACACTTAGTGCTTTAGGGGTAACATGCTTGCCAAGTTGTTAGTCTTTAATACAGACAAATATTATTAAAACCATGTTGAGTTTACCTACTTCTGTTCATGAACTAACATCCAATCAGCACATGTGATAAAGGGTACAAGAGCAGCCATCAGAGGTAACAGACTGTGCATGCTGGTATTTCTATGGAGGAGTTGTATACAGTGTCACCCCTCTTTGTTTAAGGAGGAACTGCATATAAATTAGGCAATTACTGGATAATTGTTATCATCAATTATGTTAACATGTAGAATCTTTTTTCTTTGAGTCTGATTTCATACAGCTGATACTTATTTCTTCCAGAAATACCTGTTTTAATGCAAGTGTATGAGCAGGTGATCTAATTTTTACCACATGGCAAGTCTAGTGGTCTTCATCTCAGTGTTGTGTTTCAGCCTCATGAGCTCTGAGCCAGAGTTGAAATTGTATCAAGCCTTTTTGTTTGGTGGGTGTTTTTTTCTCTTCACTTAACTTTAGTATTGGCTAGTGTGCAGAAGTGTGCCACTCATTATGGGGGAAGGGAAAGAGGAAGGATAATTCTCATCTTTTTAACACAAATGATGGTGCATTCTACAGTGGGTTCTAAAGTGATAAGCCTTTACACTGGCAGCGCACATTTTTCAGTGTTGATTGGGACATAGTGGAAAATAAGGTATATTTAACATCTTGTTTCAGTTACAGGGGAATTTTAGTAATAAAGTAGATATAGAATTTATTTTGTCATGTTGCTACAGGTAAATGACAGATATTTATATACACATGTATTCTTGGGAAATTTTGACATAATGTATGTAACATGTAATTTATGATTACATTATGTATGTAATATGTAATTTATACTTCTGAAACAGTACAAGGGACAAGTATAATTATTGCTTGGGATTCACAGAATGAATACAATAGGTAAATTTTTAATAATTACTATTGAAGTGTTAAAGTCAAGGCTATTTCATAGGTCTTAATTTTCAACTAAATTTTGCCTTTTGAGTGTTTTGTTGTTTTTTTTTCTTTTTGAGAATTGTGTGTGACTTTTTGGGCTGCAGTTATGCTTACTTTCTACGCTTAGTTTTGTTTTGCATCTCTGGAGTTTACTTTCAGAAAGGTTGAATTGCCTTTGTTGTAGAATGATTATTTTTCTTAATGTTTACTAAAAGTGATGAAATCGTCTAGTTTCCTTCCTTGACCGTAACTTACATGAAGAAGGTTGTAATAAATTATTGTAATCTGGAAAATAAATGAAATAGATTTCTGTTGCTTATAGCTTAAGAAGCATAAGTGACTGCCAAGTAGCCATTTTTATCACTTTGAAAGACTGAATAAAGTCTCTAAACATCTGTTAGGTCTCAAGGACTGTTCAGGACACTTCTATTATATGACAGATTATAGTGCAAGAAAATTCGACTTCTTCCTGTGTAATATTAGGAATGTATAGGCTTTGTTTTGTCTTTCCAAATTGATATTCTTGCAGTTTTATGACTGAGTGCCTATGAAGAGTTCTTGCAAAACGTGTATTTGTGTGAGTGAATCTCCAAAATGAAATGCTCTAAAGCTATATTGTTCAGCAGTGCCTTTTGTAGGTGACTCTAAGGTCCCATGGTGTCTGAATTCTTTATTATGCAAAGAGAAATGCAAAGGACAGCGTGGGGCTGAAGCATGAGAGTGCCAGCCAAAGAGTTTTTTTTTTAACCTTTTATGAAATAAGAATAAAGTTTAATTAAAATATTTAGAGTACTTGGCTAAGGTTTTCACTATAATGGTACCTGAAATCGCAAAAGAACATTTGATTCATCCTCTTACCAGTTTAATATTGACTATTTAGGATTTCTTTACTGCTCGTTTACTCGGACTGTAGATGAACAGCCTCTTTTCTTTGTAGTCTAATATTGGATACCAACATCAGGTTAACATAAAAGATTCTAATGCGCTCTCTACGAATGTCTCTGTCACTCTAAAGGTTTGCAGTGCATTTGTAATATATGACACTAATAAAACGTTTAACAAAGAAAGTGCTAGAGATTTTAGGTTCATTAGCATATAAATAGATAATCGGTGTATACTTTTAACAGGAGTTCGCATTGCTAGCAGATGAGGGGTTAGCAGCAGAGGTAGAAATACAGTATAACACATCAAGGGGATAGTATTAAAAAACCTGTAAGTGATTTTAGATTAAGATGGTTTGATGCATCATGTAAAATGCATTTTGAATGGTGTCCATTTCTTGTGAGACTTAGCTACTTCATGCGGTTTTCTAAGTTATGTTGTCGTGTCCCTTGTTGTTTGCCTTTCTTAGCTCCATCACAGACTTCTCTTCTGTTATTGCAGAAGGCTTTAGCTGAAAGTGTGCCTTTACATTGAAATGAAACTCTATAAAGATAGTATTGTAGGGTTTTTTAATTAGTGTCTGATTCATATCGAGCGTGCCTAATTGTCAGGGTAGTCTTATTTCCCCTACTGATTTCCCAGCTAGAGCAGTGTAGACTCTCTAAACTTGATCTGCTTTCAGTTCTCTCATCACCAGTAATAAAAGCTCTGCTGCTCAAATCAGGAGTTTGATCATCTCTTTCTACCTGTATGGGGTTTACTCCATCATGAAAATAGAAATGCTAATTAAGGAAAAAAAAAACCCATCATATCAAATAAACACGAAGTGAGGAGTTATGGACTGACTGTGGGAGAAGGGAGCAACAACTTTACTATTTAAATCTCATTTTGTAGTTAATTACCGAAAAGTTGAATTTGAACAAAAAGTTGATTAGAAGTTCAACTGAAAAGGTGATTTGAGAATTAATTGCTGTGCTTTATTCATTGCAGCTGATGATAGAATGGTTTAGGTTGGAAGAGACCTTTAAAGGTCATCTAGTCCAACCCTCCTGCAATGAGCAGGGACATCTTCAACTAGATCAAGTTGCTCAGAGCCCTGTGATGTCTGTGCTGCATACAGTGTCCAGTTTTGGACATAAAACTTAAAGATAGAGAGGTGTGTAGGAGAATGGCAAGAGGAGGAGGCGGTTAGAAAGTGAGATGCATGACAGGTGTCGATTAATTTAGAAAACAACAGCTGAAGAGAGGAAGTATGAGTTGCCTACAGTATGTAAAAGATTATTAAAGGGATTGTTCTTTTTGGCTAATGAGAAATAATTAGTTCAATTTATGGCAGATGAGATTGGTTGGTGGGAAAAAATTCTGAATGTCAGTATGATAAAGAAACTGGAATCTATTTCTAAGAATGTCAGGGAGAGGTCTACAGATTATGGTCTACATATATTTGATCCTGTGTAAGTGTAGAGAGCTAGAAGGGCAAACCTTTTTCTTTTTTTCTTTTTTCCCCATGAAAAAGGTATGCATTTTGGCAGTTTGGCACCAGCTTAGTTAATATGATCAAAAAACAGATGGAAGTTACTTTGATTGCTATGTAGGTAACTTAATGTGGCTATGAATATTCAAAGCCTGTGATTTGGTTTAGATGATACATCGGCTCCAGCCCTGCCTACCGTTCCAGTAAGACATAAAAGATATTTAAAATTTTGCATTCTATAGTGGAGATTTATCTACATGAGAATACTATAGGTGTCTTTCCATGAACGGTCCTAAACAGCAGAGCTGCAGACAACTGATGTAATTGGAGGAACTAGGCTGGTGGTTGTTAGGTGGTGGTGCAGATGTTCTTCAGGCTCTGTTCAGCTGAGGTAAAATGCACTAGAACAGCTTAAGA
Source organism: Tauraco erythrolophus (assembly GCF_009769465.1). Lineage (NCBI taxonomy): Eukaryota > Metazoa > Chordata > Aves > Musophagiformes > Musophagidae > Tauraco > Tauraco erythrolophus. Next base: position 35,858,431 of record NC_141470.1, on the reverse strand, counting down.
TGCTAGTGAATCCTGCTTTTTGGGGAGGATCTTCGAGGCTCTGTAGCAAGGCAGAATTTCTTAAGCTGGTGCTCAAGGAAAGACAAAAAATCCATCAGTTGATTTGACCTCTTTCTCAGGAGCAGGCTGAATACTACTCTTTCTTTCCTTCCTTCTCCACCCTCAATACCCAATCTGTGCTGAGGAGAGAAATGGGTTAGATAGAATTGAATATGGCTATCACCTGTAACTTCTAGGTTCTTTACTGCTGAATTTCTTCTAACTGTACGTTATTTAAATACACCTCTGAAGCGTGAACCATCAGATCATTAGAGTTAGGTATACCTCCACCTACTTCAAGCAGAATTTCTATGTGGAGACATCACCAAGTTTTAGGTGTTAGCGTTGCTTTGAGATGTTCTTTTCAGCTCTAGCATGTATAAAGGCATAAAGTTTATAAAATACTTGTCTAGATAAAAAGGAGGATGGTCTTAATTTTTCTGTGCAATTCAGTAGCTGCAGCGCCACATAATCACTGATAAGTATTTGTTTTGGAAACATTTTCAGAGCTTCTTTGAGATGATGAAGATTCAAGAGATTCTGAATAACTTCCTTCTTTCTAAGCAAAATCGCATCACATCTGAACTGTTTCATATCTCCTTCAGATTAGCTGACCTCAATTAAGAGAGGGTAGATAAATCTAAAAGGTAAGAACAGGTAGTTTTTGACAGGAGATCTGAAGTTGTTTTAATATCTATGTACTGCAGAAGCCACCTTTTTTTTTTCCGTCCAAATTGTGAGAGGAAAATTTATTTACTCTCTATGTAATTGTATTAGAAAGACATTCAAAATGTTAATAATCCACAAGTTTAACAGGTCAGTGTTAGAAACTCCTGGATGAACTTTGAATTCCATTTGTCTGAGATAGAAGGAGATAGAAGTCTGACAGAAGTTGTCTTTGTCACTGCCTAGTTGTGTTTTACAACTTTAGAAGAAAGAGCTAGATAATTTTTGCAGAAGTAGTTGAGAGAGCTTTAGAATTTGTCATTTAATCTTAAGGACTGAAGATGATGAAATAATTCTTAAGGAGCTCTGATTTATTTTATTTTTTTATCTTGTTGAGGACACAAGCGATACTGTAGGATTGAAGACCTGATAAATACAATGTTAAGTCTGTGGATATTAAATTTCACAGTATTTGTCTTCACTTGAAGGAACCTGTCTAGCAGTTGTTGAGGATAACTGGAAGTATTGTAGTTGATTCTTTCTGGGTTTTGCTAATTGTTTGAAAATCAGGAGTATATTCTGTCTTAATGCAGGTTACAGATCCCACGTTGCGATGATACCGGTTCTCTCCCTCTCCATTTTCTTCAGCCTTTCTAGTTTTTAAGTGCCTGTTATAATATATGAATGTCCTGCCTGTTTCTTTTATTTAACTGCCACTCTCAGTAATGCAGCATAGAGAGGAAACATTTCTTCTCTAATCCTATCTGCTATTATCTTGGTTTGCAGCAGCGTTCTAGTGGAAGTTTATGCTCAGTTGTTTGTCTGTTATTTGACTGGATTAGCACATGTTTTCCCTACTAGGCCTGGCTTAGAAAAATACTTCTCTTGCCTCTCTTGTCTCCTGTTAGTGAGCTCATCTGTAAGCATAAAGTGATTTCACAGGTGATCGTTGTCAGGACAACTGGAGGACTTGCTGTGGTAGCCCAGAGTATTCTGTTACACAGAGGAGCAATACTGAGGTGTAACAGGATACAGCCTATTTTAAGTACACCATCTAATGAAAAAGTTGTACTTTGCAAACTTCCAAAGATCTGAAACCTACCTAAAGTAATTGATGATGGTGAGTGTGATGTAGTAAGCACTTCTTAAAGTTGACATAAGTAGAATTGACCTCATGCTATCCTGAGGGATTCTCATTCGTCTGGGGGAATGAGTGAGACAAGACTTTATCTGCTTCAACTGCAAGCAGAGTTTGCATGTGCCTGAAAAAATTATATTTACCTTCCTTTCGAGGTAGTTAAAACATGCTTAGCTTAAGTGGCCAAGGTTTCTTCTCAAGCCAGCTTCCCTGCTTGGCTTCTCCATAGTCCAAACAGACTTCATCAAATGTATCACAGAGATTGCTCTGTAGTTCATGTAACAATTTTTACCTCCAGTCGTATGAACAAGTCCCTAAATGTTTTCTACAGACGTTTTTTAAGGGGCTCTCTGTTTAGGCATACTGATTATCTGAGGGAAATCTACTTTTCAGTTTGGTTGAAAACCTTCTCCGTCACTTGCACTTCAAGAAAAGAATTTTCTCAACATGCAAGATTCCTTGGCAATTTGTAGCAAAAATTGCTACCATTGCATTCGTTTTTCTTTGGCTGTTTAGGTTTAATGACTCATAAACCTATAGGAACAACTTCATCTGTCTGAAGCAAAACCTTAGCAGCAATCTGTGGCAAAGCAGACCATAAGAAAAATGTCTGTCTTAAACACTTAGTAACTTTCAACTCTAATAAATTTTTACCTCTTGGCATAAAGCAGTATCCTGTAACCTCTTTAAAGCTCCATGTCAGCTTTGTGTACCAATAGTAGTTACATTCAGAACAAAGTTGTCATCTTTCATCCTACAGTTTCCAAATTCTTAGAAGGAATTTTCTTCCATTTGCTCTTGCAATACCCTGCGGTTGCAATTAAGAAATTGATGAGCTAATCAAGTAACTGAAAAAGTTAGTTTGGAACTAGAGCTGTGCAGCCCCAGCGCTGTGTCTGGGTTGGTAAGAGTTGCTGAGGGGAAAGGGTTGTTCGCTGGCATGGCAGCTACAGCTTGGGTGCTCCATCTGGCTTTTCATTTCTAGTGCTAGTTTCAGAAGTAGTGTTAGTATTTCTGTGTGCCGCAAGGATGCGCCACTTGAAGTTCGGTAGCCAGGAACCTCTGTCTCAATGTGTTCAGGGAACTTACGAGATCTGTAACCGGCAATCATCCTTGTTAGGAAGCTTTAAATTTAATGCATCTGAAACTCACTCTTTTATGAATCTATCTAAATAAATATTCTCTGGCTTGTTCTGGAACTAATGGTTATAAATGGATATATGTTTGTTGGAATAAGAAGCTTCATCATGTGTTTTGGAGATTTACTTCATTTTTGGGGTTAAAGTTAATGTTATTTTCATTAGATGTACTTAAGCTTTCATTTATAAATGAAAATGCTAGAAAATATTTTCAGAAAGGTTTCAAATAAACCTGTATCTTTTTTGCTCTGTTTTACTGTGTTTGCTATCTGATATCTGAAAAGAAATACATAAGACACAGGCTGGAAAATGTTGACAGTTTCACAAAACTGATAAAAAGTTGTTTCTATATAAGTTTTTGTCACTTAGAATTCATGCCACTTTTCTGTTTTTCCAGTTGCAATTTTTAAATCCCTTCGTCTTAATCCTTTACATTCTTCAATAAAGAGCATTAATACAAAGTAATTCACTACTTCCCATCAGCAGGCAGATATTTAGCCAGTTCCTGGAAAGCCAGGCCTCAGCACACAGAAGGGTCGCGCAGGGAGACAAATGCCACAACTACTAATGTTGCCCCCACTTCGTCCTTCTTTCTTTGACGTTTTGTGGCTGAGCTTGACAACACGGTATTGAATATCCCTTTGGTCAATTTGGGTCAGCAGTGCTGGCTGTGTCCCCTCCCAACTCTTTGCCCATCCCAGGCCAGCTCATTGCGTGGCAGAGCGGGAAAAGAGGTGGCCTTGATACTGTGCTAGCACTGTTCAGCCATAGTTAAAACATTTGTGTTATCAACGCTGTTTTGGTCACAAATCCAAAGCACAGCAACATACCAGCTGCTGTGAAGAAAGTCAACTTCATCCCAGCCAGACTCAGTACACATATGAGTAATATTACAGTTGTGTTTTTTCCCTTTGCATTTGGAAGGAATATAGCCAAGGCTCCTCTGTGTCTGGGTGTATTCAGGATTCGACTCAAATGACTTTATACAAAAGAAGTGGGAAAACTGAGTATGCGCCAAGTACTGTCACAGTCTGAGATTCAAATATCAGAAGACCTTTTTTTTTTCCGTAGTCATTTGCACAAGTAATTGATAAGAATAGATTGAAGTAGAATGTAAAGTGTTCATTTGCTTGAATATAATTTTACAGCCCATCATTTGCTTTTGAATTTAATGGCATAGCAGCCCAGCTTCCTCATCAATACTCCATTTTTCAAAATCTTTTTAAAAGCTTCATGTATGATGCTAGGGATTTCCTTGAAGAACTATGCTGTTCATCTCTCTGGCTTTGCTTTTTGTATTCTCATCCAACCTAAATCCACCACAGCTTCTAGCAACACTCTCTAGTCTTAGCTTAGTGACCTTATCTTGCCTGTCTTGATCTTCTAATTTCAAGCTTCTTTTGGAGAGGTCTTTTTCTGCTGCATTTGCCATTTTTATCAGTTTTCCACTCTCTGAGGATGTGTGACTCTCAGAACTCAGCCTCTTGTAAGCCCGTTTTGCCACCTCCAGGCTTCATTTGAATCTCAGCTAACTTGACTCTTCACCTGACCTTATTCTTCCTGACTCTAGCCTTTGTTTCTGTTTATATCCAGATCTTTTCTGGATATTTAAAGAGACTGTCTTCTCATAGTGTCTAGATATTGGAAAGAAAAATAGTGTGTTTATCCTCAGGAGAGAGATGGTCTAGTGCTGATCTTAGGTTAATCTTTATCAGTGGATGGTTCTCTTATAAGATACTCTTAATACTCAGCAGTTTATTAAGTGTGTTTCTGTAATCTCAGAACAGAAAATAAGATATTAGGACTTACTAAAAAAATAGAGAACAAACCAGAAGACCTATTTATATGACCTTATAAACCTGGGATGTGCTTACGTCTTGAACTACTATATTAGCTTCTCAAAGGGGTATGGTATGGATCATAAGATTAAGCAGAGATTTGGAACAGCTTCCACACAAAGTGAAATTAAATAAACCTGAACTTTTCACTTCAACCAAGAAACAACGTATGATGGAGTTACACAAAATGAGTACCAGTCAAAAAGTAGTCAGAGACAATTATTCACTGTTTTGCATGGATCAGAAATTGTGACAGGAAAAAAAATCAGACAGCAGGTTTAAAATGAATAAAAGTACATACTTATTCAAGTATAGCAGAACTGAGTATTTCATAATTGATGTAACATCATGTGGAAGCCTGGAGTATAAATGATAGATACAGAAAAGTGAATTAGACTGAGGGACCTACTATGGCTGTTAAATCTGATGATCTGCAGGCAGTGTCTAGGTGAGAAAAGCTGAACTGAAGATGGCAAGAGGCAGCAAGTGTGTACCAGGGACAAATCGAGCTCTGCATCATATGTTTATTCTTTAAACATTTGTTTCTCAACACCAGAAACACCATACTGAGTTGTGTGTGTTAAAGACATTTAAAGAAATTCTTTGTCCTAGATTTCCTGCAGCAGAGTCTCAGATGTCCCATTCCAGGTTAAATAAACAGATAATTTAATTGAGTGGTAGTACAGCAACAGGAGCAGCTCAAGCTGGGTGCCTCTGGAGAGAGACTCCGAACAAAGAAATCCCTGGGCATGTGCGCCCTTACAGACTATGCACCTGTTCTTCTTGGGCTGTTGACACGCCTTGCACGCACCTCTTGGTCCAGTGGTAATTTTTGGTCTGGAGTCTTCCTTGTTCTTTATTGGATTCTTTCTCTGTCTCCAGGCGGACTGTGTAGCTGTCTCTTAACTGGATGAGTTGCAGCTTCTGCTGACAGTCGTGGCCCCCTTATCTTCCGTTTTGCACTGGTCTCGGGTCCTCCCTTCGTGTAACTAGGCAACGGTTCAAGATAAGTTCAACTTTCCTAGGTGGAAGTTTGCAGCTTGCAGCCTAAGGCTTCAGCAAATTTAGCTACTAATGCTAAACGAGGCTCTTAGTCCTAACAATTCTTAACAGTGCTAAGCAGGACTATTCAGACAAAAGAGTACAGTTAAAAGAATTCAGTTAACCAAACTTAATCTGCAACATGTGGATGTTTTAAACTGAGCTCATATGACAATTTTTGTATATCTCTTTCAGGAATAGTAGTTTCATAAATAGTGGAGCACATAGGAACTTGAAACATTTTTCCATGGGGTCAGCAAACACTTGTCCTTGAAAGTAGAGTGGGCTTCATTGATACGGCTGAATTTACATTTGGAACTCCCAGTAATGGAGGAATAAAAGCCTCTCAACACAGGGGTTGTAATAATTTATTATGCAGGAGAAAAATTTCTCTTCACTAATCTCACTATTAAAAATGACTGACTGCTCTTCTGAAGTGCTCTTTCTTCTGAAAATCAATTGTGAACTGACCCCCGGACATGAGTCTTTTTGTAGGAGAGGATACATTTTATCAAAGCTATAAATACTTGAGAGGGCCTTATTTAGAGAGTCTTCTATGAAATTTGTGTACTTATTTGCAGTATAGATTAAATTCACAGGGGAAACAGATAATCTGCTACTGAAAGATGATAATAGAACACCTAACTTCAAATGTAAAGGAAGCCTTTGCCACACACCTTAAGAATGATTCTGTCATTGATACACAGAAAATTGCTACTCAGAGATATTTTCTTGCTTTTATACAATACTACTTACTATATTTAAATGCTGGATTGCTTTCTTAATTAGAAAAAATTGTCCTGCAGTCACTTGTTCTGGAGGACTCTAAAAAAATCACTTTCTTTTTAGCACTGTCCAGCAGAAACCAGGTAGCGACTTATGAAAGAAGTAGTACAGTTATCCCATGATAATTCTTGTGTTGTTTTCATGTACATTTTTCTCGCCTTCTTTCACTATAACCTGAATTTTACCATGGTTTCTTCGCTTATGCTTTTCCCCTTTATCCGTGCGAACGTATAAACATCACAAGAACCTAACCAGGACTGGATGATGACAGCCTTGAAGTTCAAAACTGACATATCAAGGATTCAAAAATTACCTCAAGTGATTTTCTACAGACAGTTATTTCAAAGAAACAGAGTTATACTACAACTGTAAATGCTTCCCTTTTTCACTCTTTCTAATTCTGTTTTAGGCTTTTTGCTTTTTCTTTAGCTGCAGCATCTCTTTTCTAACCTCCAGTTTCATCATCTTCATTGTATTCTAATGGAAACTTATTCTAACAAAATTCTATTTTTCTATTGGTTATTTGGTTTTGGATATGAGAATGTATCTCATCTATTAAGTGATATTTTTTTGTTGCAAATACAGGGTTTCAGTGAAATTTGTTATTGCTGTCATTTCCACATAGACGATTGTTTTAGAAAATACAGGATAGTCTGGAGTGTTGTTTGACTGACATGATTGAATTACCTATTTAAAAAATATGCATTAAGAGATTTTTCTCTCTCAGCCCTCTTCATTCAGTATGTTTCTTTCATTGTCACAAGCATTCTGTACAATTAATGTGCTCTATAACACAGTACAGTATGTGGAAATGTTCAATAGCAAGTGTTCAACATACAGAGTGACTATTAAATGTGGGAATGCAAAACTGGAATGTCTCATCTCCGTTTTAGCAAATTATATTTCGTTTGTTCGTGTGATTTATTACTTTTTAAAAAAGTAGATTATTACTGATTAGGTGGTTTTCTTTAATCAACTGTGTTCCATTTTTCCAAAAGATGCATTAAAATATGAAAATGTACTTCTAAAGTAAAGATGCTTTTAGTGGATCCTTTCTTCTTTCCTGCTAAAATAAAAATCCACTTTTCCAACAGTGACCAGAGAGTCATGCACTATGCAGATTGCTAATAGTCTAGGGAATACCTTAATATGTAATTTTGTTTTCATTTTAATATACTGATGAAGAGAATACAGGACAATGTGATTGGCAGATTTTTACCACCGTAGTTTTGGGATGGCCACATGATCTAGGACCGAGCAGCAGAGTCTGGTACCACAAGCAGCTGTTGTCTGTTTTCTGCCTGGAGCTCTAGCTGTACTCGTGTTTCCTGCATTTCCTTCAGGAAACTCTGTATTGTGCCTACTCTACTGCATTTGCAATGCTCTGAAAATTAAAGGAGAGGATTTGAATAAATTTTAATTCAGCCTATCCTAACAGCTTCATACAGATTAGAACCTCATTTTCTTCTAAACCTGCATGAATTTCAGGGGCAAATTAGAGGTTTCAGGAGTGTCATCCTATTGTATTTCAGGTTTTTGTTGCAGAGTACAAACCATTAAGAAAAATTCAAGAATTTATTTGAGTTTTCAGTAATCTTGAAACATTAAAACTCTTCAGATCAAACAGTTTTCTCAGAATAAGCAAGAAAAGCCAGAAGATGCTCATCCCAAGTGGCAACCATCCCGCCCTCCCTGTTCCACAGGTGGATCATCTTGTTTTTGCATGTATGAGCAACTGCTAACTTTGCTCTCTACCAAACTACAATAAATACCCCAATGCCAAACCCATCTAAAATAGTTCTGAGAATCCTTACTTTCAAAGCTGGTGTCATAAGTATAGGTACAATAAAGTACTGTGAGTTTATAAGAAGGTAAAAGGTACTGTATTCAAACAGTATTCTTTGGATACAGTTGGCTTTAAAATGCATTATCTCAGGATCTTTCAGCATTGAATCCCTTCTGAAAACAGGAATTTGCCAGCAAAATGCAAGGAAATACAGTTAATACTTATTTTTTAATACCTCTTTGTGGATTGAGTGCTGCCTGACATGAGCCTTAGGCAGATAGCTTTTCAAGGGCCAGTCTAAGAAGTAAGGAAATGAAGCAACACACTTGACGGACTGATTCATATTTTTAACAGTGTGCTCGGTGTTGTTCTTCAAAAGCTAACAACATTAAACATAGAATAGTTTGAGTTGGAAGGGACCTTAAAAGATCATCTGGTTTCAACCCCCTTGACATGGGCAGGGACACCTTCCACTAGTTCAGGTTGCTCAAAACCTCATCCAGCCTGGCCTTGAACACCTCCAGGGATGGGACATCCACAACTTCTCTGGGCAACCCATTCCAGTGCTTTCACCATCAGAGTGAAAAATTTCTTCCTTATATCTAATCTAAATCTGCCCTCTTTCAGTTTAAAGCCATTGCCCCTTGTCCTATCACTACATGCCCTTGTAAAAAGTCCCTCTCCAGCTTTCCTGTAGGCCCCCTTTAAGTACTGGAAAGCTGCTATAAGATCACCCTGGAGCCTTCTCTTCTCCAGGCTGAACAGCCCCAACTCTCTCAGCCTGTCTTCATAGGAGAGGTGCTCCAGCCCTCGGATCATCTTTGTGGCCCTCCTCTGGACCCGTTCCAGCAGCTCCATGTCCTTCTTATACTGGACACCCCAGAGCTGAACGCAGTACTGCAGGTGTAATACATCCTCAAAGAATTAATTTTTGAACAAAAACTAAGTGAAAGTTAAAGGTTATATTTGTATTCAAATAAGTGGATCATCTATGTTTATTTCATTATTTGCTAATGCTTATATAGACATTAGATGAACTAGTAAATATTTGGAGATTTCCAAACAGTTTTATATTTTAAATTCTGATATTTTGCATTTATACAGATAATTCAGGTTTCTGCTGTGAAATAATTTTGTGTAGTGTGTTTAAGAAATCAAAACTGAGAAAACTTCTCCCATTCTTGCAAGTGTCTCAGATGCAGTGAGAAATGTACCTGCTTCTGCCTGCATGGCTGAGGAGAACATTTTGAAGATACTTACGTGAAACAAAAATACTCCCAGATTTTTCTAAACCTAGTAGAAAAAGACATTATCGGCTCAAGGTTTTGCTCAGAAGTCCCAGTAATAGCAATGAATTCTACATTTAGGAGTTTGGATTTTTTACTTTGTCTTCCTTCAGGAGTTCCTCCTGTCCTGCCTTATCCTGCATATACTTCAGACTCCAGCCAGTGCTGTAGCTCTTACACTTTCAAGGCTTTTAATCTCTTTATCCATTTTATTGTTTGTGCTAAACAAAAGGATTTGGTTATGTGTTTTATGGAGCTTGTGAATGCTTACAGTGCTCAAGAGCTCTAATTGTCCTGGCTTTGGCTGGGATAGGGTTAGTTTTCTTCTTAGTAGCTAGAATAGTGCTGTGGTTTGGATTTAACATGGAATTCAATATGAGAACAACATTGGTAACAATATTGGTAATTGGAAGAGGAAAGCAGATGAAGTAAGCAATAAATATTGTGTACTTTAAAAGTAAAAATGAGTGAAACGTTGAACATGAAATTAAACTGGCAAACTAAAAAACTTAATATTTTATTTCATGTCAAAGTGTTCATAAAACCTTTCACTGAGGAACTTCAGTAAAATTTTATGACGCACAACTATTTTTATTTTAATTGAATTACATGTTTTGGTGAAAAAGCTTCACTGGAAAATTATCAAGTAGCTTTTAACCAAGTTTTATATGAAAGATCTCAAACTGGTATAAATGAGTCATATTTGCCGCTAACAACTATTCATTTAAATCGTTTTCATGGAACAGTTAGCACAATGTTTCTAATTACACTGTTATAACATGCAGTATATTTTATACATTTTATATTAAAATGATATAGTTCATATAAATTACGTATTGCCTTGCTAATTGCTTTTTGGCAAATAAGGACGAGCAAGTACTCTGTACTCTGAGCTGGCTGGTTGTAACGTAGACGTCTGTAGCACAGTGCTGAGTACAAGCCAACATGCTTTCCCTCTCAGCATGCTTTATTAGTTGTGGCTCAGAGCCACTCTAACTGTGGTACGGAGTTGTCTGTGATCTAATGTGGGATGCTGGTATAGCTCTCTGAAAATAACAGATAGACAGACCTAAGATTTTTCTTCTTCCTTCATCTCCTACGTTTAATAGTTAATAAAAGATCTGAGAATTCTACGAGGAGAGGTAATAAACATTTTAAAAAACAAGCAGCAAGCTCGCATTACAATGCATCATTCAAGCACCTGTCACTAGCAATTGTTCAGAGTTAGGATTATTATTTTAATTTATTTTAATGAGAAGACTGCTAGTGCTTTATACTAGCTTTAAACTAATTTAGTGCAAAACTGTGTCATAGACTGAATTGCTTTGTAAAACAGAACTCTCCAATAATATGCAAGCTCCCTGAAGTGTTTTATAGTATAGCTACTTACTCAGCTAGTTTTAGAAGGGGGGGAAAGATTGGAGAAAAAAAATTGAGTGAGCTGGAAAACCTTTATTCTGTATTTGTGCTCGTGTATCAGTGTAGTTCTGAGGATGAAATTGAGCTGGGGATGGAGTAGAAGGACTAATAAAGCTACAGTACTGTACAAAGTATCCAACTGTAGAGCTGAAGGTGGCAAGTTGCAGGTAATTTTTTCTAGGACAGAAATTTTGTAGGTGCTCCTTGACTGCAGTACTAAGGGAGAATCTCAAAGTTCACGGTTGAAAATTATTTTGGAGCAGGGCAATTGCAGCCAAGACCACAGAGGTAGGAAACATCTGATGCTTTGCTTGTATTTCTCCCTTCATCTCTTTTCTCCAGCAAAGAATGCCTCTCAGGTGCTTGATGTTTGCCTGGCAATGGACCTCTTGGCAGTTCCCTATGGACCAGGTACAGGCCATGAATAATTGAAGAGCCTGTCTGTGTGCTTCAGCTTTGTTGTGTATGGTATCTTTTGCCTACTTTGCTTTTCATGACCTATTCAAACTTTGGCCATTCTGTTAAGTTAGTCAGCAAAAGTCACCAGTTAGTCCTTAACTTATATTATGTGTGGGCAAAAATTTTAAAACCAACAATTTTTTAAAGCAAAAATAAGTACCTGCTAACTAACTGTTCTGCTGCCTTGTTTTTCGCAGAATAATTAATGACTGAAAGATCATAATGTTAAATTATCAACAGTATCTATGCATTATTTGGTTTCTTCATCTTTTTGTTTTCATATACAGTTCATTTTGCAAATCAAAATTCAATTTAATGTATTTGCTGTTAATGTAAACCCTACTTGAAATTTAAAAATGCACATGTAGAGTTTATGTCTTAGTGGCATATGTGTCAGAATTGGAGTCACTGTGCTCCACTGTGAAGAACTGGCCACTGTGGAGTAAAGATAAGCTGAACTGTGAGTTAATCAATAGACGTGAGAAAGATAACCTTGGAATGCACAGTTTTAGGTATCAGGTACTCAACTTTGACTTTCTTTCATTTATAAAAGGCCTCTGCCACATTTTATTTATTCATTACAAATGTCTTTGAAATTGGTACAAGTGGGTTTTGGACAAATTATCATATAAGACACTTACAAAGGTGAAGCAAATTGTTACTGAATTACTGATTATTTACTTTTCCTTAATTAAGGTGAAAGAGGATATTCTATTCTTTATACTAAAACATCTGTAATCTAAGCTTCAGAGCATGCAGAGTCTTTTTTTTTTAAAGCTGTTTACTATAATTGTCTGATTTATGAAGACAACAAAATGTGCACTGGTAATCATGTTTCTTAGCTTTGAAGAACACTACTGAATCTGGAGAAGCATGCCTTCTTAGCAGCTTAAGGTATGGAGGCACTGCAGCTATGAAATGTATCTTGACACTTATCTAGGGTAGCATTATGCATCAATGAGCATTTAAATTCAGGTGATATGGCTGGAGGAAATACAGCTAAAGTGTTGACTGCTGTTGTGGAGGGATAGCACTATTATTTGTCCTGTCATGTTTTAGATGAAAATATAGCTGACAATACAGTTGATGTTAAAATAAACCTGGTAAAATCTACCCATGGTATTCTGCTGGGGAGGTAGGGGGAATATCTCATAAGATACAAAATCTGGAGTTTTCATTTGTAAATGGCCTTTGGTCCACCTGCTTCCTAGATCCACCGTTTAGGTTTTAAATGGAAGAGTTAGTCTTATTAGTTGAATTTTGTTTGATTTGATGAATATGTTCTGACCCTTCTTCTCAGGATAGACCATTCATTCTTTCATTGCTTGACCTGATGCTACCCACCTACCTGTAAGCTCTTTGATCGCAAATGCAAATCCAAAATACCTTGTAAAGCAGTTAAATTGTTGCACTGTCAGCATAACGTGATTTTGCAGTTTTACCAGAGGTTAAGGTCCTAAAATATATTCTACTGATGTTATCTACAGTGGTTTCTCTTTTGTGCTTTAAATGTTCTCTCTTAATGTAAAAGTGTGGTTTAGCTCAGTTTCTAAATTTAAGTGCTACTGAAATTAGTTTCAATACAGATTTGGATTATTTCTGGGCTCTTGTAACTAGCTTTTTGTAGTTATTACTTTTTGTTGTGGTTTCGCCCCAACTGGCAACTACGCACTATGCATCCTATCCCTCACTCGTCCCCCAACCCCGTGGCATGGAGAGGAGAAAGACCGTAACAAAAGGCTCAAGATTGAGACAAGGACAGGGAGGGATCGCTCACCAATTACGGTCACAGGCAAAACAGACTCGACTTGGAGTTTGTTTGGGAACAAATCAATTTAATTCGTTACCAGTCACATCAGAAAGGATAATGAGAACCAAAACCAGATCTTAAAACCACCTTCCCCCACCCTTCCCTTCTTCCCAGCTCTACCTCCTCCCCTGCAGTGGCACAGGGGGACAGGGAATGGGGGTTGTGGTCAGTTTGTCACACGCTATTTCCACTACTCCTCCCTGTTCAAGGGGGAGGACTCCTCACACTCTTCCCCTGCTCCAACGTGGGGTCCCTTCCCTCAGGAGACAGCTCTCCATGAACTTCTCTGACATGAGTCTTTCCCGTGGGATGCATGTCATTCACAGAGGTGCTGATGGGCTGCGCCCTGGGCAGGTCGCACCTGGTGGGTCGCACTTGGAGCTGGGGAAGCTTCTCGCAGCTCCTAACAGAGGCTATCCCTGTAGCCACTCCCCTGCTACCAAAACTCCACACATAAACCAAGCACACTGTTCTGTTACTTGCTGAAGGGTGAGGGTGTTTACTTCTAGTTCTGGAAGGAAAAGGCAGGTTACGTAACAACAATTGCTTGTTTGGAGTAAAGTTGCAAATTGTGATTTGGCAAGAAAACGGCAGTTTCTTACAGTGGTTTATTCATAAATCCTTGGTATCTGTGTACACAAATCTCATGCATTTTTTTGGATATCAGTGTCTATGAGGGTCATGCGTATGCTGTACTGGCCTTTGCAGGTAGAGTTGTCCTAATCATCTTTCGTTTCCTTTCTGCATCATGGCTCAGGAAGTACTGTGTGAAGTATTAGCAATGTTAGTGTTGGTCGCGGTAGTCATTTGTCTATTGATAGTCAGGTATTAAGCCTTATAATTAATATGAGGTGGTTCTAGGGGTACAGTGTAAGCAAAATCTATGGTGCTTGATCTTCTCCAGTGTGAATCTATGATCGCAGTTAACATATTGGCTAGTTCAGATGCCTAGAAACACATCTAAGCTATCTGTGGTATTTACCAGTAGGATTGCAGGTTGAGAGTTTTTCAAGACTATTCTCCAGATATTTGAAATTAATTGTTAACAAGAAAAAGGAGACCAACACGGGCATGCTGGAAAATGGGACATCTCTATTGCTTTTAATTTTTTTAACTCCACAAATCTGTGTGGAGTTATCCTTTCCAAATACACTGTTATGTGGCAGAGGCTTCTAGACTAAATCTCTGCTTTGGAAGAGAGACTGACTCTCCTGTCACTTTTGCTATTTTTATCTAGGCAAATCGACCAGGGCTCACTAACACAACGCTTAAGAAAGGTACTTATTTTACAGGAATGTAAACTCCAGGATTCGTGTAATCTGTTTTCACTCCTACTCACCTGTGCTGGAGCAGGAACTGAGGAAGAGATCAAACCTCTTCCTCATCTGTGTTCTTCAACTTGAGAATGGCTGGAGACATGTTGACATTATCAGGGATGTTATGGTCTCTGTCATCCAAAGGAATATGATAGTAAGTCCTGTGTATATGTGCTCAGTAACCTTATGCAGTCATATCTTAAAAAATAAAATAAAATTAAAAATCTTTGGTTGCTGTGTGGTGAGTTACTCTTCTTCCTAAATATCATAGGGGAAGCGGTAATAAATCAGAGAAGGGCTTTGGCAAAATGGAACCAGAGGGGATTGTTCTATCCAACTATTATTTTTACTTTTAAGAGAACGTCATACAAAATACATGGCAGGAGAATATAGCTGATAAAGTCTTACAAGGTGACTTAAAGCTGCAAGTAAAAGAAGTTAATAGTTACATTTTGCCAATGGATTATGTTTGTGCAAGCTATTTAGAAATTAAAAGTAGTAATTCTTTTTAGGATCTGAGACAAAATGCACAAATCCTCATTTAATCAAAGACCTCTTAAGTTGTCTTAGATCTGCATGTCCCCTGCCTACCGTGTATCTGAATATTGAGTCAGATTGTAATGACTTGTGACATGAATAGCAGAGAGAATACATCAGTAGTTTTTAAATTCATCTAGAAATATTTTATTGACATTTAAATGATCAGATGCAAAGAAAGAAGGGAATGACGACTACAAAAACAAAAATAAATGAGTGCTGAAAAACCCATAGCCAATAATATATGAAAAACAAAGAAAGGTTTTTCAATAACTTGAGTTTGAACTTTACAAAAGTATTTTACAAGCAGCTATTAAAGTATGGATGATGGCTTCAAAAATAACCATAAATTATCTGGAATGGGGATAACTATGTGCGACATGCAATAAAATGTCACTTTCAGCATTGTCAGTAATGCTATTTCTTTATAGAAAGTTCCTCTTAGGTATGAAGAGAGATGGATCAAATATGGAATTGTTTTATTCATATGACTCCATTCTGTGGCTGAACAGATTTTATTTTCTTTTTTTTTCCCTTCCACATTCCCCAACACATAGCTTACACTAAATAAAACCGGTTGAGTCAGGCGACTATTTTAAGCACAATTTAGTTCTCCCATTTAGGCCACGCGTGGCAATATATGTATGTATATACAAACACACTAATGTATTAAGAAAAAAGAAAAACAACATCAAATTCTGTCTCTGAATATAACTGTTTGGAGAAATGCAGACCTAACAAAATGTATTCATACTTTATATCTCTCTGGAATGTGATGGAGAGAAATGAGACATTAGAGCTTTGGGAAGGTGAAGTACTGTGTGAACTAGTGTGGCAGCCCTTCTGGATGCTGCTTGTCTCTGAGACTCCTCTATCATTCTTGTAATTTCGGAATTGTACGATTTTTTTTTTAAATAAAAAAAAAACGTTATTTAAATGTTCTGACAGTCTTCCATAAGCCCTGTGATTTAAATTGTAAAGAACCAATTTGATCTAGAATCTGGAATGTTCAAACTGTTTCCACATATTCCCCACATTTTATTCTTCCTGAGTTTGAGTCACCCTGCTCTCTCACCTTTAGTCCTTTATTGGTATTTTACGGAATGAAGAGATTTTCTGAATTCTTATTTGTCTGATCATAGAAAGTACTCTGCTCTTTTCAACCTGTGGTCTGCAATTCATTCCAGCTTATTCTCCAACATCAGGGATCCCTGTGTTTACATTGTTCCATTTTCTGGTTTTACATATCTCAGCCAAACTTCCTCTCTTCTTAAAATAAACATTTAATATTTATTAGCCTTGGCATAAGCATGCACATGGACTTTGTGTGTCTAAGTATGCTTCACAGGCATGTGCACATTCTCGCGCGTCTAAGAAATGGAAGGAAAAACAGACACTAAAGTTATTGGGAAGAAAATTATGGTATTATAATAGGGTGTGAGAAGCATATGCATGGTAAAAAAACCTGAAGGGTTCATGGTGAACAGGTTGCCCAGTGAAGTTGTGGATGCCCCATCCCTGAAAGTGTTCAAGGCCAGGTTGGATGAGGCTTTGAGCAACCTGATCTAGTGGCAGGTGTCCTTGCCCATGGCAGGGGAGTTGGAACTAGACAATTTTTAAGGTCCCTTCCAACTCAAACTGTTCTATGATCCTATGGCGGAGGGCTCTATTTTTTAAATGTGTTTTTTTGTTGGATACTGAAAGTCGTGGGGGAGGTGTCCAGTGTTAATTTGTAAGAAAATAAGCCTTACTCTTTCTACTAATTGTGGGTCAACTTATTCTCCTGGGAAGAATCTTTTTTTTCTTAACATTTGATTCAGATGGTCTGTCTTTTACATTGGGTAGAAGCAAATAGAGCTCAACTGAAATGACAGGAGTGTCAGCAAAAATAGCTTTATCTGCCTGTATAGGTTTCTACAAGCTGTTATGGTAATTTACCGGTGGAATCTTTCATTTCCAGGCCAATCATTGCAATCCTTATCATATTGCCTAGATCCTTTAATTTGCAGTGCCTGCCAAGATAGGCAAAAGGTCACTTTCAGGCACCCAAAAATTTTGCTTTCATTTGAGTAAGGTGAGGATTTTGTGACAGGCAATTGCTAGCAATATATATGCAAATGCACTCTATCTCTCCTAGATAGGTACTTGCTGGAAAAAATGCAAATACATGCTTTACCTTACCACAGTATTTTCTATAGGACAAAGCAAGATCAACATTTATTATTGTCTTGGCCCTTACTATAAATACTTCTCTTCATACAGTATTTTAAAGTACTTGGTCTACCAACTAAGTCCCAACATGGATATTAAATATATATTTCTTTGTTTAAACAGTGAGAATTTGACTGTTTTTATGATAATGATTTTTGTCTGTTTCTGCATATTTTTTCTCTCAGGAAATTTCAAATCTTGCTCATGTTGTTTAATGAGCTGGCTGGTCAAGCATCTGATGCCCCGGTGGGAACTTTCAAAGTCACTGAACACATTTTTACTTAAATCTAGCTGACATTTCTGTCTGTTTGATTTAATGTATGATTTCTGTAGTTACATTACCAATCAGATGGAGCACAGTACAATCCTTCCTCGACTCTATAAACACGCACGTATCACGCACAGAACTGGGCTTTTTGCAGTTGGTCCACACAGCAAGACTGGTTTCGCATACTGCTGGTTTCAGAAGGCTTTGAAAGCTAATTGTAATTAGAAATAAAATTTATAACCTGTAATGAAAATTCTGAGTGCAGAATTGCTCTTCAGTATTTTTCCATATTGTTTATATTTTATTTCATTCTCTTCAAACATCTTAAAATATTTCCTGCCTGCATGCTTCATGCTCTTGCTGTGAAGCATGCAAATATTAATGATAGGACTTTTGAACAATTGTTAATGAATTTGTTTAGTGAAAATCATAACTTAAAGAGTTTTTGGATCTTAAGGAAGTTTAGCGTTCCTCCTGCTTTTGCCTAGAAGGCATCTCTCTTTGTGCTGAGAGTAAAAAAAAAATAACGACATTGCATCTCGGAATAGTTCATGTATTTTAAGTGTCAGTCTTCATCTGTCTTGTTTCTTTTGGGGGCCAGTGCCTGCAAGCCCCAAAATTTCTTGGACATGTTGCCTTCCCTGCTCCCCTTCTGTGTCTTTAGTATACAGTAAATAAACTGATAAACATTTTCAAGAGAAGGCAGCCTACAGATCTGTCTTTTGGCTGGCAGCAGTAATACCCCGAACTGTTATATATAGATGTGCACTGAGTTAAATCAGAGATACCCCCTAGAAAACAACACTAAGCTCTGAGCTCATGTGGGTTTTGATAACTATAGAGAAGTGTCTTTTAAGTTCGTATACTTTCTCATAGCAGTTCAAATTTCCCCCCCTCCCCAAATTAAAATAAATTATTCCGCTTGAAGGGGAGAGTAGCTCCTGGTCATGTGATTGCCAAATAATGTACATATGACCTCATCCTAGTTTTTGAGATATGTTGAGAAGAAAGATCCGTGTTGCCTTCTTTCTCAATAACAGATTGTTGAGGTGACAATATTTTCCTACTGAAGGTGTCTGAAAAATTAGCTGCTTCTAATCTATTCTTGCTTTTCTAGTAATTAAAAAAAAAAGCTTTGAAGGGTGAAAGAGAAAAATGCTTTTTTCTTCCTTAAAAATAATGGGGTTTTTTGTAGTTTGGTTTTTCAGTTTAGAAAAAAAAGCCAGAAAGCTGTGAAAAACATGTTCTTATACTTTTCTTACTCTTAAAACAGTAATAAGATAGGAAATAATAATTTTAAAACATTAAATTAATTATATTCCCCTCCCCCCCCTTCTTCATTTCTTGTGCGTGCAATAAGACTTTAGGACATGGTAAAGCAGAGGGGGAATCCTGTGATTTTAGCGTTTTAGTCCCAGAGCTGCTGTTCATGAGGCATGAACTAACAGAAAGTATGTCTGCAATCATTTGATTTCTGTGAGGTTTTTGAGTACAGCATGTTGAAGTTAGTCTAATATTGGGAGGGGAGAAGTAAGTTTTCAAGGACCTAATTATTGAATCCATTAAAAGGAAACAAAACAAAAAGCATGGGCTGGATCTCCATCACGTAATTCTACACTTTAGAGTAAGTAAAACTGTCCTCACAAAGTACTTTGCAAGCTCTTTTGCACCATTCATTGCTGGCGTGCAGCCAGTGATGGGAGCTGCAGCCCAGCTTGCTCTAGCTGCCAGTGTTCTCTTGTGTAGGAAGTGAGCCCAAAATAGCATGTCTTCTTACTACCTCCCTTCAGGGTGCTTTAGCAATTTCTCAAAGGTCAGTAGAAACTAGTATCAATCAGAGTAGCTTTGTGTTTGCTTTTAATGTATGCTCTTACAGGTAGTGGAGAACAAAGTTGCTTTGAAATGCCATTCTGCTGCCTCTTTCCCTGGAATACTCTGAAGTTTTGGCCGTGTGTGAGGATCCAAGGCAAGATGATTTGCTGATGTCTCACAGGTCAACATGAAGCTAGTCCAGCTGAGTAGGCTAAAAATGCTGTCTTGGTCAGTTTGCTCAGGCAAGGGTAGTATCATAACCTGTATTCATTCAGTAGTCTGGGATAAAATGAACATGCCCTTAGAATTAGAAATAGCCCATCTGGCTCGCAGTCATTTAATCTGCTTACAAGCACAGTCCCTCTTGAATATTCTGCTTGGTTTATAAATCCATCAAAATATCCTGATGGTAGATAACAAATATATTTGAGATGGATCTGGGGAAAAAAAAAAAAAAAGTGGAGTAGAGGATTTTGAGTTTTGCTTTCATTTAAAGATGAAGTAGAGTTTCACTGGGAGGTTTAGTGACAACTTGATATCATTTAGACAGTGATCTATCTGAAGAAAGATTAGTGTTAATTAAAGTGGCATTGGAGAACTTCAGCAGATGACAGCAGCCAAGCTGGCTAGAAGCTATTTTTAGAAAATTGACTTCATTGCATTAAGTATGACTCATTTATTAAGCTAACAGATGAATCAATAGCTCAGCTTCTTACGGCAGTCACTGAATGTGGAACCGTATATGATGACTGTGTTCATATCTTTGGTCAGAACTCAAATTATAAAAGCTGAACAGTATTGATTCTGCCCAAGTGCACGTGTCTTGCACATGATGTAGCTATGCAATAATAATCTCGTGAGCCCATTGGCACATGCATATATAGAGGGACGCAGGGGAAAACCAGACAGAAATCCAACTTGCAACTATATGGAAAATAACACTGTGATAATTTTAACCTTATATTCAGAATAAATGCTTTAAAAATGAGAAATTCTGTTTCCAATTTATTGAGACATACAGCAAAGAGGTCATAAAAGGATAACTTATTAAAATAATGCACAGTTTATTGTTTTCACAGAGTTGTAATTAATTTTTCTTTAAGTTTTGTCTTCCTGACTTCTCTTCCTATTTGGGCTGTGGTTCATTGTTTCTTGCCTCCATTTGAGTGCAGTTTTCCTGTTTTTTTAACTTTCCTTAACTTGGAGGAAGCTCAAGTTTTCCCTTTACAGTGATAAGGCTGCTTTAATTTGTGAAATAGTAAAGCTTCCATCTGTTCTAATACAACTGTATTGGCCTCACTTCAGTTTATTTCTTCTATTTTGCTAATTTCTTCAGTTGCTATAGAAACCTCACTTTCCACATTCTCCTGAATCTTTTTTGTGAACTTCCTGCAAACCCAGTCTATGTATTATATGTCAACCTGAGATGCGCTTTTTTCCTCAATTTCTTTGGTTTTTGTATATTATTTGCTATAATACATGCTGTTTTCCATAAGTTGGACACACCAATTAATGTATTGATTTTCAGTTTGCTGTGATTTTGCTGTTCTTTCTTACCATTCACCACAATGTTTTTGTTTTACTCAGTAACTTGTGTGTGTGTGTGATTTTTGTGTAGTCTCTTACGCTGTGGACTCACCTGACTGTGGACAATTTGTAATAGCAATTTGGTAACACCAAACTAGGCACTTTCAAGTTTCTTTTCAGAGTATTTACTGAGGTTGGAATGAACTGGGATTTAGGATTTTTGAGTGAAAAATATGCAGCATGTTTCACAATTGGTTCTGCCTCTTAAGTTTGTTTGGCAAGTGAGTTGTATGACATAATATTTTGTGTGTGACATTGAAGCTAATCAAGATGTTTTGATGGGAAAAAAAGCAGACTGTTTTAAAATTTTATCTATATGTTATTGTTCACTACTTATAGGCTGCCAAATAGGCAGCTTAAATCCTTTATTTTTATAGATACATTATTATATAGTAAAAACGAAAATTCTATTCCTCACATATATCATACTTATGACTAGTAAAAGAGTTCAGGCTGATTAACTGGATCTTTGCAGTGTGTGTGCTGCCTTTAAACTTCTATGAAACTCATAATCAAACTTTATACAAAAAGTCAAATGTCTTTATGATGTCCTCTATAGTACCAGATTTAACTGACTATCTGCTGCGGTGGATCTCTCTTCTGAGAGTTACAAGATGGAGAGAAATCTAATGTTCTGAAATGAAGAAAGTATAGATTTCCTTAAAAACTTCTTTTCAGCTCTGAGACATTTATAGAATTTTATATATATGTGTCGCTGGTTCTCTTTCAGTTTCAAATTTGTTACTATTTATGTATGTAGTCTGGATTTTCAAGCTGAAGATGTCAGTGTAAGATTGAAAATGTATTAAGATAGAGATGTTGAGCTGGAGCTATAGGTGAGAGACTGTTTAAATAAACAGTAACATAACTTTTAATATATCTTTTTCTTTCAAAAATGTGGAATTGTTGTAAATGACATTTTACTTTAAAATGCACTACCATTTGGGCTGCAACTTGGCAGATTCAGAGTATGTTAAACTCTTGACACAAAGCTTTGCAGAAGTATTTGCAAAAAAAAAAAAAAGATGCTAATTAATGGTTTAAGCAAGCCAGATGGGTTTACTGAGTCAATTATTTTGATTTGTTTTTTTTTTTTTTCTGATGTATTCCAAGAAAGTGCTTAATAGTTGTGCCGAGGGTAGCCAATAAAGAAATCTGCCAGGTGGAATTCCCTGCTGGTGGAGTGCTGGCAGCAAAGGCTCTGTCCTCCTCTTCTGCTAGAGGATAGAAAGTCAATGAAGTTATTTTCTGGGTACTCCAGAGTGCCGACAGGAATGGATCTGAAAGAACTAAATAAAAAATGTTTTCTTACAGGCCTTGTTCCAGTAGCAATAGGACTGGTCACATGCAATGGTAACATGCACTGATCTGAGCCGTTCTTTGCCACAGTATGATGAAGCAATCTTCATCATGATGTTGAAACCAATTTCTTGTAGCAATCTCTGGAAGCACCATTTGAACAAAGGTCAGGCGTAGTGAAGAACAAAAGCTCATGTTTGTACTTGCACTGGCAAAAAAAAGTTTCAGTTGTCTCCAATGTTCAACTCCATTCGTGATCAGCAGCAATGGAAGTTGCAGAGCAAATGAGAGAGCAATTGCATCACTCTAGTTATTCATGATGAATTTGAATGCTGTGATGTCTGGACCCTGTCTCTACCTCAGAAATCATACTTGATATTACTTGGAGTGATGATGGACTTCAGACTTGACTTTTCCTGTGCAGACTTGATCTTCTGTCTGAAGCCTTCAAAATGTTCATTTCTGAGAGCGACTTAGTCGTAGAGATATGGAAAGGCAGGACTTATGGGGAAAATCTTAATGTATTTTCTGTGTTACTCTCTTCCCCCCTTTTTAAGCTGAGTAAACAATGTGTGTAAAAATTTCAAGATTGAATGTAAGGAAATACATCAGTGTAGAAATGCTGACAATTGAAAGGAAAAATGCAGTAATAGGGGGATAATACAAACACACATTTGATAGCTGTCTACTGCTTTACAATAAATCGTTGCTTATGTGATTTTCATTTTTGTAGGACCCAGAAAATGACTAGTGCTGCTGTATAGAGCCAGCAGGGAGGTCATTAGTGCAGTTATATTTTTCGACCTGAATTGTCACTTATAATGATACTGCTTCATGAAATAGAAGAAGCCATGTCTGCAAGTCTCTGGGGAAAACGTAATATTTACCACCATTTATAGGACATGCTATTCATGCATCTTCAGTATGTGAACTGTTCTTTGCCATAAAGTTTTGCAGGATGTAGGCAAGTCAGTTCAATGTGGAACAAAACCCCTGATTTTTCTACTTCATTGCCAACTATTGCACATCACCCGCGTTTTATTATCAATCATGAACTCCAGAGTTTTTTTCAAATATGGAAGCTGTAGAGTCTGTGTGGTGTGCGAGTTCTGTACATGCACATCTAATTAAAAAAAAATTCAAGTTCTAGAATTGCATTTGGGTACATATAAGACTGTAGAGCACCTTAGTGAAATACTGAGCACAAAGCACATCAGGCTTCAGAAATTTAAACCCATCCATACAATTTAGACAACAAACAAGAAATCGTAGAATATGATGACTGGTGGCCATTAATATACAGAATGACATCCTGGTGATGGTAAATCTGCTTGGTTGACCTAATTCTTATCTTTCAGGCTAGTGAAGGACACTTTGTTTCTAGTGTTTATGTTAATCATATGAATGTTTTTCTTTGGATAAAGAAAGGAAAGGGATTTCTTTTTTTTTATGTTTGGGATGTTGGTGGGTTTTACCTCTAAATTGGTAGGAGGGATATTTGTGGTTTTGAACAAGTCATGACACCATTAACATGCTGTGCTTTTGTGTTACTGATTTTGAGAACATTTTTCTTCTGATTTCAGAGAATATTTTTCTTTTCCTGATTTCAGGTTGGGTGGGACTATATCTGCATACAAGATAGTGCCAGACGAAATAGAAGAAATCAAGGTACAGTATTACTGCCTTTCAACACTGAATTTCTTTGCTTGGAGAATTACAGAAATGTTACGTTAAAAAGCCATGTTATTTCTTGCTTTGAAGTATATCATAGAGGGGAAAAAGACGTCTAAAGCAAAATCATTAGATCTATATTTAGGCATCTAAAATAGATTTTTTTTTTTTTTTATTTTACAAGTACAATTTAACTTCAGTAAGTTGACTTTAGTAGGGTTTGTTTGATGCCAAAAACTTGTGTAATTCAACATATTTCTGTTTTGTTACCCAAAGACAGATGCAGGACTACTGTGAACATTGAGTTATATTTTCATAACAAAAAGTATATGTAAATGTAGTGTCCTTTTCCTTTTGAGATCAAAAGCACATCCATTTTTTTCAATATTATCTGTCTTAAGATGGGGATAGTATGAAGTCATTGGTACTCATTAAAGGATGTTTCATTTTGAGGAGTGACAACAATAAATACTGAAGTTTACCTCCAATGCTATGTGCATTATAACAAAACTCACTTTAGCCAAATCCACTCATGGAAAGTGCTCCAGCAATTTGTGTCAGTTTTGTTCTTCAGTGGAGTAAAAGATGGCTACTAGGTGTGAATTTGGCCTAGATCTGGTAGTATGGTCTGTGTAGCTGGTTCTTTATTTGATTGGTAGTCAATCAGTCTGACATACTGCTTGCTCATTGTGATTACTTAAACCATTGTGCTGTTTCATATACTCATTTTTAGCTGTGCAAAGAGAGTCAAGAGTAATTTAAAATCTAGTAAAGGGAAATGGTTGCGTAATCATCTGATCTAGACATGACTTTGTAGTGTGTAAAGTTGTGAGGATTTATTCCTCCTTATTTAGCATCAAACCCACTGCAAGCAAATACAGTGACTGCCTGTATCTGCATCAGTCAAAGTTATCACTTTGTCGTGATCAAAATTTATTTCTCTCCTCTGACATTCATGGACTCCACTATCCTGAATTATCAAGAGGATCATGATTTATTAAGATAGATCCAATATTTAGACTTTGGTATTAGAAAGAAAGAAAAAGGTTTTCAAAACTTATTAGTGTTATGTAATATTTTCATGATATTCAGATAACTGCACCAAAACTATAAAACCAAAAATCACAAAAACCTTAAACCGTAATGTTTCTCCTTTAATGTAAGAAATCTAAGCCCGCTGATATTTGCTAATGTTGAAAACAGAGAAAAGGAAGCTGATATTTCTGGCTTCATTGTGCAAACTGAGTTTAGTGAACAAAGAAAAATGGAACGGAGGGAAATAAGAAATAATCTTATTTTTAGGAGCTTACTGTTTTAGGCAACGTCAGTAGTCACAGGAATGTGTTTTCTCCCGACCTGCTAAGGAGGCCTGTTCTGATTTTTCAGCCCTTTCTTACTCAGCTGATGTTTAAATGCTTGAGATCCTAGGAATCAGCAAAGGATGATTTCCTCATTGATCTCTGTTGTCCCAGCATGGAAGTGTGGAGAGAGGATTGTATTATTCTAAGTCGGAGCTATTTAAAGGGTTTGGAAAAAATCACCTCCTTTACTTATCTCCAGTAGCTGTCTTGTTCTGGTAATGGAGTTTTTAGGTTGTGACTGAAGTCAGCCCATGTCTCACACCTTAGATGATTGAACTTCTCAAGCTGTAATACGATAGGTATTATTCATATGAAATAAGGCGCTATTGGAAGATGCTAAGACACACTAGCAGTGAGTATAATGGACAAATCTATATCAAATACGGAAAAGTATTCTTTTCCATATATGGATTTTGAATAGCAGCTGGCAAACAGGGAGATTGAGTATCCTTGCAGTAGATAAAGGAGGACTCTTAGCTTCTGAAAGGTTCTCCAAGCAGATTTGAGCAGAAGAAGGAGAGAGGAAGAAATATAAGAGAAAGCAAATGAGGCTGTTGGAACGTTACTTCTAGAGAGGACAGGATTTTCTTCCATGCATAATAGTTCCGTTATTTTGCCTCACAGCTATCCCGCCCTTATTTAAACATGAAATATTAAGGGGTTTAATTTGATGAAATATGCAAGAAGAATAGCTCCAGTTTTAATATATGATTTAACTTGACAGATTGCTGAATTATATTCGCAGGAGTTGGAATATTCATGTTTTCTGATAGTCCTTACAAAGTAAACTGCTTGCCTAAATGGCAAAGGAGGGTACTTTATCAGGCAGAGAGCAATAATTACTATGACAAATAAATAAGAAGTCTCTTTGACAGCATTTCCGTATATTCTAGAAAAGGTGGTAGATTAACCTTTTACAGCTCAAAATAATATATGAGGAAAACAGATGTATTGATTTTGTTAATTCACGTAATTACATCTTTGGTACGACACCGTTGTAAGCAGAGACTGTATCTCTGAGTTTATGAAGAGTAAAAGCTCTGTAGACCTTAATATACCTACCCCTTAAAAAATATCCTTAGTGTATTAGTAAGTTAAAAAATAACCTATATATTATTTTTATATATGAGATATTTTTTTTTGTCTATATTACAATATCTGGCAAATTTTGACATATGTTTATAATGTTTCCATTCTGGAATGTTTAGAATATATTTATCCTTGCATATGAGTGTGATTTTATTAAGTGTATGTATGTACTGTGAGATCTTATATCGTTTATGTATCTGAAATATTGCCTGTACATATACATGCCTATTTCTTTGAATGCTTATATGATCAGTGTTGGATATAATCAAAGCAGTGCATCCCACTTAATTAAATTAAGTAGTGTCTGGCATGCTTGTAGGCATATGAATTAGGAGTATTTATGGCAGAAGTGATAGCTTGTACCCTAACTACCCTTGTGCACCTTACCAAGGTTAGGAACAATTGTGTGGAACCAATCATGAGTATGGTTCCTCAGCATCTGTATCAGTCTGCAATGGAGTGTGGTGTAACTTACCTTCCCAAGATTTTTGTTATACGTACTTAGATTCCCGAAGTGAGAGCACTCAATGGGTAATCATATGGAACATCACATGTTTCCATCCTGAAAACTTTTCTAGAAGGTAGAAATGTCTTCTATCACAGGATCTTCAGGACAATGCTTCAATAAGAGGAGCTTTCAGAGGAGGAAGACCTGAGTCAATGCCTGAATGAATCTACTGCCATCTGCATTCCTGTGATTTTTCTACACCAGTTAAAGCAATGGCACTTCGTTTGCAGTACCTGCTGGTTTTAAAATACTGCAGGAACTGATGAAGACAGTTAGTATAGGAATTACAGTGTATTTCTGAGGAAGTGTCACGGTTTTGACTTTCTCTAGGCTTCTATTCTCATCAGTATTATTCATCCTGTAGGCAAGGAGCTTTTCAAACTTGCAAAAACGCATTGGCAGATTTCAGCCTTGCTCCTCGTTCACTGTAGTAGTGTTATGCCTAAAGGAAAGGTCTTCCAAGCCGAATAATTTCATGTACATAGGGACTGGTGAGCATATGAGGCAACACTGGTTTTGAAGAAGGTCTTCTGTTTGGAAATTAAAGCAATTGCATTTGAGAGGAAAAGAATAGCAGCAAACTTAACATTTCTTTATTTCTAGTTCATGACATTCATGACAATACAGCTTAGTGTACAACGTGGAGTTTGTCTCAAAAGTAGAGAGCAATTTATGACTATTAGTGATGAGGGAAAGTTTGTGTGATCTGCCTGTAGATAGTTTTGTATGTAAGCATCTTATGGCTTATAATACCATAAGAGATGGTCTTTTTGATTGCAGGGTCCTGGCATTACAAAGGAAATCCATGATGTTGTGAAGGATTGTTACTCTAGAGGAAGACTTGATGAATGAGAAAACCACTCTAACAGATTTCTAAAAAAATACTTGATTTGCTAGGACGTGCAAGTTAACAGTAGAAAGGAATTTAATTGTGGTGGTGGTTTTTTTTAAGTGTTTCCCCATATGCTTTTCATGATGGCATATGCGTGCATCTCATCACCTCAAGATCAGAAACTAATTTGGCAGCAGGTTTTCAAGCCGTAAAAGCGATATGCACAAGAAAGACATTGCCATTGTATTTCATTCTTGTAATACCTGTGGTACAAGGCAGCTACTCCAGTGTAGAGAGCAAGGTTAAATGGTTACCTTCTCTGTTATTCAATTTCAAGAAATCTTGTTAGAAATTTTTCTTAGTACTGGTTGTAAATTTGTAAATTTAGATGTAAAGCAGTTCTGGAGGAAGATAGGAATTTTTTTTAGTTCCATTATCCACCTTTTCACACAGAGACATACTTTATGCTTCTCAAAGAATACCCATAATTCTTTTATAGTTGCTCTTCAAATGGAAGTACATATGCATAAAGTATTGAAGGCCACATTTAGAACTACAGACTTTTTCCCCTGAATAATGATAGGATAGCAATCTTTTTCTTCAGAAGTATGTGTTCATGTAATAGTTTAATATATGAGAATCCTTTTCATTAATAGCTGCAATACATTCCTCTCAGATTGTCTTCAGTCTGTGAGGCAACAGACTCCAGTGATAAAGGTCCAAGAGCAGAAAATTATGTAAAAAATGTGGGAGAGGAGGAGGTAGCCAGAAGAGAAATGGGGAACACTGTGTCTTCTTAGAGGTCAGTTGCTCTAGATGATTTAGGAATTCATGGGATTTTAAGTTTTCCACACAATTGAATTTGGGAACACCTTATGAACAAAGTGAGCTGCATTTCAGAGCAAAGCTAGACTTTCTACCATCAAAAATAAGCATCTTTGAAATGATTACAAATAAAATCAGTCTATTCAGAGGCTTTCTTGGAGATCATCTGGTTTGTAGACCTTGCGGTGTCCTATACCTACATAATCCTGTATGACAGAATCTGTTCTTTATGTCAGTAGTAGTAGCTGATGAAACTCATGCAAACTCTCCATGCAGCCAAGAGATGCTGGCCTTGATCCTTCGAAGCATTTTCATGTTTATCAATGCGTGGAAAAAAATAAGTAGCAATTTGTCAACAAGTGCTGGTTTATAGTTCTGTATCCAAAAAAAAACCAAATGAAAGGAAGGTAGTCATTAGTACTGTGGTGGATAGTCCATATGAACAGAGTTGTGGTTAAAAATATTCAGATTTCATAAAACTGGCTTCATATCTCGATAGCGGGTGGCAGGGCATTTAAATATTTCTTGCATCTTCTACAGAATCAGCAATGCATTGTATAAACAAAGAAATGTGCTGTCATCCCAGTTTTGCACAGGAGTTTGAGTCCTGGATCTGTTTTATTTCATCATTGTATTGATGTTCATCTGCTAAGTGTATCAACATTTTCTGAGAAGTGGGACGTGTTACCTTAGAATAACTTTACATCTTATCTATTTCCCTGTAATTAAAGTTTACCTGATGTACATACAGATTTCTTCCAGAGTTAATTTTTAAATCCTGCATTAGTAGTCAATCACTGATTAGTATTCTTTTTCAAGCTACATATGACTCACCAAAAAAAATGTAAATTGCATTGTTTAGATGACACAAAGAACTTTGAGTTTTTACTTACTCTATTAATCCTTAAATGATCTTACAAACTTTTGTTGTTTCTGTGCTGGAGAGAATGAAAGGTTTGTGTGTGAGATGATGTGACAAAATCGTGAAACACATTCTATGAAACAAAAAAATGCTTTCCTTTAATTGTTTGTCTGTGTGTATGCATTCATGCTATAAGCACATATGTAGACTCACTTAGGCTGGAGATTTGCATCCCTTGCAGTATTGATAATGTGCTCGTGGCTCTTTCTCTCCCTATGCCATGCATTTGTGCTCCGTTCTTTTAGTTCTTGTCAAGAGCTGAATGTTTATGTTGTATTGTATCGTATCGTGTTATATTGCTTCCAGTTGACTCTAATGTCGTTATGTGTTGCGTTATGTCAGTTTTTCTTCTCAGTAGTCCTTTGTTGGTTTAAGTTAGTTTTGTTGTCTAAAACTGGTATTTCCCCTTTTACTGGAAAGTGCAGGCTGTATTACTAGGTTTTGGCTTAGAAGCTAGGTTTTTGGAGCCAAGTCTGACTCTGCAAGCCTGAACCACTGTCCAGGCACACTCACACCAGTGAAATGAGTGTTTCATAAGAATGCCTTTTCTATTGTGGGATTTTTTTCCCCACCTATGAAGCCAGTAGTTGTTGTGGATATCGGTTTTGACTCTTGGATTGTTTCTACTCTGATAAGTTTGAGATTCTTCTCGCTTGAAGGACATGACTGTTCTCCGTGCTATAGCTACTGCTATCTGAAGTTTTTGTATAGAAACTCCTTAAGGAGTACTGACTGAGGGGGCTTTTCATCTGTTTCTCTCATCTTCGGTGGATGATGGGTACTCACTGCAATCACAGACCTCTCAACCAGAAGAACACTTTTACAAAAAGAATGTAAAATGAGAGATGACCGAAGTGGTTGTATTGCTGTTCCCTGATTATTGGGCAACTGGATTCAGCCCTGCCTTTGTGGATGTTCCCTGGCATTTGATGGGATTTCTTTTCGGCCCAGGGAGTTGCTGCCGTTGCCAGTATTACAGACGTACTCCATTTTTTCTCTCTGCCTTGCTGCTTCTGTACTGTTTTGAGAGATGTGCATGACGTAAACCAAGCAACCGGCGTGGGGGAAGCTGAGCATCCTCTCTTTTTGGCACCTGGCACTGAAATGGCCGATTTACTTTTTTTGATTTGGAAGAGACACTAGCAAGTATCTGGGAGTGGCCCAAATTTCTTTACATCTGCTCGTGATGAAACTCTCATCACTATTAGGACTGCTGAGTGCATCGCAAGCACTCCTCTGCTTTCCTGGCAAGGACATCAAATGACTACTAGATGCTCTGGATGAAAAAGTATACTCACTAACTTTCCTCATGAAAATAGAAATTAACACTTCTTGTTTTCCTGCTGTCGTCCATCTTACATTTCATAGGCTCTGTGGCCTTGGAGACTGCATGGCTCCAGAAATAACAGAGGAGACCACCTCACCAAGCTACCTTCCTCTTACAAGGTGTCTTGAATATAGAAAATGCTGAAGCATTGTTTTTAATTCCTGTTCTAATGTGAGAAGGATTTCAACTAATGCATTTTATATTTTATTGTGAAACTTGGTCTTATGAACATCCAGAAAAAGTTTAGCATGTCTTTTGCAGATCATGGAATATTGCAGCATGGGGAAGAGAAGGGCAGTAAGTGCATCCATTTAAATGGGAATGCCATGCCAACAACATAAAATCACTTTAGTAATATTATTATTGACTTTACAAAGCAAACAAAATAATTCTGTAGTTCTCCTGCAAAGAGAGAAGTGTCTGTAGGATGAAAAAAGAAGAATAGCTGAAAATTAATTTACAAGACAAACCAGTATTGTTGATATTTCAAGACTTTCTGGTTACCCAGCATTTAAGCATTCTCGATGCTGTTGCCCTTAGACAGGATATTGATGTGTATCGGATTTTTCATTACCACAGTCCTGTTCGTCTATTAAATCTTTCTTCACTAAATACGTTAGAAATAATTTTCCAGCAAAAAATATTTCTGCTTCTCTCTGTGGCCATAGTAACCAATTTTCTCTGACTTCCTCCTGGCTTTCTTTCATTTTCCATCTTTGCTACATACATATCACTGTACCAGTCATCACCTGAAACCTAGTTAGGTCTTGGGGCATCTTCTTGCTTGCTCTAACACAGTTCTTGTGCTTTTCATCTGACCTAATATACTGGGCAACATTTTCAGTGGCTTCCGTTCTCACTGGAAAAGTCAATTCTTAAATGAGATCTCACTTAGCCGGGATGAGAGGAGAAAACATAGCTCAGCTTCATTAAGCAGTACATAGCTTTTGGCAAGTGTATAAATTATTTGAGTTTATGTAAAAGCTCTAATCATTTTCCATGTGACCTGTTACATTAAATTTTGTTTGGTTATATTTACTCTGTAAAAATGTATTCTAGTGACTTTTTTTGAGATCTATGAAGGATATTTAATGTTGTCCTACCATAACTGGTAACGTCATAATTGGTTAGGGATCTGACCGAGTTTGAGGGAGATCTAAAGTATGATCTTTTCTTATGATAAATAGATTTCTGTAAGTTCTTTCTTTTTATGATTGTCAAAATGCATGAATACTGGTACTGTATATATAGGAAAAAAGGAGATCAGTTGGGTTTTTGAAAAAAAACCAAACACTTTAGGGTTTTACAGCTATTTACGAGTAGTGTCTTAGTGAATTATGAAAATTATTTGTAGAGAAATTAAGTAAACTGCAATAAGAACGTTGAAATACTGAGTGATTTGGTGACAAACCATCTGATCAAATTCAATGGAAGTAAATGTTAAGTGATATGTATTGGAGGTGTGAAAAAATTCTAAATTTACATATAAAATAGAGGTGTCTAATTTGACTATTGTGATCCAAGAATAAGGTCTGAGAAGTGTGCTGAGGTGGTTACTGTTAGCTCAGTATTCAGGAGCAACTGAAGTGGCGGGGGGCGGGGGAGGAAGACTCTGAGGAATTACTAGGAAAGGAACCAAGATCAGAACGCAAAACATTTTCTGTTATGTATGAGCCTCTAGTGCCCCACCATAACAATGGAGTGTGAAGGGCTGATCTTTTAATCACAAAAAATGACACAGTAGGGCTGAAAAAGATTTAGATTCAGATTATAAAAATCACTGAATTTATAGAAGCACTTCCATATGAGGAACAGATAAAGAGTCTGAGACGGATACATCCACAAGTGGCACATTTGATTGCATTTCAGCAGCATTCTTCCTTATTTCTACTGCACTTTTGAAATTAACTCTCATGCTTAATTTATGCAAATTGTAAGACTGCCTGAAAGCAGACACTGAAGCTTTGACTATATGTCTTCTATTGGTTGATAATCTACTGATTGTAAGGAAAAAAAGAAAAAACAAAAGCAAATAAGGAGTTCCTACTAACCGAAAACATTCACTTAAAACTACTGAAACTAAAACCTTATCTGGTTACAACACAGCAGTCATCTCTCCATCAGAAACTGGTTCAATACGTTGTATTTTTCTGAAAAAGATTTGTAACTGGTAGACTGCACATAATTCTGCTAAAATAGTGTTGTTTATTTTGCTTTCATAGTATTTTTTCTATCTAGATGTTTTTTTTTATGTTGTATTTTAATGGCTTGATTGGAAAAACACAGTAGGAAGACACTAAAGACTGTGATATGCAGGGAGTAAACTGTATTAATAGAGTGAAGCCTAGTACTTCAATGCGTGATTACACCTAATTAAACTGCTCCGATAATGGAAATTTTTGCAGCACCCTAATCCTATTGGCTACTCTATCATATGTAAGGTCCACTGTCTAAAACAGAATAGGAATCATGAAATATTTTTAACAGAAAACCAACTAAAAACTTCCTTCAAGGAAATATCGTAAGGGAATAGTGTAAAACAGTATTAACAGACATGTTGAACCATGTAGCCAGAGGCATTTTATTTGCTCAGATGCTTTCTTTTATCAGATGGACGAGATTCCTCACGATGAGATTTCATGCTGATGAGCTTTGTCTGAGCACAGATATAAACTGGAAGCTTCAAAGTGGATTTTATGTTTTGTTGAGTTTCTTGGGTAAGTGGCTCATCTCGTCTCTGACAGTGCACAGAGCTGGATGTTGGCTTAACTGATGTCCTAACGGCTTCCACAAATGGATGTCATCTAGCTAAACAAAATCAGAGCAATGTGCGTGGAGATGAAATTAGAAGTACCTTTCTTAGCCCTAGCCACTGCATCCCTAGCACCAAGAACTGAACTTTTATCTTGACCCATGTATGTGTTACCAAGTCCTGTAAACCAATAAAATGCACCTGTCTATAAAGTAAAGCATTTGGTGCTGGAGATCCAGCAGTCACGTTGTATGTTTTGATATGTTTTATTTCAAACTACTTCTAGTATGATTCTGTGAATTGTGTGCCTGTTAACAGCTGGAGTGGATTACATGCATTGCTGAAGTTCATCTTCCAAATAAGTTTTATCTGAAAGGATTCCAGTTCACATGCTTAAAGCCTACTTTGTGATATGTACCAAAGTCTGGTAAGCAGAGAGCTTTCAAAAGTGCACTGCTGTTTTGAACTAACAGGCTATGGTAGACATGTCCCCAGCCTCCAGTATATGTTCTCATACCGTAGCATATCAAGGTTAGAAATAATGTGAAATTCATGACGCAGTATCGTCATTACCAGTGAAACACTGTTGTCTGAGCCAAGTACTTATAGAGCACCCAGCCATGCTGGCAGACTATTAGAAAAAAGAAAGATGGTCTAGACCAGTGGTCTCCAAACTTTTTGATTGTGCACCTCATCAGTAAAAAGTTTTTTGAGCATGCACCCCCAATGTATGTATATTCTAATGTTTTCTCCTGGCACACCAGTGGATCATAGAATCATGGAATCATTTAGATTGAAAAAGACCCTTAAGATCATCGAGTCCAGACATAAACCTAACACTGCCACGTCCACCACTAAACCATGTCCCTAAGCACCACATTTACCTCTAGGGATGGTGATTCAGCCACTTTCCTGTGCACCCTGTTCCAATGCTTGACAAATCCCTTCAGTGAAGAAATTTTTCCTAATAGCCAATCTAAACCTCTCCTGGTCCAACTTGAGGCTGTTTCCTCTTATCCTGTTGCTTGTTACTTGGGAGAAGAGATCGACACTCACCTTGCTATGACCTCCCTTCAGGTAGTTGTAGAGAGTGATAAGGTCTCTGCTCAGCCTGCCTTTCTTCAGGCTAAATAACCCATTTCCTCAGCTGCTGTTCATAGGACTTTTTCTCTAGACCCTTTGCCAGCTTCACTGCTCTTTGGACATGCTCCAGAACCTCAGTGTCTTTCTTGTAATGAGGGGCTGTCATGGTTTGATGTGGAGGGGGGGCTGGTTCTGGTGGCAGGAGAGGGGTTTTGCTCCCTGCGACCTCCCCGGTTTTGGAACCGGGTTAGGCTTAGTTCTGGCCACCAGATCAGACTGCCATCCCCCTCGGGATTGAGCCAATAGGGCGCCTCTGCGAATTGCCCTATTTAAGTCAGGACAAAGGGACCGAAAAGGTGCTTCGCCCAGGATCGACCAGAGAAGGGAGGAGGGCACTGCCCCCGCTCCCTGGCTCCCGGCCGGGCAGCTGCCTGCGTCGGGCCGGCGCCGCCCACGGAGAATGGCGGCGGCGGAGCCAGCTGGGGAACTCGGGGGCACCCCACTCCCGGGGTGCCCATTGGGCTGAGTTCACCTGGAGAGGACTGAGATCTGAGAGAAACAGCTGCATCGACAGCAGGTCAGTGAGGATGGAGCGGGAGGAGGTGTGCCGGAGCCGAGTTTCCCCTGCGGCTGATGGTGAGATAGCAGGCGGCCCCCCTGCAACCAGGACGGCCTCGGTGGAGCAGAGACCCACTCGCAGCCCGTGGGGAGAAGATGCCTGAGCCTGAAGATGGTCGTGTTGGGGTGCACGACAAGGCAGAGAGGCATCTGGAGTCTGCGTGACGACCCACGCCGGAGCGAGTGGCTACAGCTCCCTAAGTACCCGAGACTGTGGTAAAGCCCACACCGGAGCAATCTGTGGGGAGGATTGTTTCCAGTGGGCTGGACTCACGCTGGAGAAGTTTGTGGATTTTTCCTCGTGGGTAGGGGATCCATTGGAGCAGGGGAAAAGGGTGTAAGGACTCCTCCTTTAAGAAAGAAGCAGCAGTAACAGCATGGAATGAACTGACCTGCACTCCCCCAGTCCCTGCCCCCTGTGCTGCTGGGGGGAGGAGGTAGAGCCGGGAGGAAAAGGAAGGGGGGGGGGGAAGGTGTCAGTTTTAAGATCTGATTTTGTTTCTTTCTGTCCTCTCAAGTAATCGGTTTTTGTTTCCCTTTGTCCTTCTAAGTAATCATTAATAAACTGTTTTGCTTTGAGAAAAGCTCTGCCTGTTTTGCCCAGGACCATGGTTGGTGGGTGCTCCCTCTGTTCTTGTCTCAACCCTCAGTCCCTTTGTTTTTTTTTCCTCTCCTCTCTACTTTACTGGAGAAGGAGAGACTGTGTGAGTTTTAGTTGCTGGATCAGCCTAAAACCATGACAGGGGCCCAACACTGAACACAGTATTTGAGGTGCAGCCTCACCAGTGCCGAGTACAGAGGGACAATCACCTCCCTAGTCCTGCTGACCACACTATTTCTGATACAAGCCAGGATGCTGTTGGTCTTTTTGGCCACCTGGGCACACTGCCAGCTCATATTCAGCTGGCTGTTGACTGACACCTCCAGGTCTTTTTCCACCGGGCAGCTTTTCAGCCACTGTTCCCCAAACCTGTAGCATTGCATGGGGTTGTTGTGACCCAAGTACAGGACCTAGCACTTAGCCTTGTTGAATGTCATGCAGTTGGCCCCGGCCAATCAATCCAGCCTGTCCAGATCCCTCTAGAGCCTTCTTATTCTCAAGCTGATCAACACTCCCATCCAACTTGGTGTTGTCTGCAGACTTACTGAGGGGACACTTGATCCCCTCATCCATGTCACTGATAAAGACATGAAACAGAACTGGCCCCAATACTGAGCCCTGGGGAACACCACTTGTGACTGACCACCAACTGGATTGAACTCCATTCACCACAACTCTTTGGGGCCAGCCATCCAGCCAGTTCCAGTTTTTTTATCCAGTGAAGTGTACGCCTGTCCAAGCTGCATTCCAGGAGAATGCTGTGGGAAATGGTGCCGAAGGTTTGACTAAAGTCAAAGTAAACAACAACCACAACTTTTCTCTCGCCCACTAAGTGGGTCACCTTGTCATAGGAGGAGATAAGGTTCGTCATCATCCTGCATGCACCTCACTTTGGAGACTGCTAGTCTAGGCTATTGAAATGATTTACTGGTTCAGGGAGCATCACAACAGTAAGTAATGAAAAACAGCCCTGATTAGTTTGTTTCTAGATTGCTCAGTACTAATCACTCCATAGATAATAGAATTCTTAAGAGGCGTTTTGAATTCTCCTACACTTCTGGTTTACGTAAGTTTGGTTTTGAGTCAAGTTATTTTGCTTCTGTGCCTGTCAGGTTACTGAAAATCACCCAGTATTCAAAATTTCATATGAAGTGTTTATAAAATTGCAAAAAAAACCCCACAGAAACGTTATTTAAACACATTAGTATCTTAATGAAAATCCTCTTGACAATAAGTTGTTAAAAGGATCCAGAAAAAAACTGCAGGAAGAGATCTATTCCACATTAAAAAATACTATATAGCAACAGTTTTAAGTAAGGAAGCCCAGCAGATATGTTAACAGTCTGAAAGGAATTCTTCCCCTGAAATGTGCTCCTATAATACAAGCTCAGAGGAGAAAAAAGCTTTCCCAAGGGCTTCCTCCATTTTTTTTTCTGAGATAAAAAGCCTTACTGTGTTAATGAGCATTGGTAACCAACATATTTTATCTGGTTGTTTAGTTTGCCTGGCCATAGTTTATTGAACTATTTCTCTTTGTGGCTTTTACATAAGGGAGCTAAGAAGTGGTGCCACAGGGTGAGGAGAAGATAGACATGAGTGCAGGGTGCAGATGTTGCCTGAATGAAGTGGGTCCATCTTGGATGCAAGTATCAGATTCCAAAGGAAGTGGAATCGATATGGTCAAATTATCTCAGAGAGCTAGGGTTGTAATAAAAGCCTATTATTTTTGCCATGGTGTGTAGAGAAAACACTGATTATGTATTTGGTTGGACAACAGTAGTATGATATATTCGGATGAAGATTAAGTAGTTTGCAAAACAGAATGTTTTGATATTACAGTACATGTAATGTAATTTGGTTTTCATTATCCCTGTGCTTTTGATATGCTCTTTTTCTGGATACCTCCATGATAAAATAGCTAGCATTTTGGATTTACTTACTGTGACGCTGTTTCTGTACCTTTCAATTGCAGTAGGATTTCAGAAATGTTGTGACTTAATTGTCCTCGGAGAAACGTTTAAGGGAGAGAATGCTGTGAATCATCAGAGTTCAGTCAAGGTGCAGTGGTTGCGGAGTTCTACTTTTTAAAATATTCTCTTATAAAAAACACACAGGGATTTCTAGGATTGTTCTGTCAGAAACGTTTGTGTTCAATTTCAGCTGCCTCATCATTCTGACAAGATTAGGTGGAATATTAAGACTGCGAAGGTAACACACATTCGCTTTCACCATTTCTGCATAGACTGACCTTTGTTTTCTCTTATTATTTATCACCTGCTTTGTTACTGTTGTTGTGCTCTATCAAAATAGCTTTGTATTTTAAAGTTGCAAATATTGTAGCAGTCTAACCGTGTTGCTTCAGTAACATGGTGACATAAACCTCTTTATTAACAAATAGACTGATCCCCTATGGAAATTTATACTGCTCAGTCCTGTCATTTTAAAGGGTTCTTCTGCATGCTTACCAGTGAAGTGGTCTTGGTAGTTGAACATTATTTAAAGTAAGTGAGAAATGCCTAATATTTATCATTCTTGAAAACAAAGCTATGTATCTGAGGATACCTTGTGAAGATACTTAACATCAAGATGTTTTAAAATTCTTATCTTTCTTTGATAAAACAGAAAACAACCATTCTTCATGTATTTGTAGCAAGGAATGTGTTCTGTATTTTAATAAATACTTCTAGACAATAATACTATATAGAAGAGGCAGCGTGTAAAAATAAAGCAAAGTGTCATTTGGGACACTGAAGCTAACACTTCAGTTTTACAGGGTACCTTGAGGCTGTAAAAGACAACAGACAATTATCCCCAGGCTGTTTTGAAGGAAAGATGCCTGGGTTTAAAATCAGAGAACTGTAAAGAACTGCTTTACACACAAAAGCTCCAAATGTCTCTAAGTATTGTTCAGGACTGTGAATGCTTCTGTAGGTGAGAAAACTGAAAAAATGGGTATTTGTGAAGTATGCTATGCTCTAAGTGTAATTAACGCTTTCATATGCATGATATCATCACTGAGTTGACTTCTGAGAGACCCAGCAAAAGAAACAAGCAATAGAAGTGCACAGATAAAGGGAAGTTACGAGTTTTTCTGGGCTTACGTCTTTTCTGCAGATCTAACTTAGGACACACGTTCTGACTGTTGAGCCAATAGTTGATAAACAGGCATGAATCTTTAATTATAATGGCATAGTTTCCTGCATTTGCCGTTTCTGCATATTTTCCTGCATTTGCTGTAAGTAAAACAACTTGAGATACACCTCATGTATGTGGGTACCCAAGCAGTTTTACAATATATTTTTATATTGAAATATTTTATATGAAGTAACGTATAAATTTTAGTGTGTGTGTGTGTGTGTTCAGAATTTTTTGTATTTCAATATTTTTTGCACAATTTTAGAACCTTAAATTCTTTAAAAAGACAGTCCTGTATTTGGACAGATAGTATTTTACCAGAGATATAGTCTTGACAACAGCAAAAACTGAGCTAATTATGTTGCAGTTCATCTAAAACCATGGCAATCTCATAATAGACTAACTGAAAAATAAAAGGGAAAAATAAGACGTTTCCTCTATGGCAGAATAAATAGTTAATTTTAGACTAGCTTTTGTTGAAAAGATTTTTAAATTCATTCTACTAGATCTCTAACAATGAAAACAATACCGGACATGTTTGAGCACTTGTATGGCCTTTTGAGGATGGCTAAATAAGAGGGAAAGAAAACCAAAGGAAATACTCAGAATTTCTTACTATCCTTAAAATTACATATTTTGAGTATGTTTAAAACATGGAATGAACAAGATGTGATCAACCATCTTCAACTTGTATCCCTTTTTGTGATCTTAATTAAGAATCTATTCTGTCATCAACAGGCACAAACTAATTCTTCAAAATTAACAAATTAGGCACAAGTTCTTCTCAGACTGCATATTTAATATATTTCACTTAAATTGCTCCACTTGTAGGCCTCTGAATCAGGAATAAGATACAATGCGTCAAGCTCACTGACAAATAGTGTCCAAATAGCGAGTTTATTTTACACACAGGGTGGATAGTATCTTACTAATGCCAATAAAAAATGAAAATAACAAAATCAATTTAAAATTGAAACTGCAGTATTGTCCTGGTTTTAGCTGGGACAGGATTAGCTCTTCTTTTTAACAGCTAGAAGAGCTCCGTGTTTTGGTTTTACTCAGAGGCTCGCTCTGAGAAGAATGTTGATAGCAAGCTGATGTTTGCAGTTGGCACTGAGGTCTCAAGGACTTTTCAGCCTGCCGGGTTCTTGCCAGTGTGCAGGAGCACAACAGGATAAGGGGGGAGCATGGCCGGGACAAGGGGTCCACGACTCTCCTTACGATTTGTACCTGAACTTAAGATTGAGGGCCAAACTGGCCAATTAGTATTCCATATCATGCAGCGTCATGCCCAGTATAAAAGTGAGGGTCAGCCAGAAAGAAGGGCTTTTGCCCTTCCAGGACTCTGATTTTCGGGCTCTCAGAGGTTTTTTTTCTCTCTCTCGCTCTCTGTCTTGGGGCCTCCCGTTTGTCCAGGATCGCGGTATCGAGTCTTATCTGTTTCGGGATTGCAGCTTTGTAACGAGATGGGCCTTGGTCAAGGGGTGGTGAGCAATTACACTGTACATCACTCATTTGCGTATGTTTATCCTTGTACATATCCGTACATATGTATATATTGGTAGCGGAAGTAGTAAATTGTTCTTATCTCAACCCTCGTGTCTCTTTTCTTTTTCCTCTTTGATTCTCTCCCTCATCCCTGAGGTGTGGGAGGGTGAGAGGGGACTGCGTAGGGTATAGTTGCCGGATCGGCCTAATCCACCACAAGTATAAACAATCTTTCTGCTGTCCCTTTTAGGAAACGGTAATTTAAAACGATTCTCGAGATCGTTGCTGTTTCTCTTGTACGAAAGTCCCCATGAAAGCCTGATTTACCTCCGACTTTCCTCTTAGATTATCTGCAGGGAATTTAAGGTAACATCCAAAGTACACAGTTTGCAAAAGCATTAAGTGTTTTCTTATCAGACCTCAGTCAGACACTGAAATCTACCCAAAGAACTGAGATTACTGGTGAAAACTTTCCTACAAGTAGGTCAGTGAGAAGTTTCATATCTCCCTACAAAAATGTCATCATAATGAAAGAAGCCTAAAGGGGTGAAATCTATTTATTCTGTTAGCATGTAATTATTTCCTGAGCAAATAGTATTCTTTTGTCAGTACTGTAAATGAGGATGACCAGATGTTTACTTGCTAGTTATGACCTTCAATTGAGTATGTTTAAATGAAGTGGTGGTCTGCTTT
This sequence comes from Tauraco erythrolophus, assembly GCF_009769465.1. Classification (NCBI taxonomy): domain Eukaryota; kingdom Metazoa; phylum Chordata; class Aves; order Musophagiformes; family Musophagidae; genus Tauraco; species Tauraco erythrolophus. Next base: position 35,817,089 of record NC_141470.1, on the reverse strand, counting down.
TCTGTGTCTCAGTTCTATCATGAGTATTATCGTGGGTTTTTTCTAAAGGTTCAAAAAGACATGAAACTCAAATTTCCCAAAATGCAAAGAGTGAGACAGAAAAGGAACTGTCTGACAAAAAAATATTTTTGTCTGTACAGTTGTTTTTAGTGTAAAGAGTGGTATACTGCTTGTCCCAATGAAAACTATTTGGTGTAGCCGGTGGTCTTATGTTTTCTTGGTGATATTTTGAAATTCAGGTGACAGACAAAAAATGCTGTGTTTCCTACTAAAAATATCTCTACTTTAGGAGTTAGAAGTGAAAGCTGAAACAGCAGCTAAAGACTTAATGGGCTACTAAATGATCTGTGACATTTAGGAAGGAATAGCTACAGTGGCTTGGAATTTGGCTTCATTTTTTAGAGTTGATCGGTACAGATCGTTACAGCTCCAAAACCAAAAGTTCTAAGTGAACAAAATGTTAAATATGGTGCCTAGATTCATGGGTACAAATGTAAAAGCTCTTGGAATGTTGCTGCTGTAGTTGTTGGATTCCTGGTAGACCTGATCTTTAACCACAAATTCATAACTCTTAGCAGAAGAAAAAAAATCTTTGATTTCTTTTTAATGTCTTCAAATATCTCAGATATCACCAGGCCTGGAGAGAGAACTCTTACACGACAGAAAAGACTTGCTTAGTGATCGCAAGAAAAAAGCAAGGGTTTCCCCTTCCATAGAGTCAGAAGTGATAAGTGTTGACATGAAAAGGGAATCCTGAGTGTGTGTTTGTTCTGCACTGGGACAGGAGAGTGAGAGAGAGGAGGATGCCAGGTTCTTTCTGGATCTCTATAAGAAAGGCCTGGCAACAAATTACTTAATAAAATATCTGCTTTAATAAGACAGAATAAGAAGAGGAATATAGTTAGAAAATGCATCTTACTCCCTTCAGATGCTGGGAACCGTGGGTTTGTGCAGCATTGGATCAATCTTTGGATGGATTTCTCCACTCAGGAGAAGTTCTTGCTATGCTTTTAGATAAAGGAAAGGCCACACTGATGGCATAATCCCCAGTGCTGAGTGGGAGCTGCTTACAGCCTCCTCCGTTACCATGCAGTGGTTGAGTCTGTCCTTTGGCCAAGGGGTTTGTGCAGCTTGGCACAGGCCTGAAGGCTATGCTGGACGTGGAGCACAGCACAGCCTGCTGTGAGAGCTGCAGGGGAACTGTTATGTGGATCACTAACTCCTTGATGTACAGTGGTTTCCTGGTCAGGATCGCTACAATATTAGAAACGTTATAAATAGAACGTTGTGTGGTCCTTAATTTCCAGAGGGCATTGCCCAGTTCTTACTCACAGCTAAAATTTATTGCATACTCTTATTCATCCACTAATTCCACCTACTCTCTCTTACTGAAAATACTGCCTGAATGACTCTGCTGCCTGTGTAGGTTCTTCATCACTCTCCAGTACTAAAGTGGCAATTGTCTCTACAAGGGAAAGCAGTAGTCTGGAGATAACGTATACTGCATGCATCATAATCCTCAAAGTAGAATGTGTGGGAGATGATACAACTCTTTGAAAGGGGCAATATGGTATTTTTAATTATTGAGATGATGCCTTTATTCTAAATTGCATTGAGCAGGCAACTGTAATGTGATTTTAACATGTTCAGAAAGGTAAGTTTTGCAATTAAAAAACCCAAAAATTACTTACATAAACATTTTCGTGTAACAGACCATATGTTCGAATAGTAGTATATAAAGCAGGTGATACACAGTCGAAAAGACTCGTTATTTCTTATGCAACTTTTTTTTGAAGTATATAAATAACTCAGGATTCTCGTAAAGGTTACCATGTGTGTCTTGTTAAATCTTTAAAATAACAAACAAGTACTTCCTAGTCCAGAGGGCTTTCCATGGTTTCACAACTCTAGAAATGACTCATGCTTTAGCAAGGAGATTTCTGTTCCTGTGAAGCAGCAGAATTTTCATATGCATAACCTCCACTGTCTGTCTGATTTGAGCACATCAGTAACAATGGGAATGCACGTTTTTCACTAGAACCTGCTGTACAACTGTACTCCTTAAACATTTCCATAATTACTGAGTCTCCCTGCTTTTCCTTTTGGAAAACTACTAAAAAAAAAAGTGTGAATATATTTTTCTCTCCGTTCTTTTTCAAGGAAAATAATAGGAGAGAGGCATGAAATACCCATTTATGAAAGTATAATGAATCACTGTGATACCTGTGTGTTAATTGCAACATTTAAAATAATACTATCTTCTGGATAGTTATGAAGGTTTAATATAAACTTCAGATAGAGGGTAATTTCAAAATAAAATTGAAAATTACTTTCTGAAATACTTATCTCAAAAGGTTTACTTATGGTGAGAAATATCTGCTAGGATTAGCACAATAGAAATCATTTTAGGTTTAGAACTTAAATTGTAAGAAAACCTTTTAGTAAAAAGGACATTAAGATTTGATTTGTCTTGTGCTAAGTACTTGAAGTTTATAAATCATTAATTCCTCTTGAAGCAGGCGCTGTAAGGGCTTCACTCGTCAATGACTATTCGCTCAGTGCTGCAGCTTTTGATTCTGGCACAGATGTTGATTTTGCAACTGAAGCATATGGTACAAATATATTCACTGCTAGAACACTTAATTAATTAAGCCATCATTCATTGAAGATTAAGTGTTGAGTACCTGTATGGATGACATGCTTAGTGCAAGTGTTTCTTGCTCTGGAATTAGTAGTGTTTATTTCAAAACTCTCAGTCACAGAACCAATAGTTGCAAATAGAACCAGCATGTTGGAAATCATGGGACTGGAAAGCATTTCTGAATATACCAAGACTTTCTCCACAGCAGTCAAGTATGATTGCTACAAGCATTTGTAAGGATTGCTCTTCCTTTAGCAGAAAGCATTCCATACTTCCCTCGTTCTCATAGTACTGATTATTATTTGTTTTACGATTCTTAAATTTTAGCAAGTGAAGTTTGGCATATGTCTTTACAAAATCAAGAGATGACAAGTCATTCTGCTTAGAATCATCCTTTCCAGCTCTTTTCATGTATTGCTTTGAACTTTGTTCACTTCCTAGTTAGCCTCTATGGCTGCGTTAACATTTTGAGAATAGATTGTGTTAGGTCACTTCTATGAAGCAGTTGCTTTATTAAGCTTCTGTTTGCTCCATTTGCAGCAACTTTAACAAATCAGGCAGACTTTTTACAAAGTTGTCTCCGCCTCAGTCGAGAAGGATATACGTTTTTTTATTTTTTATATATATAATCCTTGTCATATAGCAAAGTGTTAGCATATCTTTCTGTATAGCACAAAGCAATTTCCAAGAACTTAGGGCCTTAGAAGCAATGGAGGTTACAATACAAAGAATTCTGCAAAAATGCTGTAGATTGTTTGACATTCTGCATTTTATTTTGCCTGAGAAATTTGCAGAACCCATAAAGGCATGTTTGAACAACCTTCATATCCTGGCATATTTTAGCTTCATTTATACCAGCTGCAGAAAAACTTGTAAGGTGATTTTTGAAATCTCTTCAGGATGTTGAATGCTTTATTACCGCTCGACTCCAAGTAATTTTGTTGTTAGTATGTATCAAGAAAAAATTAACATCTTTTAAAAACATTTGGAAAGAGAAATGACCAGAAAGTTTCAGATCTTAGGGAAAGAAGTCTTTCTAGTGTGAGTTGTTCTGCATCAGTTTTCTCCCAAGTATAATAATCAGTTGAAATCTTTGATTGCAGTGGGATCAGATAATGCTAAGACATCTCTGCAAGCTGCAATGGAAGCAGAAGATAGCTCATCAATTTCTATGGTAACAGCTTTCACCCGATATTGTGTAATAACTGTAATCGTTTGAGCCTATAAGAGAGATTCTTCATGGACTGAATCTGAAAAGGTCTTCCCTTTGAAGAGAATGGCCTTTTTAGTTCGATAATGGATTGTCTTATAAGTGCCAAAAGGTTCTTTCACTACATTTTATCTTTGGATGCTTATATTCCAGGGTTCAGGAATAAACAAAAACCTAATCAGCAAGGCAGCCTATTACTAGTTCATACTATTATTCTTCTATTGTGCTCTATGTCTATAAGAAAAAAGCAAGGGCTCACAGGGAAAAGACTTCTTTCTGTAATGATCACAGTTACTTATTTTTCATTGCCTTCAATGGCTGCCAATGTGTCATTTACATTAAGAACCATCAATGAATCTTAACTGATTTTTATCCTTTCCTTATCCCTTTCGAGAATCATTTGCAGAGTCTCCAAGATTACTCCTGCTCAACAGATAATGGAGAAGTGAAGACAGTCTAATCAGTTCCAAAATACTCCAGTCTTCTCCCCTTTCTTACATTTACCTTTCTCTTTGTATATCCCTGTCACAAGAACATGTCAGAGCGGGATATCCATACCTTCCTTATATTTGGAGAAATAAAGGACACTGCTTAGTTTTGGATGAAGGGGCTTTCTTTCTCATGGTTTATTATCTTCTGGAAGCTAGATGTGACATTGATTGTTAGACCTGAAAGGTCATTTACTTTCTAAAGATAGTACTCTGTAGTTTGTTCCTTATTTGTCTGTGGTAGTAATTTTTTCTGGGGAAAAAGAAATATCTTTACATACTCACATGTGGTGACCTAATTTGTGCAAGAATCCCTTTTCCATCAATTCACACATAACATTCAAGGTTCTCTACAAATACTTTTATTTTACACTGCAGTAGAAGGATGAACACAGATAATTTCCATCTAATTGATATTCAAGAAGGAGATTTTACTGCTGGCTTGGTAGGCTTCACCAGGGCAAAAGAACACGTCTCTGAAACAATCTGAAAAGTACCAGGACAGTGATAGATCACAATAAGATTATGCCTTTAGTTGTTATGTCACACGGCCTGTACACGCACTGGTTGGCTGGAAACATCTTACGTTTAATTTATGCATCATAATTAGGTGTTACAGGATTAATACAGCTGATAAATAGTAATCTTAAAGTCTCTCAGCTGGTAGGGGTATCCACTACAAATATGTAGAGATGTCAGTAAGAGTGGCTGCTTTGTTGCAAAAGAAAGGCATCTTATACTAAATGATGCTAGGCAAAATTTGAGTGCTGTTCTATATCCATACACCAGTGATCAGAATGATGAGTTTGGGGTGAATAGCACCATAACAGTGCACTGCATGAGCAAGCAGGAAGGTGCTAGATCCATCCATTATGTGATTACTCCATCTATGGAATTGTTGTGCTTGCCATAAAATAATTGTTACAATCTGTTATCTTCAGGATCTTCAAAATATGCCGCCACATCTTCTTAACAGATACTTCTTTGAATATCTAAATCTGTGACAGTATTAGTCACCAAAGATTAATCTGTGGTTGGTAACATCAAAAAATACAAAGATTTCTCCTCTAGAGGGGAAGAGCATCTGAGTTGGTAGGGAGTTGTTTTTTGTTAATTCCCTCCATTTCAGATCTATGCTTATCTGCCAATACCCTTATTCTGTTGTGTTTGAGAAGAAGCAGCGTCTGAGTCACCACCGTCAGTCCATTCTGGCTTGAACAGTATCAGTACCTGGAATTCAGGAGCATGTGAGCGTCTGTTCTAGTCATTTTGCCTTTTTTCCAATACACTGATGATGGCATGACCAAGGCACATGCATCATTCAGGCCTCAGTTTTCATACAGTGAAGTGTAATAACATATTTGACTGTTTAAACATACAGAACATTTTGGTTCAGAGTAGGGAACGGTCCATAACTTTTACATGTACTACGAAATGGAAATGGTTTCACTTCAGGAGGAATCCATCTTCTGTGAGGGCTTTGTTTCTCAGTACTCTATAATATTAGAGTTACTGGAAACTTGTGAGCTTAGCATACATCCGGCAGCTATTTCAGCACTTCATCCACCAGTTTGGTAGCATGTAAATTCTCTTCATCCTACAGTGATTAATAGACTTCCATTTTAAATTAAAGAGTTAACTCAAATTTGGAATATTAATGTGATTCTTCACAGTCTTACTTGTTTGACCTAACAGTGTTCTTTGTTGCATACAGAAGATGGTGAGCCCTGATGTGAGTGGCTTTGACTCTACTTAGTCCTTTGTAAGACAGAAGTGATACTTTAGACCACATCTCAACATTTTTTTCTGAAAGTTCAGATTTTCATTTAACCCATTTTATTCACCTGCTCTTCCAGTGGTTATTTGTCCAAAAGTAAAACATTCACTGCTCTTTAAGAGTATGTTTTGTAAACAGGTGTCTGTCAGGAATGACAAAATAATCCTGAACTGGACAGAGAGCAAGAATAACTGAAATTCCATCCAGGCCCATTTTAGTATATTCTTTAGAATTTGATGAACTAGACCTCCCCAAGGAAATTCCTGTGAGGATACAAGTGACTTTTGCAGTTTCCTTTAGGGGTGTTCCTTAGAGGACCTAAGTCTATTCTTTGCACTACTGCGTGTGCTTTTGCTGAAATATACTGCTTGTTTTGCCATCTCATTCAGCTGCCTGGCTTAATAAAGCCATACAGCAATTTTTCTTGGATTAGGCTTGCAAAATGCATCTTCTCCTTTTATGGTATATTGATTGTAAGTTACCAGAATTGGCACACACATAGAGAAATAGTCAGTAAAGACAAACTTGTTATTTTTTGGGTAATTTCATCTTGTTCTGACACTGGGTGTATTCATATACTGCTATTTGAGTTTTCTTTTGTAGTATCCATAGACATTGTATTTTAGCTCTTCCCTAGCTCTTCTTCGATCTGTGGAAATCTCAGGACTCTCCATGTCAAAATATTAATTAATCTCTAGGGTAATCAGTTCTTGCTACTCTCCAGAGTAATGATAATATGAAAGTATCGTCTAAAAATGTGTACTCTATGAGAAAACAGTATTTTCTGTGTGATGTGTTTGTTTCTGCTTTGATTTCAGCTCTTCTAGGTTATTTGTTATATGCAGTTCCTTTGATCTCTGCCTGTGCTTTGGTGAGGTACCAGGTTGCTCTCTCTGGTTGAGTACACTCATGTTCTCACACCTCACAGCTCCTAAATTCTAACAGAGCTGATCAGGATGTGCTGAATTGCTTATGTTAAAGAAATTCTTTGTCCTAGGTTTCCCGCAGCAGAGACTCAGACATCAGTTTCCATGTGAAATAAATAAATAATTTAATTGAGTGGTACAGCAATAGGAGCAGCTCAAGCTGGGTGCCTCTGGAGAGAGACCCTGAACAAAGAAATCCCTGGGCATGTGCGCCCTTACAGACTATGCACCTGTTCTTCTTGGGCTGTTGACACGCCTTGCACGCACCTCTTGGTCCAGTGGTAATTTTTGGTCTGGAGTCTTCTTTGTTCCTTATTGGATTCTTTCTCTGTCTCCAGGCGGACTGTGTAGCTGTTTCTTAACTGGATGAGTTGCAGCTTCTGCTGACAGTCGTGGCCCCCTTATCTTCCATTTTGCACTGGTCTCGGGTCCTCCCTTCGTGTAACTAGGCAACGGTTCAAGATAAGTTCAGCTTTCCTAGGCGAAAGTTTGCAGCTTGCAGCCTAAGGCTTCAGCAAATTTAGCTACTAATGCTAAACGAGGCTCTTAGTCCTAACAATTCTTAACAGTGCTAAGCAGGACTATTCAGACAAAAGAGTACAGTTAAAAGAATTCAGTTAAATTCTTACTCCTTCTGCACGTGTCTATGAAAGTGGCACATCTGGTGACAATTTTCACAATCAACTGCTGTAGTATGCAGGTCCTTATGGCTGCTGTTTTACATACTACTTTCATAAGGGCAGAGTATCTCTTCTTCGGTCATCCAAAATTCCTTCCTGAAGTGGTGCCAAAGTTCCAGAATGTCTACACAATTACTCCTCCAGTACTTATTTCCAGATCTTATGCTTCTTTGATTGAATTTTATTCCTCACATTCTTGAGGCCGTAAGGACTTTATCATTTCTCTTTGCAGGTCCAAGTCTTTTAGTTTGTTTCTTTTCTTGTTGCACTGTGGGACTATCCAGAAGTTCAGCAGACTTCACACGTCAGTTGTTCAGACAGCTTTCTGGCTCTGTGTGGACTCGAGGACATTCCCCCTCCATGGCCAAAGCAAATTCTATTAGATCTCTGGGCAAACTTAGTATCTGTATTGTATGATATTTGGATGTTTGCCGTAATGCCTCCTGGAGTTCTGTCTTTGCTTTCTCCCAGCATTATATTGGTCCAATAGTATCCAGGGCTGTTTCAGCCTTCAGTGGAGTAAATGCTGCAGTTGTTTGTGGGAGTCCTGAGGCCTTCTCCTGGGTGGTAAAAGGCAAAGGTAACTGTTCGGAGCGAGTCGTTGTGGGAATGTACATGCAGACTCAAAGAAGAAAGGTTACTGGTCAGTAACTGGTGTTCTTTGAGAGGTATAGTCTGCATGTACATTAGTCTCCTACCTGCCTTTCCCCTTTTTCTGAATCTCTTTCAGGTTTGATTGTGCATTTAAGAGGAACTGAAGTGGTGGCGGATGCGCTCTGCCCGCTATGTCATGCCTCAAGCAGGAAGAGGGGAGGAGCTTGAGGGCCCCTCCCGCGGCACGCCAGGGCAGGCCACGAGCCCCCCCACTCTTAGAGTATATGTATGGACTAAATATCTCAAAGTACAGCAGCCGTTCGTTGGTAGGTAAATTTTCTTTACTGTATTTTCGCAGGTAAAGCAGTAGATTTTATTTGAAAAATAATATCCTTCATTGACTCTATGGATGCTATGCGTGAGCAGTGCACATGTGGGGCAATTTATACCACAAACTGCATTACAGAGTAGCTCCCTGTCTCTCTAATGGATTCATCTCTGGTCTTTTTTCCTCCTGTCCTAACCTTTTTTAGATAAGTGAATATTATAACTCTGTTCAATTTGCCATTTCCTTTGAGAGCTACACCAAAAATGGAAATTACATAAGTTGTAATATCATTTTAAAAGTAAAGGGAAATAATGTCTTACACAATTGTAGCTAAGCATAGGAAATAACATGTAAGATTGTCTTTGCTATTAGAAAAAAAGCTAGAAACTGATCTGGGTTCTGTAAGAATCAATTATATTTTTTACAATTATGTTGGGTTTTTAAACTTCATAGTTACAGAAAAGCAAATATCTGAGTTCAAACATTTTTTCCACAGCTGGATTCCTCATGTGTGGTTTTTTAATCACAGAAGCCTTATAGTCAGTTTTTAATCCACTGCACTTCCTGTCCATTAAACAGAATAAGTAGACACAGGGTATAACCTGGCTTAAACTGGAGAGGTAGTTGTCTCTGCATGCAAATACAAACATGCGAATTCTGCAAGTGGTTGTTTTCAAGTGTAGCTTCTAAGTAGTGCAGGTTATGTGAGTTGAGGGCTGCTACAGGAATATGATTCTTATGTGTTTGTACTTGGAGTTCTCTGAGACATATTGCCTTTGCCTGTATGATACACATGCTTTCTTAGAGTTGAAGCAGTTAGTGTTCTCTTGGCAGCTCAAAGAAATGTACAGTTGGTTTTCTGTGGCTTTACCATTTCTATGTTTTCGGTAAGATTAAGCTGTAGCTTATCCGGGCTTAGTTAGAGCCAGCAAAGTTCGGTGAAATTTCTGATCTGTGGTGCATGAGATACGTGTGCTGTAGATGTGGATACACAGATAAAATAGTGTAAAGAACTCTAGTTTTAACAAGTTACTGACTTGTGTGTAATATCAAGCTACCTTTTCATATTCTGAGAAAAAAACTCAATCTATTAAACAGCCTTCGACAAACATTAATGTGTCCAAAGGGAAATAAAATGTGGAAGAAGCCATCTTGTTCTGAATGATTAACCTGAAGTTTATGACTCCAAACCCAAGCATGTGTATTTTGTGGTAACAGGTATCTGAAGTGCTGTTTTAATTTAAAAAAAAAAAAAAAAGTGAGAGAAAATTTCTGTTTATCTGTTATTAGTGAGCAGTATTGGATTATTTTAGTTGGTTTTATGCTTTTTTTCCTTTTCATTACAATTTCTATTTTAGCTTGTGTTGTTGTAGGAATAATCGGAGGAATATATATTAGATGTCAGAATTCTCACTGGGAAAGTAATACTGGCAAGGAGGCATTATGTTTTTTGTTTATTTAATTTTTAGTTGGTTTCAAATAAATTCTTAAGAAAAACAGAGTTTTTATAACTACTGTGGTATTTATTTCAGTAAGTAAACACTATATTTTAGAGAGAGCTCTTCTGTGCATGACAGAAATGAGACACATTAAACTGTGCTATTGCTAGTACATTTTTATTATGTAAAGAGTAGCATGTGTGCATATATGCCCACACACATCTGCCAAATTCAGAGTGGACAGGAAAGTTGTTTCAAGAAACAGACGTGTTTGGAAAATATTGAATTCTGACTCTTCTGACAGCTCTAAGTTCCATCCCTTCCTCCAGACATCTGAGAAAGACTTAAGCTGGAGGGACCGATCCTTTCCAGTGAGTAGCTGTGATTTCAAGACGGTGGCATGCACTCTGGTAGGATCTCAGTGGTACTGACAGTAGATGGGAACAGATACTCAAATAGAAGGAAACATGTCTTGTGCCTTGTTGCACATAGAGACTCATGGTTTGCATCTGATCTGGGCCCCTTATAGATTTTAACTCAATTTGTTAAACCATACAAAAAAAATCACAATTTTTCTTGTTTATACTTAGATTAATGTCAAGGTAGTTAGCTTGAATTGAGAATCTCTCCTTTGTGTTTTTGAGGGGAAGTCAGCACAAGACATTAAAAACTACACTTGTATTTTGTTGAGTCAGTCTTGTACGTGCCCTATATTGTCTTTACCTTTCTCCAACATAATAGTTAGAATTTTTTTTACCAGTCTCAGCCCTTAAAAAGCAGACTACTTCAGTGCTGGCAGTCACAATGCTGGAGTTATGACCAGCAAACACTTCAGTGTTTGCACATCTCTCTGCTTTTCTTTCCATATGCATTCGCATAGAGGAATTCTGTTGAGCATTGCACTTCAGTTCCTACTTTTTTCTTTCCTGTTTTAGAGATAATTATCATGAATGGTAGCTTTTAGAAGACATGAAGTATTTCTTAAAAAAAGGTTATATTACAGGCTGCATAGGTATGTTGAACCTTGAAATGTTTGATAGCTGCAATTTATTTCAAATGGAAAATGCCTATAATTAAAATTCCATTTAAAAATAAGCCATTTATAGAGCACATTTTTATTATTTTCTTCCTTTAGTTTTTCATTTCAGTAGAATAGTTGCATTTTAATGACTTAATGCATTAGCTTAGTATTTATAAAACTGTGTAGAAAAACAACAATGCAAGATGACTGTGATGCTGAATACTGCAAATACATCTGTAGAATCTTCAAAAGACTACGATGTTCAGTAAAATCTCACAAGATGTAAAGGTCTATTTAGACACATTGAGATACGTTCTCACATTTCATTCAAGTCTCTTGGTGACAGTGATTACACTCTGAATATAATCCTAACATTTCTCTTACTCTGCCTTTTGTGGATGGGGAAAGGAAAAAAGGAGTGGAGGTAATAGAAAATGTTGAGCATATTTTCATAGTGGTTTAGTATTTCATTATCTCATATTCTTAAATCATTTTGAGATTGATTACTTGCAAAGTTGTTGCTCCACACGTAAGAATATCCTCATGCTCCTACATGTCAGCGAAGCTTTCAAGCAATAAGAGAAAGATTATGAGCATAAGAAATAAAACCTTCGTAAGAAATAGGGCAAAAAGTACGAAATTAATTCCAATAATAGTTTAAAATTTCTAGGGCCTTCCCTCTTTTTCAAACTGAATGTGAACTCAGCTCTTTATCTTTCCTTCAGTGCCTTTGCTTTATGGGCATTCATGTTCTTGCATGGTCCTCAGTACTTGATTTTCCCTTTCAAATTAATAGACAAGCCATGGTCAGCTGAATAGAGAAGTTTCAAACTCTTAAATAATACAACAATGAGGAACAATTGGGTTGCTTTTACCTTTTCTTTTTCTTTTTTCCTGCTTTGCTTTTGTGTGCTGTGATGTGAATTTCTGATTCATGCAGTTGTGTATGCTCTCTCATGCCATAATATCAGAGTTAATCTTTAGTGAGCTGGGGTCTTTATTAGTTCAAGCCACATGACCAAGTAAAAGTTGTTATGAGATCTTAATGTGCCAATTCCTGTATTCCTGAAACTCAGTGGTCAAAATGACACCCAGTTTTCTTAGCAAATCTGCAGCTATGCAGACTTTCTCTTCTTTCATGTATTTTCCCATATTCTCACTCATTATAATGTCTTCATTATGATGATGTTAGATAATCTTACATGAAAATTACCTCAGACACCCTTTTAGCTCTCTTAGCATGAGACCACACAATAAATTGATATTTAATGTGCCTTTTTATACAAAAATTCTCATTTGACTTGGATTACTAAGGAAAGTTACCATTACAGATTTAAGAATGTATTGTTATATGTTTTTTCCTTATGTTTTGAAACATACTGTCCAAGAGTAAACAAGATTTATTTGCAAATATAGAAGTCACATAATTTTACAAAGCTTGTAGTTTTGAGAAGATCTGTGCTGGAGAACATAGACTTTTGCATTTCTAAGCACTATCAGTAGTTTTTCCCAGAAGCCACAATATTCTTTTCAGTCATGTAAAGTTGTTTTGAGAACTTCTGCTTAGTATACATGTCTGTAAAACACCTTATACTAACTTACTTCTGTTTCAAAGTCCAATATAAATAAATGTACATTGTTTCATAATTAAATTTCAGCTTTAACATTGATATTTGTTCAGCAATTTCAATTAAATTTTAACAGTATTTAACAAAGGGGAAGGAGAAGGAATGAGTGAAGAAAGGAGAAATAAAGACAGAACCTTTGGCTTTGCTACTTCTTCAAGTAATCCTTGGATAAGTTTGCATGATGGGACTTGCAGGCAGATACAAGTTTATTCTACCTGCAATTTGGAAGAAGCTGTATATGAACTTTCTCTTAATTGGAAGTTACCTAGCAGTGCTAGGCCTGCAGAACATACACCTGAGGATTAATCTAATTTGGTAGTACTTTAAAAACTGTTCTGGACAGTCTTACGACCATCAACAATATTTTAAGCTTTTTTAATCAGTATATTGCTCAGATCTAATTTTATGATAAATAGAAAGCTTCTAGCCAACAGTCATCAAAACAGTTCATTCCTCCGCAGTATAGTACTCCAGAAGCATAAGTGTCCCCAAAACTTTTTCAGAGAATGAGGTTTCTTTGCTAGAATAAGGGTAGCTGTCTAAGTAATTGATCTGACTGGTTTATGCAAATGGTTACTTTAGTGTGTAATACGTGAGCGTACTTCATGTAGCACAGCTCCTTTGGAGCTCCAAGCAGATATTCTGCTGCTGTGCTAGCCCACAGTAGAGTATGAAGGATAAGTGATATAATCATACTGAGACTAAATACATTTTCTGCTTATGCCAAATCTTTATCACCATTTGAAAACTAATTTAAAATGTCATTTTAAAAATGAATGGAAATCAAATTAAACACTTCTCTAGTATCATGAGTTCTCCAGTACTGTGAATCACTGTATTTACATGACAGATTTATTAAGCTTTCTTAGACCAGCCTTGGAATTGGTATATACGGTCCTATTGAGGTGTTGTAGGGAATGTAGAAAAGATGATTCTATGATAATATTTTATGTTGCTGTATCAGGTGTATTATTGCATCTTTTCATAGATAAGCTTACAGAAATTTGGTTGTTGCTTTTTTCAGGCTGTTAAAAAGTAGAGCGTGGAAACCAAAGTTACTGTGATAAAAATCAACCATGTAATCTGAATTAAATGCACATACTCTGTTAACATGTGTCAAAGCATTATATTTATATCTCAAAATCAAAGTAAACAGTGACATAAATGAGTAACTGTGAATTCTTGTTTTCCATTTCAGGTCAAGAGATGGAGAACAGAATTTCAGTTTCTGTTTCCAAATATATTATGATGGATACTTAAATTATTCTGACATATATTGGTTATAAACAGTGGTTTAAAATCTTTGTATAAAAAGCCATGAGTGATTTTACAATTCCCTGTACTTACTGTGTGTGTGTCTTTTTAAGACATTTGAAGTCTTCAGGTGTTTTCTAAGATAACGGTATCCCATGTGTTATTTGTTAGATCTGACAGGATTCATGTTCTCTTTCAGGAAACGCTGATAGATTGGTGTGATGAAAAGGAGCTTAATTTGATTTTAACAACTGGAGGAACAGGGTTTGCACCACGAGATGTCACTCCAGAGGTGAGATAGTCCTGGAATAAGAAAAATCTGTCCTTTGATGTAGAAATGTATGTCTGGGGGAGGGAGGTGATATTTTTTTGAAATGTCTTCTGTAACTTTACTTTGCAATATCTCTGGATAGGTCAAGCGATACACAACTTGGAAGCAGAAAAAGCAATAGGGAATATAGCACGAGAGAATTACTCTGACCTTGGGTTCTGACCCAAAACGATTTTTAAACTAAAGCGTGGCATAACATAATGGATTTCTAGTCCTCTCACAAAACAAAATTTGAATGGCTTTTTGACGTCATCTTCCTTAGCACTGCAGTACAACACCACTGAACAAAAACTTGTGTCGCTTTTATTGTGTCCTGCACGAGGAAAAGTGGGATAAGAGAGATCTTCAGTTCTCCCTTGCAGGCTACTGCATTGGCAACTACTGCATTATAGGTTAGAGTGTGAGAGGCAGATAGTAGGGGAAAAAATTCTGTGCAAAGCTGCTATTGCTTTGCTTGACACCACATTGTCAAAAAAAAAAAAACACTGAACAGGCTGAGATGGAGATGACCTGCACCAGTAAATGTTGCACAGGAGATCTGGTTACATTGCACTTAGAAGGAGCTAAGGTAAGGAGAACAAAAAAACCAGGAAGCTTATCCTAATAACCTCATGGCTGTGAGCTGTAATGTGAAATGACTGCGTGATTGCTGTTAAGTATTTTGATATTCATGGTTCCAAATTAGATTAATATGAACTTTTAAAATCACATACTTTTTTTTTTTTATTTGCTTATGTTCACTAAAGGGCAAAATTAAGATTGAGTGCCTAAAGTGTTTATTTCCATAATGTAACATATTTAGATTTCTCTTAAGTACTCATACAAGTTTTCAGTTGCTTAGACTTTTGAGTTAATTTGAGTTCATTACATGCTTACACTGTTTTTTACTCACAAATGTGTTCTGTCAACCATGGCTTCAGTTTAACGTTTTTCTATTCGGAATCTAAAAATATTTTTTAATTTATTGTATAACACTTGTATAACTAAACAATCATGTAAACAAAATGATCCTGTACATTACTTCTGATTTTTTAGATTATATACTAGACCTTAGGTAACTAAAACCCAAGAGTCTGTGTATCAGGAGATAAGAATACTATAAAATGACCACAGTGTACTAGCTAGTGAAACTGAATTTGCAGACGATTCACTGTGCTGAAGCAACACAAAAGTGAGAAGTGTGTTGATTGAATTAATCTCTTACTTGCAAACTAACTTAATGGTTTTGAAGGTTGTATTCCCAGCACTGTGTAAAAGGAGGGCTGAATTTCTGCTTCATTTTTCCTGATTTATTACCTTTACGCAGAGTCAAACCAAGGCAGTAGTGTCAGAGGAAGCATGGCAGCCAGTGCCAAAAATTAGCCATGGATTCTCAAGCAGCGTTTGGGCTAAGAAATAAACAAATAAGAACTCTGCACATAAACACCTAATATTTTCCTTATGTTGCTTCATTGCTGTTACTCTAATTAAGAAAGGTGGTGATGATTTGTTTGATTAGTTTTGGTGTTACAGTGAGCCATTTTAAAAATTAACTGAATTGTTGAAGTGTCTTTAGACTGTACAATAAAACCATGTTGATACAAAAATCATTAATAATATGTACTGAAGAAAAAATGTGTTATTTTTAAACATAATATGTTTGCAAGACTTCAATTGATTATAACAGAATTAGGTGTTCTGACTGGTGAATTATTCCCATACTTAAAAAGAATTTATATATGGCAGTATTTACTCACTTTTCACTCATTTAAGTTGGATTAACTTGCAAGACTAAACTTAAATCACAGTGGAGAGATTGAATCCCAGTTTTTATTACAAAGTGGCAATGATAACGTTTGTTCTTATGATAGGGTTTATTAGATCATTCATTCAAACAAATATTTTTAAGGGAAGAAAATTAGTATGTGTCATGACAAAAACATAGGAAGAAGCGTAAGCTTTGACGCCCCATATTTTATGTCTTTTTGGGTCAATGAGAGAACCAGTTCGAAATGGAAAATTCATTATGTCAATATGAAATGTGCAATAGCAAGCCTTCAGGAAAACTTGCATTGATGGAGGAAATGGTTTTAATCTCTTCCACTTACGGTGTTTGTCCAGCACACTCTTCTCTCATTACTGAACTGATAATGAAATGATGTGATCATGACATGATGCTATTGAGGTGTCATCTTTAACATGTGATTTTAAAACTGGTAATAATTGAATCTGATACTGGAAGACATTTCAGCATTTCTCCTGAGTATGGAGAATAGTCCCTCAGGTTGTATTTCAGCTGGAGTGATTCAGTCCTGCTTCTCCTTAATCCTCCTGTACTTTTGATGTACTTTTGATTAGAAAACATGTTTTTGTGCTTTCTTTTCTGAGCATAGAGACATAATTACTATTGTACTGCAAAAGATAAAGCTAGTTCCTGAGAGTATTTACAGCCCAAAGAATTTGTGTTAATTGAATTTTGTATTTATTGATTAAATCGAAATTGTCTAGCATAATGTATCTATTAAATATAACTTCTTGAAACTTCCAAAATTTATTATTAAGTTTCAAAAAAAAATTTACTCAATTTCCACATTCTTTTTTGCCTTTTGAACACTATATCGAAATCATACCAGATTATTGCAGTTGTTTCAATGATGTGTAATGACTTTTCTTCGTATAATGGGATAGGTGATTTTATGGGTACATCTGATTTTCCTTACCTATTTCTAGTCCCTAAATTTACAGGCTCAGTCTAGTCAGTATGTGGAGAGAACCTTTTGAATTAGTATGAATCACATTGTGAGGGGTGAGGGCCAATTCAACTAAGCAATGTGAATGTCCTTCGCCTCTTGTCTATGTGACTAGAAGTAATGAAATACATGTGGATATTTAAAAAACAAAACTTACTCAACTGATGGCTGAATTTGAAGGAAACTGTGTTGTAGATGTTATTCATGAATGCTGCAATTCTGCGTCAATTATGGAAGTTGATGGTAGTTCGCATTTGGACTAAAGCCTAAATATGGACTTAATTTTGTAGATTCAAGCACTTTTACTGTCTTATTTTGCCTGTAATTTATAGAGGTAGCATTTAAATCCATACTGGAAATGCTCATACAGTCTGCTTGCTGATTTAAAAGATGTTTGTTGCCAAACAGAGATCAGGGCTTTACGTATGGCCAAAATCAAGTTATTTAGGGAACTTTAGTTTTGTATTTCCAGATGCAAACATTTTTTCCTTGGAACTACAGTACTTGAGTGGCAGACAGTTACAGTTCTTACAGGCTGTTAATGGCAATATACATTATTTTTTGGTGAAAATATTTAAATAATGTGGCAGCATTTTTACCTATCACTAGATATCCTTTGATATAGAAATGTATTTTCTCTATTGCTATTAGTCAATACAAGGGAGAAAGGAAAAATCTCATGTATACAGGTGCTCTGCACAGTTTTCTATCTATCTTCTGTCTTCTCTATTTTTACTTTTATTCTTTTGCAAAATTGTACATCCAAAAGAAATTTACGTGTCTACTCCTAACAGAGCCTTCTAGTGGTGTTCTTATCCTTCATCTCCAGTTTGACTTGCAAGTCTTGTTTGCCTCCCTGCTAAACTGATTTTAGGTACTTAAAAAATGGCAATAGAAGTCAACTGTGCCTCAACTGATGCTAGACATCCTTGAGCTGTGTCACTATGTGTATTCACAAATAGTTCAGCCACACTGAGGAGATAATTGTCAGCCCTGAAATTTTAAGATAAGACTTTAGAAGAAGCATAGAAGAGCTCTTTTCCATCATGTAAAACCAGACAGATGTTTCCTTACAGTCTTCCTCCTTTTCAAATGCTCTGGAAAAATTATGAAAGCTACTTTTGGTTCTTACTGATTATGTTCTTCGATATTTATAGACAGTTTTTAATTTATTTAGACACATAATTTCATTTAATCTTACAATATATGTATATTTGTTTATTCCTTCATCTAAGTTCTGTAGTCCAAGAAAAGGAATGTTTTTCTCTGGAACTCCCTCCTATTTGTCAGCATTTTTCTGAAAAAAGCATGCTCAGAAGGAACAAAATACTCCAAACAGCCACACAGAAGCCGCGTCTGGAGAGAAGAAATTATCTGTTCTACTGTGAGATAAAGTCTTTGTATATTCAGTACAAAATTGCACCAGTGTTTTTGTAATTGTTACCAATTGCAAATTTTCTGTCACCTGGCTTTTTCCAGTTCCCTAAGTTATCTTTCACTATTGCTGTTTCCCAAGTTGCTCCTTAAGATTTAGTGTGAATTTTTCTTCAAATTCCATTTTATTTCTACAGACTATTTTAATGTCTGTATCCTTCCATTTCTCTGTCCCAAGTAGTGTTAACATCCCTCCTCATCTCTGTTATTTGTAATTTTCATGTGTTCTGTCTGTTTGCTTCTCCTTCAACTTTGTTAATGAAATAAGATGCTTGTGACACAACAGGATGTGTCATGTTATAGTCACACTCTCACAGCACCACGTGTTTCCCTGAGATTAACCTAAATCCACTGAGACACTTCAAATAACAACTTCCATTTAATAGTCAATAATTTAAACTAGACGTAGTATGTAGGGTTTTTTTCTTTCTGCCTGATTCAAGTTGTGCCTTTCCAGAGCAGCAGGATTTCTAGCATTGTTCACGGTGGATATGGGATTACTTCTGTTCTTCTTCAGCAGTATTCAACTCTTCTTAGTGCCCTACCAAAATCATTTTAGCGTTGTCATGGGGCCATAAAAAACTCATATTATTTTTACAAACTGTCACTTCAGGGTTCGTAGTGGCTCCATAGTGAGGAGGAATGAAGTCTTCATCTCACATGGGACATTAGTCATTATGAGGTAGGAATACTATGAAATTGTACAACCTCTAATTACCTAGGCTGTTGTTTCAGTTTTCCACCCGTCAATATTCAAGGTACCCTCTAATTTAATAACCATTTTCAGCATTTATTTTTTAGCCTATTTTAAGACTGTAGTTTTGCATATCTTTTAATGGAGGTCTTGCTCCCTGTAAAGTTTTATTTCTGTGTAGAGCTATTGTATAATGAAGTATGCTGTGTGTATATGATGTCTGATCCTGTAACTTGCCATCAGACTTTTTGAGAACTATTGTTCTCCATATTTCTTAGAAAATTATGTTTCCAACCCAGCTTGCTCCTGAAAGGTCTGAATTGTGAAACCTTGCTAGGTGCATCTGGGCAACAAATATGCTTAAACTGAATAGACTGCTCTGTGACAGACTCCTTCCAAAGTCTGTGCTACTCTGTTAGAAGTTTATCATCAACTTTATAAGGTACCATTCCCTTTTTCTTAGTCCTCCAGACATAGCTTATATGATTTGGTCGTTACCCAGTCTGCTTTATTTTTTCAATAAAATTTATTATTTGAAATGCTATATTTGCTGTTATAAAAATCCAAATACATTTATGTGCTTTATTCATTTAATTAAAAATTCTATAATTGAATTTTAAATCTCATATTTGGAAGGCATGTTATTATAGCAGAATTGGTATATTTAGTTGAAGAACACTTTTCACTAAACAACTATTACGGGTTTCTTCAAGAAGCAGCGGTATACAGATTGTTTGCACTACACACTACACCATCAGGTTGCAGAAATACTTGTGTCTTGGGAAACTGCAAACTGATTTAGCTGACTTAAGAAGTACTAAAAAGTGCACTTTCTCTTCTCTTGTTTGAGTTTCTTGGGAAAACTTGGTAGCATGCCAGCATCACTGAAGCGCTTGGTTGTGCTATCATCAACTGCAGTCACTGCATGGAAACACCTGCAAGCTGCCAGGACAGCTATAGTGAGAAATGTGAGAGAGGAGGAAGCCAGATCCCACTTCGGCTCCATTTACTTGAATATCAGAGGTTACACAAAAAAAGAAATGAAGCTCCTGACCCCATCCCAAACCCCCAAACAAAAACAAAAACAAACAAAAAAAAACCACACACACACACAAAAAAAGGAACAAACAAAAAAGGAAGAAGGAAATATATGCAGAGAGAGCATTCTTGAAGAATGCTAATTTTGATATGTAGAGAGGGCTTGGTAAATTCTTGGCATTCTGATACATAAACAGCAATTTTGAACATATTTCCTTTTCTATGTATCCAGATAAGATATGATGAGGAATGTATGTGTCTCAACTTATTTCTGTCTAGATTTCCCAACATAAACAAGTATGAAGATGGTGGGGAAAAAAGAGAGTAGGAATACAGAGGATACTTTTGCTCTGTGTATGGATTTGCTGTGTCTAAAATGGAAAGCTGCATATTTTTCTGACATTCTTTTTTAAAAAAGTTTCAAATGTCACAGTGGGTATAGAAAAAGGTCAAAAATATATGATGGCTAGGAGAGCTGCTTTCTGTGAGAGTTGCACAGCTCAGTATTTTTAGTTTATGATAAAGAACACTGGGAAATAGCTTGGTTTTTACCTGTACTTACTTTGGGAAGTGATAATGTAAGATACCAACAGCTTGCTTAGTCTTCTAAAGAGAATTACAGCAATAGCTGGTGATAGGAAGTTTCAGCCAGGAAGGTCTAATAAAATAATCACAATGGGAAAGGTTTATGTGTTTGGGTTGGTTGGTTTGTTTAACGATGAGAGATTAATCACACAGATTCCCTAAAGAACTGTATTCTCCGTTTTAATCCTGTCAAATCTAAAGCAATTGATTGTGGGAGACGTCTTATAAAACTCAAGTTATTTTGTAGTCCTTACAGGAGTCATGGATGATGTTTAATGCATTATTCTGTGCGGAAGGCCAAACTAGATTCTAGCCTGATGTTCTGTATATGTTAAATGAGAAAATAGTTTGAATCAAACAGATCCTAAAATTAAAAAGTGAGCAATTTTGTTTCCTGCATCTAAAAGGATTACATGAATTGCTCCTTTGTCTCTTTTTTGAAAATGCAAAACTGATAATATTGACTGAGGATGCTGGTACAAATACCTTTTAAATTATTTAACTAATGTATTAACCTTCTGTGTAAAGGAGTCTGACCGTGATATCCTAAAGATACTACTAATAGAATTCCTGTTAAGCAGTTGGGTATTTTTACCCGTTTGAGGATCAATTTTTATTTGCTTCATTTTAACTTTCCTTAATACTCTCAAATAGCAAATAGAAGTTCTATTTTCTGTCTTTCAAACATGTATGAAATAATTGGAAGCTCTGTTGAAAAGAAGAAAACTAGTAAAACAGCAGTAAGGGATTTGAATGTTTCATAGAATGAAAAGCAAAGCCACAGTAACGAGATAGGAAGTCTCACTTTCATATCTTAAATTTTGCAATTAATTTATTCCAATGTAATTTCAGAATGGAAGTTGGAAGTAGACTCAGCATATCCTGTGGGTGGACAAATGGTTCATATTCCAGTGATCTCAAATACTTTCAGAAATATACCCAGAAGAACAATATGATTATAATTTACTTTTTATCAGGGTAAAGAGAAGGGTTCTCCTCCTCTTGGCATTACTGATGCCTTTTAGCCACATTTTCACTGTACGGACCACAGCTCACATGGATATCTCTGTTAGTTGAAATTAGCTGGCTTGGCTCCTATTAGCAGTGTAGCCACAATAGTAGATAGATCTTGCAGTCCTTTCTGTAACTGGAGGAGAAAAATATGCCTGCCATAGGACTTCTGCATAACAAAATTTTCAGTTTGGAACTTTTGGGATTTTATTCCTCTTAGGCATTTCTAAAAATAGTTTCCATTAAAACATCTTAAGGCAAAATAATCTGGAAAATATTGTCAGGCCTGCAATTATGTAATTCTTGCCCTTAATGTGTCATTTTTTTCCAGTCATGGTCTATTACAAAGAGTTTAGTAAAAGCTTAATATGGAGAAAATTAACAAAAAGACATATAGACATGTTAGGAAGACTTCTCTGTGAAGGCAGCTTAAAGAAATGGTAACTAGAGGGAAAATACTAGTTAGTATTTAAGATGCATAAAAAATTGAGTGAGTTAGTCCTCTTGGCATAAGCACACCAGAATAGCAAAATGACTCACTTCAAATAGTTGATCATTAAAACTAGTACTTAGTAAAGAGTAGAGAGTTTCTCATTTGCTCCTCGCCTCCTGTGTAGGAGCTCTTCCGGCTGCTAAGTAAAAAGAAACTAGGAGAGTTTTGAAAAGCAGCTGGCTTCAGCAGTTATTCCTAGGATTATAACTGGTCCTTTGCCTGCTTCTGCTGATTGCTACCACGTGGAGCAGTGAAGCTTTAGCAAAACGTTAACTCGGTATAAGTACCAGAGAGAAAACCAAAATGACTATTGTTACACATAGACATGAAAGTCTTATCAATTATAGACAAGAAAATAATTACTTTTGAATGTTAATTTAGACCATTCACAGATATTTTAGCTTCTTGTCACTTCATCCATGTATTCTTTTTTCCAATTATTTTGTAATGAGAATATTCAAACTGAAAGATGCATAATCTACTGTTGATTATTTATTATTTACATTTAAATTTTCACTGAATTTAAGAAGTCCATCTTTTATTCCACGAACAAACATTTTCTTATGGTTTGCTGAGATCAGTTTGTCATAGTTCGTTTTCATTGAGCCTTGAAAGATCTCCCTTTGGAGACAAGGTGCTAGCAATTTTGTTCTTCATGAGATCCAGCTAACTCTAGTTGCTGCTGGCCACAGAATCACAGCATTTTATAAAACTGCCGATGCATGCTCTGGGTACCTCGTACTCTATAGTATTAATGTTTATGCTAGTTCAGTCAATGTATGCTATTCCTGGCTGGTTTGTACCATTACTAATCATATGATGGAAATCACTTGGTCTCCTCTGCCCAAATTTCCTGTCATTCTGTTCTAAGCCCAAATAGTAGTATTTGATACAGGAAAGTTTGGATATAGAAGAAATTCCTGTTCTATGACCCCAATTTCTAAATTTGAAGTTATATTAGCCTTTATTATTCCTGTGCCTTGCTCAGCCAGAAGGAGAATGAGTGGCTGATACCCAGAGGATCAGTATAAATAATGTTCCATCAGCTTAGCCTATTGCTAGTATATTCTTATAAAAGCTTTGTTGCGTGTGAGTACATGGCAAAGTCTTGTGGATTCTGTCTCTGTGACCTTTCCAAATCCTAATTCAGCAGTGCACAGCAGAACTAATGATTCCTTTATTGTGTCTAAGGTTCTTTACAGTTTGCAAGAGAGGGAAGAGTTGACTTCTTGTTGATTATTGTTGCCTTATCAAAGTGAGATGTAGGTTTTCAGTGTTACCAGTCAGAAGTTAATGTGCAGGCAGATAAGTACTCACGCAATGTGGACTTCTAAGAGGACAGAAATAGTGTAGTTTGATTCCTGATTGGTTGACTTTTGGTTACTAGGAAGATACTGAATAACTCATGACTAAATACACAGATGAGTTAAATTACTGGATTTTATTACTGGTGGAATTTTCTCAGTTCTTGTGTTCCAGAGTTCATTACATGTTTCTGAAATAGAGCAGCAGCTAACATTTCTGAAACATGGTTTAATTTGTTTAAAAAAAAAACCCACCATGATAAATAACAGCATGCTTAAGTTAAAGAGAAGAGGAGAATCAAGGTAAAAAAAGGTGGTGTAAGTTTCGTACTTTGCAACTCTTGCCATAGAAGAGGGTTACCCCACAAGATTTGTAAGACTAATTCTGTTCATTAGAGTGTGGGTGTATCTAAGCCAGATTCAAACACCAGCCTACACTAGTGATGAGTAACAGTTAATGACTTCTTCAGTTTATCTCACAAATGGCCGGCAGTGGCTAATGGGTACTCCTGTTCATCTTCACAAGCTATTTTGCAGTGGATATGGGAATGTGCTCACAAGACCATCCCCTTTCCCCTCTTATACACCTTGTGCTAGAGGTAAGTGTGGTTTTGGGGAATAAGGGTGGGATGTCATGAGATGAAAGTGATGTTGGCTTCTTAAATTTTTCGGAAACCTCAATAAAGGCATGTATCTGGGGATGGGCAAAGATTCAGTTGAATTCTTATTTTTTGCCCAAAGAGGTTACCCAGTCCTAAATTGACATGCTTTCCTTGAACTGGGAGTCAGAAATCCCTTTTCTCTTCTGTTTTTCTGCTGCAGAAATTCCCAACATTCCCATTATGTGGGCTCCAGAGAGGGGTAAGCAACATCTTCAATCCCACCCGATCATTTCCGAACTAATTCTTTGCTAGTATTTTTTTGCTTTTTTAATCATCATCAGAAACAGTTTTTAGACACATTTTTCCCATTTGTTTGATTTTCTTGTGGATTCTCATATTTTTGTTTTATAGGAAGGTCCCATGGCCTCCCCAAGTGCTAGGGTCAAACTCATCTGCTGTTTCCATTTGTGTGCTATTCTCCTGTGAATTTTCATGGTTCACTCTGATCTAATGATATTACCAGAGGGTGAGCATCTAGATTCTTGGGACTGTTTCACTCATGGTATCCTAAGTTACTGCAAAAGCACTGCCACTCTGCTGCCCTGTCCATTGGTTGGCAGGCTTATGTTTTGTCCTTGCTGACAGCCGCCTCTGATTATTCATGGGACTTTGGTCTTCTGCTGCTTTGACTGTCTGGAGACTGCCTGGCATTCACTACGCTCTTTTATTCTCTCTACCTGCTGGCTGTGTGATGTTGTCCTCCGGAAATCTTGGCCCTTTGCCTGACTGTCTGGCATTACCTCTTGACCAGCTAATTGCTTGACACTGACTACCTACTGCCCTGTCCGTGTGTTGAACGGCATGTGTCGCCTCCTTATTGTCCTTTTGGTCTGATTGCACAGGGGCATTGGCCTTCTGCTGCCCTGTCTCCTGCTCCGAGTGCCTGGCCATCACCTTCCTGCTGAGTGCATCTGCTGACTTTGCGGAATTGCTCTTCTGCTGCTTGGCACACCTGCTGTTTGGTACTGCTTTATCGACTTGCTGAATGTCTGGCGTTTTCCTCCTGCCTTTCCACCTGCTTCTTGATTATAGTGTCCCCTTGCTGCTCTTTGAGTCTGCTTACTCACTGATAACTTGCTCTTTTGCTCTCCTGTCCACTTGTTTTTATGCCTGGCATTTCTATCATATTGTCCTGCCCACCTGCCTAAATTTTATTTCTAAATATGCACCAGTCTGAAAAAAATAAGAAGAATTGTAAGGAATGGGGGAAAAATATTGTCTGGCTCCTTTGTGATCTGATTCAGTTCAACACACTGGCCAAAAACTGATCTCAGTACCAGCATCCAGCTTTTTCATAGAACTGCTCAAAACTCTTTCCCTTCTTACAAAAAAAAAAAAAAAAATTTGAATTGTATTTAGTCTTTGCTTCCATCACTTCATTTGATAGATGTATTACTGTTCAGTAATACTGTATTCAGTATTAAATTTGGTAGTAATTAAGTACTAAACCACATCACTGATATTACCTATGGTAATTCGCAGAATCCGTGGAAAGTCGGTAATAGCAGGGGAAAAAACCAATCTGTTACTGAGGCTCAGAAAGATTAAGGTTTGAATGTAGAGCTATGTTCAGTAAATAGAGTGGATCAAAGGAGCTAAATAAGAAATTTTACAGATCTCTTAATTTAAAACACAAGATTGAAGCTGATCTAAAAAAACTATTGGATCAGTACACTATTACAAAACTGCAGCGTGTCCTTGTAGCTGCTGCCTACTCTTTCTGTACTGGGAGAATGGTCAGTTGCCAGTTTACAGAAACCTTTTATCACTCTCTCACAGGCTACGAACAAGGATTTGACTATATCTGTAAGGTCCATAGTAAGGGAGTAAATCATTGTCACAGCTTAGAATGAGAAGCAAGATTTCCTGCCTCTTTTCTTTTAATTCAACTCACTTGACCTCTCTTTTCCTAGCTTTGCCACAGTTTTTGGCTTATTATGAGTGCAGTCTTAATTACCATTTTGAATCCACTACCAACTAGAAACCAGAAAGGATATTCTGCCATGATGAACCCTGTCATAATTTCATAATAAATTCTTCCTACGCTTGAAATAATTGTATACAATATTCTTTTAACTTTAGCTTTTAATCTCTCCAGATATAATATTACTACTTTTGCTATCTTCAGAGATACCCTACATAGGCAAAATGATGTCTAACTGTAGAGGCAGGGCAGCGTCCTATGAGTCAGTAGCCTCTTTCACCTGCGTGAGCTCAGCTGTGGAATCAGGGAGAGACGCTGTGGGAGAGCACCTTGCTCCCATGCTCCCAACACCAGCTTGCCCCTGTGGAGGATGGCTCCCAGTACAGCAGACAATGTTCTGAATAAGAGCCTGTAGGAACCTTCATCTAATTTTCCATTAACCTCTAGAAATCCAGTAAATCTTGTATTCTGCTCCAGAGGACACGAACGTCCACCCCTGCTCTCTCATGGTCTCCTAGGCTCTGCTCTCCTCTCTCTTCTCAACCTTTCCAACCCTCCCTTGCTTCTCCAAGCATATTTTTTTCACAACTTTACAAACTCTTAAAGACAGTAGGCTGGCAGTCTGTCACTTCCCACCAGCTTCACGCTGTTGAGGGGTCTGGTGACAAGAACAGATCTCAGTGGCAATTCTCTTTCTCCGAGCTTTACCTCCCAGTGCTGCTTCCCTACACTGTTGTTTGAGAAGTGACATCAAATGCTGGAAGGGAGGAGGAGTATTTACTCGAGCACTGCGGGACTGCAGGACACTGCTACAGCTTACTTCTTATCCCAAGAACTATAAGTTATTTTTCCATGTATCATTTTAGTTATTTTTAATGTAGTTTTTTTAAAACTTAATATTACCTCAGAAAAATGGCTAGTTTTCAAATAATATGCAGGTTATATAAACTTTAAACAAAATGCAGAAAAGCATCAGAAACTGAAGGAAAATAAACACAATGCTTCTTCTTGAATGTATGGAATTTTCTCGATTGAAAATTATACCTGCCGGAGAATTCATGCAGTGCTGTCTCAGGCAGCTTCACTGAAAATATCCAGGTAAATCAGTTTTCCATCTGCAGTGATCAAGTTATGATACAAATATTTTAATCAGTTACAAAAAAAAAATCTATTTTAAGTTGAAAGAATACATTGTAGTTTTTATCTTATGAATGAGTCAAAATATGATTAGAGAAACAATGAAAAATTTGCACCCAAAACCCTGAGAATAACATTGTATCTGTGAAATCCCTGGAACAATGAACTACAACATTACTTTGTCTTTTTTTTGATGGGTCGTTGTTGGTTTTATTAAGGTATTCTTTAGTCTCCTGTGCACTTTCAAACAAAAAATTAGATTCTGGAACAATCATGAAGAGTTACAAGTCTTTCCAGCTTATAGAGTTTCCCTTTCTAGGATAAATAAATTTCCTGTTATCAGCCTAATAGTATCTCAGTTTTATTTCCTCTCGTTAGACTCTTTTCCTTCTTTATTATCTCTGATAAAAAGAAATCTTGTTACATTTCTGATAGTCATTTCCTGAACTACTGTATCTAAATTCTACAAATTGTCAGGAGAGTGTTTTTCATATATGCTCTTCTCACTCCAATGCAGTATTTAAATTCCATTAAAATTTATACAGTTTGCTTTCTTTGTTCTTCTCTGTTTTCTAAAGGTATCCTTTCTGATGGTAGTCACCATTGTAGCATCTAAGCACTTAATTTCTTCAGTTATTTCTGAAAAGAAAACAAATTCCTAATACAGGTCTTTTGCTCTCAAAAAGAAAGACAAATATATAATTATTTTGTTACTCTTGAGATTTCCAGAAGGTGTTCTACTGCCCTGATCCACTTAATCACTGTTTTCAATTTCAGTTGAAATTTTCTATTCTTTTAAGAATAAATTATCTGACAGTGACTTCTATCAACTTGGAATTCAGATTATGATGTCTGTACATTGCTTCTGGACCTAATTTGAAAAAATTATTTGTTTAATTCTAGACAAGAATGCCTCAGATGATAAGTGTTATGCTAAAGAGCATGTGTACCTTTTGGCTCATGCATTGTCATCACTGATGAAGGCTTTTGCTGTCACAACTCATGTAAAAATTTGCTGAAGGTTTACTGATGACGTTTAAGATTCAGTGTCTCTCTACTGTTACCTCTGAGTGGGTAAATAGCTTTTGTTGGAAAAATGAGGAGATAGATACACAAAGGAGATGCAAAAAGCAAGACAATACTGTTTCTACATGATTACTTCTGAGCGTTGCAAGTTGTAACCCACAATTTTTTCTTTTATTTGAACATATTTGGGAAGATTTAAGCACTCCATCTTCTGGGTTTCCTCTTCTTAAAACATCCTTTAGAGTACAGGCTAGGAAAAGTGTTTACATGGTTATAATACAGTTTTAACTGATTCCTTGGTAAGATAATATCCATGGCTTAAAGATTTAAAGTGAATTCAGTAAGTTAAACTGATATGTTCACTGAGTTTATACATGGAAGAGGACCCAGTCCCCCATCCTTCAATAACTATTGCAGAATTGTTCCACTAGTACGTTTTTCTGTTGTTCTGCCCAATCAGCCTTTAGATTTTGAATTTGCTGGACTTCTTTCACTTCAGTTGGGAGTTTGATGAAGTCAGATAGGTGCCATGGTTCAGAAATTTTATCTGAGACTGCACCTAAACTTTTGTTTGATTAGTCCTTTACTGCTCTGATAGTACATCATAGCAACACTAAATAATCGTTTGCACCCACACTGTTTGCTTTCAGAAAACATTTGTGCACCTTAATTAGGCTTTTTCTTTTAATCTTTTTACAGATAGGCTGTAGATAGACTTGATGAAATAAGCTTTATTTTATGTAGTGTTGCAATCATGTACATCACTCAAGTGGTGGGTTTTGCAGATTTTGAAGGTGAATGAAACTTTCACGTTGCACCATTTTTAGCCTGAGGTTTTGGGCTACAGCTGCCTTTTCAAGACTGACAAATGATTTGGTTATTGCCACTTCTTTCTACAAGCTGACCAGTTCTTTCTTTCAGACCAAATAGTGCTTATGTATCCAGTGGTATACAAAAGTAATCCATGAACAGTAAGGCCTAAAACTATGGTCTCTCTCAAACTCTTCTACAATTCATGCAAGTTTTACTGATTTCTGCTATTCAGCATTGGTGATTCCTGGGATGAGCAGAACAGAGAAAGGCATCAAGTTCTTTTAGATGTCTCTATCTCTCAGGGATTTTGTTTCCTGCAGCATCTTAATGAGAAGCTGCTATTAACTCATCATCGCTCTTTGCAGGCAAGAGGGAGTCTGTACCACTAGAGTTTTGACTTTTAAGCATAACGAAGATGGATTTACTAACCTAGCTGGAACTTGTGGGTTTTTCTCAATTAATAGCTTGTCACATTGTTAAGACAGCTTAATATTTTCCCCAGATATATTTTGTGTCTTTGTTTCTTTTCCTTGCTAGTTTTTTTTTTTTTTATATTAGGATTTTTTTTTATTTAACTTGTTTAATCAGACACGTAGTATTGGGGAGCTATCCTTAAGTGCATATGATTTCTGTGTTATTCTGAATTACTGTCTTTCATTGTCTGTATACATTATATAGAAATACTGCTGTCTGATTTTTTTACTTAAGTTAATCCGCTTAGAGCGATGATGTTTGTAGTTGCTGTTCTCTGAATCACTGCCATTGCTGTGGTGGTAGTGACCTGCTTAGCATTTATTGCAAGAGTCCAGTCCTGTGTACATTTTAAGTACAGAGGGGAAGAACTAACTTGTTCCCTGTGCCTATCTAAGAATCTCTTCTGCCTTACCAGTTGTTAAAAGCTACCACTTTTCTCAGTGATCCACTTACACACTGCTAGTATAAAAATCAATCTGCTGAAAAAGTTTGGACACAGAGAATTTTATTAAAAAGCAAAAAGATTCTTTTACACAACACAGTCTGCTGGTTCAAGCACAGCACAAATGTATATGAGGAGAGGTACCTATATATCTATGTTGCCATATCTATAAAGAATGAAAAGGTGCCTACATTATAAGAACTTCAGGGTTTTGAAGTTAAGAGTTGGGCAGTTAGGAGGTAAACCAACAGAATTTGACTATACAATGTGAAGTTGCATTAATGTGAAAGCATTACTCGGTCACAGCTGAGGAGTGTCAATAAATGATTGAACTGGTTTTAGCTATTGCATGAAAGATGCTGTAACGTCTTCTGAAACTGGAAGAAACTGGAGTTTTGGATACAGAAATGTGTATAGAAAAGATCTTAGGAACAGTGAAATAAAGGGAAAATATTTTATACTGGATTTTTGTTATATTGTTAACTCTTTATTATTAAGTATTATAAACCATTAATTAAATACTAAAATCAAATTCTAGAGGAAAATATAAACTTGATATAGTTAATATTCCTCATTTGTTGTAGATGGGGAATTACGCTGTCTTCTGTTTCAGTGCTCTGTGCTGCAGCAGTCTCGGCAAAGTACTTTCCATCTTCTCTTTGAAAAAATTTTTCATCCAATTGTTTCCATGAGAATCTTAGAGGAAAAAAAAAAGTCATTTGTGCCAGGAGCTGAATAATCCTTTATAGGAAATAGTTTGACAGAATGCACAGTAGGTCACTTTGGCTTTCAAATTCTGTTCAGTTGTTCAGTTCCAATGAGTCCATCACTCACGTATACCTAAATCGGCAACTGTTCAGATTCTGAACACATGAACTGGATCTCACTGAAGAATCCTTTCTATGAGTTTTTAGGTTCTGGCAGAAGTACTTTAAATCTGTTGTTATTAGACATATTTTATCATTTGCTTGGGAAGTACAGATACTGTGTAAGGGAATCTAAAGAGAAAGTAAAGTACTTTTTGTAGTTCTTGTATTGCTGTGGTATATTCTTGAAAAAATCACTCAGTAGTCCATCCTTTGTACTGTATTTTGGGAAGGATTTTTTTTTTTAATTTTCAATATTAATGATTTGAGGTCTGAAAATGTTTAGAGATGCTACTTCACCTGTGGTAGAGATTGACTGGAGTTTCAGAAGTACAAATATTTCATATGCAATATTTGTTCTTGGCAGAAGGTAGCAAATGATAGGAAAGAGCAGACAACATTCTCAAAAGAAGAGAGTTCCACATCTTAATCTCAATAGCAAATGCACTGAAGCTAAAACATTGCAAAATTGTTTATTTAGAGAAGTGAAATTACAAGTAAATTTTGGTTCTTTCATTGCCCAAGAGATTGGGCAAATTCTTAAGAGAAAGCAGTGTGCATTTCTATCTGCTGGCTTCATTCTTTGTACTGACACTGATGAGGATTCTCTAAAGAATAGGATCTATTCTCTTCCTGTGATACTAATCAACTAAGCAAAAGCGACAGGTTTATTTTTCTTATGCAGTTCTAGACTTGATTGCTTAATATACTTTTTCCCTCTGTGTATAAATAATCCAAGTTTGACACTAGTTTTGTATGAAATGAAGCTAACTGTACCCTGACTCTGCTTTCATATAGTTATATCTTCTAGAAGATAGTACACATAACCAAAAGCACTGTACGAGGTATTTTTTTATGACAGTGCTCTCTAGTTATTATACTGTTTGTTAAAGCTCATTGCATTGTCACTTGCATTAATTGTACGATTCTTATTGATACTCTTATTAAGATATTGTAGATATTGATGTTCATTTCTTTCATTTCTGCTATATGATTCTGTGATTCGCAGAGAACAAAATTTTCCACTTCCTAGGTTTTGTTCTACTACTTCCATTTTTAAAGAATTTTGCTGAATTTGTGATGGATTAGTGTAGATTTTTACATTTTATATTAAATATAAAGCAGTTTGAAGTAACTGAAGGAAAACTTAAAAGAATAATAATGATTAATAGATAAAATTTTAACAGTGTTTTTGTAATAGCAAAATTATATCCCTGCCTTTACCAGGAAGTCTTCAGCTGTACTACTTTTATTGAACACCAGTGGATTCATTCTTACATGGAGTTAAAGTGGGAAGCACAGCAGTTTGCGCACGGAAGAGAGGACTGAAAAAGGAAGTAGGCACCTGCCCCTTCTTTGTAAGCAAGTGCAGTAGCTTGTTTCCAGCTGTTGTTTTAAGAAGCTGATCCTCCTAACCTCCCCCCCTTTGCAAATACTGACTTTTGACACTGGCTTAACACACACCATTACACAGCTGTGAAATACTGCATCTGGTGGGCTGCGTACGTCTTCATAGAGCCTGAATGCATTCCTTGTAGTACAGAAAAACATTTAGTAAGCATTTTCTTTATTTGGTTAACTGTTTCAAAAAATAATTTTTCTGTTGGTTTCATGGCAATATATGGCAGCTGGCAGTACCATAAAATTAAGATGAGTTTGTATGGCATAAATATTTTATATACACTTACTATCTTAAAACTTTGTTCAGCAATCAGTATTAAAAAATTATTATTAACACTTAATATATATTAGAATATATTTTAGAAGTGATATTTAGAAGCTGCACATGGTTTGGTTGCCCAGATGCACCAATTTCATTACACAAATGGGGCAGGCATATCACTGATCTCTGAAGTTCGTGTGAATCACATGCAACCAGGTTTAGCTCAAAACTTAGATACAAACCTACTGAAGTGAAGGAACAAGTTACAAATTCCACAATGTTGCTTTCTCAGGTATATTCATTTAATTTTTCTCAGGTATATTCATTTAAATTTTCAGCTTCTTTATTTTGTATAAAAATCTGAAGCATCTTCCCCAAAATATTTTTCAAACTGTAAGTAAAAATGAAACCGAGTGTTATGGAGTAAATCTTTTGATTAGTTTGATTTCAGTTGAAGAATACAAAGTCTTGTAAGGAAAGTTACAATAAATACTAAAATCTTTATTAACTAATATACACTTAGGTAATTCTTTGTTTACAAAAATAAGTATTTTTGGAGTCCAAGTATTAAAAATTAAATATATTCACAGCTTGGTCATGCATAAGTCATTGAGTATTATCTGAGGTACCTCCACCAGGCAGTTGCTTTTTATGGTCATATCCACAGTAGAATTGTACTGATAGAATCGTTCGCTGATACTGGTTTATGAACAAGAAGGACATTGAATTAGCCTCTGAGTCTCATGCCATAGGCGTTAGGTTACAGTAAATGGTATGACAGATCCCAGTGAAGAGAACGAGGAAATTTGGAGATGGCAAGTTGCAGCAGTGGGAATCAGGGATATAGGGAAAAACAGAGTCTATATTCAATCTAATCTAACAGCAGTTAGTGCTGTGTTTGTTCCTCACCCTGATAAATTTTGTAGGGTCATTCTGTGATGTTTGGGATCCTGGTGGCAGTAGAGCCATTGCGAATACGCTGAGAGTGCAAGAAAACTTAATTGAGCATTCTTGTGCTGCAGAATTATTGTCAGTGGAAATGCATTATTGGTGTGTCCAGACACACCAGTTTGTAGAGTTCATTTTTAGTTGGCCATGTTAATCAGAGTTTCATCCACCTTTGGCTGTTTGTAGATTTGAGTTGAGAGAAGAAGAGGAAAAAGGGCATGTAATCATATAAGTTAGTGGATGAATATATACAAAGCTCACCATTGATAAGAAGGAAAGGTGATAGAGTAAGCCACCCTAATATGTTTAGACATGTTTTATTTTATTTTATGTAAAATAATTCTATAAAAGCCTGGGAGAGCTCTTAGGACATGTCTATGTGTGTCTGACACATAGCAGCATTTAACATCAGAACGACCCAACAGGAACATCAAAATGGAGACTTGCCAGACTTGGGCTGAGTTTCTTAGTGTGCAGTAAAATTGATAGAAGCCTGGGTGATCACTTCATGAGGAGGAACAAACACACATATCAGAGGCAGCATTGGCCTTATGTCTGCCTAGCCACCACCAGTCCGTCCTGTGAACCCAAACATAGTGATTGGTGCTTACTTTAGCCTTATGTTAGTTATTCTCCACTGCTCTGGGACTGTAAAACAGTTGATGGGTTTTTACAGGCCCACATCGTTAGCACTCATGAATAGCTTATTGTTGAGGAAACGATGACTGTCAGGCTATTACTTTTAAGGCACCTGTAGCCAGGTTCATTGGTGCGGGTGTGAATCTGTCAAAAGCTCTAGATTGACAGCAAACACCTACTTCTGGGATCCACCCTGTCCAGAAGCAGCTATTGACTACCCTCTCATGCAGGCCATTCTCAACTTACATGGATCTGCAACAAGTAATTTGACATCAAGAAGTCAATGACGATCGTGGTTGCGTACATGTGAAAGGACAACCACTGCATGGCGTGTTGCTGGCTGCAGCACCCCAATGATGTGTTAGGGCCACTATATTGTTAGAAAGTTGCTAACTTTGATGACAAGATTGAGAGACATTTACAAACCTGCTTGACTTTGGTTGCTTTGCAGCAATAGCATATGTCATCGGTTTTATCCATTTTTCAAATTAACTAAGCAATTAGCCAAAGAAATTTGAGTTTGGAGAACATCAGAAAGCACAGCTCCTGTCAAGCCTTCTGTCCATAAAAAAGACACAAAATATCATCACAGAGGTTACTGAGGGCAGGGGATAAGGAAAATTCAAGGAAAGACAGCATGATGGTGAGAATGAGTGACTCAGAACTGATCCTTATGCAAAAGCTTTTCAGTATATTGAAAGAAACCAGCTGCTGCAGCCTGTATTTCTTATTGTATTAAGAGAAGAAATAGATAAGGGATTTTTAGGCGAGAAGTT
Source organism: Tauraco erythrolophus (assembly GCF_009769465.1). Classification (NCBI taxonomy): domain Eukaryota; kingdom Metazoa; phylum Chordata; class Aves; order Musophagiformes; family Musophagidae; genus Tauraco; species Tauraco erythrolophus. The sequence goes on along the minus strand of NC_141470.1, from coordinate 35,782,114 downwards.
CTAATCAGACTAGCTCCATGTAAGCTCTATTTTCTCCCCTGCAAATTAAGAGTAGGGAAGTAGAGAATAAGCTGAAATAGCTGACTTGTGAATAGAAATTACAGGCACGTGTTATCTCCAGCAGAGGTATACTGAATAACCTTGAAGAAGGTATCTCATATCCAAGCTGAAAGATGTAATTTTTATTCCTAAAGTATACGCTTCTTACACAACTATTTGACAGACGTGACTGACATTTTCATTGGATATTTGACTGATCTGTCTTCGTAGTGCTTTGTCCAGTCTTCTGAGGTTTGACTGTGGGCTGAGAGCTCTGTTGCAGAGGGTGTGTACATATTTCTTTGGTTAGGCCCTTCCAAGACTTCTGCTTTCAATGGAAAGCTCAAATAGATAATAAAATGTTATCTATGCTAGTTCTGTATTCTGTTAAATATAAATTACCTGCAAATTTGTCCATTAATTTGCATAAATAGCTTTATGACATGCTATACAGAGTCATAGATTTGAACTTTTTCAACGGAAATAATGTTTTCAACAGAGACACTCTTGGTCATCTTAATTTAATCAAATTTATTATGGCTTCTTGGTCTCATATTTGCATTTTAGTTGAAGAGATAAAACTATATTACCATCCCAAAACTGCTGAAGAATATGAAATGTCTCAGATCATTACTTACTATTGAGAGGTCAAACTTTGCTATGTTTAATACCTGAAAGACAAAGATAAGGAGTTTCTGAACATTTCAAGATGAGTAGTCCTAGGTCTTTTAATTAAATCAGTCCGCAGTGGGTATACCCTCAAGAAGCTGCCTGGGAAATCTTCCACAGGTTAGGAACTAAACTAACTTAATTTATACGGAAGCAAAGAAAGGCAGTGAAGCAGCAGAGAACTCTGTGAAACCAATTGGCAGCAAGCCATCTGTTAAGCAACCACAACTACGTCAAAGATATCTAAAAATATATCAGTTGGTTTGGGAACATAATGCCCTAACTCCAATAAAAAAGCACTTCGAAAACAATCAAAAATGTGTTTTAAAATAAATTGCATTTATTCATACAGCAATAAAATGGAAGAACTGCTCTCGTAGACAGTGTTAATAAGTCCTGAATAGTTCCATGAAAAAATTATTTAATTGTTAGCTTCTACTTCTCCTCTCTGGAGTAGAAACTACTGTTTTATTGCAGTCACATTGTCTCTTTCTCTGGTTCCCCCACAGTCTGACCCTTCCATCACGTGCTGTCTTCCTTTTTGCTTCTCCCGAGTTTCTCCCTCATGTGTTGTCCATCCAAGCCACCTTGTGCGGTCTTATTTTCATCCCACTCATTTCATTCACTTGCCCTTACTCTACTCTCATCCTTGCTCTTCTGACAATGCCACTGCTTGGAGTTCCTCTCTGCAATTCTTCCTTTCTACTTAGGCTTCCTTCTTCCCATGTTCCCTTCTCCCATCTAAACTACAGACCTCTTCTTTCTTTGCAGCCTCCAAACTGGCCTTTCTGTCTCTCTCCTGAACTCTTGCTTTTACTTTTAAATGCTTCCACTGCTGTGGAAACCCCTCTCTTCCACCTCCATCTTGTGTGCATCTATCTTCTTTGTGCTGCCATCTTATGTGGGAGAAACTGGAGACACTTCCTTGATGACATTTTTGTATTTTACACAAATTTACTCCCATATTGTCCACCTACTTTTTGTATAGTCATCAGCCTCAGGTTTGAGAAATCAGTCTATAGCTTCTAAATGAAATCTCCTCATCATTTTTTCCTGCTTCTGCTCACATAGTAGTGTTGTCATTGCTGTTGTAAAAGAGCCAGGGGCAACAGCCTTGTTTTGTGATTCATTTTGTGCCAAAGCTATGGCCCTCTGCAGCAGGCAAAAGCTGGCTGATGGTGAGACTACCGAGAAAAAAATGTCCACGGCACACAAAGTTTAACAATCTTAATTCAGCCTTGCAAGAGTACTGGTAAAGTGTGAAGGTGCTGAGTCACTAATTCTTTAATAGTTTGCGTGCAGGTAGATGCTGTTATAAGACAGTTAACTCCTGAACTGGGCACAGATCAAAGTCTAGTTTTGCCGTCTCTCTTCCACCCTTCCTTCAAACCTGAAAGAACTGTTAGAAAACTTGGCCACCTGCACTTTAGTACGTTGTTAGGTGAAACAAAGAGTTGTTACAGATAGACATGAAGTATCTCCACTGCAGCACTGCTAATTTCACTTCTATATGTATAGCTAATTAAGAGCATGCTTCCCAGCGTGATGGTGATTTCAGTTCCTGTACACTGCACGTTTTAAGTTGTGTTATTTGAGGACATCCCGAGAGTGGACTTTCCAGTGGCTGATTTCAAGAGCAGATGTCACTGTAAAAGTTGTTTACTTAGCAGCAGCCTTTTTTGGTTACATCCATCCGGTCAGGCTGCAAATATGAAAACAGGAAGCATTCCCCTGTTTGTAGAAGTCTGTCTGCAGTAATACATATAAGCATATATATTTTGAAACAGTATTTTTAGAAACTTCTGTTGAAGGCTGTACTGCTGTTTGGACTTTCTGCCCTTTCAGATTTTGTTGCTTAGTCTATACATTTTTAATAATCACATTGCCTGCTAGCAGTGACATTTTGTGAAGGTCATTTTTCTTGTGAAGTTGGAGAATGGACTTGAATTTCATTGAAGGGCTCCCCGAGCTGCAGGATCATTGTTTATGGAACTCTTTTGCATCTTGTACTACCTTTGAAGCCTGTTTAGAATTTTAACTAATGATATCTTCAAAGTGTCACTATGCTCAAGGGCAAAAAAGAAATCTCAAAATGCATTTTATATTTAAACCCAGTTTTGAATAGCTTTGAAGCATGGTATTAGCTGAAATAAAAGGCATAGATTCAGACTATGTATGCATGCGGAGAGTTCCATGTTTCACTAACTTTTTCAGTGTCAGCAAGGTGTCGCTTCACCATTGCAGCGCCTTTTCTTCTATTCTATAAAAATCGTCAGGTCTATGAATAGTCTTAAGAATTTAATAATAATTTAATACCTCAGCAGATATCTTTAGGCAGTCTCCCTCAGTGGAGAGGTTTGTTTTGTCTACATCATTCCTACCCTGCTGCTTCTCATTTCCTCTGTGTAGAAATACTGGGTTGTATTTATGTCGTTTCTGTTTCTGGGTAGAGGATGGCAGATACTAAATCCAACATGCTATGCTTGAAATAAGACTGTGGTGTCAGCTACTGAATTGCTTGATTTTGTATAAACCAAAGTTCCTGCTTCCCACAACTGAGCACATACCAAGTTTGTTTATTAATAAAAGATCTGAAGGTTTACTTGGTAGCTGTGTCTGATGTCTTCTGATACTGATATGTTCCTTTAAAACATGTTAAATTTTAGTGGCAATGTTTGAGAATATGACCACTTGAATAACTGTACTGTTCAGGGATTTCTTTGTTTTTAAGTTTTTTTTATTGCTTCCTGCAAGTGTTTCAGGTCTGTAGCTAGTATAGGACTCCTGGATCCTTCTCACAGGGATGCCATTGAGTTAATACTGTAATTTTCTTTCTCTATGACTTTGTTTTTCTATTTGTAAACTAGGAGCTTACAAAAGTGCAAGGATGTGATTTATAATTTAATATTTCCCACAAAATAGTTTGTCTTATTTTCTTCCATTTTATTCTTTTTCTGTATCAAACTGCCCAGAAAAATTAGCTTATTCAGCATGTCCTTATATTTAAGATGTGCTTTTCTATTTCTGTTTTGATAGCTGTACCATCAAAGCATTGTAGTTTGGCTGGATGTTTTACAATGGATTTCACAGTTTTATGAGCATTGCTAACATTGTAGTTGTGCCAAATAACTTAGAATCTTGTTTCACAACATGAAACAAGATGATCCACTAAACAGCAACCACTGTGAGGGAAATGAAGAGAGGGTAGGACTGCAACCTGCCTTTGAGCTGTTATGTCTTAACTAAAGTTAGAGACTGGGGGACCGGACAGATTGTGCGTTCGAGAAAATTTGTGTTAGGAAGTACGGACAGAAGATGACGCACGTCTCAGAAAAATAATTTTCCATCTGATTCCCTGTGTAGAAAAAGGACTAAAAAGACACTAATTTTCAGACTCTGCTTCCAGGCTTCTTGGTGCCCACTGCATATGGACCGCTTGTGAATAACAGCTACCAGCCTGTTTGGAACTGCTGTTTTGCTGACATGATCAAAAGGGAAGGCCTCAGCCTCTGGCCATTATCATTACCATTTTAGTATTTTCCTGCCTGCCTGCTACATGGGCTTCCCTTTGCAATTTTTTTTTGTGTCTTCTGCGCAGACTGATTCACCCTTCTCATGCCTGGGAAAATCTCAACGGGAAAATGCACATGAGATTGATAAGGAAGAGAAGGCAGTTGCATTTGGTCTTTTCCTTGCTTATTCCCAAACATTTTTTTCTTTCCGTTAGAGGGAGTTGTTATTATTTATGTGATGTTGATTAACATTTCCTATATATTTAGGGTCCTGACTTTCAGCATTTTCTATAGGAGTCTTTACAGTACAGCTAACAGTGCTTCTTCCCAACCCCTTGTCTTTCCCTATTTTACACAACCAAGAGAAAATTCTTTAACGTATTTCAGTGTTGAGAATTTAACAAAGACATCTCTTGGCAGAAGCAACAAAAGGAGATATTGTTACCCAAATTTTAGCTGGTTTCATATTTTTCTTGCCCTTGTACTACTTCACTCACTTTGCTATTTAATCTTTGTTTGCAGGCCACTAAAGAAGTAATAGAGCGAGAAGCCCCAGGAATGGCCCTGGCAATGCTGATGGGATCACTTAATGTTACTCCTCTGGGCATGCTCTCTAGGTAAGACTATTTCCTTCAAAATATGAGGTGAACTCTTTCCTTAGAAATACACATTGGCACGAAATGACAATACACAACTGAAGATTGCCATTGTTATCAAGACTAGAAGTCTTAACTTCAGAGAAGTGGCCAAATTCCAAGAATGTTAATTGCATTTTCTCATTTTAATTCCCTTTGTTGTCTCCATGAGACACTGTATCCTCCTGTATTTTCTGTGCCAGGTTATTTGTAATATTGATGCATGCTGTTAAACAGCTGTCCTAAAGCTGTGGCATTTCGGTGGTGAGTGAAGAATTCTTCTATGTGTTTTTCATCAAGTATGAGAATACTTTGACAAAAAAAACTTTGCTAAATACAAATGTACTGTTTTGATGTTGCTTTTATTCCAGTATCAGCAAAACCTCTCTGAATAAGTTATATGATATTTTATCCCATGCCTTCAGATACAGTACTCTAACTCCTAGAGTCTGGTATTTTCTACTAAATAATTAGTAACTATTTCTCTGCTTATTGGTGTTTCTTTTTTATCAATGATGTCTCTTGTTATCCTGTATTTCTTTCTGGAGTTGATTTTTATTTTATTCCTTCAATTTACCTCATTTTTACCTATGACAGTAATGTCAATACCTTTTTTAGGTTAGTTTGTGCTTGCACATTATATCAAGGTAACTAAGAAACAATGGGTGTTACAGGTTTTTTATTTTCTCATTGTGTAATGAGGGTATAACAAGAAAATAATTATAAAAGAAATAAAGAACTTTCAAATCTGCAACTTTATATTTGAATACTTGCATTTTTAAAGGACATTTAGAGGAGAGGTTGAGTAATTCAAGAAGGTATTTTGAAACTTTTTGTATCACGTATCACATATCTGAAAGGGCAACATTACCAAGTTAACACCTTCAGATCCTGTCCAAATTAGCAAGCATTTTCGTTTTTTTTTGTCTGATGTAATTTTTTATATCATAGTTTGTGTTTATCTGAAGGGAAAGGATAACAGAATTCTACCAAAAGAAGAGGAAAGGTTAATTTAGCTGTTCTGTTTCTGATCAAGAAAAGGATAGTGATTTAGATGACACTACCAACTTTGATTTAGGATGTAGTGTGATCGGGATGGCTGAAAGGATGTTGTAACAGTAGTGGAACCAAAATGCTGGATTGCAGCCTGACTCTTCTGAACACATAGCAGGAAAATGTCCCTTAAACTACAGCCACTTTCAGTAGTAATCAATGACAACGACGGGAGATAACATTACAAAGACACTGCGTGCAATCATATTAGGCCTTAAAAAATTTCTCACTGAAAAACTTTACTTCAGGCAAAAAAGTAATCAGCATGCAAAAGTCCATTATTGTTGTAACACTGTTCAGATCATAAAGTTAAGTACACAAAATTTACAAAATTACAGCCTTATGGTTTCTTGTGCAATCTCAGTTCTGTGTGAATGCATGTGTGTGTTGTTATTACATTTTTTTTTAGAACTCCTCTGCAAATATTAAAGATGGAAGAAGGAAATTTACTTTTCTTTGTTTAGCTTGTCCTATGGATAATCCTAGGTCGTTTTTGGTACTCTTTATTCAGAATCTTCTCTGAATGCAGACTCTTTTTTTTTTTTTTCATCATTTGTTATTCTAAGACACAAATTGTTAATATATTTTTTTTTAGAAAATTCTGCCAATTGAGGTGGTGTTGTAATCCTCCCTTACAAGGAGGACTAAGGCACTCATTAAGAGAGGTCAAGAACATACGCTAATTTTAGGTACACAGTTTGAGAAATGTAGATCATAATTTTGTCAAAGTATTTAACATCAAATGTGACCTGTCCTAAGCTTACCTCTCATTGACTTCATTTTGAAGTGAAATTCTGATGGACAATTTTGTATGTGTTTTCTTTGACTTTCAAAAAAAAAACAAGAGCAGAAGTTCCATTATGCAACACTAACCTGACACTTTAAATCACCTGCAGATTTGGAAATGTTAGGTAAATTATGTTGAATTTTATCACATGAACTTTTGAAATTTTGTTGTAAGTTATAGACTGTCTTCCTGACCAGGGGCCAGCTTTAGGAAGTGGTGATTTGTTTTGTAGACTGAGTTCACAGATACTTACAGTCCAGTGAGAGGCAATGAGACTCTCGTAGTTCAGATTCAGTCTCAAGGTCCAGCAGGGAGTATCTTAGAGTGTTATATAGACCTTTTAACGTGTTTCCTGAAAGTGTTTCCTTTTCTTCTCTGTGACCTTCCAAAACTGTCCCTGTTGCAGAATTATCTCTTCTCTTCGTCCGGTTCCTTACCTGTCGACTACCCATGCTGTGCCAGTCTTTATTGAGACTTTTGAAAGCACTCTCTGTCTCCCTGGCAATCTGTTCTGCTTTTACCAGTATAATTTCTTCCCAGGGAGATCACGCTTTTTTCCCCAAAGAGATCATGTTCTCCTTTGCTACTTCTGTATCAGACCTGTATTTCTTTCCTCTCACATCCATTTTTTTCCTGTTGTCCATGTCCCATTTTTCTTTCCACTCCCTTGCTTCTATTTGTATTCTTTGTTTTATCTTTAAACTTCTATCCACTGCATCACAAAGCTGAGAATAACATGAGATCCACAGCATCTCCCTCAGCTATTCTACATTTGGAGGAATATCATTAATTTATCTCTAAAGTTACCCAGAACGCGTGCACATTTTGTGGGTTTTTCATAGAATCATAGAATGGTTAGGGTTGGAAAGGACTTCAAAGATCATATAGTTCCAACCCCCTGCCATGGGCAGGGTCACCCTTCACTACACCAAGTTGCTCAAAGCCTCATCCAACCCGGCCTTGGACACTTCCAGGGATGTGGCATCTACAACTTCTCTGGGCAACCTGTTCCACTGCCTGACCACCCTCAGAGTGAAAAATTTCTTTCTTATATCTAATCTAAATCTCCCCTCTTTCAATTTAAAGCCGTTGCCCCTTGTCTTGTCACTACATGCCCTTGTCCAAAGTCCCTCTCCAGCTTTCCTGTAGGCACCCTTTAGGTACTGGAAAGCTGCTGTAAGATCACCCTGGAGCCTTCTCTTTTCCAGGCTGAACAACCCCAAGTCTCTCAGCCTGTCTGGACAGGAGAGGTGCTCCGGCCCTCTCCTTTATGTTGTTGTTCTCCTGTCCTCTTTTGTTTTGTGAGTGCACGCAATATTTTTTGCAAGCTGTGCGGTTCTTGGGTACTTTTACTTACATCTGCGTGCTCTCTTGAGAAACTTCTGGCAGCTCCATTTCTGCCTTGGGCCGCTAGATGTGATTATTGGCAGTCAAAACTTGTAGCTTTCTGGAGAATGGCTGCTGGTTTAGTCCTGTCATATTATTGTTTGGTTGTACTGGTCATTTAGCTTATAATGTTCGAAATTATTTAAAACAGAGTGAAAGAGCCAAGAAGAAGATTATTAAAGGAGCTATCTGCCAAACACAATTCCACGTCATTTTAACTTCTTAATTCCTATTTCCTTGAATATGTCATGAACTGTATCCCACAAATGGGATTTGCTGGATTGAGTTTAAATTTAACCCCTTCAATAAGAATAAATAAGCACATTTCTTTAACTCAAGCTCTTGATCTTTGTATTGCCAGTTGAAAATAAGACTTCTCTTCAGGCTGGATTGACTGTGATATCAGAAGTTCATTTTGTGGCACAAAAACAGTCTCTGTGCTATTTAATTGTGAGCGTTATGACAGCTGTCACTAGAATGCTTGCTACCCTGCTAGAAAATGCCATGCTACCAATAAATGATGTTAATCACGGAGAACTATTTGTATAAGTAGAAATCGAGGAAGTTGGCTACCCAATAAACCATATCCTTTGGCTCAAAATTTTTGGTAATGCGCTATCAAGAAATTACTTTCTTTTCTATTCTGTCTTCACTTAGAGTTTACCTTTTTGTTTGATAAAGAGATTGCTATACAAATTCTGTCAACAGTAGCCTCCATATCTTTGCAGTTTGGTTTCATCTTTTTACTTTTTTCTTATCCTTATATCCCAGCCTTTTTTTTTCACCACTGGCTTCATAAACTTGGGTAGTTGATTTCATCTTTTTTTGAGAGGAAAGGAAAGACTGTTAGGAAGAATTAGATATGAATTGCATAAGTGCAATTTTCACTTGAGAATTACTTCTCTCTGTGCTTTTCTTATGTTGCATCTTTTTTTTTTTAAAAAAAAAAAAGGAAGATATATTTGAATTAATGCAACGAGCATGACTAGTCCAGGAGGTTCCTGGAATGCGTGGATGACAACTTCCTCCTGCAGGTGATAGAGGAGCCGACAAGGAGGGGTGCCATGCTCGACCTTGTGCTCACCAACAGGGAGGGACTGGTGGGTGAGGTGAAACTTAAGGACAGCCTTGGCTGCAGTGACCACGACACGGTGGAGTTCAAGATCCATGGGGCAGCAAGGAAACCATTCAGCAAACTCTGTACCCTAGACTTTAAGAAGGCGGACTTCGGCCTCTTCAAGGACTTGATGGGCAAAGTGCCGTGGGAGGCGGCCCTGGACGGACGAGGGGCCCAGGAAAGTTGGTCCACATTCAAGGAGCACCTCCTCCAAGCTCAGCAGAGGTGCATCCCGATGAAGAACAAGTCGGGCAAAAAGACCAGGAGGCCGGCGTGGATGAGCAAGGAGCTCCTGGACCAACTGAAAATGAAGAGGTTAGCCTACAGAGGGTGGAAGCGGAGACAGATAGCCTGGGATGAATACAGAGAAGCTGTACGAGTGACCAGGGATCAGGTGAGGAAGGCTAAAGCCCTGAAGGAATTGAATTTGGCAAGGGATATAAAAAGCAATAAGAAATGCTTCTATAGGTATGTAGGGGACAAAAGGAAGTCCAAGGAGAATGTAGGCCCCCTCCGGAAGGATACTGGTGCTCTGATCACCCGCGACATAGAGAAGGCTGAGGTACTCAATGAATTTTTTGCCTCAGTCTTCACTGATAAAGCCTCTTGTCTTACCACCCAAGCTGTGGAAAGAACTAGCAGGGACTGTGAGGATGAACCACCGCCCACTGTACTTGAAGAGCAGGTTCGGGAACATCTGAGGAACTTGAAGGTGCACAAGTCCATGGGACCTGATGAGATCCATCCGCGGGTCCTGAAGGAACTGGCGGATGAAGTTGCCAAGCCACTGGCCATTGTATTTGAGAAGTCGTGGCGGTCTGGCGAGGTCCCCGATGACTGGAAGAGAGGGAACATAACCCCCATTTTTAAAAAGGGGAACAAGGAGGACCCGGGCAACTACAGGCCGGTCAGCCTCACCTCTGTGCCTGGCAAGGTCATGGAGCAGATTCTCCTGGGAACCATGCTAAGGCACATGGAGAGCAAGGAGGTGGTGGGTGACAGCCAACATGGCTTCACCAAAGGCAGATCGTGCCTGACCAACTTGGTGGCCTTTTATGATGGGGTGACAACATCGGTGGACAAGGGTCGACCAACGGATGTCATCTACCTGGACTTGTGCAAAGCTTTTGACACTGTCCCGCACGACATTCTTCTCTCTAAACTAGAGAGGCATGGGTTTGATGGATGGACCACTCGGTGGATAAGGAATTGGCTCAATGGCCGTACTCAGAGAGTAGTGGTCAACGGCTTGATGTCCATGTGGAGACCGGTCACGAGTGGCGTCCCTCAGGGGTCCGTGTTGGGCCCGGCCCTCTTCAACATCTTTGTCGGTGACGTGGACAGTGGCATGGAGTGCACCCTCAGCAAGTTCGCCGATGACACCAAGCTGTGTGGTGCCGTCGACACGCTGGAAGGGAGGGATGCCATCCAGAGGGACCTCGACAGGCTGGAGAGGTGGGCCCGTACCAACCTCATGAAGTTTAACCAGGCCAAGTGCAAGGTCCTACATCTGGGTCATGGCAATCCCAGGCACAAATACAGACTGGGCGGAGAATGGATCGAGAGCAGCCCTGAGGAGAAGGACTTGGGAGTACTGGTGGACGAGAAGCTCAATATGAGCCGGCAATGTGCTCTTGCGGCCCAGAAGGCCAACCGCATCCTGGGCTGCATCAAGAGGAGCGTGGCCAGCAGGTCAAGGGAGGTGATTCTTCCCCTCTACTCTGCCCTCGTGAGACCTCACTTGGAGTATTGCGTCCAGTTCTGGAGTCCCCAACATAAGAAGGACATGGACCAGTTGGAGAGGGTCCAGAGGAGGGCCACGAAGATGATAAGAGGGCTGGAGCACCTTTCCTATGAGGACAGGCTGAAAGAGTTGGGGCTGTTCAGCCTGGAGAAGAGGAGGCTCCGGGGTGACCTTATAGCGGTCTTCCAGTACCTCAAGGGGGCCTACAAGAAAGATGGGGAGAGGCTGTTCAGGAGGGCCAGTTGTGATAGGACAAGGGGTAATGGTTTTAAAATAGAGGGAGGTAGATTCAGGTTGGATATTAGGAAAAAATTTTTTACCATGAGAGTTGTAGAACACTGGAACAGGTTGCCCAGAGAGGTGGTGGATGCTCCATCCCTGGAGACGTTCAAGGCCCGGTTGGATGAGGCCCTGAGCAACCTGATCTAGTTGGAGATATCCCTGTTCCTTGCAGGGGGGTTGGACTAGATGACCTTTGAAGGTCCCTTCTAGCCCTAACGATTCTATGATTCTGTGATTCTATGACTTAGTATTTTTACCTGGTAAGGGAAGTAGTGTTTGCCATCATCAATTATTTTACAAAGGAACCATGTGTATGAGCAAATAGGGACTGCATTAGAGAATGTATTGGATGCAAGTAAACAATAGAATTAAGGGAGCTACTCAGATCTAAAAAAGATGGAAATCTAGCCAGTGTTCATACTGTCAACTAAATGTTAGACTCCGTCAGCCTTGTTTGATGCTTTTTCAGCTCAGTTTCTCCTGAGCTGTTTTATGAGAACATGATCAGCAAATATTTTTAGATGTTGGAAATGGAGTTTACAAAGTCTGATAAATAATAGAATTTATCTTAAATCCTCTGTTCTTATTTCTACAGTGGAGAAAGTTGCGTGCAAGAATTTCACTCTAGATTTCTTTCTTTTCAGACCTGTGTGTGGAATCAGAGGGAAAACTCTCATAATTAATCTGCCAGGTAGCAAGAAAGGGTCACAGGTAAGAAGTGTTCTTACTTATCTGTTACTGAGGACCCATCATGAGTACCTCCCATTGTTCTGAATGGTAGCAAGTACCCACTACAATCAATTTTACAGAAATGAATTGAAATGCATATTCATATAACTGAACACACCATCGCCCTCAGTCAGAGACAATACAATTCTGATCTGACTGGAAGTATTGTGTGACCAGGACAGCATTATGTGTGGTTCAAAAGAGTGCTTACTGTAGCAGGTAGGGCTAATGAGGAATCTAATGGTCTTGTAGTCTTCCTCCTTCTTCTCTAGTCAGCGTGTACCTGATCTCCGTGTTCTCTGCAGCTGCCAGGAAAGGACTGTTTCACACAGAAGTAAGAGGAGGGCCTAATGTGTGGTAGAACTTGCTGTAGTATGCAGAGTATTCCTTATTTTGATCAGCAAGAGGGGAAAAAAAAGGCACGTAATTTTTAAGAGTTTGAGGATTTTTTTAAATCTTTTGGATATGGGTATCAGACTTTATACCCTTTATACGGTTTGTTTTCTTCCTGCATTTTACCCAGTTTGGATAGGGAAGTTAGGCTTTGTTTTATTCATGCTTACTTTCTGACTGTAGAGCTAAGAGAAACACAGTGAAACATCAGGAGGAAATTTTTTGTTGTTGTTAGTAAGGCTAGATCTTTCCAGTGCTCACTCTTTCTGTGTAGTTGGCTGATAGATCCAAAAAAACCCTTCTCCGCACAAATACTGCTAAGCTGAATAGTGGGCCATACAACCTGATATAAAACTGCTAAGGTGGATCCCTTGTCAATCCCAAGAACGTGTTTCTCCAGGGCTCAGACTATGGCAGAGGCCTTATTAAAAAACGTCTTTACCTGTGACCTCTAACAAATGCGTACCTGGCAGTTTGTCAACATCTTCTGAACCAGTCACACCCGATCACAGACGAGACAGTACTGGTGTGTTTGGCGGCACAGCCCCGAAGTCACTGAAAGACTTATGTCTGGAGACAAATAAAGAATGTTTATGTAGGCTGTCACCTGAAAGTTGAAGAGGAAATGTTTTGAATACTATTATCTTAAGCAGTCATTGCAGGTTTTCAGATACATTGTCTACATGTTTCAGTTCAAGGACTCAGTAAGGCCTTCTATGATTCCACCATTCCTTAGAGTCTTTTAGGGAAATCTTATGTTACTCTGTAATTGAACGGAAATTAAAAAGCCTTTGAAACATACAGCAAGCACTGGAGAATGGTTAGATGGAGTATACCTACCTGAAAGTCTTCCAGTTGTGAGTCGGCAGGCATATGTATGTACATGTATTTAACATAGCGGTGGGCCCCACATCTTAAAGAACTGGTGTACCAGTAACAAGATTTTTTCAGAAGTCTATACGTCTTTTGTTGAATTATGAAAGAGGTGAAATAGCCTACAATCTCTAATGCTTTTTGTTGTGTTCAGTAGCATGTCTAGGTACAGAAAAAATTGTCACTTTTTGCCTTGAGGCACTCAGGTTGTGAAGATAGGTAAATTGTAGAAAGAGGATGAGGAAAAGAAATGAAAAAATGTTAATAAGAATTTTAACAATAGTTCAGTATAAAGTAAGTAATAAAAAACATAATTTTGCTGGAAAAGAAAAAAAAGTAATATGATTTCATTAAACAAGCATGTTTTTATAAACCGATGATTTATTTGTTCCTGTCATGTCGATACTCTGTTCTGTCACAGTGTATTTTAATATGAAACATCTTTAAAGTATCAGATTTCAGCAAAGATTTTTTAGATTAATAGTAGAGAAAATTGTTTCATAACAGGCTGGATATCAAGAACCAAATAGGACGGGTTGTTGCCAGGAATTTCTCTCATTTTTTCTCTTTTATGGCTTGCTAATTTCCCTTCCATTGTGTTAGTGCAATCATATAAGGAACTTATATAAAGCTTCGAAATTGCAGCAGTATACCTATTTTATTAATGAAATATTAAAATATTAATAGAAAATGGCAGCAGTGTAAATGCTCCATCTCCAAAACAGACACAATGCATGCCAAACGAGTTTTCTCCAGAGAACGTTTGTGTAGCATGCACCACTAGATCAGGATCTATAGAATACTTCCATTTTTGTGTCGCTCTGGTCTGTTTCCTTTTCTTTTAGCTTTGCAAAAGGTACTTAATGTTATGAAAGAGGGCAAAGTATGAAATTACCAGATGCTCACTGAAATCATTGGATCTATGGCAATTTTCATAATTGTAGTAACAATTGCCTAAAACAATGAGTTTTACAAATAGCATGAGCTTTTAGAGTACTTACTGGGGGCCTATTCATCAGCAGTCAAGCCAACAAGGCTTTATTTCAGTGGTGGGAGTGGGGAACATGCTTCTCTAATGAGTTAATCATTAATGTACCTTTTCACGATTATTCTTCAGTTCACAGATTGTTGTCCTTTTTTACCACTTCCTTGAAGTCTGCTTTTTTACTGAAGTGATGATTGTTGTATGGTTCAGTATTTTAAACCATTTTTGAAGTAATACTGTGGAGGCTCAGTAACTCTTAATTTTTGCAGTAACATTAGAAGTTATAATTCTTTATTATGTTTACAAATATGTTTTAATATATTTTCATTATGTACAGCATCTTGTGGTCATCCAGTTTACTCCAGTTGTCTGTCACGGAGGTACACCAAAATGACTCCACATAGATAATAAATTCAAGCAAGTTTTAATTTATAACTGAAACTGAACAGGCGAAACCAACAAGACAATGGGGGTAACAAAGCAACGCTCCGATAGCATTTAACAAATTATAGGTTCGGTACACTAGTTGGGGATGTTATTACTACGCAACAACACGTGAGAATGATGACCACGAAGTGTGCATGCGCTCACTCAGACAGAAGGAAACCTCTCACTCAAGGGTTCCCAGAAGATAGAATCATGCACCCGTAGGGGCAAGGACTCATTCAAGGATATACCCAGCAGAATTAATTCCTTCCTCAGAAGGAGGGTGAGGGCACACCATCCCGGAAAGTTTCCTTGAGTGGCATCCCAGTCCCAAAGGATTCTGAATCCAAGGCTTTCCGAACACAGACCTGCTACTCTGAGGAAAACCACACCCAAGAGGGTCTCCAGCAGGGGCCCCATTTTATAGCCTGGTCGGATTTGAGCTGTGGTCATCCATGGGTTGTGGTCCAGACGCTCTGGGCTGAGGCGCCCCATTGACCAGGGATCCTGTCTGTTGACAGAGGGGTCCTGCCTTTCTTATTCCCGCCACCGAGGAGTACGCACTGGTTGGCACCAGACCAGAGTGCATATATGACCACAGCCATGGTGTGACACCAGAGGTGCAAAACGAAGGGTGTGAAAGAGCCAGTGGCTGCCGTGTTAAAAGCCCTGACCTTTATCTGCAGTGGAGCGGAGTGGGGCTGGGGGTGCTCCTGCCATGCTTCAGAGTGCCCAACTGAATGTTTAAAAAATTTATAAATCTATGAAGTAGTCTGACTTTTCATTACTCTTTAAGAGCAACTGAAAGGTGGGTTCTTACTTAGAAGCTTTGAGGAAATACAGTGTTTGTGAGTCATGTTTTTGACTTACAAAGTTGCTTATATAAACTCTAGTATAATTTCTGTTGGGTGGTTTGCTCTTTATTTTGTTTACATAGTCATTTTTATTTATTGAAAATGTTTGTTACAATATCTATTTACACAATGTTTACCATTATTTATTTTTCGGATACTCTAAAATGTTGGAATACATTTTTTAAAATCTTCCTTATACTTGAAACAAAACCAAAAATGAAACACAACAGAAGTATAATATCAGCTTTCTCTGTCAGCTTGGAAGCTCCCTAACTGCACTGCCATGGCAATTCATTCTTGTGACTCTGCCATCATTTTCCAATATTTTAATGTTTATATACAGTCTGCTTAAATGGACATGAAGAAAACTCGTTACTGAGGTGCCTGGGTTGGAGGATGAGAGACAATAGTCATAAATTGAAGAAGGCAGCTTCCAGCTGGGTAAAAAGAAAAGAAAAAAAAAATCACTTTGAGGGTAATTAAGCATTAGAATATGTTGTCAAAAAGGGTTGTGAAGCCTCTGTTCTTGGATTTTTTCAAGACTTTACTGAACAAAGTCCTGAGCAACCTGTCTGAATTTCATATTGGCCCAGATCTGAGCAGGAGGCTACACTGTGTGACATCCTGAGGTTCCTCTTTGGTTTGATGAAATACTGACATTTTTAGCAGTAGAGGTAGCTATATGTGTGTATGCCCATTATAGAACAAGAACAGTTACACAGCATCTATGTTTTTGCTTTCTTCATCCATATAAAATAAACTTTCTAATTGGTTTTAAGATCATAGAGCAAGGAGAGGTTTGAAAAATAGATTATTTATGAACAATTTTTTCTGAGTTTCATAAAATGATAATGACATCAGTGTAGTTTGTCATTCTTCCAATATATAGGATGAGTCCATGAATAAAAAAGAATATAATTATGTAAAAGTATAATTATGGAAACCCTTATGAATTGTTCTCTAACTGTGAAGGAGCATAATATGAATGATTTGGAGCTAATATCCCTGCAGGGATAGAGTTAATGTTTTTATTCTGCATTTTTGTAGCATTCTGCCAACTGCTGTGAACTGGTTTCTGTATTATGTATTCATGAAAATTTAACATTTGTTTTCTGAAGTTTTAATCCAATATTAGCTTAATTACAGTAGCCCCCTTGTAGAACTTAGTATATTTGCATGAAGAAAGGCAAAAATGTATAGTATAGTCCCCAGTTCTGGTTCTGAGTTTGATTTTTTACCCTTTCTGAGGGCATTTAAGGTTTTATTTATGATCGGGTGACAAGATACATCTAAATCCCAAATATCTTTGAAGATTACATCTGAAAAATCCCTATTTGCTTCTGCAGGCAACTTTTCATAGTCATTTCTCTTCTTGTTGTGCATAGGAATGCTTTCAGTTTATACTGCCAGCCCTACCTCACGCCATTGATCTCTTGCGGGATGCCATTGTAAAAGTAAAGGAGGTACACGATGAGCTTGAAGATCTACCTTCACCACCACCTCCTCTTTCTCCTCCTCCAACCACCAGCCCTCACAAGCAGACAGAAGACAAAGGAGTACAGTGTGAGGAAGAGGAGGAAGAGAAGAAGGATAGTGGAGTTGCCTCAACAGAGGACAGTTCTTCTTCACATATAACGGCAGCAGCCATTGCAGCTAAGGTGAGTCTGGCTTGTTTCCCTAAGAGACCCTTTAGTTTCTCTCTCAGGTCCTTTCCACTGATATTCATTTGCATGTTAAGACTGCATTGGTGTCTGTGTGGTCAAACAGATGTACTTTAGGTACATTTTGTAGAAATACTGCTTCATAAAAGTATATGAATCCTGTTTCATAGATTATCTCAAATTTCAGTGAGAGATACATTGTTTATTATCTTCATGATAACGTGCATTTTTAAGATACCATTCTGATGTGACAGACTATTTTTAGTGGAGTTTTTTTTAATTCAAAGTACTCACATGCCTGAACATGCAAAGTCCAGTAGGTGGCATATTAAGGAATTGCAACAAAATTTTCCATGCCATAATATCTATTTTGAAAAGAAAATGTTATTTTCTAAAACCATTGATAAAAAGTATGATGGGTAGGTAGCAGGTTAAGTAATAAGCTATCCAGACTACTGTCTTTCAGTGTGCATGTCCACATAAGAGTTGTGAAATTCTGCCACAAAATTGTTATCGCATTGTCTTTATAGCCATGCTTTAACCAGTAATCAATATTACTCAAACCAAAATAATGAATTCGAGACTACAAAAGGGAAAGATTAGATAATATTTGCACATTATTTCAGTTCAAATTTCAAATGTTTTCCAAAGAAATACCATATTATTTGAAGCAATATATAAATATTTACCTCAGTTTTATGTCTTCAGTTTTCAGATGGAAAGACAAGGTATTCTTATGTGTTTGGAAAGGTTCCTGTTCTATATTTACTCCACAAATTGTGCTTTTAATTCTTATTATGAGAATTGAAAGTCTAAGTAACTCAAAATTATATTAAACAATTTCTAAACCAAAGCAGCAACATTCTAACTCCAGAAATATGAATTCAGGTCTGAGACATCTTGATATTTCTAAGACAGCTGCAGCTGGAGATCATCTCCTCATGTACAGAAAATCCTCATTACGTATATCTTTACAGGGATGAATTAAGGTAATTATCACATGCAAGTTTCAGTTTTTATTAATGTCAGCTTTAAATTGATTAATTTCTTTTGATATAGGCAAAGATAAATAATATGTGCAATTTTTAAAGGCAGAAAATACCAGAGATCTAAACTGGCTGTGTTCACATGAGTTTGGCATTTCAGTGTCACACTTGTTTTCACCTCATTCACTTTCAGTCATTTGCTTGTACAGTTTCTTGTTTCCTGTCACTGTATTCATAGCTGTTATGTGTTGTGCATTAGAAGCATCCATCCCACACCAGTTCAGCTGTTATCATGGCAAAAGGTGAACAGCCCATCCCTGGTCTCATCAGTTATTGCCATCACGCAGCAGGCAGTGCAGGAGAACCGGTAAGAGACGCTTCCAAGAGGCTTTTGCACTAACAGTAGCTAAAAATACACTGCCTGCCTCCTAGTCTACTGTGTGAACAGACAGTGTTATTTATTTTCTTCTAACAAAGACACATCAGTGCTATCTTTTAGAGAAAATGCTACAGAAAATATTCTGTTTCAGATACAGGGCTGAACAAGGTAAAGTTCGTGTGCGTTGTCAGTTTGAATCATTTCACTGCTGAGATAATCGTTGCTATAAAGCCCGTGTTTCTGATCAGTCATTGGCTTCATCATCTAATATATTTAATAACTGAATATAATTAAAATAATCTCCTAAAATTACTGCTTTAGAGCTATGAAATTTTGGTAACTTTTTCCCCTGCATTTGGCTTGCTTTGCTTTTTTTCTCTCAATAGTTTGTTTGTCAACATAATGCAGCTTTTGCACTGGGTGTTTGTAGTTTACTTTCATCACTTGAAGTTTCTCCCCTATTTTTGTATAAAAGTAGAATTTCTCAAAAACAAAAGAAAAGACTCGAGTCAGGATACAGTGGACTTCATTGAAGTTACTGGATTCTACTGAATAGTAGGCAGCTATTTCAATGAATCGTGGGAAGAACTTAGTTTATTATAACTCAGAGGTTATAACTCAGGCCCTAGCAAAATACTAACTATACTTTATTTTCCATCTCCCAAAGTTTTATTCTGTGCTTGAATCAAGATAAAAAAAATGGCTACAGTATCATTAGGAATGAAACATAATGTCCCGTATTCAGAACTGTAGATTAGAGAAACCTAAAGAAGGCAGTTGGCCTAGAGAGATTTGAGCTGCCCTGACCTGTTCATTCCACGTCAGCCATCGGGAAAATATGTCACTAGATTCGATGACCAGAGGCTGCACTTTCTTGTTCCCTTAGGCATGACACTTAGGAAATGTGAAGGCTTTGAAGTTCACACACCTTGATGATAAAGCTCTATATCTGTACACACACACACACACACACATTTATTCCAATAGTTTCATTTTTTGAGCTGGGATTACTAAACTAGAATTGACACCACGTTCTTCAGTGTCAGTAAAAGAGTGAATTCAGCCTCTCTGAAGCACACTGTTAAGCTGTTATCCTAACTTCTGTGCCGTTTTGCAAATCACTCTTGAGCTATTTTTTTATGCATTGTATAATCCAAATCAGATCTTCAAACTTAGAGCAGGAACTAGCTAGTTTTTCAGAAATTTGTTTATTTTTTTTATTCTACCCTTTCTCTATGTTTTTGAGACATTTTTGCTCTTTTATAACAATCATAGTAATTACCATCTACAGCTTGTTTTCTTTGTATCTCACCAGCACTATCAATCTCTGTTCCAGCCCTGGACAAAAGAGAATAAAGAGCTCATATCTTTTCCTTTTTCCCCTTCTTGTTAACACTTAGTTCTCTAATCTGAAAACACAAATGTTTAAGCCAATATAAAAATACTTCTGGAAAAGGTTATATCAGATAAAAATAGTAGAAGCAATGACTGATTGTCATAGATGGTGGTGTCTTCCTCTGTCACTTCATTCATTTCTCATTCCTTTCTTTCTCAGTCAGCATCTTAAAACAGGTTTCTCGCTCCACCTAGTGCAATCAGAAACTATTTTCACTGAACTTACGAGTTTGTTGTACTCCATTTAGAGTTTTGAGACTTTTACCCTCTATTAAATTTGTTTGAAACTGGAAAATTAGTTGAAAAATTTTAAGGGGGAGACATCATAAATGCTCAGAGTGTAACTTCATGAAAGGTTAAAAAAAAACCCTGATCTATCCAAAATGCAATAATATTCCTGCCCTTCTTTATTGCAGATTTTCAGGCTTCAGGAAATGCAAAAATGTCTCATGGGTTTATCAAACTCTTTAGCAGGGTTAACTAAAAGTTGCCTTGAGTAGAGACTTAGATTGCTTAAATTTAATTTTAAAAGGAAAAAACTTATTAAATGTAGGGGAGAAGAATGAGACGTTCCCCATATCACCTAACATATATGCATAGAAATACCAATCATAATCTACTGACTCTTTCACTTAATAAACAGTATATACCCATTATATTTTTTATGTATTTATGTTTATGCAGTATATATGTATTAGTGTCTTCTCTGAAATCAGCAGATTGTAGTGGTTTAAAGAAAATATTAAGGCTGGTTTTAGCAATGCAACACACTCCACTGTCATATTAGAGAGCTAAACCTCTTGAGAGGAAAATTTGTAACTCTGAACTAACTTAATTCTCTCAGTGGGATTTTGTGTCTGTGAAAGCTAGCAAGCTGAAACTTAGAGTTCTAGACAGGTTTACATACAGATTGTTTTATGGCATTTGTATTTTCTGTAAAGGTGATGATTAAGGAATAATTCTCATTTAAATTAAATGCCTGTAATCATCTTTTCTCTTTATTTTCAGCTTCCTTTTCTGATTAATGTCCTCACTGAAATTGTACTTAAATTTTATTTTCTCACAGGCAAAAATTAGTACTTCACATGCAGTTCAATGGAGACTGGAATTCTCTCAGTCACTTTGTTACAGAGAGAGTTTTTTGTTCTGAAAAAGGTGATTTGGGATAAAGTTTTAGAAGCAGTGATTGATGGATATTTTGGATAGGATGAAAAAACAACAAACCAACAGTTACTTGCCTGAAGAGGATGAGACAATATGTAGTATCTGGTTACTCTGGAGTCACCAAAGTAAATACAAGGAGAACTGTATCATAGTATCGTTTGCAAAATCAATATTGTATTTGTATTGTAAGATCTTGAAGTATAGAGAGACTCAAACATAATCATCTCAAGATGTGTACAGCTTTTTATCAGAGGAGGGTAAAGAAAAGGTGTCATATCTGAATACTTGAAACTATTCTTTTTGTTTGTTTTATGCCTTTATCAAAATGTAATTTTTTTCTGTACTGTCCTTGTTCATTGAGATTAAAAGGAAGCATTAAAAGTTGTAGGTAGTATTGGAGCTATGCCAATATTAAGCTTAGGGATGTCAGCCTTTTTTTAGTGTTTGACATATTAAAGATGAGATTTCAGGAGAAAAAGAAAACAGAAGGCAAATGGTGCTTCTGACTACAAACTGCATGATCAGAATATCATCGTCCCTGTTCACCTCTATTTATAGTACATCTCTAAGATACCATTTGTAAATCAGAATACTCCAAGTAGAGGCCAGTTAGGCACTGTTTTTAGAGAGGAAGATGTCCGCAGTGTAATCATCCATAGTGAAAAGAAACTCTTCTGACTTTTAGTTTATAGTGGAAATGGCAGCATAAGTTACTTAGACTTGAAAGATCCTCTGAGGAAGGTTGGGGTTTCTAAATACTGACAAAAATTGACTGTCAGTCTAGAAACGTAGCAGTAGAGCAGAAAGCAGGCAGTTGGGGGCACACTGAGAACAAGATCTGTTTCCACGCAACTTATAAGCAGGTTATAAACATGAGAAACTCTAACGTGTGGAGGAGGGTTTATGGTGAAAAAAGATCCCCTAGGTATAAACCGGTATCTCTAAGTCAAGGTTGCTAAGTTAGACATAGTTGTTATTTATAAATGGGAAGCAAGGAAGTTGAGGGGGAAAAAATGACATAAAAAAGCAGTATTTAATAACTTGAGTCTTAAGATTGGTCATTTTAACTACACAGAGACAAGCAACAAAGCTGTCTTAATATCCTGACACTGGTCTTGAGGATGCAACAGATTTTAAAAGTTAGGATTCAAGCTTGTTCTTGGAAGGATGTATTTTCCACTGCCTTCTGTTTGCCCTAAAGCCTTGCTAGGCAAGAATTCTTAAAATAACAGATGCAGACTGGGTACAGCATCTCCATTTAAAAAAAAATCCTATCTGGAAATGTCCAATGTTAGTGGTTTGACTTGTCACTGGAACTTCATTTCTTGTTTCCTTTTATTTTCTGCTATTGCCATTTCCCCAAAACATGGGGGTTCTTTTGATGGTTCTCTTGGAACTTGAACATCAGGCTGAGCTAAGAAATTCTTAATGAGGAGAAAGATCTTTAAAAATATGTGTATATATATTCCTTCTGAATTTCTAGATTTTCTTGTCTGTTGTGATAGAAAAGTGAATTGCTCAAAGTAAGAGCAATCTGATCTGGTAGAAGTGCTCCCTTTGAAAAAGGAGGAGATTAAAATCATGAACATAAAATTAGAATAAGCCTTTGTAGAGAGTGTGTTATAGCAGAATATGTGCTGCATTTTGTGTTGTAGAACTAATGTTAGAGATCAGTTCTCCTATCTGAGGTATTTATCATTTGTATGCCTTACCATTTTACACAAAAAAAGAAAAATTAGTCATTATATTAAACTAGCAATCTAGTCAATTATAAAGCCGGCGTAATATCTGCAAGACTGGGCCCAAATACTGCAGTAGTAAGAAGCAACAGACTTTCTAAGACTTGGTATATTAAAGCTAAGAAAAGCTTTATTCTTAAATGCATTCTTGTACCTCTTTCCTTTGGAACTGGTGATAAAACTGAACAGAAGAGACAGGTGGTAAAAAATAATGGTAGATTCACTTTTGTAACTGAAAGTAAGACCACATCCTCACTGTTGTAAGATAGCGTGATTCCATTTGTTTAAGTAGCTTAATAATACCAGCTAAAGGATCTGTCCCTAAAATTCTGGCTTAGAAATAGAATCATATAATAGTTTGGGTTGGAAGGAACCTTTAAATGTCATATAGTCCAATCCCCCTGCAGTGAGCAGGGAGAACTTCAGCTAGATCTGGTTGCTCATAGCCCCATCCAACCTGAGCTTGAATGTTTCCAGGGATGGGGCAGGTACCACCTCTCTGGGCGACCTGTTCAGTGTTTCACCACCCTCATTGTAAAAAATTTCTTCCTTATATCTAGTCTAAATCTACCCTCTTTTATTTTAAAACCATTACTCCTTGTCCTATTGCAACAAGCCCTACTAAAAAGTCATGTCCAGCTTTTCATCCACCAGTAGCCCCAAGTCCGTCTCCCCAGGGCTGCTCTCAATCCCTTCATCCTTCAGCCTGTATTGATACCAGGATTGTCTCGACCCATTTGCAGGACCTTACGCTTGGCCTTGTTGAACCTCATCAGGTTCTCATGGACCCACTTCTCAAGCTTGTCCATGTCCCTCTGGATGGCATCCTGTCCCTCAGGCATGTCTACCGCACCACTCAGCTTGGTGTCATCTGCAAACTTGCTGAGGGTGTACTCAGTCTATGTTGCTGATGAAGATGTTAACAGAACTGATTCCAGTACAGACCCCTGAGGGAGACCACTTGTCACCGATCTTCATCTGGACATTGAACTGTTGACCACTACCCTCTGGATGTGACGATCCAACCAATTCCTCATCCACTGAACAGTCCATCCATTAAATCCCTATCTCTATATAATTTAGAGAGAAGGATGTTGTGTGGGACCATGTCAAAGACCTTACAGAAGTCCAGATAGATGACATCTGTAGCTCTTCCACTGATGTAGTCACTCCATCACAGAAGGCCGCAAGTCAGGCGAGACTTGCCCTTGATGAAGCCATGCTGACTGTCTTGAATCACCTCCCTGTCTTTCACATGCCTTAGCATAGCTTCTAGAAGGATCTATTCCATGATCTTCCCAGGCACAGAGGTGAGGATGACAAGTCAATAGTTCCCAGAGTCATCCTTTCTACCTTTTTTAAAAACAGGTGCAATGTTTCCTGTTTTCCAGTCATCAGGAACTTCACCTGACTGCCATGAGTTTTCAAATATCATGGAGAGTGACTTGGCAGCTACATGAGCCACTTCCCTCAGGACTCTGGGATGCATCTCATCAGGTCCCATAGACTTATGTATGGTCAAGTTCCTCGGGTGGTCATGAACCTGATCTTCTCTTACAGTGGGAGGGTCTTTGCTCCCCCAGTCCCTGTCTTGCTGTCCATCCACTTGAGAGATATGGGAAGAGAGGTTGCCAGTGCAGACTGAGGCAAAAAAGTTGTTGAGTACCTCAGCCGCCTTCTCGTCTGTTGTTACCAGTTTGCCAGTCATGTTCATCAGGGGGAATATGCTTTCCTAGCTGGCCTTCTAATACAGTATGTGGAAAAAAAAAAATTAGTTTTATTTTTCCCTTCAGAATGCATTTCAAACTAAGCATTTGCTTTGGATGGTGGTTTCTAGTGCTTTTGCCTGTACTCCCTCCAGAGAGGCCTGCAGCTTTTGCAGCACAAGCCTTACATCAAGAATTTTTCTAGCTGAAATAAAATCTTCAGTACATGGAATGAAGAGTATTTACTCACTGCATGACATTTCTTATGAGAAATTTTCTCACTGCATGACATTTCTTCAGAGGGGTTCAGTCATTGCTAATAAATGGTTTTCTGTTCAGAATGTTGTCCCCTAGTTAGAGAATGGGAAGTCTGCCTCCCTTCATGCCACAGTAGAATTCACTGTTGGTCATTGCTGGATTCGAAACAGAGGCTTAAAAGGAAAAACATAACTTTCTTATTATTTCCCATTGTAATATATCTGATTCATAGTTTTTTTCAGGACAAATAGTATGTTTTATGCTACTTCAGTAAGAATATGATCTTATAAATTTGCTAGGTATTTGTTACTGAAATTATGAGAACATGCCATTAACCACTACCAGCACTGCATATGAGGAGGTACACAAACTGAGGAGTGAGGTATTCCTATGTTTTCATGTAAGGTTTTGAGTAAGTTTTAAATGTAGTATAGTTCTTACTAGTAATTCAATCTCTGTTCTTTTTAAGATTCCAGATTCCATCATCTCTCGTGGTGTTCAGGTGCTCCCACGTGATACAGCCTCCCTCAGTACTACTCCTTCAGAATCTCCTCGTGCCCAGGCCACCTCTCGTCTCTCCACTGCATCCTGCCCAACACCAAAAGTAAGCACTTCTATGCCTTGCACGCTCCATGCTCAGACATAGAATCTATCAGATTAATGTATTGTCTCTGCTGAACAAGGTTGGTTCGCATGCAAGGGTTGTATCACCCTAAGTAATAGATAAATGCAAGACAGTATAGTTCATTCCATGTGTACTGTTGCACAATTTAATGTGGGTCCACCAACACGTTGTGGTTACTGAAGTTTCGTGTTATCTTTTGCAATATCAATCATGAATATGAAAGTGTTAACACCTTGATTGTCTTTAATGTCCCCAGGAACGTAGATAATCCTGCCGCTGAGTGAAAACATTAAGCAAGTAGTATTTTGTCGACAAAATGTATGTGCAAATTTCTAGCCTGGGCTGGGGCAGTTCTGTGCCCCACTTTATTATTGTTAGGTTTAAGGCACTTTCAAATCGACTGGTTTTGCTCAAACTTGGATATTTGCTGCCTGACATTTGGAAACAAAAACCAGCCTAAATTGAATAGAAAGAAAGTTTTAATGCCAACCTTGTGGGGTTATTATTCAGTTCTAACAGATTATGCTGTACTATTTAATCATTGAGGCAAACTCTATTAATGTTCTCTTTTTGTCAACCTCTACATAGTATACATCAAAAACTGAGTGAATTGACCAGTGGCAAGGCCTGTAATGTTTACCTTCAGTAGGATTCCTTTTAGCAGAAGAAAACTATCTGAATTCGCTTTGTACGTTCACATCACAAAGATCTTTCTGTGGCACCAGATGCCGACGTACTAATAGACCCATAGCAGATGACAAACAATAACATTCTCCCTCATCTAATTCATAATCCTTGAAGATTATTCTGCTTGCTAAAGTGATTCCCAACATCTGCTAGTTCTTCTTTCCTGCTGTCTCATTATTTTCTGTCAACAAACAAGATTTATTGGCAACCACCCATAGAAATGTTTTGGTTTAGCCTATAAGATTGTTTTATGCAAGACTCACCTTCACTGTAATAGAATTAAAATTATTCTGACGGACAGCATACTTGAACTTCATTATATAGTCTACTTTTCTTAAGATGTTCGGTGAATTCTATCTGCAAGCACCTTCGTTTTTTTTGCTAAAAGTCACTTGTCTGATGGTTTAAAAATAAAAACTCAGAGCTTGTTACATTAGAACACTCAGAGCAGAAGAGCGATACAAAACAGAGAAACTTCACTGAGTTTTATGCCTGTTGACGAAATAAAAGTGTCCAAAGAAAACCAAAGGAGACCAGTAACAGGCATAAAACAGCACTGCTAAGAAGTAGCTCTAGATGAAGCCTATAAATTTTAAGGAAGTTTATCACAATGGGAAGGAGTAAAGTTTATCTATTATGAAGCAGAATGCACTACTCTAGACCATCTTCAAAGATTCAGAGATTACAGGAGGAAACTACAGGAACTTTGGAGCAGATTAAAAATCTGAAGCTCTTCTTTGGAAAATTAGTTGAGATAAGCTCTTACTGTAATTGGATCATGCTTTGGTATCTCATGTTAAGCCTTGTTTTTCATGTATTACTGCAAAACCAGATTTTGTTCAAAATGTGTGCGAACACACCACTTTCGTAACAGGAATTGCCGTGCAACATCTATCTAATCTAGCTTTTCTGTGATGTCTTTCGAAAGTGAATGGTACAATATAGGGAAAGATGTAGGAAAGCAGAACTGGAAAATAATCTTGAAGGATGATCTTATCTGTTTCTATTACCTAGAGGTGGATTTTGCACAAAAGTATAAGCTTCTTTGCCACTTAGAGAGCTCTTGGTTCATTTTACTTATTACTTTAAGAAAACCTAAACTACTCATCTTTTTGTTCAGTCCTCTTCAGTACCCTCAAGTTCTCAAACATCATCTGAATTTGTCGAGAAATATGGTTCATTCATATTCTTCAAGATTGTCAGTATGTCTGAATGTCTTTACTTACTATGTTTTTCCTTCTGGGTCCTGGCTTTCTAATAATGCAATATTAATTAGATTTACACTGGGCTTCTTGATCCAAACAGTAGCGAGAATAAAGATAAATTGTACTTAAGCATCCAGTTGATATTCCAGGGTGTGTTTTTTTTAATTCTTTAATCTGGAAGTGTGTATCTTTTCAATATTCCCACATGCTGGTTTAGGAACTCATTTCAGGGCTCCAAAACATGTATATATGAAATGAAACAAAGATAAAGTTTCAGCACAAAAAAGGGGGTTAGTTTTCTTTTATTATATATTTTCTTTGGAGTGATGGTAGCTAGTGGCACTATATTTCTTTGTCAGGTACATATTCCAGTTTATTTTGTTGAACCATTTTCTTGTTGTATTTTTCTGTCCTAAATGTACATTACTCCTTACATTTCTCCTACTGAATTTGCTGAACAGCAGAAAGTGGTTTGTGTGTCTCAGAAAAAAAAAATCAAGCTTCTGCAATGACGGAAGCACCTCTATTGAAAGAATATAAGCAGCAGGTTACTAAGGCATGGGGATATTGGAGAGAAGGTATGGGAGAGTGCAATACTAATACTCTTGATTGATCTGTTAGAAGTCTTTACCTTTTCACAAGTATATTTTGGAAAACCTAATGTTGTTTATGTATACACACAGATCATGTAGACAAAATACAACACTTAACTTTAAATTTGCTTTACTGTTTACACTTTCTTTTCCATGTTTTCTGAAAATCTCTGTTTTTAACAAAGTATTAAATGGTGAGTTTGAATCTGTATATTTCAATTAGTCCTCAAAAGTTTAATTTGCTGATAAAAGTAGTAATTATATTTTTCACTGTAGCCTTTTGGGAGGTGAGAACTTTTCAAGACAAATTTCCATTGGGACTATTCTGCCTATCGTTAGATTCATCCTCAAAACTAAGCAAACTTGCTTTTGTTACCTTTTAATAAATCTCTGTAGAGAACCGTCCTTGTTCTCTAAATTGCATTTGAGTTTCAAGCAAAATCCACTGCAACTCAAAGAGCATTTAAACTATATTTATGGTAGATGGATTCAGATATAGAGGCAATCTAAGTTTTACTCAGGGGAAAACTGCACTAACAGTCCTCCCTTTTTCAGTCATTCAACCATAAAGTTGATAGTGATTGTGACAGAAATTTTTATCTTCTACAATATAGTTTTAGTCTTTTTAAAGTTTTGCTGCTTTTTCAACAAGGTTAGATGAATTTGCTGAATGCTCACATGACAGAAATTTAGGATGACATAGTGTGGCTTGCAAGTTTTTCTTGTCGTTTCCACTAGCTGGTCAGATTCTAAGATCTGACTATATTTTTGTGTATGTTTGTGGTTGGTATTTTCATGAAGTTAAATGCAACGTTCTTTTCAGATACAAAAGCAGTACACTACTTACTGTAAAATACCATTTACAGATATGGAGAAATTTTTTTATGTTTGCATTAATGTTGACTCTTGGGGCTTTTATTAAACTTACAGTACAAAATTTTACATCTATAACTTCAGATAACTTAAAAGAATATATCCAGAGCAAATGACTGAGTCATTCCTTCAAACTTCTAATTTTGTTCTACTCTTAGGGAGATGATATTAGTATAAAAGAAAATTACAGCTTTCAGGTTGAAGTCTTCACTTCTCCCATACATAAATGACGTAATCAATATTTAATTTTTGTCAATGTTGTGTGTCAAAGTCAAATGAAGCAGATACAGAAGCCCAAGGACAGGTTTTAAATTATCATCAGCAATGCATTTCAGTGGCAAGAGGTGTTCAAAGTATTTCACTTTGCAAGATCATCAGTTTCACTGGTGTTCAGTTCTCCTACTTCAATGTGCAAAGTTTCTTTCAGTGTTATCTTTGATCATGAAGGCTCCTGAGGAACTTTTTATGGTACTTTTAAGATGAGAGCATTTTTTTCTTTTTCCATCTTGCTACTTCGTTCCTGATACTCCTTATATTCTGCTTAAGAAAAAGTCTCTTTTTCTTAAAGCAATAAAGCAAAAAAGCTTTTTTCTTAAAAAAAAAAAGCAAACTTTACTTGCTGGTTATCTGTCCCTTCCCTAGCTATCCATTTTTTAATTACACTGAACCAGACAAAACCTTCAGTGGTGTTAAGTTGCATCCTTACGTATTTGTAGTTGTGATACATAACTTTTAATTCCCAGGTAAGAAAAGTATATAGGCTCTATCTTAGAGCTAAAATGAGCAAGCAAGGCTACTTTTCAGAAGTTTTTTCGATTCTAGCAAAATGGCATCTCATCTATCCACTCCTCCATCCACACCTTTGTAGCATGGTATATTTAATTCTGCTAGTTGATCACTTTCTGTAACTTTCTATAGCCATCTCCTATTAAGAAGTGTTATCTTTACTATTTGTAAGTTGACATTCACCTAAAGACCTAATATTCCTAATGTAAAAAGTACGATACTTGTAATTTATGTAAATGTTTCAGTTGCAGAGAATTTCTGCAATAAAAAAGCCTAGAAAATAGATTTTTTTTAAATAAAGTTATGATAATTATTTCTGTGGCAGAAAATATTTTAGTATCTCAATCATCTCTCATGCTTGATACCAATGAAAAATGATGCTTTGAACACCTTCTGTCATGAACGTAGTTTTAATGTTGAATTTGGACATTGGTGCAAGATTTCCACACAGTCCAATGAGTTACAAACTAATACTAAACCGAATTAGGATTGATGTTTTCAATCTAGTGTTGTGACTTTTAATATACAGCTACTATATGAAGTAATGACATTAGCAGATGAGGGCAGGTAGAGTTGGGAAGATGCTTTTGTATCAATTATTGTTACAAATTTTTCAGTAGAAATGTTCAGTGTTTTTCAGTAGAAGAAAGATCAGGTTGCTTACCAGAAGAAAGATCAGGTTGCTTAGCGGAAATTCTTAGTTAATAATAAGATGCTCTTCAGGACATGATTTGGCAAGCTGTAGTTTTATCCATAGGGTACATGTTTTTGAGTGCGTTAAATTTTGCTTTTGTTCTTGATTCCTACTGTTTCTTCTTAAGGTGGTCATCAAGGTGAAAACAGTATGGCAAGTGTGTGAATGCATTTTAAAGTTTGTACACATACACTGAATTCCCAAGTAGAGTTTTTTTCTTTTTTTATTTATCAAGTTTGCATATGCTATAGTTCTTTCTACGCTTGAGTAAGTAGCAAGTGCTTTGGCACAGCTGTTTAGTGGTGATATGGTTGAGGAGCATGGAAAAGTGGAAAGGATGTTTTAGGTTCTTGAACTGATCCAGGTAGGTGAAATCACACTTTGAGCACTGCAAGGATTTCTTGCTTTTTTTTTTTTTTTTGTAAAACAAGTAGCTGTTTGCACACACACAAGCTTAGTTAAATGTTTGAGCTTGCTAAAAATTCCGATATTTTCTTGATCATTTCTAGCTTTTATTTCCTTGTGATTTTTTTTCATTGCACATTCCAGGATTACAAAAAAAATATATTTCATGAAAAGAGATGCTGAGAGAATGTGTATTTGACTAAAAAGTAGCCAGGGTTGCCTTAAGATGAGGAATCCTGCTTTCTAATGCATGTCAGTCTATTGTATCCTCCCAGGTTCTCCTCAATACAGTGTAGCAATGGTTTTCAAATGAATTACTAATAAACATACTGGAGTATTTTCCATATAATCATTGCCTTTTTTTTCCTCATTGTTTAAAGAGTGTTGTCCTGGCAAAACATGTGGATGATTGAGTCCCAACAAGTCTTATTTTTAGTTTACATTTTAGTTAAAAACGCTAATTGTTGTTAGTTAAAAATACTAAATGCCACAGCTTCAACAGTGAAACATTGTAACTAAGGAAGAAGCAGCTCTGTATGCTTGGGATATTAAAAAAAAAACCCACAAATACATCGTAAATAATAAAAGCAAAGTCTACTAAAATGCTTTCAAAAATGGAAGACTCACTTTGTAAGAAGGTTGAAAAATATAGGAGTAGGGTTTTGGTGGGTTTTGTTAGTACCAAAATAAACCCATCAACAAGTCTCTGGAGAGGCAGAATAAAGACTTATGTCATCAAGTTTAAACTGAACATTGAATTTCAGTAGAAGTACTTATTTGACCTAGTTTTATTTATTTTTTTCTTGAATATCTTTTTTTCAAGTAGTAACATATTCTTTGGTAACCAGGGTCTGTGTTATATAGCAGTGCCAAAATCCAGTTCGCTTCCTTGTCTCGTGCCCAAGAACTGTTTATAGCAAGACCAAAGTAGAATGTTGGAGTACTTGGGAATTGGCTACCTATACCAGTCCAGAGCTTACAGAATAATTATTGAATTCATAGAATCAGCTACTTTTCAGACCTGTTATATACTGAGTCATGCACAGAAGCTCTAATGTGAAGAATTTTCTTACATTTCTCCTTATTAGTAACCAGTTGGTATTTCATTAAGCTGTGGAATGCCATTCTTTTCCTGAGTCCAGTGAAACGTTTAAACATGTCAGAAATAAGCTTCTTAGTCTTTCCCTGAAAACAATTATTTTTTCAAATTGTAACTATTCTACATGTGTCTCTCTCCAGAAGAGAATAATCTTTCAGTACAAACATTCTGGCTCACGAATGCATTGCATGAGTTCTAATCTTATGTATACTTATGCTGCATCAACTTGTCAATTCCTTCTTGAAATGTTTTTTTCTTTTTAGCTTTGGGAACAGGATTTTTTGTTTATTGCTATGCTGTCTTCAAGTGCCAAGTGTTTTTTTCAAATTCTGATAACTTCAGTTTGGCATTACTTTAAGGAAAAGATGTGCATCCTTCTCGCATTAGTTTCCTTACCCACACCTTTTCAGTTCCTATCCAAAATAAATCTCTCATTTAAATTCTGATGTATCACAAGATGAGGGTTTGGGGAGTTGTTTTGGTTTTTCATGGGTTTTTTTTCCAATCAGCAATGTAGTTACATCTGTCTTTCATCCAGTTCTTTCATTTAGAAATTACTGTGAATGCACCTCTACAGAAATATTTGCTAGCTCCGTTTTCAATATATCTAGTTCTGGTCTTGTCACCGATGCTCGTTGAGACTGTTGGTGCCTGGTGATCATTTTGGTGTCTTGCTGGAGTTGACTTCTTAGAGCAATGCTAACTTCCCATCTGCATTCATTCTCTTTTCCTTAGGGATAATAATTCTTGTTACCTGTGCTAATTGATTTATTTTTGTTTCTTCATGAAATATGGTTTCAAGAGTAAAACTATACATCTATGTGCTGAATTTTCATATAGCCATATGTTCTGTTTGTAGGAATTTGGTTTTCCGCTGCAACTCTTTTTTAATGTCTCAGTCCCTGCTAATCTGTAATTTCAGCCATTGGCACATTAACCTGGTCTTAATCAACAACTCAGGTATGTACAGGCTTGCTTCTGTTCCTTCACTGACTATTAAAATAATAAATAATCCACATCATTTACTACTGTGTTCTTTCCTTGGATAAAAGAATCAGAAATTTCAAAAACGTACCTTCAAGGATAGACAACAATCCTTCCAGTTTCTTTCTTAATTATAGTAAATAATTTAGCAACGGTGTACCAAAGTTCAATGCTAGATATTGTAGGGGAGGTAGGTGATGTTATTCAGATCAGAAAAGACTTCAGTCACACTTTCATATCTACATACTCAAAAGCATACATGCATTCAGTAGTCTGTCCAGCATTCAGGCATCCATATATGTGTACCCACCTGCTCTAGTCAGGATTCCTTGAAATGATTATAGGATGTGTGGGGCACCAGCTATCAAGTTTTCCACAACTTCTTTCTGTGTTTGTTCTTAGCTTGGTATCCATTAAGTCGGTGTTGGATGTGACTTTTATACTCTTTAGGAGCTGATCGTTAAGGGGATCTCACAGAACAGTTTGGATTGTAAGGGACCTTAAAGATCATCTAATTCCAACCCCCCTGCCATGGGCAGGGACGCTTTCCACTAGATCAGGTTGCTCAAAGCCTTGTCCAACCTGGCCTTGAACACTTCCAGGGATGGGGCAGCCACAACTTCTCTGGGCAATCTGTTCCAGTGTCTCATCATCCTCACAGTGAAGAATTTCTTCCTTATATCTAATCTAAATCTGCCCTCTTTCATTTTAAAGTCATTAGCCTTTCCCTATCACGACACGCCCTTGTAAAAATTCCTTCTCCAGCTTTCTGGTAGCCCCGCTTTAAGTACTGGAACGCTGCTGTGAGGTCTCCCCAGAGTCTTCTCTTCTCTTCTCCAGGCTGAATAACCTCAATTCTCTCAGTCTGTCTTCATAGGAGAGGTGCTCCAGCCCTCGGATCATCTTTGTGGCCCTCCTCTGGACGTGCTCCAACGGGTCTGTGTCCTTCTTATGTTGGGGACTCCAGAGATGAACACAGTACTCAAGATGGGGTGTCATGAGAGCAGAGTAGAGGGGCAGAATCACCTCCCTTGACCTGCTGGCCACACTTCTGTGGATGCAGCCCAGGATGCGGCTGGCTTTCTGGGCTGCAAGCGCATGTTGCCGGCTCATGTTGAGCTTCTCATCAACCAACACCCTCAGGTTCTTCTCCTCAGGTCTGCTCTCAATCCGTTCTCTGCCCAGCCTGTGTCTGTGCTTGGGATTGCCCCAATCTATGTGAAGGACCTTACACTTGGCCTTGTTGACTTCTTGAGGCTTGCACAGGCGCACCTCTCCAGTCTGTGAAGGTCCATCTGGATGGCATCGCTTCCCTGCAGTGTGTCGACCACACTACACAGCTTGATGTCGTCAGCAAACTTGCTGAAGGTACACTCAATCCCACTGTCCATGTCGCTGACAAAGACGTTAAATGACATTGGCCCAATACTGACCCCTGAGGAACACCACTCGTCACTGGTCTCCACTTGCATATCGAGCTGTTGACCGCCACTCTTTGAGTGCAACCGTCCAGCCAGTTCCTTGTCCACTGAGTGGTCCATCCATCAAACCGTGTCTCGCCAATTTAGAGACAAGAATGTCATGCGGGACAGTGTCAAATGCTTTGGACAAGTCCAGGTACATGATGTCAGTTGCTCTTACCTCATCCACCAATGCTGTAACCCTGTCGTAGAAGGCCACCAAATTTGTCAGGCACGATTTTCCCATATTGAAGACATGTTTGGCTGTCACCAATCACCTGTGTTTTTTCGCATGTGCTTTCGCATAGTTTCCAGGAGCATCTGCTTCATGATCTTGCTGGGCACAGAGGTGAGACTGACTGGTCTGTAGTTCCCCAGGTCTTCCTTTTTTCCCTTTTTAAAAATGGGGGCTGTGTTTCCCCTTTTCCAGTCAGTGGGAACTTCATCAGGCTGCCACAACTTCTCAAATATGATGGATAGTGGCTTAGCAACTTTATCTGCCAGTTCTCTCAGGCCTCGTGGATGCATCTCATCAGGTCCCATGGACTTGTGCACCTTCAGGCTCCTTAGATGGTCTCAAACCTGACCTTCTCCTACAGTGGGCAGTTTTTCATTCTCCCAGTCCCTGCCTTTGCCTTCTGTGACTTGGACTGCGCAGCTGGAGGTCTTGCCAGTGAAGACTGAGGCAAAAAAGTCATTGAGTACCTCAGCCTTCTCCATATCTTGGGTAACCAGCTGTCTCATGTCCTTCTGGAGAGGGCCCACATTTTCTCTGGTCTCCTTTTATCACTGACATATTTATAGAAGTTTTTCTTGTTGCCCTTGATGTCCTTGACCAGATTTAATTCTATCAGGGCTTTAGCTTTCCTAACCTGATCCCTGGCTGCTGAGACAATCTCTCCGTATTCCTGCCAGGCTACCTGTCCCTGCTTCCATCTTCTGTAGGCTTCCTTTTCATGTTTGAGTTTTTCCAGGAGCACCTTGTTCATCCATGCAGGCCTCCTGATGTTTTTGCCAGGCTTCCTCGTCATTGGGATGCATCACTTCTGAGCTTGGAGTAGGTGATCCTTGAATATTGACCTGGTTTCTTGGGTCCTCCTCCCTCTAGGGCTTTATCCCATGGTACACCACCAGCCAGATCCCTGAAGAGGCCAAAGTCTGCTCTCCTGAAGCCCAGGATAGTGATCTTGCTGTGCACCCTCCTCGTCCCACTAAGGATCTTGGACTCCACTGTTTCGTGTTTGTCTCTCCATCCATTTCCACCTCTTGAGTATGTTAGATTTGCTCACTGTCCTGTGTTCTCCTTATCTAAACCTGCTTTTTATCATTCCACCATCATCTCTCAGTGGCTCAAGTCTTTGTTTTGGTCTGTAAATCATTTCAGGTTGTCTTGTTTTACTGATTGAGTATCCCCAGAAGCTACATGAAGTTCTGTGAACTAAATGAATGACTAATCTGCATGCTGTCAACACGTTTTCTTACATCCCTTCTGCTATGCTTTCTGATGCTTCCACATCCATGCATTTGCATTTTTTCTTTACCACTCTTAATATATCTGTTTGTTATTCAAGGAGTATTCTTATGCAGACATCTCTATTAGCTTGCTATTGAAGCAACCAACTTGTGTGTCACATCCTGATACTGTATCATGCTTCCACAGGGATGCAGTATCATAATAATATTCCATTTCATGTGCACATGCAACCCAAAGAGCTGTAAAAAGTGTTGTGAGGCTAGCAGCAGCAAGCAGTTATGTGTTCATAGGAGTGAAAACTGAAATTTAGACCAGGAAAGCTATTTCAAGGCATACATGTTCCTGTGGTTAATGTATCATCTGCGGTAAAAGTTCACTGGTTCCATCACAGAAGTAGGTAACATCTACCTGATGCAAGATGTGACAGAGAAGCAAGAATCTAAAGCACAGACATTGCTTTTCTCATGGATGGCGTAAATAGGAAATTGCCTTCAAGTTGTAGGTTCTTTAGTGAGTGTACTAGTAGTCCCTGAAGTCCAGTTTCACCTTTGAAAAGGTTTTTAAGAAATAAGGGAGTTAAAAGTAGATGGCACCTCTTGGTTCTGTGAATCTTATCTCCTATTTCAGGCAATATCTAATACTATTTAATGTTGTAATATGTAATACCGTCTAAGACTGGCAAACTAAAAATAGTTTTGCCCTCTGCATGGCTGTCTCCAGTCATGTTTTAGAACCTCACTACCTCATTGGTCAGTCTCCACTCATTTGCCTTTGTGCTACTGTTGGCCTTTTAACTTAAATAAGGCAAATCTTTTCTTGATCATGTATTCATTCCTTGGGTAGACTTATAAAGAGGAGGCATAGTTAATTCATAAAAATGAAATCTGAAAGTTTCTAAGTCAAACTCTTTCATTTTCATCCTTGTAAAAAGACTTCTTGAAAAGTATTTTCCTCCATTTGTTGTAGATTTTCACCTTCCTTGAAGAGATCAAAACTGTATACCTGCTTATATGAGATTTTACTGGTGTTTTGTACAATGGATTTTTAATCTCTGTCTTTTTCCAACTGTTAAGTGCTTGCCTATGTAGCAAAGATGCTTGTTAGTTCAGAACTTTGTATTAAATTTCACTCCATTTCTTTTACAGCAATCGTCTATGTTATCAAATACCTGCTGATGAGACTACTTCAATATTCTGTAATGATGATGTCTCCTGTGTTTATCTGAGAGCACTCCTAAATTTTGTGTCAAAATCATTATTGAAAATACTGGATATGGTCAGTTGCTACATTGCTTATTTCCAAACAAGGGGCAATGGCTTTAAACTGAAAGAGAGTAGATTAGATTAGATCTAAAGAAGAAATTTTTTACAATGAAGGTGGTGAAACACTGGAACAGGTTGCCCAGAGGAGTTGTGGATGCCCCATCCCTGAAAGTGTTCAAGGCCAGGCTGACTGAGGCTTTCAGCAACCTGATTAGTGGATGGTATCCCTGCCTGTGACAGGGGGATAGGAACTGGGGATTTGAACTAGGTGATCTTTAAGGTCTCTTCCAAGACAAACCATTCTGTGATTCTATGAAACTATATCCATAACTTCTCTTCTACCTGTTTCTCTTTCAGCAAAATATACTGTTAACCTTCCAACTAGCAGTTTTCTTGCCCTCCCAACAATGCTATTTTTACTTCTATACGTTCCTGTCCTACACTTGGTCTGTTTATAGAGTAGTTGCCTCATCAAAAGTAATGCAACTTTATACTAATTCTCATTGATTACTCTGCCTTCCTTCCCATATCATGTATTATCATCCCTAAGCAAAATTCAGGCAAGGTGTTATTTTTCATTACGTAGTTTATTATTGATGTCTTCCAAACATCAAATGATAGCATTTCTGCTTTCTTTTTTTATGTTAAGGAATCTTTTACTCCTTGTTCTAAATTTCTTTAACTCTGTTTTGCACTTAACAGTTTCTAGCTTAGATTACTGTCTCTTATTTTTATATCTGCCAGGCTCTCTATCTAGACCTAGTAGCTGTCTTGGCCTGTTTTTTTGTTCTTCACCACTCAACGAAGCAGAATCAAAGTATTCAATTTAAAGAGTTTATTTTAGCTTTCTGTCGAAGTATCTTCAGTTAGAATGATACTTTTGAAAAAGTCTGATAGCATTTCTGCTTTCTTTTTTTTTAATTTAAGGAATCTTTTACTCCTTGTTCTAAATTTCTTTAACTCTGCTTTGCACTTAACAGTTTCTAGCTTAGACTACTGTCTCTTGTTTTTGTATCTGCCAGGCTCTCTATCTAGACCTAGTAGCTGTCTTGGCCTGTTTTTTTGTTCTTCACCACTCAACGAAGCAGAATCAAAGTATTCCATTTAAAGAATTTATTTTGGCTTTCTGTCAAAGTATCTTCAGTTAGAATGATACTTTTGAAAAAGTCTGATGAAAGGTAGTTATTTTTCTCCCTTGGTACATAAAACTGTTGTCTGTTGATACAGAAAAGTATATTTTCCAAGATCAGTCTTATTTGAGTTGAGTACCTGTTCACTTTGAATTTATTGCATCCATATTGAAAATATTGCTCATTTGAGAGCAAATCTATCTTCATGTAGTAAAGCAATTAGGTAATTTCATTATAGTATAAAACTGCCAAGTCATTCTATGTCTGATGTCATAATAAAAAAAAACTATCCAAGAAGTTAGTTGTTTATCTAAAAAAAGATTGAGCCTGAATTCAAAGCTCATGTGGACCGTTTACTCTAGAAAGTGTGCTGCATCTCCTGGTTTTGCATGGAGCTTACAAGATACCTTCTGCAAGACATAGAAGACATAGACCTTATCTCAATTTTGAGAATTTTTTTTAATAACTTTTTTATATAAAGATCTTGTTTCTGATATCTTTTTTGCCCAAGTAC
This sequence comes from Tauraco erythrolophus, assembly GCF_009769465.1. NCBI lineage: Eukaryota > Metazoa > Chordata > Aves > Musophagiformes > Musophagidae > Tauraco > Tauraco erythrolophus. Next base: position 35,743,551 of record NC_141470.1, on the reverse strand, counting down.
ATAAGCTTTCTCTTTTACAAGAATCGTGTTGCTGTTGCATTTATGGGCCAGCACAGCAATGTGTCAAATGTGAATATAGTCATTCATCTGTTTGTCTTTCCAAGAAAGAAGAGACAATACATTGTCTTTTAGGACTCAGCCTGAGCAATTGCTATCAGAATTTGAGAGTTTCATTCGTTAAGTAGATTCTTACATCATATTGATTACCCAAGTTTTTGAACTGTAGCTATTTTTAGCAAGTATTTCCCTGGAAGGTTTTGAGAAAAAGGTACAAGATGCTTTCTCTTTGGCATTCTTCTGCCAAGTTCCTGTGCATTATTTCCTGACTGGAAAAGGAGAACGTTCGTCCTACTTAATATGTGACCTAATAGCTCCTGTTTATACCTATTGGTGTGTGTGATCCTCATTCTGTGCCTCTCTATTCTTCAGGATGATTTTTTTAAAAAAAAATACCTGTACATATATATGTAAGCAAAATCTTTTATCACAGCTGAGCCTAGGTAATGTGCAACGATACCAGAGGAATATGTGTGCGCTTTGTCAATGCTGCTTTACTTGCCCTTTTGATGTGGTTCCACTCTACCTGGTCTAAGTGCAATAAATGGCAGTTTAGAGTACCTCAAATGAACGGTAGTCATTAATCAATGAGATGAGGTAAGCCCTATAGCAAATATATTTCCAGCAGAAAGGCTGGAAAACATTATTTATAGTCCTTAACATGCCAAGTTCATTCCGTTAAATAGTCCTGTTAAAGTGTAACAATCACTAAGCATCAACAAACAGTACTAGGAAATGAGAAAACAAAGCTGATGGAAAAGATAATGGTTTTTAAAATCAAAAGAACAGTTGTCACAATCTTTTGTCCAGCCTTCTAATAAAGTCATTCTGAATTTGTTAATGCAGTTCATCCTGTTAAATTCAACTTCTTTGTCTGCTTACCCTTTTAATTACCTCCTTTCTCACAATGTATGTTAGAAGCGCTTTATTTTGTAATTCATGTAAGGCTTAGGTCCATGCTTATCCAGCTCTGTATTCTGGATCTGCAAGGAGAGTTAAGTATGTGCCAGGTGCATTGCCTGCATTTGAGAAAATTCTTGTTTAGTTGTGCCACTTTTCATTTAGTAAAATATTGACAATAAGTTATTCTGCCTGTTTTAATTTTCTACATGAAACAGGAAAAGGGAGAAGACACTGTAGATGGGGAACACCTTTAAGCAAGGAGTTCTGTGCATTGACATGGCAGTTCTTTGCAGCACTTCATTTGCTTTATGAAGTTCCCAGGCAGCCTCCTTGGACAATGGTTTCATTCAACGGCACTGTCAGTGTGGACAAAGGTTGACCTTGGTCACTTCCCAGGTTACTATTAGTATCTGGCCACTTAAAGGTCATGTTGTTTTAAGCTTCTGCAAAGTAGATTGAATCCCAGATCTTTCCAAATTATCTTCATCTTCTGAGGTTATAGTCTCACTGCTTTAATTATCTCTTTCCTGTATATTTAATGGATATACCCTTTCCCATTGTCCTTGCTGGCTCTTCCTCTTCTCTTTCACAGTTGAACCCTTCAGTATGCATAGATGTGAGGAAATACATGTGGCAAGAAGCTTTACACAGATTTTCCAAACAGCCCTGCCTAGTCACAGGATAAAGTACAGGATATTACAGATATTTGAGAACAAACCTTAAATGCATTTTTTTTCAAAGAGGTTTACTCTTCCCTTTGGCCCATCTATTTTCGGAAAGATAGGATCTTGTTGCACTGAGCCTGAATGCAAACATCTCTCCCTGTTTTGCTGCTAAAAGTGGTCAAAGACAGCAAATGTCTTAGCTGGTTTGCTTTATAACCCACCTGTCCCACCATCAGGTCACTTCTAAGTGACTTCAATGATGCGACAGCTTTCACCATGACCACCAGGGTATCTTTGATAGGAGCTAGCTTAGTATCTAAAAATGTTTAAAGGACATTGTCCTTCACTGAAAGATGAACAGCTCTGTACATGCTGCAGCTTGTAGAACTTCATTTCAGCTTAGGACAACAAGGCAAGAGAGCAGCATATTCAGAAATGAACTATTGGTTTGGGAGAGGTATATACAAAGAATTCAAAAGTTCACCACCTAGGACTTACCATATTTTTATTTTTTTCCTGAAATATGAATTTCTTCCCTGGTTGCCAAGACAGATTTCTTATATATGCGACAAGCGTTTGGTTTTTTAAAAGCTCTACTGGGAGCATGAAGTGCAAATTCTTTCTTTTGTGTGGAAAGCCAGAGAATAAATGAGGCTGCAGACATAGGCAGGGACCAAAATGTGCTGGGAGCCAGTGAAAAAATGTTCAAGGCAGGGCTGAAATGAGAGGATTGAAAGTATTGAATTGAGGAGGAATTGGACGTAAAGGTTGAGTGGTAGAGATCTGGTATAGAGCAAAACTATTTGTGGCTCTTGAGTGAGGAGGGTGCAGGGCTTACAGGGGTTTGGAGAAGAGTAGGGAGTAGCTTGGAGGCAGGAAGCAGCAATAGCTTTATGAGAAAAGAAAGGGCTATGGTCAGGAAGAACTGGGAGAAAGGTAGCCTTGAGTGGGTAGAAGGGTTTGGGGAGCTTCATCTGTGTGACAGGAGAGTTGTGTGACTGAAAGTTCTGAGATAAGCTGGATCCGGAAACTGTACTGTAACACTTGGTCCCTGTGTGCTTGTGCGTGTGTGTCCCCTGTATAATAAAGTGAAGCATAAAGCATTTGAGCTTGTTCTCAGTCAGTTGGCTCGGAGCAGTCTGGTCTCGATAGCACACAGCTCTGTGCAGGCCAGTTAAGCCTTCTGATCACCAGCATTCTTTACAACCAATAAGGGTCCTTTGTGTGTTTTCCATGCCATTCCCGTTGGGCTGGGCATGCCTCTGCCAAGAGTCGCCGTTCAGTTTTGTTACTCATAATTTATAATCTCTTCATGTCTTGGGCAACATAAAGCCCGTGCATTTTGTTAACTGCATAGTGAAAGGAAGGACCCAAGTCTCTCATGCCCAGAGCTCCAGTTTAAATGAGATTTATGACATTAAGTCACTAAGAATAGTGGCATGATATGTAATGTTTGTATTGTAAATTGTAGTCTGGTTTACCCTGGCTGTGCATTTTACCTACCAACATTTAGGTTTTATTTCTGAACATCAAATTTCACTGAAGTCAATAGATATTTTTCAAGAGCTAGGCTGCCACGTTTGTGTAAAATAACCAGTGTATTACAAAATCTTCTGTGTAAGGACATGGCTACATTATCTTTGTCAGTATGTGTGTTAACAGATCATTGATCTGGTGATGATATTAGCATACTAAACTCTAAAACTGCAAGAAAATCACATCGCCTTTTTACCACTGGTTGGTCCACCAGCAATGTGTTTATTCCCTCATCTGCACATGGAACAGAGTGAGTAGTAGTGCCCATTTTAAAAAACATAATTAAAAAAAAATGTGGGTAGTGTAAACAAAATGTGTGGTGGTATGATAATGATGTTTTATTGGCGTTTATTAGCATTTGTGTACATTATGCTTTTGTAGGTTTACCATTTTCAAGAAGTGCAGCGACCCTGATAAAACATTTATGCCATGCTGCAGTATAATACATAGGTGTGAATATGTGTATTAGTTGAGAATGTTATAGGAGCTTGTATTCCTTTTGTTTGAAAATACTCCCCATTTATTTAGGAAGCCCCATCTAATTGGTGTTTAACTGGCCTAAAGCTGCAGCAGTAAAAATACTTTCAAGTGCAAGTCTATTTTTCATGCATGAATGTGAAAGTTATATGTAATACATTTTTTAACTTCAAAAAAATTGATTTCCTGCACTATTAAAAATATATTAAGCTCTTTGTTAGCAGTAGAAACTGCTCACTTGGTGTAGAGCATTGTACTTATTCTAGCTGGAGTTCAGACTTCTGTATCAGAATTTTCCAGGGAAATGATCAGGCAAGCAAGGGTTGTAAAAAAAATACCACGCATATCAGTATTTTATTATATAATATTTGGATGTTGGCAGTTACAACATCAAATTTGTTGACAAGCAGTATGTACTTCACTAACTAAAATGACTTCTTGCAAGCCACAGTATATTTACAGTTTATTTCTTTTTTCTGTATGTCATTGTCCTTCAGTTATCTCCAGTTTGTTGTATACCGTGAACTTTTGACGAACATTGCTAAGGGTCAGAAAAAGCGTTTTCCATCTTCGTAAGATTTAGTTTCCTTTGGATTTGCTTCCCTTATGTGATCTGACTAATACATAAAGTTTTTTATTCCTGGCCAAATGATGTAAAATCATTGCCAGTTGGGTTATGCTTGTGAGATATGTTTCTCTGTTAATCTGAACTGTAATATGCATAGTATAGCTTTTATGGTTTCTCCTTATCAACTCCCTTCTTCTCTAGTTGAATGCACTATATCAACCTGAGGAATCTCCAAGCTTTTGATAAAAAAATTGCTGATGGTTCCTAAATATCCCTGTACTTAATACATCGTATTCTTTCAAAGCCCCTTTATTTGGGAGCTGTTTGTATATATTATGATTCATATTTAATTTCTCTTCTGTAAGTTTTTTATGTTTTTGTCTTCTCAATGCATTTATCTTTAAGATTGTTTTAATGTTGTTTTTATACATCCGCCTACCTTTTCACTGAATCATAGAACATCTGTTTAAGCTACATTAGACTGGAGAGAGGTTTATCTCAGTATTGTTCCCATATTTTGCCTTGGTCAGTGGAACAGCCCCTGGGGGGGTGGGGGAAGCAGATTTGGAGTATATTATGGAATTCTGCTGAAGAAAGTGGTCCAAAGAAGGGGCATCATATGCACAGCTTGCTCTAGATTTCCAAAACTGATTATTCCTTTCTTACCGTCATGCCCTGCATTTTGAGATGAAATGGTAACTGGAGGGAAGTAATGGCAGGTTAAACTCGAAAAACAAGGGATACCTTCTTTTACTATGTACAAACTTGTGAATGTCATTGTTTCACGGCCAAAAATACACTATAAAAATGAACAACTTTTATTAACAGTATGTATAGTCACATTGACAAATATGATGCAAGCAAGTTTCATGATTTAGGATTCAGTAGAGGATATTCACACCATTTAACTTCACGTTCCGTAAGGCAGCTAGGCTAGGAGCACAAGGGAACTTTTAGTTAAATGCAATGACAGGAAGCCATGGCTAGAAACTGACGTGGACTATTTTTGTCTAAGGAAGCAGAAAATGTTTGTTAGTGCAGTTGTCAGGGATATGTAGAATAACACATATGACAAATGCAAAAACTTTTTTTTGCAGACCCGATGATGTAATATTCCACAAAACCAATTATGTAATATTCCACAAGTAATATTAATAGTTTTCTTTACTCACTGTTCATCATTGATCTCTGTGGTAGTGGTCAAGTGGGAGAACAGTTAGATTTTTCTTATGTGTACAGCAAATAATCCGAATTTGATTTGAATGCTCTTGCTTTTGATTAGTGTGATTCCAACACTGCATGCCCAGAGCATTGAATAAGGAACTTACCATCTTTTTAAACCACTGCTGATTTATTCAGTTTCAAAGTTATCTGATTATATCAAAAGGGCTTTGTCTATATGAACCGTGTATGTATTAGCCAGGATTTTGGAAAAAAGGCTGACAGAGGTTTGACTTTTTTGGTGAATGTGGATGTGAAAACACATTTCTGAAAGCTTTTAGGTACTGCAAAATTCCAGTTTTCTTGTCAGAAGCAGTAAGCAGGGAAACTTTAGAGTAGCAAGAACAGGGAATATTATCAGAAAGGGGAAGGAGTCTAAGATGGGTAGTGTTAAGTATTTCATGCTATTTCTCCTGTTGTGGAATTCATCCTTTAAATAAATCCAACTAAAGCCGGAATCCAAGATTAGCCAGTTGTTCAGAGCTATTCTTTCTTTATGACGAGTATAACTGCTGGTTTATATATATTTAAGGTTAGGTCTTTAAAATTCTTTTTTCTGGAATAAAATCAGAGTTATGGGTTACAAACAGGTTATGGGCTCTATTAGAAGGTAGAGGAATAATAATGAAACCATACGCAAGACTTGTGCTTAGAAAACATTAAATGTCTGTTCTTTGGTACACAAGTCTTTCATTCAGCTTCTAACAAGTCCATTAAGCATATATGAGCCCTCCTCTTTTCTCCATGTTTGGTTCTGATTTCCCTGCTTCCCAAGTTTTCTTCCACTGGCTTCCTATCTCATTCTACTCCCATTGTAACTCCACATTGCTCTTCAGATGTGAAGACAGGGACACCTGTGGCTAATCTTAGCTTTTAACTCCTACTATTATTCTCTTGTGAATAAGAAAAGGATGTAAATACAATGCATTTATCTTAACTCTTAGTGCGTTATACCCTACCAGTTTCCTGCAATGTTCCCTACACAGCACCTTTCCTGCTTTGTTCATTGAATATCTTTTTCTCCTTCAAAATGTTCCAAAACCCTCATGTCTTTCAGGTGACATTTTGCCAATGAGTACTTAGTGTTGCTCCTGCCTCATCTCTTCATCCACCCATTTAGCTTGTGTTTATGGTATAAAAAAAAAAATAATCATAAAACCTGAGTCACAAAGTTTTGTTTTCAATTTCACTGTTCAAGTTCTTTTTATTAGCCCTATGTTTTACTTAGAAGAAAGTATTGTTTGCATTTTACAAATGAGTAATAGAAAAATCAAGGAACTCATTTCTAGATCACACAGATGACCAATGGGGATGGAAGTATGCAGACTTTTGATTTAGAACACTTATGTGCATATCTTTCATTCTAAGCTTTTCTAGCTACAAGTGTTCATCTGTAACGGGATTCTTGTGTCTAGCTGAGTTTCTGAAAAACAGAGAGTATAATCCTTGCCATTTTCTGAAATACTAGTTTATAAGTCAACTTCTAGAACTTCATACAGGAGTTGACCAGAGAGAGAGAAGGATATACCTGAATTCCTTTCTGTGGCATTTGCCGTGAAAAAAAAATGGTTTTTTATTCCTGCTGTCCCTACTTTCTTGGGGGTAATACCCTATTTAATTCCCAGAAAAGATGTAGTATAGTTTGTGAAATGCTAGTATCACTCTGATTCTTCCCTTGAGAAGCATCCAAGTTGCATTCTGCAAGGTTCCTGTAGAAAACGTGTTATCGTGTATATTAACTGTGCCATGGATGTAAAACAAGAGTTGACCTCAGGATATCTCCTTGTAATTTATATTTTCAGGTATTTATAATTTCATTGCTCACAATGTACACATTGCATACTTATTCCTCTATATATTTTGAAGAAAGAAAGAGTAAATAATGTCAGTTATACGACCTGTAATATCTCCAGTCTCATTTCTGACTGAATCCTAAACCTTCAGCACAACTTGAGCAGTCACAATACTCACATTGGTAAGTAACAGAAGAAAAACTTTTTCCCTGAAGGGGAATGCATATGCTGTCACTTACAACTTTTCCACAAGTTTCTGTGGTATGTAACGTTTTTCTTAATGTCCTAGTTCCATGTTATTATGGGAGATTATCAGCATTTATTTTTTCTTATCATTTCTCATTTTTCAAAACTAAATTGAATAATTTCAAAAAAGTTTCAAATTACTAACCTGAATTGGAGTTCTACTTGATTATGTCTTATTGTCTGAGACTGGTAATACCTCAGCCAGGGTATTGGGCCAAGTATCTTTGCTCTAACTCCTCTTGTTTTCTTTTCAAGTAAGGATCTTTTTTTCCTCTTGAGGCTTCTTTTTTTTTTTTTAATTAGGAAAAGTATAGCAACTGGGTTACAACAGCATGTGTTTTAATTGAATCTGTCTGTTAAAGGGGACAAATTTTATTTAAGAATGACAGTTTTTTCTTTATCAGTATACTAGAATTGCTTGGAGATTTGCTTGGAGTCACATCAAAACCGTAATGTGAGTGTCTCACTTGAGAGTTCAAAACAGATACTATTTTAATGCTGTAAGACCAGGGAGGGAAAGCAGCAATTTATATGAATGTCTCCAGTGTGTTTTGCTAGCGGACATCCTATCAGAACTACATATTTAAACTGTTAATATTGCATTAGTTTCTTGAGAATCTAGTGCAAGTAAAAAAAACCCCAAACATTCAGTTGACTGTGATTTAAATATGAATTTCTTCATTTCAATGGGTCAGGTGAAAACGAAGAGTGGCAATCTAACTTGTACTTTTGCTAGTGTGCTCCAGAGAGCATAAAGCACAGTTGAATTTCCATGATTCCTTCAGTCTTTCTCTTCCTTCCTGAGAGTTCTTAAAGAAAATACAGTTAATATGGTTTGAAAGGGTTCACCTCAGTTGTGTGGGACTGTTTTACATAACCTGTGAAACAACCATCAGATAATAAAAACTTTCAATTCAGTCTTGCCTCAAACTGGAAGGATATCCATAAAGTCATTTTTATTGTCGTCTTCCTCTCTACTTCAAATGACATGACACAAGTTTATCAGTTAAAAGAGGTTTATTTACTGGCTTCAGCAATTCTGAAAAGAACTTTTGCTGTAAGTGAATGTTTTATTTTACATGCTTCTAACAGTGCGAAGCCTTTTGAGCAACTACCTCATTTGTTTCTTCCATCCTATGCATCATCTACGAAAAAAACGTATGTAATAAAGAAAAAGTAATCAGGTAGGAAATGTTGGGGGAGAGATTATATACATGGTATATTTAAAATAAAAATCTAATGTTGGTCTGGCATTAAAATTTTCTGGTTGGGCAGCATAATTTTTTACTGGGAATCTTGATAGCAATGGCTAAAATCTCTGGGCCTGGGTCAATAGGAATCTGTATTGCATTCTGTCAGGTATCAGTCATGATACTTGCCAGGCCTGATACTCCCAGTTATAGCGTACTATGATCGTATGATTTGTAGAATGTATAGGGTGGTTTTTTTTCTTCAGTTAGAGTTTTAGGACTTCATTATTCTTCATATCCAAAACAGATAAGTAACATGTATTCTTTGAGAAATGTTAGTGAATTCAGCATGCAACATATGTGCCAGATTGGTAATATATTGAAATAAAAATGATCAACAAAGCAAGTTTAAAATGCCATGATAAAGCATCGTTTATTCCAGAAATTAGAGTCTGTGTCTTTGTCCTCTAGAGGTGTCTCAGAGAGTCAAATTGATGTCTTGCATGTACTGCTAACTGATTGTGTGGAAATTTTTTTAAGTTCACTTTTTCTTTATTCTTCTGTCTTTTTTACCCATCTTCCCCCATTGTAGCAAATTAGACGGCCGGATGAAAGCAAAGGAGTTGCTAGTAGAGTTGGATCCCTCAAAGTAAATATGTTTCTAACATTTATTTTGCAAGTTTTCTTCTATAGCCTACACTTTTCCTTTGAAGGGGGAGGTGAGGGGAGGGAGGGAAGGGGCTTTTCCATTTCTCACCATCCCATCATTTTTATTTCAGTATTCTTACTGCTGTTGGGTCACATTTTGTTTGTTTCTGTGCTACACATAGAACAACCTACTGAAGGCAGACTACTAGTTGGTTAGCTTTGAATGTCACCACAAATCAGAGATAGTAACAACTTTCTTGAAGTGCCTGTAATTTGGTGATCATGATTAAACCACTTCTCTGATCTGTGTTGTTTGTTGTCTCTTAACTCCCTGTTACACGGAGAAGTGACTTACTCATCTTCAGACTACTGCTTCCCATCTTGAAATATAATTAAACTTTTATAGTTCTCACATTTTGTGCATTTAATTCTGCAAAAGACCATTACAGGACAGTTGACTATTTCATGCATATCTAGCCTTTAAATCAGAATAAAGAGGAAATGAGAGAGAGATTCATGTGAGGCTAATAAGAATGGAGCCATTGTTTTGCTAATAATTAGCCCCTTCTGCCTTTTTTATGTTTCTACAAACATACTCAAATATTTAGAGCACTTAACAGAACAGGCAGATATCTAAATCGGTACCCACCATGCATCGTGTTACACCCTAATAAATGGTTTGAAACACAGGACGTAATCTATAACAAGATGTTGATCATGTGCAGTCCAGGCCATTCTGTTAAGGTTCCATCTCAACAGTTGCCTCTTTTTCAGCCATCCAATTTTTCACTTTATTTCCTCTTAGCACTTTCTCAAGCGCTAATTATTTCATTTTTCTTCTGCACTTTTCTTGCCTTTCCTGCCTTCTTTATTTTTGATCTTTTGGTTTGGTTTTGTATGTGAGTGTATTGCCTTTGTTCCAGGACAAGCCATCCTCTCTGTTCTCTAACACTGCTCTACAGCTGCTCTTTGTGAAAATATTGTTTCACTGAGCAAAAAGAAGGGGAGGGGAAGGATTAATTATGCACCTCTTTCCAGTAGTTGCCACCACTTAAATTGATCTCAGCGTAGGAAAAGAAGCCAGTTTCTATTTGTATATACAAGTTACAGCTAGAGGCGTTTTCAGCATTCCTCACTGTCTGTGAGGCTTTATCTTTTCATCTTGTGTTTTAGGAAGAGGTTTTAGTTACAGCGTAGATAAGAGCAGCACTGTACATGAATGAGGCACTGTTTCAGTGGAAGATGTTCAGGACCACTGAATTCACATGGAGGAAAATATAAGACAGTCACAGTTTCTATGCTGTTTTTGAAAATTATGCATGTAATTATTGTGATCTGTGCATTTTAATGGGTCATCACTTACAATTCTAGATGCTTAATGCATAAACATATGCAGAAGATGTAGCTTATTTAGGTGGTGGGATTCACCTATTATTTTTATGAACACCCACTGACACCAAATTTAGGATTGTTATTTCTGTACCTGATTTCCCAGAATTTAATTTCACTACCCAAAATATATATGTTTAGCTGCAAAATCTTATATGGAAAATCCTAATTGACGTTCCCAAACATGAAAATTTACCTCTAAAAAGTTATATTTGATGGAAATAAGTTCTAGGACACAGCCTTACCCAGTAAACAAGCAAATAAATAAATAAATGAACAATATAGCAGAGATTCAGTAGCTTTAGAAATATGTCCCTTGATTTTTCAAATTTTTTTCCTGTGCTGAGAAAAAAGCTATGTCAATCAAGCAAAAATACCTTGTTTCCAGATTCCAAGTATACTGAGCTTATATGTCTGTGTTGTTCAAAGCACTTAAATGCCTTGAAATGTTTTGCCAGAGGCAGTGAGAAATGTGTTATGCTATGATTTATTAAAAGCAAAAACAAACACAAAAACAAACAAACAAAAAAAAAAGTAACAAGAGAACAGGTTGCTTTTTCAATTCACTTTCTGATGTTTACATGTAGCTCCATCGAAAGCTGGAGGAGCTCAGAGATCACCTAGAAGGCAATGTCAAAGGATGCTCTCTCCGAGTAAATGTACGATTTCACTCGGTGATCTGTTTTTTTTAAAACTTCTGCTGGCTGGTAACACCAAATCTGATTGGTTTGTCCTCTCATCCTCATCTTTTTCCTTTCTCTCTCTCTTTCTCCTTTGTATTTTCTTTCTTTTCTAGCTGGGGTTTCATTTTAATATGTGTGAGAAACCTGACCTAATTGACAGGGTTTGTTTAAAAGAATATCCTACTACATTTTAATGAATGCTAATCAAACTGCTTGGCTTTACAGCAACTAAAAAAAAAAATCCCTTTCCAAAATTGAAGTTGCATATCTAAAAAGTTTCCTGAATATGAAACTTAGCAACAAATAATACAGATGTCCTTAATTTAAAGGATAAAAATATCTTCTGCCAGTGATTGATAGCCTTATCTGAAGTGAAAACTATGGCTGATAGAAGGTAACCCAAAAGTATATAGGTTCACATGTACTTCTGTCTTTGCCTTTAGTCTTTTGCGGTCCCTATTTTATCTCGCGAAATAGGTTAATATTTCATTGAATACCAGCTACACAAATTTTGTTACTTGTTTTTTTAGCAGACATACAAAAAAAATCTGCAGCATATTACTTGTGCATTAGATTTGTTCTTCAATGAAAGGAATTGTGAAAAAAGTATTAGGAGCTAGTGTATCAGTCATGACACCCCTATAAAGTTGCCCAGTTTTTACAGAAATGCTTAATAAAGCAAGTCAAATCCAACATAACAATACAGACAGCAGTACTTCGTGTTCAATAGTTCACCTAATAAAATAAGATCAGCTTTTCAGCAATTCTGTAGAAGTAAGTTTAAGCCACATAGTTTAGTGTATAATGAAAATTAGCAAAAAGGGACAGTTGTGAGCATAGTCGATGTGAAAGTTAGTAACCATTTATCCCGTTGCACATCCATCCACTGAAAATCCTCAGAATAATGTCTTTAGGTTCATATTCTGTTTGTGTCTACCATGTACTGTGACTGTTGTCATTCTCAGCACTATCATTGTAATGCATAATCTATTAACCATAACTATTGTTACATAGTGCAAGATAATTTTGGTAATTATGATGATTTGATATTTTTTTACCCCTTTTGGATGCTTTTTCATATCCAACTGTGTATACGACATAAAGTTGATTTCTGCTCATTGTCAAACAGAAGTCCCTGAGTTCATAATTTTTTGTGGGTCAAATGCAAGGAAATTGAGCTGCTAATATATTGCAGCTTTCTATAAAATAAATTTGATTAAAGGACTGTGTCTTTTCCTGGGAAAATCTTTAAGAATCAAGTTTTTGGGGGAATAAACCATGTTATATTTTAGATTGGGTGGCAACTCAAATTTATTAGTCATAATCAAGACAAAGCAAGTTCCTTTATTTTAGACTGCTTACCCTCAAATTCATGATTTAGTACTAGCGAATAAATGTAAAGCCAGAAAAAAAAATGCCGTGAAACTTGTACTACAAAAAAGGTATTCTAAACATGCATTATTTCACAGAATGTCACATGGGGAAGGGTTTCAAATGAAAATCTGTGACCCCATTAGCCATGACAGATTAGTTGTCATGAAATTGTCCTGTTCCTCTGTGCCACTTTATCTGTTATTTCATGGCCCTAACCTATACAATGTAAGTAAGGAAGTCAGATTGTTCCATATATTCTGCATATGTCCTGTAAGTTTCTTGAAAGAAGCAGGGAACATTGCAAGTATAATAACATATAACTAAAATCTGCTGCTTTGTCACTGCTGCTCTGATTCATGCTGTAATAATGGATGGTTTAGATAAGGCAACATTTTAAAAGACAACATACAAATGCCTGATCAAAAAATAGAGCAAACCTTTACTAAATAGGGGACAATTTGAAAGAAAATAGTGAAGGATCTGTTAATAGTTAATCTTTAAAATAGTTTTCCTCTCTTCCATACTGCTTTTGGAAGGGAGTTTAGCTGTAGATTGTTAATACTCCTACAATGTGGCAGATGTATTAAATGGGGAGGGAGGGGGAGCGTATAGTATCTGATGGCCAGCCTCTTACGTGAAAATGAAATGCTGTTGCACAATTGTGTATACTATTAAGGTGGAACCTTTGTTTCAGAATGAATTGCAAAGACATACTTTCCAGATTAAATTCAAAGGCCGTTGGAAATGTGTAGGAAACATTGGAATTCTGCAGAATATCTCACATTTCACCAAAAGTTTAGAAAGCCTGCCAGATATTTAAATTAAAATTGCACTGAAAATATGAAAATTTTAGTTAATGAAGCAGTTTGGGGCATTTGAGAGTTTTCATTTTAAAACACTACTTTTAATACCAGCGGGAACGCATGAGCATTTACTAAAACAGTTATCCTGACCTGAGATTTGTTTTTCCATTTCTTCTTGAGATCTTCATTCATCTTCCTTGCAACTATTCCAGTTCTTTTCATGGCTTAATCCTTTGACCCCTCCCAGGGACCTGTGTTTGAAGCTGAATTTAAATCTTGTTTAGAAAAATTAGTCTTCTGTCACTTGGGGATGTTAGCATTCCCCTACTGTTCAAATTAGCATAACAGTAGCGAATAAGTACATTAGCTGCTGAGATGATCAGCAGTGAAACAGCTGACTAGTTTATATTTTAGGACTCTTAATATCTGCTAAAATTGATCCCTTCCTGAAAGTGTGAACTACAGCCGAAATTCAACAAAACAATACTGCCTTAATCTGTGTTTTCAAGATTTTTATTTTTTTAAAATTGTGCCTGCTAAGAATTTTAAATGCAAGTTTAAATTCTGCAGAAAAATATTAGGGAAAGCCCATCACAAAAAAAAATTAAATCTAAGTATAGAAGTTCTACATGGAGTTCCCAAGTAATACAACAAACGATTTTTGTGCAGCTTTTGACCAGCATGGTTCCAAATCAAAGATTCTGTTTTGGGTTTTTTTCAAGAAAAATGTTCTCAGAATTCATAGCAGAGGTCAGATACTGCTCATAGATTATGTTTAATAAAACTGGGATTATCATTTTTCATACAGATTCGTATCTCTCAGAGTCTGCAGTCTCGTGCCTGCAGTGTTCTATCTTACTTTAAGTAGCTGCCTTCTTTGATCATGATGAAGTATTACATTTACAGGGCTTTTATTTCTGGTCTCAATATTCCATTATTAAAGATCTGAGTCAAGCCAGTAAGGCCCTCAGACTGACAACAAATTGCTCTTGTGGCCTTTGAACCAGGTTTTCAGTTGGTGTAAATAGGCATAGCTCTTTTGACATAGTTCTCACAGTGAGGAATTTCTGTGATTGACAATGTGGCCCTGTAATTTACATGTTAATGGGGGAAAGAGCCCATCAGCTCAAACATTAGCACACTAGCTTCACCTAACGTAGCATGTAAGGGTTGTCAGGTAGCATACAAAATAAGGAGAGCTGCCCCCTCTCTTAAACTGGAAGAAACAATAACTAAAGTTGGTATATGATGACAAATTGTAAGCAGAGTAGGTGATAGATTGCAGAATCTCAAAGGAACTTGGAAAAGTATTGACATTTAATTTTAATAACACAGAAGCAATACACTTTAAAAATGCTGAAATCGGGCAGATGCACAAAAATGGAGACTAGTTAGCAAGAAAGCAACGACATAGAAATGGTCAGGAAATGATAAGCGTGCAGCAGATTAAACAGTCTCAGTGTGTGATCCTACTGAAAATAAAACAAACAACAATCACTATGTGCAGAAGTGTGGTATGAGCATAATCCTTTCCTGAAGAACATTAGATCATTTTTAGACATTTCATGATTATGACACAGGTAAATTGAGAGTCTAAACATGTATGACTAAGAAAAAAAGAGTTTGGAGTAAGTGAGATTAAGAGATTAAGGAAAAGCATGTGTGTGTGTGTGTGTGTGTGTTTGATCTTAGGGAGAAATAAAATATGTAGGCATATTAGTGAAGGAAATATCATTTGTCTCTATACAACTGGAACTATGAAAAAGGAAGTACAGAATGATTTAAAGTGATTAAATACTAATAGGAGTAAGACTGAAGTTAAATGCTAAATTTAGTCTAGATATTAATGAAAATATGGATAATTAGATCACAAGACAATTTGACAAGGAAAGTAATAGCATTCTACTTACAGCAGTTTTCTAAGAGAAGATTAAAGTAGTACACAGGTATCTAGCATACCCCTTGTAAGTTAGTGTGAGGAGTAGACGAGATGAGACAAGTTCTTCCAAACTTTGTGGAGTACGATTCCAAACCTCCTCATCATTGTTGTTTCAGTTTATCTAGTTGCTGATACTTAAAAAACTGTTGCTGTCATGTTTCTTGCTGTTACTTCATTCTTTGGATCCTCACCTGCAAAACTGAAGCTAATGATTCTTCTTTTTCCATGCCGTTGCAAGACAAACCATGGGAACAATGGTTGGACATTATTTATGAGAATCGTGAATACAGACTCATCCAAAAGTCTTAGGTGAATAGCAGAACCCCTGTTCTAAGCAAAAGCACACCTTACCTTTCTTACAAAGCTTTCAAAGCAATGTGTCTAGAAACAATTTTTGGTCTGTCAGAACAGCTGTATAGATGTATATAATGGAGACATAAATGAACACAGACAAATGTGGCTGTAAAATTTTCCTAGAAGTGATATTTTATATTTCAATGAAGAACTATGAAATACACGTCTGAGATTGAAGAATATGCCTGAGACAATTTTTATGGGTACCAAGCTCTCGGTTCAGTCCATCATAATACCTAAGTCAGCAAGTGGTCACTAAAAATTTATCTGGAAATTCTTGCTGTGTTCATCTTTACCACAAATGTATTCAGACTGCTCTACAGATACTAATTTTGTTGAAGGCTAAAGAAGTTTTGCTGGGGCTTCTGATAGTTAATTTTTCCACCTCTAGAAGAGGTGCATTTATAAGAACCATGTCTTTTTAAATTTCATTTATTAGGCTACTTTTACTCTTTCTTCACTCTCAGTTGTCCTCAGATAATTATTAATCTAAAAAAAGTTAGGGAGAAAAACCAACCCAAAACTCAGACTACTCTTTGTAATTGAAATATGAAATGTCCACCAAAGAAAGGATTTTCAGATTTGTTAGGAAAAGAAATTCTATGAATAACTGGAGAGTCCTTTTTTAATACTTGAGTCTGAATGATTAATAGTATAGAAAAATGGGTATCTTGTATAAACAAAGTGTTTTCTTAAGCAAGCTGTAAAACTGTACTGTTACCAAGTAACTTGTGGCAGTGCTGAAAGCTTTCGAGAGTGGACAGTGTCCTTCCAGAATCACAACGCTTTACATTGCATGGGGACATAATCTGCAGATTTCTACTGACCTATATCTGGCCACTAGTCATTTAACTTTGCAAGTTATTCTGGTTTTGGGGACAGTGAGATTGAAGGAGAACCTCCATTGTCATAATGCTGGTTCTGAGCATCTGAAAACATAAAGATGTACAGTAAAGAATAGGGCCTCTAATGGATTTTTACATTGTACCCTTGCAGAGTCAGAATAAAACTAATAGTTTTGAATGAAAGCTTCATCCTAAAATACCTTGTTGTACTTAGGATAGTGTTGTCAGTTATTTAGAGGAGGAAGGATTGATAGTTGTCTTCAGATTCATCAGTAGTTCTATTTTATAAATACAATACTTTTTTTTCTTTTAAGAAGCTTCCACCTTAAAAGGCATAAATTTGGAGTTTCTGAAATAGCTGGTCGTGGAAACTTAATGAACCCCCTGCTACTATCTCAGTCCTGGAACCACCTATACAGAAAACCTTCTGAGATCCTTACTGTGCCACCATTTCTTTTTTAACAATGTTTTCTTTTCCCCACTGCACAACCAGGCTCGGCTCCCTTCGTGCTCATCCACCTATAGTGTTTCTGAGGTATACTTTGCACGTGTTCTCTCACACAGTCGACCTGCTCGCCCATCACACTTTCTTGGTTTTATTTACTTTTTTCTTTTTTTGCATTGCACTGTGCACAAGTGGGGAAAAATCAGCTGGGGGGGGGGCAGATTTTGCATGATCAATCTGCAGCCATATTCAGCGTAGTTTTAAAATCACTGTACCAATCTGGGACCACAATGATGTGTAGTCTAGGTAGGCAAAGGCTACATAACATATAAGCATAAATTATATAATAAAAGAATCCTTAATTATCTCTCACCTTAAAATGAAAATAATAAACTTACTTAGGTGTCCAGGCTGCAAAATGCTTCACTGATTAGTCTGACCCATTTTCTGTCAGTGAAACTGGAAAGACTCTATGAAGATGGCCATCACATTATGATTACTAATTACCTGTCTAGATACAGGTGGGTTTAGGATATCTGAAGTTCATTATTAATTCCCAAAGCTCCGGCTTAGGTCACTACCTGCCAAAATGCATATACTGTTGTAAATACTTCCATATCAGCTTCATTATAGTCTTCTGTAATAAGGTATAGTACCATCTTAGCAAGAATTGAAAAGAAAAAATATGTTCAATTCTAATTAGGATGAGAAAAAAAGGAGGAAAATGTTAAGATAAACTAGAATTCACATCATCGTGGGATAAAACCAGCATTTATAAAATACTGTCAAATTAATGCCATGACCCACTATGTAAAGATTAGGCTTCAGCATATTATTATAATTGATTAATGGATGAGTATCAAAAAGATGGACTTGAAATTTTTTGCAATATGGAATCAGCCTTGAGAACGTAAAGTTATTTATTCTATGTTTTAAAAGAATCCCTTGAAGTTGACAAGATCTCATAAAAAGATGACAGTTCACTCTGTCTCACTGTGGGCCAAGTTCTAGACCTGATGTGAATGTTCTCTTAATGAGCATCACCTATTCAGTCACTTTGTCCTGAAGCAGGAGGATCTGTGTGTAAGCAATACCTTGCTGCTGCGTGTCTAATTTGTTCTTTAAAGCTTCAGCATCTCAAGCAATCATTCCTAGACCTTACTTATCCTTAGCAATAGAAAGTTTTTTTCTAGTCTCCATGTGTGAACAGGCAAAAGATCTTATAAAAAAGTTTTTTAAGAAAAAAGATGCTTACCAGTTTTTCTGTCATAGATAAATAATTGCTGTCTGGCTTCACCAGCAGACAAGTTGTTTTAAAGATAATCAAGTACGTGTTGTTAAAAACACCTGATACGTATTATGCGATTTGTTGTGCCTTGTTACTGTATTATATGAAAGCCTCACTGTTTTTATCATGATTATCATCAAAACATCAATACGGAATAAGCAAGTAAATACTATACTCATGCAGATACAAAGACACTTTTTTCTAAGCTGATACAGGAACAAGAAGTTAAGTTTAGTGCTAACAGATGCAAGACAAATGCCGTCCTCGCTCAACCAGCCATTCTTCTGAATGATCTGTATGAAATTAAAAAAAAAAAGCACTGGATCAACAGGCATTTCAGTTTAATGACACTTTGCTTCCAAAGAATCCAGCTGTGATAGTTCACATCAGCAAAAATGGTGAATGTGTTCTTATGGATTATGAAGTCAGTAAGACACTTCTGGGGAAGGTGGACTCTTCTTGCTTTGCCTGCAACTTCAGCAGTTTGTCCTGTTCATATTCTGGAGAGATCACTGTCTCTGAAAGAAATACAAACCAAGATATTGTGGCTGGTGGCTGGTCAATATGTATGAGCCTCCTGCTCAATCAGATTCCAAAAACTATTTTGCCTTTTCTGAAGCTGTCAGGCTGTAGTACCAATTAGTGATCATGGAATTAGATTCTACTGCAACTGAAGAAGAAAATTGGTGTATTAAGTGCATGAAACTTAGCACTATCCAGAAAGGATGGCTTTGCAGTTTGTAGTAAAGAGTCTGTTAGCTGAAGTATCAGGGTGGCACTGTGAGACTTAACAAGAAATTAGTCCTTTATACTCTGTCCAGAGGGAAGATTTTCTTATCTAAAATGTGGATAACCTGGCTGCCTGGTGAACCGGATGCACTTGTGATGCACTTCAAAATTTCCAGCTGAAGAGCATGTCATGTTTATGAAACATGCAGAGCAAGACCTGGACTGCCCTCTTTTAAACTACAAATGGAAGGTTTTAAAAAAAGATACGAATACATTCTCGTGTGGCAGAATAGCACCCTGTGTATTTTTGAACAGACCGTTTGAGCCAATGGCAGATCCAAAGGAACAAATCAGTTGAAACTGAAGATCTCTGTGGCAATTCTTGCTATTTGAAGAGGCAAAGAGGGATTGGAGATTCTCTGGGATCCATAAAGGATTTGTAGTGTAGTTTCTAACTTGGTAAGAGATTCTTTATTCAGAAATACAGCTTAATGTCAGGATGTATGTCTAGCAATGCTCAATATCATCTGCTATTATTTTGGAAAATGGGAAAGGCTGCTATGAGTAAACAACATGCTGATCTCTAAATGACATGATAGAAAATCTCCCAAACTGAGATATCGTTAAATCGAGTCCAAAAGCCTGCCATTAGTTTTAATCAAGGGGAAGAAAAGGAGCAATGTATTGCATGATGTCTCATATCCAGGGGGAAAAAGGACGACACTTTTGATAGGATCTCAAGATTGTTTCCTGTGTCTACATGTATTTCTGTAGTTCTTATTCCAAGAAAATATTTTTCTTAAGCTGATTCTTGAGCATGAAGTTCAGAGCTTCTTAATTTTATATGTCCAAGTCATCACCAAATAGCTTTGGACCTTCAGAGGACACCAGGAACACAGAGACAAGAGAAATGGAATCAATACTGTGGAAATTCAGCTGAACATGCCTTCTGACAAAGGTACAACAAAAGATAAAAGAAAAGATAACCTGATATAAACAATTTCTGAAATCTGTTTTTCAGAAATAGACATTGTAGATTCATCATAAAACATTTCCTTACAATTTTAATTATTGAGAAAAACTCTGGAATGGATTAATTGGCACTCCTAGAGCTAGGATTGCCAAAAAGGAAAGTAAGCATACTATCAGGGATTTTTTTCTGCTATTACATAGACGGTCTTTGATCGAAGAAGTAAAAGATCTTCCAGCAGAAGAGAAACTTGGAATCTGTGTATTCTGCATTGTGAAGAATTCGAGGTAGGATTTGCTGCCTGATTTTGTTCATATAAAACATCCTTGTAGAAGCTATTTTGCATTTCAGAGTCCAATAATTGGGAAAAGCTTCTTTTCACCTGTTCTTTTTTATTGTCACCAGTTGCCCTGGTGAAACTGTGGTTGTGATCAACTGATGCCTATTTGAGAGGAATGGGCAAAAAGTTTTAAAAAACTTCTACGTTGAACTCCAGGCATTATAGGGTAATAGTAGTACTATATACCTACTTAGCCCAAGTCAGAACCATAACAATTCCTCTTGTCTAGAATGAGGTGCTGCCTTTGGTTCAATTCAGTTAAATCAAAGTGAGTTTCTCTGAAAAGTGATTCCCTTGTGGCAAGAGAAGTAAAGCTTTAATGCTCTAAATTGGCATAATGTTTCTAGCAATGTTTCTAGAAAGAATTTTTAAGTTTTTTTAATGGTATAACAATAAAATATAAATTCATATTCTCTTTGAATTTCACAATATGCAATAAACTTTTTCCCCCTTCATGAAAACAAGTTAGCTTCATGCCTGCAATTTTTGTAAACGTTAGCAGCACTACTCAAATAATTTTTCTAAGAGTAGAATTATGAATTAGGAATGATGCTGACTTAACAGTTGTGCAGTATAGTATGTGTGTAATACATCTTTAATTTACTTGTTATCCAGTTGTCACAAAACGTAGTAATTTATTTTTTTTTAGTAGGAATAGTTCAGTTAAGAAATTATTAGATCATACTGGCTTCACTTACATTTTTAGAAATATTCTGCCTTCAGCTTGTATCTTAAAAGTGCTGTAAAAAAATGTAAAACTAATGGATTGACCAATGAAAGTTGAGTCTCTTAATTCATAAAATTACACATAGGTAGTATTATGCACTGGGCCCATTTTTTATCCTCATTTGTATCTCAGACTTTTTATTACCAGAATCAATCAATCTCTCTCTCTCTCCCCCATCTCCGCTGGCTTCTGCATGCGCTTATGTGTTTGGCTAAAAGCGTAATGAAGGAAACCTGCTTGTTGAAAGTATAGTGGCAGTGAAATGTTTACTGCAATGCTATCTCTTGCTTTCTAAAACAAACAAAAAAGAAAAGAGTAAAATTTTCCAAGAGGGAGACACTCAGGTCTGTAGCTTGTTATATGTTTTATTTAACATCATTGAGTGGTTAAACACGATACCTTGTCTTGTGAAAGATCTGCAAAGTTTTATGTTAGTTTTCTCTCTCACAAAGTACATTATTTCCATAAAAATAATTTTGGAATATGTATTGGCTGCATACTAATTGATGGGATTTGATTGTATACTTAGACTTAAAACAACACAACTTGTATTATCTTACCTGATAATACAAGAACAGAGGCACCAGTACAGGGAATTAAGTATCAGCAGTATTCAGAGAACAAGAGGGTAAACTGTTTCATGCAACAGGTAGTTGACTTCAGAGGTCCATTCAGAGATCACAGGAAGATTTTTAAGTGCAATAGGTTAAAGTATTCTATATAGTATACATTACAAAATGTTGTAAATAACTGAATCCTGTTCCTTAGAATGAAAGCTAGGTAAGAGACTGTTTCTGCTTCTACTTAGGCTAGTTTGAATAGAAGGCAGTGCTGAAAGACCGAGAACTGCTACTCTGACTTTCAGGTGTTTATCACCAGCATAGAACCTAGAATTCAGTTTTAGGCACAGGCTGTTAAGTACACTGTTGCTATCTGTCATAAATCTGCACTACATAGCACAACTAATTTGGAGATGGGTGGACCACTTGTATCTTAAGGGCAGAGGGGACTACTATTTTAATATAAAGGAAAATCGTGAATGAATATCCTTATACAGTGTCTGAAACTCGAATTCTATTGTTAAAGGTCTGCCTCTAGCAGCGTTTTTGATTAGAATAACAGCAAGAAAAATATGACATAATTCTAAGAAATGTGAATGGATTTGAATGGATTGATAGGTGGTCTTTAGACTTTCAGGTATGAGTAAATTATGTGGTTTTGATATTGGTCAGATTACTAGGCTGGTTTTGTATTCAATATTTGTGCCCTTGACTTGTACATTTTTGAAAACGTATTATGCACAAACTTGTTTAGGTGACACAAAGTTTATATTTTGTTACATCAATTAACTTCCACATCTGTAATAGGGATATATCCCATAAAAGGGAAAGCACAAACAAAATCAGTCACATAATAATTTCTGGAAAAAGATTTCCTATTTTGCTTTTTCTTTTGTAATTTTTTCAGTCTATATATCAGCTGGAAATTATTTTCTTTTTCAATAGAGAGAATTTCCTTCAACCCTTACAATCACAGGGTTCAGGTTTCACTTCATAATTGAAGTGAAAAAGTGTTTCAGGAAATGAAAGACCATGACCAAGAAGAGTGGGCCTGTGCCTTTGTTTTCTCTAGCATAAGATTACTTCCATGGCATAATAGAATCATAGAATCATAAATTGGTTAGGGTTGGAAGGGACCTCAAAGATTACCTTGTTCCAACTCCTGTGCCATGGGCAGGGACACCCTCCACTATACCAGGTTGCCCAAAGCCTCATCCAACCTGGCCTTGAACACTTCCAGGGTTGGGGCAGCCACAACTTCTCTGGGCAACCTGTTCCAGTGACTCACCACCCTCACAGTAAGAATTTATTCCTTACATCTAATCGAAATCTGCCCTCTTTCAATTTAAAGCCATTGCCCCTTGTCCTATCACTACACGCCCTTGTAAAAAGTCCCTCTCCAGCTTTCCTGTAGGCCCCCTTTAAGTACTGAAAGGCTGCAATAAGATCATCCCCGAGCCTTCTCTTCTCCAGGCTGAACAGTCCCAACTCTCTCAGTCTGACTTCATAGGAGAGGTGCTCCAGCCCTCGGATCATCTTCATGTCCCTCCTCTGGACTCGCTTCAGCAGCTCCATGTCCTTCTTGTGTTGGAGACTCCAGAGCTGAACGCAGTATTCTAGGTGGGGTCTCACGAGAGCAGAGTAGAGAATCACCTCCCTTGACCTGCTGGCCACACTCCTTTTGATACAGCCCAGGATACAGTTGGCTTTCTGGGCTGCCAGCGCACCTTGCCGGCTCATGTTGAGGTTCTTGTCCACCAGCACTCCCAAGTCCTTTTCCTTAGGGCTGCTCTCAATCCATTCTCCACCCGGCCTGTACTTGTGCTTGGGATTGCCCCGACACATGTGCAGGACCGTACACTTGGCCTTGTTGAACTTCATGAGGTTCTCACAGGCCCACCTCTCCAGCCTGTCAAGGTCCTTTTGGATGACATCCCTTCCCTCTAGCGTGTCCACAACACCACACAACTTGGTGTCATCTGCAAATTTGCTGAAGGTGCACTCAATCCCACTGTCCATGTCACCGACAAAGATGTTAAATAGCACTGGCCCCAGTACTGACCCCTGAGGAACACCACTCGTCACTGGCCTCCACTTGGACATTGAACCGGTGACCACAACTCTTTGAGTGCGACCATCCAGCCAATTCCTTATCCACCGAGTGGTCCATCCATCAAATCTATGTCTTTCCAGTTCAGAGACAAGGATGTTGTGCAGGGCAGTATCACATGCTTTGGATAAGTCCAGGTAGACAATGTCAGTTACTCTTCCCTTATCCATCAAAGCTGTAACCTCATCATAGAAGGCCACCAAATTAGGCAGGCAGGGTTTGCCCTTAGTGAAGCCATGTTGGCTGTCACCAATCACCACCTTATTTTCCATGTGCCTTAGCAGAGTCGCCAGGAGGATCTGCTCCATGATCTTGCCGGGCACGGAGGTGAGACTGACTGGCCTGTAGTTCCCTGGGTCTTCTTTTTTCCCCTTTTTAAAGATGGGGGCTATATTTCCCCTTTTCCAGTCATTGGGAACTTCACCAGGCTGCCTCGACTTCTGAAATATAATGGATAGTGGCTTAGCAACTTCATCTGCCAGTTCTCTCAGGACCCGCGGATGCACCTCATCAGGTCCCATGGACTTGTGCACCTTCAGGTTCTTTAGATGGTCTCGGACCTGATCTTCTCCTACAGTGGGTGGCTTCATTCTCCCAGTCCCTGCCTTTGCCTTCTGTGACTTGGGCTGTGCAGCTGGAGCTCTTGCCAGTGAAGATTGAGGCAAAGAAGTCACTGAGTACCTCAGCCTTCTCCATATCCCGGGTGGCCAGGTCCCCCGTTTCCTTCTGGAGAGTGCCTACATTTTCCCTAGATCTCTTTTTATCACTGGCATATCTATCGAAGTTTTTCTTGTTGCCCTTGATAAACACAGATTGCTCTTAGACAGTAAAGGCAATGCCTTGAACAGGGAAGGCAAAATGAAGTAAATGTAAGCAGTTCCTCTCCATTCTCTTCTCTGCTTTCAAGCAGAAATCCAGTAGATAGAGAATTTGGTTCTTTACATCTAACATAAATATACAGATCCATTGAAATTGCTACTTAAAATTGAGATGGCCTTTGTCTTTGCCTTATCAAGCCCATATGCTTTGAGGATATGCTCTTTGAAGTTTGAAATAATGTTTTTCTAAGTTAGCTCTGTTCATTAGAGAGAATGTTGAGTTTTTCGTATTGTTTATGGACATGGCTTTATTTAACTTGCCAGGTATGCCCTTGACAAGATCCTCAGCTTGAAAACAAAAAAATATCTTGCTTAAAAAAAATATACGTTTTTATGTATCTATGATATCTACAGTTCAAGAATAAATGAACACAACAGAGCCAATGAGGATCCACTAATCATTTGGCTTTTGTCCAACTATATTGATACAATCTAGTCCTGATTTTCTGTGAGGTTTTTTTTGCAGTTGCTAATAGAACAATGAGGTTTTAAGTAAAATTAGAATTTGTATGTATTTCTCTTTCAAATATGAGCAAGATTTCAAAGCTTTCTATTTGGCAATCGCCAGTTAAAGAATTACATTCTTTTTCTATTGCATTTTGCTTTGCTAGTAGTACTACCTTACTCTAGACTTTAGAAAAATGAATGAATTAAAATTCTTACTTTTAGAGAAACGTGGTTTTCTCAGTGCACATTAAAATGCAAAAATTTATGAAAAGCCAGTGATCTAGTTTCCTCATTTGTAGAAAATTAATTCTGTCTTCGTTCTTGTTATTGGGATTAGTATCTGAACAAAATATCTTCTGTATCGTTCTCTCTGGCATACCAGAAGAGAGAACTGTTCTTGCTACAGGAGCTAGATGTCATAACAAGAAAGGCATTCATGACAGCTCATGAGTGAAAGAATGGCAAAACTTAAGTTACATCAGGAAGGAGAGTGCATTATTGCAATGATCTGGTCAATTTATACATCAATAACTTCAATGAATGACATCGATATCTACGATAAAATTACTTTTAAAAAATTCATTAAAGAATGTTACTATATTTATACTTCAGATAAAATTTATCTTTGTTTACCCACTGCTGAATCTCAGATTAGATCCATTATGAGTTCATACATTCCATATCCAAGGGAAATTTTACTTAATCCCACAGCTTCTCTGTGCATGATACTTACCTTGTGACTTCTGTCAAATAAAATTATCGCTTCATATTAACGTTTTGCACTTATTCTTTTGTTCTCTACTAGTAAGTTCAGTTCAAGTGTTAAGTTCATTTACAAAAACCATTTAATATTCAGGAGAGTGGTAAAAAATGGGATTTTGAGTTGCATCTCATTTCATATTACAGATTTTGGCTTAAACCTTATCTATTCAATTTATCGAAATTGTAATACTTTTTGTTGATTTTTATTATGGTAAAATGCTTCCCAGCTCTATGTTTATCAGAGAGAGAATAAATAAAATTCAAAGTGTCTATTAGGAAGCATAGACACTAAGAAATTGAATGATAAAATCTCAACTATTTTCCAGATAATGTTATATACGTATCTATATTCTAAAAATCAAGTAATTCAGAAATAATTTCCATCCTTCCCCATTCAGAACTGTAAAGTTCTTTGGTTTTTTGTTTCAACACAAAAGAAGTCTTTGTGTTTCAATTTTAAATACCCATCTTTGAAATTTTCTTTTTCATCTTCTTCCTCAAAATAGGGAGACATTTCACCCTGTCTTATGGTAGAGATGTACAGTCCTTTATGAAACGAATTAGATCAAGTCAGAGAACTGTGAATGTAATTTTCTTCTTGATTGATTATAGTTTAGATTCATGTATGTATTTTACATTTGCATTTTCCAAAGTCAGTCTTGTCATTATTTCTCTACAATTGCATCCATTTAAGCGAAGTTCTTTTTCAGTATTCTTGCACTATACCGTAGCTTGGACTATATGGCATCAAAACTGACTTGATTAGATATAACTGTGAGATTTCTTTTCTAGATAACTACTGTTTTCTTTTTAAATCCAGTAGCAAGCTGCTCACCAGCATACCATGTTTAGTGTTTGTTCATTTGGGTTTTACTACTTGAATCAGTTTGTTTGAGAAGCCAGACATTAGTTTGCATTCTGTTACACTAGTAATAACTCTCAGTGCAATTGATCTCTAGGTTCAGCTCCCAAAGCAATTTAACTCTTCAGAGTCAGCTTCAGTAATAAAATCTGTGGAAAATTGGTCTAGAGTCTGAAATAGTAATAAATCAACATAGATCAAAGCTTCTGTTACATTACTATTATGGCTTTTGGAGTAATCACTGATATAAAATGCCATACGTGTGATCTAGTTTACATGTATCTCTAGTGGACAGTGTCTGTTTTAAAACATGGAAATCAAATTAGATATACACAGCAGTGTCAGTAACATGTAGCTCAAATCTCAGTGGATTCCCATCCGTGCTCCCTACATTATCTTCCTGTTTTTCCAGTTTTTCAAAAGCAGTTTTATAACATGGAAACCATTTTTTTTGCTAAGCATAATTACCATAAAGTTTTTCATTTAAGAGCTGGAGAAGCAAAAATGTCCTTATTCACAGTATTTTCCATATCCCTTTCTCTTCTATGGATTTCTGAGATTCAGTACTGCTAGAAGCCCAGCCAAATTAATATTCTTTTCTCAGGCGCTTAAACGCTGTGGGTAAGCTGGTGGTTGCCGTTGTGCTGGACTTTGCAGTCCAGATTGCCAAATTCAAGACAGCACTAAAGGAATCTAATCCTTTTGAGCCTTTGAGGCTCAAAGCAAAATCCTAAATGCCAAATCCTCTTCCTGCATTTGTATTTCTGATCACTTTCAAAAGTAATTTCGAACTTGAGTTTGACAGTATGGTTCTCAGTGCAGCATTTGCTCAGTTTCAGCCTCTCTTTTCCATAGCTTATGAACCCTCTGAAATCATCACATTATTCATCCATGATGGTTCTGATTTCACTTTAAGGATTCTCCTCAGAGGAATACAGTCTATGTGTCTCCCTCAGCTTAGTGGCAGAAACCTAGTTCTTCATATAGTAAACTCACTGTACTAATATTTACTGCTCAGATGGATTCACGGACTGAAGCTTTATTTTCCTTACAGTTGCTGCTCCCTAGTTTGAACTTAAAAGAGCATTATTCATTTTTATACTTGAAAGCGTACAAGCCTGAGGTTTTGACTGAATACTGTATGCATCAGTGACTACAATATACACCATATATTAGGTAATCATTTCCTGTGTTTAATTGTTTTTTCTCTTGTACTTGAAGCCTTTCAAATTCGATGCTCCTAGCTCAAATAAAAATGCAAAGCTTAACTAAAATCAACAACTTTGGGTTTAGGCCAGTGCAGAAATTCTGATCAGACCACATGGGGAAACGTATGTTTTGTTCCTGCTCATATAGTTAAAGTAGTCCAACCATTCACTTTAGAATTATAATAACTATAAAAATCTCCAACCAAAATTGCTGGCAAATGCCAATGGAAAAAGGTGAAGTTTAACTTTAAAGGTGCTTTAAAAACATAAGAAATTGGGTGATGGTGGCCTTTTGTTGACTCTTTACGCCTGACAATTCACTGGTCAGTTGATTAGTAGCTTTTGAAGCTTATGATTGTTTCGGTTTTGTCTTTAGTGTTTTCACATGTTTGTGTTCTTTTAACACAGAAATGCAAGGTATGTTACCTGTGTAGTCAGCGTCCAGGAAGATGAGATTGTAAGCATGAAACACAGGTTGTAGGCTTTGTTAGCAATTACAAGTTTAATTCAGAATCCTTTGAAGGTCACTGGAGTGATGCTTTTTAACCCCCACAGACCTTGGAACACAGGGATGGAGACCTGTAGGTCTCAGACCAGGTAGGAACAAAAGCAGCAGAAGCTGAAAGTTCCAGACAGGCCTCTGTCCCTTCACCACCAACATTTATTCAGGTATTAACAACTGTTTCCCAGTTGTAGCAAATGGGGTGAATGATGACTACAGCTATCTTGCTTTCAGTTCAGGAGACATAGCTGTCTGCTGGAACAGAAAACATAGTGCCATAACAGAAAGCCCTCAATGGGTACCAAGGGAAGATTTCTTACACCGTTTTCAGTGGGACTCATTTTCTGTGTGTACTTCTTGAGACACATATTGAGTGATGTCCACATATGCTGAGCACTGCGAATGCACGTGAAATAAATGGCAGCTGAGGCGCTTTGCGTTCTGTAATCCAGCTGTAGGATCAAGTTAAATTTAGCCTAGATGTCACTAGGTCTCGGTTTCATAAAATCTCTCTGCTTCACAAAGATTTTGTAAAAATTAATTCTTTTATGTGTATTGGGGTGTTTTCTATTGTAGAACTGAGTACAACAGAGAAATCTGTAAAGAACTAAATAATTCCCCATTCAGAAGAGAGTTTGGATAATTTTTAGTGAGTAACACGAGACTAGTTTTTGAACAGGGAGATTTAAATTAAATAGCCTTATCTTGTCTCATGCAGAAGCCCTGCTGAAAATAATTATAATGAAATCATAATGCCTACATGTCAAAGGAAGAATAAGTTACACACATAACATTGATCTGATAATTCCTAAATGTTGTGTTTCACTTAAACTTGCCAATTTTCCTTCACTATATTTGAATTAAGAATTTATTTTAAAATTCTGATTTTGAGGGTCACACCATTCAAGAAAAATAGTTTCCATTTTTTGCAGTGATGTGGAATTTGCATTGTTTTAATGCTGCATTGAAATTAGCTGTTGCTGGGTTAAGAAACAGAAATATGAAAATAGTTGAAATTTCATTTAAAAGCAAAATACTTGTGATAGAAATGGAACTTTTTAAAATATCAATCTTACTAGTGTATGTCAAAGGTTAGAGAGTAATTTATGGTATGTTTGAGGACAAGAATTTCTATACATCACTTAAGTAATTTTAGTCCATGTGATTGACAGCAGCTTAAAAAGCTGTTTGAACTGGAATGGACAAAGAGTTTAAAAAGTCTTAATACTGCTCAGATAGCATATAACTCAGACATCTAGCATATACTTGTAAGGCTAAGTGATTCATCAATCAAATTTCCAGGGTGTGAGGTTGTATGAAAATAGGCAAATAAATCCCATTTCTGTGGGAAACAACAAGGACAACACGAGTCTTTTTCTTTTGTATCTCTTCAGAAAGAAAATTTATTATCTCTGCTTTTATTTACACTATCTGTTTCTCAAACTGAAGAATATTTCCAAGGCATTTGGGGATTGTTGAAGATTTTCATTCAAACAAATAAAAGATCTTGTGCACAGCTAGTAATACAAGGAGTAGAACTTCTGATTTTCCAAAGTGCAGTGTTCCTAGAGATTTTTTGTGTCTTACAAGTCCCACTTGGATTCTGTCAGCACAGATTAGAAATATCTGTTGGAGATCATGCACAAATTATTTGGCAATAATTTTTATGTCTTGACTTAATATGGACTCTAGCTTAGACAAGATGCCTGTCATCTCCATATTTGGGTATTATAATCAATACCACTTCTCTGAACAAATCTGGTATGATCTTGAATAAGCCCTGAACAGCCCCTAAAACATCACAGAAATGTACTATCTTTCCAGTGTTATTCATATGGCGTATCTGTATGCTGTCCGTACTTTCAAGAACACAAAACCCAGATCATATTTTTCTCTCGCACTAACGTAAACATTTCATAAAAATTCCTGGGAAGAAATAAAAACCACATCCTTTCTCTTTTCCTCTTTTTATTCTCAACTATTGAGCCTATGCTGCCAGTTTGTAGTAGCAAGTTTGCTTTCCCGTTAGCTTTCTGACTAGCTGTTTACTATTTTGTCTCCTTTTTTGCTGTATGTATCATAGTTCTTCCTGTTTTCTCATTCAGTGAGGTGTTCAGCCTGCAATTTTGGTTGATATTTAGGATTTTGTTTGAATCCTGTTCTAGTAATAAACGTATTGATTTTGCATCTCCAGGACAAGGTCAGTTTCTGTTGAGAGACAACGACTAATCAGCATCTTACTTGCATCCCAGAAAACTACCCTTTGCCTTTTCATTTCATTTTGTTCCAAATATTGGATAATATATATATATTTTTTTAATACTGTTCCTGTAAAAGGAACCAATTCAGCCCTCATGTTTCTGCGGTGTATTCATCAATCTGCTTCCATCGTCCTATTTGAACAGTAGTTAGGATGAACCATAATCTGACCATAAAATTCAATGTATGTGTTCATAGTCTACTGGAAAAC
Organism: Tauraco erythrolophus; assembly: GCF_009769465.1. Lineage (NCBI taxonomy): Eukaryota > Metazoa > Chordata > Aves > Musophagiformes > Musophagidae > Tauraco > Tauraco erythrolophus. Next base: position 35,712,562 of record NC_141470.1, on the reverse strand, counting down.
AATGATCAAAATTAAATATACCTTTATGTAAAGTGTAGGTGACTAGGAAAAACCTTGGAAATGAGAACTCAATAATATATAGGTGAAGACGTAAAGCCATATTCTAGATTTGAAGATGACTTTTGTTCAGTGTCCAGTCTCCCAAGCATAACACTTAATAAGTGGTAAAAATCTGCTCCTAAAATGATTTTGGCTTCAAGTGATTTTTTGCTTATTTCTTCCCACTGACTCCAAATGAGTAATTCCGAGCATAGAATACTACATTATTCATATTTAAATTTTTCTGAGATGAATCCCACCAACAGTGCTGCTCCTTTTTAAAAATGTGTTTATGAGTAACATCTGCTGCTATCAAATTCCTTGAGCTCACTTTCCCTTCCCTTTCAGAGGTGTTCCCAGTATAACAAGAAAAATTATTCTGTAGTTTTGAACTGACTTTGGTCCTAATTCAGATGGCCATAAAGCGTTCTCTTAAGACCTTGCATATTCAGCTCAGCGTAAAAGTGCTGTTTGAATAGGAATGTATTCCTGAAATAGGAAGATTGCATCTTGTAGTAGGATTATTTAATCCTCAAGTACTTTGTTAAATGTTTTCTGAGGTATGCAATTCCAGATATAATTTTCCTGTGAAATTTTTTCAACAACCTCATTTTTATATTCCATATTAATTCAATGAAAGCAATTGGCTCTGTTCTTCAGATTATATTTAAAACATTTTTTTAATGAAACAACCAGTGTATTTCATTACATTTTTCAGTTTGCTCCTAGTTTACCTTCTGTATATTGCTTAGAATAACAGGCCAAAATAATTTTTTACACCTTGAGACATTGTTATTCATGGTTTAGTTTTATTTTTTGTATTTATTTACAGATACTGATTACGATATGTTGCACTCCTAGGGGGGAGAAGGGGTTTTAGGCAAGAGACACCATGCAAACCCCTACAGTTATAAATCAGATCGTGTGCGATTTGAAATCTATTTAAAGCAGCCAAGTGTTCGAGAGACCATTCAAATGGCTTGTGCACAGAACTCACATCAAGTAATTATTAATAAATCATGTGCAGAAAAAAGCAGCAGCAGCATACTTTCCCACATCACAAAGAATACATTGCCTTCATGACACTACTGAAGTTTCAAGGAGAGGTTATATGAGTTATGTATGCGCTTTCTCACCGACAGTAAGTTGTAATAGGTGCCATGTCTCATAAACAGGCCTGCCTGATGTTTATGAGACAGTGAGAGGAATAGAGTTCTTGGATCGTTAATGGCTGCTGTGCTTTGCATACCCTGCTTCCTTCATTACAGCTTGGTGAACTCATTCCCTTTGCTGTACCTTAGTCCTCTGTGGCTGTGTGTATGTTTGGGTTTCTGCTGGTGGTTCCACGTTCTGCATGCTTTTCTAAAAGCAATGTGCTTTCCCATAAATGATAAAGATTATGGGTTAGCCTCCTACAGGCTCTGTGTTCCTGAGAAATGGGCTCTTTCTGTTGGTGATAACTCATGTTTTGATGTCATTGTTCTGAATTGTTCTTCATGTTGTAAAATTGAGTTGAAATGTACTCCCTTAAGAGTTAGCTTTTCATATTGGGCTGGAAACTCCTCATCTTTGTGTAGCAATTTGTTTTATTATAACCAATGGCTTTTAATTGTACCTCCCATAATGAAGAGCTGACTTAATACTCTGTGCTAATCTTGTTATGACTTTAAAAAGGTAAGTAATTTCTCTAACCATTCCTAAAAGTCATGGTAAAGTGTTAAAGGGTTTTTCAATTTTCTTTTCTTCTTTATTTTTTCACATGAATTTTTCACTTCTAGCATGAAATTTTCTTTGTGTCTTTTTCTATTTTTCTTGTAAAAATTTTTTTTGTGGACTGATTTCTATTTGCAGCGAAACATATCACGTAGATTTAAATAAATCCAATATAGTACAGTCATTGATTTCATTTTTCAGACCAATCATGATTGATAGATAGAAATTTTCAGCAGGACTCTTTATTTTATCATTCTCTTAATTTATTTTTGAGTACTTTGTTTCACATTCTATTTACTACGTCAGCCTATGGGAGAAAGCTTACTCTGCATTCTGGCATGGTGAAATTATATCATAAAAAACAGAATAATGTGAATTGAATGCTTTGGGTTTGGTTACATTCTGCCTGAACTATGCAGGGGAATGGTACTGGCTGGTAGCCCACTGTATCTTCTGCCAAGGTACATTGTGAGCCAAGAGGCTGTAGAATGGACAAACAATAAACCTATACTTTCTCTGTGAAAGGAGAGACAGCCATAGGTTGTTATTTCTGTAACTACCTGTGAATGAGAAGCATTATAGTAAATAATACTACTAATCACTCGCCCCAGTCAGTCATGGTACTATATGCAATGTGATATAGATTCTTTACTTAGCAGTAGCTGTGAAAAGAAGACAGATTTTTCATAAATGTCACCAATAACAAAGTAATAAAAGGTACAAATAATGAATATGATAAAAGGCACTTAAAGCACATGATCCCATTTATACAAAGCTCCATTGCTGCTAAAATTTTATATGTTAGAAAACTGGTGGGTTTTATTCAAAATCATATTTTACTGCAATTTTGTTTGAAAATAACATTTAGAATATCAATGTGCAATTAATTTTAAACAAACAGAAGTATTATGTAATAACTAATTTTTATGTCAGTTATGTTAAAACATGGTTTGTATTCTGCAGCTGTGAGCATAGGTTGGGAAACGATCAAGTCTAGCTGATCAAGCCTTTTATTTTATTATCATGGATTCCTCTTCCACAGCTGCTTTTAAAATTTGTGGGAAGCAAATAATTTCTCATACTGCATATGTTGCCCATCAGGTGAGTGATAACATGGAAATTGTAGGCTGGGTGTAAGAAATCAGAAAGTACATTTGAAGTCCTCTGTGTGCACAGAATTAAAAAAATGACCTGTAAGAGGCTGTGTGTGAAGCCAGCTGTCTTTTGTTACCATTGTCATTTGGACACTGTAAGAGCAAAACTTTGTCAGCACGTTTTTTATATTAGAAGATTTGATCTGCAAATCTCAGCTGCTCTGTTCATTATAAATCTCTTGTTTTTGTCCATACACTAGCTCCACTATAGGTTGGAAGGGCTTAAAGATGAACTGAGGAGGAATAGAGGCTACAACTCGAGAGTAACTATTACTGCTCAAAGGAGCTGTTTTCCATTCGCAAACATTGCTTTGCGCTATGGGTTTGGGCTCCTTCTGTTCCTCCACTTTGTTGAAGACTCTCTCTTGACTTCCATTTTACTTCTTTAGCACTGTCTTTGTCTGCTAACATTTTTCCTCCTTCTCTAGTAGCTTTTATCTGTGTCCTTTGGATCACCTATTTTACTTAGTTTGTTTTAGTAGATTGTTTCAAATGTTTGTGTTTTGTATTTTTGGTTTTTTGCCTTTTTCTTTAGGACTATGTTATCTCACTGAGTTTCATTCCACAGTTTGCTGAATCGCTTGGTTATTTTGCAGCAGGCCCATTCCTCGTTTTCTCTTTTCATGTGGTTTTCAGTGAGAAATAAGAGAGCCTCTTCCATTTTAAACAGTAGTCTTACACATATAGGCCCATGTCTCCTTTTGCACACACCATCTTCTGCCTTGCCACATCCATCCTGCCTCTCTCTCTCCCCCTCCTCTCTCTCTCTGTCAATCTGAGCCTCTCTATCTTTTGTGCTTTCTTTCCTACCATTATACCATCTTTTTGGTCCAGAATTGTCCTTTGGTAAATTATAGGTAAATATTTTCTTCTTCCAAAAAGAGTTCATGTCATGCCTTTGAAATCTGGTAAAACAACTCTGGGCCAAATTTGGGCATCATTAATATTTTGTTTGCGGTTTTCTTGTAGAGTATTTTTGGTGGGAAGGAGGGAGGGTTTGGGTTTTTTCTGGGGGTTTTTTATTGTTTTTTTTTTTTAAACAACAGTTTTTTTCAAGGAAGGACACCATAACCCACTCTAAGTTGCAACATTACTTTCCATAAGTTATTCCATTACAATAAGTAGACTGTGTTGCACTGTAGAATCCAGTTTTTTAATGTGAATATACATTTGGGGCAAGCTGCTGTGGAACAGAAGAAAGAGGTTTAGATGTTGGGACACAGTTGGTTTCGGCCTTAAATGATCGTTCCTTTATGAATACAGCTTTTTTGGGGTTGAGTGTGCACCAATCTTCATCAATTGTGAGATCATATATGTTCACTTTCTAGGCAATTTTTCTGTAACTGCAAATTGAAACTGTAATCTGAAAGGGAATCTGGATTCACTCCTTCACTTTTTCAGCAGAGACAAATGTTCTGCAGGGAAATTACACCCTCAGCGTCACCTGTGCTATTCCACTTTTTTCACCACGTGTACACGGGTTTACTTTATTAGTCCTCTCACTGAAATTTAGCAATAGATTTGTCAATAAAGTAAAAAAGAGAAGGATTCCATTCATACTCTATCAGAGGTTTGTCTTCCTGTGAAGTTTACTTCAGCTGGGGTTTTGTCCACACAAAAAGTTTTTTATTCAAGAGTTTTATTCAGTCAGCTAACCTGCCAGAAGATAGACTGCTGTTGACATTAGTTCAACTAAAAGCTTGCAACTTCAGTGTTATTATACAATGTGCTATCTTTACAAACTTGAGAAGAATTAACAAGAGCTGATGCTTCAATATAGATAAAGTTTAATCTGTGTTGTGTTTACAGGACTGATACTCTTCAAAAAAAAACAGTTCTTTTTTAAATCTGCATGGAAAAGAGATGGAACTCTAATATCCAGTGTTAGTAGAATATTTGACCTATTAGATCAATTTCCCTGGAGTCCGACTAACATATCTGGAATAGCACAGTGGCACCTAAGCATCTAGGAAGAAGATTTGTTGAGAAACCAGTTGTAATTCTCACACAGTTACTTTTTAAAGTAGAAGTGCACTGTAAAATTCATACTGAACATAGTATTTCTTTTAACCAAACAGAAAGAACTGTGTAAATTTATCTGGCTCCAGCCAGGAGCTGTTTATGCAACTGTGAATTGCTTATGCAATTGCAAAGAAGTCTTATTAAATATCTTCATAATCAACACAATCTAAATTGAGTATTTTAAACTCTTTCTGTAATACCTGAAAATATCAATAATAGACTGTTAAAGCAGGTCATGATAATATAGTTACATTAGTATTTTGTCTAATCATAAAACAGGACTTAGGTACAGAGTTACTGTAATTACAGTTGTATGAGAAGATGTGGATTTTCTGTTTAAAACTGGAGCTTAACACATGATTTTAACCACTGTGTTCTTTGATTTTACTCTGTTACTGTCCTTAGGCCATCTTGTTTCTTTTTTGGGGCGGGTAGTAGAATCAAATTGCTTATATCAGATTCTGACTATCAGTCACTACCCTTCTGCTTAAATATATTTCTGTCATGTAGAGTATGTAAGAGTGTTGCTGAAAGTATGTATAGCCTCTGTCTTAGATCCCAGGAGCTTGCCCATTATAGCTCTATATTTTGCATTCTTGTTAACTTCTGTAGCTCATAGACTCTGTACTCTCTCTGCAGGTCCAGTCTAGGTGCAGCAGCAAAGAAAATATCCTCAGAGCAAGTAAGTACTGAAACTTCATAACTCTATTGAGAAACTAAGATCGCTCAGAAGACAGCAAATGATAGTCAGATGAGAAGAGAAAGATATGGTTGGGACATAAGTGAGTTTGCAAAGAGAAAATAAAAGTGTAAAAAGCTCGTAGTGTTCATGTAGTAATGGATAGTTGCCTTTTAGTTTTTTCTTCCAAGTTGTTCTTCTAATGATGTGGAGGTCTGTGTTGTTTGTGATGATGTATTGTTGAAATCATCATGTATGTGCAAGTTTTATGGGCAAAAAGAATCAACACTCAAAGACAATGAAAATAGACATTCTCAAGTTGAATATATATGATTTTTATTTTCATACCAGAACATGAAATTGAATGTTGGGTTACATAAAACCAAACCAAAATTGCAAAGGCTTAAGAACTCAGGTTTGATCCAAATGACCTATTCTTTGCACAAGTCCTTTCCTTTGTTTTATGGGAATCTTTCCTCATCTAAAATTTGATCCACCGTATGTATATATCTATATAACAACAGAAATAGTTGCTTTGGTGATAAGAGGGAAGGCTGTCAGGAATTTTCTACCTTTTGCAACCAATTGACTTAGCTGCTTCAAAGCTAGGGGATTATTTTGTCATACAAAATGCTGCTTATTGTAAATAATTATCTTTAGAGCTATCTGACATTTGACATTAGTGAAAGATAACTTGGGAAGGTCTGAGCTGTCTGATGTCATTTCCTTGTAATTAGAAAGTACCACTTAGTTATATTAGAATTTTAAAAATCTGTTTGTCTCCAGGTCTGTTTAAATGTATGCTACCTCTAGAAGAAAAGTTAGCATTTCTTTGTGGGAAGAAATAGGGAGAGAGAAGGGTTAGTAGTTACACATACTTCTTTATTCCTTTCTTCTTTAGGGTTATCCATTCTAGTGTTAAACCTGAAGGGATTCTATTTTTGAGTGTGTATTTTCTTGGCTTCTCTTGCAGAAATACTGGGTGTTACTTTTAGTGTTGGAACAAAGTTGTCAGAGATTAGAGGATTTTATCTGTTTCAAAAAAAACTGTGTTAAAGAACACATTTCTCAGTAGATTTTAGCAGAACCTTTGACTTAAGCAAATCACATGAATTAGACACAGAGTTCAGAATCTGAAAGTAGTACTCTGGACACAATTCAAAGCATTCAAAGCCTCTGAATTCATTCATGTTTTAAGGGTTAAAGAGCTGAAATGTTAGTTTCTGAAGTAGCTAACAGTGAGTTTTAGGTAGCAGTAAAACATAAACATTAAAGCACCTAATGGCTGTAACATAAAAGTTGTTTGCTGCCACACAGTTCCTCCAGCTTTTGCTGCTGTGACATATTTTTTTCCTAGCATCTTCCTTCATTTTTTTCAACTTTTCCTTTTAAGAAAATAGTTTCTTAATTTCTACAGTCAGGAAAAAATTTTTAACATATGTTGTGTGGAATCTGCTGGACCTGCAGGAATTGTGGTGCTGCTAAGCAGGGTTTCTTTCTCTGTGCAGAGAAAGGTATGGGAAGTTTGTCTCACAAATGTTTTCCTTTCCTTTTCCTCATTTTTATGAGGTTACTGACAATATATAGGCATGATAGTGAAAAATGTAAGTTGTTGTTAAATCCAGGAATGCAGTTTTTCCACTAGTTAAACTTTTAGCATACAATAGTTTAATTTGGATCATTTCTCCCTAGTCTGCTTACGAGCAAGTCATGTTTAAGAGTGTGAAAAGTCGTAATATAGTTAAAATATATCTCATCAGCTCTTTTCCTCAGTATGCCAGCTACTGTGTTAAGGAAAGGAATTAAGTCAGTGAGAAATTATTTGTGCTTAATGAATTTGCAGTGCCTGCTTTTATCATCATGTTATCTTCTAAATATGTACAAAGGGATTGTTCAAATCATTTCTTCCAGAATCTTTCTTGGGACTGGAATTAGGTGGGCAGTTTTATTTGTACTTCTTCCACTTAAAGATAGTTACTGTGTTAATGACAAAAAATAAATTAATGAATCTCCTACATAGAGAGACAAGCATGTCTCGGTGCTGAAAGAAGTTTTGTATATACAAATTGATTAAGCGACCTTTTCTTCTGAAGGAAAAACTTAGATTGCACGATTCTTTTACTATTTTTGTAGTTATTTTTCATTAGAAGACTACACTTAAGGCAATAATCTATTTTTTCCAGAATGCAAAGGCAAATGAGATATTTAGGTAGCTACTGCAAAGCAAAATCTTGTCATCAAAAATTAGTTTCTATTATTTGTTAATGCTATCATTTTAATTTATGTTGCTTTAGGAATATCATTATGTATTACATATAGAACATCATCCACTTTGGCTCACATAAATGCCTTCTTGTTCTAGGCAAATCCATTCAAGATATTTCTACAAAGGTCATTTTCTTAATCTTTTTGTTTGTATCTGTTATCGTTCTTTATATATTCCTGTAATAGTTCCCTCTCTTCAGTTGCTTATCTTCCCTTCCCTTTCAAAAGCCTTCAAAGCTTTTTGTCCCCTTGTTTTGTCTCTCAGTGAGCATCAAGAAATCAAACATGCTGCTGGCTTCATTTTCAAACAAGTTTTGTCATATTTTCTTCCAACCTGTCCCTCATGCTAGGGAAAAGTAAGCTTCCGTTAATATATTTTGCTACCTTCACTCATTATACATTTAAAGATCACTTTGCTATGGTGGCTACAAAATCTTGATAATAGGTAGGATGCCCACACGCTGGAAACACTGTCTGCTGTTCTGACTGTCCAGTGATTTCGTTGTGCTTCCCTCTATCCTCCTTTCAAACCTTTTGACTCCCGTCTCACTCTTGGATTGCAAACTCACTGGGACAGTGTCCCTTTTTATATTTTGTCTGTAGACCACACATAGCATATTGAGATGTGTTTGTGGAGAACAGAACGAGGAGTGAATCGTCCTGAGTTCATAGTTCATAGAACTGAGTTAGCCTCAGATTGTCAGCCGCAGGGTAAAACACTGCACCATCATGAAGGGTTTCTGTTTCCGATTAACTGATCCTTTTATGCTCATCAAGGCTTCTGTTCTGTTTTTCATGACAAGTAAGGATATACACTTTTGTGAAACTTTTTCAACTTCAAATTGTATTTTGTTTTAAATCTCTCTTTTGATTCTGTTTGAGTACAGTGCCTTTCCAGTGCCCGACATAAATACTTAATAATGGTAACTAACTAATTTAATTTACCTGAAAGTGCCAGATTAATTTCAGTAAAGTGGTTTAAATGAACATCACTGTGTGCATCTACACATTGTAGCATACATAAACTTGGTGCTCTCCTGTTGCAGGTCACAGTGCTGTTGACATTACCAAGGTAGCAAGAAGACACCGCATGTCACCATTCCCATTGACATCTATGGACAAGGCCTTCATCACAGTTCTGGAGATGACCCCAGTGCTTGGAACAGAAATCATCAATTACAGAGGTATTTTAAGTTGGATTCTTTGTGAGGATTAGAGTGATTACTTCCTTATTTTACAACCTTCTGAAGCACTTGCTACTTTATTAATGTTGCAAGGTGTCTGAGACAGTACCTTCTCCAGGAGAAACTGCTTTAGGCAATGCCAGTAATTGGAGCAGAAATCTCCAAAGTCAGGAGAATGTCGATTGAGCTCAGTGCTGCTGCCTGAAGGAATATCTAATGGAGCTATAATTAAACATATAAATGAATTTTCTTCTAGTCTGTGTTATGTGTAACAAAGCTAAAACATAGAAACCACAATTTGCCTCAGCGGTTGATTTAACACTGGACTTTTGTAGATGCCAAATAGCTCCAAGTTGTACTGTGATCGTTCACTCTATTCTCTTACTGAGGGAGATTATCACTAAACTGCCTTTCCAATCTCAGATTAATGATCAAATCTAAGTGATTATTGATTTCAAGTCACTTTTTTCCATGTCTATATCTTCAACAGTTCGTCTCAGTCTGTTTTTCCAGATCCTACTTGGCCTACTAATCATTCCAGAATATGCAGCACAACATAATAAACGCAGCGTATTCTCTTTCTATTCTACCACTACATTTCATCCTTTTCTGATACTTACTTGCATTTAATGTTTTATTTATTGAAATTTATAATCAAGGGTAACTTACTGATTTATACAGTGAGGTTGTCTTAAAAGGCACCAAACAGCAGGCAAAATGTCAGACCTGTTACTGTGTCTATACTCCTAAATAAATGGAGATAAGTGAAGGCATTTTCTGGCCTTATAAGGAATTAATAGGGTACCTCTCATGGTTATTCAGCTAAGCTATCCTCCCTCATGAAATAGTGTGTTCATAATGCCTGTTAGGTGTATCCCTTGCTTCTGCTATCCCTTACACCAAATCTGCATGGTATATGGGAGATTGTTCTTGGCACAGAACGAATCCATGACAGGAAGCATGCTGACAAGTAATCCTAAAGTAAGTAGGGAAGGGGAAATCTCCTCCAGGGATTCTTCCAGGTTTTCCAAAGGTAAAGTGGTGAGCAAAGAAATAGTGGAACCACAAGCCTCAAGAGGCAAAATGTTCAGGAATGTTATCTGGTGGACTTCAGATAGCAGAGAGGTACAAATAGGTTCTGAATGGGATATTCTGTCTTCTGGCTTGAAAGTTCAAAGTTTTCATGCTCTTCACCAAATCTTTGTGCTGCCACAAACCTTTGAGATGTCTTCATATTGACATACTGATTTAGCAGACTGTATGTAGAATCACACCTGTGTGTTTAGTCACTCCAAGTGGAAATCAACACTCCCCTGTGCCTTGGTAGCAAGACACAGATCTCTGAAAATATGCTGCATATCCTGCACTCAGAACAGCACCAATACTGGATCAAAAAGGAATATTCATATTATACCCTGCACTTTCATAATGGTGTGCAGATTAGAAGAAAGCATTAAGGCATAAATGCCTGAGCATAGCTATTATTAGATCTTTTTGGATAGATGTCAGTTAAACGTCTTTGCTAACACAGCCCTTCGTGGATGTCGTGGTTTAGTTCAAGGCAGCAACTAAGCATCTTGCAGCTGCTCCCTCCTTCCCCTTGGTAGGATGGAGAGGAGAAGATATAAAAAAAGGCCTGAGGGTCGAGATAAGAACAGGGAGGGATCACCCACCAACTGTGGCCATGAGCAAAACAGACTCAACTTGGGGACAAATCAATTTAATTTGTTACCAGTCACACTCAGAGAGGATAATGAGAAACAAAGCCAGATCTTAAAAACACCTTTCCCCATTCCTCCCTTCTTCCCAGCTCTACCTCCTGCCCCCAGCAGCACAGGGGGGCAGGGAATGGGGGTTGTGGTCCGTTTGTCATGTGTTGATTCTGCGATTGCTTCCTCAAAGGGAAGGGCTCCTTACACTTCTGCCCTGCGCCAGTATAGGATCCCTTCCCACGGAAGACAGTTATTCACAAACTTCTCTGACATGAGTCCTTCCCACAGGATCCAGTCCTTACCCATCAGACTGTTCCAGCATCAGCTTTTCCCACAGAGTCATGGCTTCTTAAGGTGCAGCCACCGCCCTGGTGCGGAGTCCCTTCCCACAGACTGCAGATGCATCTCTGCTCCAGCATTAATCTCCAGCAACATGGAGGTCCTTTCCCATGGGCGATAGTTCTCTAAAAACTCCTTTGGGCACAGCCACCCACTCCAGCATGGGGTCCTCCACGGGCTGCAGGTGGGTCTCTGCTCCACTGTTAATCTCCATGGGCTGCAGGGGGGGCCACCTGCCATCTCACCACACGCTGCAGGGAAATCTCATCTCCAGCACACCTCCTCCTGCTCCATCTTCGCTGACTTTGGTGTCTGTGTAGCCATTTCTCTCAGATCTCAGCCCTGTCTCTGCTGCAGCCTCACTGGGCCCAACTGGCCTGATGAACCTCAGCAGTCCCAGCAGAATGAACTCCACCCAGAGGGCAACCTGGGATCAGGGAACTTTGGAGCACTCCGCGCCACACCACTGTGGCCGCCACCAGTCAAGTGGCGGTGGCCCAGCACGGGCATCTGCCTGCATGGGCGGCCTGGGGACCAGGCCCCTCGCCCTCCCCCTCTCTTCACTTCAGGTCCCGCATGGTGCAGGTTTCTTTGTGGTTTCTTAAACACGTTATTCACAGAGGCACTGATCAGCTCAGCCCTGGCCAGAGGTGGGTCCCACTTGGAGCTGGGGAAGCTTTTGCAGCTCCTTACAGAGGGTGTTCCTGTAGCCCCTCCTCCGCTACCAAAGCCCCACCGCTTAAACCCAGCACAGTGGACAATATGATGAGCCGCACCGTTAGGTACATTTAGTGCAAATAGATGCTATGTGTAAGACACTGAACTCCTGAAATGACGGATGAAAGTCTGGCATGTACCTCCCTGAAAAATGAGCACAGCATATGTTTATTTTACTATATAGGGTACTGTAGCATTATTATTCTTTTTAACATAAGAATAGTTTTGATTTTTTAGACCTCTGATGCAAAATTAAGTGAAGAAATGAGTTCTTGATTTTAAGTTGTATTGATTATAAGGAATATCAAGTATTGATAAGCTGTTATTTTTACTTATTTTTGTCCTTGACTCTATAAATAATGTCTTATTCTCTTGTACTTTTATCTTTATTTTCATTTTTCTCTATCACTCTATGTTTTACACTTCTGGATGAAAACTTACATACTGTTTCACAACACTTTTGTGTTGCTGCCGTTGTGTTTCAGAGCAGAAGCCGTGTTTTCCCTAGAAGTTAATGAAATGTGGCTAAAAATATTCTTCTAGGTAGACAGAGAATAAGCATACTCCTCACATGCTACATGTATGTTGATATATATAACATTAACATTGCCATTTATATATATGTATACACTGGTCTTTGTGCAAACATATCTGTATCAACAGTAGGTAGCAGCCTTTTCATATATCCGATTTGTGAACTTCTTCATTCGAACTATGGTTCAAATGCTCTTCACCATATCTTTGTGAATCGGAGAAAATAAACTCCTTAGATAAAGCCCTGGAGAGAGAAGGGCCCAAGAAACCGCATTAATATTCAAGGATCACCTACTCTAAGCTCAGGAGCGGTGCAAACAAGTCAGGCAAAAACATCAGGAGGCCTACATGGATGAACATGGAGCTCCTGGACAAACTCAAACACAAAAAGGAAGCCTACAGAACATGGAAGCAGGAACAGGTAGCCTGGCAGGAATACAGAGAAATTGTTTGAGCAGTTGGGGATCAGGTTAGGAAAGCTAAAGCCCTGATAGAATTAAATCTGGCCAGGGACATCAAGGGCAACAAGAAAAACTTCTATAGATATGTCAGTGATAAAAGAAGGACTAGGGAAAATGTGGGCCCTCTCCAGAAGGAAATGGGACACCTGGTTACCCAGGATATGGAGAAGGCTGAGGTACTCAATTACTTTTTTGCCTCAGTCTTCACTGGCAAGAGCTCCAGCCCAAGTCACAGAAGGCAAAGGCAGGGACTGGGAGAATGAAGACCTGCCCACTGTAGGAGAAGATCAGGTCCGAGACCATCTAAGGAACCTGAAGGTGCACAAGTCCATGGGACCTGATGAGATCATCTGCAAGTCCTGAGAGAACTGGCAGATAAAGTTGCTAAGCCGCTATCCATCATATTTGAGAAGTTGTGGCAGTCCAGTGGAGTTCCCACCAAATGGAAAAGGGGAAACATAGCCCCCATTTTTAAAAAGGGAAAGAAAGAAGACCTGGGGAACCACAGACCAGTCAGTCTCACCTCTGTACTCAGCAAGATCATGGAGCAGATGCTCCTGGGAACTATGCTAAGGCACATGGGGAAAAAAAGCAGGTGATTGGTGACAGCCAACATGGCTTCACTAAAGGGAAATCATGCCTGATGGATAGAGGAAGGGCAACTGACATCAAGTACCTGGACTTGTCCAAAGCATTTGACACTGTTCCGCATGACATCCTTGTCTCTAAAGTGGAGAGACATAGATTTGACGGATGGACCACTCGATGGATAAGGAATTGGCTGGATGGTCGCACTCAAAGAGTGGTGGTCAACAGCTCTATATCCAAGTGGAGGCCAGTGACGAGTGGTGTTCCTCAGGGGTCAGTACTGGGGCCAGTGCTATTTAACATCTTTGTCGGTGACATGGACAGTGGGATTGAGTGTACCTTCAGCAAGTTTGCTGACGACACCAAGCTGTGTGGTTGACATGCTAGAGGGAAGGGATGCCATCCAGAGGGACCTTGACAGGCTGGAGAGGTGGGCCTGTGAGAACCTCGTGAAGTTCAACAAGGTCAAGTGCAAGGTCCTGCACATGGGTCAGGGCAATCCCAAGCACAAAGACAAGCTGGGAAGAGAATGGATTGAGAACAGCCCTGAGAAGAAGGACTTGAGGGTGTTGGTTGATGAGAAGCTCAACATGAGCCGGCAATGTGCGCTTGCAGGCCACAAAGATGATGAGAGGGCTAGAGCACCTCTCCTATGAAGACAGGCTGAGAGAGTTGAGATTGTTCAGTCTGGAGAAGAGAAGACTCCGGGGAGACCTCACAGCAGCATTCCAGTACCTAGAGGGGCTACCAGAAAGCTGGAGAAGGAATTTTTACAAGGGCCTGTCGTGATAGGGCAAAGGCTAATGGCTTTAAACTGAAAGAGGGCAGATTTAGTTTAGATATAAGGAAGAAATTCTCTGTGAGGATGATGAGTCACTGGAACAGGTTCCCCAGAGAAGTTGTAGACGCCCCATTCCTGGAATTGTTCAAAGCACTTGCTCAAAGGATGCCACTTTGAGCAACCTTATCTAGTGGAAGGTGTCCCTGGCCATGGCAATGGAGTTGGAACTAGATGATCTTTAAGGTCCTTTCCAACCCAATCCATTCTTTGATTCTATGAAAATCACAGTATGTATAATTTCCTGCTGCAACATGCTTTGGACAAGCTTTCGCCATGTAATTTAATTTAATGTTAAAAAGCATTCAAAATATGGACTAATTAACAGTTTTGTGTTAATACTGATAATATTACTGTAGCAATAGCAAAGTGATTCTGTTCAGACTGCATGCTCTTCAAAATGTCCTTGCAGTGATAGAATGGAGGTAATTGGTCTTAGATAGATGCTTATATTCTCTATAGAGTTTTATATACTCTAATTTGTCAAAAAGATAATTTGATTGTGTCTGTTCTTATTCTACTACATGGGAATATGCTGCCAAGGTAAGAGGGAGTATTCCAGTATACTTTATAATATCGTTGTTGATATTTCATTTTGCTCTTCATGTTACCTGATTATTGACATCATATTCAGGCTGATTCTAAGTCTGGGACATATTGATTATTATTCCTGGCACTGTTATTCTTTAAAAAATAACATTCTGAGTCTGCTGAGACACTTTAGTTATGACCCTCTTCCACCCAAAATAAAAGAGTTAGATACGTGGTAAGATCATCAACTGTAAAGATACATTCTCAGTTTAATATTCACATAATTGTACCAACAATGAAAATATTAACAAAGACATATTCCTTCATGGTTTTGCACTTGTTGTAATTTAGCCCGGCCAACCACTAAACACCATGCTGCTGCTCGCTCACCCTCCCTCACCTTGGGAACTGGGGAAGAGAATTAAAGGGGACAAGGGAAAGAGATTCGTGGATTGAGGTAGACAATTTAATAATGGAAATAAAATAAAATTAGAAGTAATAATGATATAATAATAATATATGATTATATATTAAAATTATAATAGTATCTACAAACAAGTGATGCAGAGTGTAATTGCTCACCACCTGCTGACCAACGCCCTGCCCGGCTAGTGATCTCAAAGCAGAGAAGTCCCAAAACTGCAATCCCAGAAGAGCAAGAGCCCTGAAGAGAGATCCAAAGAGCAAGAGCAAGCTTCCCGGACAACCCTCAGTTGTATACTGGGCATGATGTTGCATGATATGGAATATTCCATTGGCCAATTCGAGCCTCAGTCCTAAATCTAAGCTCAAATCCTAAACTAGTACTTGTGAATCCTTTGTTTTGGCTATGCTCCCTCCCAGCTTGTTGTGCACCTGCACATTGGCAAGATATGAGAAGCTGAAAAGTCTTTGTGTGTTATCAACATTCTTCTCATACTAAATCCCATATTAAATCCAAAACACAGCACTGTTCTTACTACTAAGAAGAAAAATAACTCTATCCCAGCCAAAACCAGGACAGCACTGTAGTGCAAAATTGTGTCTCGCAATTTATCTTTCAACAAATAGACACTTATTTTAGCACTGTAAGATTTCCTAATACATAGTATGATATTTCAGGATAGAGTCTTTAGGAGACATACTAAAGGACACATCTGTGTCTGCAATACTGGAAATTCAATTTTCTTTATCTACAGATACAAATCTCAAGACGGAATCTCATTTGCAGCAGTGTAACACAGACAAATATATAGGATTTTTTGGTATAGGCATATATGTGTATCTGTGTGTGTGTGCATGCATGCACAAACATATATGTTAGTTTGCTAAAAAATGTTGATGTTGAATAATACAATGAATTAAGAACCAGTTTTTCATTTAGTTATGTGTTCATTTATTTTCCAGTTAATATACCTGTAATTTCAGGAGATAATAAAAATGTAGTCCTGGAGATCTAAATCCTAACTAACTCTACTCAGAAAAACACTGTTGTTCTGTGTTTGTTTTCTTTGTGGATTTCTGTCTTGAATTAACATTGAGCTCCTGAAAATTATCTTTCAGGAACACAATTTCTCTGTAAGGAAAGTGAAATTTTTAAAGTTCTTGAACTGCAATTTATTTCATTAGCAAAGTACCTAATTAATTTTAACCTGATTTATTTACATTACTAAACGTATTACTTAGTATTCAGCCTTATAAATAAAGCTGCTGAATGTTACTTTGTACAAGTAGCTAGTGCAGTCCTGACTTTACTCTTGATTAAGTCAAAGCATGCTGTAGTTTTTCAAATCTATTGTCTCCTAAAATAAGGGGGAGGATGAGTAAAGTTATCTTTTGAAACTTGACTTTCACATTGGTAGCTGTATAGCTCAATGCCAGTATAGATCATTTATCCTTTTCCATATTTAAAAAAAAAAAAAAAAAAAGGACAATCCTAAAACATTTTACAGAAGTACCATAAACCAAAGGTGTCTGAAGCATATTTCCCACCTGCCATTGTCAGTTCTGGTAGAAAGCCCCGATTAGCCTTTTATTCCAGCTAAATGCAGTTACCTGAACATTGCTTTTTGGGTATATGAGGTTAATTTTTTAGACAGCATGATAATGATTATTCTTCTGAAACTAAGAAGAGGCAGAAGTTTAATTGATACTAAAAGTACAAAGCAGAGGCAATCCACACTTTATGGGCTTAAGCCTCAGAACAGAACAGTTTTCCTGACCTAGTCCAAGAGCCCTGTGACTTTTATAGAGCCTGGGCATTTTTTTCCACTGCTTATTCATTTTGAACTAGTGGATTATTTTTGTAGCATTGCCTTTTCATATCACACTGAAGTGCTACCAGGGCAGTGTTTAGGAAATGTGAGCGAATCCATCACCTCTAGTATACTACCTGTCACTGCCTTATCCCAGTACCAATACCCTGAGAAATCAAAATTCTTCACAGAACTATACCAGTTTCACTAGTTAAGCTTTAGAAAGTACCCCAATTTGAAAAGTGAATGTAATGTATTTCTCCATTTTTTGTTAGACTCAGAAAGCTATGGACATCACAAGGGGAAGTTTAATGACAGTAAAATGTTTCAGAACATCTTTTTTGAATTACAGTTAATCAAAATCAGGTAAAACAGTGTATTTCTAAAATAATTGGTCAAATAAAGGAGATTGAAGAGATGTTTCAGAGTGTTCTTTAGCTGCTGACTTGCTTCATTTTAAATGCCTAAGGCTTCAGCAAATAATTCTTACATTTTTCTCCCCTTAATGAAACTTATTCCTACTACTGGCTGGCCATTTATTCCCTTCAAATATTGCATGGCAGAATGCCTGGAACATACTGTACAACTTCTCTCTAAATGGTGCGATTTTGCATGCAGACAAGAAGTAAAATGAAGACACAACATGCCTGCTAAAATTAGAAGTATCACTTTTGTGTGAGATTTTGTGCATCTGTGAATAGAGGGTGTTTTTACTAGGCCTTTGGTAACTGCCTTTTCTGTGCTATAATTTATATGTCTGTCTGCATTCTTTTTTTCAGTGCAAATGTAGATTTCATGAGCTTTCTAACAACTGTATTGTGTATCACAGACAGTGATATGCAGTGATGTACAGACATATTAACAGCCATCACAAAGGTGCTTTTCTAGTTACTTTAACAGGTTTTATCAGAGTTTTCATAGAATCATAGAATCATAGAATCGTTAGGGCTGGAAGGGACCTTCAAAGGTCATCTAGTCCAACCTCCCTGCAACAAACAGGGATATCTCCAACTAGATCAGGTTGCTCAGGGCCTCATCCAACCGGGCCTTGAACGTCTCCAGGGATGGAGCATCCACCACCTCTCTGGGCAACCTGTTCCAGTGTTCTACAACTCTCGTGGTAAAAAATTTTTTCCTAATATCCAACCTGAATCTACCTCCCTCTATTTTAAAACCATTACCCCTTGTCCTATCACAACTGGCCCTCCTGAACAGCCTCTCCCCATCTTTCTTGTAGGCCCCCTTGAGGTACTGGAAGACCGCTATAAGGTCACCCCGGAGCCTCCTCTTCTCCAGGCTGAACAGCCCCAACTCTTTCAGCCTGTCCTCATAGGAAAGGTGCTCCAGCCCTCTTATCATCTTCGTGGCCCTTCTCTGGACCCTCTCCAACTGGTCCATGTCCTTCTTATGTTGGGGGCTCCAGAACTGGACGCAATACTCCAAGTGAGGTCTCACGAGGGCAGAGTAGAGGGGGAGAATCACCTCCCTCGACCTGCTGGCCACGCTCCTCTTGATGCAGCCCAGGACGTGGTTGGCCTTCTGGGCTGCAAGAGCACATTGCCGGCTCATATTGAGCTTCTCGTCCACCAGTACTCCCAAGTCCTTCTCCTCAGGGCTGCTCTCGATCCATTCTCCGCCCAGGCTGTATTTGTGCCTGGGATTGCCACGACCCAGATGTAGGACCTTGCACTTGGCCTGGTTAAACTTCATGAGGTTGGTACGGTAAGTATTCATGGCAATACTTATTTCAAAAACGCAACATAAATACCTCAGACTGAAAGTTGATACATGTGGATGTGAGCACAATGATGTTATAGTTATTGTAATTAATTACTAAGTAAATCACTTTGTGTTAATAAGTAAAATATAACCTCCATTATAATACCACTTCACTGAAGCTGAACATTTTCAAATCAAGTAGGTGCACTTTTTAACACAACCTGTCCATTTAGTGTGCAATGTTAGGTCTTCTGCCTTCCCGGCAAACCCAGAACCACATCGATTTCCTTATCTGAAAACAAGAAACACACTTTGTGTATGTCGCTCTTTTGGCGTGTCTGAAAGATCATAATGTGTAAAGTACATATCCACGCAAATTCTCCTGGCAGAAGTATTCATGCATCCTCTATTCCTTCATACTTTCAGCTGGATATTGCCTCTCTGCGCTGCTCCTAAAAGCAGTGGCCTCTATTATGAGGTGAGATTCCCTTCTTCTGCTTAGACATACTGGAATCAAGCTTATCTCAGTAGTTCTGACCCATGTGTCCTTTCCCAGTCCATCTAATCACACATGTAATAAATCTTTCTCACTCTCCCAGTGTATGAAGGGATAAGAGACATATTTTCCACTCTGTTCCACATGATACTAAGAAAAAGCTTTTGCTGGCACCGTAAATCAAATAAGTAGTACACACTTGACTGAGGGTGAAGTAATTCATATCAGTCTCTACAGGGAGGCAGAGCCAAATTACAACTCATCAGTCATAGTTGCTCAGTGAAGGGAAAGAGTATGCTTGAAACAGCTATTAAAATATTTAGAACTATAACAGCGTAAATTTACATAAATAATCCTGACACTTATCTGCACTCACCCACCATTAAGCAGAAATGCTTCTAGCAATTAGGCAAAGCTAATCTTTTGCAAAACTTCTTTGTCGATTTATGGAAGCTTGTTCATCGTTACTGTTTACGTTGAGTCCTCTGGGCTCAAGCTGTCACCTCTCACCTTTTGCACACACTTTTGAAATGTTACTTTAAAACTTTTCTTAAAAAATAACTTTTTTTTCAAGCTGAAATAAGGAAAGTATGTATTTTTAAGAGATTTTGGGAGAAAATCTTATCCTGCGGAAACAAATACTCTTTTTCTGTCTGATCCTGTATCAGAGCTGTTACCTCTGGGTTTGGATACTTGGCCTTCAGATCTACTGTCAAAAATTTCATCATAACCAAGAACACAGACTTACTGAACAAATCTTTCATCAGTACTTCCAGACTCCAGTCTTTTTTCATTTATGTAGAGGCAGAAATAAAAACCTGAGAGATCTATTTATGACACATAAACTTACGTTTCGTCCATCAGAGCACACTGCTGTTGATTTTTTTTTCTCTTTCACTATCTGTAATGACATAGTGCATGGTCTTTTCTCTTTTCTTTTTTTCTAGATGGAATGGGCCGAGTCCTTGCTCAAGATGTATATGCAAAAGATAATCTACCACCATTTCCAGCATCAGTAAAAGATGGCTACGCTGTCAGAGGTAAACACTCTCTTTGTAGACGTGCAGTGTAGTGTCTGTAAAGCCGCTTTATAACATGTTAGTTCACCTACTTTGAATTTTGATTTGATTCAGATCATTGCTGAAGTCACAGTTACATGGAATTCAGCTGCCTTGAGGGAAGACCATAAAGTTGAATTCAAATCTTTTAAGTGGATACATATGTACATAAGCAAATGTACATCCGTGTGTGCTCATAGACATGCGCCTGTGGTGCTAGTGAGTTTCTTGGAAACATAAAGAATTTAGGAGAGTAACAGAACATCTGTTTCTGAATGACAGATTGTTCTTCCATTCCTCTGTTGTTGATTTAATCAGGAAATTCTTACGTATCCATTACTTTGTTGAACTGTCACAGATCCAGCTTCCTATTTGTGAATTATTTTATAATTGCATTAGAAAATTTTGAAAAATACATGTCTGAATGTACTCTTATGGAGACATCTCAAAAGAAAAACTCATTTTTACTTTGAAGATACTGCTGTTGCTGTATATAAATAGAATTGGTAGTGTGACTTTACAGACCAAGCAGTGAGTGGTTTCCCAGGGGACCTGAATCCATCCTCTGCTTTGCCACTAGGTCCTGCATGATTTTGAGCAAGTTGCTTCTTTGTGCATCAGTTTTTCCCTTTGTAAAATAAGACTAATGATATTCATCTCAGATATCTGTGGAAGAAAACTAAAATATATATGATTGAACGTTATACTAGTAGTGATTTCTTTGTGGTAGGGGTTGAATCATCATAACACCATGTTGAAATTTGGACACAATAGCCAACTTTCTTCTAGGGACATTAAAATATCTTTTTTGTTGCTGGCAGCTGAAACAGACTATCTGCAAACCCAGGGAATGGATGTAGTCCAATAGCTTCCCCATGGATTTGACAGAAAAATAAAATTCCAGGTCTACAAGATGAATTTGACTGCAGCTGTCTGTCACCTATGTGTGTGAGAGACAGGCAGACCAGAATGACTAGTAATAATGGCAAGTGAGTACAGATGTAGCCAGAGAAATACAGGTAATATAATGCTGAGAAAAGCTGAGAGGGGGAGCTCTGAGTAGAACACTGACTGACAAGGGCCTTGGGATTAAACAAATGCTGTCTTGCCACCTAATTGCTGTAAGGTAAGGGAAAGCACAAGTACAATCTCAGTAAAATGCAGAATAAGCAGAAGGATCATGAACGCCGTCTTCAACAACTTCTGTGAGAACCAACACACAAGGCCCTAAATTTGGTGGTGGATTCAAATAGAGTGATAGTAAGGTACTTGAATGTATCCAGAGGAGGGCAACAAAGCTGGTGAAAGGGCTGGAAGGAATGTCCTATGAGGAACAGCTGAGGACTTGGGGGTTTTTCTAGCTTGGGGAAAGCAGACTGGGAGTTGACTTCATCACCTACAGCTTCCAGATGGAGGGAAGTAGAGAGTGAGGTGCTGATCTCTTCTCGCTGGTATCCAGTGACAGGACACGTGGGAGTGGTTCAAAGCTGCGGCAGGGGAGGTTTAGAGTGGACATTAGGAAGCATTTATTTACCGAGAAGGTGGTTAGACACTGGAACAGACTTCCTAGAGAGGTGGTCGGTGCTCCAAGCCTGTCAGTGTTTTAAGAGGCACTTGGACCATGCCTTTAGTAATTTTCTTTAAGTTTTGGTCAGCCCTAAAGTGATCAGGCAGTTGGATTAGATGATTGTTGTAGATCCCTTCCAACTCAAATTATTCTATTCTATTCTATACTGTTCTACTCTATATTGTTCTTCTAGACCTGTTATCTCAGGATATGAGAAACAAAGCTTGTAGGCAGAATCAATATTGACTACATAACAGATTTTTTTTTTACAAAAAAAAATAAAGGATTAGCTTTAAGTCACATAAACCTGTCTGCCCAAAACCTTGTCCAGTTCGAGCTATATTGGTTGTACATCACCTATAAACTTTGTCTCCATATCGTTATTAAAGGGGGAATATAATCTAATTCATTAGCATTTTATTAGGTTTAAAATAATTTAGCTATTAGGGAATTTTTTATCTTCTTTTGCTGGATCATCCCAGTGCAATTTTTTCAGTGAAGTTATGACAACTGTATTCAGTAGTATTATATGCATTATTCAAAGACAAATAGTTGAAGAGTCCTTTTCCGCTTTCTTATTTGAGAGTTTGTTCTACAGCCCATAGATTAGGCTGTTTGATAGACTTTTAAAGTTAGGTTAATGATTAGTCTTCAAACATGACTGAGTACTGTAGATCATCTGCAGAGTTGCAGCTGATGTATGAGTAGAAATGTGATAAATCATTATATAGACTGAATGGGCATCCTTCCTGAAAGCAATTTTTCTCAATATGATAAAGTTGTCTAGCTGTATATTAAGGGCTTTTGAAAAAAAACCAGGAGGTATTAAGATAAAGATTTTCACTGATTGGAATTCATCTCTGGGAAATCAAACTTTTGACAGTTACAGATATAAAATTAATAAAAAGACATATTTAAGTGTGAACCTATGAACTCAGTTTGTCTGAACACTCTTGACAGCATGCGTGCTGTGCTTGGACAGGCAGAGTTCCTTGTGCTCCACACGTGCTTTACACCATGGTAGAGCCTATAACACCACTAACTCAACTTGCTGAAAGACCTTTGAGACAGGCAGAAGCTTAAAATTTCTTAGTAATGATGCCTTTGTTGTCCCTGTAAAAATACAGATTTGGCTAAATTGGAAGTCCTGGAAACTTTCAGTATGTTAAATCAGTGAGTTCTGACTTACAATTTTCCGAATTACTTCAATTAAGGGTATATGGTAACTAGTTCAGTGCTACCTCCTAAATTTACAAAAAGGAACAGAACCCAGACTTCTAATGTGGCAGTTCAAGTTGCATTATCTTAGCCCTAGTGCTCTTCAGAAAATGCCAAACCTGTATAGTCATCTACACAATCACTGCACTTGTCCATGTTTTCCTCCAAAGGCAAAGATAGAATCTAGAAATGTCAATATTCCATTGTTGTCTAGAAAAAAAAAGATACATAATACACTAGAAAATATGATTCCCCCGTATTGGTTTCACATGGAAAAAAGATTTGCTCACAGTGGACATTTTTATAAAAATTATCTCATGAACACTCTTAAATCTTTGTTATCAATGTAGTTGCTTCTAATCTCCTTTTACTTTATCTTATATTGCCTAGAAATTTTCAGTTAAAAGTACTATAGAACCTGTAATTTTCAAAATAATAAACACAACTTAAAAGGACCTAAAATGTAAAATATTTGCAAAACTTCCATAACTTTATCATGCTGACACTGAAAAACTGAATCTTAGCCCATTCTTTGGTTCTTCTGTTCATAATTTCTAATGCCATCGTTCGTTTTGGTTCAGCCTTTACCATTTGTATTGTCCATCTTAACAGCTGCTGATGGCCCAGGAGATCGATTCATCATAGGGGAATCCCAGGCCGGTGAGCAGGTGAGCACAATTTCTTTTCTCTTTTTTTTTCTTTGATGTATTTTTGTTTTGTAAGATATTGCTTTGTATTTTTACAAGCCTTTGTAGTGCTCCAAAACTCAATATTCTTGGACATGGTGTGAAGTAGGACACATCTGTACCTAGCCTCCTCCTATGTGCCTTGGGACATGATTTCGGAAAGTGAGGATGTACGGTTACGTAAGGAACTAACAAGGATATCCCAAAATACTTCAGACCATTGTGCTGCCAACATGTCTGATAGGAGTGCATACAGTCATGTTCTGCCCTAGTGCAGTGTTAGAGGACATAAGGTTTTTAATGGCATTACAATTCATAAAAAAGAAAAGCAAGATTTAACCCCTTCTTCCTGACATATTTTAAAAGGGGCGTCAGCCCAATAACTGTTTCCACAAGCTGCTTGCATATTTCACATTGTGAAAGTGTAAGAATTTTGTATGAAGCCTTTAAAGGTAGGTCATGATCAGAACAATCTTGAGGAAGCCTGGCAGCAGCCTAGGTGGTATTACTCCTTTTCTGTTTGTTAAATCAAAAGAGTGTTTTTGCACCTTAGCAGATACATGGATTGAGTTTAAGAGCAAGTCGGGGCAGCACCCATTCGTGACCTGCTGTGCTATATAAATATTCATGAATGGACACGGTTTGGGATTTGCTGTCAAACTCAAGAGTATATTTGATAAAGTTCCTGTCCTAATACTGGGGTGACAGGAAAAAAGCCAGTTGCATTCAACCACTTCTTGTATTCTGTCAATTTAATTGTACCTAGTACCTTCTTTTCAGGAGAGCATGGGTTAATCCAAAATGCTTCTCCAGGTATTTCAAGTCCCATTTTACAATTATGTGTATTATATGTGAAATGATGCAGAAATGGAATAAGTAACAGGCAAAACAAAAGATTGATCAGCTTTAATGAGGATTTTACAGTATGGTCATTTTGACTGCTAAATAAAAAAGTCTTCAATAAAATAGATGCATTTCAAAAGTTGTTTCAGGATTTAGAAGTATTACCAGTTGCAGGATTGTTCCATTTTTTTAAAAAAAATGGAGTTTGCCTCTAAACGTGTGATAGACATTTAATTTGGCTAATCGTGATAGATACAGAGAACTATGAAAATAATTTTAGTGGTAGTTCCCCTCCATCATGATGCATTGTACTTTGGTATAATAGTCGTCTTCTCAATGCTGATACTCACATGAACTTAGATTAATGAATCTGTTCCACAAAATATGTAAAATTACTTTAAATACTAAAAAAAGTAAACTAATGAATTTCACCTGCATTGGATTTTTAGCCCTTCTTTCTGCATTGTCAAGCATTAGTCCAGAATCCAAAAGACTAACAATTACTTCTACAACCCTTTTTATGGTCACTATAAAATAGCAAGAACCAGGAGAGTAACCTGCTGAATTATCACTCCTATCGTTATTCACCTGTCATCAATATTATGATTTTGCTAGTTAAAAAATGCCACAGCACAGTGGTGCTTAAAACAGTATTGTTAAAGCTGTGTCTAATGCAGAGGACTGCCCACAGGTCTAAAGGGTTTTAGTATCCTAATCAGTTCAGCAGATTTGTGCAAAGGATAAAAGGGCAAATGGGACCTTGCTTCCCTCCTACAGAACTCAAGAGCTCACAAATGTCTCCCTGCAGGGACAGTCTGTCCTCCCAGATTAGTGGACATGGGAAACCTCTCTGGCAAGGAACAAAAATTGGGTGGGAGGAGGCACGCAGAGAGAGAATAATTCTGGAAATACCAGTGGCGAGTTTGAAAAATGAGGCTGTTGACCTCTGAATAATTGGTCAACGTTTTTTTCTTGGGCCAACGCATCTTCAGGTTCATCTCCTTCCCAAGAAATTATTTGTAGCCCTGGAAGGCTCCTCAGTCTCATTTCACCCTTCAGTTGCTCTCAGCAGCAACATTCTGCTTTTCATGTTACAGACCAATTAACAGAATGATTCACAGCAAGGAGTTCAAAATAGGTTTAGATTTGGCTCCTCTTGTAGGGAAGAAGGTTATGTAAATGCTACGTAGAGAGGAAGAAAACGGGACTGAGAATTGCAGAGAGTCCATGTAGCCAAGTTGGACATTTCTGTATCAATTTGTAAATTGTGTATTATTTTCTGATTTCCATTTCCAGATGGCTGTGTTTATGTTAACAACCATTTTTTATTTTGTATTGAGGAAAACTTTCAGACACTCTCCTGCTTTGGGGAGATGAGGGCACGTTTGAGAGTACTAGTCACGAGCCATCCACATGGCCTCTGTGTGAAAAACTCAGCCGTGGGGAGCAATGATTTTCTTCCTATAGACTTGCATAGCTGGAGCTTAGCATTTCCTAGAAGACTTTCTAAAGACGTTAGTAAGAGGTTTTGTGACTAACCAGCTATAATATAGGATGGAAAACAGACATTTTTCACCTTTCCATTAACTTGGGCCTTTTTACAGAAGGGAGCATGGGTCATTGTAAATCACGCAGGAGAGGTGTAATCATGTGCAAGAGAAAATGCCTGAGATGGGGGCTGTGCTCAACAGATTATTTCTGGGTTTTATTCAGTGACTAACATTAAAATATCAGTGATGAAGGGAAAGGGCAGAGCCCAATACTGCCCTGTTCCAGGTAAGTGTGAGATCTCAAAAGGCCTTTAAAAGAGCTGCTGTGAAATTGTTGTACATTAATATGCTTTCTGAGAAGGAATCATTTCTTTGTCTTCATAGTCACAGAAAAACACAGCCCTGGAGATTCACACACAAACCTGATGGCTGACTTTTGTTCATAAAGTTAATCTGATCAAATTCTCAAAGGACAAAAAGGAAATTAAATATATGAGCAACCAATTCTAAAAGCAATTGTTATTGTATCATAAATTTGTTTAAATGTTTCACATCATTACACCTCAAAAAATTAAATCATCTAGTAATAAACTCCAAAAGCACGGATAGTAACAGAGCATTTTATCACCATAGGCACTGATTTCTGGCAGAGTCCTAGACATTTTGTATTCTTTGTAGTTCTTGAGGCCCAAGAAAAGCGTTTTGCTATGCTTTTTTCCTCTAAAAATTGTCACTAAAGACATCAGTATTTTAGTAAGTTCAAAACAATATTACCTGTTCGTGATGTGCCTATAGACTGTATCTACAACAATATGCAAGAGTTCCCATAATCCAAGGCATAAGCTTTGCATTTTGCAATATTTTTTTTCATAAAAAGCAAAATAACACGCTAGACAAGATTATTTTCACTTTTAAGCATCTTCAGTATAAATGGCAGCATCTCAGCTATTCATTCACAGCTCCTTGCATAGTCAGCGGTGAGAAATAAATACCATTTTTTTAAAAAAGCATCATTTTTATGTCATCTGTTTTAGATACCTACTTTAGGATAACGTGAATCTTGCCCTGAAAACACACTAACCGTGACATATGGCGAGTGTGACTTTTTTTTTTCTAGTTTATCTTAGCATTTTATTTATGTTCTTCTCAAAGGGTGTTAGATTTCTATTACCCTTAGAAAAGGGTCAAGAATCAATCAACTCCAGGCTCAGTTGTTTTTTGGGATACTTAGATCACTGTGATACTGTGGTAAACCAAGTAAAAACCATTTCCAGCCTCTCCCTAGGGCTTCTGTCCCAATGAGCAACCTTTGAAATACACGCATTTCAAAATAATACTCACTTTTCAGAGGCTATGACAGTGCTGAAATGGAGTAGAAGAATGGGCAAGGTAAACACAGCTTTGGGCATCTGAAATGTTGACCACCAGTCTAGAATTTGCAGATGTCTTAACAGCCTCCTGTCGAAAGTCATGGAGTAAATGACTGCTGGGCAGGAGCAGATAGTGGTGCTTGGGCAGTACTGCTTGCAGGTCTGTGAGTTGCTATCAAATACCTGCTAATCACAGTCTGAGAAGTCCTGGATTTACTCCAATGCTGCATATGGAATATAGAGTCAATCTGAACATGAATTCTATGTGCGACACATACAGAATATGTTGGTCTGATCACAGCTGTGTAGATCTGTGTGTAACACATGTTCACTAAAAACAGGAAAGCCTAAATAAGTTGGGCTTACTGAAGTGCTGCAGGAAGCAAGCACTCATATTCCAGCAGTGGAATCTCAATCATCATACCAGCTTCTTTTAATTGCATTTTTTTAGAAATATTTTTCTTTTAGTTATTTATTTCTGAAGTGGTTATGGTCAAATTACAATTTTGCTCTAAATTTTTTTAAAATGTGTATTAAAATAGGCTGCCTGGTGAGAAATTTTATTAAAACCATGTCATTTGTTTTATCATGTTGCTCTGATATTTTTATGTTATTTGTACTGCTTCTGCTGAAACTGTGTAATGTACTATGGCTTTACATAATTGTAGAATATTATCAATTTTAGCTTTGCTAATGTGACCCTCAGAAAGATAGATATTCTATGTGAACTAATGTTGAGCTGACTCTCAATTTGAGGAAACCTGCTTAAAAATGAAGCAGCTGGTTACCTTATTTTACTTACAAGCTGCCAGTTTTCCACGCACAGTGTCCTGATAAAACAAAACACAACTAAAATCCAACCAAACGAAAGCAAAGAAATTTCAACCAGAAATTTCCCCCAGAGTACTGGGAACCAGAGTACTCTGCAAAAATATTTATGCACAGAGAACTACTAGATTTCTGCTCATGTAAGTTTCTAGAAAGTCACCATCTAAGTGTTAATTTCCAAGCCAGTTGTTCTTCTGAGCCAACCAGAGTAACAGTATATTGCTTCTTCTGAAAGTTATTCTTGTGATAGAAATCAAAGAGGAAAAATCTGAAACTACCTAACGTGTGACCTAAAAGCCAGATCTGAAGCAATGACCTAATGATCTTTAAATATATTGGAGTTTATACTTGTTGATATCACTAGCAGTACATCACGAGTCACACCACAAATAAGAACTTTAGTTTTTCAGATTACTGCAATAAAATTTAAATGGTTTGAGATTTTTCTTTTCAAAAGTAAATGAATTTTTGTTTATTTTTCAGCCAACTCAGACTGTGATGCCTGGTCAGGTAATGCGAGTTACAACCGGTGCTCCGATTCCATGTGGTGCTGATGCGGTGGTGCAAGTGGAAGATACAGAGCTCATCAGGGAATCGGACGATGTGAGTCACAAGTTAAAACTCATTTTTGTTTTGTGTCCAGCAGAAAACAGCTCATTATACAGTCCTGTAAATATGAAAGATAGTCCGACAGAAGAGCTCTTCTGTTAACCTCAGAAGTTTGAGAAACTCCATCAGTTCCTAGTGGCAATCCTACTCACTTTTTCAGGCTGTGATAGCAGTACCACAAACCTGCCTGTCCTGATATTGATTTTTTGTCACAGCTGTTGAATGCTGACACCAAAGTATTTGGGAGCATGATTGAGTGAAAGGCAGATGCCTCCCGGAGATCCATAACTGCAGGCCCATTGGAGTGCCTAGTGTATTCACATTTTAAAATGCAGAGTAGTGACAATCAGACATATTTCCTTACTTTCTACTGAGTTCGCATTTAGCAGTAGAGTAATTTTCTTCATATTTCAAGATCATCCTGAAACTCAGCAAGGTGAGGACTTCAAAAGTTCTCCTAAACTCAGCAAGTAAGAATACATATGATTATTTATTCTTAAAATGCAGAGTCATCCCAGAATAGTACATTGAAATACTACAGTGCAGCATTACCACAGATGTAATTAAAGCTGAATATGATTTTCTGTGGGAAAGTGAACTGGTTTAAGTTAAGTGCTGCAAAATCCACGGGATGACTTGGTTTATTTTGAACTTTGCTATGAAGATGGTTCTGTATTATCAGAGTTGGTCTTGTTTCAGCAAAGGTGAATTTGGTGGATTTTGGAGAATATGTCTTGTGCACTGTCGTGGTTTTAGGCTAATCCAGCAACTAAAACTCACACAGTCTCTCCTTCTCCAGTAAAGTAGAGAGGAGAAAAAAAAATAATAAAGGGACTGAGGGTTGAGACAAGAACAGAGGGAGCACCCACCAACCATGGTCCTGGGCAAAACAGACTTGGCTTTCTTAAAGCAAAACAGTTTATTAATGGTTACTTAAAAGGACAAAGGGAAACAAAACCGGTTACTTGAGAGGATAGAAAGAAACAAAGCCAGATCTTAAAACTGACACCTTCCCCCCCGCCCTTTCCTTTTCCTCCCAGCTCTACCTCCTCCCCTCAGCAGCGCAGGGGGCAGGGACTGAGGGAGCGCAGGTCAGTTCATTCCGTGCTGTTACTGCTGCTTCTTTCTTAAAGGAGGAGGAGTCCTTACACCCTTTTCCCCTGCTCCAGTGGATCCCCTACCCACGAGGAAAAATCCACAAACTTCTCCAGCGTGAGTCCAGCCCACAGGAAGCAATCCTTCCCCACAGATTGCCCCAGTGTGGGCTTTACTGCCGTCTCAGATACTTAGGGAGTTGTAGCCACTCGCTCCGGCATGGGTCGTCACGCAGACTCCAGATGCCTCTCTGCCTTGTCGTGCGTCCTAACACGACCATCCTCGGGCTCAGGCATCTTCTCCCCACGGGCTGCGAGTGGGTCTCTACTCCACCGAGGCCGTCCTGGTTGCAGGGGGGCCGCCTGCTATCTCACCATCAGCCGCAGGGGAAACTCGGCTCCGGCACACCTCCTCCCGCTCCATCCTCACTGACCTGCTGTCGATGCAGCTGTTTCTCTCAGATCTCAGTCCTCTCCGGATGAACTCAGCCCAGCAGGCACCCTGGGAGTAGGGCGCTCCCCGAGTGCCCCAGCCAGCTCCGACGCCGCCATCCTCAGTGGGCAGTGCCGGCCCGACACAGGCAGTTGCCCAGCCGGGAGCCAGGGAGCGGGGGCAGTGCCCTCCTCCCTTCTCTCCTTGCTTCTGGACAAAGCACCTTTTCCGGGTCCTTTGTCCCGACTTAAATAGGGCAATTCGCAGAGGCACTGATTGGCTCAACCCTGAGGGGGATGGCAGTGTGATCTGATGGCCAGAACCAAGTCTAACCCGGTTCCAAAACCAGGGAGGTCACAGGGAGCAAAACCCCTCTCCTGCCACCAGAACCCCCACCCCCTCCACATCAAACCATGACATGCACATACCTTATAATAAATGCATATGTTTAGAATAGAGTTTTTATTATGTTAAAAGAGAAGTAAGTATCCCCCCAGATTTTTTAGACCATAAGTAAGTTTCTTCAGTAGACCTCTGTGCACCTCTTAAAATGAGAAAATTACTGAAGACCTCTGAAAACCAGAAAATGGATAAGGCATGTATTCCCCGAGAACATGGTCTTAACTGATTAATTCTAACAGATTTTCCAGCATACCTATAAATCATATTAGTGCTCTACTTTAACAGATCCTGCAAAATACCACAGAAAAAGTATAAGTAGTAGAATATTAATTCTGTACACACAGTTGTCTTAACAAAGTAAAATGTGGTTTTTGATGAAGCACATGAACTGTCTGTAGACAATTGTATTCCAAACAGTCCATCTTAGACCTCCTAAATATTGTTCTCTCTTCCTTTGTGTTCAGAGAATTCCTTCTGAATCATTACCTTCACTTACCCAGCTGTGATTTCAGGACACCATTGTCATGTTTGCCATCATCTGACAGATTTTAAGGCAAAAAAATACGTCTGTTATTGACACAAATTCCTAGTTCAGTTTTGGAATTAAGCGTGTGCATGACACTCTGCTCAAATCAGCCTTTGCTCCTCTACTGCTGTTCTGACAAGCTGTTCTGTTTCGCCATAGCTCCATGGTAGCATTGAGATTGCAGCTGGGTTGTAAGCAGATGAATTCAGAAGTTCAAAGCTGATGAAGACAGCAAAAACTAAAACATACTTTCGTGATCCTCTCTGATACCTTATTACTGTAAATGCATAGATTTCTACATCAGATGAAGTCACCAAGCCGTCTAGGCTGGCCTGCTTCCTAGCAGAAAATTTATTGAGTCAATCCTTCTTTGAGGTTACAGACGTGTATGTGTAGATTATATCTTTCGATAAAATACACGGTTGCCTTCACTGCTTGTTAGTCATTCCTTTAGCCTTACTGACCAAGTTTCCTATGGCCATTGCCCACCTCATCATTACAGGACTATGACGTTGCAGAGCAATATACATAATAACCTGTTGTTTTCTACTTCTTTTTTTTGGATTACTGTCTTCCTGGATTCCACTTTTTCTGTGCATATTCTCCTCTGTATGTGAGAACAGATTATTTGGCCATGTGTGTAAACTCTGAATTTTTTAGCAAACCTTCAACTTCCTTTTCCTGCCTCTAAGTGTGAGGTAGAACTCTTTGGTTTCTAGTTGTCCTTGAATATGCCACTCTGCTAATCCCCTACATGAATCATTAGTATAGTTTAATTAATATGTTATTTTTCTCTCCTTTTTTGTGCCTGGGTGGCTACATATTTCAATAATATTTTTCTTTTTAGTGTTAAGAACTCCTTCAGAGCTGGGATTTAACTGAAATGTAATCCCTAACATCTGAAATATGTTCTTCTGAAAAGACAGAGTGTGCTTTTAAAAGGAGCTCCTTGACCTCTACTTGTGGTAGCAGTACTTAAATATCATAGCAAACATTCCCTGAATGACTGTAGAAGTCACAGGCCTGAAAGAAATTAGATCTATCCAGCAGGAAGAAAAATTCTTATCAACTTGCCAAATGCACAGTCATTAAGAAGCTGATCCTTGCAAAAACATGTCTACACCCTTTTCATTTTGAGTTTTTTGTGTCACCTTGTAGGAAAAAGGAGGCCAATGTGGTCAATGGAAACAAGAGTTAGATCCTACATCAAGACCAAGCATCAGTATATCAGTATGGATGCTGACTGTTAACAATCAGAGTAAACCACTCAGACATAGTTCAAAATGTATTAATACCTAGCAAGAAGAATGCTGCCTGATACACACCAAGTAGAAGATGTTCTCAGCATAATACCTTACCTCCCTGCAAGCTCTACCTCTAGCCACTTTGACTTATCTTGTATTCCTAAAGTGTTCTGGGATATCCATCAGTTCCATAAATAACAATCTCTGCATATCACCATGTTGTCCACAGTTACACTTTCCACAGTGCTTTTCAAACCTGGGATTACCACATTCCTCAAAAGCTCTTTTTTTTCAATTGTTTCCCCTAATCCTGGAGTCCTAAATATGACCATTTCTATTACTCAAATGTATCATTGGCACTCCTCTTGATTCCCTAGAAACTTCCTAGCTATCTTTAAATGTTAACAAAGATATGGAAAATTCAAATCTTCGTGAGTGGCCAACCATCCACAGAGTGTCATAAAAATAAAATAATTCTTAGACTAAATGTTGCCCCAGATTTTCCTCTTTTACAGCTTCAGATGGGAATAAGGCAAATAAAGGACATTCTGGGCACCAGCACAGCCATTTTGGACACTAGCAGCCAAAAATAGTCTCTTCTTTTGTTCAAGAGGAGCAGGTATAAAAGATACAGAATTTATATTAACAGCATACTTTGAAAATACTGCGAGAAAGTAAGAAACCAGATTTTTCAGGGTTGATGTTTTTGTTCTTCATTGCCTGGTTTTCGGGGGTTTAAATTTATCCATTTTCACAGTAGGTAAACAGAATCACAATCTGTAATAACACGTTCATTAACTTTAACTTTGGTCTTTTAGTTTAAAGCACTTAGTTTGAACTCATAAAATACAATCTATATCACCTTTAAGAAAAGACACTAGTCCCAGTGTCCTATACAACACTAGAATTCCTGTAAAAGTTCCAAATGACAATGACATGCCTTGTTTGTCTTGTAATAATAGTGTCTCAAAGTATGAAGTACTCAAAGGTACTCAAAGTATGAAGTACTACATGATAATGTAAAACCAAAATCTGTTCCCATCTAAGTGTAGATTCAGTGCTACTGACAGGCTGGCACTGTCTCAAAGCTTGGCATATAAATCATCAACTCACTTACATGGCTTATCAATTAAATATTAACAATATATGTCATGTGACATTTATTGGCATTGAATGAATCACCAAACCATTGAAATTCTGAAGAAGCAGACAGAAATATTAAAGGAGGCATCAGACTTTTCAGGCCACTGTCTGTTGTTCATAGTAAATAAACATGATGCATAAGCCTCTTTCTGATTTGTACAAAGCTCTCGAGTAGGAGTTTCCGCTACAGGAATCTACATGAAAATTCTGAAACAGTTAGAGCATGTAGCTTCTTCCCACCTTTCTGTAGATGTAATGGCATATTGTCTGTCAGACTAATGCTCTTTTTGAAATGCCATCTTTGAAATTGTTCGAGCAGATCAAGTTGGCTGAGAGGAGTAAAAAGAACCTACTCAGTATACCAGATCGACAAACACAGGGCACAACATAGGAAAGATCTAAACACAGGGATCATAAAAAAAGGAAGGTAAAACAATGTATTCAGTGCTAGTCCTTCCCTGGTGAGCTCATCAAAGAATTTCTTATAAAGCTGTTCAGTTTTAGCACACATTGTATTACAATCTTGACACATAGATCAGGAGAACAATGATGATGCTTAAACCGTAAAGTCTCAGTGTAATGAATACTGTAAGCTGTGTACACTTCTGAGAAATTAAAACTGATTAATCTTTTTTGAATAGCCCAGCTGACCATATTGGATCTCTTTGTTTTTGTAGGGCACTGAAGAGCTAGAGGTTCGAATCCTGGTGCAGGCTCGACCAGGCCAAGATATCAGGTCTGTAAACAACGTACTTTTAGAAGAGAAAAACATCTCTGTAAGGAATAGAAGGGCTGTTGGTTTTTATAGTCATTGTTTGACCATAAGTAGTACTGACATTTTGACAATCTGACTAATGAACATCCCTGGACACTCCTTATCTAGAGCAGGACCAATCAAGGAAAGATACTGTCAATCTCATTTTGTTTTTCTTTTGTTTTCTTCTGTGCTATGATTTTCAGACCTATAGGACATGACATTAAAAGAGGTGAATGTGTGCTGGCTAAAGGAACTCACATGGGTCCCTCTGAGATCGGTCTCTTAGCAACTGTTGGAGTAACCGAAGTAGAAGTTAACAAGTTTCCAGTGGTTGCAGTCATGTCAACAGGGAATGAGGTAAGAAAAGTATGTTTAGAATCTAGGTCCGAATTACTATATCTTCTTCGGGACAGGTATAGTGTTTTGGATAGTGACTTCCACCCTATTCCCAACTAGTCTCACTTTTTGAGACTTAGCAGCTTATGCTAACATGAGGCATTTTTGCAAGTGATCAACCCATAATCAGCTGCTGTGTTTCCTCCTCCGAGGGCGCTTTAACAAGCCTCACGCACTGTCTTTGCCAAAATTTTGGTAATGTATCCAACCATGTGCCAGCTGCTTTCCTTCTGCTGACAAGGGAGGACCTGTGGGGTAGTCAGGATTGTAATTCATACTGCCAGTCTTGACTGGAAAGGAAATTTCTTTTGAGCACCACACTTCAGTAGCTATAGTGCAAATGGCAGATAACCCGTCTTTGAAAACTGAATAGTACAACCAAATTCCTTGCTATAGTATTGTGCCTCAGTATTTTTTTCTATTAGTAGCACATGTTGAAATTCAGACAATCTCCTGTTGGTAGAACTCCAGACCAGCTTCCTACTTGCTTTGTCTTAACTACATCAGAAAAAGCACGTCCAAGATTAATTTAATTTACTAATTTTATGTATGTTGTGGGTTGACCTTGACCAGCAACTAAGAACCCACACAGCTGTTCTCTCATTCCCTTCTGCAGCAGGACAGAGATGGAATAGGAAGAGCAAAAGCAAAAGAACTTGTTGATTGTCCTTTGAGACAAACTTTTGGAAGTCCAGTCACAAACAGAAACCCAATAGCTGTATTCTCATACAGCTTGAATATGTTGAATTTTGAAAGATTTTGAAAACTTTTAATATGTTGAATTTTGTCATCTGGTGGTGTCCTTACAACTTCCACAACCCCAGTGAAGGTTACTCTGTGACTATTATACTCTACACTAAGTATTGTTGGTGGCTGAGGCCAGCTTTGCTGGGACAGAATCTTGCCACATTTCATAACATAGACAGGGTCTGTCGTGCAG
This sequence comes from Tauraco erythrolophus, assembly GCF_009769465.1. Classification (NCBI taxonomy): domain Eukaryota; kingdom Metazoa; phylum Chordata; class Aves; order Musophagiformes; family Musophagidae; genus Tauraco; species Tauraco erythrolophus. The sequence continues at coordinate 35,676,733 of NC_141470.1, read as the reverse complement.
GACACATATCGTTAATCAAAGAACAAATCTAAAGAGCTACAAGGATTACAGGTGCTGATTTGCTGAATAGTGTCTTCAGTATGGCAATGTACTTGCACATCATTAACGGGTCCTTTACTGATGTGGGCACTCTCTTTTGTATGTTGTGTTACAAAAGATCCTGCACAGTGGGTTTCTTAATCGTCCTATGGAAATCTTCACAGAAATAAAGCTGCTAGCCAAAGCATCAAAATTTAGCCATGCTCCACCTTTGGTTATTCTTACCTTACTACCTAGCACTATTTTGACAGATACATTTTTATTATTATTATTTACCTCCTGTTGATATTGTGTTGTTTTTCTGTGTCCTACAAAAGAATTCCTAATATACGTAAAATACATGTTTACATGTGTATGTTTTGTAGTTTAACTTCCAAAATATGTAACACATGTAAGGCAATTGCCATGATACTACGTTGAGAGAAAGCTTTTCATCCAAAACAGTAATTGATATAAGAACCAAACTTTCAGCTTCTATTATTCTCATACTGATTGTCGTATTTAAAAAATATCTTTATTGGTAAGTAGACAATGAACTTCAAAACTTCTTTTAAAACCTTTAAATCTGGTCAATGAGGTTCCTTTAAAACCATTTAAATAGATGCAATAACTTGGAAACTTAACGTTTGTGTTTTGATTTCTAATGTTTGAGATTAGAAACCAGGTACTCTTAAGGAGAAAGAAAGTTTTGCAGACATCAACCAATAGAAACAAACTGAGCAACATGGAGGATTGGACTAAACCAACACCTTACATATCTTATTAATTTAAATTCAGAGTCAATTTACACCTAGATTTTATGATAGCTGTCTAAGAATATCCTGTCAAATCTGAAGAATAAACCTCCCTTTATAAAGGCACGGTATTCTGAGGAGACTGACTGAGAGTGTTTCTTGTTTTATAGCTACTGAATCCTGAAGATGACCTCTTGCCAGGAAAGATTCGGGACAGTAACCGTTCAACTCTCCTAGCTACAATCCAAGAACATGGCTATCCAACAATCAACTTGGGAATTGTGGGAGATAAGTAAGTACCACATGTTAGTAAAGATGTCACTTCATATTCATGCGGTGCACTTTATGGCATCCATGGAAAAAAGAAATACCAGAGAAAATGTCACTCATTACAAGGGTCACAGTGTTGTGACAGGGCACATCTTGAAGAAGATATTTTACCCTTTCCATTAGAAAAATAAATAAGTCTATTCTAATATTAAGAGGAATCATCTGATAAAATTTTTATTGAATGGTGTTTATCGTAGTTTGCCTTCTGTTTGTTGAAACATCTATTACTGCTGCAAACTGTATTTATTGCTGCAGTGTTGTCACAAGCACTATATTTAATACACATAAGAGGAAACAATTCTACAGCAACTATACTTTTTTCTGATCCAATAAAGGCAGAAGGGAAGTTTCTCTCAGAGTTTATTTTCCATGCCAAAATGAATTTAGATTATAAAATTTTGTCAGAGTCTGAGTAAGTGTCTTTTGGGGAAGGCCCCACTGCTGGATGTTGCTCAACATTTCCAGAAATATGTGAAAGAATTTAAAAGAATCAATTTTTTTTTTCCTTTACTGATCTCTACTATGATTGCCACAGAGTAGTACCCTGTGATCAGTCTTTCCATTCATCTGAAAGTGATTGCTCCTTTTTTCCCCAATGCTCGTGAAGTCACATCTCCTGTTGAGAGCTCTAGGATAAGGATTGAAGTGTTCAGTCTTTTATCCTTTGCAAGAGCGTGCATTGCCTGTCCTCCATGGCTTGAGTTTCTCAGCATAACGTATTTCTTCAGTTTATTGAGCCCCAAAAGCCTTGAACAGGCTTTCTTGTTTCTCATTTTGGGTATCAAACCAACTGACAGACTTAGTTTGGTAGAGAGTTGTTCAGGGTCACCTCCACCTGTTTGAGAAAAACTGTTCCTTGTGGGTAGATAAAAGTGAGGCCAGATCAAAAAGAGAAAAAAAAGGAAATAGTGAATTTCAGCACCCACATTTCACATTGATTGATGACAAAATTCCCTAGCAGGGAGACAAGGTTACTGCTAGGGAATAGCTGATTTTGAAACCAGTCTTCTCTAGTGCAGGATTCAATACAGAACAGCACTATCTTGATGGAAAGTATATGAATGGGCCAACCACCCCATGGTTTTACAGTTAAGTGAACCAACTGAATGGTGGCTCCAGAAAATGCAGTTGTATTCAAATATTCATACAGAGGATGTGACACACAGCAACCACAGCAGTTGTTGTGATCTTAGGGAAAGCAAGCCCTTCTGGATATTCTCAGTGCATCCAGGCATCCTTTTTGCTTCTCTGGCCTGGCAAAACTCCATTGCTGTTTCAAATAGTAATAAATATAAAAAAACTCTTGCCCTCTGAATGCTGCCAATTTCAGATGGAGATTTTATGCAAATAGAGACTAAACTCATGAGATTGTTCTTTCTAGAAATGGTATCTAAATGTTTTGGATCTCCAGAGTGTTTTCTATGTTATAAGTACCTTTTTAGACTTTAAAACACAGGTAGTGAAGTTCTCAATAAAACTATTATATCCAGAGGTCAGGTTCTAGATTTACGTATCAGATAAAAAAGAAAACAGCCACAAAAAGACTGCTAATCATAGTCAGCTCCTGAGAGTCATCCCTACATAAAAGAAGGGTTGGCAGAGCGTTTCTCCAACAAAATATTGGAGGTGGAATTTTTTTGGTACCCGCATGACCGACAATTGCTGCTACTGTCATCAACATTAGTGTCAACATTTGCAGACTGTCATTAACAGTGGGATAATCCAATGGAAAAGATGCTTTCCCCTAAATGTCTTTCTGGTAGCCCCTCTGACAAAGTAAGAAGGTAGACCTTGTTTGTTCTTTATATCCAAGTAGGTATAGTCTCAAATTTGCTGTAAAGTCAACACCATCAAATGGAGAGTTTAACTTAAAGTCATTGTGCAAAACTATAACTATGTACTGTGTTGCCTTCAGGAATGTTTTCTATAACCTCCTAGGCATGGAGTGTCTTTGAAGATAATCTTGAAAGCTCTCAGTAATAAATAGCAAACAATTTTAGTGAGATTTAAAGAGAATTTTTTACTTTTCTGTATTTTTCTGTATTTTTTTACAAATATGTTTTGTGACCTTTTTTTACTTGCTGGATGCTAACTGAAAACCAGACAGCAAGCATATATATTGGTCAAATGCAGGCAAGTGTCTGCAGCTTTGCTTTCAGTTATAAGAGAGGATAATACTTTGGGATCCTACCTATTAAGATATTCTCTGTGTCTTGAGATAGTATTCCTTTGGCAAAAGTAATAAGAGTTCTTTTTAAACTTTCGGTCTCATGCTTGAGGAGTCATTTCTGCAGAGGTAATTACTTTAGCTCTAGAATAGAAATAATAAACCTCCAATTGTGGAACGATTTTGTACTTTGCAGTAAGTTTTGAAAGAATACTTTGGTACTGTTGACTTAGCCAAGATTCCTCCCCACCTGATACCAGGATTCTGTCTTACCAAGTCTTCTGCCATTCTTCTCACACTCAGTGCCCAATCCATATATTTACAACAAAATGTAGCTGCAGTTCTGTTTCAGTCAAAGGGAAAATCTGAATATGTAAGTTAGTTTGATAATAAGTATGATATTATTTCATTATGTAATAAAGCTACTAAGACAATGTTACCCATATGGATATTTCATTTAGTTAGTCCATTTCAGACTAACATGACTGATTTGATGGAGTACTATGGCACTTGAACTGATGCAAGAGTTACCAGAGAGATCTTATGAAGGGTACAATTTTGAGGTGTTAGTTGGCATGTTTATAGAACAGATGATCAAGCCTTCAGTGTCTGTTATATGGTTTACTGGAGTTAAACCATAGATTATATATGTTTGTGTGTGCTCATGTATATGTGTGGTTTATTTTGTATGTGTAATATGTATCTAGAGAGTGAAAAGAAATAGATTTTATATGCCTGAAATAACTACAGATGTAGTAAAAATACCAGCAAACAATACTTTTCAGAAGGGAAAATTAAAAACTTGTAATTTTTTCTTTGAAGATATCACTGTAGTGTATTTCTTCCTTCCCATATGTCACATTTTGGGTTTATATCCTTTTTTTTCCCTGTTTCTTCTTGTTTATACATTTTATGTTCAATAAATGTTACTGCATTTTACTGAGAGTGTCACTTGCTGTATAGCATAAACATTGACTGGAGTTTGAGAGAGCAGCTAATAGGGAGCATAGTTGAGCATTCCTGTTGCTGTAGCGAGTCAGGTTTTTTAACAAGCATGGAAATTCTGTCAGTCATATATACAGAGCTAATATTTAAGTGTGAAATTTGTTTGAGAGTAGTATTTGCGAAGACAAAGTTAGCAGTAAGTATTCCTATATTTCATTTCAGCATATGAATCACTCAGAGGTGTTTAGGTAAGAAAATAGCTTGTTGAACTGCTTCAAAGTCCAGCACTGTGATACACATAAGCGTATTCCAACAGAGAATGTGAAAGGATGGGGAAGCACGTGGAATGTCTGTGGGTGGCTGCAGAGTAGTTAGGAGCACTTTAAAAATGCCTTTGCGTATTAACCATATGTGAAGTTACATTTTGAACTGGCCGCTCAAGTCTCACTTAGCCTATATTTGTGTTTTCATTTGAAACCAATATTTTATTTCTTGGAGCATTTTAACAATTTCTGAGATAGTCATTGTTTGTTTCCGTTCTCATAAATTGTATATAGGACTCAAAATTCAAAATGAAAAACAGCAAGTCCAAAACACATAGATAAAATCTACAGTTAAAATCCTAGAAGCAAGCAATAGGAGAAAAGAACGAACCTGGAAAATGCAATACAGCTGAAGTTATGGCTGGCCAGAAGCCAAGGCTTTCTCTGTTTGTGTTCTTGGCAAGTAGAAGCCAAGCTGTTTGAAAAGCACGCATCTGTTGGTAGAAATGGAAAATATTCCATTTCTAGAACTACTCCAAACACAAGAAACAAATGCAAAACCAAAGAAAGCAAGAACCCTTCTGATGTTGTTCCTATTGTTGTGTCTTACATCTTTGTCTGAATCACGGAATAATCTGCTAAAAAACTGCAAAAACAACTGGCTAGTTAAAACTGGTATTCCAATGTACTTTTGCATGTGGTCTCACATAACGAGACCAAGTTAAAAAGGCTTCTAATTTCATTTCCTTTGCTTATAGTCTATGAAATTATTTGGTTCTTTGGAAACCATTGATAAAAACAAGAGTTACATCTCTGATGTGATCTGTAGAACTCAATTTAATTATCAGAATATTTTTGTGTCTTATGATTTTGTGTTGTTCTTTGTATCCACTGTTTATTTAAAGCTGTAAAGTTTAGCCCTAGCAAAATCTGCTATAGCATGGGCCTCTGTTTTAGAAAGCCATCTTCTATTTTGACAGTTTGTCTTCTATGAGAGACTCTCTTACTGAACTTGCTAAAGAATTTTGGTCACGTATATAATGAATTCAGTTTCCTCTGTTTTTACCTTTGTTTACATGAGTGCATTTTCCTGTTCTCTGCATTCTTTTTCCTGTTTTCCAATTTCCTTATCATTTTTCTCAGAGCTAATATAACATTAGCTGCCTCCAGCTGCATTTTCATTTATGAGCCTATGATTTCAAAATGAGGAAAGAAAGAATCTCTCTCTCCTTACAATAAAAATTTAGGAAATTCACATTATCTGCTCCAATTGCTTTAAAAATTTATCAGAATAGTTACAGAATCAGCAGCATATGAGAGCTTTTTACATTAGAAGTTATTAGTTTCTGATCTATATACCTCTCTTTTGTGATATATTGTTTGACATAGAGCTCCTAAGTTACAGGTAAACCCACTAGAAATCACCCTTGCTGTTGTGACAGCATTACTGTATAATATCTCTAAAATAAAGGCTTTGAAAGAGTCCCTTCATATTTTGGAAGAGATACTAAGATCTCCTTGAAGGATTTAGTCTGCTTGAATTTTGTGTTTACCATCCAAAAAGAGGTTTAAGTACTTGTGTGGGTTGCATGTAATTACCAGTATTATAATTCAGATGGAACATCTGGAGTGAAAGGAGAAGAGCAGGGAAACCGCTCTAACTTTAAATTTTCTCATGCAATATCAACTTGATGTATATTATTGTATGAGTTTGAATATGAGTGATAGGCAGAATTCAGGCACAGAATCCTAGCCTCTCCGTGCACCAGTTTAATGTCCAACTTGGGTACAATCAAATATACTGTGAACAGAAGTAGTAGTAGTAGTAGTATCATTTAACAAATGACTGCAAGAAAAGGCTTGTTAGAGGAAAGGCCTTAAATCAAATGTCACAATATTAGTTTTTGCTAAAGTTACTTCAGTTCTAGATCTGCTCAAAGAATGATGGTGTTATAAAGTGTGATCATAGCCTAATGAATCCAGGGACACTGGGTAATGGTTTGAAGGTGATTCAGATACGGAGGTCCTCTCTTTCATTGTGCACTGTCAAGAATATTCTCCTTTTCAAGCAGAAATGTTTAATATCTGTCAAAACTCTTGATAACATTAGGGTGAACTTCAGAGAAGTTGTCATATGTGACAAGTCATCTCTTCTAATGCTCGTATTCAGAAAACACAAAGAAACATCTGAGCCAAAACAGAAGTGGAAAAAAAGAACTTGTGAAACAGGGTAGTGCAAGTCCCAGGGGATCTTCATACCAGTAGGAATCTACATAGTGTGACAGGTAATAAAATTTCATACTGTAGAGGTGAGAGGTGCAAAGCTAATGCACAACAGTGCATCATTCTCATAATTGTCCTCAACACAAGCAGCAACTTCTTCCTAAATTAGCACTTATAGAATCACAACCCAGTCGTAAAACATGACAGTAAACAGCAAATAATAAAGAGGACAGAATACTATGAAAATCCTCCTCTATTTGAAAACAGAGGGAATCAGTAACTGTATTTGTTGAAGGAAAATAAAAACTACTGTAGTCTATTTCTGAGGCATATATTAACATTTTAAAAAATACTTGGAGACATATAAGTTCAGTTTACTAGAGAACTTCAGCTTCTAGGAGCCAAAATATCATTCACTTAAATGACTTTCAACCTTCTTAATATCTAGATCATATATAGGAATTTAAGTTCCCAAGTTACTAAGAAATTCTTGAGGATTGAAATTTTACTATTAGTATCATAGAATAAAATAATTGAAACTAATGAAGGCAGTAGATACAGAAAGATCAAAGAAGTGGTGAATGCTGAAGATGCATCACTGTGTCAGCAATATGAATCACTTAGAAAACTGGTTATTAGTATATTATTAATACAGCCAAGTATGAACTGATATATACAAGACTAAAGATGTAAGTAAAATTACAGGATGGAGGATTGTACCCTGAGAATTAAAGACTTAGGAGAATTGTAGCAAGTAATCTCCTAAATACAAGTTCTAGCATATGTATAAAGAGCTAAGTCTCCTGTAGAATTACAAGGTTATTTTTGACCTTACCTTTGTATTCCCAGGACAAGAAGACAACAGTACATTGTATAGAATTCAGAGGAGAACCATTAAAGTTTTTAAGTGGTGGACAGACAGACCGTATTCTCCAACGGTATCAGAACTCAGGCTGATTAGTTCAACAAAGATATTCTTGCAAGATGACTAGATTACATTGCAATACTGAGCCACATGGAGAATAAAATTTGAATAAAATTTCTATTTCAGCAGCAATGGCTATATATTAAAGTTAGACTAATCCAGACTGTAATTAAAGCATAAATTTAACAGTGAAAGTAATTAGTTATTAGGAAACTATATCAAATGCTTTTATGGGTACTCATTTCAAAGCAAGATTGGATATTTATTTAAATGTGATCTACAATTCAAACAGAAGTAAGTTCAGGGAGGTTCCCAGACTATATTAAATACCAAATCAGACAAAATTATCAAAATTATTTCTCCTGATCACAAATAATCTCTTAACTCTTATTTCAGAGAATTAAATTAATTTTCATGTTATACTAAGAGACAACATGTAGTAGAAGCACAAACTCAGAAGACCAGTAGCAGCAGAAACAACTCAGCAACAGTAATCTATAAAGAGAGAATGCCAGTCAGAGATTTGACTATTTCATTATGTGATGCTCTAATGAATTTGAAACTTTCTGGAAATTTTGACAAGATGGCTTTTGGTTTCCTTACCTCTGTGCAATTTGTTGTGCCGTTTAGAAAATCTATAGTTTCAGTCTGCCTTCTTGGAGAAGAACATTGTGAGAGTACTCTTAGAGTTTAGCACCTTGCTGGAAAAAGTTCTTGATTTTTGAGACTGCTGTCCATAATGTTGATGAGTAAACCAGAAGCTGGGATCACTAATGAAATGTGAAAGTCTTTTTTTATGTCACTCCTGACACAGTGACCCTATTTCAAGAAATAAAGACTGACTTTATGCTCTAACAATGGATAGAAGAACAAATGAGAGACTTAAGCCATTTTAAGAAATGTCTGTCTTGGGAAAACTGTCAGAAAGAAATGGACATCTAAACTTTTATCCTTAATAGTTTTAGTATTTTTCCATGACTTCCAAACAACATTAGTATGCATCTGATCTGACAGACCCTTTCTGTAATGACCTGCGAGGAGAAACCAGGCATGGATTTACAAGGTGATAAAGAGGATTTTAGATTTAATTTTAGTAGCGTCCATGTGCATGCTCAACAGTATAAGATAGTGCAGGCATACTGGCCCAGTCTTTTCCTCACGTTCCTCAGTCAGACAGGATCTGTGTGTGCCCAGAAGTGGTCTTTGAAATGATAGACTGCAGCTGCTGTGTGCAGGATCAGTTGAGCCTAGTCTGAGGACTAGGGAGGGAGCTTGGTTTTGTTGTTGTCAACAATCCAGACAGCTGAAAAGAAGACAAGACTCAGGAGTTGCACAATGACTATTCATGACCTAATCCATTTCAGTCTTGAACATCTTATTTTAGTTTTTTTAAAAGAGACATTTATAACTCTTCATGTCAAATGAAGAATATTTTGCATTTTACGTTTAATAGTCCTACATGTAGGAGTATGAAAACATAGATTTCGGCTTATTTCATATTTCTGTTACAAAAGACACTATCTAAAAATTATTTCTTCTCAGTGAAACTGATTTGGAAGAAGTATAAATAAAAGGAAATGCCATCTTCATAAAATAGGAATTCATAGCAAAACATTGTTTTAAATAAGGTCGTGATAGGTGTAACTTTCTCTGTTTCTGCCATTTTTTCTAACCTTGCCTCTTGTAGCCAGGTAGCTGGGTATGAAGCTTCTCATGAGTGAAGTGGCATCTTTATTGACTATAGAGATACAAAATTAGGATAAATACAGCCCTTCCCCCCTTGTAGTCAAGAAGGTGACATTTAATATGCCTTGAGACCCATTTCCTGAATAAGAAGCTAGAAAATGTGAGTAAAAATGTTTCAGTGAGGCCTATCTCCAAATATTTTCCCACTATATGTGATCCTCCTTCCAAAGTGTCAAGGTATTTTAAACTTCATTTTGCTTTGCCTGGAAGTCAAGAATAAACAAGTTTCTCTGTAGACTCTGCAAGGAAAAATGAACTATACATTTTTGGCCCAAATCCTTCCATAAGTTCACTCTTCATCCTTGTGAGAAGCCTGTCCAAACTATAATGGAAATGTGTTCCTGTACATTCCCTTTCTCTCCCATTGAATGGCCTTGCAGAGAGGAAGCATTTCCCATGATGATTTTGAATATTCAGAGCCACCACGGGGGACAGAGCTAGGCACAGAGCATCCCTTTCACCCCAGGAGCCTCTCTTCTTCCTTGGCTCTTTATTATACCCCTTCTGCTTCCTTTACCCTCAGGAAGCCAGATGTTTTTAAAGAAGAAGGGACACAGAGCTTCCAGAACACTGCGGAGACAGGCCTACCAGATTGGTGAGCACCGTTTTTAAAACACTTGGGATGTTGAGGCACATGCATGCTCACAGGCAGGATTGACTAGGTGTCTGTCAGTGCAGAGCTTGGAGCACGGATTTTATCAATGGTTGCCGTACAGAAGCAAATGATGTTTTATTCTGTCCATTAAATAACACTGCCTTGTCTGTTAAGTTCTTATGCACCAGTGCACTGTAGACACACATGGCTCCACAACATTGATAGAATTAAAATTCTATTAATACCAAGAATGTTTATATTACTCATCAGTAGCAGCGAACACCTTAATGCAGCAAGGCTTTTCCATTTTAAAAATAGAGCAAATTAGGAAGAAACCTGCTGGAAGGTAGTAGCGAAGTACAACTCTAGAAGAGTCACTACTGTGACTCTTCAGTCATACCTGCATACTTGTTTTTCCATTACCATGCTGATTATCTTTGAAGCAGGCTAACTAGAACGTTCATGAAATCTCTAAATTATCCGCTATGCTTTTTTTCCAAAATACATATACAATTATATACTAGGTCTTATTTAGGAGGATGGCTTAGTAACATAGATTAATATACAGAACTTACCTCCTGTCACAGACAGGCCAAAGGGGCAGGAGTGATAGCAGAGGGAGAGTAAACCACTCGTCATTTTCTCCATTAACAAATAGAAAAATTAGTTTCTATAGTTAGATTTTTGTAGGAGTTAAAAATAAGCAGAAAAGTAATAAAAAATCTATCGAAGGTAGTACTTGAAAACTTCAGTCATGTGAGGATCCTCACTGAGGTTAAGGGGCCTATTTTTGTGGAGAAACCTTTTGGCTGCTGCAGCATCCTGTGAAAGTTCTTTCCCTATGCAGGCTAACTAAGAAACACCTGTAGCTCGTTACACTGGGAAAGTTACCTTGAAACAGGTGCTGTAGCATTCAGCCAATCACTCTGGGAGATGGATGGTCAAGTGACCAATAGCCTTGACCCATCTAGCAAACCATGTGACTCCTGACTATTTAAGGCAGGGCGTTTACTCCTAAGGGGGAGGCATTTCCTCCTGAGCCTTGGAGGAGTGTGGGCCTTCCTTAGAGTAGAGTCTAAAGCCTTTGCATTAGAACATTGGTCTGCTTGGAGCTGCCTGAAGCCTTCCAGCTGCGACATATTTTTATAACAAAAGGTTGGAGGATGACATTCTAGCTTAATGCTTGCTTTGCATACTGGAAATATGTAAGTTTTTGCACTCATTACTGAATCAATCTGCTGTATCCTTAGCCTTCAAAAGACTTGTTCTTGTTTAGCAATTAATTGTTCATGCTGAAGCCATGTTGTCATAAATCTAGATTTTCCTTATTAAATTGACTGAAGAGATCAACCCACTATGATCTTACGCTATACTCCACATATCCCAAAAAACTTTAATTGCAATTAGCTTACAAGAACCTGCAGTCTTTAAAACATTCTAGATTAATGTGAAGAACATGATATAGACTGTCTGCTTTATCAGAAATTGCTTAGAAGCTGGTATCTACCAGCAGGTGATCAACTTGGAATACCTCGTACAAGTCTCTTCACATATTGCTGCTAACAGCCTAAGTCTAGAGGACACATTAAATGAGCCTTTGGGCTCTTCTAAGCAGTGCTGGAGCAAGCATCGACAAAAAACAGCCCCTAGAATAAAGCCTAGCTACCCAAAGCATGAGCAATAAGAAGATACTACTTCTCCCAGAACTAGAGACAATGCAATGAGCATTTTCTTACACTAGAAACATCTTTGTGTTTGAAGGAATATAGTCCAGTGTTGTAGAGACGAATCAAGTTCTAATTCCTTCATTGACTAACAACTGTCAAAGAATTGACTTGCTCGTCTCAAATGGGATAAGTTTCTCTTTCTGTTCCTTCTGTTCACTTATTTCTGATAAACTGTAGTTTACTCTTCTTGAAGAATTTGTATTATGTTTTAGTAAACAAAAATCAATGTCGTATTTCATTTGACGTTTTCTAAAAAATAAGTATTTGTTTTAAGACATAGCTGATAACCGGGAATTTAAAAAGCCTTTTATATTATCTCTGACCTGTGGCTTCCAAGGCATTTTTCTGGAGGCAGACATTTTTCCAATTGACTAAGTTATGATTCTGTAAAAGGTGGAAATTTACAGAGAAAAACTTCATTTTGAGTCATTGCCTTTAGGGACTGCATTTCTACCTGTCATAGAGACATCCATCCTGTAGTTCAATCGCAGTTACACCAGTTTACAGGGGGGATGAATTTACCTAAAATTCACTCAAAATTTATTTAAAATTTACTCTTACTTAAAAGTGAAGTTAAAGCAAAATGAAAAGGTAAAAAATTCTGTGATAACAATACCATGTCACTGTGTGTCAGATTTGGTAATACTATTTGCTTTATGTAAGCAACTGGCACTAATTACATCAATCATAATATTTTACTTTCAGTTATGCCAGTATAAGCCAATTCTCATAATTCATGAGTGCTCTGAAAGAAAGAACTGCAGAACATGTTTACCCTTCAGACACCAGTGCACTGTGATCTTTACTGGTGAGCAATGTCTTTGGCATTGATTATAGTATTGTGTGGTGTAATAACTCAGTCATATTATTTCAACCCAGCTGTAACTGTTGAATATTTTCCACTCTAAAAGTGAAAACTTCTCAGTGAGTCCATATAGATTCACTTCCTTCTTAAGAAGGAAGATAAAATAGAAGCTATTATCTTTATCAGTGAAATCTCATCCAACTTCTTGGAAAAACTATTGGATTTCTGGTAAGTATTGGGTTAAGGTTCACTGTCCCCAGCTAGAAAAATAGCCAGGGATAATCTATTAATTCATGGAAACCAGCAGTTCTCAGGCTTCATCTTACATTTAGTGGACACACACTAGCCTGAGTTTAGAGTGGATGAAGTGCTCACGGGTTAATACAGTGGCACAGCACCTGAAGACAGCTATTATCAAAGCTCTGGTCCTGCTCTTTCAATACTGATTAAAAAAATCACTGCAATCCACAAGCAAATGCTTGCAGATCAACGTGCACAAGCAGCAGACAAGAATGTGATACAGGATCCAACTATCAGCAATGTGTTGCCTTCATGTAGGAATGTGCTCCGCACTACATAAGCACCTGGCTTGTACAACATGAGACCTTTTCCTCTTGCTCTCCCATGGCTATCTCTGTGAATAACCTCTCTGCTCTTTTGTCATTCTGGCTTATATATGCTTGCGAGTCTTTTGAAACAGTTCGGGAAAACAGTGGAGTAAGGTACATTATCATCCAGCTACAGAAAAAAAGGTTGAAGGCATTAGGCAGATCTCATGGTAACTTCAGTAGAAGAGTTGAAGACCTCTAATGAATGTCTTTTTGAGTTCATAAAAGTAAACATAAAAAAGATTACACTGCACAATAGTGTTCTTTCTTGCAACAGCCTCAATTAAAGGAGCAGCAAAAAGTAACAAAGACAGATTCTTTTATGTTGCTATCAAATAGACAAAACTTACATAGCCATGTTGAACAAGCCAAAAGCTTCTATAATTATTCCAGCTTTCCGCGCAAGCTGGCCTATATTCTTACAGAAAACATACTGCATCTGTTGAAAGTGATCCAGGGAAATACCACAGAAGGTAGAAAGAAGAAACATTATGAGAACATGATGAAATACACTGGAGAATTTTGAAACAAATACAGTTTCAGAGGAGTGCCCATATGTTCCTACATACATTATCAAAATCAGATTAGCTTCTCTAGAAAGCCATACCAGTCAAAACACAGAATTCCTATTCCATTCACATGTTTTCTTTCTTTGAATTACATTCATTGAAATACATTCGTAGAATCATAGAATGGTTTGGGTTGGAAGGGACCTTAAAGATCATCTAGTTCCAACCCCGCTGCCATGGGCAGGGACACCTTCCACTAGATCAGGTTGCTCGAAGCCTCATCCAACCTGGCCTTGAACACTTCCAGGGATGGGGCATGCCAACTCCTCTGGGTAATCTGTTCCAGTGTTTCACCACCCTCATTGTTAAAAATTTCTTCCTTATATCCAATCTAAATCTACCCTCTTTCAGTTTAAAGCCATTGCCCCTTGTCCTGTCACTTCATGCCCTTGTAAAAAGTCCCTCTCCAGCTTTCTTGTAGGCCCCCTTCAGGTACTGGAAGGCTGCAATAAGATCTCCCCAGAGCCTTCTCTTCTCCAGGCTGAACAGCCTCAACTCTTCAATATTACATTCTACAGAAGTTGGGGTTTAGTTGGCTAAACCTAATATGGCATCTTTTCACTCTTCTGCATCCTGCACATTAGTGATAAGCAAAATATTCCTCTTGGCCATGAGGTGAGAAGTGGGTGACAGACTTTGTTTTTATGCGTAGCTGCATTCATCTATTTATTTTGAAATCTGTCACCTCAGCTGAATGAGCACAAGAAGAGAAATGAAAGTTAATCGTAAAGAATCAAATCCATATCCCATCTTTCCTGAAACAGAAATGTCATTGAACTTGATGAGATCTCTGAGTATAATAAGTTAGAGTCTCATAGTTTTTTTTGATGAAAGCTTTACTTCAGTAAATTCTTTTTTGTTTTGGAGGTGTTTCTTCTTTTTTTTCTGCTGTAGAACTAGAAGCTTGATTGGGATCTTTGCATACAAGGGGGATCTCTAGCAGGTCCTTGTACCTTAGTTAAATCTTTTCTTATTGTAGGAAATCTGTTTAGCAGAAAAGAGACCGCATAAGATGCAAAACTGTTACAAACCACTGTTTACAGTTTGTGTGGACATGGCCAGAATGAGCTAAATTCAGGGTACTTGCAGAGAGCACATAGCCTTTTGAAGTTTGCAGTCAACTGCTTTGGTTTAGAGGAGCAGCTGATCTACTTTGGTCTTTGGTGTGACTGGTGTAGGATCACTGCTAGCACTTCAGTTTTCACCATGCGTCCAGGAATCTGTAGCTCTCTCAGTCTGTGAGGAATCATATCTGAAAGGGTTGAAAGGGTAATTATTTCAGCAGATAACTGAAATACTTGAGATGCTTTCAAATAAAGCAGTAGGCAAGAGAGGTTAGCAAGCTCTGGTTTTGTACTCACAGTAGTCACTTCTGCATGCATCTGGTACATTATGGTGCATGCATATCTTTCTGTATCTGTGTCCAACATATCTGTAAAGCACGCAGGTTTAAGGTGCTAACTGTGATGGTTTGCATGCACAAATTTTGCAAGTACAAGTTTCCAGAAGACCTGGGCTGCTAAAAGCCTGGGCTGATGCATCGAAGAATACAACAGTCACAAGTGTTTCTATTAGTCACCCAACAGTAATAGCTTTGTATGGCAATGCACAACAAGGACTGGAAATGACTTTCAGGTAATGAGGTTAATTTGAATAAATGAGACTACTGTGGCAAAGAACTTGGTGGAAACAGTCTGGGAAATTTGTAATGAACTATGGATATTGTACTGTGACAATGGCTTGATAAGTCAATCCTAACTAAATATTCCAGTTCGATTTTACAGGGATCATTCATTTTACTACAGAGTGGTAGATGATGCTGATCACCATTTGTGGTTATTTGTTTTCTAAATTAAATTATAAAACTGAGCAGTTTAATTGCATGTATGAAACTGCTGGTGTTAAGGGTTGTATCACAGAAAAGGCTGACAGATTTATAATTAATGACAGTGAACCACAACAATAGGATCAACAGAAGTGAATTAGCAGACGTTGATTTCCATTTGAAAGAGAAAATTACACTGTAATTTAGACTACTTCAAAATGGCACTTAAAACATAGAGAATTCTTTGGTCTTGACTGTACTGTAGCTATTTCTTTTGAGAGAGATAAAGGAAAAAGTATTCGACATGACTGATGTCTATTTTAATGAGGCTTGCGTCATTTTCTTGTTCAAGCTCTTAAGCTCCTGTCTTTTCAGTTCAAAGACAGCTCAGTAATCAAGTGCTGTATAGCAGTTTTCCCCAAACTAGCTTTGATAATCGGAATTTTTCATGAATCCAGAAGGTGTTCCTATTCTGGTATACTGCCTTCCTGCAAGCCCTCTCTTCAAATTAATGAAATCAAGTGGCATGTCAACTGCAATGTCATGCATCTGCTTACTGGATTCTATGCATGCTGCTGCCACTATGTAAGAGATACCCTCCAACTAATTTCCAGATAGTACTGCTCATTCTGTTTAATAAAACTAAATAAAGAGGGTCAGGAAATCAAGGTAGTAAAATAGATGATACTCTGTTTATCAGACTGGAAAAATTATTATATATAGAAGATATACTATATAAATATTATATATAGATAAAAATAATATATAAATAAAATTAATACATAAATAAAAATTATTATAGAGAGAGTTATTATGTATTAAATTAATATATAAATAAAATTATTATATATAGAAGATAGTACATGGACTCTATGCAAAGCATTATGTCTGCAGCTTCAAAAGTGTATGTACAATACACATAATACTTGTGCAGACACCATCTGCTGTAGATGGGGATTTCTACTGTTGAGAGAAGGTTTGGATTTGTGCTTGCTTACCTGTATGAATAGTTTCGTAAAGTGTATGTAATCCTTATAGAACAAATTTTCTTAGCTGTATTTACAGAAGATGTGGAATGAGATCTGAAACATACAGAGAGTATAATTTTTTAATCAATTGCAGCATGTTAGAAAAGCATGCTTCTTTCTTGTGCACGGTGTCACTCTGACTTTGGAAATCACCAAATGAAACAGAATAGTTTTGCCATCTGGAAATGAGTCTTCCTATCAAAACCTACTTTACATTGATTAAGGTATTCACTGTTATATTTGAGCACTTGTTACACTTCTGTCCATGAAGGGAAAAAAATCCAGGAATAGTACTTTCACAGGATATTTTAAAGGATTTACTATAGTAAATTAGGCCATTAGTTTAGCTAATCCAGTATCCTGCCCCTAGCAATGGCCAGGGCTTCAGAATACAGCTTCTGATTTGTACCTGCTCAGACAGTGAGTGTTTTTTCTCAGCTTCATGGTGATTTGTCACAGGCCTTTTAGAACATTGTTATACAACAAATGAAACTAGAAGTAGTATATTGTTATCTGATTATATCAACTATGTGTTAATATGCAATTTGTATTATAACTCTGTGCATAAAATCCACTAAAGGCAAGGAAAATGTTTGCTACAGTGTTGATTGAAGATTGCGCCAGGTGACTCCTGTAAGGAGTGTTTTGTGTTAATTGCAGGGTCGTGGAACTACTAGCCTCAAGTAGGATAGAAAGTTAGACAGACCTGAGTGACAAAAAGAAACGTGCCAAATACAGCAAAAAGAGAGAAGCATTCTGCAAAGGCATGGGAGGCAATTCTGTAGATGTCTCCTTTCTTCAGAATAAAAACCAAACTAGCATAATCATTCCATTTATTACAATAAAACTTCTATCACATCTTTCAGTGCGGAAGAATTCAATGCATTTTGCAACTATCTAAAGATGATATGAAATGCTGTTGGTTGTATAAAGTTTTAGTGGTAGAATTTTTAAATGTCTTGCACTATACAAATGGTAAAGAAAAGGATATATTACACAGGTCATTCTACTGGAAATGCTAAAAAAATGTACCAAGTCCAGTAATCTTCAACTTTTTACATGACACGTAATAAAAAACCTGTATGATGAATTACTCCAGTCATATGCTACGCTCATAAACAAAAGTGTGAATTGAGTCTTCACCTGGTTTGAGTTTGGGCTTATTTTGTGCTTGTTAAATAAATTTGTATATATACACACACATACATATATTCAATATGTATATTCATTTTACTTAACTTTAACAACAGTTAAATATAAACTTGTTTGCTTTTTACTGTTCCTTCCATTATTCTCAAACCTCAACCAAAAGCAAGCACACTTCATAAAACAGAATTAGGATGTCTCCAGACAGGTGGTCTCGCTACTTATGAATAACTCTTAAATAATTAAGCAAGATAAAATGAAACAGCCTGGAGCAAGCTCTAGATAAGTTCTTAAGCTGCATCACAACCTAATGAAAAAAATATACCGAAAGCAGTCTTAGTGTAGTAATAGTGGCATGAGTGTCTGGCTGTCATTGAGCTTCAGGAAGGCCTATATCAACCTATGTAATGAATATATATTCCTTGTTGCATTCTAATCAGCACCCTTATTGGCAAAGATTAAGGAATACTCTAGATCTTGAGACACTTTTCCTATTACAAACTCTGTAATATCTTGTTACATACAGATTACTACTTAGACTATCAGTATGAAACAATTAGTTCTGAAGAAGGCAGTGACAGTAGCCAACAACAGAGTTGCTTCTTTCCTGCTGATTTTTGGATAAAATGATCCTGAGATTTCAGAAAGGGCAGCTGAAAAAATGCCTCTATTTCCTAAAGAACAAAGGAGGAGGTGGTTTTGCTAGAATCCATGCGTTTTATATTTTCTCCCAAAGAAAACAGAGTTCAGCCCTTCATTATAGGCCATTTAGAGTATCCAAGTACGCGAAACAAAAATCATAGTCACATGCCACAAATATCTGCAGCCACTGTTTCCTTTAAAAAAAGGTAGCATATAATTCTGTCTGATTGATTACAGCCTACAGTATTGCACCAGCAATCTGCCCTTCTTTCTGCTGTAGTTTGTTGCCTACCTCTTACAAAGCAATATGACGCTGAAGAGTGGATGTAACCCAACACAAATAGAAAAGTTTTGCAGGATAACCACAATGTGATGCCAAAGGTGATGCTGCATCAGTCACGACATGGTGGAGAAAGGGTCTTGAGCCTTTCTGCCTGTAAGGCATAACCAAGCTAGAGGACACTTGAGGGCTCTCTCGTGACGAGATGAGGAGTGTGCAGGGTTGCATGCACTTGAGATATCTACTCAGTGAGGGAGCGCAGTCTTTCTTGTGTCACATAAATTGTAGTGCACGCAGCACCACATAATGCTAACTGCTGCTTATATTTCACTAAACCATGGGCAAAGACAGGATGTTCAGAGGAAAGGATTTTTCTTTCTGAGACCTTTTCAAATACACAGTTTCTGTTAGCCTCTGAAAGGTCAACCTGGACTTGCATAGTGTTTCTAGTTTTCTTGTTTCTGGTTCGAACCCCAAAATAACTGCAGTGATTCTGTCTTTTAGAATATAGAGATATAGCCAAAGTCCCTGAAGGATAGCCCACATGCCATTTGCAGCCTGCAAAGCCTTGATAACACATAATGGTGTTTTGTAATGGTAGTGTGGCATTTAACTGAGGTGCTGTGTTCCAAGTGAAGTCCTTTATACAGTCACTAGCATTATTGTGCATTCATTTAATTGCATTCTAAGAAGTGACAGCTTCTCATGTAAAACTTTCAGGATCATTAAAGTAAAAACATACTGTTGAAGGAACATTACATACAGTCATAGCAATCTGATCGGTCAGCTTCTGATCAGTTCACAAATGTTAAATGCAAAGTATGCATTTAATATATTGGAAATTCTTTTGGATTCCTTTGGTCTTGTCTAAATTGTATTACCAAGTTTCTCCACTGGATGCCTTGAAGCTCTGTATTAGCATCTGTACTGCTATTAAATAGCTAACGCCCACTTCGAAGTTTCCAGTTTAGATCTGAAAAGAAAAAAGAGTTAAGACACCAAAACTGAAATGTACTCAGCTTCTATCCTTCACAGTTATACTCTTTGCATGGAGGAATATCACAGCTCCCCTTACACTGTTTCTTATGAAGGTAAATAGACACTTGAACAGGATGGATTGTGGTTTTTTAAGATGAAGTGGATGTACAGCTGGCTTTGCTGCAGAGCCCTCTAATGGAGAAGAAAAACAAAGGATTTACTCCCACTTTTCACTGATGGAAGTTTGAAGTGGAGCCTTACCCCCATTTTTGCACACATCAGATAAGCTAGACAGGTAGCACTGCAGCCTGCTTGGTGGCCAGTAATTTTCATGTGTCAGGTCCCTTTATGTAGCCCTGTCAGTTCATCTAAATCATTATTTGTATTGCTACCTACTGTGCAAATTACATACTTTTAGACACTTGTATTAGTGTTCTTCAGTCCCAGCCTAAGGTATCCCACAGTTCCTGTCGCAAAGCTCTTAGACAGAAAGGTGCCACGCAGTGTGGTATTCAATTAATGAGATTGCAGTTCTTGACTTGAATAGAGCAGTGTGGAGTCTTAAGAAGGAAAAGATCTTATATTATCCTAGAGCTGTATCTCTTTCTTAAAATACGTGCGTGCATATACATATTCCATGCCACTAATCTGCTTGCCTGTTCTTTCCTGTAGCCCAGATGATTTACTGAATGCACTGAATGAGGGTATCAGCCGTGCTGATGTGATCATTACATCAGGAGGTGTATCTATGGGGGAAAAGGTATGCTAAATTTAAGTATGACTTTCTGTAATATATGTAAGCATTTCAAGCCAGAGTCTGTCGTCAGAGCTTCTACGTTTGTATTAATGTTTATTAAAAAAGGATCTTACTTTTTTTGGAACACTTAAATGTCAGTTAAGTAAGAAAATAGTCTTCAATGCTATCTTCATTCCCATTGTTCTTACACTGTACTATAGTAGACATAGTACAACAGGGAAGATTTTAATTCTTGATGTGAGTGATTTGCAAATGTGTTTTTATTTAAGGAATGATTTATGTAGTTTTGATGAGGAAGGTGCTTGGTTAATAGCAGATGAAGGCAACAGGCTTCTTTTTATTCTTAGAGGAGGTAAAATGTAGATAGAATAAAACTACTTTGAAAGTACTTCAAAAAGCAACCTGAGCATATAAATAGCTCTTTCTTACTCAGCAGATCTGTTTCCTGAATATGCCAAAGCGGTATCTGTTACAAAAATAGTTTTATCACATTTTGCGCCTGATAGTCCTACAGAGGCAATACATACGAGACACAGTGAGCTGATATATTTGCCTTTTGAATCATTAACAGAATTGTTGATTGAGTTCCTGTTGGTAATCCCTGTGCCAAAACCATCAAAGAAAATAGGGATACACAGATGCTGGTGGGGCGTAGATGAACCTGCAGGACATTTATTAATCATGACTTATGCGAAGGAAAACTCAGATTACTTTTTGATCCCAGGCTGAATCTGTGAGTTTGGCAGGTAAAAGAAACATCTCTCCTTTTATAATTAACAGATACTAAAGACAGTCCTTAGGAGATGGCAAACATGAGTGCTGTTTTTGTCACTTTTCTGAGTAGAAATCATATTGTTGGATACATCATGAAAATGGATAACTAGTTAAACCAGTGCCAATGACTTTCAATCCCATTATTATTCTCAGTATTCCTAGACAAATAATCAAAGACAAGTGCCGGTCTTTAAATTTGGAATGTGGTGACATAGTGCAGACACAGGAACACTAGGAAGTCACTGGGCTGCTGAGTGGCCTTGCAGGCATTTATGATTTCTGACTAATTTCTCCCGAGCCTGAATTTAAAGCAACAGCATAAAGTCAATAGGCTCTATACTCTGCTGCTGGTTAGCCCTCTGATACTGAGCTTTCAACAGTTTTAATGAAATAACTGTGAACATCCAAAAAGTAAATAGAAAGTAAAAAGGGGATTAATGCAATCAATAATTGAGAATTCATGCCTGGCTGAAAAAAGTTGCTGCTTTCCAAGTATTTGAACACACACACACACACACAAAAAAAAAAAAAAAAAAGATGGGAAAACTGCAAGGGAGCTTCAGATTTACTGCTTCCAAAATCTCTCTTCACAGATGACTGTTATGTCCTCTGTCTTTAATCTCACTAAACACAACAGACAGGATACTACATCTTTGAGCACAGCAATTTTCAATAAAAACTAAACATGTAATTCAATTTGGTTTAATAACTGGATCGATTGTGTTTATTTATGCAAAATCTTGAACTAACGCACAAGCTGCCCACAGTTTTTCCTTTCTAAGGACTCTTAAACTCGACCACTGTGAATTAGACCATGTCCCCAAGAAATGATGATGATTACAGTATCCTGAAAAACTATGATTTCTACAGTACAGTATTGATTTTAAAAGTACTAGGAAATCTCTACTGCTAGATAGCTTCCATGGCAAAAGTTAAATAACTTGATGATTTTAAGTCTTAACTTTGAACCATAAAGGCTTTTTTCCGTCTTTGACATAGAGAATGTTTTGTAGTAGGTATTTGTGGGGTTCTCTAAGATTCCGATGCTGCAGCTGACTTTTAAGTAAATATATTACTATGTCCTTGTGGAGTCAGGTTTGGCACTTAAAATGAGTCTATTCCTCACCTCTTTTTTTTGAAAATACTTTCTTTCAAATACTGGAAATTCCCCACTGGACTGTAGCACTTTCAGGGTATGAAAAGTCTTTCATCTTCACTTGATATTAATTAATTGCTTTGAATGCTTAGATGATGTAAGCCACTTTGATGTTACTTAATCGATTTTCTTTTTTTAATTTAAACAGGACTATCTTAAACAGGTGCTGGATATTGATCTTCACGCACAGATTCACTTTGGCAGAGTTTTTATGAAACCAGGGTAAGAAATCTTTCTACTTAGCAGCATAGACAGAGGCTATATTGGGCCAAATATCCTGTATAAGTGTTTCAGTAGATTTCAGTTTTCCAAATATACTGTAAACCACATGGTCGGTATATATGGGAAAAGAAGCAAAATCAATTCTTATCAGATTAGTCATCATCTTTATGGCCGAAATTACTGGAACAGAGAGATTAATTTTTATCAGTAAGAGAGATTTCTCTGATAACTGTTGCAAATCAAGTTTGGGGTTTGGGGGGAAACCAACATGGTGTAAACACGGCCAGAGTCTTCAGTGTGATCACAGAGCTCAGATATTGACATTTTTATGAAATAACCAGGAAATATAAGGATATTTCACTGCTGGTTTGCTCAATGAGAATCTCATTTCATTTCAAAATTTGCATAAGTCATGTTCCTACAAACAAGCAATTTCTTGAGAGAAGTGAAATGACAGATAATTTACAAAGTTTTCTCTAACTGGCATATTGAGCATAGTGATTTTAAAGTAAACACAATCTTTTATGTGTTTAGTTTGCCTCAGAAAACTTTCAGCATTGCTTTCCTTTGCTGTAGCACTGCTAATTAATGAGTCTGGAAGTCTGCTTTGTAGAGGAAATGAAAACTACGTGTATTGAAAATAGAGAGTTCTCTTTCACAGTATAGTAGCGGAAAGATGTCCACAGCTCTGCCTCACTAAGCGTGGAGTGCAGTTTGTTTCTAAGCTAGGCTGGCACGGTCCAGTAACACAAGGCCAAGTGCAGCTTTGAGGAGTGATTCCCTCTAGCCCATAACTGTTGCCAGGGAGCAGAACAGAAAGTGAATGTTTGCTGTGAAAAAAGACAAATACTTTTACTGTGAAAACAGACAAATACTTTTACTGTTTCTGCATACAATCCAGTAGAGAACTGCATCTGGGTTTGGTGCTTGTGCTGCTACTGCCACCACCTCCCATCCATGAAAGGAACAAATAGCTGAAAGCGTGTTTCTTTCCATGCTGGATGTAGCCCAGGCGTGGAAATTGCTCACTGCTTCTGTCATACTGCTACAACCAATGTGGGCAAGTCCTAAAAGTAGGATCTGCACTCCAGCCTCTGCTGCTGACAAGAATGGATAACCTGATTTAGAGAATTCAGATTATTAAAATCTGATTCTGGCTTATCTGAAAGTGAACGTAATTCTTTCTTCTGGTGATCCCTCTGTAGACTTGTGGCAATAAGCTTTTAATAACTAGCCAGAAAAGCTTTAAGAAATCTTATTTTCCCCAAACATCCATTTTCATTTTCTGCCATGAGAAAGATATTTCCTGCTGCTACGAAAACATTTGGTCATCTAGTCTTACTGAGAATGTAAGCACTCTCGTTTTCATTGGCTGTAGTGCAATAGCAAATACTATGTGTTAGTTTTTATTAATTCTGTCTTAAAAGGTCTTATCACTTAATTAATTCTGTCTTAAAAGGCCAATGAATTGTGATTACTATATTGGGAAAAATTCCCTTGAGTAACTTCTAACAGCGGAGCCAGAATTTGCTTTGCGTGCCTGTATTTTGATGTGCTACGTGACTGCAGAGTGATGCCTGGGATTTACCATTCCTCCAGTTGATCTGAAAGTCACTGAGCTAATATAAGGTTGTATCGTGCCTAGCAGCACTGCCAGAAGAAACTACTAGAAGACTTTACCAATGATGGTGTTGAAATCTCACATGATAATTCAGAGCTTCCAGTAAATATGAATTAGCAATTAGATTTTTTTGTACCTCAATTTGTGTACTGGTTATGAGATTTGGAGGTCTGGCACATAGTTCCCATTGTGTTAGAAACATATTAAAACAGAAACTTCAAACACCAACTTCTCCTGGTAAAATAGGATGTTGATTAGTCGTAGCAGATACAAAACTAGATAGTAATGATCAAAGTGTGGCAAGTCTCCAAGGTTGCTGCTGTTCAGTAACTATCATCTGCTGACCAGGTGATAGTTGTTAGTTCAAGATGAAGCCAAGGAACTCAGCCTAATTATTGCTCCTGTAAAGTATCATTTCTAATGTTTAAAAGGATGATATTAACATAGATATATAGAAAACTTTTTTTAATGGAGGAGTCCCTTTTCTTTGACAGCCACATTCTGGAGCCATCACATTACTGTCCTATTTGTATGATAACAAGTCACTAAAGATCACTCAGGAGCAGTTCTGAAAGGCAGAGAGGGCTCCTTACTGATAGACCTAGGTCTTACCTGACTGCAGCTCTGCCTATGTATCTGAATTTGTTCATCTGCAGACGTGGTAGCAGTTGCTGCTCTGAAATACTGCTCTGTTGTCACTACTGCTGTAGACAATGGAGTAAGAGAAATTAGAGTCACTAGTGTTACAAAAAATTTGGAGAGCCTTACATGAAAAACAAATACAGCTCTGTAACTGCATAATTTCAGTATTACTTCTTTGTTAATTGGCTTCTAGCAAGAAGACAGGATTTAGATTTTTTGATTACTATTTCATCTGCCCTTAGATGTTTCCTCACCAGAAGCAAAATCATCTACTTAAAACTTCATAGCTGAATACTACGGAAAACTAATTGTTCTCTCATCACAAAGAGAGGATTATACCCCCAGTACGGAATAAGCAGCAGGTGCTAATGAACTGGAGAGAGAGAGAGAGACCCTGTTTTGTTTTCTTTTCCAAATTTTTGAATAATAACATAATAATGTTCAGTCAAAGTCTAGAGCAGATATTGAATAGCTTTCCTTTTTCATAGCCTGCCAACAACTTTTGCAACTCTGGATATAGATGGCGTAAGAAAAATCATCTTTGCGCTCCCAGGTAAGATGCTTTGTGAATTACTTTCATTGCTGTGCGTAGATGACAGACATGAAACAGTGTAGTGACATTTCACAGCACTTACGTCTAGTCTTGGCATCCCTGAGGAAGGTACCTGTAAAGTTTTCCCGGAAATTTCCAGAAGAGACAGGCTAATCTGATAGGGATATACTAAGGAGTTCTTTCTTGTTCCTGTCCTCAGAATTTGCGGGTGTACAGGCCTTATGGTTTCTTCCGTCCAACCACTACCTTGGGTTTTGTAACTGGTACTACGCAGAGGTGTTTTTTCCTACAGCTCCCTTCGCCTTCGCAATAAATATTCTGTGTGTGTAAGTCAGTGTATCCACTCTGAAGTATTGAAAATGGAGATAAAAACGAGGGAGTGCCTAGGAACATGTCACAAAATGGGGGTTTTTTAATCATGATCGTACCGTGGAACCAAAAGAGGGCAGCATCGCTTCACCTCCTGCCTGCTGTGGTCCTTGGGAAACCACGACCTTCAGAATAAACATTTCCTTAGCGATCTGGCTACAAATCTCTATCCTCCTAAATCAGAAGAGATTTATTTTAGTCTTATTGCTCTGGCTTTGCATGGATTTCTGACTACACAAGGAATCCTGTTCTTGATAAGCTGGTGGTTTTCAGATGTATTTCTAGTGCTTTTTCTCTCTCTTATTTTAGTTGCTGCAGTATATTTTCTTCCTGGGAAGGGATCAAAGGAGCATCTGTGTGATCATAGTATTTATTTTAGAACTATCATCTAAAGAAGTCCAGATGTGTAAGACAAGTGGTGTCTGACCAATGTTGGTCATACATCTCTCTTGTGAGCCAACAGAAAAACATATGCTTCAGTAGAATTCTCAGAATTTGTACTAAAGCATTTTGCCACTCTGTTAGGGACTTGAAAGTTGTTTTTCCATAGGTTTTGGAAACCTTAATCATGAATCCAGAGCCCTATTAGCTAGGGTCTATACTTGTGCACAATAAACCTTGCCCCGGCCCTAGACAAATGTAGGCATAAGACAAAAGGCAATGGAGGAGCAGAGGCAAATAGGACAGTTCTGGTCAGGGCAGGATTTCAGCGCACCATCACTAGAGAGCGTAGCTTTCAACAGATGTGCTTGCAACGTGCTGCTCCAGTCTTGAATGAAACATTTCCTGTACATAGCATGAAAAGCTCTTTAGAGTCATTTAGAGTGCAATTGGAATAAAAACACAAGATCACTTTCAGCATTTCAGAGTGTAAATCAAGAAGCAGTCACCTGCAACTGTTCTTTGTCCTACAGGCAACCCTGTGTCAGCTGTTGTCACCTGCAATCTCTTTGTTGTTCCTGCACTGAGGAAAATGCAGGGTATCCTGGATCCTCGGCCCACAATCATCAAAGCCAGGGTAAGAAGCTTGTCCTCTATTTAAAAATCCTCTCAAGATGCTGAAGCACAGCTTAGCTATTTGGGCTCTGAAAGGCTATCTTGTTTGGGGAATCTGAGCCCTAGACTAATTCTGGCAAGTTGAAGGAAGTTCACACAAAACAGAGGTACATTCTCAATCTTTGCTAATGGTAATATTCAGTCCCATAATTTCTAAGAGTTAGATAGTCATCTAATGGAGCAAGATATACAGATGCAGGGGCAGCCGTTTGCCAGTCAGGCAGGAAGGACGCTTTCCTGTTTAAAAAAAGCCATTTGTTTTAACCAGAGATAGAAAACACAGAGTAATCTGGGAATACCTAAAGAGGGTATAGTTGGATAGTTCGTATTAGCAATAGAAAATAAAAACTTTAAAGCCTTTCTGTTCTTGAGTTATTTACATAAGTAACCCACGTGACTCCACCTTAAGCAATATAAATCCCTTAAACAATTCATTTCACTCTTATAATAAGTGGTCATTTTATAAGATGGTCGCACTCAAAGAGTTGTGGTCAACGGTTCAATGTCCACATGGAGGCCTGTGACGAGTGGTGTTCCTCAGCGGTCAGTACTGGGACCAGTGCTATTTAACTACTTTGTTGGAGACATGGACAGTGAGATTGAGTGCACCCTCAGCAAGTTTGCAGGTGACACCAAGTTGTGTGGTGTTGTGGACACGCTGGAGGGAAGGAATGCCCTCCAGAGGGACCTTGACAGGCTGGAGAGATGGGCCTGTGTGAACCTCATGAAGTTCAACAAGGCCAAGTGCAAGGTCCTGCACGTGGGTCGGGGCAATCCCAAGCACAAGTACAGGCTGGGCGGAGAATGGATCGAGAGCAGCCCTGAGGAAAAGGACTTGGGAGTGCTGGTGGATGAGAAGCTCAACATGAGCCGGCAATGTGCACTGGCAGCCCAGAAAGCCAACCGTATCCTGGGCTGTATCAAAAGAATTGTGGCCAGCAGGTCGAGGGAAGTGATTCTGCCCCGTGAGACCCCACCTAGAATACTGTGTTCAGATCTGGAGTCCCCAACACAAGAAGGACATGGATCTACTGGAACGAGTCCAGAGGAGAGCCACGAAGATGATTCGAGGGCTGGAGCACCTCTGCTATGACGACAGGCTGAGAGAGTTGCGGCTGTTCAGCCTGGAGAAGAGAAGGCTCCGGGGTGATCTTATAGCAGCTTTCCAGTACCTAAAGGGGGCCTACAGGAAAGCTGGAGAGGGACTTTTTACAAGGGTATGTAGTGACAGGACAAGGGGCAATGGATTTAAACTGAAAGAGGGCAGATTTAGATTAGATATAAGGCAGAAATTTTTTACATTGAGGGTGGTGAGGCAGTGGAACAGGTTGCCCAGACAAGTTGGAGATGCCCCATCCCTGGAAGTGTTCAAAGCCAGGTTAGATGAGGCTTTGGGCAACCTGGTGTAGTGGAGGATTTCTCTGCCCATGGCAGGGGTGTTGGAACTAGATGATCTTTAAGGTCCCTTCCAACCCTAACCATTCTATGATTCTATGATTCTATAAGAAATCATGGATATTATAACTCTGTTTAATATAGATTCAAGACGTTATTAAAATGTATTATTCTTCTATTTTTGGTTCAAATAAAGTACCAAGGAACACATTACCTATTATAGTTTTCCTAGTGTTCTTGGCTATACACTTTTCTCATACTGCTTATCTCATGTGTCTCTTTCACACTTCCTCAGGCATCCAGATTTTTCTTTATCTCACAACGAAAATATTCTAAAACAGAGAGGAATTTGTAGTGACCTTCATTTTTGCATGAATTTTCCAATGTGTTCCATTAAATTCCATCCCTTGTATGTCTTTTCATTTCAAAGTTTGGTCATTTCCCTTTTGTCAGAGCTAGCAGGATTCTGAATGTAAATAAGAATTTTATCTTTATGCAGTGTAATCCAGAGACTGGAAACAATAAAGCTTTTTGCCAGAGAAATACTATTTTTAATCTCCCAGTAAAGGAACAGGTTGGAATATTCCGCTTAACACATGTAGACTCCATCATACATTTTGATATTATAATATCACAGTTGTATTTCCCTCAAATACCGCAGTCTCTACCTTCTGCAGCTTTTTATCTTGCAGTAGACATTATCTGACCTCAAAATACAAGTTTTTAAACAGACTGGTTTTAAGCAAAAACAATTGAGCAGATGATTTCATTATCTTAGGCGGTGCAATCTCAATACATGACATTTTCATCCTTTCTTTGCTTCTTCTACAGTTATCATGTGATGTAAAATTGGACCCCCGCCCAGAATACCATCGGTGCATACTGACTTGGCATCACCAAGAACCACTACCTTGGGCACAGAGTACAGGTTAGTGCCCAGTCACACCAGCTGACAGACACACTCACACAGGTCCTTGCCTTCCTACGTATATGTCTAAAACTAAATGTGTGTACACATGTTTTTTCATCTGACTTTCCTTATGTAGACTGATTTGCTGACATACTTGTGCACGTGCATCCATGTACGTTAGTATAAAATCTAGTCATGCTATGACTTACCAACTTAACGGTTAAAACTTCCTTTATCTGAATAACCTGCCTTTATACACGCACACGCACACACAAAATACACCTGTATGCTTGCATACGTGCACACATTCCTCTTTATAAACATTCCCACTTGGACTCGCAGGCACATTTGCTTACTTTTGCTCTTGTGCGTGTACTAAACAAGCACAAGTTGGGAAATAGGTAGGAACAGTACAAATGAAGTGTGATTCTAGCTAAACTGTAAAAGTAGAAGAGATAGAAGAGACTGTATATGTTCTCTTAAAGCAGATTAAGACTTTTATTAGTCATGTTTACCACTTAGGGATACTTCTGGATACTCGGCTGCAGCTGAGTTAAATACTATATTTGAATACTTTTCTAGCTGTATACTGCTAGAAGACCGACTCTGCCAGTTTCTCAGTTATTCAGGTCTTTAAACAACTAATTGTCTTTTTGCTTCATCCAAATAGTTCAATACAAAGCACTACATACCAGTCTCCACAGGGAAAACGTTAGCTCAAATGCATCTTACTGTTTAGTCAGAGAAAGTTTTTACAATTGACTGCCAAGATCACACAGCCTCTGACGTATTTCCAGGTATAAGTAAAAGTATTACTGACATCTATAACACTATATTTGGTTTCACTCTGTTTTGTTGTGTGCCACTTCTTTCCTTACGCAAGCAGACTGTCTGGTATGATTTCTCTGTCAGTCTGGAAATTTGAAAACCAAGAAACCAAAGGGCATGACTTTATTGGATTTTCATTTTTTGTCAGTACTGCCAATATGATACTGTTTATTTTCAGGGCATGTTGTGAAGCTCAATGTCTCAAAGAAACCTATTTTTTTAAGGCGGTATATGTTACGGAGTTACGCAGCCGGCCGCCATAACAGGGTCCAGCGCTAGTTTCTCATTGAAAAATGTAAAGTCCGAGTGAAGGTTTCCATTTCCTCTTTTATTAGTTCTCAGGTTACAGCTTGAGCTGGGTGCCCCGCCTCCCCTGGAGAGGGATCCTTACCCCACATTGCGCCTGGCGATTATACCCGTACACAGCACCCAGTCCCAACTCCAATCACTTAATTCTGGTCGCTGGTCTCTTGATTTCCTGTTGGTTTTCTTTGTCACTGGACTGGCCTTCTTCTGAAGTTACCTCATTCTCTTGGAATTGTTTCCTTGGTGCTTATCTTCTTCATCCTGCTCAGATCTTCCAGATTCAGCTAGTTCGGTGTCAGCAGCATTAGTTTTATCAAAAAGTTTACTCTCCGTCAGCATTTGCAGCCTAAGACTTCAACTTCTTTAGCTCCTAGTGGTAAGCTACCAATACTAAACGAGACTATTCAGAGAGAAGAACATGGTTCATCAAACTTATTCTATAACAGTATATTAAA
The DNA here is from genome assembly GCF_009769465.1 of Tauraco erythrolophus. Lineage (NCBI taxonomy): Eukaryota > Metazoa > Chordata > Aves > Musophagiformes > Musophagidae > Tauraco > Tauraco erythrolophus. Next base: position 35,646,114 of record NC_141470.1, on the reverse strand, counting down.
AACATTCTAGACTGTGCTGGTTTTAGTCTTTATACAATTGGAATTAGGTATACGAATTGAAAAATAAAGTAATTTTGTTAGGATAAGGAATTCCAACAGAAAAGCAATTTACTATGGCAAAATATGAGGTACAGATAACGTGGAAGTCTGGACAGGAAAGTGATCAGCAGAGGGAATGAGAGTTTTGAGAGCCAGAACGATAAGATGCCGACTAATTCTCTAGAGTTCTCTGTTTCCATCCACCTTGGAACAGTGAGATCCCAGCTCAATGAATAAGTCGGCAACATGAACATCTTTGTAAGAACAGCTTTTGTTTCTCGCGTGGTGCATTGCAGTGTTTGAAACTAACTGAAAATTTAACTGAAATTTTTCTCTCACTTTCCTGTAGGGAATCAGATGAGCAGTCGTCTGATGAGTATGCGCAGTGCCAATGGACTGTTGATGCTACCTCCAAAGACAGAGCAGTATGTGGAGCTTCACAAGGGGGAGGTGGTGGATGTCATGGTCATTGGAAGGCTATGATGTCACCAGCAAGAGCGAAGCTTTGATGCATGTCCACATATCATTGACTGTATCCTGTAATATGCAACGGCACAGCTAGTTTTTCTGATTTGGATAAAAGTTGATCAGTATAGTCAACATCTTGAATTATATTTCAAATGGAATTTAAATAAATACCTTTTAAAAAAACCTTTAAAACAAATCTTAACAAAGAAATTTATTCTGATTATATCAAAGCAACTTTTTCCTTTCCTTGCAATTGCTTTGTGTGTTCAATGCTAGTTCTAATAGCGGTAGCTTTTAGTAGACAGCAGTAGGTGCCTGCAGAACTTGTGTTTTTTCTCATCTTTAAGATACAACTACTTATGCTCTTCAAACAAGGCTGTCTGCTTATTTATACTAGCGTAGACAACACTTGGATTTCCCTTATTAGTATGCTTCATAACCGCTTCACAGAGAGCTTCTGCTTGTTCTTTATCTTGTATCTCGTGTTGATGTGCACAGTGCCAAAAGCAGAGTGGCTGCACTGGGAACCCAATGAAGCCCCGAGGTTTTGTCACCTCGCTGCGCATTCAGGGATCTCTCTCCTCCCGGCAGCCACCCAGCTCAGTACTCTTGGGCAGTAACTGGATACCTTTTATTTCAACAAACAAAAAAATCGCTTCCTTAAGTGCTGACAGCCTTTTTAACCAATACATTTAAAAATGTACAGAACTAAAAACTAAAAAAAATCAAAGACTGATCTTGTACAGATATTAGTGTTACCAGCATTCGTGTGGAAATTAAATGAGCAGAGAAATAAAACTAATGTTAAACAACTCTGTACCATAACATTTTCTGTAATGATATTGAAACTTAAATGAATAAAAAAAATCCTCAATCATTATTTAAAATTTCACCTGTTTAGCCTTGTTGTTTGAACTAAAAAAATAGCAGTTTAGGAGGGTATTTGGGGTGGGGGAAGAGGACAGGAAGGAAGGGAAAATAATATATGGAATCTAGGACCTTCCCTCATGTACAGTATCACGAGTGAACTGAAAACACAGAGCGAGCGAGCTCTCCTCATCTCCCAAGGGACAAAATGGAAGCAGCATTTGGGAGGTTTTACAATTGGACTAGTCAAAGCTGGAGAATACTTTTTTTCCCATCTACATTGCATAGCAGTTGCAAGCAGCCCGTGTGCTGCACTGTGTGGAATTTGATAGAGCATTCATATTTTTTTTTCATGAGATTCTCTTTTTGATACTGGGACTATTCAGCCCTTGCCAGATTATGTGTTTTGGTAATTTCACATTTCATCTGGGATTAAGACCATAGCAGAGCCACTACAACACTTTGCTTCTTGGAGTTCATGGGTAAAATGAATCGTAGAATCACAGAATACCCGGTTGGAAGGGACCTCAAGGATCACGTGGTCCAACCTTTCTTGGCAAAAGCACGATCTAGACAAGATGGCCCAGCACCCTGTCCAGCTGAATCTTAAAAGCATCAATGATGGGGAATCCACCACTTCCCTGGGGAGACTATTCCAATGGCTGATCTCGCTGTGAACAATTTTCCTCTTGTGTTCAACTGGAATCTCCCCAGGATTAACTTGTACCCCTTACCCTCCATCTTTTCCATGTAACTCCTTGTAAAATCAGAGTCTCCACCTTCTTTGTAGCCACCCTTTAAATATTGAAACATGGTGATAAGGTCTCCCTTAAACCTTCTATTCTCAAGGCTGAACAAACCCAGTTCTCTCCACCTCTCCTCATGTGGCAGGCTTCCCAGTCCTTTGATCATCTTTATGGCCCTTCTCTGGACACTCTCCAGTCTGTCCGCATCTTTTTTGCATAGCAGGGACCAAAATTAACACAATATTCCAGGTGTGGCCTGACAAGAGCCAAGTAGAGTGGGATAATCATACAACGATTTGAGTTGGAAGGGACTTTAAAGATCATCTAGTTCCAACCCCCTGCCATGGGCAGGGACACCTTCCACTAGATCAGATTAAGGCCCCATCCAACCTGATGTTGAATGTTTCCAGGAAAGGGACATGTACCAGCTCTGGGCAACCTGTTCCAGTGACTCACCACCCTCAGAAGGAAGAATTTCTTCCTTAGATCTAATCTAAATCTCCCCTCTTTCAGTTTAAAGCCATTACCCCTTGTCCTATCAGTACACACCCTTGTAAAAAGTTCCTCTCCAGCTTTCTTGTAGGCCCCCTTTAGGTACTGGAAGGCTGCTATGAGGTCTCCCCAGAGCCTTGTCTTCTCCAGGCTGAACAACCTTAACGCTCTCAGCCTGTCTTCATAGGAGAGGTGCTCCAGCGCTCAGATAATTTTCACAGCCCTCCTCTGGACTTGCTCCAACAGGTCTATGTCTTTCTTATGTTGGAGGCCTCATAGCTGAACACAGTACTGCAGGTGGGGTCTCACGAGAGCAGAGCAGAGGGGCAGAATCACCTCCCTTGACCCACACTGGCCACGCTTCTTTTGATGCATAATGACTTCCTTATCTCTGCTCGTGATGCCCTTATTGATGCAACCCAGCATCCTGTTGGCTTTCTTTGCTGCAGCAGAACACCGTTCACACATATTGAGCTTGTTGTCCATCAGGACCCTCAGGTCGCTTTCCACAGAGCTGCTCCTCAGCTGGGTAGACCCCAGCCTTTGCTGCACTCCTGGATTATGTTTTCCCAAGTGCAAGACCTCAGACTCGTTGAACTTCATAAGGTTCTTGTTAGCCCACTCTTCCAGCCTATCCAGGTCTTAGTGCATGGTGGCTCTTCCCTCCAAAGTGTCCACTTCCCTGCTCAGTTTAGTATCATCAGCAAACTTCATCATGGTACACTTGATCCCATCACCCAGGTCACTTATGAAGATATTAAACAATGTTGGACCCAATATCGATCCCTGGGGATCCCACTTGTGACAGGTTGCCACTTTGAGAAGGAGCTATTCACCACCACCCTCTGGGTGCAGCCTGTCAGCCAGTTCCTCATCAACTCCATTCATGAAACCAGAACATTGGTAGTATTTTTTGAAGACTTGGTCAGGAAGGACACAGAAAACTGGGTTTAAGTAAGTCCTGACTGCCACAGCGGACCAGAGCTGAAGTTCTATGGTAACCTCAGAGGGCATCCCCGAGGCTGGTTTTCAAACCAAACTCCTTGTTTGCTGTGCAACAGCCTGAACACTCCCCGCACAGACCATTGCAAAGGTTGAAGGCAGGTGGGCGTATGCCGTGTTCAAAGGCACTCCAGGGGCTGATCCTTCGGAAAAACAGTAACACAATTTGCTGATCATATTTCTTTGTTCTGGACTGTATGGCCACATTTGTGATCTCTCTATGCAGCAGCACAATGGTACCAAATTAAATTCATGAATGCCTGTATCTACTATACCAATATTGTAAACCACAAAAGAAGGAAGAGAGAGGAGAGTTAACTCATCTCGGAGAAATAATGTAGAACGCTGCCTTTTATAATCCAAAGGATTATCATATAGTTAGGAGTTATTACAGGCAGTGCATATAATGAAAATTGGAAATTTATAAAGGACACCAGTAACAACAACCTCGGGGAATATTGTTGATACAATTGGAGATGCCAGACAAAGATAAAAGAGAGATGTCAGGAAACCCAGCCAGAAATATCTTGGGTCTGGTTTGCATTAAAACCACTACTCAAAACAAATGTGGCAGAGAAGAATTGGCACAATGCTGTGTGTAATGCGTGGCTCTCTTAAACCATATCTTGGCATCGTAACACTTAACTACCGTTGTAACCAATAAAGTATTTAGAGGTTAATCACGATAATTTTTTCCAAATCACTGATAACATAAACTGCTTTAGCTGCTCTACTGTCTTTTGTAATCCCCTCTGCCCAGTGTTCAAAGGTTCATGCAAGAAAATAAGCTTTGCAACTTCTGAGAGAGAAACTCACAGCCCAGCCTGTGTTAACACTGAAAGCCGTAGCAGTGCGTTGGAGAGGGAACTCTGGGAGCAGTATAATAAATCATTATTTCAACTATGTCTCAATTATCAAGCCTAAAATCTGAAAAATTTGCCATGGTTGTAATATAAATGGATATAAACGTTACACAAATAGATAAAACACAAATCACTTTTTTATTTTAACATTCCCAACTCCTGGTTTCAGGGAAGATTGGAAGCTTCAGAAAAGAAATCTGAAGGACAAGTGGATCTTCAAGTATGTGGTTGCTTTGGTTCAAGGACTGAGACTTGCAAACGGAAACATTTTAAGGAATATTTTCCCTATTTTTACTTCTCTAGATAAGGCTTTAGCACACTCAAAAGAGTAACTTACTTAACAACAAGAAGCAATGCCAGCAATGATTGAAGACAAGGTTGGTATTCCAACATTTGTAGTTTTCTTCTTTTTACAGCATTTTCTTCAGTGCCAGTAATGGGAATGATCATATGCAGTGGGTCTTCTGAGTCCCATTCATCCAGCTGGGATAATGCTACAATGACCTACAACTCATACAGCAACTTTTGTATCCTGGCTAGTTGGTACCAAAACCTTGATTGTACACCTGGATGTGAAACATCATTCAAAAATTGGCTGTATTCAGTCAGGTAACTAGAAGAACGGACTGGCCTCTTCCAAATACTAATTTCAAGACTTTAATTACAGAAATCACAATGTTAATTCTATCTTGATATTAAAACATGCTACACATGAAATGTCTTTCATCTGTAGGTAGTTATTACAGATCTGTATGACTCCAGAGATTATTAATTAACATGCAATCTTTAGCCTTTTTGATTCTTGAGCTGAAGAGTTGCACTTAAAACATATTAGAACATGGATACTGCTTAAGGACAATATGCAACTGGAATCACCCTGCAGGTTCTGTCTGTGTCCTCCCGAGCTTACCGCTCTGCACCAAGTGCTAAAGGTTGTCTTCTTTGACGCATCTCAGCCCAGAAGACGTCGTACTTGCCTCGTGCCTGGTAAAGATGGTCTTCAGGCCAGAGGCAGTCTGCACATACCCTGCACTGACCACAGCAGTGCCCACAAGAGTGACTGGATCCACCTTTTCCTTCTGGTTGCCTTAGTTCCAAGTCTGTTGGTGCTGGGATGGCGCGTGCCAGCCTCGCTGCCTTTGTATGCAGCAGTGCTCAGGGCCTGCCTCAAGTCATGCTCAGGAAAGCTCTTCAGGCTGACGCCCCTGCCAGCACTTGCAGGGCAGGAACTAAGTCTGAGAGCTGAGTCTCTAGTGGGACGTCTTTCTTTGGAAAGCAGATGCCAGGCTAAGACAGCCCAGAGCTTCCTGTGGTTCTCTGTTATGTTCTAATACTCAGCTTCTCAAAAATAGCACCATCACCTGAACCGTTTGTGAGGTTTAGTGTTAGATAAGAAAAATATACATTAAATCAAATCAAAAGAAACATATCACGGCTTTGTTTTTTTAACATGATGACAGCACTGAGGTGTTTCCAAGTACCTATATTTGCAGCTGGCAAAGAGAAGACAAGCAAAGTAAGGGCCAGATAGCAAAAAGCCGTAAGTATTGGTTAATGCTGAAGACACATCTCTCAGGAAGTGCATAAAGATTCATCAGCAATCAAGTTCAATAGTTATTTTAAAGGCAGAATCTCCTTCTTGGATACATTTCTTTGGTATATTTGGATATATAGCTTTGTACTTCCCCTGAGGAACTCAGTGGAAGAGTGTGAGAGCGTCAAACGAGGAGTCAGAGCCCGCTTCAGGCTGTGTTATCAGGCAGCAGATTGGGCCAACATGTTATGATTCTTATAGTCTTTCTCTAACCTGACAGGAAACTAAGAATAAGAAGGAAGAGGCTAGATGTTGAAATGCTCAAGCACAAAATTTGCCCAAAATTTTGTTTTTCGTTAGCTGGAAAATTGAAACTAGTTTTGAATATCAGGCAAAAAGCAAGAAAATTGTTTGTCATTTATGCTGACACTTTCCAAACATTTCTAGTAGACTTTATCCCAAATAAATTCAGGAATATATTCCCAACCTAATTGTTTTTTGTCAGGTTATTTTATGCATTTCCCGAAGTTCCAGATGGAAACCTTTTGTTTAAATGTTTTGTATGTATCTATGGTGGGGTCCTTCTTGAAGCTAGTTAAAGTCAGCTGGCATTGCTCCCATGAAAAAGCTGAATTTTAGCAGTAAGTTAGACAAGGAAGGACATTTATACTCATAGTCAAAGAAAGTAGAGACATTTCTAGGAGAGGGGGACAAGAAGGTGGTCAGTCACAACTGTTGATGAAAAAAACCAGGATTTTCAGTGAGGAGAACAATTACAGCAGCCGACGGTGGTTAAAGCAGCAATCTGTTGAACATTGGCAAGGCATAGTTTCCCATAGCAGTATTTGGTCAGTACTTTGCAATTAAGTGCCTTAACCGCATAATGAAGACCATGATCTCTAATAACTGTCACTTCTGAATGGTTTTGCAATCCCTTCACCTTCCTAAAGCCAGCCAGGCTCAAAAGACAAAATGCAGCATTTGCAACCCTTCGGCATGATACTGTCAGCAGCTGAACTTCTCTATCAGAGTGAAAAAATCCACATCACTGTTTCTTCTGTGTTTTCTTTTATCCGTTTTTTTTTTTCAGACTTGACTTTCGTTTTCTAGTAATTATATCCCAGCCTCCACCCAGAAAGGTGAGTCTCTCTGCTGGATTTAAACTCAGCATTGAAACGCAGACACTTTTTGGCTAATTCATGGAAAGAAAAGCCTGTGCGTTTTGTGTTACAGTCTCCTGATGTGCTGCTGGTTGCAAGTTTTCTGGAAGGGCTTAGCGACTCACATTCAGCATTACATTAAGATTTGCTCTGTGCATTCGTGCCGCATCGCACACAAGCTGACAAAGCTCTTGGAATATAAAGCCTTCAAAAGGGCGATGCGCAGATGCTCAGTAGCTCTCTGGTTGTCAGACTGGTCTGGCTGGGATTACTTGCTCCGTCCCAGCACTTTACAGTGACACCCAGCATGCTCTGTCCCTGTGCAAGGACTTCTGCATTTGCATGGACTCGAGTTGGGATTAAAATACAGGCAACTTAATTTTTGCAGAGTTAATTCACAAGCAAAACCAAAACCTGTTTGTACACCAGTAACTCCACAGATAATCTGAACATACCAGAGAAAGCAAATGCACTGGCATGATCTTGATAACCAGGGATGCAAAAATAGAAGTAAAGTAACTTCAAGAAAAGTGTAAGAGAAGTTGGAAGGTAAGTATATATCTTCATTTTCTGCAAAAGCTGCCTTAGAAACAGCACGAGAGTAAGATCTCAAAACCCTGATTTACTCCTTTAGCAGCTGCCAGATTGAGAGCTGTATCTACACGCATTTGCTTCCCTAAAAAATAGAAGTCATAGTGCAACACTGACATGTTACCAGCCACTGGCACACAAAAAACTGTCTCACTAGGCTGACAAGAAAGCATGTAAAAAGCAGCTTTTGTCAGTACCTGACATTGTCCTCGTGGATTTTACTGTGGCCCAAGGTGGTCTGAAACTATGCCATCACCAAACAGAAATCAGAAAAGACCAGCAGAACGAATGAGAGTTAGCACATTAAGGATGTAAAGCTTTTAAAAAACAACATAACACATTATTACCTGGCTGACGAGCATTTCCTGAGATGTTCATCCGTTGTGGCAAAGTAACCAATGACTTCATCGTTTTGAAACGTTGTGCTGTTCGGAGCGCTGAGGGGGACCCAATTCTGCCACGATGTGCAGACCAGACACTGGGCCAGGAGAAGCCAACCCAGATGTTTGCAGACAGAACTTCCTGCACTGGCAGTGGCTGGTACCAGCACAAGAAGGCAGCTTCTGTGGGGCTACTCGAGAAACTGCTGAGAAGGAGACAACACAATGCCAGAAACTTCCCTACGCTCTGTGGCCTGTGCGCTTTCAGACATTTCTTTTTTCAAAATCTCTCCCCTGCAAAGAAAGTGGCCAATAGCTCACATCTCAGGAAGAAAGAGTATAAAAGCATGGCAAGTAGATAATGATTCATCTTCCATATGCTCCCCCAGAACCCACAACATTTGTGGCAAGAAGTACCACAATTTCACGATGTGAAGCAGCATCTCCTTTGTTTTGCGCTGAATCTGCCACCTCCCAGTTCTGTTTGATGCCTCTTAGGAGTCTGCATTGGAGTAGACAAAGAGAAGTCACCCTCACTTTGCTACCCATGGTTCTATAGATGGCTATCATCTGGATTAAGAGTCCTAATCTATGTAGTCTGTCTTTTGTGGTCATGTTCCATCTTCAAGGGCCAGAAATTGGATCATCCTGTTGCTCGTCTTTGCACCCTCTTCAGTTTTATTTTATTCATTCTGAGACAAGGAGACCAGAACTCCACACATATTAAAAGGCATCATTATCTCACATAACCACATGATGATGACTTCTGTTGCTTCTCTGCTTCCTAGTAGTCAAATTTTTTTCTGCAGTGCTTCTGACCAATGTGTTTTTACGGAGCTTAACATACAGATAACCTTAAAGTCTCATTCTTAATTGGTCCTAGTCAACCTAGAAACAGTAACTATAAGGACAGTTTAGGAAAATGTTTTCCTCATACGCATCATTCTACTTTTATCTATGTTGAAATTCCTCAGCTGTTTCAACCCACTTCCACTCAGTTTTGAGCAATCCATCTATAACTCTCAGTCCTAGTAAATACACGTCTTCCTTTAATATACTTGCCTTTAATCTGATAATGGAGAGTACATTGATTACCTCTGCTGAGGATCTGCTCTATACTGTGTGCCTTTAAAGACCTGCTTTGGTGGCTTGACAGCTGTGCTATAATATTGACTTTACCTTATTATGCCTAATCTTTTCTTATGGTTTATTGCCAGCTGGATTGCCCACAGGTGCTGACAGCCTCTTGAGCAATGCTCTTCTTTTAGGATGCTGTTACGTTACTTTGGAGAACTGCCAGCTGACCCAATAAATCCCACCTGAGGTGAGACCACCCTTGTGCATACATGGAGAAGCTGCAGTGAAAAAAATCAGGCTTAATATTTTCCTATAGCTTTCTTGTATTTGGATGAGGTTGCTGGAATGGACGTGTTCATGGTGAAGACTAGTGGGACATCTCCTCGGTGGTGGCTCTGCAGAACCCCCCGGCAAGTGCACGTGCTGTCCTTGGGGGAATTAGCTCACAAGAACGTGTAGGTGAGTGAACTGGGGTCAATGCTGATTACAGCCGGTTGCTCGTGGGGTACTATGCCTTTCTGCAAGCACAGCCTGTTGGGGCTTTTGTGGCAGCGCTAGGTAACTGTTCAGCACTAAGTGTATTGAATAACAAAAATAAAAATGGCTATTTACCTGCCAGTCTTTCAGAAGAGGAGACGTACACATGCAGATGCAGCAGTGCTTGAACCCAAATAAATCAAAGATAGTTAGTTGGCACTGTACATCCAGGACTGACTTTCTGGAATTTACTCCCTTCTGGCCAAATCAAATCAATTTGCCCAAAGTGCTACGAAAAGCCAGAGAACAGAGTAGAAGATGGGATTTAATATGCTCTTGGCAGCCTGCATTGCTAAGGAGTCATGCTGCTGCCTTCTCCATTAGCTGGAGTTTCTCTAAGAGGTGGTGGCTAGGCTTAGATTAAAACAACAACAAAAAAAAAAAAAAACAAAAATGACAGCACTTTGTTAAGGAGTGACATAAAAAGCACACACACAAAGGAGCACAGAGAGAATGTCAAGTGGGAGTAACACTCTGCCCCAGCTACTCCCAGACCCATCACAGGAGCCATCAGCCCACCAAAAGCCCATCACCACAAACCCAGAGGAGCACAGGGACATAATGGCAGGTGGGAACCCAAATTAAGGACTCATAGGGACACCCTGGCTGGGCCTCTCCCAGGGCTGTGGCAGGAGTGCCTCAGCCCCTGCCCAGATGTGAAACCCATCAACATGAGGCAATGGGACGGCTCACACAATCACTTTTCAAACAATGGGAGGTTACTGCCTGGGAGTGCAGGACCCGTTACGGGATGCAAGGAAAAGCATTTTGGGATTGCACAAAATTTATGGGATGTTCAGGAGTGGAACCAAAAGTGGTGAAAGGAATGGGTGTAGGGGATTTGGGGAGGAATAGATGTAGGAAAATAGAGGGATAAAGGGCTGGACAAGTGTAGACAGGCCCTATGTCCTGCCTGATCACCACAGTCTGTCCTGGTGTCTGTGGACACCACTAAATGTCATTTCTAACTCTTTTCCTGGGTGAGGAAGAGGCAAGCTTGTGAAAGCAGCTAACTACCAGGAAAGTCTCATATGGCTGCTGGAGAGACCATGGGGTCTGCGGGTCACATGAGACCCGTGTGTGTGTGCAAGCACGCATAGGTGTCTCTGGGGGAAGGCATCTGGAAAGACAAAGGATTCAGGATCAACTACTGGGTGAACTGTGCATCCAAAGCGAGCTACTGCAGAGACCACAATGCATATGCGTGTGTGCACATGTGCCGGTCTGAGTGAGGGGTCTGTATCAGCAACACAAGTTGGGCTGCAGCCTCAGGGCCTCATATGTCCAGGTGCCAGCAGCTGGGGAGACCACGATCCAAGGGCCAGCTACTGGACACACTGAGTGTCAGAGTCCAGCTGCTGAAGGTATCTGGAGTGTATCCATGTCTCTTTCCAGCTAACAGACCTTCATCCTGATCAGCCAGAGAGGGGAACGGGATGCTGGTGCTGTCTGTGTTTATGTGAGTGCTGCATATGCGTGTTGTGTACCTGAGTTGGTGTGTCGTACCTACTGGGAATAGATGCTCTGCCTTATTGTTGGCTGGACCCCAGGGCATGGAGCTGCAGCAGTCTCGCTTCTATCTCGCTTCTACCGGATTCACCCCACTCCCCCAAAAGCCATACAAAATGTGTCTTGAAAAACTGATGGCAACATCTTTTACAATAGCTGATGCATTACCCTGAGACTGGGACATTAAATACATGTCAACAGTTTAGAGCGGGAAGTGACGCAGAGGCCTCTGAGCGAGCTAGCGCTGTCCGTGCCAGAACACGCACGTGGCACGACAGGGTGTCATACGGTAATGCTGTCTTGGGTGTGCAAATGTTACTGCCCTGCACTACAAGAGCACTTGTGGTTCTACTGCTCTCTCACACCGTCTGAGCGCAGACTCTCCACGTGCCACACACTGCACAGCCCAAACGAGTGCTGAGCGTATGCATGTGTTTGGGGCGGGCAGATGGACCTCGCACCTTCCGTGGTTCAGGCAAGAGCTGTGACCGCTTGGCTGTGGCGTCAGGCTCCTCCAGCTCGGCCAGGCACCCGTGGTAGTGTTCACAATTACATCTCCGTTGGCTAGAGAGGGAAAGGCAGTTCCATTTTGATAAAGAGCTTGTCGTTTGTGGTTTTGCTAAAGCAATGGTACTGATCCTTCTCCGCCACGTATGTTACAGGGCTGAAATCCAGCTGGGAAAGAAAAGCACCATTGTCTTCCATGCTGAATCAGAGTTGCCTCGTACAGCAGAGAGAGCAGGAGGCGTTTCTGCTGGACATTGCCATGTCAGTGCATGGTATTATCAGACTGTCCAGAAACAGCCCATCGTGGGCTCTTCCTAAGCAAGGGTGGATGTGCACCTGCCCAAAGGAGGCTGTGTACCTGTGAAGGAGATTGCACAAGAGTTGTTCAAACCATCAGATAACACAACTCTAATTTTGCAATATCAATTCTGCTCCAACCAGCCTGGTGCTCGGGGCGTGAACCCTGCCTGAGCACCAGGCTGAGCTGGAAGCAGCAGTGAGATCACGTTAGGTGAAAAAAAAAGGAGTTAATATTATAGGTTGGTTATGATATCACCAGGCTGACCTAAAAGGTTACTCTGGCAAAAGAATGTATAGAGAGAAGCTACAGTTCACAAACCTGAGTGAGACACATGAATGCAAGCTCCATTTTGGACTCGGTCACTAACCCTCACTGGGGCCTGGAGGGCACCAGCAGGTGTTGGCTGTCCTGACGAGCCCCACTGGGATCTCCAGCCCACAGCCCGCCCACGCCTCTGGGAGATACACTTAAACCCAGCCCTGGGCACCTAGTCTTCCTTCGAGAGAAGCTACAGGTGTATCTATTGTCAGCCCTGGCTTCTGGGCAGGCTTCCTTGGACATCCGTTACAGCCCTGTCCCCGCCCTGCCACCTGCTGCTCCTCCTGGCTGGACTCCTGGAACAAAGTCTCACAATGGACTCCAGATCTGATCTGCAGCTTTGCTTGTCCGTGCCTGTCAGCAGGCTCTGTTACTGCCATCCTGCTCTGCCCATTCACTTTTAATTCTGTGGGATTGGAGGACCATTTCTTGACTGTTGAAGGCAATGCCTCTGCTGCGGCCATCCTTGGCTCCCAGCTCCTCGTCCCTCATGGAGCAGACCAACTCTCGCTGTTCCCTGGCAGCCTGCACTGCATGGACAGTACCTCTACAAAAATTGCTGATGTTACCATGCTCTTAATGTGCTTGTGTTACAGATGAATCCATGCTACCACTATGCCCTGATGCAACTGGGAAACAGAACTGCCACCAAGAGCATCACCGGGTGATGCATTGTGATGCGGCTGAGTTCTTCCAAACCACCCTGCCTGCCTGATACGCAAAACTTGCTGCCTCACGTACACACGTTCACTCCATACAGAGATGGAAGTCACCACCTAGCACCAAGAACAGCCCAAGGGTTGCTACTATTATTTGCAAGGTATGTTACTATACTCATGTGAAAAATACATCAATAAAAAATATTGTCTTAACAGTGACAAAAATATATAAGGTTACTGAAGTATAGAATAGCATGTGCAAACTAGTGTTTATAGATTTGCAGGCCCTGTTTCCTTAAATAAATAGTAAAAGAAGAGTCAAGAGTTGTGAGAAAGCCTTACTAAGTTCACCTTTGCATTTAGGATTGCATGGCCTAAAAATGTGTGTTTTGTGGTGGACAGGTTCTGCTTTTTAGTTGTATAATAAAGCCTATCAGGAAGGATATGTTTGTTTCTTTTCATAATCATCAGGGGTTTTTTAAACATAAGCCTTTTTATCTCTGTTCCCTTTAATTTGTAAATTTATTTTTGTTTTGTGGATAGGCAAAATCAATAGCAAGCTTGATTTTAAGAGCATCGGTTCAAGGCAGGCATCTGTTATGGATGACCTTCGGAGACTTCTTAGGCAAGGAGAATATCCTCCTTTTAGCTCTGCTCTCGTGTTCGAAAGCAAGTTTGTCCAGGTAAAAAGTCATTCAAATTAAATCATTTGGCATGCTTAAGATAAAATTGTTTGCAATGATTACCTTTTTTATTTTCTCAGCTTACTAGGTATTCCTCACTCATTTCTTCTCACTATTCTTATCCTTTCTTTACTACACACATATGGATATAATGTTTCCCTTCTTCTATAGACTCATTTTGCTCACACTTTACAGGCAATAGTCCAGAAATCCAGCAACAGCAATGCTGCAAATTAGAGGAGGATAAATACTGATGTTTTCACCCTTCCTTGTCAGCCTCTACTCCTTGCTGTAGCAACAGCTAGGATTGTTCTAGCAAATTTCTGGTTCTCTGCTATCTCATTAAGCTTTTTAGCCATCAGTGTCAGTTCAACCTACCCTAATTGGCAGCCAGCCTTTCCCAGGCAATTTGCCCCCACTTGCAACTTCTAGTATCCTTGCAAGCAATAGAACTACCCTGCCTGTCACTTACCCTAAGCACTGGCTAAAAAATCCTGCAAGACTCTGGCAACAGTCTACACTCCTACAATACTGCATTCACAATGTGTCTAAAACATCTGAATTCCATTTACATGATGTATCTCAACTGTGTTTTTCAGAGTTTCATTACCTCACTTTGTGATAATTGCAACATCCTTTGGTCTTGCCTTGATTAATTCAATCTTGCATTGTTGATATACATGCAGAATGTTAATTAGCTAGAGTCTCTGTTTTCAAGGTACTTTATGATTTATTCCTGCTTTATTAGACCTCATTTACAACAAGGAGGCTGTTGCCCTAACCAATCAACTCAAGAAAACAGCAACACCACTGACTCATTTACATTAAAATGTGAAAAAAATAATATAGCCTTTGATCTTTTTTACACATTGTCTCTCACACTTGGGAGGAGATTCTACTAGATATCCACAAATTTAATGCACTGTCCTCCTTCAAATTCCTTCTTAGGATACACTTTTTCTCCGATGCCTGTCAAAACCATACCCTGACAATGGTACATAACATGGGATTCAATCATACTTATCAACTTGGTCTTATCTCCCTGTATTTTCTCATTTTTATCTTTCTGTAATTTCAGAGTACACATAAATTACTTAGGATTTTTTTCCATTCTGTGTTTGTACAGCACCTAGCAGCATCCTGGTTCATTAACCAGGTCTCATTAATATGCTGACAAAGACAATGAATCATCAGAAGAGTTCCTCTTCCATCATGCCTACACTAGGAGAAATTAAAGATAATGATACTCGAGGTTTCGGACCACAGCAATCAGATACCCAACAATTTGGAATATACAAAAGCCAGTCCTTTATCCTTATTCAACTTCTTTCCTTTCTTCTCATTCAAACACATTCCTGTCTCATTATTCCACATTCTCCTCTCTCCTCACCAACCGAGTACATTATCTCTAGGGCCTCCAAAGCAAAACACCATGAAATGTATTGGTAGTATATTCTCTGAAAGATCATATGGCAAATGTCAGTGTTAATGGGGCTTTTTTTTTTTGTTCAGGTTAATGAAAGAGGGAAACCAATTTCTATCCATAACCGACCCATTTGTGTGACCATTGGCATCTGTGCTGCCAATCCCAGTTCATCAACACCCAACGTGATGCTGGTAGCATGCGAGGTGCCCATGACCCCAGAGGAAATTGTGACAAATTTCTGGAAACTCTCAGAGCAGCCATACCACACGGGACAGCTAGCACTTACCAGGTCAGTTAGCACCAAGATCAGTTAAATATTTCCTTGAAGAATAAATAAGAAATATGAATGTATTTTTGATTTCCATACAGTGTTTTCCTTCTTTTAAGGGTCAGTTTATTAACAGACCTCATATTTGCACTGACTCTTTGTCCCAGAACTAGCACAATAAAGTTAGGAGAATCATTTAAGCTTAAGCTCACACCTTTAGGCCCCACTCTGATCATCATTTTGGGCCAACGCTACCTACATGCATACAGATAGACGATGGCTAGGAATACTTAATAAACCTTTTTCTAAATATATCAGAAGCAGGAAGCTGATAGGAAGATTGGGGGTGCAGGATTGTCAGGGAATAAGGCAGTGGAATACAGGCATTGTGAAGAAGTCAGCTGCCTTTGCCTTCATTCTGTGCACTGCTGCCCTGCATTTCTTCCATAAACAGCTAGAGGCATTCATAAGAAGAATGTCCAAATCCACTCAGCAGCTTCTTACTATTTCAATTTCTCACTTTTAGTCTTACTCTATGTGTAGGTCAGACAGACAAAATGTCTTCTTTGAGAGGGATCTCCACTCATGCTTAATGATGAATTTCTCCTTTTTTCATAGGTTGTTCCCCTTGAAGTTTGTGGAACTCTCTGTCCTCAGCAAAGATAAGCATCAACTCATGCTAAAATTAGTAAATGGCCGTACCTATTGTCTAGAGCTCTGTGCCCCGCCAAACCAGCACCATCAACTATTCCACCTGTGGCTCCGTCTCATCTCTCTCATGAAACCCACAGAAAATACCAGCAATACTGAAGTCAATGTAAAACGCAAGGATTCTGGCATGTATCGCGAGATAGCTCCCAGCCCAACCAACACATCAGAAAATGTGAGTCTGTAGCAAATAGATATCAAAAATTCAAGCTGACCAATCAGAAAGTATCACTTGTGTCAATATTCTTCACTATCTCTCAGGTTAAAGTGTTTGTGTGCTTTGAAGAAGCTACAGTTCTGTTTATCAAAATAGCTGGCTGCTTGTAAACTCCCTACAGAACTTCAGGGCAATGGGAGTGAGGACGCTAGGCACACCATAGCCCTGAGAAATTTTTGCGAATCAATAAATAGCGTACTACTTATTGTTCGGTGTTTAGTTTTCCCTTGTAGTTGGGGGCACGTTCTTAAATGGTTCTTTTTGACTGAATTCCACAACCCACAGAAAAAAAGCAGAGAAGGAAAGACATGGGACAGCTGAGACCCATGCAGGGACTGATAACTAATTAGCAAAAAGGGCAAAGGCATTTGATCCATTCAAAGGACAGAAAGAGAGTTCTCCACGGAAATGCTACAGCAGACAGACAGACAGAAGGCAGCTGCTTGCTGTAGCTAAAAGAGAAACGAGTAGAACAGTAAGGGCCAGCAAAAATACTTCAGGAGGTCCTAAAGACAGTATCACATACAGAAATTTCACTGAAGTACAGAAGGGACCTGTTACCTTAGAGTCACACTTGGGAAGGAACTTGGATAGTTAATAATGCAGCTCAACATTGTCTAAAGCTATTTCCTCTAAGTTCCAAGGAAACATTTTGTCAGCACAGGCATTGATGGGTCTTTAGTTCCCACTCAAGCCAACCCAGCTCTCAGCCAAGCAGAGGCACATCCACAGGGAGAAGAAAATAACACAATCACATGCTCAATGCTTAGTACTGCATGTACATCTTTTCTCTTTTCTCTGCACTCAGAAGCTCCCATCTTCTCCCTGGCCATGGGTAGCAGAGAGAAGGAACAACTGTGTGTATATACAGCAGAAAAATTACAAGGGGACTAGAAAAAAATGTAATTTTGGAGAGAGGAGAGAACTGTGGGAGATTTATTCTTTCAAGAAAAATCAGTGATGAAGTAAAGGGATGACTGAAGAAAATCTAGGGGGAAAACTAGCATATTCAGATTAGATTTGCAGAAAGTGTAGGACTCAGATTTGGCTAAAAAATCTGCACAGCCATATCCCACAACCATATTGGTTAAGTCAAGAATGCATAGGTTGTGAGAAATTAAGTATAGGATTTTCAAAATTTCTTAATTGATATTTTTCTGCTTCAACTATCCCTACATAGCCACCTTTCTTCTGGGGTTTCTGCTTTCTCTCTTATCTGATGTCAAAGACTAGATCCTTGTACAGCCTTCTGGCCGTAAGCTGGCCTGACATCAATGTCAGCTCCTGCATGTACAGCAGATGTTACTAGTGATTCAACATACTTAAATCATGATCCAGACCTAGAATCTCTATTTTTCTTTGCAGAATAGACATCACTTTCCAGCCGCACATTCATCAGTGTTGCAAGACCTTGAGGTATTGGCTGTTGCTCACTATTGACTTTTCTTTTCTACTGACAGTTTTTACGTTTGGATTTTCCTTTGCATTATTACATCCTCCCTGCTCTCTTCTTGTTTGGATAGAAAGCTGTCTGCGCATGAAAGACTTACAGGTATCTCTGCCTCAGCTACTTAAAAGCAGGAAGCTTAGAAAGATTTTATTAGGAACTGATCTCAAAATCTGGACAGGAGGGAGAGCAAAGATCTTAGCTCAGCTTCAGAATATGAGCAAAAAGAGGAGAATAACCTGGAGATAAAGGAGTCCTGGACCTCCAGAAGCAGAGAACCTGGAGGCAAAGCCACAACAGCTCTCAGAGGTTAAGCTTTGGGACCTGTTATCTCTTGATAGACTGCATAGTTGCCTTTAACCAAAGCTGTAGGCCCATAATCTCCAACAAATTGATAATATATGAGAAACAGTAGTATCTCTTCTAGATAGATGTATCACATTTCCTATGGTTGTTCTGTCCACCTACTTTATAGCAGAATATTCAGGGAAATTATCACAAATTTCCAGTTGTGCTGATCAGCTCTGTACAGAGCTCTTTTTTTATGTCAGTTGCTACTGTATCTTACAATATTTTCTTTTTGCTTCAAGAGAGACAACCCACAAGACGTGCGTAACCCCAAAACACAGGAAGAAGTAGTTACTAAACAAACATCCTCCAACCAAGTTCCCCTCTCAGGTAAAGTACATCCCACAGAAGAGAGTGGAAGAAAACAGAAAGACTTTGACAGCTCCCTGAAACCAACAAGGCAAGAAAACACTATGCAGTCAAAGAATACAGATCCTCTGGATACAAAGGAAAGCAAAAGCACAGAAAAGAGTAAAACTAGGTAGGTGTGTTTGGAAAATGAGTCTGATATACTTGACTTCTACTGCTGACTTTGAAAAGTAAATGTGTCATGTTTTTGTCTTCAGAAAATATATTATTGCAAGACCTTTTCAGGGTTACTGTGGTTTTCCTAATATTTTAACAGATTAGGAAGCTGAAGAATACAGGATGAGGTGAGGTATTCAGACTGGTTTCTCAGATGTTTAAGGGCTTTTGAAAGACCATTCCCCCTGCCCACCCTCTCACCTTCTGGGTTCACAAAGATGGATGACCAAGCAAAAGTGCATGAATGTTCAGTAACTTAGGTGCTAGTGGTCTCCTTGAATGCTGAAGTTTCTGCATACAGGCAGCTTTGATTTAGATGCCCAGTATACGAGGGCATCATACAGCATGGAGTAGATTCAGTGTTTCCTTTCTATCCAAAATCAGCAACATGTCCTAGCACCAGAAATCTGTCTTTTCTGTATCTCCTTCACTGCCACATCCATCCTGGCTTGTGCAGAAAAGGAACAGGTATTTTTGTTGGTGGTGTTGCACAAACTAGGCATGCAAAATTTCGGTGGCAGAAGGAAATGAAAACTCTGTCGCTTACATGAGCATCTGCATGACAAAGAAAGAACAAGACTTCAACATAATCTCTTGTGAAGCTACACCTAGGCTCTGAGCAATGTGTTCAGATGTGTGTTATGTTCAGATCTGTCATATGCAAGTGGAGTCTATAACATTCAAATATCTGTAGGTGTTAGTGTGCCTGCACTTCAAAGCAAGGCTTACTACGTCACGTGGCAATACATGTTTATACTGCAGACAGAAGGAGATTAAAATAACATCTATTTAATAATGATCCTGGTACATAATCATATTACTAGGGTAAGACTTTTTCCTGAGTTTGTTGACAATGGCATAATGTTTTTCTTCCTGAACTCGTTTTGGTTTGGTTTTTAGGACAAATACAACGAAGCAAAAAAATGGGAAAAAAATGCAGACTTCAGGTATGACAGTTTTTCCAATGTTTACTCACTTCCCCATTGCTATTCCTACTTCAGTAATAGATGAGAGAAGCTGAAATTTCATAAGATGGGAGTTCTTTAGAACAAATATCCCTATGTCAACGTTGCCAATAGATCAGCACTTGTATGACCGTGTTATTAGGTGGTGTCCTGTGCTCATTCCCTGCTGTGAACACATCTGACTTTCCAGGGTTCAGTGTCAGGTTTCTTCTAGAAAGGCCTTGATGTGGGACTTGTTTGGCTGATGGCAGCCATTGCAACTTCACTGCCAAATCAGATAAAATACAGGATAGTGGAAAGGGTGAGAAAGCTGCATGCCTAGGATGGTTCAAAGACATAATGTTGGCCTGTACCTCCTCTTCCAGTGTGCTGTAGGGCTTCCCCAAAAAAACATGTCTGAGTATGAATTTAACTCCAAATAGTGTGTCTGCAGTGTCCTCAAGCATGAGATCCAGACTCGTTTCAAGTGGAATGTAGACACATTTTGCAGCACTCTCCACAATGTCATATTTAGATTAGCATTAAGATCCTTTCTGACATTCTGTGTTTCTGCACAATTCCCTACAGAATATCCATCTGGGACAAGAAGGTACCTCTTGACATTCACAGTTCCCCTTGTTTATACTTCCCCAATTCTTGTCAGTGATTAAACACTGTTATCTATGCCTGCCAAGGAATGACAAAAGCGGGAGCCACTTAGCTTATTGATGCCCCTTATTTATGTCTAAACTCGTGATCGTTCTGTATGTCAGTCAATCAGTCTCTTGAACAAAAGCTTTTATGGTCTTCCTCCACATACTTCTCCATTTTGCCAAGTCACAAAAGTATGAACAAGCTCTTGTTTAATCAAACTCAGGTTTTGTGAACTGTGATGCTACTGTGTGCTCTTCTTTGTAGCTGGCCGGTGGGCTGCATGCAATTCGTTGTCCTAATTGCCAGGTGGTGATCTTAGAGACCTACATGACCTGGAAAGAAACGTATTTCATTTTATGATATGCTCTTATTTAACTGCTTTTCTCAATTTTTCTGTGTGCACACATCTCTCTGTCCACTAATACATATATATCTGTCTGAAAGTTTTGTTGCATCTCTCTCTACATACATTTTGGTACATTACCAATTTTTAATATCTCATTGTTACGTTCTTTTTCACTCTCTTCCTCTCTTAACAGCCATTCATTTAGAAATGGGGGTACTGACAGAGAGCAATGGGTTATGAGGAGATATAAATTAGTACATGCTCAAGAATTTATTTCAGCAGTCCACATTAAATGGAGACAAATAGTGACATATTATGTAATCAGCAATGACAATTTTGTGCAAAGTACTAGATTAATGATACTCTCATTTCAAATTAATTTCCTGCATTTTAAAATAGTCTGTGACATACATATAATGCTAAAACACCTAAATTATACTTTACTGGGGCTTAGTGCTACAATATTTTCTTTTTTGTGATTTTATAGTGAAAACTGTAATAACAGAGAAGTAGTGAAGCAATCAGAACAGAAGTGCTTCAGACATTTTCCTATTACACACAAGCATTTGAATTTGTTGTGCTGAGAGAAGGAGATGTAGGGACCTGCCTATTTACTTCAGTTGTCTCTCCTCTAGAGTTTTGTCCTCGTTTTCTATTCTACCTAAACAAATACTTTTAGATGGTAATTTTTAAGTAATATATTTGTGACGTATTTTATATAGGGGGGAAAAAAAATTTAGCTGCTGTATTTCCCATTGTTTTCTTTCTGTTACCATCTCTGCTTCTTCCTCTGCGTCTACTTGTTCTTTTTTCCCAGTCGCTCACAGCTTTTCAGAGTTTCCTCTGATCGACTTACCTGTTCTTTTTCTCTAGCTCTAGATTATTCTTTCTCTTGCTTTCCACGTTCTTTCAACTCTACTCTGTGCCTCTTCCTCTTTTTAAACAGTACCTTCCTCCAAAGGCGTATTCCTCCTCCTGTCCAATTGGGTCTCTTATCTTCTCCTTTATTTTCTGGTCATGCTCATCCCAGTCTGCATTCTACTATCAATTTCCAAAATTGCCATGTTGAGGCAAAGGCAGCATGTGTTCTTCCTGGGCTTACCGAGACCTGCAGACTCTGTTGTCTTCTCAGCCTGCTGATCAGCTTTCAGTAGAGAATGGAAATTATCTTCACGAACCCCCAAGCAGTTGAGAAGTATGACAATATCATGTTAACCAATACCAGATATGAACGGGCTTGTCACACCTCTGAGGTGTTTTGCAAGGACTAAAGATGACTTCTGCTGTGAGGTGAGTAGGTGACACAGTTTGTAGGAGTGACTAAAGGAGAATAGCATGGAAAAGACTGGGAAAAGGCCAGTTTGGAATACAGAGCACAAATTCTAGTAAACTCCCCACAAAGGCAAATCAATTCCCTCTGGTAAATCTTTCTTCCTTTGTGGTTCTTGGTGTAAGCTCATCTTCTCTGTCCTTTTCTCTCTTTTGATTCCTTGTGCTTCTTTTTCTCTTTCATTCTCTACTTCCCTGCACTGTTTTGTTCATGCTAATGATATTTCCTTTCAGGAAATAAAAAGGATGGCAACAAATCCAGTAGGCTGCTTAAAGCAATATCCTGGATGGTTAAGCACTAAGAAGGAATAAAAGAAAGTAAAGCAAAGCATCCCGGACATCAGATGCAGTTTGAAGAAGGAAAAGATATACACATAGAAGAAAAAATTCTCCTGCAGACTTCAATTCCATCCATAACGTCTTACTATTGTACAATAAACAAAATACAAGCTCTGTACTCCTCTGTATTAGTTCACAACAAGCAACAACAACAAAAAATTGATCCTTGGCAGTGCAATCTACCTTTTTCAATGACTGAGATGATTTTTTTTCAGGGAGAAGACTTGTAGTTTGCAGCAGAAGGCAAAGAAATAGACACTTGAATTAACTTTATAATACCTGACTGTGGCTTACACTTTTATATAAGGTCAAGAAAGCTCTTATGCAAGCAACTTTCAGAACATTGCAGGAGGAGAAGTGATACAGAGCAATATCATGTAGTGGGCATAAAATCATGATAACACAGGTTTTATTTCTGCCAGTGAATTTCTAGATGAAAGTGCGCAAATCGCTTTCCCTTTTCGTTCCTTAGCTTCTTCATTTGCAGAATGAGGATAACCTCTTTTGAAAATCACCACGCAATGTACTAATGAGAACAACTCTATAAGGATTTGGTATTGTTGTTACTGTTGTTGTTGTTGTTATTTAGATGCTATAAACATTGCTATCCTATTGGAATAAGTAGCAGCATTTTTGCCAGAACATACTTGCTGAACTACAAAGCATTTAGCATCAGAGCAAACAAAGTATCTGCTACTGCTCGTGCTACCTGTCACTGGGACGTTTCTGTGTAGTTTACAGCATATGCAGTATTTTACTGACATTTTGAAGCATAAGCTCTGCACAAGCACAGCTAAACAGGGAAGACGGAAGACTCAGTAGGCTTTCCTCCAAATGAGCACAAAGAACATACATAATTCACAACTTCCAAGGAAACAAACGTCAAGCTGATGTTTCTTGAGAATATAAATTAATTGAATCCTCTTTGAGGGGAGTCTGTGTGTAATCACATTCCAGTCTACGATGCTGTAAGAAACAAGTGGTGGCAAATTCAAATTCTAGGTATCACCCAAAACGTGAACAAGAGTGAAATATCATTCATTATAACTGGAAATTCCAATGTTGTCTTCCACGGTGAAAAAATATTTCTAGACTCTGTTTGTCAAAAGAGCAAAGTAGCAATTACTGCCAAGGAAGAAACTTTTAAGCAGTCCCTGAGGAAATGGTTGTACAGCCTATTTTCTGCTCAAGGGATCATAAGTACTTGAATGATACACGACTTATGAAGTGCTGTTGTCCACTACATGAACAAATGTAAAACACTGAGAGAATAAGGATCAGTAACAGCATCTTCAGTATCATCTACAGACAAACTGGCTGCAGATGCTTACCATCAGTGACTTCACACTAAACTTACATACCAGATGTGAAGAAGATGACATTAAAATTGTAGAACACTGGAAAATTGATGATACATGTTTTGAACATTCTAAAACAAAGTATACTGCATTCAAAAGCTGTATGCATTAATCAGAAATTATCATTTTGCTAGTACAAGGGTAATAACTGTGATTGATTTCATATCAAGATATGCTGCATATACCAGGTAACATAGAATGGAATTAAAGATTCAATTAGGAATACCTCTCTCATAAGCTAAATACCATGTCTGGAGAAGCTTTGCATGCTAACTGTGATAATAAAGAGGAATTTAGTTTGCCGCCAAACAACCTGCCAATGCATAAGGCCACCGGAGATAACCTAGTCCTAAGGAAAATTTTAAATCCATCAAAACAAGATCAGATACCCAAGCACATTTTGAGAAGAGCAATTTTCAGATGAGAAACCACATAAATGAGTTACACTCTCTTGAATTCTCAGAGCTGAGTTGTTGTTAGGTAAATTATAGATACAGTCCTTTACCTGCAGAAACTAGAATCAGCCTGAGAATATACTCTGCTGCCAAAAATAGTCATTTTTACACACATAGTACCCTAACCTGTGGCCATGTTGACAGACCTTGGAAGAGACAGGGTGTGACAAAAGACTGCTGCACCATGCAAATGGAACTACTATTTAGCCTCAGTTTACTGGAATCCAATCTAAAATGCTCTCAGTCAATGCTATGAAGAACAAGCAACTTCAGAGTACCGTGTTTCCCAGACTACAAGGCTGGGAAAAAGGCTGAATTGCCTGTATTGCAAATGCAGCAAAAAATACCTCTTAATTGCCGTGCCTGGAGCAAAGAAAAATAACTCAGCATGGATGCTTGCTGGGTTACATACCAAAACAGTCTTATACTGAACTGATTCAGTAGACTGGTATGCAACGTTGGCTCAAAGAGCCAATGCAGTCTATCAGCTCCTCTGAAAGGAGGAATGACAGTCATTGAAGATCCTGCAAGCGGCAGAGCTACCAAGCAAAATGTGTTTGACTACACTTTTTAGGAAATATTGCGAACCAGAGCGATGTTCATGCAATATATTCAAGAACAGTTTCTGCACCTTTCTGCCAAGATGCAGATTCATGAGAACAGCATAGAATCGGCACTGCAGCTTATAGATTTATCCAAGGTTAGTGAAGACTGTCCATATAGCTCCACATAGCTATGTGGAAATGATTATTCTGTTAGTACTAAAATAACTTCTTTCTTCCTTAAAGATGATTGTGTAGCTGCTATTGCTTTCTTAGGAAAGGTAATGAAGTATACCAGCTTTGCTTATGGCAACTTATGACAAGTGTATTTTGGTGCTATCCTTTATAATTAATTTTCACAAATCAAGCAGCTATGCCTCCTTTTGCTCAAGAGGTGGTAATGGAAATCTATTGGCATCTTATGTCTGTAAGGAAGACATTACGTTGGGATCAGCCTGGACTTCTACAAGAGGACTGGATGCTATACCTGAATTTCTTCCTCTGTGCCACAACACTCCAAGTTTATGCATATGATGAAATGATGTATGAAGGATTTTTCTGAGCATGTTTCTCAAAGAAAAAAAAAAAGTTGGTCTCTTTTAGTTTCAGAATATTTCCAATAAAACTTATGCAGTTATGAATTCAAATAAAACAGATTTTAAGCATTGCTTTAAATGCTGGCTTGCAGTTAACTGTCCCAGATGTTGTTTATAATCTGCTGAAAGCAAGCTTAAAAACTAGGGGAATATTCAAATAAAGTTTTAAGAAGAATAATTTGAAAGTGATTCTGCCTTATGTCATATTCAGATATCTGTGTGGATAAAAGTACAGTACAGAATGGCAACAAATCTTTTTGTGTCAGTTATTAAAGTATAACAGGGCTGCACAAACTGAAAACCTACACCAAACAAGACTGATAAATAAAGCACAGTGTGCAAGATTATTTCAGTGAAGATTTAGAAAAAGGGAACAAGAAGGAGAATTACAATGTTGTTTATGTATGTCTTACAGTATCCTACAGCTGTCTTACTGTTCAAACTTACTTGTTTGCATTCAAGAAAAGATTGCATTTCAGGTTTATAGCATATGTGAACGAGCTACTGTAGTGTCATACTTCTGACTGATAAATATATAAAGCTTAAGTGTTGCACTGCAGCATTATCAGATAGGTAATCATTACCATAACTACCACTACTAAGCTGCCTTTCAGGAAAGACAATAGTACCTGGGGACAATCTAAAAAACACAAACATCTCATTTCATTAGGATTTACCACCTAAGTATTTCCCTAGGTGGTATCAACTGTTGAAACACTTGGTTCTTCTTGTTGGTTCATCCTCTATTTTCTCACAGATCTGTGAGTTATCTATTACAAATACATTTACGTACATTTATGAGTATAAGAAAAGAAGCTCCACAGAGTAAAAAGAGTAGAAACAAAAAGTGGCTTTTGCCCTCTATTCACAGATTAAAATAAAGTAAAAAAACTGTCAGGTAAACCCAGTAAAAAGTATGCAAGCTGACAGTAAGGCATGTTAGCATTAAAATCCAAATAAATTCCTGTCTTGACTTTGGGCTTTAGGATACATCCAGCCTCCAAATGGCAAGTCAGGGAAGAACAAAGTGCATTGTAGTACAAATTAATAATTGTTGTAAATACCAAAGCAGGATTTTGTTTTCCAGAAAGACTTAAGTATGTACTTTAGGTCCTTATAGCTCAAACCAAAGATGGAGAGGTGTGCAGAGGAAGGCACACAGATGACTGCAACAATATAAAAAAGACAGACGGCTGTACAATCATAAAGATAGTAACATACTAAAATAAAGAGAAACTACTCAGGGAAGAACAAGAAGCAGCAACAGATACAAACAGCCAAATAAGGTAATCGCTAATTTGAGTATAACTTAATAGAGGAAGAGAAAACAGTGGCAAGAAAGATAATTTTTATTACCCATTATTTTGCTGGACTAAAAATAGTGCCCCAAACTGTTAACAACCTCACTTCAAGCTTTAATTTAGGGCACTCATCTTCTGGGAATGATTCCTATTTCTGGTCTTAAGACTCCTCATTGAGAGAAGAGCAGTACTTCCAGACTTGAGACCTCTCTTCTGGAGATCAACCTTTTTTTTTACAGCTGAACTTCTGTCGGGTTTATGACTCTATTTGTAAATACTGTGACCTTACTTGGAGCTGTACGATTTCAGATCTGAAGGATTAAAGAGTGGCAGAGGACACTAGAAGCCAGAGAGGAAGATGTTTCAGCCACCCAGATGAACATGAATGAAAAACGTAGTAATCAGACAAGAAGTAAGGAATAGATGCTATCAAGGAGAAAAACATGACCATATTATAATCCTTGGTAATTTTTGTCCTAGTTCAATGAAGACTGAAATTAAATTGAATTGCTGCATTAATTTCAAAATTCATTGTTTCTGTTGCTAGGTCGTGAAGGCCAAGTGAGATATTTTGTTTTCTTGCTTCGTGCACAATTTACCTTCTGGACTTTTGTATTTTGCACTCGTCTTTGAAACACTAGATACCGAACACAGCTGGCCCTACAGATGGGCTAGTACTACTGTTACATTCTTTCAGGTGGCTGGCGCATGTGTCCTACTTAGGGTTAAAACAATCACAAGATTTGTAGTCAGGAGACATCAGATTGCTATAAATCAAACTGGAAAGACCACTGTGAGATATTGTCATTTCCCCTGCAACACAAGGAGAATATAAGGACAAAGTCTGAGCAGGAAGCAGCTCGCTTTCATTCATATTCAGTTGAAGGTGACATTTAAATGTGATTATCCAAGATATAAACTATCAATATCTAAAAGCCAAAGGAAAAAATCCCTGTGAAGTTCTCAGAGAGAGGAGGAATAGAGTCTATTTAAATAGATGCCAGACATGAAAGTAGAGAGATAAAAAGAAGAAGAGAACATATTTTCTCAAAACCTTGCAAGAATAAAAGATCAAGCAGGAAAGGGTAATCAAGATAATAAACACACACCTCCAAAAAAAACCCAAACAAACCGACAGAATGATGGAGAAAGAGGATGGAATACAGACCTCAGGCAGACAAGAACTCTTTAGAGACCATATAAAAAATATTTGGGCAAATAAAGAAGGATGACACCAGCTTGGAAGGGATCCAAGATAAGTTGTAAGAGAAAGTACATCTGTTGTAGAATGGATGTCCAGTGAGTTTAGAGATAAAGAGTTTAGAGATAAAGGGGAGGAGGGTAATGGGGCAGACAGATGGTGATTACTTCTTCTCCAGCCTTCACTGACATAAGCACTGTGGCTCTTCTGACAGAGCATTCCTTTTTTGCATCAGTCTGTAGAACCACTCCCAGACTCTACAGAATAAATTCAGTTACATAGTGACAGAAAAGAGAATTTTTACCTAATCCTTCTGTGATTTTTCATTTCCCCTCCAGAGGGCAATGGTTTCAAAGAAAATATCTGTCCCATGTTAGGCTGATGCCTCAGTTTAGATCAGATTTTTTTTTTTCTTTTCCGTTGATTACAATCAGCCAGATTTAAATTGATCGATGGTTATATCAGCACCTTGCTGACAAACAGCGGCACTGATTTGTGTCAAATTCAATTAATTAAAGAGGAATATTTTCTTAATTAAAAAACATTCGTTTGTGGAATGAATGCATCAAGATTTTTCACTAATAAATTAAGTTGCCTAAATACATTGGTTCTGTAGCTGTAAGCCTGCTTTAACGTTCCCATAATCACTGATAGTAAAACCATAGGAAAATAATTTCTAAAATAAAAATGTTCCAAGATCCAAGCTCACAAAAGATATCGCTTGGATATTTCTTTTCAGTTCCTTTCTGCTTAAAGATAATCATTGAAAACTTTGAAGGAGAGGTGGAACGTCATGGTTTATAGTACTTTGGAAATTTTCTGATTTCCTTTAAGAGCTCTTAGTAGATTCTCATATAAAAGACTAGTCAGCTAAGACAGAACAAAGGAAGACTAAAAGCTTTGATCTTCCTAATCATCTTTCCATTGTCCTTCCTCATCGTCCCATTTGCCTACTTCCTCTGTATCCTTTTTAATTTGCATGTTTTGTCAAATTCAAGCCAAAGTGTTGATTTTCTCACAGTAATTTTTGTGTTCTCAGCATAACAGGAAAAAGCACCCACAAGGCAAAACAAACCATCAGATTTTTCCATTAAATTACTAACATGATTTAAAAAAGAAAGGTTATCTGGGCCTTTACAAACAAGGCTGCTGATCCTGTGCTCTACTGTCAAACGTTTTCAGGTATGACAACTTCTTGGCCTGACAGAATATTTTAATCTGTTGGATAGAATTAGCCAAGCACGCCTCATTCAAGCATCTTACGAATGGATTTGCCAGCTGGGCAAGGGCTAATATTAGGGTTTGTGAAAGCTAGAGGGAGGAGACTGGTTACCAAAGAAACAAACAGATCTTTAAGAAGATATATCCAAGATATATCCCAAGCTCAGTCTTAACCTGGTCTGGTAACCCCTTTTGGTAAAAGATTGAAACTTCAGCTATGGATATAAGAGAGTAAAGGAGGAAAGCACAAACTCTAGAACTGGTGTGAATCCTTCTCTGCTCTACAACAAACTGCACAACATATTGGAGAAAATTCCCTTATCCTGGTTTAAATGTTGCCTGGTTTAAAAACTAGCTACCAGGCAACACGCAAACCGGAGGCAATGAGATTTTCTGTAAGAGGAAGAGTGCTGTCAGTTGAGGGAAAATGTAATCAGAATTTGTGGGGTTTTTTGCCTGTTCATCCCAACCTTGAGTGTAGAAAAGACAGCAATCAGTTTAGGTGAGGATGACAATACTGAACAGCCAGCTGGTGAACCTAGCTACTTTTTGCAGCTGTTATATCTTCTAGGCAAGTACCACATTTTGAAGAAGTTCTTTCTGGTTCTCAGGTCCTTTGCCAAAGCGGTTTGTAAAAAAGTTTCATGTGAACGTTCACCATTTTTGTATAAAGGTGAAAAGAACAACCCTGGGTGCTGCTCAGCCACAAATAACCATTTGTCATGTTTTCCCTCCGTTTTTATTTCCCAAGTGAATAATTCTGCAGCCCACCGACATTTGTATTTCTTGCAGCGCTGTGGATTTGCTCACTTGATACAAAGACCCTTGCTACCGGTCGGAACAGAAATAGCTGGTTAAATACAGCTACAAGGTATTGCTGCCCTGAAAATGGAAACCGGAAAGACATCCCAGGAAGTTCGAGCCACAGTGTGAAAAGGTGGAACACTTTGAGAGTTTCCTCTGCAGGTAGCTGGGCAGGATGTACCTTAGTGTCAGGTCGGCAGGCCTTTTCACATGGTAAGAAAAGAAAACTATTGGATCTGGTTTTGGGACTTAAAAAATCGGACTGTGTGTCTATCTTTACAATGGATCCAAAGACAATATGGTATATATTATAAAAATTATAGCAAGTTGAATGTATCTGGATTTCACTATGGAGAATGATACAGAGTTAAATGATACAGATTTATAAATGGTGAAACTGAACCAAGGAGAGATGGACTAAAGTAAGTATTTCTTCAGGACTCTCTAGTGATTTAAGAAGGCTTTTTTTTTCTGGTCTTATTAAGTGGAGTATTTCTTTTAATGCCTCAGGCAATGATCTAGGCAGGCTAGCCTGAAAAAACGGGGCTCGGAATCCAGTTTTCAGCTCAAAGTCAAACTAAACTGCGGAGCTGAAGATACATTCCCCTGGTCGTGTAAAACATAGTCATGGATACAACCAACCTGGTGAAAGTACTTGCAATGTCCTTCTTCCGTCTTTCTTGCGGACACTGCGTCCTGGGTGCCTCCTGTGCCTCAGCCTCCCTCTGCTCTCCCAAAGGCACACTGGACTCTCAGATAAGAGTATCCATTTTTCGTCCCACACCAGGCCTCCACACGGTTGGGGCTTTCGAGCTGGGCAGGTGGGTTCAGCAGCAGTGCAAGGAGAACAGGGGGATGACGAGGAGGGTGGAAGGCAAAGGGGCTGCAGTGGCGTGGAGCACCCAGGGCACACGCTGGCTGCAGCCGGCAGCAGAAGAGCAGGCAGGAGGCGGCAGCGGGAGGCGGGAGAGGAGGAAGGAGCAGGTGGCAGCCCCGGCAGGCGAGCCAGCTCTGCTCTGGGCACGGGGACTCCCGCGGAGGTGCCTCTCCGGGGTGCAGAGAGCACTGTGGTAGAGAGAAGGGCCGTGACTGCGGGAGGATGGACCCGCGGAAGCAGTGCCATGCCTTCCGCCTCCTCCCCAGCCCCTCAACGGGAGCTGCGGAAGGCCTTCGCCCGCCATTCGCAGCCACGACGGCGGTCGCCGGCCGCAGCCCCTCGCGCCCCCGACCAGCAGAGGGCGCGCGCTTAGCTCGCCCCGCACCGCCCCCGTCCAGCCGGGCGGCTGCGGCTCCGGCCGCGGCGGCGGGGGCGGCCCCGCGCCTGCGCGGCGCGGCCCGGCCGGGCGGGGCGGGGCGGGGCCTGGCGGCCGGTGCGGAGAGCGGGCGAGGGGGCAGGGCCGCGCTTGGCGGCGGCTGCGCAGCTCTGCGGGGGCCGTGGCCGGGTGGCTCCGCGGGCTCGGCGGGGAAGACGCCGCGGGGCGCGGGCGACCGTGACTTCCAGCCGGCGGCTGGGCCAGAGCGTGTCAGCGGCGGCGAAGGAGGAACGGTGAGCGCAGTCCTCGTTCCCGCGCCCGGCGTGCAAGCAACAGGTCCCGCCGCGGAGCCTCCAGCCGCCGCTCGCCGGGGAGCCTCCCCCGCGGCCACGGCGCCTGCACAGGCCTGGGGGTCCGGCCGGGCCGGGGCCGAGCGAGGCGGCGGGGCCGAGCCAGGCTCGGCGGCTCTCGGAGGACCGCGTCGCTCCCCGCGCCCTGCCGGGCGGCGGCCCGGGCTGTGCCCCGGCCGGGAGGGGCGGCCCTGGCTGCTGAGGCTACAGGTGCCTGTGCCGCGGGGCGCCTGGAGCCGGTGCCGCTGCCGGGAGCGCGGGGGGCGGGCGGCGCCCAGCCGGCCCTCCCGAGAGCTGCTCCTCTCCCGAGGCTCCCCTCCCCCGGGGGTGCCTCCGGGGCAGGCGCGGCGAGCGCAGGCCCAGAAGTTGTAAGAAAACCCTCCCGTACTTGGTTGTGCGCGTTCTCCGCGTGATTACGGGGGGATGCGCTCGTGTTGTAATGAGGGGAGAAACTTGAGGCGTCGCCCCGCCGCGCTTCGGATCTGGCAGGTCTGCGTTTGAAAACGGTGCCGCCGAGAAGAGGTCGCTCCGCGTTGGCTTGTGAAGCTTTGCGGGCTGGAGTTAAAGCGAGTTGAGGACGAGCGGCTTCCCGTGTGTTCTGAAGCCAGCGAGCGGTAGTTACCGCGCATACTGGCTCGGGACTGCCAAGTTTTCGGGAAGCCTGAGCCTGCCCATAGTGCTCTTGCCGAGGTGGTGCTTTCCTGGCTGAGGGACCGCCGCTGTGTTGGGGCAGAGACTGCTCGGGCAGGCGGCAGAGAACACTGGGCTTCGTAGGGCAGACTGCACAAGGAAATCGAATTAACTTGTATTTGAACTTGTCGAAAAACATTGATTTTTTTTTTTTTTTTTTAAAAAAAAGCAACCCTGTCTAAAATAATAATATTCTTAGATGTCTCTTGTGGGACAGATCCCTGAAAAACAACTTAACGAGGAATATTAAAGGGATAAATGTCAGCTAGAGATGTGAGGGCTTTTTCTTGGAAGAAATAAAAAAGGTAGTGTGAGGTAGTTCTTAAAGCCTCTACAATGGAATTACTTGGGCATAAACTAGCTGCGTAGGTCACTCGCTAGAACAAAATGCTTTCATTCTGCGCAAGTGATGATCTAATGGTGACTGCAGTTAAACTTCTTAGAAGTGACTGGTGGTGGTCTTTTGCTAAGTGATTGTTGCTTCAGTGCGCAGCTTCATATATCTTAAAGGGACCTATAGGTCTTTTTGGAGGATTGAGGTGGTTTTCCTGAGTTTGAAAAAAATAGGATATCTTTGGATTGTCTTTAGTTAGGCATCCGAGCCTGCAATCTTTTGTTTTTAATCTGTCCTCTGAATTTTCACAGACAGTACATCTTTTTTTTTTTTTTCCTTATAATCATCTTAGAGCTGTTATTACAAATCTAAGCGTCCAACACTTTAGAATCTGGCCACTGTATACACATCTGAGCTGTTTTCCAACATGCTGTGATGCAAAAAAAATCAGTATTTCACATGTTTAAAGCTTAACTAATGGTTAGTATTGTAGATGGTTTAACAAGGCATCAAATATTAATATTACAGCACTTTATGAAGCAGCATACTAGAATGTTAAATTTAGTTAGCATTCTTGTTAATAAAGTAATATGGAGTTAAATGTTAATACATGATCACTTAACTGTTTTCAAAGTAGTTCTTTCAGGTTTTACATCCTCCCAGTGTGTGTCCTGTTGCTTGGCAATGTGTGGAATAGCAGTGGATGGTAATTTTTGCTGTGTAGAATTAGATGATGGTAAAGATGGTAGTTTTACTTAGTTTTTATTAAATTTATTTTCAAAAGATCTGAACTTACTGAGAAATGTAAACAAAAATATTTCTTCACTAGAGTGATTTAGCCACCTTAGGAATCTGCAGGAGTTGCTCGGGCCATTGAGGGGTGTCGGGCGTCTTTCATTACCACGGTGATATGTGATGTGAAGCAGTAAAAATGCAGAGTAGAGGTTAGCATTCATACCGAGGGTTATCGACACAAAAAGCTTAACGTAGTCTGAAGCTCATGTGTGACCATATATATTTTCCCATGTAAATAATTTTATTTTCATAACACTTCCGTTTGCAGCTTTTTAATTAAAATCTTTTGCTGTAGTTTGAAGTTGCAGACTTAAAAAAAAAAATCCTGTGGCATTTTTAGATGCAATTTCTGTTATGAGTTCTCCTCAAAGACTGAATCGTAACATCAGATGCTAACAGTTGTAACTACCTGTTTCAGCTACTCTTTTTTTTTTGTCCAGTGTGACATTTTTGGTTAAGTGCATTCCTGTTAGTGTTAGGCATTTAGAACACTGAAGGCTAAGATTTCAAACAGCTACTTCTTAGATAACAGGATTCATACTTGTATTCATATGTCATGTTTAAAATCCTTAAATGTTCTAGAGACTGGCTTTTTTTTTAAAAAAAGCACTTTCTTAATGTGACAGCGTTGCAGAAAGGCTTGACATTACGGTATTTGAAACACTAGAGTAATTACTACTTTGGTCATTCAGCAGAAAACCTCAAGACTTCTGTAAATGTTAATTAAATATTGCTGTATTGTTTT
The DNA here is from genome assembly GCF_009769465.1 of Tauraco erythrolophus. NCBI lineage: Eukaryota > Metazoa > Chordata > Aves > Musophagiformes > Musophagidae > Tauraco > Tauraco erythrolophus. Next base: position 35,612,185 of record NC_141470.1, on the reverse strand, counting down.
CCTTTTATTAACGGGCAAAGAGAGGCATTTGTATATTTGAAAAGGTTTGCTGGTGTGTCTGTGATGGAAAACTCACTTGGTGGAAATAGTTATACTGTGGTTTAAAATCAGGTATGCTGGCAAAACTCTTTTTTTCTAGTATAATTATCTACTTCAGAGCTTTCTTCAATACAGCAGTTCTGACAAAAGTATTTTACGTACTCATCCTCCTTTCTGCCTTCCCCATATAGCTATATGAGAAAATATTTTAAGTGTAAGTCAGCCTAAAGAATGAAGCAGAACTCTAAACAAAAAAAGGACATTATAACTACAAAAGTAGTCTGTATACCAGCCTATTTTAATGTAACTTTTGGGTTTTGAGCTTTTTTTTTTTTAACCAGAGGTGATAAACTGCATATGTCTATTGGTAAAGACTTGTTTTATACAGCAAGGTTGTCTAATAGCATACTAATACATAGCTGTGTGGGAAGAAGAAGATGCTGTAATTCTCAAAGCTTGCATCAGTTAAATTAGAAAGCAAAAAGAGATACCATTAGTAATACACAATTGCACATGGAATGCTTCTATTCTGTGAAGCAGGAAACACAGAAAGGCCTAATCTTGCACACTTCTCTTTTGGCAGAAAAAAGATGTGATGTTGCATTTCTTTACAGATAAGTAAATGGTTTGAGTACCTGCCCAGTATGTTGAGATTTGGGTTCAAATCCCTCTGCTTTTTGGGAGAACTTGAAACCCCCATCTGTCAGTTGCCAAAGGGAATGCCTTAACTGCCAGGCCACTGGGAGTTTGGGTGCGAGGTGCTTCCAGACACCCATGTCTCCTTGTTGCAGGCCAAGCATTGGAAGAGTAGATGAGAGATATTTTTTTTTTTTTTCCTAGCATGGTGTGAGATTCTGGAGGCTTAAACCTCTGATGTTTGTTTATTCTGGGCTGATTTGGCTAATTCCTACTCATGTTGATTATTAGACATTTGAACAGCATCTGTAATGTGCCCTTTTCATTGTAGAGCCGAGCTTGGTTGCTGATCTGTGGGTTGTGAAGTCTAATGGGTGGCATGGCATTTAGATTCTCTTGTGGATCTAAATCTACTTCCTTATAAGATGCCAAATAATTAGATGCAAAAATGTAATTGTTTCAACATACCTATAATTATTTTCAGTTATATAAAGATCACCTCAGTGCCTTGTGTTTCCTTAAGTAATTATTGCATCATATATCTGTTCTGGTTGGCCGTAATTGTCTTCTAAAGATAAATAATGAGTAAGAAATAGTTAATGTGATTTTGTGCTAATGTTTTTAATACTTCATTTTGTCTCTAGTCTTTCACTTTTTAAATTTCTTCCATAGGATTAGAGAAGAGACTTGACAGTTGATACATGTAACAGCGCAGCTCATGGTTGTTAATCATAAACTTTAGTATCTTTGCTGTACTTTATCAGCATAGAAAATAAACTCCTCAGCTCCTGCAAAATTCTAACAAAGGAATAGATGATATAATAGTTAGAAATTCTGGAAAAAGATAGTTCTTAAGAAAAATAAGATAGAAACCAAACTGTAAGTTTTGTTCTTGTCTTGCATCAGGATTCATCTTCTGGGAAAACTGTTGGAAGGTCATACTTGCTTATTTGGTCTTAACAGATGATTCAGAAGTCTCTCAAATGTTTTTTTTTTGGGGGGGGGAAGTGCTTTAGAACCAGGAACGATTTCTGGTAAGGGTATATTAAAAGTGATAGGAAAGCTAAGCAGTTTTTACAACAGGTATTAGGAGTACTCAAGTATGGTAACAGTATGTTAGCATCTAAAGCACATACCTGTGAATGCGCATCAACTGGTGTATGAATAGTCGGTGTGAACTGTCTTATTTTCATTGTGTGAAGTTGTTCACTGGTATCTTCAAGCTCTCTAGAAAGTTAAATTCAGCAAAACTAAAAACCTTTGATAACCGGGAAGTGCCAGTGCAGCCTCAGCAGCTGCTCTTTGACCTGGCAACGGCGCTGGGAGGTGACTGTATGCATTCCAGTTCTGTTTCCAAGGATAAGTGTGTATTTTTAAAGTCAGAAAGGAGAGACTGGAAAAGAAGTATCCGTTTAGGTACCAGTAGCGTTGAGTGGAGTTCTGAGTACAAATGTGTGAGATCAAAGGAGGACAGCATATACTAGTGCCTAATAGAGTCACTTCTCATTTCAACAGTATATTATAAAGATTGCCAGGGATATATGTGTGAGCTGTTGTTAGCAGTGTGATGGCATAGGAGGGACGTGCCTTTAATGAGGTGCATGTGAAAGAGTACTGAAATTTTAAAAGTTCACCTTGTTCAAGGCTGAAGGCAGGTAAAATATAACTGGTATTACGCCTTAGTAAAATCACTGTTGAGAGAAGTTACTTCACTTTTGATGTTTCCCATCGCTGTCTGTTTCCCTGGAGCCAAATCTTGGTCTTGGTTTGGATGTCAGAGAGATCGGCAGAGTCAGCTCTTGTCTGAATAGTCAAGTGTAAACCTAAGTGTTCTTTTAGCTGCAATGATCTTCGCAGTTAAGGTCAATGAAAGTACTATGCTTTGGTAACACCTTGTCTTTTAGTCACTTAGAAGCTGGTCGTCAGTGTGGCAGAGGAGAAATCTAGGGAGGGAATAATGTTTTTCTGCATGGTGGTTGTGGTACTGAGTTAAATTCTTCAGGATAGCAGATATGTCAACTTTTTCTATAGAATGTGTTATCTCTGTGCGTAAAGCTAAGGCTTGACCTTAGTATCAGATCATGCAGTGTCCCTGCAGCGTTGTGGTTGAGAGCTAGTGGTCACCTGTGTTTGTCTTGTTTTATCAAATCGCTATTGACTTGTCAGCTATTGTTAATGAAACTTGAGGTAGATTAATCATGGGTTAATGCAGTGCATCTAGGCTAAGAAAACTGAAGTTACTTCTATAGAAAAACTGTGTTGCAGATAACTGCATTTGTGCACAATAGAAATTAACTGTGTGCTTTGTATTGGCTAAGAGGATGTGTTGCTAATTCCTCATGTATGTCCTATTTTCTAAATGTTGTCTCATCTCTCTGAAGGCAAAGCTTATGCTTTCGGGTTAAGCATCCAGAGATTTCAAACGGATGAGAGTTTCGACTGTATTGGTTTGTATTCTGTTGATTGTATTTCTTATGTATGTATATACTTGTTTTCAGAGAGTAAATCTCTTCTTCCCAATGTCTGAAAGGGCATATGATGTCAGCAGACTGACTTAGTCCTGTGTTAGTGGGAGAATATAGCATTAGTGGATATCACGTGCAAAATCAGTTCCTGTAGGATCAAGCGGTCATGGAATTGCTTAGCGTCACTATGCAGTGACTTTTTGACTCAATACTTTTTGAACAGTATTAGGACGTTTTCAAATGCAAGAGAAAGGAAGTGAATTGAAATTGAACTGGATATATGTATTTAAAGGTGGTGGTTGTTGTTGTAGGATAATTAAAACCAACATAATGCAAGCTCTTACTGTTTCATTTTTTTCCAGTAACCAAGATGTGTTCTAAATTAGTAACCTAATTACTTAGAGGGAGGAATTAGCACAGTGTCTTAAAGTAACGTGAGGTAAAAGCTGATCAGCTCAGCATTGTCTTGTTGGGCTGAGTAAACGACTTATGAGCCCAGCAGTATTTGTTTTGATTTTGGCCAGTGGAATAGTCTGATTCACATCTTTATTCTTTTAAGTGCATAATCAGCAATGAAAATCCATTTTAGCCCAAGTTCTTGTTAGATTTGTAGACTTTCTACTGGATTATCACTTTGATTCTTGCCTGTTCATAGAATATTCCATCTAGTGTGCATTATGATCTTTTCTCAAGACTTCATCAACCACTTTCTGACAAAACTTGTTGCTTCAAGCTGATATGATGAGACCTGGCTAGAACTCTGAAGAGGACAGTTACCTGGCTTCAGTGGAAAGAAGAGAAAAGTGGCAATCTGAGGATTCTACAGGGTTGAGCAGACAATTTTCTACCTTCTAGCCTACTTAAATTTCTTCTTTATTGCCTCATCAAGCTAGATGAAAAAATTAAGGACTGAAAGTGTATCCCAAGGAAAGCCAGGAATCCAAAAATGTTAATGTCACTTTTCCTTCCTCCCAAAAGAAAAAATCCTGAGAATAGTTTTAAGGTAACACAACAGGTGAAAAGCTATTCAAGACTGGCTATTTTGTAGATTATTACTTTCTTTAAGCTTTTGGCAGTTTTCAGGTAAGGAGAGATCAAAATCAAGTGCAACAAACAGCTGTTTCTTCTTGATTGAAAGAGAACTCTGCACCTGGTTATATGATGTTTTGAAGCAGCAGTTAAGAGTTATTTTGTCTTATTCCTTAGGAAGTGATTTTTAGGTTAAACTATTTCTTTTTTTTATGTTGATATGTTGTTTAGACTAGTAAGCTTATTGCTATTAGGGAGTAATCATGTGATCGATTTTTGAATAGTCACAATAAATTATTTCCCCTTAGATCTTTCCTGGTTTAGCATGGACTTCTTAAATTTTTGCTGCCACTTTTTTTGGCAACTTTTCCTTTGCTTGTTTTCTTGCATTCTTTCCTTTTGCAAACCTTCAAACATGAGTCTTTCTCAGACTTGAGTCTCTAAGTAAGGAGGATGGACAACATTGGGCTGTGGAGGCAACCAATATCAGCATGTTCAAAAACGAGGTTATACAGATTCCTGGACAGCGAATCCATTGGCATGTACATTTAATGGTTCATAATTGAGTAGTCAGGGATGTACCATCTGATGTTCTTTGACAATTGAACTTGTAAATGCACAAGTTATCCCTAAACAGCATGTCTGATTGCCGCTGTCGGACAGAGTTCTGGGCTTGATGGACCACTGATCTGACTCAGGGCATCTCTATATTATCCTAAACAGCCAGAAGCCATGTTTTACACTGTACTGAAATTTATTCTATAAAAATGTGGTATATTATCCCAACCAGATGATGTGCTGCACTGGACTACAAGCTGGTGACGGGGATTGATTGGTTGTTTTTTAAAAAAGGGAGAACTGAAGAGCTGGGAAATCGCAACAAGAGAATAGCAAAAATAATATAACAATGATATAATAATACAATAACTGTGAACTCCTCTCTACAAATATGTCATATTTGGTCTCCTTTGGGATGCTGTGTTGGTGGCTCAGTTTTGATCAGTGGACAATGTGCAAAGCTAGGTGGGGCTCCTGCTGTTATAAATGCATCTGCATGATGCTGACTTGGAATTTATATTATGTACTTGTTTGGAAAAGCAAAGGAATCTTAGAAGCTAAAAACCGCAGTTAAAGGTGAGTGGGAGGGGACAATCTGCAGAAGAAAAAAGTTAGGCCTGCTTATTATATATAAGCTGTTTTTGAAGCATTGAGTGTGGTTTCTATGGCTGATCAGTGGTGGTTCTTAATTTATAAACCTTATACGAAGTAGTATTGTCTGTGTTTGATCCTAATAAAAAGTACTAGAGGGATAACTGCAGAGTACAAGTTTCAAGGGTTTTACTTAATAGGTTGTATAAAATCTGAAATACCACTTTTGTAGTAATAAAATATTAAATATCTGAATATATGTTTTTTAAATTTAACAACTGGGGTTGAAAACTTGAATTTATTTATACTTTGTCCCCTAAGCCAGTTTCTGACTTCTGTTGGTGAGAACTCCATACAGTTTCGCCTTTTGTCAATATTTTTGAAGTCTTTTCTATACAAATATTTAATGAATGCCGCTGCATACCTAAGTGGCTGAGTAGTAAATGTAGGCTAGTTTGTGTTCCCTCTTAAGTGCACTCTCTTGTCAAATCTTAGAAAGATATTTTACACTGTTCTTTTGGTATTATGTGTGTTAGTGCTGCCTATAACTTCTGTAGTTGGGACTTCATGTGATAAATAAAATTTTGCGCAAAACCTCAGAACTTGATTTGTTAACACTAGTTTGAATTTGAGTGTTCAGCCTTTAAGGTACATAATATGACTAATCAATGCCTGTAAAACTTAATTACTAATTGTTTAACAGTTTAAATTGTGCTTTTCACATTTTTTGGCAAAAGTGTGTTGGTTTTATTCTTGGATAGATTTGTGACAAGTGGCACATTGATTCTGGCTACTTTAGAAGAAATTTAGATTGCAACTATAGCTCTGGGAAATTTTGCCAGATTTGATGATGTCAGGTTTTTACCTTTCCGTGCGCCCTTCCTCTACTCTACTAGTTCATAATTTACAGAATTAGCAGAAGTGCTTGTTCCTTGGTCATTTCGGTTCATAGTGTAATACCTGAGGGAGATGACTCAAACTAAGATGCAAGTCTTACCACTGAAGTGGCTGAGGTGTCAGCACATGCTCCCTTTTGCCAGCTCTGCTTTTGGGATCAGTGACTTCTGATGGGAGCAGAATCTACAGCTGCGGATAGTAACTTAATCTGCTAAAACAAGATTTGCTAGAGCTTGTCTATCCACATCTTTAATTTAAGCTTGCTGTCCCTTCAGCTCCACCTTAATAATAATAATGCAGCCTTATTTTCTTCTTTATTTGAAAAAAATAACACAAAGAGAAATAATAATTCACCGTATTTTATGATCTGTTTGCGAGAAATTCCATGTCTAACTTCGAACTTGTACTTTGAGAAACCGTTGCAGGTATCAGGGATTCATATATCATTATATTGGTATATTCTTATAGGTATGTTGCTGAAGATTTTTATTTAGCAGGTAAAATTTACACTGGCTTTGGTTTCCAGACCTGCAGTGTAGAACCACCCAGAAATGCACTGCATCAATTCAGTATACACAACCAGAGGATGTGCACGACCAAAAGCAAAATAGAGACATTGGTTCAAAAATGCCAAGGCATTCTGTGCTAAAGTAGGACTCTGAAACAATGTGCATGGGAGCTATTTGAATGGGTACTTAAAGTTTAGGGGAATAAGAAAGCATTAAAAGTAAGTTTATGTGTTTAGCTTGTTAAAACTTAAAGTTCTCTCATAAATACCCCTTGTTTGTATTCGGAATTCCAGAACTGGTCTTGAAAGAATATAGGTGCATACTTAGAATTATTTGAGTTAGTGGAGCATGAAGATACTCATAAGTCTCATTGACCTCAAATAGTAGATTCTTATTTCAATGCTTAATTTCTTAGGTGATTTAATTTTTATTCTGGAACTCAGCATATTTTTAATCTGTGAATGTTGACTAAATATCTGGAAATAGTCATATCTCTTCTCATAAACATAGAATTCATCAGGAACAAAAAGGTTATGAACGCTGATTCTGTTGGATGTTCTTCTGTAGATAAATCTGAGTAAATATTTTTTTCTTCTGATAGAAAATGTCGTCTGACTTCGGGTTGAAACACATCCCTGATAGATAAGTATCTCCCAACAGATTGGTCAAATGGAAAAGGGCACGTGAAGCTTCTTGATCAAATTCTGAAAGTCCTGGAAGCAGTAGGTAAAGTCTGACCGTCTGTAGGATACCTAAAACCTCCCAAAATGTGGGATACCTAAACCTTCCTAGTTATGCTCTGTTATTTCCTCTCTGCAAAAATAGATTTTGTTATTGCAGGCATTGTAGCCTTAGTAGTGCTAGAACAGAATTCCCTGCCTGCATTGCTGAGGTGATTTGCAGTCTCTTAGGACTGGAGAACTACAACCCCTCTCAAACACTTTCTCTACATTGAGGGGAATAAAACAATTTTATTCAACAGAGTGTCTCTGATAAACAAATATGTCATATTGATTCCAAAAGCTGTAAATTTTTGCAGCTTTAAAGCAAAGATTGTAGAGTTGACTTGGAAAATTGAATGCATTATTGTAAGTGTTCGGGTTCCTGGGCGATTAATCTGTTCTTTCCACTGACCGTCACTAATGGCTGCTGTGTTGATTATATTCAAATGGATTTAAGGTGTAACTTGACCTAAATTGCACTGTAATAATTCAGTTTGAAATGACAAAACCGAAATAATGGACAACAGATAATCTACGTCCCAAAATTTTTTTCTGTTTTCTAAGTAGCCGATGGTAAAAAGTAATGACAAAATTTAGGAACTCCATCTAGACTCACAGAAAATCAGATATACCTGCTTTGATTTGCCTCACTAGCTAGCACAGTTGGTTGATTTGGCACTAAAGATTAAACCCAATGACCAGACTTGCCAGTTGATTGCTCTGGGTAATTGGCATGTGAACAGTGTTGCAGCTGTTGTTCAGGATATCAGTATTTTTCTGACATTATTTGAAAAAGTGGCTGTTGTTCTATATACTCAGGTTCCAAGCAAAACGGTAAAGCCACTGTTTCTGACTTGTTGAGGAAAAGCGTCTGGTTTTTTTTTTGGTTATGGTAGGGGTTTTTTTGTCCTCTAATGAAAAAAAAATCTCAATATTAAATGCTTCCTTAGGGCAAGAACCTAGGTTCTCACAGTACAAAATTAGAAAGCATAATCTTGGAACCTTCCTGCTCTTTCTTTCTTTTTCCTATCATCACACAGTATGTGTAATGAGAGCTCAGAGGGGTGGTGGAAAAGAAAGCAATGTGCAGAGCTGCTGATGAAAAACTTCTGTCTGGGAGGCATTAGTACAATCATTAGAGGAGCTGCTTTCAAGTCAGGTACCAGTGCTGTTCACAGTGTACCTGCTGAGTTAGAAGTTGGGCTAACCTGTTGGGCTATACGGTATCTCTCTCACATGTTCTAGTGAGTAAAAGAATTTAAGGTTGGTGCCCAGACAGTAGCCTACCACCTGGCCAGGACCCTGCAGAGCCATACTGTGGGATGTGCTGGAGCATCAGAGAGGGAGCAATCTGTTGTCTGAGAGCCCTGTTCTCTTTATTCATGATTAAAATGCAGGTGTCTGAGCTGATAAGTTGGCAAGAACTTGGAGAGTCTGGTTAGCATAGCACAGACAGAAATTTAAATTCAGCATGGTTTATTAATTTCAGGCCACTGCCAGTTGTGTCGGCCCCAGTACCTTCACAGTGTCACTTTTGTTTTTTGTCTCTATCTGCCCTCAACTCATATCTGCAGGTTTTGCTGTTATGCGAAGTTTTGTAGTCTCTTACTGCTCACAGGGAATGTTGACTAAAATATTTTTATTGCAGATTTAAAACGTATTTTGTTTCAGCCGTTATGCTGAGAGTTACTTTGGAAATCATCCTAGAAAACTGTTTTTAATTGTCCTGTGGTCATCTCAGGCCTCTTGATTATACTTGCTCACTCAGTCCTGTGGTGAAAAAAATTACTGGTTGAAAAAAAATTACTGAGATAATCTGAGGTCCTGACACCCCTCCCCTTCAGCTGGGGAATGAAAGGAGCCAGCAGCACTGCCCTACCAGTACTCTTTAACTGCTATAGCTGTGTGGTGGCTTGACTAAAGTGATACCGTTGTATTTGGATGTCTCTTTCAGTTTACACAGCTATTTGGTCCTTTTGTCTACTGTCCTTAACAAAATTTTAAAGAAGTTACTTTTGTAAGTTGTTTATTTTTATAAGCAAACCAGGTTTTTTTGCTCTAGCTTTTGTTGAATAGCTCGTTCTTGTAATTAAAAAAGCATGATTTAAGTTCTGTAGACTGTTCCTTATGTGTACATCCTTTTGTGTATTTCCTTTGTTTAATGTGTAAACCTTGTTGTGTCTCTGTAACTTATACTGCTGATCTTTAGACCCTTCTAGTTCTTTTAAGTAAACGAGCAAAACCTATTCTGAGTGAAGGTGTGCGTTGTTTTCTTTGCATAAGAGAAAACTGAAGCTCTGTAGCTTTTGTAGATTGTGTTGATTGATTTATCTTAATAAAGACTAGGCTAGTTTCATTTTCAGGAGAAAGGATTGAGTATTTTCCTCATAATGTGACCTAATATATTTGAAAAAATGCCACTGACAAGAAATAATGCAAAATAGTCTGCAACAATTCAGGCAGACATCAAGAAAATACTGCTTAAATAGTAGTCTTGTTCGCATTGAGTGACATTATTGGATTGCGTTCTAATCTATTCTGTAATTCTTATTTTTGCCAGAGCTCAGAAGCTCCCATTTGTAAGTGGGACCCAAAAATCCTAATCCTAGTCCTCAATCCATGTTTGTAAAGTTCTTCTGAAATTGAGAAAGCAGATGGCATTCGCGGCCATCTTGATTTTTGTCTGACATGCAGGGTAAGCATGTCACTTAATTTCTTTCTGTTACCTTTTAGTACTTCTCTGTTCCTGAATCATTTGGTGCTGATGACACAGCACCATTCTGGAATGATTTTGGATTTTATTTGTTCTTTCACTTAAACCCATGGAATTTTCCTGCGCATTTTTCTTTTTTTTTTTTTGATATAAACTTGCTCTTCTATACCCCATAAGAGTTGGTAACAATTTGGTGTTTAAAAATCTATAACTCGTCAAAAATCGCAATCGTTTAGGTGATGAAGAGACACCACTGTTTATGTGCAGATGACTTCACATTAGAGCTTTTTGCTGCTGAGTATGGGAGGTATCTTTTTCCTGGGTTTGTTTTCTGCTGTTTTATTCTACTAAGCTGGCTCTTGGAGAGCTCTAGTGATGCCAAAGCTAATGTGAAATAAGTGAAGGAAGGGGTTTGGAATAAGGTGAAGGATGTCTCCATCTAGCAGAACCATATCTTAAGCTCAAGTGGGAAAACTGGTAGGAAGAAGTAGAGGCTGTATCTCGAGATTGTTGAGACATGGATGTCTGTGTGTGTTGAGGTATCAGTGGTGTGTATTGTTGCATCCTAAAGTTTTTCAGCTGTGCTGCTCCAGTGCATTGTGAGAATTTGCTGCTGTGAAATCTTGAAAAAGTATGTTTAGAAAAACTAGTTTTCAGTTTCAGGTGGTCAAGTCTCTTCAAATTGCAAGGCAAGTGAAGGACCAAGTATTTTCAAGCTTTGAAAATGATGAAGCACAGACCTATAGTAACCAGGTTCTTGCTGCCTGTCAGACGCTAGAGATGTGTATGGTTAGAGTCTGAGTGAAGTTTCTCAACTGAAACCCCTTCTGTAAACCTGACTGTTTCTTAGGGTGACTGCAGCAAAGACGTGTGTTGTGCTGTTGTTACAGCTCTGTTGCTTCACGGTGATGTTCAGAGTTTTGTCTGCAAAACGTGCTGCTTTTTCCTGGTGCTTACAAGGTAGATGCACTAGACTAGATTGTTAGAATTTCTACGTACGTAACCTTTTTAGTTTAATTTTCATCATGGTTTTTTATACATGAATCAGAAAATACTCTTTCTTTCTTTCCACTTCCCTGTCATACAGAGGTAACAGAGTTTATCTTTTCCAGTGGACCACAGTATTCACTCTTTACTGTTACCATTTGGCTGGCGTCTTTGATCTGAAAAACTGTGTAAAGACAGTGGCAGCTTCCGGAGCCATGTATAGAAATGCTGGTATTGGCACCAAGCCCCTTATCCAGTTAGTGCTCTTGCTGTCTGTTCTGTCCTCTTAGCCTTGCCCTTTGACACTGGATTCTGCTTTTTATGCAAGCAGGGAATTCAGAGCAAATTTAACTTTGGTATTCTTTTGATTATTGCTTGAATGAAAAATTACTCTGATATCTCCAGTTAGGAGTTTCTGTCCATGTCATTTAGTTCTAGACTCTCCCCTTTTTACTCCTCTGCATTTTCTTTCCCTTCTCTGGCTGTTCTAAGGGAAATACATGATCCATCCTCACTAGCATTCATACTGTATGCAACTTCTGGTGGTCTGTGGAGCAGCAGCTGAAGTCTTGACACCTGCTTTTGCAACAGGTGAAGACTGACAGTCTGGGGGCAAAAGTGCTGAGAGTATTTCAAGCTGTCCTGACTGCATCCTTGATGGTGAATACCAGTATTTGTGGCACATTTTAGTAATCACTTTTGCTTGGGATAACTTCATAATTCTAATGCTGTTTTTCAGAATGATTCAGTATCAGAGTGTTGTCTTGTACATGAGACTGGTGTTACCTTACTGATTTGTCTCCACCTCTAGAGGAAAACACCTATCTGTGTGGTCTCTGCATGAGAGGGCAGCATCCAGGATTGTAATTTTGCTGAAGGATTTGCAAAGTAATACTTCCACTCAGAAGTTCATATTTTTAAAGTTATGTAACTGTGAATTTAAGAAAGAAGTACCTTATGCCCAGTGTGTTATGGTTCTCTTTATTCAAAGGATTAGCACAGTAAAACCTGTTAAAGGCTAATTTACTGAAGGCTTTATTCTTTAACCCAAAGTAGAAGTGCCAAATATGCAGCTTACATTCTTGGATAAGCTTAGTTATGGGAAATTTGGCTCTAGGGTTTTGAATTTAATAGCAGTTTATCTTCAGTTGGATGGCATCAGTGTGTTCTTAAGAAGTTCAGACTTCTAAGAAGTTTGTTCCAAAGGAGTCAATGCTCTAATTCTTTTGGAATGAAACAAAACAATGATTAGTGAAGATGTTGCTACCTAAAGTGGCTTTAAATGGCACTGTTTAAAGTTTGTTGTCGGTATTATTGTGGGACACTGGAACAGGTTGCCCAGAGAAGTTGTAGGTGCCCCATCCCTGGAAGTGTTCAAGGCCAGGTTGGATGAGGCTTTGGGCAACCTGGTGTAGTGAAGGTTTCCCTGCCCATGGCAGGGGGTTGGAACTAGATGATCTTTGAGGTCCTTTCCAACCCAAACCATTCTATGACATAGTTTTTGCTTTCTGATTCAGAAGTACCTGATGGCTGAGTTCAAAATATTAGGACAATAAAGCATTGTGATGTTTTCTTTAAAGAGATTTATCAGCTATATTGGTGTAATGCATATAAACATGTTTGCATCACTGGTATGTAGAGCTTGTACAAACTTAATCTTTAGGTATTTGTTTAAGGGGTTAGGTGTGTGATTGATTCTTGTAAGTATTGCTCAATAACTTTTTCGTATATATTCTTAATGTTCAGTGCCCTTTTGTGTAACACCTATACAATTTACTTCACTGAGTGGTGAAACACAAAGATATCCTGCATTCATCAGTTGAAGGTGTTCTTCCTTTCTTCCCTTTTCCCATTACGAAATACCTGAATTTCTGAGATCTGACATTCGTTATCTTACATCCATTAGATTTTGATTTAACTTAATTTTTATGTACAGTCATATCAGGTAGAAGTGATGTCCAAATATCTTATCTCTTCTCTAGTTTTCTGTGGAGAAATTTGTTTCAGGTTTTATATCAGTAGAAAATACACATGAAAGGTAAAGTGGAACAAATTAGTCAATTTTGAACTTGTACAGAAAACTACAGAGTGTGACTGGCTGTTTCTGAATTATAATTTCCATTTTCTCTTGCTGTTACAATTTTCTTTATTGTGGTAGGTGGTAGTAGGTAATAACGAGTTTATGGAACTAGTTTTAATTGTCAGACACTTCAGAAAGTTCTAATGACAGGGTAAAATTTTATGTGGTTTTTTTTTAAGAGTAATTGTGTACTTGTTAATACAAACAGCTGTAAAGTACAGGTTCACATACCTTTCACTGTTTATTCAATTTACTGGCACAGAATATTAAAGATTATTGAGATTTTTTCTTTTTATAAGAAGCAAAAGTTCAAAATTCAGCTTTTAGCTCTCAAATTAGGGTAGGGAAGAAGGCTTTAAAGACGCTACCAAAGAAGAAAACGGTTGTTTTTAACACTACTGTTTGAATAGTCATCTTCAGCTTGACTAATTTAAGGATTGAGAGGAAATACTTGCTCAAGTTCAAATGCTATATTGGAAGTTCATTGCACTAAAAGATTCACTCCATAATCTTAGACATTGAGAGGTTTCTGCCGAATTCCACCTTCCTAAGTGTTCAATCTTTGTTCCTTAGCATGATTTGAGAGTTCTGTGGAGAGACATACTTCACTTAGCTAACAGTGTTTTTTCCTGACTCATAAAGTGATATTTAGTATCTTAGTTAACAGCCCAAGGGATGACATGGTTTTCTGGGCAGGATTATTGCACCACTACCCATGAAAAAAGTTTGCCTCTCTTCACATAGAAAGGAGTCTTCCATTCCTGTGAATTTATCACAATTTTCTAGTGTTTTCTTAATAACATCTGCTTTAACAAGATTTCAGAAACTGAATGTACTTTCTTTAATTTAGCAAGAGAATTGATCTGTGAAAGAGCTCTGCAGCCACAGTGCTTATGTTCTTGAATTTAGTTTGCGGAAGTGAGTATGTTCCTGTCAAGTTTTATCTTAATTTATGTAACTGATTGCTAACATTAGGCCCAAGAGTCCACTTGCATTTAATAGGAGAGAGAGACTAGTTTTATAAGGTACAGAAGGTCTCTAATGTTATGTTTTTATGGACTTTGTGAAGCTTTCTCATGCACTTTTATTATGAACTCTAGTAATATAGGTTATTTACAAAGCATTTGCAGTGAAATTTTGGTAATACTTTACTTACACTAGTTTTCTACAGGTTTTCCACATGACCTATGTTTTAAGTTACTAGATGGTATAAGTTTGTCTTATAGTATGACCAAGAAATCAGCTTGAGTTCTTCAGTCATGGTTGGCGTTCCTATAAGTTTAACAGATCATTGTGATAATCAGGAAGGCTCAAAGTAAGGGTGATTTTTAATTTTCCTCCCTTTCCAAGTGGTTAACCATATGTTAATTCCATTGTATAGGTATGTGTATGCCTGAGGTACTAATGCTTTTATTTCCATTAGTGTTTGACCAGTAGGCGTTGTTTTATACCTTATGCTGCAAGTACTCAGAAAATCAAGATTTATCTGTGTTATTGCTGTCTGCTGGTTTTTTTTTTTAAAAAAAAGCTTTTGTTTCTGAGTCATGGATTCTGATCTGGTATGTTTGTACTATTTACACAAAGATTGAGAATAGATATTTACACATAGATTGTGTTGTGTAAATATTGTGATACTACTTGAGTATCTTCAAGTAATGAATGTGCCAGAGATGTTCAGACTTTTCAGTAGGACCTCCTTTAATGCTCAAAGACATGCGTATTCAATTTACCACTTTTGTTTGGGAGGAAATATGCTCGAAGATAAATGCAATATTTGTGGTCTTTTACACCCGTAGTGTCTCAGGTTATGCCTTTTAAGAGAAACCAAGAGGTTCTCATGACTGTCCTAAGTTTATATTATCAGAAAGAGATGCAAGTGGCTCTAGATATTTGGTTGGGTTTTTTTTGTGGGGTTGTTTGGGTGGTTTTTGTGGGTTTTTCTTGTTTGTTTGTTTGTTTTTTAAGATTAAAAGCTCTTTCAAAATTAGTAGCTGTTGATGAGATATTTTTTTTTTGAGAGGGGGGTGAGGGACAGTGGATGAATTCACAGAATATGGTTTCATGAGATGAGGTTCCATTGGAGATGGCTCTCGGCTGCTGGGGGGTGAGTTTCTACTTGTCTTTGTCCTCACTGCTTTACCACCTTGGTCTCAGCCACTTGCTCTTGCCCCTTGTGCCAGTCCTGTCACCTTTCAAATTGTGAGCTGGTTTAGCATGCTTTGTTGACCAAAACCGTTTTGTAACATTCTGCAGTCTTGTTGAATTAAGATGACTTAATGAGAGATTTGACAAGTTTCAAAGCTATCAGAGAAGATACTAGCTGTACAACCCAAAAGTGGAGAGGGTAAGGGAGCAGTCAAGAGGAAGAATTATGAGACTGCAGTCTTTGGCAGGAGCAAACTAGTCCAGCTTAACAGTCCAAAGAATCATACTGACAGTCTCTTTTCTGATTCATGTCATAAATTCATGAGCTATGGGATGTCTGTTTGGAAGGATCCAAAAGTAGGGCACACTTGAAAGCCTTGTCAGCTTTGTTCTGTGCTAGCAGTCAGAGTTAGCTGTGCACAAACATATGAATTATGTGATTTTTCCCTGAATAAATTACTGAAATGTTCTGCAAATATTAAGTAATGTGACAGACACAGTGTAAAGAAACTACAACACTGCAAATTCTGAACATTTTTTTCAGTCTGCAAAATTTTTAGTTCTGTCTTTGCTATTTGTTTTCTACTTCTCAGGAGTGAGAAACGTTCCAGCAGATTTCATGGACATGAATTCACTTGAGCATAACCCTTCTCTGCAGTCTCTGACTGTCACCAATTATTTGGAGGGGAGGGGATATATTCACCGTATAAATCCACTGCATTTATCCTGGGTGAGGATGGTTTCTTCTATAGTAGCAGGGGCTTCTGTCTTCTTTGTCTAACAGGACGTCTCATCATAGCAGTAATATTGAAATAGGTATCATAGAAAAGAATTACGTATGTGGCTGGTTGCTTTCAGTCTTCTTCAGAAAAAGCAAGTACAGGTGATGTTAATTAGAAAGATAAATCCTTAGGGAATTATGCCCATTAAGTGAAAATCCTTCAGATGGAAACTTCTAAAATTTATGCAGCAGTTTTTTAGGGATTTACTCAGTGGAACAGTCACCGCAATCTCAGATGAATTTAGGAATGAAAAACCTGTGACATCAGAGACCTGAGTATCTAAAATAGTTTGTGGTTTCCCACCCACCCCCCATAAATAACTAGAGAAGACCTCAAATGAAATGTGGTTGTTCTGAGTTTATGGTGTATAAGTGACTGTGAGTTCTGTGAAGTGCAGAGATCATAAATCATACACTTTTGTGTTTTATATTCTATATTTCAGAATTTTGATCTTCAGAAGTCTCAACTCATTTTTATGGTCAGAAAAAAAAAAGGTCAGAAGATCCTTATCCCCTTCTGCCCCACAGAGTAATATAGTAACAGAGATAATCAGGTTAAATCACTAAGGACAAAAATGTAAAAAAAAAAAAAAAAAATCTCAAATCACTTTGCTGTCACCTGTTCAGATAATATTGCAAAACAGAGTTGAAAAGAGAGCCCAAGGAGGAAGGCCACATAAAAGAGACTAGCTCATGTATCTTTGTTACATAATGTTGTGAGACTTTGCTTTTTGAATTTGTGCAGCCTATATCTCAACTTTATAAAGTTGAAGAACAATCACGGTCCCTATATCTAGGCTCTTTGAAGACCGTTAGCTAATGTTTTAGCATTTTTAGATGAAAGCCTGTATCTGTCTTCCCCTTTTCTTTAGATGATGTTTCTAAACGTGTTTATCAGATTCAACTGGTATTGGAATATTAAAGCAATAAGGAAAAGGTTTCTCTTTCCCTAGAACATTGTAAATACAGATCAAGAACAACTTGCTGTGGAGGACTAAACTAATGCCTTTTTGTGTGAATTTGAATGTCAGATGAGATGTAAATTATGGAACATGGTCTCTTCAATTTAATTTGAGATTAGTATAGTTTTGTTTAATCACCTCTCTGAAGTGAAAATGTCATTTACATACTAGTACTCATGAACGTTTACTATTAATACTATGTTTTACATAGTGAAGCAGTGGCAAGCACTGACATTAAAAATAACATGGTAAAAAATACAGGGTTTGAAATGAGACCAGGGTGCAAGAGCCCAAGCCAAAAAGGATACAATTTGAATGGGGTGGAGGAATTTTATTAGAGAACTGAAATAGCAGCAGTATTTTGAATTTCACAGAGAATATGACCACTATTTAAAGCAAGGACAGGCATGTTTACTTTTAAGACAATGAAAACTGAAGTCTTAACTGTCTGTGAATAGGTGATAAGAAATGACTGTCTTGTTATCATGCTTCTGGCTGTCCTGTGAGATCTGTTAACAATCCCTGGAATTCTAGGAATTTCTTTACTCATTTGTTATGCTTGAAGGTTTCTAAACGTTTGGAATAACTGATAAATTAAGATAATTCTTTTTTTTTCTTTCACTGTTCTGTCATCTTTTCATTGCAGCCAGTAGACATCCATGTTATCCACTCATATCTATGTATAAAATAAATGTTTCTTGTCACAGGGATCGTTGATGCTAAAGAATTGATTAGAGCTAGGTATTCAAATGTATGCATAGTTGTAGCCTATTCATCTAAGCCCTAGTGGGATCCCAGGGTAGTAAATCTGTGGGCCCGTTTAGGGCAAAGTGGGTGTCGGACCATTTAATGAGCTGTAGTGCTGGTTCGTTCTGTGAGCTACTTTTTGAAACTGAGCGTGTTTCTCTTTTTCAGGTTTCCATTAATTGGTGTAGAGGCTGCCCTCTGCCGTGCTCTTCACCTAAAGCAGAATTTAGGTCTTGTCGGTGCTAGTTGCTCCTCCTAAGTGTTCAAAGGTGTTAAACTATGTCAGAGCTTTATTGATGATACAGATGGCAAAATGTAAACAAAAGTTAAATACTATATTATTGAATTTAAAAATATGGTTAAACGACCTTAGCAAAAGTCTCAAGTTTTTCTATCCAGATGTGATTTTTAGCAGTAAGTTTCTTGAAGCCTGCTCTGCTTTATTTCCATTGTCATTCCCCCTCCCGAATAAGTCTGTAGTCACTCCAGCTGAAACTTTATTCCACCTCATGTCTATTTTTCATTTTGTCTAAAAAGTAGAAACTAAACATAGAACGGTTTGGAAGAGACCTGAAAGATCATCTAGTTCCAACCCCCCTGCCACAATCCTGATGTGTAAGTGGTAGTGTATATTTAAAACAAAGGGAATTGTGGTATTTAAGAAATATGATTATCCTTAGTGTTTTCAACAATTGTTTTTAATCTTGGTCAACTTTGGAAGGATCTTATTTATTTGTGTAACCGAGGAAAAAAAGCATTTATATTGCAGTGGAAAGTCAGAGTTGTGAAGACTAAAAAAATGTTCTTGTGCAGTGGTTCTACTTGACCTATGCTGTTGCTTTTAACTGATTAAAGGAGCTCGCTATTGAGATACTGATCAAGGAAGATTGCTGCTAATAGGGCATGCAAGGTGTGTTTTTCACAGAGGTTGGTGAGAATTTAAATCAGATTTAAGTGTTCCTCCCTCTGCATTATGACTGCTGTGTTATTTCTTTTATAAAAATCAGCCTGTTCGATTTCTTAAAGTTTAGCTCGTGCTCGTTCTAAGGGGCGTTAATTTATTTACACCTATCAGAGATAAAATACATTATTGAAAGTAATTACGGCAGTGTGTCCGACGTATCCCTTCAGCTGATTTCACTCACCTGGATCACTCAGGCTGTGTGTTTTCTAATGGCTGACGTAAATAGAACCGACAGTTGCAGTGCTGCACTTCAGAGGTTTATTGGCATCATTACCGCTGCGCGTTGAGAGATTTTAGCCGTCTGCTGACCCGCCTTGGTAGAACTCACAAAACGAGGGGTTTGAGTTATCGTCTCTGTTTGTAACAGGGCTGGGAGACGGGTTGCCGCGGGCTCAGAATCTGGCGAGAAGCAGCAGAGCGAGCCGAGCCGTGGCGTGACGCGGCGCGGCTGGTGCGTGATGTAAGTGGCGCGGCGGAGCTGACAGAGCTGTCGTCATGGGAGCCCGCGGCGCTCCCGCTCCCGTCCGGGGAGGGGGGGAGCACCGAGTCCTGCCCACGGGGGGCTGCTGCTGCTGCTGCCCGGGGGAGCCCTGGCACCCGAGGAGCCAGAGGGGGAGCGAACATCACCTCCCTGGGCCAGATGAGCGACCGGCTGCTATTTTGGACGTTTGGCAGTGAAGACGAGTACTTTGATTACTGATAGTTACGAATCTCCCCTTTCTGCTTTTAATTTTGAGGCAGCAAGAATTGTTTATCTGAACTCCATTGTCTATCGCACTGGGTAACTAATTTAAATGTGCCCTCTTTTAGAAATATATCTAGTAGTCTGACATGACTGAAAGTTACAACAGTGACTGAGACAAGAATAGAGTGTCCTATTACACTGAAAACTTATATAAAACAATCATTGGATGTACCTTAGAAAGAAATTCATGCTTCAGCAATGAAGCAGGTTAAAATCCACTCTCTTGTTCGTCATGTGCAAATACAGAATGAAATTACGATATATACTCTGTGTGTCGTAATTCCATATAGTTTGTACGCAGGTATCTTGAATATGTTTTACTGCAAAGGTGCAGTTGCTGGAGAGAGGTCTGAGTGATGTGGCTCAGAGTGATTGACATGATGTGCTCTCTTATCTGTCCATGTTTTTCAGGGCAAACACTTTGTTCACATCTGTTCTGTAGGCAGTAAGCCTTGTATCTTCTGAAGTTGAAAGTGTAGACTGGCCAGTTCTTGAGCTGTGACTTTGTTGCCACTGCATCAACAGATAAACAAACCTACTAAAATTAAATGCATCTTAAATAGAGCACAGTTCTTAAATGCGCTACCAATGTGATTTAAAAATGTGCTTACAATTTCCCATGTTGGCATGTCACGCAATTTGTTTATATGGTTTATAAAACTGGAATCTAACCTTAGCATCTGAATTCTGTTTCATCTATTTCTCTGTGCTTTAATGTTGTGAGTTAACATTGTTATTCCTCTTGTACAAATGTAACTTAGAAAGCACTAAATGAAAATTACTTTCCTTATGAGGGCTTATCAACCCTGTTGATCCACATATCTTGCACATTTAAGTGAGCATGGAATGTTAAAACCTCTTGGCATGTCTGAAAGCCCTTTGAAATACACATGTTGAACTGAGTTACGGTGCTTGGTAGGTTTTATAATGAACCCTGGTCTGAAATTATTAGAAATAAGAGTCAGCTGGATATTAAAAGAAGAAGTTTCTTCCAGTATCAAGACTATGATAAAACATCTAATTTGAGGAAGTCATATAAAATATTGTAGACTGAAAAAACCCAAACAAACCATACCAGAAGTTGCAGTCTTGAATGTGTTGCAAAGTTAGGGAGATTTTTTTTTTCTATTAGAGAATTTTTTAAATTAAGAAAAATACTATCAAGGTGTCAGGTTTTGTAACTCCTACCTGCTTTTGAAAAACATCAGGCTGACCCAGTCTGTATTAGGTATTTCAGGTACTATTAAGCTCCATAGGAGATATCTGTGAAGCACTTTTTGCCCTAAACTCCAATCTGTAACTCTCATCAAGTAGTGGGTAATTTTACGCTGTGCAACATGGTTTGTGTTGTGTTTTCCTTAACGTTATTGGGTACCGAGTCCCTTAATCTTGTAGGTTCACTGAAATACTGTTGAAGAAACAAATGGTGATTGGGACATGATAGAGGGAAAACTGGGATTTTTGTTTTCTACACTGAGCTTCCATTTGTGGAATTACTAAAATGTTTTACTTTATTATTTTGTGATTTTTTTTATGACTTAGGTTTTGCTTGCTTAGAAATCTGAAGTACTGAGTAAAAATACCGCAAGGCCCACCGTTATGTGAGTCATTAATAATACATGGTAGAGATCTCTGGCCTAATTTTATGCTTGTATTTTGTTAGTAATTCAGATACCAGGAAGCATCTTGTGTGTGATTTTAATCTACCTTTAATTTAATCTAACTTAATTGTTAACTTCAGCAACCTAGAATTCCTTTTCCAGTTGCTTTTAATGAATATTTTAATATACTGTGTCTGTCATAGTATATGACTTTCAGCTGATAAATCCTTTGTGCTGTACCTGATGTTAAATATGTATTTCTTGTGTTTATAATAGAATTACAGATGTAGGTTGGGCTTTCTGTACTCTCAACTGTGCCAAAACTAATGAAATTCAGTTGGAGGTGAGCGCTGAACTCCCTTGCAGTCATTCAGAATTTGCAGCTTTAATGAATTTTAAAAAGGGAACTATCAAGTCTAATCATACATCTAGCATTGAAAGAATTTTAAACACCACTGAAATGTAACACAAAACCTCAGCCTCCAGAAAATGTCATTTTTGCTCTTTGGAAGCCGCTGAAGCAAAAGAAATTTAATTGTACTGTACAGAATTCAGTTGTTAAAGCAATTAGGATTGCTATGCACACCAGCCACAGTCCCGAGGAAGCAAGTGAAAACTTAAACCACCTTACAGCACTTCTGTTTCTGTCTCTGTTAGTATATGTTTTATACCAGCATCTGTCTTGCACAGCAAGATGATTGCAGTTTTGTGTATTTGGTTTTTGACAGAGCTTTTAGGGTCTGTGCTTTGTTTAGAATATTCAGGGTGGTTAAAGAGATGATAGAAGCCTGACATTGTTAGGTTCAATATGAAGAATGATTCGTGACTTGTAAAACACAGTATTTTTTAGAACAGTAGGTATAGTTAACAAGACAGTAGTTGTGTGTTTTTTCTTTCGTGTGGCTATTTTGAACTTGCACTAGAAGTGTGGTTTGTCTACAGTTAATGACTTCACAGTGAAATTCTTGTGTGGTGCCTGATGGTGATCAGAGTGACTGAAATGCCCTTTTTCAATAGCTGTGCTTATGTTAGCAGTTTGTACAAACTCTTCTGTGGCGCGAAAATTTGAATAGTTAATCTGTGAAGAAGAGACTTTCACATGTGCCCTCTAGGACCATATTGGTAAGACTTCTGATACAAATTTGGACAGAAACGAGTCATAAATCTGCTTTATTTTGAAAGATCTACGTAGAAACGCTAAGGTTCCCTGCTAGATAACTGCAGTTCAAAAGAAGACAGTCAAAGCCACAATTTAACTCTATTAAACTTTGAGCAACCAAACTCTGTGTAACACAGAGACTTGTACATGTGTAAAGAGTATAGAAGTTGCGAATACCAAGTTCTAAAGTGGAAAAGAAATCTGCCAATTCCAAATATTATCCTATATATTTTACATATGATGTAGTAAAAATCGTCATTACTGAGGATGTCTGTAAATTCTCCTCCTTAGTATAAAAATTAATGGAACAAAATGAGCTTTTCTTGGGCTGAAAAGCTGTTTTATTGGATGATCCACAACTTGCAGAGGACAGACTTGGTATAACAGCCTTCCCTTATTGTTGTTATCTTGGGATTTTTAAAACTGCAAAAGAAACCTTCAGAAGGAAAAGCCAAGAAAACTGTTTCTGAAATTATTCATTGAAAGACTTTTGATGCCATGCTTATTTGTTACAATTTTCTGTTCCTCATGCCTGCCTTGAGCTGAATCTTATTTTTAACCTCAGCTACACCACACCTTAATTTGAGGACCAAGTTAACATTTTATCAGTGTCATATTTTAGATTTTAAATTCCTTAGGACCAGTGTAGGGAGGGACTTCAGAGCTAATGTGAATTGTTTTCCTTATGTGCTTGAAGTTTCATTTGTTGCAATTGGACAGCAGCATTTTTCCAAAACTGTTGGAGATGAGGATTTGTGATGCCTGAAGCAGACTTGAGAAAGCAGAAGGAACAGTGGGCTTAGGTTTGGAAGGGGTCACCTGGTGTCAGAAGTTCTGTGATTAAAAGAAGTCATTCCCGCATTCCAGACTTGCAGCATGCCTCTGCTTTTATGGATTACTAACTGGTTATATCTGGGGGGTCGAGTTTTGGGGAGTGGGTTGGGTGTTTTGTTAACCTCAAATTTCAGGCTGCCTGATAAGCCATCTTTTGTATTATCCAAGCGTGATTACTTTATGCTGCTTATTGCTTGCTTCGACACATCCAAGTTTCTCAGATATCAAAAATACTTTCTATTTAAAATTCTCCTAAAACTCTCTTAAATTTTGATGTCAATTTTCTGAATATTACTGTTACAGTGTGACTGCAAGAGAACTCTAATTTTCTGTAGCTTTTGTTTCTTTCTTAACTGACTTAGCTCAGTTCTCAAATACTGCGAGTGAGCAGCTATTACTACAGGCTATTTGAATGTCTTCCTTACTCTGTTTCAAGAATTTATATCCCTTTTGCATCTTGCATGGAGCTTATACTGAAACTGTAAGCAATGTTACTAATGGTAGCCTATTACTAATATTTACCTCAGGCTATATTTTTGTTTCTGTGGTCTTCACTGCTTATTACTAAACTAAAGAGATTTAAAACCTTCTTATTCTGTGTACAGATACTTGAGTTTTTGTTGTGCCCTTTTTCTGCCTTAATCTCAAAAGGTACTCGTTCTCTTAGGTAGCTAGTACTTTTAAGTTGGGTGGAGGGAATGTGGCTAATCTCACCTTAAATATTTTTGATCAGTTATTAAATATTGGCCAGCAACTTCATTTCCTGATGTGTAGGTTCTTTATCTTTAGTGAATGTGATGTTGCTTAGCTTACATATGATTGAGTACTATGATGATATCTTTACAGTTGCGTTTTACTTCTTGCATATCCTCAGATAGTGTTTTTGACTTCTTTAGTGCTGAGTAAATGGATATTATTCATTCCCTCAAATTGTTTAGACACCTGTTAGTTGTACCATATGGACTGAGGAATGTAATTTTTCTTTCAGCTTGTCAGTCAGTGTTGATAATAGATGAATGTAACTTTCAAAAGGCTTAGTCTTCAGGCAAGCTATGAACAATATGATGTGGATGAAAGAATTTTAATTATCTTCCACCCACAGTTAAACTAGTGCTGTTTGCAATTTTATTGTACCCAATGAGACTTCCTTTTTCGGCATTGGTAATTCTGTACAATGAAGTTGCCTTTACAGAAGAGGAAATGTGGCTTTCTGAGGATCCTTTTGCTAAATTATCTGCCTTTCTCTGAATTTCAGAGACCACTTTTTGATATGGTTCTTTATATAACCCTGTCAGAGTGCGAACTTTATGTGACTTTATGCTTCAGAAAGTGCCAACTGAAGGTTTTACAGGTGCCAAGAAATTGTACAGTACTTGCAGTGCCAGCCTCACTACTGTGCAGTTTTTGATGCCCTTTTTTGTTGCCTGAATTTTTCTGAATGTGGGAATGTTGAGCATTGAAATAACTTCTACGTATCAGTGCAGTGCAATTAAGTATCTTTCAAAGGCAAAAAAGAATTTTTACTACTATTGGAACTTCTTGGAAGATCTTAGTAATACCTGGTAATAGTGGCTAGACAGGAAGTAAGTAAAGAAAATTGGCTTGGTGTTGCCATATGTAGCTGTATACTACTCCTTATGAAATGAAAAGCTGTACTTACTTAGAATTGCAAGCTGGCAGAAACTTGTGTAGGAGTTTCTGTTGCTGCTCCTCCAAGACAGTACTATTGATATTTAATTTTCAACTTAATTACAACATAAGCGTCCTTCCCTTCCTCCTCCAAACATGAACATTTGGTTTAAGAATGTTGGTTGCTTGATATCTTTTTTTTAATCTTGGCACTTCCAATGTGTAATAAAACTTTGAGATATTTTGTAGTATTTCCTCTCAATAAACTTGGGGGGGGAAAAAAAAGATAAACTTGAAAACTTAAGTGTATTGGTAACACAACTATTTATTAATTTTATGACCTTTTAATTGGACATATCGATGATAACGTATCACTGGCTTTGTCATACAGAAAGGCAATGTGGTATAAACCACATTGGTTTGTGTATTATATTTAAGAGCTGAGTGGTTATATTCGTCGGGACGCTTAAGTCCTTTAGCCTCAATCATCAGGAATGAGAAACCAGATTAAGGCATAAGGAGCATAGAGGAATGTTACTAGTTGACTGTGGAAATTAATTATTGTTCTCTGTCAAATCTACACCTTTGTACGCCCACACAACAATTTTTACTCTTGTATTTAATCCTTTTTGCTTTAATGCATACCTGTAGGAAGTATTAATAGTAGCTGCTAACAAGAACTGTCCAACTCTTATCCTAGGATTTTATCCATACTTGGAATTGTGTAAGTGCAGCTCCAGACTGCTTTAGATAGTATCTTTTGCAAGAACTCTGTGCCAGACCTGTCTTCACTGAACCTGGGAAGCAATGTTTACATAAAAATGCCTCAATTAATAAGCAATAAATGCAAATATCTTTACTTGTGTTTAATAAATTAAACTTCTTATGAACATGTTGCGTATAACAAGTTATTCCTATTTAGTGTTCGTAGGATTGTAAGCATGGTTTGTGTTGGAATTTTAAAGAATGAAAGGATAAATTAAAACAGTGGGAATTTAAGAAAGCTACTGATTTGCAATTGTGTGTGTTAAGTCTAGAATCTCCACTGGTTTGACCAGGAAACGTAAGACTTGAACATTAGTTTGAACAGTACACCTTTTCTAACACTGGCATGTGAAGTTTACTAAAATGTGTGAAACCGATTTGTGAGGGTTCTGTAGTAGGTGAAGAAAGTACTATGTGAATGTGGAGGACAAGTTCCGTTGTTCTGATGTCTGGGGACCCAGAGGACTGTCCTCAGTGTTTTCTTATTAATGCAGTTATTAATGCACTAATTCTTTTGAATATCTTTCATTAGATTTTCTTCCTGGATGTCTCTTCAACTATCTTGTGATGGAAGGGAAATATTTTTGAAGTTATAATGGATTTTACACAATATCATAACGAAAACTGTCCTAATAGCAGCATTTCTGTTTGAAGAGGATAAGCATAATTACAAATAGTCATGACAACTTCTCATATGAACGGACATATCACAGAAGATTCTGATAGCGAAGCAAAAAATGTGGATCTGGCCTCTCTTGAGGAACCTCAGAAGCACAGAGAAATGGCTGTTGATTGCCCTGGGGATTTGGGCTCCAGGATGATGCCCATGAGGCGAAGCGCTCAACTCGAGCGAATCCGTCAGCAGCAGGAGGACATAAGGCGCAGACGGGAAGAAGAGGGAAAGAAACAAGAGCTGGACCTTACTGCTTCCATGAGGCTAAAGAAACTAGCACAAATTCCTCCTAAAACTGGAATAGATAATCCAATATTTGACACAGAAGAAGGAATTGTTTTGGAGAGTCCTCATTATACTGTAAAGACATTAGGTAGGTAAAATGAAAATGACTAGGTTAATGGAGAAAATTTTTAGTTGATATTAATGCTCTTTTAGGTCACTGAAAATGTAATTTAGCTAATTCTTCCTATACAGATTAGAGGTCTTTTGGATTTGTGGTGGCTTGGGGTTTTTTTGTTTATTTAGTCAAGCATCAGACTATATGCCTCAGCAAGAGGCTTTTCAAAACCGATCTATTTGGGGAACAGTTAAATACCCTATAGATAACTAATGAATTCAGTGGATGTCTCCAGCCTCTTTAGACTGAGGAAAACCATGCAAGTAATACCCAATTTTATTATGTTTGATGAAGCATAGACCAGAGTAAGCAATGAATGACTTATGGTCATTTAAAGTCAGAACACAAGAGTTTTTAATATTTTAAAGAGAATCATACTGGTATTTTCTTCTTATTCTGACTGTCTTGCACTATCAATTATCACCTAACATAAATACATTTTCTCTTAAAGTATTGGCATTGATAGTAAAAATCTACTTACCTTGGCACTTAAACATTGATGAAAATGTAATGTTAGTAATTTTTTAAGCAATAGATTCTGAAATTGTTCATTTCATAGCTGTCATTGCTCTAACTATATGTGGTAGAAAAAGTTTCTAACCTTTCTTCCTCAAACATATAACTATCTAAAATGTGATGTGGTTTCCACTGAAGTGAAAAAGAGGGACTGGAAATTTGTAGGAGTCCAATTCAGATTTCCAAATCTATACCTGTTTTGAGATCCAGACTGTTTTTAAAAGGTGCCTTTTTTGGGGGCTGCACTAAAAATTCTTGCTATTCTTTCCTATTGGCTGATAGTTGAGAACACAGAGTAAAAAATAGCTATCAAATTGCCAATTTATTTTGCTTCATCTTTGGTATTTGTGTGCCTGAGCAATGTCTCTACTAAAGACACAGCTCTATTCCATAACCTCTGGTAATCCTTATTGTACAAATCCCTCTTTAGGAAAATTTAGGTTGAAAGGGTCGTAAGAAAGTCATCCTGTCCAGCCTCCGGCTGAAAGCAGGGTCAGTTACGAACAAGGCAGGAGTACCTTGTTCTAGTGCAGGGCTTGTCAGCTTCTGTCTGAGATCTCTTTGTAACAAGCAAATTCTGTACTTAATTTGTGAAATGTTAGATATTTGATTGTGAAATTCTGCGCTTGGAGGGAACACGAAGTGGAAGATGGAAAGATTGATGTCAAACAGTAGAAGTGGCTTCTTGGGAAGCCTTGGGACTTGTTTAGCCACAGTGGCTAAAAACTCTGAAGGCTCACTACAGGAGGAATTGAAAATTGGAACCACAAAGGGAGGAAAAGAGTGACTTGGAATTAGAAAGCTGAGGCTAGGTTTCATGCCACAGATGCTGAGAACTTGGAGGGAGGGCTAGGTGGAAGCCAGTAGGCAAAGCAACTAGGCATGGAAGCTGGTAGGAAAGAGAGAAATAAGTAACAAGTATGTTTCTGACGAGCTTGAGAACCAGTAAGGAGCTGGGGTAGACTGAAGCTGTTGGAAAAGGAGAGACAATGGTGGAGAAGTTACTGGAATAACAAAAGGCTATTTTGAAAATCTCTCAGTGTGAGGATAAAACGGGTACGGGCTCTAGGAGAAAGCTGAGAGATTGTCAGATAAAGACTATTTTTGAAAAGTTGGAAGGAGGAAACTAGGTTTGGCTCAGCAAAACAAAGGGGGAAACTGGTGTGAATGGAAGCTAGGACTGACTGAATACTTGATGTGAGAAGAAAAGCACCAAACGCTGGAGACAAGAATATAGAGGTGTGTATGTGGAAAGAGGTAACTAGGAAATAGCAGTGTGTGGTATGAGATGCACCTTGAAGGAAATCAACTAGATGATTTTGTCCACAAGGACAAATTCCTCTTCACTTTTGTAGTTGAAGCTTGGGTCTTGTTGTTGTTCTGCTGTCAGCATATTTCTGTAAAAACACAGTAGCAAATTGCGTGATCTAACTAAAGCTATTCCCCTCAGTGTTTGGATACCTTGGAAATCGGAAAACTAGTGAAGTCTCTCTCTACTCTGAATTGCAGTAAATAAGGCTTATAAGTGTGTGCATAGAGCAGAAGTATTGACTAGCTTGCTGAGTGAATATGGTCTGTTCTTCGAGCTAGAAAGGCAAGGAGCTTTAGGAGATGCAATTAGACTAAATCATGATATATCCATATATGTGCCAGGGAGCTGAATTTGAGCTTTGTAGGCATCTATTTCAGTTGAAGAAGTCATGACATAATGCTGCCAGGCATACAAACATACTACTGTTCTTTCCTTGCCAGGCAGAATTATAGTGATAATTTGGATCAGGTAGACTTAAGATTTAAGAAGATAAGATTTGTAATAGTTTAGTGCTCCTGTTGAGTGGTGCTTTCGGGTGTACTCAACTGTGATGTTGAGTTGTTGCAAACTTAAAAAATGTTCTAAATGAAATGCCATGATCTCTTAACCTATACAGTCCATAAAGAATCTCTGTCCAGGCATTAGTGCTGTCAAGAACTGAGCCGTAATTTTAAATTTAACGAAGTGCTTCTGCAGTAACTTAGCTTCTTCCAAAATTTTCCTCCACTATTAAGCATGTCCTTTTTCCAATTTCTGTATTAATGGTTCTAACATCTGACACTTCTGCTGAATTTCAAAATAAGAATTTTTTTATTATTATTATGAAAGCTCTGGTCCTGATGAGTAGCAGGACTAGGGATGTTGCCTTATGAATATATATATATTTTTCACATAAACGCACACTTAAAAAAATAATACAGTTTCACAGAGAGGATTTGAGTCTATTATGTTTAACAGTTCAACTTTTTTATTGAATACCTGAATTAGAGAGGCCAGATTTTTTTAAATTTACGTATACAACTTTTTGGTCTCCAAGAAACTTGCTAGCCCCATGACTTTGTCCAAAAAATAAGTTCTAGCATGTGAAATTTTTTGCAGTTTGTCTGTTTGGTTGTGCTGAATTTCCCATCTACATGGCTCCTGATTCTTTCCATCTTTCTACTTTGCTGTCTAAGTGAGAGTGCTTAGTCACTTTCATGAATCTCTAAGCTTTGTTAGGAAAAGCCCAAATAAAACTGGGCAGGTACTAGTGAATTATAGAGATATTAAACTACTGTTATTCAGTCTTTTTTAAAGTATTTATTTTAGTTGTGCTTTTTTTATGGGTTTGGGGTTTTTTTTTGCTATGTTAATCCATGGAGCCTCTGCTAAAGTTACATGTTTTAAGTAAGAATATTGACCTGATTGTATTTAATTTTGAAAATGTTTTATAAGTGCCAATGTCTAATTTGTCAGATCTTTGCCAAGTTTTTAATCTTCAAAAAAAAAAGCAAAGCAGCCTAGATAAACAAATTGGATTTTATTTATAAAAATAAAACAGGACACTTAATCAAAACAATTTTTAAGGGCATGTTTGTTATCAAAACTATATGATATAGACAGCTGTCTTAATGAAAATAACTTTCTGTGCACCTAGAACATGTGCATATAAGTATTTAACTGGCTTTTTCACAGCAATATACTTCTATAAAATACAGATTTTTTTTTTTCTTTGCTACAGATCATTCAGCTAATGTAGGTAATTTAGAGTAACTGACCTTTCATGTAAGTAAACCTTTTGTGGCTACAGTGAAATTTCTTTTTTTTTTTTGAGGGCAAAAGCTGCCTATTTTTTGTTTTTATACCTTGGGCAAAACTTATTTGTAAAGATGTTATAAATAAATTTTCAGAAATAGTTATGGATAAAACAATACTTTTCTTAGCCCTGTGATTCAAGTAATACATGGAGCAGTAGATTGCTAGAACCAGTGCATGGAGTACTCTAGAGATCTATAAAAAAGCTTGGGAACTAAGATATTGGTGCTGATGCATAATAAAGCCAATTATATCTTCTTAAGCTTGCTGTTCATAACTTTTTGTTTAAGATGATAAAACAACTACTATTTTCTTTTCTTCTTTTTCTAATCTAATGTGTGAAGCTGTGACCACGGGTCCTCCCCTGCAGTTGCATACTTTTGCCCTGGCGGTCTTTTGATTAATGTGTATATCACACAGTGCTCACTCACATTCCAGCCATTTCATAGCCTAATGGAAAAAAGGCTGCAGCACTTCTTGCAATAGACGACTTTAAAAAAAGTAGTCGATTGCTAATTGATCTGCGATTAAAAAATGGACTTGTTCTGCAAAAGAACCCTGACATTCTTCTGTGAGTAAATGCAGATGTTAGTCATCTTCCGAACTTTTTTCCCTCAAGACAATCCTTTTAATAGGAAATGTCTAGAGATGGAGTCTTTTATTACCTGGCGTTCTTTTTTTTTTTTTTTTAAAGACCAAAACCAAACAAAAAAAACTTGCACCGAAATCTAATCTGTGATTTAGAATTCAGCAACAGGAACCTAGAGAGAGTTAGACATGTGTAAAGCCAGATTTGTGTGTGGGTTTATGTGTATGGGTTTTTATTAAACAAATGACTAGGAAATGGATTGCGAACTTTTGGGGAATATTTCATTTCACTCCTTTAACGCATGATTTCTCTTTTAGAATCGTGATGAGGGGAGGGTGTATTTGTTGTTTCATGGTGGGGGGAAATGGTTTGGTGTAGGGCTCTTGCGTCCAGCACAGATGAAGATTCAGTGCAGAAGGGAATTATACAGGGAGGAGAATACTGTGATAGTTTGTAAGAAAGGGCGACACAGAAGGAGCTAGGAAAGTGCTGAAAAGAAAATATGTAGAGGCATCTAGGAACAGGATGTCTTTGTTATAGATACAAAGTAAGATGTCTATCTTTCTGTATGTATTTATGTCTTATAGGGAATATGTATTATAAAGAATTGCGTGTTGTACCTGTGTGTATGTATTTGAATTTTCAGATATATATGGGGGGATAGACAATTCAGAACTAATGGAATAAAGTAATTTACACGTAGGAAGAATTTAGGTTCTTTTCTAATGCCTTGCTGGTTTTTGAATCTGGTAACAGTAACCAACAGCAGAATTTTGGATTGGAGTGGTTTTTAACTGAGCAAGTATCAGTAGGAGCTCTGCAATAACTGTTTTACACTACTTTTTTTTAATGCTTGAAAATAGTGCACTTCCTCAGACTTGAGAGAATCGGTTGCTGAGATGCTTTGGTAGTCCGCATACTCCAGGAGGCAAGACATTTGCCAGCTGACAACGTCCTATGTAGCAAATACTCTTGCTTATAGAGTGTATTTTAGCCTTCTCTCCAAACGGCATTTCCCCCTGTGTGATAGGCAGTATATTGTGTATGCAGTTCCCTAGTGAGACATTGGCTGCCTTAATTAGCATGGTGAGCTGCTCTGGATTTCACCTGTGGAATATCCTGCACAGCCAGTATCTGAGCTTTCTGTGCGCCTTTTGTACTGCTGCCCTTTGTTTCCTAGGTGGTTACAGGAAGTCCTTGACTTTTGGTGGGTAGGATGTTTTTATCGTGTGTGGAATGGGTTTGGAGGGTTTTTTATTATCTTTTTCTATTGTCCTGTAGACAGTAAAGTACAAGAGTAATAGCTCTGGGTTGTTTCCTTTTGTTATACAGAAGACTGACTTGCAAACTCAGAATTAAAAACATACATATAGATATGCTTTGTCCAAAATTAAAACCATTGAACTTGTTTGAAATGCTTATTTTATTAGGCTTTATGATTTTCACATGCCCATTTATCAACTATTTTAATCTTGTGCTCAACAAGTTTGAGTCTAGCAGTGTCTTCAGTGTACTGCTGAATTTGAGATTAAAAATAGGCAAGGGAGACTTCTTGTCAGAATGTATCCAGGTTAGTGATGAGTATCTACTGCGATTTTTTTTCATGTAAAAAAAAGCAACCTAACTGATGTCTTGATAGAATTCCTATTTTAATGTTATTTAATTAGCTCATAATGAATAAATGAAGGTTGCTAAAACTTAAAAATAATTCTCAAATCTGATATTTTGATACCAGTAAGGGAGTTTAACCCCAGTATCAACTGACAGTTTTAATATTTGGGATTTTCTTTCTTGTACATTTCTTTAAAATACCAGGATTCAAAATTCTAGCTTGCTTGAATTTATTAAAATAGAAGATAGCTGACCAGCCTCTTGTGGCAGAACAGATTTTTGATTTTTTTTTTTTTTTTTTTCAGATAATATGTGAGAATACATACATTATTTCAGGCTCAAAACATCCACTGTTTGCTTGAGGATTTCTTACCTGGGTTAATATGCACTATAGGTCTGATTCATATTCTTTGGTTTAGGTAGTTTCTCAAGTACTTAATCTTGACAAGGGATATACTTTGCAGAAACTCAGATTAGTTTAAAAAAGAAAAATGTAGATTTGTTGACAGTCTTTAAAAAGCACCTGTGAAGCATCAGATTAGTTCTTGAAACTCAAGAATGTGGTACGTGTGTAGTATTCTGCAAACATGTAGAAACTGGTTATTAAAATATGTTAAAATATTTTATGGTCCAAGCAGAACTCATAATCTCGTAGGTAAAAGCTGTGGACTTTCTTCTGATGCAGATGACTTTCAGAACTGTGACCATAGACATTTTGGTTTTTATCCTTACTTTTTTTATTTTAACGTGCTAAGACTGAGTGTAATTTTATGTTTAGAAATTGTGTAGTTTACTTACCTGACACTCATTCTATAAGTAAGCAATATTTAGTTGAGCTATATAATCTGCTGTATGTGGCAGATATGCATGTAAAGGTGTATCAAAATAACTGAATATTCAGTGCATCAAGATTGTTTTAGCAAAGGAGTTATTTTTATATTGCAAAATAGTACCTGTTTCACGTTTAGCTATACATGAGCTGCAATTATTGAATCTTTTACATATCAGTGATTTCTTTCAGAGAAGAACTTCTCCTGCAATAGGAATGTAAATTTAAACAGAGTATCAGCTTTTTTATTTCTTGTTTTACTGACTTGGGTGCCTTTTTTTTTTTTCTATGCAGGTATGTTCTGCTAAATCAAAGTGAATGATAGATAACTAGATAACTAATAAACTTGCGTACATCATTGCTGATTAAAAACTGAACAGTAAAAAAAAATTTGGAAAAAAACTTAATATAAAATTACTTGAATATGAATCTTGTTAACTCATACCTCATTTTATTTTGTTATTTCCTACCTAGAAGTGGAAGAACTATTAACTTCTCTTAAGCATATCCAGCACGTTTTGGTAGACCCTCAGAGCCAAGAGGATATCTCTCTCATTTTACAGCTTGTTCAAAATACTGATTTTCAGAATGCATTTAAGATACACAATGCTGTTACAGTGCACATGAACAAAGCCAGCCCTCCATATCCTCTCATCTCCAATGCACAGGAACTAGCACAAGAGGTATGTACAGTATGCATCTCTGTGATATATATGAAACCTATAATCATAGCTGTTGTTGAAATGCGTACTTGTCAAGCTTGTCTGAGTTATTGAATGTTGAATATGAAAGGGATTATAATAGTCACTGATTGCTGTATCTGGTTTTTCCAGATTTCTAAACAGTAACCACAAAAATATTTGGGGGATAAGAACGCCCTTTTTAGCATGGATAGATACGTAACAGAAAAGGCACTGTGTTTAAATGTAGGAAAAGGGAGAGATTATGAAAATCTTTTACCTTCAGTATTCTTTATTCCAAGCACTCAGGAGTTGAATTATTGAGTTCTCTGTTATTGTGACTTTCCTTTGAGTTGAGCCATGATTCTTAAATTAGGAGGCATCTCTAAAAATTACAACCATACTGGAAACAAGCATTTTGCTTTAAAGTGAGCAACAGATCACTTAATACTTAATTTCAGTGTTTTAATTATTGCTGTGATGGTCAGATTACACTTTATTTTGGTCTGATAGATGACAGCTCTTTTATAAGATCTGATCTATGTCTATAAAAGTATGCTTTAATAATTTCTAAAAAATTTACTTGAGCAGGATTTTTAACTTTAATCTTTTCAGTCAGATCATAACTGTTTGAAACAATTTTACCGTTTCAGCCAGGTTAACTACTTTGAGGCTTGTTCACTTGAATATAGGTGGGCAATACTTATATACAACAGCTTTATAAACATTAGTAGTAATTTACAGAAAACTAGTCAAATACCAAGTTGCTGTGAACAGAGTGAGTTTTCACTTGCAGCTGAATGCAGCCAAGACCCCCTGAGGGGTTGCTCAATAACTTTATCTTTGTTTTCCATGGTCTGGTGCATGTATATACTGCAGTGAAGTGTGGCTACGCCTTATACAGATATATTTGTTAACTTTAGCTCGCTTGAATACCAGTATCAGCGCAAGCATAGCACTGTAGTGTTCAGCAAAGCCAGATCAAAGGCTGGCTAAGTGCTCCAGTATTCACCCAGTGAACCAAACTTACCTGTTCAAAACTGGCTCAGGTACACCATTCGGTTTACCTGAGCCAGTATATAGCCGTTCTCCAGTTGCTCAAAGGCACGTTACTGCAATTTCAGTACGGCAGCAAGTTTGTTTTGGTTTTGTTTTTTTGAATATCTAGTTTTCTTTCTGCTTGAACCAGGTTTTTTTTCAACAGCTCTTTCCACGCTCCTTCCTGTTTCTAGACTTTAACCTTGTAAGTCAAGGAAAACAGCATTGTAGCAAGCTTGAAGTTCTTTTGCAGAAGAAATTACTGATTCTTGCAGGACATCATTTAAATGTTATCTAAAGGTGCAGTGTGCTGATTAAACTGCAGCTCAGGATTTTCCTGTTTAGATTTGTCAGTAAGACTGTGCCAAAACCAGACAGGAGTATTTTACATATGAGCTTCCTCCTGGCTTATTCATTAGCCTGTAGGCTTCTTCGATGTTTGCAAGCCTGAAGGAACCTTTTCAGTTAACTTCTGTTTATAAACTACTTCCTCAAACACCTATTTTACACAAACCTAGTTTGGGATTTCATTCAGATACAAAGCTAGAGTTTTTGAATCTTCATTTATGATACAGAATGTTATAGATTTTCCTCTTAAGCAAGCTGGTTTTTCCCCTTCGTGGATATTATATCCTTTTATTTGCTGCTTAATAGAAGGTTCCAAGAAGAAAATATGACTAGGAAAACTCTGAAGTCTGTTTTTGAACTTTCATATTTCTCTCCATCTTACCCTTACCTACTGCTCACCTTCCCAACACATTCTGCTCTTTTTTTTCAGGTGATTTGGTAAATCTTAAAATCAGAAGGTGATGCAAAGCCAGTTTTCTGTCTTAGCGATCTAAGAAGAAGGTTAAACATAAAGAAAATATTTCTTTAAAATTTTTAAACCAATAAAACTTTGTTATCACCCAGGAGACTATTACATAAAGGCAAACATATCACTACACTCGTTTTGATTCATCTCCCATCCCTGTCTTGTCCTGCCTTGGAATTCCTGAAAAGTCAATATATTGCACATGTTTGTTCCCATTTTCAGAGGTAATCTAGTTTCTCGGTGATTCAGCTTCTGGTGTATTTAAGTGACTTGTATTTTGCAATATGTTAAATAGCATCCTGAAATGATTGAGCTGGAAAGTCAGGATAAATATTTCTGTGACTGACAGAAGTTTCTCACGAGGAACACCTTGAGGCCCTCATTCACATCATTCTGTACTTCCTAGTCTTGCCTGAATAGAAGATCTTATGTTTGTTTTTCAGATCCTTTATTCCTTTTGGAAAGGCTTCTTATTTGTTATGGTAGCAGTACAGGAGGAAATTATTTCTACTTTAGGAGAAGTTGGTTTTGGTTTTATTTTGGTTTTGCCCTGACAAAGTGACTTATCTTGCATGCCCAGGTTTTTTTCTTGTACTATGATTTTTGGTTGTGTCTTTTGCTTTTTCCATCCCTAGACATAGGCATGGGAAGCTCCCCCAGAAAGCAATTTGTTTACTTACTTCAGGGTGTTTTTGAAAAGACATTTGGAAAAGCCCGGATTTAAGATACTGATAACATCTTGATGATAAAAGGCACTAGACATTACAAGAAAAAAAATAGCAGACGCATGCATAACATTAATTCTAAATGGCAGGTAATGTGCATATTTTAGTGCACAGGTCATCAGTGACAGTATAACTCTGAAACTGTTTTGGAGTGCATGTCCTAATTTAAAGCTACAGACAGGTTTTGTTTGAGGCTTTATGACGTGCAAGAGAACCAGTTCTAGAGCTCTGTACCTCTGTAGTTCTAACAGAAGACAGTTTGCAACATAGTTTCATATTGCAACATGAAACATCCTCCCTTTAAAAAAAAAAAAAGGTAAATTAATTAAACTACATGTTTGGAAGTGTATTTGGAGGGGAATTATCATTTGCTACACTGAACTTAATTAAAAAAAAATCTGTTTTCATTTACTCTTTAATTGATGGTTTGCTTTTATAAGACATACTGTGTTTGAACAGTGTGTTGTGAATGATTCTAAATTTTTTAATCTTTAACAATACATGAGAATGGAATGGTACATTTTTATTTTCTAGTCCTCTTTAGGAAATTCTTAAAATTAGTAGTACATTTGTACAGCTAACACTTCCCTCTAATTCTGATAAGCAGGCACCAACAACTCAAAGCTTTTTCCTTTTTTTTAAAAGAAGCTTTAATTGAATTAAAAAGGTGGAATGAAGCACTTGAGCTCAAGGAATTTATTTTAGACAGCTAGTCTGCATGTAATGTGGTGTACTCCAAGTCTTAAATAAAAATAGCCAGTAAACATCAAGTGTAATTAAATTGATTTTAAATCCATTTAAACTTGACCAAGATGGGGGCAAGGATTATGGCAACATAGTCTGAATCTTGACCTTGTAAGAATATTTGATGCAGCATTCAACACAGTTTGTAATTTTTGGCCTGTAACAGCACAAATCAAATACCTTAAAGATGTTCTTGCTATTAAATGTACTTAATAGGCTCAATTTATATAAGCTATGTCTCTAAAGGTTTTGGGCTTGCTACTGTTCACTTCAGCAAGTTCAGGCAATTAAATTATATCAGTACTTTTGAGAGGATGCACTGGAAGCTTGTGTCTTCTGGTGTAAGTGCAGTAGAATGTGTATGTATATTCTCTCTGACAGCCCTGCTCACCTGAGAGTAAACAACAACAGGATTTTGCAGATGTGGTTAAATTCTGAATGTCCAGTATCACTCCAGCGTGTGCCTCCAAACTGTGGTGTGTATAATGAAACCACATTGATAACTTTTGAGGGGCTGCTTGAGCTACAGTTAACATAATTAACAACAAAAACTAGGCCAGAGATTTATGAAAATATTATTATTGCCACATATTTAGTGTGGATTGCCTATGCTATCTGTAGTGTGTCACTTCTGGAATGACAGCTTACATTCAAATTTGTTCGTCTGATAAAACTATGGGATTCATTACCATGATTTACAAAGGCATCTGACATGCAGCAATACTGGTGTAATAAGCGGTATATATAGCAGCCTGAAGCTTTCCTAGTGCTTCATTAAATAAACAAATAGTAAGTGTATTTTCCTCCTAAAAGGTGAGGGAGGAACCATTAAAGTTTTGAATAATTAAATTACTCAAAACAGAAATTCAACTGGAATGAAGGATGTTCACCATACACAGAATGACTGGTTGGGCCTGGTTGCTTTCTTTTCACCTGTCAAATCCCCAACTTCTGACCTTGCATTCAAGTGGTTTTTTGCTGGCAGGACTTCTAAGTTGCTTTCTAAGTAAGTTTTCCTGTAAAAAGATCATAAAGATTGGATAAATAACACTTTAAAGCTTCTTGTAGCTTCAAGAAAGGAACTGAAAGTTTTTTATAGAAGAATCTCTTCTTTCAACATGGAGCAAAATTTGTTAGTGAAATATATCTTTTACAGTGTTCTGTCTGCTATATGGCACCCCAAAATTCAGGCTAAGCCAGCGATAATAGCTTCCTGGTCAATTCAGAAATATGACTGAAGTCAGGCCTCTGTGAAGCTGAATGCTTTCTGTTCTCTACGGTTTTAAAGAAATAAATTTTTTAAAAAAATAGTTCAAATCTGGCTTCTTGTTTGACTATTCTATGCTATAGTAGGTTTGTTCACCATTAGGCATGTTCTAGGGATGTCAGAAGGAAGGCTTTTGGAGGTTGTGCCAGGTTTATTGCTAAGTGCAAGTTGTTCCATGTGACAGTATTGGTTGGCAATGTAAGATGTTGCTCCATGGGAACAGTTCATCTAGTGGCTTTGCTGAAATTTAAAATTATTCTTACTGTTTTCAGTACTGTCATCTGGTAGCATCCAAGAGACCTGTTAGCACTTCTGTAGGTAATTACTCCTAGGATAGAGGCTCTTCAGACCTTTAGATGTTGTTAGATCACACAAGAAGCTTAATTATTTTCACTTTGGAACTTGTGGTTTCTTGATTCTCTGATCTTTCATTACCTCATCCTTAAGAGTAAAAAGCTCTTGAAAAAAATGTTTTCTATCCCACCAAAAGCTGCTGCTCTGATATGCGTAATCTACTTTTGATGTCTCTGGATTCATTTGGACTCGCGTGCCTTCAGTCAGATTAGGCCAGAGGATAATGGCTATGGAAAGCATCTTCAGCCTCACCTTTTGGATAAGAGGGACATCTCTACTTGCTTTCTCTATAAGCATACCAATATCTGTAAGAGATGATGGCAAGGCACGTTTGGTAGCTGTATGACAAGGCAAAACTTTGGCAACTGAAGCTACTTGAGCAAAAACTGTCCTTGTGTTAATATGGATTATTTTGAAACTACCCAAAGAAACTTGGTGTTCTGCGACCTTTTGAAGTTTTGACTCATACACTTTCTGAGGCAGGGGCTCCAGGATGCATTGCAAAACATATCTTGGAATCTTTGATCTTGCTGGTGGTGATAACAGTTTGGGTAAAAATAAACCATCTGCTTTTAAGGCAAAGGGAGGTTAGTCAGGTTAATGAGAAATGAGTCCGTTTTAAAAGACCCAGCATATTCACGTAACAGACTTCATTGAGACTGATTTCACTATCGTATTCCTTTCTAGAGTTTAATTT
The DNA here is from genome assembly GCF_009769465.1 of Tauraco erythrolophus. Lineage (NCBI taxonomy): Eukaryota > Metazoa > Chordata > Aves > Musophagiformes > Musophagidae > Tauraco > Tauraco erythrolophus. Next base: position 35,572,584 of record NC_141470.1, on the reverse strand, counting down.
TTGTGTGTGTCTTTGTGGTAGCTGAGCTCACTGCCAGTCTCTGGTATTGACAAATCTATGTGATGCACTGGATACCAGTTTAGATTTGGTAATTGTTGAGGCAACATATGCTGGAGTACTCCTGTGATCTCATTGCATGTTTTCCCAGTGTTTACCAGATTAAGTTCAGTCAGTTAGTGTAACAACTACATGTATTTACTTTATTTTCAGTAAAATGAATAATTGCAACTAGGGGTTTGTGCTTGAGTAGAGGAGGGAGGATTGATAAATCATTGGGTAGATTGAGTTTTACTACTTGATTTCTTTTTAGGTACAGAGTGTTTTGAAACCCAGTCACCATAAGGATGGGCAGGAGCTTAATGCTTTGCTGAATGCCCCTCACATGCAGGTAAAACAAAATGAAACTTGTAGTCTAATGGATGTATTTCTTGATATTGCTTTCACTATAACTTGGGTTTTTTTTGCAAATGTCTTGTGCGGACTTGGGCAAGTTTATTCTTCAACTCTGGGCAGATCTTTTAATATTTTTCTGTGGTGAGAAGTTTCCAACTTTTAGCAACCAATGGGAACTTGTAATCTAGTGTAGTGCATGATCGTGTGCAGCCCTTGCTACATTCTACATATATTGTAGGGTAATTTGCACACAAACAATGTAGCAGTAGATCAATACAGTCAGAGCAACACATGAGCTGCTTTGCTTATCTGTTTTTTTCTTTGACAACTGCTTTATGCTTAACATAGGGTGCACAAAGGGAATTTTTGTCCTGTGATGATGATGTAAATCCATGAGTAGTTTTCCCTGCAGTAACTCCTTATGTCTGTGTCCTCAGTCACATACATAGTAAACCAGTCTGATTTTTTTTTTTCTTAGAAAGGAGAACCTGTAAGTACAGTCACAATTGTGTGTTCAGAATTGCTTTTTTATTATTTTCCAATATGAAAAGAAAGCTTTGGCAAGTGGTAGATGCTACATAGCTGTGATAAATGATTTTTTTAATTGCTCAAGTCAATTTGCAATATTCTGTAACCTGCAAAGACTACTCAAATTGCAGAATTTCATTGAACTGTACTATTTTGTATACATACAAAGCATGAAATTTTCTGTAATTGAGCTGATTCTGTTTAATACTAGGCACTTTTACTGGCTCATGATAAGGTTGCAGAACAAGAAATGCAACCAGAGCCTGTGACAGATGAAAAAATTTATGAGAATGTTGGCGTATATGGAGGGGAGACGGTTAAAATAGTTCGCATTGAGAAAGCCCGGGATATTCCATTGGTAAGTACTGGTACTCCCTCAGTTATATGTAAAAGTAGTAAGCTTTTTTTTAATCCTTTGCAGATTGCTGTAAAAATTTGGAATTTGAACATGGAGGTGATGTTTAACTTGTAAATACTCTCCTTCCCTCCAAAATGAGAAATGGTCGTAGACAGTAATCTCACGTGTATCCTCATATAACAGTAGCTGTATTACCACTTAAAATTTGTACAACTTCTGTCAGCTTGGGTTTGGACAGGACTTCTTGACAGAAATCACTATCCCAAGCTTTGCTGCAGAAGAGCTCACAGCCTTGTGCCAACCACATATTTTTCTTTTTTTTTTTTTTTTAGGAACTCTCATCTTCTATTTTGCATCTTTCAAATAAGTGTTTCCTTAGGAATACATTTAAAAAAACCCCCATGAGTCTTATTGTGTGAAACAAATCAATTCTTCAATCTTTAGCGCAACTTGAAGAAATAAAATTATGGTTTTTTTAAACTGGAGCATTGGGTGTATGCACTCTTTTTCAATGTAGTTTCTCTGCTGGCTTGGAGTGTATACAATAGATGGCTTTGAGTTTCATATATATAATAAATTCAGAATGTGTTGCTGCTACACAGGGTGCTACTGTTCGCAATGAAATGGATTCTGTTATCATTAGTCGAATAGTGAAAGGAGGTGCCGCAGAGAAGAGTGGGCTGTTACATGAAGGAGACGAAGTTCTGGAAATTAATGGCATTGAGATTCGTGGAAAAGATGTTAATGAAGTTTTTGACTTGTTGGTGAGTTGGACACTTATTGTTTTCCCTGCAAAAAATGCTCATTTTACAAGACTGAAGCCTGTTGGCTCTGCTTGTCGTTTGTACTCATATTTAGTGTCAGCTTAAAAGTATTTTCATTCTGATAGCTAGCATTTATGTGTAGAGAGCCATTTCAAGTTTTATTTCTGATGCATAGTGCAATATTAATAACAGCAGTTATCTGCAAAAACGAAGCCTACAAACTTGAAAGAGTCAAGCTATCATCTTGAGACTTGCTTTAAATGATTTCTAAGAAAAACTTCGTTTAGCTCTGAAAAGCCATGATTTTCCTCTGTCTCTGGTTGAGTCTGCAGTTAATAAATGTGTGATTGTGGTAGTGTCTGGCTGGGATGGAGGTAATTTTCTTCATAGCAGCTTATATGGTGCTGTGTTTTAGGCTGGTTTTAGACTGAAACAGTGTTGATAATGCATCCACGTTTCAGCTGTTGCTGAACAGTGTTTGCACAGTGTCAAGGCCTTCTCTGTTTCTCACTCTGTCCCCTGCCCTCAAGTAGGCTGGGGGTGAGCAAGAGGTTGGGAGGGGCCGCGTCTGGGACAGCTGACCTGGATTGACCACGGTGATATATCGTGCCATATAACATCATGCTGAATGATAAAAACCGGGTGGTGAGTGATTGCCTTTGCATCACTTGTTGGGTTGGGTTTTTTCCCCTTCACTTATTAAACTCTCTTTGCCTCGACCCGTAAGCTTTTCTTGCTTTTAGTCTTCTGATTCTCTCCCCCATCCTACTGGGGAAAGGGAGTGAGTAAGGAGCTGGTGGGTGCTTAGTTGCTATCCGGACTTAAGCCACCACAAACTGTATCATGTGGGACCTTCACATGACTAGACTTCTTACTCTTTCCCTCCTGATAAAAACCTTTTTGTCTAGCAGTTTTCTAGTGTAGACTTTTTTCCTGTTTATTACACTTTTACCATTCATGACAAAATTATACCCAGTTCAAAAGCAGCGAGTCAAAACAACAGGCAAGAAATTGATCAGCAACTACTAAATGCAAAGGTACTCTCTCTCGAAGGCCCTGTGAGGTAGAATGTCAAAAGCTGGGAATTACCAGTATTTTCTGTTGCCCAATATTGCTCTTTTCTCATGATGTTTGCTGGCACCTATGGTTGATCAGTGTCCAAGATGGAACAGCTGGAACCTGCCTATGAATCCTTGGTCTGATTGCAGCAGGCAAGACCATTCTGTGAAAGTGAAAACAGATAAAAATGGCAATTTTTTTAATAGTTAATTTATAACTTTGATACAAAACATTGGCAGTATCCACTAGACACTAGCACTTATTTAGGAGGGTCTTTGGGAAAAAAAGAAAGATAAATATGTTTAGTAAATCTTTGAATTACTTAGTAGATCTATACTCTATAGATGAATCAAAATCAGGACAAAGACCTGGATTCTGCTGTAGAATCATTGTTGGGAAGAATAGGCAGCAATATTCATAGATGAAGTTATCTTATGCTACAGTAAGACTGTGGTTTTTAATGGACAATTTCTACCTTTAGTTGGATTTTTTCTGAAATTTGCTGTTAGAATGTTTCCGCGTGGTATGAGGTCAAGTGGAGGGAAGTAGACACAGAAATATGGGGGGTTTATTTTTTTTAAAGCCATTTAAAAAGATTCTTATGGTTATTTGAAAAGCCTTCAATCTCCCTGTGTGTTTTGGATCAGAGATATCTGAGGTTCTCCATGCTATGTAATTGTCTCCGTTGCCATCTGTTTTTTGGTTGGTGGTTTTTTTGGTTTTGTTTTTGCTTTTTTTTTTAAAGCCATATCTAGCTAAGTCCTTCCTATGCTGAAAAGAGTTTTGTAGATGCTTGACAGATAATTCAACTCTGGTAGTTTTGTTCTCTGCAGAGAGCTTGTTCTGCTCTTGGGCAGCTCCTGCAACCTAGAGTTACAGAACAAAAGATTTAATACCACAATACATTGACATAACAGCAAATTACTTGCTGAAAAAAAAAAAAAAAACAACCAAAAAAACCCCCACACCTATGTGGTTTTTAACATATATTTTTAAAAATCATTGATTTAAAGTAACATTTTTAATTCCTTATATGTTGTCTTTTTATTTTTGTAATGTGAAAGTGAAGCTTTAAAATGCTGTAGTCCCCAAAAAATACTTAAAACAAGCACAGGAGAAGGAAATTACTTTCCTTCTTAATTTTACCTCGGCACTTGCTACTCAAATGATAATAAACTGTGCGTGAGTTTAGACAAGACTATTCCCATGATCGCTGTGAAATTCTATGCATTCCTTGTGGACTATGAATGCTGACTGAAAATCATGGCTTTTCCTTTCCTGAAGCCTGATCACGTTGTGCTCAGCTGCGTTTATTTTATTTAAGCCTTAGATCTGAATTGTTTAAGATACCTGCGTTCGCTTTGGTTTTATACAGCATAAATTGTTGTGTTATGGTTCATGGAATGATGCACAGGAAGTGAGGCGCATGTTGACCTTGTCATGGGTTGCCACTTGCATTTTATCTAGATATTCTTTATGCAAACACACTCTGTATACAGAAGTATGAAAACAAATAAGAATTCTTTAAAGCCAGGACATTTATTATGTGCTACTTTCTTAGTAGGAGTGACTGCAATATTGATATTAAGTGCTTTACAGATGCAGTATTTGAGTGTGTTAAATTTTTTAACAGCGTTTTGTATACTTTAATAATCTTAACAGCATTAAAATTGTAATAGAAGTGTTTAGATTTGCAAACACTGTTCCACTTTAATATTTTTATAAAATTGCTTATCTTTTATATATTTTTTCTTCCCAGCGTAGATGCACTTGTTGGTATTTTTGAACAGAACAAGACAATATTATTCTCTGTTTCTCCTAAGTCGCTGCTTGACAAAATAGCAGCTGCTCCATTTCAAATAAAATAGTTTATGTATAATCAAGAATGCTAGGCTTTTAAAATCTGAATATCAACATTTGGCTTTCTAGCCTGTCACTGAATCACTGCATCTGTATCTGAACTATATGTTTTAAACCAGTTAAGGGCTAGATGATGTGTTGTTAGGAACTGCCTTTTATGAGCGTTTTTGAAGCATTTTCTGAAATATGTTATTTATTAAAATTCTTAGCCTTAAGCTATATTTTGATACTATATATGAAGAGTCTATTTTTTGTCTCAGGCCGACATGCATGGTACTCTGACCTTTGTATTGATCCCCAGTCAGCAGAGCAAGCCACCTCCTGCGAAGGAGACAGTTGTAAGTAGCTCTACAGAAGTTCTTGAGCTTGGTGCTACTTAGCTTGTTTTACCAATAATGTGCAGTTCTGTAGGTCATTTACACTGTGGAACAAAACCAAAGCTTGATTATTTAAGTTGATTTAATTGTTACCAGGCTAGCACCTGAATTAACTGTTGAAAATGATTGATGGTGTTAAGCTGAAACTCTTAGTGTGATTTTGACTCAGTTTCTCAAATAGTAAGAAGTTATAAAAGTGGAACTGCCTGTGGTTCTGAAATTCTATTTTGAAATTCCCAATTTCTCTATCTTTTTATGTATGCATATATAAAAAAAAATGATTGAAGGAACTTGCAAATACACTTTGGGAGGAAAAGTTTGTGTACTGGAAACTTTGTTCGTTATCTTTTTAGATAACATACCTTTCTTGCCACAGCTTTAACAGCTGAACAAAAACATTCTATGATTAATGGCTGGTGACAAAGTAAAGTATTTTACAAGTGAAACTTTACCTGAAGCCCAGCAAATGGGTTTCAGTCTGTGTATTTAGTATGTATTTTAAACAAATCAGAATATCTCTGATACTTTTTGAATGCAGAGAACTTAAATCGGTAGTTCAGGGGTTTTTGCCTCCTGAAACAGTGAAGAAATTGCATAGACCTTAGAATTAACAAGAGTTAAATTCAAGCCTTCACCTCTAACCTAGCACAAATGTATCTTTTCCGTTGCTAACCTAGGGTAATGATTCCATTCCAGTATCTCCTGTGTGTCCCGGGTGAAGCTTCCATTTTATAGAGTCTTTGAGTTTTTGTATATCAGAGTTCCACTGCAATCGCAGGAAGATAGGGTGTAATTCTTCAGAAGTCACAGGTGTTATTTCTTCTGTTTTTACATTTGATCTCCCACAGATACATGTGAAAGCACATTTTGACTATGATCCCTCTGATGACCCTTACGTCCCCTGCCGAGAGTTAGGCCTATCTTTTCAAAAAGGAGATATACTCCACGTGATCAGCCAAGAAGATCCAAACTGGTGGCAGGCTTACAGAGATGGAGATGAAGATAATCAGCCATTGGCAGGCCTTATCCCTGGTAAATAAAGCTCTAGAAAAAAGTTGACAGCTAGTTGTTCCCATAGCCACAGGAGCAATATTCTGATTTTCAAAGACTCGTACACCCTTAAATATCCATTGCCTGAAATATCTGTGGCCTTGAACCTTTTGCAACAGAGCCTGCAGTTGGTTATGCAATTCACTTAAAAGATTGACCTTTTAGAGACACCTACATGTTTAGATGTTAAATGCAGAGTAAAGTTACAGCTTCCATGGCAGTTCACCTCTTGAGCTGCTTTCCTCTTCCTTTTCTACTCCACCTTGGAGACTGTGGATTCATAGTTCCCTCTGCTGGCTACGGCAGAAACATGGGACTTCAGCCTACTTGTTCTCCAGAGAGGAGATCAGCTGTCAGATTTCTTACTATGTCAAGTAGCGTATTTGAAAAATGTGTCTTTTTTGTGGTAGCTTTTCTGCCTATTTTCACTTAGCAAGGAGCTTCAGTTACTTGTAAGTCATGCTTCCTTTCTAACTTTTGGGGACCTTTGAGTAATACAGTTTTCAGACATTGAAGTCAGTATATAATTTTTGCATTGGAATATGTATTGCACTCTAGTCCGTTAAAGGTCTGATCTGTTAAACACAGTGAACAAAAAGACTTTTCAAAATCCATGGAATATCACAGTTACTTTACGCCATTTGAGTAAGTTGAGAGGAACACTGATTTAATTATAGGCTAATCTTTTTCAAGCTGAAGTTCAAAAGATTTAGTGTAAATAGAACATGTTTAACATGCAAAAATAATTAGCAAAACATATCATCATAGTGGGGAATATAGTCTTTCCAGTAGTTTTGGTTTACCAAGCAAAACTATCCAGAACAGTACAAATGCTCTGCAAGACTGTCTTGATGAATATATTTTCAAAGCAATAAACCAGCTTCTCAGCAATTTTAATTTCTCTTCTTAAATTTCTCTTATGTCTATTCTACTAGAGCCTTCAGAGATTTAAAACCTTAGGAAAAAAGTAAAATTAGTAAGTCATTACAAAAAAAAAAGTATGGGAAATGGTTTCTAAACATTAACTGCTTTTGTACTTTTTTTTTAATGCATTAAGGAAAAAGTTTTCAGCAACAAAGAGAAGCAATGAAGCAAACCATAGAAGAAGATAAGGAGCCAGAAAAATCAGGTTAGGTATATGCTTTCCAAGGGAAAAAAACCCTAACTCTTAGAGGTGCTAATTAGTGATATCTAGAACCTTGTCATTGTAGGGTTGCAGAAAATTCTTCTATTTTTTTAACACAGGTGGGATAACTCTTAGAAATTCTTAAAGTAAATAGAGATCTGAATTTAGCACTTTGTTGTATAAATGACATGTTTTTCCATAACTTATGTGCAATGTAATTGGGATGAGGGAGAGGAATTTGCAAAACCCCTTTTTTCTTAAAGAATTTTATGTCCCATGACTCAGTTGAAGCCCTTAGCATGCAACATTTGCTTAATACGCCAAATGGTTGCAATGAAATGAAGAATGTTATGCCCTTTCAAAGCTGCAGAATAAATTTCCCACTTTAAAGATCCAGATAGTAAGTGGGATAAGAAACTTTTTACTCTGAGTATTTGATTGTGATTATTTTTATTTTGATTAGGAAAACTCTGGTGTGCAAAGAAAAACAAAAAGAAGCGGAAAAAGGTTTTATACAATGCAAATAAAAATGATGGTAAGCAACATCTTTTGCACAGCACGTGCACTTACAAGCAATTGTAAAAGCTTCTACAAACAGCCTTGTGAAAAGAATGCTGAAATTCAGGATATGATATTAGAAATACTGCCTGATGATGTTCTGTGTGGGAGCTGTGGTATGGTTTGTAATAGCATTTAGTGAAAGATGTAAAAGAGGTGGCAGGATTTGTAGGCTCATTGAGTGTCTTTAACATTAAAGACCAGATGGTGGGGTGAACAAACAGGTAGCTTTTTAGGCATGAAAGCACTCATGATTTTACAATGATGAACCAGTGTATTATGGTTTTGTAATATCATCTCACTCTGTGTAATTAGGTTTAGTAAATGAAAACTTTCTCCATAGAGAGTTTGTAGGCTACTTATACTATATTCTTCAAAAGTACTTTGGGACTGGAGTGATGATTTTTGTTGTTGTTGGGCATAAAGTGTTATATTCTTGTACTAGAAACTTGTTCCTTAGCAAGAAAGTTGTTTCCTGAGTTTATGCTACTACTTATATCAGTAGTAAGTGGAAACATGTTTTCTTTCTCCGAAAAAGAGAGAATCATCTTACTGGGCAAGTGATGATCTCTGGGGTTCTGCTGCTTTGGTGACTTGCATTTACATGCTGGGCAGAGTCAGGAGCTGCCTGAAACTTGATACTGCATGACAGGCAATACATGCAACTAGCAGTAAAGTATGTTGTGACTCCTATTATTTCTCTCTCAAGATTATGACAATGAGGAAATTTTGACCTACGAGGAAATGTCATTGTATCATCAGCCAGCAAATAGGAAACGGCCTATTGTTCTGATCGGCCCACAGAACTGTGGCCAAAACGAATTGCGGCAGAGGCTTATGAATAACGAAGTGGATCGCTTTGCCTCTGCGGTTCCCCGTAAGTTTGACTGGCATGTATGATTGCTTATTCCAGACATTGTCTGCAGACAAATCCTCTTGTGTTGAACATAGTCATTTGGGGGTTTTGAGCAGGATATAGTCAACTCCTGGATAAAGGACAAGGAAAGTTCATCTTTTTGTGGCAAAAAGTAGCTTTGGTAAGTCAATGCAAATCCAGTGTCCCAACATGGTGTTACAGAGGTATTATAAGACATACATGTATTTATTTGAATAAAATTGGAATGAGTTAGAGAAGTTTAAAAAAGAAACTGGTACATTGGTCAAACAATTTTTAACCTACATATCTTACATAAATTTATGTTTAGTTGGCTTTAGTGCCTTCCCAAACCACTTACATTTCAGTGAATTTTATATTTTTAATGTCTAATGTACCCTATAGTAGGTTTACAAACAGCTTAGTAATATTACTTGTTATAAATAACTAATAGCTGTTTTCATATCCAGAATGCAGCTGCACGGGTGAAGCTATGCCTTTCCTAGTTAACTGGGGTTTTTTTCTTCTAGATGATATAAACCAGAACTCTAAATGTGCGTTCAGCCTTTGGCAATTTTATCTGTCTAGATGTATTTATTGTAGAAAATAAAATACTTGTATTTCTTGGGCATTTCACATGCGTTTTTTTTTCTTGGTTAGCAATATCCCTCGTAAGAGAAATACTTCTCTTCCTCGGTTCTACAGGTGTATCACTGTCTCAATTTCTTTTGTCACTCTTGTTTGTAGATACTACTCGGAGCAGGCGAGAGACTGAAGTAGCAGGCAGGGATTACCATTTCATATCCCGACAGGCATTTGAGAGTGACATAGCTGCAGGGAAGTTCATCGAATATGGAGAGTTTGAAAAGAACCTCTATGGTACTAGCATAGACTCTGTGCGGCAAGTGATCAACTCTGGCAAGATATGCCTTTTAAACCTTCATACCCAGGTATGGTAAAGCTGTTGCCTGTCATGTTTTAATTTGGTTTATATAGATTGAGTGTGCTTTCGTGGTCCGTTTTCATATTTATTCCAAGTTTTGTTTCAGTGGTGTTCAGTTGATTCTATTTAGTGTGTTATGAATAGAACCTTCTTATTCCTTGTTCAAAAATATCCACATCATCTTTATTTGTGCTAAAGGTAAAAGGAGCCTTGGTTTCCAGATGCTTAAAGCTGGTGAGAACTATCTGAACTGAAAAATTATTTAAAATAAGATTTGTATCTCTCAGCCTTCTGATAACTCTGTAAGCTCTGATTATGGAGATAGAAGAGACAAACTACGCATACAACCTTGTGGAAAAAACAAACTACATCTTGGTTCTTTTTATTTCCTGTCTCTTAATATAAATGTAACCTACTCCCCCCAAAAAATGCTAATCATACAGTAGTAGTGCATCTGATACCTTGTATTTTAATCTGCAAAACACAAAAGGTTAAACTGTAGTATTTGAACTATAGTATTTAAAGACTTTTCTCTGTTAAAAACTGATATAATTCCTTAGCATTGTAAGGAAACATACTTCGGTGTAGGTGACCTTTTTTTTTATGGTTTTGGACACCAGAAGACATGTTTCTTCAGTTTAGTTATGAAGAATATTCTTGAACAAACGTAAATGTTCAGGTTCCATGAAGCTGAAGAATGTTGGAATATCAATTTTGTGTTGAGTTTTGCATTGAATATGTATTTTGTTTTGACTGAACCCTGAGTGGTAATGGCAATACTGTCATGGTTAATTATACTGCTGTTAATATATTGTACAGTTGTCATTGTGTTTGAAGAGTATATTATAAATTATAGCCTGTGATTAACGCATTAGTAAATGCCTTTTTCATGGGTGGAACTGTTAAATATTTAATAATTCTATTTCTCCAGTCACTGAAGACACTACGTAATTCTGACTTGAAGCCGTATATTATATTTGTTGCACCTCCTTCACAAGAGAGATTACGTGCTTTATTGGCCAAAGAAGGGAAAAACCCAAAGGTAATGTGTCTAACACTTCTCTGGCACCATGCTGCTTTTTATTTACAGATCTGGAATGCTTTTAGTAAAAAAATTCTTATACTCTTTCTTTGAAATTGTGAGATGGTAATGGTACTGACTATACATGGGAAGCAGTGTAGTTGAGGTCTGTGTGCTCCAGGTTAGTAAGCAGACCGTACTAAGGGAAGGGCTCAGGATGCTTTCACCTGCCTGAGTGTGAGAGGTATGAGGCAAGGGAATCCACTGCTAATTCAGTAATCCTGAGGCACAATGTCTCAGTTGGGGTCCTTGCATTTTGGTTCAAAAATATGACCCTTTATTTCAAAACTGTGGAAAACTCCACTTTGTCTCCAAGTAAACATGAGAGTAATTATTATTGTTTTTCTTTTGAGAACTTATCTGCCACTGGAAAAGCACTTGCTTGAAAATGTATTCCAAAACTCTTCAGTTGAAGTTATTTTTATCCTTGATCCTGTGGGATCACTTTTCATTTTTCAATCAGAGTTATGTCAAGATCTCAGCTTATCCAGATCATTTAAATGAGAAGTTAGTTCTGCAGAATGGAATCGAAACCCGTAGATTAAACCAGGATGTCTGAAAGCTCAGAAAAGGTCCTTATCAGCTTGTGAGATGCAAAGTGTTTATTGCTAGGATAATGAAATATGTTGATCTTCCACTTTTAACTGAAATCTACCCTACAGTGACATGCAGAAGCACTTTGCCACGATAGTATTTTCACAGTACTAATTTAATGTAATACTGTTCATACTGAGGAAGAACAGTCTTCCCAGCATAACTCGAAGGGACTCCTGATATGGCTGTTGGTCAGGAATTGGACCGCACTGTGTTCTGTGCCTGTGTTGTTTTGATCTTTTTTGATGCAAGGGTGATGTATGCCTGGATGTAAGATCTAAAAGTCTCTTAAAAGTCCAAGCCTTGAAACAAAGGGATTTTTTTTTTCTTTCTTGCATGTATGCCTGTATGTGGCTTTGATTTTTCTTAAGTGTCTGTAACGCCTAGAAGAAAAATCTTGAAGGCCTGAAGTCTCTTTTGAAAATATCCTCTTTAGAAAATTATCCTAAAAATTATACCTGAATATTCCTTTATATAATACAAAAATAATCTGCAGAAGACAAAATCAAACACACTTTTAGAATCTAAGTGTAAAAAAAATTCTGAGGTAAACCAAACCATTTCTACTTCTTCCTTTGCATCATTTATCTACATCTGCAATATTCTTGCTTTTGATGTATTCCCTTTCAGCTCCCAAATTGCGTTTTCCTTTTTTTCTGCAATGTCATTTACCTGAAGCTATGGTGATTCAATCAACTTAAATGTTTAGCTCTCGCTGTGGTTCTCATTGCTGTTTATTGGTGAAAATATTTCAATGATGGCTGTGGCCTTTGGCTGGCTGATGTTTGCTGTGCTACATCTTCGGCAGAATGTTGTCTTGTTCTACACCATTCAGGCTTTCTCTCATACTGTCTCTGCCATCTCCAGTCTTTCTCAGAAGGGTAAGGGGCTTAGCAACCTAACTTATTTCTCAGAAGCATGCTTTAAGAGCCTCAGTAAGATGAACGTTATAAAATGAGCAGTGCTAGATCTTCTTCATTTACTTCAGTCCAGGACAGTTATTTACTGTTTGGCACTTAGGGCCAGTCAGAAGGGATTGTCTTGAGTGCCCTTAGCTTTCAAATAAGTATCATGGTTCAATGCTATTGTAAGCTTTTCAATAGCTGATAGCAATATCATGAAAATTTGTGTAGAAGGCTTTTCTGTGTCAAATTGTTACCTTTCCCTACTCTGTTGTTGTGGGAGAGAGGCTTATGCACACACACTAACTCTGCGGTTTTGGTTGCAGCCAGAAGAGCTGAGAGAAATCATAGAGAAGACGAGGGAGATGGAACAGAACAACGGCCACTACTTTGATACTGCAGTTGTGAATTCTGATCTTGATAAGGCATATCAAGAGTTACTTCGGTTAATAAACAAACTTGACACAGAACCCCAGTGGGTGCCCTCTACCTGGCTACGATGAGAGAGCAATTCCAAAGGATAAATGGACTTCAATCTAGTAATCTTTCCAAGGAGATCGTGTGTAGGTCTGCCCGATTCTAGTGTAAATGCGTGTGAGCTCTAGACTCCAGTGGCTGCATCCTTTGCCAGTGAAATTGCGTATTGTTGAAAAAAATACGCTAATCAGCTTGTGAACTGATTTAACTGATCTAAAGATTGTCCGAGTTTTCTTTGTCTGTGGTCTTGAAATGGACCTTGTCAGTACTAAATTCTAAAGCTTTAGATAGATTTTTTTTCTAGCAACTACTTTTATACATAAATCCACCTTTTTTACCTAGAATCACCTTTATGAAATCAAAGATTTTAAGTGTGTGTGTATATATATACAGTCCATGCTGTCACATAGTTATAAATATGAATGTTATTTAACACTTAACTTAATGACTTTGTGCAACATGATGGTAGTTCAGGAGTATAGTTCTACAGATCATTGGGCAGAGAAATAATCTACACATGAAAAACGTTAATATTGAGAAATCTCTTCTGTTCAGGAATACACAGAATGAAGATAGTCTGGAGCTGCCCTGTGAGGTTTAAGTTACTATTTTAATTCTCAAACATTCCACTTTCTAATAGCACTGTAATTGGAAAATGTGTATAATGTAAATATTTCAATCCTTGTGTCTTTTTAGTCAGACCTTTTAAATCAGATTTGACTGCACATTAATTTTAGGTCCAATCAAAGGTGAATATTATATTGATCTTTTAGATGTGATATTTTTATGGAATTTTCTTTAAAACATATTGACTGACTGGAGTCACTGTTTTCCACAGATCTGTAGAGATCTTTAGGAAGGCAGAGGTTATATTTTTGTGAAAAATACATAGTTGTAAGACATGCTGCTTAAAAGTCAACTTAAGTTCTCATGTTTTATAACAGAATACTGACTAAAATAGACTGATGTGGTGAACATTGGAAGATAGTGCGGGTTTTTAATCTCTGCGAATGGTTCATCTTGTGGCTGTTGGTCTAACGGATAACTAACTGGAATTAAAATAGCTGAATGTAGCTAACTTTTATAAATGAGCATTGTAATTCGCTAGCCAACATATTGTCCTGCATTTGCTTAGTACTGCAGTGAAAGTATGCGTAAAACACTGGTAACTGACTGAGAAGTCACAAGAAAGGGGAATATTTGTAATTGTTAAACAAAAAACTTGAAACAAGTGAACAAAAGGCAAGGTCTGTCTGTATTCTACTATGTTCCGCAAAGCAAATGAGAAGATCTCTGCAACCTCAAATCATTCTGAGCTGTGAAGGTTTAACTACTAAGGCTGTGCATCTGCAGTAGGGGCTGTTCTATCACTGAGGCTAACTTAATGGTAGTATCTTGGCTGTTTTGGCTTTGGGTAGCACAAGGAACCTTGACTGTGAATATCCCTTAATTTTAGCCATAGTGTGTCTTTGTTCCTACAGGTAAAACACTGGAGTTACGTCAATGTGTAGTTCACTCCTGTCTAATTTTGAAGGATGAAAAAGTAGTTTATTTTCCTCAATTCTGTCTTGCATATATTCTTTCTTCAGATGTTAATGGAACAAGTTCACACCCATAGTTAAACAGGGAGCTCGAAGTATACAGCAGATACAAAGATACGTCAGATAACTTTCCTAGTTACTGAGCTAACGTTCAGTACATTTTTGTATTGAAAAATGGAAGTATAGAGTGCATTCCTGTCTTGTTAGAAAGCAAAATTATTTGCTGGTTTAATTCGTATTTAGGGCTGAAAGCAATTAAGCAATTAGTGGGGATAAGTAATGACCCTTCATTAAGAAAAGGAGTTGGAAACTTTAATATCTTTAGTTCAATTCAGTGTTAGAAATAATAATGTGCTAGCTGTTGGCCTAAGGGCTGGATATTCAAAATAACGCTTTTTGCCTCACATTGCAGGCACGTTCTCGGTTTAGTCCGTAGTTTGTCAACTACAAAGTTCAGGTATATTGGGTAGTCAGTGTTTCATAGATGACAAAGTATTTTATCAATTCTACCCTTTTTTTAAGAAAGATTATTGTAGATGTGTTAGGCTTTTTGGTATTGACTGTTTCATAGTTGGACAAGAAGGTGGAAAGCAGTAAAATGTGTCTGTTAAGGGTAACCTAGCTCAGCTACGTAGGTACTGTCCAAATTCTTGCTGTCACAATCAGCTCAAGATGGTTGCTGAACCCCCTTAGGTATTCAGTGTTGATAGGCAGCCTCAGTCACAGTAAATCACGCCATTAACATATTTGGCTGATGTTTGTCTCCCCTGTTTTTCCAAAATGGTGTTCAGAAGCTGTTTTTGCACAAGTAAGCTTTTGAATGTAGACTTGATGTTGCTTGAAGTTCAGCTGTGCTCTCTTAATTCCCAAGGCACGCATGTACTCGCTGACACCCATGCGGAGAGGTGCTGTGGTAGTTTATAACCATTGTTAGCTTTGTCACCTGCTGAAAGGAAGGGCTTGAGCAGCACTGAGAAACGTACCTGGCTGTCCATCTGCTGCCAATTTGGACCTGGAGCTACCTTGTGTAAGAAATGATTCTGCCTTCTTTAATGAACAATGTGGTTTTATTCCCTTGAGAGTAAAAGAGACTATGCAGACTTCACTGGTGAAACTCTTCAGCTTTATCACAGGCTTTGTAGTGAGCTGTATCAGACTGAAATGAGGGTATCTGCATTTTTACCAGTCCAGATATAATTTAAAAAACAAGTTAGCTGAATTGCATAAAGGAAGTTTTGAATGTAATTACATGTGACTTTTAAAAATACAAGATGTGGGGTTTAATGCCTTAAATAATTAAGGTAACTTTCCTGAGACCTGTGGTTAGCCCCACATTGTACTTTTATACATGTATCTGCACTCTGTATTTTGAGACATGAACTGCACACTAATGTAAAAATGTAAAATATTTCTAGATTTAAAATAAATCACTGTACAATTTTACTTCTTGTAGTGGATTTGGGAGTCGCCTTTCTGCTGTTTTGCTGAATGTGTGAAAGATGCTGTTGACCCATCATTGCCTCAGAGGAAGTTCTGTGTTTCTTCTGATACCATGCATCCAGTGGGAGAGGTAACATATCCTCAGATCTACAGCTTCTCTCTTTCAAGCTGGACTCTTACAAGAGAGTATGGACTTATTCAGCTGTGCTGCCTTGAGCTTCAAAAGAGAAGAGAAATGGCCTTGTGCTTCATACAATTATAAAATGACTTTTTAAAGGTGTTAATAGAAATCAGTTTCCTTGTACTGACCCTGCATCTGCAGTTAAGAGCTGGAACATGTTCAAAACGAGGTGCTTGCCTTGAAGAGACCAGTAGTACTAGAGACAATGTGCTGGTATTACCACCTATGGCATGTGTTTAGTTGCCGATTGCAAACCAATGTCTTCAGGAGAACAGCTCTTCAAACTGAGCAGCATTTGGGGACAGCCTGCTTATCAGCCACTCTCCTAGGCTCCCGTCATCAGCAGAGGACAGGGAGATTCACAGCAAGGATGGACTACTGTACAATCAACCCTGCTTTGCTTGTCAGCCTACTGGTTGCAATGAAGATTTGGAGCAATGTGGATCTGGATAGTTGAGAACAGTTTCTGTGTGCTTGTGGCAGGAGTGGGCCACTTCTCCTTGGTTACTTTATCTAAAGCAGTAAAGGTTAAGTGAACATGGGCACAGCTGGAGAGCGATGTGCCCACTGTGGATTCTAAGTTGGGGGTAGGGCATGAAGTGAAGGTTTTATTTTGAAATCAACGCGACAAGCTTTTAAGACCACTATCTTCTAGCAACTTGAGCCAGACACCAGATGTTTAACATTTAAAAGTTTTACTTGTTTCTAGCACAGACAGTACACAAGTTGGCAGAACCTCTAATAAAAACCACGTATGTTTTAGGCCAATGGTAACAATCGTGCAACAAAAATAAATCACAGAAGACTGTGGATTTCATCAACCAGTTAGAAAACTAGAGTTTCTTTTACTGACATTTAACTTCAACTGTGCCAATACCCACGGTTAAGCAACTTGAACAGTGATAGTTCAGCAGTAAAGAACATTACATGCATCTCTCTCCCTAAATAACATTTTCCTCTGCTTGCACTAGAAACGGGAGCAATTAAACAGGAATCTGATTAGGCAAATCCAGAGCCATCCTGGAAAAAACACAGCTAAGGACAGTCATTCCTACTAAATGAAGAAACAGGCTGAACACGCAATAGGCTGCTTTCCAGACAGTAAAGCACCTGACTCATTTCTCATTTTCCTCTCATGCTGCAGTCAAGTTCCCAGATTTCTAATCTCCCAGGAGAAATCCACAATCCATTCAACTCAAGAATTATACACCAACTGAGAAGCCACATAAGTATCATTTAGACAACATGTCCTGATTTATATTGCAAATGGATGTTATGCATTCTAGGTCCTCTGCTCCGCAAACAACTGTGCTGGGTTACTCAAAGAGAAGGTCTTCATCCTTCTCTTCTGCTAAGAGATTGGCTGGTTCGTGTTCTCCACCAGCAGCCCTCCGCAGCTCCCGTTCTTTCTCAGATTTTTCTTTCAATACTTTTTTCTTTTCCTGGATCTTCTTTAACCTGTGAATAGAAATGTGGACTATCTGTGAAACAAATATGTTTTCATAAAACAGGATAGCAGCAAAGATGCCATATAGCTTGTATGTGATAAAGCTGCGTGGAGAAGTTCCCCGGGAAATGAAAATCCTGTAACAAATGGCAAAAAGCTTCTACTTTTAGCTGCTGCCATTGAAAAAACTTCATCTCTGCAGATTAACTCATTTTTTCGTCCAAACTATAAATTACGTCCTTGACCTTAAACACTGCATTATACTACTCTGCTTGTCTTTAATGAAGTTAATTAACTTCTTTAATTCATTTCAGGTTTGACATTTTTGCTTCAGGTAGCCCAGAACACTGACCTCTATGGCAGAGGTGTCCTTAAAGCGTAACACCTTGGTGTACCGTATTACATCATTCCCTCTGGAATGATAACGACAGCTACGTACAACCTAGTGGTAGGGATTCTTTTGTAACTTTGAGATAAGTAATGGCAGATCTCCAGGTGCCCAGCTCTGGAAACTCAATGTGAAGTAAGAACCATGTCATGTTTAACAGTGTCCACGCCAGATTTGGCAAACAGTTCTCGTAAGTCCCTTCTGAGGAATGGTCTATTTGAGAAAAAGAGACCAGTCCAGTCTTGTGTTAGATATTTACCTGTAGAATTCCTCTCGTTCTCGTTCATCCAGTTCTGTGATGATATAAGAAAGAGTACGCTCGATCCTGGGAATAATCACTAAAAAAATATAAATAAGGAAGTTGTTGGACTGCTGTTATATTAGCCAGGAAATTATCTAATGCAGTGCACAGACGGTTAAAATCAATCCAATAATTCTTTTGGCTATGGGGAAATTTACATGTCTTTCATGGAAGACCATGCTATTTCATTACGGACAACTACACAAAATTGTTTTCTTCAGTAAGCCCAGGACTAAACTAGGACTCGGAACATACAGAATCTTCCATAGTACGTTCTTTTGAAAGATGCAATGGAATCAGTAAGCACTGATCCCTGATTGTTTCTAAGGTCCTTTTTCCCCATGGAAGTAGTTAAAAAAAAAACACGCTGCAAGAGGTGGGCAAGGTTTGAATTAAAACTATGTTCTTTCACCACATTCTTTCAGAAACTTCTGTTCAATATAGCGCTTCTACTCAGAGAATTATCATCTCAGTTTGAAAAAGCCATCATGAAAACAAATATTCAAATGTAACACCATCACAAGGGAAGAGACAAGACATTAAACAAAGCTTTAACACCCAACTGGGCAACCTATGTGTCAGAACTAGTTTTTGAAAGGAAAATGCTGTTACCAGCACTACCAAAGTTATTTGGAAGGCTGCAGAGGAAGCCTTTTCTACAATCAAATTTGCAGAGTGATAAGCTGCAGATAAGGCCTGCATGTTCAAAGGAACAAGTCTATGAAAAACAGTACTGAAAAGGACAGTTTAGAATCACCTACTGAAATAAATTATTGCATACATGCAAAGATGATTAAATCCTAGTTAACCACAACTCGGAAAGAAACCTGAAATAAAGCACCCTGGGTACTGCAGCAAAAGGAATCACAGCAGTATTATGCATGGGTAGTACTTAAGAAATTACAAGAAACAAATTTACAAACAAGAACATGAATGATAAGGAATTCGGATGAAAGAAAAATACCAGAGTGTTGACATTAGCACTGTTCCATTTCATGTAACACAAACCTGAATCGGTTACCAAGATTTCTGTCTGGATGCCTCCTCTGCAATCCCATCCAAAAACGACAAAAAAAATCACCAGCTCTCCACTGGACACCTTTACACTTTTGAAAGCTATTATGCTGGCGATTAGAACATCTTAACACATAGAACCATCCTGTCTTGTTTCTAGTCAATGAACTTGACCAAATAAGTCAAAGTCACTAGCAGAGGCTCCAGAATGTGCTTGTGAAATCTTTGTTCTATAGGTTCTCAATACCACTTCCGGGTTATTCTCATGTTTGCATATTCATTTATCTCTGTGTACTCCAGTCCATTCCGCTGTGCTTTTAACTTTTGTTCTTACTTGCAATATGCTTCACTGTAATGCTTTCTGAAGAGTTCTTGAACTGGTTAGAAAGCCTACTAACAAAAAAGTCAAAAGAGTGGCTTTCATGACGCTGCTCCCCGTCTGGCATGGAGACAGAAAAATACTGCATATCCTGCATGGAATAATACTCACCGTGTTCAATTGCATTCACACGTCTGTTTGTTATTTTAATGGCTTCATCCAAAGTAACAAAGGATGTCTGATGGAATAGGATTAAATAATTAATATATAACAAGCCGAATTCAGCATTTCCATCAATTCTATACACAAAACCACTTGAAAGCCAAAGCCAAGTCTGTAATGTAGCTTTACGGACTACATTCTTGATAGAAGCAGGATTTTCTTCTACTACTGTCAGTAGCGTGGTGAACACTACATTAGTAGTTACAAATACCAACTTCCCCAAGTTTCTTACTGGCATTAATGAATAAGGACTTCTTTGAAGCAGTAATATAACTGTTCTATGGCTGGAAAAGGTTTGCAACTTTGTACAGCACTGGGACTAAAGGACTATAGTACAGCTTCAAGTATTAAGATACAATCACTGAGACTATGTTACTTTCATTTCAGAACAGTGAGAAACCTATTTTTTCCTCCCACCAACCTGTAAGGAGGCCAGTTCCACAAGCAGCTCCACAGCTTTGGCATAGTTCCTCTTCAGCTTAGCCAGCTGCTCTCCACCTCTGGCCAAGCCAGTCAGCTCATAGCCTGAAAAAAAAAAAAAAAAAAAAATCATCAAATAATATTTGTTGCTATTGCTACTATGGTGTTTTCTTACTAGATAAAAATTAGTACTTTACAAACTACAGGGATACAGGCAGCTAAGCAAGTGACAAGCTAAAGCCTTTGCCCGTTAGCAAATTGTCTTTATAATGGTTTTATGTTACTACAGATCATTGTCGTGCATGTCCACAGTAAGACGTACCAGTCTCAAAACCTGGTGATTCAGGACAAGCCTTCTCATCTGAAAAGCTCACTGATTTAGGAAGTTAATATCCACTACAGTCCCTAATAATCCCTCCCCATCCCAGGAACAGGGTAAAGCATCTCAGAAGTAGGCACACCTATGCCTACGATGTAAACTGACTTACTAGCAAGACACGACAAATATTTTTGTATTAGCATAGCCATAGGTACATGGAAGATAGAAAATAATTGGTTTGTACTCACTGTCTCCTCCTTCCTGGTAATGCTCAAAAACTGGCAAGGTTACACCTGACAAAAGTGAACAAGAATGTATGTAAGAGACATAAAGGGTTAGAGATTTATTAAGTACAGCTAACTATTACCCCATTTGCTTCTAATAAATTATGTAAGCTCAGAAGCTTTGTTTCCAAAATTTTCCTATATAGCTTGGAATGATTAAGTCATGCTGGTTCTGACATCTTAATATGGAACTTCATAATTGTACTGAGATCACAGAGATCTACGCATATGAAAAATTCAGGAAAGTATTCCACTTTATTCAGTGTTCAGTTTTATTATGTTTCTGTTTAGTAATGTATTCTCTGTGCTTAAGGAATATTTTAAGCATTTAATTTTGATTTATTTTTCTTGTTTTCTTCATTGACAATTATCGATATTTAATTTCCTAAAACTTATTTAATTTTTTATACTTAATTTCCTGATCTGTTTTTCAGTAAAGCTCTAAGGAAGTTATGCTTTATCTGAAGACCTAGAAATTGAACTGCAGTTTATGTACACTTATTTAATTTTATGACAGGTAAATAACTAAATACAAAAATTATATGCTGTATGTGAAAAAAAAAAAAAAACAAACCAAATTACAAGTGTTCCTATTGTTAGATGAATAAGAGAAACAGAAGAGAAATTTGGATACATTCCTGCATATTTCAGAGTCTCCTCCCACAATTCCCATAAGAGTTGAAATAATCTGGAAGAGAGTCACCTGCTACATTGTCTTTTTTAGCTCTGACCTTGACTTGAGCTTTGTTCACATTTTGGATCACAGTGGTACTGTGAGGAAGAAAACATACATCTCGATCAGGAAAACTGAAGTGGTTCATTAGGTCATCATTATATAGAAGATTAAGTAGTTACCAAATAGCTATAAAGATTTGGATATTGTCTTCAGCTCAGTTCTCTACGCAATTCATTGCACAGACTTTGAAGCTAACACAGAAGCTTTGAAAAAAATAGGTTTCCAGCAATGTTTGGAAATGTAAAAGATGCAGAGTCTGTGAAATGTAACTTTAGAAATGTCTTAGACCAAGTATACAAAGCATAGCTAAAAACTAGCCAGTTATCTGGCAAATTACTTTGAAGTATGTTAATAACATTGAGTCTAATCACCCTGTGAGACTTTTTTCCCCAATAAAAGTGAAGGAATTTCAAGGCTTTTATGCAGACCAAGGCCAAAACATTTTGTTCATTTGAGTTTGAATGTATTTGTTCTTGCAGAACATTTATGAGTTTGTTTACCCACTAACTCTATAGTATTAACAAACTTAAGCCTGTACAACAATTCATCTTGAAGCATTCTAAAGTGCCTTAAGGTCTTCAGAGAAGAGGTCACTACAGCCAACTCTCCTACTGAAGTACAGTTTGCTTACAGGGTAGAATCTGACTAGTGTTTATAGCTAAACACTGCAACTGGTTAGGAAAGCAAACAGCACCCTACCCCAATGAAAGGGCAAAAGGACTTTTCTCCAGCAGCGCACAGATTGCTCCTGTGTCTGATTGCTCAGTTCTTCCCCATTGATTAGTAGTACCACCAGCTGAATCTTTAACACTTCCCCAACTTTATTGCACAAGATCTACGCACACTTGAATGGATTACACAAACACCCTAGTTAGAACTGTAATTTATTAAAATACAATTAAAAAATAGCCTACTGGAGAAAAAAAGATTTGTTTCCCCTCTCACATACAGCCCTCACCAGCCCTAGTGAGACAAGAGGTCAATGAGATAGGAGGTTAGAACAATTAGTAAAATTTTTTTGTATGACTTACTGAGAGAAAATAACACAATTGCATCTGGCCCTCAAATTCACAAAAAAGATCAAAATAATAAGCATTCCAATACTCTGCTATAAATGCTTATTTCTCTACACTTTAAATTCCAAGCTGCAAAAAGCAATACCTTCTCAAATCAAGGATATGTATGTACAGTAAATTCTGTTAATCTTTCTGCTTTGTTTAGCTTCCACTGGAGTGTACATTTTCATCATGCAAATTGTCTCTCTCCTGCAGTGATGTCTCCCACCTTTACCTAATGGAATTCAGTTCGTCCTGTCCTACCCTGTCTACTGTCTTTTTTTTTATAAAGTGCATTTAAGAACTTTACTTTTTTTTCCCAAAAGAGAAATTAACAATTTATTGATCGCTCTTTCCCATGACATCCTCAAGATCAGCAATCCTCACCTGAAATCTCCTGCTGTAAACTTTGCCTCAGCAAGTGAAAAGGCAGCTTCTCTCATCACCTCACCCATCAGCATCTTAGTCTGTTTTTTTAAAAAAAAAAAAGAGGCAGCAAATACAAGATACGTCATTACTCCTTTTCCAGGATAAATAACAGCATAAAGGGAAGAATAAATTTAAGAGAGTGTGAAAGTCCTGTATGTATAGCTTACTTTCAAACTGAAAAGGCAATTCCCGGATGACTGGCAAACAAAAAGAAATATTTCAGCTGTTTCACTGACCCAGTGTCGAACTCGCAGAAAAGGCAAAAGACTTGTCCGTCTGAATAATCGTAACATTCTACTACGTGGAGGTTATCCCAAGAAAATGGCTTAGCAGGAAAACACTTCCTTCGTATTATACTGAATGCTATAAGACAGCTGCAGTTGTTTTTCAGCGTACAGATGTATGCGGCTTTGAAGCTGCGCTCTTCTCCTACTTCATTTTTTCCCAATTTTTATGCATTTGAAGCTCTTGTAGCCAAAAAAACACACTACTGAGAAGCAAGAGGCTGTATGTATTACACAGACTATAGAAAATGATATACTTAGTGCCAAGAGCACAGCAACAAAGCATTACTGCTAACCATGGATAGCGTAGCAGTTGCAGCCAAAACAGTAAAAGGAAAACCCATCTAGTATGGTAGAACAGAACAAGCCATATTCGGCTTTACCGAGTATCTGAGATTTGTCATTCATGTTGCAAAGGAAGAAGCAGGACTCAGTGTTTCCTCATAAAGGAACGAGTTCCATCTGGACAAAACTTCTGCTTCCCGGTGTACCTAGTCATGCAGGAAACATTATAGATCTGCAATATTCTCTCAAGCCAGATAAAGCAACAAAAATGGGGCTACTGAACATGTTAAATTCATTCCTGAAGTATCTGGCAGCATCAGAGCAAATTCCCTGTAATGTAGAAGAGATGATAGGGAACTTGGGACACAAAAGACAGCAGAGCTTAGGACTGGTTGGAAAGAGGTGAAGAATACCAATCTTACAAAATTTCTATATTATTGCAGCCAGAAAAACATAATTCTGCTCATCTGTCCTCAGTAGCCTCACTTATAAGAGCAGGTTATCCACAAAGTTGTCCTACTTTCCAGCCTTCCTGATGAAGTTAGCACAACAGGAATGCACAACTGACAGAACAAAGAGATTTCAAATAAAGTGAGCCAAACAGAGGAAAATTCTAATTTACGTACCTCAATAATTTTCTTAAGGATCTGCCTGAATCGAAGTGTCAAAGCATCAGATTTTTTCTTCAAGAGGTTCCGACCTGTTTGGGCTCCTTTCAAACGAGCCTTCATAATGGTCTGAGCCCTGTTAAACACAGGAATAAATAAAAATGTGCTGCATCATCTGAAGCGATTAGGAAAAAACTTGTGCAAAGTTTTCTGACATGGACATGACCGAAATTATGAAGAAACCAAGAAACATCAATGCAGTAAAACAGGATGGCCACTTCAGGATATAATTTTATATTTCCCATTTAAAATCAAGGGAATTTATTATACTTATCTCCATCTGATTACAATTACAAGATTATTATCTGTGAAGTCAAAGATTGTGGAAAATTGACAAGCTATTTTTCAGCACTTCCATAAGAGGAAATAAGAGTTTTCATTTTTCTTGATGACTTGCAAGTACCAGAAATGCACAGAAATCAAGCTACCCCAAAAGCCCACCGTCAGTGTGACACTGGTATTGCTTTTAAGCTCTTTTACTGCTATGTCAACTTCTCAAAATCAGACAACACAGCAAATTCTTCATGTGATCATCACTGTTGGTGCTGTGTTCTGATTTTACAAGATACAGCAGTCATAGACTCTGGTTTAAAGAAAGAAGTACGATGATTTTGTATCTTCATATGCTGCACAGGAGATTTACAAGCTATTTAAGACAATCAGAAGTAGCTTCATTTTAAAAGGGGTATCAGTAAGCTAGCTATAGCATTGTATATCCTTTACTTCCAGTAGCACCCTTACAGGTTTCTCATATGGAATCAGGAACTGCAGGATCCAAACCTTGCTTCCCTCTCTGCTGTGGAGAATATTTTCATTTGAAACATCTTTTTGATTTACATTAAGTAGAACAGCAGGAGCTATACTACAAAAAACACGAGCTGTACTAAGTTAAGATACCACTCTATGTGCTGCTGCACACAAAGCACAATACTCAAGTCAACCGTATGTGAAGAGAAGCCTTATGCACTTCCTCTCTGACCTTGTAAAAGGTTAGTATCATTAAGATTCTGCCTACACAGTGGAATCTGTTACTTTCCACATCTACTGGCATGTGATGAGAACAGATCCATTACTATCTACCAAATACTTATAACTAAAAAGCACAAATACTTTCTGAATGTTTAAGATAAAAAAAAGAAACAACACAAACACCTAAGTCAAAGAGTAAAAAGACAGCTTTACTTTCACAAAAAGCAGGTCTCTTGTCACCACCTTGAACTAACTTGTTTGCTCTGTTCACCACTTGCCAGAGACTGGCTCACTTTCTAGTTCAAGCAAGATTTCACAGGCTCTGAGAGTGCATTAAACAAAGTCTTGTTTACTGTCAAGGAGACTGAGCAGCTTCTGTAATTGATCATAACCAGCACAGAACAGGCTCATACCAGCAAGCCACATTATAAAAGACAAAAAACCACCCAAACCTTGTGAAATTCTGTTCTGTCAGTTAGCAAAAATAATTGTTGCACAGGCAGGCCATCTTTATTTTATCATCCTAACTTACACTCCTGTCAAAACATCAGTCACATTATTGATCTATTACCTCATTTGAAACAGGGTCTGTAGGTATTAAGCCTTTGTACATCACCACCTTCTTGCTACAATGACGTATCAGCCCACAAAACCAGATACCTTTTAGAAGTGACTGAAGTGCCTGCTCCTTGGACATGTAAACTGAATGAAAAGAGCACTATGGAAGCGCAGGAGTGAGACCGGTGACTTAGTATATGCAGTAATTTATTTCTGAACTAATTTTCAAAACAGAACCTTTACCATGTAATGTATTAACTCTTCCATACAGACTGTTATGTCTTATGTCCTGAGCTCATACCTGGGGGAATAATTATTATTTTACATTTGAGGTTTTCTGTCCTGCAAGGCACCTTTTTATAAAGACTACATGCAGGCACCAACCCAATTTTATGCAAGAAGATTTGAAACAGCCTTTCACCTTAAGGCAAAGTCTTTCTATCCTTGAGAGTTCTGAAGAGAAACTGAACAGCATTACAGAAATTTTATTAGCCGATTAGTTTCAATTGTTCATGTTCCTTCCAAGGAAGGAAGCTGCTGTTGTTGGCAGCTTTCTAAACCTTGTCAGGAGACATCTGATTTCATGACAAATAGTTTGCTGTCAGGACCTGGAAAATTACTTGACTGTCCACTGCACTTACGCGTTTTACTTCCTTCTTTTCTAACACTTTATGGCCAACCTCTTGTACAGCAGTATCATCTCTGAAGAAGGGAAGGGAAGCTATGCTTCGATTTGTGCGTTTTTTCTTGTAGATATATTCTCTCAAATCGCTCTTTTTCAAGATTGAGGTGTGCGTGATCGCAAGATTTTGATCAGCCCCCCCGCTGGAAGCTGCCTGCGCCTCGGCACCAGCCCCTACAATGGCCTGGCGGCTGACAGCGCTCGTTTCGAGCCTGAACAGAGAAACTGAGGCGAAGCTCTACCTGCGGCCTTCGACTGCTCAACACGGCGTTCTACACAAAGCCCGGAGGGACACCCTCCTCGGGGCGCAGGGCGCTCGGGGCAGCAGCAGACTCACAGCCAACACAACGACTTCCAGCGCCGGAGAGCAGGCGGGCAGAGGAGCGCAGAGAGCTCCCGCAGGGCCGTCCCGGGCACGGCCCCGCGCCGCCGCCGCCGCCGCTCCCGCCCCGGCGCCAACTCTCCCCCGCGGCTGTGCGCGGGGCACGAGCCAGGCCCGGCCGCCGCGCCGGCGCCGGCACCGGCACCGCTCACCCACCGGGGCGGCCCGGGGGGCGGCCCGGGAGCCGCTCGCCCTTCGGCCGGCCCGCCCCGCCCCCTCAGCCCGCCCTCGCGCGCAGAGCGGCCTGGCCCGGCCCGGCGGACACTCACATCCGCGAGGGGAAGATCTCGATGCGGTCCTTGCCCGACATGGTGGCGGCAGGGCTCTCTCCGGCTGTCACCGCTGCCGCCGCCGCCGCCACGTGACGCGGCCCGGCAGTTCCCGCCCCCGCGCGAGGCGGAACGCAGGCGGAGGGAGTGCCTGGATGTCGGCGCGGCCCTCCGCGAGTCGCTTGTGGTCACGTGACCCTCAGGGACGGGAAGGAAGAGACGTCATCGGCTCCTGGGTCTGTTTGTGCCACTTGGAGGTCTCCGAGTCTGTCCACCCACGTTGCTCTCAGCGCCCGGTCCCGGGGGGCGCTCTAGCAAACAACGGCCTTCTGCATCGATGCTGAGGCTCTATGGTCCTGAGGCCCTGTGGCTGGCCTATCGCGTGCGGAGGAGCGGGGGCGGGGCGGGCTGGCGCCTGCGCAGTGGAGCGGCAGCGGCCGGGCGCACGCTGAGGCAGGAGCGGGACCGGCGCGAGACAGCGGGCTGCTGACGCGGAGAGGGGCCTCGCGGCCGTTGCCAGGTAGCGGCTGCGCCTCGCCGCCGCTCGCGCCTCGCCGCACGGCCGGGCCGCGGCTCCTCCTGGCCGGGGCCGGGGCAGGCCCGGCCCGGCCCGCGGGGGCGGCCGGCGGGGGACTCGGCGCGGCCGAGGGCTGGGCCCGGGCGCTTGGGCCCGGGCGGGGCGGGCGGGCCCCGTGCCGCAGCTGCGAGCTCTCCAGCCCGCGGGGCCGCGCTCCCCGGGGCGCCGACTCACCTCTCGCCCTCGCTGTGCCAGGTGGGCCCTTCCCGGCCCGGCAGCGGCTGTCGGCCGCCCTGGGGACTGCTTCCCTTCCCCGGTGCTGTAGGTCTCGTTGTGCTTTACCTGTGTCGGCGACGCTCCAGCGGCTGGAGGAGTCGCTGGTCAGGAGTTATTTCGGTTTTGCCAGCTTCCGCGGAGGCTTGTGCGGCCGTGGGAACTTAAACCTCTGCTGAGGCGCTTCTGACGCCTTGGAAGGATGATTGGCGCTGTATTGCTCCTGAGAGACTTTCCACAGAAGGCCAAAATAAGCTTTTGTCTGTGGAGAGGAGTAAAATTCGTCTGTGTGCAGAGCAGTGTTTATCCGTTCTGGCTTGCCGTGGTTGGAGTTTGTTGCTTTGCAATATATCTTTATTCTGTATCTCGTAAGGAGACGTGTGGGATTGAGGTGAACTGCATTAAGTGGACTAGAATAGCAAACTGTAAAGTTTTTGGGTTTAGCCTTGGAGTTCTTCATTCGTCTTCAAATTGTGTGAAGTTTTATGGAACCTTTAGAGGTGTGTTTTTATAATTCTTTCCTGGTCTGTATTTTCTCTTTCTGAAAGTTAAGAATGGAAATAACGGTGGACACAGTCTTCTGAATTGTATGGCTGTGTGTATGTAACACTTGGCATTACTGTCTTCCTCTCTTTTTAATTTCTTGTATAGCAGGAAAGCATTAGCATTGATGTAAAGACTGAATAAAACTTCAAAACGGTGAATACAACAAACTTGCTGAAGGTGTGATGCATTTGACACAGCATCTTAGGCTCCTACTGTTGTAGGAAACTTTCTGTATGAAAGTTCTAGGCATAGACAAAAGAATTGAAGTAACCTGGTTAGCAGTGACGAGTATGTGGATTCATCATCAGGAAAATGAAGCAGTTTAAGCATTCCTTCATATCACTACATGATTATGAAGCATTAATTTTGTACTTATTTTGAATGTATAATGAAAGAATCCTGTTTTGGTTTTCAGAATTTTTCTTTTTTCCCTCCTGACTAGCAGTACGTTGGGGAGTGCTTTTTTTTTTTTTTCAGTGGTTCATTCATGTCAGGCCAGTTCTGTCTTCTATTCTGATTATTACCTTTGCTTTCTTTGCTGACAGGTAGCCTCTGGAGCAGGTCTTACAGGATTTTTTCAGACATCTCGTGCTGAGTTTAGAAAGTCATATTCTTAAGCGTAGTCTCTTCCTTCTCAGTACTACAGAAGCTTCGCTCTACCTCTTATTTTCTCAGCCTCTCACATGCTGTCTTATTATGTGCATACAAATACCGCTGTGAGCACTGCAGGCTTCTTCTCTCTCATGTCCTCCTGTTGTTAAAATCTGATTGAAAATTTTGTACAGCCTCAGGAATTTATGTGAATGCAAGGTGTACAGTGCTACCTTTTCACAACTTAAAGTCTCTTCTCTACAGCATGCTACGGATAGGTAGTATGATAGTTGAAGTGGATAATAAAGTCTGAGTAGCAAGCTTTTTCTACTTTAATGCAAAAAATTAGCATCTTAGCAAATGGTTGTGGTAATACCCAAATTCTAGTGAGCTTATTGTTTAATTTCTATTAAAACCTAAGTATGAATTGCAGAAGCCTTACCCTAATTTGCAGGTTTTTGTACCAGTGTTCCTCTCTATCCTCACCAGTCCTTGCTGATTTTTTACCATATTCGTAGGAGAAGGCAGTGATGTAGTATGAAATAGAACTTTTGTTTCTTTCTGCTCAAGTTCCAGAATGCCAGGACTAAGCTGTAGATTCTACCAGCATAAATTTCCAGAGGTGGAAGATGTAGTGATGGTCAACGTTCGGTCCATTGCTGAAATGGGAGCCTACGTCAGCCTGCTGGAGTACAACAACATTGAAGGCATGATACTTCTGAGCGAGCTATCCAGAAGACGTATTCGTTCCATAAACAAACTCATCCGCATCGGGAGGAATGAATGCGTCGTGGTCATAAGAGTTGACAAAGAAAAAGGTATTTGTGGATATTGTGGGCTATAGCAAGATTGAATTCATAGAGAAATGCAGGTAAACTAGGTGACTTAGATATTCATTCATTTTGTCAGGGTTTCCTAAGCGCGCTTAAGCAAAATAGAACATCATCATACCATCTGATACTTAAGATAGTTCTTCCATTCCTCTGTGTCCTTTGGGAATTGGGTTAATGAAGATTGATCACATTCAGTAAAGATATGCTTAAGTGAGTCCTCACCAGCTCGATGTTTGGTCAACAAACCATAGTGAAATAGAATTTTCTTTTGATACCTATGTAGATTTTCTAAGTCTTACCTGAAGAGAAGGGTCATGTAGTCATGTTATCTCATGTAGAGATAAAAATCTAAATGGTGAGCATTTAATGCTCACAGTCTGTCCTCTTCATTAAAAAATCTTGAACCTTGGCTATAAAATAGATGTCGTGAGTAATTATTGTACTACATGAATTCTGTTAGTTACAAGTTGAAATTTTACAGGCAACTTTGTCTTTTCCTGTCTTCTGAATGTTTGAATCTTTTACTCTAAAGGTTTTTTTAATGTTTTCTACTTAGAACATGTTGGATTTTGATAATACTGTTCCACACATCCTTTAAAATCTATATCCAGGTTTAAAGAAATAATAAAAATAAACACTGAGCACATCTCCTAGAAACCTGACTGTTAGTATGATGTTTCTCCAGTAATATGCTTTTCTAGAATACTTCTGAAACTGCAGTTAACTCTGAGATTAAGTAATGAATGACAGGATAAGAAAAAGCAGAGAGAAAAGACAGACAAGAAGAAACTTATTTCAGATAGATCTGAAGTGAAATAAGTTTCCCAGCATCTCTAATGAAAGAATACATCCTCTTACAGCTTTATTTCGTTCTCCTATTTACAGAGAAACACGTTTGGAATTCACATAGTGGTCTTTTATTGAATCTTTCGGGGAACCTGTAGTTTGTGAGAATTAGGTGGAGGCCTTTTCAAATTTAGTAAGAAATGGTTCAAAAGGATTTTCTTCACAGACAGTTCTCCCAAAAAGGTATCCAAGGAGTTAGAGTCAGAACCTGAGACCAGGCCTACTTTATTAGGAAACCATTCAGAGCTAAACTGATAGAGTGCCAACTTTGAATGAAATTGAGCTGAGCACTACAAACATATGCCTCAAACTTGCTTTTTTGTATGCTGGTATGATTTTTGCCAAAACTCTGTACAGCAACATAGAAGTGGATCCCTGATTGCTGAAATATTATGAAAATTTAGTCTACGTTTGCAGAGAAAACATTAAGGCAGTGATTTTAAAGGATGCTGTACAAAAGATTTGCTATTGTTAAGTATTTACAGTTTAAATAATAATTTAATGTCCTAATATGGTTAATGATTTGATCAAATTCATTAAGATTTGGTTTTGTTACTTTCTGTAGGGATAGATAGTGAAGGCAAGGGGCTGATCCTGAGCCAGAGTGTTTGTTCTTTATACTTTTCTTTTGAAGCAGTTAGGCATAGTTTGCATAATGCTTGACGCTTTCAAAATGATTTTCCCCAATAGGTTACATTGACTTGTCAAAAAGAAGAGTTTCTCCAGAGGAGGCAATCAAGTGTGAAGACAAATTCACAAAATCGAAGACTGTAAGTTGCTTTGCTGTATTGAGGCACTGTGTGTTGCCAGCTTCTTTCCTGAGCACCCAAAACGCATAGACATAAGACAATCTGAAAATGAAGTATTGTTCTCATTTATTAGGCATGCTTTGATTCTCATTTACCCATGCGAATATATCTAACCAGTTCATCTGTCCATGAGTGCTCTGGTAAGCTGCTTCTTCATTAATGAGTAGATCAAGTAAGATGTCAGTTGAAAATTTGTGATGTAAAGGGGTATACTTTTATATATATATATATATATATATATATATATACACACACTATATATGATCAGAAATCCGTTAAGTATATGCTTGTTTAGCACACTGGACAAACTACCTGCATGCCTTTTCAGTAAAATTTAAGACATTGACTCTCACCCTTATTACTGTATGGTCTTATGCTTCCAAGTAGGCAGCTTACCATTAGATATTACTTTTTATTCTAAGCTTTTGTTTGGTTTTGGTGTTTGTTTTGGTTTTTTAACACCCCTTTTGTGTTCAAGGTTTACAGCATCCTTCGCCATGTTGCTGAAGTCCTGGAGTACACTAAGGATGAGCAGCTTGAGAGTCTATTCCAGAGAACTGCCTGGGTATTTGATGACAAGTACAAAAGACCAGGATATGGCGCTTATGATGCATTCAAGCATGCAGTCTCGTAAGGACATCTTTTCTACTTCTAGGGGTTTATTTCATAATTGTAGAGAAGTATTTCCTGGAATAGATCCATCATAATGTTCTCTTTGTTTTTTGGGGATTTTTTTTTTTTGGTTGGTTGGTTTTTTTCAGAGTCAGCATGTAGACCGTACTGGTCAAGTAAACCTAGTAAATTTTGACATCAGTCTTCTGGTTGTTTATTGTAGGTTTCTCTGTCTTTCTGTAGGTTTTTCTGCTTTCTTCAAGTTCCCAGTGCTCTTCAAAAAGAAGGCTCAAAGTTGGCTTGTTTTTATCCATCTTTGAGTCTGCCACTCTGTCATGTTTTTAAAAGCAGTAATTGAATTTGATATGGAGAAATACTGAAGCATTGGTGAATAATACGTTTTAAGTATAAAAGAAACATGATTACAAACACTGGAGGGATTTCTGTTGCTATCGATGACCCTGTGACATTTCTAACAGAAGCAGCAGCACTGAGCTAGGTTTGTCTGTGAGAATTTGCCTGCTCTTAGTCCCAAGCAGATGTTATAAAAAATATCTAGCTATGTGTCTGAAGACGTTTCTACTCACAGCTGACTGTCACTCTTCCATTGCACAGGCAGAGTTCTTTTTTAAATGCAACAAGCTGGCTTGTTACTTCCCTACACTTCCAAATATAAAGAATGGGGATGAAATTAACTTAGAAATGTAATTATGAACAGAAAGATGGAAATTGTGATGCCTAGGGAATATGCACTGAGATAGATTGCTCTTAATTTTTTATTATATCTCGTATTTCAATTTGCTTTCAGAAGTAACCTGTTTGGTTTCCCTCTAAAGATTCTATCATGTAATTGGCAATCCAAAAATAGATTTCTAAATAAACATTTCCAATTTTACTTGTTTATAGCACATAAACCTATGAGTAATGAACTTGAGTTGAACACTAGATGTCAGTAATAAAATTTTAGAAACTGTGTTAACTTTAAGCAGCAAGGCACTTGGTAGCATTTTAATTAGCTTAAAACCATCTCTGTGTTTTTGGGGAAGAGTCAACTTGAATCCTCTTTTAGACTGAATGTGTTCTGTTTCACAGAATAATACTAATTTTCTAATGATAGCAAATTTACTGGTAAAGGACAAATCTGGGCACATTGCTGCAGAAGGAATTCCAGATCATTCTGTAACTGATAAATACTTAGTTAAGCACCTGTATATTAGAAGAACAAAAAACTGTGGTTACACTGTCTGTTTAAGCTTCTTTTAAACTCAGAAAAATTCCTGAATACACATGCCATTTGTTGCTCATCTACCATTCGGGTTGGAGCACAAACTTCTGAAGCTGTTCTCAAATCATGTTTCTACCAGTAATGCTTTCAGATTTCTGACAATGGACTGCAATTTTCATTTGTTTCTGTTGTGCTTCTACATAAAGCTATAGTGGTTGAGCAGAAAAATGTGGATATTGCCGCGTTGCTGTGCTTGCTGGAGGCTTAGTGTGCCCCCTCAGAATTTGACTTGCTATTTGCTTCTTATTACTGAAGATTAGTGTTTGGAGGTTTCACACAGATGGATACTTGTGGCAAAGTTTTAAAGTATATTTACCCTCCGATCAGTAAAAATTAAACGTCCAGGACCTATTTGTTGAATGCTTACCAAATGCTCGTGGAAGTAGCTCAAAGATTTAACAGAAGAGATTGTAAATGAAGAAGCAGAATTTGCACGTGCAATAAATTACTTCTGTCATATGGATTCATATTTTCAATGTGTAAAAAGCTGTCATAATTCTGAATTCTGTTTCCTTATGTTTGGCCCTTCTACTAATCTGTACTCAGTGCATAAAATCATGAGATGACGTTTTATTAGCAGCGGAGACCAATCTCCATTATTGCCTCTGGGTTTTGGGCCCTATTATTTCATGTTTGCCTGCTAGTAGTATTGCAGGTGATCTGGTATTGCTTTTCAGAGAACGGCAACTCTTTGTCTCTGAAGAAAAGGAATAATTTTTTGAGGAGCTTTTTTGTTATGGTCTCTATTTCAGATATATTTTTGGATAAAATTAATACAGCAATAAAGAGATTTCACACCACTTCCTCAGACAAGAGCGGCTAATTTATATGGCTAAATAGCAGAGGAGTTTGCCTCTGTGATCTCTGAATTTTAAACTATTAGCTTGTGATCTAAAATACCTGTGTTCTTTGTTTAGCCAAGAATGTAGCCAGCAGATAAATATGTCTGTGATCCAATCACTGTTAAAAAGGAGTACAGAATAATGTGGAATGAGTATAGGTTACTTTATAAAGTGACAAAAATCTTGTGTTTGTATGAAATACGAAAATAATTCAAAAACCTCAGATCATCATGGGTTCCCTTTCACGCAACACGGGTTTATCTCCACATTGGAGGGAACATAAATACCAAGCAGCTAGATATTTTTGTCACTCTGTGCATCATGTACAAATGGAGCTGGACAGAAGTCGTTACCTTTCTTTAAAAAGTAGTAATTAAGATCTTTCCTTCCAGGAACAGATTGAGTAACCTTCTTATCTTCTTTATTGTTAAATGGTTCTAATGGAAAATATTTTGGAAATAGATGTGTTTATTTTCTTCCAGTGTTTCAGTGGGCTCTTAAGAAATTTCCCTGTTTTCATTGCCCAGTAGATCTCTATGATTATGCATAATAATATGGGGACAGCACCAGAAGTTAATGTTGTGTCATATTCCACTTTAGTATAACTTCTGTAACTTTGCTTTGTGTATCTCAGAGACCCTGCCATCCTGGATAGCCTGGATCTGACAGAGGAAGAGAGGCGTGTATTGATTGACAATATTAACAGACGTCTGACACCGCAAGCAGTCAAAATCCGAGCTGGTGAGTTCTTTTCAGGTGTTCACTGAACACGTCTTGATGCTTAAGTCAAGTTAGTGTATCTTGTTGCAAACTATAAGCTCAGTTAAAACCAGTGGTGGTGCTGATATTTGAGAGGAACTGTTCTTCGAGAGTTAAGACACTTTAATTAAAGATTGCTTGCAGAATGCCTACATGGGTTCTATTTTGAAATCCAAGGTGGATTTGGCTTTTATTTTTTCCCCCAAACTGCAGATTCCTTGGGACACAAAGTACTTGTCTTGATGTATCATGCATTCTGTCATACTGCACTGGTACACAAGGAATTGAAATATTTCGAAGTTATTACTGCATCCACAATATTCTTTTTCATCATTCAAAGCGTCAAATTCTTTGGTTCCCTAACAGGATGATTGATCTCTGTCAGCACAACTAGGGCATAGGTCTTAGCCACTTGTCCATGAACACGTGAAAATAGTTCTGACTTTCCTCTGGGTGTATTTCTAACATTCAGCGGGATATATTAGTTCAAGCTTAGCATGTCTCTAATGTATTCGTAAAGTGCATGAGCTGGTTCGTCTCTTATTAACTGTGTAGGCAGAAAAAGCACATGACTGCACTACTTAAGGAGGCATACTTCAAAACTGTAAATCTGGTTGTACAGCTAACCAAATAGCCTAAAAGCGTGCTTGCCATTAAACAGATAGTCAGTGTGGTAGGGTTCCATTTCTTAACTAGATTGAGAAATTGCCTTTGCTCTGCAAGGGTATATTGAAGAGCATTAGCACTTGTTGATTACTGTGGAGAGAAGAAAAGGTAAACCTCGTCCACATGACAGTGAAGTCAAGGAGAGAGTGCAAAAAGTAAGGTAATGAAAAATTCCTTTACCTGTTACTTTAGTTCACCATGAGTTAACATGGACTTCAATAACGTAAGTGGGATTTGATTGCGATGAGTTGCTAACATAATTGGAACTTCATTAGTTTTGAAAATAAAGTTACTTGACGAGCATGGGACTTACTTCCTTCATCTTGCCTATTTTGTTGTGATGGTCTAAGTTGGTTTTAATTTTGTCTTCAAAGCAAGCATAGAAATTGGCTTGTAGTTTCATCCTGAGGCTGACTGGGATGCTCTTCTGTGAATTTGTTTGTGATAACTGAGAATTAGCAGGTTGTTGTTAGACACCTGGAAGTGAGTCTAACTTCTCTGTGTAGCTTAGTCTTGCACCATTGCTACATAGGTAAAGAAATCTTTTTTTTTTTTCACTAATCAGGGCATTACAGATATGACCAGCATTAGTCTATGCGTTGATTTCCAAACATCTAAAAAAAACTTTAGCTAACTATGGCTTTGGCTATGTGTTAATATAACTTACTTTAAAAAATAAAACAAAAATAATTCCAGTACTCCCCAAGTGATGCCTCTGTTGTGATTGCTGACAGAATTCCATGAATTCATGGATATGTTCTTTTTCAAGTTTAATTTTTCCTGGTAGATATTTTATTTTGGCTGGTATTTATTGCTTTTATGTCTTCATCTCTCCGTATGAAATACATAATGATTCCCATTGAGTTTATTGGGTGAGAGGTGAGTGAATATGGGTATATGATTTCATATCTTGGCTTTTCAAAGCACAATTTAAAATGTTGTACATATAAAGAATTTATGAAGACTTTTACCTCAACTTACAAGTCAAGAAAGTTAAATACTTTCCTCAGCTTTGGGAGCTACTGAGCCTCTTATTGTGGATAAGCATTGGATGCTAAAAAGCTTTATTAACGATGAAGTTAAAAAGCTTTAAAGATTCTACAGCTTTTGGTAACTTCAAAGTTTTATTGTTTGTATTCCTCTGTCCTAGATATCGAGGTTGCCTGTTACGGTTACGAAGGCATAGATGCAGTAAAAGAAGCTTTGAGAGCTGGCTTGAACTGTTCCACAGAGAACATGCCCATTAAAGTAAGTGTCTGTCTTAATGGTGAAGTCAAAAGCAAAGTTTTCTGATGCCCTCAGGTACCAGTAGCTTGCCATTGTCACAATCATGTAGCTGAGAAGCCACATACTTGCTTTCTGATTCTTCTTTAGCAGGTCTGTAACAAACTTCCTTTCAGCTATGTGATGTGTGACTGTGCTGTGGCTTCCTGAGTTCAAGAAGCTGTATTTATTCTGTGCAATTTATTCAAGTCCAGTATTGGCACACTGCGTACCTGCTGCTCCTTTATATAGCCTTTGGTAGGGAGCAACAAATT
Source organism: Tauraco erythrolophus (assembly GCF_009769465.1). NCBI lineage: Eukaryota > Metazoa > Chordata > Aves > Musophagiformes > Musophagidae > Tauraco > Tauraco erythrolophus. The sequence goes on along the minus strand of NC_141470.1, from coordinate 35,535,330 downwards.
TTATTGTCAGATACAAAATTATGTAAGAAAAGGAATGTTTGGTCCACATATGTTTGAGTGTTGGTAGAATGGCTACTGTACCCAGGCCTAGCTTTTCTTCCTCAACAGTTTTAGGATATCAAGTGCATTACTGAATAAGTGTTTTCATATAACTTGGAAGTACTTCCTTCTTTGAAAATGGTTTCTTATAAAGGTTTCTTGTAACAAAAGGAAAAGTTTACTCATCCAGTCATCTTAAAAAAAAAAAAAAAAAGAGTACTGTTTGTCAGAGTCTTTTAATTGTTTGAAAAATTTTGTGATAGGCTGCTTTATTGATCTGCAAAGTGGATATTCTCTCCACCTAACTATGTTTGCCTAAGTAAATATACTATGTAGAAATAACTGATGTTGATGTTGGAAATCAGACATGCCATGTACTTTCTTGTCTGCTATTTCTGCCCATGTTGTTTATACTTCCAGAAAGGGTTTTTCTAACGGAAAAATGTTTCTTCTTCTGTGAATTGTACATTCACAACAGTGTTGCTCACTTTGCTTTTGAGAGTTTTCTTTCTTTGTTTCGTTACTGAGTTTGCTTTTTTTTTTTTCCCCTTTTCCCCCACACTCCCATCTCTATACTGTAATAGATTAATCTGATAGCACCTCCTCGTTATGTGATGACTACTACAACACTGGAGAGAACTGAAGGACTGTCTGTTCTAAATCAAGCCATGGCTGTAATTAAAGAAAAAATTGAGGAGAAGAGAGGAGTATTTAATGTGCAGATGGAGGTAAGAACACATTGCATTCTAAAATGGTTTTTTTTCCTCACATGGTTTTTAAAGTAGAGCAAGATCAGTAGTGCTAGGAGAAATTTTAGTAAAAAGGTATTAAGAAAATAAAATAACCCTGAACTTCTGTGTTCCTTAAACAAATAAATGGGCAAAAATTCTAATTTTCCTAGTTTTTATTGTGTGACTTCAGGATGTATTTTATCTCTTGCTCCTTATGTAGAATCAGAGCCTACAAATATATATGGTCTTTCTTAATGACAGCTTACCACATGTTCTGTTTTGGGTTTTTTTCAGCCTAAGGTGGTTACTGACACAGATGAGACTGAGCTTGCAAGGCAGTTGGAAAGACTGGAGAGGGAAAATGCTGAAGTGGATGGGGATGATGATGCTGAGGAAATGGAAGCCAAAACTGAAGACTAAATATTCTGAGATATTTAGAAGAGAGACCACATGAAAAATTAGAGACCCTGTTGCAAACACTCTGGACTAAATGTTTCCAGTATTGAAAGCTTCAAATGCAAATACTTGAAGCGTTTTACTGTTTTTAAAAAGACCAATATGTGAAGGCTCTTCTAAATAACATCTGATGCAGCAGGTTACACAAATAGAATCCCTTGAAGGGAAGGTTTCTAGTCAAATTCAAGACACAGATCTGGCCAGAGGGAAGTTGCAGCCCCATGCTTAACATTTTCACACGTAACAATTCCTAACTGGGGATTACAGCTCAGTGTATCTGTTAATGGTCTTTCCTGGGAGCAGCAAAACCAAGCAAGCTGAACAGTTCTGTATGGAATGTATTTGAGCAAATATTCAATAAATTTCTGGGCTATGTAACTCCAAGATTTTTTTTTTTCTCTCTTTTGTCACATGGCCTAGAGTGGTATGAATGTAAAACCTGGAAGGGTATGATCAGTGAGTGACTCCCCTTTAACATTAGAAGGACTTTCTTTTGTTTGCTTTAAATCACCCTAAGAATGAGTGGAACAAAATGTTTTTCTTGCAAGTTTGTTGATGTAGACTTGTTTAAAAGTGCATTTCCTTTGTTTTGCATCTACGTTTAGGGACAGAGAACTTGAAAACCTTGAACGGAGCTTGTTACCATTCCAATAAACATAGCTGATAAACGAAAAATTACATGTAGTTGCACTTTGCTCCTATAGGTGAATATAGCAGGAGCTTTAATGAACTTACTCATACTTCAAAATACAGTGCTGTCTTCTCAGCCCACTGCTGCACGACCTTCAATTCTGCCTTAAAGCTCATTTACACTGGACTGAGCTGTTCACTGTAGAAACAACCTGTTTATCTTCTCTGAAGAAGAGACACTAGATGTGCTTTCCATGTTGGAGTATATATATAAAAAAATAATCCTGTTTTCCTTGATGTGGGAATTGAGTAGGAGGAGTTATTTTTGTTTAAGTAACCTTTCCAAGTTGCATTTATATTTTTTTTCTTGTCATGTCCCATATTGCACATCTCCTTTTTTCTTAATATTTTGTGTTGCTAGAGGAAAAATTCATAAAAAATGAGGCCTCAACTAGGAGTTCTTAATAGTGCCACAGTACAAACAGTACCATTGCTACGTAGTGTTGCCATAAAAGGCGTTCACAAAGGGCATACATCTTGCAGTCCATGCTTGATTATCAGAGTTCATGTGTACTTAACTCTAGTAGTTACACAAAGCCAAAAAGTTAAGTAACTTCCAGTCTCTGCAGAATGTTGAAAAATACTTGAATGTCTCATCACAACATGAAGAAACAAATTTTTACGGTTATTTTCTCAAATCATTGTCTTTTCAGAACCTGCATATGTCAAGCCTTGTCACAGCTTGTACTTGTGATCATGTTAGTTTCCTGTTTGAACAGCTCTTCCGAGTTTGCTCATTACTAAAACAGTGATCTGACTTCCATTAAGCACAGTAGGTGGGTGCTCAGACAAGAGAACAAAGTGGTTAAAAGCTGAAGAGTTGCCATGTGATTTGTATGCCAAAATAATGCTGCAAAATGAGCCACGCTTGCTCCTTCACTGGAGCACTATCAGGGGTTACAATTGGTATCATTTCAGAGAGCTGTCTTGGTGTGTTAATAGGTGAGCATCATTTCTGACAGTAACTTAGGCAAAAGTTTGCTAAACTTGTTCAGTGACCACAGGAGCTTTTCTAATTAGAGCCACAGTGCGTTTTTATATACAATTCTGTGTTGATTTTGAGTGCCTGAAAAAAATGAGGTGGTGAGGATGGTAAGAAAGCAGCTTAAGATAAATGCATTTCAATCACTTGTTACCCTGGCAGATAAAACTGGGCTCTCCTGTTGCCTCAGCAAATTTTAACCAAGAAGCTTAAATAAAAGATGCAAGACAACTTAGTGGATATTTCTCACGCGTTGCAGTAGCTGGAAGGAGGAGGTCTAAGCTGGCTGCTTTGGAGACCTGATAGCAAGGTGTGCATAAGCGAGTGCTGAACCTGTGACGCCCACGCTGGGCCTTGGCTGTGCTGCATCAGTTGCTGTAGCTGTAAATTAAGGATCTTTAGAAGTTGCTGAGATGATACTTTCTATCTCAACTGGTCTGTTTTGTTTGTGTGGAACTGTTTTCTTAACAAGTGCTTAAAATAAGGGTCGTGAGGTTTGTGTGAACATCTTTCTCAAGTCGCAAAAAGTGAGGAAGCATGTTTCTGCTGTTCATTAGCAACTGTGCTGTTTACTCAATTGTAACCGCAAGGCCAAAATCTCCGCTTGCACTCCTGTAGTCAACTGAAAGGAAAGGTGTGGGTACACCTGTGGACAGGACTTGGCCTAGTGCGTTACTTGTAAGGATCTCAGCTTGACTTTCATATCACTAATTTTGTAAGACTGGCAGCTTGGAAAGAGTTTTACTTACGATATCTGATAAGGACTCATTAATACAAAAAAGAACCAATCAGAGTTACTGGCTCAGGTCAGGCACAGAGTCCAGTAACGCACAGCCCGGAATCCTGTTTCTGATGAGGAGAAGCAGTGGCTGCTAAAGAAGTGGTGTCCTGCTTTCTTGGGGCTGTTGCGGTTTGTCTGGTTCTTAATACAATGATAATTCCTTGCTGTTTTCTCTCTGATTCTGACCCTCAGGGGTTTTTTTAGATGCAGTGGAGCTGGCATGTTGTTCTTTATAGAGGAATCTGCACTTTGATGTTTAATTTCTGACAGTTTTTTTGTTCCAGAGTCTAGACAATTAAACAACTGTTTTCAAACACTGCCACCTTTCTATAGTTAACTTTAAAAATCCTCTTACATCAGAATACTTTTGAACACTTGTCATTTTTCACTTTTATCCAGAAATGTTTCATCATTCTTTATTTTGATGTGGTTTGTTTTCATCTTATTTCATCCCTAATCCTCTAAAGGAACTAAATGCACTCCGGTGTAGAGCACCATTAAGTAAAGTCCTAGCATCTTAAGAAGTTGCTTGGGCAAAGTTCAGTATATGTAATCCCCCATGTGACACAATGATACATGCATAGGTGTTGCGACAGGGGTTGTCCTTTGGGCAGGTTCTCTTAGTCAGCTGTTTGTGGCTTCCTGAGGGACTGACCTGGAGGTAACAGCGATGTCTGTCAGGTTGGCCAGCTGAAATAGCACAGCCTGAGCTCAGAGCCAGCTACTCAGGTCCTGAAGCCTGCAGCTGGCTCTTCCTGGCCATCCCAATGCAAATTCTATAGCATGTAAAAGTATTTTGGGGTCACTTCAAGTGGAAGAAAATGTCAAGCACTTAACTGTGCTTTTTTGTTAAAGCACAGTTTCCACTGGCATGTGGAAAACACTCTAAAATGGATCTACGAAAACACAGTCCTCCCTTCAGTGAGTTTCAAGTCCCACAGAAGACTTGATACAGAGCTCCCTAGGTTTTTTTGGATCAAAGCATGTTCTTTTCCACTGGGAGACTTCAGTGCCAGAACTTGCCTTCACAGCACATGCATGAATACAGCACTCCAGGTCTACTTACTCATTTTACACTACATGACCCTGAAAGATCTCTATTTACTCAGCCTCAGGGAACAACATAGAGGCAGTTTGTTAGCCTTGATTAACTACAGAATGAGACGGGGAAGGAGGTGTGTGTATGATAAATACCCAAAGTATTGAAGAAACACTTTGAAATATTGAAGAAAGTGAAGGCTCTATAATAAGAAGTAGTTGATACAAAACCCGTTGTTTAGTGGCCAGCTGCAGCAAAGTTTGCTTCACCATTCACCAGCAGTTTGACAATCAATTTCTTCATTGCTAATGGTAATTTTGCCAAGATCTGTCTGCGGGGTTGTGGGTGGTCTGTGGGCTGGAGAAAAAGAGCTCACTCTGATCTTCTGTGAGGACTGGTTATGGTGCGATTCTGAGATCACCGTCTGAGCGAGAGCCCCCTGCAAGCTTCTACCTGTTCTCACTAGCATGAAATTACCTCACCCACCTTTTTATAAATTGCCTGCAGTAACAAGCTGAACAATGTGAAGTCAAACCTCAAATACCAAACAGTGGAACACTGTATTCCTGGAGCCAGTTACATAAAAAGTGCATGACCAGGAAATGCATGCAGCAGTCATGTCTTGTGTACCTAGAATCAAGTTTTCTTCTCTTTTTCTCAAGTTTAATTCTAATGTACAGGATATTGTGAGCTGACATTTATTTTCTTTTTTTTCTGCTGACTGCATCAGGTTTTTTCCCAAGATTCTGCTTCTGAGTACAACTTTTATATGTATATTTATGTATGTACACAGAGACAGAGATTGGTTTTTTTAATTAAAAGAAATACACTCAGTTAATTTCTGCTTTACTTTAAGGCCACAATAATAAAAAAATTACAAAAATTTCCATTGATATCTTTAAAAATACTACATACCTACAACAAAAAATACTCTTCTAGGTGTTCTGTTAAACTTACTGTTCTCACTTAGGTAGACTGAAGAACAAACATAACTGGGATATGACTCATGCAGCCAGTTGCCTCGTGGCTGCTTGCCTTTTCCAAACTGGCAAAGGGAGTACAGTAGGAGCTACATAGGTAACTTACATAGGGGCCGGCTGCTTATACAGCAATCAATTTTTCTAAGTTCAAGTAGCATTCAGTCACCCATTGTATTTCTCGTGATCTCTGCAGGACTGTTCTCTGGGTTGTCTCCAGTACATGGTCAGGTTTGAATACCTTCTTTGGTGTCTCACTCTTCTTCAGTAAAAATCGTTAAAAAATAGTATAAAGATAAAGAAATTATTTGTTTGTTCCTTTTCTTCGGTACATGAAAGTATGACCAGTAATCTGATCCGGTGTGCAAAGACTGAGAGATGCTTAAGTCACTTTGTCTTATGAACTCTGGACTCTTTTTACATAGCAACAAGTGTGTTTGTTTATTTGTTATACTGTACGTCATGTTCCTTATCGCAGCCCCTGGCTCTGCCCACGTGTATCACCTTGATTATGGTACGAGTCATGGAATGCTAACAGTACAGCAAAGATTATTGCTTCTGAACAGCAGCGCTGTCTGAAATACTAATACTGGTGTATTTCATCAGGACAAGATTTAATAAATCTATCAAACAGGTTTATTGTGGCCAAAGTCTTAAAAAATGCAATAAATGCCTACCCTTGTATTCAGATACAAAAAACCCACTCAGTTTTGGAGGCGGTGGGGAGTTACAAGAGGTCACTGCACGGTGTTCATTGATCAGACCACTTTATTAAAAGCCCGAATACTTGCTTATGTAAAGATTTAGGATATTAAGTTGAGGATCTTGGTTTATATGCCCAGAGGTCACTGAAAGTAGAGTGAGGGTTTAGGTGTTTTGGGGCTTCTTCCTTAAAATAAATTTCTAGCAAAAGACATTATCTTAAGGTTTGTAAAAGTTTCCTTGTAATCATAATATTCTATATGTTACACTTATAGGCATTCCGATCTGTAGAACCCTTATGAAATGTGTTTAGTAGACGAGAAATTTTAAGCGGCATAGTTGATTAGTCCGAAGTTTTGAGGGAGGCAATTTTATAATTCTGCTTCTCCCTCCCATGCAATACCTGATTTGTCATCATGTGGCTGCTTATATTGGCCAACTCATTTGGTGGTGTTTTTTTGCTATACTAAATTCTGTGAAATTCTTTTGAGATCCTTTTTAGACTTCCCTTTGTTTTACTTCCTGGAGGGCAGGTAACGTATCAGAGCCAGCTCACTGTTTAACTAATGTCTCATAGGTAGGAAGAGAGGGGAAAAAAAAAACAGGGAAGGGAGAGTGCGTCATGTTGGAGGAGGAGGGTAGCAAAGAAAAATGAGCTTTCTTAAACAAATCGCGTGCAGAGGGATAGGCTGCTAGGGCTTGGGTGCTTCTCGGCTGGGGCTCAGCTCTCTTCTCTGCTGGCTACGATGCAGGAAACATCTGGAGTGCTGAAGGAGGGCTTCCTCGTCAAACGGGTAAGTGCTCCGGTTCCCCTTCATGCAGTTCTGCTCAAACGTGGAAGCATCCCCTGAGCAGGGACTGGACCGAGCCAGGGCTCGTGGCAAGGCAGCGTTTTGGGTGCCGGATTTAAAGAGCTCCTTTTGGCTCCCGGGAAAGGAGCTCCTCCAGGTCTATGCAGATGCCTGCCAGTGGAGCTTCATGAACTGCAGGTGTTCGCTACCCTCTCTCGAGTTTCCCTATGTTGGCATTCACCCAGGGGAAAGTGAATTAGCTATCAGGATTACTCAGGTATCAGAAAGCCAATATGTCTGGGCACACCTCTGCAAATAACACATAAAAAACTACCTGGTAAACGTCTATGTGGCAGCAGTGGAAGTGGCCATGGGAGGGTGGACAGAGGGAAGATGTTTTGACAGTCTCTTAAGATAGTTTGTGCCTTCTTTAGCAACCCAGCTGAGCAGGGTTTCCCATTTCATATGAGAGGATGGAAAACAGGCAATCCTTTTTGAAGGGGATCAGAGCAATGCAAAAGTAGAAACGTGTTTGAAATAACCTCTTTCTTCCACACCCCTCAAGCTGCACTATAAGAAAATTTTAGCCAAAATGTGGAGAAAAGAGCTGAAAGATGGTGTCACAGATTTCAGCCTTTCCAATACTTCTCCCTATAGGACCAAGTCAGTCATAGCTGGGACACAAGGAGGCAACTTAGCAAGGGGCATAAGCTGCCTTTAGTATGTCTGTCTCAATTTTACCCTGTCTCAATGTCTAACACGGTCCTTGACTGCACAAAAAAACGTGATTCAAAGCTTTGTTCAAAGCTTTGCCGCGCCTTGGGAAATGCTTTTCTACAGTACGTGGCAGTGCTTCTGGTGCTAACATGAAGGTAATCCTGGTCTGGAGCTCTCCTGGCTGGGCCCCCAGCCAGCCACCAGCCATGTGAGGCTGTGCTCTATGCAGAGAAAGGCTGCACAGCCTGAGCTGTTCCTCATCCTCCCTTCTGCAGTGAGGGCAAAGCAGTCCCAGATCCTGCTCTCCTCTCTGGGCTACGGTTGTATTTTGTGACTCTTAAGTGACTACTGAATTCCAGATGGGAAGCCAAGGCATCAAGTGTGTGAGAGGAGTAGATTATGGGTGGCACACTGAGCTGTGACTGCCAGCAGTCTGTACATCACCGGGTACGCTGTTGATAGGAAAGAGACCACAAAGGCAATGAAAGGAAACTAAGGGAGGAGGGAACAAGGAATCCAGAGAAAAAAATGAGGAAGAGTGAGGATCAGGTAAAGAAAACAGAACTTGCTTAAGAGGAGAGCAAAAGCAAGGAGATGATCTAAATGCATTATAAATGACTGAATTATGTGTTGTAATATATTATAAATACAAAGCAAATATGTGGAAGTCAAGCAAAGGTAAAGGAAAAAAGGTAAGGCAATCTCCTGAAAAAGATGAAATCTCCAAGAAGGAAAAAAAAGAGCCAAGAAAAGAGCCATAGCAAAGAATATACTCTCAGGAAAAATGGCCAAGGGACTTTACCACGGGTGAAAAAAACAACGAAGAAGGTAAAAGGAAGGAGAGAACAAACGCAAATTAGATAAATTGTGTTCAGTATAGACTAGAAGACATTAGATCTAAAGTGCCCTGGATTTTAGAGACTCATTACCCCACCTATTCTTGGAAATTGCTGGTTTTCCCCTTTACTCATAGAGAATTAATGAGCTTTGATTCCTGCCACAACTGGACACAGCATGCTCCTTTCTCCTAGCTATGCCCACCCTCTCCCAGGTGTCAGAGCTTCCTCTACTCAGTGCTTGTCTGCTGGCTGTAACCTCCATCGCCTGGGGAAATGCAAGTCAGCTCCCTGCACCGAAAAGCTGGACCTGACACCGCCAGACAGGACTGAGCCTGTCAGTGCCAGCCCTGGCTGGGTTTGCTCTCCCAAACAGCTGGGCTAAAGACAGCCAGGGGCTGTTTACAGAAGGGGAAGCAGAGAATTTGTCTGTATTCTGGTACAACCCTGGAGGCGTTTAACAGCAGCCTTCATTCGGTCTTTTGCCATTAAAAAGTGTTATTTCCTTCACGGGAAACAGTAGCACAAGCGATGTTTTAGTCCAGAAGACTGGAGGCAGGTAGGACAGAAATAAATCACTCATTAGCAGTAAGAGATGTAAGGAAAAGCCAATTCACCCAGCAAAGTGATCTCAAAACCACTTAGCATCTACAGCCACATCGAAATGACAAAGAACAAAACACATCAAAACACCAACCAGAGTCACCAGAGAGGAGGAGTTTGTCCTTAGGAGCCCTCACGCATTTCGGATTTAGCGCTGTTTCTGTCCGGTGCTGTCAGCGGGCAGACATGCACCTAAATGACAGCTTTCTGAGACAATTCATGTGAGCTTTTGCAAGAAACAATTCTTGCCAGCAAAGAAACGTCCTTGCTGGAGGAAGAGCAGAGCAGCTTTCTCTTGCTCCGTGATTTTATAGTGATGGAGCTGTGCTATTCTGTTACTAAAAACGCATATTTCAGGGAGAAAAGGACTTGTGATGACTTCTTGTGCTTCTTTTCATACAGTTTCCTATTATTTTATGGTGTTGTCACACAGAGGGGGAAAGAAAAGGAAAAGAAAATATGGTCATTTCTCAATGCCTGTGTTAAAGTTAGCTATTGTGGATTTCTTCCCCTCTAGGGACATATTGTTCGTAACTGGAAAGTAAGATGGTTCGTTCTGCTTCAGGATAAGCTGCTGTATTACAAAATTGAAGGAGGCAAGAAGGAGCCAACTCCAAAGGGCAGGATCCTTTTGGATGGCTGCACTATTACTTGTCCATGCCTGGAATACGAGAACAGACCGGTACGACTGGAAAAATGTATCCCTTCTCAATGACACCCACTTTCTAACTTCTGAGTCTTTTCTACTCCTCCCAATTTCTTTGATTACTGCAACCATGCCACTTGGGTGTTTCCAGAATTAGGTCCAGCCAAAAGCAAGTTGCCATTAGCAACATAACCAGGACAAGAAATTAACTCCCTCATTGTGTCTTTGCTGTTCCCTGTGCCCAAATCTGCGTAGCAGCCAGTAACAAAAAAGAAAAAACCCACCACACAAAAAAGCCACCCTCCACACAAAAAAAAAAAAACACCTTCCACACATACAGTGGGAAGAATAAATGCAAATGCATCAGCCCAACAGTGTGTGAAGAGAGGACATGGATGTCTCAAGAAAATCTGAGGAGGATAGGAAAAAAGGGAAGCTTATCTCTGGTAGCTGCCATAAACCCTGCTGTGTCCACAGGGCGCTCCCGGGCAGCCCGGTCAAACTCCCTTTTCCTTCACCAATGGGACTTCACCACTGTAGAAAGTTTCCAGCAAGAGAGTTCTGGAAGGGAAAGTGCCTTCTGCGCTTCTCCGCTCACCCATGGGTAGCAGCACTGCAGATTTCTTCGGAGTGGGGCCAGAAGGGAAATGACTCTGGAAACTGCTGACTATTTCAGAACTTCTTGTGGCAGAAAGAGCCTAGCGAGAGTTCATGGTTGTTGAGAAACTAGAGATCCGGATGTGAAAAACTCCATAGTCAGCAGTACACTCCTATGTAATCCAGTTTCTGCGTGGTCTGCTCCCTTTTAAGTACCACAAGCTCCGTGCATGCAAACCATGCAGAACAGAAAATACAGGGATTTTTGGCTGAGGGGAAGCAAAAAAAAAAACAAACCCAGAGCTGTGCCCACCATTCTTTTGGCCAAGAATAGCTCTGTAATGCTCAGGTGGGATGCCATATCAGACTTATTTGTGTCATCTGGGCCAGTGCTAAAAGAAGCCAAATACGAGTGGAGGACATCAGCTAAATGATATTATTGCTTTGTGCTTCTTTCTCCACAGCTACTCATCAAACTAAAGACAAAAACCAACACAGACTATTTCCTTGAATGTTGCTCCAGGGAGGAGCGAGACTCTTGGGCTCTGGACATCACTGGAGCTATTCATGCTGGTCACCCAGTACAGGTACAAGAGCTTCACAGAATGAAGAACTCTTTCAAACTGCTAGAGAATATCAGCCTCCAGTAAGTGTATATGGTTTTTCCTTCTGCTGTTGCTGTAGCTGGCAAAGTGCCTGAGCTGATGGATGAGGAGGGTCAAGGAAAGTTTCTGCACTGATCTGCTCCCATGTGGCCGGGAGCCTCTAAACTGGCTGCTCTGCCCTAGGTTTGCACATACTTTTGCCAGGGCACAGGAATGCACTTTTTCCTGACCATTATTTTTTCGGATTATATGGGTTCTGCAAGGACATCTCACTGCTGCTTTGAAGACCTTCCTAGTCAGCTGCAAAGTTTCTCAGTGTGAAGATGTATTACTTTGGAAGATGTAATGTCAGGGAAAGACTGAGCAATGACATTTTTCATGCTATAGATTCATAGATTCATAGAATTTCTAGGTTGGAAAAGACCTTAGAGATCATCCAGTCCAACCGTCCCTAATCTCCCATTAAACCACATCCCTAAGTAGTTCATCCACCCTTTTCTTAAACACATCCAGGGATGGAGACTCAACCACCTCCCTGGGCAGCCTATTCCAGTGGCTGACAACCCTTTCAGAGAAGGAATTCTTTCTAACATCCAACCTGCATCTCCCCTGGCTAAGCTTATACCCTTTTCCTCTTGTCCTATCACCCATCACTAATGTAAAGAGCCCTTCCCCCACCTCCCCACCATCCCTTCTCAAGTACTTGTAGGCTGCAATCAGGTCTCCCCTCAGCCTCCTCTTCTCCAGGCTAAACAGCCCCAACTCCCTCAGCCACTCCCCATAAGTTTTATTTTCCAGCCCCTTGACCAGTTTAGTCGCCCTTCTCTGGTTGGTGAGCTTTCAAAGCTGGTAGCTGGAATCCAGACTAGGATTTTTAGAGGGCATCACATTACACAAGAGAAAAAATAGCATTGATTGAGAAATAGAAAAATGACATTGATTTGATTTATATTGAGAAGGTAAATGGAGGCTGACTGTAGCTCAGTTTGAAGTGCTTTAAACCAAAAGATACTTTATAAGGCATCTTGTTTAGTGCTGCTATTGGGGTAATAAAGTTTTCCTATACCGTACCTAGGAAAAAACTTCTGGGGGAGTATCTAGGCTGTTTCCCATCTTTATGTTGATAATCTTGAGGACATCCCAGGCACTGACAGAAGCAGGTGACAATTTCTGCCTGTCTTTCTATTCTACTAACAGTCCTGTGCTCTCTTTTACAGCCACATAGTGAAGAAAATGTGTGACAGCAGTACTGGAATTAAGCTGACCCGCAACTTGGAGCAAGGCAACAGATACAAAGAGACCTTCACAGGTACACCTGCTGCAGGCAAAAAGCTTCCTCACATTTGACATGTCATGTTGCACAGACAAGGGAGCTACTATACTGCCTTCGTGGTGGAACCAGTTGTGGCCCAGTGGAAAGTAGCAGTGCAGCCAACCTCTCCAACACCTTTCTCTCTCGCTCTTTGGATATGTGGAAGCACATGTAGGATCCCACACTTTTGGTCAACGTTGCATTTCATTCAAAGTCTTTGCAATGGCGCCAAAATGTTGCAGCAAATGAATACATGTGTGGCAGGAGACCACCTGTCTCACTTTGGAAGAGCATGTTGCCTCGGTATGAGAGCTGCCTTTCTCCCTGCAGGTTCTGCACTGGTGGACTGGCTCATCTCCAGCAGCTTTGCTGTGTCACGGTTTGAGGCCGTCACTTTGGCATCCATGCTGATGGAGGAGAACTTCATCAAGCCTGTGGGAGCCCGCAGCACTGAGGCCACACGTTACAGCGACCTCTCTGAGCAGTTCCTTGATGACTCCACTGCACTGTACATGTTTGTAAGTGATGCAGCTGCCAACAGAGGGACCTCCTCTGCCCCTTGTCACACCCTTGATTTGGGGGGCAGTGGAAAAGGGGCCATGCACAGCCTGCAACCAAAGGCAAAATATGCAGGCTATGAAAGCAAACACAGAAGGAGCAGCCCTAGGCTTTTAGTGGTGCTGACACTTGCACTTTTGCTGGAGTCAAATAGCTGCCTGGATATGGAGGGATCTACAAATTACATAATTAGGCATTAAAAGGGGTGTGTCCCTCAAGTGCACTGTGTGTCTGCATTTAACGGAGGCTGTGCTGTAGTTAGGCTAAAACTCAAGGCCACAGTGTCCATGTGGAGGCTTTACTGCTGTAATATGTTGCCTGTAAACGTGAGACCTACAAAGCTGAGCAGCAGGGCTACAGAGTAGAATTTACTCAGGAAATATGAGCTAAAAACAGCTCAAGGAAAATAAAACGCAGAACTTTGTACTTAAAAATGTGTTTAGATTAAAAAGAAAAGTTGAACAATCTTTTCCCTATTTGCAGGCTGAGAGCAATAAGAAAAATAGCAGTTCCAAGGAAGAGGTACAATTTAACATCTCTGAGTTAAGCGGCACGATTGTGAAGCAAGGATTCTTAGTGAAACAGGTAAATACAGTATCTGAACATTCACTGAAAAACAAGAAAAATGACAGCTTTTAGGACTTCCTAGAGAAGAAATGTGATTTATATGAGCATGTCTGGAGAGCTGTGGCCAGTAGGGCTAACTTGCCTGTCAGCACTACTGTCAGAGACGACGCAGTGAAGGGTATTTAGTTATAAAATCATGAGCTACAGAACTTGTTGCTCAGGCAGGATTAATTGGATATTCTGTATTCAGTGAGTGCATACTGAAAGGTATAAAACAGCATCAAAAGCAAAAGTCCCACACGAACTCCAAATCCCACCAGAGGTGTTACATTCACTTCCAAGGAGATCCACATTCCTCTGATTTAACCTGTCTCATCCAGGTTGCGTGAGCAGCTATGATGTTCTGTTGGCCACAGACAAATTTCAAAGCTGAGTAGATTGACTTTTGCATGAAGTGGACATTTACCTGTGGACAGTCACTCACGCACATGTGCATGCTCTGGTGGTGGTAAGACCCGTTTTCTTTGGGCATGAAGAAATTTGGGCACAAATTCCTGTTGGCAGGAATTGTTTACAGGATCTTAGCCTGCAAGATTTAGTTTCTGACCCTTGCTACGAAGAAGACAAGGATCAATCATGCTGTTTCAAAGCATAATGCAGTCACCTGAAGAGGGAACCCTACCTGCACTGCATGGCCACCTTTCTACTCGAGCTTTGTAACCTACGCTGAGATTTTAGTGTTGTGCAAACTGGATCATCAGATGATCCTCAGTCCTCCCTCCTCCAGCTGCTAGGGTGCAGCGAGGGTTGGTGGGGCACTGGGTGCCAGGAGCTGCTGGGTGATCCCCATGGGGCTGGCAGGGCAGCCTCCCTATCACCACAGGCCATCAGAGCTGCCCAGGAGCCTCTCCCATGGTCAGCAGCAGTAAAGGGGAGCCCCCAGCAGCCCCAGACCTGAGCCCCAGCACCAAATCTCCAGGAGCGGGGATGGTCTCAGGGCTGGCACAGGCTTGCAGTGCTGTCCTGCACTGTCAGCACTGAGAGGGCTGGGGGCAGAAGAGTGGAGAGCTGCAAAAGGACCTGACATAATCCCCTCAGAGCACGCACAGCATGGGTTTTTAATCCAAGACCCATATTTAATCTGCAATTAAGAGCAGGGATCAGAGATATAATCACTTGGTCCTGTCACTCTGCTTTCTTGGTTCTCAGTACAAGGAAGGGAGAGAGGGAGGAATTATTACTGTATGAAGAAGGATGTTAAGCAGAAAATCCTGGGAGTTACTAAGATGTCAGAAAATATTTTTCTCTGTTGGTGCCAAACCCTCTTTTTCAGTACCTATTTAGGTCTCCCCTACAGCCTGCAGGAAAATGGACATTTCAGGAGGTATTTACTGGTGGTAACTTTAATTTGCCTGTCTTGCAGGGACACAAGAGGAAAAACTGGAAGGTGAGGAGATTTGTTTTGAGAGCTGATCCTGCTTTTTTGCACTACTATGACCCCACTAAGGTATGTGAGTGGGGAGTCACTACCCCCAGAAATCCTTTTACAGACCTAAACATTATAATGAAAATACAACTATGCTGTAAACGTTTCCCTCACCCAAATCTCCCTCCAGGTTCCTCTATTCATTTTCTGGGAAGTAAGACCTCTCTGGCCTTATCCTGGGAGGTTGTCCTTGTAGGATTTTCTATCCCTCTACCTTCCTTCCTCTCTTTTCCCCGGTGAGATTCCTTTTCCTTAGCTGAGGGGCAGCATTCTTCTTGGGATTGCTCTTTTTCTGTACCCGCACAGTCTGGGACCACTGTCCTGCAGGGATTCTTCCTGGACTGTGATCTTTCTGGGCTGACACCCCACCACTTGAGGGTCATACTGCTACTGGGATTTTTTTATGTTCTTCTTCCAACATTGAATGAGGCCTCCTTGATGCCAAAGTATTTGTTAGGAATTTCTGCTACTCAGTTTTAAACTTGCTGAGGGAATAGTAGAATCTATCTTCATGGATGTAATAATCAATGTAAGCAACCCAGAAGAGCACGTGGATCCATCAGCCCCAGATGCATAGGGTACCACAAAGCCCTACAGATTGCTGAAAGAACATGTTTAGAAATGCTTTATGTGGCTTTTAAAGAAAAGACAAACAATGTAACTGTGAAAAAGCTTATGGAGGTGGTTCATTTTTTGTTGCCTGTTTCTTTGTGTTTAGTTTTGTTGGGGTTTTTTTTGCACTGTAACTCACCCTTGTCATGCTATAAACTCAAACTGTAGAACCTGAAGATCAGACAAGACAGCCAGCCAACCTACTAGTGAAAACAGACAAACTTTCCCCATACCATCTCAGTGAAAAGCAGCAAGCTAAAAACTTGCAGAAATATGGGAAGTTTTTTAACATGGATTGTTATTGATAAGACTACACATAAGACTGAAATGTCATTGTTAGCCTATCCTTGTGCTTTTCATTGATGTCTATCATTCCTATGTTCTCAGCTACATCAGAGAAACATCTGAGACTGAAACAACATAGTAATGCATTTAATTACATGTTCTAATTGACTTCTCTTGTGGCATAGATTTTTTATATCTGGAAAGACTGGCATTACATCTCCACCTTCACAAAAATAATTGATGCGCTCTAGGAAACTATTCTAATGATTTTATTTTCCAGATAAGCCTCATTTCCTTTTTCTTTACAGGAAGAAGACAGGCCAGTAGGTGGATTTTCTCTTCGTGGTTGTCTTGTCTCAGCTCTGGAGGACAACGGAGTCCCAGCAGGTAAGCACGAGCCTCTAAACTTTCATACATACGTATTTATGCTATAGCAATACAGTCTTTGAGTGTGGGTTTGTGTGTATGGCTGTGGGTATGCACAAGTGGGCTGGCCTTTCCTCTCCCTCTGCAAGCAAGGGAAGAAGCATACCACAAAAAATCCCCATACTGATGGGTTGTCCATACCAGAGGGGATTTTTTTTCAGTGTTATTTCCACATATCTTGAGTGTTCTCCTTTTTATAGGCTTTTCTCAGTCAGATGACCTCTGAGACAGTTCTAAGACACTGATTAATATTCCAGAGTTAACAGACAAAAAGGAAAGGCCTTCTTTTTGGATGTTGTTTAACTCAAAGTCTTTAGGCATGCCCAGATGCCATTCCTTTTCTGTGTGTCCTCTCTACTTATGCTATTACCTTTTCTTTTTGACCTGCTAGAACCCAAATGTAGGGGAGACATAAAGACAGCAACACAAAAAACAGTTCTGCTAGTGAATATGCTTAGCTTAGGCATTTGTCTAGAACCTCAGCCCCACAGATAAGTATTTCTGCTGTTAAAGTAATTTATTTTATGACAGTAAGCACAATGACAGTGTGGATCTTGAATAAGGAGCATCTTTCTAAAGACAAAAGACAGAGTCTAAAAAGATATGGTCCAGGTTGGCAGGGCATGATGAACAATACAGTTCCTTGCTAAGCGGAACCCGACCAAATCTAACCTATTGCACAAACTGGTAGGGAGTTCATCCCTCCATTGTATAACTCAAGTAAGATTCTCCATCTAAACAGCAGCTATTTTATATGTGATGCATAGTACACAGTAATTTATACAGTCTATGTGAGGGATGTCTGTACTATATCTTTTTTTTTCAGAAGGTAAATCAAAGACACAAGAGCTTTAGATGTCTTACTCATAATGAAATGGAAAGGTCTGATACCCTAACTCACTAAACTAAAATTTTTCCCTATGAAGCTTCATATCTGCTACAAAACATTTCCCTGTGCACCTTCCTGATCTGTCATATTTTTTCTCTGCAGGAGTGAAGGGCAATGTGCAAGGAAACCTCTTCAAATCATCACCAAAAATGACACTCATTATTATATCCAGGCCAGCTCCAAGGCGGAGCGAGTACAGTGGATTGAGGCAATCAAACCACTGACATGAGTAAGGCAGACTCCATGCCAAAAGACAAGTCACATTTGTGACCAAGTTTCCTGTTCTCATTGTCTGGGAGTGTTGTTTTTTCCCTTACATAGTCTATTTTTGTTATTTGTATCACCATAGCACCTAGCAATTTCTGGCAGACAAGCATCCTAGGTGCCTAGGAGCCAGGTAGCTCCAGAATAATTCCCCCCAGGAACTTATCATCTAACCAAGAGACAAAAGACAACAGGTGGATACAGACAAATGGGGCTTTACAAAGAAACAATGAGATATAATATTCCAAGATGGAAGAAAAGAATTCTTTTGTACAAGTATTCAGTCTATATCTGGCAGATCCAGGTTGTGCTTTATCCTAAAGCAGAAGTGTCTTGCTCCTTTCCCCTTCATAAAGGCGCTCATAAACTTAATTAGTTAAGACTGTCTGAATCAAAGTCATGAAAGGTCCTGGTGTCTGAGGCTGTCTTTCTTGGTATACCACAAAAGTCTCGTGCTAAGCCACAACCCAGCTGCCAGGATAATCACTACTGCACAACAAGACAGGAGTCTGTCTGTCCATCCATCTGCTCTACCACTCAGTTCTCTGTTAGGCTAAAAAAGACCAAAGGATTTTCCTCTCCAGTATATAGATTATTATTTTGCTGGTAATGGCCCATACAGGATCCTGAGCATCAAATCAGACCAGTGGCAGTTATTACAGACAATTGCTGGCAATGAATATATTGGAAGAAATCACTCAGCCAAAGAAACAAGACTTTTTGTCCTGATTATCACTGTAAATCCATTTACATGGAGCACCATTGGGACTGAGAACTCTAATAGCAGTTCTGACTATTGCTTTTTCTATTTTAAGACATTAAGCCATTAAAGTTTCCATTATTTGTCTAGTAAACTTGACTTTGATATCATTAAAGATAAAAAAAGTTTAGTGCATTTGAATCTCCTATGCTCTTTTGACATGATTTTTCTCAGAGGGCAGTTTGAGTATACAAAAAAATGGTTCCATACACTGTAAATTTAGATTTATGTAGAAACTGAGGCATTCTCCACAACACCAGAGGGTAGAATGAAATGTATGAGATGATTAAAGCACCCAAGCAGCCTGCTGATATACTATTTCATAAAATTCCACGTTATCTGAGTACCTCTATCTGACAGCCAGACTCTGCAGAGCTTCCAAAAGCCCTCTGAAGACAGCATGCTATGTATCTTCCCTGAAGTCAGAGGAATTTGATAGACCTCTATCCACAGAACCACTCTGCAGATTTTTTGTTCTCCAAGTTATGTACTGAAAGAAAAGTCTCTTCATCTAGAGACTTTCCCCTTCATCCTATGTTGTAACCAATCAGTCATAACAGAGCCAAAGACAGTAGCTATGATATATGCTCACATATGTATTAGAATAGCCATGGATTTAGGACTTCTTTCTAAATCTACAGCAATGAAATAACAGCACAACACACACGTGCATGCAAATCTTTAACAGAGCTGGTTAAAGAAGTTTGCCAGCAAAGATGCAGTTTTAATTAGATACAAGAATGGGCAATGCAGTTTCAGCTACAGATACCATTTCCTGGGGCTGGTCCGGAGAAGACTCTGAAATCCACAGCTGTTGAAACCCTTCAATTCATGAGAAGGCTACCTGTGAGAGACAGGGATGGTGGTAAGGCATTTATTGCTCTGCACTGGGAAGCACAGATCGCTTTGTGCTGATTCAGCAGAGCTTCCAGGAAAAGCAACTCCCTCTTGATAACATGAGCCTTGCTGGAGCCCACCACACACCCTTATTCACTTATAAGGAAATCTGCTTCTTTTTTCTCAGGCACACCACCTGCATACTGCCCAGTTCTTCTCACAAGGGTAACAGCCACCCCACTGCAGAGGACTGAGCTCCACTAGCTGACAGCCCTGGGGAGTTAGGGGACCACGAGGATGTGAGACACTGCATAGCATCATAAATCTTGCAGTTCAGGAGGCCAAGAGACTAACTCAGCAAAGGCTCTCTGATTTACCTGGACCTCCCATAGCTCTGCAATTGCTGAGTGTGTATGAGAAAAAAAAATGTATATTTCAAACACATCAGTAATTTAAAAAGATACAGTTCCCATTCTCCAGAATCAGCCAGGGGAAAAGATAAAACATTTCTCAGACAGGAGAAAGTACATTTGCCTCTGTCCCCTGGTGATATTGTGGTGTCCTTTTTTTCAAGCCACTTTGGTAAGCTTGATGTCCCCTGAGATCTGCAAAGCTTTCACCAAGTTCAGGGGCTGAATGCGGTGAGTGAAGTCACACAGCTGCCGCCCATCAAGCAAGACTCGTATTTGCTGGTGTTCACATAAGATCTCCATCTGCAACAGAAAAGGACAGGGGAGGGTGTTAGAGATCAGCAGTAGAGTTGATTACACCAGCATGGACTTAGAACACCATGTGATGGGGATAGTGAAGCACAAAGTTACTGGTTCTTCTGAAATGCCCCAAATAAATAACCTACCCTCTGCTGAGATGATACTGTAAAGCTCCTTATAGTGAGTTCCCTCACTAAGACTAGGGAAAGGAATGGATTTCTCCTGCCAAGGCTTGAACTGCTGCTCTCTGTGCCACACTAGACTAGTTAACCTGGCAATGTCAATAGTTAGCTATTTGTGGTCATATACGTAGCCTTCACCCTTTCTCTCCTCCTTTTCTTTTCCCTATTCATAGTACCCCAAAAATTACCTTAAACGTGTCGCCTGCTGTAAACGGGAAGTAGGGAATAGTCTTCTCTTCTCTTCCCCATTTCCCACCAATTCGTGCATTTCGGGTGATGGATTTGTCACTAAAGTTAACTGTAAATAACAGCCCAACATCTTTGTTTGCATCCACTGGATCACAGAGCAGAGTCACTGAAAAGCTGAAAAAAAACCCCACAATTAAAGGACTTGGAATTTCAGTAATGTGAAAGGATATGGTGAACATGGCAGATGTCTATAAAGACTAGGGGCAGACACTGATTTCTTGTCAGACTGAAAACACGGGACTTCTACAGGCTTAGAAGCTGCAGAAAGGAATGAGAACAGGCTGGTCTTTGTTTCTCCTCCAGTTTCCAGTAGGATGCTAGCGATTTCTGCTTTCCCTCTCTCAGGACTGAAATCAAACTAACATTTATGCATGAGCCAATTCTAATTCATGTCCTAAAAGGGGGTATGGTAAATTCTTCACCAGTGGAAGCACTGGAGTTTACCACTGTAAATGCAAAAAAGTGTAATGATAAGCACAGTTGCTATCATCATCCAGATTAAACACAGCAATCAATCTGTACCTCCTGTGCCAAAACCACTGGGTTTTAAATGGTGTTGATTCCAGCCCCCTGCAGACAACCAAGATGCAGGTCCAGAATCACACCTCTTCCTGGAGGAGAAATGCCACTTCTGTGCCCCCTCCAGTTTGCATTAGATAAGGGCAAGCAGTAGGAAATCCTGACAGGTCAGTCAGAAAGGCTGGACAGTGAATTCTTTCTTGCCCTTTTAATCTTAGTCTAAGAGCAAGAAAATTAAAGCAAGCCATAAATTATGAATCTATCTGTCTTCCTCCGAAGACCACAGACCCTCGAGAAATCTTTTGAATTTAGAAGAGAGGTAGTAGCAGGTATGATGGGGTGAAGCCCCTACCAGTCCCTTCACCTACCTCTTGGGGTTGGAGTGTACCATTCCTATGACTGTGAGTTTCATGGCTGGTCTCAGGCCACCTTTAATTTCACCAACATACTGCTCCACCTGCAGGGAACAGCAAAAACATGCTGTGGTAGGTCATGCTATGGATAAACCAGCTTTAACAGCTGCTTCGGTCACCTCATAAACTTTAGTTTCTGACCAGAACTGCCATCAGTAAGATGAGCAGCCGCCGTCTGTGCTCTGCCTGACCAATCCGTGTGTCTGGTGGCCCTGGGAACAGCCACCCTGACTTCAGCAGGTACTGCAAGCGTGGAGGCTGCGGTGACTCACACGTCTCACGGGTGACAGGACCCAGAGAGCTGACACACCGGGGGTGAGCCAGTAGCAGCTGCTGCGGTCTGACGACGCAACGAATCTGGCTGCAGCGCACCATGCAGCAGATCCAAAGCTTCGTGGCAGCATGATGCAGGGTGCGGACTCTGCGCACTTATTGTGCCAGTTCAAGCTTGTTACCAAGATTTTGGTAGGCTAACTTGACACCAGCAGGCTTTACCTCAGGCCAGGTAGCCTCTGTCCCCTGCCATAAGAGCACAAAGCCAGCATGGATGCTGCCGTGCTGCTGCACATTGACAGGAAACAACTGTGTCCTTGCAGCTTCTCCCAGTCACGCCTGTCCCTGTCACTTTTTCAAAGCCAGAAAACAGCTTCTCAGTGGATCTACTTCTGTCCCATTCACAGAGACCTGTAGTTGCAAACTCCACCCAAACATCAGAGCTACATTTACTTTCTCCAAGTAATTCTCCAACAGCTTCAACAGTCGCTGGAGAAACTAATGCAGGCTATGGCTGACACGGAAAAACAAAAGAGGCAGCTTGGAAACAAGGGGGTGTTTTGAGACTTCAGTTTCAGAAATGGCTTTAAAATGTAAATGCCTGGGCACTACACTGTAGCATGTAATCGCTCTCTATGCAGAGTCACTAGAAAGAAGCTGCTATAAAATGCTAAGCGTTATTAGCAATTTGCGTAACACTGATAATTTTCCAAGGCAATGCACAGCAGACTCTGTTTTAGATAAAAAGCACCTTATCGTTCCAGTGCTACAAGGTAAAAATTCAGACCTTTTTTGCTAGAAGACCTGCACAGTATATGCATTGTTTAGTATTTTGACTATGAGAAGCGCTACATCCATGCACAGACAGCAAATGGGCTTCTATTCGAACATAAGTTGCTACGGGTATTTATTTCATACATATTTTTAAATTTTGGAAAATATATCCAGTGTTACATTTTAAAATTATTGAATACCAGCTTCCTTAACAGAAACATAAATTCAAGCTGAAAAATGTTTTGCCTATACTTCATTTCCTAATTTCAATATACTAGTTATATCTTCTGCTACGATGACCTTAAACAATTTATTTTCCCACCTTGATATTTACATCCAGCCACCTTTACAGCTTCGTGGATATATTAATAAACCTCTAATTCCTAACAAGACTAATATTGCAAGAAATTAATTTAAAAATACCTTCAAAAATGACAGCACTACTGCTGATAGTTAGCAATGTTCACCCTTCCAGAAGTGGGTGGGTGACTCCAGCAGGTATGTTTTGAACTTCGTAAAAAAAGCAAAGCATCAATCACCTGACATGTCTTATGTGAGGGAGCAGCTCCTCAAGTAAGGAGTCTGACTGTAAGGAGGTACTTTAAATTGAAAAAAGCAATTAAAGAGTGGGTAACAAGCATAAAAGATCTCAGGGCCGAAAGAACTTCATCCTCATACAGGTCCCGTGTCCCACTAAAGCTCTTTCCATGCCTACACAAGAGCCAAGATACAAAATAATACCCCCAAATTGAAAGTGCACGTTGAAAAATTGTTTGTGCAGTGCTGCACCACAGTAAGTGCCATCACTAAAGGTACAGGGAATCAGAACTGAAGAAATCAAATGATGACCGCGTGGTTTCAACACCAGCATAGCTGAAATGAGTTCAGAGGCATGACGACCCACTCATCATTTCTCTGCCAATGTTGAGTTGACAGCACAGGTGAAAAATACTCAAGGTGCCATAGGAGGTAATGGTACAAACTCCTGCAGCATCTTACGTGGTTTACTGGTGGGTCCCAGCACGTGCACACAGACATAGCCCCTTTCCCATATTTTCCATTCAGGAGCCCTGGAGGCTCACTCGGTCACTTACTTTGGGACACCTCTCCTCTGTCATCACCGCTCTGCCTCTTACACTTGCCTTCGCCGCAGCAGTCCCCGGAGGAGTTTTTGTTTGTAGGTCAGGACAAAAACAACAAAAAGCCCAGAATAAAGGGAGGATGTTGGAGGGGGCTTATCTCTGCCAAACACCAGCTGGACACCACCCAGCTGAGTCACAGCCCTCTGAGCCTCATCCCGCTGAGGAAACGTTGCAAATACCATGGCTGGTGTGGGTGGGGGGCAGAGGGACCGCAAGGATGGGCAGGACCCATCGCCCTGCACGGGAGCACCTGGCAAGCCGATGCCCGCAGCTATGCCTGCAGCTATCTATACCCACACATTTTTATGTAAGTATTTAAAACTATGGATGTGCATATAACATACTGTATTTGTGTATGTAACGCATATAAATAACATGTCCATTTTTTGGATACCATTTCTGTCCTCTCTCAAAGGGGTAAATTAGAGTGAGGTACACCTATAGGGTTATACACACGTAGAATCACAGAATCATAGAATGGTTAGAGTTGGAAGGGACCTCAAAGATCATCTAGTTCCAACCCCCCTGCCATGGGCAGGGAAACCCTCCACTACACCAGGTTGCCCAAAGCCTCATCCAACCCGGCCTTGAACACCTCCAGGCCATGTACAAGGGGTAAATACACACACACACGTATGCATATAGCCGTACACGTACGCTTCTCTCTCTGTATGTGTACACAGCCGTATATAACATATGACTATACAGCCCCCGCCCTGAGGCACGACACGCAGCACTCCCACTCCTCGGGCTCCTCCGCCGCGCAGCCCCCACCACTTCTCGCGCAAGGCGCACGTGGCGGAGAGGCGCCGCGGCGCGGCGCTCCCGCGGCGCGCCAGGGGGCGGAGCTTCGGATGGAAGCCAATCAGAGCCACGAGAGGCCCGAGCGAGGGGCGGGAGCTGGCGCGCGGTAAGTGGGCGGAGATGGGCGTGGTTAGAGGAGAGGGCGGGGCTTAAGCTGCCCTTGATTCTGAGGCGGCGTCAGGCGCCCCAAAGAAAAATGGTGGTTTATTTACATCCTGCCGCAGCTCGGCCAATGGGCGGGCGTCTGCCCGCGTGCCCGCCCGGCGCCGCAGTCAGCTGAGGCGCTGCCCAAGATGGCGGTGGCGAAGGAAGGTGTTGCCGGGATGGTGCAGTAGAGCCCAGCGCCGCCGGGCTGGCCGCGTCCTGCCCTGCCAGGTAACGTGGGCCGCGCCAGGACGGGCCCCGTGGGGCCGCCGAGCCGAGCCGGGCCGGGCCGGGCCGGACCGGACCGGACCTTGTGGAGGAGGACGAGGCCGCGGCCGCGGGCGGGTGCGCGGCGGAGCGCGCGGCCCGGGACGAGCGGCGGCCGCCGCCCGCGAAGACGGTCCGTCCCCGCCGGGCCGGGCGGCTCGGGGGCGCGTGCGGCGGTGGGGAGCGGCGGGAGCATCGCATCCCGCGGGCCGCTGGGCTGCGCTCAGCCGGGCGGCGCGCCCGCGGCGGGGCGGCCGTGGCCGAGCGGCAGCCGCGTTGTCAGCCCGCGGTGCTCGCTGGCGCCTGACCCCCTGCCGCTGTGGGGGCTGGAAAGCTGCACAGCAGAGGTGTCGACCAGCACCTGGGGGTGCTGGTCAACAACCGATTGAACATGAGCCAGCAGTGTGCCCAAGCAGCCAAGAAAGCCAACGGAATCCTGGCATGTATCAGAAACAGCGTGGCCAGCAGGAGAAGGGAAGTGACTGTCCCCCTATACTCAGCACTGGTGAGGCCACACCTGGACTACTGTGTCCAATTTTGGGCCCCTCACTTCAAGAAGGACATTGAGGTGCTGGAGCGGGTTCAGAGAAGGGCAACAAAACTAGTGAAGGGTTTAGAGAACTTGTCCTATGAGGAGCGGCTGAGGGAGCTGGGACTGTTTAGTCTGGAGGAGGCTCAGGGGGGACCTTATTGCTCTCTACAGTTACCTGAAAGGAAGTTGTAGGGAGATGGGGGTCAGTCTCTTCTCCCACGTTAAGAATGACAGGACGAGAGGGAATGGCCTCAAGTTACGCCAGAGGAAACTTAGGTTAGATATCAGGAAAAATTTCTTTAAGAGAGGGTTGTGAAGTATTGGAACAGGCTGCCCAGGGAGGTGGTGGTGTCCCCATCCCTGGAGGTGTTTAAAAACCGTGTGGATTTGGTGTTGAGCAACATGGTTTAGGGACCCTGACAGTGCAGGGTGAATGGTTGGACTCGATGATCTTGAAGGTCTCTTCCAACCAGATGATTCTATGATTCTAAGCCCCCTGCAGCCTGGCCTTGGCGCTCCGCCTCTCCCTGCCCGGGGCATGCTGTCAATGCGAAGAAGAAATCAGGGGTGGGGTGGTCCGGTCCCCAGTGTGCCCTTACGGCATCCGCCTTCGTGTGTGTCACCCTGCCCAGGTCACCTGCTCATCCTGGCAAGATGCATTCTTTTGGAAACGAAGAAGCGGTCTCCCTGGAGCGGCTCTTTGAGTTTTTCTGTGAGTGCGTTTGGCACGGAGACTGGGAACTCGCGCAGGCCTGTGTGCCCCAGCTGAGCCAGTGGCATGGAGGTGGCCCTGATAAGGTGGAAGCAATTCTTCAGGCTCTGGTAGCTTGTCCCGTGGGAGTTAAGGTAAGTCAGGTACTGCTTTGGTTCAGTAGGCTTGAGTGTGAAAGGAGGAGGAAGCAATTAGTTTAGCTGTGACTGTGGGAGACAGGTAAAATCTGGGAATACCACTTGCTTGAGTGCTGAGGTGTCTTGAATGTGTCTAGGTGTGCGGCTGTCTGAATGTTGACATCGTATCACTGCCCAGGCACTTAGCCTGCTGCCCAGCCCACTGGGATATGAGCTGTGTTGTTTATGCAGTTGACATGGTGATTGATACAAGCCTAAAAACTAGTTGGAAGCATTTTCAGAACTGATTTTGTTAGATTGTACTGAAGGATAAGAAGGAGAAGGAAACATTTCCTGAAATTACATTCCTTTGGCACCGAGCTTTGGTTAATTTAGAAATGGAGCCATTGAGATCTGCACTGTAGTTATTTAAAATGTTCTCTTGTTTCCAGCTTTGGAAAGACCTTCTAATTTTCTACAAATTTAAACTCTAAAAAATTTCAGATTATGTTAGTGATTTCTTATTTCTCTCGCACTGGATTTAGAAATGGCATTTATTTTACTCAATCCTAGTTAGTTTTGATCTTGGCTTTTCAGGTAGGGAGCATATGAAGGGTGATTTTCTAGCGCTTCATTAACATTGGTATTCCCCCTCTCCAAGCAGATTATCTTGCTTCTTCATCTTAAAATTTGTGTAGCATTTTGATAAAGGTTCTGAGAAACAGTTGATGCTGACAGCAATTATAAGAGTCTGGAGAAAGATGGTCACATGGTTAGATAAATATTGCTAATGGCCACGTGAAACATAAGCATTTTTGATATATTTATCTTTGATAGTTGGGCTATCACATCTAAAGGCTTTCTTTAGCAGTCCTGAGGTGCTTTATTAAAGATGAATAAACTATCTTGTGTTTTTCTTAGTCCCTTTAACGGTACCGAATATGTTTCCTAACTGTGTAGATTTTGGAATGTGTGTATAAGTACTGGAGCACATGAAAAGCTGATGGAAATTAGAAGTATTCTTTAATTAGTATATTACTTCACTTTTAGTTTGGACATAGAGCTGCACTTGTGCTGCTGTGACTTAAAACTTAGTTTCATTTTTCGGGTTAAAACTGGACAGAACAGGAAATAGCAGTGTTTGGCAAGCAGTCAGATTTCAAAGAAATCTGCTGAAGTGCTCAAATAGGGTTATACAGACTGAACTTTAGACCAGAAATAAATTTCATTGTTTTGAAGCAAAGAACTATGTCAGTAGTGTTGGTATATGGCAGATGTAAAAGCAGTTATTTCGCAGCAGAATTCATTGATTTAATGTGTAAGTAGTACCAGTACTGTGGTTTCTCTGCATTCTTTTCCTGTCTGACTCATCTTCAGCTATTTAGTCATCTTGGTTTTATCTTACACAAGAAATATAAAAATCAAAATTACCTCTGACAGTGTGTTCCAGGTTCTTAGAGATGGGAATGACTTTGTATAATCCAGTGTATGTGTTTATCCCTTTTGTAGATGTGGACAGAATTCTAGCCTGTGGAAAACTGCATGGCTTTGGCTTCTGGTGCTGGAAAAATGGCTTGCCAGGAATCAGGTACAGAAACATCTAGCTGACTTCCAAGTGCAAAATGTCTGCGTAGTTGCTTATTTACAAACTTTCCCACATTTCATGGAATGAAGTTCTCAAGGTACATGGAAAGGAGCATTGCTTTTGTTTTTAACAAACTTGTCAAGAAACAACTGTAAATATTCTCCACACTGAAGAGAAAAAGTGGAGATTTTTTGGTTCAGGTAATAGAAGTTGGCTTTTTAGCATTGAGCATTTCTGTAAATGGAAAACATGAGTGTATCAAGTTTTGCATTTGTGTAGCACCTTTCTTACCTTAAAGATGAAATAGCTTAGGCGTCAGACAATTTTTTATAACTTTTAGTTGGTGAGGGTTGTGCTTGCTGTATTGCTGTTTTCAGACAGACGCAGTATGTTTGTTTCGTGAGTAAAAGAGAAGCTAGTCTTTTTTTCTTTTTTTTTTTTAATTGGTACACTTTTTAAAAAAAATTCATTTGTCCTTGTCACTACTTGGACTTGCATTTTTTCTTCACCTTCTGAGAAAAGATGTCTCTAATTGATGAGATTGTATTTCCTGACAAAGTGACACTTGTCTCTGTGTCCAAATGTGTAGATAAATAGAATCCACTGGTACAGGAGCAGAACCTAATTGTGGAATAGCCTTTAACTGAGAATTGGGTATCTTCAGAGAGATATTTCAGTCTGCCTCAAAATGTTAGTGAAATAGCTAAGGTTAGGTTTACATGATAATGTGAATAAATAACAGTTTTATTGGCTAATGTTGTTCCCATTCTCTTATATTGTTTCAGAAAACTGTTCCAGTTGCTCTTCGGAGAGAAACTGAATTTTTATTGTTCTTGGAAGAACTACAGAAAGATGTCTCTGAGGAAATCCTGAAGGTGAGCTACTTAGTATGCCCTGCTTCTTGTTAGTTATGCAGAACATCTAACTTTATCAGGTTTTAGGGTCGAAGTTGGGGCTTCCTGCTAATCTGACTGCCTGAGATACTAATGTGTTATTAATCTTCTAGGCAACTGAAAGAGACTGTAATTCAGATCCCTTTCTGAAGTTAATCCACTGTGCCTGCAAGTGATTTCTCTGGCTAGAGAGGAGGCTGTAGGTAGGCAAGGAACAAGCTTTTCTACATGATCTTTCTAACACACTTCGGTCCTGACTGCCAACAGTCTTAGATATATACACATCTTTAGTAATCATAAAGCTAGAACCAACTGTGACCCAAAATAAACCATAGTCAGCCAGCACATTTAAAAAGTATGTCTATTTCTCTTTCTGTCTTTCTCCTAAGATGTTGGTTTTCATCTCCTCCACACTCCTTTGTCCCCTTCCTGGAAATTTTTGGGTGCTGTACTGTTATTACTGACATTATTTGGTAATTGGTATGATGTGTGCTTTGGGGTCCAGGACCCATTTTTCCATTATTAATTAATACATGACCACTGATTTATTTGAGAAATACATGGAAATATGCAAAGATGGATTAATATCAAAAGCAAGTATAGGGCAGAAATCAGGAGAGTTACTAACTGTAGGACTGTCCTAATTTGGTGTTGGTTACAACAGAATTAGACCTTACATGATGTGTAGGATGTCCTCAGAAGTTGCTTCTAGTCTTATACGTTCTAACTCTTAAAAGATTTTTTTTTGTTTGCCTTTTTTTAAGAGGAAAATGAAAGCTTATTATGTTCAGAAGGCTATTTGCAGTTTTAAATATGAGTAAGGAAAAGGTGTTCAGTGTTTCTATAAGGATACAGAATTAGCAATTACAGGATGAAAGCAAGCAAGGTAAACCTGACTGTTGTTTAAAATAATCATCTTGAAGTCTGTTAATGACTAATGAAGTCTGTGTGCTTTACCATCTAACCCCGAAGGTCATGAAAGATTTCACCATTATCTGCAGTGCTGCAAAGAAATAGGAGATTCAGCAACCTCATATCTTTGTCACAGTACTGTCAGAGGCATGTTAGTAGGTGGAGTTATGTTTTGATTCAGCAAATAAAGAAAAGGATGTTGTGGCCTTGTCTTCTAATATTCTTAGTTTTGTGCACACCAACCACCTCTCCCCTCCATATTCCCTGGGTTGTCTCTTCCTGCCAAGGACAGCACACGCGTAGTTCTGGAAGTGCCACAAGTGCTGCTTAATTGCCATTCAACCAGGTTGTCCCTCACCTTCCTTCCCCTCATTGGGGAAGTTAATTGGGTATTTTTTGTTTGTTTGTTTTCCCCTTCCTAGTTATGGAATTGTGGATATGCTTCTGTTAGCAAGAAAAATTGTCATTGCTTAATTATTGTCTTCTGAATCTGCCGGCAAGTTTTAACCAAGTTTGCAAGATTAGTTTTGATGAGAATAATGCAGTTGGTAGATAGATAGTATGAATCTGGAAGAGCAGAATTAAAAAAAAAAAAAAAAAAAAAAAAAAAGAAAAAGACTGGACACTAATCATCATGGTCTTACTGACTTATGAAGATACAGATACATCAATATATTGCGAAGAGATAGAATATGGTAGTGCTTCAGCCATCCCATAGGAGCTGCCTGTGAGCTAAGGTAACTTGTTTATGGCCCAGGTAGTGTAGTTGTGTAGTATAGGATTCTTTATATTTTGTTGCATATTCAGGTATATCCACTCTTTTAGGACGGCTGTTGGACAAGGTGGATCATTATTAATGGATTTCCTAGGTAATACGATGTTTCCAAATTTATCTTCCTTTCAAGTTTCTCCTATTGTTTGAATAATTTAATTCAAATTTTTAATGGGAGTCTGAAAGGCTTACTCTTTATTATTTCCTTACCAGGAGCTGTTTGAAGCATTTGAGTGCACCCAGAACAAGCATGTCACAGACAGGAAAAGAAGAGATGGCCGTTCTCACAGATTCAGTTTGGATGTTGTTTCAGCTCTCCGGAAGCTTTTGCTGCGAGCTCCCCAGAGGGCAAAAGCCCTGCTGGAGTTCTTCCAGGAGGAACAAGGCGCACACAGCTCCTCACTCCAGCACTCTCTACAAAACATCTTTGGTGAATTTCTTCATGACTCTTTGAAATCTTTGCAGAGGCTTCAGTGCGATTCTGAGGGTTCAGCAGAACTAGATCAAAGAGAACTAGTAGATACAATTTATGCTGCTCTTAGTATAGTGACTTTTGAGGTGGAGCATCAGGCAGATGAAGTACGGCACCTCTTCAGGGATCTCTTGGATATATGCTGGGCTGAGGAAAGCCTGCTGAGGGAGGAGAAGCTACTAAGCTGTATGCTGAGGAAACAGAGCCATGGTCTGTTGAGCCTGTATAGCAGTGTTCTACTTGAAAGAACAAGAGAAAAATTTCTGGTGTCAAAATCAATACAAAAAGGTTAGTTTCACTTTTTGCTTTGTTTTTATTTCTTGTTTGACAAAGCCAACAGGCAAGTTGTCAAGAAGTCAGGCAGTGTTCTTGCTAAGGTGCCTCAGCAAGCCATGGAGTCTTGCAAAAGATGATGCTAAAATGACTTAAATCAAAGAATTGACATTGGAACCCCAGAGCTCTCCCTACATTTCTGCAGTCTATACTGCCTTCTTGCATGAGCACTTCCTTTACCACCCCTTGTTGTACTCAGTTTTAATTTGCTCAGCGTTTCTTCTGCTGAAGATCTTGCTTGTAACTAGAAAATTGACTCTCCATATGTATACAGAATTTTTCTTGGTTCAGCTCCAGCTCAGGGTCATCTATGTTGGATGACGTTTCCGTTTCAGGCCAGTAACAGTTAACTGCCTCGTTTATCTCAAAACATTCTACCCCTTAATATTGGAAAGGAAAATGTCTAGACGTGGAAGAAGATACGGAGTGGCCAATACCCCAGCTGGAAAGATGCAGTTTGGTTACCTGCTTGCTTGCTAGAGCCCAAATATTATTTTTGTACCGGCTATAGCTTCACAGCTTCTGTCCAGATCCCTATGACTGGTATGTTTTACTTGAAGATCTCAGTTGAAGCTAAATGGCAAGTGATGCCCATGTTCTTGTCCGGGAAGTGGCAGGTGAGCATGCAAGGGGGGGAAAAAGCTAGAATGCCTACCCTCTTTTGCTCACCTCTGTGCACTGAGGTGTAAGTCAGTGGGATTTGTGTCCTCTCCTCTCCCTTCACTCATAGGGATTGTTGAAGGGATGTTCAGGCTGATGTGGTGTGGCAGACTGGCATTTCTGGTAATAACTATGGTTAGCGATTCCTCGTGGGGGAAGAGAAGTAGAGATATGGATACCTTCCCTCTCACTGGGGTAGTTTAGTTCTCACTTTGCACAGATCTGAGAAGTTCCTGTGCTGGACAAGTCTTTGCTAAGGCCCTGCAACGCAGCATAGTGTCTCAGAGCACAAGTGAGGATTCATGAACATACAGATAAGATACGTATGACTGGAGAAAGAAAGGCAGTGTGACCTAATGCAAACAACCTGTGTGCTGAACAGCTCTTGCTATGTTAACAACTGTCTAGACAGTTTCTTGGTTTCCTGTCTGACCTGTTTATTGCTGTTAAATTTCTCTGCTTGGCTTTCTTGTTATCCAGTAACAATATCTGAGAGTCGTAACTGTTAACATATAACAGCTGGTTAGTATTTGAGGGAAATGTCGAGTGTTCTCAATTAAATTAACAGCAATTATGCTTCTTTCAAAGGTACCCTTTTTTACTGAAAGGTAGTTTTGTTGTGATGTTTTTTAGGTTCATCTGAGCAGCTGGATACAGAGCGAACTGTGATGAGTTTGTTCTCAGATCCCAAAGAGACTGTTTCTTGGAAGGCAGCCTTTTTTCTACTGCTTGAGCAGCAGCAAGCACTTTCTGGAACAGATTCTGGTACAGCCATAAAATCATTAAGAGGGAAACCCCATGGTGGCTAAAGTCAGTCCCTGTATTGAACATATCTTGGTGGTGCACAGAAGTATTTGTATTCAAATAGGGGTCATGACTTAACAGGAGCAAGGAGGTAACTGGCAATAACTCCCCTACTTTCAGCTGTGTGATGAACGCAAACCATGCGGTGAGATTTTTAGAGAAGTTCATCTGCATGCAGACTGATGATTAGTTAGATCTTCAGGATTTAAGAAGTCCTGCATTCTGCTTCTAATTTTGTTGAATATGCCACTTGATTTACCAGGGGCCTACAAGAAAGCTGGAGAGGGACTTTTTACAAGCGCGTGTAGTGATAGGACAAGGGGCAATGGGTTTAGACTGGAAGAGGGCAGATTTAGATTAGATAGAAGGAAGAAATTTTTTACAATGAAGGTTATGAAACACTGCATGCAACAGGTTGCCCAGAGAAGTTGTTGATGCCCATTCCTGGAAGCGGTTCAAGGCCAGGCTGGATGAGGCTTTGAGCAGCCTCATCTAGTGCGTCATCTAGGTGCCCCTGCCCATGGCAGGGGAGTTGGAACTAGATGATCTTTAAGGTCCCTTCCAACCCAAACCATTCTATAATTCTATGGCTTTGAACTTGTTGCTTTGCTTTTCTGATGCTGGTAGACTTGGGGCAGTGAGACTAGTTTTCACAGTAAAGTTTGTATTTTAAAGACCTTGAAGACCAGGTGAAAATGGTATGAATTAAATTATTCGAATGTATTTACCACAGATAGAAGAAATAGAACGCAGGCAGGTGATCACTGTTAAAGTGCAAGGTTTTTAAGGTTGAACATATTTCCACTTCTAGATAACGTGCTGATTCAAGTTTCTTATGTAATGCCTTTGACAGAGACATAATCAATAGAAAGAATGTAAAGATAACGTAGTAAGGAAGTGTGAGTTGGCTCTGTAGTAAACATTTGAAATTATGCTTTTTTTCCCCCCATGACATTTTTACTGAGGAATAGCCCAATGGCTTGGAAAATAGAAGTTTAGGCAAGTTCCAGATGCAGAACTATTTTAGTGAAGCAAATATTGAAATGGCTACTCACTTATATGAACTGCCAGGCATTATGGGTCTGTGCATTTTGGAAAGAGAAATGCTTCTTCCTTTTGTTTTCTAGATGACTGCATTAACTTTACTGAAAAGAGAAGACTACTCAGGCCTGAACAGCTTATTGAGGAGAGAATTCAACCCTCTTAGCCGCCTCTTGGTATTGCTAGGATGGACTCATTGTCAAAGCTTGGAATCAGCAAAGGCATTGCTATGGACTTTACACAAAACTCAGGTAACAGCAGAAAGCAAGTGTCAGTATCTCAGTCTGAGTCCAGATAATGCAATTTGTTTGCTGATGTTGTTGTTTGGGTTTCAGATTGGACTTTTTCCTGGCTTGCAAAAAAAAAAATTAAAAAAACCAACTTACCAATGGTGCTAATCTGAACTGTGAATTTTCTTTCAGTAAAGAAGTAAAACAGGGAGTTTCCATTGAGAATGTTAATCTTTCTCCAAATGGCATTAAAAAAGCTAAGATGTTAGAGTTGTGTGTGGGTAACATTATGCAGCACTTGCCTTTCTTCTTACTCCTCAATTGTGAAGGGAGTGTGATTGCTCAGGAGATTCGGAAAGTTTGTTTTGCATGAGCTCTTCAGCCTTTGCTGTTAGTATAAGAGAAAGACTGCAACGGTGGTTGACTGTTTTGAAGAGAGCTGGGAAACGTTTGATCCGTATCATTCTGTCCAGTGAGTCATGCCTGAATAGTGACTAATTTCAGTCACAACTAACCTGAGTTCAGCAGCAGGGTAGCTTGGAAATCTCCCATAACCCATTCTCGAAATGAAAATGATAAAGACAAGAGCTGTGTCTGAGAGATCCGCTTGTTTGGGGGAGTCTGTCACCTTTGAAGAGAGAAAGGGTTCTAACTGGGGGTGTAGTTGAAATTCAGATGATGTCTGCCTGCAGGCAAGCAGCTTGGATGATGGAGGTGAGGAGACAGAGTCTGTAAGACTGCTGGGTCATTGGGGTACATCTAGGCTGGTATTTACTAAAGGGAGTTACCAGTTCTTGGTAACAGGCTGAAATTTTATTCAGTAGCCTCTGCAAAGTGAAAGTCTTAGATCTGATTTTAACAGGCAAGCATCTGTAGTAGAAAAGCACATGGGAAAGGACAATAGTTGTCTGCGACCCAGTGTAAGGGGGCCTACAAGAAAGATGGGGAGAGGCTGTTCAGGAGGGCCTGTTGTGATAGGACAAGGGGTAATCGTTTTAAAATAGAGGGAGGTAGATTCAGGTTGGATATTAGGAAAAAATTTTTTACCATGAGAGTTGTAGAACACTGGAACAGGTTGCCCAGAGAGGTGGTGGATGCTCCATCCCTGGAGACATTCAAGGCCAGGTTGGATGAGGCCCTGAGCAACCTGATCTAGTTGGAGATATCCCTGTTCCTTGCAGGGGGGTTGGACTAGATGACCTTTGAAGGTCCCTTCCAGCCCTAACCATTCTATGATTCTATGATTCTGTGATTAATTCTAGAGCTTAGTGTCTCGGACTGTTATTAGGAAGCATTAATTTGCATTTTGAAAGCGAACCTTGAAAAGGAGTGCAGCCACCTTTCCATGGTCTGCAGGTGTGTCAAGTCAAGGCTGACTGATTTTGATGCTCCTTTAGAATGGCCCTACCTCAATGACTTTGTAATAAAACTGACAATTTTCTGTACTTCAAAGTTACTATCTGGGTAAAGAATTCTTATGAATATCCCATATGTGACACAGGCTTGGTTCTGCTGTCTGACTAGGGCATTCGTTGTAAAGGGATTCTTTTATTTGTCTTTCCATTTAGGATCTGTGCAATGATTCAGTACTGAAAGATTTCTGTGATGGGCTGTGGGCTCAGGTGGAAGTTCTTGAATGGTGCATACAGCAGAACAGGTAAAATGATCAGAAGGACTTTTTCCAAACTGTCTTGCCAAATGTGCCTGTTAGTCAATTTATGTATGCAAATAGGAACTGTGTTTTTCCCTGTGAATCTTGGCTAATCATCTAGACTATATCACAAGCTCTCAAAATTGCTTCCTGGGCCTTAGTTATGCTATTTGTTTTTCTTTTTAAGTGTAGTAGTTTGGTTGATTCAGAATTAGAGTGGGAAATATATATCTAAACATGGCTGAAAGACCTAAATCTGTTTGTGCCACCTCTTTGTTTTCTCTTGCAGTATTACTATCCCGAGGAATATCTTTTGCAACACTTGCACAGTCTAGATTGCCACACTGCAGTGTACTCTCTTCATCATCTCACTAATCTTCTGGCACTGAATGAAGACAATGTTATTGAGCTTCTTCAAAAAGTTCCTGCTAAAGACCAACAGATGCAGGGTAAATGTGTAGGGTCGTGAGAACACAGAAAAACCTCAATCCATCAAGTATGTGCTGCTCCGTATTTCTGCCAGGAAGAGTCTCTTCTTTTGATCTATTTCTGTAAATAAGGAAGACAGTGCTTATCAGCTGTTTTGTGGAATAATACTAGAGAGAATGCGGAAGTTATTTTAGAATCCTTTTGGGGAGTAAATTGTCTCCCAAGGAGTTGAAATCTTTGATCTCAGAAGGACAAATCTCTGAAAGAGTTTTTTCAAAATGGTAACGAGACTTTACACACGTTCATAATACGTGCTGCTGATTGTAACTTATATACTGTATAATATCCTTAGCTTGAAAAGTAAGAGTATGTTTTGGATTTCAGCCATCTGTGCACTTAAATCTAAAATCGAAGGGCAAAACCAGATGAAATTGACAATGTCTCATACTGTAATGTCTTCTTTTTGAAAGATACAGAATGTTTGGGGTTTTTCCTTCAATTCTACTTTAATATTAAAATCAGTAAGACTTACCTATAGGCCGTGTTTACATCCCTCTTGCCTCACTTCTCTCGTCTTCTCACGTTCCAATTCAGCACCTAAAATACCCGAGATTACTAAACACGTTAGTTCACTTAAAAGTGACTCTCTTGTACGGTCTTTTGGTTGCAGCCTATGTCCAGGTTCAGCTGCTGCTATTTTAATGCTGTTTTCTGATAGGACCTCTTAATAATGATACAGAAGCTCAGTCTTCTTGAGTGTAGCTGGAACCTAGGAAGCTTCAATTTTTTTTGCATGTGTAATTTCAACCTGAGTTGCGTGGAGAGCTCTCAGTGATGGTCTTGTACAGATTTTCCAGGTTGCCTAGGGGGTCCTTCCGGTATCATTGTTAAGATGTTGATTTCCAGTCCTATCTTTACAGGTTTTGTTTATCCTGACAGTTGTCTTGAATAGTAGTAAAAGACATAATGGTTGATACTGTATGTAGATCTCTGATTTCAGTGTTCTGCTTTCTGAAATTAATTGTTTTATTGTTGCTGATGTTGAGTTTTTTAATCAATTCTTACATTTTAATTCTTTCCTGCTTAAATTCCGTCAAAATCTTTCAAAACCAGGAAGAGGGAGTCCCATCATATCTTCTAGGAGCTGCATGACTGTAGCAAAAGAATTCTAGCTGTGAATTCTCTTCTTTTTTCAGATCACCTTAATTTATGTAACTAGTCAATGTAAGGCAAGTCCTCCCTTTTTCAGCCCAGTGATTATTGTAAAATTCAGATAATTCTGATCTCCTTTTAAATATTTTGTTTGGAAACATAAAGGGAGCAGAGGAGTCATGAAGTTTTGATTTATCTGACTTCATAGTGTTAGCAGGCCTTTTATCTCCTCTCACTCCATGTACTTCCCTCCTTCCCCTTCTTTCTGACACACATCTGTCAGCTGCAGTAGTGGAACTGAGGTAGTGCTATGGGTTGACCATTGTGCTCAAGCACCCTTCAGATCAGTGCGTAACACTAGTTTCGGTGGGTCATACTGACAAAAGAAATGATGGCAGAAATTTCCTTGTGAGTTACAGAATTCAAGAATAAGGTGTTAATGTTTCTGGAGTAGGAAACAAAAGTGCTTATAATTAACGGGTAGTTCTTTAGTATTGGTGCAAGGAAGACGGTAGGTTTAGATGCGGATTCTGACACAGACTGACTGCATCCAGGTCTTTCCACATGGGAGGCAAAAATGTATTAAACTTGCATTTGATTACCAGTGTCTACCTTGTAGTATCTCCAGTTAGCTATGGTTTTTTTCAGAGGACTATATTTATCGGATCTCTGGCTTCACCTACCTAAGGTTCTCTTAAGACAGTGGTATTGAGAGATTTTTGGATGCTACATATTAGTGTAGAGCTGCTGGGGAATTACAGCATTTCTGTGGCCATGTGGGTTCTGCAAAGGATTCATACTCAGCTGTTTCCTCAGCTCTGTCTACTGTCTACAGCATAGTTTCCACCTTTTGTCCACGTTTAGAATTGCAGGGATAGGGAATAATTGGTTTCAAACTGTTTATGCTCTCAGAGCTTTTGTCTTGGCTGCTCTGTAGTTTTCAGAAGAGTTCAGGCTCGTGCTTTTCTTTGAAACCATGCGCAAGCCGTGTGGAAGACAGTGCTGAAACACTTTCTAGGTAGTGCTATTCAGCCCCGAGTTTGGATGGGGACTTATCAGTACATCAAGCCAGTGCTTTGTTCAAAAAAACTTTGCTAATGCTTTCCCTGCATGATGATAGGCAGAGGGACAATCTACCCCTTGTATGAGAATATGGGATGGTGGTTTCAAGCACTAATTTAACAGAATGGGGTTTTGTGTTTTGTTGTTGGCTTGCTTTGTTTGTTTTTAACCTTTGTACAGTAGTTGGATAATTAATCTAAACTCAGCAAAACAGACTATATGAGATAGACGATGAGGTGATGATGTTGTGAGTTTTACATAATTCGCAGCTCTGATGTTCTGTTGTACTAAGAAGGGATCACGTCTCTGGCATGTGACATCTTTCCTCAAAAAAAAACAAAAGGGGGAAGGAGAGAGTGTAGTACTCTACGTTGCCTGTATCTAAAATGTGTAAAGGAAACCGAGGATCTTTAATCAATTGCAGATTGTATATGATGTATATGGCCATCCGTTGTGGATAGAATCAACCATGATATCTGTTTATTAGTAGAAATCTGTAGAGGTTGTGGTGCTCTATTCTGACTACGGTCATAAGCCAGTCTGCACTATCTCACTACTTATCCACTGTGTGATAAAACACAAAATTCAAAGATGCTGGAACAAGACAGAGCCTGTCCCTGTGCTGTAAATGCAGCAGCGTAGCTTAACCATGTACCTCTGATGAGACTAGGCATGAGCAGATTTTGATCATTCTGTGCTGTAGCCAGGACCTGGCTACACAAATTCACAGAAAATTTCCTTTCCAGAAGCGGATCCAGACCTGACTTTTCTGTGCCCATCTGTTGTGGGTGTTTTTGGTTTTGGTTTGTTTGTTTTCCTCACCCCCCTCCCCCCCCCAATGTTGTGAAGTAACAGTGAGATAGAGCAAAGCTGGGATGGGGGTGACACTGGGGAAGAAAGATTGGGTAAATATTGCTGTGTGGGAACAGCTGGAGAAATTTAACTTGTTTCTTGTCTACCTCCTACCCCCTCACCACCCTTATTTCCCTCCACAGCAGCAATGCTCCCTGACACCCTGAGTCAGCAACGCAATCTGGCACTCTTTCGAGCGTTTTGTGCCATGAAGTATGCTATCTATGCTCTCTGTGTGAATTCACATAAGCGTTCCAAGTGCAAAGACTGCGTACGCGGCCTTCTTGGTGGTATCCCCGAAGACGCAACTTTTGGAGAACCAGCAGGTGATTGATTGACCCTCTTTCTCAGGTTCAGTAGCTTGTGCTTCTCCAATTGCTGGGCTCCGAATTATCGCTTAGTATTGAGATAATATTGCACCTTGGGTACATGAATGCTTTGCAAACAAGTGTAATGGTGTCTTCTTCGACGTGGTGTTACCTTTAGTAATAATAGATATGAATAAGCTACCTGCCTTGTTCTAAAACATTTAAGGTAATTGTATTAAAAAATATAGTGCAAAAAGAAGGTGATACTAGGTATAGAATGGTAGTGGCAGAGATGCTTTTGTAATAGCTTATAATTTCCGGGAGCTAAAACTGATTTAATGGCTAAAGTGGGTGTAATCTGAGTTTGCACATCATTGCACAAGGTGATAATTGGCGTTACTGAGAGGGAGGAGGCATGCTACCTTTTTAAATTTAAAGTATTGGGCATATATTTATTTGATTTGTGGAGGAATGATCAGCTCTGAGTCACTGGGACAGTTCCCTCTTCTAGGATTTTCTTAAAGGGCAAACGTTAGAGGAAGGAACTCCTGGAAAATGTTGTAAATGTTCTTTATTTTTGTTTTTAATGATACAGATTGCTCTTCAGTATTTCCTCAATACCTTGTGAAGTGTCAGCAGTTCTTAAGGAGTATTCCTGCTCCTCTGCGCCTGGAGGTTTTGGAGAATATCTTCTCCTTGCTTTTTGTTTCCTACGGTGACCTCCATACTGAGTGTCTTCCACCTGAGGACTATGCAGAGGATGATGATCTTGACAAAAAGAATACTTCTGTGAGTGTAGATGGCAGTGCTAGTCGGTGGTCTTCCACTTCAGAAAGTCCACAGCACCTAGTAGAGGCTGAAAAGAAATTAGAGAGGCATCTGCTAGCGGCTCAGACAGCTCGCATAGATACCAAAGATCTTCATGACTCAGTGTTAAGTGGCAAAAGCTGTGAAACATCTAGTCTGAGCTACCTGGATTTGAAACACTTCACCAGTGGTGTTACTGGATTTTTAGTGGATGATGTGGCCATGGATGCCTTCCTCACATTGCTTCTCAGCCAACTGGAAGAAATTCAGAGTTTTCTCCCTTGGGACTCCAGTACTGTGCTTCCTGAAGAGCTGGAGCTTGTTGAGTGCTTGAATCTTTCTGCAAGCAGAGACGCCTTTGGAAGTCGTGTGTTACAGTTTTCCAAATACCTTTCTGAAGCTCACTGGCGATACAAAGTGGTGATGAGTAACAGAAATGCAGGTATGCTTTATATTGGCACTTTCTGATATGTTCTGTTACAGCTGTCCAGACAGTGGTCTCAAGACTAAATTCTCCTAGAGCGTCTTAATAAGGGAGCACGTTTTGGCAGATAGTAGGAGAGTGACCTAGTTGGAGATTACCTGGTTCTTGTACTGTTCTCCAATAGGAATGATCTCTATTCTAATTAGAAAGTTTGGGTTTTCTTTTTTCCCCTCTCCTTTGTGGACACACTGCTTCAGTTCCACTGTCTTTCTCCTGCCCCTTTGTCACAAGTTACATTGACAGTGCAGTGATAGGAAGGGACATGGTGATGTATGATCCAGTGCAAGCCACATAGACTCATCTCATTCACGGACAAAGCGTTGGTTTAGCCTAGTCTGGAAACATGTTAGGAACATGTCTCAGAGGAAGCTGGATTATTCTGGGATGCAGACCACTCCTCAGGAGTAGCTAGGACAACCTATTTCCCACCCTTCCTCATATCCTATGACTTGTTATATCTGCTACTATCAGATTTTTGCTTGTATCATGGTGTGGCTTAGTGTGTATCTTGGACTGTGCAAAGTCCATGTCTCAAGAAAGACTGGGCAGTATGGATGTTAAACGTTCCAAGTTTCCAAACTTGTGTTCAGCTATTTCTCAAGTTTTCCCCTATAAAGGAGGAGATTTGATGGAACATATGTTTGAGTAGGCAGCTATTGGTGTTTCTATTGGACAAGCAGCAGGCAGCAGCTTTCTGTGGGATTCTTTACTTTTGAGTCCTGACTTCTGACAAATGAGATTATTTGGGGAGCATCTTTCAGAGAAAGTTGTTGGCTTTTCTTGACACTGCATATCTCTTGGATTTTCTGTCTCAAGGGCTGGCATCCCCATGACTTCCTCACTTCCAGAATTGTTTACTGAGTCAGATTCCATACTATCCTGCGTCACTGAAGAACCCAGTTGTTTCAGCAAAACCTTAATGACAAGTCAAACTCTCTCTTTTACTATTTTAATTCTTAATCTTTTCACCTTGTTTGTAGCTGCTTATGTACTTGGACTATACCTGTTTTTCTGTATAGCTAAAATCATTTAGGTTGGAAAAGACCTTAACACTCATCAGTGGTGTGTAGAAAGTATAGTGCATTCCAAGCAGCAGTGGATATGGATGTGAAAAACATAGTATTAGTTGAATTGCATCAAGATTACTTCAAGGTACTGGTTTAAACTTTACTGCAGAAGAGCTCTTAGCTGAGATGAGCTGTGTTTCCTTTGGAGACTTGCCATCATTGCTCTACCTATGTAGATGTGCTGATAGATTCTTTAAGGTAGACCAATAACTGTTTATGGCCTGTCCAGCTGTTTGGTAATGTTTTTTCGCTTAAATGTTTCACAGAATATCAACTTGCAGCTTCCAGGAGATACTGCTCTTTAATCAGGTGCTCCAGCTTTAAGAAACGAAGTAGATCTCAAAAGTACAAGACAGGTGAGTTGAAAAAGTGACTTGGAGAAGACATCTCTGAAATGCTTGTCATTCTGCTGAGCTCATAGCTGAATGAAATTAGATTTAATGGACTAGGAACAGAGAACTAGATTTATTTCCTTTGGTTTTCTAACTGGTTTGAGGTGTCTTAGTCCAGTTCTACTTCGATTGAGGTTGTTTTCCTAAAGCTCACCTGCACAACTAGAAGATAATTCATTTTAAATTCAGGTAAGAAAATAATAACTTCTTTCATACATAGTCAGATTTGGGGCAGGGGAGGACTTTGCAATTACACTACCAAGTCTTCCCCTTCTCCACTATATCCAATGACTGGTATATTTTCATTCCTATCACAATAGTATCTAGGCTGTGAATTTACAGGAATTTGTGGCTTAAATTGGCAGCCTTA
The DNA here is from genome assembly GCF_009769465.1 of Tauraco erythrolophus. Taxonomy (NCBI): domain Eukaryota; kingdom Metazoa; phylum Chordata; class Aves; order Musophagiformes; family Musophagidae; genus Tauraco; species Tauraco erythrolophus. Next base: position 35,493,029 of record NC_141470.1, on the reverse strand, counting down.
GGAGAAAGTAGAGTTTCTCATCCTTTTTCTAATTAGCCTTTAAAAGGTCCATCTGGTTTTGGAGTGCGATGTTCCAAAATAAACTTTAAAGTATCTAACATGAGTCATTGGTGGGACTCCCCAACATAGTCTGTCGCCTAGTATTTTCTTCAAATCAGCGATTTTTGCATTTATCATAGACGTCAGTGATGGTTCGCTTGTGAGATATTCCTGAAGATCTCTTGTGGTTGCCTGATCTGTTATTTGCAGTAAATTTTGATTACCTTGTCTAGAAAAAGTGCATTTAATGTGCTGGTTTTAATTTGTTTCTGTTTTAGATGGGAAAGAAGGAACTTCCAGTCCATCATTAGAAAGTACAAGTAGCGAGCTAAGCACCAGTACCTCAGGTATTCTGCCACAGAAGTATTTCTTTGTCTTGTCAATGTTTGTGATGAAGTATTTGCTTTACTAGTTAATGTGAATTATGCTCTATGCAGGACAGAATTAGAACTTTTCAATTCTCAGAGCAACCATTTTTGGCTGACTTTCTAATTAGGATAGTATATATCTCTTCTTCTGGAATAAGAAAATTAGTTTTTTTCTTGGTATTTTGGCTTGCAGAAAACAGTATGCAGTGTAGTGGTATGCAAACCATCAAAAAAGCTGATAGACTGGTAGTCATGTAACCTAAAAAAGCTTAGGCATGCTAAACTGATTCAATAGGTCTAATACTTAAGGCTTCTTCCTTTATCCATATTGAAACAGTGCCTTAGCATTGTGTCCACATTATGTAGCTGCTGGACAGTGGTTACGTTTGGATGAGGTCCAAACTGAAAGTTCTGACCAAATAGTAAAATGATGGACTCTTTACCCTAAAGGTAAAGGTTGTGGAGTCTCCTTCTCTGGAGATGTTCAAAACCCGCTTGACATGTTCTTGTGTGATCTGATCTAGGTGGTCCTGCTCCGGCAAGGGATTGGACTAGACGATCCTTTAGGTCCCTTCCAATCCCTAACATTCTGTGGGTTCACTTGACATAAAGCTTCCTTGTGACTCTGCCTCTATGTTTTTATGTTAAATATGTGAAGTACTGTTATGTGGTAGTTGGCAGTTACCTGTGAAATGTTTTTTCTATAATACGATACGGATTAATTATGCTGTCTTGCAGAAGGAAGTACCAGTACTGTGTCCTGGCTCAAGTGATTTGGGAAAGCAGGGTGAGACCGCATCAGCAAAACTCCCTCATTCCTATGATGCTTTCCCCACCGGAATCACTGTTAGTTTCTTGTGGTTTTAGAGAGGAAACTTTGTAGAAGCCATCAGGTAAATGAGTTGCATGTACTTTGTGCAATTAAAATCTAATTTGGTATTGACGTTTGTGGTTGCGATAGCTGATTAAATTCCTGCTTCTTCTGCACTAGCAAGCGTAAAGCTGAATCATCTGCATTCCAAGTGAAAAGGTCACTTCAGAAGTATAAGCAAGTGAAAGGAACAAAAATATTCCAAACCAGCATCCCAAAGATGCTGGTTCGTTTTTTTTTCCTTGTTACGTAAAAGCACTTTCTCTAAACCTGGGTTTGCAAAGCGTGAAAATGTTTGACAAGAGCTGGCCTAGCTTAGTGTTTCAGCTGAACGAAGAACACAAAAAGCTCATGTGAAGCCTCATGAGGAAGGAGCATGTGAACTGCTTACTTTAGTCAGTGAATCAAAACCATGATGCTCTGCCACTTGTAAGCTTGGCAGATCATGTAAATGTATTCCTCACCCAAAGCAGAGCCAAAGCGATGATTACAGTTATTTGAAGGAGATATGTTGTGAGGCTAAATTCAGGGCACTGATAACAGACAGATAGACTTGAAATTGACGGTCTGCACGTTTGTGGTTCTTTGCTCCCTCGCAGCTGTGCATACCTTTCTCTCTGTGGCTTTTGGGCTGATGCTCTGAAAAAACTGTCTTGAGGTGCGTTGGTGATTGAATCCTCTGCAAAAAGCGGTGACCTGACTGAGTTTCAGATCATAATATCATAGCAGTTAATGTCATTTAAGCGTTACATTAGCAGCATATTACTGCCCAACTCATTGGTTCTGTTTGACATCAAGCATGCTGCTTCATGTTTTCCCTGCTTACAGAGCCAAAAAGAAGCATTTTATTTTGCTTTGTTACTTTGAATTCAGTGTCACTGATGACAAAGAATTCAAGCTTGGTTTGTGTTCTGTTGTTGGTTTGATAACAGGAACTTGCACAGCTGTGCTTGCCTACTCTGTGTTTAAATTTCTAAAAGGTATTCTCGCTGAATAAGAATTTGTTTAGAATAGGTTACTTTGGAGACCCAACTTGATAGATCTAACCCATGACACAGCGTATTGAAATCATGAAGAGTCATTCTGAAAGGTGTGGTTTATGAAAATTAATTCAGTTCTAGCCTTGCAGCAAAAAATAGCTGAGCTTTATAAATGTAGTTGAAGAATGTCTCTGAGGTCCTGTTTGTCAGGCACTTAAAATTCTCTAGAAAAAAAAACACCATTTCAGCCTACTATTTCTATGTGGAAGTTTTTCGGTTAAAGGGGTCTGTTTTATTTTATTCCCTCATGTCCTCTAAAAACCCCCAAAGCTCTTGGCCTTTGAAAACTTCTTTTGACATGCTCTATAATTACATCTGTTGTTATTTTGAAAGGTGGCTTTGATGTTTAATCTGGATGCTTCACCTTGCTACGGTGAATTGATTTTCATGGAGCGCTACCAAGAGGCTGTACAAGAAATGGCAAGAGTGGAGCACAATATTGAGAATCAAGCATCAGATGGCACTGGAGGCATCAGGAAATCTGGCAGTGGCCGTTCGACACTGCAAGCTATTGGGAATGCAGCAGCAGCTGGTAAGGACTGGCTTTTTTGAGTTCCTCTCATAGAAGGTATGGGAGAAGTGGAAAATGGGAGAAAGTAATTTGGATACTGTCATAATGAGTGCTGCTATTGTTCAGAAGAGTAAGTGGTGGTTCTTCTACTTAAAAGGAGACTAACAAGCTGAAATTTACTGTTGATGCTTGGTTAGTTTTATCCATTCTGCAGCAATTGGTCCATGAGGCAGGTAATCTATTGAATTATTTTTGTAAAAGGATTAGAGAATAATTATCCATGACAGGACCTGAGATAAATATGCTGTTTAATCAGTGATTGTGTGTTTTGCTGGTGAATACAGGTATGGTATTTTATTCCATCTCGGATGTTACTGATAAATTGCTTGCAACTTCTGGAAGTCTTACGCCTACTCTCCAAGAAAACTTCTGGATCAGCAACATCCAACTGGAGCATACTGATCCTCTGCGGGAAGTCTTTGAGGACCTCAGTCCTTCAGCAATGGCGGCATTTGACCTAGCTTGTACTCAGTGCCGTCTTTGGAAGACATGCAAACAGCTTTTGGAAACAGCGGAAAGAAGACTGTACAACAGCCTTGAAACTCAGGGTAGGCCTTTGATTTTTTGTGTTTATCAACATGGGCCTGGAAACAGAAAATGCCTTTCTGCTGTGTTGTTTGTGCTAACACCTGAGTCTTAATTAAATCTCATTATGTACTTTCATGTTAATTTCTCCTTTTTCCACTCCTAACTTTTATTTTGCCCCCTTTTGCACAACGACTTTTCCAGGACAACCGACCCGACTTTGTTTTACTGCATTCTGAAGGTTTAAAGGGCTTCCCAGCAGTTCTCCAGCAAATAAGTAGAATTCTCAACTATTCCTGCACATCACAAGGGCAATCCAAGCCAGGTAGTATGCTTTGCTGATAAGATTTTCTGTTAAAATGTGCCTAAATCAAATTCTTGCCTTCTGTTGCAATGGAAATTTCAATTTTGCATTTTTTAGCTTATTATTTAAAACTGAAAAAGGGGAGGGAACCCAAACTCAATTCTGAATAAACTGACACGCTTCAAATTAATCAAACTAGTTGTATTATAATACAATTTTGATTCTGTGGGCCTCTTTCTGTGCAAAAATATTTCTGTCTTTGTTATAGTTGCTGTTCTTTCTCACTCTTTGTAGAGGTCTCGGATGAGAAAATAGGGAGTAATTTTCGATGCAGTGTTGTAGACCTTCTGCAAGCTTGCTACCCTGCCTTGACCGAAGAAAGTATTGCTAATGAAATTGTTTTATCACAAAATCTGGATCAAGTCCTAAAAGCACTGACAAGTGTTGAACATTCTGTGGGTGAGTTATTTTTGTGATCATGACGACTGACAAATAGGTCTAAATTTTTGGTTTGATCTGTCCAGACATCTGTAAGCTTAGTAGTAATACTCTTTGACATATGCATAAATATATATTTTTTTTTAAATCATAAATGCAAAGTGTAAAATTTATCTGTAATTCTTATATTCGGAGCATTTGTTTTCAGAGCTAGAGTTGTGAACTTGCCAGAGAAAGAGGAAAATACCAATGAGTACAATTGAGGTGGTTATTTGTCCTATTTTTCTTCAGCCCTAACAAGGAATTCTTTAAGTGTATTTAACCTGACAGCTTATAGATAATTAGTTGTATCCTTACTGTTGCTGGGGTTTTTTTTGTTTTAATAAGAAGAAATAAACTGATGAAACTATTGTAACATAACCTTCCAATTTTCATAGGGCTATCATAAAATGTGTCATCCTTTTCTGAAGAAGTCTTACACAGTTGCCTTTTCTCAGTGCTCTCTTCATTATATAGTACTGGGATTTCTTTTTCCTCCATTCACCAAATTTCTAAACGGCTTGTAGGTGTTTGTGAAATATTTAAAGATATCTGTATGTTTAATGAGCAAAAATTTAGGAGAGCTCTAAGAGCAAAATGTTATGGTGAACACCTATGGTTTAGAATAAACTTGTGTTAATGACACAATTAGATAAATTCTAGGCCTGCCTTAATATATTTGACTTGTCAGAGGCATGGTTACCAATTAAACTGTTGGTTTATTCTGCTATGACAATTTCTCTTGCTTTTAGTAAAATTCTGATACTCAGACTAAGATCTGTAATTGCAGAGAGGAAATTAGGCTAAAGCATTTCTCTTTCTTTTTTTTTCTCCTCCCCGCCCTGCCCTTCTCCCTCCCTTTTTGGCATTTAATACTTACATACTTACTTGAATCTTGGATGTATGTCTGTTCTCTTAAACCAGACTCTAAAGGGACCCTGCTTGGCACCTTGGTCGAGCAGGCCTCTCTCAAACCTACGGAGCTGGAGAAGCACCTGGTTTGGAATCAAACACAGCTCCTGCTGAGAACTCTTGACCAACATGTCCAAATGATACCAGAGAGCAACACGCAGACAAACTTTGTGAAGACGTTCTTTGACTACATCACGACACTGGCTGCTGTAGTGTTACGTAGCCTGAATGCAGAGCTAGGTAAGGGGTTTCTGCTGGAAAGTCTGAGCCTGGTTGAAGATACCCAGACTGTGTAGTCTGGCCTGATTCTGGAAGGTAATTGTGCAAAAATGGTTCCTTGCTGAACATGCTTACTGCCTGTGCATAGTCAGATCTTTTGATTTCCACTGATTATTGCACTACTTTTTAAAATTTTATTTCTTAACACCTAGGGCCACCCCCAGCTAACATAAAAATAGCTGATGGCAGTAGGAAAACAAGAAAAGAAACGTTAACTACTGACCCAGATTCTGCACTTCATTACACAAAACAAACCACCCCTGGCTTCCAAAATCGCTGATCACTACCCTGTAAGTCGAGATTTATTTTTGCATCCAGTGGATCAGCATGCTGTGCACTTTTCAGTTCCTTTAGAGGCAACCAGTGCCTTACTGCTCCACAGGGATAAGGAGAGTGTGTGTAGAAGGCTATGCAGAGGTAACCAGGCAGATCTTTTTCATAGAATCAGCAGATGATGTTGGTCCATGAAAAGAAATGCACCATCAGCACATAAAACTGTCAGAAGAAGAGAACAACTCGCTGTGCTAGGAGAAAAAACACTTATCTGTCTTTTAAAGTTGGTGCTAATAGAGCTGCACTAATGTAAAATACCAGAGTACTGATTTCAGAGAATACCTTCCCAAGAGGATAAGAAAAAAGGGGAAGGATCTGTTTTCTGACATGCCGATTCAGCCCAGGTCACTACCATGCCAGCTATAACTTCTTTATGGATATGATTCAATCCTCATTAACTAACTGCCAAAGCCAAAAAACCACACAATATTTAAGGGCTTAGTGAGTTTTGGGGAAACTTTATTGTACTGTAAGATAAAGGAAAAGGTAAACTTATGAGAATCTGTTCAGAGTTACTTGACATAACTCAGTAGTGGATACAAAGGCTTTTCAGCAATACTGGCCAGGGTTTCGCTCCTTTTGTAAAGTTAGCTGTACGTCTGAGTTCCCTCTGTCTTTGCCTTTGCTCGCTTTGACTTGAATACAGCAAGGATTCACTAATCTACATCCAGAGACTCCTCAGAAACCAATACTGCACGTTTTCTGCCTCTCATCACGAATACATGTTTGGGCGAAAGTTTGAAGTAGAGTTGCTAAACTGTTTGAACCTAGAGACAACTTAAGGGCCAAAGACTCTCCACTCTACCTGTTTTGGTAATAGATCCAGTAAAACGTGAGCCAGTGGTGCCAAGTTTGAGAGGCATATCATAATCACAAATGCCTTGCAATTTACTCTGGATTTTACCACACTAATATAAATGTAGACCTCTGTGGGGTTTCAGACTCAGACTCTTAAAATTTGTGTTCCTAAAATAAGATTTGGTTTATTCAGCTAATGTGTTTGTATTACAATCGGTGTTATAATTTTTATTTTAAAGATATATCTGCAGAGGTGAAAGTGGGGAACCCTTTCATACTGTTACAGCAAAGTCCATCTCAACTGCTCTCCCAGCTTGTGTTTGAGAGACAGGTTCATCCTGACAGGTTGGTGCTTTTCAGATTATGTAGTTCTCTAGGTTATTTTGGTGTTGGTGACTTTGAACCTCAGCCAGGATTAGATTCTTCTCTGTCTACTTAGCACAGGTAGTACAGCCTGCTGTGTCCCACCAGCCGATCACTTAATGCTACGAGGATTGGTGTGCAGGGTGGAGCTTAATCAGTGGCTCACTACCAACCTGAAGATTTTTTGATAGGGAAAACTGTGGCTCCATTTTTTTAAACAATTACGATCAGTTGTGAAGAGAGTGCATTTATGTGGAATTTTTTAACTGAATGTGTGACAGTTCACAGCAGTGGACTTGCAGCTTAGCAATGTAATAAAATAAAACAGACCAGTAGGGCTCCTTAAGAATACAGTTGGGCATGGCTCTTGCCCTGGTCAGTAGGTAAGCTGAATAATCTAAGGTCCTTCCATCACAAATTACTACATTATGTTGGCATGAAAAGTGTCTGATTTGATAATTTAGCTCTTAAAAAGATGAGCACTAATGGTGAACTGTTCTAGAATGTCACATTTAGGTAAAAGCCAATGTTTGAGGAATAAATTCCTTTTCTTTGAAGGAATAACAGCATAAGCTGTGGGTGATCGATGTTGTGCTGTATGTGTTTTTTTCATACTCAGTAAACATAGGATATGTACTCCTCCCCTGTATGTACCTGTAAAGAATATAAGGGGGATTGTGTTTGCAAAACATCTGGAAGGTTAATGAAAATATGTAATTGTAAAGTACCTTTTATATGTGCTGGGTGAGCTGGTTCTATTTTCAATCCTGCAGGCTTTCTTCTCTCTTGGCTAAGAAGAGTTGAACTTGAATGTGACAGGCAAGTTTATTGTTAAACTGTTGCTGTGAACCCACTGTCCTTGTGCAGTGCAAGGCAAAACAGCCAGGCACAGTCTCTTCTGACAAACCATCAGCGGCTTAGCAACACCCCAGTGTGCCTCACCACTGCCTGCCAAGATGTTGAAATACCTATTCGCCAGTCTGCAGTGACCTCTGAGGATATCTCCACTCAGGCCCCATCCTCTGTGAATGACTTGAGCCAGCACACACTCACTGCTCCTCCCTGGACTTCCTAAGTCTCAGTCAAAGCTAATGGCCACAGTGGCATGTCTAAGTGCGTCTAATATACAGAAAATTCCCAAATCGAGTTTGTCTTGGATGGAATTTCGGGGCAAACGGGAGGTACCCTTAGGTTTGGAACAGATTTCCAGGGAGTGTGAGGCATTGTTGAAGGAGTTCCCAATATTGGAACGATATCTTCTTGCTATGTTTGAGCCACTTCAGAATCAGCAAGAGGAAGGTAGTAATTTGGCTACTGTCTTCTCTGGCAAGACATACATTTCCCTAGTCTCCTAGGATTGCAATTCCACAACAGCTGTTAAGGTATTAATGGGAGTCTTTGGAACAAGCTCTTGCTGCAAAGGACTGGGACAGAGCTCTGAAGATCTTGGATCTGTACAGTCAGGATGTGGAGGAGCTGGTCAATGTGAAGGATGCTGTGCTGAGCTGGTGCAGCTGCTGAAGGTAGGAAAGATTGTCAGGCTTTTTTCCTTTCATCTCTTTCTTTTTTTCTTTTTTTTTTTTTTATGAAGAATATAGCCTGGATCAGGAGGTGGAAACTAAAGTAGTGGTCCTTGGGTAAATCCAAAGACAGAAACCAATCCCTTCCCTTCCTTCATCCTAAAATTTGCTTTCTCAGATGGTGTAGTTTCAGTTTTGCAAATGTGCAAATCGTGATTGATTTGGCACAAGAGAACTGGAATGCATCTGTGGTGTTATTTTTATGTGAAGAGCTGAATACATCAGTAGTTAATGCATCACTGAATTAATCGTAGTACTGTTAATGAAGATCTCTTAACAGCAGTGTTGTCGTCCTGTGATGATGTGTCCTGTGAAAGGAGGTGCCTTTTGGAGTCTAAAGATAGTAAGCATCCCATACTAACTTTGGTTACTTCCTGAGAATCTGATTCTTGGGATGAGTCTTGCGTAGGTTTTTCAGCACTGTACTGTTCTTTTGGTGATGTGATCCAGTGAGGATGAGGATTTTTTTATTTTCCAAATTATAGAAACTTGAGTTTCAAACTAGTGGTTTGGTTTCCTCCGCAGATAAGGATGGCTGGCAATACTTTGTTCCCAGTAAAAAACGCAGCATTGAGAAGTAGCCTGGCCCTGCGCTGTCTGGACAAATGGCCGCTTGATGCCTGTTTGAAATCCTAGCTTATTGCATTTCTGATTTGGACCGAACTGATGAACTAAAAGCTAGTCTGCAGGGCAGGAACAAAGAACTTCAAGTTTATCAAAAGGTACAAAGTCATTCTTCAAGTAACCAGTGAGATGAAACAGGCAGCAGGGAGCAAATATTACTTGCCCTTTGAAAAACTTTTAGCCCTTGTTTCTTTTTTGATCACAATAGCTTTTCAGTCTTTCATCCAAAACAGTTCATGTGTTTTCAGTGCCATAGTATCCTATTAACACTCTGCTTCCATCCTTCGCAACTTTACCACTCTCCTATTAGCATTCACGTCTGCAACATGATTAGACATAAGCATTCATGTGAGGCCACTTTTTTACAAAATATTTGATTTTCCCATTCTATACATTCCGTGCTTTACGTGGCAATTCATCATTTTATAAGCTTGAGACGTGCAGATATACCTAGGCCATGGTGTACAAGACTAGTGGTCCAATAAGCGTGTTGTATTGCAGTCAGTTCTTGTAACTCCAGGGTAGTGCAGTTACCCAAGTCAAGTCAGACTAGCTGGCCTGGAGTTCAGCACAGACTGAAAAGCCAAACAGAGAAGTAAAAAAAAAAAAAAAAAAAGGAGTCATAAATCCCTGCTGAGCTCTGTCTGGTGGTGGTTCTGCTAACTTGACAGTTACCTCAGTTGTCTCTCTGTTAGTGCCAGCGATGTCTGCAGTATACATGTTCTTTTTCATCCATAATTACTGCTATCCAGTCTTTTAAAAACCTTGCCTTATAACATGCTTTGTAGACTCATACCTCTGAAAACATTGCATAGACTTTTTGGAGTGCATTACATCATCCTAGAAGAGGGCCAGAGACAAATGTGGGTCTCCTTTTGATTTTTTTGTTTGTATGAAGTAGCTCTTGATGTGATCAGCTCAGCTGTATTCTTAGACTTGATGATTGTTGTAGATAAAGCTTTTAAAACTTGTCTATCCTAATATTAACTTTTTCAGATTTTGAATGTGCAAAATGAACCATTGTGGAATGACTGGCAGGATCTGAAAAAAGCTTGCACTGATGACCCCCAGGCAGTCATGAATATCATTCTGAAAGCAAAGGTTAGGCATCATCATGTGAATTTTGTTGAATTAGAACACATTAATATTTTAATGGAAACATTTGTTGAAATAGTATCTTAAAACAACCGATCAATGGAGAATACCTTGGGAGAAAGGATTCCTTTACTCAGTTCTGTGCTACAGAAACAAATACAGATCTGTGTTTAATGCCAAGATTTACTTGTAGTTAATAAACTTTAAGTTATAATTCCTACTCTGAGATACAACTTGTTCTTTTCTCTTAGAATTTTGAGGACTTTAATAGCATAGATTTTGGCATAATACAGGCTTGATTATTATATAAGTACTAATACAGTAGATCTGACTGGCTTTAAAAGTCTCCTTAAAAAGCCAACTTGTATACTGTGAGATGAGAAGATATTCTCAATGCAGGCCAGGACTCTGAAAAATTTGCTATCATCTTTTTCCCCTGTCAAATAGTTACTTTTTGCATGAGGGCGAGGAGTCTAAGCTACAGAACTTCTTGAAGTGATCAGAACTCTGGGAGAAACAGCTGTGTCAGAGAGGGTAGAGTTTTGTCCTTTTATTTTTTATTTGTACTCTTATTTTTAATTTTTTTAAAAAAATTCTTTAGGATTATGAGTTGTGTGAGGAATGGGGGCACTTGTATCCTGTCCCAAGAGAAGACCTGATCAACCTTCACCGTGAGCACCTTCTCCACTTACTGGAGATGGGAGACATGGAAAAAGCCTTGCAGGTAATAGCAAGACTCTTTCAGCCTTACATGCATAGGTCAAGTAAGTTGAGAACTGTTTTCTTTGCCTTCTTCATGTGCATTTTAATTGCCTTTTTAGTTCCTCCCTTAAGAGATGATATTTGCTTAGATAGGCTTTCAGGATCCTGGCTCTGCCTTTTTCCACGTAAGTGAAATCCAGCTTGGCAATCTGATTGTTGGACTTAATAGCATAAATGTCACTTACATGGAAATACAAGGCCCCTTTTGTTTAAAAATCATAGTGAAGCATTTCTCTAGTGCTGCTTAAGCAGAAGAAATCGTAGAAATCGTCTGGTTGGAAGAGACCTTCAAGATCATCGAGTCCAACCATTCACCCTGCACTGTCAGGGTCCCTAAAACATATTGCTCAACACCAAATTCACAAGGTTTTTTAAACACCTCCAGGGATGGGGACACCACCACCTCCCTGGGCAGCCTGTTCCAATACTTCTCAACCCTCTGTTAAAGAAATTTTTCCTGATATCTAACCTGAAATTTCCCCTGGCGTAACTTGAGGCCATTCCCTCTCGTCCTGTCTTCATAACATGGGAGAAGAGACCGACCCCCATCTCCCTACGACTTCCTTTCAGGTAATTGTAGAGAGGAAACAGAAGTGAAACTAATAACGGAATTGATCAGTTGTGTTTCAGTGCCCAAATTAGTGACGTGTGAGTTCTTCTGGTTTTAATACTTTTGGAGCTGTTGCTAATAACAGAGAGCATAAAATAAAGTGCAAGCTCTTTCAGACTCGTGCGGCTTTGAAAATACTCTGGAAGCAAAGTGGAACGCTTCTGATCGCTACAACCTTCCCTCCCATTCCTTGCTTAATTTTTACTTGCTTCAGTTTTAAAAGTATTTTGATTAGTAAATGAAACAAATAGACAATGAGTAGACTATAAATGGATTATCTAAATCATCCTTATATACGTGGTTTCACTAAGGGCAATTGTGCCTGACAAATTTGGTGTCTTCTATGATGGGGTTACAGCATGGACGGATAAGGGAAGAGAAATTGACATCATCTACCTGGACTTGTGCAAAGCATTTGACACTGTTCTGCATGGCATCCTTGTCTCTGAATTGGAGAGACATGAGTTTGAAGGATGAACCACTCAGTAGATAAGGAATTGGCTGGATGGCTGCACATCAGAGTTGCAGTTAATAGCTCAGTGTCCAAGTGGAGACCAGTGATGAGTGACGCTCCTCAGGGGTCAGTATTGGGAACGGTGCTGTTTAACATCTGTCAGCGACATGGACAGTGGGATTGAGTGAACCCTCAGCAAGTTTTGCTGACACTGCCAAGCTATGTGGTGCGGTCAACACGCTAGAGGGACCATCCAGAGGGACCTTGACAGGCTGGAGAGGTGGGCCTGTGTGAACCTCATGAAGTTCAACAAGGCCAAGTGCAAGGTCCTACACATGGGTCGGGGCAATCCCAAGCACAAATACAGGCTGTGCAGAGAATGGATTGAGAGCAGCCCTGAGGAGAAGGACTTGAGGGTGTTGGTTGATGAGAAGCTCAACATGAGCCGGCAGTGTGCACTTGCAGCCAGAAAGCCAACCATGTCCTGGGCTGCTGCATCACAAGAAGCGTGGCCAGCATGGTCGAGGGAGGTGGTTCTGCCCTGCTATTCTGCTCTTGTGAGACCCCACTTGGAGTACTGCTTTCAGCTCTGGGGCCCCAACATAAGAAGGACATGGAGCTGTTGGAGTGAGTCTAGAGGAGGTCCATGGGGATGATCCGAGGGCTGGAGCAGCCTCTCCTAGAAAGACAGGCTGAGAGAGTTGAGGTTGTTCAGCCTGGAGAAGAGAAGGCTCTGGGGAGACCTTCTAGCAGCCTTCCAGTACTTAAAGGGGGCCTACAGGAAGCTGGAGAGGGACTTTTTACAAGGATGTGTCATGATAGGACACGGGGCAATGGATTTAAACTGAAAGAGGGCGGATTTAGATGGGATATAAGGCAGACGTTCTTCGCTCTGAGGATGGTGAAGCACTGCAAACAGCAGGTTGCCCAGAGAAGTTGTAGATGCCCCATCCCTGGAAGTGTTCAAGGCCAGGCTCCAAGAGGCTTTGAGCAACCTGATCTAGTGGAAGGTGTCCCTGCCTATGGCAGGGGGATTAGAACTAGATGATCTTTAAGGTCCCTTTCAATCCAAACTATTCTGTGATTCTATTTAAGACACTTGTGCAAGTTAATTTGCTTGCTGGACCATTGTAGGGCAATAATCTGTCATGGACTGCCCATTACGAAGGCTACTTTCCAGGAACGTAGTAGAGATTCACTGTATTTTGTTTATTTTTGTAGCTTTTACAAAGAATTGAAGACCCTGGTATTTGCCTTGCCATCAGTGAACAGTCCCTTGACCAGCACCCGAACTTGGCAGCCTCTCACTTCTTGGCTGATTACCTCACAGCGCACTTCTACACGAATCTGACAACAGCACGCCGTAATGAAATCCAGGCACTCTACATGGGCTCAAAGGTGAGTAAAACTCCTGCATTGTGGAATTAACAGCAATATACAATTTTATAGTATTTTAAAATACGTAACATACATAATACATCAAGTCTGTAAATTTACCAGAGCATTCTCACCATATCAGTTCTAAGATTCTGAGTCTCAGAATCCAAAGGAAAGTTAGAAAATGGCTTAAAACGTCTTCCATCTTTGCAGTTCTCCTATTATGAGGTGGTTGTAGCTGCCAATATGAACAGAGCAGTCTTGGTGTTTGAGCTGTAGGGAGTGGAGAAACACACAGGCTAATAGAGGGTGGAGGTGGAGTAAAATAAAACTGTGGTGTTTATCAGGACAATTGCTGTCTTTGTCCCAAGTGGAAAGGGAAGCATCCTCAATTTACTCTCTGTGTCAGTAACATCAGATGTCCTACATATGCCCCACCTGTATGCTAAACATGGCATATTTCTCCCAAGTGCCTTCCAAAGGCAGGACAGTATCACTCCTCTTTTTGGATGGTCATTGCCTTTACAGAAATCATACAGGTTCTAGTGCTCAGCCAAGAATAGATGCATTAACCAGTAGATTTTCTTAGTCAGATGCATTATATATAAACAAAATGCGGTGCTTTTGGTAATGTATATTTTGTTGTAGGACTACAAAAAGCACCTTGCTCCAGTGTGTGCCACAACAGTATTTTGCTGGGCTTCCTTTTTCCTACTTGTCTCTTTGGAGACATGATTTAATTTGGAAAACGTCCATGTAACTGTCCATCTGTAGGATAACTTCTCCTCTCAATATTTCCCCAAATGATGAAAGGATAAGAATTGGGCTAATATTCTTTTTATAAACTTATTTTAATAAGAGAATGTGCTCTACCCTGCTACAACATATTTGTCACAAGGTCACAAAATCCTTTGCGCTCTTCAGCTGCCTCTGAAATGAGGCATAGGAAAGTGGAAGTTAGGTAGTTTCTGTGAATCTGCTCGGTAATTCTGTAACAGGAGTAGGAGTAGGTCTGAGAAGTCCCATCTACATTTTTTGGCCTCTGTATATTATTCCATTCTCAGCGTAAGCTACTGTGCTAGTTTCTTGTGTTTTATCTCACAGAAACACAGATTTGAAGGCATATTATTTTAACATGTGCTTGTTTCCTTGTGCGTCAGGTGCTGCTGACTCTGCCTGAGCTCTCCCGTGTTAAGTACTTCCACCTCTCCTCCCGGCCACTGCTCATGCTGGAACAGCTCCTCATGAATATGAAGGTGGACTGGGTAGCTGTTGCTGTGCAGACGCTGCACCAACTCTTAGCTGGACAGGAAATTGGTTTCACTGTAGAAGACATTGACAATTTGCTCTCCAGTATGCAGAAAAAGCTCTCAACTTCCCTTTCGCATTAAAGAAAAGAGATCAGGTGACTGTCTGTGAGAATGCTGTTTTTCACTTGGGAAGGAAGGGCCAATTTCCCCTAGAATTACTTCACCAATTGTTGCACAGCATTTTTAGATGTGTGCCTCTAGTCTCCCTCTAGCCCAGAACATGTTCTTGAAGTCTTTGCCTTTCTTGTAAATAGATGTTCTTAAGGATGAACTTCAAAAGTTTCTCAGACTTTCCTCTTTTGCTTTGAGGTCTCTTTCTTATGTGATATTGTTCAATTTTACTTCATTCCTGTTTAACACAAAGTCACTGATGACTTCAGCAGTTCTAAAACCTGCAGCCAACTACCTCTTCCCCAGGTAGAATGGGGATTTAATCTTGCACAGTCTTTCCTCCTAACAGAGTCCTGTTCCTCTTTTCATATAAGACTTCTAAACTTGTAGATCTATTTAACGTTCTCAAGCACAGTTTTCCTTCTGGTTTGCCAGTCCCTTCTCATCCATATTGTCTTCCATTCTCCTGCATTTGCAGGGATTTAGAACTGGAACAGCAGAGGGTGCTACAGCTCAAGTCCAGTGCTTTTGTTTCAGTGAAATAAAAGCGCATGATGTGTGTACCTATCTGTATCTATTTATGCCTACATATGTGGTACCAGCTTGCTTTATGCCAGTTTCCAAATGCTGACTTTGTTTCATCATTTCAAGATGCAGCTTTTGCTAACATAAAAGCATCAGACTTATCTATCTTTTCCTGCCAAATGTCCTATAACTTTGCAAGTATGTTCCTTCCACTGCAATGTGCCATGAGCATCTTGTGTCAACTAATTGTTTTCACATCTGATACTTATTCTCTGCTGTATTATTCCTGTGCCTATCAGTAGTCCGTTGCTTGATAAGGATCCCTTTCTCTGTGTTTAGGTCATTGAATTTTATATAGTTTTGCATGAATTGCTGTGAACTAATTTTCATGAAAATGTAGTGATTTGTAATTACATAGCTAGTCCCATTATGTGCTGACATTTTTAGATACTCCTGTGAATCGATTCCTCTAATCCTCCTAAAAACTGGTAGATGTATGACCAGTATTGTTCTCTGACTTCCACCTCACCCCACCCCCTTTTTTCCCCCCTAGATTCTCTGATACATATCCAAGAAAGTTTCAATCAGGTATTGGAGCGTGAAGCATTGCCTAAATCGGGATCATCAGAATTATCTCTCCTGTCAGCTTTACTGGTAAGGTTAAGACCTTGGTGCCATTTTCTCTCAAACTGTTCTTATTTGTTTCAATCCCCTATGTATGTGTGTCCCACTGCTTAATAGTAACTTGGGTCACATTAATGCAGATTAGTAAGTCTCTACAGTTGGGTGCTTTGGGTCCAGTTAAAAGAAAACTTAAAGGGGAACAGGAAGTGTATGGCTTTGTTTTGATTTTTGGTAGGTATCTACAAACAACTGAAAAATCAGCACAAAATCTTTCCATTCCCATACCCTACAGAAAGAAACAAGCCTGAACAGACCATAGGAAATGGGATTACATCTGCAGGAAACCAAAAAAATTTTTTCTAGGATCTTGTGACCTGAGGGAAATAGCTCCCTTGTGTTGTCTGAGAGGCTCCACTCACAGTCCGCAAACACAAATAAATAGAAACAAAATAATTTAAGCCAAAACAGTTGAAGAGTATTTGTGGCTTAAAAACAACCACAAATCCTTCTATAGGTTCCATTCAGCATCTAATGCAAGAGATGCGCTCTTCGGAGGATATATATTGAGAGATGCACAGTCTGTGCTCTCAGGGCATGACTAGCAAAGGATATCCTCAGACCTCCAAGGCTGGTAACACTTAGCAAGTGGTGGGCTTGAACTAGAGCTGCACAGTGGTATCCTGATCACTGTGTCTGAACTGAACTGTTCTCTGGTTCTCTGTCCTGAACTGAAGACTCTACTTGCTCTGCCTACATGAAGTGACAGCAGTGTCTTGGATTGGGCTGTGTAGCTCTTCAGTTTTTCACATAGTGGTCAGCTTAATGCACTCAAGTTTTGTAACAACATACAGACATTGTCCTCTAATGTTCCTTTGCAATCCAGTATCTACTTGAATGAGCATGAGTTAGCTTTGTAGGAATAGAGACTTTGTTTTTTTTCTTTTTTGGTTTAGTATTCATGTACACAGAAGGCGGCTTGCAGGGTTGCAATGACATGTTGAACTTTTTAATTAGCCTGTAGTGTAACTGGCTCACATCATATAAACTAAAAGCCTGTCTAGTACTGTAAACTTGATTCAATCGGTATTTCATTGGCAAGGTCAAAGATCATAGAATCATAGAATCATAGAATGGTTAGGGCTGGAAGGGACCTTCAAAGGTCATCTAGTCCAACCCCCCTGCAAGGAACAGGGATATCTCCAACTAGATCAGGTTGCTCAGGGCCTTGTCCAACCTGGCCTTGAACGTCTCCAGGGATGGAGCATCCACCACCTCTCTGGGCAACCTGATCCAGAAGGCCAAAGAAAAGATCCCGAAGGCCAAAGAAACTCCTGCCTCTTTGAACTGATTTCCCCACAGTAGATTATAAAGGGGACCAGAACAGGGAGGGATATGCTGTCTCTAGCCATGCCACACTCTTCTGAGATAACTAAAGTTTCAGTCTTCAGGAATGTCAGCACTGGGTATCCTTAAGATTCTGTTTTATGCTATATTGCTTTTTGGTATCCGTATACTGGAGTATTTTTTTTGTGCCTCCTCTAAGTCTCTGTTTATGATACAAGAACAGATGTTGACAAATTATCTTATACTTCTCTAATTGTTATGATAAAGGTCGATTAATAAGTATGTAGTCTTGCTTATCAGAAGCACTATAAGTTTACAGTCTTACAATTTTAGCTTAAAGCTCAAATGTTATTTTACACAAATAATGTATCTTTACACAAAAATGTATCTTTACACAATGTTATTGTGCTATACCCGGTTGAAAGATAATGGTAATCATCTCATGAGCCAGAAAGGTCTTACAGCCTCAGTAAGTCTGTAGTGTTTTCTGGTATTCAAGACTCCATTAATCGACCTAAATCAGGTTCCATGTTTTTCTTGACCTGGCTCTTTTAAGGTGTCACATATCTGCAAGTCCCAGAGACAGAAGTCTGCAACAGAATTTGTTTCCTCAAGAATTTGTGCCTCCTGAGAAGCCGCCACCAAAGCAGCAATGGATACCTGATGACACTGAAATGATATGTATGGTTTGCAAAACTGAACGCTATTACTATGGTAAGGAGCAAAACCAAAGTCCAGTCATTTCTAGAACTGCAACCTTAATATGAACACTTGCTCATAGTCTGTTTCCTAAGGGGCACTAGCTACTTTGAGCAGTTTGCCTGCATCAGTGTAGCCTGACAAGATTGCCAGTTCCTTTGATATTTAACCGTTAGTTTCTATTTAGTGCTGTTAAGGAGACTGGCAACAGTTAGGTCCTTGCAGACTGCTGTGAAGTGATAGAGCCTAAAGAGGAAATCTGGTCATCAGAGAAGAGACAACTATGAGATCTCAAAAACGTGTAATAATAGTGGTATTGATACTTTAAAAAGCTGTCTAGTTGACTGTGCTGGCAAGAGATAACAATGCATCATATAATTCAGATTACCAATATAGAAAATGTAATCTTTGCTATTGGTTACACTTTTCTAAAACCTGTTGTTTCTTAGAGTACTTGAGCAACTGCATGAGTGCTCTAAGGGAGAAGATTAATTTTGAGTTTTGCAGATGTGCTGGCAGTCTGTTATCTTCTATGCTTAGAAACAGTACTGTTCAAAGTATCTGTTGCTTTTGAATTTGGAAATTACTAAGAAGGTGTCAGAAAGACAGTCTACAGCTTCTGACTCTTCCAAGAAATTACCTGAATAGCGCTGTGATCAAAATTGGGACATTTAAATAGTGGAAAGCCCAAGACTGCAGCAAACATGTTTTAAATGCCTGCCTCTGGGTTTTGGTTTTTGTTGGGTTTTTTTTTCTTCTTTGCTGTGCCCTCTTCAGAACTAGTTCTGAAAAGTGTTATGGTGCATGCTGTTTCTTCTCTTCAAATGGAGTAAGTTTACTCATGAGTGGAGGCAAATATAGGAGGGGATTTCAGTAAATTCTTTCTGTTGCTCATCCATGACCTCTTTTTTGCTTAGTTTAACAGGCGCCATCACTGCAGGCGCGTGGCAGACTGGTGTGGCAGCTCTTGTTCCACCAAGGAAAATGGCAGTAGAAGCTTGCAGAGAAAATTTTGTCTCGTGTATGTGATCAATGCTATAGCTACTACAACAGAGAACATCTGCCTGGCTTGGTACAAGACACAAGCACGTAAGTCTTCCATTCTAGTTCTCCTGACTTTCCTGTACACAGCAGAGTACACGAATGGAATGAGAGAAATAAGCATTTGGGTTTATCTGCATATATAACAACATCAGCTTTTTTTGGCCTCCAGCTGTGGGGATGTTCCTTATGCCTCAGTTTACTTTTCATATTAGGAAGAACACTTGAGAGCCAGGCAACAGTATCGTTGATTCTGTAAGCATCAATTGATCATTAACCAAAGAATGGAATGCTTGGATGCAAAACAATATTCAGCACAACTACTACAGTGTGCTGAAGTTTCTTGGAGTTTACTTGGCTCCTGGATTAACATTACATGTTGACCGAGCTCTGCTGGAACATATCAGTGTTTTATTGTTATTCCATAATCCCATGATTACAACTCCTTGAATCCTTGAGGATTCAAATCAATTTCATGATTAGATAGGCTTTGAAACTGCCCTTAATAAAAGGGACAGCTGTGATGGCAGATTTCATGATGTAGTTGCTTAAGCTGAGAATTGGACTGAAATTCGTTGTGTGTACGTTAGGCCAGCTGGTGAAAAGTGCAGCTGAAAAGATGAGTTTTGTACTCTGTGACCCTGTCAAGCCTGCTGACACTGCCATAGCTGATAACTGCTATCAGCAGGCTTGACAGGGTCACAGAATGTAAAACTTAACTCTTTTCAGCTGCACTTTCAGCTACTTTTCTGCTCTTCCTAGCAAGCCTGCGGATAGCAGTATCCCCTATGGCAGTATCAGCAGGCTTGCTAGGAAAAGAGCATACTTGTACCAGATTAGGTCAGCAAAGCCTAGCAGTGAACTTGAATGCCACCTGTCATGTTTTAATTGCTTAAGTGCCTGGAGTTTTTATACTCACCCTATTTGTATGTCAACCCAACTAAATCTTAAAGACAGAGACCTGGGTTAAAAACTTAGTGTTAGCTCTGGCATATTCTGATACTGGCCAGTTCTTCTTGTTCTCAGTGTCTGTTTTTTTATGATGTGTGTGACAGTACTATTCTTACAGAAGGGTATAAGAACTAATTACATTGTGTAGTTGAAATACAACAATGCGAGGCAGGATCTTAGATTTCCAGGTAGTAGTGGATACGGGCAGGGCAATGGGTCAGAGAAGGCAGGGAGGGAGAGAGGTTAGATTTTTTACAAGACAGTGTTCTGAAAAGGTTAGCCATATTGATCTCTCTTAAACTATGTTTCCCCAGTGTGCTGGAGTGAGCATGATGTTTCTTTCTGTCATTTTATTACAGCAGAAAAGAAGATCAGGACCAAGTGGAAGGTAAGGACTGGAGTAATGTTAAACTTCAGGTTCTTTTAAAGTGCCTGATCACAGCAGTTAGACATAGGAAGCTGATACATCTAATTGCAGCTGAAGGGGATCAAAACTTGAGTTACAAAATATCACTGGTGGTTTTGCATGTGCACCCTGAAGTTGAGCATTCCAAGCTTCGGGAATGGAAACTGGGATTTAGGAGAGATATCTGAGCCAATATTGACGTGCGGATGGGGATTAAAGGAAGAAACTGAAAAACAACAGTCGGAGAATCCACTTTGCATACTAGAAACAGTCAGTGAGAGGCTGTGGTATGAGTAGGAGTTAATTAGCCCACTACAGAGCTGTGCTGAGTGATTCTGGTTTTTACAACCATGATAGTGCAGCTTCTGAATACCACTGCAGTGTGCCGTGGTGTTTGATAGCCCGTACTGGCTGGGGGTAGCACAGGATTGGGCCGCCTCTCAAGGGTTTGGTTGTGTCCTGAGTTCCATCTCCTTTGCTGATTGTGTGAATATGGGCTAGTATTTTTTTCAGTGCCTCAATTTCCACATCTAATATCATAACACTTCAGGAATAGTACAGAATTTAGTTGACTTTGTCTGCCATTTTCCTTAGAAAGTGTTTACTGTTTGTTGCTTAGTGTGGTGTTTGAGGTGATTCTGCAAAACTTCCTGCATTGACATGAAGTTCTGGCAGACCACAAGCATAGTTATTGAAATGCTTGTAGCAGTAATGTGAACTATGGTGCAGAATTTGCATTTGTGCTACAAAACAAATTAGAATGTTTTCCTTATTTGTCGCTTTTTAAGTATGATGGGCTGTTTGAGCTTTTTTCTTTTGCTGTTGACAGAACTTTGCTTTACTGCTACCTTTGTTACAAGACTGAAACAGCTGACATGCAGTTTGAGCTGCTGCTTCTGGTTAGATCTTTCCTTTTGCCTCAAGTATTGCTACACATCACTGGGCCCATATGATTCCATTCAGTGGGGGTGAATAAGAAACAGTGTGGAAATACTCACATTAGAGAGGGAGTGTGTTTTATTCTGCTTTTCTGACTTATCTGATGAGACTGTGAAGAAGGCTTATCAATGTTTCCAAGCTTGTTTTTTTCTAAGTTATTCCAGTTTCCAGTTCAATTTAGAAATAGTGTTTTTTCTTTTTTATTTGCCCTGCAGTTTTTAGAGTTACTCAACACTGTAACAGTCCTTTTGTGGTATCTAGAACAGTGAATTTTGAATCTCTTTTTTTTCTTTATTTTTCCAGGGAGGGGGAGGAAGTTGATCAGGGTAAAGAGTAGCAAATTAGCATTATTCTCCATTTCTTAGCATTGTGAGATTGGTGGTCCTGGTTTTGACTGGGACAGAGTTAGTTTTTCTTTTTAGCAGCTAGAAGAGCCTCTGTGTTTTGGTTTTAGTCTGGATTCGTTGTGAAAAGAATGTTGATAGTGCACTGATGTTTTATAGCTGGCACTGAGACATCAAGGACTTTTCAGCTTCCTCATGTTTTGCCAGTGTGCAGGAGCGCAACAGGCTGGGGAGGAGCAGAGCTGGGACAAAGAGTCCACAACTCTCCTTACGATTTGAATTTAGACTTAGGATTGGGGCTAAATTGGCCAATGAAGTATTCTGTATCATGCAGTCTCATGCCCATTGTATAGATGAGGGTTGACTGGGAAGAAGTTCTCTTGCTTTTCTGGAGGCTCTCTCTCTCAGACTCTTGGAGTGCTATCTTTTTCCGTTCTCCCTTTTGGGCCCCTCGCTCGTCCAGGCTTCCAGTGTCAGGACTCACCTGTTTCAGATTGTTTGCTGGACGGGACAGGTGTTGGTCACTGTGCACTACTCGTTTGTGTATATCATTATATAGATATTCATATATATTATTATCGTTATTACTTTTAATTTTATATTAATTGTTCTTATCTCAACCCACGGGTCTCCTTCCCTTTTCCCTTTTAATTCTTTTCTCCATTCTCTGGGGTGGGCAAGGGTGAGCGAGCTGCTGGTGTGGCCTTTAGTTGCTGGCTGGGCTAAACCATGACAATTGGCCATTGTTTTTCTGCCAGGAACCACAATCATGAACTTGAGTATCAGAGGGCTTGTGCATTCTCAGCTGAACTCATATGACAGACAATATTTGATTGTAGCTATTCTGGGTTACTAATTTCAAAACAGAAACTTTCCTCAATCTAGAAGACACAAAAAGACTTGTCACAGAAATTACTTTTCTTGAATCATTGATCAAAACTCCAATTTTCTGCAGTACTATTTATATGAAAGCTTGACATAAGGCATTAGCTCGTCTTCTCACAATCTTTTGTTTTAACGCTGCTGGGACTATATGTTCAAATAACCTGAATTCTAAAAGAAGATACAGGCAGTTAAGTCAATTTACTCTTTCTTTTACAAATGGTTCTTCAATTTTCCTTTTCAGCTGTAACTCGCAGCTCTCATATTTCCACTTCTCTCCTGCTCAGAAATATTTAATAACTTACCTGTGGGGAGGTTAAAGAGGGGAGGTTTCCGTGCTTCTTATTGAGTAGGATAAGAATTGGATAATCATTTGAAGACATGTTTACTGGAGCCAGTTTTTGGTGACTGGATGTTGTTAACAGTGAGATTAAGTTTAGGTACAATTGGACAGCCTGCTGAAGAATGGAAATATTTCTGTAATCTGTATGCTGTACGTGTGATACTGGCAGGAAGTGGCACAAGAGGGTTACAGATGACTGTTTTGTGAGAGTATAAGAATACTCTGCATTGTGTGCCCTTAGCCAGATTTGTTTGCTTCTTGTACAATGATTCTACCTGATGTTTTCTTTTTGACTGCAGAAACCTCTAATAAGGAATATTCTACAGTGGTGCAAATACCTAAGACAACTGAGCTTGAATGGATTTTTTCCCTGAATGAAGAGGAGAATGAAATTGTACGCAGTGAATTTTATTATGAACAGGTGAGATCTGGTGAAAGACAGTCCAATATAAGCAGTTCCCCAGAGAACTACCTCAATACCCATGGTTGTCTGTCTTTCCTCAAATTGTCAGGCTCCCAGCTCTTCCTTGTGTATTGCCATCCTTAGCCTGCACAGTGACAGCATAGTGTGTGGTCACCAGCTGATAGAACATTGCTGCAAATTGTCCCAAGGACTCACTAATCCTGAGGTGGATGCTGGTCTCCTTATGGACATCATGAAACAATTGCTCTTCAGTGCCAAAATGATGTTTGTAAAAGCTGGAAGGAGCCAGGATCTAGCTCTTTGTGACAGGTGATTTATCAGATGTTCACTAGGATGCATTGAGGTATTGTCGAGACCATTATCCTTTTTTAGTGGGGAGTGGAGGGTGGGAGGGTTGTTTTGTGATTGTGCTGTGGACATTTTAAACAAGATAAGTAGTGTAAGAATAACATAAGAGTTCAAATAGTAGATATTCAAGTAATATGACTACATAAGGGGCAATGGCTTTAAACTGAAAGACGGCAGATTTAGGTTAGATATAAGAAAGAAATTTTTCACTTCTGAGAGTGGTGAGGCAGTGGAACAGGTTGCCCAGAGAAGTTTGGCTGCCCCATCCCTGGAGGTGTTCAAGGCCAGGTGGATGAGGCTTTGGGGCACCTGGTGTAGTGGAGGGTTTCCGTGCCCATGGCAGGGGGATTGGAACTGGATGATCTTTGAGGTCCCTTCCAACCCTAACCATTCTATGATTCTATAATAATTACCGAGAAAATTCTAAGAGTAGGAAGAAATAATTCACAGACTGGAGTAAATATTCTACTTATGATATTGTGTATCTGCTTTCAATCTATATTTCAAAATAGGATTTTTAAACCTGCACTTCCTGAGAATAAGCATTTTACTTTCCTCAAATTTTGTCCTACAGAGATTGGGGTGGCAGATGTAATACATAAATTTCACATGTACTGTTTTGATTTGGTAACATGTAGCTGCTGTCTGTAATCAGGGTCTGCCAGTGTTCCACTAACATGGCCAAAAAAAAATAAATAGTCCTGAACAGGACAGTAAGATGGATGCAGAACCTGGCATACTGGTGATTAGGAACCACTGTTCTAAGAGTTGTCCTTGACATAAAGTGCTTTAAGTGTACGATAATAGTGAAAGTGTATGTATTGGTTTAACCTCTTTGTTTTCTCCTAGCTACATCAGCAAAGTGGATGTGTTGAATATTTTGGTTGCTGCTGCCTACCGTCCAGTACCATCTTTGGATCAGATTCTTCTCCCTGCTGCAGTGACAAGATTAAGAAATCGGCTTCTGGAAGCAGAGTACTATCAACTAGCTATAGAGGTAATAACAATGGAGAGATGTCAATGTTAATAATGCTTCTGTAGTGGCTTTTGTAATGCTTTTGTGATGGCCTCCTAAATTCAGATGGATGTGATGTGTGAAATGGGCAATATTTAAACTGTTATAAACTGGGATTAAGTTTTTAAACAAGGAGGAAGTAATTTTCTGAACACTGGAAAAACTTATGAGAAGGACAAGTCTTTCTGCTGTGGAGCAGGCTGCTGAAGGGAAGAGTAGGGGCCTTGTTTCCCTGTACAATTAAAATTGGAATGGGCTAACTGCAAGAAAGTCATTAAATGGAGGAATCTTGCATCCAGTAGAAGGGCTGAGACATCCTCTGTGGCAGGAGTTTTTCTGAAGTTTGCATGTTTGATTTCAGTTGTCTGTAATCCCACAGCAGACATTAGTAAGGCACCTTTCCCAAGCATTTACTTTACTTGGAATCAGCAATAGTGGCAAATCTATCAGAGCTCATCTGGCATGTTTTATCATCTTCAGTCTTTCTCGTGTTCCTAGGATTTCATAAGCCACTGTTTTGTGGCATTGTAGTTTAAGAACAGGATTAGGATTAGTATTTTTAAGGGGTGATAAACAGCAAGAATAGATGACCAATTTGAATAAAAATGGTTCATGTTTAAAGGCAGCTGGTCTACTAAAGAAAATCAGAAACAAATTTGATCAGGAAAGTTATGTGAAATAAAAAAACTTTGTGGTGGTTCGTGAAGCATCTTCTGTTGCTTTTTTTAAACCACAAACCTGATGAATTCTACTCTGTAAAAATTATTTGCTGTAGAAAAGCAGATGTGAAAATGTCCTGAGTTTTAAAACTACTGAACTGAAATTTCACGGATAAATAGTTGCTTAAATTTGTAAAATAAAAAATACTTCCATGTTTGGAGATTGTGGGTATTTGGTAGTTGGGATTTTATGCCAGTAATACAGAAATAATCAGCATGGTTTTTTTTCATGTTTTGTTTTGTTTTTAATGGGAAATGTGCGCTAGCAAGTGAGAAGTCAAAATCACAGACTGCATGATAAGCCAGTTTTCCTGTTTCTGTACTGAGACTGTGTTGCAATAGTAACAAAAGATTTTGAATTTAGGTTTCTACAAAATCTGGGTTGGATCCAGGTGGAGCATGGCATGCTTGGGGCATGGCTTGCCTTAAAGCTGGAAATTTAAGTTCAGCAAGAGAGAAGTTTAACCGATGTTTAAAGCCACCTACGGATCTAACCAGCTGAGCCATGGTTCAAGGCTAGTCCAGGATGTGATACAGTACCTAGAGTCCACAGTGAAGCCCATACTCATTGCGGTAAGAGTCTTCCATTATGTCTGCTCTGAAGGGCTATAGCAAAGCCAAGTAATGATGTTTTATTACACATCTTACAGCAATGCACATTACAATATCAGGTGTCAGTTTTTTTTCCCCGTCTTTTGTCATGATTGCGTATTGCAGACTGAATATTGTTCAGAAATTTGTTAGCTGTTTCATCACAGTGAATTAGTGGCTGAGAAACAATCATGGGATTTTACAGTAATTTGGGCATACTTAGTGGAAGGGGAAAGAAACTGTGCTGATTACATGTTATTACTACAGTTTGAGGAAACGAAATTCAATCACAACAATATGTTGTGATGCTGCATTGATGCCATTTTCCTACTGAAAACTCTTAACAACTTTGCAGGATTCAAAGGAGAATTTACACATGCCGCCCCCACTCTTCTTCTTTGTCAAAGCACTGTTACATGGTTTGGGATTAGCTCTGGAAGTTCCATTTGGTACCAAAAAATGACTTTTAGTACTATGTAACTGCAGAATCATAATGATGAAAGACCTCTTAGTAGTATCTCTTTAAGAGAATAAAAAAGCCCGTTTGAACTAGGTTATTAAAGTAGCCTGTTGACAGTGGAATTGTGTTTAAATAAAGCAGCCTCCTGTTTGTCCCTGGAAATAGCCGTGCTAGCTACAGCAACATTCAGCACCTCTGTTGATGGCAGGGTTCCATCCAGTGTTATAAAAGCATTACTGGATTCTCATTCCTCTAAAGTGATACCTATTTTAAAAACAACAATACAGAAGTGCTTCTGGGCCGAGTGACAAGATCTAATTGAAAACAAAGTTTTCATCTTTACTCATCACCTATCATTGACTCTCTCTTTTGATGGCAGGATGATGATTACTTTTGCCACATTGAGGGAACTTGAAGCACACTGAGAACGAGAAGTCTGTCTCTGGAGATGATGTGTGAGGGGAAGATTCAGCACAACAGCTCTACTATCAAGAGGTGCTTGTTCTATTTGCATAGTTATGGCACTAATCTGGCGATAATAAGCTTTACATGAGGCATGACTGTATGAGAGAAGCACTGCTTCACTTGTTAATAAGGTGAGTAATCTGATTTGCCATCACCTAAATGGAAATTTGAAAAGTAGCCAAGAGGACTTCAAGACCAGTCTAAGATGGTAATCAGCATCATGCAACATTCTAGGTGTTTTCTGCACAGGAGTTTTGAGGTCCTAAATGTTGTTGTACGAACTGTCCAGTGACTGACAGAGTTCAGTGACATGAAAAAATACCTTGATCTTTACATCTTGTGTTTAATCTCTTCCCCATTGTGTTGAAACAGTGGCTTCTAGAGAGGATGAAGTGCGCTTTTTTTTTCTTCCCCTGTAGAGGTCCTGCATCAACAGCACTTGTCTTTTTTCTACAAAGCTGAAAAATCTGGTACTATTGTCATACAGTTCAGAAGAGAGGAGGAAGATTTTGAATTTCAACATGCTGATAACACTAGACACTTTACTGTTTATCATAGTGGCTCTGTCTCTTGGTATTGTTTGTTGAATCAGACACTCGTGTTTTTACTACTGTAACCATTAGGAACGTAAGAGAATAAGAGACAATACAGGATCATGTCCCAGAGGACAGAAATCTAGGAAAGTCAAAAAGTGGTTTCCAGTTCTCCCTTAGGAAATTTCCTTAATATAGGAGAGCTTAAGAATGTCTGGAGAAAACAGTTCTGTTGGTGCTAAATTACAGTTAAACCTAGAACTTGTTCCAGCAAGGTTCTCCCTAATTCATTAAGAGTTCTTCTTAGGAGATGTGAAGATGTGAATCCATTACATCTCACCAGCTTGAAAGGTGACAGGTGTAGGGGGTTTTGTTTGTTTTCTTTTTTTAAGTTTCTGTGCTTGTGTTTGATTTGCTGGGGAGTTTTTTAATTGTTATTTGAAATAATTCTTATTGAGAATGTACAACTTGAAACACCAAATTCCATTATCTTCAGTCTGCTTATGATCTTTATTAATAAAAAATTAAGTTGTTTTATCAGCTCTGCTTTCTCATTATATCGTCAGTCATTCTAAGCTCATATACTTATCTGTATATTGAATTTGCTTTTCAAATGTTTCCTTTATATAAGTTTAAATTTACCTTAAAGAAAAGTTGCATATTTTGCAATGCTGGTGAAATAATTTCACTAGTTAAGTAGCAGACTTTGAAAATGCTCTAGACATACAATTGGAGGTGGAAGTTTAGGACAAGGAGACTGGTAGCAATCATGCAAACTAGAGAGGAAGGTTTGTTACCTTAAAGCTGTCAGGTGCCAGGCTTCTGATGAAACATTTTGCAGTTGAAGCGCATGATACATGAGGAAAGTGATAGAGCTAGGTTTTTCTGGCTACCAAGTGGATGATTGTAGGGAAGATAGAGCCAGGCTTATCTCACATGTGCACAGCAAAGGGTAGGAGACAGTGGACATGGTTTGGAGAAAGTGAAATTCCAACTGGATATAAGGAAAAGGTGGGTTTTTTTTGGCAGTGAGGATGTTTAGACATGGGAACTGGACCCCGGAGAGGCTGTTGAATTGCCCTACTTGATCACGCTCAGAACTTGACTGGATAGACCCAGAGCAGCGTGACCTAACTTGAAAACCAGTCTTTCAGTGGTGGTTTGAACCAAGTGACCTCTGGAGATCTCTTCCAACCTAAGTTATTTATTAATTTTATTATCTCTGTCACTTAATACTCCATTGTGTTTAAATAAGGAAAATCAACAAGCCACAGTGGCTTTGTTTCAAGCTACCTTTCTGATGTTTGTGTAGGAATCTCCGTCAGAAGTGTTCATTGAAGGGATCTTCATTCCAAGCTATGAAAGTGGAAAACTGCATATGTTGGAGAACTTGCTGGAAACCATTGATCCAGGATTGGAGAGCTGGGGAGTCTACTTGATTGCAGCCTGCAAATACTTGCAGAGAAAGAACTACTACCATATTCTGTATGAGCTGCAACAGTTCATGAAGGTAGATGAGAGTCAGTGCCATCTCTTTCAGTGAAATGTTGAATACTGTCACACTTTCGGTTATGTACTTTGGTGTAAATCTGCATGAATGGACAGGTATATTCCTGCTACTTTCCAGTCCTAAAAATGGATAGGAAGGCCTGAACCTGACTGAAGCTGGTGTGCTCTGCGTTTTTCATGGATGTGGCGCATTGCAGTAACTTAAGTACTACTTTAAAAAAGCCAGAGCATTGCCTGCTTTGTGGGAGGCACTTTAGTATAACCAAGGATTAGTGAAGGTGATGTGCTTCAGTCCATTAGAGTTCAATATATTTCTTCTAGGATCATTTCGTGCTGCCATGACTTGCATTAGATTTTCACTCATGGAGCAAAGTCTTACACTGAACTCGGAGGCAGACAGACGTGGCTTCTGAAGATCAAGGACCATCTCAAAGTCTATCTGCAGGAGGTCTCAAGAAGTTCAGGAAGGAAAAAAATGGCATTCACCTTTCGGAAGAAAATGTCTGCTACAGATGTGTCGAGGTATCTGTATAAACAACAAGCTAAGTTACAGGAAAGGGGAAAAATCAGGATTTTGTCTTTTTTTTTTTTTAGTGGTTGTGTTTAAGTTGGCTTTAGCTAACACATGCTAGCTGTGCCTGACCCAAATCTGACTTTGTCTAGTTGCCAGTATAGAATTTCCATTACCTTTTCCCCAACAAACCAACCCAGGAGATGAGCAATTATTTCTACTAAAAATGTCAGTCTGTGTGTATGTTCTACTTTCCTTTAATTTAAAACAAACAGACAAAAATGCTACAGTGCATAAACAGCTATGCAGTGTATCGATCCACAAGTTTTCTTGCTAAATTTTACTCTTCCTCTTCTCTCCACAAATCAAGCAGCTTTGTGGTGCTTAGCTGTCTACTGGGGTTAAGTCACGACATTCAACTATGTACAAGTGACAGATGCCAGACTTAACTGAACCTCTGTGTTCAAAAGTTGAAATGTAAATTCAGCCAGATATCTCTTGTACTTGGGCTTTTATATCTTGGTTTTCTTAGGGGCTTTTTTCTTTCTTTTTTTTTAGGCTAGACTCTAACTTAAGGGTGGGAATGAGTGTGTGTGATAAGGTGGAAAAAAGGGAGCAGATATTTCTGTGGGATCCAGATTCTCTGGCTCATTTCATTGGAATAATGTGAACAAGTGCTCACGTTCAGCTTGTGATGCATGTTGAGTGCACAGATTTCATTGCTGCAGACTTGGCTATACGAAAGACAAAATCAAAAAGTAACTAATTATTGTTTGGAAATATGTCTTATTTTGAAATGTGTTCAAGAAACTAGTAAGTTCACACAAATAATAATTGACACTTTCTCTATTTCAAAATAAAGTGAGAATTTTTCCTCTGCCTAGGCACATCAGTACAGTTGATCTGCAGATGGAAGTAACGAAGTTCCTGCATCGATGTGAGAGCTCAGGAACCTGTCAGATGACAGGTTCTTCCTTGCCCACACTCTTTGGAAACAATAACATGAAAATGGATGTTGCTTGCAAGGTACTTACTGCTATTTCAAATACAGCTCTGTTTTTGTCAACAATACTAACTTAATACATAGGTGAGTATTTGATGATTCGAGCAGCCACTGGTTCTTTTCACGGGCAGGTTACTTGTGTGTGTATGCAACCTACCATTTATGAAAAATTCATGGCTTTCCTCTAAGTAGCAGAGAACACCTGAGAACTTGGAGCTTCTCTCCTCAAAGTTAGAAATTTCGGAGTCAGGATCCCAAGACAAATAGTAACATGCTTTTGACTGTACATCCTATAGTGTTTTGAAGCAAGGCAAATACTGCTGTTAGTCTGACTCTTCTTAACTTCAGCTCAGCTTCATCTGTAACTTTCCCAGTGTCCCACAGGGAATCAGTGTGTGACAATAAACCATATTTGCTCTACTTCTTGTTGGGGGTGGTTGTGTTTTCTGTTAAAGTGATGCATTGTCTTTGGCCTCTGGGTAAAATCTGGAAATGTGTTATTATTTAACTATATGTAATGAAAAAGGAATGTCCATCCTCAAGTTTGTCTATGCCTCTCTTTCAGGTCATGTTGGAAGGCAAAAACATTGAGGAGGGGTTTGGGATTGCATTTAGAGTCCTTCAGGTATGGAAAACTTGATATAACGAGTACTGTTATTACAAAAGAAACTCCTGCAAGCAGCAATTGCTTAAGCAAAATACTTTTTTTGCAAAATATCTTTTAATCCCCAAAAAGGAAAAGTTGGGGTTTTTTTTGAGAAAAGTCATTAGTTCAAGTCTTAAATGTCTGTATTTGGAGGAAGTTGATAAGGGAATGAAGATGCTGTTTCAGTGGAACACTTCCAAACTAATTGAGTCCTACAAAGGAATTAAGTACAGCTTTTCCTTTGCTGCACACCTTGTTCAGTGACTGAACTCTGGCAAACCATAATCACAGATGTGAGTAGAGAGCTCTGACTGGTAGCTCTCTAGAGTTCATGATAGCCATGGAAAGACACAGTGAATATATAAGGCCAGGGCTATCTCGTTACTATTCTTCTGGCTGAGAGAGCAAAGCTAATTAACTGGAAACTGTCTCTGGGGACCTCTCCTTCCTCATGTCTGGGTAGAAGTTGAAGTGCTTATCAGTCAGCATAGCTCATGAGCCTCCAAAATTTTTTATGTGTTTCTCATCCATATATTATTAGGAGCTGCTAAAAGATACTGCTTCAAGCAGCGCAGTTTGCAGTTGCCTCCTCTCTGGGACAGAGGGTATAGCAGAGCCATTTCTGGACAGAGGTGGTGTGCTGAAAGAGTATTTGTGAATATGGCAGGCTCTGCTTCTTCTTTCAGGTCAGGATGTACAAGGCAGAACAGCTGTTCGTAGTGAAATGGAGAACCTTAGAAAATAGCACTTCTTAGCAGCAACAGCAGTCACTCCCCCCCGGTAAAATGGAGCAGTTGGTCCAACTGCCTAGCATCACTTCTATTTCCTTCCTTTTTTTTTTCTTTTCTTGCCTTATTCATGGCAGGGTCAGTCCACAGCTTTTATAATCTCTTCCTTCATATGGGAGGTGTACGATGGTCAATGCCTCTTGTTTCTCAGGATACACAAAGGGTGGCTGCTGGTGGAGTGGCTGGAGGAATATAGTGGGAGCTTGCTAAGTGACAGAGACGTGGGTAGAGACCTAGAAAAGATCTTTTACCAGAAGAAATAAAACTGATTTTTTTTTTGCCACTCCTGAAAAGGAGGCGATAACAGTGCTCTTGTTCTCGAGCAAATTTGAGTTTTAGTGGTCTGGTTATAGAAAAACTTTAAGCCAGCCCTGAGCAGTAGTGACTGTAAAATCAGAGGCCCCCAAAACAGCTTTGACTTTTTGGATATTGGTGTGATGTTTTGTCCTTAGGAGAGATTGTCTCAGTTGTAAAGACTCCCTGTGAGAAAACCTGCTGAGAACATGTTGCTCTGATGTTCCAACTACCTTTAGGACTTCCAGCTGGAGGCTACAGAAGTGTACAGCAAAGTGGCCAAGCAGCTGGTGAAGCAGCAGAAGTACAGTGAGATTCGGCAGCTCCTCAAGTGTGTCAATGAGTCTGGAGTTGCAGCACAAAATGATGGGGATAATATTATCCTAAACTGTCTAAATGAGTTCAAGAACATTCCTGCTGAGGTAATTTTGTCCTGCATTGTGTCCTTTTTGAAGTAAAATAGATATATACAATACAGGCTACAAGCAAAACAATCTTGTGTGCCTGTGCTGCTCTTTTAGTGAGTCCTCCGTATCTTCTGGCTCTGTACTACATGCCTCGTTTAAAGGTGGAAGTATGTGGTTTGCCTGAGTTACTCTGAGAGGAAATTATAAGTAGCTGTAGCATGCTCCTACCCTGCACTTCCCAAATGAGTACCCACGATGGGGAGGGAACTTTTGCTTCACAGGATCCTGCCAAATGCTCCTGATTGGGGTGGGAGATGTTTCCTTCAATGAGGCTTCCCTGGCTAACACAGAGGATGTGTGGAGGCAGAAACCTTCTGCCTCCATAGGAAACAATGTTAAGATTCCCTTTGACTACCACAGTGTCTTTTCCATCCCAGTGAAGGAAGGAGATGCCCTCTGTGAAGTTCTACTAATCAGGCTAGAGGATGCAGGCCACCCCTTGGGTCAAGGTGGGCCAGGGGGCCCAACTCCTGTTGGTTGGGGTGCAGAGAACCTACAAATTCATTTCATGCAACGTGAGTGATGTCCATGAGGGACGCCCAGGCTACAGCATTCTCTAGGGATACCCCACAGACATAGCAGGCAGGAGAAGCTGTGGTAAACGAAGGAACTGGACTTTGTATTTTCTACATGTGCAGCGCTCGCGGTTGAGACAGTGTAACCGACTAGCTGTGATCGCAGCAGTCCTTCCTCTGTGCAGGGGTTTGGTCCCTGATGGGGTAAAGGTTTACAAGCTACAGTCACTCTAAATGTGAACACCTTTTCCCTTCTTGGATACAGGATCTCGATAATCTGATTCAGGATATGGACAGTGATGAAACAAGGTAAGTAAAAGTACAGTAGAGGAGCTCCTTTAGCAAGAGCTGAAGAGCTCAGACTTGGTCGGCAGGCTACCTACTCTCTTTCACCACCATCCCTCTTGTCCTCCCTCAAGCCAAAGTTTTGAAGGCCACTTCCTAAATTGTAGAAATCACAGTGAATTTCTCAAGGCTGTAACATTTGCGACTGTAGAGCTGTGACATGAAGGTACCAATCAATGTTACCCCTATCAGTTCCTCTACAGTCCTCAGAATGAGGGCTAAGCATTTGTTATAATGGAAAAAAAAGTATTTTAGAGAGGAGCGTTTGTTGGTTTTGTTATCACCAGCTTTTCACATAGGTGCATGTAAGTTTCTGGTAATCGCAGGCAGCTAGTGGATCCACCGCTTCACCTTACTGTTTCAGGATTATGCTATTTCTGTTGTGATGGAGAGTTAAATGATAAAACCTCAGATTCTGATATACTTTTTTTCTTAAGAGGAAGCAAGGCCTAAACTACTTGTGTTCTTTGTTGGTTTTCATATCGGCTGTCCAGGCCACTGAAGAGTCACAGATAGATATTTGAACTGGAGAGGCTGTGGCTCAGCATTTGTGGATTGTTGTAGATCCTGACTGGCATAGCTGGGAATAAAATCTTAAGATTTGCGACTGTTCTCTGTCCCGCTCCAACTGACAAATTCACTGTTGTATGTAGATTGAAAAATGGGCTTTTCATTCTGCCTTTATGTAAGATCTGTCACTGAAAGATGTGAGCTGTTCTAGAACCAGCAATGGAAGAAAATTATTGGGTTAGTCTCTTTGCTATGTGGATATGGTAAATTAATGCACAAGATAGGATTCCTGGTGCTAGTTTCATGGTGATACAGTAAAAGAGTTTCCATAAGAGACAGACTTAATAAAATACAGCTGTCTGCCCATCTTTTACATTGAGATCTGCTCCATGCCATACTCTGTTTCATAATATGCTGCTACTACCTTGTGCAACACGCTTCTGTACTCGGTATTTCCAGTGAATCCTTCCTTAAGCTTGTCCTGTTAGTTTACTACAGCTTTCAAAACAAGTTCTGACTACCTCTTTTGCTTCAGATCCAGGCCTATGTGATGTGCAACAAGCTGCGTTCTGCCTATCTAGTCTCAGTGAGACAGGAGAAGACCAGAGCAGTACAGCTGGTCCAACATGTGCGACAGCTGGCTGAGAACAGCGGAGATGACGTTGTGAAGGCCATCTGTGCCCAATGGCTCTCAGTGCACCAGCCCAAAATGAGAAATCGGCTTCCCCAGGGCATTAGGAAGTAATAAGTAATTAACCTTCATTGTCATATGGAAGGGGAAGGCTTCAAGACAGCTTAAAGGTGTGTGGTTCAGCAATCTCTTGGTAAAATGGAAGACTCTTGACTGATTTTAGTGGCAAGTGGATGCTGCTTATGTGCCTCTGGTGAAAGGAAGGGAACTAAATTTTAAGTGCCAGTCCTGTATTTTTGACAGTCACTACCTCAGGGTGTTTTTTGGCTATCTTTTTGATGGGGAGGGGGTGGGGGGTGGGGGGAGGGAAGGGGCAGTTTCAAACTGAACAAGCAAGAATTTAGGTGTACAGAAGAGAGCACTTCTGTTTCTGGTTTGGGGTGGGGTTTGTTAGGTGTTTTCTTTTTTTTTTTTTTTGAAAGGCACTGAACTTTATTGTATGTTTTTATTTTTAATCCAGAAAACCTATGTAGAGAAGACAGAAAAATCTCATCAACTCAATGTAGCCTTAGAGTATAAACTTTTTGTGATTATGGTTTTCCTGTAAACTTTTTCAAGATTGAAGAGATCTTCTTTTACAAAGACTGAAGTTTAGAGGGTTTTTTAAGCCTCTATACAAACCATTGCTACATCTTTTTTTTTTTTCACCCCTCCCTCCCCACTCGTACAATGTGCCCAATTTCTTTAGTTTGTTTGAAAAGGTAGGAACTGATTCTTCATGGCAGGTTTTTACTTACCAGTCACATTGTCTGATGTGTGCCATAAATATGGCATTTGAGCCCTTACTAGATGGATGAATTTATAAAGGGCATATCCTATAAGGAGAGTATAAAGGGAAAATAATCCTTTAAAATAGTTGAAAAATCACATGCCTCTTTCTTCGCTACAGTAATGTCCAATAAATTATTGTGATGTAGCTTTATCACTGAACAGGAGCCAGTGAACTTCCAGTTTTTCATCAGATATAGCAGAAAATATGGATAGAGCAAGCCGTGGTAAAATTGAACAGGTGGTCTATATCCCTGTCACATAGGGATTTATTTGTTTCATACCAGAATAATCTGTCCCTGTCAGGTACAATAGAACACCAGACTAAACTTTTATAAACTAGACATGCTGTATAGAGTATGTCGACAGGTTTTGCTCTGGAAGCATTAGGTTAACTCAGTTTTATGAAAAAGCAGGAATCTTTGTGTAACAGCTGTGTTCAAGGATGGTGAAAAAAGCAGCTGCTTCTCTGCAACCATGACTGGGACATGAGAAATAAGCAAAAGAATGGTAAACAGTAGTAGAACCTTCAAAAAGAAACAACAAAATACAGCACTCCAAGAGTTTGTTTGCTGTTTACATCTATTTCAGCACAAGAGGTAGGAAAAACTAGTTCCCTTTTTTTTTTGTTAAAAAGTTTAGTTGTTTACTTCAAAAGAAGCAGCAGGTTTTCTGAAGTGTAATATAACTGTAAATAGTTTTAGTACATAAAATAACTGAGACTGTCAAGTTTAAGAGTTTTGCACTATCCCCAAGCTCACTGTAGTGACAGAACAGACTTCCATGTTATTGGAAAGGACTTGGTTCATCTCCTTTAGTGTTTCTTGAGCAGTGCCCCACTGACACAAACACCTCTCTTGGAGGTGCTCTGCTCACTAGAGCAGGACTAGAAATGTCTCAGAGCAAAGCGGTCAGAAATGACTGCATGTAGCTTTCAGAATCTCCTGACCACAGATTTGCATTATCTCATTAGCGAGCAGTACTAATGAAAGCTGCTTTTGTTTTCTTGGCCAGACTGACCTAGCTTTCCATCAGATTGCAGCCGTTAGGCTAATCCTCAAACGTGACACTATCCATGTCTTCCATCATTTCCAAATCTCTCGTTAATGGGGAGAAGGTTTTACTGTTTGTGGGTATCCAGATCTGCGTTGCTCTAATACCTACTTTTCTGCTTAAGTTCCTTCAGCTGTATAGAGCACAGAGAGTGGAGTTTGCCATGCAGACCAGTCAGTTCTGTACTTGCCTTTCTTCCTCACCTCTTTGCACTGTACCTGATGCACTTTATACAGTGTTTGTTGTAATTTGCTGTTCTTAACCTGGAATCGTAGGGATCTTTCTCTTACCAGCAGAAGTGGAATTTGATCCTGACTAACTGCCTTGTGTCACGAATAGTGCAATTATCAAGGGGGTTTGCATTTTTGAGCATCAAAAAGGGATCGAGTATTGCCAGTTAAAAAGAACTTCTCTACCAATGACCAAGGTTTGTTTACAATGAAAAAAGAGAATAAAGTATTACAACTGTTAACATATCTTCTGTTTGCTTTTTATCTCAGCATAGCTGAGGATCTCTTTCTAGATCTTTATTTTGCTTTTGGCTATGCTTAGCAGAGTAATTAGAAGGGGGAGAATTGTTCTGTCCTGCAAAATCTCTTTTGTGCTACAGCGTCCTCAACATTTAGATCAATTGGAATGTCACATCTTTAGAAGTCCTCCCAGTAGCTAGGTAGCTAGCTCAGCCTCATGCATGTACTCTCACAAACCAGTAATCCTCTTTAGAGAGCTTTGCAAGTTAATCTAACTCTCCCTTACAAGCCTCCCTTTGAGACAGCTAAATGAGCTTTAGTCCCCTCATTTTACAGATCAGCCTAGATGAAGGTATAAATGACTTGTCCAAGGTCAAAAAGAGTGGGTGTGTGTCTGTAGAGATGTGTAGTTTGAATGCCTTGTGATAAATCTACAGTCAGACTTCTTTGAGAAGAGCATTGACCTGCAAGGGCAAAGTATTTCAGCCTAGAGACAATTTCTGCTTTTTTAAAAAATGGTTTCTATCACTCCTGAGCGCCACTTTCAAGAGCAGAGAATCACACACAGAGAGAGAAAGCAAGCCCAGCCTGCAATGCTAGGTAGCATTCTAGTGCTACATTGTAGCTGTGGCTTTAGCTTTATATTCAAGAGCATAAAGAGGGAGGGGAAAAGAAGAGTGACAGGGAAAAACACAGAGACTTTAAAATGTTACCCAAACTGAGTTCTCTATATTAGTAAGGCAGGTGCAGATAACAGCAACACCAAGTAAAGTGATTCAACATTTCTGAAGGAAGAGAAGAGTCTCCTGTTGTGAAAGGAAAATGGCTTTATTTAGTATTTCTCAGAGGTAGCACAGGGATGATCTGCATAGATAGCATCCAGACAGAAAGAATTAATCATAAAATTTGCATTTGTTTCCCAAAACTGGCAGTTGGTCACAGTGGCAAGTGTAAAAACTTCCAGATGTTTTTTAGAAGCAGAAGATAATACTATGAGCTCTGGCACTCGTTTTCTAACTGCTTAACCCTTTCAGAAATAATCTCTTATTATGCATCACACTCTAGCAATTTGCACCAAGGTAGCACTAGAGTTTCAAGGGAGCAGTCCCATTACAATGTGGGTCGACCCAGCTGCCTTTTCAAAGTGCAAGCTGTGTGGTACTGCATGGCCAGGCTGGCAGTACCAGTAACTGCTGGGCAAACTTAAGGATTTCTGTGCAAGTCTTACTTTCCTGTTCTGTAGCTAACTTGACCATAATAGCAAGATAGTCCTGACCTCTGCTTCAGCTATTTAGCTCTAGGTAGTTTGCTGTCATTTAAAGTTAGTGTCAGCTGAAGTAATTTAATTTTATTAACATAGTAGAGATGTTCTTTACTCATTCTGCTCACTTTTCTAGGTTCTAAAGTAATCTGAAGTGCAGCTGAGGGGGTTTATTGTGACGACTTTTATACCATCTTTGCTCAGTGCTTCACAAGAGATACATTATTTTTTTTTTAATAAGATAACTTGCCTGCACACAATTGTGGCACCGCTGCAGCTTTTAAGCTCCCAGTCACCTGCACTGAGACCTGGGTTCTCAAAAGATATGCCAGCTCTCAGTTAACTTACTGTAATCAATGGGCATTTGGGGCCAAGATACTTCAGTGGCTAGGGTCCAGCTTCTTACAGAGAATGTAGAGAAAAGTAATTGATTCCACTTAAAAACTTTACCTAATGCTTGGCACAAAAAGGCCAGCACCATTTCTGTGTGCTTGACAGCATTTGTATTGTGTGTAATTACCAGAAAATCTAATATCCTAAAGTACTTCCAATCTGCCAGGTCAAATAGTAGGAACTGAAAATAACCTCATAGATCATAAGTTTAGACTCCTACCTTTTTACTATTACTGTTAGGAAAAAAAACTTTAAATAAAGGTAATTCATTAATATTTCATAGTCTAAACCTAAGACTGCAACCTCCATTTCTATTCTAAAGCCAGAGAACAATAGCCTCTATCAATTGTGAGAGATACCAAGCAAAGCTTGCTCCCTGCATTGGTGCTCTAATTCTGCAGCTAGGAAGGTGGACTGGTTGCTTACAAATCTCAGTCCTTAAGTGTAATATTGCAGAAATTCACATTAGCTCATGTCCATGGAGCTCATGTCCACTAAGAAGGCTGATACTTCAGCTGCCCAAGTCTTGAGGTGTCTCAGTAGTGCTCTTCTCAGGGGAAGCATCGCTGGGCTCAGCCAGGAACACACTGCTCAGTCCCACTGGATGCCAAGCAGCTCACAGCTCACACTCCAGAGCTTCTTTGCTGTCTCATCATCCCGACCCCGTGGAGATACGTATGCTGGCTGGCAATCACTGTAAGAACATTTTTTATTTTTTTAAGTAAAAGATCTCCATCTGCATTAGCACACTGAAATGTCTGCGTTAAGATAAGGGAGTTGCTTTCTATCAGCTTAACTTCAAGACCAATTTGAAGATGGGTGGGAGGCTATCCAGCAAATGAGCAAGAGTTGGTGCTAAGCCACCTTGAGACAGCTTTCTTTCCAACTGGCTAGGAGGAGTTCCTCCCAATGGCACAAAGAACTGGCAAGCAAGTCTAGCTCTCTCTGCTGTCTCAACTCTTAAAGAAACCTATATATGTACACTGAAGAGTATATAGTAGAGCCTTATCATTAATAGCACTAAAAAGGGCTATAAATGCTAACCAAGCTTCTTTGGGAGCATCTTTTCTAGCAAACACTACAAAAAGGCCACTCAAACAGCCCTGCATTCTGAACTATTCATCCCATCCTGTTCATCCTACTATATTGCCATTGCGTGAAAGGCAAAGCTGACCCAGAATAATAATACTGTAATAACCATGTGTGGTTATCCCCTTTTCCATTATCCTCTGAACTGTGGCTCTTTTCTTCTCAGCTCCTGCAATCAGAGAGCAGTATGTCTGGAACAGAGATCATGTGTTCTCATCTGTAATGCTAGATGTTGCAGTAACATGGGAGTTTAAGAGAA
This sequence comes from Tauraco erythrolophus, assembly GCF_009769465.1. Taxonomy (NCBI): domain Eukaryota; kingdom Metazoa; phylum Chordata; class Aves; order Musophagiformes; family Musophagidae; genus Tauraco; species Tauraco erythrolophus. The sequence goes on along the minus strand of NC_141470.1, from coordinate 35,453,001 downwards.
TAGAGGAAATTGCATCCCGTAAGATTTCTATCCAGCCTAGTGTTTTTAGAGCTCCAGATACAGAGTCTCTCATGTTCCTGAAATTACTCTTGTGGACTCCACCTATCTTGCTGTGGCATGCAAATTCTTTTCCTAATATCTATACTTGTGCTTTATATTCTATTGCCTGTAAAAGGCTAGTCCAATGCAAGCTATTAATTTCCCACCAAGTCAAAAACTCCTTTCTTTTATGAGTTTAAAATCCACCAAAGTTTACTGTACTTCAGCACATAAATGCTCCATTTATATCCTGGGACAGACAGTTACCCAGGGAAGATTAAGACATCTATTTATATATTCAAGTCTGTTTAAGATGGTACAAAGTCATTACAGAGACTAATCTGGTCACATATCACAAGAGGAAAGCTCTGCAAAGACTCAAAGGCTCCAACAGTATCCATGTGGAAAAGAAAATGACAAATTTTCAGGTTCATTTAAAAAAAAAAGTCTTGTTACACAGCTCTACACTTGGTGGGAAGTTGACAGACACATCTGCATGAATCTGTTCAAATGACAGTCTTCAAATCTAGTACGACGATGACTTGGAAGGGCTCTGGGCTGTAGTTTTGGTGAGGGGAAAAGGCATGACTATGCAGGGTCGTGGAGTAAGTCAAAGAAGTCAAGAAACAACAGGGCTTGTAGTAGGAGCTACACAAGACAGTTTGCAGGACAAAGCGATAAGCATCCCAGCAGGAGTCCCTTCCAGCTGCTGGGTCTCTCACACCAGAGAATCAAGTTATTTTGTCACATGCCAGTCCTGAAAAAATCTCACCTCCTAGCTCTGCAGCACCATCAGCCCTCCCAGCTCCCTGAGAGCACAGGCCCCTTCTGCTCCAGTGGGGCAAAACTACAAGGAGAACCAAAGTGTTTTTCCCTGGATTGACTCAAGTGACCTCATTAACTAAACAGCTCTACTGAAAAGTGATTTGCCGGAGGCTCAGGCAGATGAGGATTAGAGCTCTGAGCATGTGACAGCCATTCCTGCACTCTGAGTATGGTGATATTCCTCACACTAAAGGACCAGCTATTGTGTGAAGTGTTGCACGAGTCAGGGATTTCTTCTAACACGCTACCCGCAGCAACAGACCTGCAAGGGGTAATGCTCTGGTATTCGTCACCCTCAATCTTACCAGCCAGCCTCTTACACAGTCGCTTCTTACTGAAGAATGACAGTAAGTCTCATTTTCCCCAGCCAACAAGGTTGCTTTCCACAGTGTATCACTCCATCAGCTTGCACCCACCTGAAATACTGTCCTGTCACAGAGTCTAGCTCCTCTGCTACTGCACAGTAGACACTGGTCTGAGCTCCTTCCCAAGGTGTCTTCAAGAAGAAAGAGAATATATTCCACAGCCACGACATTACAAACGAATGCCGGACCAGCTCAGAATGGACAGAACCAGGATGGAGGGCGTTGGCTGTGACTTTAGTGCCTATGGCAAAAGAAAGTAGTCCAGGACAAATCTGCATGCATCAAACTGCCTTTTTTAAAAAGGGTAATATACTCCTCAATTCTACCTACTGTAGGTACTCTACAACTTAAAAGGAGGAGTCCAGACATGGATATAGGGAGTGTAAGTGAAGTCCTCCGTAGATACTGCTTGCTGGAGCATCCCCCGCCCCCTCCTAAACACTGCAGTCACTACATGCCTTCTGCAAAACAATGTGCTAGAGGGCCTGGGTGCTAAAACAGCAGCAGTCTCCACCAGGCTTTTGAGAACACCAGCTTGTTTGGATTTACAGGAATACCAGTTTCCTAGAGAAGACACTGCTTCTGTTTTAGTAAAGTATTACTTAAGCTTATGAAAAGGACTGAATGCTGTTGTGACTTCAGAGGTACTGTCTAGTCCTATGCTTCTATTCTACAGGCCATCAACACTGAAGGCAGCTGAGTACGCATGAGATTTTCTGTTGGAGACTGCAATTGTTGTTCAGCTCCTTCTGTTTTTTCAGCTTCCACTGACATACCACAATTGTCTGTGTGGACACAGCTAGTTTTTGACAAGCACCAGAGAAAAATGAAATACATTCAACTGTGCCAAGCTACTAAACTCCGCTGCCCTATTGTTGTAAAGACAATTAGTTTTTAAGCCTCCTAGTTCCACAGACAGGAGATATTTTCTTCCCACAAAGAGCTGTCAGTGTCCCTTGCCTCAAACCATTTCATTTCTGCATAGCCAATTTCCAGACCTTTCTTCAATCCATTCTCCTCATCCATGTTGCTCAAAGCTAAGCAGAAAAACACTCTGCTCTCCTCTGGGACTTGCCTTGCAGCCGCCTTGCCAGCTCCCGGGTGAAGAGCACGTTAGCCAATTTGCTGTGACAGTAGGCGAGGCCACGATTGTAGCACTTCTCACCGTGGAGATCATGGAAGCGGATTCGGCCTCCGTGATGAGCCAGTGAGGACACGTTCACTATGCGGGCTGGGGCAGACTGCTTCAGACGCTCCAGCAATAGGAAGGTTAAGAGAAAATGACCTAGGGGTGAGAGGAGATGTCATCCTTCTCTGAAGGCTTCCCTTGCTAGAATTTCAAAGTACTTACAACATATTACTTACATGTAATCTTACTGCTGCCCTCAATTCAAGTCCAGGGAAAAGAAGAGCCCCTGAATCAACAGCTGAACTTTTTTCGGGCCATTAAATTCTGCTCCTTAGCTTCAAAAAGATGGAGCTGTCATACATTTCAGATGTCCCAGGTAACACGTACACGTACTTAAACCGGGTCCATGACAAGCAAATACATTGCATTGCATCTCCAGAACTCTAACTGGCTTTCCATCCTTCCCCAAGAAGGAAGCATGAGGAAAAGAAGTCTCAAGGCAGGCTTTTCCTCTGGCATTTTGCCACAGATACTGAATGCAACCATGACTTCACCAGCCTTACCAAGATGATTGACTCCCAGGTGCATCTCAAAGCCATCAGCAGTCTTGGAGTAAGGGCACAGCATTACCCCAGCATTATTAATAAGAATATGGAGTTCCTTCTCCTCTGCAAGAAACAACAGGCATCCTTAAACAGGGCAACAGAGACAGGAGACAGACAAGAAGGTGGCACAAGTCAGCCAAAAAACCCACACCTGTCCGAGTTACAGCCACATCACCTCAATAAAATCAAGTCGCCTACCACAATTTAGCTCATGGCCCCTGACGAGCCCCTGCTGTGAATCACGGTACACAACATGGCACAGGGATATGCAGGTCAGGAATCTTGCATTTGCTAGAAGAGCCGACAGCAGTCTGTGGTAAAATATTATTACTGAAAAGAAGGATATGGAGACTGTACCTGCTAGAAATTTTTCAGCAAACTCCCGGATGGACTTAGTATCAGCCAAGTCCAGTTTTTTCACAATGACTTGCTGGTTCCCTGTCTCAGCTCGGATTTCACTGGCTGCAGCTTCTGCCTTCACTATGTCTCTGCAAGCGACAATCACCCTTGCACCTGCAAGGTGGGGAAAAAAAGCAGGAACAGAAGCTGAGATCACTGGAGCATACTGGATGATCAAGGCTACGACAAGCAGGCTGCCTGCGCACAGTGCTTACAAACAATGTATTGTTTATTTAGGGAATTGGCATCAGTCAGGGGAGCAGCTGGGAGGGACAAAGTCTTTCCTGCTACTTTTCTAGCTCCAGTCAGGCCCAAAGTTGTTTTCAGACCAGGAAAATGCCTATCTGAAGTGCCTCTGTCCAGGTTCTCCCAGGTGAGGAGTATGTACCACAACACTGGTATGACAGCATTATGTCTGCTCCTATAATGGGAACCATCAAGCCAGGAACACATGAAGTTACTTGGATTCCAGCCAAAGTAATTCCTAAACGGATTGTGAACAGGTAGTTTAATCTCCTTACCAGTTACCCAAAAAGCATTTAAACCAAATTAGCTTGAAACATGACTATCTAAAGCACATGACGGTGGACCTGTGCATTTTCCAGCTTCATACAAGCAGAACCCCATGATGCCAGGAACTTCCCCGGCCCTCTCAAAACCGTTGCAGTGCAGAGCATTTTCATGTCACGAGGCAGAAACAGTTCAAGCAATGAAACTGGTTGAGGAACTGGGGACTTGCACCTGACTGGTTACACCCTCTGGAGGAGTGACACTTGGGCTTGGCTGAAATAACTTTGGAATCCAATTCACTTAATCGTAAGCATCAAATACTTCTCCCTTCGATCCAGAAAAGGGACTACAGGCACGCACACGGCAGCCGCATAGGGCCGGCGACTTGCCTCGTCGTGCGAGGTCTCTGGCAGTCTCCTTCCCGATGCCCGTGTTGGCTCCTGTGATTATCACCACCTTCCCCTCCAGCCTAGCTGTGGACTTACACTGTCCTCCGGCGACATACCTCCTGCAAGAGAGCGCGGAGCAGTCACAGCGCGGGGGGCTCGGTCGGGACTGAGCGCTCGGCGCCCCAGGTTTCCCCCCCAACGGTCGGGCTAACCGCTGCGCTCGGGCCCCAGGGAGTCACGGGCGGCGTCGCCTATAGCGGCTGATCACGAACGTGTCGCGACTGGGCCACCAGGACCTCGCCCGCCAAACGGCCCCGCTTTACAAACGCACCGGCGCGACCCCGGCCCCGCCTGCTCCGCCCGGGGAGGCCCCGCCCCGCCCCCGTCGCCCCGCCCTCACGTCAGGTGGGGCCACGGCTCCCATTGGCTGCCGCTGTCAACTCCGCAGGCTCGGCCAATGGCCTCCGCCGCGGCGCCGTGAGGAGAACGCGGGTCCCGCCCCCCGGGGACGCCGGCCCGGCGGCCGCCTTTCTCCGAGCCCCGCAGGTTCCGTGGGCCGGGACAGACCCCAGAGTGAGTTCCGGGAGGCCGGAGACTGCGGGCGGCTAGTGAGCCAGGCGCCGGTGCCAGGGCTGAGCCGAGCGCCGGCAGCGCCCCAGCTCCTGCCGCCAGCGCGGTAGTGCTGCGGAGCCGCTGGAGCCGGGAAAGCGGGAACAACGCCCTGCCCCAGCGCGGGCCGGAGAAAAGGCATCCACTTTATTCGCGCTCCCCTCAGCAAAGAAACCGGCAGACCCGACCGCCGCGAGACGCCGCGCGCGCCGGCTCCGCCCGCCCGCTCCCGCCGCTCCGCGGGGCGGAGGCGGCCCCGCTACTCACACACGCGCGAAAGGCCGGGGCCGCGCTCGGTAGGACGCACCTGATGTAGGGCGCTGCTACGAGAAGGAGAACGGGGACGGAGACGGCAGCCCCCAGCGCTGCTCCCCAGCAGCTGAGCATCGCTACCGCCCGCTCCATGCGCACTGCCAGCGCTCAGCTCGGCGGCGGCCGCCCGGCCCATGTCGCCTCGGCCCCGCCCCGGCCCCGCCCCTCCCGCCACACGACCTGCGTGCCCTGGTTTTGCCGGGGTCGTGCCAGCTGCTCCAGAGACCTCTCGCACCGTGCGCCCAGCGGGTCCTGCTCCCCGCCGCGGGTGTGCCTCCGCTGGGAATACCCGCTGGCAGTAGGAGGCCGGGCGGCTCTGCGCCGGCAGCCTGCTGCTTTTTTCCCTGGGCAGCGCACGACTCTGACCTGGCTCTGCTGGAATGTTTTCCCAAAAGGCAGGGTTCCTTGGCCCAGTGTGCAATAAGCCAACCCACACACTGAGCTGAGTTATTGCATCATTACAAAGTGGTGCAAGTTTGGGTGCCTGTCCCAAGACAGCACACCCCTTCCAAAATTCAGGAACACTTAATACGTATTAGCACAGTTACATATTCAGTGTTATTCTGTTAGATAATTGGGTTAATTTTCTCTCGCCTAGCATATAAATTAGTTTGCATACTCAGTCCTTTTCCTCCGCCCCTTTCTTTTGGGTCTGGGGTACATTTTGGGTAGGTGGTCTGTGAGTCGGTGGTCACGATCTCCTTCACAGAATCACAGAATGTTAGGGATTGGAAGGGACCTCAAAGGATCATCTAGTCCAATCCCCCTGCCGGAGCAGGACCATCTAGATCAGATCACACAAGAACGTGTCCAGGCGGGTTTTGAACATCTCCAGACAAGGAGACTCCACAACCCCTCTGGGCAGCCTGTTCCAGTGTTCTGTTACCCTTACTGGGAAGAAGTTCTTCCTCATGTTTAAGCGGAACCTCCTATGTTCCAGCTTATATCCATTTGCCCTTGTCCTGTCATTGGATGCCACTGAGAAGAGCCCAGCTCCATCCTCCTGACAGTCACCCTTTACATATTTATAAACATTAATGAGGTGCCCCATCAGTCTCCTCTTCTCCAGCTAAAGAGACCCAGCTCCCTCAGCCTTTCCTCATAAGGGAGACGCTCCACTCCCTTAATCATCTTTGTGGCCCTGCGCTGGACTCTCTCAAGCAGTTCCTTGTCCTTCTTGAACTGAGGGGCCCAGAACCAGACACAATATTCCAGATGCAGCCTCACCAGGGCAGCGTAGAGGGGGAGGAGACCCTCTCTTGACCTACTAACCACACCCCTTCTAATACACCCCAGGATCCAGGATACCATTGGCCTTCTTGGCCACAAGGGCACATTGCTGGCTCATGGTCATCCTGCTGTCCACCAGGACCCCCAGGTCCCTTTCCCCTTCTTCTTTTCTCCTTTCCCTCCTTCTGCTGGAATTACCTTTCACCCAGTTACTGCTGTTTCTTGCTCACTTAATATTTGTAGTATTCTTCCAGTCTCATTAACCTTTTCTCATAACAAGAGGTTTTCCTTATCAGTCTTTGAAGTCCTTGCTTTGGCTCCTTCAGTGATTAACGGCTAGCAGAGTCATTAACACTTGCCAGATGTTTTGGATTTACAAGGACGCCATGTCCTCCTCTTGACGTATATTTTAAGTCTCCTCCGTTATCCTTCATTATCTTAAAGGATACGAAGTCTAGTACATTTTTGCATCAATACATGTTTTTCCAGGATGTTCCTCTTTTAAGGACGACTTGACATTTCAAGAAGATCATCCTGGTTTCAAACATTATGTACATATTTGCTTTATCAAAGTACGCGCAAACAGGCTATTGTGTACACACCAGCAGGCTGCTAATTAAGCCTTAGCAGATTCAAGCAAATCTTAGTTTAAACCCGCAACTTTTCCATGGCTCGACAACAGGAACAATCTGAAACTGCCGTTTTAACTGCAGTTTCTAATTAATAAGCTGAGAAATATCTGAAGAGAAAGCCCAGCGGCTGTCTGGAAAGCCATTCAGAATACATTTTCATCACCTCACAGCGAAGTTTATGACGTTAACCCTAGCAAAACGTACGAAATGATGTATACGTATACATAAGCAGGCGTTGAGGGCTGGGAGAAAGGCGGTGGCGGGTTCGGCGGCGCTCACTCTAACCTTTACCGGAGAGCATGAGCAATAACAGGCCCCCTTGCACCCCTGCCTCCTCGGAGCGTTGCGCCGTGTTGGCTCCGGCGGTGGCGGCCGAGCGCCCCGCGCGGTGCGGCCGTGACGGGCACGGCACCGCTGCCTCCCCAGCGAGACTACAACTCCCAGCAGGCAGTGCGCCGCGCCGCACCACCACACCCCCCCCATACCCCCCCCGCCTTCCCGCGGCTGCCGGGGTCAGCGCCCGACGGGCCTACGCGCCGGCGACCGGTGTCTTCGACAGCGCTGTCGCAACGCGCGTGGCGGCTCGGGCCCGCGGGGAGCGGGCTGCGGCGGGCGGCGCGGCGATCGGGCGGCGCTCCGGGCGCCCGGCCGCGCGGGGGAAGGCCGACGCCGCCGCCGATGGCGGAAGTGCCTCACGAGGGAGCGGCGCTGCGTCGCGTAGCCGCGAGGGCCGAGGCGGGCGGCAGCGGTAGCCGTCGCCGAGCGTGGCAGGAGGCGGCTGTCTGCCATGGCGGGCCGCGGCTCCGGGTCCTCAGAGCACCTGGAGCGGCTCCACGAGATCTTCCGGGGGTTGCACGGAGACCTGCGGGGCGTCCCCGAGCGGCTGCGGGGCAGCGCGGCCGGTGAGGCGGGTGCGGGCGGCGGCCGTCCCTTGTTACCTGAGGGAGGGCGTAGCGGCCGCGGGACGGTGCGCGGGGAGGGGGCTGGGCTTTACCGGGAGCGGGGGCTCGAAGGCCCGCCCCCGCCGCGGCCGGTCACCAGCGACGGGGAGAGAGACGGCCGCGGCGGGGCCTGGCGGGGCCTGCCCTCCCTCTCTCCCGCCCGCCCGGGGGCAGCCAGCCCTCCGGTTGGGGCTCCCCCGCGGGCGGCGTCTCGGGTAGCTGGGGCTCGCTGTGGGGCCGTTGTGGGGAGTTTGGGCTGTTTCTCCATAAATAAAGCGTATTTTATAGCCGGGAGGTCAGGGTCGCTTTGAAGAAAGCCCGTGCGTGGGGAAGGAGTTTGCCAAGGCAACTGCGGGAATTTAGCGCATCGCTTTGGGTGGTGCTTCCGTGGAGGGGGCGGGTGGCTTTGCTCGGTCAGGCTTTCTCTCTGGCTTATTTTTCAGTTGCTGCTGTATTCTGGTAGCTTTGCTTTTGAGTGTGAGACCTGGTCATGCAGAGCCCCGAATATGGAAGTAGTGAGGCAGGTGTGACACTTCACTCCTCTTGCCTGGCAGGTTTCAACCCTGTAGCCAAGCGGTGCTGTGCTGGGCTTTCAGCTTCAGTCTCTTCTCTGAGGAGAGGTTGTTGTCTGGATGTTATTTCGTGCTGTTTCTAGGTGAACTGCCTGAACTGCATTGCTTTGGGTTCTTTTCTTTTTCGGGGGGGTTATTGTTGGACTTTTGCTTAAAATCTTATCGGCAGAATTAAAAGCAGTTTTTAGTATTACAACTGTCCACAACTGTTTGTAGACTTACTGGAGAAGATTTGCCTTTTAAATGTGTTAAAAGTTTGGTTTGTGCACTACCTACCCACAGACTAGAAAAAACTATCAAGCTACACAAAGTTACATTAGAAGCAAAACCTGATTTAATGGGTATTCTTTACACCGTACCAGTGAGTAAAACACTCTGACAGAACACTTCTCTGTAGGACTTGGTATTGTGCTTCTAATTCAGTTCTTAACACTTGACAGTATTCTGAGAACCGGAAAGGGAAGGGCTCTGACAAAGAGAATTTTACCAATGTCACCCAATCTCTAGTTCTTTCCTAGGGGAAACATGATACACAGTTACTGTCAGCTTGGGTTTTGTACCACAGGAATGGATAGGGGCTATGAGCCACATTCTGCGATAGTCTTATCAGTTCTAGGAGAATGACCAATTTTATGTGTTTTAAGTGTAAAATCATAAAAATGATTTGTTCAGAATATACCAGTCTATGCTAGATAACACAGGCTATGAAAAGTTTTAACATTCCATTTCTTACCTGGCTTTCTGTTTGATAATGAGTTAATGAATTTAATTAAACTCAGGGTTGCAGTCCTTGACATCAGCGTTTCCAGAAAGTTTGTACAAGAAAGGTGTTCAAACCTGCAAATGATGACTTTGAAAGCTGACTAAATTTGACTAGCAGTCAACAAGAATAAAAAGGATAAAAGAAGAAATACCTTTTCTTGTAGGAAATCTTTATTTCCTTGTAGAAAGGAGAGTGGTCAGTTTCTTGGTGAAGTAAAGCTTCGTCAGCTCTCTATGGAACTGGGATAGTCTTGAGCCACGAATTCTGAGGAACGGGCTTAAATGGAGTATTTACAGGCGTCAATTTTTGTAGTGCTTGTAGATTATTTTTCAACAGATTAAAAATAATTACAAACTGATTTTTCAGACATGCTATGAGATTTTAACATGACTGTTCTATTATTTAAATTTGTTGCTGCAAAAATCCTGGTAATATATTTGGAAAGTATTTCTAAGAGAGTTTGAGATAAGTCAGGAATTTGTCTATCTGGTGGGAGGTGTTCCAGTCTCCTAATGTGCTTTGTTTGCTTCTTGTATCTTTATTTTTTGAGTTATCTGATCCTGAAAACTTCAGGAGGTGATAAAAGCTACCTTGCATACTCTTTTAAGATGATTGGCATACTCCCAAACTCAAGGGAAGACAGAGTCTGTAGTCCTTGGGACATCTTCAAGGGGCAGAGATTTGGAAATGCTGTTTCACTCTATATAAACCAGGTAAAAAATTCCAAGCTCTAGAAACAATTTTTTTTCCTTCTAAATTTCTAAGAAGGCATTTTAAACAGCCTGGATCAGTTTCAAGTATAGATACTTTCCTTTAAATTAATTCGGTTAGCTGTACTTTTCAAATGACTCTGTTTCTAACTGATTGGAAGTAAATCAGTTAAATGCTGATGAGTGTGATGTTACTGTGGCTTGGGTACTTTGTACTTTTATGGCATTAAAAAAACCTCTTTCAATGTACTTTGAGTCACCGTTTAATCTGGAGTGATCTGAATTAAACTGCTCGATATATTCTGTCATTTCTGTTAGGCCAGATCCGCCATAGTGCTTTCGAGCCACATTGCCTGATTTCTTGTTGGCATGTAGGCAAGAAAGTCTCCAGCCATTGCTACTTGGCTTTTGGAAACTCCCATTTCTTTGGCTGCTCAAGTTTGTAAGTGCAGTGTCTTCTTAATCCGCCTGGGGGACACAAAGAAGGTAAAATACGGCTTTTTTGGTGCTGCACCGGGTTTCAATGAGTTTGAGACTGCAGTTGTTCTAAGGGGGCGCTACTTAAAGCAAATAAGTGGAATGGCCTGTGTGAAACAGAACATTGACTTCTGAAGGCTGTTTTCCTGCAGTTTGTGTCTGTGATTTCACTCACAACCCAGCTACACAAGTAACTGCATCAGCACAAATGTACGTGGTGGCAAATCAGAGAAGTTGAGGAGAGTGTATTTAGGAACCTCTTAAGTCAGCATTTCCTCCTTAATAAACTGGGATGTGAAACTATTTCCTGTTGCCAGCTAGTGTGTAATGTATTAACAGTTGTAATGTAGCTTAGTCTGTAATAATTCTGTGTGACACTAGAGAGTGTAGCTTCTTGTTAGAGGATGGTTTTTAATTCCGTCTTAAGTTCTCTACAGTTCAAATTCTGGGGCTTGATATGAATTTGAACGGAAAAGGAAAGCCTACGGCTTAGGCATGTTGTGTATATGAAAGGAGCTACATAAAAGTGTTTTGATTGCTTCAGACTTTTTTCCTATTCTCTATTGAGAGCTTAGTGGTTTGAAAACTGCTTCTTTTGCAGAGGGCCATATTTACAAAAAGGTATTATCAAGTCGTTTTTTCACTGCAACAATGTTTTCCTAATGTTGTCTTCATTTTGTCTTTAAGTTTAATCAAATTAGAGAAGTTTTACCAAGATAACTGTCTGTATTTTTTGCTAGCCGAAATTTTATTTAAGACTGAATTGTTCTCTCCTGAGAGAGGTGAACTAGGCTAGTGCATTTTTATCAGACTTCTGAGAGAATTTGGTTTCATTCGCAGTACTGTACAAGAGTCCTCTGGTAGTCGTCGTCAGTGCTTTTGCAAAAGCTTACGAAACGTAAGTTTTTGCTCCACTGAGATAAGGAGAGTTTCAGAATTGTGCTTTCATTGATCATGGATAGTAGAGACGTATGATAGCTTTTTAATACATGTCTTAAGGTGTTTTTTTTAAGGTAGAATAACAACAGTGAAGCCCATTCTTTGACCTCCAAAGCCCTGGATACAAAGATCTTAGCAGATGACTGTTTCAGACAACTAAAATGTATAGTTTTGTTGACTGATTCAAACAACTGATGTCGTTCCAGAAGAGGGAAGCATTTGGGCATTAATCTGTGAACCCAAGGTGATATCTTGATGCCATCTTTAATCTCTGAGTACTCTAGGATGCTTATCCCGTTTACCTAGTTACTTTATGACCACGAGAATGCAGAGTGCCTTATCTGCTGGGAACTTCAGGGCTTACTTAGAAATGTAGATTGACTTGGTGTTCTGTTCAAACCCAAATTATAGTTTCAGCCTTCAGTAATCTTGCCAAATGTGTCCAAAAAATAAGAAATATTTATGAGCTGTTTACCAACATGTCCTCTTTGTTATTCTTTCATGTTAAATGTTTTTCAACACGCAATTCTGTCCGTGGAAATGGGAGGATAATAGGTCAAAAAAATAGTTCAGGTTTGAAAAATTACTTCTTTTGTCTACCGGAGGTAGTGGCCAGCTTTTGGAAGGGTGGCTTCTGCTCTCTCCCCCCACCCCCTTCTGAAAAGTTGTCGTAAGAACAGGGTGTTCCTGTTTGAGGTAAATTTTGACCTGGTGTCTCGGTAATCAGCCATCTGTGGCAGCTTCCTTGTCTAGAATGGATTGAGCTGGAGTTCTGTTGTAATTTCTCTATAGTTTATCTGACATACTACTTTTTCTTTCACAGAGGAGAAGAAAAAACTAGTTCGAGAATTTGATGAGAAACAACGTGAAGCAAATGAAACGGTAAACACAAGTCTAGGCTTCTGGCCTTTCTGACTGGTTGAAATATTGATGCCTTTAAAAAGACAATAGTTCTAAATTTTACTTTCTTAATGGATCTTATTCTGGCAGGCAGATGTTGTATTTTTTTTATGTTCGATTAATTGATCTGATAGATGTGTCTATCAAGACTTGTATGGATCTATATACATGTACAGATATAGACAAATATTCTTACATGCTTTTTTTTTGTTTGAGTGCTTGCTACAGATATCACCTTCCCTTTGTTGAACAAAAGACAGTGATAGAGGTGCAGTTAAATTTGCTAGAGATTGTAGGGAGGGCATGTAGAGAATCTGCTTGTTGGTTTTGTTTATTTTTTTCCCCTTCTGTCTTTTTTCATGTTCATCTTAGCCCATCTGATCTATAATAGTCCGATTGTTAAATACCTTGAGTATTTGAAACCTCTATTGTATAGGCTTCCTAGACAGCGGGTGACATGGAACAACTCAAAAAAAAACCCCATGTGACTTGTCTTTTTAAGCAAGACATTATGGATTAAGCTTTCTTTTCACATCAATGTGCTATTTGTTTGTTAGGATGTTTTTGAGTTGCAGCCAAACATGATGCTTTATTCCTCTAACTTACTGGGTTTTATTGACTTGCGTAGGTGATGTATGAGATGTAGAGCTCATATGGGTGGACAGCTTTAAGCACTGTGAATTTGTAACAACTGTCAATAAAACTCACCCACTCAAAATCTCAGGGTTTACAAATCCTAACTCCAGTTGCCAGGCCCAGATGTTCAGAGCGTGAATTTAGCGGCATGCCTACCTGTGCAGTAGATCTCTGTTGCATAGATGGTGATACCCATCCTAGAAATGCTTAAACTATCTGAAAGTGAGAATTGCAGGTTTTGAAGTTAGAGAGTGATGTGATGTTTCAGAAAAAAATCAAGCATTTAAGCTTGGCAATTAATTTTTTTTTTTTCTTGAGGCATTGTGTATCTGAAAATCCATGTGGGCTGAACAGCATTAGGCAGAATGGTGTACTCGATACTAGATGAAGTATAGGGGTATAGGGTTTGGGGTTGATGTCCCTCACTGAATCACACAAAAACATGTGAATCCCTTCATCCTGTGGTGAGTTTTGATTATAGCTGCTGATAAGAATAGATTTGCTGCTTTAAAAAATAAACACATATTCTTTCTTAAAAGCTGCGGGAAATGGAGGAAGAACTGAAGTATGCTCCTCTGCCTTTCCGCAACCAAATGATGAGCAAAATCCGTGCCTATAGAAGAGACCTCTCCATGTTCCAGAGAGAGATGAGAAGCACAGATTTGGGACTGGGCCCTGGAAGTCAAAGCGATATAAAATATGGAATCTTCTCCACAGAAAATGAACAGAGTGTGAGTATTATATCTAAATTTTATTTAACACTGCTGTGATTGTTTAAAATTCATATTCTAGATGTATTGTTTACAGTGTTTCTACTTTAATCCACTGAGCTTGTGTGCTTGTGCGCTTGTGCAACTCTCTGTATAGCTCTCTGCATGTAACGTGACTATCTCGGGGAGAAGAAAGAGCATCTGGAACTCAAAGGACAGTTGTTCTAAAACAAAGATAATCAAAGTATAATCAAGTATAATCAAAATGGAACTCCTTGAATGCCATGGGGTCAGTAACTTACATTGTCAGTAACAACATTCTGTACTGAAATGCTTTATTTAATCATTCCTCTACAGCTCTGAAAACACAGAAGTGATGCTACTGACTGAGAAGAAAGGTTAACTGATCTAGTTTTAGTCTCCGAAACTAGCAAAGTGTGTGAATCACCCACTCAATCAAATCTCAGTGTAAACTGAGTGTACAAACAATCTCAGTGTAAATTATTTCGGGAAAACATAAGTAGTCATCCTCTAGCACTTTGTTCACTGTGGATGTGCTGCTACAGTGCAAGAAATACACCAATTTCTTTGTTTACCAGATATGCTTAGGTATGTCTGAGCTGTGAGACTGAATCTGCTTGTTATCTTCAAAGTGCTGTCATCTGTACAGAAAGTTCATGGAGGTGGGATTTTTGGTTTTCTGCCTTAGATAAGGAAGGTTTGAGGGAGGCTTCCTTAGTATCTCGTTCTGCGGTAGCTTAGTAAATTTTTGCATTTGATTCCTCTCGATTGGTTTCTCTAAAACCTGAGAGCAGGATGGTAGATTAGACTTCCTGAAGCTTAAGAAAATACTTTATTTTGAGCTACCTCTTGACCCCAAGGTCAGCAAACATTTGTTATCCTCTAGCCAAGGCTGCTGGCATGAAGAGGGGATCTTTGTTACTTAGCAGTCCATCTGTTAGCGGTTTGTTCCTAATCCTTTTGATGGTAAAAGCTTAACATCTCCCTGGCAACCAACTGCAAAGTCACAAATAAGACTGAATTTAGATACAAATAGAAGGAGAAGTTACAGTCTGGAAAACAAAGATACTATTTTCATGTAAATTTTCTTTGATGGAAAAGTAAATTGTTGCAAAGACCTATTTTTGTAACTGGTTTAACTCTTTAGCTGTGTGTCCTTCTTTTTCAAGGTTTAACCAGATTTGGCCATAATCTTACAATGTGGACAAGAACTCTTTCAAAATTAACTGGGTGACATCAGTTAACATAAGAAGCATGTACATCTCATGCAAATGGATGGCCTATGGAGTCATGTCCTAACTTTTTAATATGTGAGAAGCCTAATACCTCCGTCTTCGTGCTTAACAGTTAAGCATACATTATTTTTCAGACCAATCTGCAGTCACAGAGGGTGCTGCTTCTCCAGGGAACCGACAGCCTGAACCGAGCCAGTCAGAGCATTGAGCGCTCGCACCGAATTGCTGCTGAAACAGATCAGATTGGCACTGATATAATTGAAGAACTTGGGGAGCAGCGGGAGCAATTGGAACGCACCAAGAGCAGAGTAAGCAGAGAAACAACCTGATGTTGGCTTAGTGGGAACTGTATGCCAGTAATTACTCTTGGAGACCTCCCTAGACCTGGTAACCCAATTGATGTTTCCACAGACCAAATCCAGGCTGCCATGTTTCTATGCTATGCTCATAAAAGGAAAATAGTTACTGTGGAAGGGCCCAAAGCACGATGTCCAAATGTCTGCTGCTGTGTTGGATATTAGACCTGCTAAAAAAAAAAAAAAAGCATTACTAAAAAAATTACAGATTTAAAAAAGTGTTAAGGAGTTGCCAACCACTAGATTAATAGTAAAGGTTTAGATTTGGAGGGCACTTAGCAAGTTCTTCTAATGAAATGAAATTTAATAGAAGCTTAATTACTTAATTACTAAGCTTCCAATATTGATAAGTTAGCTAAGGAGGGAGAAAGTGGTGTCAGACAAGATTCGAGTTCCTCATCCTTGGGTCAAGAAGCTCTGCTTCTGCTGTGGAAGCTTGAAAAAGTACTTTGTTTTGTTTAAACACATACGCAAAGCTGAAAATTTGATTTTTGAAGTAAGAAACTGATGGGATTTTCTGTGTGTCCAAGGGATGCCGAGTGTAAAGCTTTTAGGTGAGTGACTTGCAGGGGGACGCCAAGTTTGGCAAGTAACACTCTCAGCCAAAACATAAAGCATAGCCCTTTTCTTGGGAGTTCTCTCTACTCACTGCAACAAAGCCTCTAATTTTTTCACTTAAGTAGTTTTTCCATTTCAGTCAGAATTTGATTTGTACTGCTCCCAAATTTGGGTTGGAGAGCAGGAAAGGAAATGCGATCTTCAGATTTATAGGTATGGTTTTTTTTCTGTTCTTTTTCTAATATTACAGTCTTTCAAGCATGTCTATCCACAGCTTGTTCCTGAAACTGACTTTTATTGTGAGCCTTTTAGGCATTGTAGTGCTGAATTGTATTAACCACACATTCCAACTAGAAGCAGGCTTTCTTCTTGCGTGGTCTTTCATAGCAAAGACTGGAAATCCAGTATGCTTTGAATGGACTTGGTAGTTTTCTTCCCAGCTTGGTCCAGTCCATCTCAGTGCAAAGTAACGTACCTACAGGGCCAGTCTTGTAGTTGAGGGCAAGAACTCAAACTACAGAGGAATTGTGCAAGCAGATGTCTGTGGCAGTAAGTGACCTGGCTTACCTTTCACTTCACGGGAAGGTTTGGAACTGGAATAGCGAAATCTTACCTGGAGACTTCCAGTGGCCGTACGTCACGAATCCTGACTCTGTGAGACAACAGCTTTTTTTACTTGTCTGTAACCTCACTTAATTATGTGCTTCTTAATAGCTGACTGAGAAATACTTGACAGTTCATTTCTGAGCATTGCAAAGCTGAAATGGATTATCGATTACCAGTTCAGAGCTGATATCCACTGGGTCACTTAGACCTGTCAGTGCAACATGGTTCGTTCTTTGCTAGAAATTGAACAGTATTTCAAACAGACCCAGATAGCCACTGGGGGGAACACATCAGTATCATTTTCTTCCGGTGTCAACAAGTAGAGTAATTAAATTAATGAAAGGAGCTAATACCAGCTTTCTGAGATATTTGTAGGTTAACTAAAAAAGCAGAAAGTGATCCCAAATTGCATATCTTTGTACATATCTAAGGGAAAGCATCCATGAAAGTCTTACTTCCTCCTTAGAAAGGAGACAATGCTTTCAGCTTGTATTGTGTGTAGAAACAATGTTGTCTCTGAATTTTCAGAATGTATGGTTAGCCTTGGTCCCATTATTACTTGCAGCATTTCAACACCAGCTACTTCCAGGTGCATCTTTAGAGTTGCTGTATACTTGTTCAACTGACACATAACTTTTGTTTCATCTTAGTTGGTGAATACAAGTGAGAACTTGAGCAAGAGTCGCAAGATTCTACGTTCTATGTCCAGGAGGTGAGTAGAGTAACTGACCTAGAGCAGCACTCGGCAGATGGCTTTGTTGCTTGCTGGTTTCAGGCAAAAAAATAAGTAATAGCTTGTCAGCTGGAACTGCAGGGAGGTTTTAGGGAATGTGTAAACAATGTGTGCCCATGTGCAGATGCTAATGTGTGTTTTCTCATCTCTGGTAGTTACTTAATGGAGTACAGGTAGTTGAACACTACTGAATTTGTGCTGCTTGTTTCAGATAATACGGGGGTCCTTAACCGCATGATAAATTGTGGTGAGGACACGAGCAAGTTACAGTGAATTGCTAGTAGTAGCTTTGATGCAGCTCCGTGTTACTGAGGTTGGAAAAAGCTGTGACATGAATCACTGCAGCATTAGTTAGATGGCTGATGACACAGACAAATCTCTTTAGCCTATAGTAGTGCCCTAGAGTAGGTGGATGAGAAACTCAGCGTGACCACATGCTATTTTGATGACTAAAGCTTTGGCTGCTTAAGTGTATTTACAGTTTCTTAACTACATGGTTTAATTATCCTTGTAAACCAGTTCATGGAGTTTATTTCCAGTAGGTACTTCTGGCCTAACACCCTTTCCTTTATACCCCCATTGCTAAAGAAAGTTATGATACTGTATAATATTCAATAGTAAAAGCACATTATTATCTTCAGATTTTATAGTTCTACTTCAACTACATAGTCCTGAGTGAAAGCACTGCAATGTGGGTTTTAGCACAGGAGGTTCAGCTGGTCTTTTCCTCATTGCTTGGTTGAAGGAGTAGGCACATATAGAACAGCATGATCTGCCTTAAGTGGGGCAGGGCAAGAGGAACAGAACTGCTACTATTGAAGTAGAAGACTTAAGCAGGATTCTCAGGAAAATGTGAGTAGGGAACTACTGAGTTTGTTCCCTCCTGCTTGTTAAGAGCTATTTGAATAGCACTTTGTGGTCTAGCTGAAACAGGCAGTACACTTACTGAAGGTAAGAAGGTGATCAGATTATCTAGAATCTGCTTTCATAAACAAGAGAAAAAAGTTATCTTGGATTTTTTTTTTTTATTTTTTAACTCTAGAGTAACCACTAATAAGTTGTTGCTGTCAATTATCATCATCCTGGAACTGGCCATCCTAGGAGGTGTGGTCTACTACAAGTTCTTTCGCAGCAGATGAATCTTCATGACCGAGATGAGTTTTTCCACTGTTGAGGAACCTGATGGGCTGTCTGTTCCCTTTGACTGACGGAGGATTGAACTGTCTCATGAGACAGCGTGTGCAGCTGAAACTGTACAGACACTAGAAAGACAGAGAATAGGAGTAAAAGGAAAATGCAGAGACAGACTTGAACTACTGGTAAGACTAATAAGAAGGTAATAATATTTTATTGTCTCAATTTGTAAATACTTAACTAAATGAATAAATGCTGGTATGTAATAAAGTAGCCACCGATCAGTGGAAAAGCTAGTTTATTTAAAAATTGAGAAGGTAACAGTGTTTGCCAAGTGTTGACTGCTCAAGTGCCTCAGCAGAGCTCTGTAATGTCCAATGTACCCAACACTTTGGGTTCTTAAATCCTCACTTGCTCTTCACTGTCAGATTCATCTGGAGAACTGGGTGTTGGGAGTTCATCAAAAGCAGCGTGCGCTCCTTCCCTTGTCTGCCCAAAGCACGTTGCTATCACGTCGACTGCAAGACTAGCAGTTGCATTCACTTCCTCTTGAGAAGCTCCCAGCAGCGGATTGACTTCAACCATGTCTACAGCTGAAAGCATGCCTGTGAAAACAATTTACAGCTTTGTTACTGTGAAAGAGGGTAAAATTTCTAATAGTGTTTCTTTTGCAGAAAGTCTGATATTTGAGCTTGTGATCTACTCTACCCCTTAGACAAGTAAAATTGGCTCTCAAGTGAGGGATTGTTCTTAGATGCAAGTTTGTTTTTAATTACTTACATCATCACTACCTCACTCATTCATGCTTTTAGCATTCAGGAAAAATAAGTTTGATCTTCCATATACACTTATGAGAGGAATGGTTTTTAATCTTGTCTCGTCCCAGTCCAAAAGTTAGGGGATATAAAATAGTTTCACCTAGTATTTTTTGCCATCCTGTTCAGGATTCTATTGACTCTGTTGTCTGGTTGGGATTTTCTTCCTTCTTTTGCTGCAAATAACTCATGGTTTAAACACACTAAAAAACTCCATGATGTAAGGAGGAAAGTCCTCATATATTGAGTCAACTGCAGTATACTTAGTGAAAAAGCTTGATTTGTTAGCCTTGAATCCAGAGTGGGAACTTCAAACTGTTTAACATTGTTTGCATCCATTTTTTTATGCAAGATGCCCATTTTTTTACATCTCACTTCACGTGTTTAGGAATAGAGGACAGTATTATACAAGATGACTGAGTCATTTTTTGCATTAGTTGTTAACATGTTATTTATTTTATTTACTTTTGTTAAGTTGAAGTTGTTGATGGTTAAGCTGCTTCCAGCACCTGGGGTATTGCCCAGCCATAGGACTTTCTTTTTCCCTTACCGAAGGTTGAATTGACTTTGTAGGCACCTTAGCTTTGACTACATTTATCTTATTATCTAGTTACAGAGGAAAAACATAACCAATATGAGCTTCATGTAGTTTGTCCTGTCCTTGCTTAGTCCAATACTGCTGGTCAACTCCTACCTGTGTTGTGTATTTCCTCCACGACGTACATGCCTTCTCTGTAAGTCAGTCCACCTAGAACAGGAGTCCCAGTTGCTGGAGCCAGCGAGGGATCAAAAGCATCAATGTCGAAACTCAGGTGAATAGGTCTCTGTCTCCTGAGACAGAATAAAACAAGAAAAGCAATCTCAGAACCTTTAACTTTTTCCACTTGTATTTCTTATTCTTCAGGCTGATCAGCAAAAGTAGCATCGTGCTCCATGATGCTAAAGGTTCCCCCTAAGTGCTATACCATGTCTTATATACAGTTGGAATTTGTTTGTGTTTTTTTTTTTTTAATATGTTTGGACTCTGAAACATGTCTTAGCTCAGAACTTTGCCCAGTACACACTGGGAAAACAGATGTTTGTAGTTTCACTGAGCATCCACTCAGATGTGTGTACTTCAGTGGTAACCATCTTATCTGATGTTTGTCTCCTTAGTTGGAAAAATGCATAGAAATGTACGATACAATCCAGCCTCTTCTCCTTTTGTACAGAAAGCCAGGGTGAAAGGCTGAAACATTGATTTGCATGGCAGTTAGGATGGAGGAAGCACCAAGCTTGAGGACTTCATAGACAGCTCATCAAGATGAATGGGGCATTCTGCATTTTTCAGGTCAATAGTTGAAGGCTGCCTCCAAACTCTGCCATGTAAGTCTAGGTGATGAAAAAGTGAACGATAATCTCAAACGTAAAACATTAGTTACTTATTACACGAAGTTTGGCAACCAATGACAGCTTAATAAATTGGACACAGCTTGTCACTCAGATGAGCTATTTAAGTGGTAGACCGTGTACTTCCCGCTTACTGCAGATGGTCAGTAGGGAGAAGTATGTGGATTAGCAACTTCTTTACTTGGCATAGCTGCAGCTAGGAAGGGTGAGCACAACTGTAGATACAACAGTATGCAGCACAGATACATGGACCTTGTTCTGCCCTGTGGTGAGAGGTTACTCTAACTGATCCTCTCCATGTATTCCTAGACTAGCATGATTTGCTCCCTGGTCTGGTTCCCCAAACTTGAATAAGGTTAGCAAAGACTTCAGTATTGAACTTAAGTGAGGGAGTGGTTACAGCAAACTTCATTAGCTGAACTGAAAGTGGCAGTTGTCATCAGGACAGCATCTGTGAACGTAGTCTAAGGAGGAAGACATCAACTGCTTCTACCTTGTGTGCTAACAGCTGAATTCAAGTTACTGTCTGTTTGCTATATATATTTTTCGAAGTATAATGTATATCCTAGGAGTTGATTGAAACATCTTGTTAAACTGCAGCAAAATGCAGAATTCCACAAGAAACACAATCATATAAAACAGAGTCACAACTGTAGTGACTAACGTAACCTGTTTGTAGCTTTTTGGCAAACACTGTGAAATGGTTCCAGTTCAAGATGTGGAAGTAGAGGACCAAAGTCAGTGCTAAGACTTTGCTATTTAATGGATGCTGTCACAGTTCTGTTAGGCCACCTTACATCAAGAGTGACCTTCACTTAAATAACCTTCAGGAAAGTAGATATTAAAACCAAATGGATTATAAGAGTAGTTTAAACAGATAATAGTTTGTTACCTGCCCATCAGTTGTTCAAATGTTCTTTCCATAACTTTCTGAATTCCAAGGCGATCAATATCTCTCATGGAAAAATACTGGATGTCATAGTTCTTCAAAATATAGCTGTTAAAATAAAATTTAAAAGAAATCCTTACTGGTCTAAGCTTATATCTATCAACCCTTGTGAACAAGGAAAGAAGCTCATGATTTCAGCCTTTACAAAAATCCTTTAATCTAAATCAACTTACTATTCAGCAGGATCCACATCCCTTAAACCAATGTACACAATGTCAGATGCTGAAAGGCAGGGCTTTAGCCAGGAAAAGCCAGGAAGTTGCGGTACCTGCAGGGAAAGGTTTGGTAATTAGGTTGGTTTAATGACATATACAACAAAACTGTATTTAATGCTTCCCTCAAAACAGTTTCCAGTTTGAAGAGGAGGAATTAAAAGCCCAATTCTGCAAGCAATAGGTAATTAGCATCAGGAACTGTAAGGGGGAATGATAAGAAACTGGATACCCAGATGTAGGTCACTTGCGCAGTGCCTTTCATGGCAATGCTGTGTAACTCACCCAGTACATCATACTTCAGTGGAAGAATCTTTTTGGGAGAATCATCAAAAAGTCATGCAAACTTTGTTGCAAAAGCAACTTTAAAGATGGACGAATTCAGAGTGGGACATTAAAAAAAAAAAAGCATGACAAGAAGTTGGGCCTCCACATGGGGCTATATCATACCGTTTTTAATGTAGAACTGAAAGAGCAGGTCTAGCAGCAAGTGAAAGATAATGAGGTCGTCATTTTTCAGCTTTGGTTATTAAGTAGTCATGGCATGCAATTATAAAAATCCTTCAGTTAGTTAATATCTACCAATTTTAGGAGTGCTTTAAATTAACTCAAATTTCTCTTCTTCCTCTCCCAGTTCTAAAAATGGCTACAGCCAACACAGCTGTCAAGCAGCAAGAAGGCTTTGTTACCCTCTCGTACTTCTCAATTACCAATTATATCCTAGTTACAACACTTAGATTTGTTTTTAAAGGCTAACTCACCCATAGCTATAGTTAATTATGTTGGGATTAAATAAGCTTATATAATAAAAGTATTTGTTACTCTGGGGCAATGACGTGAAGGTTCTGCAGTCATGAATTCAGAAGAGGGATAAATGAATTGGCAACCACTAGGAAAAAAAATTCCGGTCTTAGAAATTAAGCTGTATCTGCAAAACCCATCACCATACCGTACAGCTGAGTATAATATTGCTAATATTGTCAGATACTCTCTAGTATCAATGATTTCGTAGATTTAATACTGACATTTTTAATGATACCTCTTCCTCTTTAAATAAAGCAGATGGAATGCCTTAGGTTCCTTTGGTAGGCTCTGTTTTTACTTTGTTGCAATAGAAGATGAGTTGCTGATAAAGCAAAGCCAAACAGGCATTTTCAGGGTAAGTTATTAATAGCAGTTTATGAGTTTAGTTTGAATGGTTCCAGGAGCCCTGATGCTAATGCTTGCTTTGAGGGATGCCAGTCAAAAGGATCAGTCATAAATATTTTCCCTTAAAAGAACAAAATTAAGTTTAAAACTTTTTTAAAAACACTAAGGTGCCACCTTGCCTTGAGGAGTACAAAGCAGTGCTCCTGTGAAGCTAACTGGACAAACAAGTAGCAGCTGACAGCCTGTGAATGGACTGCACAAGCGCCACCAGGGTTTGTTCTACAGCAACCTGACCAAACACGTTGTTTTATTTTATAGCCAGATGCCTCACTTTTGTACTTCATGTTGTCTGCTATGTGGAGACATTTAATTCAGTAGCGCATTGCCCAAGCTCATCAGCCCGAGATACACAAGGAGTTCTGAAAGCAGGTGAGATAACGCCTAAACTGAGGGACTTGAAACAGCCCTGGGGACGTCTTGGCAGTTGTGCTAATTTAAGCAGTTGCTGCCACATCAGTTCCCCCTGTTATGTTGTGCCAGGACAGCTGTTTGTAGGGTTATACAGTGAACGAGGGCTAGGACTTGATGTGTCTCAAAAACTAACCAAGCAAAGAGACAGTGCTCCTGACAGTTCTCATGCAATCCAATCCCTTGGAAGGTTGAGTTGCTGGCATGGAGTCAAGAACAGTCTAAACAGATTGTGCCACCAGGAGAGATGTATGTTACACAACTACCTCTGTCTCGTCCTCTTGATACAGAATAAAGAACAAGGAGCCTGGAGATGCTGGAAGAGCAGTAACAGTTAGTAGAGATGGGTGGCAATGAATCAGGAAGATCAAATGTAATCATGCAGGCTGTTTTGCTCTCTTCTTATATCCTCAAAGGAGCTCTTGTTTCTCTGTGGTTCTACAAAACACTCCAGACAGGGAGCCAAGTGCTAACTAGCCTTCCTGAGACTATTAAGTTGATGACCAAATCTTGTGACCCAGAGAGACTGGTGGAATTATGGGAGTCCACCTAGAGAAGCATACACACAGATGTGTCATGGTGGGGAGGGGTTGCTCAAAACCCATTCCCAGCATGAGTAAAAGCAAGGCTGGAGGACAGGCTCACTGCAAAATCTCTTTTGGCCTCTCACACTGCTATGCTGTGTACCCTTTGACAAGCTAGAAACCTTCTTGAGAAGCAAAGTGCAATGGAGTAGTTTGTCTGTTGCTTTGAGAAAGAAGTTACGCTTAGCAAAGCGTAGGACTAGAGTAGCCCTTCTTGCTGGTGGCAGACAGTTTTAGGCTTCAAAAAGAATCCTTGCAAAGCAGTCAGGAAAGAAGGAAAGTAATCTTTTTCATCCTGTTATCAGCACAGCTGCGCTACTGGATGAGAGTGAGAGAACGAGCCACATGCACCTGTTCACAGACAGGTTCCCTCTGGCGAGTCAGACATAGCCAGACGAGCCATTGTCAAAGGCACATCCTACTACTGCTAAACAGCTGCTTAAAAATTTATACTGTTGCAGAAGCCGCCTTGTACGAGCAGGACAGATGTTGTTTTTCCTCCCTCTAAACAGGAATACAACCTGGTAAGAAAGCCCTCTAAATGAGTACACGCTTGTTTGTGTGGCTGCAAATGGTGATATGGGGCTTGTGTCAGCTGTTTCTGCATAGGCTTCCTGACAGCTAGAATTTAGGTGGGCTTGTGATGAGATCTTATAACCATCACCATACCTGACAAACTCACCTCTTCAGGGTAGCCTAATCTTAACTATTTCTTTGCTATTGTTGCTGGCCAGAGGCCTGCTCCCTGCACTGATACCAGGAAGTTCACAGTATTCTTTTAGTAGTGCTAAAAAAGAAATACTGCTTTTCTGTGCTGCTCAAGAACCAGAGGCCAGCAGACCAGAAATCAACAATGTATATACACAGGGAGCCAATGAAATATTTTTTGTCTTGCCAGCAAGAGGAAAGCTTATTGTGCCTTTCTCTTCCTTCCTCAACTATCAAAGAACTTCGCTTTGTTCTGTTCTCACCAAGACAAAAACTGTTCACCTTAGGTGAGTTCCAAAATTCCCAAAATTTTCTCTTGCTCTTCTTATCTCTCCTGCAGAAAGAAGTGGGTGCAGTTGCCAAAAACAAAAAAAAGTATCACCCCGTTAACTTATGGGCAAGAAACTAGAAACACAGTAACCTTTTCTAGTAACCTTCTGTTGTCCCAGGGGTATGCCATTAATTTTGCATTACTTAGGGAACTCTAGCATGTTTGTAGAGACCATCCAAGAATTATTAGAAAGAAAAAAGTACGTAAAAGCACCAAATGACTCTATTGACTAGTGCATGGAATTCATTCAAAAGAATTTGCAGGAGAAAAGCAGAAGAGATTTCCCAGATGACAGCAATATTGCTATGCCGAACAGGTACTAACGAAATGGTACTGTCAATAGCCAGAAAGATGTTAAACATGCTTGATCTTACTTGGAAGAGGCATACTTCCATCAACACAGCACCCCCAAAAGTGAGCGAAGATAAATGGCTATCAGTGCAGGGTCAGGTTTTCTGCCGCTCCAGCATCTGTTCTCAACCTGCAGATGCTGCTCACAGAATCATAGAGCAGTTTGGGTTGGAAGGGACCTCAAAGATCATCTAATTCCAGCGCCCCTGCCACAGATAGGGACACCTTCCACTAGATGAGGTTGCTCAAAGCCTCATCCAACCTGCCCTTGAACACTTCCACGGATGGGGCATCCACAGCCTCTCTGGGCAACTCGTTCCAGTACCTCACCACCCTCATTGTAAAAAATTTCTTCCTGATATCTAATCTAAATTTGCCCTCTTTCAGTTTAAAGCCATTGCCCCTTGTCCTGTCACTACACACCCTTGTAAAAAGTCCCTCTCCAGCTTTCCTGTAGGCTCCCTTTAGGAACTGAAAGGCTGCTAGAAGGTCTCCCCGGAGCCTTCTCTTCTCCAGGCTGAACAACCCCAACTCTCTCAGCCTGTGTTCATAGGAGAGGTGCTCCAGCCCTCTCATAATCTTTGTGGCCCTTCTCTGGACCTGCTCCAACCCAATCCTGTTCCCATTCTCCAGCCTAAGCTTCAGCAGAAGCAGATTGCCATATCTAAGTTCCTACTGGAAAGTCCTCAGCCATTAACAAGGCACAGGCTGCCACTCCAGTGTGTCCAGTAGATGCTAAAGGTACCTGTATAGGGAGATACAGTCTGCAGCTAAGCCAAAAAGGGTACGTAGGCCTTAGGTTCACCTACTGTTTAGCATCTTGACAGTAACGAAAACTGTCCATGCACATTCTGTGTGCCCCAGTAAACAGCTCTTTTTGATGATTTGACCTCTTTCCAAGACAAAAGACTGTCTCTTTAAAAGCACCTTGTAAGCAGGTACACCTGTTCTCATCCGTAGTGTTTGCCAGTGGAGCCAACACCAGAGCAGCCAGTTAGGAGAGATCACGCAGGAACAGGCCCTGTCAGGCCCCAAGGTTGTCAAAACATGGAAAAGGCAAACTAAGCAGAAGTGTGCAAGAACCAGCTGTTACTGGAAGTGAGCTCAGCACAGCTCTCGCAGGCTCAGCTTGGGGGAGGTTCCCTCTTTTGCTCAGTTGGTAGAATTGCTGCCACTGCACAGCCCCAGCACTAACTCCACTCCTCCCGTGGGAATGGCACCACGGTCAGCTGCTACATACAACCTGTGTCAACTCTTGCTTACTGTACAACCCACAAGGGTGCTATCACAAAGAAAAACTTCTTCTCATTCTTGTTTTTAAGTGTGCGTTTATGTATATCTATATTTACATGTGTGTGCGTTTGTGTGTACGTGTGTATATATATGGGCACTTATAGACACACAAATAACATCTATTTTTGCTTGTGTTCAGATAAAAAAGGTCTGCGTTTGCAGCAGATAAGAAAACACCTCACACCAGAAAAAGTAAAATGCTCTGAGCATTTCCATGTAGGCTAACTGTACAAGCAAGATACTTACTTTATCTTGAAGCTCTCTCAAGAGAAACGAGACAGGTTGTCCATGGAGGTTTCCAGACTGAGTTGTAAGAGGGGTGTTGATATCAGCGTGCGCATCCACCCAGATCACACCAAGGTGTGGGCACTGCCGTGCGTGGCCACTGACAGAACCAAGCGCCAAGCTGGAAGTACAGTAGCAAAGTCTTTAGTCACCATTTCTCCTTCAGAACAACCACAGGGACAATGGGAAGTCCCTGCAACTTAAGTCAGCAACATTGTCATGTTTCAACACATCAGTCATCCGTGACAATAAAGGGTGCAACCCACACAAACTGCAGGGCTTGCCACTATCATGATTCCAGGAGACTCCAGGTAACTCTACAGGACTATATTAGTACTGGTAGATGAGAAAGAGCCCTTTTCTCTCTCCAGTCATCCTTCCCACACTCCAATCTTCCCCTGTTCTAGCTCCTAAAGATTTCTTAGAAAGACTAGTGTGCTCACTCATCAGTTCTGCTATTCACTCATTTTTGATTCCAGTCATGACACCTTCTCTCACAATTCATTCTCACATGCCCTACCTTCTTCAATTCTCAGAAGGTTAGTGAAAAAGAGGAGAAAGATTCACTTGTTACAAGATCTATTGCAAAATGGTCTGTGTGCGGGCATTACAAACCCATCCTAAGGGCTGACATCCTGAGAGCTGAAGGGCAAGAGCGACCCATCATTAAACATTCAGCAATAAAGAAACTGCAACAGTTCCTAAAAAGACCTGATTACACAAACTTTTCCAAACAGGAAACCTCATTTGTATGTCTGCAGATCACAGAACAGTCTGGAACTAAGCAGTACTGTCTTAGAAGGTCAGATTTTTGTAGCTGTTCCACTCTAAAAACCCCAGCAATAAAACCAAATGCTGCTACCCTATGGTACTGCCAGGAAATGACCCCAAGTTGTTCCCGCCATCCTCTTACTTTTAAATTAAATTCTTATATTCCAATTGTCAGCCTGCAGCATGCACCACTAATTGCTTCTAGTTCAGCTCACCTGTGATCACCTCCTACAGTCACACAGCTGTGTCCGGCGGCTACTGCTCTGCTTACAGCATCAGCCAGTACCTGGCTGGCTAAACCCACGGACCGTGGATATAAAATCAGGTTGTTGTACAGTTCATCATTGGGAACTTGAGTGAAATTCAAATCTCCAAAGTCGTACACTTGGCATCCTGGAAACACAGAAGAAAAACAAGAAAGTGAGTTACTTAAATAAGTGCCCAGAGAAACTTTCAAAATATAGTCTCCTCAGAAAATCAGTTGGGCAAGCATGAAAGAAACAACGGGAAGGGAATGGATTCATTTGACTATCTGCATGCCCTTGCAAGCAACTGTGTCACAACTTTACAGATCAGAAAGCAACATGATACGACAATCATAGAAAGTCACCTAGAAAATCAGTTTGTTTTTTAAATTATTATTTCTTGGCAATTTTAACATGAAAAAGTACAGTTTGCATTGCTGTCTTCCTTCCCAATTAAGAGCCTTAAATGAGCTCAGTCGCTCAAAGATGCCCAAGGACTACACATTTCACTAACTATACCTAACAGTTACTTTCCATTTTCAAACCCCACAAAAATCCAGGCACAAAAGTGCCAAGTTACCAATAACAGAAATTTTCTTACAATACTTATAGGTAACTCCATGGAGGATGCACTAGTGCTTTGTAAGAGAACCTATCCGTTTTCTCAACCCGAGATGTTCTAGAAGGCATTTCTGGGGCTTTAATCCCAACTCCCTTTTGAGATCCTATCCTTGCCAGTTACAACTTAATTGGCTGCTGAAGCCTGACAACATTCTGGGTCTAAGACTCAGCCCTTCCTAAAATGTATTTCTGCCTACTTACCCTGAAAAGAAGTCACTTCACCAATTAGGAAACAAGGAAACATTTTTGAGTGTTGTTTCCCCTCTTCCACTCAACTGGGGGCGTATTTATTAGTTGGCTGCATTTAAAGTTTAATTCTCTTTCATGCACATTACAGAGCTTATCCTTTGACTTACTGTTGTCCGATACCATGTGCTTTCTTAACAGTCATTTAGATACCAAAACTCTTAACAGTATTTTGCAGGCCAGAGCCTCTCAGTTTCACAGAGGGCTGTTGCTGCAGGCACTGATGAGGACTGTAAAGGCCACAAGGTATTTACAACTACACCAATAGTGGCTTAGTAAGTCAAGACCACCCTGAATACCAGTCATGCCTGTCTCCATTTGCTCCTCAGAATCACTTTGCAGTTCAAAGCATCCAGGCTAGAGCTTGACATTTTGCCTTTAGCCATCCTATGCCTAACAGAGCAATTTGAAAAATTAAGGCAAGCAAATCAACATGAAGAAACAGCCCATGTGTGGGGCTCCAGGTTTCCCGCCTAATTGCCATTAAACCATTAGTCTAATGTCTAGGAAATAGGCTCTGCAAATTTTTTGGTGGAAATAACATAAAAGTAGCATTGACAAAAACATTATTATTATAATTTCAAAAGGAGTTTTGACTGGTGAAAAGAATGCAGGAAAGTGTTTGAGTCACTTGTGAGAATTAGGTGGCTGGGAAGTAGGCAAGGACCCTTTTTATAGCAGAGACATAAATGGACCATACGTCAGGATATTTGCTAGGACAGGACACGTCAGCTTAGCACAGCTACTTGACAAAGGATTAAATAAATATAGTCTCAGCAACTCTGTGAGAAAACACATTATCCGCAGAGACTTAAAGCAGTAAGCAGGACTGTGACAAACCACTCACTCGTTTTCAAAAGGCAACACAGGCACACAGCAGCAATTTTTTCCTCCCTTAGGCAATAATTAGTTAGCCAGCAGGATGATGGTGCTGGAATTTTGAGCCCGTTTTGTTAAGATTTGAATGTGCTATCTGATCTCCATGTGACCACTACATTTTTTTACCCTCTGTCTGATCAGAAAGGAGTTGCGAGTTTTGAGAGATGTTCAGCATTTTTTTTTTTTTTTTTTTAATTTATATCTTCCTGCAAGGCTATTTCTCATGTATATACACACTTTGCTACATATTTCAGTATTTCAAGGTTTGATGAAAGTACATGAGTGTGTCCAGGAGACAAGTTTCAGAAGTAAGACTTAAGACGTGGCATCATTCGATAGGTATCACGAGCTTTTGGAGATGCTGTACAAGTTCGTAATACCTTTCATAGATTCATAGATTTCTAGGTTGGAAAAGACCTTAGAGATCATCGAGTCCAACCATCCCTAATCCCCATTAAACCATATCCTCAAGTAGCTCATCCACCCTATTCTTAAACACATCCAGGGATGGGGACTCAACCACCTCCCTGGGCAGCTTATTCCAGTGGCTGACAACCCTTTCAGAGAAGAAATACTTCCTAACATCCAACCTGAATCTCCCCTGACTAAGCTTATGCCCATTTCCTCTTGTTCTATCACCCATCACTAATGTAAAGAGCCCTTCCCCTACCTCCCCACCATCTTTTCTCAAGTATTTATAGGCCGTAATCAGGTCTCCCCTCAGCCTCCTCTTCTCCAGGCTAAACAGCCCCAACTCCCTCAGCCGCTCCTCATAAGTTTTATTTTCCAGCCCCTTGACCAGTTTAGTCGCCCTTCTTTGGACTCGCTCCAGGAGCTCAATATCTCTCTTAAAGCGAGGGGCCCAAAACTGGACACAATATTCCAGGTGCGGCCTCACCAGTGCCGAGTACAGGGGTAGGATCACTTCCCTGCTCCTGCTGGTCACACTATTCTTGATACACGCCAGTATCCCATTGGCCTTCTTGGCCACCTGGGCACACTGCTGGCTCATATCAAGCCGGTAGTCAACCAACACCCCCAGGTCCTTCTCCGCCAGGCAGCTCTCCAGCCACTCCTCCCCGAGCCTATAGCGATGCTTGGGGTTTTTATACCCCAAGTGAAGGACCCTGCACTTGGCCTTATTAAAGCTCATGCCATTGGCCTCAGCCCAACGATCCAGCCTGTTCAAATCCCTCTGAAGGGCCTCCCTACCCTCGAGCAGATCGACACAGCCTCCCAGCTTGGTGTCGTCCGCAAATTTACTGAGGGTACATTCAATCCCCTCATCCAGGTCATTGATAAAGATGTTAAACAGAACTGGACCCAGCACTGAGCCCTGGGGAACCCCACTGGTGACCGGCCTCCAGCCGGATTTAGCCCCATTTACCACCACTCTTTGGGCCCGGCCATCCAGCCAGTTTTTAACCCAAAGGAGGGTGTACCTATCCAGGCCAGCAGTTACCAGTTTCTCCACCAGAACACTATGAGAAACTGTATCAAAGGCTTTACTGAGGTCTAGGAAAACTACATCCACAGCCCTTCCCTCGTCAACCAGGCGGGTCACCCTGTCATAGAAGGTGATCAGGTTCGATTGGCAAGACCTGCCTTTCATAAACCCATGTTGACTGGGCCTGATCACCCGGTTAACCTGTATGTGCTCATTAATAGCACTCAAGATAACCTGTTCCATGACTTTGTCTGTCACCGAGGTCAGACTGACAGGCCTGTAGTTCCCCGGATCCTCCTTCCACCCTTTTTTGTAAATGGGGGTAACATCTAACATCTTTGATCTAACACCTCTGACATCTGTGGGAAGTAAATCTGCAGTTGGGAGCTGCGTTCAGTGACTTACACATTGCAGGACAGCACATTACACAACGTAACGAAAGGACTGCCACTTATGTTTTGTTCTCTCTTACAAGACATACAAGCATATCACAGTATTGTTACCCATTAAAGGATGGAAAAAAATGAACGGAAACTATATCATGAAGCTCCATCTGAAGATCAGTGTAAAACAAAGAACCAACCACGCCATCTTTCATAGCACTTCAAGGAAATGCTTAAGATTCTTCAGGTTATGGTCAAGACAGGCCAAACATGGCAGATTCTAGAAAGTGTGTTTAGAGCACCCTCCTCCCAGTCCTCATTTGTAAGGCAAAAAGACCTGGTTCAGCTTCTGAATAAAAAAGCCATTCCTTTCTTATTATCACATCAGGTTCATACAGCTTACAATGTGGGTATGGTAGAGATGGATGGACAGACACACACTTCTGGGGTCCAGAATTCTCCTGCATCAAGATGCCTCTCTCTAGTTATTTTTATAAGAAAGCCTAATGTCTGTTAAAGACAATAGATGCCTTCAGTTTTTGTTACCGTCTTCAAAAGTTTATTGTTCAGATAGAGTTCTTAAACCTTGTAGCAGCTTCTTTTTTTCAGCTTTGTGCTTCCCTCTTTATTTAGGCCCACTGTTTTTATATGCTTGCAGAGGACAGCTCAAGTTTCCCAGGGTGATATGAATGTTTTCAGCCCACTATCCAATATTTATCCGATTAAGATACAGTTAATCTCAGATGTACGCACTAATCCAGTCCTCGAACATTAATAATATTTTTTCTTCCTAATTTTTTTTTTTAAGTGTGCCTCGAGTTTTGAAAGCTATGATTAAATGACCTTAGGGCAACAGGAAAGCTTTGTGAATAGATAGCAAACAAAAAAAAATAACACTCTCAGTACATAGATAAAACCATGTCTCCTGAAGTGACTAGAAGTGTATGTGTGTACATATATTTATTAGAATTGAACAGATACTGAAGAGATGAAATTCAACATGTACATTTGTCTTGATGCTTACTGAACAGCAAAGAAATAGCATTTATGTCAAATTATTAATTATTGATGTATTTTCTTAGCTTCTATTTAGAGGGTTGCAAATACTAGCCCAATACTTAAAGACTTTAATTGATTTCCATTTCATCTGCCTGCTTGCACATAGTTTGATTTAAAGAAATTAAACCCCTAACTATTTCTCAACTACAATATTCTGCCCAGCATAGAAACTGCTCAATGGACAGACACACTGTGGCACAGTGTGATCTGGTGGATCTCGCTGTTACTTGGCCATTAGATAAGTATTTATATAATCCACTACACCAAACAATATGCACTTACTTTCTTTGGTAGTTGTGGCACTCTTGCTTTTAAGATACTAATAGCTAAACGAAAGCTTTTTAAATCAGCATAGAAAGTTAACATGAAGAGTATATATGGGCCTTTTAAAAAGACAGTAGATCTAAGTTCTGAAAACTACAAAAAGATGTGGGCAGACAGGAAAGCCAGCTTCCTTACATTCATTAGAAAGCATAGCATCCACACCATTTGTCAGTGCAGCAGATGAGGTCTAGCCAGGATTGAAGATCTTTTTAAAGGAAACACTGCCATACAGTACTTGCAGACTAAACACCACAGTCATTTTGCTAGTTACTAAATAATATGAAATTAAATACAATCAAAAGAAGTCTTTTGTTCCACTTTCAAGCTCTAACAGAAATTACATTCAAATGGAAAATATATTCTGTTTGATTCATTACTCAGTTATCAACAGCACAGAAAATTTCTAACAACCAAGTCCATACAAGTCAGCTCCATCAGCACTCTGGCTCAAAAGATCACTTTTTGAAGGGAGGAAAACCAAAAGACAGGCTTGATTCATCCATCTCAGTTACAGGAGCTTGAAAGAGATACGAGGGAGATAAAGTTGTCCATCTGAATATGAACACACATTATATTTACATAACTAAGATGCATCTATGCAAAACAGTCCTCCTGGTAGTATGATTGATTAGTGTGCGAAGGCAGCACACATCTCTTCTACAATCCTCAGTGGTTCAGTGCTCCCCTCTGACAGAGTTTCATCAACAGAGCTGCTTGGGAGCACAATTCAGTCAAAAACTAATGCATCAGCTTGAAATAGTTTGTACAGTAGATCTTTCCTATGTCAGCTTCTTTCGACCAGAACAGGCTAGGGAAAGGTCACATAGGCATTTAACCAGCAGACCAGGGGATGGAGGGCAGTCATTTCTTCAGCCAGAACCAGAACTTTACCTGTATCTGGTAAGAGAAATCAATGTTTTTCATAATTAGGAGCCTAACTTATACTTAGGGAAAAAAATGGTAGAAATACATTTTAAGAATTAAATTAAGAACATATTTAAGAAAATAAAAAGTTTCCTGCATGCCTTTTCAAATAAGCTATTAATGTAGCACTCAGGCTCAACCCGGTGATGCTTATAACTGGGACATAAGATGCCCTTTGGCAAGCTATATGACAAATGGTAATGTTGACTTCCTATCATCTTAACCAAAATACAGCCCATTAATTCAGTACCAACAGTAGGCAGCTGTTACTATAGTCATTTCCCTGCACAGACAACTTTATTTTGTAAAAGCAGGTGGCTCGTAAGTCTGGGGGCATTTAGTTGGAAAACATCTGGGCAGCACCAGGGAAAGCTTCCCTCCCATCCTCATCTACTAGGATACTGCACCAGAGCCAGACACAGCAATCTGACAGTGGGAGATTCAGCTTTCAAAATCCAGGCTGTTTGCTGACATTGCCCAATGGCATGCTACTGCAACAGCTCTCCTAGGCAGCAAACACAAACGGGAACAAAAGCATGTGGGACGTGAGATAGAAATGATCTCCTGACACTGCCTATTTACACTGGATATTTGTGAACTAGAGGCACAAAAAATAAATCTTCAATTAATGGGAAAATTAAATCTTTCCTCTTCCAGGCTTGCAAACCCTGCTGAACTACTTTCAAAGGAATCTGGATCAGTTATTAGATCTTACTTCATACTATGTGTTACATCATAAAATCACTCACATGAAAGCATCGCTCCTGCAAACTTTTCTCAGATT
This sequence comes from Tauraco erythrolophus, assembly GCF_009769465.1. Taxonomy (NCBI): domain Eukaryota; kingdom Metazoa; phylum Chordata; class Aves; order Musophagiformes; family Musophagidae; genus Tauraco; species Tauraco erythrolophus. The sequence continues at coordinate 35,418,449 of NC_141470.1, read as the reverse complement.
ACAGCCCATTTAGTGAATCTCTACAGACACAGAAAGACTTTTCGGGAGGAATGAGTATTATGAACAATGTTTATAGACAAACTTCACATTTACCTTCCTGTGAGCAAAACAAAGGGCTACAAGCTGTTACCATCCTTCTTTTCAGTATAAACTCATTGGCTTATGGTACGGACTTTGTAATTCTTTCTCAGAGGCACTGTCAAAATGTTGCACAACAGCAAACAAATGACTCAATTCATTATGACCAGTACATTCTGAAGCCGATTTTAATTTTAACCCTCCAGAATTATCCAGGGGGCGTGCGCACAAAGACTATAAAAACCAAAGTGCATGCTTCTGTTTCATATTAATTTGAAATTAAGCTAGCAAGGTTCCCACTACAGAGACTGAGACTTCAGCAGCCTAGTTCAAACATAACCTTCTTGCTTGAAAGTTCATTGCACAGTGTCTAATTCTCTTTAAACTGAATATGTATTTGCTGGAAGAAATCTCCTATTAGATACAGATATTTGATGGCTCAATAGGTTTCTGCCATTTCTAAAATTTCACTTCCTAAAAGGCACGTTCATGTCTCAAATTGCCACCCTGCCTTTTGGAATTTTGAAAAGTCTAGTTTAAGACAAAGTTTCTGTATCTTTACCTATTTAAAAGGCTTCAGCTTATACAACAGCAACACACAAACCCAAAGCCAATTGCTACCTCAGGTCTGTAGCCTGAAGCTGTTCCTTGCATAAAGCACATCAGGAAATTTTTTTTCTGATCCCAAATTGAAGTCACCTCATTTCCCTTTGATAACCTTTTATAACTTTAATCTCTGATGAAATCCAGTGCGCTTGACCTGAAGAGGTCTCCAAAAACGTCATTATCAGGTGTTGGGAAACATTTGCATTGTGTCTTGCATCAGAGATGAGACAAAGGTGCAGCTATTGTGGTCTGCCACTTCACCAAACCCTGCACAAGTTCTAATTCCCTTCAAATAAGCTTAACCCAGAAACAGTTCCCAATAGCAAGAACACAAGTAGGCACTTACAGCCATAGGAAGTCACAATACCAAAACAGCTCTCCTCAAAAACCACCATCTTGTGCTTTAGATTGTTACAGAAGTAAGCAGTTATTGTATTAGTTAGACAGGTAACACTTGAGAGGAAGGGAGAGCAGAATCTATCAGAGACTACTGAAGTTCTCTCCTTCTCTCTTACCAGCTGAAAAAAATAACATCAGACCAGTTTACTTCTCCATATTCAGATGAAAGTTGGGGTTTTTTTTTTGTATTTGACTTCAGTGCCTCATTCCCTGCTTTTCACCAGGTGGTTTTACAATGGAAGTTTCCATGTTCCATACAAAAATAACCCTCTACACCATATTCACATGAGCACATACCTGTTACAGTTATCTTGGTCCTGTGAGTCCACAGTGACAGGCAGGATTAAAGTTTCAAATGAGAAAATAGTAACAGATTCTGTGCACCATAAAGCAGACCAGAACCCAACTCATTACCTAAATTTTCCCTCTGTTATCTCCCTTTGTGCCCCTCCCCAGTTAACTCCTCTCCTTCAGCATCATTCATGGTAAAAAAGTAAACTGGTATGTGATCTGAACTCAATCCAATCCAGAGATAATTTTATGGGTGCAGAAATTCAACTCAGTCATGGATTAAAACTAATTTTATAATATGGAAGTATCAAGGATGAAGGAGATCACCATAAAACCAAAGAAATACAAAACCTCCAGGTGCTCTGTTTTTTGGTCCTTGAATCTAATATCCCTTTATCGAAAGATTAGGAAGAAATAATCAATTCAGATTTCCTGATCTGCATCAACAGAGCTTAATTTTTTAGATGTATTTAAACTCAATTGATATGAGGAACAATTACAATTAAAACACTGAGTGAACTTTATCCCAAATTAACAAAAAGTTTCTTTTAAAGCCAACTTCATGCATAATGTACAACCTGGAATATGCACCAGCCAAATGGGAGAGGAAAAAACAAACTAACACCAAACGAAGCAAAACCAAGCAGATGGTGTCCTACATCAGCGTGGGGAAGAGAAGAGAATCAGAACTGACTTACTGCAAGTAATGCTCCGACTCCATGTACTTTCACTGTTGGCATTTTTCTAGTAACTTCTAAGGCTAGTTGTAATCACGCAAATATCAAAGAGTACAACATTCAAAAGGATAAACCATAACTGCTGCCAGAGCACACTCTCCCACTTCTAGGAGCTTAGCTTCCCGTGCTCTCAAGATGAGCTTGCTGATGAGTGCTGTTGTGAAGAGGCAACCTAGAAAAAGCCTCAGTGGTAGCCTACCCAAAACAGCTCTCTTCCAAAGCCTCAGCAGGGCTCCTTCTGCCTGCCTGGTTATCAGAGTCAGCTCCTGGCTGCCTTCCCTCACAGAGTGGAGCAGCACCTGCCCTTGATGCATTCCGACAACTGGCGTAATTGCAGAAGCCAGTTACGACGAGTCCGTTTGACTCTGCTTTGATTTTTGTCAAACCGCTGGTCTTTGAAGCTAACCAATCGTGGCTAATCGACATTTGAGAGGTAAACAAGAACAACAGTCTCTTGGATCTTTATCCATCTTGGTATAAATAAAAAAAAAAAGAAGTCATTTATTCTAGTTCTGGAAATAAACTGCAGTACTACATAAGTATGTTATACCAATACTACTAAAAAGTAGCGTTTTGTGCATTCTTGTGCCTAAGGAAAACTAAGGAAAAAGAAGAGGATTGCCCTTTATCTGTTCTGTTTCAGGGAAAAAAGGGGAGGAGGGTGTGCCTGAGTAAAAAAAGCACATTCCCATTTCTGCTTTGTAGGGCAGAAGACTTAGCTGTTAGTCTAACATCTTTGTGCTATATCCTAACTGATTTTTTCCTGAGAATGTTCCCAGTGAATTAATACTTAGGTTTAACAGTACTGACAGCAGATGTGATCAGAAAGAAACCGTGAACTGTAGCATCCCTCATCTCAATGATGCAGAGATTTAACGAAATAACATGCTGCTTAAAACGACAGTAGTTATTTAAAATTTTGTCTGTCTCCTAGACAGCTCTCAACTCAACAACTCTCTCAACTTTATCAACAGCAGAAAATTCATAGATTTCTAGGTTGGAAAAGACCTTAGAGATCATCCAGTCCAACTGTCCCTAATCTCCCATTAAACCGTATCCTTAGTTCATCCACCCTTTTCTTAAACACATTCAGGGATGGGGACTCAACCACCTCCCTGGGCAGCCTATTCCAGTGGCTAACAACCCTTTCAGAGAAGGAATTCTTTCAAACATCCAACCTGAACCTCCCCTGACTAAGCTTATACCCATTTCCTCTTGTCCTATCACCCATCACTAATGTAAAGAGCCCTTCCCCCACCTCCCCACCATCCCTTCTCAAATATTTACAGGCCGTAATCAGGTCTCCCCTCAGCCTCCTCTTCTCCAGGCTAAACAGCCCCAACTCCCTCAGCTGCTCCCCATAAGTTTTATTTTCCAGCCCCCTGACCAGTTCAGTTGCCCTTCTCTGGACCCGCTCCAGGAGCTCAATATCTCTCTTAAAGCGAGGGGCCCAAAACTGGACACAATATTCCAGGTGCAGCCTCACTAGTGCCGAGTACAGGGGTAGGATCACTTCCCTATTCCTGCTGGTCACACTATTCTTGATACACGCCAGTATCCCATTGGCCTTCTTGGCCACCTGGGCACACTGCTGGCTCATATCAAGCCGGTAGTCAACCAACACCCCCAGGTCCTTCTCCGCCAGGCAGCTCTCCAGCCACTCTTCGCCAAGCCTGTAGCGATGCTTGGGGTTTTTATACCCCAAGTGAAGGACTCTGCACTTGGCCTTATTAAAGCTCATGCCATTGGCCTCAGCCCAACGATCCAGTCTGTTCAAATCCCTCTGAAGGGCCTCCCTACCCTCGAGCAGATCGACACAGCCTCCCAGCTTGGTGTCGTCCGCAAACTTACTGAGGGTACATTCAATCCCCTCATCCAGGTCATTGATAAAGATGTTAAACAGAACTGGACCCAGCACTGAGCCCTGAGGAACCCCACCGGTGACCAGCCTCCAGCCGGATTTAGCCCCATTTACCACCACTCTTTGGGCCCGGCCATCCAGCCAGTTTTTAACCCAAAGGAGGGTGTGCCTATCCAGGCCAGCAGTTACCAGTTTCTGGTAAATGTGAAGAAAGAAGCTAAAAGAGACAGATCTTGATGTTATCTATACAACAAATTTAGACTGTACTGGAATTCTACAAATTAGAGATATTTGACTGGCTCTACTAAACTAGACAGTCTTAAACACTGAGCTTTGAAGAGAAACAACTGAGATAAGAGCTACTGCAAAGCTAAACTAGATTCTAACCCACGAGTACTGAATTCCTGACAGATCTGTTTCTAACACAAACAGATCTTTTTCAAACTACAGTCTGTAAATCCAATCTGAATTCAAATATAGGGCAAGCAGAATGGTACAGTTTATTAAAGTCTTCAGGGATATAGGCGACTCCCTAAACATATATTTACTGGATGGGCTTATGAAAATGATTTTCCTGACACCACAGGTGTAACTCTCACTGGTCCACATCTACTGAACACCAGTACTTCATTATGCATACCTTGGTGCATAATTGAAAAACTATTTATCTTCCTCTTAAACTCTTCATTCAAGATTTAGGTAGAAAAAGGGGAGATACATGTAGAAGAAGCTGCTTCATGATTTATTATCAAGACTGAAACTACCCATGTGAGCAACACTGGTGCAAAACCAAAGTTGAATTGCTCTTTTTGACAGCAGATGTCAGTAGGAGTCGAATGGTTTTAGGTAAAGCAGAAGCATGTTTCCAGTCACACGGGGATTAGCAGCTCTGTTCCTCTTTTTGAGGAGGCTACTCCTTCCTGAGTCACTACACTGACCTCCTGAATCCTATTACTGAAGAGCTTTGTTCCAGGCAAACAAAAGACTAGTAATATGATGGTCATTCTCTTTGACAAGCCTGGCTCTACTTCTGTCTGTAAGCTATGTGTCTCTGCAGTCCACTAACTTGTCAAATCAGCAACTTGGATCCAAGCTTTGTTTATCAATTCTAGAGTAATCCAAACCCAAGTTTGACTAAACTCAGCAACCCAGCCACATGCAGCTCTAAGTAAAGGAGAGGGAAAAAAAAAAAATAAAGTTGACAACAGTCAACATACAAGAATGAATACTTGGGAAGAAATTTTATACTGAAGTTGTTCCCATTTTAGCAACAGCAGAGGTGCTCTAAGTCATCTCAAGGGCTACAGTAAAACAAGTTACCTATTACTTATAAAAATCTGAGAACAGTCCTTCTCTCCTTCAAGTAAGAGGACTAGGCAACACTCTCAATTTAAATTTGATCCGATTCTCTGCTTAATCTGCAGCAAACAGGAGAGGTCCAAGAAATTATCACTTTGAAGAACTTTGTATTTTGCATCCTCTATAGCTTAGGCCAAGTGCCTGTGTCACCTATCTTCCCCACTCCTGCCAACTAAAAGTCCAAGAGCCTCTACATATTGCACCCGTTTCTCTTTACTGCCAGAACAATATAAAACCCTGCAAGCTTTGTACCCTCTCCTCCCCCATGCCAGAGAGTTATGAGTCTCTGTTTTCATATAGCACCTTTACTTCTTTGGCAAGATGGAAGAGTCCTTTAAGGTGTTAATATTTTAGTTTCCCTTAGGAGAAGGAGCAAAGCCAAAAGACAAACATCACCAAGGTGAATAAAAAGCCCCACATGCTTAGTCAGTTATATTTTAAATTATTCCCTGCTACAGACTTGCACGCATTGCTTTTGGCTTGGGAGTGGGACACCTGCCTACATTAACTCTCCTCCCAAGTACACCTCGGAGCTACTACCAACATGTAACAGTGTTCTCTCTGCTTCTAACAAGGGGATAAGAGTCAGGTTAATTCATCTCTGACAGTCTGGTACAGACTAGCAACACCATCCGCCTCTGAGCCCCCTCCTCATATTTCAGCCTAAGCACAAACAAGCTGTTCATAGGCAGTCATCATTTTAGGCAGCCAAGAACTTATCATACCATGTAGGTATAGTCACAGCCTCTTCCAAGGGAGGGATCCTCCCAAAAAATAGAAAATGGAGTAGCAGCTCAGGACACTGCAACAGAACTATAGAAAAAAAACAGAATTTAGGATAGGGTGAAAGAAAATAAAATTCCCTCCCAAAGATACCAGCCAGTGAAAGCAAAATGCAAAACAGCACAAAAAGGAGGAAACAAAGGTCTAATGTTCTCTCTCTCTGATGTGGCTGGAGCACTACCAACGGAAGTCATTCAATCAGGCATACACACATATGAAAAGACATTTGGTTGCTTGATATTCAAAGTAAAAAGTATATACACATAAGACTAAAACAAACAAATGCAGTGCATGCATCTTGCTACTGGAATGCTACATTTTAGAGGGGACTTCAGAGCATTTTCATTTATGCAGGTCGAATTGAATTTGAATATATAAATAGAAAATGAATAAATCAAACTTTACAATTTCAGGCAAACAGAAGACTCTGATCATCAGAAATCTCTTCCACTTGAAACAAGCAAGGGCAATTTTATACAAGAGTTACTGTTAATATGGAGTTTTCGTTACAGGACCACTGCCTCCTTCCCCCATCTATACTTCCTTAGATTGCCCAGAATCCACCCTCGTTCCACTACTGGGAAGCATCCTTCCACAGCTGCCCTCATGCCTGGTTCCAAGCTTGTAACAACAAGGAAAATCATGTTTATAACACTCCTTCACATCCCAGTGGGGAACAGGGGCATGCAACAGCAACAACAAACACTCCTCCATGCACACACAGACCCAATGGACACAAATACTTCAGAAGTAGCCAATACAGATGGGAGAATGCAAGCCCCGTATCTTAGATAAATGTTATTTCTTTTTAAAGGAGAAACCTGGTCTGCTGCAGTATTATTGACTTGCTCCTGGAAAACAAGTAACAAGGTCCTATGAAAATGATTAATTCTTTTAACATAACAGATAAATAGAATATCCAAGTTAATAACGAGATTAAAACTGTTGCTCTGTTGTCACCTTCAATGTATGAGAAGAAAATTCGTAGTATTAGAAAGACAAAGAAGAAACAGCTGAAGCTTTACTGCCAGTTCAGTGCCCTGCAAGGGTCCAAGCAATGGCACTGTTATCACAGTTCTACAAGCAAAGATATCCCGCCAGCCCAGGAAAGAGAAATAAACAGCCCACACACAAACCCAATTGTTCAGTTTCTATGAACAACAAACGTGCACAATATAAAAGGCTACATGTTAGTGTCCTCCTCAATATGCCACCCTACCCCCAAGCAGATTGTCTTTGCAAGATAAACAACTCCTCCGTATATGCTGGAGACTGTCATTGTTTCCGGATGGGCCTTCACAGCAGAACCTGTTACAACCCATGTGCCATCTGAACCTGTTGGTAAGAGCTGCAGAGATTTAAGTGGCAATAAACATCAACACTGACTGAAAAAACCCTACCCCCGTGGAAGAATATGTCAGCAACAGGGAACTTCTGAAACTGCAGGAGGAAGATATCCCAGAGTTTTTAAAAATTGTAAGGGAACAGCAAAAAAATATCTCCATGTGCATTATTGATTAATGAGTAAACAGCCCATAAGCAACTAAACAGTGAAAGTATTTTTCACTTTCCTCTTATTTTTTAGTGTAACTTGCTTCATTTCTATCTCCACAACTTTTTGCCACTGGAATCCAAAAAAGGCTTGTATTCTCCTTTCTTTCTACCTTCTCCAAGTTCTATTGGAGTGAGCTTGTGTCATGCAAATAAGTTTTTCTAGGTTTTTGTTTGGTTGTTTTGGGTTATTTTTTTTGTGCGCCTTTTTTTGTTTGGTTTGGGTTTTTGCAAAAGAATGCCTACAAAATTGAAGTATTACATCTGAACTACTAGAATGAGAACCCCAAGCCTTCCAGTATAAAATTCTGTCATAAATATAAAAATAAAGTGCTGCCTACAGTCTTGTCTATAATAACATCCTCCTTTCAAACCTGGTAACTTGTTAGTTTTAAATAAACTCTAAGCTCTGTTAACATCCAGACTTGCTTTTATTCCAGTATATAAGACCTCTTTTAGACACCCTCTTCTATGTTTGTGGAGGTTATAGATCATGCTCACCAGAATTCAAATATTGACAAAGGATGGCATATGTCTCAACTTGGCACAAAACAAGACAGGAAAAGAATGTCTACTCATTTGATTGCAAATTGGGACTTTTCAGCTTGTGAATCATAACATGTGCAGGATAAGCCTACAGGGCTGCACGGAACAATAGCCTCTGCATTAAAGAGGTAGTATAATTCAGAATAAAATTGCTAGAGGATTATTAAGCAACTATTTTTCATCTGCATGCATTGAAAATCCAGTAACACTAACCACACATAAAGCAGATACCATAGCTCTTTCTGTGGTCGACCCCTGCAACCCATCCCCATCACACAGTCTTCAGTCACACTTTTTAGATTAAAGGTTCTCCAAAACAAAGCTCAGCTTTACAAGTTTCAATCCCTCACGCCCTATTTCTACTAACTGTGATATGGTTTTCTGCAGGACTCAGCTTGTAGAAGCAATAGGCAGAAGAAGCTGAAACGCAAGAAAGTGCATGGATTTTCTTGAATAACAGCAGTGATAACAGTGAAAAGGCCAGAAACTTTCCATTCACACACTGCTATTTGCAAGTGCTTTCGAAGCAAAACTTCAGGTGAGACCTTATACACAAATCTGAGGATTTCTCCAGAAAGTTCTGAATTCCATCACCCGAAAGCATTCAAGTATTTTAGGAACAAGCTAAGTAGCTGGTAATGAACATGGAAAAAGCAAACACACGATGTAAGAAATCGAGGAACGTGGTCAAGGGTATTACTTGACTGCACACACCGAGTGCACGTAACGCTTTACACGGCCTCACGCTTCTCCACCTTTTCTGAAGGCAACACGGGAACAGCACACGCTCCATAGGCCACCGAGGCGCTCGGTGCGCCAACACAGAGGATACAGGGGTACACCCGGCCGGTTCTGGGCAGCCGGAGAACACGGCGGCCGGTGAGCCGGGCGGCTGCAGCCTCTCTTTGTTCCCGGCAGCCCCACGAGGGCCCCGGAGCGGCTGCGGGCGCCTTGGGATGCCTCCCGCGCAGGAGCGGCAGAGCGGCACGCACGAGCCGGTCTGCGACAAGTCTCTCTCCCGATACCGCAGAAACGCGGCGGGCATCGCGTTCCCCCGGGCACCGGTGGCTCGGGGGCATTTCGGCTTTCGCGATTCACCGAAAGGAACCGCTTCTGCCCCACCTCCCCGGGCTCGCAGCAGGCGGCCGAGTCACGCTTCACCGAAACGAGCTGTGGAGGGGATGCCTGCCAGGGGAGGAGGAAGATGAGGGCAGCTCCGCAGTGCCTCCCCGCCCCCACCGCGCGAAGCCCCCCGACGCCGCTCCGTGCCTTACCGAGCCCGGCCAGCCGCTCCACCAGCCCCGCGGCGCGGAGGGTAGCAGGGCCATGATCCACTCCCCGCCGTTTCTGCGGGACAAAGAGAAGGGGGATGCGTTAGCCGGCGCTGCCCGCGGGCAGGTACGCGAGCCCCGCCGAGGGAAGGGAAGGGGAGCCGAGCGGCCGCGGCACCCGCCTGCCCCCTCAGCGGGGCGAAGGGCGCCTCTGCCCCCCGCCTCGCGCCTCGGCCGCGATGCTCACCTGCCCCCTGGAGAACGGGGCTCCCACCAGCGCCACAGAGTGCGCCTGCTTGGGCAGCTGGAGCCCCGCGTCCACCTGCTTGCGCAGGAGCCGGGCGAAGCTGCTGCGCAGGGCCATGATACAAGCGCCGCGGAGCCGCCGAGCGACGCCCGCCGCCGCACCGCTCCTTTTAACGAGCTCCAGCCCCGCGCCCGCCGCCGCCCGGAGCCGGGCCCCCGCCTCCCGCCCTCCACACCCCCGCGCCGCCCGGCCAACGGCAGCGCGCGCGCCCGGAGGTGTGTCCCGCTCCCCCCCCTCCCCCCCGGGAGCACGCGGCTCAGCGCGCGACCGCCTGCGGGGAGGGAGGGGGGAAGGGAAGCGCCCAGCAGAGCGGGGCGGCCACCGCCCCGCCCCGCCCCCGGGGCTCCCCTCCCGGCCCGCACCTCCCGGCCCGCACCTCCCGCGGACTAGCGCCGCGCCCGGTCCTCCTCCTCCTCGCCGGGGTTTTTCCACTTCCAACCGCCGCCTCCCCGCGAGGACCCTGTGCCGCCGCACCGCGTAGCACCCGGTGGCGGGCAGGGCTGCCGGGCCCCCCCGGGGCGGCGGGCTGCGTTCCCTTCACGGCCTTCTCCAGGCGGTCCCCCGGGGCAGGTGCCGCACCGGCTCTCCTCGCCCTGCCGAGAAGACGGGCACGAAGCATCGGCCAGGCGCGGGGCTGGGGGCAGCAGCACCGCACGCGCCGCTGGCTGGCAGAGGTCCCAGGGAATACTCCTTCCCTTGGTACTGCCCCTTCGGCCACCGCGAGAGACCAGGCCCCGGGGGGATGGATCTGAGCGTGAAATGGGGGAACTTGTAACTGTCCCGGGGGCAACCACGCAGGGGGACAGCAGTAGTACCCGCACACCACCTCAGCCATGCTCCCCGGCTGGCCACACCGAGCTCCTGAGAGCCACCTGGCAGGAATGCTACTCCCTGGCTTTACTGAAGAAAAACTGGGATGACTTGACGCTCTTCACCTGACAACCTTAATAAAAGCATTAAAAAAGCCACCTCTCCAGCAGCTGCCTCAAATGTCTGATCTCGGGATGTTTTGGCCTGAGACAATTCACAAGTTCTGAAAGCTCTCACTGTTCCTGTTCATGGCACATCCGAAGAATTACAGATTAAGAAATTATTTAAAAACTCGTGAGCGGTCCCATCTTTCCCTTCTGTGCAAGGCAACGTAACTCCTGCTCTCAAATGTGCAACCTTACACACACGCTTGAAAGAAAGGCTGGAGGTGTTCATGAGAAGACAGATGACAGGGCACAAACATGGTTAAACTGGGACTTGCCAGTGACGTGAAAAAAAAAATCCACGTCTGCTTTTGCTTTTTCCTTTTAAGATTTCTAAGTCCTCTCCTTGCCTCCTTGTTAATGTGAATTACCACTACTGCTCCTCCAGGGGCTCATGCTTCTTTTCCCTCCTGTCACTGACCTTCCCTCTCTTCACATTGCTTTTTCTTCTTCTACACCCTACTCCAAGTTTTCTTTCCCCTTCGCCCTGTCCCCATCTCCTATGCTGTCATACCAGAGCTCCTATTTATTTACCTCAGCTCTTCTCACCTGCCATTTGCAAACATCTCCTCCTTTAAAAAAAAAAACCCTGTAACTGTGGTTTCAAATTTTTTTTCCCCACTTTCACCTTATCTATAAGCTTCTTTCACCCTCTTTGTAACTTCAACACTTTCTCCTCTATTTCTGCAGTTCCATCATGTGCCCTTGTTTTTTATCTCTAGGCCGGCTCACCTTTTCTCTTCAGAGCTCCAGCCCATCCCTCACCTCAGCTCTTGAGTCACAGTGAGATCCTGGACGTACTGCACGAGTCTTCCACTAGTGCCAACCGTCGCCCACTCCTCTAGCCTGAGCAAGGATCTTGGTAGTGATTCTTCAAGACCCCTTGTTTTTTCACGTCCAATAAAGATTCCTTTGCTGCCCTTACGAAAACAAGTTTACAAGTTTAGTATCCACCCAGGAGCTCTGAAGATACCGTGAATGAAATAAATTGCTCACAGAAAGATAGTAATTAAAGCTAATGGGCACACTGGAGGATTAGGGGGGAAACAAATAAAAACGGCAAAGAAGTTAAGATGATGCTTGGGAAATTGCAGACCTGTATCTTTGTGTTCCTGCCAGACAAGTCATAAGAAGTAATAAAGAGAACACAATACAAAGACTCATTAAGGCCCTGTACACAAAGCCAAGTCTCGAATTTATTACGTACTTAGACGGCAAGGAACCAGAAAATGCCACTTTGAAAAAAAAAATTACTGAAAAAACCGAAACAGGATAGTACAGGATGTAAAAAAGGATGTATTTATGTAATAAAAAGGATGAAGGATGTATATGTAGGATGGAAGGATGTATAAAGGATGCATTTATGTAACAGGAATTAGTAAAGACAAACGGGGAAAAAAAACCCTGTCTTTTTTCATCATGGCAAGAGACACACACAACACTAAAACCAATGTCGTTTAAAACTGTTATTAAAAACCAGAGGAAGCAAGCAGCGAATTATCAACATTTGCAAACCGCAGAAGCTCCTGAAGCCGATGAGGATTAAGGAAAGACGCCTGGAGAGGTTTAACCAAGCGAGACGATCCAGCAGCACCTCCCCCGGGACAGAGCGGGGGGGCCCGGGCGCGGCGGGGCGGGCACGCCGCGGCTGCACGCTCCCTGCACGGGAGGCTGCCGGGCAGACGCCGTTTGGCAGGGAGAGCCAGCCGGGAAGAGCCTCCCGAGCTCGCCTCAGCCAGGGCTCCTCCCGCACGGCCCCGCTACGCCGCGGGCGCGCCGGGCCGGCGCCCGCACTGCCGCCCCCCCGCCCCGCCGCGGAGCCGGGCCCGGGGCGGCCTGGCGGGGCCCGCGGAGCGGGAGGCCCCGCAGAAGCAGCCCCGCCCGTCACCCCGAGGCCGCGGCGACGGCTCCGCGCCCCGGGACGCGCAGGACACCCGCCGCGCCGGGCCGGGCCGGGCCGGGCCGCATCGCCCACCCCTTCCCGCGGCGAGCGAGGCGCCGGAAGCGTGTGGTCGGGCCGTACCATCGAGCCGGGCGGGCCGCTCTAGGCTGCTTCCCGGTGGTTCCGGCGGGGCGGCATGGAGGAGCGGGCGTACCGCTCGGCCTCGGGGGCGCCCATCGCGCTGCGGCGCCGCCAGCACAGCGCGTCCTGCCGGGAGCTGGTGGTGTGCTGCCCCCGCCTGCAGCTGCGCTCGCTCAGCGCCGTCAGCTCCGCCGCCTGGCTGGCGGCCTACGGGCTCTTCGTGCTCAGCGAGGTACCGACCGCCCCCCGCGCCGCCGCGCAGCACCGGCTCGCCCTGCCCGCCGCCCCTCGCGGTGACCCGGGCGCTCCGCCCGGAGCCAGCTGTGCCCCTGAGCCCGTGTCCCGCCGAGGTGCTGGAGCGTACTCGGGGGCTGTGGTTTGCAGGGAGGGGCTCGGTGGCAGCGTGTGTCCCCAGAGCCCGTCGGCCTGCAGGGAGCCTTTGCCGAGCTGCTCGGAGGACGTGGGCAAGGCAGGCCGCACAGGGTGGTCTCCGCGTACTCTGCGCCTCCTCCTCCGTGGGGGAACGCCGAGGAGGTAGATGGGGATGAGTACGTGGTGACAAAAAGAGAGTTGTGCTGGCCGCAGGCTGCGACCCGGCTGCTCTGGATGCCTGCTCTGCTCCTTGGATGCCTCCGTTGGTAGGGATCCACCCTGCCTCTTGCCAGGTAGGGTGGATGTACGGACGGGTGTTGACTGATTCCCAGCGCGTTCTTGTGAGTCTAAATAAAAAGATGGTTACTTGGAGAGATGAGTTGCGGGAATCAGGAATAAAGGACGCGTTGAAGAAGATGAGTGATTCCTGATCCTCAGAGGGGTTTCCCTGAGTGACTCAGAGAGCACTGCACTGCGAATGTCATCTACTCACTCATGTTTCACAGCCAAGGCAGAAAGACCTTGGCAATACAGGTTTCAAAAGGTGCTGATAAATCCAAAAGTGTTAGTTTAGATACCGGATCTTTGACCCATATTTGCAAGGAAGGGTCCAGACCAGTTATCTCCAGATTAAAGTCAATAGCTTGACCGGAGAAGCTGGTCACTGTGACCAATGCTATGACTGTTGCACTTACATTTTTTTAATAATCTTTCCCAAGGAATGAAGACAGAGATTGCGACGTGAGGCAGTTCGCAGGTTTCCGATATGAAAAGATGGTTTGTGTTCCTCCAGGTGGAAGGGAAGCTGTATTTGAGTTTTATTTGTTACAAAAGCATACACTCCAGCCAGTGGTTACCATCCACTGTCTTCCTGCTTGGTTTTACACGTGCTCATGCAGTTCATACAGAAGTGACTGCAATCCTTCCTTTCTGCCAGGAAAGTAGATCTGAAAGTCTCTCTCTTTGTAGATTTCAGTGTCTAATTCCTTACTGGCTTTTTTGCCATAATAACAAACCTGGAGAAGTCCTGTATCCTTTCCGCTTGAATGTGGCCATGTTGTCTTTACCTCACACGGTGGTACAGCCCCAGCTTGAGTGGTAGGGCCGTGTAGTTCTGGTCCTTTAGGAAGTGTCAGTTATAACTTTGATTCATGGGTATGCAGCCTGGAACTCTCTAAAACATGTCCCAGAAATAGGTTGTAGGTTGCGGACCTTTAGGATTTGTTACCAGGTCTTCAGATGACTTACTGTTGACTATAGTTTCATCATTTTTATATTATTTTATGTAACAGCAATCCCAAGGTTGCAGTATGCAAAAGACGTTTGTCCTCAGGCAAAGCACAGGAGAAAGCAAATGTTCTCTAGGTTGATATTTAAGGCAGGAAGAGAGAGACAAGGTTTGAATGAGTTTAGACTTGCAGATGGTAAGAAGAAAACCACTAGGCCAGTGGTTTTTCCTAAAAGACTTTTCTTCCCCTCTGAGACTCCACCCTCAGTTTTAGTAAACATTTCACAACACTTCTGGTGTCAGTGACATCATCTCTATAGACATCACAGCCCAAGTTACAGAAGGCAAAGGCTGGGAGTGGGAGAATGAAGAATTGCCCACTGTAGGAGAAGATCAGGTTCGAGACCATCTAAGGAACCTGAAGGTGGACAAGTCCATGGGACCTGATGAGGTGCATCCGCAGGTCCTGAGGGAACTGGCAGATGAAGTTGCTAAGCCACTATCCATATTTGAGAAGTTGTGGCAGTCTGGTGAAGTTCCCACTGACTGGAAAAGGGGAAACATAGCCGCCATCTTTAAAAAGGGAGAAAAAGAAAGACCCAGGGAACTACAGGCCAGTCAGTCTCACTTCTGTGCCCGGCAAGATCATGGAGCAGATCCTCCTGGCCACTATGCTAAGGCACATAGAAAATAAGGAGGTGATTGGTGACAGCCAACATGGCTTCACTGAGGGCAAATCCTGCCTGACTAATTTGGTGGCCTTCTATTATGAGGTTACAGCATTGATAGATGAGGGAAGAGCAACTGACATCATCTACCTGGATTTATCCAAAGCATTTGATACTGTCCCACATGACATCCTTGTCTTTAAACTGGAGATATGGATTTGACGGATGGACCACTCGGTGGATAAGGAATTGGCTGGATGGTCGCACTCAAAGAGTTGTGGTCAACGGTTCAATGTCCAAGTGGAGGCCAGTGACGAGTGGTGCTCCTCAGGGGTCAGTACTGGGACCACTGCTATTTAACATCTTTGTTGGAGACATGGACGGTGGGCTCAAGTGCACCCTCAGCAAGTTTGCAGATGACACCAAGTTGTGTGGTGTTGCGGACACGCTGGAGAGAAGGGATGCCATCCAGAGGGACCTTGACAGGCTGGAGAGATGGGTCTAATGAAGTTCAACAAGGGCAAGTGCAAGGTCCTGCACGTGGGTTGGGGCAATCCCATGCACAAGTACAGGCTGGGCAGAAAATGGATTGAGAGCAGCCCTGAGGAAAAAGACTTGGGAGAGCTGGTGGATGAGAAGCTCAACAATAAGCCGGCAATGTGCGCTTGCAGCCCAGAAAGCCAACCGTGTCCTGGGCTGCATCCAAAGAAGCGTGGCCAGCAGGTCGAGGGAAGTGATTCTGCCCCTCTATTCTGCTCTTGTGAGACCCCACCTGGAATACTGCATTCAGCTCTGGAGTCCCCAACACAAGAAGGACATGGAGCTGCTGGAGCGGGTCCAGAGGAGGGCCACAAAGATATCTGAGGGCTGGAGCACGTCACCTATGAAGACAGGCCGAGAGAGTTGGGGCTTTTCAGCCTGGAGAAGAGAAGGCTCCGGTGTGATCTTATAGCAGCCTTCCAGCACTTAAAGGGGGCCTATAGGAAAGCTGGAGAGGGACTTTTTACAAGGATGTGTAGTGATAGGACAAGGGGCAATGGCTTTAAACTGAAAGAGGGCAAATTTCGATTAGATAGAAGGAAGAAATTTTTCACTCAGAGGGTGGTGAGGTACTGGAACAGGTTGCCCAGAGAAGTTGTAGATGCCCCATGCCTGGAAGTGTTCAAGGCTGGTTTGGATGTGGCTTTGGGCAGCCTGGTGTAGTGGAGGGTTTCCCTGCCCATGGCAGGGGGGTTGGACCTAGATGATCTTTGAGGTCCCTTCCAACCCAAACCATTCTATGATTCTATGATTTGTATAATACACTGTCACTGATGTAACTAGCAGGTTTTGGTTGAGGTTTTTACAACGAAATAGAATTTTATTGCAGTTTTGAGTTTCAGCTCCCAATTCTTTCAGACCATACTGTGAAGACTGATTTAAATCTCGTTACACATATATCAGCCAGCCAGGAGAATAAAAGGTTTCCACTTAAGTAAAATTGCATTGGAACTGTAGCTTTAATATTATAATTTACTGTGCAATGTTACTTTGTCTAAAGCCATGTTCAAGTAATTGTAAGACCACAGCTTTGTCTTTGCTTGGCTTGTGTTACAGAATAGTATGGTGCTTTCTGCTGCGATCTTCATCACACTGATTGGCCTGATCATATACCTGCACTTCGTGAAAATTGACCACGAATCCCTGTTGGTCATTGGCTCACTTGGCATTCAGGTGACTTCATCCTATGCTTCAGGGAAAGAGAGCACAACCTTCATTGAGATGGGTGACGTGAAGGATGTGGTTATCAATGAAGCCATCCATATGGTAATCATACACCGTCTTTCTTCTTGTGTATCTGTGGGCACACTCACATCCAGTCTATTTTCAGGAGCGTGATTTACCAGAGCAGTCAAACACAGCACCGTCCATAGTGATACTGACATCAGGAGCTTTGTTTCAGATTTCTCTCCTTATTCTCTCTTCTGTTCTCTCACCTTCAAAGGAGAACTTAAGCCAAACAAATAACCTCAAAAAGCCAAATCCATCCCTTAGATAATGCCACTGACATTGAGCTAGTGGTTTTAGTTCTCTATGTTTTACTGTTCTTACAAATCCTGATGCCAAACTCTGTTAAGTAGTCAAGACAGAGATAAGAACATAAACAACACAAGAGATTATTTTTCATATTTCTGGGCTTTTCTGCAAAGCTCCTGTAGAAAAGCAGACCTTACTCTTCTGGCATGTGTGTGTTCTTTTCAGATTAAAAATTTCATAGAAAAAAAACACTGGTAATTTTTTTTTTTTAATTGTGTGAAGGGAGGAAGGCTATAGATATAAGTTTGTAGACTTGACTGTGGCCTGCGGTCACTGGCCTTCAGCCCGTCGAGTTGAAACAGATCCTCTTTCTGTGATGGCTTCAGGCACTTTGCTAGCATTTTCAAACTCTGATGATTTTGTCTGTTTGTCTTGTAGCAAAAAGTTATCTACTACTTGTGCATCCTCCTCCAGGACCCTGGAGATCCTCAGGGAGTGTCTGAGGTTGTGCCACTCTTTCAGGTGAGTTCGTCTGGATGGTGGAGAAATCCAGATCTGTGGTCTGTCTGTGTGTGCCAATTGTCTGAGCTGTCTTTATTCCACTACAGGTAGCTGATTGCAGTTGCCTTTCCCTGACTGGGCCTTCAGGTTGGGTCTTACAGCATTGTAGAATGGGTGGTATTGGAAGTCTCACAGAACTGTCTACCAGGGATGTTTTTTTCATTCGTCCTCCATTCAAAGAACAGGGAGCTGTGTAAATCTGAACCCAACCAGGAGTTTGCATGAATGAAATCTTTGGCTCATGTAGGATACTGAGGACTCACACAGCTTTCTGTGTAGTCTCATGCTCAATGCTACATTCATAACTATAGCACTGTGCTGTAGTTGATTTTTCTCTGAGCTCTGTGTGTGAAAAGTGCCCATAAAAACCTCCTTGGCATTAGAATGACTTCCCTGTCTCGCCTGTTGACAAAGATCACAATACAAGCTGTGAGCAATTTGCTTAATGTATAATAACTTGCTTGCGTTACCAATGCCCTGTCTCCCCTTTCTCTTCTTTTGCTAACCTGTTCGTAATCCCGTTTTGGGGATGGATTTTATTTCTGCCTTTCCTTACCTGCCTAACACAGCAATGCCCTGATCCTTGGGTGGTGGTAAGCAGTACGGAGGTACCTTACATCTTAGACTGCGGATGTTTATAGCCCTCTCTGTCCTTCTTAATTCACCTGCTGCTGGTGACTATCAGATTGTAGTCCACATCCAGTTAGTCTTCAGCTAAATGCTTACAGGTATAAATAGACTATTCCATTGATACTTGCTGCTAACTCAGTCCCACAATTGTAAAGACATACACTAACAATAATATACATGAGGTGTTTCACACATAGCCAAGGGAGAAAAATGGATTTGCTGGAAGTCAAGTACTACTAAATTCCAGCTGCTCTCAGGAACATGGTTTTAGTTATACATGTTCCTTTCCAGTGTCAAAGAGGGGCTGCCTGGCATTTGTGTAGTTCCTTTTTTTTCCCTAGCTCAACTCTGAACAGTGTTATTTCCATGGGAATACCTTAGTATTGGAAGAGTTGACTCCACCAGCAAAGGAGGTACAGAAAGAGCTGTGTCAGTTTGCAATTCATCACCTGTCAGTAATTCTCACTTCAACGTGCAAGTTAGTATGTTACTTAGTTTTGAAGGAGCAGTAATTAGTAACTTTATTGCATCTCCACCATTGGGTTCCTCGTAAGTTATGTCAGCCTTCAAAACTACAATTTACCGTGTCACTGAGCCCAGGAGCACTCCTGCGCTGAATTGACCTATTGTTCTCTTAAGCAACACTTGCAAGGAGAGGCGTTTGATGGACTTTACACAGTAATGCTCCCTTTTGGGAGCTCAAAAGTCATGGGACCATAGGGACTGTGGGACTGGGAAACTTTCACCTCCTTGCTGGTTTTAATCTGCTCCAAGTTAGGAGTGATGGAAAATCATTATACTTTGACCACTGTTTGCTGTTTGTGTGAAATGAATTGATGTTTTCAGTTAACCTGCTGTTGTCCTTTTGTTGACAGTACTAGCAGAGGCCAAGGGCTAGGTGTCTAAATTCCCTGTCCTGAAGGTAGATTTTTCAAGGTAGAGGTCATGTAGGATGGTGGATTAGTGTATGGAAATGTGCTGTTTGGCAGGTGTCTAGAGGGAGTACAGCCTAATAGATAGGTTAGTGAATTGGAAGGTGGGGATTTTCTTCCATGCAGTCAATGTGCACTGTGAGCAGAGAAAGAGGAGGATTTCTGATTTGGTGAGAGACTCAGGCTAACTGCAGGATGGTGCTGCATGTTTTGACCTGACAGCTTTAGGGACTGGCATTTTTCATCCCAGAGCAGGTATGGCTTATGGAACGGCTTTACATTCCTATATCACCAGCTTACATCAAACACCTCCTGGAGTTTCATGGATTATTTCTCAGCGAACGTGTAAAAGAGAAATCTATTCTCCATTGATTTATGTGAGAAAGCTAATCAACTACAGATACCTTGTTGTTTCATTTCTTGTACGTGCCTGCTTCTGATAGTTAGCTTTGTGTCAGCTGTTTCCACATTCTTTTCTCTGCCTAACAAATCTCACTAGTGAGAAGTTAAAGCTTTCCAGCTCTTTTACAGCCAGTTCAGAGCCTCATTCTCTGTTGTTTGACTTGAATTCTAGAGCTCCAAGCCACGTCTGGACTGCTTGATAGAAGTGTACAAAAGTTGTCAAGAAATCCTGGAGCAGAGGAAGATGGCTCCACAACCAAGTGGTATAAAATAGTTAAAAAAAAAAAATCAAGGTAGCAAACTTGCAGCAGGACTTGGAGAGACACATGGAAAAGCAAGCAGGACTTCCCCATGACTTTTTGAAATTAGATGAGTAGAAAATGGTGCAGCAGTACAGTGCTGTTAGGGCTACAGGCCTGCACAGACTCACAGACTTGTTACAGAGCATGTCAGCTCAAGCACACAAGTGAACCTTGAAATCCTCTGCTATGACGACAGGTGAGAAGAACTTTTTGGAGTCAGACAGAAAAGGTTTTTCCTTTTCTCTCCAGAAAAGAATTATGGAGAAATAGAGCAAAGGGAGGCAAGAACATGTATCAAACATTTCCTGTTTTGTGGAGCTGAAAATTCTGATAAACTCACGATGTAACCTTGGCCAGACTGCCAAAAATGTATATTTTTTTTTCCGTTTCTATTTAACCCTTTGTTTGAAAAACCATATACCACTTTAATTACCAAAGCTGATGGGTGGGCTGGTCTGGTTAACTTCCTAATCCACAGGAGAATTTCATTTAAAAAATTAAAATATATTGTGCATAGAATCATAGAATGGTTAGGGTTGGAAGGGACCTCAAAGATCATCTAGTTCCGACCCCCCTGCCATGGGCATTATGTTTAATGAAATAAACATAGGAGAGGAGACCTTGGCCTCTTCAGGGATCTGCTTCAAAGAGTCCCACGGGATGGGACCCTAGAGGGAAGAGGGGTCCAAGAAAGGTGATCAATATTCAAGGATCACTAATCTCAAGAACAGTCCGTCTCAATGCACTGGAAGTCAAGCAAAAATGCCAGGAATGCTATGGATGAATAAGTTGCTCCTGGTAAAACTCAAACACAGAAGGAAAGTATACAGAAGGTGGAAGCAGGGACAGGTAACCTGGGAGAAATATAGCGACACTGAGATGCGGGTTAGGAAAGCCAAAGCCCACTGGAGATGAGTCTGTTGAGGGATGTCAAATGCAACACGAAGGGCATCTGTAAGTGCATAAGTAGCAAAAGGAAGCCAGGGAACATGTGGACTCATTGGTGAATGGGGCAGGGGCATTGTGACACAGGACATGGAAAAGATGGGGCATTAAAAGGGCCACGTCAGTTGCTCTAAGAATATGAGAAAATCTGTTGTTGACAATAGTGGTAATGACTATGTGAATAAAGTTTTACTGATCTGTGTTCTAAGGATTAACTTAAGGGTGGGACATTCTTCTTTGTTGATGAGCTAGAAGTCACTGTAACCTTTAACTGGTATTTTTCTCTCTTTTTTTTTCATTGATTCCTTAGTAATGTAACTGACATGTTTGAAATGTCAAAACGAGAGCTAAACAAGTTGGCAGGAGCCTAGGGGTCAGGCTTGATTTGCATACAATGCAGAACTGTGGTTGCCTGCGCAGAATTAAAATGTGGCAACATACCATCATGCAATATGGTAGAGATAAGGGGGTTTATATTTTTTTCATGGTACCATGAAGTTTGAAAGACACAGATTAGCTCACATCATTGGGAAGTATTCTGGTTGTCCAAGTGAAAGGCAGTAGCTTGGGGATGTGCCATTGGCTTTTGGGTAATATTGTCTAGGTTACTTCATTTTTTATTGTTTTATTTCTCATACTTTAAATATTGGGGTTGGGAAGACCTTTCAGTGCAGTGCTGCCCTAATGTAAGTTAGTGGGTCTCTCTGAAGTTAGTGAAGCTGCACCCTAATGCAAACTGTGTTCAGTTGCAAGTCCAGGCAGAATTGGGGAGGGTGGGTGTTGAAACGGGCAGAAATTGGCTAATAACAGTGGCAGGCCCTGGGAGCATGACTGTGTAAATGACTACAGCAAAGGTCCTTTCGCTAAGAACCACGTGGTATGCTTGAGTTGCCTATAGCTTGGGGCATGGTTTGGCCAGGTTGCTTCTTCATGGGGAGGAAAAATGGTCACAACCCTTGAGGAGCACTCATGCAGCAGGAAGATCTGCTGAGCATTGAGGAGAACATGTCAGAAAATAAATGATATCTCAGCAGAGTGAACAGAGTCTTGGGCTTAAGAGTGTGCTGGGAACATTGACTATGCTGTGAAAATTCCCATGAAGTCCTGAGAATATGCACTGAAGAAATTACCAAGTAGCTGTGTCACAGGAGAAAGTCTAGAAGATTGTTTTAGCCATCTTTTGAAGGAGTGAACATCCTGTGCCCATGGGAGTGCACTTTAGTCATCTACTAAAGCTGAGAGAAAACAAGCAGAGAGAAACAAGGAGTCAGACTAGGGCAGGTTTGCACCAGGTATGTGCCTGGATACCAAACACAATCTTTGTCCATCGTTGTTTACATCAAGACTATTTTGGCTTTTAAAATAGTTTCTTTCACTCTGAGAATACTACAGTTTAATTCATAACTGCATTTTATTAAGAACAAACAGAAATTTCACAGTATCTCGCAGACAGCCTTTTACATACACACAGCAGTCAGGAAAACAAAGGCTTCTGTTGTCTCATTCTATGCTGTGGCAATAGTCATTGCCAAAAGCATTGATTAAAATAAAAATTGTTTTCTCTACCAAAGAATCATACAAAAAAGATACCTACACAGGGTTGTTTGGTTTTTGTTTGTTTGAAGTCAGGCAGGCTATAAATAGGGGGTATGAGTGCATCCATCAGAGTGGGGTGGTCCCTGAAATACTCAAGTATTGGTGAATATTTTTAAGAAATAAGAAAGGAGAAAAAGTTCTATATGCCATGCTTCTCAATTTAAAGTGCAGTTATGGCAGAAAATAATGAGCTTCAGGACAGCTCTTGCTTATTCAGCATCTCTGCTTCTTGTTTGCCTTGGTACAAGTGTCTGATGACAGCTCAGCTTATTCTGAAGCAGCTTTGTTACTGGTGGGATGCAAGAAGCAGGCTGCCAAACAGACCTTCAGACACAGCAGGAATTGTTAGGCACAGTTGATTGAGTAAGGAGGAATAACCCTCTCTGTATTCATACTGATGTATCTATACCAAGATCCCTCTGTGTTTGTGAGAGAGAGAGGAAATACATATTACTGACCACTCTATCAGGGTATATAGTCACCTAAAAGTATCTATGGGGAAAAAAAAAGACTAAATACCTTCTCAAAATTGTTTTTGGCTCAGAAAGCTTCCACCTTTTTGATAACTTCATGGGATGGTCCTTAAATTCATAAGTGGGTACATTACAGTATGTGTAAATCAGGTCTCTGTTCATACAATCTTTTCCTGCCTTATGTCTACTGTATTGTTTCCACAACCCACCATGGGGTGGTTTGGGTTGTTTTGTGTTTTGTTTTGTTACGAAGATGCTAATAAGGGATTACTTAAAAGATTTTTGTCTGTCCCATGCTCTTCTCTTTTAATTTGTGGCTTTGCACTCACCATAAGTGTGAAACAAAAACTTCTTGAAGTATCAGCTCCACTGTGTGCATTAATTGAATATTTCAAGGTTGGTTGCAGGTACTAGGGAGTGAAAACACTGGTATGGTTGGTTTGTTCATTTGCAAATAGCTTTGGTTTGCCATTGCTGAATTCTTTCTAATGGTTGGATTCACACTGTTTTAATTTGGGAAAGTTGCCCATGAATGCATAATTATTATGAGGTTGCACATGGTACTTTTGAAAGTGCAGTTATTCTTCCTTAACTTTTTTAGAATGCTTATCAAAATAGCCGAACTCAAGCCAGGTAGATTCAGATTTTTCAAGAAGAATTGCTATTTTTCTTTTATTTGTTTAAAATCCATTAACCGTGTCAATCATAACGAAGTCCCTTTGAAACAGATCTTAAAAAAAATTCTTAGGAAAGTCTGAAGAACAATACTTGAGTACACATTTGCTGACTACCTCCTCCTTGCTATGGTAGCATGAAGGAAGCAGGCGTTTGAAAGGAGCAGCTTCTGTCAAGTCAGAATGGCAGAGCCGGTTTGGGAAGATCTGTGCCAGTCGCTGAAAGACAGAAAAAGTACAAAATTCGCTTGCCTTGTCTTCCTTTGTCTGAGATTATGCGCAGTTTCAAACACATCCCGAAACATCTACAACAGTGATGAACAGAAAGAGTCTTTGAAAGTGCTTGTCTGACGGTGGAGCACGTGACACATTCAGCCCTGCAGCAGAGACCTAATGTTCATCTATTGCATAGAACAGCGTCGATTCCCGAAATGCATCAGTCCTGTAGGAGCAAGGGCATCATCTGATGCTGGGACCAAAACAGGCGTTCTGAGTCCCCAACATGCAAAGACACTAGGTTTCCATCTTTGATACTCTTACTGACACTGAACTCTTACCCTATACTCTCTAAAACACTGAACTCTTACCCTATACTCCCTATTTCAGATCTGAAATTATCCGTGACTTGCATTGGGATTATTCTTGTCAGTTTAGTTCCTCTTCCTTCTCAACAGTGTCTTCTTTCTTTCACATCTGGAGCAAGGACTTGGAATGTTTCTGTCTTTCAATTTTGGCATCAGTTTCAGGGAGGAGTCGTTATAGCTCTAGGGAAAATTATATTGTCTTGTTGTATAAAAACTATTATAGTCTCTGCAAAAAGACTATCTTAATAGTTGTTCGAGGAGTGGCAATGTTGAATTTAAACAGTGGTAAAAATGTTAATATGATGACTGTTCACAACCAGAGCATAGAGCTGAAGTTATGTCTAAACTACCTGATCAAACTACGTCATGTTAACCCTTACACTCTGGTAATAGCCTTTTCAGTGTACATCTAGTTTATAATGCAGTGATGTGCAGCTCCTAATACAGCCAGTATTCAACAGGACGCATTCTTGTACAGTGTTCATGCCACAGTTTCTGTTACCACCAGTTTTTACTGTGCTCAGCCCACTGCAGTCAGATTTCAGTCTGTATATACCACTCAAATCTGCCTTGCGGAGGCTGCAGTCCAATTCAGGTAAAAAGTGAGCAAGTTAGGGATTGATGCAAACAGAAGATTATTGGAAATAATGATGATACTGACTGAAAGGGGCTATGATGAGGAAAAGAGGTTGCTAGTTTTAACAGCTGGACTGAGATTCCAGACACAAGGTGTGCAGGGATCTAAAGGCAGGTGCAAAGCCAAAAATGGGAGGGATCAAAGAAAACACGTGCTTGTAAGCAAAGCAGTTAAGATCAGGAGACGGAGGAAGATGGGTGCAGGGAAAGAGAGCAGATGTAAGGTGACTGAAGCACTGTGCAGGCAAATGACCTGAGGCATGATATTTTGCATGGAGTGTGGCATGGAAAGGAAACTCCTGCACGGTCCCCACAATCAACATTTTTTTTAAGAGAAGGGACGCTGCGTCTACCCACACTAAGGAACTTTGTCTAGTATTATGGAAAAAGAATCAGAGCCCCCATTAAATTAAGGTGTGTAACCAGCAAAATCATAGCAGTCTGCAATTCAGCAGAGAGAGAGGCGGAGAAACCCCCAAAAATCCAAACAAAAAAACCCCAAAACCCCCAAAGTCAGTTGGAATGAGCCCTCAGAGCAGGGTGGGCCCCTTAGTGCTTCGGGGCACAGAAGGAAAAAAGCACCGACTTTCAGTCTCCCGGAGCCTGGTAACAGGTGTTTTGCTTCGGGAGGGCTGTGTAGAAGATAGGAGTGAAGGTGTCGAACGGTAGTTAATATAGCTGGCAATAAGAAGTGTTGCTTCAACAATCTAGGGAAAAAAAGAAAATGATTAACTGTAAGTCAATTAGAGGTAAGAATGCCCTTTGATTTTTAGAACCTATTGACTGCATAACTTTTGCAAATGGCTATCTCACATGGAGTTGTTCGGTTTTGAAATGGAGGTCTGTTTCTTAAGAGTTAGGTAGAATAAGTCTCTTGCTCAAAAGTTCCAGCTTACAAGGGGTTTCTTGAATGTATATAGCTGGTGCAGCCGCCACAAGTACCAGTCTCCAGGGCTTGTACAAATGCCCAGCTATGAGGCTGCCAGCTGGAAAGAATCTCACTGTTCATTTTGTATTTACCTTTGGAATTGCCATTGTGAAAAGGAGTTTTTCAGTGCTGTTTTTTCCAGAAGTCCTTTCTTTCATTTGACTGACTACAATCATGAAGTCATCTCGACAGCCTCCAAAAGTCAGCACAGAGGAGTATGGATAAGAGACCTTCAAGTGCTGCAGACAACAGAGAGTTTGAAACAGTCATAGTTCTGTAAAAGAAAAAACGGCCACCTTAAACCACGGTATTTGCCACTTACTGCAAGAACACTGGATCTCCCGCAGTAATAGGCAGTACAGTTCTATAGGTAACAGCTGGCAGACAGATCTCAACTGAGAATTGCATTTCCAGTTTTCTCCTAGCTTGCTCAATGCCTCACTGCTTCAGAGCAATAGTCCAAACTTTGTTACATCCCAGGTGGTGGTAGTGGAGCACATACCACTGAGATTTTGCAAGATGTACAAGCGTGTTTGCTGCCCATCAAAGAGACAGTTAGCTGTTTTATGAAACCTTACCTTATACTGTAGCTGTAATTTTCCTTTGTTTATGTAGCGTTCAAACATAGCACTGACTTCCCTCATCTCTGACTTCTACAAATTAACTTCTGGATCAATTTGAAGTTAAAGACAAACTTTGAGTGACTTTAAGTGAACTCAGGAGAATGTCTTTCTGAGGGAGGTAAGTTACTTTTCTTAAACAGTGTTCCTCACCATACCATAGTGTTATAATCCAGTATGCCGATACCATCTTCATTCACAGCTATCCAGACTGGACAGTCTTCCAATGAGGAAGGCAAAATAGGCTAGAAAAAAGAAAATTTAGATATTTATTGACCACCATACAAAGATGTTTCTGACATAATCTTGGGTTTTAAGGATAAAGTGAAGATGGGAGAGAATCCTGTAGTACTGGTCTGATCTGATTTGATTTTTAAGAGGACTTCTCTCAAAATCTGGAATAATGTTTTCAGATTTACATAGACTTTTGGGACAAATGGCACAAGAGATGCAATGATAACAAAGGCTTTGAGATTAATTACATTCCATCAGTGTAGTTAAATCTGAAGGAAATGCTAGGACAGAGAAAAAAAATGGCAGCTCTGGTTCTTATACTACTCCTATCAGTCAGGCATGTGGTGAATCCTGTTGATTTCTAGAATAGCAGCACACCCAGTGCCATCACATCAGTGCAATTTTCTTTCCTACAGATTTTGACAGATGTGCATCAATCATCCCTTAAAGATGAGCTATGTGTTGTTATGGCTAATGACATGAATCTTTCCTGGGAATCTGCTATGACATGGCTAATACCATCGGCTTTGCCGTTTAACTAGTGCAAAGTTATAAAATATGTTAATCTGAAATATCAACATTATTTAAACTCTGTGTGGAACTATTCTATATTCTGATTCTTCAGTGTCAGTAACCTCAAATACCAGCAACCTCTCTTCTGCTTTTACTCCTGATAGTGAAAATAAGTGTCTTTTCGAAAACTTCCTGTATATTTACTCAAGAGGTCCCTTTCATCCTTAGACTTTATTCTGTAACTATAGCAGCTTTGACTTCAAAGCAAGAGACGTGTAACCATGAACAAGATGTATCTGAAGCTTTTAATAGAGGAGATTTCTGCTGGGTTGGGGAAGATGGTTAATGCCAAAACAAGATTTCTCAGACATCCACTATGTGCTAAGACATTAGTTCCAGCAAGGGTAATAGGTACAGAGGTCTAGCCTGGGGTGAGCTGAGGGATGATACATGCTACTGGGAGAAGCACTCCCTCCAGCTGTTCTTTGCTGTCCACCTGATGCCTGTGAGCTGGCAGCTTACCCAATATGTGCTTTAGTTTTTGTTTCTGCAACAGGACATGAGAAGTGCTTGCCTCTCTCATGTGGCAAGGAAAGCAGCCAGCTCTGTGTCAAGCAGAGAACAGGACTGAAATATTCATTCTCCTTTTAGCAAGCATCAGCTGCCAGGTGTGATTTATGGGGCACGCTTCCCTTCCAGCCCTCACAGTGGTATGTAAATAGTATTTTTTAAACTATCATTGCAGCCCTGATGACCAGGGAAATTCTCAGGGAAAGCTGCCTGAGAAAGCTTTGGCAAGGTTTGTAAGGAGAGCGATCAACTGATCAACTGATGCAGCCCAGGGAACCTTCAATATTTATTTACTAAACGCTAGCAACCTCTAGTGTTTATGAATGTGTTTCCCTTCTTTCTAAACCTATATGGTATCAAACAGAGCTGTTAATTCAGAACAGAGCAGTGTTCAGTTTTTCCCCTTCCTGAAGTAGAAGCGTTTTCAACTAGTGTTACCAGAGATCAGAGGTATGCCTCTGCTCAGGTAGTTCACTCTTAGGAACAGAAAAAAGTGTGCTCCAGTTACCTTAGCAACAAATATTTTGGTTCCAAAGAGGGGCCATTTCCGGGCCACTGTCAAATAGATTCGGATGCATTCTGGTGGAGAGCACCCCTGCAGGACCATCCACTTCGTTGCCAGCCTGTCAGCCAGTTGCCTTTCGGAATCCAAGAAGCAAGACAGCGTTATTTACTAATGTCTTCCAAGGAAAGGTGAGTAAAATCATATCAGTTAATCAATGTACCTCTTATTCCAAACGGGCTGTTCTACGCATTACTATGGCCAGGGCTGTTGGCATTGTCAGTTACGAGGGTTGTACAACCCAAGTTTATTTTAGCATTTGCTCTGCTTCTACAATTATTTTACTACTAGTTATACTGTAATGCCCAGGAATCCCAGTCACATATGGGTTGCTCACTGGTGTATATATTAAACAACTGTAACTAAAAACACTCAGGCAGCTGTTAAAATAAAATCCTGCCCAGCTTGTCTTCACATTCAATTATACTCTCACCTTTATCTTAACTTGTCTGTAGTATGCTCTATATGGAGTGGCAATATATATTAACTCACTGTTGATTTGGCTCACTGGGGATGGTTTGGCAGCTATCTTGCTACATGCAGATGGAATTTGCTTCCAAAAGGAGGCAATTGTGTTAGTTCCACTACTGCATCCCTAAGTAGCTTTGGATCTGGAAGATTACCCTTCTCTCTTGAAAACAGTTAGAGCTGAGATCCATGGCAGCATCTGAATTCTGTACTTGAGATCTCTGCATTGTGTGTGAGAATTTCCGAGTCAAAACATCAAAAAGCCCTGCCAAAACACATCCTACCAGAATTGCTGCATGGCCTGAAGCAGCCCATATGTGCTGGCTTTACGGCTCATTGCAAATGTTAGGCATCTGGATTCAATTGACACTTGGGGAAGGGCAAAACAAAAATTCAGAAACAGAATTAATCTTAGTCTTAGTTTAGAGTTTGTTGGAACTGAGATGCCTAATTTGGAAGTGAAAGGTTTAAAGTTCTTGTCTAGGGGATAATTAGTTGGTGATTTGGCTCTTTTTATATTAGTTAACTGCTATTTTCTTTTAAAGGAACCTTTTCCTGACACTTGTGTTTTGTTTAAGTTTCTACATCAAATAATCTTGACAGGGCTCCTTGAAACTTCTTAAATATAAAGACAGAATTTTGCACGTAGAATTCGTTTTCAGTGCAAAGTGTAGAAGAACAAACAATTTACCTGAGCTGTTCAGGAGTAATGTTTTGCTTGTAGCGTTTGGGGTAGAATTTATCTAAGACCTGGTGGAGAAGATGCTGCATTTTATATTGTGATGTTCCCCCAGGACTTGAAGATCCCGGTCGATCCAAATCTCCATATTCCACCTAAGAAAACATTATAGTTGATAGTGCAACAGAACTTTGGGTGTTTTAGTGCAACAGAACATTCCATGAATTCCCATACCAATAACTACTGTGTTTATTAGTCATGCAAAAAGACATCGTTAGGGGTAGGTATTTTGTCTACAGCATTTACCATAGCAAATGTATACAACAGAGCAACTACTGAGGATGTGACTACCCAAGGAATTCTTTACTGATCTAAGAAAGTGAAACAAGATCTCGGCCAGCTATTTGTTGTAGGGAGACACTTCTGTGTAACTGCCAGGCTTTTGGGGTTTATTTTCAATTGGCCAATTAAAACAACAGCCTATTTGTAAATAGTTTGGACAATGTTCCCACCTTCTTCATCTCAGTTTACATTGCTTTAACAAATGCAGCAATCAGTTTCAGCTTACTAAGAAACTATTATCCTGCTTATCATGCCCACAAGCCATACTGTGTGTTTTATGTGGTAAAATGCTAAATGCAAGCCTGGAGGTCTAATGGAGGATCCTACAAGATGCTCTTCCTGAGTAAGAGGCTATTGGCAATGCAACAGGGAAAGTTTTGACTATTAAGTGGAATTCTAGTGATATTATTTCCATATCTCTGCTAAGGCACTACTTGGAACTGTTCGGGGGATAGTCCAGCCTCACTGTTTTTTCCAGTGTTTTTCTTCAGGAGAGACACTCCTGTAGCAAATTTCCCTACAGCAAAAGCTGTTCTAATAACATATGTATGCTGGTATAACATGTTTCGCATGGCACATCTCAGACTGTATGTTTGATAAGAAATACCACTTTTGATGTAAAAGACGGCTGCTTGCTAAAAGATAATCAGTGTACAGCTGAAGTCCTTAGAGGACAAAAGGTAGTATTTCTGCCCATAGCCATACTCACCTGAGCCATCAGGGCCACCATTTCCAGGGCTAATTCCTTATTAACAGGAAACCTTCCATTGGCTATTTCATTGCTGACTTGGAAGGCCAGTAGCAACCGCTCCCGATCTGTCTCACCTTTGGCCTGGCTCCGAAAATATAACCTAAAAAGCAGAGAGGATTGTGAAGGTAAAAAGGTATTGTGAACCGAAAGCAGAGGTGGGAACTTTAATCAAGGTGAGTAAAACTAAAAGTGGGTTGTTTTGGTTTTTGTGGGGTTTTTTTCCCTCCTTCTCCAAAGTGAACTTTGTGTATTACAGAGGGTACTGGAGAGAGATTTGGAAGCTGAGGTGCTTCCCTTATGAACAAGATTTGGGCGAGAAGGCTCAAAACATGTTTTCTAGCTTTGGAAGCCATTTGAATTCTGAGTGCCGACCACTTCAAGACAGTGAAGCCCTATTAAACACAGGCAAATCAGTGTCCTCCGTCCCCGTCAAGCACAGACAGGCAATATTTAAGATACGGCCTTCTCTGCTTATCACAGAATACAGAACTGCCTCTGCTCTACATGAATAAACTTCTACAAGACAGCCTTGTAGACTTGTTATTTTTCCCAGCCTTGTTTTGACCATTTACACTGATATCGTTATTAAAAGTCTTCAGTTTGCATCAGCAGGAAATAGGAGACCAAATTATCAGGCTTTATTTCAAAAACTGAAGAAGCATTCTTGTAAATCAAAGCTTCCTACTATTTTTTATCCCCTTCACACTTGCAATTTCTTTGACCTGGTATAGCAAGATGTCTAATGGAGATTGAAGACACCAACTTGGGGAATGCTTCCCAATACCATTCCTTTTGCATGCCTATTTACAGCCCACGCCATCTAATTCAAATATTAATTTACAGCTGCATCTATGACTATATATTCCACAATACCACGCAAGATACTCATGCCAGTGGATCAGTTTGTTTATTTTTATGTCAATTTATGATTAACACCACCAATAGGACCATAGTGACCTTTCCACGTGTCTTATCAGAGTCCTTGGTGTTAGAACAGCCCAACCTTGGAAAGACCTTATCAAAACATCCTTGCTGTCCAGTTTAGGCACATTCCAGTCCAACAAAATAATACTGCAAAGTTTCGCTCCTGAAACAAATACTGCCTTCTGCGTCAAAAGTAATAACTTCTGATTCCACATCTGTTATAGCAACTAACAAAGTCCACAGAAATTTGTTTCCATCATTACAGTCCACAAAATCTTCACACATTCAATACAGAACTTTGTCTCTTTTAGGTTTTGGGGTGGCCTTTCTTTCACCTGCCAACAGAATTCACATGCAGAAAGCCATTCCTTGTTCTCATGCGCAGCTCTCCCTACACTGTAATTCAGAATTCCTGTCTGTATTATAAATTATGAACTTAGTCCAGTGTTTGATTTAGATCTTTGTCTCATACTTTCATTCTCTACTATCTCTCATCATCTAACTTCTAACATTTCTTTCTCTATAAAGTCTGGGCATTGCTACTACATGTCTTCTCTACAGCTTGTGCCATTTAGAACATTGTTCTTGTATCTTTTTCATCTTTGTGATTTTTCATTTAATTGCAAGTTTCAGCATATTTGTTTTCACTGGTGATTTTTCCCCCAGGTCTCTTTTCTTCTCACCTAACAGGCATTATTTAATTATGTTTTAGATCTAGGCAAATGAAATTGTGCCAAGTATGTCTTATTGTGCTACAGCTAGTTCTTAACACATTTTAAGTCTATTCTGCTATTGTAAATTGTTTCGGGTTTTACCTCTAGGCCATATACCCTCTTTTACACAAAAGTCATCACATTTCATGTAGGATTTGATCGCATCTTAGCTAAAATAGTTTTGGCACTAACAGTACTATAAATTACTGGCCGTCTATAGAGATATATACAGCCTAGAAACGTTTAATTAACAGCAGTAGTGAGGCCAACCAATGAAGCACAGTACCTGTTCTTATAGGTCAACTTCACAATTCTTGTGCCACCTTCATACTTCCCAGGATGCAATTCTTTTAAAGCTTGTTCCCATTTAGAAATGACATCGCAGATCTTTAAAAAATACCATGGAGAGAGGAGAGACAAACTGAGGTGAAATGTACAGTCAAGGCTTAAATAAAAAGTAAGTAAAAAAAGTATTGTGGAACACATAAAATAAAGAAACAGACTATATGAGCATAAACACAGCCTGAAGTGGCTAAACAATTCCTTTTTCTATTACACAGTATGTCAAAATTAAAGCATTCCAACTGAAAACTCCAGCTGTAATCTGCCAAGGGACATATGTAAATGAATTCTGGTCTGGTAGCAACTCTGTGGCTATGTTTATGCTAGCAAGCAGCAAAGCCCAGGAAGAGCAGATCTGCACAGTGAAACGCCTGTGCCTAAGACCCCATGCCCACACTTTATAAGTTTCTGAGTTTCCTTTGGAAAGGGTTTTCCTTTGGACTAGCTTTAGGCTGGCCAAATGGCCTGAAAACTCACTACTATGTTGGATCACATCTTCCAGTTCATATCTCACATAAAAAAGAATCCATTTCATACTCTCTAAAGTTGCTCCTTAATGTGAATCAAAGCATGGTTAACAGGAATGATTGGTAGAATCATAGAATCATAGAATTTTCTAGGTTGGAAAAGACCTTAGAGATCATCCAGTCCAACCGTCCCTAATCTCCCATTAAACCATGTCCCTAAGCAGTTCATCCACCCTTTTCTTAAACACATCCAGGGATGGGGACTCAACCACCTCCCTGGGCAGCCTATTCCAGTGGCTGACAACCCCTTCCAAGAAGAAATTCTTTCTAACATCCAACTTGAACCTCCCCTGACTAAGCTTATACCCATTTCCTCTTGTTCTGTCACCCATCACTAATGTAAAGAACCCTTCCCCTACCTCCCCACCATCTTTTCTCAAGTATTTGTAGGCTGTAATCAGGTCTCCCCTCAGCCTCCTCTTCTCCAGGCTAAACAGCCCCAACTCCCTCAGCCGCCCCCCATAAGTTTTATTTTCCAGCCCCTTGACCAGTTTAGTCGCCGTTCTCTGGACTCGCTCCAGGAGCTCAATATCTCTCTTAAAGCAAGGGGCCCAAAACTGGACACAATATTCCAGGTGCGGCCTCACCAGTGCCGAGTACAGGGGCAGGATCACTTCCCTGCTCCTGCTGGTCACACTATTCTTGATACACGCCAGTATCCCATTGGCCTTTTTGGCTACCTGGGCACACTGCTGGCTCATATCAAGCCGGTAGTCAACCAACACCCCCAGGTCCTTCTCCGCCAGGCAGCTCTCCAGCCACTCTTCCCCAAGCCTGTAGCGATGCTTGGGGTTTTTATACCCCAAGTGAAGGACTCTGCACTTGGCCTTATTAAAGCTCATGCCATTGGCCTCAGCCCAACGATCCAGCCTGTTCAAATCCCTCCGAAGGGCCTCCCTACCCTCAAGCAGATCGACACAGCCTCCCAGCTTGGTGTCGTCCGCAAATTTACTGAGGGTACATTCAATCCCCTCATCCAGGTTATTGATAAAGATGTTAAACAGAACTGGACCCAGCACTGAGCCCTGGGGAACCCCACTGGTGACCGGCCTCCAGCCGGATTTAGCCCCATTTACCACCACTCTTTGGGCCCGGCCATCCAGCCAGTTTTTAACCCAAGGAGCGTGTGCCTATCCAGGCCAGCAGTTACCAGTTTCGCAACCAAGGTTTGCTTCAAAAGTGCCCTCCTGAGCCAAACTAAAGCACCAACGTATCCTCTGAATAGCAGTTGTCTACAGGCTTGGCTAAACTGAACCCTTGGATGTGAATGTCCAAACTTTGGAAATGTTTGGTCCTAGATTCCAACTTTGTAACTCAGACACATTTTTAGTAATACCATAATTAATCTCTTTGGTTCCATTCAGCTTCTCTTGGTTATTCCAGTCCTTTTACAAGTGGTCCAATAAAGACTCTTACTTCTCTTTTGATAGCATCTCAGTAAAAGGAATGTGAACATAAGAAGCCACATGAAATTAATAATCAGATATCTTAATCCTCTCTTGAAAAGCTACTGAGATTGCCTTGGCAAGTGAATAACAACCAGCTAATAACCAGTAAAAGTGATGCCTTTGATTGTCTCAAGCTCCTTCGTTTACTCTAATATCTCGTCTCTCCAAATCATGGTTCAATTACCAGCAAAGCTCCAGGTTATCTGATCTATATCAGGCCATGAAAGTGAAGTATATAACTTGGCACTGTCTGCTGGTAGTTTCCTCTTCAAACCATCTAACAAAGTTATTGGCATCTTCTCCATCTACTGCCCAATGTAAAATTTTATGCTGACTAAAACTGAATGTTTATGTTCCTTGCAGGTATCAGGGCCTCTTCAAAGTTGCCACTACCACTATTCCTCCATCAATGCTGTACCACAGATTATTCTCTCAGATTTGTGACAAAATCTAATGTGTTTCATTCATGGCCACTAGCCTGCTCACTTAAGGCAGTCATAAAGACAGAGATGTTAAC
This sequence comes from Tauraco erythrolophus, assembly GCF_009769465.1. Classification (NCBI taxonomy): domain Eukaryota; kingdom Metazoa; phylum Chordata; class Aves; order Musophagiformes; family Musophagidae; genus Tauraco; species Tauraco erythrolophus. The sequence goes on along the minus strand of NC_141470.1, from coordinate 35,383,506 downwards.
GCTTTGCTTTCCTTTTCCCTCCATCTGAGGCACTCCTCTCTTTTTCTAAAGTGAAATCTTAGTTATTTGAGCTTTCTCCCCTAAGTATGCTCATCAACAATGAAAGCCTGAGTTATCTGAAGATACCAAGAAAATACTTCATAATCCAATAGATGAGATTTATATGGACATGCCAAGAGACTCACAGCCTAACATAAATTTGTCCCAATTAGGAGTGTCACATTTGATGTTAGTTGTGACATCTGATCATGCTAGCTAGCTCAGTTATGTTTTAATTTTGCAGTCAAGACAAATTAAACTTTAATATGTGCTAAAATCTGAGTTAAAGACTTTTTAAAAATTGACCAATTTATCACCTACTGAAACACAACGTGCTTTGTCTTCACGAGTACCTCAGACTAGACTGAGCTAATTATAGAATCATAGTATCATTGAGGCTGGAAAAGACCTTTCAGATCATCAAATCCAACCATAAACCTAACACTGTCAAGTCCACCACTAAACCATGTCCGTAAGACACCACATCTACACATCTTTTAAATACCTTCAGGGACGGTGACTCAACCACTTCCCTGGGCAGCCTGTTCCAACACTTGACAACCCTTTTGGTGAAGAAATTTTTTCCTAATATCCAATCTCAACCTCCCCTGGTGCAACTTGAGGCCATTTCCTCTTGTCCTGTCACTTGTTACTTGAGAGGAGACTGACACCCACCTTGCTACAACCTCCTTTCAGGTAGTTGTAGATAGTGATAAGGTCTCCCCTCAGCCTCCTTTTCTCCAGGCTAAACAACTTTGGTTCCCTCAGCTGCTCCTCATAAGACTTGTTCTCTAGACCCTTTGCCAGCTTCACTGCTCTTCTTTGGACACACTTTTGCACCTCAATGTCTTTCTTGTAGTGAGTGGCCCAAAACTGAACACAGTATTCCAGATGCAGCCTCATGAGTGCTGAGTACAGGGGGACAATCACTTCTCTAGTCCTGCTGGCCACACTATTTCTGATACAAGCCAAGATGCTGTTGGTCTTTTTGGCCACCTGGGCACACTGCCAGCTCGTATTCAGCCAGCTGTTGACTAACACCCCCAGGTCCTTTTCCACTGGGCAGCTTTCCAGCCACTGTTCTCCAAGCCTGTAGCGTTGCATGGGGTTGTTGTGATCCAAGTGCAGGAATTAAAGTCCCATCTCTGAATTCTAATCTAGACAGACAATACCCAAGTGTATTTGATCTTGCTGCATCAAGAAAAATTCATTAGCCATTTAGCAACTCTTCAAAGATGTATGCTGAATGTAGCAGAGGGAGAAAAAAATACCTTCACGTTGCCCTGCAGACAATGTTCCAAATTCCTGCCAGAAGGATCATCTGTGAACAGAGAAAAACCTGTGTGGGATGGCTTCCTCATTCCTGTCTCTTGGTTCAGTCGATGGATGAATTCATCAACTGTTGAGGAACCATCAAAACCTACAACCTGCAATGCAAGAGGAGCTAATTCAAGAAACATGACATTGAGGGGTATCACAACTAACAAAGCCTGTTTTCCTACAGATTGATGTCTCATGATTGTCTGCCAGCTCCAGTGACTGCCCTTGCATACTGTCTCCCTTCACATTGCATTCTTTCTCGTACTGAGACACACATGACATCTCTCCCTTTTCCTCAGTAGAGCTGGAGCTGGATTCCTTTAATTTTCTCAGGAAAAATGGCAAGGAGGAGAAATAGTGTCTATCTCCCAATATCTGATATGTATAAACAACATGGTGCCACCCATTCACATGAAGGAGGCAGGTTATGATGCAGTCCTCTAGTGTCCAGAAGAAAGGCAGCTGTGGTGGCTCACCTGGTAGGTTCCGTTCATGAAGTGCACTGGGATGCTGAAGGGGAGTGAGTGGTGGTAGGGATTTCTCAGCAGGATGGACACAATCTCCATCCGGGAGGGCTTGGCTTCCCGCTCACCAGTCTGCACAGTGCGGTCTACTGATCTCTGGCAGTAGATGGCATACTTGCCTATTTCACTCCTAGGCAAAGAGGTGGAAATAAGCCACAAACATGCTTTAAATGCCATGTCCTCTTCCATTTCCCATGCCATGACACAGGCATTCCTCCTGCAGGCTTTTGCTCAAGCAAAGATACATCTCTGCAGAGATCTTAGTTCATTGCAACAGACTAACAGCTCAAGTGAAAAGCTACAATGCAAACTTGAGCTCCAAGGATCTGTAAAATAAGGTAGATGAGACTCTGGGAAGCTCAAGAGCATTCCCTCCTCCTAGATTGACTGAACATAGGTACAGGAATATCCTCTTCTGTATCCTGTTGCCATCATAGTATCCATTAAACAGACCAGTTCACTCTCAAACTTGCTGTCATGCCAGTGGAATTTAGTTAACTATCATGTCAAGTCCTGATAAGTATTAATAATAAATTGTAATGCATTAGTCTCACTTACAGGCTTACATAAATTGTGTTTATCAATTTACATGGTTACACAAATTATGTGTCCATGTATAACTCTATCTGCCAATCAAGAGACTCGACAAGAGATTCAAAGCAGGCTCAGATTTGTTGATAGTTCAATACAGTATAGGGACAGTTAATAATATGATCAGTTTACTGTCTACTGAAGAGAGTGCTCCACTGAACACCACTAAAAGGACTTAAGTTTCTCTAAAACCAGGCAGGAACAGTCAATGTCACCTTTTGCAAAAATCTTAAGAATGTATATACTGAATAAGTTCTGAAATTGAAGGATTTATAACCATACTATCACTTTGCAGGGGAAACTAATTCCATTCAAGATACCTTCAGGAGCTCCATACATGATTAAATCTCCAGTTAAATCCCTGCAAGCAACACGGAAATCAGCAGCTCTGACTTTTCACTGTAGCAAGATATTGCTCACCTCCCCAGTAATGCATTTGAACAATTTTCAAATGAGGAATCTTGCTTCAACGAGAAGCTGTTGTGTCTGGCTCCCAAATGCTCCTGAACCCTGTCCCTTCTAACCTAGAACTGTGGCCCACTTTTCTTCCTCTCTTAGAGACTAGATATCTACTCAAAGGTCACCTTTCATGGAAGACAATACCTAGAATGAAGATCTAGTGTAAATCTAGACTATAGGCATTATGCAGTGTTAACATTCTAGTATCGTTTGCTGTGTGAAACAGGGAAAGCATATCTATTGAACTGGTCAAGAAACGGCCGTACCTGCTCCATCTAAAGACAGAAGTATTCCTAAAGACAGGCAGAAGGAGCTAAGTCCCATTTAGCAACTGCTCTAAATCTAATCTAATTTATAGCTGGATTGTATAAATACATTTTCTCTTTGCTTCTGCTTAAGGTTTATTTGTTGATAACGGTACTTTTGGGCTAAGAGCCTGGCAGACCATCAGCATAGTAATGCTTGAAACTGATGCATTAAATCAGTTTCACAGAGGCCAGCATATCCTTATGAAATGCAATAGTCCCTAACAGTAGAGCAGCTCCACTATTGTGTTGAATGGGACAGCAATTGCAATGCACAAGTTTGAAGAGATGATTTCTAGTACTAAACATGTTGCCTTAGCCAATGGAGAGAGATCCTGAACACTGAGGAGTGCCTTGCCTGATAACTGTATATTTGCTTCTGAGAAGAAATAGCAAATTTGAGGCAGCATATAAGAAAATAATAATAATAAAAAAAAAAGATAGGAAGAGTATACAGATTTCCTTTGCAATACCAGGAGGCTTTTAGCTTGACTTCCAAGGCAGACATAGGTTTGAAATGAAACCACTGTTTTATCTATGTCTTGGCAATAGTATATTGTTGCAACAGACAACTAGACATCTCTAGCTGTGACCTCCCTCCCAAGGACACGGTGAGATATGCTGAAGACCAGATCACCATGGAAACAAACAAAGAGCACAGTGTGAACACTGGAGAGCAACGTATTGCAGTTACAGTAGGTCTTGCTCCGGTTTCTGGTAAGGGAAAATGTTACACACCAAAGAGGTAACAGAAAACACATACATTTCAGGTTTGTTAGTTTTTCCTAACTTTTTCTGGTTCCCTGAGATGTTCTCTGCCTCCCTTTTGTTCCATCAGTATGCCTGTTAACCTGGCAGCAGAATGTAATACACATAAAATTCTAAGAATTTATTCTAAATAATTACTTTGGTCTGTCTTTCTATCAATAAAAGAAAGTAGCTGCATCAGCAAAAAACTTGCTATGTAGCTCTATTTATATCTGCAAAAAGTTCTTTTGCTAGTATAGGTCACTCAGTTTTGTGAACTAGCTTAATATAAGTGACAAATTAATGTGAATGTCTGAAGGGGGACAGCTTGATACCATTGGGAACCTGCTGTCCCTTCCCTCAACTTATTTTTGCAGGTGTGAGTTATAAAATTGCTTCCATCTTTATCCATGGCAGATGCAAAAGGCAATCATCTTAGCAGAAGAAAATGCTGTTGCAGTCTTTACCTGGGGTCTGCATGTCGCTGCAAGTGCTGTTTGATGTACCAGAGAAAGTGATGCTGAGGCAGGAATAGAGGAGCACACAAAGCCAGGAGTTGCCAGCACTGTAAACATAAAACTGGACATCATTCTTGTTCTGTATTTCTTGCCTGTTGTCTTTCATAGAATACGGCAACTAAAATGTTCGATGGTGACCAGTGCTTTTGGGAGTGACCATTTTTAGACATGTAGTTCAAGATGTTTCAAAGGGAAGTGAAAGTCAGAGGACAGACTGCTCCAATATGTCAACCTGGACTCTAAGAAGAGGTGTTCTAAATGATTGGCCACTTTTGAAAATTTTGACTAGTGAACCAGAGCTGAGTGAACGATTAAGACTTAAAATAATACTTTTTTCCTACTTGTAAATGCAAATCATAGCAAAGAATACACTGGGGAACTTTATTTCAAATTAGACCCATTATTCTTCAACCAGATTTTATTTTCGCGTTGAGCTGGGAATATTATAATTAAGTATCTATTTATGCTGCAACTTATTAATTTCATTTACCCAATAATTATAGTGCAATAATCAGATTTCATGCTTAATAGTAATATTCATGATTTGCATGCTGTTGTTAACTAAAATGGAAAACAAAATTAATACCATGTGACAATTATAGCAAGCCAACACGAGCTATGAATTTTGATTCGGAATATGGTCTGAATAGATCATGTGCAACTGGTAAATGGTTAAATTCAAACTAAAAGTTATTTTGCAAGTAGTTACATTCTCAATGTTTTTCTTTGCACATCAGTGCCGAGATTCTCTTTCCTCCAGCACACCTTTAGTGTTTGCACAATTTTGTAAGAACCAGTCCCATTGCTCGTTATTAAAAACATGGAATTAAATAGACAGTATCTTCAGAGTGGAAGTGACAAAAGAAGAACTGACCTGAATGACTGAATGGTTCTGGGGCTGTCGGCAGCTGGTCTGTTTAACAAGCTGACAGTAAATTTCATTCTGCAGCTCAGTATGTGTCAAGCAGACCTGCAGTGCTGTCTGGGCAAGCGACACGTGATAATCAATAGAGGGTGCCTCCACAGGGACATTGATGAACAGCTGACAGGACTGTAAAAGGGGGGAGGTTAGTCAATGCCATATATACAATGCCACTGTTATACAGTGACTCTTCTCTGGTATTTTCCAGGCCAGGGTCCCCAGATGTGTTACAGACAATTAATGAAGTCTTCTAAATAACCCTGAGAGGAGAAGGGAGAATAAATTAATTCCTATCCCTCCCTCTTTAGTTGTGGCAACTAGAAAACTCACTCAACCTCCCCCAGCCTGAGAAGCTCATAGGTCAGCAAGAGAGTCGAGGGGAAAATATACTTCTTGCCTTCCATGCCTGTGCTTTACCTTGCTAAGACTGCCCAGTCTTACTGCTGATGTTACACTTGTGGAGTGCAAGAATCAAATCTCCAACAGCTTCACCATTGGTCTTACTGACACAACTGAGTTTGCCAGTAAATTGTTTCTGTTTTCTTCAATTCAACTATTGAAGACGAAAGAGGAAGATAAGGCTAACTTCGAAGTGTAAAGCCTGTGGGGGACATTGCTCCTAAACCCAGATTCCCTACAAGAAAAAGTTAAACTTCTAGAGAATGAATGACACCTAATATCCAACTGTCCTATTGTAATTAAATGACCCAGCAGGCCTGTCTAAAGCAACCAATGGTAACAGTAAATGTTGTGACAAACAACAGGACCAAACATTGTTGCCCCAACAACAGAACAAAATAACTGAAAGCCGTGCAATGTCCCCTTAAATACCTTAAAAAGTTTCAGAGCTTCAGTCTGTAGAGCCTCCGATGGCAGAGTGGTGAGGGATGTGTGCAAACCATCTTTACTGTAGCACAACATGGGATGTTTCCACAGAGGAGAATCTGAGGTAGCAGACGGGCAAAAACATGCAGCATCAGAAACAGAAGAAAGATAACAGCGTCCACATTGAAAAGCAGCCTTCCTGAAATGGCAAAGCACCCGAGGAAGCACTGCACTAGGCTACGTTTATCTTTGGTGTCACTTCATTGATTTCAGCAAAGCCTGCCATGAACAAGGAGTCAGCAGCAGCATTAGCCATCAGCTGAAAGAAGTACTGCCATCCTCAGTCCTGCTCTATCAGAGCTTCTCATCAGCTGGATTCTGGCGAGAAACTGCTCAGCTGTGTGTTCAAAGAAGAGACACAAACTCTACCAGGGCAGCTGCCTGCAACGAGGGTCTTTGTTAGTGCAAGTCACTATTCAATGGTAAACAAGGTTCACACATAGTTCTAGGAATATGTGAGTGAGCAGGAAAAGAGTATTAAATACAAATGTGTATGTTAATACGCGTTTGAGAACAATGTGCACAAACATACATGAACGAGCAAGTATCAAAGATGAGGCAGAACAGACAAGCGTGGATGTATGTGTGAGGGTTTATACACGCAGACAGAGGAACAGATGTGAAGGCAAGTGTGTGTGAGCATTATTTAGAGGGGAGAGCGTGCGTTTGTACAGTCAAGATTCCAGGAAGAGAAAATCAGGACCAACAATAACAGGAAAAATTTAAGCTCCAGTTCTTTATTTTAATTTGAATTAATGTTACAGACGTTTCAGATGCTTTGATAAATGATGTGACAATGTGATGGACTTGTCTAGTTTGACTACAATGCCTGCATCCTCTCCGGAGATGTTACTGTAGAAACAGGGGAGAAGGACACTATAACATACGCTGTTCTACTGAGAATCTCCCTCCCTCACCTTTGGCTGGATTAAAACCGGGAACTGAAATTATCTTTCCTTGTGCTTTGCTACCATAGAAAAGAGTTTGTGGTTTCTACTTACTAGGGTCTCCCTCTGCATCCAATAGTTTTCCAATGAGTTGTTCGTATGATGTGCCCACTGTGGCATTACTGCTACCAGCTGCTACGGTTAGATGGTATAGCCAGGTGTTCTAGGCATAAGGATGAGAACAGTATCAGTCAATTCAGACCTTGTTTTCTACAAAGAGGTTCACTATCTATGCCCTGTTTGTTCACTGATACCAAAAAAACTCTTGCTCTCCAAAAAGATTGCCTTTTATACCTTCTCCTGTTTGGTGTGAATTAGTAAGTATGTGGGACTCTGGTCCTGTGGGTGAATCACCAGTGTACAGTGAGATGACAGAAGTCCTCCACCAGTGGCTTCATAATCTTCATCAGAGTCACAGGAACGGTCTACTTCTTCCACTTTGGACTCACGCATAGGCAGATGACCTAGGGGACACTATAAGAGGGGAAGCAAGATAGATAAGTGTACCTAATCTCCCACTATGGACAGGTAACACTAGGTAGGAAAACCCAGATCAAAACGTTAGCAGTTCTGTTTAATGTAAGGAATAAACTATAATTCAGTGTTTAACTAATATAATTATATAAATCTTGCATTTCTATAGACTCTCTTCTCTTTCATCAACTAAAGAACTCACAAACTGTGTTACTGCTTTTATTATTTTTCTTGGGAGAGCACCTACAGGTCAGAATGAGAATATGTAAATAAAAAGACGATCTTTCCCATAGGTACTGTTTTCTTCCCATTACACTTGTCAGTGGTGTTTACATCATTGGTTTTGCAAGGCAGGATGCGTTTTCTCATGGTCAGTTGCTCAGTATCTTGAGCCACCGTTTTCCAATCCTAGTCAGACTTTCTGCTTGCTACTGGAAAATAAGTACTTTTAAAATTACATAAATAGGTAGATAGAAATAGAGGATATCTGCTGTGCTAACTCTGAAAGTCGACCCCAAGTACGAGTCACAGTATTCATCGATATTCTAAAACTTAGGTTTCCACATCATCAAGACAAAGTAATAGACCATTGGGGCAAGCCTCCCAAAATGGAAGCACGTTACACTAACTAAATGACCTCCCTCTTCCCATATTGTTGTTGCTACTTATTTTCATGACAGTATGCAGAACATACCATCTGCTGTATAGAAGTCTGCTCTAAAGGTTTCCTAAGATCAAATGGAGAAAGCCAGAAACAAGATATACAGTGATCTGAGAAAGAGCAGTCACTCGCCTTTTAAGTCTTTTGTCATTTTAGCTTTAAAAACAAACAAAAAAATCACATAAAATATTGATTCTCTTTGTGGATCAGATGCTGTTAGAAGGGAAGAAGCACAACCAAGGAAGAGCTTGAAGTATGAGAGACAGAAGCAGTAAAAGGAGAGTAAGCATCATGAGAAATGGGAAAGGAGGGTTCAGGAACAAAAGGGGAAGAGAAATTACCTTATCTTCATGATTTCGATAGTAGTAGAAAGTTTTTCCAATCAGTGCACACCAGACCAGCTTGGAGTGACCATGCTTAACCTGTAAGGAGGACAAAGAAATATATGTTTTTAACATCAGTAGTGTTGCTAGAACAACTTTCTAGGATTTCAACTTTCAACTCTCCCTTAAAACCTTGCATGTATTATTAGTTCTATGCTAATATGAGCTCCTCTCAAAACATACAGCGTGCCACTTCCAAAAGAAGGTAAGTGCATCCCACCTAAGTAGATGGGACACAGGTACTTATGGAAATGGGTCTAAGATTTTGTGAAGTATTTTACTCATTCATAACAACCCGTCATTTTTGCATCCTGAAATACAATATTAAGATTAACCTTTTTAAGATTATAAAAACAAATAATTTCATCTCAGCAGGAAAAGACAAGTCAACATGTAGTCTAGGGAGCTGTTTCCTGTTGCAGATGAACAAGCTTCAGATGCAGGTTATTTTTAGCCATCTTTAGATACTGACCACAATTATATTTTAAAATTCATAGTAAGTTGGTATGCAAAACTAATCTATGCAAATGGCATAAAGCATAAGAATTTTCAGCCATTGTACTTTGTATTAAGGTGCATGCAGTCTGTTATGATGGACGTAAATGCTAACCTAGAAACATACAAGCCATTTCTCTGGAACTCTCCTACGTTGACTAAGTTAAGATTGATTAAATGTGACATTTAACAGTGTTTCCTGTTGTTTTCTTTTTTTTTTTTCCCTTACGACATGCTGTGAATTCTGTTGAAGAAAAGCATACATAAGCTAGATATTTGTTGTTACCAGCTATTTGACAAAGTCAGTATCTCTCAGTAGCCTCATTTGTCTCATTCCTTATCATTTGTACCAATGTTCCTCTCTCTAAAATACAGAAATCTTCTGCTGCTTTTCTTTCTTTCCCCACTCTTCTAGGGAGTATTAAAATACTAATTTCTTCTGATATCCATTGTGCAAACCAAGAAGCTAGTGCACTGTCAATACTGAGCTAAATGGAATAAAGTAAGAAATAGTATTTTACCTTGGTGAGCCAACCTTTCACAGTAGGTTTAGCATCATTGTGAGGAACACCAACAGGACTGGTCACTTGCACTCTCAGGATACTCTGTAGGACATGAATCCATTCCTCCAGGATGTTGGGAGAGTCTGCTGTCAGGAAGTAGGTTCTCTTTTCTGTCATGAGCTGAAAGGAAAAGGAGTGAGTAAGTATAAATCTGCACACCTACAAATCTTTTCTTCAGCTGCTCAGTTTCATTATTCCATATAGGATTTTTTCTGGTGGATCGGTAACGATTTTTTTGGGGGGGTAAGAAAAAAAGTGCTGTCCCTCAAAGCCCAAGTGAAAGAACTGACACTCAGATGAATCAAATTCTCATGAGCTCTCTCGCTGTTTCTGTTGGATATTGTGGGTTTTGTCTCCTCTCTCTCACCCTTTCTTGTTTCTCAGTGCTGCTGCTAATTTTTCATTTTAAAGGTGACTATATAAACAGCTTTTTTTTCCTGCTTTCATTTTGTATTGCATTCTGCCTTCAGTAGCTTGTGACTCTGAGAGGAAAGATGCTATGAATTTAATAGTATTAAGCCTTAGCAACTTCAGTTCCATAAAGGCAGAAGGTAGCTCACAGGTCAGGCCATGTGCCTTTCAGTCAGAGTATGAGAGAAACTTTAATGCCACCTTTATAATGCCATCTAACAATAATGACTTAAAAGTGAACCCAGTGATAGGCTAATTTCTTATACTTTGGAAGTCGAATTCTAATAAGAATCCAACACTTCAGATGTTTTTCCAGATCCTCCAGACGTGTAAAGTCAGGATGGAGATCTTGTGAGAGGAGTCCTTCAGAAAGAGAAGATCCTAGGCACTATCTGGTTTTACCTTAAGAATCACTTTTCCCCATTGTTTTCAAGTTCTCAGTCCTAACTGCAAAAAAAAGAAAGTGCTATGGTGAAAAACAAAACAAAAAATAAAGGAAAATTTATTTCAATTTCAAAAAGCTATATTTGGGTTACAATTTAGCTCTTTCCCCATTATTTATTAAACTGCCTGCCTGCCTTATGCCAGGAAACACCGAGGCCAGATAAAGTTAGCTCGTATCAATTGAGACATTCAGCCTGAAATAACTGCGGTCTCAGCCAGCCACTGAGTGTGTGGTTGTCTGCAGGATGAAGCAGCAACACTTACCTGAAACGTTTGGGACCCTTCACCTCTGACAATTTGGCACGAGGAATTCAGCTCCATCTGCCCTTGTGGTTTGCGGATAACATCACTCTGAGGAAAGAAAAGGAAACAACTTTTTCAGTAGGAAGAAAACTCAGATCAGTCTTAGAGTACTTAAATAGAGCATAATATGCATATGCAGGTTGGAGACTGCGTTCATGAGCTGGAAAGGACGGCTGAAGGTTGCCAGGTTGAATGAGACAGTGTGATCCCATTGCAATGATGAAGCACAAGTTTCCTCGGTAGTGGCAGACAATATAACAAGGGTAATGGTGACAAATACTGTCTTACTGCGTTTGAAATAGTTGTCAGTTATAAAACCTATTTGGAAAGGTTTGAAATCACAAACATGCTCTCTCAATATTGTTTCATTGATGATTTTAAGACAGCATTTTCCATGAAAGCTTGTTTTCAATTTTACGCTAGTTTTCTAATACTTTCGTGTCTATGTGGGAGCATGAAAAATGAAAGAATCCAGCTTTCTTCCCCCTGAAAGTTGTACTTTTCCTTGGAACCCCGTATACTGCCTGATGAGTACGTATCTGTGCTCTCCTGGTACTGCAATTTATTTTTCCTTTATTTTAATCTTAAACATGACCAAAGCTGGGCCATGGTATGCCTTCTGCTTTTCATCATCTGTACAAAGTTAAGCAGTAGGTGTCAAGCTTCTGTTCTTGTGAACAAGCTTTCATCTCCTGGAAACTGTCACCACAAGGAGCTTCCCTGCCTAAGCAGACACCCATGGTTGAACCTCTGGGTCAGACATAAAGCTCTTTGGCAGGACATTTTGCGGGGAGCTTCTCTATGGCTGCCCACTCTGCCAGTGTTCTGCAGAGAGCCTTCCCCTGTGCCTCCACACAGGAGTAAATGTATCCTGGTGACTCACCGGAGACTTGTAGTACATGATTTGTCTGTTTCTTAGAACAAACCATCGTCTCTTCCACATCTTCACCTGGCTGCTCATTTTCAGCAAGTAACCTGATTTCTCCATGGGTTCCTGGAGGGCAAAGAGCAAGGGGGAGAGGAGGTTATCTTGCATCTCTCAAAACGCAAATGAAAGAGTGCTGAAGTCAAGCTCAGACGTTTGCTGCATCTCCATCATTTTCCACTTTACTCTGCCAGATGGGAGTAGCAACCATCCAAGGTCAGTGCTCTTTGCTCAATTTGGAGACAGTCCTAGACTATCTGTGTAACTGCAAATACCACATTGTGTTTTTTTAATAAAGAAGGCATCTGAAAATCATTTCACTGATTGTTGGATGCACTGAAAACTTATTTGTCTTCTTACCATAGTAGTGATTTTCCAAATAAAAGTGAAGGCTGGCTCTAAGGCATGATTAGACTCCTGTTCCTTGTCTGCTTTATCTCTTAGATTCAAGAGTACAGGATTTAATGCTGCCTATGTTCAAGTTTTTCTCCTAGGCCAAAATATTCTATCCTTTCTCATTCCTTCCTCTCAATTTCCAGACTTGCTTTGTCACAAAAGCGTAAGGCCATCATATCATTAAAGCAGAATACAAATACAGGAAACCAGTACAGGTCATCAGGAAAGAATACAGCCCTTGATGCTTACGCTTTTATCTAACCACGTAAATTGCACCTTCTTCTGAAGCATCAGATAGTGTCTTTTGATACAACCAGCTTGACCAGTAGCACAGTCTGTTAAACAGAGCATCGCTCTGCAGGTGATAACTCAATATACTGCAGTTATGCTTTTTCTCTTTCAAGGCCAAGGCTCTGTTTGCATCCCTTCACGACTGTGAGGTAGCAAGACTTACAGTGCAGATTCCACCATCAGTGGAATAGGAAGATGTTCGCTGTAGCTTATGCTCTGGCTCTGAATAGTCACCATCCAAGGAGTAGGCATCAGGAGGGATGGCATAGTCACTCTCAGAGCTCAGTGAGGACATAGATACACCTGTTCAAAATAAAGGAAAGAACGAGAATCATGGCTAGACAGAAACATGCACTGAATACTGCACACTCTGAAAAAGTTTAAGTTCACCATTAAGGCTTTTTTGTTTAAAGAGAACAAATCAGACCAGACTTTGGAAACTCAAACCCCACTAACCAAACTTCTGAGACCCATTTTTTTTTTTCCTAGGAAGACAAGTAGTGAGAGTAGGTTGTGGGTACTGACACTGAAATAAATTTGTTGCTGAATAAACAGAGATTAAAAAAATATCAAAAAAAAACCCCAACAAAATCCAAAAACCTAATCAACAGACTTGTTATCTAAAGCACAGACATGCTGTTTTCATCAATTATAAAGTCTCAAGCCCCTCTCATTCAAACTTAAGAAAAGGTGCCCTCACCAGCAACAGGGCTTTGCCTTCCGTTAATCTTCCACTATTGGTCCATGGCAACGCACAGACACATCAGCCAATGCATCACAACAGAAGTTAAGACTATATGAAATGAGATTCTATTTTATTGACTACCAATTGTAATGAAAATCCCACTCAAGGATCCAGTTTAACATTTCCAGCAGTCAAGAAAAATTGTTCTAGCCAGCAGCCAAATTACCTGATGCCTCTCAAAGATAGGAGAGACTTGCTACTGGTCAAGAAATTACCAGCCAGCGGCAGAGACAAAAAAACATTTTCTTTAATGCATCAGTACCAGCTCGCTTACAAGAAATTGTCACAGAATAGGTATGGTTAGCTTCACTGGATATATAACGAATTTGGAGGATCAGTCCTTCCCACAATCTTAGCTTAGCAATTGCCTGGATGGAAATCTACCAGTGGGAAAAACCCATCTAAGAGGATAGGTTTTTATTGAGTAGCTGTTGATGTCTGCACACATCCTAGGAGAACTTATTAGCATCACCAAAGCTAGGCATTTGCCTGTCACTGATGATGCTGTTCAGGACATCTTGCCTCACCCATGAGGACAGAGTACATGCTGCTCAGCAGAAATATCCCCCCTTTACCTCTCTTCACTGCACGAGGGCTGCCTGGCACGCTAGCTTTCCTGTTCTCAGATCCAGCAGTAGAAGTCCTGAAGCTGGCATGAGAGCCACAGTCATCATCAGAGCCTGAAGACTCATCTAAGAAAGGCACGTTGCTGATCTGTGTGGCTTTCTGGAAAACAGACCTGTATGGTCAGTGTGTGAGGTGAGAGTTTCCCCAGGACAATTCCTGCTCAATAAAGAGACAGAACAATCAATGCAGGCCCTTTGTTTTCACACTGCCTTGCCCACTACTGTCCCACCGCTCCTCATTTCCTCGGTTTCTAGCCTGAGAATTTCCAAGCTGGACTGTTGTCTGATCTGTTTGGGTCTCCTCTGGTTACACCCTCCTACTGTTCCACAAGCCCTGCGCTTCCCCATAAGCTCTTAAGAGCCCTCTTCCTTTTCACACTCTAGGCTACACCGACTATCAACTCCTAGGTTTCTACAGCATCACAGTGCACACTGCAGCTTCCTGGACCAAAACTTGCCGCAATGTTCTGTATTCCTAAACACATTTATCATCTGCTACTCCTGCATTCTTTTGGTATCCAGTACTTCCTGGTGTTCTCTAATTTTCTTTCTTTCGCTGCACAGCTTCATCCTGTTCTCTCTCAAATTACTGGCAGCCCTGGACGATGCTTTTCATAATAGGAAAAGTGAAGTAACTCCTTACCCCCTTCAGCGTAGTGTAGACTGGCACTGTGACATTTCTGTAGATGAGACAGGTAAATGGCCCAGAAGTTGAACGTGAGAAATTGGAAACTGGGAAAATTCAGAGAAAGAGCAAATATTAAAAACTGGTGAAAAGAAGAAGGTTTTAATGGAGATGTATGTGTAGGTATGTAAGAACTTATGTAGCCTCTTGGAACATCAAATAATAGAGGACTGCCATGCTGGACAGTTTGGCCTCAGAAAGGCCAGGAGATGTGTTATTTATTACATACAACTCCCAAAGACAGCTGCAATGCCCCCTCCATTTAGCCTGTAAGACATCTTACCCACCCTGTGCTCCCCGTGGTACAAGGGCAATCCAGTGCACCATGTCCAAACAGGTAAAAGCCGTAACAGGTGAAGGTGATGGCAAATCAAAAGACTAAAAGCAGCTCACAGACATGCAGAGGCAGAACAGAGTCAGCAAAAGTGATGGAGGAGATAATAGAGTCCCTGAAGATGTCACTGAATATAGGGGCTCAAACAGCTCAGCACCAATCATCCCTGAGATCAGATGTATCCTCTTCCCTTCCTTTCTTTATTGTGGCTATCTGTGAAATCAAATTTTCTTTGAAAACAGGCAAGGAAATGAAGAAGTGTGAACAACCAGAAGCTCAGGTCCCACACTGTCACTGTAAACTCCCTCTAAGGATGGATCTTGTCTAGAACTTACAGCAGCTGGAAGTATCATTCACTGTGGCCACTTCAGACAACCTCATGCCAGACTTGGCCACAGCATAGATTCGACTCTCCTGGAACAATAATACCATGAACAGCAATGGTCAGACAAAAACATGATTCCTGAAAAAATAAATGCTTTCACAGAATCACATCACAATCACACCTTTGGGCAGGAAAGAGGGGCCCTCTAAGAAAAACTGCTCTGTTCCACAAGATGTTGGGTGAATGACCATTAGTGGAAATGTGCATCTGTGTGCAATTCCCTGAATCACAACACACTTGGCTTATAAATGCTACAGAGATGATATCCACAGACTGGAACACCTACACAAAATTATGAATAAAGGACTATATCACAGCTTGGAAAAAGCCATTTTTTCCACTTTATAAACAATGCATTAAAATGAACCAAGAATAGCCTCAAAACAGGACAACTTGTTGAGTCATCATCTGCAAAGGATTCACTTTCTCTGATAAGGGAATGAAAGAAATGCCTGGAATGATCTCAATAAGCCTGTGTCTCTTTTATAACAACATATGGAGCTTTCAGTTCAAAGGATCTCCAAATGCTTCACAAATTTATAAAAATTCCAAGGGGGGAACTCAAACCTGTAATTAAACGCAATATTATAACTAAGACAACAACCTGTCTAAAATGGATACAAATCAAAGCTAGGAATCCTCTTGCTGCTCCTTAAAGCATACAACCAATCACTATCGGATAACACACATAATACATATATGTGAAAGTACCTAAGACTGCAAAGTCAAGTACACCGAAAAAAAGAAATGACAGAATTAGTATTTTCTGTACGTATACGCATTGTGATTCAGTCTCTAATGAAATATTATGTGCGTTTTTTTCCCCTGACACTTCCTATTCAGGGCACATAATGGACATTTCTTACTGATTAAGCCACTTTTTAATATTCTATTCATGCTTTAGTGTTTAATATTCTTAAATTTGCCCTACTTGGATAGATTTACTTGACTCCAGTCTGAAGACAAAGTAATGGATTTTTCCTGTGGCGTTCCTGACTATAACACTGCCATGTTTCATAAACATTAATAAAAAATTTTACAAAAAACTAGGAGGGACATTGATGGGTGTTATCACTATTTTCTAGAAGAGGAACTCAGACACATGTTCTTTGAAATATCCAATATCTTTGGAGTATCCATTTTAAGATGTCCAGGACCTGATTTTTTTGAGAATTTAGCATCATATAACATTGTTTGTAATGGAAAAAAAAATGAATACAGTTGCAGCAAATCAAATCTACTTGCCAAACTCAAGTTAGACATTCAGAAAGCATGTGTGGAGCTGATCATCACCTGTGAAAAATTTAGCTTAAGGGACTAGAAGAACCATATATGGGAATTCTAGATCAGAGAAAGGAATAGTAGCCAGTCTCTGAGATGTATTTCCCTTCTTCCAAGTGAGTGCACTGTTCGTGACACTTTTCCGATTTCTGCAGCAAGTGAAAAAGACATCTTGAAAACTGCAGGTTTTTTTACTACACTATCCAGCCTCATCCCCAGAACAGTTCCATATTATGGACCAAATGAAAAGAGACTCCTTTGGAAAAACAGCTTTGATTATACTGGGGTTTAAACTGGTATTATAAAAGGATAAAGCTAAAGATCACAAATAATATTTTCATCCAAAAAAATTAGAAAACATGAGGATTAACAACGAGTGCTTGACTTTGCACCACTTCTTGGCCTATGTCTTTAAAAAAAGCAAATAGAAAATAATTGAATTATCTCTTTTGATACTACATTGATTTCCACCAAGTTTATCAGTTAGATTGATGCATGAGCAAACAATCCATCCATCTGAACTAATAAGTAGTAATAATAATAATAATAATAATAATAATAATAAAAGACTTTCTCTCATGTGAAGTAAGCAATAGGACATGTACATACTTTTTACCAATGGTTTTCACAAATTTCCCGATAATAGAAGTATATCATGAGATAGGAATGCTGAGATTTAATCCACATATCTATTCTAGTATTCACAGCTTTTTCTGATCCTGAAACTATCTGGTTCGGTCCATTCACTTGCATTTATGACTCACTTTTCTATCTTAAACACATGACAACAGAACTAAGGATTAACTTTTGATGACCCATAAGGACAAACCACAATGCAGCACCTCTTGACTTTCATTTTTATTCCTATGTTTCTTGAGTACTATTTTCTTCCATAGATTTTTTTTTTCCCCTTATAAAGTGAAAAGGACCAAAAAATTGTCAGTGGAATCAGCATGCCCCATGATCTGGAAATGTCAGACTAGGTGGTTCAGAAATGTGACTGACGTCCACAGGAAACAATTGCTTGAGATCAAGAGCTGTTGTAGCCTAAGTACCGGGCACTACTCAAAGATAAGGAGCCCTTCTCAGATTGTTGTCCTTGCCTTTCTTACCCATGATGGGAATCTGTGCAGCGGTGGAGTGGGAGGTTTACCTCCTGGGTCAAGTATGCCAGCCTCAGAACTCACAGCTTCTCTTCGCCCTGCAGATAAGTGGTTGATTTCCTCACATGCTCTAGCTTCTTCCCTCATTGGGCCACGTTCTGTCTCCATCTTCTCCAGTACCCCATCATCATCAATGTCCGTCTCCTTCATTTGCCCATGGCAGACTGGAGAGTCTGTTATGGGCTGGAAGGTGTTAGCCTCTAAGCTCACTACATGATGGAAGGAACTAGCCCCTGGCTGCGGTTGGCTGTAATGTCTCTTGGCTAGTTGGATACTGTCTCTTGGTGTATTGGGAGTTTGTGTTTTTGGAAAGGTCATACTACTGCCAAGGCCACATTCCCTCCCTGGACAGAAGGGATGTGCTGTAACAGCTGATGTTGACACAACCAGGGGTGGCTCAGCAGTTCGGAGACGGCCCTCAAGCATGCTCATTATCTCTCCTGAGGAAGAGGAGTCCCGCTGGTGGGAGTGGAACCTGGCACTCAGATCATCAGACAAGCGGGTGCCAGCCAAAGCCACTTGTTCCAAGGTGCTCACAGCAATACAGTTTCCTTCCAAAGACGGCTGGAAAGTCAAAGCCTCAAGGATTCTTGTGGCCTCAGCTGGAGGGTCCAGTGATGCAGGATCAGAGCACTCTAACCTGTGTTGAGAACTTATGGCTGGGAATACATCTTTCTCTGTGGGGAGATTCCAGCTTGATGGGTCAGACATGAGCTTCAATGTGCTCTGGGAAAGCAGAGATTTGTCTTCTCCATCCCCAGTAAAAGTGTCATTGGCAAGGACTATGTTTGCTGTAGAGACAACACATTTGGTAGGTACTGTATGACACACTTGTCTGAAACCAGGTGCAAGGAGCACAGATTTCTGGTCTATCTTCTCAGCAAGAGAGGCCTGTGATGCTCTGGGCTTCAGAGAATTACAGTTCCAGAGAGATTCAAAGGGAGGAATGCTGGTCATATCTACAATGAAGAAGAACATATGGTTAGGGCATTCAAATACTTTACTGTCTAAAATGTTACTTGGTAGTGTAAGTTGTTCATGGCAGTTGTGTTTCAATAGCACCCTCGCCTGGTTAGGACTATCCAGAATGGAAAGGAGATCGCTGGGCACAGTTATAAAAGAAGTGCTATACATTTATAATTGGGAATAATACAGAAAAGATTAATAAGAAATGATCGATCACTGTTTTTTACAAAAGTGGAATTAAGAGGTGCCTAATGAAATTATCAGGCAGTGCATTTGAAATTTACAGAAGGAGGAGGGTTTTTTCCAAACAAAAAAGGAAATAGAATGCTGTGGTGTCCAAAAGATAGGCCAGAAAAAGTAATTTATCAGTGGAACAAATAGCAGTTTAGACAGAAGTTTGGGCCTAGGAACTTCCTAAAACGTTGACAGCAGGAGCTGGAAGAGTACACGGAGAGAAGGACAGCTCTACTTGCAATATTTTCTACACTCTTTCCTGAAACATCCACAGCCAACCAGGAGACAGGATACAAGCCTAGGCAAGCTTTCAGTCTAACTCAATGTAGCAGTTTTTACTTTTACCTATCAACGATTATGTCTCTTCTCTTAAGACAGCCATGAGAAGGAAGTGTACCTAGCCACACAATACTTCGTCAAAAAACATCTAAGTGGCCAGAACACTGCTTAGCATAGCTTTTGACTTCAATGGACCTACAGTGATTAAGTCATCAAATAAGCTGCTATGGTTCCTCCCATTCCTAGGGGCTAGTTGAGGCTTCCAGCACTGATTGGTGAGGTTACCCTCTTTTTGAGAATTTCCCTAGGGCTTTTTGCTTTCCTTTTGTGCTATATGACCCAAGCAGTGCTTTTTGTCAAGTTTTATAACAGTTACATGTTTTTGCTGTAAAAACTTTTTTTTCTTTGTTTATTTTTTCTCTGTCCCTTCAGTTGCTCCATTGTTCTTTGTCTATGTAGTATCTATACTTTATAATTCTTTTCTCTTCCTTCCCACAATTACTAGATTTAAAAACTATCTCAGTTCTACAGGTTCTGCTGAATAGCGGCTTTAGGGTATGAGAAAGCGTGGATAAAACTTGGAGTGGCAGAGGATGCTACTTCACTTTATGATTTTGACTGACCTTGGCATTGATATATTGCCTGACTGAAAAGAACCAAGTCATAAGATGCTTTGGAAATTCCATAAATATGGGTGAGTGTGACTCTACGCAACTATTGCTGAAAACATTGCCTGAACATCAAACTCTACATGCATCGCTTAATCTCTGATGGTATTTACAAGGAAGTGGAAACAAACTGAAGACACAAAGTAACAGAAGGAAGGACAAACAGCACAATAAATCACTGTTGATTGTGGAGAGGATGAAACCTGCTCTTGGAAACAGCTGAGAAAGACAATCATGACAATCTGACCTTGGCACTTGAGTCATGAGGAACCGAATGCTAACAAAGCTATTCCTAACACATAATGCTGGCACACACAAATCCTGGCACACATTTTCCCCTGCCCCTGAGGCAAATCATTAATGTAGACTGAAGAGAGGACATTAATTTTAAATATTATTGGTATTTCTGCAGCTTCCTAGATGTGACAGGAGATGAAGCATAAGAAGCTGTTACTATTAGCATGGCAAGCAAGAAGAGATTTGTATCTCTGCAGAGGCCTCTGAATTTAGCCTGGTATGGTTAAGACTAGTGAGGGATACGAGGAGAGGGCAGAGCTGTTTACTGCCCAGAGAGTCAGGATCCAGGGAACACTTAATACCAGATTATTAACGCAGCTTACCAGCCATTCTCTTATTGTAAGCAGCCAGAGCCAGAGGGGATGAGAAAAAAACAGTCATAATGCATTTAGCTAGAAACATGGTGGGATTTAGAAGGAATTTTGCCCTATTCCCTTGCTGTGGAGTGATAGGAATGCCAGAAAGTCTTCTGCAAGAAAGAAATGCCCCCTGCCTGCATGCCCCATGAAGTCCTGGAAACTAGCTCATCTTACTGTGACCAAAACAAGCTCACTAAAAAAAAAAAAAAAAACAGGAAGAAAAAAGTTAAGGGAGAATTTCCTCTTCAAAACCTGTTGCGATGAAAGGTGCTGATTTCAAGCCTTGGAGACCAAAGTTCTCCATCTATCAGCTTTCTTCAACCAAACCTGATAGCACAGAGGAACTTGGCTTCTAAAGGCAGACAAGACAGCTGCTGCTTTAGTCCCTTCAGTCCTCAGTTACTCAGCTCACAAGCCAGAGGTTCCGTGGGGACGAGGATAATTCGCATGTGGAGGTAAAGTGAAATACCTCAGACACTTCTACCCTGCACCACTGAAGCAAATAGAGACTTTTGCTATGTATTTCAATGAATGATTCTAATTCAGGAGCTCAGTGGCTTATTTTAATGGCAAAAGCAGACTGAAAAAAAAAACGAGTCCATGTTCAATCGCTGGTAGGAAGCCAATTAAGAGTTTTTAAGGCAAGTAGCAATGTTATTCCCATCTTAAAAATGGAGCCACTGAAGAAGAGAGCAATTCTTCTGCTTGCTTATTGTCACAAGTGTTAATTTCTAACAAAGTGAAGAATACAACCCAGGAACGCTGACTTCCATTCTTATGGTGGTTACTAGGCTACAATGCCAGGTGAACACATTTACCTTGCAATGTATCCTGAAGGGCTTCAATTTGCTCCGTCAGCCTCTGATTACAGTTTTTCAGGTGGTAATTTTCTAGCTCAAGCTATGAAACAACAATAATAAAAACTGAAAAATAAGGCAAAACTCTATGTGTGTGTGTTCAACTCTATAGAACGTCTTCATTTTTATTGCATTCAAGTATCTTAACAGGAAAGTGAAAAAAGGATAAGTGAGTCTACCAGTCACCTTGAAACCCTTCTCCTCAGCAGCTCCACTGGACAACCCACTTAAACACTTTGCTGTGCTTCTCAAATAGCCTCTGTATGTATTATTCGCACTTCTCAAATAGGTCTTTTAATTTCCCTCCCAGCTATTGTTTATCATTTACTCCTGTTCCAGAAATAACTGTCATGAAAAAGACAATCAAGAAAACTATTACCCAGGAGAAACATTTTTCCTTCTCACCCTGTATGTGGTAAAAGGACACTCCTGGATCCAGGGGACAGAAGGAAAAAACGAAACAAAACAAAAAACATTAAGGTTGCATTTATGTTTACAATCAGTGCGCAAGTGATTCTTTGCAAATTTGCCTTAAGTCTTTGCTTGAAGTGTCTCAGCATACATTCTTAAACACAGCAGTGGTGCACCCAAAAAGGCTTCTCTCTTGAGGGAATCAAAGTTGAAATTGCACCCATGGTGCTGTCTAGAGCAACCCATTTGCAACATAGATGCAAAGTCCTTCAGCTGGCAATGGTCAACTTGTGCATGGTATGCACCTAGAACCAGCATCTGGCACAAACTTCATTGTGAGTAAAGACACAATGTGAATGCATGATCCTGGATTCACAGCAGGTCACACCAAGTCAATCCCTGTCCTTCCTCCTTTGTGCTGCACCAGTCAGTAATGTAGATGCACCTTAAGTTATCTCATATAGCAAAATGAAAGACAAGCAGCACAGCAGCTCAGTGAATTATCTAGGCAATCCAATAAGATAACAAAGTCGCATCATAATGAAATTAGTGCCCACGAAGACTGCTTCTTCCAACTCAAATAAATTCCCTTTCTGGCATAAACTGGGAAATCTATGGCTTTAACTTGGAATAAAAGGGAAAGACCAGATAGCCCCACTCCGAGTTGCAAACTACTACTGCATCTTTAAAACTGCGTGCTGACCCATTGCTATCTCTCAGCTTTTCTCGAGTGTATTGAATTAGGCTCAGATAGAAGTCTAAGTCCACAGAATGGATAGGAGGGAGAGGTTAGACATGAGAAAACGCTGGGCAATAGGAAAATAGCTTAGTCAGAGATGGCAAATTAAGGAACAGAAAAGGACATGTGTTTGTGTCATAGCTGCTTTGTCAGAAAGAGACATAGAAATTTCACCTAGAGAAAAAACGGAGAGGCAAACTAGATGAAAGCCACTTGTGACTAGTAAATCTTCTTCAGAGACTGCTTTCGGGCATTAGTGACTTCACAGTCATCTATAGTTTGCCCAAAGCAGTAAATAGTCCTCAATAAGAGGGACCACCCTAGCTCAGCAACTACGTGTGTGTGGGACCAAACAAGCAGAAAGCCTCTGCGGCACACTGACTGTCCTCAAGCTATTGTGTTACGTAGGAGCCCCCTGGCAGTACAGGCACTGTACCTATTCACAGGCCTTGAAACCTGGCAGCAAGCTAGACTCACCTCTCTCAGCTTAAATGTTACCCACTCTTTAATCTTGGCAGCTTTCTCTTGAACAATTTTGGCTTCCTCAGTCCTCAACAGTTTCTGTACCAAAAAAAGATTAGATGCATTAGGAGAATACAACTAACTGTTCTCAGTAAGTTACTGCATCAGGAGTGACTTGAACATTGATGCTCTCATTTCAGACGTAAGGTTTAAGACTGCTATTCAGATACTATTAATTTAGCTGGCCTCTGAAAAATCAAGCTCTAAGTTGTCTTACATGGTCCCTGGAGTCAAATGCAGAGGATTGTTTCAAGAGTTTGTTGTGGAACAGCAAAATCCAGCTCAGATAACAACTGCCCACCTACCACAGTTTCTTTTGAGCACAGTCTGCAACTTTTCCTGTTTTAGTTGGTTTAGCAATGTTGCTGTTGAGCATCCGTAGTATTCCCCCAGCCTACACACACACACATATTGTTGGCTGAAGTTAATAAGAACTAAGCAATGCCTGTAAGTGATGTATAAAACAGTGTAATTCTTCCAAGTAAAAGGGATTTGACTGTTGCAAGCACAGGTGTAGAGCATAGACTTTAGAGGTGCATGAGGGCAACTAGAGGGCAACTAATGCCAACAATGTATTTAACACACACACAATATTCTCATTGAGAAAGCAAATTAAAAAAAAAAAAAAAAACAAAAACCAAAAAACCAAACACACAACAGATTTCGGATTAAAAAAAAGCTCCAAAACTTGACCTTGAAACACTAAGACCTGCTACGAGGTTTTGACTGGTTAAGTATTTGTATGTTTACATATCCTTTAAAACAGGTTCTAGTCCACACACAGGTGTTATAGGAATACTGTTGATTCACACAATGAACATTTTTCCCAAGTATCTGCTTGGTCAATATTACTACAACATCATTTTTGCAGCTATGTTTCCTCAGCTGTGTTTTTTTCCTTTTCTGGGAATTTCCTCTGAAAGACGCTGGATCAATACTATCAATACTTGACGCCTTCTGTTCATCTCCTGTGTGGCTTCATCAGAAGCAATGTCACTAAAAGGTCTACAATCTATCTAGATTTGAAAAACTACAAGGAGAAATCAGTTCCAGGAGCAAGAGAGGGAGGGAGGGAGGGGAATATACTCTGTTTGGCACATTCAGCCCCAGTTTCTCTAATTAAATGGATAAAGGTAACAGCTTTCTGGTAGCAGTTGGTGGTTCCCCTGATAGATTTTTTTTTTTTCCCCCCTAACATGAATAAATACCAGTAATTATGATAATAAAAGTGTCAGTGCTTCCCCACCTCCCTTAAGTTTTTCACACTGAAGAGTGTAAGTCCACTTAATGAATACCATAAAAATACACAGACTGCAGGAACTTCTCACATCTTGACATCACTTTTAATTACCACATGCTATTCATCACCAAAACCGCAGATTTAAAAGCTTTTATTCAAATATGTTTGATGACTTTAAAATAGATCTTGGCAACATTATGGGTGGCAGTAACATTTGTAGTTGAGCATAATTAAATAAAAGTAATCAAATCTGATGCTTCAAGAGGAAGATTTATTCACTCTTTCTCCTTGAATATGGCTGTGTGTTCCTAATCATCAGGTACAAGCTTTGGCTGGATTCAGAATATTAGACACCCCTACTGATCTGATATCTGGCACATATAGTGCATCTATCATAGTCTTCTCAATATCCATCACATGGTAATGCCTTTGAATCCCTAATGACCTGGACTTGACTCAGATCAGTGACCAAGAGGTAAAAGATTCAGAATATTGCCATGCTACATGGTGAAGTGCAATGCGAAGATTTTATTTAGGGTCCTAAAGTAGAATAGTAACATGACAATAGCGTTGTCACAAGGCTCAGTAAGCCCTGCCTCTAAGCAGAGCCGATTCACTCAGGCACAGCACCTCTAGATGCAGTTGCTGTGCTTTAAGGTCCAGAAGCAGTTAGAGATTCTTTGTGTCCCATGCTGTTGTGTGTGGTCCAGACATGACTTCAGTGTTCCCTTATTAATGCTCTGAACTCCACTGCTCTCCCCATCTCAATGAAAACAAATAGGATGCCTTACAGGGATCCTTAGTGACCTTCCAGCACTGCCACAATTCTGTTCTGAAACTAAACCGGTGACCCCAATAGAGTGTTTCTTCTCTGAAATTGTCAAGCTTTGGCTTTCATTTCCAGAATCTCATTTTGCCTTTTGTTGCTAGAATAAAAAGATTCCACTAACTGACCATTTTTCCCACTTGTTCGTTGATTTTAATCGAATCACACCTCATTTTTGGGTAAATCAGAATTTCTTCCATCTTTGATTGCAAGAGCAGCTTCCAGAACTTTAGCACTATTGTAGCTCCTTCCGAACACCTCCTTTGTCCTCCAAAATGCAGAAACTTAATCTACATTCTGCCTGAGCAAGCTGGCCTGGGGAAGTGACCTGAAACCCAGAGTACTACAAAGACCTGATGGTCAACCTCCACACTACACTTGGTCTGAGTAAGTTCAGACAGCTTACCAATCTGTTTTGCCCTTGAAATAGGTGACAATTAGTTAAACGTTAAATGTAAAATGTAACTCAATCAGCAAAGTAATTTTTTTGTGTGTAAAATTTTAATGAGCTATTTCCATTTAAAAGTAATTTACTTAGCAACATATAAGAATATCTCATTCCTCATGTTATAAAGACCACAGGGCAAAGCCTTTACTAGAGCCAAAATACAAACTCTACTGTAGATACATCTCCTTCCTTCCACTAACAGAGAATGGAAGAGACTAAGAACTATTCATACTGGGAAACAGCTGCTCTTTTATAGGGAGGACATCTGAGAAGAGATGAACTATGCTAAAGGATTGCTGAAGACTGGGAAAAGTCCCTTCCCAAGAAGCAGCATATGCTGAGTCAGAGATGGGGTACATAATGATTTTGCAGAGCAATCTATAGGCTAGGAAGGCAGAGAAATACTGTGACCAGACTTTAGCATTACAATTTAGGGTCTCAACACTGACATAAGGAAGCTCTTTAAAGACATTGACCAATCTCCTTGTCATGGTTTAGCCCAGCCCGCAGCTAAGCTACCAAGGAGAAGGTCGCTGGCTCACTCCTCAGTGAGGCAGAGAGTAGAAACAAAAGGCCTGAGGAGTGAGATAAGAACAGGGAGGGATCACGCACCAACCATGGCCCCAGGCAAAATAAACTCATCTTGGGGACAAATCAATTTAATTCATTAAGAGTTACTTGAGAGGATAACAAGAAACAAAGCCAGATCTTAAAAAAAAAAAAAGCTTTTCCTCACCCCTCCCTTCTTCCCAGCTCTACCTCCTCCCCCAGCAGCACAGGGGGACCAGGAACGGAGGGGTTGCCAGTCAGTTCCTCAAAGGTTGTTTCTGCCACTCCTTTCTTAAAGGAGGATGACCCTTACACTCTTTCCCCTACTCCAATGGATCCCCTCCTCATGGAAAATAGCCCACAGATTTCTCCAACGTGAGTCCTTCCTGCAGGATGCAATCCTTACCCATCAGATTGCTCCAGTGCGGGCTTTTCCCACAGAGTCATAGCTTCTTATGATGCAGCAACCTGCTCTGGTGTGGGGTCCTCCACAAACTTCAGATGCATCTCTGCTTCGTCATCAGTCTCCAGCAGCATGGGGAGTCCTTCCCATAGAGACAGTCCCTTAGGCATAGGCATCTCTGCTCCAGCATGGGGTTCTCCACGGGCTGCGGGTGGATCTCTGCTCCACTGTTAATCTTCATGGGTGGCAGGGGGGCCGCCTGCTGCCTCACCATGAGCTGCAAGGGAATCTCAGGTCCAGCACACCTCATCTTGCTCCATTTTCATTGACTTTGGTGTCTGTGTAGCCATTTCTCTCAGATCCCAGTCCTCTCTGCTGCACCTGTGCCAGGCCCAACCAGCCTGATGAAGCTTGGCAGTCCCAGCAGGATGCACTCTTCCCAGCGGGTGCCCTGTGAGCGGGGCACTTCAGAGCTGTCCAAGCTGTGCCACCACGGACATCTGCAGTTGAGTGGCAGCAGCCCAGTGTGGGCAGTCACCTGCTGTGGAAGCCAGGGGGCCAGCCTCCTGCCTTCCCTCTCTTCACTGTAGGTCCAGCCCGGTTCAGGCTCCTTTGTTCCCTTCTTAAATAGGGCATTTGCAGAGGAGCTGATTGGCTCAGCCTTGGCCAGAGGGGATGAGGACGGGGACGGGGGTGGGGACGGGGGGGTGGGGACGGGGACGGGGGTGGGGGCGGGCGGGTCCAACCTGGCCTGAAGCCAGTTTGATTGGTTTTGTAGTAGGGGAAGCTTCCTACAGGAGTTATCTTTGCAGCCCCTTCCCTGCTACCAAAATCTCATCACATAAACCCAGCACACTCCTATAATGAAGAAACAAGGGCTACTGAGGCTCAGTAGATCTTCTTGTCTGAAAAGAGAAAGGAAGGAGAGGATCTTGCACTGAGCAGGGCATCTTTTTACAGCTGATCTGAAGGCAACTGAGAGGCTTATATGTAACAAAGATATAATCTGTACCTTTGAAACACATGTTACCGAGTCTCTCCAACTCATGAAAGCTACAGGTCTTGTAGAAAATATCCTTACCTGTTTTGCTAGCTGTGTCTCCAATCTGTTGATCAGATCTTCCTTTCCTTGCACCGTGCCCATCAGCTCCTGGTATTTCCTGTGCAGAGTACTGTCTGATTCACCAGTCTTCATGTTGGCTAGTTTTATCTTCTCCTCCATGACTCTGACCTGTAATGACAATCAGAGGGAGATAAACAAAACCAAAACAACACAAATGAAGGAGCTGCTTGTTTAGTGGCAAGACCCTGAGAATATTTGTGGGGTTTATACTTTTGAAGTCAGGAAAGGAAGAAAAAAACCCAAACCAACCCTTCAGGTCCCACTTAGTTTATAACCACATTTGTGAAAAGAACATTGTCCATTCATTTGTAATGCTGAAACAGTAACAGATGCAAACTGAGCCATGAACAGATAAACACATTGTGGCTGTGAAATATTTACACACTATTAGTCAAAGAGACCATACAGGCACTATAGTCTACATTGACATATGGGCAAGATACACCACATTTTTCTACTTTGCAATACTGTGGTCAGCTTTTTACCTCATTCACTACTAAGTTGCATGCCACAAAACCCTGGCCATTTGCTTCAGATCAAGATTCCTATATGGAAATAGACTATGGAGTTCCTTCCTCCTCCTATCCCCAACTTAGACAATGTTCTGGCAACTTCTGGCTTTCTGACAAGTGCTTTCTCTAGACCTGCCTAAGGAGTTACCATGTTAGATATTTCAGAAGCTTTACCTATCTTTGAGCTCCTGTCAGTGCCAACACTTGTTCAACTCATCAGAAGCACCATTGTAATGCTCCTTCACTACAGGCAAAGTTTCAATGCACTAAAATCTAGTTGCTGCTGAAGCCTTTCAGGTTTTAGCAAGTTTTTAAAACCTCTTTGCTTTCTTCAAAACCTACGTCTCTCGATATGCCAGTCTGTTTTATCATTACCTCATCCTATTGCAATGGATTGTAAGACTTCATTTCTAAAGGTGAATGGAATTCTGTCAACTTAACTCAAACCTGCGTCATTTGATAATGGGAAAATATCTGGTTCCAACACGTCCCAGAGAAACTAAAGCTGCAAAGAAACCAACTCCAGATACCATTAATTCGGCACGAGTTTGGAACCAGGAAGGCAGAATGCAGGCAATCATCTGAGCACTTCACAGAGTCTGTGCAAGAGTTAACCATGCTCTGTTGAGCAGCCTACACTTCATACTTGCAGAAGCTGTGTTTTATCCTCCTGTCTGCCCGCATTAGGCAGAGAAGCAAACTGCCTCTTCCTCATACTGCATCAGAAAGGTAGGCGCCCAACATCCGAGCCAGAAAACTAAGCCTGTTGAGTCGGATGTGTTTTTATTAGAGTTCAGGGTGATTATAGTAAAAAGAAATGCCCCCCCTTTTCTGTCTGACGCCCAAATGCTGACTCTGTACTAGAGGCTCAGAGAGGGGACTGCAAACATGTGATTTCCTTAATTGAAGTTGGCAGCTACAGGGAGCCCATTGAATTAACAAATCCAACTCCCCAGACTCCTGGAGAGAAAGATAACAAGGGATTTTGCACTTGATGTGGAGCCCTCTTTGTCAGCTGCTTCTCATTCACAGTGAATATACTTGTTAGTGGAAGAGAATGGTCCTACTCCTAAGCTGTCACTTCTTCAGGCTGTCAGGCAGCAATGAAGTATTTCTCTAGGAACACTTATCTCTGGATGTGGGTAAGGCTGCTGGAAAGGCAAACTTTGAGGGTTCCTAGTCTTTAGGTGCTGCCAACACCTGGCTGCAGAACTGCTGGTGGCAGGTGAGTAAAGGCAATCCTCATTTCTCCTACACCTTTTTAGCCAAGTTCTCCCTTTCTTTCCCATTCTCTGACCTGGATTTCACTTGCTCTCCATCTGGCCCCTTACTGTCATTGCATCTTACCATATCGCGGCCACTCTACTCCTGTCATTGAGGTGTCTGCTTGCATGAAACCTCCTTCATTGGCCTGTGGCAATAACTGTATTTCCTGCTGGTGCCGTCACAATGACAGTGTTACCTTTGCCTGTCTTGGTTAGATGTGGGCTTACTGATACCACTCTCAAGAGCAACTCTTGTTCTTGGTTGGCAGTTGCTGACTGAGCATAGAGGCCAACAGCATGGTGACTAGACATAGCATCTTTCCTATATATAAGCTGGTCAGAAAAAAATCTTGATGTCAATATCAGACTGGCGTGGAATAGTACATTCTGCAGACAGAGTACCTTACCAGGTACTTAAGTTTTTGATTTCTAGGCAATACATTTCCCAGTGCTTATAACACCGCCTCTGCAATCCTTGAGTACTGAAGTAATCTTTGACAGCCATTCTTGGCCATCTAGCATGGGGTTTAGTTCTGTGCTTCAATCTCTGACTCAATGTTCAGTCCAGCTGGAGGGAGCTGGTTCACTTCAAAACTTCTCTTCAGCAGTGGTCTGCAGTGATGCAGGAGCTCAGACCATCTGGCCCTTCCTGGCTCTTCTGCTTTTATAATACTCCTTACAGCACAGACTGTACAACAGTCTGCTTCCCAAAGGTCCATTTTTCTTTATAGCCTGTTCACAAGCTGAAGTCTCTCTCTTGCCTTCACCATTACTCAAGAAGCATAGGAGGACTACTTGGACAATATGCCTAATTTTTAGATGGTTACAGTAATATGCAATGAATCCAGCTCTTAACTGCTTTTCTCCATAGGCTCCCAAGCCAGAGCAGTAATTATGAAAAAGACAGTCCAAAACAACTGATAGGTTTTGCAGACACACCCTTACTTCTTTTGCAGAACCTTCTCTACTTGTAGACAAGTCCTTACCAGTACTCTTAAGTGCTTGTTTCGGAGGACCTGCCATACGGATTTATCTCTGCATTATAATCCTGAAGTGCATCATCCTTATCCATAACCAAGCATGCGTATCATGGATGAGGGGGTAAAGGCTGTGAAGCTGAGAGGAAGCTATAAGGTGTTGGTTTTCACTTAGGGTTGAACCTATTTAGGTGCCTGTTCATAGCTCAGGCTCAAAGGCTGGGAAGTAGAACAGCAAATCCGTTCACCACTGTAAATCAATGTTTCCCTAGCAGAGCACAGCACTGCAGAGTGTTGTCTGTATGCTAGATGGGAGGGAGTTTAGAGTAAGTTACTGCTGGGCTTGTACCAGAGCACCCATAAGCAAATCTCTTACCTGTTTCTCTGCATCCTCAGCTCTTTGCTCCGCTTCTACCACTCTCTGTTCCAATTCCTGCATCTTCAGTGCCAGAAAAAAAGGAGGGGAGAGAGGGAAAGAAAGTAAAGAAATTAACATCACCTGGAAATGATGTTAATCATTTAGGTGTTAACATCACCTAAAAAACATTTACCTGTTTTACTTTGGAATCTTCCATTTCTTGTGCAGGTCTACAGATCTTTGGCATTTTTTAGGTTAACTGGACACCTTTGACCAGGGAAAAAAAAAGCCTTTGACCTTTTCCAGTCTTCTGCCATACTTTGAATTTACCGGAACTGTTTTCTCATTAGTGAGCTTCATCATTCATTACACGGGTCAAGGGAATAGTCCCAAAGTCTTGACCCCGTCTCTACAACTTATACATCATGGGCTGTCCCTGTAAGAAGCCTGTCTACAGCACACCATTCTTTCCTGGTTTTATTTCAGCTGGGATTCATTCACAGTGGTAAATAAAGATGAATACATCTTGGAAAGCTCACAGCAGGTTCTCTACAATGTCACAGTATAACCAATGAATACTTTGCTTTGGCTTCAAAAGCATCACAGGCTCATAACTGACAAGATTAGCAACGATCTTGATTTTCCTATGCTGCTTTTCATTTTAAAGAGCTTTGCAAACTGAATTCTGTGATTCTTTACTTACTTACCACTAGAGCCCAGCTGTTTGGGGTTTGGTTTTTTTTCGGTTGGTTGGTTTTGTTTTGTTTTTAAATAGCAATTTAGGATCTCGTTCAGTGCTTGCAAGGTCATCTTCGTACCACCTACCCTGCTTTGACAGGTCTCACATTTAAGCCCAGTAGTATGAAGTCAGTCACACTAAGTTTCATCCACTAAGCTGCAAAATTTGAGGAATGCTTCACAGACTTTCCAGCATTTAGTTGTGTTTTACTAATGAATGAGTGACACAGAAGCAGATTCAGAAGATTAAAAGAATCATGCTTCAAGCAGAAAATAAACTATAACGGGAACTGAGCTCCTGTTCTCTCCAGTGCATTTTACGATTCTTGATAAAGCACTAGAGCCAAGTATTCAGGTTGGTCACAATGAGGACCAAACCAATACTTCTGAAAATGGAACTTATTCCTCTTGTGCTGCTCACTCAGAACGGAGACGTCAGCATTCCTGTGTTTCCATTTCCCTTCCTTCAGATGGCAACAAGGCAGCTCTCCTTCTCATACATACATAATGATCATTAAAGCAGACTGACACGTATTGACAGACGTACCAGAAAGGTACATATATGTAGACAGCTCAATGGTCATATAACTAAAAAAGCCATGCCATAACAAATTCAAACCACAAAGATTCATGTTTAGCACAATACCTCTCAGGTTGGCTATTTCAGTGGAGCAATCAAGGACATACTGTTTATGGAACTTAAGAATCAAATCAAGGATTGATTTATGTGTAAATGAGAGATTAAGCTCTATTTGTGTATCAAGAATAGTGTGACCAGCAGGAGCAGGGAAGTGATCCTGCCCCTGTACTCGGCACTGGTGAGGCCGCACCTGGAATATTGTGTCCAGTTTTGAGCCCCTCGCTTTAAGAGAGATATTGAGCTCCTGGAGCGAGTCCAAAGAAGGGCGACTAAACTGGTCAAGGGGCTGGAAAATAAAACTTATGAGGAGCGGCTGAGGGAGTTGGGGCTGTTTAGCCTGGAGAAGAGGAAGCTGAGGGGAGACCTGATTACGGCCTATAAATACTTGAGAAAAGATGGTGGGGAGGTGGGGGAAGGGCTCTTTACATTAGTGTTGGGTGATAGAACAAGAGGAAATGGGTATAAGCTTAGTCAGGGGAGATTCAGGTTGGATGTTAGGAAGTATTTCTTCTCTGAAAGGGTTATCAGCCACTGGAATAGGCTGCCCAGGGAGGTGGTTGAGTCCCCATCCCTGGATGTGTTTAAGAATAGGGTGGATGAACTGCTTAGGGATATGGTTTAATGGGGATTAGGGATGGTTGGACTCGATGATCTCTAAGGTCTTTTCCAACCTAGAAATCTATGAATCTATGAATCTAAGGATGTTTCTTTGGCAGATGAACAGAGAGGTGCCACAGGGGTTTGCACAGACAGCCAAAGGTCCTCTGACAGAAGATCCGGCCTCTGAGAGTCTTGGTAGAGACAGAGCTCAAGGCAATCTAACACTGACAGTGGTCTGGGATATGACATGAGTGTGTCTATTAGGAACAGTGATCTTCCCACGCCCTTATCTATTAGCCTCTGGATAGTCATCTGCTACCACAGACAGGTAGCAGCTAAACACATCAGCGAAGACAGATGCTAACTGGAGACATAACACACCTTGTGAAACAAAGACCATTTATGACAGGAGCTTCAGAGTCAATATCCTCTGCTCATTTTCTGATGAATTGACAGGGCCTACCTTCACAGCACAGACTTTAGATGAATCTCTGGACCAAAGGCTATCCTCTTAGACTAATAATTCAGTTCTCCACAAGGTGGGCAATCTCCACAAAAGACTCGGGTTATTTTAAGAAGACAGCGCTGTTCTGACTGAAAAACTCCTTGCTGTCCCAGCCTCATGACAGTTTGCTTTGCATTGCTAGCAAGCCTGGTTCCTGATAAGGACCGAGAATGTGTGTTGGGACCATTCCTGATCACTAAAGAGTTATGAAACTTCTTGTGCGAGCAGGGTGACCTGGTTAAGTTCCAGTCGAATCTACTACTTTTTCACCCTAATTCCCTCCGTAGCCTTAAATGAACTTGTACTTTTCTTAACTTCCTGTACTACACTGTTGGGTTGTCCCACTATGAACTGTTAAATAACTGCGTGTTTCTCATGTACACAAAATGATTGCTTCACCCGTCCGCGGTGTCAGCTGTCTCACTGGAGTGCATTTAGATTTAACACATCCATGCTTGTAAGGCTCTTTCAAATCCCTCAATGAATTAATAATAATGCTTGGTATTTACATAGGTCCTTTCATTCAAAATGCTTTATAATTTGACAAATGCCACTAAGCAACTTGACCCAGGTCACATAAAAAAAAAATTAGCGACCAAGCCAAATTCAAGTAACTCTTCTCTCAAACATTAGCCCAGACAGCTAGTGCGGAGGAAAACAGGTCCAGTTGTATAGACATGCTTGCATGAGACAAAAGAGGCTTTTTCCAAATGTTCATTGTTTATTGAAGTAAGACAGAAGCAGGTTAAAAGCTACATGGACAGCCCTTCTAAAAGTGCAAAACATCCTCTGATCAGCCATTCACACAGGCTTTCCCCCTCCTGACAGCTCAGAACACTCTAAATACAATTGAGTAAAAAAAGTTCCTGCATGTCTCAGCCTCATTTTCCTCCTGTTGCTCTCTTCCAGAGCTCACTCCTAACCAGGTCATCTTGCTGCCAAGGCAACAGCCTGCTATGTTGCTCACCAACAGGAGTATCCCTTTCTTTGTGTGTGTACAAGAAAGTCAGAGTAGAAACCACTGCCTGTTTCCAAAGAGACCAGATCCCTGCTGATGTTCACAAGGCAGAACCCAGGGGTCTCATGCCTTGCGAGGGCCCACCAGGATGGCAGAACTTCGTCTGGGAGGCCAGGGGCTGGGGTCCCTCTGCCACGTCGACCCACACCCAGGCTCTGCTGAGCTTGGGCGGCACTGATTGATAGCTGAGACCAGGCCACCAACGTGGGAGTTCAGACCATGTGAACTAGGGCACTGGCAGTTAAACCATTGGGTTTTAAATTCCTCACGTTCTGAACAGCGATCTAGATTACTCAATCTAAGCCGATTTTTAAAATCTCAAGTATTTAAACCGTTAGCTTACATTGTACTACCAATGCCAGGCATGAGTGGTTGGGGTTTTTTAGTGAATTAAAATAGTAAAGTCTGCCTTAAAAATCATAAAATTGATTATAAATACTGATTTAAAATGTGGGAGATCAGGTCTCCAAGCCTTTCAATTAGCAGCTTCCAGATCCCTGAGACAACCTAGCTGGTGAGCAAGTATCACACCACTGTTAACCCTGTTTTTCACTTTCACTTGCAAAATCACCTTTTTTTGTTTAGTTGTTCTTTTTATTTGGTTGTTTTTTGGGTTTGGTTGTGTTCATTTTTTTTAAATTTTCCTGTTGCTGCAAACCATATCAGAGGATCTCAGGGGCACTGCTCACCACAGGTTGGAAACACAGCTTCAAACTGTGCGCACTTCACATTTTTCAAGATCTTCTCCCACAACCCTCAAAAAACCCTCTTTGAAAATGCAGTACTCTTTCAAATAAGTCTAAACCCTTCATTCTTACAGCTAGAACTGTAAGAAAAAGAGGTTTAAAAAAACCCCACAGTTGCTATAAAACCTATGCTTAAAATCCCTGGAGCTGGCATCACCATGCCTAAAGCAGGTGCCTCCTTTGGTTCTGCATCGCTGCCCATCTGAGAGGGAGAAGGATGATGCAGCGTGGACAGGAGCCCCAGTTGCTGTGGCTGCTGGGGAGACCTGTGGAGACCAAGGAGGAGAGAATGAGGGTCTCTGAGCAAGTTGTTGCAGAGCGATCAGGAACCTGAGGCACAGGAAGCCTCCCAACAGCAGTGTCCAGCATGAGCATTGCGTGCTGCGCGCCTGCTTGCTGCCTCAAGTCCACCTGCACCAGGAGAGCCTGCCGGAGCTGCCCCACAGTCCCTGAGGCTCTCCCCACATGACATTCACAGTGGGGAACTGCAAACCTGCTAGCTCTTTGACCCTTCTCGTAAGCCTACGACAGCGTTGTACAAGTAGTTATAGAGTAACCTGATCACTGAACCAAGCTGCTTGTTAATCCTAACAAAGACAACATCGCTTTGACTGAAAGGCTGGATTAATGGTAGTCAGGCTCCTTCCCTGAGGAACCCCCCGAAGCTGATGAAAATTTCATTCTCTGTCATGGCCCACAAACCTCCCTAAAGAGACAGCCAAAAGTTCTCTGGCAACTCTGCTCTCCTAAAAGACAGTTTGATAGGTGGGTTTCTTTGTTTTGCGTGGGGATAGTCAGGAAGTTTCTCAACAGAGGACAAGGGCACAGATTCCACAATGCAGAAAACGGAGTATTGCACATGAGTACTGGTTGTCTTTACCAGACCTGTGTCACATCTATACATCATTTTTTTTAATGCATCTTTATCTAAATGGCCTTTACAAACTGCTTTCAATGTTTTCCAAGGCAAGTAATCACTAAGGTCCATCTCAGAAGCTACCTTGAAAAAATGAAGACAGTGTTTAGAATTGCATAATTTCTTAAGATATGAAGGGCGGAACGAATGTCTCATGCAGTATACGGAACTAGTGGAAACATAATTACACTGAAAGCAAGGGTGAAAATTGCTCCACTCTGAAGTAGATGTCATTTGGATGTTTTACATCCAAAACCAACAAACAAGAATATACACATAAAAGTTACATAACACAAAATGGAGCAAAAGTGAGTTTAGAACATATCTGTCATCAGATACAGCTTAAAAGCATTTGGAGTAAACTGCAGTCAGTTGCAAAGATTTCAACTTCATTACCAAACTGTGACTGAAAGAAACTGTTCCCACTTTCCAATAGTAATTGAATATTTGAGCAATCTTGTACCGGACTGCGATAACGTAAGACACATTTTGAAACAAAGAAGGAACCCCACAGCAACCTACAAACTTGGATTTCATGCAAATTAGAGGTTAGTGAAAAAGCTTTAATTCAAATAGAAAACCAACTCAATTTAAGGTAAAGAAAAGACACCAAAAACACACACCACAATGGAAACAAACAAAAAAACCCCACACCAAACAAAACACCAGCCCCAATAAAACTCTCAAATCTCCTCTAGGATTGCAAATGAGTTCACTTAGTGCACTTGAAAGAGATTAGTAGGAGATGCCTCTAAAACCACAGATGCCATGCAATTTTCTAACATCCAGTTCTCATAGTATCTCAGTCCTGCTCTTCAGCATCCCCAAAATGTTTTGACTGGATTTGCAATGTTATTCTAACACTATGGCAGTATATGTACCCCTGTCCAGTCTTTTAACATTACAGTATAATTTGCACTCCTGTAAGCTTTTCTATTGCCAGCCAAGTCCTGATCCTGCTCTTCTTATCCAAAACATCCATCTTTGCACCAGCAAGATTCTGGATATCTAGAGTGACTGAGGCAGCTGCAGAGCAGTATTTACCAGTAGAATTCGAATACCTGGTGATTTTCCCGTAAACAAGGCCAAATTCTTATTTTCACTAATGCCACTTTACACCACTCTGACAGGCACATCTCCGTATCTCAAGTAATAAGCAGAGTGCAATGACGTCCTGTAATCAAGGAAGAGATCCTCACTGCAAGTAACAGTTGTATTGGATAGCTCAGTGTTTAGCTATCTTTTACTTTCATGCCATAACTCAGTGCAAAGTAGAAGCCACCACTGCCTCACCTTCTCAGCTAACAGCTCTCGGATCTTGCTTGCCTGCAGGCGGAATTTGAAGAGCTGGGACTCCAATGCAAGGCATCGCTTTTGCCAGTCCGTACAGCTGCTATTCTGCACCGTGAGTTCGGCCATTGTGAAGTTAATCATCCATTTGGGATGTCGTCTGAGGTGCTCTAAAAATTCTACAGAAGAGAAGGGGGAAAAGAAAAAGTGTATTTTAGACAGACAAATTTTTCACCCCTTGTGCCTAGTCTTTGGTCCATCTTGCAGGACTGTTGATGAAGGCCACTTCTTCTGCGAGCAGAAGATGAAATGGTACTATCCCAACTTATTGATACTGCCCTCTGCCAGAGGTCACTCTTTTAATGGATAACAGATAAATATTCAAATAAACTTTTACCTTTACAGTGAGTAAATAATTTACTAATGCATCATACTGTAAGTTCCACAAACAGCCTTGCTGCCATCCTCACAGCATTGCTCAGCATCTACCTATAGACTAGGAGTATTTTTACTCCTGCATCCTTTGTACCAGTATGGCTGTAAACTCTCAAGTCACTAAAACCTCTTAAACATAACTCAGGTCACACAGCCGTTATTAACTTGGGGTACCAGTGCCTTATCTCATACAGACGGTGTTAAGAGGACGTGATGTATGAAGCAACAGTGTTCTCAATCCCTAAATACTTGATACAGTCAGTCCATAGTAAGAGCAGAAGAGTAGCTGTACCACAGTATCTAAACAATTGCTCTGTTAAAACATAAAAAGATCACAGCCAGGAATAAGCTAGGGCCGAAGACAAAACACGCAGGCCTACTGAAGTCCTTGTAGACATCAAGAGATATACACAACTCCACAAAGCGGAAAAAGCTGTGAGTTTCGAAGTTGAGCATTTTCTTACTCACTAACTGTTGAGACATTTCAGATGCTTTGTGCTCATTGTAAAAATATATGTAAAACGTAGTTAATAAGTGCCCTTAATCAAACGCAGGCGCTTCTGAACACTCACAAAAAGGTTTATAGTATCAACTCAGTGTGTGCAGTCCAGCAGCCAGCTGTATTACCCTACAATAACAAATGTTTATAAAGCCAGAACAGTTATTAGTTCACCAGCTTCATCAAAACACTGAAATCCATACTCATAAAGAAACTTCTCACCTGCTTACGGGCAAACTCAGTGCTTTCCTGAACTGGGACCAAAGTAACAGACCAAGACTTGGCAGAGAGCAGTGAAGTCACTCAGCCTCATTGCCTTTACATCAGCCTTTGCAGGGTGGGAAAGCTTAAGATGCCCCTCTAGTTCTGCCTGCTTGCCAGGCTCATACCTTGCACGTAAGAGACCTGAGACTCAAGTTATGCTAAGTATACATAATAGTGTAAGTATACCTAACACAGCAAGCCACATCCAGCTATATCCCTGCTGTTTTGAGTTAAGGAAGACACATTTTATACCCTTTACCTACAAACATCACCTGTGAGCTATTTTATATACAGGTTGCTTTGCTCCGTAATAGAAAGTTTTCCAGGCAGCGAGTTGCTTCCCTTTCCAATGACTTGTGAAATACTACTCCAGATCAAAAGGTAGCTTTGAGTAAAACAAGGAAAAGGCGCACTCATGTCTGGTACTGCATCACTGAAAACACTCTGTGCTAGGAAGACCAGTATCCTACAAGCAGCACACCTACAGCTTGACAGAAAGAGAGACCACCCTTTCCCACAGTCCAGTCCAGCACATCGATCTAATCTCTAGTCCTAGCTCCTTGCCAGACATTTAACCAGGTTACCTTTGGCACAATCCACAACATCATAGGGCCTCCCTCTAAGGTAGTGCTATCAGTCCTTCTCCAGCCAAAAGAGTGCACTAAGTCATGGAAGGATCCAACACTACCATAAGTTTATTTACAGGTAACTCTGTTCTGGACATAATAATTCATCTCTCAAACTAAATTCTGTTCTCTTTCATACAGGTAGAAAGAGATTTTAGTCTTTATTCATAGAGTTTAAGTCCAAAGAGGACATGCAAACGAATGAGATAAACTCTAATGGCGTAAAGTAAAATGAATCCGATTTATCACACAGTTTATGCCAAAGCAAAAGTAATTTCATCAGACAGTCCATAACTTCTGGTCAAACTAAAATACCCCATTCTGAATAGGAAGTCTAAGACTGGGATAGATGTCCTGAATCATTAAGTCTTGCTCCTTCTCACTGTAAACAACTGCGTCATATAATCCTTTCCATAAATGCACACAGCCCTTCCCTAGAACCACGTAGGCAGTTTTGCTCCCACCATTCCTGTTGTTCTTGAACCTCACCCCTCTAATGAGCTGCCTTCTAATTACCAGCAAAAATATAATCATAACCAGCTTGTATCTGTTCATTCTTGTAGATTATTGCCCTTCAGCTTAGCTAGTTTTTTTCCCTCCCTCGTATTTACTCCTTGGTATATTTATAGATGACATCAAAAGCTTCTCCTTAAAGACCTCATTTTGCAGGTTAGAGATAAGGAGCTCTTTTAGTCTCATAAGAAAAGCTCACCACTCTCCCTCTGCACCTGTTCCAGCTTCAG
The DNA here is from genome assembly GCF_009769465.1 of Tauraco erythrolophus. Lineage (NCBI taxonomy): Eukaryota > Metazoa > Chordata > Aves > Musophagiformes > Musophagidae > Tauraco > Tauraco erythrolophus. The sequence goes on along the minus strand of NC_141470.1, from coordinate 35,343,631 downwards.
TGCACATCATATAAAAGAGTTGAGTTATCTTTCTCACTCCCCTTCATAAACACAAGTGACCACAATTGCATCTGAAAGGCAGCATGCAGCCTCACCATGGCCTTGCATAAAGGCATTTAGTACTTTCCACTGTCCGAGGGAATACTTCACCTGATTGCATCTGCATTTTTTTTTACAACCACACTACACTAGTAGTTGACACACAGACAAGCCAACACAACTGGAGCAGAGGAATCTCGTCTGGCATTTGCAAAGGCAAAGCCAGCTGTGGGAGTGCAGGGAGCCCAGTACCACAATACTGGACCAAATTAATAAAGCACAGGTCTGTGCCAGGTCTCCACAAGATCAAGAATCTCTGTACTACAGGCCATTGCAAAATTTAACAGGCCCATGGTTACTCTGTGATAGATTATTATATCCAGGTCTTTCCCTCCTCTGATGTTTCTAAATAGTGCTCTCCTAGATTTGTATCTACTTTATTAATACTTCTAATGTATGATTTTACGCTGTGTCATTAGAGTTTATCCCATTTTACTAATCCCCTGGGTCAGTCAACTCTTCCAGTAAAATACCTACCTTCTAACAGGCCCTCCTTCAGCATAGTGTTGTCACATTCTCTTTTGTCACTTCTTTGTCTATCTTATCATTCTTCTATTAATTCCCATCTCGTCCACTTAAGATAATAACTTCCCCATGTGCCACCATATTAAATAATTTCTGAAGGCCAGAGATAGATGAGAATTACAGCTTTTCCTCTCTCTAGCAAAAACCTTACCCTTCTTCAGAGAAATTTATGGTATCACAATGTCTCACATTTACCCCTGAATTACAACTTTATTTACAACTTCAAATTTATTCTGAATCCTCATTTACTGTTAAATGCATCACCCCTTCTCCCCCATTCTGCTAAACATAAGCGGTTCATATGTACTTTATGAATTACCATATCAACTGTATTTTGACATACTGACTTTAAATTCTTGCTACCAGACCTGCCATTTCACATGCCTTTTTTTGTAATTCTTAACCATCTTAATCCACTAAGTTCTTTGATTTCCACCTCTGCTCCCCCAGATATTGGTCCTTTTTGTATCAGATAATTTATATGGTTCCTTTTTCCTTTTGGCATATGAAGAGGATGGGAATCAAATAATTTCAGGTGCAGTATTCTTACTTTAGGAACTTAGAAAATAAGAGGCAGTCACTTCGTTCAAACAAGCTGAGATTTTCAAAACTTCATTCTTAAATGTACAGATGCTTCTTAAAGAGCAGTCCGTGTCAAGTATCGAACAACTTCCAGTGAAGACAAAGGGAGCTACGAAGTCGTTCGAACCTAGTGAGGGAAAGACGAGTTGACTGAATCAACTCCTAAATCCAGACATGAGACTTCCAGTTTTGACTATATCTGTAAGTTTTTATTAACATTAACTGCTGACAGTTAATAGTTAATGGTTCTGACATTAACTGCTACATCCAAAATAAATACAAACATATTTATTTGGAATGCCCATATCCACTTGTAATCGAGTTGTAATTCTTATTAAAGAAGTTGTAGTTCTTATTATTTAAGTTAAAATTTATAGCAGAATGTCATGATATTTTTCTGGTTTTTAGATCAGAATCAGCAGATGTCCCAGATATTGGTGGATTCAGAGTAGAACTCAAAACACTTTGTAGACTTAGTGTATTTCTACCTGAAAAGCCTTCTGAGAAGAAAAAGCAATTACTCAACACGAAGACTTTCCAGTGCAGATATAAATGCAAGTAAATTGTTTGCAGCTTTTGTCATTCAGTGCAAACAATGCAAACAAGTGAAAAAGTACTTCCTTATTTCGATTGTGATTGTCTCCTCAGCTCAAGAATCAGTTTACCAATGCTGTCATAGGGGTTCTAGTCAGCACAGGAGAAGTGTAGCTCTTAACACCTGCCAGTAAAAATGCACCAGACCCTGCCTGAACACCGGAGCTGAGTAACTGGTCTAACTTTCAGCTACCATCTTACTACAAAAGGAATCAGTAGAAATGTGATAAATGTTACACATGAAGGGAGAGAGATTTCCTCCCATGTCACTGCATCAACACCAAGAGAGTCAGCAGTACGCACGACAGTCAAAACCCCATGCTATTCATCAGCTCCCCGCCCCCCGTCACCTCATTTTCCACTTCACAACCAGTTTCACCCTCCAGCTTTTTAACCCTGAGGCCATTGGAATTGTTCAGCCACACGGTCATTTCCCGTACACAAGCACTGCCTGGGATGTGCAGAGCACGGGGTAAAAAAAAAAACAAACAAAAAAACCCAAAAACAAATTCCCGTACACAAGCACTGCCTGGGATGTGCAGAGCACGGGAAAGAAAAACAAAAACAAACAAACAAACAAAACAAAAAAAAAACACAAACAAAAAAAAACAAAACAAAACAAAAAAAAAAAACAAAAAAAAAAACGTGACAAGCTGTGGTAAGGGCAAGGCTTGGGGAAGGCTGGGGATAGGGAATTAAAATAATTTCCCTCTACATCAGCGCAGGTGGCTTGCCTAGTAAAAGCGCCAGAAGGCGGGAAGAGGGCTCCCGCTTTTGCGACTCTGCCTGCAGAGGTCTCGCCCCGCACACCTGGGCTTACCAGGGAGACAGAGAAGACCGCAGGACTTACACATATTTTACTCTTGGGCTGCGTTTTTCCCCTCGTGTGGCAGTTCCTCCCCCCACCTCCTCCATGCAGCTTCAGGGACCAAAGTCCCAGACCCGAAGGCAAACCTATTTATTTTAAGCGGCAAATCTCAACCAACAGAGCGGACACAACATCACCCCCAGAACGCTCCCGGCCAGTCCCCTTACCCCCTCACCTTGAAGGAAGAGAGGAGGAAGAACGGCAATGACAGCCAACTCCGCGCACACCAGCCCTCCGAAGCCCCCGCCCGCCCGTCCCCGCCCCCGAGGGCTCGCGGCCGGCAGACGCCTCCCCCGGCAGCGAGGAGGGGGCCCGGGCCGCCGCAGCGCCGCCCCGCCCGCGGGGAGTCTCACCTTGGCCGGCGCGGGGGTCTCGCCGCGGCGGGGCGGGGCGGGGCGGAGCGGGGCGGTGACAGGCGCGGCCGGCGGCGTCCGAAGGGCCCTGGCCCCGCGTGGCCGCGGCGGTGCCGGCCCTTGCCGCGGGCGGCTGCGCGGCGCCGGGTGGCAGGCAGGTGCCCGGCACGGCTTCTGTCCCGTTCAGCACTTTCCCATTCTCTCTCCGTTTTCCTTCCAGCGGGAGAGCCCGGCTCAAATATCAGAGCCAGCCCTCCCGAGGAGCGCAGGAACTGACATCACCCGCCCCGGGCGTTTAACCCCTTCTCGGACTCAGCGGCGAGGCAGGTGGGACGGGCAGCGCCCTGCCCCCGGATGCCGGGGCGGCCCGGGAGGAGAGAAGCCGCAGCCGCGCTCTGCCCCTGGCGGAGACATCCCCCTCCCCGCCCACCCGGCACCCCGCTGAGGCCGGCGGTGTGGGGAACGGGCCGATGGTGACGGGGCATCCCGGGCCGGGCTCCCCCGCGGCCGCCCGGAGGGCTTGCCCGCTGCCCTCCTCAAGCGTGAGCGCTCCCGCTCCCACTGCTCTGGGCAGAAACCGAACGGCGCTGGAGGCCGCCCCTGGGCAGAGCTCCTGGAGGCTTCAGGCTTCTTCCTCGGCCCTGCCAAACGGGCAAGCGTTGGTGTCGGGAGTTCCCTGTGTCCTGAGATCCCCCTTGCAGTCATCTCCCAGCCTTCAGAGCTGATGTTCCCAAACCGTCCCCAGCCCTGAGGCACAACGTTATTTTCCGTGGAGCAGCCAAAGCGGGGAGCTGGCATCCCCAGCACCATGCCACCCTCATCCCCTGCCGCAGCCCTGAGGGGCCAGCGGAGCGCCCCAGGCTCCAGCCCGAGCACCCTTCCCTGGTTGTAGGCAGCCTCAGGGCATGGGGTTGGTACCAGGATAGAGAGGAAAACCACATTAGTGTAGCGATGGTCGTCCTGACCAGAGGGCACCACCCTGCGCCACGTGCTTGGGCCCACGCAAAATGGCTCAAACAGGTCTGGGGCTTCAAGCGTTTCTAATCGCACACCAAATGTTTTATTCAGGGTCAGGGCCACCGCTTACTGTGCTACTTCACACGCAGCAATCCCTCATGTGAATGTATTTTGGCTTCTATGAATATACATTGCCTGTGTTACTCAAACAGAGCCAGCAAGCTCCCTGCCGAGGGAGCCCGCACAGTGGGGCCAGGACAGGTGCTGGAGATGGATGGGGGCTACGGGACCCAACGCCCCCAGGGCTTGGGGCCTTAGATCAGCGTGTTTGAAAGCGAAAGGCCATTGATTCTGGTCCAGGTTTAGCAACTGCTTGTTATTCCGTCATCAGGCACGTTACTTCCGTCAAAGATACTTTAAAAATTTCTCTGCGGGGCTCTCCTCAGTGGGGATAAGGACAGTTATGCTGACGTGTATCTCTCAGGCCAGTTTGCACGTGCCTTTCACATGGCCTGTTTTGCTGCTGTGAAAGGTGGTCTCATCTCCTTGAGAAAGTGACTGTGGCTAGTTGGGGAAGGGCTGCGCCAAAAAGATGATGTCTTGAGTGATTATGAGAGATCCATGAATACTCTGAAACTGTGCTTTGGCTCTCTTTGAGACTACCCATGCAAAACAGGACGGTCTGAAATAAAAACAGTTGCAACAATCTATGGAGGAAGCAGGCAGGAGACCTGAACAAAATTATCTCCTAGTAAGCAACACTGTTCACTAGGCATGGTTAAACCAGGCCTTCAGTGTGGTGATCTGGCTCATGTATTGCCTGGTCTGAGATCTGCTGTTTATCAAACTTTTATTGTAAATGCTTTCCTCACATCTATAGTGTGCTTTCACTGGTGTCCCGGCAGAGAAACAATGAGTAGCAAATCACTTACTAAGCACAAATAAAAAGACTGCTGTGATTAAGTGGTTAAAATACAGAAATATAGCTAAAAACATAAGGTCAAGATCTGGACAGTGGAGTGACTAAAGGCAGACTCTGAAATCTATATCCCATTATCCAAATAAGTAGTCAGATTCCAAGGACTCTGTGGACCTTGCAGTTCCCTAAAGATGGTTTTGCTTTAGATTCCTCATCCATTTCCAGTTTCATGGGAATTTGGCTGAAAGAAGCTGCCTGTTCCTTCCTAGCTAAAAGACAAAGCATGCATTACAGAGCTGGTTCAGTCAGAGAGCAGGATAGCACTACGCAGAGATGGCCAAAGAGCCAAGCGGAGACACGCAAAGAACTGAAAAGAAACAGGCATCTGGCACGGAGCTCTCGCATTCAGCCAGCTGAGCAGGGACAGGCAGGGATACAGGCAGAGACGGAGCTGGCTGTTGGGACACTGTCACCCAAAGAAATTTCTCTAGCAATTTCCAGCAGAAGAGATTCCAGTTGCCTACAATCTGTATGCTGTGTGTGAGCCTGTATTAATCATTGCTCCCAATGATCAAGGAATTGTAATAAATAACCAGAACCAGCATGATTAGTGGCTCCCTATAGGTATTTCACAGGGCAAAAGGTAGCTTCGTGCTTTAGAGAGTGCCCTCTTGAACTGAGGCTGGCCAAAGACAAAATGGGAAAAAGAGCTATTCCCTTCATGCTCCCCATCCTATTCCTGACTTCTTTCAGCCACAGCGTGCAACCACAATATTTCTTAATCTGAATTTTATGAGGTATTTTTATTCTTCCCTTAAAGGCACTGGTCAAGTTCTTGCATTTGCACAAGCAAAGCCAACAGGATTGTATCGCTAACTGAAATGTCAATCCGGCCTTGTGTTTTTCCCAGGCAATGAAGCTTGACTGCCAGGACATTCCTCAGCCACTGATCTTTATACATAAAGTACCTCCCCAAGAATTGCCTGCACACACCTTGCTTTAACCCCTGGAGGCACAGAATCGCATCAGCACTCACACAACTATGTGCTGCCACGTCTTTAATGCAGTTATTCTACAAAGCTGTGCCTCCTTTGCCTTCTGTCACTTCTGTTAAATTATTTAACAAAATTATTATTTAACAAATTTTAATTAAAAATATGGCTTCCATTAAATAATGCAGATAGAAAAATAGTTTTGACTTCAGAGGGAGAAGGTTGTAAGAACAGCCAGTAGTATCTCACAGTTCCAAGTGATTTCCCTTGGTGGTTATCTTTAATATGTCTGCTCAAGCACTCTAGATCAGGTCTTTACAATTCACAGACAAACCATTCAGCAAAAAATATAATTTCTTATAAACAGCAAATGTCTTATTGACAAAACAAACTCTCTGGCAGATCCAAGAGAACTAGCTTGGCACTGTTAGACTATCGTTATCACAAAACAAGCACAGGCTGCTTTGTTAAGAGCACCACATCCAAGATACCTAAATAGACAGACAAAAAGATAAATGAGAACAAGGTGTCAGAAGATGAGAGCAGAAGAAACTCTTTCTCTAATAAGCAAAGTTGTTATAGTTCTGCAGGGGGCAGAGAGCATTATGTTCCAGACACACTGCTGCTGAAAACTTACCAAAGGGGCAAGGACACCAGCCAGACTGAGTCCGTGTGTCAGAGCCCCACTGAAGGCTCAATCCTATGTGGGAAAAAGCTTGCACAAAAACAAGACAGTACCTTGATACACCTGTTTGAGGTACTTGTCTCTCTCCACAGGCAACTTAGGGTTCATATCACAGTTCTCTAAATTGCACCTATGTTAAGAGGCTTAAAGATGTTGAAAATGGCCTTTGTGCCTAGCTCCCTTACTCTATTTCTCCTGGGCTTGCAGTGTGCCGACAGACACAGCACAGATCTGCAAACCCTTGCCTTGCTTCTCTTCTTATCAGCAATAACAAGTTCATGCAGCAGAAAATATGAGACTGGCAGCTGTGGATCACCTCACTGCATAAACCAGTTGCTCGTGGGAGGACCCAGTGAGAGGGCCAGGAAACCATTGCCCTCCAGAACTTTGTCTGTCAGCTGGTTTTGATCGTGTTATGGTCATCTCATCACACTTCACACACAGGACATAAAGACACTTGTGTGTACTATTCAAGCCAGAACTTGAGCGAGAGCGTATGTTTTGTATATACAGTCTTGACTGGCACAGAGCAAAACAATGGAGAATTCCCATTTTCCTTAGGGAGTCATCCCAGGGGTAACTCCGGTGTTATTCTCAGTATTAATAGCTCACAGCTTGTTTCATCTCTGGATTTCTCCAATTTCAACCTCTAAGTACCAGATTGCATTAGGTCTTTTTCTGCTACATTAAGAAGCCATCAACTATCATTAAAGTAGTCTGTGACGAAAAACTGAACTTTCTCCTCTATAAAATACACAGATTTAACATCTCTCACAACAATTAATGTTAATACAAGCACTATAATAGTGCTTTTATTCTCATAGCTTTGTCTAGATTGTAGATTAGACAACTGGAACTTTAAAAGTAAATTTAGGGTTGTTATCGGCATGCTTGTGTGTGCCTGCTAAACTGCTCTTCCAGAGGGGGAAAGAAAGGAGGACGGCATGTGGGAGTCTTCAGGCTGCGGAGAAGGAAAACAGTCCTTGCAAGTGTATTTGTTTTGTGTGGTCTTTCTGTGTCTGGCATTGGCTGGTATGCAGCTCATAAGGTTCCCACATACCACAGCACGTTCTGAATCTTTTTCTGAGTCCACAGGCTACAGCGGTAGCTGCTGTGCAAGTGATGCCATACGTGACGTATCTCACAGGTAAACTGTGAGATACAGTTTACCTGTGCTGCAGCCCAGAGGCTGCAACTATGCAGACAGAGGTGGCTCAACAGCACTTGCAAAACTGAATGTTGCTGCCCTAAAGATGAGGAGCATTGTTGCTCCTGCTGAGGAAAAAGAGGCGTAGAAAGAGGGGTCTGGAGCTGGGACAAGGTGCTGGAAGGAATCAGGGAGAGCCCTGGAGTGTTGGACCTGCTGCTCCTGCAGCCTCAGTGGCGTAAGGAATGGCCACAGTTCTGCTGCTGCAAGGGAGAATCCCTATCCCTCAACCCCTTCTTGAACGGCAGCAGCCAGTCTGGCCTCCCAGGATCGTAGCTCAGGAAAAGTAGGCAGCAGCCTATAGTCATTTTGCTTCCCCAGGTTTCCTGTGAAATGCCAGGCAAATACCTATTCACAGAGCTGGTTCTGGAAGTATAGTGTGAAAAGCTGCACCAGGGAAAGTGACTCAAACCATGTGGAGGGCAGGGAACAGATTATAGATTACTGGATTGAATTCAAGCAAGTAATAGAATTGAAAACCTGCTACCTTCATACGAGGTCACCAGAGGAGCTCCATGATGTAGCATAGACCTCTGTTACTGCTATTACTGATTATAGTTCTGCATCCACCCATCACTGCAAACAGCTTCTCAGCAAAAAATCTCAGACCACAAGGGATCATGAGGAGGCAACTCATGTCTGATCCTCACTAGAAATGTGGAAAGAGTTGTTGGATGGAAGAGGTTTGGTTTTTGGTAGGTCAGGAGAAGGGGTTGTCCTTGTCCCTGCTGTACTCCTAAGACAGACCGAGGGGGGAAATTCAATTTCCGGAATTGTTAAATCAATACTTTCAGTAAAGAGTGAAGTAGGTCCCAGCTTGCTCTATGTTTGGGTGCTGATCTGAGAACTTCAGCATGGGCACCTGGGGCAGCTCTGTGGTTTGAGCGGGAGAGGCTGCACAAAACACCGTGCTTTGATGGGAGATCCCTGTGGCTCCACAACCAGTAGGGTGGCCTGTACTGGCTGAGAGTGGGGGAGACAAGACACGAGTAAGAGATGGGGCTAGTCTGCGGGAAGGGCTTTGGCTGCCTTCCCAGTCTTGCACTGAAGTCATGCCTACAGCTGCCAGATGTCAGGATGGGGTGTGGAAAAGAACACGGTTCCCTGCCATAGGACTCCTACTTGCAGAGCCTCCATTGCTGAAACCAGCAGACAGGCTGTCCTCCATAGGAGTGCAGGAGGGAGGCTATGTTAGCTGGAGAGGATTTTGGCTCTTTTCCTGGTCTCACACCGGAGCCAGGCACACAGCTCCCAAATGTGATCTTTGCTCTGCGATCCTTCAGGCTTGTCAAGGCATTATGTCAAGGGAGGAATTCTTTCACTCCCACACGGGGGGTGGAAATTTCGAGAGCCCCCACAGAGATCCCTCTGCCTGCTTCTCCCAGGAGGGGTCATCTTCAGGTGAGCCGCCTTGGAGAGCGCTCTGTCTCTCCGCAGGCAAGATCCCCAGACAAAGTACTCTGAGAGCAGCGGTTGCTGAGTTTTCCTGGCATGGCTCTGTTCCTTCCAGTTTCCATGGTGATCCACAAAACCAGCAGACAAGTACTGATCTCTTTTGGAAGACAAATAATAGGATGTGATATTGCCTGTGGCTGGGGAGGGCTGCTTTTATATTGTTAAATGAGTTCTGGGGTCAGCCCTGGGGCTTGCCCCCTGCTGAGCTGGCACGGAAAGCATTGCTATACCATTTCCAAAGGGCTAGTAGCAGCTCAAAGCAGTAACTCTGGCTTGTAGGTGTTACAAGCTGCCACAGGCAGGTTTGAATGATACTGCAAATTGGTTTTAATGGACAGCACCGGCAAATGATGTCAGCAGGCAGACCGAGCAGGCAGTGTCGGATAGTATTTTGACTGGATGGGGTTATTGGGAAGTGCTGATGAGGAGCCCAGGATGTGCCACCATATGGCCCAGCGTGTAAGCATACACACAGACATATGACATACAGAGAAAACGTGCACGCCGCCCTGTCTTCTGTCACATTTCAAAAAGCCCATGGACAAAATCTCAAAGCTTTCATCTTGGTCATAGAGGGAAACTATCCATGTGCAAAGAACAAGTTCACAATCTTACCACCACAGTATCATGTACTTCACCCACCGCCCTGAAGGTCTCACCTTGCCCTCTTCTCCATTACAAAAGCAGCAAGCGTTATTCAGCATGCTCTTCACCATGCATTTTGGAGATGCCTGCCTGCCTGATACTCACCCACCCCCTTGCATGCAGCAACAATTGCCAAACAGCACAGCTGCTGGGATGAAAGGCCATGGAGGGAATGGGTGGAGGGGTGGCTTTTCTGATCTGCATCATTTTTGCGATGCAGTTTAAGATTTCGAGAAAATTCTGGAGGAGAAGAGGGGTAAAATTGATAAAGGATAAGATAGTTTTCAAACACAGCCGACAAGCAGCTTAAAAAGGAAACCTAATTTTGTATGCCTCCACCTCTGGGCAAAATGTTCTTGGCTCAGTTCCAAAGGTGCTGGGAATTTCAAGGGTTGGGTATCTCTGAAAACCAGTCTCAGGGTGTCTGCAACAGGGTGACCAGAAAAAGGTGCCAATTTTGAAAACATCATCTTAATTTTATTTTTATGTTGTAATTTCCTATCAATGAGCACTCTCTGGGAGGCTCAGGGATTGATCTAGAACTTGTCTTTCACTCTACACACTGCCTGAGGCAAAAATCCTTGTAAGAGAAATCTGTGGCCTTGGCTGTAAATTTCAGTGGTGCTTGGATTTCATTGCACTGTCTGCTGCCATACGAGAGTCTCCCACCCATTCCCTCCCGTGGTCCCTTGCCCAGAGTCCTGTGAGCCAGCAAAGGAGCTTCTGGAGCTGAGGTGCTGCCCAGCCAGTGATTGCCTCCCTTGCCCTAGGGCAGCCTTGTAACCTCAGTCCTGGTGATCCTGGTGCAGAGATGTACCCTGCACCCTCAGAAACCCACAGCAGGATGCAGAAGAGCACTAGACGGACAGCTAATTAAAACAGCTTGAGCAGCTCCAACATAAAACCGAGTTAGGACCTTCTGCAAAGGATGTCATGGGTAATTTTTAATTGTTTATTTAATTAGTGTTAGCTGCACGCAGCAGGAGGCCAGAAATCAGCCTGCAAATGCTCAGTCAGCTGTAAAGCGTGAGTTCTCCAGCCATTCTGGAAACCCCAGTTGAGGAGCAGGAGAAGGAGAGGGGTTTGCACTTGGCGTCATGATGGTGGCGACGGCGGGTGAATGAAACCCCCGGGATTTTCTGTGTAGCAGAAGGAGGAGAAGGACAAGAAGGATGAGAAGCTCAGCAGGGGAGCAACCGAGGGGGTGAGCAGGCAGGGCCCTGGCTCTCGTCTGCGCTGGAGAGGCTTCAGCACACCTTCCTGGCTGCACAGCCACGCTCCTTGGACAGCCATGGGCAAAGCTGTCCCACCGGCAAGGGCTTGCTCTAGGTATTTAAATTGGGGTGTTTCAATTCAGCCTTTCCCTTTGGGGTTTTCTTTTGGTCAGAAGTGTCTTTACACTTGTAGTTAATATAAAAAATACTGATAGTATTACATACTGACGTATGAATATAGATGTAACAACGTACCTACCCATGCACGCATATACATATTATCTGTATAATTGCATAATTTCTAATCTGTTACAGCAATAAACGTCCTATATAAAATCACAATACAACTTAAAAATACACCGATCCATCCCGGTGGTGATCCATTCCGATCATCGCCGGCCACAGCCCGCCGAGGCGGCCCCGCCGCCCCGCGCTGTGCTCTGGCGCCACCCGGTGGCTGGCGGCGGCGCGGCGGGCCGGGTTCGGGGGGAAACCCGCCGAAAACGGGTATCCTGAGAACAGGCGATGGCTTTGTCGGGTTTAACTTTTCTGTGTGTACGCTTTGCGATGGGCAAAGGGGCTGTATATAGGGACAACTGGGTGCAGAGACAGTGGGACGCATCTTTAGCTCGATGCCCAAGTGGAGGCCAGTGATGAGCGGTGTTCCCCAGGGGTTGGCATTGGGGCCGGTGCTATCTAACATCTTTGTCGGCGACATGGACAGTGGCATCGAGTGCATCCTCAGCAAGTTTGCTGATGACACCCTCCTATGTGGTGTGGCTGACATGCTGGAGGGAAGGGATGCCATCCAGCAGGACGCTGAGAGGCTGAAGAAGTGGGCCTGTGTGAACCTCATGAAGTTCAACAAGGCCAAGTGCAAGGTCCTGCACAGGGGTCAGGACAATCCCAAGGACAAATACAGGCTGGGCAGAGAATGGACTGAGAGCAGCCCAAAGGAGAAGGACTTGTTGGTGTTGGTTGATGAGAAGCTCAACATGAGCCGGTAATGTGCGCTTGCAGCCCAGAAAGCCAACCATATCCTGGGCTGCATCAAAAGGAGTGTGGCCAGCAGGTCGAGGGAGGTGATTCTGCCCCTCTACTCTGCTCTTATGAGACCCCACCTGGAGTCCTGCGTTCAGCTCTGGGGCCCCAACACAAGAAGGACATAGAGCTGCTGGAGCAAGTCTGGAGGAGGGCCACGAAGATGATCCGAAGGCTTGAGCACCTCTCCTGTGAAGACAGGCTGAGAGAGTTGGGGTTGTTCAGCCTGGAGAAGAGAAGACTCTAGGGAGATCTTATAGCAGCCTTGCAGTACTTAAAGCAGGCTTATAGGAAAGCTGGAGAGAGACTTTTTACAAGGGCATGTAGTGATAGGACAAGGGGCAATTGTTGTGGATGTTCCATCCCTGGAGGTATTCAAGGCCAGGTTGGATGCAACCTGCTCTAGGGGAAGGTGTCCCCTGCCTGTGACAAGGGAGTTGGAACTAGATGATCTTTAATCTAGGCGAGCTTTTGAACCTATACTGCTATCTTTACATTCCCTCTGCAAAGCACTCTGTAGCCATATAGAAATGCAGAATACTGATTCCAGATTTCTATAGTCTTGTCTGAAATCAGTGCCCATAGTTTACTATCTGGGCTTAGATTGACTAGATTTATATTTAAAGTAAGCCTGCTGCCATAAAATAAACTCTGTGAATTGTAGGCATGTAGGCATAAAAGGAGAGAAGATGCAGGACATCCTCCATCAATATTCCTGCAGAGGATCAGGCAAAGTCTCCCTGCTTGCAAGAGGTTATGCTTACATGGGTTTGTGGCTGGGTCATGTCTTTCAACCTCTGCAGAAGAGACAGCAGGTTTTGGATGGCAGCAGCTGTGCTGCTCCTGCAATCTCATATTCATTCCTTCCAGAGACCAAAATCTCTGGGAACTGCCCTGAATTTCCAGTAGCTGTTTACTCCGTTATCACAAAATCGATCACAGATGGTGCTTTTGATGCTGGCAGGTTGGAAAAAAATAATCTCTTGGCTTATATCCTGAGCACATTTGATCTGGACTGACTGGGTGGAATTGTTGACAGCCCGTCATCTTGTCATTGGTACAGAAACACTTTCCTGACTGCAGCTAAGGTTTGGGCAGGGATGAACATTTTCCTTTAAATAGCAAACTTCAGCCTTAAATAGTTACACTTTGCCCTTGCTGTTTGGCTCTGTTGCATACCAAAGACTTAGCTCTTAGCAACATGAAATCTCATCCTAATTAGCTTCCGTTTAACAATAGCACTTTGTACCACTCTCAGAATGCCAAGCTCCTTCTATTCTGGGGCTACAGAGGAGGGGAACATTTCATATCAAGCCCAATGCAGTTCAAGACTCTTTATGTGAAATGCGATTTTTTTTTTTTTTTGAAGTGTAAACTAATCCTGTGTGTTAAACCTGAGCCACTCTGTATGACTGGAAGTCACACTGAAGAAATTAAAGACTATTAACCAAACACAGCCCAGTGTAAGCACACAAAACTGCTGTAAGACGTTCTGGAAAATTCAGAAGTGTCATAAATTCAACATAAATGATGAATGCTAGACATAAGACGTGTATAAGTGGTCAGGTGGTATAATTCATTCCGTTGACACTCAGCTGGAGAGAAAAGTGTGTATCCTTTGCTTGCTGGGGAGTCATGAGCATGCATGAAATAGAGCAACTCTCACACACACAAATTAGCCATCTTCTGCATTTGCATCAACACTTCCAAAACCTCCCAAGACTTTCAGTACCAAAAGTAGCTCTGTTTAAGACTATATGACTCTTAAAAAGAAGTAAGGTCTCGGCATACCTGACCCTATAACTCACATAGCTACAGTTTCATGTCTCAGAGCAACATTAGTGTATTTTTTGAGGACAAAACTTCCACCATCAGTTACAGGACTGCTTATTTGATCCACTGTAAGGAACTGTTCATGAACATATAGACAGACACATAAACATTGAAGAAGAAGTAATAAGAAATCTTACACTGAAACCTTAAAAACATTGACATAACAGTGTGACCATCTGAATGTATAGGGCTGGATTTTTTTTTTTTTTTTAGTGCAAGCCTGGAGAATCACTTGCAGAAAGCATCAAGACTCATTACCTCCCTAGAATAAAAACTAAACAAGATGACACATGCAGCTCTGCTCACCATAAATGCCAATGGCTAATGAGGATCGTTCACACGTGTGGTTTTGCATTTGGTCCTTTTTTATGCTACTGTAAATATTTTCCTCACCTTACAGGAAAGTCCCTGGATTCAAGAGAATTTTCTTCTCTGAAGCCATCTGAAGATGAGAGTGACACGGCCAAGCGATTTTTCTTTTCAGCCTTTCAAGAAAACTTTTTACAATCTGTTTCACTCACTATTCTTGAAACTTTGACACAATCTCCATGCCACAAATCTACTCCCCTAGACAATAATACTCACAATAATGAAGATTGTATGATGACCCTAAATAGGTCTATTTGCTTTGAGTTCTAATATTTTGTGGCTATATAGAATTCCTTCATTTTCTGTACATTGTGAAGTTTTGTAACCAACGTGTTCACATTCTTTAAAAAAACTTTATAACTTTTAAAGTGAACAAAAGAATCCCTTCTTGAAATGAGTCTGGTGCCCATTTTAAAGGAAAAACTTCACTATCATATGACACATTCCAACCACTTTAGGTAAGTAAAAAGTAACCTGAAAAAAAACCCAAAAACTTTGCTCAAAGAGCGTTGCTGAGATAAACTTGAGGCTGCAAGTTTGAGTGGATATTGGAGCCACTGTAAATTGGATTGGTCTTGGTCCTGAAATTTAATATCCAGCAAAGCTTCATTTTTCAGACCCCAGTGCCCATAAAGCCCTGGAGGCAGGGACTGACATTTGTTGAGATAATTCCAGCATGTTTTGGTCTTTCAAACTGAATGGCATGCAGGGTGCAGGTATGAAGCATACATCAGTGCATCCCTTGATCTCCTGCTCTGTATGGATGACAGACAGCTCTGCAGAGCTATTACATTTGCCTCAGAGAATACAGCTAAAAGACTGTATACTTAGCCAGCTCTCAGGTCTGAATAAGCGCTAGCTGGTGAAGGTTTCTTCCAGATAAGATTGTTGGAAATTACTCAGTGTCACAGAGAAACCTGTATTAGCTCCCATCAGTGACAGAGTTTGTATTTGTTACTCAGCCTGGTAACCTGTACTTCTTTTCAAATTATTACCTTTAGATACCCAGATATCAGCATGGACAAAAGTCACAGAGGAGCTGTTCTGATGCCGTAAGAAGAATGTTCTGCAGATTATTTTCTCTCCCTCTGTCATCCAGTAGGTGGGAGGAGATCAACACAAACAGTGAAATAGGGCTACTGGGTGGATTGTTCTCTGGGGATGCCTGATTTGTCTGTGCACAACTCCTCAGGGCATATCCAGTTGCCCTCCTTTTCATAGAACCATCCGCCAGACTCAGGGAACATGACAGCACCATTTTTCACTCTTTTAGCAAGAAAGGAGTTGAGTGTCACACTGTCAATATTCATGGATTGCAACAAAGGGACATAAGAACTGCCCAGCAATGTCTGCGCCTAGGAATGGCCAGCTGGGGTGACAGGGCTGCTGTCAGCAGGTGGAGGCAGCATGGACATCGAGTCACCTACCTGCATCTTTTCACTAGTTGTCTGCCCATCAGTTAGACGTTTCTAAGGTTACTTCTGTAAACACAGCTTCTTGGGACATCCAGAAGACGTGTTTCTGCTGTTGCAAAAATGCCCTGAAAAAAAGATTATTAGCACAGGTTTAGTGAAGTCATTCTGCCAGAAAGTGTTAACTTGACTGCTGAGCTGCTCACCTGGTAATGAACTTTCGTCATTTTTCCTTATCCTGGTCATGGAGCAAGGGCACCGAGAATACAGGAAATGTAAAAACTGTGAGAGAAGGAAAAGTAATGGACCTGATGTAGTGTAAGGGAGAAGTGAGGGACGACATTGTCTGACCATAGAAGCAGGGCTTGTGAATTCCTAGTTTATCCCATTTTTATTTGTGCTGCAGTGATGTTTGTCAGTAAGCGACGGCTAAATGTTCACAGAATTATGAGTGCATGAATGTTCTATAGTCAGTGCAAGATGGTTAGTGGAGGTTCAATTCTGGGATCATGCTAGAGAAACAGCTTATTTGGGGAAGGTGTACTATTTCTTTGTCCTCTGGTTTTATTAGGGGGTTGAGAAGAACATCAATTGATGGTTAAGTCTGTATCTCCAAGACTGACTAATAAAGAATTCTTAATTGCTGTATCGGTATGGATATCCTTTAAGAAAAAAGCCTACTGAAAATGTAGCTGACTACAAAAGGTTTTCATATGCTGATATCATCTTTGGCTGTGTGAAACTATGGTAGAACATTTCTCCTTAATAGCATCCCCAATGTTACAACAAAATTTAAAATGGCTTTGAATCAAAAAGCAACTATGGCATTTTTTTCTGAAGAAGCAAAATTCAGCACTAGCACTTTTACTCTCAAATTCCCATTCTAATAATGTGTATTGTTCCTTTGGAAGGATATAAAAGGAGGAATTTAGTTCCCATTTGCAAAGACAACTATGAAAAAACTTTTGAAAGCATTCAATGGCATAGGTGGGATAGAGGTCAAATTATGAAAGAAGTGAGATTTACTTATGCATCAGAACCTAATTTAGGCTTCTTTCTGACTCTGAGAAATTTGGGTTCTGTCTCATGTAGTTAGTCAGGGTACAGAAACAGAAAGTACCTAGTTCGATCACCAGTCTGGGATTATTTTGGGATACATTGAGTTCTGGGTAGCTACCCAGAAGTCAAGAAATGGCCCTGAACTACTCATCTGGCTCCATCTACCATCAGTGGACGCAGAGGAACTTGTTCCATCTCCTTAGGATGGAGTGAATCACTATCAAGAAGTTGCCACCTCTTGTGACTAAGTAAACAGGGAATTACAGCAGATGGAAAGCAAAGGATCACAATATTGTTCTTGGCAGAGAACAGCTAATATAGAATGAAGTTACTGGGATGTTGATGTAAGTATGTCACATCAAGAAATTGGGACAAGTCTCCATGTTTGCAGCACTGTTAAGAACTGAATCAGTCCGTAGATGAAGAGGCACAAGTAATTTTGCAGATGACTTTCACAGCTGGGGAGTTGAAAGATGCATCAGGACCTCTGCTAAATTTCCAGCTCCCTCTATCTATATTTGTGCTTATATTTCTGAGATTGGTTTCTCATTACCAGCATCAGTTATACTAGTTGTAATGGGAAGTTTTGCTGGATGACTGGCATTATTTGGTATCTGGAGCACCATTTCTCATCTCTTCTAGAATAGAAAGTCCTATAAATTATGGTTTTAAAGTTCACTGGGCTGGATATTGTTAAACTAGCATTTTTAGTCAGTGTAGAATATCTGATAATTATAGATTACAATATGACAGAAAGTCTCATTTCTTTTGAACACATCATGAACTAAACATTCTTCAGAGCTATGTGCTTAACTTAATCCCATTAAATTCTTCACAAAAAGTCTCCTTAATAACTTTCCAAAATGAAAACTTACTCTTTAGACATATCATGGCCATCCCTATGCAGTCTATGCTGGGGTGATGCCTACTGATAGGAAGCTTTGCTGCATAAGATATAGATGAATATTGATGAAGTAGTTATTTATTTAGCATATTTGTAGAGATAGTCTTTTTCATGTGATTCTTCTTAGTCATTAAAAAGATTTTGGACCCTTTGGCTCCTACCCCATCTGACCCGCTGACATTTGTTAGAGTCATGTGTTTGTTGTGGGACTGCTACCAGGACAGTGACAAGTATATGAAATGAAAGGAAGAAAAGGAAAAAGCTACTTCTTAAAAAAGTGCAGTGATCTCCTTGTGTATCACTTTGATGTGTTCTTTGTCATATGCATGTATAGGCACAAACACAAAAAGGAAGCCTATAGGGGGTGGAAGCAAGGACAGGTAGCCTGGGAGGAATACAGAGGAATTGTATGAGCAGCCAGGGGTCAGGTTAGGAAAGCTAAAGCCCTGATAGAATGAAATCTGGCCAGAGACATCAAGGGCAACAAGAAAAACTTCTATAGGTACGTCAGTGACAAAAGGAGGACTAGGGAAAACGTAGGCCCTCTCCGGAAGGAAACGGGGCACCTGGCTACCTGGGATATGGAGAAGGCTGAGGTAGTCAAAGACTTTTTTACCTCAGTCTTTACTGGCAAGTGCTCTAGCCACACTGCCCAAGTCACAGAAGGCAAAGGGAGGGATTGGGAGAATGAAGACCTGCCCACTGTAGGAGAAGATCAGGCTCGAGACCATCTAAGGAACCTGAAGGTGCACAAGTCCATGGGAGCTGATGAGATGCATCCACAGGTCCTGAAGGAACTGGCAGATGAAGTTGTTAAACCATTATTCATCATATTTGAGAAGTTGTGGCAGTCCGGTGAAGTTCCCACCAACTGGAAAAGGGGAAACATAGCCCCCATCTTTAAAAAGGGAAAAAAGAAAGACCCGGAGAACTACACATCAGTCAGTCTGGCAAGATCATGGAGCTCTGTGCCTGGCAAGATCATGGAGCAGATGCTCCTGGAAACTATGCTAAGGCACATGGGAAAAAGGAGGTGATTGGTGACAGCCAACATGGCTTCACTAGGACAAATTCTGCCTGACAATTGGTGGCCTTCTATGATGGGGTTACAGCACTGATGGATAAGAGAAGAGCAACTGACATTGTCTACCTGGACTTGTCCAAAGCCTTTTACACTCTCGCATGACATCCTTGTCTCTAAACTGGAGAGACATGGGTTTGATGGATGGACCACTCGGTGGATAAGGAATTGGCTGGATGGTCGCACTCAAAGAGTCGTGGTCAATGGCTTGATGTTCAAGTGGAGGCCAGTGGCGCACCTCAGGGGTCAGTACTGGGGACAGTGCTGTTTAACATCTTTGTTGGTGACATGGACTGTGGGATCGAGTGCACCCTCAGCAAGTTTGCAGATGACACCAAGCTGTGTGGTGTTGTGGACATGCTGGAGGGAAGGGATGCCATCCAGCAGGACACTGAGAGGCTGGAGAGATGGGCCTGTGTGAACCTCATGAAGTTCAACAAGGCCAAGTGCAAGGTCCTGCACGTGGGTTGGGGCAATCCCAAGCACGAGTACAGGCTGGGTGGAGAATGGATTGAGAGTAGCCTTGAGAAGAAGTACTTGGGAGTGTTGGTTGATGAGAAGCTCAATATGAGCCAGCAATGTGCGCTTGCAGCACAGAAAGCCAATGATATCCTGGGCTGTATCCAAAAGAAGCATGGCCAGTAGGTCAAAGGTGGTGATTCTGCCCCTCTACTCAGCTCTCGTGAGACCCCACCTGGAATACTGCATTCAGCTCTGTGGCCCCCAGTACAAGAAGGACATGGAGCTGTTGGAGCAGGTCCAGAGGAGGGCCATGAAGATGATGAGAGGGCTGGAGTACTTCTCCTGTGAAGACAGGCTGAGAGAGTTGAGGTTGTCTGGAGAAGAGAAGGCTTGGGGCAGACCTTCTAATAGCCTTCCAGTGCTTAAAGGGGGCCTACAAGAAAGCTGGAGAGGGACTTTTTACAGGGGTGTGTAGCGATTGGACAAGGGGTAATGGCTTTAAACTGAAAGAGGCTAGATTTTTAGTAGATCTAAGGAAGAACTTCTTCACTCTGAGGGTGGCGAAGCACTGCGACAGGTTGCCCAGGGAAGTTTTGGATGCCGCATCTCTGGAAGTGTTCAAGGCCAGTTGGATAAGGCTTTGAGCAACCTGCTGTAGGGGAAGGTGTCTCTGCCCATGCCAGAGGGATTGGAACTAGATGATCTTTGAGGTCCCTTCCAACCCTAACCATTCTATGATTCTATATGGCAGCTGCAATAGATGATGAGGTTAGGTTGCTGCTTGTCCAGGCTTATGGGTATTATCTTCAGTCCTGTGAATTGGACTTCACATCAACTTCTCTGTGCCTGAGGCTATCTGCTTGAATGGAAAAAATATTCATATGTAATGCAATCTGAAAGTGACATAACAAAAATAACGTAATAGTGAAATATCAGCAAATATATTCAATGAACAATGCAAAAGGACTCTAGTGGAACTGTTGTGTTACTCAGCCTTATGGACAACCTGCACCAATGTCACAAAGAAAGGAGGAATTCTTCAGCTGTTTATATACTGCTGCTAAGAGTGGAGGTAGCAGCACAAAATCAGAGATATTCATTATTAAGAAGAAAATTAATTTATCCAGCATTCTGAAACCTGCTGCAATAATTTACACAGCAAAACATCTTGTTTTAGTTTGTCTCCAATGAGAGAGTGAGTAAAAGAGGAGTATGAAACGAGGTACGAGAGTAAGTAGATATGGTCTTTTAAGGACAACCATTGAGTATTTTTGAATTATTAGTAACTCAGATCCACAGGTGCTTTAATGCATAATGGCTCAATGTACTAAATAATAACAAAGCATAAGATACCATTGGGGAAGAAGAGTCTCTCAGAGACCACTGAGTCACTGGACTAAAAAAAAAATCTCAATTTCCTCAGCATAATAGAGAACAATGTTGTTTAAAATGCCATCCTGGGTCAATGTATGAAGTGAAGGCATAGTTAGAAAATAAAAAGCCTGCATAGCAAATGGATAAAATGGGAAATATACAGTAATCAATATAAATCAGAAGTTATATAATGTAAAAAGAGACCAAAAAAAGACAACAGAGAAAAATCATTGGCTGGCAGGCCTTAAGACAATCAAATGAGTTAAGAGTATATTAAGAACAACAGAAGTCTTAACAAGGGTACATGCTGGTGCTTGATGCACATGATGAAATGATAATGTTGCAGAAAAGATAAATATTCAATAAATATTTCTGTGCTGCATTTGGAAAGAAGAAAGATGATGCACTTATATCACATGGGCTGATGAAAAATTTTCCACTCCATTAGTGACCAGGAGGAATGTAAAGTATGTATGGAGGGTAAATATTTTAAAATCAGCAGGTCCGAGTAGCTTACGTGGGAATACTAATAGCGCTTATTTAACTGATCTCTAGCCTACTGATATTGATATTTCATAAAGCCTGTAATAGCGAGGAAATATCAGAATATTGGAGGAGTGTCTGTTCTATGACAATATTAAAAAATGGCAAAGTCAATGATCCCAATAGATGTGCCTCAGCAAGGCTAACAGGGAAAAAATATTAACTGATAGAGAATCCTCTGACAAAGAATAAGAAAATCTAGGGATGTATTTTCCAGCATCAGAATAATCTGGCGGAGGGGGCGGGAAACTCAAGAATAATTTAAGCATCCCTGCCATGAGCAGGAAGATGACTAGAGATGCTCTTAAGTACTTTCTAGCCCTACCTTCTGTGGTTCCAAGAAGAGATAACATGGTTACCAACAGAGACTCCTCCCTGGGTAGGAAGGAATATATGTACGGGATGTGAATTCTGCTTGACTTTATTTCTTCAATTGTTTTCTCACTGAATGCTTCTTCATGTATAGCATTCAGACCAGGGGCAGTGCTGGAGCTTTGTACCTGGATGACTCCCATTCACTGAGAGAAACATAGGACACAGGATGGTTGAAGCACAGGGAAAACAGTCCAGCCAAGTTTATCTGCTGGACATAAAGCAAAACAGAATAAAGCCATGTCACCTGTGCTTTGCAAAAGCCAAAAAATAGTATTAGGATTAATTTTACGTTCAGTGCTATTCAACATTTTCATCATTGCCCTAGAAGTAAATAAAAACTCATTGCTGATAAAATATGCAGGTATTAGGAAGCCTAGTGGAATAGCAATGATGAGGGGAAAGCATTCATATAGAGCAGGCTGGATCACCTAGCAGATCAGACACGTTCAAATAAAAAGCCTTTTACTACAGACAAATGCAAAGTTATGCATGTGGGAACCAGATAGGAGATTAGGAGATGTGTAATCAGAAACTCCACCCTGGAAAACTGCGCTCTGAAATGGATCAGGGTCATCAGAGTATGGAGCACTTTCACTCCAGTAAGACACTGTGGCAAGAAGGGTGAAATCAATCCTTGAATGCATAAACATGGGAATAGTGAGTAGAAGTACCAGGTTGCTTTGCTTCCCCTTGTGGTACCCATGAGACTAATCATATGCAGGATATTTATTTTCAAAGGTTGCTGAAAAGTTGGGGAAGGTGCAAAAGAAGCTTGGTAATTATTCAAGATCTAAAGAAAATGCCTTATTGTAGAAGACTTACAGTGCTCAACCTGTCTGACTTAGTGAAAAGTAGACGGCTTGGTTTATGGCTTGATTAATGAGTTGGTACTGTTGGAGGAATAAAACACTAGCAGGAAAAGGCTCTGAGCAGACTAAGTAATACGGAGGACTGTGTGCAGGAATTATAAAGCCAGACAAATTCAAGTGAAGAATGAGACACAGAAAATTATTAATGACCAGAACAAGCTAATGTGGTGAATTCTTCATCTCCTTATGTCTTCATATCAAGACTAGACGTTTTACTTATTGGCCTACAGCCATCTACAAATTGTCAAGTATGAGTTATAACATTTAATACTGGAATATCTCAATGAAAATTGATGGTCTATGATATCTAAGAGGTCATTCCAGGTGATAGTGATCTCTGAGATCCATTATGCTGTTAGAGAGAGATATATTTATTAATTATTATGATTATGTCAATAAGCAGCAGTTAAACATAGAGCTTGTCTTCTGTTCTGCCCTTTAAGTGCTGCCATTTAACGATAACAAGATGAATTAAGGTTGTCAAGATAACTAATGAAATAAACTGGAGGACTATAGAAGTCCACGATTGATTTTCTCTCTTTAGATACTCCAGTAGATGGTCACTTTACCAGTTGAACGGCCATAATACATGGGAAATAGAAGTTGCTGTGTGACTTCCTTTCCCCTTCTTTGTTCCTCTGTCTAGAATGTTCTTTCTTTGGCTGTGACATGTATTTATGGTAGGTAAGTAAGTAACCTAGCCTCATGTGCACATCATTAACAAAACCAGCCAAAGTATTTTTAGAAGACATGAATGGAAGTGGAGATGCCAAAAACAGGTTCTCACTCACAAATGTAAAAGAAACGTCATAACGTTGCCACAGGAGGTAATGTTTTTAACATTATTTCGATGCTTGAATTATGGGAACCTCCTTTACCAAAGTGATATTTGATGTTTGGATGACCAAAACGAACAGATATGAATTGCTGCTAATTTGATCTTGAGAATTCCTGTAGTAGCGATCTGCATATCTGGGTGCCTAAATGCTTTTAAGAATTGGGCCTGTGAGAACTTTCATCCTATATAATCCCAAAGCACTCTGGAGGCTGCCAAGGCCATAGGGCAAAGCATGGGTACTGCTGATAGTGCACAGCCTTTCAAAATAACAGTTTAAGAAAGAAACTGAAGAATCTCATCACTAGCGCAACTTCAGGGGAAATTCAGGGAATAAAGAATGGAGAAGGGCATGGTAGATAACTTGCATTTATAGTAGACAGCTTATCTGATAGATTTAGCCACTTCTCTTGCGGCTTCAGCACTGTTTGTGAACAGCTTTTGTTCATCTCCGATATTTTTGTTACTGAAGAGGCTCTTGGTCTGTGGAATGCTCTCAAGCAGCTCGTTGTGAATATTTAATAGATGGAAGTAGACAGTCAAACCATGATTTTTAGCTCTGAATTGCTTTTATGTGTTCCTTTGACACACCCACTTTCCACATAACTTCAAATCTGAGGAACATTTTTTCAATTTCATTCATACTATTTAATTGCTCCCAACCTTCTTCATTTATCTTTTTTTTTTTTATATTGTAACCCTTGTCTTTTCCATCGTTTCCCCTCATCCATTACCCTCCTCTCCCTGGTTTATTATCACTACTTGACTAAAGTTTGAGAATTGTATTGTAAGTGACTTGGAGCAGACATTTGTCATTTTACTGTTGTGCAGAGCGCTTTGCATACATGTTGTGTTGTACAAATAAAAACTACAGCTCCAGAAATATTTAGTCTCTCAACTATATTTTGCGGTATAATATGTAACAGAGACACTATATGAAATAGAATTATTTATTATAATTATCCTATCTCTGATGCTGACATTCAAAAGCATTTTAGGTAAATCACATGCCTTCTCTCTTCTCTGTCTGTTTCTTAGCTAGCTCAGATTTACAAGATGCACCAGGGAAGTGCTAGCATTGGGTTGTTTGGCATTCTAGAAACTCTTCAAATGTAACACCTCTTTGCTTAACTGGCTTTCTACTGGCATATCTGAAAGCCTTCTAGCAAAGGAAATGTGTTCCCTCTGTTACAGCTGGGGAAACAGAAAAACAGAGGTGAATCTGAGGGTATTGAGAAGGTCTGAAGCACATCTGTGAACACAATCCAAGTCGCCAGGCCTCCAATCTCCTGGCATTTTTAATGGACAACACTTCTCCACAAAATAGATTGTTGGATCGAATTGGACTGCACATGTCCAGGTTTGTATAGTGGCTTGCCACTCCCCAAAACAATGTTTGCATTTTCTTAAATCTGGCAAAATAAGAGAAAACAGAGTTGCCGCTAAACCCTTCAGGATCTCTAATTTCCACATATATGATACTTGCTTTTCTTCTGCCCCTGAATCCAGAATAGAAACCATGAGGGATTCTTTTATTTATCAAAAATTCAAGCAAATACAGGCTTACTGAGGCATCAGTCATGACTCCAAAGAATCTTGCCTGCTGCTTGTTCTAGAAGTTGTTTCAGGCTGCTCTGTTCTGAAGGATCCATCTGGAATCTAATCCACATGAAGGCAAAGGTGGCAGGAGGTAGCAGAGAATACTAATGCTCTGCTGAGCAATTTATCCATCAGTACAAAGAGATGATCCCTGAAAAACATCCCAGAGAAAACTCAAAAGCTTTGACAGTCTCTGTGAAAATGTCTTGCTAACACTCATTCCCATGGATACCTTGAATGGGAACAGCCCTGCACAGGGCTTTCCTAAACAGGCTACCCTGACAGTAAGAGATGCTTTGCTGCATGGCATCGGTAGCATCTCTTAGGAGTAAAAGTTTCCTATCCACCATGTTTAGTTTCAGAGCCAAGTTGTCACCACGCCATAAGGTATGGCAGGTATCTATTATAGAAAAACGTCTTGAAGGAAAGCAGATAGCACATACCGACGTCACTATTACAATTTATATCTAGAGAAAAGAACATGCTCTGTGTAAGGGAATGATTTCAGCAATCCCAGAGAGAAAGGTCTGAGTTTTCAAAAATAGCTCTGGGTACCTTGGGGATTGCTGCCCAGCCTTTAACATTTTGAGGCTGATCCCAAGGACAGCACCTTACTGGCAGAGACTGGCATATGCACAGATAGATGAACAAATGTTTAGGGGGCTTCAATTTTGGACAGAGATATGTTAAGAACCTGCATGGACCTAACTCCTGCCTCAGTCCCTTTGCGAATCAAGCACTTGGTCAGGAGTGATGAATATGGCATTCATGTCTGAAGCCATAAAAAGAACCCAAGTGTATTTTGACAGAGTCTACAGGGCGAGGAAAGAGCCCCTGCTACAAGCAAAAGAAAGAAGAGAGGAACCTATCAGACCAGGGAGTCTCCTCCAGCTTGAAGGAATCATGTTTCAAAATTTCCTTCACATTTTCTTCAATAAACTCACCGAATGAGTGAAGGCAGTGAAAATTCATGGCTCGTATTTTTTCTACCCTCTCCAAAAATAAAAAGAGGCAAAGGAAGCAATTTCCATGTTATCTCATGAACACCTATGCAAGCTGGTCTGAAACAGCATGTAATTTGTGATGTTCTTCAGAATGCATGTCCTAGTTCAGGGATTTGAAGAACATTTGTCACCACAGTGACTGAGGGCCCCCTCAGAAAAATAAAAAAGAAATTAATTCCTTCTTTAATTTCTTTGCAAGCTTCAAGATTGCTCTTTGTTCCTCAGTCTCCTGACAGAGAGCCTGTGTTTTGGATGTACATCTGTGAGGGGTTTACTGTATAAACACAGAGCATGTCCTCTCTGTTCTACATACACAGGGAGACAAAATTCCGAATTCCCAGTTGCAGGACCTCCTCAGGCAAACAGGAGAGAAAAAGCCAAACCTTCCTAAGGAGAGGAAGACCTTGATTTCAGCTAGAGAGGTTTTAAACAATGGTGATGAAGTTTTCCATGATAATAAGGAGGCGATAGGTGACAGCCAACATGGCTTCACTAAGGGCAAATCCTGCCTGACTAATTTGGTGGCCTTCTATGATGAGGTTACAGCATTGATGGATAAGGGAAGAGCAACTGACATTGTCTACCTGGACTTGTCCAAAGCATTGATACTGTCCCACACAACATTCTTGTCTCTAAACTGGAAAGACATGGATTTGACAGATGGACCACTCAGTGGATAAAGAATTGGCTGGATGGTCGCACTCAGAGTTGTGGTCAACGGTTCAATGTCCATGTGGAGGCCAGTGACAAGTGGTGTTCCTCAGGGGACAGTACTGGGACCACTGCTATTTAACATCTTTGTTGGAGACATGGACAGTGGGATCGAGTGCACCCTCAGCAAGTTTGCAGATGACACCAATCTGTGCGGTGTTGTGGACATGCTTGAGGGAAGGGATGCCATCCAGAGGGACCTTGACAGGCTGGAGAGGTGGGCCTGTGAGAACCTCATGAAGTTCAACAAGGCCAAGTGCAAGGTCCTGCACGTGGGTCAGGGCAATCCCAAGCACAAGTACAAGCTGGGTGGAGAATGGATTGAGAGCAGCCCTGAGGAAAAGGACTTGGGAGTGCTGGTGGATGAGAAGCTCAACATGAGCCGGCAATGTTTGCTGGCAGCCCAGAAAGCAAATAGTATCCTGGGCTGCATCAAAAGAAGTGTGGCCAGCAGGTCGAGGGAGGTGATTCTGCCCCTCTACTCTGCTCTCATGAGACCCCACCTGGAGTCCTGCATTCAGCTCTGGAGTCCCCAACACAAGAAGGACATGGAGCTGCTGGAGCGGGTCCAGAGAAGGGCCACGAGATGATCCGAGGGCTGGAGCACCTCTGCTATGATGACAGGCTGAGAGAGTTGGGGCTGTTCATCCTGGAGAAGAGAAGGCTCCGGGGTGATCTTATAGCAGCTTTCCAGTACCTAAAGGGGGCCTACAGAAAAGCTGGAGAGGGACTTTTTGCAATGATATATAGTGATAAGACAAGGGGCAATGGCTTTAAACGGAAAGAGGGTAGATTTAGATTAGATGGAAGAAATTTTTCACTCTGAGGGTGGTGAGGCACTGGAACAGGTTGCCCAGAGAAGCTGTAGATGTCCCATCCCTGGAAGTGTTCAAGGCCAGGTTAGATGAGGCGATGAGCAACCTGGTGTAGTGGAGGGTTTCCTTGCCCATGGCAGGGGGGTTGGAATTAGATCTTTGAGGTCCCTTCCAACCCAACCCATTCTATGATTTTATGATTCAATGATTTGATGATTCTATGATTCTATGATTCAATGCATGGGCTGGCCGGAGTCAGACAGAACCAGGGCTGGGTAGAGAACAGGAAGTGTTACGAGATTCCCATTTCATTTGTTGCAGAACCGTTAGCATGTAGAGAGTGAGGCAAAGATAAGGGCAATTTAATGAGCCAAGTGGTTAAACCCTGCTCTGGAAACCTGGATCCCGTTCCTCATTAGTTCCCAAGCAATGTCAGACAAGTCACTTGGACTAAACTGGTAAGACTAATGGAGGTTCCTGATTTTCCAGGTGCTCATTTTTCTAGACTGGGGCTCAATTTACAGAAGGGATGAGCATCCACAACTGGAATGTAAATATAAGGAGCCATATAAAATTAAATTCTCTGGAGAAAAAGAGATGCTACGAATCTCAAATTTATTCTTCTTCTTAACTGTAACATGTCTGAGCTTCAAACCCCATTCTGCAGAGTGAGATCTTACCTCACTGGGAATGACTACACTGGCAGCAATATTTGTAATGCACTCAGGTACCAATATAGTGACCACATTAAAGTGTTCCTGAAGAAATAAGTCATTCTTTTTTCAGTGTAATAATTGTGCCATAAATAAAACACAGATTACGGTGAGGGAATAAGCTCTGCCAGACACAAAATGGATGAGTGAGGAACCAGCTTGGGTATTGCTGCACTGCACTCCTTAGTGTGCCCAGATACAAGAGTACAGTAGCAAGCAAATATGATTATGCTACTTTCCAAAATGTTTCCATACAGACAGGTGTGAGGCTGCACCCAAACGAATAAATCCTTCCAGAATCAGACATGATGGTGCAGAGACATCTCAGCTGGCTTTGGGCACACATAGGAACTAGATCAGGTGTTACACATGATCTGTGTTATTTCAGATGAAGGTAATACTCGCAAGATGGGATTATGAGATTAATTAATAACATCAGCTACATCTCCTGTGCCTGTTTACAAGTGGCTGCAGAGGGGCTAGAGCAAACTTAGGTCACTGCAAACTCTTTTCATCTTGGAGCCAGCTTCCTACGTACAAGTCTGGATGCTCTGCAGAGAATGGTGCGCGCTCCTGGCACCAGGCCTTGGAGAGCTCAAGCCTCCTGGTGAATGCCTGACAAAAGGGCAGTTCTAGAAATTCTCTCTCGTTTGTTGAGGTTCATCTTACTCCCACTTTCACCCTAGTATAATCTCAACTCCATTTTTTTTCCTCTTCCATTACTAGCTCAGGCTGAAAGAAACAAGGTTGGACAGAAAAATAACAGCTTTTCTGGACCACCTAATGCAGTTGGGGAGAGCTGAACAAGCTCTCAGGTGTACAGCACCACCACGAGGTGCTCTCTCTGACATTTCTCCCTCCTGCCTGTCCCCTCAGCACAGTACAGTGTTTGTCTTCATTTCCCCTCACCCCTGCCTCACTGCCTCCTCCTTCCTCCCTTCTGTGGGAGCCCTCTCCTTTCTCCTCACCTCCTCCTTCCTCTCTCTGCTTGCTGTGACTAGACAGGAGAAAACAGATTTATGTATTCCCTACATGTTCTTCTCATTTTTTCCGGTCCATCTCTGGCTGTTGATTTCTCCTTCTCGTAGGTGAGTATCTCTTGTCTCTCTCCTTCCTTTCTCTTTGACCTTTCCTCTGCTCCTTGTAGGGCATTCCCTCCTCTCATGCTGTGAAATGTTCATGCTGTCTCATACTGTGAAATGATCTCTCTCACGCTCTCTCTAGACTATGCCTTTAGTCCAGTCCTCAGTACTTTCAAAATGATGCTATTTCACAATAAATACATAAGCACTGTATTAGGCTGCTGTCCTCTGTAGCTGCCTAACTGGATACGGTATTTTAAAGGTGCTTCTTAGAACATCAAACATGCCTTAGCTGTCTTAGCATTTTCCTTCTCAGCTCTGTCAAAATATTATAAAACAATTGTGGTTTTTTTTCATCCAGCTTGAGGTCACCAGCACATGCAGAGCTGTCCTAGCTTGCACAGCTCAGTTGCGAGGGTAGGGCTAGCTGTGCGTTGTTCTCCATTTCCCCTTTAAAATGCTCCATCTTTCCAATACTCCAGCTCTCGCAGTGAGATTGTGCAATCAGGTGACTCGGTGACAGGCTGGTTTGCTGCATTGTGGCATCCTCGGAGCAGCCACCGTGGTTTGTACACAGAGCTGACGGGAACGCCAGACAGTAACCCGGGCACTCCTGGGTTACGCAGAGCTATTCAAAGCCGCGGCGCTTTTCAAGCGTGCAGCATCTGCTGCCTCTGCAGTTTTGGGGCTGAAGGAGCTGTCTCTCGAGAGATACCTGCCTTTGAGAGAGTCACTGCGGCCAGACATCTTGAGAATCCTTCATGGTAATTGCCTTGGGGTCTGCACAGATCTGATGTTGCCTCATCATTGGGACCATTTATTATTGATATCAGAAATGCTGAGTCATTAAACAGAGGTCATAAAAACATCCTTATTCTGCTAAAAACATTAGCTCATCATTTCTGGTACTACGGAAGGCAGGAGAGACCAGGAAACCTGGTGCCTGCGAGAGAGAAAATGTGGACTGCATCAGAGGCCTGGGAAGACCAAAGAAGAGCCCGAAGTCAGCAGCTAATTAGAAAGAGCAGGGCTTTGCTTAAACACAGGTCTCTGGGCTTCGGAACAATTGCCACTTCTGAGTTTGTGTCACCTGGGGTTACCGTTTTACCTCACAATACTTAGATTTCCCTCTCTGCAAAGGAACAAACCCAAATATCTCCCTCGCTTCTGTCTCAAGGCTGTAAGGCACTTCAGAGGCATTAACTAGTTACTCCTCAGTGCAGAGAGCTGCAGTTACCTCTGTTTCTCAGAGGGAAGCCAGACGTACAGAGGGGACATTTGTTTGCTTGTAAACTCTGATTCAGGATTGCCATCTCCTGATTTTTAATCCTAGAGAAAGGCATTTTTTTTCCTGCGTTCTCATGCCACCAAAGAGTTAATGTAGAAAGAGAAAGGATTTTAATTTATTTTACTACCTACGCTTTAAATTTATATTCTTACTCCTCTTCCTCAGGCAATTTTCTGAATCTGAAGAGACCCTTCTGGGTGGAAAAGCGTTTCTCGTAGAGATTATATTTCACTGTTTTAACAGCGAAGCCGCAGACAAACATTTCCTTTGATAGTTGTGTTTGATTTCCTGCACTGCAGGGATGTCCTGTCAGCGTCCAGATTCAACAACAGGCGCATGGGGGTTATATCCTTTAGCTGCTCGGCGTTTTTATCTGTTTTTGTTAGGCATTTCTTTAGAAAAGTAAATACGAAGAACTCCTACTGTGGGCTCACAAGCCACGGAGCGTTGCCACACCGTGCGCCCAGCCAGAGTGAAGCTCCAGGCTTTTGGGGAGCTTCCCGAGCAGGGTGTTCCCGCCACACACCTGAGCGCACACACCGACCCACAGCGGCCAGGTCCGGATGCTCCGGGGGAGGCACGTGCCTCCCGCGGGCTCCGCTCCGCCGGTCCCGGCAGGCCTCGGGGGGAACCACCCGGCCCGTCCCCACCCCCGGCTGCGGATCGAGCGAACCGGCTGCATCTCTGCGGGAGGGTGCGGGGCCGGCGCCTCGGGGCGGGGGGGGGGGGGAAGCCTGGCGGGGGCCGGGCCGCTGCCACCGCCGCCCCGTCGTTGAGGAGGCAGTGCGGGGCAGTAGGGAAAGAGTTAAGGGAAGGTGGCGGGGCAGGCCGGCTGTCGGAAGCGAGCATGTGCAGATTGCAACCGCATCCATACCGCGGGCGAGTGTCACTGGCACACTTCACCTCCCGCCGCCGCCGGCCGCAGGGCACCCATGGACCCCGGTGAGGCGATGAGCCGCGGCGCGGCCGGGAGGGCGAGGGCGGGGGGCAAGCCGCTGCGGCGGCACCTGCCCGTGGCCCGCGCCCGCCCCGCCGGTAGGTGCGCGGCGCCCGCGACGGCGGCGGAGGATGCGCTGCCCGGGGCGGAAGGCGGGGGCTGGCGCCCGGCGCCGTTGGTTTCGCTTTCTGGCGGCAGGAGGGCCGTGCCGTCTCCGCCGTGCCGCGGCCGCGCTTCCCGCCGGGCGGGCGTCGCGTGGGGAAGCCGGGCAGGCGCCGGCCTGAGCGAGACAAAGGCGGGCGGCGGTGCCCGGGCGGCGGGGCGCCAGCTTCTCCGCCTGCCGGCGGGCCCCGCGGGGGGCCTCGGGGAGGCGCGCCGGGATCTGTGGCCCGCGGCCCGGGCGTGGGGTGTCGCCCCCGCCCGGGGAGCGGGGCCGCGCGGCGCGGCCTGAGGGAGCGGCGTGGCCTGGGGGAGTGGCGTGGCCTGGGGGAGCGGCGTCCCCCGGGGCGCCGCCCCGGTCGGCGGGGCCGCGCCGCCCCGCGCAGCCCCTCGGGGCGAGCACCGGCGTGGGGGGTGTCGCGGGGATTTGGCTCGGGAGCCCCGGGCCCAGCTGGGAGGTGCTCAGGGCTCTCGGGGAGCAGGGTGGAAGAGTTGTTGCAATTGGACCTGCTTTTCACTTAGAAATGCCTGCCCCTTTTTGACTAAGTGTTTTGAGGCGTCTTTTTGTATTAATTTCAGTAAAACTTTATTCCAGGAAAGGAGAAATAGATCTGAAGCAGCCCGGCGCTTGCAGAGCAGAACTGGGTGGTGGGAGCTGGCTGTGATCCTTTCAGTCACTTTCCTGCAGCCTTGTGAATTACTCACGTGTGTAAAGCCCAGAGGTCAGGGACCCGGATATTGTGATCAGCTGAAAATGAGAGGTGGTTTTTTTTTTTTTTTTAATTTAACTTATTCTCAAGATGTTTTCTGTTGTTACATTTTTAGTATGGAAAAATATTCAGAATAGCTGAATTTTGGCAAAATGGAAAATCTGATTCCGTCTGTCCCCATCCTTTGCGCTAGGGTTTTGAAAATTGTCTCTAGGATGCTTAGGAGCAGGGATGCTGGGAGGCTGGCCTGTCCCTCCCGTCTTCAGTTGGAGTGTTACGCTGGGGCTTCCTAGAGAGCTTTTGGCATTGCTTGTCCAGAGCTACCAAGGAAGTACAGACTTGTTAAGTCTCCTAATTACATAGCAGAAGCAGTAAAACTGTCAGATGAAATATTTAGTATTGTTCTCTGACATCATTTATTTGACAGGTTTGTCCTGTTTCCCTCTTAATTCTGAGGAAAAAGCAGTCCCTGCAGGAGCTGAAATTTTTTTTGCGGGCGAGGTGGTAACAGCTCCGTGACTGCCAGAGCTGTGTGCGCTGGGGATTTGCAAAAAGAACAGATTGCCCAAAGAGCTCTGTTCCGTGGTTTCCAGGAACACAAATACATTAATATATGTGTGGCATCAGTTAGAGATGGGGCTAGCTACTGTTTGGTGGTAAACAGGAAGTCCAGAAAAGAAAAATTACCATGAAATTATTAGGAAACAAAAAAGGAAAACTTATTGACATGGAATCATTGACGCCTGTATCCACTTGCGGCCAGCACTGAGGAATGCCCTGTAGGAAATCTGTAAGACACTCTGATGCCCATGGCACGTCCTGAAGGGTCTTCCTGAATCCCAGTGTCTAGTCCCAGTGAGAAGGTATGATCTCTTACATGCAGGGATGTCAGTTTTTCTGTGTATGGTGACAACAGCTTGCTGCTGTGGATAAATCAAGATTGTTCACTTAATTTGAAAGTAGGCATTTTCTTCCCGAGGAGCTTTGTGCATATGTCTGCAAATTTTGTAGCTCTGTGTTGAGACTCGCACTGAAGAACATGAATGTCCTCTTGTTTGTAGAAGGGAAAGCTGAGGTACAGAAAAGGTGGCATTTCACAGGTAGATGCGAAATTGAAACACAAGAGTTAACTCCAAATTGTTTGATTTAACTAGTAGCTGTAGCAGTTTTCTAAACAAAGGTCAGCAGAAGTGTTAGCAGCTTATTCAATGTCTGTGGAACATTTTGGGATCT
The DNA here is from genome assembly GCF_009769465.1 of Tauraco erythrolophus. Taxonomy (NCBI): domain Eukaryota; kingdom Metazoa; phylum Chordata; class Aves; order Musophagiformes; family Musophagidae; genus Tauraco; species Tauraco erythrolophus. The sequence goes on along the minus strand of NC_141470.1, from coordinate 35,310,128 downwards.
TCTGATCACAGGTGTATTGAAAAAGGAAGTGGTATAGTCTGGTGGAAGGGAAATGGAGGGGCAAGGCAAGCAGGTGTTCATGTAGTACTGCTTGTGGCTGCATGACATCTCCTTGTGGAGACTCTGGCAGCATGTCTGTAGCCTTCATCAGGCTTGCTGTTCCCGCTTCACTGCGGGGTGGCGGTGGAGGCAGAAAACTAGCTGCTTCCTTGGGGAAGCTCAAATGTTGGCGTTCTTGTGGCAAGATCTGATAGCAGTTTACAGAAATGGTCAAGGGGGCCTAAACCAAGAGCTGTGGATAGCTTATTGACATAGGGGTTGAGAGTAACCTGGATCTTTGCATACATATGGAAATGATACCTGATAGTAGGGACTCTGCAGTTTTGCTGACGATGTCATAACGTGATGTGGTGCCAAGCAGTGAAAGGCAAATTTAACCTTGAAGGGAGATGCAAGTTCCTGACTTTGAGTGTAAGACAGGAAGAGGTTTTTGGGTAAGGTGGTGGACTTGACAGGGTTTGGAGTCTTTAAATTGAGTTCTCTCTTTTACAATCTATACTTTAATTCAGCATCTTTGAGAAGTCCTAAGGAGTGAAGACGTAGGGATCCCTTTGACCTTGTAGTTTGTGGATCTACTTATTCCCACACATCAAGAACTCTGGAGAGGAGAAGTTGTTTTGCAGTGTCCTAAATGTGCTTGTAATACCTGTCCATGTGGTTAAGACAATGACTGTACTCGGCTTGAGTCCTCCAGGGCTGCTGGCAGTCACTGCATTGTGTCCAGGAAGGGTATTTCCTCTCATGGCGTAATTAGCCAGATGAATTTAGTTTTTGCCTTCCTCTGAAGCGTTAGAAATGAGCCATGATTGAGGACTGAGCATGCCAGGAAGGAGGAGGTCTGGAGGATGTGGGGGAGAGGGAGAGGAGACTGCATTCTTCCCAGGGGAAAAAAACATCTTTTTGCTGTCATCACGTGCTTTTATGGCAAGTCTTGTGTCCTCAGAATCATACTTACCACAGAGTCTGGGGCCAGACTTTGTAGTTTTTCTCTTTCCTTTGCAGCATAGGATCAGTCACGGAGGGTCATCTGTGTGAGACTCATTTGAACAGTCCTTTGCCAGTTTTGAAGTTGCCATGCTGGCTGTTGCGTGGCTTCTTGTGCTCTCTGTTCATGGTATGCAAAACTAATCTCCTTAGACTAAAGGACTTCTGTCCTTAGCCAAGTTACTGAGCTCTGTTGCAAGAAAGTGCATGATATTTTAATAAACTGTGATATACAGATAGATTTTAGGCAATGAGTCTTTTCTGTTCTTAAACTTTCTGACAGCAGGAAAGTTTTTCCTCATGGAAGATGAAGGGAAAGTATCCTGAAAAAGCTCCTGAAAAAAGAGAAGCCTAATATATTGAGGAGGCTTAAAGGGCAGTGGTGTGAAGCAGACCTGCTTGTTCTGATGGTGAAATCACAGAAGTAATGGCAAATTTTATTGTTACCAATTGTACCTTAGGATTCTTTGTTTCTGGATTGCCTTAATAAATGCCATGTTTAAGAAAATGAAATTAAGTTGTTATGGTGTTTTGTTTTGTTTCTTTTTCAGTCTCAGGCAGGCTGCTATTACATGGTAAGACAAGAGAGGTAACAACATGACTAATTAAAGGGCAGCAGTGCTTCATTCCCCAGGGCTAATTATTCTGTAGAAAATGGGTCAATTACTTAGAGAAATTGTTTGCCAGCAGGAGGCAGGAAAAGCCTCTGTTCCGTCTCCTCACCTTCCTTTTTTGGGAAGCACTGCCCACTTCCGTAGGCATTTGCAGTACCTTGGCTTTCAGATGCCAGAGCCGTGTCCTGCAGATGGGGGAATGGCACCTGAGCAAACATTCAGTGGTCCCATGTGTCCTGTAAGTTCCTGTATAGCTGCAAATGAAGCATTGTCCAACAAAAGTGTTCCTGAGTTGGATCTGGACTGAAAGACATGGAGTCGAACAGTACAAGTGGGAGTTCTCTTTCACAGTAAAATCTGCCTGTTGAGAAAGGTGAAGTTTGGTATTTTTCCTTATTTCTTCTGAAAGAAGATTGATCATCTACATAGCTAATGTTTTCCTTCATAAAAGGTATTGTGTGCCTGTGGCTTGCTTGGTATGGGTTTGTAAACTATCCCCTTTTACTTCTCAGATCTGCTTCCTGTGTGTATTCCCTAGTGACTTGATCGCCTGACTGTGTTGCTTGCTCTTAGCTCTGCAGGCTCCATGTAGACTGAGTGGGGGAGTGGGAGGGCTGGTTTGCCTTGCACGTCAGAAATAAACTGGTCTGCTTTTTACATTTCTATGATGGTACGTGAGGCAGGAGTATCCAGATGGTTTCTGAGCTCCTAGGTAAGGTGGTTGTGCAGGCAACCAGAAAGAGTCCTGAAAGAAAGCCAGACTGGGCAAAGGCTTTGGCTCTGTAGGAACAGATTACCAACATCTGTGCCAACTGGGAACAACGTGCTCTTTCTGGTCAGTCAGAGTGCTACATTCCTGGTTGTAAATGATACACCCAATAATGTCTAGTGCAAGCCAGAGCCTCTGCACCTCACAGTCCAGCTAAAACAAGTGTAAAAGACATGTATTTGCAGGTGCGTGCTGCTCTTTAACATGTCCTTAGAGGCTAAATAAAAGCTAGACTGCTTTAGAGATTTGTTTGTAGGCATATCTGAATGAAAATACCTATCGGTTACTAGTTCAGAGGTGACTAATCATTGTGTAAAGGAAAGAAGCGTTTTATGTTACCCTTTCTTTTGTTCTGGATTTTTATTGGTGTCAGTGCACAAGAGTTCACCACAACCTTATTTCAGAACTCCCCCACCCTCACAGACTTCTGTCAAAGCTGGATTAGACGACTGAAGGAATCTTCCCTACCACAAACGCATGCTGTCTTGCTTTCATTGCATAAGATCCAAGCATTAGTAGTCCTTAGATAAGTGTTGATAGCATAGGGTGGCAAAGCTGCTGTTTGACTTCTTCCTTGCTGGATCTTTGCTCTCAGGTGCACTGTATATTGCAGGTAGCCTGTATGAAGGACTTCTGCAAAGCACCTTTCTGCCCCATTCTCCTTGACTGCTGGAAGCATGAAGGAGACGAGAAAGTATTTCTGAAGGAGGAAGTTCTCTCTTTAGCATGGGTAGCTGTGGCATAGTGCTGTGTGTACTGCTAAGTGCCTTCAGGGAAGGAGGAGTCTGTTTTGGTTTATGTTTTTTTTCACCCTGAAGACAGTCAAACTCATTCAGCTCCATCTAGGCTGAGAAATCTTGGCCAGGGCAGTGTCTATACAGAGCTCTAGGTAGAGTGGTTTCTCGCTGCTTATGACAGAGGTTGTCTGATGATAGCAGTATATGTGGCTGTTTCCTTTCCTGCTGACCAACCTAGCAAACTTGGGCTTGCTTAATCCACGGGGCACTCTTTGGCCCATGTATTCTCTTTGTATTTTGTGTCTTTGGAGGTTTATGGTAAAAATGCTTCCAGTAAGTTCTAGAGGAAGAGTTACTTCTTTTTGTGATTTCTGGTGTTTTCAAGATGTGCGTATAGTTTCCCCTAGTGGCATGATAGATACCATGTGATTTGGTTTATTTTGATCCACCAGTTCTTTCCAAGGCAGATCTTGCAATTAAGCTTTTAATTGGAAGTGGACTTGCACAAGAGCTGCAGGATGTAGGGCACACTTTATAAAAATGCTCTAATGTCTACCAGGAAGAGAGGAGCTGCTGTGAAGGTAATGTTGTGATTTCTTAGCAATATAAAGCTTGACTGTTGTTGCTTTCGGTTTTCCTTTGCTGGTTAATAGTTTACCATGGAGATGAGATACTCAATTTCCAAAACAGCTTCAGTCCCTTCAGCTGACAGAGGCTAGTGTGGTACCAGGAGCACCCTGGGCAGCAGAGCTGTTCCTGTTTTGTGTGATGGAAGACTCAGATGCATATATAAAGTAGGTATGGTATTGTATTGCATTATATTATATTATATTATATTATATTATATTATATTATATTATATTATATTATATTATATTATATTATATTATATTAGCATATAACTTGTGCATGTGCAAAAAGTTAACTTTTAGAATCCGGTCCTCTTGTTAGATAATTGTATCCTTTTGGAAACAATGCCACAGTTCAGTGCTTGGGTTATGAGGTATTACTGCTCACCATAAAGGCAACTTAATGCTTAATTCTTTCATAGATTAGCTCGAGTGTAATTAGTTTTTCAAAGATCAGATCAATAAGTAGAGCATGTTGATTTCTAAAAATGTCCTGTGTACACATGTTCTGATTCACCTCTGATTTTCATGGTACGAGCTCCCAGAGCTGCAATAATGCCTAGAGCTTCAGTTTCAAATTGGGATACGCTACCTTGTGTGTGGGGTGCGTGGAGGGTGCTTTTTGTTTTCTTTCTTCTTTTCCCAGCTACATATTGGACATAGAAAACGCGTAAATGTCACATTCTGATAGGAGAAATGTTGTTTTCATGGTTTGAGATCCTTGTTTGAGAAACAAGGACTGGGCAATGTCATGACAATGATTAAAATTTGTTACTCTTTGGACCAGAACTTTGCAACATTTGGAGTACTAAAAAGCTGTAAGTGCTAACACCAGCACTTCCACTGCATCTTTCATCTGAGAATCTCTCTATTCTTAATGAATTTTCAGTGTGTCTCTGTGAGGCTGGTATTGTTAGTGTCATTTTGCAGACAAGTAGATAAAATAAAATGCTTTTATAAGCACATTCAGCAAGCCAGAAAAAGTCAGGAATAAAATTCAGGAATACTAATGTTTCAGCCTGTTCTTGAGCTACTATCTTGTACTTTCTCTTTTGCCAGAAAAGAATCTAAAGGCATTAATTTTGGTAGCTTTTTTCCCCACTTTTTTTTTTTTCCATAGGCAGCATAAAAGTGAGGTATAATTATGCAACATATCTAAGTGTGCATGTGATACTGGAAAAATGGTAATCAGATAAGTTGCTAAGCAACAGTACCCTGCCTTCAATTACCAAAAAGCCAGTGAGTTTGCTTTCACGATATAATGTGTGTTCTGTACTTCTTCATAAAGCAAGTGTAGGTGGAGTTTTGTAAGAGTTGCTCCTTTTTAACTCATCTGCTTAACCTGCCATATTGCAAGGTCAGATTTGACCTCAGTTTTAGAGAAGAGTATTCACAGAACCTGAAATCAGCAGAAAAAATGAGCTCTGAAAGATAATGAGGCATATGTAAATGTATGTAAGTAAATAACCGTTCCCTCCCATGGGTCTGTGGGTCTGTGATGGTTCAACAGCTTACAGAAAGTATTTCATAGCTTATCCTTGGGACCATGAAAGATGAGAAAATGGGTGAGAGATTTATGTTAAAAGGTAGGTGGCAGGAATATGTGGCAAGCTGTGAGAGATCTTAAAACAGTCACAGTGACCCGTTGGCCCAAAAATGTTGAGAGCTATGATAATACATGAAAACCTGAATGTAAACCCAGGTGGTTCATTTTCATTGCCTTAGTAGGAACAGAATGGAAGGAACATAAGCAGGGATGAGTGTACAGGGAGCAAAAAGTAAGTGAGAGTCTAATAATGTAAGACAGATCAAGCAGCATGAGGGAATTTGATTGTGTGTTTGTTTGAAACCTAAGTTTTGTTTCTTTTTTTTTTTTTTTATAGACAGATTGTGGGATAACAACAGCAAAAATTAAAAGACTCTTGGCAGTTATTCTAAACGCATTTCTGCTTTTGGTGATAAATAGCCACAGAAGCATTTGCAGATACTGTAGTTGTGTTGGGGTGCGGGCATCCGCCCAAGCCTCTTCAGCTATTGAGTGGCGGCATGGCTTTTAAAAGAAATCTGAAACTCTGGAGGTCTAATGTGCTTCTCAAGGCTTTGCCAGAAGTATTCAGTAGAGATAGGAGACCCACCTGGACGTATCTGGGAAAGCATGCACCTAACCTTGGAAGTCACTTGTTTTCCTGGGGTAACTCCAAGCTATTGCTTTACAGAGTTGTTTTTCCAATTATGTTTTTGTTGTTGTTTTTCCAAAAGACAGGTGTTTCCTTTTCAGGAGGTGGAGACTGCATAGCAGTGCATGGTCTAGGTATCTCTGTGAGGTAATTCAGCCCTTTGGGGAAGGAAATTCAGCCAAACATACCGTGTTTTGTGCTCTGTCTACTGGTCTAGGTACAGAGATGTTCAGATCCCAGCTGGTCTGTGTGCAAGTTCAAAAGCCCTCATCAAAAGGCATGTTGGGACTGCATTTGGAAGTGAAATCTGCATCACCCTCCTTTAAGTCCTGCCAGAGCAGGGAGTTTCTGAGAAGACAGTTGCCTGATTTCTATTTCCAAATTTGGCACTTTCTTCCCAGGAGAATCTCAGATAAGTCATGGAGCAGTGTTGTGACTGACTTGGTTTCTCTGTTGGCAGGACAATTTATCACTGAGGTAGTCGCATGGACCTGAGCTTTCTCTCGTGGAACACTTTGGAAATAATGAAGAAGTGCAAATACTAAAATAGACAGTTGAAGGAACGCAGAAGTAACCACTTCCCAGTCAGGAATTTGCTTTCCTTTTTGTTTGCTTGTTCTTCGTAGTCTCCTTTGACAAGCACTACTGATAAATTATGCTAATGTGCAGTCCCCAACCTGCTGACATTAGGAATGTTCGTGTCTGTGTCAGAGGATCAGTCAGAGCATGAGCAAGTGCTGTTTTGGGAAGCCTGAATCTGGCCTAGTAGTGGATTTTAAATTTTGACTGTTTCTATATATGCAATTGAATGGTCACATCACTGTTGTTGGTTTTTTGTTTGTTTGTTTTTCCCTGTTACAAACATTACACATTTTTATCGTTAGTATTTCAACACAGAAAGTTCATTTATATACAAAAGAAAAAACAAATCCCCTTTTCTGAACAGCTTAAGTGATATATTAATCATGTGGGCTTTAAGGTCGAACCTTTATCTTCAGCTCTGCCTCTCTGCTTGTGCGTGTTATGTCATAGTCTCTGCTAATGAAGAGTTTCTTCAATTATTGCTTTCTTTCAAGTGTAGATACATGTGTAACTAACAGTATGGTTTCTCCAGCACTGTGAGTTCCTAGAAATGAAGTTTTTTGTGGAAAAGGAACTTCTTCCTGCTGGGTGGTGACCTGAGCACCAGATCTGAGAGGTGATACAGCTGAGCACTAACAGGCATTAAGGTAGCGTGGGGACAGCATTCAAATGGCTGATGAGTTCCTAGGGCTGGCTCCTGGTGAAGCACCGTGGGTGGCCCGAGTGCCAGTGCCAGGGAAGAGGCTGAACTGAGCAGGACTGCGTTGTCCTAAAGTTAGGTTGGCTTGAAGCCTTTTGTAATGTTCATATTTCTGCATTGAAGGAATTGGGAGTGTGTTGCAGTTGCTTATTTTTTATGATTTTGTTCCTCTTTTAGAAATCAAATTATAGACAAATAGATCTGACTACGTAAAATGCATTCTCAGTGTGCTTGTGATTCTAGGGAAATGCTTTTTAAAATTTTGTTTGCATGTGTCTGATTAACAGTTCAATAGAAACCCATATCCAACAGTGAGAAAATGCGTATAATGAAAATAGAATATGAGCAAATAGTTTTTAGGAACATCAACTTCAGAACAATTTATACCAGAGCTAGCTAACAACCAAGTTCTTTCTCAACTTGATGTACAAATACCTAGCTGTTAAAATAGCAACTATTTCTCATGGTAACAGAGACTCCAAAGTAGATGCAAGCCTCAGTGCATAGGCAGAAGGTGCTAAATGTGTCTCTATAATACCCATGTTACATTGATTTAATTAGTGGTTTTATACTATTCATCGCTCCATTAATCTTGGTGGGAAGGTTTTGTTGAGAGAGGATTAGTTATTTAATCTGCATTTTTAATTGGAGTGTTCTTGTAATTCAGTGTTATCTAAATAAAAACAGTGTAGATTTTTTCTTTTTTTTTTTTTTTTAAGCAATTCCTATTGGACTTTGGTGCTCAAAAACTCTTAGATTCATTAGGATAACATGAAGATCCTATTTGTTACAGTCTGACACATGAATGTTCTTGCTCTGTAACTTTGTCACATGCAATTAATCCTGAAAAATGCTGCGTATAGACAAGCCCTCGGAGTCTAAGATCTGTGAGGCCAACGCGAGTATGATGTTAGATACCTGTGTATTGGAGCTGGCACCTCGAGGTGTGACTTCTGTGAAAATCTGGAGTGTGGCATCCTAAATGTCAGCACTTTAAGAGAAGTATAGCCCGAGCCCACGGGCTCAGCTTACTCAGGTTGTGCAGCTGTGCTGCCTGAGCCCAATACGGAAGTGAACGGCAGTTGGGTCACTGGAGCCGGGGGGAAGAGGCAGTGCTGGTGCCCCCAGGAACAGGCTGGAGTGGTGAGTGGGTGGCAGTGGCAAGGGCCTGCCTACATGAAGGCCATCCTCTGTCCCAGAGTGGGGAAGGGAGAAGAAGAAAAGTGTGATGATTGGACAGGTGAGGAGGAGAGGAGGTGGGGGAGATAGGAGGGCCACATTAGGAGATGAAGGATGAAGATGAAAAGGAGTCAGCAGTGAGGCTTACTTCAAAAATTAGGAGATCGTCCAGGAACATAAGGACAAAGCACTTTCTGGTAGACCAAGGGTTAACTGAGACCTTGGCTGAGATGGTAGCAGTGAGGAACCTTTGGTCATGGGTGGCAGTGAAGTTGCTCTGTGTGTTTGCTGTGGCTGAGATCCAGAAGGACAGCGAAGCCGCCTGGGCAAGGGGCAGGTACAGGCACCTGTCTGTGGCTTGGAAGAAGCCACATCTTCTAGGTCTCGATGCGCTGGAGCTAAGTTAGCCATACACGTAGCTCTTTCAGTGTTTAAAGCCCTTCTTGCACTGCGCTTCATTAAGATTAAACTGTTCTTTTTTGGCTTAGGAAGGCTGTCTGGTTGGTGTATTAGCTGTTGGTCACACGCAGCTGGTCCGAAAACGGCTGGCGTCTGAAACGGCTTGGACCTGCTGGAGGCAACCCGGTTGGCCTGCGGATGCTGTGAACCGGGAGCTGACCAAAAAGTGGAAGAGCTCCAGGATTCCTTCACAGAAAAGGTAAGGGCTGGCAGGTAAAACCGGTGGGAGTGCACTCGTACACCAGAAAACCAGAGCAGTTATCTGAGTACAGAGCTGGCTGCATTATAGATGGGACCTTTGAAATTTGAATATGTAGAGCGCATAAAGGATGGTCAAGACATGAGGTTATTTCCATTGGTTCAAACTGCAAGTTGCTTTCTGGAAGTGTAAGATCAATTGCCATTTGCACATATCGTCCTTGACTTCTGTCTGCTTTGACTCACATCATTCTGATTGCTCATAATTTATATTGCCAAATGTATTCCAGTGTTATTGTCACTTTAAAACCTCACACTGGGATAGCCTTAGGCAGTTAAAACAATCAGGACAGTGGAGCAGTATCTCTGAGCTAAACCAGAGCAGTAGGTAAAGAGCGGAGGATTGCTGTCTCCGGTGGTAAAAACACAGGTGTGAGTTGGATGATGAGGAATCTATTCCTGGCCCTAACAAGCAGTGCAGTCTCTGCACCTGATTCACCATTGTGTTACTCTGCCAATCTTTTTAGGCTCATCTTGCCACTCTCCTGTATCTATGGCAGTCTGTTACAATTGCATAGAGTTGATGTAAAATGCTGTCAAATTGAAAGGGTGATTTATGTCCCGGAGAAACTTTATATTGATCCTGGTAGATGGGCTGGACATTGTGGGACCAGAACAACAGTCTCCAGATTCTACAGCGTTCTCAGAGTGCACTGTGTGTCTGCAGTATGCGGTATGGTGCCCTAACAAGAGGTTAAGCACAGGTGCTCTGATACAGCTTGCAGCAGTTCAGACTACGGTATTGTTTTTCCTATCGTGGATAAAGTTTCATGGATAGGTTGTGCACAGTACTTTAAGAACTCACTTAACTCACTTTGAATATGTAAGTGCTACATATATAAGATTAAGATTCATGTAGCACCTTCCTCCCTCAGCCTATCCTGTCTGAGGTCTCTACCCTCTGTTAGTGGTAGTGCCCGAGAGATCCTATGCTAGGGTATTCTGTTGTCCCATTCTTGTAGGTATTCTTGCTCTGATAGACCCCTGTCCCTCTCTAAGACTGGGGAGCAGACCCAGTCAGCTGATGAAGGAAAGCAGTAGACTTGACTGTGGCAATGCTAACAGTGTGGATAAGCAGGGTCAGCTGCTGCTTCGAGCTCTGACTGTGATCTTGCTGACCATTGTGTAGCTGAATACAGGGCTTCAGCTGGTCAAAAAATGTCATCTACTGAGCAGTGAAGTCCAGACCAATGCTGCAAGGTTATGACAAAGCAAGTGTCAGCAGCTTCCCGGAAAGGCTGCTGGTGATGGACCGAGCCTTGGAGTAAGTCCAGCCATTTTGTCAATGATGCATCCGTGAGTACCTCTGAAGAAAGCTGTGTCTGGCAAGCGCTCTGGTGTATGGTACTATTGCTGTGAGTAGAGCAAATGCTGCTTATCGCCTGCCCTCAGGAGCCATCAAAGGAAGTGCAGACGTCTCCTATTACTGTTAAAACAAAAACTGAGCGCTGTATGGGCACAAGAAAACATAGATCCTTTGGCAGCAGAACAAGACTATAAATTATTAATTCCTCCAATGCCTCCTGTATGTTCCATCCACTCAGGCTGTTCAGGATGCTGTCTGCTGGGGATGCAGACAGATCTGCTTCCAAAGCCATGGGGACACGACCCTGCAGACTGTGATCACCACTCCGCTCAGCTTGTCCTCTGTGAAGCTGGCTTGTGCGTTGTTGTGACATCTTTGAGGACGTAGCAGTAACCTTTGATCATCCTGTGGGCTGTTGGTAGGAGCTCGTATAATATCAATGAAACTGGGACACGTCTGGTAATGCCAGCATGGAACTGGCTGTGAGGTGAGGGCAGTGAGTTAGGACTCAGATGGAAGCACTGACTGCTCTGGCCCATTTTGCAAAAGGGAGGTGGCGGGCTGCATCTTTTGTATAGTGCTTTGGTTTTTGTAAGAGAACTTATGCTATGCCAGTTTGTTCCTAGCTCTGTCTTGCTGAGAAGCCAAAGTGTCTTATGCTAAAAGTTCCCTGAGCACAGGCAGGATTTTTCTCTCCATGCAGCGTGCTTTAGTGGAGAGGAGTGTATTTAAATGGCTGTTTGGGAACACCTGTGAAATACATAGTTTTTCTCAACTTGTTTACTAGTGGGCATTTGTCTATGTAATTATTGTCAATTGACAGCTGAACTTGAGAGGCATTGAGGACTTAGGGAGCTCAGAGACTAAATTCTCCTCCAGTTCTTCCATGAGCTGCTCTGAGCTCAGGTAAGAGGTGTCCAGTGTGAGAGAAGGCATTGCTGAAAGTTTGTTCGGAGGCTGTTCGTCAGTGTAAAATGTACATACTTAGATGTGAAGGTTTATTTTACACTTTTTTTGCTTTTTCCCTCCTGCAGGTTGGTATGAAGATTCCTTTAGCCATTTCACATACCAAGGCTGCACAGTGCATGCCATATTGCAGACTTTTGAGCATTTTTTCCTATTTTCCTTCTGCATCTTCTGGAGTTGCTGTTGACTATTAGGGTTTTGCTGAGAGATACTCAGATTTTTAGTGCAGAAAAAGCTACCTGTAACTGAAAACTGCTGCAGAAATGATGGGCTTCTTAAAGTGAAAGTCTAACCCTTGCATTTACAGCTGTCTTGTAATATGCTCTATCCCATTTTGAAAGCATTTCAGGTGTTCTTGAAGAGCTTTGAGAAAGGAAGTGAATAATAATTTCAGTCAAGACAAGATACTATAACTTGTGTCCAGAACAGCTTTCAGCTTCTCACAATGCCAGCGAGCTGAATTTGCCCTAGACTGAGCCACCTTTGGAGTTGTCCTGGTCCAGAAGGTGAGGGGAGCTGTGGAGGCTAAGATAAAATCCCAGGCTGCATTTGAATAGTCCTCACTGAAAGAACTGACGGAAGCATCCTGGGAGAAAGATAGCCTAGCTGGGTTGAAAGGTGAGGTAGGTTTCACAAAGAGGGCTCTCAAGGAAGGAAGGGTTGATCCTGAAGCAGGTAAAACGTGTTTGTCCTCCTGTGGTCTTGACAGAAATGAGAAGACAATAAACTGGAAGAATAGGTTTTGTTTTGTTTGTTGTTTTTTTTTTTTTTTAGTCAGTGAAAGAAGTAGACAAACAGAGCGGGCAGTGGATTTGTGGTTTCCATAGTGATATAGCTGTGAAAGCTTTCATACGGCTGAGCTTCGCCCTCACTGCAATCACACTTGAAGGCTATGACTATTCAGCTTTCCTGCTATGAAAATACATCAAACACGGAAGTGGCTGCATGTTCATGATTTGTTATGTTTGCTATGTTATCTGAATATGTGGATGTTGGGAAGCTCAGCTCTATTATGGCTCATTTCTCCTTTTTCTGTTGTCCTGCACTGAAACAATGCATCAAACTGTCATAATACCACAGTTTTTGCTGCACCAGGCACTGATACGTTGACCCGTATCCTTTGCTTTTCTCTCATCTGTACTTAAACACACATCCCACAAGACCGATGCCTGTGACTCTCTGCTCACCCACACCGATTTCAAACACGTACTGATTAAGGAATGTATGCCTAACTCTTTCAGGGCATGCTATCTGATCAGAGCACCACCCTGTGAAACTTGGAGAGGTGTACTTCATGCTGTTCGTAGCCATCACCTCACTTGTTCCTGTGGGCCACAGAAATGGGCTGCATATGACATTAAATCATGGTTTATTTTAATGGACATTTCGAGAGTGTTTTAATAGTCGAAACATGACCTTCCGGGAATTTTTGCACATGGAGACAGCTGTTTGTGACTGTGAATAGTTGAATTTGAGAGCCTTTAAATCTGGCTTTCAAAATAAATTGGAGTGCGGAATTTTTCAGCTTCTCAGCTAATTAATTTCAATTAATCTCAGCTTCTCAGTAGTTCAGTCTTCTTGAGTCACGGGCATTTGTGTCTCTTCTTCTTCCTTTTCACTTGTACTGCTGCTGGATGCTTCTCTTGCTGTCTCGCTGAACAAATCTCCCTTACCTTCCACATTTGTTTTGCTTGTCTGATGGATGTAATTGGTCATCTGTTCCCTTTATAGAAAGGAATGTTAATTATTTTCAGAAGGCTAATTAGGTTGCTAATGAGAAGCTCTACTGCAGTAGTATTTCCTTTAATTACTCACTCTTAAGTGCTGTACAGAGAAGCTTATTGAATATGCCGTTAAATACAAATGCTTGTATTTGGCTCAGAGATGCACCTTCAGGCCCCCTGAAAGAAATGCTTTGGTAAACTTGGGAATCCATGTGACACAGATGACTGAGCAAATGAGACTGGTGCTGAGAGCTGCCTAGTCATGCAGCCTTTTTGACTCCATGTGAATTTGGTGCTTCTGCAAGCGACTGGCTGCAGTTGCTCTCTGTATTCCAGTTCTGCTTGACGACTTTTGGCAGTATCAGGAACCAATTGTGCTACCTGCCAAACTAATCTGTAGTTAGATGCAGCCCCCACACTGAATAGTTTAGTCAGTTGGCCAGATGGCAGCCAGAGGCACAAAGAGGTAGAGGAATTCATCAAAGGTTATGTTGCAGATCATGGCAAACCTGGTAATAATGCAGAGGTTTTGTCAGTCTTGTGTTAGTGCAATGCACTGTTTGGCCCCTTGTGCTTCTCTTAGGGCCAGCATAGTTCACTACAAGACTTCCATTGGTTTGCACATTGCTTTGTGAGGCAGCACAGCTCTTCAACAACCTCATCCATGTATCCACCTTGGCACTGACTTAGGAAGGTCCTTTTGCTTCTCTGTCTGAGTCCTGGCTGCTACTTGCTTCTCTCCTTTTTTCACCCTTTGTTGTAGAAATCTCAATGGCTTTTAGAATTGCTCTGAAAGAACTACTGTATTCCAGATGATATTATAGTTTTAGTACTCCCAGGATGAGAGGTATTAGAATGGATCTCCAGCATCCTCTGCTTTTTTAAGTGCTGAGCCTTCATGCTGCTCTGCAAGAGAGCTTCATTTTTTGGCAGCATCCTCTGATGTCCAGTCCAATTCCTGAGTCTGCTCTTAGACAGACTTTTGGAATTCTTTACATGCCATAGCTCTACCAGGGAAGATGGTGAGGGAAGGCTGCTGAGTTCACTTCCAGGCATCAGAAGATGGTCCCTATGCTTATATGCCGATCATCATAGACCCAGTTGGAGAACGAAGGAAGATCTGTCAATGTTGTGGATGCAGTCCAAAAATTCATATGTTGTACTGTGCTGTCAAAATATCTAAGTGCAGGTGACTCTGACGAGTGACTTAGGCATAAAGTGAGAAATACACAAGAAAACCATTACCAGCATGAGACAACAAAACTCACCCTCCAGTTCTTTTCAGGAACAGATGTGCACTGCTAGAACAACTTGCATCTGTGCTCCACACATGCACGACTGCCTTGACTAAAGCACGTTCATTTAAAAGTTAACTTTGCGTATCTTTACAGCTGTGGGAGCTCTGAGAGACAAAGAGGATAATATATCGAAGCAAGTTGGTTAGCTGCAGTGTACGTATAGGTTCTAAGTTAGTACAAGCCTATGCACAAAAAGCACACTTGAAAAGTGTCCGGGTATCTATTTTGAACACCTTGGCATTGCTATGAACTGTTGTGCAAAGTAGTGGAAATAGTGCTGTTTAGCATATGTGTAACGTGACGGGTGTGTTGTTGTATGTATTAAGACTAGTTACATAATGGAAGCATATTTAGGTTGTTTTACTCAGGGTAGGAGATAAAAACTTAAATTCTTACTCATCCTACCAACAGTGTATTGCTTAATACCTAGTGATTGTCATAAAAGTCATGACATGCTGCAGGTTTGTGTACCTCAAGAAAGGAATGGACGAGCTGACCAGAAGGTGTGCCTCCAGGACTGTCGACAGTAGATGCATGATTCAGGCATGAAAATGACAGCTCTTAAGCGTTTTACATAAGCAGAGACAAGATAACATATGGTGCCTCTCTGGTTCCGTTTGCTATGGGTCACCTGGTGCTCTGTTGAGCAGATTTTAAAGATAGTTTAAAAAAAATTTAGGGTTTTTGGAGAGGGTTTTTTTTGGTGGCCAGTGTGAGCAGCGTCAAACTGTTTTACTTAAAACAGGAATTCTTTCCTAGTCTTACCACAAGACAGTTCCCAATACACGGTTAAGAGCTGGCGTCTTTGTTCAGCTGGCCCTTTGCCCAGAGTCATGAGGTACCTATTGTTGCCCAGAGGGAAAATAAGATAAAGAAAAAATCTTGTTTGAGAAGGTCTGAAATTATCCTATGTAACCTCATATATTTCACTGAGGTGGATAAATTGGTGTTGTACATGCTTTAAGTACCTCTAAAGATGAATGGAAAGATGCAGGAATGGTAAAGTTAGGAATACTCAAACTCCACTTTTGTCTCCAGGATGTGTCTTTCTCTAGTCCATCTGCCTTCACAGGCTCTAGTTAACTACAAATGGGAGCCTGCGGAGACAAAGCTTGTAACGAAGGTACCTTTGTGAAGTGCATGAAGTCGATGAATGGATTTGGCATGTGTGTGTGTGAAATGTTTGTATTCAAAAGCCAATAAAACTGTGTCATGCGAGCAGTAGTGTAAGGCAGATTTCTGGAGGCTGAATCTCAAAGAACCAAGTCTCCCCATCAGAGATGCGTTTCAGTCAGTGAGAGCTCAGTGTCTGCACAAAGGACAGATCCACTCCTCGCTGCTGAACTAACAACTGTGCCTCCTAAAATAGCAAGCTGTTTGGAGTATATCTTTAAACTTTTATCTTCAGGAGATGGCAAAACAAAAGCTGAAAACAGAAGTCAGGAGTTAAGGGTGCCACAAATGAAGAACTGGGCAGAAAGTCCCTGGCAGAAAACAGTGTGCCTCTGGGAAAGCCCTGCCCTGTTGGGTAGCTCTGTGGCCAGTCGTTAATGGGGCAGGACGCTCTTGTCACCGCTGGCCCAGGCCGTTGTGTCTAAATACAAAAGGACAATTACATGGTAGCTGGTTAAAGCTTTAGGTTACAGTTCAATGGAAGGGAGCCAGTTCAATTGCCCTTCCATTAAAAGGCTGCTATTGCTGCATGAGACTCCAGGATGGCAGGCTTGCCTCCATGCTGCAGAGGATGGCACAGCCATGGTTGTTTTCTTTTCTGGTGGTGCTTGCCAGGCAGGGCAAGTTGGGGAAACTGAGTCCTTCCGACCAGGTGCAGAGTGCAATAAGCTTCCTCTGAGAAGCTGACAGAAATTAGTGGAGGCTTGGTACTTGACAGAAGGAGAAACTAATTACGAGAGGTGTTAAGAGTGAACTGAACTTCATGGATGGGAAGTCACGGTCTTACCACTTCCTTTTACATGTTCCCGTCTGGTGTAAATGTCTCTCTAGCTCATAGCCTGGTAGCTAGCATCCATTCCAGTATTTCAGCTGAGAGTGTCCTGCGTTTCATAGGATTTGGCCTCTAGGCTGCCATGAGACTTTAAAAATAAGCCTCTTCTGGCAACCAAGTGAAGTATGTTAAGCTCAGTGTTCTCTTCTCTTCAAAGGTCAAGTGCAACGTGACTTTCTGAGAAGAGGTACTATGTTTTACTGGGTCAACTGATATTGTGGAGGGGGGCAGTAATTTTCAGATACTCAGGCCATCTTTGGGCTTGAAGCTGTTTGAAGTTGAGTATCAATTTTCTGTCTCTAATCTGACCAAAGTAGTAAGAACCAAATTACTGAAACACAGCCTGGGTCTGCAGTAGCTAATTCTCCCTGGCATGAGCATTTTGCTTGTGGGGAAAGACTGTGCACATCACAACCCCAGCTGGACAGAGCCACTGGGCCACCGGGCCACCAGCTCCTCCTCCTTTGCACTTGTGTCCCCACTTGTTCCTGAGGCCCCTGTATGACTATCACAAACTTTTTTTTTAAGGACAATTCAGAATTGGTGAAAGGTACTGTCTAGAGGGACATCTGTGCTTTTGTAAATGAAAGAGGAGCTCCGACAGTGAGAACATGCACTTTCTGTGTTGTGCATCAACATGAGTTACCTGTTCTGGAAAGACCAGTTTCCAGGGGCAAGTAAAAGAATCCACAGTGAACTGGTGTCTGGTCACTCTTCTGACATGGCCGAGGATCTGGGCCAATTAGTGCCTGTGTTTGGATTATGAGGATGTTTTGTTAATCATTGGGAATTAAACAAATACATATGAGAAAAAACAAGAGTTATGTGTGTTTTGGCACATTTTATTTTTGAAGCCTGAAAAACGGATTAAAAAGGATTCTGCTTTCTAGATCTTAGTTCTGCAGCAGGAGTGAATAAGAAAGGTGACATGGTGTGGCACATTCTTTGAGGCACAGGCTGTCTTTCTATATCTGTTTGTACAGACCTTGGTACCTTGATTTACTGACACCTGGCCACTCCTTCTGTTAGTAATATTAAGGGAATATATGTCTTAATGTGAAGCATTCTGACACAACTAAAGATGCAAGGAATTCAGTCGTCTTAAACTTCTGCTTTTGAAAGGTAGAATGTTCAATTTCATCTATAGTGTTACCATTTGGGGCAGACAGATGCATTTGGAGCCCTGAGCCAGTGACGTGTGCTGCTAGCCCAGGGCTGAGACTGCTGGAGACAATACACAAGGGCCCATTCCTGCTGATGGTCATTCCATCAGGGTGCTAGTCAAATAATAGCCAAGCCCCACTGCAGTGCCAGGTTAGTGGAGACAAGTTTTAAAATAGTTGTCTTCCCTTTTTTGTAAGGGCAAGACAAGTCAGTGCAGATAGCCTGGCTATATTCAGTCATTTTCTCTTCCTTCTGCGTGCAGCACCTGCTTGGCTTTGGACGGAAGGGAGTGCTGAACTGGAGAAGCACAGTGAGCTGCCTGCAAAGCAGAGTAGAATTTACTCTTAGTAAAACTAAAATTGTGTCTTCAAGAGAAGCTGTTACTAACGTAGCCTTCTAAGCAGAGTCATCTGAGGCAAGAGACTGGTAGAGAAGCAGTCTTGACGTACCTTGGCACTTTTTATTGTTGGGGTTTTATCAGCTGTCTGATAGCACATGCCGTCAAGAGTCATAATCTTAACTTTTCTCCCAGTGCTCTCAAGATTATTTTTCATCCCAGAGCAGCCTTTGGGTCCACATCCCACTATCTTGACCAGATGAGGTGCGTCCGTGGGTCCTGAGGAAACTGGCAGATGAAGTTGCTAAGCGACTATCCATCATATTTCAGAAGTCATGGCAATCTGGTGAAGTTCCCAATGACTGGAAAAGGGGAAACATAGCCCCCATCTTTAAAAAGGGGAAAAAAGAAGACCCAGGGAACTACAGGCCAGTCAGTCTCACCTCTGTGCCTGGCAATATCATGGAGCAGATCCTCCTGGCGACTATGCTAAGGCACATGGAAAATAAGGAGGTGATTGGTGACAGCCAACATGGCTTCACTAAGGGCAAAGCCTGCCTGACTAATTTGGTGGCCTTCTATGATGAGGTTACAGCATTGATGGATAGGGGAACAGCAACTGACATCATCTACCTGGACTTATCCAAAGCATTTGATACTGTCCCACACAACATCCTTGTCTCTAAACTAGAAAGACATGGTTTTGATGGATGGACCATTCGGTGGATAAGGAATTGGCTGGATGGTCGCACTCAAAGAGTTGTGGTCAATGGTTCAATGTCCACATGGAGGCCTGAAACGAGTGGTGTTCCTCAGGGGTCAGTACTGGGACCACTGCTATTTAACATCTTTGTTGGAGACATGGACAGTGGGATCGAGTGCACCCTCAGCAAGTTTGCAGATGACACCAAGTTGTGTGGTGTTGTGGACACGCTGGAAGGAAAGGGATGCCATCCAGAGGGACCTTGACAGGCTGGAGAGGTGGGCCTGTGAGAACCTCATGAAGTTCAACAAGGCCAAGTGCAAGGTCCTGCATGTGGGTCGGGGCAATCCCAAGCACAAGTACAGGCTGGGCGGAAAATGGATTGAGAGTAGCCCTGAGGAAAAGGACTTGGGAGTGCTGGTGGATGAGAAGCTCAACATGAGCCGGCAATGTTTGCTGGCAGCCCAGAAAGCAAATAGTATCCTGGGCTGTATCAAAAGAAGTGTGGCCAGCAGGTCGAGGGAGGTGATTCTGCCCCTCTACTCAGCTCTCGTGAGACCCCACCTAGAATACTGCATTCAGCTCTGGAGTCCCCAACACAAGAAGGACATGGAGCTACTGGAGCAAGTCCAGAGGACGGCCACGAAGATGATCAGAGGGCTGGAGCAGCTCTGCTATGAAGACAGGCTGAGAGAGTTGGGACTGTTCAGCCTGGAGAAGAGAAGGCTCTGGGGTGATCTTATAGCAGCTTTCCAGTACTTAAAGGGGGCCTACAGGAAAGCTGGAGAGGGAGTTTTTACAAGGGCGTGTAGTGATAGGACAAGGGGCAATGGCTTTAAACTGAAAGAGGGCAGATTTAGATTATATAAAAGGAAGAAATTTTTTACATTGAGGGTGGTGAGGCACTGGAACAGGTTGCCCAGAGAAGTTGTGACTCCCCCATCGCTGGAAGTGTTCAAGGCCAGGTTATATGAGGCTTTGTGCAACCTGGTGTAGTGGAGGGTTTCCCTGCCCATGGCAGGGGGCTTGGAACTAGATGATCTTTAAGGTCTCTTCCAACCCAAACCATTCTATGATTCTTTCTTCCTCTTTCTCTCCTCATTCTGTGTTCTAGCAACTCAGCTTCCAAGCAAGACTTGCAGAGAGCACATCTCTCCTAAGCCAAGCATGAATCTGTACTGTCAGGTTATCTTTGCCACTGAGCAAAACTCTGATTCTTCATTCCAGCTGTTCTGATTCTACAAGTGCTGGTGCAGGAAGATGATGTGGCTCAACTGCTCCAATGTAACTTTCTTAAGTCTGTTTCTGTTTCCCTGTTTGGCCACTAAGAGACTTTTTACATGCCTTCCCTGTGTCTTCTGACTTAGATTTCTTGACCATACCTGAGTGTTGCCTCTTCTCAGCGATTGCTCAGCAGCTCAACAATGAGAGGAAAATAGTCTCGCTTCTCTGGGCCATTTTCCAGCCCTGTTAATGCTCCCAACCTGGCTGGTGAGGAGGATTCTGTTAATGTAGTAGCTGTGGAAATCTATGTATCTTCATTATTATCTGCTTAGGTGAAGTTAATGATTAGGAAACAGTGATGAGTTTGCTTCCCTGTCATCTGCCTTCTACAAGGCTTCAGTTACTAATTCACTTACAATTTTACTTGTGCTTTCTTCCTTGTTTCCCTCTACTCTACAAACACTCCAGTGTCTTTCCATCCTACTTCTTTTAGACTCATCTTCTGTTCTCAAAGCAAGGCTTTCCTCAAATTAATTCTTAACCAGCTTTTCCTCTCTTTCTGTGCTTTGGCTCACTGGGTCCTAGAGAGACACCAATACAAATATGGTGGTAATTTTAAGAACCAAGCAAGAAGACTGGTCTGCCTTCTACTGCAGCAGCTGTGTGTGTGGACTCAAATTCGTGTCTTCTTTTATCATTGTGCTTTGACCTTTTGCGACTGTGCCATCTTTCTGCAGCTGAGAGTGGAAAATGTCTTCTGTGCAGATTGACAGCTGATAGGAGCAAAGAGGTGAGTAGTATTTTTACCTCCTTACTGAGTTTAGGATTACAGTTAGCAGTTCTTAAGGATTTTCTTTTGTAAGGTGGAAGCTTAATTCCTTTTTCAGGTGTTTAGCAAGTAGGTGGTATTAACGTGATGCAGTTAAATTCCACGAGTCCTGAAGCAGAGGCATGTTAGCTGCTATTCACAAAATGATGGTTTAGAATTTTTCAGAAGGCTGAATGTATAGATTGAATCTGGGAAAAGGGATGAATGTGAGTAGCGTCTCAGCATGTACCACAGCCATAAACTGTTAGATCTGTAAAGCAGTCTGAAGCTGATGTATTGCTTTATTTCATGGCTACCCTGTGCTTTGAAAGATGAATTCCTGGACCTCAGGCATTCAGAAGCATCTGAAGCATCCCTGTGCACATACATATAGACTTTTCTATCTTAAGGAACCTGAAGTCTTACACTTATGTTGACTGATAAATATAGGCCAGTTTTGAAAATGCCTTCCTGTATTGGACCAATTAATCTGTTTGTTGATTTTATTTGGGAAATTGTTCAATAGAGCATGGTCATTTGGACACACTACAGTCACAGAAAGTAATGTGGAAGAAGGGTATAAACATAAAATTAAATGGATCTGCTTTCAGAGGGGCTGTGTAGAGGCTGGAACTGAGCATGCCTGTCAAGCCATGATAAATGATTGGCATGCTGCAGGTAGGAATCCTGAATTCAGTAGTAGTGTTTGTAAAAGGTCACCTCAGCATCAAAATGAACACAGTCAGAAGAAGCAATTATAGGGGAAAAAAATAAATCCACCCCTTTCAAGTAGAGGGGAAGAGAGGGCAAATAAGCAAATCAATAAGGACAATATATGAATGTGTCTGTGTATCTTTAATTCTATCTACAGATGTATAGACATATAAAAATTATGTAGGCATAGTGAGTTGATTTGCTTTCATTAAAGCAGGTATCTGTGGTCCAGTCCAAACTGGAGCATGAGAGAACAGCCCAGCTCTGTGACTTAGGAGAGAGGCAGCAAGAAGCTCAGAATGAGTTGGAGAAGAATCAAGGTGACATCAGCTGTAGTCAGAGGAGACAGGGAGCATCCTTATGACCCAGCTCCCTGGCTCATGAGCTGGAGTGCATGAAGCTGCAGCTGGGAGCACATGTTTCAGTTGGAAGAACAGCACTGGGAAACATCCCTGGGACTGTACCTTCATAAGCTGACCGATTGGAAAAGGAGGGAGCTGTAGGATGCAGCAGTAAAAGCTTATGGACCAATGCTGAGTTAGAAATCGATGTCTGAAGAGATAGGAGGTTTCCTTGAATGGCAGGCAGAAATAGCCTGGCAAATACCAGTTCTGTACGGAGCACAAATGTTGAGTTACTGCTTTATTTAAAAGAGCTTTGAGTGTTCAGCTTACTGCCTTTCAGAAGGCTCAGAGCTTCAGTCACGTTCCCCTGTGGGAAAGCTCTGGGTGCTGCATTCTTGGGGCACACAGCACGTAATCAGATGAATGAGTCTTGATGTGATGGGAGTCATAAACTGCTAATTATTAGAGGGTTTATGGTGGATCTGATGCTTTAGGTTTGCAAAAAAGAAAAACGGCAGGTATGCATACAACATGAAGATGGTCTGTTTGTAGTTATGCTAAACTTCCTGATACTTTCAGGAAACAGCAGCCCTAAAAATTTATGTCATCTTTTGCACAGATGTACATAGCAACAAAGTACCCAACACAGTGGAGGGAGTATGTCTGCGGTGTAGGAACGAGGCCCTAACCTTAAGTTTTTGTTGAGTTTTTATTCAGGACAGAGAAATTTGACTGGTCTACGAAGACAGATTTACCTGTGTGATGCATTTACAGGCTGCTTGTTCTTTTTTTCTCTGAATTGAAATAAATCTGAACAATAGAATACAAAACTCACCACTAATTTATTTGCCCATGCAATATATTTCCACTGCTGATTACGTACTTTGCGAGCCGGTGATGGCATGATTAATCCCTGTGGTATGCTAATTGGTGGGCACTATTGGGAGAAGCTCTGGGAAGCTGCTCAGAGGAGCTGCCTTTCCCAGCTGTAGGCATAGTTGCCTACTTGAGGATCTTGTCAGATATGGTGAGGTGGTCAGTAAGCTTCTGAGATGTATCCTCTTCTACCCTTTCTTTCCAGGATGTTTCTACCTTTGAGGACCTGTGTAAACTTGAAATTAAGAAGACAAAGTAGCCACCATCTTGGAGGCTCTACAAGGATTTCCTTGGTGAAAAAGAATAATTTAGCAATCTGAGACTGCTCAAGTTTTCTCCTCCAGGGATGTTAGGAGTAAACTTGAGGAATCACAGCCTGATGAATAGCAGCTAGCTGTTGGAAGACCTGGTTCTTTCATGTCTCAGCAGTATTTTAATGTTAGGAAAGAAAATATGTATTGAAGAGGAAAAATTATTTTCTGTAGAATTGCCATCAAGAGACTTCCAAAAGGGGAAAGAGAGAAGAAAACTTCTTGTGACAGCCTCAGCTTAAAATTGTGCTCCCCCCTGTTTCATTTGTCCTTATGCAGTGCCTTCTGCTTGCAAGGTTTAAACCTAACTCAGCTTAGACCAAGATGCTAGGTTTCTTTATGGTCTGCAGCAGTTCTGTTCCTCCTAGATGAACAGTGACTGTAGTTGCTAGCTGCAGGTATTTACATTATCCAGTTACCTACTATCATTTGAATTCTGGGAGTTTATAAAGGCTCATGCTCTGGTGAAGAGTGATACAAGGAGAGGGAAATAGTTCTTTACAGTTGTATATAGGCAGCCTGAATTTCCAGTAAAAGAAGCAGCTAACTTTCTGAAATGCTGCTTTGAGCTTTACCTGCAACAAACTAGGAGAGGCTGCCTTGGATCTGTCAACAGAATATTTTTTGGTCTTTTTACACACACTGCTGTTATTCACAGATTTAAGTGACTTGGGTTGTGTCAGGGTATTAGAGGCTAGGATTTTAGATACTCTTACTTCACTGCTTTGATCATAATATTTTTCTCTGCCAAACTTCCTTTTCAATGTGAAATGTGTTTGGATTTTTTTGTCATTTATTTTGCCAAACTTGGCTTTCCTCCATTGCATGCTGATTCTGGCTCGTTACTGTAGACTGTTCAGAAGAGCTGGGCTAGGCATATTTATTTGTTACTGATACTGACCTCTGAGTTGTCCAAATCAATTTGTTATTGTAGCGTTGGAGTTGACTAGTGTATTTGCTTTTCATTTGGCTTTGGAAAGAAGATGGGGGCATTTTCTAAGAAGAAAAAAAAACTTTTCGAAAAAGAACTGTCTGAATTTCCAAACAGCTTTAAGAAACCATTTAAGATGGGTGACACATAATGTCTTGACCTCAGTGTTGTCTCTTCTTTACATCTGTTGGCTCTCTAGTGACAATGGAAAGGATATTGGCTATGGCAGTCTTTTAAACTCTCAGTATGTTCTCAGAATAAATTCTCTCTCCGTTCATTACTCTGTTTTGGGTTGCTTTTTCCTGGTAAGCCATGATGTGCATTATGTTCTTGGAGCGTTAGATTTGCTTCAGTCAGCTAATACAACATGTTAAGCTCAAGCTTTCAAAAACAGCTGTGAATTTTGAGTGCCACTGTACTGGAATGCATGGTTTGAAATGAAGGGGCCCAGCAGGAACTTTCAAGTCAGGCAGTTGCCCATCAGGGAGCTATGAGTGCTCAGACTTAGGCCTGAAGTCAAGGACTGCAAACTTGTGGCAGCTTTTGAAAAATGGATTCTAGGAACTCAGTTCTGCTCTCACTGCAGAGGATGAAGTCAATCTGGACTTACTGTCCATGTTAGATATGGTGAATCCAGCAATCGAGCACCCATAACTGGAGGACAGCTGATACAGATTCTCAGGGCAAGTTGTGTCCCCTTGTACATGCCATCTCCTTGGAGGGCAGACCTTCCATAGTGCTGTATGAGACCTGTAGTATCGGCAAACATGAAGACCCGCTGCCTTAATTTGTTCTCAGCTTGGAGTGGCCACTGTGGGCTAAGGTGTGTTTGAGTAACGTAATGCTATGTGTAAGGCAGGTCATGGGAAATCTCAGCTTTCTGCACTTCTACTGCCATTCATGAGATCACATTAGTCAGAAAAGTATTCTTTAAACTAACAGTGTCTTCATGTTTTCTCTTTGTTCTCTGAAAAGCCCCCCCGCTCTACACTCCCTCCCAAGAAAACCTTAGCTTTCTTTTTCCTGTTGTGAAATGGTGCCTTCTCGGCAGCCTACACACAGGCATTACCGGCAAGAACTACACTTCCTCATCCCTTTGGCTTAATCTGGTAATTGGATTCATTTAATCTCCTTTTGTCGTCATTCATTTTTACTGCATCCCAATTCTCTTTGGAACAGATTTGAAAGATAGGCAGGGATCAGAGGCTGCCAGCAGATACAGAGCGAAGTGGGCAAGGGAACAAGGAGTGGCAGGGAAGTGATGCGCCTTCCAAGGGAAAGGAGCTAGAGATGAAAACGAGGGAAAATGCAGTTTGGAAATGGGCTGTGTTTTCTTATTCGCAATATGTGGCGGTGTGGGTAGAACTCAGAGGAAGGGAGACAACTTGCATCCTGATGGAGGTGGAGTCCAGAGAGAGAAGCAGCAAAACCAGATGATTAATGCGTTCAGAACTGACTAAAGTCCCAGGGCTCCAGATCCATCCTGAAAGTGCTAAGAGTAAGCAACGGACATCAAGTCTGTGTTTGGAGACATCTGTCTGTGGCATGCTTTTAGCTTCATTGCAGGGCTTGATTAATCGATCTGCTGGAACTATTCCACACTTCAGTACAGTTGAAATTCTATTTTCTGAGCTACAGTTAATTGAGTTACCTGAAGGATGAATATTTCCTCAGAGTTATGACTTCAGCACATAAGTACTGCTAAGACTTTACTGCATAAATCTTTAAACACTGATGAACTAATGTCTTGGGGCCAGATCCAGCACCAGTGTTCTGTAAATATTTACTCCTAATGATTTGTGCGAGACTCTTGTGAAAATGTTGAAGCCAGATTTGCAGCATGTTCGTTTAATGTCGTCCATGGTTGCAAAGGCATGCTCATTTGGTGTTTACTAACAGGGAAAAAGAATTACATTTAAAAAGGTATTGCCCAAAAATGTGTGTCAGTTTTCATCAACACATCCTTGTATCTACTCTACTCTTTGTTAAAGCAGAAAAGCAGATATGTGTCTGATTCTCCCTGTCTTAAGGAAGAACACAGTAGCTACAATGATGTGCCAATGAAAGTAATTCAAAAAGTCATGAGGAACAGTTACTTAAGTACTGTTTGGGTAAGAAGGGTCTGAGGAAAGAGAATATCATAAGCAGTAGAGCTTACAGTCAGGGAGTAGCAGGTGCCCTCTACCTCAGAGTTGTCCTGAAATACTGCGTTCAGCTCTGGGGTCCCCAACACAAGAAGGACATGGAGCTGCTGGAGCGAGTCCAGAGGAAGGCCACGAAGATGATCTGGGGGCTGGAGCAGCTCTGCTATGAAGACAGGCTGAGAGAGTTGGGACTGTTCAGCCTGGAGAAGAGAAGGCTCCGGGGTGATCTTATTGCAGTCTTCCAGTACCTAAAGGGGGCCTACAGGAAAGCTGGAGAGGGACTTTTTACAATGGCATGTAGTGAAAGGACAAAGGGTAATGAATTTAAACTGAAAGAGGATAGATTTAGATTAGATAGAAGGAAGAAATTTTTTACGATGAGGGATGTGAAGCACTGGAAGAGGTTGCCCAGAGAAGGTGTGGCTGCCCCATCCCTGGAAGTGTTCAAGGCCAGGCTGGATGAGGCTTTGAGCAACCTGGTCTAGTGGAAGGTTTCCCTGCCCATGGCAGGGGCGTTGGAACTAGGTGATCTTTGAGGTCCCTTCCAACCCTAACCATTCTATGATTTTATGTATCTAAGGCATTTCTTAGAAATATGAACATGCATGTTATAAAACTAAATATTAGTAAATACTTCAAATATTAATTTTTAAAATAATGCTGTGCCCTAATTTTTCAACTGGCAGAAACAACTGGGCACTGAGAATATGGAACTTCCTGCAGTAGTTCAAGTTCACCTGCGGTGAATCAAGTAGCTGACAGAATTTGCAGCCTCAGGCCATCACTAATCAGGGGCGTTGTCTCATGGAGTGTGGTTTTTTTTGTGTTTTTCTTTTATTAGCACTTCAGAGTTATTTCTGAGTATTTTGATGAGGTCTCATTATACCCATCCAGAGGCTGGAGTAGAGGGAATAGAGACAATCTGGGGGAGACTTTTTGAAGCACGGTTTGGCTTGGTAGCAGGGAAACCAGCAGAAGGCCACTGCAAAGGAGTGCTTTGAAAAAATGAGCCAGGCAGGGCTCAGGAACTTAATCAGGCATGAATATGACATGCCATGATGTCTCCCCTGCAGTGCTTGTGTGTGACACATCTGCCATTATTTCTTGGTCTCCCATCAACCCATTTTTCCAGTCACTTGCCTCTCGCCTGTCCAGGCTGCAACTGAGTGTGAGTACAGAAGTGCTCCCCATGCGCAGAAGGGTCTTGCATGTGAAGCGGCGCAGTGTGGGATTTATGTCCTTGCTTCTGACTTGGCCAGGTACATCAGGTTTATCTGTATCTTATGTCAACCTAGGGGATGATTAATATCCATTTCAGAGTTGATATTCTAAAATAGAAAAGTATAATCTTTGTGTTGTTACAATATTATTTTCTTGCAGGCTTAACTCGGAGTGCTGCCCTGATTCTCTGAACCAGATTTATGTTGAGAAACACCGCCATACCTTCATACGCATCCCCCTGTTAGGGCTGTGCTTGGTTGCTGTAGGTGGAAGGGCTCTTGGCCCCTGCGTTACCAGCAGCATTATCCGCGCAGGCAGCGCAGTTGGGGCAAGGACTACATATTCCTGTGAGGCCCATGTGTGGTTTCCATAGAGTTGCCTTTTTTTTTTTTTTTTTCCTTCTATCAGCAACCTGGAAAAGAAGATCCTGCTGGAGAAAAAGTTAACACTTCTGTGCTGGCTTAGCTCAGGCTTCCTAATAGCATTGTATTAGAGGAACTATTTCTACTTTAGCTGCTTGAAATATAATTTGATGATGATGGAAAGTATTTTCATAGCTTTGAACTTAGAAGCTCCCTGTTCTCCACAAAACTACAGGGTGTGAGCAGCCTCAGTACAAGCATGGCCATCCATGTGCAGCCTCCAGGACTTGTTTGCTCTCTGTTGAGACAAGCGCGTAGGTGGCAGCTGTTGTTTCTGGTTTTCAGGAAGCCACTGCCCATCCCTCTGTAACTACCTCAGTGATGAATGTCGTTTGTTTTCCTCAGGAGACTAAATAGCTATCATACATTCAGAGCTTTTTGGTCTGGATTACTGTTGCTCCATTAAAGTCTTGCATCACCAAGTTCAATTATTTACTTGAGGCTTTTGACAAATCTGTGTCTCTTACCGAATCCAGTCTTGGCCTTCTGTATGGGTGCTTCTCCCACTAATGTCCTGCAACTACTTTTTAGCTTGATCCTTTTATCATGGATTGCTGCCCGATAAAACAATGCTTTTCTCCTTCATTTCCCCCTTGAGACCTTCTTGTGCTGTATTGCCTACCCGGCACCAGCCAATTCGGTATGGCTGAGAAATAAGATGCGTGGGAACAGCTGCAATTTTAATTGTTTTGTAAATGCTCGAGTGACTGGTAACCATTACATTGTGTAGTCCCCAACCTATGCAATGACATACTGTAGCTTGTTGTAGTCTCCCTAGGTATCCGCCATTCCCTTCTATGTCTTACTGTGTAATTTTTGTTTTATTTTGGAGGAAATATTTTACAGGAGGAGCTGTGATTTATGAATTTACTTAGTGCCTAGCACAGTGGAACCAGTTTGTTTGGGCTACCACAGTTCAGCATCTGCCCTGTCTTGGGATGCTCTTTATCAGCAGGCAGCCTGTGAAGGCTCTCTTAAGCATACGGTAAGAAGGAAGTTCCCATGAGGGCTGCGCTGACTGGGCATGTGACAGTAGGAGGCAAATATTGAGACAGTGTCAGCGCATTGATGCTTCTCTCTTTGCAGTTGTGGTGAAAGGCTCAGGATTCAAAAGAAGTCAACAGTGGTCTTTGCAATGGGTTAACTTGTGTTGTAGACGTTGTCCCAGACCTGGTCTAGATTCAGTTCTTAGACTTCTAGTGTAGTGACTAAGATATTTTGCAAAGTGTAGAAAAGAAACAGAGAATAAGTAGATAATTATCAAGTATGTGATACAGAGCCAGGAAAGGGAAATCTTCATTGCACGGAGGAAATAGCGTGGGGTAGAACAGGATGGGGCTTGTTGGATATATTTGTGTGAGTCTTTGGCTTTGGTGGGCAGGTGTAAGGCAATGGAAATTGGTGAGGCGATCCTTGGAATAAAAAGGGAGAGACTGAGAGAGAAGGACCTTCTGTGCATTTGATCAAACTTTGCAAAGAGATTTTCAAAATTGTAAGGAAAACCTTATGGATAGCACCACATGCTGTGGATGCTAACAGTTCAAATACATTTCATGTAAAGCTGTACGGGGAAGTGCAAGGACTGAGGACCACAAGTGGAAAAGCTTAGAAAAGCTTATCGAGAAGAGAGGAAAACCATACCATCCCTTGGCAGCTTAGTAAAAACTTTACAGTTGTTTTCTTCCCTGGAGAATGACGTCCCATATCTCCTCAGTGCCTTACCTAGCAATTGGTATGACTTCAAAAGCCTCTGCATCTTCTTCTTCCTTCCTGCTGCAGCCATATATCCCCGTTCTGACAAAAGATACCTACAGTCTATTTCCTTCTTCCTTCTTTCCCTTACTCCTGTATCTCTGATTATTGATTTGTTCTTGAAATTATGTGAGAATGGGGGAATGATACTGAGAATTCAAACTCCTAAGCTTATCTACTGTGCTGGCAAACTAACCAAGTAACGTTACATTGACAAACTCTCGTTCTCCTCAGAAAGTTTGCAGTGCCCTTACACATCAGCTGCTTGTGGACTGTGTGGAGATACACCCCCTGACTAATTCTCATGTGCTACCTCTGCTGCTGTCTTACAGGGGCTCTTGAGACTGAACTGTTAGGAGACATAAGGGAATTCCTAGCGACTCCTTAGTCTTCCATCCACAAGCTCACAATGTGCTATTGATGCCCATCTGTAGCATCTGATGATAGTTCAGTGTCCTGTGTAAAACAGATTGTGCCATTAGGAAATGGGTCTTTGTTCAAACACACACATCATATGAACTGCCAAGACTTTGTTTGTTTTGGTGTCTATTTAAGAGAGGAGTGAATAGGTCATGGATACAGCTCTGTCTTTTCCACTTTCAATATTCCCCTGTGAATATTCTGCATATCTTTATGTCCATTATTACAGTTCTGTTTCCCTTATAAACATTTCTCTTCTCTTATCTCCTATCAGAACTTCAGTCATATTGTGTGTTAATACTTTGTTCAGACGGGCACCATGTTTACAGAGCAGGGCAGGAACAGTCTCTTTCCAGATGGCATTGGAATGACTGCATGTAACATTAGCGTGGTCCTCTCCTTGCACCACAGAACTGACATGTGCAGAGCAAAGAAGTTAAATAGTGCCTGATGAAGAGTCAAGAGAAAACCCAACTTGAAAAAGTAAGTTTCTAAGAATGAAAGAAGTCAAATTCACCCTGTGGTGTAAATCTGTAAGGTTTCAGTAAAATTATGCTTAAAATCAGCTTGAGCCAGGGACTGTAGCTGGCAGAGCAATGCTTAGGACCTTGTAAATCTCTACAAAAAGTGTAAAAACTAATTGTGCTGAAACAGTTCAGTGATAAGCAAATTTTGCCCTTTCAAAACCTCTTCACTAAGTTTCTTTCTGTAGAGACAATTAGAATTTGTTCTCATTTCCTATTTGTCATGACTAGCCACCTCTCTCTGTGCTCAGCTGTTGCTTTTTATTCTCCTCCTTTGTGTTTTGCTGTCCTGAAGCCAAATCTGAATGGATTTCAATGGCGCTCTTGTGCTTTTTGACTTGGTA
Organism: Tauraco erythrolophus; assembly: GCF_009769465.1. Taxonomy (NCBI): domain Eukaryota; kingdom Metazoa; phylum Chordata; class Aves; order Musophagiformes; family Musophagidae; genus Tauraco; species Tauraco erythrolophus. The sequence continues at coordinate 35,279,442 of NC_141470.1, read as the reverse complement.
TCAGGCAGTCTGACAGCATAAGAAAATTATTTTCCAAATCCTAGCCATACAATGCATGAGTTCTTTAACAGAAGAAATAACAGTTCAGCTGAATAATGGATGCAAGGTGTGGTGTCTGGAAGTGTAAAACCTCTTAAACTTTCTCCTCTGGTTGCCTTTCTGTAGCCCCCATCAAAGCTCAGTTTTTTCACTACAGTAAACATTTTGAGTATAGAGATGTAGGTGACAGCTGGAAGGGCTGAGGTTTTCAAGGCTGTGTTCATCTGATCTATTACATATTAGAATCGGGAAAGCTAGGGACAGTGCTGTTTCTTGAAGAGAGCAGAAAGGTCATCTGTGCTCCTTGTGAGATGACTGTATTTTTCTGCTGACTTGCAACCAGTAAGTTCTTTGGCAGCCTCACCCCTGGCAAAGCCCTTGTACCTGTCAGCTCCCTCCTTATCTTAGTGCGTCCCGCTTCTCAGGCAGAGCGGTGTGCATTCCCCAGGTCCATGCTGAGACTCAGAACCTGGTAAGGTGCCACCTTTCCCCAGGACTTAAAATCTGCTGTGGTAAAAATAAGACAATTTAAAATTCACTTCTTTCTTAGATTTGTCTTTTGTGGATGTTACGAATTTGTGTGTGTTGCCATCTGGGGGATAAGGACTTGTGACATCCTGGTTGACTCTTCTCTCTTTCTGTCTCTCTGTCTCTCTTTCTCTCTCTTCATTTCAGAGCACCTGCTGAGGTGTGCAGAAGAATGGCTGCGGCAGAGCCTCTGACTGCTTTCTCCCGATGGTACCTCTACGCCATTCACGGCTATTTCTGTGAGGTGATGTTCACAGCTGCCTGGGAGTTTGTGGTCAACTTTAACTGGAAGTTCCCAGGTGTTACCAGTGTGTGGGCACTCTTCATCTATGGCACCTCCATCCTCATTGTGGAGAAGATGTATCTGTATCTAAAAGACAAGTGTAACATTTTAGTGCGCTGCTTCATTTACACACTTTGGACATACCTCTGGGAGTTCACCACTGGCCTCATCCTACGCCAGTTCAATGCCTGCCCATGGGACTATTCCCAGTTTGATTTTGACTTCATGGGCCTGATCACCCTGGAGTATGCCATCCCATGGTTTTGTGCTTCTTTCATCATGGAGCAGCTGGTGATCAGAAACACACTGCGCTTACGATTTGATGAGACTGCCGAGCCAGGGGCCCCCACTGTCCCCGTTGCCTTGGCCAACGGCCATGTGAAGACTGATTGAGCAGTGACTCGGAACCACACTTAGCAATCTGAGAGAGCCCAGACCTCTACCACAGACTGTCAGCTCTGACTCTGAGGTACTGCTTCTTGCTGTATGATAAGATTCATAAACCCCATTTTTCTAATGGAGGTGTGCATGGGATATACCAGAAAAAAATGGAACCAATAGATTTTCTATGGATTTTACTCTTTGGGCTTCAAGGACCAACATCAGTTACTTGTTAGTTAGGTCGTTTCTGATTTTAACTTATTACAGATGAAAGCAGTCCTTTTGCTTACTCTTTTATGTGGAGAAAGAAGAAAAAGAAATGCTACCATGGAAATGCATACAAAAAGAAAAAATATCTAATTAGTGGATGGGCATGGACACACCAGCTGAGTTAGTGATTGGCTTACTCCATTAGGCAATATTCAGGTGCTTGCTTGCAACCAATACCTCCCGTGGGACCTGAGATGCTGCAGGAACAAGGAAAATCCATCTGCTGTTGAGAAGAACCTAAGACTGGCAGTCTGCTGGGGAGGTAGATGGTGTTCCCTTCATGAGGTCCCATTGGCCTCTCCCCAGGTTCTTTGTTGCACCATGAAATAATTCGGTGCTGGACATCTTGGTGAATTTATACAGATCTTGTACTTTTTGAAATCTCAGTCCTGATATTCAGTAGAAATTTTTTCTTTTTTTTTTTTTTAATAAAGCCCTTTTTTGCCGAGTGAATTTTACCATAATCTGTGCAATCTGAATCTTGGCAAAAGGCGCAAGAAATAGTGTAAGTCTTCCCATCTCCTCTGTCCCCTCAAAGCAGACCTTGCCTGAAGGGCTGCTGCAGATTCCAGCTCCCATCTCAGCTGTGCAGACATTGTAGGGACTGTACAGAGTTTTCTGCCTTCCTTCCCCGGGATTCCTCTGTTTCTGGTGATGTTGATGACTTTCGCTGCAACCCATTGTATTTGAAGGTCAAAACTTTCTTGTGGCTAATGTGGTATCAAGGATTTGGTCCTCTGGCACTGGCTCTGACCTTCCTTCAGCACTGGCAGGTCTTTGCTTAGTTCTGCCCAGTGTTCTCCTCAGTGTATCAAGAGGATTTGCTTATTCTTCCCAAATTCTGCTTTAAATAACTACAGCCATATTGTCATGACAATAATTGGAGGCAGCAAGAGATATGCCATGCTGCCTGGTACATTTATTTAAAAAAAAAAAAAGGCAAAAAATCCCTCCCTGAAGAGCACTTCTTTATGCTCTGCCTCAGTGAGGCTTCGAGTTAGGGTGCAAGAGCAGCAGTAGGGAGATGGAGCAGGATGAAGTGCTGTGGCTCCATTGTAGAACTACCTGCACTGGTAACAGTTTGAAATTTAACCTGTTGGGGCCACTCGAGGAGTATAGGGAGAGTTGCAGTGCAGGGAAGGTGCTTGAATAGTGGCAGCCACAGGTTCATAATTCATTCTGGCAAGTCTTGGCTTTTGAAGTTAGCAACAAATGTGGCGCTTCCAGCTGTCAGACGTATCTGACTCCTAACTGGTTTATGGGGCAGGTTTGCTGTAGTTGCCCTGTAGGGCCAGATTAACTTTAGGTTCTTCCACCATAGTCCACAGAGCTGCACCAGAGATCAGTTTGGCTTGAAACGTAAATGTGTTGGCGTGGTTGTGGGATTCCACTCTCGTACTGGAAATGGCGAGGCTGTTTCTGTGTGGGTCCCCTGTCTCTGGTAGGGAGTGCTCAGCTGTGAACCTGCTCCTTGTCCTGGGGCATCCATTCCTGAGGGGAAAAGCACTCCTGGCTCTATGAGAATTGCTTGTTGGTTCTGCTCTTAGGAAAGCAGTGTTAATCCTTTTTGTATCACCCCCTTCTCACATTTCATCCGTTGCTGGCAATGGACACAGAAAAACTGGCGCAAGGAGTAAATCAAATCAGCCCTGGGGTACGTGATGCCTCCTGAAGCACCTAGAATACTTAGGTGGGTATTTAGAGTTCCCTTTTTATAGTTCATTAGATTAAAAGAGAACAAACACTGAACAGACTTTTTTTTTTTTTTTCATGCTGATGCCAGTATTATGGAATCATAGGAACAGTATGTAGTTTATCAGCCTTGATGGTCTTGGGCATCTAGACCCAGGCAAAATAGTCACCTGACACTGTACATGGGGGGAGGAGGGGGAAGAGATGAGATTTGTACATGGGATAACATACATGAGCTCTACTGGGCCAGAACCAGAATTGCAAGGTGCAGGAGAGCACTGGGATCTCCCCATTTTGGCCCTGGTTCTGTCAGGGTCATTAAACACTATGTCTAGAGCTGAGTTGTCCTCTTACAGCATAGCTTCGGTGTGCTGTCATGCTGCCTGCTACACCACTCCTGCATCATCTGAAACCCTCAGCTTCATAGAAAATCTTAGGATCCTTGCTTCCTCAGCTGTTACAAAACTCTCAAAAAAGGTTAAAAGGAGTTAGCAACGTGCTTTGGTGACTCCCAGCTGCAGCTGTGACTGGAGGAGTAGTGCCTGTTCACAGAGCTAACCTGGTGCACCATCACAATGGTGTCTTGACTTCAGAAGGTCTCCACTAAAGGACACTAGTTTTGCTCAGTGGTGTAATATTTAGATGCTCAAACTACGGAGGGGTTTCGCAGCAGCATCTAGTATCTTATTCCATTATCCTTATTGCCTGTGCCACTGTAACAGCTATTGTAGTCTGCTTCCCACTGATGTCTGACGTACCACCCAGCTATCGATCCTCATAGAGTGGTAATTTACACCCAGAAGTGCACTTTATTTGCAGCTTGCACACCAGAAACAGAAAGAGACCCAGCAAATTCTTAAATCAATTGAAATAATTATACATAATACCATGTACCTAATGCAGCAGGATTAGCCAGACTTCTCCTTTCTGAGTAACATGACTACGGCCAGAGCTTTGTCTTTTCTGCAAAATCTCCCTTTTTAATACATGTGATGCTTCTTACAACGTCTTACAGAAGTGCCCAGAGCACGTTACCGGGGTCTCAGTGGCAGCTCAGCAAGAGCTCGGGAGCTGGACTGAAGTGGTAGAGACATTTACATTAAGAAGAAAAAAACGCACAAGGCCTAACATTTGTTTGTATGTGTATCTTCCTCAGTAGATTAAAGTTGCCTGTTTTGAGTTCACCAGCAATAAAAAAACCCTTGTGATTTATCTACCTTGTCCTAACTGTAGCAAGGAGAGAGTGGCCCATCGCTGCTTTTCTTTTCTAGGGGGGTGGTGGATGGTGGGATATGGACTCCAGTTACCCTGAGGTTCCAGTTTTGCCTCCCTTCTCTTACTTATCTCTTGTATGGTCCACACTAAAGGATCTCAAAGTATGTGATGAAAGACAGAGCCTGGTGTCCTGCGCACAAGAGGCAGTTTGAGTATTACTGCGATGTCTGTTCATACTCCAAAGATCTTGCCAGAGGGAAATGGCTGATTTACAGCAGGACCAGACTGCCCTTTGGTGTTATAATTGAGAGAAATGTGTACATATGTACCAGGTACTATTGCGCCTTTGGACTGAGCGCATTTTGTAATTAAAGCAGAATAACCCAATCAAGGTTTTGCTTGACTAGTCCTGTGACTATAAAAGGTAAAAAAAGACTGCAGGGCTTTAACTGCTTTGAGAATTGGGAAGCGAGCGACCAAAGACTTCCCGAGTTCAAGAGCATTGCTCTGCTGCTGACTGGTTTTCTGAAACCTGCACAGAAAGAATGGGGACTTCTTCGTTCATGGGAACTTCTGCCCTTTCTGTACTATGAATAAAACATGAGCCACCACTAAGATGTGAACCGAAACCAAATGTTTTTCTATTTTTGTTTATCCTGGGCCCTGAATACTTGCAATATACCCCGTACTCAAGGCGGAGGATTGCAGACTTGAGTTCTTTACTTCAGTTCTTCTGCCTGCAAACAGCAGCTGAACCACCTAAGAAGGAAACTACTTTCTTCCCCTTCCTTCCTGCACATCAGCCACTATCAAATCCCTCTGCAATCCATCCCCTGTTGAAGGAGGAAGTCTCTCTTCCAGTGCAGCCCTTGCTAAACCAGAAGCTATTCCCACTGTGCGTCCCCTCGCCGAGCCACCTAATGACCAGGTAGGGTCACAGAGTTGGTGAGACCTTAGGAGTGTTGTCCTTGTTTGGCAAATGGCCTCCACTTGCACCTGTCTTCCCTTACTCCCCCTGAAGTGTCTTGAGCCAGCCCCTGGGGAAGGGACCTTCCCTTCCTTCCACCTCCCACCCCAGAGAACGGAACAAGCTCTGACACTGCCCAGCGGCTTTGGTGCCCCTCAAGGTGTTAAGCTAACAGAGGTTGGTCTCCACTTGGCCAGGGGAACTTTGATTTTAAGAGCTGTATGGCTCTGGGCTTCAGGCTGATTACTAGCAAGTCATCCACAGCCATGATAGTGAATTTGTACCATGTGGAATGGCTTATTTCTTCTAGGATGGCAAGGGTTAGTCCATCCAGAGTTCGGCCACTTGGTTGACTGCTTGGTGAACAAGAGGGAACCTACAGAAGCAGGTGGTGCCTCCAGTGCCTGCTTTGCTTTTGGCTGCTGGGCAGCTAGCACAGATGCCGAAGGAAGAAGCGCTGTCTTGACAGAAGTCCCAGGGAGGGGCTGGGGATGCACTAGTTAGGTTGTGTCCAAAGGCACCACTTCTTCAAATACGAAGCTGCGCTTTCCCACCGAGATCTTTACTACCTGCAGCAATGCAAAAGTCATTTGCTTTCCCCAGAATGTATGATTGCCTGAACTTACTCTGAAGTAAAAGGAATGTTTAAAATCTCTAGTCCTTTTTTTCCTCTGGGAGATTCCTGACTTACATCATTGCGGAAAAATACATTACTTAAAGATGTGCAAGCTACTGCTCATTTAGACAGTGTAGGTACTAAAAGCCATACAGTGCTGTGCTCCATCCTGCTAAGTTAATCATGCTGAGAAGCAGAATACTTTGGCCCACAGAGCGTGCTGCCATGTGGCCATACCACTTCAGCACCTGAATTAGTACAAACGCCTACTCAGGAATGCATTTTGCCTTATAAAATGTGCTCTTAGTTCTGTGGGTCCCAGTGGAAATGCTTAAGATGGAGAAAGACAGATCCTGTATAAGCTTCATCACTATATAGGTGATGATCTTACTTGAGAACATCTTATTTAAAGTTTCAGCTACTTCACTGAGACCAAATGTGGAAGGTGACTTGTCACAGCCTTGGAGCAGGTCAGTAGCATCACGCAACTGCAGACAACATTACACGTGGTGTGCTGGGCAGCTCCAGTGTGCAGCCAGGACAAGCTTCCTCCGTACAAGGACTGGTGGCAGAGCGAGGACTGGTAGTGACATCTACATTTCCAAATCTTCAAGAGCTGGACAGGTTGGAAGCAGCTCTTGCATGTTCTCTGTGCTTGGGACTTTTTGCAGGTCTAAAGCAAACTGGCAGGTTTTTTATTCTGACAGAAGCAGACCATTTCCTCAGCGCCTTACTCTGGAGTCTGGGCTGCTCATTCCTCCTTTTGTAGCCACTGGATTTTCTGATGTGAATGGCCTTCATTAGCTCTCAGAAAATAGCGATTTTGACGTCAGTTTGTATTTATGCTTTAGTCAATTTGGGAGCTAAAGGCCCTTAAGTATCTGGTGATGCTGTTTGTTTATGCTGTTGTGTGGCATGCTGTCCTGCTTTCATCCTACAATGAAGAAGAAAGAGAAAGAAATACAAGCAATTTGCTCTTTAATAAAAATAAGTCAACATACGCAGTTGAGACAATATTTATTAAATACGTGAGTTGAGATATGCGCAGTGCTTGTAGGTCTCTGGCCTTTCAAACATGGGACACTTTCCAATGCAGAACTTCTGTCTCCTTTGTGGTAATCTATATTGCTACTTCAGTATGGTTCTTTACCTAGTATTTTGGGGATGAGAATAACAGTATTTGCCTTTCTTTTTAGGTTTTCACTAAAGGATCTCTAAGTGCTTTTCACAAACTAGTTAAATAAATCCCACTTCGGGCCTTGAAGTAGGTCAGGATTAACCCCAGATAGCACTGATCAGGAGCTGATGGAAATGTCCCGACTGCTCCCAGAAGGTCATTTCCGACCTGGGAAAGGGAGTTTAACATTTTACCTGCTCACCAAGTTTCCATATTTGAGGAGTGAGCTAATAAAGTTCCAAGAAAGTTGGGAAACTGGGAAAGTACTACCTAGTTTCCACCATCTGAAACTGTTATAGAAATGGTTTTGTACATCATCACATCCCTCCATCTGCCCAAGTCAAAGCCAGCACATGAAGGGACTGTCAGAGCTGATAGGCAGCACAATTCTACCTTGTACAAAATTGGACTGATTTCTGTCTGTTTGCTACATAATCCCATCTCCATCAGTAGAGTACTTTTGGGTAGATATTGCTAGGGGCAACAAGCCATGTTAGAGGCTAAACTGAGGTGACCATCTGCTCTGTCAGCTCGTGTTGTTGCAGTTACTGCAGAGCTTATCTACACTGCTGCTTCTGTTGTCAGACCACTCCTCTGATGCCACAGTTCTTCCTATTGCTCCTGTTTCTCCATCAGCTTCTTTGGCAACCTGTCCCTTTCCATGCCCTACCTCCACTGCCAGTCCATGCCGCAATCGCAGGTACCCTAAGCCTCCTGTCTGAAGCCCAGCTTTGGTGATTTAACACAAATGGGCTGATTGTTGGTGAGCTGTAACATTCCATTAAAGCCTGCCACGGCTGCATTTATCAGTGCTTTGGAAGCTCAGGGCAGAAAACATTTTACACAGTTGCCTTCAGGCACAAGCATAGCAGCAAGTTTGCAATTATTGTTCAGTGCCTTTGCTATAACATCCCCACAATGGCACATAATAGGCTTTTCAGAGCTAAATTCAGCAAAAAGCTTATCCGGTCAATCTCTTTGAGTTTCAATGTATGTGAAATAATACATAATTTCAACTGATCCTTCATATAAATGCATATACACGTAGTGAGTGTATGTGTTTAGATGCATAAACTTAGCTGATGGTCTCCATGCTGCACCACTGATTGCATCGTAATTTCTACTGGCAAAGAAGAGCTGTCACCTGCTTAGATACCAACAGCAGTCTGGGTCCACTCACTGCCACTTTCGTGAGCATATGAGATCCTGAGAAGATCCAAAATGACGCTCCACATACACATGAAGCAGGTTAAGATCTGAGTCGACAGCGTTCAGCCTTGCAAGCTGTGTGTCTGCGTGCTGTAGTACGGGGGAGGCCTCCGTTTGATCTGACGGTGGGCTAAAGCCTCTTATCAATGAGTGCTCAGCTCAGAGAGGGGGGTGTTTTTTTCAAACGTGTTTCACATAAGGTTTTAAAATCAGATCAATGTCCAAGGCAAACATGCTATACTGCTCCATCTTAAAAAGAAAAGGGGGAGTTATCACCTTGGGAACCTTCTGATGTCTTTGCTAGAGTTTGCCTTCCCCTCTGCACCCTCTTATTGCTAACAAGAGTGGTGCGTACCCAGCCTGAGTCAGACCCATCCGCTCCTCTTCCTCAGGTAAGGCATCGGCCAAACGTACTCCTTCCCACCCAAGCTGTCGTGCTGATCCTAGGTGTCCTGCTGCTGCTGCTTCATCTGTTGGCCACTGGTGCCTATCTGCCAGCTTTTATCTCAGTCATGTGGCAAATTCTCTAGGCCAGGAGGATTGATATTGGATAAATTATTTATTTATTATTTATATATTTTAAAAAATGTCTTTTTGTTGTAACATTGATGTGAGCCTGTCCACAGCAGGATCTGTAAGTGCTATGATACCATGGTAAACATTAAAAAAAAAAGTCTCTTGAAGGCTTTAAAGGTAAGAGTAAACATCCCAGCTCTGTTCTACTAATAGTTTTCATCAAATTGTCTGTTGCCTCTTTCCATCCAGCCTTGTCTCTCATTGTCACATAGGAAGGCAAATCCCTGCTGATGACCCAATCATGCCAGTGGTGCCAGTGGAGGGGAGCACTGCTGGTGGCATGCAAGGAGCCTCCTCCCTGGGACTCCTCTGCAGATGACACACAGGTGTCCATGTTAGCTGGATGCTGGCATGCTCTGGCAAGACAGATTTTTCATGTTATTGCACAGTCATGTGACTCTTCAGCAGAGGCTGATTGGAGTTAGCATAGTAATTATATTTTGGTTGACGGATGTGCCGACAAAGCACGGCTGCCCTTTGATCTCACAAATAAAGGCAGCATGGCCTCCAGCACCATGCTTATGGTGGGACTTTGTGCTGTGTGACTGCTGAAAGCAGCATGAACGTCTGCAAATGCCCAGCATAGGCTATGGTTGTCCTGGCCACTGGTCTCTGGGCAAGAGCCAGGCATGCACCCAGCATGACGCTGGTGGTGAAAGTGGTGTTGCCGCTACGCCGCGTCCCAGCAAGGCTGCCTGTGACCTTGTGGCTTCCTGCAAAGCCAGCCAGAAGCCTGACCTTGGCTGCTGCCATGTATGGTCCATTAAACCCTATTTCTCTGCTTTATCTTCCATCGCTTCAGTCCTGTCCTTCCTCTCCGCCTCACCAACTGCCTCCTGGCAAGGTCTTATTGCATGTTAGGGCTTTGGGGTTTGTGTCAGCTTCCTGGTTTGGATCTGGTGACTTAATCCTTGCCACTTGACAACTTTTCCTTGGCCAGGGCTCCACAGCACTGTCATCTCCAGCTCTTCATTGTCACCTTCTCATGGCCTCTCTGTTGTCTCTCGTCTTTCTCAGGAATCCCTGTTCAGCTCAGCTACGTCCCCTGTCTGCGTGCCTCCATCCAGCTACACAGCTTTTACTGCCATTTCCTCCTCACGTCTCAAGCCTCTGCCTCCCTCCTAGCTTGCCACCATCTCTCCACACCTGTATTTTTCTCAGCTCTTCTGGCGTTTCTTCCCAAATGAGTTACCAGCAACTCAAACTGCCCATAACCAGAGTGGACTTCGGCTCCCCTTTTGCTTCTCATTCCCTGCTCTCGTCCTTTCTCCCTGGCAAACATGTAACTAATGAGGGAGGCAGAGACATCTTTGACCTTATCTTCTGCTCTTCCTTATTTGCCTGGCCTTTATGTCTTACCACCTTGTCCCCATCCCCTGAGGTCTCCCTGCTGGGCTGGTGCTGGTATCCTGTATGCCTGTTTCCCATTACTCAGCCCATACACAAGATGTTTTCTGCAGCTGACCTGCTAGAACATACCCTTCTCCCATCTTGCCAGCCCTACAAAACCCAGCAAATTAAATCATCTGCGTATCTATTTCACATATTTATGAGCAAGATACTAATCCCTGCATAGTGAAAGGGTCGTATGTACAGAAGGGGAAATGAGGACACCAGCATTAAAGGGAGAAATGAGGGAACAGGAGACTGAGAGCAAGGGCAGGGCAGATGTCAAGGAGGTGAGTTTACAGTGTTGAAATAAAATGCAGAAAACTGAAACAATGGCAGATCAGTGTATCACTGACAAGCCACATCGATGCTCTTTCCTCTCTAGTTCTGCATTTAAGCTATCATTTTCCTGCTCTCTGCACGTATGTCTTCAGAGCAGAGACCAAGTCCTCTAACTGGCTCAAAAAATGTATAAACAAATTAAAATATCAGCAGACACCCCTTTTCTCTGTGCTTTCTGTGATAACAGACACCTCTCCTTCCCTTTCACCCCAGTGGGACAGCTGATCTGTCAGACTGATCCATTTGTGACAGCAGCCTCCCAGGCCTCCTTGCTGAATGCTCCATCTGAGCTTCTGCCCCTTCTTCTCCGGCACAGCTCACACGCCGTGCAGGTCGTGATGGGCAAAGGATTTGCATGTGATGCTGTTACAGTGACCTCCCAAAACTCGGCTCTGTTTCCCATCTGTTGTGTGCTATTACTTTCGCAGGACACAAAAGCAGGTGAAATGTCTGTTGGATGCCACGGAAACCTCTCAGGCTGCAAGCTGTGGTAAAATAACCCTCCTTAAAGCAGTAGAGAGAAATCCTTTTGTGTGCAAGAGCTCCTTTCAGATTGGGTTGGAGTTTTTTATTGCCCTTGAAAGGATTCTGCAATGAGTGACCTGGAGATTTGACAGTTGCGTCCCAGCCATATTTTAACACAATGCAGACAGCAGATGCTTCAAGAAGATTATATTTCTTCATGTACATTGGGTCTCCAGGGAGATTACGCATTCGGGGTCAAGGGCTTTAGGGGGCTGGCTCTACGGCCCCGCAGGAGGATTTTTCTGTTTCCAGCAAAAAATATCTGTAAAGCACAGGGCGTTCTGCCAAGCCGTCTATATGGAGTCAGCAGGAAATGCTGCTCCCGAGAGAGATTTTACCTACGGCTCCGTCAGGGATAGCTTTTATTATAATAATAGCAGTTGATCAAACAGCCCCCAGTGCTGCAACACAATGCAGCTTGAGTATTGGGACTGGGACTGAGCCTGAGCAGAGGAGCAGCGCTCACCCACTGACTGCAAAAAGGTTATGCATGTGGGGGAAAACTGTCTGCCTCTGTAAAGACAGGCAGAAACGGGCACTTTGTAACAGTACGGTGTTCTTGAAATGCAGATATTCTTGGCCAAGGCAATCATCGGCTGGCCAGCACAGAAGATCTTGCAAGGGAGAGATTTAGGTCCAAAGATGCAACAAAAGCCCTCATGGGGTCCCCACTAGACACACTGACAATCCAGAGATTATCTAAGTTTTACAGAGGTTTTACAAAGAAGTTGCCTCCTCCAATCCCAATCCTGTATGATTGTTAATTTATCTGCTTTGGGGATTGAACGATTAAGACTGAGCAAGCCCTGCTAGGATGGGAACTTTCCTATTCCACAAGACTTAGGAATCCAGCAGCCCCTTCAAAATCCAGTCCTGAGAATATCTGTAACTATCTGTAAGAATGCAAGAACAGCTACAGGCACTGTAGTGTGCCAGCACACAGCCGCGGTGCCACCGCACTCAGAAGCCCCCGGAGCCCCCTCCGGCACCAGCCTGGCCCAGCGCAGGCGGGGGCTGCTGTCTCAGACTCTGGCCGGTGGTGACGCTGGACTTTCCCAACAGGGAGTACCTGTGCAGCCCAGCCGCTTGCCAGGCAAAAGTATACACCAGCACAGACATGGGCCTTCCCATGCCCGTTCCTGAAAAAACGGAAAAGGTAGTGTCCTTGGTCCGGACTAATTTGTCCGTTGTTCTGTGTCTCACACAGCCACTCATAGCTCGCAGGCTCAGCGTAAAATGCTACTAAATCACAAAGGGAATATTTTATACCTGCTGGATGCTGAAATAAGTAAAACCACGTGATGAGAATCATGAGGAACATGGACCTCAGTTATTACTTTATGCTACCTCAGACAAAGCTGCTTCTAATTACCGTGTTTTCCTAAGGAAGCAGCAAACATTAACCAAGGAAACTAGGACTGACCTCAAGTGCTGAAATCCACATAAGAGAAGGGGGCTGGTTTTTAGCAGGTGCCCTGCAAAGCCTGCAGAGCCATATGGGGCATCAGTTTGGCTTTGCACTGCAGCAGGCTTTCAAACAGGAACTGCCCCACCATGTTCGCCCACCCTCATGCACAGAGTTTAACAGTGCCAGAAACAGGAAATGTCAGGAAGCATTTGGGCAGTGGAAGGTGGAAACTATGGCTAGATAAAGCAGTGATCATAAGAAAGGCTGTGTATACACTGAAGAGCCCTTAAAGAGATGTCACAAATAGCCCTGATTTCTCTCTTTACCTTGCAAACAGCTGCCACGTGCTATAGTCCCCTTGTAGGAGAGTAAATTCAGCAATCAAAAAAGAGTGGTTCAGGATGCCTGTCAGGATGTGTTTTCCTGGTACCTAGCCCACCCCCTTGCTAGAGATCAGCAGCACTGCAGTAGCCAGCCTTGAGGGACCAGGGGGTCAGGACATCCCTGTGACCTCTCCTAGAGGAACAAGGAATCTGCAGTAATTCTCTGATCTCTCCCCATCAGCAAACCAGACAGAAATGCCACATTTGTCCATGACGTTTGGATCTAGTGCTAACCTTTTCCAGGCTTGGGAGTAAATTAGTTTCTGAGGGGTATGCCTGGAGCACAGTTATTCAGAAGCAATGTGATAATAAATTTCATTTTACTCAAGTCATCAGTCCTCCTGCCTTGGTGTATATGAGCAATGTCTTACTTTTCTTGGACTCCCTCAATATCCACAGTTTTGTGGCTGAAGTGGTGGCAGCACTTTCCTTTTTTTCTCCACGTTTTCAACAGGCAGGAAGAAAAGAGGCACCAGTGAGCAGAAGTTAGCAGTGGGGGGGGGGGAGAGACTGAGGGAATTCATGCCCATCTCAACCTATTTTTTCCATTTCTTTCAAAATATGTAGTTTGGATGTTATGTGTTGACTTCAGTTGTTGACAGACTGCATGAAAAGAGCCAATGTGTTACTCTAGGCATTTTTGGCAGATGTGTAGGAAAGCTATCCAGTTAAGATCAGCAGCTAACCCACAACAAATCTTAATCTCCAGCCAAAAGCTTAATCCAACAGAAACCAAATATCTGCCCTCCTTGGGCACTCTGGGATGGAGAAAGAGGTCTTGGTTTCTGGGGCAGCTCCAGAATTGTTCTTATGACTCCTCCCTGATGGCAAAGCAGGGCATGTGCATTCACTCTGTGGTTTAGGTAAGAGACTGTGGCATAGGGTGGCAGATGCCAGGCTCTCTGAATTACAGCTACAAAACCTCAGACTGAACCTTACGTAGATCTAGTACAAATAACAGTTATCCCTCCTTTGCCCTGTAAAACCTTCTGCTATTTCTGGCCTTTCTCTCCCAGCGTCTCTTTTCGTACACAGCAGATTGAGACCATTATCCCTGGAATAAGGGTGTGCATGCTGCTTTTTTTCACTTTATCTCATTCCTGACCTCTGCTGCTTTTTTACTATTCTAGTCCTGGTTTATAATAGGAAATTGAAAGCCCAAAGATTTTCTTCACATCTGACATTCATTCACCCTCACAGCTTCTTTTTTTTCCCTGTCAGATTAAAGGCAGAGAGAAAGAAACAGCCAAATCTGTGTGTTTATGGTCCATATTTTTAATACTCAAACCCCTGATTCTGTTCTTAGTCTTGCTTTGTATAGCTTTATTCATGTCACTGGCCTTATTCTGGATCCTCCCCAACGTAAGAACAAAGTCGGGTGATATATTTAAAGACTATTTGTTTTAAACATAACATTGAGAGGTAAGACAAACAAGTCTCATGCTCATCTGCCCATTTCCCAGCCCCAATGATTTGTCTACATTCCTGATCTTATCATTCAAGCCCGGATATTTGAACAGTGACCACAGATTTATCATGACTAAAGTTTTACCAGTTTGGGACATCTCCATCCTGATTTCCTTCAGATGGCTCCAGTTAAAAGTATGGCAGCTGTGCACCCCTGGGGCTAAAAGTATTTCAAGTTGTAAGCTCTAAAATCAAGCCAGCTCAAATCAGATGCTTTTAGAAATCATTTGATCTTATTATGTGAGTTGGTGAGTCCTCACTGAGAGATGATGGAAACACGCAGCTCCCAGTAGAAGCTGAATTAGAGCCAGTTGAATGAAACCTTTGGTACCATAAGGCTGTTGAGTCACACAGCCCAGGACACACCTGTCCCCGCTGATGCCATGACAGCACACCCATCATGAAATTCAGTGATAAATACAGCATGGCTCCATCTTCTGTCACCTCGGAGGCACCTTTCCTTATGGTGCACTTTATTTTGCAAGGCTGGGAGCGTTCTCATCTCATGCCCTTTCCCTCTTGGGTGCAAAAACTCCTGAGAATTGGGAAAAATATGCCTTCAATGACTGGAACGGATTGGATTGGACTGTGATGCATCCTGCAGATTTATAAGCCTATATCCTAAAGACCACTGAAAAAAAAGTTCAGTTATTGGACAATTAATAGGTCTCTGGTTCAGCAGAACAGCTAATCATGCATTCAGCTTCTTGCTGTACAAATGTGCTATTTTACTTTAATCAAGTATAGGCTTAATTTGCTGCATAGTTCATTTAATATAATACGCTGTAGTGATTTAAAAAATAGCTATGACTCTGTAAAATCTATTTGTCATGGGTAGTCAATGTAGGGTGAGGATAATGTGATCATAGCTATGGCATTGTGCCCAAACAGGGAATGGCAGACATGCTTGCCTGGATACTCTCTATAATTGAGTTTGCAGTAGCGGAGTCCTGGGGTGATATCTGAATATATTATTGCTGTGTGCTCATCCCAGTAAAATGGATAAGAAGCACCATGCTTCAAGGTAAAAAACAATCACCACAGAATTAATTTGATGTTTTCTTGCCTCTGTGGGTAAATTCTTCTATAATTATCCACTAAGAGATCTCTTACATCTGACAAGGACACTGGGTCTCTGCTTTGATCTTGTTTGAGATTGCCAGGTTCCTTGTATGTGGTGTGTGACTGAGTAACATTCAGTTGCAGGGCACGAAGATATCTCATTCTTTCAGAGCCAGGCAGAAAACTGTAAGGCACAAACACTGTGAGAGTGGAGACCTTCCTCTACTTTCTCTGCCCAGGTTTGGTGGTTTCTTCTGTCTTCCATGCCACTCGGCCACCTTTGGAAACAGTTCAGCAACATTTTGTAGGGAGGATGGTGAGGACGTCTGGAGCAGTTTCCTTTGTAGTCCCAGCCATAGGGATCTCATTCATTGCTTTAAAAAGAAGTAGAATGAAAAGCATGCAAGAGCCAAAGGCCCCACACTGAAACGATTCTTGGAATGAAATGTTCCAGGCTTTGTTTTCTTGCTGTTTTTTGTGTTTGTTGTTAGAAATAAGAGCTATTGGGCTCAGTTCAGCTGCTGGGTTATCAGAGCGATTAATCCGTAACATCACAAAGTGAAGAATTCTTTTCCCAAAGCCAAGGCACTTTCACTGCCATTACCGATTTGGAACATGCTCCTCGGGTGGTGAGCTGAACAAAAATAGTCACATCAGGAGTTTTTTGACACTGGACATGAATGAATCTGTCTTTTTTTCAGGGGCACCCCCATTTCTGGCAACTGCAGAGAGATCAAGTGTCTGGGATCTACCCTGCTCTGCGGGTGTTGTCCGAGCAAAAAAGCTTGTCTCTTGGTAAAATCCATCAGCTCCCGTTGTCTCTTTTCTTCACTGAAGAACTCTGCAGATGGAGCGAGGGCTGTACCTGAAAGCAACAGATGTCCTACCGTAACTGCTAAAACCAGGCACCGTCAGTACTAATTTCGTGGTGTCTGACTCTGTGTGCGATGACAAGGGGTACACAGTGCACTTTCTCTACTGGTTGCCGCGAGGTGCTTGGATTTTTCTAGTCTAGTTGTGGCTTCTCAACAGAGGCTGGCTGCCATGAAGGATCACAGGGTGACATGCTGGATGCGCACGTCCCCAGAGAACTGGGCTGATCAAAGGGCAACCACTGAACTACCGAGTTTGCTTCCATAGCTGGTCACAGTGAAACAGATCTGCTTCACAGGACAAAAGTCTAAATATAGCTCAAGTTTCTGAGTAATACGGTATGTTGCAGTTTTTCCATGCTTTAGCAACAAAAAGCTGCAGTGGAGACCTAAGGATTGCCTCAGTCAGATATTATCAGCCTTGTGCAACGCTCCTAACTGTCTACTGCTGTGATATTTGTCATTTCTTGGTTGGCCTCAGCATCCCAGGGAAAGCTGCAGGAAATTCTGTGATGAGAGTGGCAAGGTCTGGTGATTGCAGGCATCACTACTGGGACAATCCCAGCACCTCAGTAAACAGAAACTCAAGACAAGGCAGTAAAAAAGGGGTGCTGGTAGGGCACAGGTGAAACACAGGAGTAGGTCAGGCTTGTTTTATGTAGGGTAAATTTGGTTTAGCACGTATGGGTAAAGATCTGCTCTAGTAACAACAGCTCCACATTGACTGTTATGTTGCCGCTCTACCAGTGAGACGCCTCCTCATCTGACAGAAACTTCGCAGGGAAATACAAAAAGCCCAAAGGCTTGAATGACTCCTGCTGTCCCTTTAACCAGAAAAAGCTAAACAAAGTAGGAAGCTGATCTTGGAGGGCAATCTGCTTAGATGAGTACGAGCTAAAAGTGGAATAATCCCTGAGGTCTCTCATTTTGGTTGCTGTAGTTTGGGCAGAAAGCAAACACAGCTGAATTTTTCAAAGCTTTAATGTGCAGGTGGGTCTGCCCTTCTGCCTGCAATACTGACGAAGGTGGCTAGTCTGCTTTTCTGTCAGAAGAGTAGGAGGTACAGATGCTCTCTTTCAAAACCTTTACATTGCTGCTGAATATTTCTGAGATGGTTTTGGGGGCGATGGATAATTCAGCATGTGTGAAGAGGCAGAAAGCAGAGAAATGCCTTCTGCCTGTCCTGAGAAAAAAGCTTCTTTTTCCTGAGTGTAAATGTGTATGGTCAGACAGGTCCTCACTAATATCTGAGGCGGATTCATTATAATTGGGTTTAATCCTTCCTGAGCAGGAGGAAAAAGGTTAATTGCCTGGGGAGAAGCATTTATCTGGTCCTCAGACTGTTCAGAGGACTGAGAGGGGGGGAGAATCAGTCAGAATGAGAAGATGGGGCTAATTTTTCACGAGTATGTTGTTCTTGGTGTGTTTATTACAGCCAATAATAACAATGAAGTTGAGCTGAGCAGCTTGTAGAAACAACAGAAAGATGTTTTCCTTTCCTGCTACCTCATGCCTGGAGCAGATGCAGCTGGGAAAGTCTCAAGTGAAGCAGCTTTGCTAAAGCTGTGGTGGTATGGATGGCATGGAAAATAAAGCATTTTTAACCAGGGTGCAGGCCTCCTTGTGAGATCCTTTAAATTCCTTTTTTTGAGATGAGGGGAACCTCAAAGGCTTGAAAGTAAACCTCCATCTATGGCTATCACCCAGCTGCCTTGAATTGGTAATTATCTAATTAAGGTTTACGCCCTGCCTAGAAAAGGCGGGCCATTTCCTCCTGGCTGTGGAAGATGCAATCATATCCTTGGAACTGCAGCCTGGGCTGGTGAGCAACATCTGGTGACTCTGATGTGATACCCTCACGAGAGACTCTGAAGACCTTGACCCCAGAGCCAAAAGAGCCAGAGCTGGAGTGAGAAGTCCTTTGATAAAGAAGGTAAAGCTGCTACCCTGAAAGAGGGAAGTGTGCTGGAGTTGGAATGAGTGAACTGGGTCTCTGCTCACTGTAAAGCCTTCCTGAAAACCAAAAAAAAAAACTGTAAAACAAAAAGGGGGAATTATGGCTATCACCCAGCTGGCTTGAATTGGTAATTATCTAATTAAGGTTTAGGCCCTGCTTACAAAAGGTGGGCCATTTCCTTCTGTCTGGAAGATGCAACTACATCCTTAGGGCTGCAGCCTAGGCTGGTGAGCAACACTCCATCTCCTTTGGGGAGACAGCAGCAGAGAGAATACTTCATTGGGGGTTCTTCTGTGTGCTGTTATTGAGCAACCTCTTGGGACCTTAATGGCAGGAAAGCATGAGCTGCTTTATAATCACTTTCCAGTCTCACTAGCACACAGGTGTTTTTTTTAATGAATGTGGTAGATATAAAGTAGATAACCTCAAGGAATAAGAATATATTAGACTAATTAGATGCTAGTCAGCAAGCATAAGGTGTAGAATTGCTCTGAATATGTGTATTACCCTTGTGGGTCAGAGTTGTTGCTGTGTTCTCATAGAGTGAACTCTTTTTGGGGAAGACACTTTCCTTTTGCTGGGGTAGAGGAACACTGCTAATTTTAAGGCAAGAATTGTTGGAAAATACTAATAAACCTGAGGACTGTAGTCAATATCAGTGAGCTGATGCTTTGTTAGTAATTAAATGAATGATCTGAAACGTTCCAGAATGAGAAACTATGACCTGAAGATGCTCACAAAAGGCTGTCTTGCATTTGAGGAAGAAACTTTTCTGTGGATTCTGTTCCAGAAAGGAAAACATTTGCTATTATCTTTTCTATTCTGGAGGCTTGCAGAATTACTTAACTGCTGAGTATTTATTTGGGTAAAGAACTGGAAGTATTTCATCCTGTGCCCTTCAGATCAGACTCTGTCCCTTTTGGCTTGCCCCTTAGCAAGCTAATCGCCATTCTCTTTCTTATTGTAATTGGCCTGTTTGATGTTAGAGCACTCTGCTTCTTTAGGACTTTGTTGTTGCTGTTATGCTGCATGTTTCTGTAGGTCTTGCTCCAGCGTTGCCAGTTTCAAGGACTTCCTTAAATTAGTGTGGTGGAGCTCAGTTATAAAGTAACCATCTCTTAGCTTTATTAATCCCCTCTTATTAAGAGTTCCAGAGGCAGCTAAAGGCTTAGACTAGAGCAGCTCTCTGCTGTATCATGCCCCACATGTAAGTCTGTTGGGCTGGCACTACTTACGCTGTTTACAGTCTAAATAGGTAAAACCAGAACTGAGAGGGCAACAGATACCCTGTCATTAAGGGACTTGACCGAGGTCACGGAGCACAGCTGTTTGCAGAGTGACTGCTCCCCTTGTGACTACTGTCCTAGTCAAAAATATGGAAGATGTGCTGCCGCTTAAGAATGTTGGTAGCGACTAGGTGTATGTGAAAATTTTGATTATGGTCTGGATATATAATATTAACTTTCTTGAGTTACATGGAGATGATGCATGATTATTTGCCCATAGGTTTAAAGGTGTATCTGCACATCCGAGAAGCAGAGTGAAACAGTCATGGCTCCACCTGAGAAATGAGATGCGAAGAACTTGCAGGAGAGGCACCAGGGTATATTGGTTTTGCTCACAAATCTAAATCACCTGGATGATAAGATTTGCTTGCCTTGCTCAAGCAGAGACTGTAACATCACAGTTAGAGTAAACAGATTAAACCAGAGATCCCCAACCAGATCTCTGGTTTAATACAGGTGTTCTGTTTTTGTGGAAGATTAAAAGGAAGCCTATTGGCCTGGAGGTGAAGAGGAAGCCCTGATGGGGCTATCGCATTTGTGGGAGGGAAAAAGTCATCAAGGCAATGTTACTTTTTCCTGCACCTCTGGAGGGAAGGTAGGGCTCCTGCTACTCCTGTACCAAGTAGGAAACAGTAGTCCATAGCAGAGCAATGCTATGGTCATGCCCTCCTGTTTCCACTGAAACTAAACCGAAGCCACAGACATCCTTTCCCTTCCCTTAGCCAGCTTTTCTCAATTGTGCCTTACACTTTTCAAGTCAACTTTTAAAGGCCAACTACACTAGGAGGAGCTCTTCCTCCATTTCATCTCTTCTCTCTCTGTTCTGCTAGGTATTGACTAAAGCTCAGTGTTGGCTTTTTTACGGGCTCCTTACTCCCTGTCTAGTTCCTTTAATCCTCTGGACTTCTTTGGGCATGTAAGCTCCCTTCAGGGTACGAATGAAACACTAATTCCACTGACCCTTTTTGGTACTATGGTTGTGGGCATTTCATGACAGTCAGCTTCTTGCTGTGTTGATCATGTTCACTAGTTTGGGAAAGTGGCTGAAGTGTTCTCTATTTTGCAGCTTCACTGCAGGATTTTTTTTTTTTTTCAGTATAGACAAAACCCCAGTCATGCAGTTCCCAATGCACAAGCCTTCAGTAAATGTCCTGGGTAATATCGATCCATTTTTTTTCTTCAGTTAGGCTGATTTCTAGAACTGTAAATTTGGCTTATGCAGACAACATATGTAAAATAGTAATTTCAGCTCTTTCTAGTATAAGCTAGAGTTGGAAAACTCACCCTACAGACAGTAAAGTCATGTCAGTCACATTTGACAACTGACTGTTACATTCACATTACAGGGTAATAGCTTCTTCTGTCAGAAGGCATTTCTCACAGAGCCGGCAGCAGACTAGATGTTCGCAAGCCCTCTAAATTTTTGAGGACGAGGACCAGCATTCCAATATTCACCGCTAACAAATGAACAGACGCAGAGCACCCTTCATGCTGAACGCTTTCAAGTTTTGTAGATGCTTCATGTGCAGAGCACGGTAGGAATTTCTAGGGCAAAGCACGGAGACACCTCGCAAGGTAACCCCCAAGGATGCCCGCGGGAGGTTTTCCCGCCTGGAGCACGTTTATTTACGCCACCCCCACAGCCCGGCGTCGGCGGCTCCCACCTGCGGGGATGGGCTCACGCCCACGAGCGGGGATAAACACTGTGCGCTCCCTCGGCCCTCTGACGGCGCGGGCGCAGGAGAGGCGCTGCAACGGAGGCGGAGGCGCCCGCGAGGTTCCATGGTCCGTGATGGCGGCGGCTGCCGGGACTCGGCAGCCGCCGCCATCACGGACCATGGAACCGCCGCTCCCGGCATGCGCTGCGCGCCACAGGCTTTCAAGGGTGCGGGGGATTGGTGGGAGCGGAGCCAATGGCGAGTGCAGGCCTTGCCCGGCGGCCCCGCCTCCTCGCTCCCGCCGCGGGGCGGCTTTGAACGCGGTCTCAGGTGCGCGGTGGCGGGCGCTGCTCAGCGCCGGCGGGAGGCCCCGGAGCCGCGGGGGCGAGGTCTCGGTGCCCGCGGCGCTGCCGGGGGCGAGCGGCGATCAGGCCGGGCCAGCGCTCCGCCTGCGGCCACAGCCCCGGGTGCTGGGGCGGGGGTGCGGGGGGCGCCTGAGGGAGGGGAGCCCCGTGCCACCGCTGCTCGCCCTCAGGCGCTGGGTTCGTGAGTTAATTTTCTCGTTCCAGATGAAGCGATAACGTCAAGCTCTCCTGCAGCACCTCTGTCACCTGGTGTAAGTCCGTCCGTGCCGAGACACGTGTGTGTTTTTTGCCCCTCGGGGGTGTCCTTATCCACCTGCCGTCCCGGGACCGCGGAGAGGGCGCAGGCAGCGCTCCCCGGCCATCCGCTGCGACCGCTTCAGCCGAGTGTCAGTTTCCAGAAGCTGCACCTCGGCTTTCGTTCAGCTGCAGCGGTATGTGGCCTGTGTGCAAAACCTGGAACCACCCTAATGCTCGAGGCAGAGTGTGCAGTTTGTGTGATAAATGGTTATTAACACAGCTGGTAACTTGAAGGACATGGAACTCTTCAGATGTTTGATCTTCCTCCTCCTGTCTAAAGAGGATTTTGTAGAGGGGACAATAAAGTTTCCATCTTGTGAAGATGCAGAGGCCTGTTCGTCTGTAAAAATTGTAGCAATCTCACATTATTTAAACCCCTTTTTATTTTGTCTAGACTTCTGGCTAAATAAATACTAGGAACGTTGCCTAATAATATTTGTGAAACAGCTATGTGCTCAAACATACATATAGGTTAGGAAAATGCGTGTGCTCGAAGTTGCACCAAGCTGAATACCATCCTGTGGAGTCTTATTTAGTAGAATGGAATGACAAAAAGAAAAAAAGGGGGATAAATGCAAACAGCTGAGGGCTAAGGGGGCAGGGATTTGTAGTGGCAGTGTAATCTTATCTGTTAAGTAAAATAGTCTTAAGGCTTATCTGAAATAATCAGATACTCTAAGTGGGAAGCTCAATAAATAAAACTTGCTTAAGTGACTGAATATACCACAGTTGTTGCTGCCTTGGCCCCATAGTGTTTTTGTTCACTTTGAGAAAAAAAATATTTACATTGTAGTTCTTGTCTTCATGTGCTTAGCTTTGGCCTCTTGTTTCTTTTATGCTGTTGGCTGAGTTGAAGAACTGTTTACTAACTGTGTTTGTTTCATAAATTGTTACATAGAACATTAGGAGATGGATTTAACTAGTTTGACCACCTTGAGTCTTGCATGCTAAAGTATGTTTCCAGCCCTTCAGTGTTTCTGATGTTTCCTGTCTGGGTCTTTCCTGTTCTTTCAACATCTGTCACGAATCCCGGATCACCAGAACTGAGTGTTGTGTTCTAGCAGTATATGTTCCAGGGCTAAATACTTACTGTGATTACTCTACTATTTGCGTTCAGGCATTCAAAGATAACTTTAATTCTTTCTAATGCAGTATAGCATGAGGAGTGCTTGTTCAGTTCACCTCTGAATAATTTCCAGCTTGCTTATGTCCCAGAAACCTCTGTCCTATAAGCATTGCTGACTTTTCTGTTCTTACTGGCATGTTCTCCTACATGGTCAAATATGAGGAGATATAATTTAACATAACTGCTTTCAGAGTGGTAATAAAATTTAATGTGACATAGACTTATATGGGAAGTATATATCACAATAGGTTTTATATATATATACACACGTGTGCAAACTTTCCTGTTCTTTAGCAAGGAGTGAGTGTAATTGTCTGCATTGTCATATTCCAAGCACCTTTCAAATTTTTTTTGGTTGTTTGCCTTGTAGTTTGAGGAGCATGGCTGCTAAGAAACTAAGAAGAGCAAGGTTGTCTCAGGAGCTGTGTGAAAGGCTGAGTCGCCATCAGATCACTACCTGTCAGGTGAAAGGGTTATTTGATGCTTTGGTGTGTGTATGTGTTTTTGGAGAGTTTTTTTTTTTGGGGGGTATGTTTTAATGCACGTACTGCTTACTTTTTGCCCTATAATTTACAGAGAGCTTTTCTTTCTATAAAATAGTGAGCATTTCAGGTTCCACCTGGCCTGCTGCCCTGTAAAAATACAGCTTTAAAATGATAGATGCCTAACTAAAACATTTAAGCTTGCCTCTACTTACTACCTTCCCTTCTAAAGAACTTGAAGATGCTTTATTTTAGCAGAAGTGTGGAGTAAGACATTTGGTCCATGAGCAAAAACACATGTATACCACATTATCTAGTGTGTGAACGTGCTGTGATGCTACACTATCAGTTGGGGGTTGATTCAGCAGTATGTTTTGAAGTTGCTCTTATAAGTGCTCACCTAAAGAGAGCGAAGAGGCCCTATGTATTTCAGTAGTATGCATGATAAATCCAGGATCTAGCCCCAGGACTGCCATCTGGAAGAGGTGTCGGAATTTCAGTGTTTTTCATATAGGTAGAGACTTCTGTGTTACTTTGTTGCAATTCCATCGCATGATTCTTGAATGTTTGGTCCTTTGACTCCATGGTGTTTAAAATGTGAATACAATTTCTTTTAATATACTGGTATCAGAGAAAGGTAGGAGAGATGTAGCATAACAATGTATAACATGGCACAGTTGGTAAACTTGTGGCATGTATACTAGTTGTGTATAAATTGCATCAGTTTAGTCCTCAGTCTTGATTTCTAGGTTGAGCTCTCTGAACTGTTCTGTCGTGTTTCAGGACTTTTTATGTCTTTCCTTCTTGGAGCTGATGAAAGTGACGGGTCAGAACTACTATGATGTGCAGAAGCTTCTTCGTAAAGTCAGCCAAGCTTGTGCTCCCAAAATGCAGACAGTAAGTATCCTTGTGTTTGATTCTGGTTTTGATACAGTATCTGGGAAAAAGCTAAACAGTGTCACTCATCTTTTTACCTAGGAGGTTTGTGATGTTTCAGTTTGATTGCACAATGAAATAATACTTTTATTTTTGAATTTAGATCTCTGAGGCACTTTAGTTTAATACAATGACTTTTATTAGCCATTATAGCCTCAAGAGATTGTTCAGGCTTGCAGAATTGGTTCTGAGTGCAATAAGGATATATGGCGTTCTCGCTTGCAATCCAGTGTATAAAAATTGCTTCTAGTTTGGACCCTGCAATTAAAAGGCATTGTTTAATACAAGCAAAGAAGAATTTTAGTATAAATTGGATTCAGATGTAAAATTGATGCAAAGAAGTGAAGTCATCCTTAAAATAACTTCTTGAGCATTTTTTCCATCCATCTACATGAACTATAGTGTGCTTTAGGCTACAGGTAGCCTAACTGAGGAGGGTGCAAGCAGGAAACAGATGTTAGCCGCAATGCAGTGGCTGGATTTTGTCGTCTTTTTTGAATTTGGGTGAGAAGATGTCAAAAATGGTGTCATCTTAGAACAGAGAGGACGCGGACAGTTCTGACCTGAGTCAATGCAGCCTGCTTTTTTCCCTGGAAAAAATAAGCCATGTCGAAGTTTAGTATGTATAATTGGCATAGTAAATGTAGCAGTAGTTCTGAGAAACTTTAAATCACAAACATATGGCAATAAAGTTAGTGATATGCAGGATTAATATGACATACTGAATAGATTAAAAGCTAGCTAATTACTAGTTTTCATCAATAACTGTTAATAATCAATAATTTGAAGACAGATGGAAGTTTTAAGTAGAGTTCTAGCGTTTGCTTTTGCCTGTCATCCACGCATCACTATTCAATCAAATTTCTTTGCCGAGAAGCTTGGCAGATACTGAAGCTTGTCAGACAGCAGTTGTCAAGGACTGCTAATACAGAGCACGCTGTTGGATGACCAGCTATGTAAGGCCATACAATACAGAGCTGTACTCCCAGAAACAGAAGATGTTAGCTATTTTTAAGGGATGTGGATTGAATCTTTGCAAACACAGGATTTCGAATGGACTTTAGGTCGGAGTGACTGATGTAACATCATGACTGCTGTAGCAAGAAAACTTGGCAATATGTTTAGAGTAAAAAAATAAATACATTAGATAATAGGAATTATAAATAAGGGGAAAATGTTGTCCAGACCTAACAACAGCAAAACTTAAGAATGTGCCAAGATGTACAGTAAAACTCTGATTTCTGGAAAACTTGCCTCACTGTATGAAGTACAGAGTGAAGGCTACTGAGCTCATCAGAGAGGAAGTTACTTAAGGGGTGACTTGATCACATTATATGCTGACTAGAAAAAGATATTATATTAGAGGTCTCTAGAGTCTAGCTGAACAAAAAACTTAACAAGATCCAGTGGCTGGAAGATAAGTTAAAAAATAAATCCCTGAAATGGGAAGTAATAAGAAAATCTTTAGATAAGTTATCATTGTAAAGGTTGTCTGAGGATGTAGTAATTTTTTATTCTCTTGGACTTTTGATTTGAATTTAATTATTTATTTTTACTGAAAGACAGTCTGGCTCAATCCTAATTTTGTGGTTAATCCAGAAATCACTGGGTAAAACTTTAGAGTCTGTGTTAGGCAGGAAAGCTAAACTGGGATATTGTTTCCATGGTCTGTAGGGTTTGTTTCCAGTCTACAGGTTTTAAGTCCTGTCAGAGGCTAAACAAAAAAGGATTAAATTAAAATACGTGGGAAATCCATCTTCATCAGTACATGTATTCACTCTTACAGTGAATCTGAGCATAAACTCTGATCCCATTTGAGTGAGGTAAAATTCAGTGGTTTTTGTATTGGCCCATTCTGTTCTTGGAAGCTATTTTTTGTATATTTCTCCTCAATTGAATTGAAGAACAGAGAAGGTCTGAATGAATTTCAGATATTATTCTAACCTGTCATAACGCAGGAAAGAACTGTAGTGTAAAAAAGAGAAAGTGCAAGCTCTCTTATCTTAGCCTGTTGGTAGAAGTAGCTGGAAATTTTTCTCATCAACTTCAGTAAAAAATGCTCAATTGCTGGCCAAACGAGCATGGACTGAAACATCTAGGATTCAATGGTGTGATTATTTACTTAGTTATTGATGATTCTTGTGGACGTCCTTCCATAATACACCGTACTCCCAGCAGACTGTTTCGAGACTGGGATAAATCTGACGCCTGCATTTCTCTCAGTCATAGACAAATGAAGTTTTCTGGAATGGTCAATCATGGCAGGTTAGTGTTATGCTGTGACAGGGCTTTGAGAATCTCTGTTGTTGGGCCAGGAGTCTGAAACCTCTAGGAATCTATATATTAATTTAACTATAACTAGAGCAACAACCTCCAGACCTTGGACTAATTGTTTTAAAAATCAAACCTCTGACATTCAGAATGCTCAGTGGTTGAGGAATATGTCACTTTTAGTGGATGTCTGCAAGACCTGGAAATATGGTGTTTTGATGTTTGCAGATCAGTGTTTCCATTTTGTTATTTCTTTTTCTGGTTTAAATTGATTCCCCAAATGAAAATAATTCTTATGAACTAGAATACTGGTCTTGGGCCAGTTCCTCTAGTCAGTGAAGGAACTAGGAATTAAACTATTTTGAGTTCTGTATCTGTCCTGTCTTCTTGATTAGACTTCCTCACAAAAGTGGAAGATTGAGTGGCTACAAGATCAGGTTAGGCTTGTTAAGACTTGGCAATCTTTTGCAAACCTTTCTTTCAATCTAGGTAGTTTCAGATTGGTAACAAATGTTGGCCAGAGAGTTCTTGGTTATAGGTCTCGTGTGTGTTCTGCATTAGTCTCTAACCATACATATACTGTTTACTTATTTAAAAGTTGGAGTTTATGGGTCAAAAGCCAGCCATGTTGAATAGGAGCAGAGAAAACCTTCGACCCATTATCATTAAAGGGCTATTATTTAATAATGTGGCAAGGAAGATACAGGAAACTTTTAAACTTACTTTGCGATCTATAAATGGGATATGAATGCAAGGAAGAGTGATGAGCTAAGAGAGGAGTGTAGCCGAATATAGGAATAGTTTTCTCATTGGCAAGTGTTAAGTCATTCCAGGTTGATGAAAGTAAATGTTGAGAAGCTTGCTATTTCCATTTTAAAAAAAGGAGGCTTTTTCTGATTACTGTGTTTGTTTTCTTTTCCTTTTTTCCTCCTCCTTTTGTAGGCTTATGAAATGAAACTGAGGAAGTCTGTCAATCCCTCTTCAGCGTTTTTATCCACCACGCTGCATAGTTTGGATGAAGTCTTGCATGGTGGATTGCCCTGTGGATCCCTCACAGAGGTAACTTGTTTAATATATTTTACTACAGTTACGCATCATACCTAGAAGTCAAAAGGCACAGATAGATTGCACTGTCTCGTGCCAGGTGCTTTAAACACAAAGTACACACACATTTTGCATGAGAAGTGCTTTTTTTAATTAGTGGAGGCTGCACTTTTTTTAGTGGTGTGTTTTTTTCCCCAGCATGTCAGGTAAGTAAGAAAATGAAGGAATTAAAAAATTTGGTGATCCTGTTTTCCTTTAAAAAGGGGAAGATTCCCCCTGGAATTTGGGAGAATTGTTGGCTAGATTTTACAGTGGGAAAGTTGCAGTGTGGCTTCGTGGTCAGAGCACAAGGTACTGAATCAAGAGTCATAGAATCATAGAATGGTTAGGGTTGGAAGGGACCTCAAAGATCATCTAGTTCCAACTCCCCTGCCATGGGCAGGGAAATCCTCCACTACACCAGGTTGCTCAAAGCCTCATCCAACTTGGCCTTGAACACCTCCAGGGATGGGGCATCCACAACTTCTCTGGGCAACCTGTTCCAGTACCTCACCACCCTCAATGTAAAGAATTTCTTCCTTCTATCTAATCTAAATCTGCCCTCTTTCAGTTTAATGCCATTGCCCCTTGTCCTATCACTACATGCCCTTGTAAAAAGTCCCTTTACAGCTTTCCTGTAGGCCCCCTTTAAGTACTGGAAAGCTGCTATATGATCACCCCGGAGCCTTCTCTTCTCCAGGCTGAACAGCCCCAACTCTCTCAGCCTGTCTTCATAGCAGAGGTGTTCCAGCCCTCGGATCATCTTCGTGGCCATCCTCTGGACTCGCTGCAGTAGCTCCATGTCCTTCTTGTGTTGAGGACTACAGAGCTGAAGGCAGTATTCCAGGTGGGGTCTCATGAGAGCAGAGTAGAGGGGCAGAATCACTTCCCTCGACCTGCTGGCCACGCTTCTTTTGATGCAGCCCAGGATACGGTTGGCTTTCTGGGCTGCCAGCGCACATTGCTGGCTCATGTTGAGCTTCTCATCCACCAGCACTCCCAAGTCCTTTTCCTCAGGGCTACTCTCAATCCATTCTCTGCCCAGCCTGTACTTCTGCTGGGGATTGCCCCGACCCACGTGCAGGACCTTGCACTTGGCCTTGTTGAACTTCATGAGGTTCTCACAGGCCCACCTCTCCAGCCTGTCAAGGTCCCTCTGGATGGCATCCCTTTCCTCTAGTGTGTCCACAACACCACACAACTTGGTGTCATCTGCAAACTTGCTGAGGGTGCACTCAATCCCACTGTTCATGTCTCCAACAAAGATGTTAAACAGCACTGGTCCTGGTACTGACCCCTGAGGAACACCACTTGTCACTGGCCTCCATGTGGACATTGAACCGTTGACCACAACTCTTTGAGAGCGACCATCCAGCCAATTCCTTATTCACCGAGTGGTCTATCCATCAAAACCATGTCTTTCCAGTTTAGAGACAAGGATGTTGTGTGGGACAGTATCAAATGCTTTGGATAAGTCCAGGTAGATGATGTCAGTTGCTCTTCCGCTATCCATCAATGCTGTAACCTCATCATAGAAGGCCACCAAATTAGGGAGGCATTGCCCTTAGCGAAGCCATGTTGGCTGTCACCAATCACCTCCTTATTTTCCATGTGCCTTAGCATAGTCGCCAGGAGGATCTGCTCCATGATCTTGCCAGGCACAGAGGTGAGACTGACAAAGACTGTAGTAAAAGTCTGTCCTTTTAATACTGACTCACTCTGACTTTACCAGTCTTTAGCTTTTATGAAGGTACAATAAGCAATTAGGACAAAAGCGTGAACCATAGACATGACAACAACTTTACAGAACTTTTATATGTAAATATAACTAATCTATGCAATAAATATGCAATGCATTCTTTTTAAAAAGACTGTAACTAAGGCCTGTATTATATGTGCATACATAGATACACAGTTTGTAGTGTTGCAGTCTGTCTGTACCGGCTACTCTCTGGACTTTGGATGCAATGCTACTCTTTTGCTTAGAGTTTTCTTAAAAGAACAAGGGAGTACTTTGCCTTCTAGTACCTGGATTTCTCTGTGGACTTGCAGAAAGTGATGATAACTTGCATAATTTTTGTAATCTGGAAAGACAGGATTTGTGTATACGGTCAATAGGGGTCATTGAGTGTTATAAAAATACAAAGATGCAATCTGTGACTTAGGAATTTGCTGAGCTACAAATGGAGACAGAGATACATACATATTGGGGGGAGTATCAATATATGTGTGCCCTGTTCTTTCCCTAGCCATCTGTTTTAGGTCCTTGGTAGAGACAGAATCTAGAGCCCGATGAACATGGGTTTTATGTACTGTGGGCATGCTTGCCTTAAAGTTCTGAATTCAGCTGTGCACTTGAACTGAGTAGAAAAATATATATTATGTGGCTCATGCTCTGAATTTAGACAAGTTTAAACTATTATTTTCTTCAACACTTTAATAGTCCTTACCAAGTGCTATTCTGTGACTGCTGTGGCAAATTGCCACAGAGTAGAAGTAAGAAGTTCTTCCTTACTATGAGGAAAGTACATTTTTTTTCTCCACACCCTATAATCAAGCTACATTGGTTTTGATCTCAGATCATAGAATCATAGAATGATTAGGGTTGGAAGGGACCTCAAAGATCATCTAGTTCCAATCCCCCTGCCATGGGCAGAGATACCCTCCACTGCACCAGGTTGCTCAAAGCCTCTTCCAACCTGGCCTTGAACACCTCCAGGGATGGGGCATCTACAACTTCTCTGGGCAACCTGTTCCAGTGTCTCATCACCCTCAGAGTAAAAAATTTCCTTATGTCTAATCTAAATCTGTCCTCTTTCAGTTTAATGCCATTGCCCCTTGTCCTATCACTACACACCCTTGTAAAAAGTCCCTCTCCAGCTTTCCTGTAGGCCCCCTTTAAATACTGGAAGGCTTCAATAAGATCATCCCCAAGCCTTCTCTTCTCCAGGATGAACAGCCCCAACTCTCTCAGCCTGTCTTCATAGCAGAGGTGTTCCAGCCCTCGGATCATCTTTGTGGCCCTTCTCTGATCTTGCTCCAGCAGCTCCATGTCCTTCTTGTGTTGAGGACTCCA